>NW_022681457.1:4074104-6474104 GCF_009764315.1 Trachypithecus francoisi | reverse complement strand
CCGGGCGCGGTGGCTCAAGCCTGTAATCCCAGCACTTTGGGAGGCCGAGACGGGCAGATCACAAGGTCAGGAGATCGAGACCATCCTGGCTAATACGGTGAAACCCCGTCTCTACTAAAAAAATACAAAAAACTAGCCGGGTGCGGTGGCGGGCGCCTGTAGTCCCAGCTACTCCGGAGGCTGAGGCAGGAGAATGGCGGGAACCCGGGAGGCGGAGCTTGCAGTGAGCTGAGATCCGGCCACTGCACTCCAGCCTGGGCGACAGAGCGAGACTCCGTTCTCAAAAAAAAAAAAAAAAAAGATATTCAACCTGTACTATTAATACTTTCTACCAAGCTAATGAGTACTTAGCTCTGCAGGCCCACCATAGCCAGCACCCTGGGACTCGATACTGCCTTCTCCAGGGCTGCCAAGCCCCTTCTTGGCTTTCTCCGTTATAAAGTGTGTTGAAAGTGTCTGTTTTCTGATGCCGTTTTATGGCTCTGTATAGTCCTCATGGCCCTGGATTGTGGTGACCATGTTTGGTACCTCTTTCCCTCTTTAGACCCTAAGCTCCTTGAGGGGAGGGGTCCTGTCTTTGCCCTCTCTGTGCCACGGCTGCAGCCAGGACCTGCCGGGTAGTAGGCTTGCGGGTGAATTTTAACCCTGGTACTCACATGAGAGGGAGGAGGCAGAGGAAGAGCAGCGCAATTACAATTCCCGCATAGATAGCACCCTGGATCAGCCCTTTCACGAAGGCCTGGGAAGCCAAAGAACTCTGTCCTGGAAGCAGAGAGCATGTGAGAAGTTTGGCATTGGAGCCAAAACAATGCCCCATTCCCTAGCCCCAGTGACTGTCACCCTCCCACTTATTGCCTCACCCAGTCACCCAGCCCCCTCCACCCTCACTTGACATCAGTAGGATGCTCAAAGCGTGGGTTCCGTTTTGGTTCTTCCCCTCACAGAGAAGCCTCATGCCCATTTCTGGCTCTTCAGTTAGGCTGATGGTGCTGTTAGCCCAGGGGCCAAGCATGGTGGAGGTCACTTGGAGGCTGCCATCCATACCATCCACACCCACGGGGACTCCTCCCATCCACCACTGCACAGAGGGTGTGGGAATCCCATGGAAGGAACAGCTGCACTGCAGTGTCTTCTCCCAGGAGCAAGAGGAGTTGAGCAGCTTAGCAGGTACTGTGGGGAGGAAGGGTCAGGAGTCAGCAAGGCATCCTGACTTCCCTCTTCCAGTTTCTCCAGGATGCAGCCTTCTCTTTACTTGCTATTCACAAGAAGTTTCAGAAGGACTTTCTGGAAGCCCACAGGATTCAGGCCTCACAGACTAGTTCCCCTGTATCTTCTCTCCCCGTCTGGCCTGAACCTGATCGCTAGACCTTCTTGAGGGGTGGCAAGTAAATTTTCTGAGGCTCTACATTGTCTGTGATCCCTCACCTACCCCACAAGGCTAGATGTCCAAGCCAGAGCTCCTACTCTGCTTCTCTTCTTCCCACCCCCAACGTTCCTCTTAGGCTCTGTCATCCATTCTCCCTCCATCACTTACTGTCTAGATGCTGCTGGACAAGTCACTCCCCTTAGCATTGCTGTTTCCTAGCCTGGAAAATTGGGATATTTGCTGAACCTATCTCATATTATCATTGTTCTAAGAATGAATGCCCCAAGATTTGTAGTGCACCCAGCTCGGTGCGTGGTGAAGTGTTTCCCATTCAATAAATAGAACACCTTTCTCAATTTCCTTCTTCCAGGTCCCAAGTGGCCTTTGGCGGAATAGTCACTGGAAGCCAAGAGTACTATGGTATCTTCTTTTTTTTTTTTTTTTTTTTGAGACGGAGTCTCGCTCTGTCGCCCAGGCTGGAGTGCAGTGGCCGGATCTCAGCTCACTGCAAGCTCCGCCTCCCAGGTTCACGCCATTCTCCTGCCTCAGCCTCCCGAGGAGCTGGGACTACAGGCGCCCGCCACCTTGCCCGGCTAGTTTTTTTGTATTTTTTAGTAGAGACAGGGTTTCACCATGTTAGCCAGGATGGTCTCGATCTCCTGACCTCGTGATCCGCCCGTCTCGGCCTCCCAAAGTGCTGGGATTACAGGCTTGAGCCACCGCGCCCGGCCATGGTATCTTCTGTGTAAGAATGTTGGAAACTGCCTTGCTTTACTTAGAATAGGTAGGACATGATGGCCATTTGATGAATATCATGGATTAGGAAGAAACGGTCACATCCATCAAGGTCTCCAATAATGAGGAATCTGTCTTCAGTGTGGACACACACTTTTTCATTGAAGTTTTTTCAGGTTACTGGAAGAAAGGGGTAATTTTCCCCTAACCAGTAGCTCCTGATCTTGGTCTCTTCACCTGAGTCACTTGCGGGGTGCTGTTGAGGAATTTGTGGGGGACTCTCATGTACGGCCCCCTCTTTGGCTGTCCTCTGAATTGTCTTTTCCATCTGGCAAAGTGTGCCCATGGAAATGCTGAAAAACTTAACTTCAGGGCTTCCAGTAATGTCTGAAACAGCTCTTAGTGCTCTCATGCCTTCATAGCACCCATACCCTCAATCCCTCTCCCTTGCCCAGTTTGCTATGTGCTTCAGACACCCCAGTCCTGTCAAAATCTGACACACAGAAGATGTCTAATTCACGTTGACTATTTGGTACTTATGCCCGTATGTCCTCTTTCTCTGTGCCTCCATAGTCCATCCTCTGCCCCCGCCAACACCCAGACCCTGGAGTCTTGGCTTCCAAACACCCCTCCAGTGCTGCTTCTCACCTTACTTACCCAGCTGTAGCAGTGGAAGCATCACTTGCAGCAGCAACAGTTCTCAGGAATAGCAGAAGCTCTTTACTACGCTGGCTCTGACATCAGAACCATATGGTTCAGAAGGAGTGAGATGATGGGTAACTGAAAGAGGATGTGGGGATAGGGAGAGCAGAAAGTATCTTTAGCCAAGTCAGGGGCTTCTGTCTCTGGCCATCATGAAGGCCTGTTCACCTGGAGAAGCAGGAATTATATGGGATGAGATGCTCATGAGCATGTAGGGACAGGGAGGCAACTAAGATAGTCTGTGAAGCCTCAGTGTCATGTCTCCTTAATTCTTTATTTATTTATTTATGTATTTACTTTTATTTATTTATTTATTTATTTTTGAGACAGAGTCCCACTGTGTCGCCCAGGCTGGAGTGCAGTGGTGTGATCTCAGCTCACTGCAAGCTCTGCCTCCTGGGTTCACGCCATTCTACTGCCTCAGCCTCCCGAGTAGCTGGGACTACAGGCGCCCCCCACCACGTCTGGCTAATTTTTTGTATTTTTAGTAGAGATGGGGTTTCACCATGTTACCTAGGATGGTCTCGGTCTCCTGACCTCGTGGTCCACCCGCCTTGGCCTCCCAAAGTGCTGGGATTACAGGCGTGAGCCACCGCGCCCAGTCTATTCTTTGTTTTATTTTTGTTTTTTGAGACAGAATCTTACTCTGTCGCCCAGGCTGGAGTGCTGTGGCTCAATCTCGGCTCACTGCAACCTCTGTCTCCCACATTCAAGCGACTCTTCTGCCTTAGCCTCCCGAGTAGCTGGAATTACAGGTATTCACCACTATGGCCAGTTAATTACTGTATTTTTAGTAGAGATGAGATTTCGCCACGTTGGCCAGGCTGGTCTCAAACACCTGACCCACCTTGGCCTCCCAAAGTCCTGAGATTACAGGCATAAGCCACCATGCCTGGCTTGTTTTTGTTTTTGAGACAGGGTCTTTCTCTCTCTCTGTCACCCAGTCTGGAGTGCAGTGGTGTGATCACTTAAAATAGAAAAGTGTTGACATTCTCTCAGGAAAAATATGATAATGTTTAGTTTGGTGAGAAGTGTAAAACAACATCTCCCCACCACAGTATAATTGTTTTCCCATAAAATTTGAAATGAATGGTGTAAGTAATGTTGTATAGCAGGGCACAATGTTCCTGTTTATAGCCCATGTAGATATTTATGTAATAAATTTGTTCTCAGTAAATTTCTATTAAAAAAAGAGACCATATGGGACCCTGTCTCCAAAAAAAAAGGGCCAATTCCAATTCCTACTGGATATCATGACTTAAAAATCCATAGTAATTCCAGCCTGGGCAACATGGTAAAACTCTGTTTCTACAAAAAATACAAAAATTATCTGGGTGTGGTGGTACACACCTGTAGTCCAAGCTACTTGAGAGGTTAAGGTGGGAGGATCACCAGAGGTGGGGAGGTCAAGGCTGCAGTCAGCCGTGATCACGCCACTGCACTGTAGCTTGGGCAACAGAGTAAGACTATCTCAAAATAAGTAAGTAAGTAAATAAAATACATACATACATAGTAATTCAGAGAGTATGGTATTGACACAAGGATAAATAAAAATATCAGTGGGACAAGCTATATGGTTGAGAAAAATACCTATACATACATGATCACTTGGTTTAGGATAAATACGGCACTGCACAGAAGTTGTTAAAGGACTCTCTTCTGAATAAATTGTGTCAGAATAACTGGATAGCCATACAGCGAAAGGAAATAAGACCTCTACCTCATGTCATACATAAAAATAACTTCTAGGGACATTGGGACACTGTTCTAGAACTGTGCTGTGCGAAGAAATATAATGTGAGCTATAAATGTGGACTACATGTATAATTTTAAATTTTCTAGTAGCCACATTAAAAAAGAAGAAATGGTTAAAAATAATTTTAAGATGTTTCATTTAACCTAGTGAAAGAAACCTAGGTTATTCACTAGGTTATTCATATTGAACCTAACCCAGTATTTCAACATGCAATCAACACAAAATTGTAAGATTTGGTACATTCTTTATACACTCTTCAAAGCCTTGTATATATTTTACACTTACAGCACACTTCCATTCAGACTAGCCACAATATAAGGGCTCAATAGTCATATGTAGCTAGTAGCTACCATATTGGTCAGCGGAATTCTTGAATACAACATAGGAGAGTATCTTGTTAAGTTTTAGGTAAGCAAAGATTTCTTTAAAAGGGTCACAAAGCACTAGCTATGAGGAAATATGGATAAAATAGACTATCAGAATTAATTTCTGCATCAAAAGGTACCATTAAGAGAGGACAACTGCAAGTTACAGGGCTGGAGAAGATACTTGCAACACATACAACATGCTTGCATCCAGAACATAGCAAGGATAAAGAGGGTAATGAATGGTGTAGTACATGAGTGGAGTGTTTGGGGTGTTGTTAATGTTCTATTTCCTGACCTCAATGGTGGTTACACTGGTCTGCTCCCTTTGTGATCATTTGATTGTATGCTTACTATCTGTAGTAATACTTCTCTGTATAAAAGTGTACTTTGATTTAAAAGCTTGTTTGAAAATAAAGACAGAGAAACAAACAGAAAGGATACAAAAGGGAATATAGAACGGTTGGGACAAGTAGAGATCATGTACCTAGATGTTAGATTTAAATCCCAATACATCAATGATTTAACTAAATATAAATGGCTTAAAATTATCCAGTTATGAATCTAAGATCACCATATTGGAAAAAAGAACCAAAGCCAAACTCTATGCTGTTTACAAAAGACACAACCAAAGCATAAATGTAAAGGACAGTTAAAAAACCAAAGAATGAAAACATATACCAAGCAAATACCAACTAGAAAACCAGGTAATGTAGACATACCTACATTAACATCCCATAAAGCAGACTTGAAGCAAGAGGCATTACCAAAGATAGAATGGCATATCTCCTAATGATAAGATGACATTAACAGGAATAAAGTATATATTTAAAATTTGTGTTTGCCTATTAACATAGTCCAAAAATATATAAAGCAAAAAAATCTACAAAAATAAAAAGAGAAACAGACATCCACAATAGTAGTGTGGCATTTTAATCACTTTTCTCTCAGAAACTGATAGAACAAACAGACTATTGGAATATATAAAGATTTCAACAACTTGATCAGCAAATTGGACCAAAAATATAGAGAGAATACTGCATTCAATAACTGCAGAATACAATTTCTTTGTAAGCACACAGAGAACATTTACAGAAATTGACCATAGCTGGATCATAAGACAGATCTTAACAAAATTTCCATGAAAATATTTAAAATCTCATTAATAACCAGCAAAATGTCTGTTAAAACCATGAGATACCAGTACATATCTAGCTGGATATTTTAAAAGACTGACAGTATATCAAGTCTTGGTGAGAATGTGGTCCTCAACTTTCACACACTATTGGTGGAAATATAAATCAGGGCAACAAAGTTATCAAAGTAGAAGATACACGTACTCTATGACCCCCAATTCCACTCCCAGATATATACTTTATAGAAATGTTTGTGCATATGTATGCCAAAAAATCATGCAAAAATGTTTACAGTGGTATTATTTAAAATAGCTAAAACGTTAAACAATCCAAATGCCAGTAAACACAGAGTTTTTTAAAATGAGATACTACACAGCAACAAAAACCTATGAGCTAATGCTAGATGCAACAACATGGCCCATCCTTACAAATAAAATATTGAATTAACAAAGCCAGACACAAATGAGTAATAATGTATGGCAGCATTTCTTTAAAATTTGAAAAAAAATGGGCAAAATCAAGTGTTTAAGAACGCAGGCACAAGTCGTAAAAATCCTTTAAAAGTTGCCAAGAAATGTCCAGCATAAAAGGTAGGATATTAATTGCCTTTGTGGGAGGAAGGAGGTCTGTTTCTCTTTTTACTTTATTATTTGTAGGGGGTATGAACAGGTCTTTTGGATACTGGCTATAGTGAATTCCATAAGGCTGTACCCTATATAGGCGTCCTTTTAATAGTACAGCTTTCCATTGCCCATCTGCCTGATCATATGGCCAGGCCATTGGCCACTGCCCATGAATTGGTAAAAACCCAAACACAGAGGCAATTCAGCCCACTGAAGTGACTTGTTTTTACCTTCCTCAATACGAGTGTCAGTCTTCCAAACAGGATGTTGTTAATTCACTTTGGAATTGTCATCCATAAATCAAACAGCTCTTAGTTGGTCAACCGGGAGCTATTAATAGACATCATCCAAGTAATAATAGGATCTAGCAGCTCTTCAGAAGGGAAAAAGAGGCCACCTGTTCATAAATATAACGAGTGCCTCCTTGCACTTCCCTGGTAGCATGTTCCTGTATAAACAATTTCCATTTTATTATGAGACTCTTTTGGGCATGGCCTTCTTATTACAGTGTTGTCCCAACATTACAAACACATCATGAGTATTTCAGGTGTCAGGATTATTATGTCCTTCAATGACGGGGCAGACTCAAAGCCCAAAAGGCTCGTTGTCTGTCAAATGGAAATTTTCTGGCCCCAAATCCCAGCATTCACCACTGGGTGGTGCTCACTGGCCTTAGCTCCAGTCTGCCTAAATAAACCAAACATTAAGCTTCTAACATGTTTTGTCCACCAGATACCCTGTACTGTTTCAAATGAACAATTAGTGTGGGCGTAGGCAATCTTATTGGTTCCTATTTAGCATATTCAATCAATATTGGTTGAAGGGAAGATTTACATGCCTTCTGTTTTACAATAGTATGCAGGGGAACTCTTCCCCAGTTGGATACAATATCCTTTCTCATAATACATTGAGGTCAATACATTCACATAATACATTCACACAGTCTGTCCGAACATTCCAATTTTCATCCAAAGTTTCACCTGAGGCCGGGCGCGGTGGCTCAAGCCTGTAATCTCAGCACTTTGGGAGGCCGAGACGGGCGGATCACGAGGTCAGGAGATCGAGACCATCCTGGCTAACACGGTGAAACCCCATCTCTACTAAAAATACAAAAACGAGCCGGGCGAGGTGGCGGGCGCCTGTAGTCCCAGCTACTCAGGAGGCTGAGGCAGGAGAATGGCGTAAACCCGGGAGGCGGAGCTTGCAGTGAGCTGAGATCCGGCCACTGCACTCCAGTCCGGGCGACAGAGCGAGACTCCGTCTCAAAAAAAAAAAAAAAAAAAGTTTCACCTGAATCTCGTCCACTTTTGCAATCCTATGCCTTCGCAATCTAACCATAGATGCTATTAGAATTTCACCAACCTTTTTGGAATCGCAGAGTATAAGGCTCCCACATGAGTCCCAGAACTATCTCTTATCCACCCCGACTACTATACCGCTAATGTGCCTATGACTTTGGGTCCTCAGGGGTCAGGCCCAGCAACCCAGGCCCTTTTGTCATTTGTCTTGATTAGATCACAAGTTCGTCCCCTCAGGAGATCTGAGGTCAGATTTCTCATTGTCATGTTTGCCTTCTGGCTTTAAAAATTCCTCCAAACTAAGGCCGGGCGCGGTGGCTCAAGCCTGTCATCCCAGCACTTTGGGAGGCCGAGACGGGCGGATCACGAGGTCAGGAGATCAAGACCATCCTGGCTAACACGGTGAAACCCCGTCTCTACTAAAAATACAAAAAACTAGCCGGGCGAGGTGGCGGGCGCCTGTACTCCCAGCTACTCGGGAGGCTGAGGCAGGAGAATGGCGTCAACCCGGAGGCGGAGCTTGCAGTGAGCTGAGATCCGGCCACTGCACTCCAGTCCGGGCGACAGAGCGAGACTCCGTCTCAAAAAAAAAAAAAAAAAAAAGTTTCACCTGATCTCGTCCACTTTTGCAATCCTATGCCTTCGCAATCTAACCATAGATGCTATTAGAATTTCACCAACCTTTTTGGAATCGCAGAGTATAAGGCTCCCACATGAGTCCCAGAACTATCTCTTATCCACCCCGACTACTATACCGCTAATGTGCCTATGACTTTGGTCCTCAGGGGTCAGGCCCAGCAACCCAGGCCCTTTTGTCATTTGTCTTGATTAGATCACAAGTTCGTCCCCTCAGGAGATCTGAGGTCAGATTTCTCATTGTCATGTTTGCCTTCTGGCTTTAAAAATTCCTCCAAACTAAGGCCGGGCGCGGTGGCTCAAGCCTGTCATCCCAGCACTTTGGGAGGCCGAGACGGGCGGATCACGAGGTCAGGAGATCAAGACCATCCTGGCTAACACGGTGAAACCCCGTCTCTACTAAAAATACAAAAAACTAGCCGGGCGAGGTGGCGGGCGCCTGTACTCCCAGCTACTCGGGAGGCTGAGGCAGGAGAATGGCGTCAACCCGGGAGGCGGAGCTTGCAGTGAGCTGAGATCCGGCCACTGTACTCCAGCCTGGGCGGCACAGCGAGACTCCGTCTCAAAAACAAAAACAAAAACAAAAATTCCTCCAAACTAGGGTAAATATAGCAGACTTGATGGGGGCCCTTCAACACTGGAGGGCCAGTCTGGGTTCTCACTGTTCCACCTAATTTCTAAGAGTGCTCCATTGAGACCTTTGTTTTGACTCCCTCAATGTCTGCTTAACTCATCTCATTTCCTAATAACTGTTTCAAGATTTCCACCCTCTTGGAAATGTTCGTCTTTTCTCACTCTCTGGTGAATCACTCTAATTTTCTTTGCCATCTGTCATTTCAGCCTAACTTTCCCTTTAGCAGTGGCCCCGAGGCTAGCAGCTGTAGCTCAATTGGGCCAGCATCAGGATCCGCCTCAGCCACTTTCATTTTAACCATTACAGATAAAAATAGCCAAGGGATTGTCTATTTGGTTTGTTTCCTTATGCATCCAGTGAGTCAGTTTCTTAGGGGTTGGATCCATTGTATTGAAAAAGCAGTGGTAACTTTTATCTCCTGTAACTGTTTGCAGAACAGCTGCATTTCTATACCTAAGGTAACCACAGGACAGTCCAGGTATCAAAGGCTCATCATCCTGACTTCACATGCTTCCTCTTCTCAAACCATATGTTTCAGTGAGTCAGGGCTGTTCTGGTGAATCCCATTTCTGATACAACTGAAAAGTTAGGGAATGGTCCACAAGATCCCCTCATTTCTGACACCAACTGAAGATATCAAGGATCCCTGATTACCCTCATTTCTCAAATCATTTGCAGGTTTTTGGAGCCCCAAGACTACCCTTAGGTTTGGTAATTCACTGGAAGTACTCACAGAATTCACTGAAAGTTGTTATACTCGTGATTACTGTTTACTACAACTAAAGGATAGAGATTAAAATCAGCCAAGGGAAGACACACAGGGCAGAGTCCAGAAGTTCCCCACACAAAGCTTCTAGTTATCCTCTCCCTGTGGAGTCATGGACAGCGTAACTTAATTTGCCTATTCTGGCAAAATTATCTTTTCGTTTTTATCATTGAATAATATTCCATTGTATGGTATATCACATTTTGTTTATCCATTCATCAGTTGATGGCATTTGGGTTGTTTCTACTATTTGGTTACTGTGAATCAATCCTTTTTTTTTTTTTTAAAGGGATGGAGCCTCACCCTGTCACTCTGGCTGGTGTGCAGTGGTACAATCACAGCTCCCTACAGCCTCGAACTCCTGGGCTCAAGTAGTCCTCCCACATCAGTCTCTTGAGTAGCTGGGACTTTAAGGGCTCACCACTAGACCCAGTTAATTTAAAAAATTATTTTCTGTAGAGAGAGAGTCGAGTCTTGCTATATTGCCCAGGCTGGTTCTGAAATCCTGGGCTCAAGCAATTCTCCCACCTTAGCCTCCCAAAGTGCTAGGATTATAGACATGAGCCACTATGCCCTGCTGTGAATCAATTCTGATTGACTGAATCATGCTATGACTACTAACTACTTTTTTGGTTAACATCTAATGAGAAACTATGGTTGCCATTTACAACACTAGAGACAGAAATTTTATCTAACTTTTATATTAGTCTCAAGAATGCTGTGAGGTACATCTCATTATTAACACATCAAAAAGGAAGGCAGAGCTCCACAAAAGCACTATGACTGGCCCTAAGATATGCAGCCATTAGGCTGATAGATTTCAGACTCAACCTTTGACTATAAATGTGGTGTCTTTTTCATGATTCTATTTTGCCTTAAAAACTGCTGTATAAGCATGGTGAAGTTCATTCTCCTCTCCAAGTCCATTTCCTCATGAATAAAATATAAGAATAAATCAGCTAACCCTGATGTGACACACAGTATACTTAGATTTTTCCTGGAAGTGGACCAAAAGTCAGAAGACCTAATTTTTGTAGCTACTTTCTGGGTGATTCTGGGTAAGTCACTTCCCTCACTGTCAGCCTGCTTCAGAGACTAAAAACACTTACAGATGAGTTTTGTTTGGCCCACAAATGTTTACTTTTTAAAATTAACTTTTAAAATGGGATAACATTTAATAATCAGGGCACTTCACAAAAAATTCAAACAACTGGCTTCTCTCTCTTTTTTTAAATTCAAGTCAAATTGCCTAGATACGAAGGTTAGCTGTTTTATAGTGTGCAAGTGGCTTCACTTCTCTCTAGGCCTATTTGCTCATTTTAAAAACATGGATAATAATAGCACTCATGTTAGAGTTGTTGTTAAGATTAAATGAGTCAGTAGAACAGAACCTCACATTTGGTAAGCACTCAAAAAATGTTATTTACTATGTATTAGGTTCCCTGCTTGGCTCCTATCAGCATTTGACTTGGAACCACTTTTTCATTTTTTTTAAATACAGGGTCTGGGGTGCAGTGGCACTAACACGGCTCCCTGCAGCCTCAACTTTCCAGGCTCAAGTGATCCTCCCACTTCAGCCTCCAGAGCAGCTGGGACTATAGGCACAAACCACCACGTTCAGCTAATTAAAAGTTTTTTTTGTAGAGACAGAGTCTCACTATGTTACCCAGGCTGGTCTTACAAACTCCTGGGCTCAAGCAATCTTCTCACCTCAGCCTCCCAAAGTGCTGGGAGTACAGCCATGAGCCAACACACTCAGCCTGGGACCACTCTTGGCCACCCCTAATCCCTTCCCAGAGTTCTGGAACCAGCCCTCTCCTTTCCTGTTCCATATTTCTACATGTTTTACAGGACCTCTCTGAGTGGTCTGTGCTCCCAACCCTTAGCTTCCAGACTGACTGCCCTTTTTCCTTCTCACATAAAAAAGATGTCACCCAGGTTTCCAGGTCATTAAATGCCTCTCTCCTTCACGCCACATATCCACTTTCTGCATTGTCAATTTTTTTTTTCCTTCTCCTTTCTCCCATTTAAAAGTCCATGTTAGATGGCTGGAATGAGCCTTGCCTAGGTCCTGGCCCAGGATTTGCCAGTAAAGCACTGAATAACTGTGGTCAAGTATTTTACCCTCCTCTTTCTCCTCATGTGTAACATGAGTGGGTTTTACTGCTGGAGATGTAATGATCCATTTAACTACAAAATTCTGATTTCTTCTTTCTTCTCTCCATCGGCTTTAGAGCATACATGTGATGACTCCTCATGCACCCATTATATTCTCCTTTCCTTTTTCTTTTTTTTTTGAGACAGAGTCTCGCTGTGTTGCCCAGGCTGGAGTGCAGTGGCATGATCTTGGCTCACTGCAACCTCTGCCTCCGGGGTTCAAGCGATTCTCTTGCTTCAACCTCCCAAGTAGCTGGGACTACAGGCACGGGCCACCACACCCGTCTAATTTTTGTATTTTTAGAAGAAACGGGGTTTCACCATGTTGGCCAGGCTGATCTCCAACTCCTGACCTCAAGTGATCCCCCGGCCTCGGCCTCCCGTAGTGCTAGGATTACAGACGTGAGCCACTGCACCCAGCCTCTCAATTTTCCTTCTGTCTCTTGTTCCAAAGGGCTCCAGGATATTCTCTGTTCTCAGCACACTTCCATCTGTGTATTTCCTTAGCAGGGTGTGAATGATGCAAAGGTGTTCGGCTTCCTAAGGGAAGGGCTGACTTACTAATGACTGACCTATTTATGGTGAGGAAAACGATTTTCTAGGGAAAGCCAGGATGATTACCAACGAAAGCGATAGACACAACACGGGATAACTGTGTGATCAATGACTGGGTGCCTTGCAGGGGTGTAACTTACCAAGAGACCGACTTAACAGGAGCCTAATTAAACAATGAACAGGGCAGGCTCTGAAGGGAGTGGATTTTCTCATGAACTGATTTTCTTTTTTTTTTTTTTTTTTTTTTTGAGACGGAGTCTTGCTCTGTCGCCCAGGCTGGAGTGCAGTGGCCGGATCTCAGCTCACTGCAAGCTCCGCCTCCTGGGTTCACGCCATTCTCCTGCCTCAGCCTCCCGAGTAGCTGGGACTACAGGCGCCCGCCACATCGCCCGGCTAGTTTTTATTTTTTTTTAGTAGAGAGGGGGTTTCACCGTGTTAGCCAGGATGGTCTCGATCTCCTGACCTCGTGATCCGCCCGTCTCGGCCTCCCAAAGTGCTGGGATTACAGGCTTGAGCCACCGCGCCCGGCCCATGAACTGATTTTCAAAGGGACTAACCGTTGACTCATAAGGGCACTGACCTGATTGTGAACCCACGGGCCGCTTGCTTATCTTCTTGGTAGACGGATGTCGCCCCAGCTGCCCTCGGGCTGACCAGGTGACTGACGTGGTGGAGGCTGAGGAACGCGGTCACTGGCTCCTGGCGAACTCCCTGACTATGCTTAATCTCACCGCCTGACTGATCCAGATTTAGCCTCTGTCTGTTCAAAGGGCTCACAGGGGCCTCACTGGCACGAGAGCCGCCCTGGTGGCCTAACCGACCTGCGGCTGCCCCACGGCCCAAGGATCCACTGACCGATGCTGACTGGAAGCCCAGTTAGTGCAGGTTCAGTGAAGGAACCCAACAACCGCCAACAACTGCCAGGGACCCAACAACCGCCAGGGACGCCAACAGGCCAGGCACGGCCTTGTGCGACTAGGGATCCTCAGAGATAGCGGCGTGAGGGGCGTGATAGTCGGCTGCACAGAGAGAGAGGCCTGAGAGGCTGCATAGCAGCCGCAGGACCTGCTAGCTCGCATCGTTAGGTGAGTGCGTCCACCCGCAGCCAACCAGCGGCTGCATGGGCTCACTTTACAGCCAATCAGAGGCTACATGAGCTTATTTTACAGCCAATCAACAAGGCAGAAGAAGCATTGCCTCCACAGGCTTGTGCCCCTGGGAGCTGATGCACAGCTGCCAGAGTCAATCAGGAACTGCAACTGCAACTCCATCCTCCAACCTTTGTGCCCAATTGGATCTTGAGGGCTTGAGCCAATCCGCAGCCAGGGGCGGTGCCAGGATAGTTGTGGGTGCCAATTTTCTTCTCAGCAAGGCCTTTCCAGCCCATGCTGATGAAACCACGCTCCTCTCCAACCCTGAGGACTCCGTTCCTGTTGTTTAACCCTGTTTATTTTTTCTCACACTTTATCCGTCACGCACTTTCTTACCCATTACGCTTTCAAAATGACAGAGGCATTTGAGGTAGAGCAACACCGTCTTGAATAGGAGCTGGGTAAAATGAGGCTGAGACCTACTGGGCTGCATTCCCAGAGGTCTAAGGCATTCTAAGTTACAGGATGATACAGGCGATCAGCACAAGATACAGGTCATAAAGACCTTGCTGATGAAACAGGTTGCAGTAAAGAAGCCAGCCAAGGCTGGGTGCGATGACTCACGCCTGTAATCCCAACACTTTGGGAGGCCGACACGGGCAAATCACCTGAGGTCAAGGGTTTGAGAACAGCCTGCCAACATGGCGAAACCCTGTCTACTAAAAATACAAAAATTAGCTGGGCGTGGTGACAGGCACCTGTAACCCCAGCTACTTGGGAGGCTGAGGCAGGAAAATCACTTGACCCCCTGAGGTGGAGGTTGCAGTGAGCCGAGATCGCACCACTGCACTCCAGTCTGGGCAACAGAGTGTGACTCTGTTTCAAAAGGAAAAAAAAAAAAAAAAAAGAAGCCAGCCAAACACCACCAAAACCAAAATGATGAGAGTGACCTCTGGTCATCCTCACTGCTACACTCCTACCAACACCCGGAGGGTTCACAAATGCCATGGCAACGTCAGGAAGTTACTCTATATGGTCTAAAAAAGGGGAGGCATGAATAATTCACCCCTCGTTTAGCATGTCATCAAGAAATAACCATAAAAATGGGCAACTGGCAGCCCTCTGGGCTGCTCTGTCTATGGAGTAATCATTCTTTTATTCTTTTACTTTCTTAATAAACTTGCTTTCACGTTACTCTATGAAATAGCCCTGAATTCTTTCTCGCGTGAGATCCAAGAACCCTCTCTTGGGGTCTGGATCAGAACCCCTTTCCTGTAACAAAAACAGTCTTTGCTAAATATCATTTGCTAATGATACTTTGGTTTATGGTTTTGTAGTAGGACGAGCCACAGACAAAACTCCTCAGACACCGAGTTAAAGAAGGAAGGGGTTTATTTGGCCGGGGGCATCGGCAAGACTTCTGTCTCAAGAGCTGAGCCCCCCGAGTGAGCAATTCCTGTCCCTTTTAAGGGCTCACAACTCTAAGGGGGTGCATGTGAGAGGGTCGTGATTGATTGAGCAAGCATGGGGTACGTGACTGGCGGCTGCATGCACGGGTAATTAGATCGGAACAAAACAGGATAGGGATTTTCACAGTGCATTTCCATACAATGTCTGTAATCTACAGATAACAGAATGGATTAGGTCAGGGGTCGATCTTTAACTACCAGGCCCAGGATGTGGCACCGGGCTGTCTGCTTGTGAATTTCATTTCTGCCTTTTCGTTTTTACTTCTTCTTTCTTTGGAGGCAGAAATTGGGCATAAGATGATATGAGGGGTGGTCTCCTCCCTTAGCTTGTGCCACTAGAATAGAAGCTCACTTTTTGGTTTTGTTTTGTGGTACATAGGAGACCTCCACTGCCTATTACAACAGTCACCACCTCCGTGTTGCAGTAGTTCCCCTTCCACTCCTGCAAAGGTTCTTCTCCCTTTATTGGAAAAATTGTTTTAGATAAAATCTTGCTTTATTTATGTGCCTTTTTTTTTTTTAATGTGACAGACTGAAGGATGATGTTCACCCTCCAGGGCCTTACTGCATGGCTCTTGCAGAGCAGGCCCCAGATAGACTTCCCGAGAGGGGACCTGACTTTGTTCCCTTTACCCTAGCTGTGGCAGACTGACTGCTATCACCCAAACATCTGCCAGGCCCTCTTCTACCTCCTTGCTTTGTAACTGATATTATCAATACTTAAACTGCTTTCTTCTCTTCTCTGCTTGGCTGGCTCTTGCTTTCCCTTCAAGGTGCAGTTAGAAAGGAGCTTCCTCTGAGAAGCCTTTTCTAACTTCTTTTTTTTTTTTTTGAGACGGAGTCTGGCTCTGTCGCCCGGGCTGGAGTACAGTGGCCGGATCTCAGCTCACTGCAAGCTCTGCCTCCCGGGTTCACGCCATTCTCCTGCCTCAGCCTCCCGAGTAGCTGGGATTACAGGCGCCCGCCACCTCGCCTGGCTAGTTTTTTGTATTTTTAGTAGAGACGAGGTTTCACTGTGTTAGCCAGGATGGTCTCGATCTCCTGACCTCGTGATCCGCCCGTCTCGGCCTCCCAAAGTGCTGGGATTACAGGCTTGAGCCACCGCGCCCGGCCGCCTTTTCTAACTTCTTTCCCACCCCAGAAATCTCTTGCCCTTGGGTCCCCAGACTCTAGGCCATAATTATCCTCATAATTTATATCCCTTGCCATCTTTATAGGAATCTTATCATACTGTGTTTTAGTAAGTTACCTATTTCTGTCCCTTTCCCAAACCTTACCGCATGAACTTGAGCTCTCCCAATTATCAAAATAACTAACTGGGAAGCCATTAGGCTGAGATGGCTCCAAGACCTTTGTTTCCAAGTAAGCAAATTGAAACCTAACTCAAAGTGAATGGTTGTATCCTAGAAAAATGAAACTTAGGCTTAACCGATTGAAACTGCCTACTAACCTCTGAGTAGATACTTTACCAATCAGAAACCGCCAGTTGACCTCTAATTACAAACTTTAAGGCTACTGTTCTCCTTCAACCAAGTGAAACTATTTTCTTTGTTTTGATTTCAGGAATACCTTATAAAAGTTTTCCTTTTAACTTGGGAGGCCAAGGCGGGTGGATCACCTGAGGTCAGAAGTTCAAGACCAGCCTGATCAACAAGGTGAAACTGCGTCTCTACTAAAAATACAAAAATTAGCCGGGCGTGGTGGCAGGCGCCTGTAGTCCCAGCTACTTGGGAGACTGAGACAGCAGAATTGCTTGAAGCCCCTGGCAACCACCAATCTACTTTCTGCCTCCAGAAATATACTTCCTATTCTAGACATTTCATATCAATGGAATCATATGATACGTGATCTTTAATGTCTGACTTCTTTCACTTGGGTGATGTTTTCGAAGTTCATACACGTTGTAGCATGTATCCATACTTCGGTCCTTTTTTTAATGACTGAATGATATTGCATTGCGGGAATGTACCAGATTTTGTTTATTCCTTCATTAGTTGATGGACATTTGGGTTGCTTCTAATTTTTGGCCACTGTGAAGGAAGTGAAAATTTTAATCGCTTGACCCTGGGAGGCAGAGATTGCAGTGAGCCAAGATCACGCCAATGCACTCCAGCCTGGGCTATGGAGCCAGATTCCATCTCAAAAAAAAAAAAAAAAGAAGAAGAAGAAATTGGCAGTTTCTTTTTTTGAAAAGACCTTGAAAAGAAGAACTAGAGAAAGTTCATTTTGTTCAATTGTCTACGTGAATACAGAGGAGGAAGGCTGTAGTTCAGTGTGTCTCAATTGGGTGCTTTTTTGTGCCCTGATAGACACCTGACAATGTCTGGAGTCCTTTTTGGTTGTCAAAACTGGGCTACGGGAGCTACTGACATCTTGTGTGTACAACCTACAACCTAGAGATGCTGCTCAACATCTCACAATGCACTCTTGTTCCCCGACCAAACCAAGGGTCAGGCTGCTTATTCTCTTAGCCCAATGACAAGATCCAGGTGAAATGGGAGAGAAGGGAGTTTATTTCTGTAACTGGGTACAGGGAGAAGACCTGGAAAATATTGCCAGACCAACTCAAAATTACAAAGTGTTCCAGAGCTTGTATACCTTGTGAGCTATTTGTCTACATGTAAGTGTGAATTCATCTAAAGACGTAAGCGATTAACTTATTCCAATCCATAACTAAGATCTCAGTCCTGAAGAGCTTCCTCTGGAGCCTCAGTAAATTTACTTAATCTAAATGCAGCAGGACGAGCCACAGACAAAACCTCTTAGACACCGCGTTGTAGAAGGAAGGGCTTTACTCAGCTGGGAGCTTCGGCAAGCTACTGCCTTAAAATCCGAGCTCTCTGAGTGCACAATTTCTGTCCCTTTTAAGGGCTCACAACACTAAAGATTTTACATGAAAGGGTCATGATTGATTTGAACAAACAGGGGGTACGTGACAGGGGCTGCATGCACTGGTGGTCAGAGAGAAACAGAACAGAGCAGGAAGTTTCACAATGTTCTTCCATACAATGTCAGGAACAACGGTTTCTAAGTCATGAGTTGATTTTTAACTACTGGGTTTAGGCCAGGCAGACCTGGGCCTGGTTCCGGGCCTGGCGCTGGGCTGCCTGTCTTTGGTTTTACTTCATTGTTTTTTCTTAAAACAGGTACTGAGTATAAAACAATATACAACAATATGAGAGGGTCTCTGTCTTTCCTCATAAATGGGTCCAGGTGCTGGGGTGATTACCCTTATCTTGTCTCCTGCTAAACCATGGAGGTTTGGGGAGTTCCTTCAGACCCCCAGTAAACTCGTTTGTGGAGGCTTGAGGAGTTTCTCCAGACCTCCAATAAAACTTGTTTAATCCTAAACAGGTCCTGTTAAGAATTCCTTCATTATCTTGTCATGCTCAAGGCCCAGAAAAGGCCTGGGCAAAACTCTTGGTGGGCTTTTGTTACATTCCAGCCTTTGTATGAGGGCACTGGCTCTGTCAGCTTTTAAGATTTAACTTAACCACTCAATCAGTGCTGAGACAGTTGTTATGGAGGCCTGCCTGTTCAGCCAGCCATTAGGGAGACGTGGCCTGCCACACCCTCCCCTAACCACCATCACCAAAGAATTATTCAGCCTCAAATGCCAGAATATGAATAGTGTTGAGGTTGGGAGGCAGGGTAAGTAAGGTGAGGAGGCCATACTGACTTGTCTCCTTATGCGAAGCCCCATGGATCCCTTTCCAAGCAGGCTCCTTTGGCTTGCACCCTAGTGAGTCGGCACCTAACTCTTTTGCAAGATAAACAGTCCTACAGGCTACCAGCAGACCACCAGATGGTTGCAAGTTCCTGTTACTCAATATGGCCTGGGAAAGAGAACAAACGCTACTTATTCATGATGTAATTTCCCCAATCTCCAGCCAATCAACACCAAAGCCCAAGAAGCTGGGAGCTGCAAATTCCTGCCGTGGGTGAACTGGGAACTTCTCCAGGGTCCTGCATGTGCAGCTAGGCTCAAGGTTTAGCTTATAGTGACCTTTTCCTCATTTTAATAGTGGAAAACACACCCCTAGGTGGAGATTTTATATGCTAATGATACATGCAATGCGTGTTGGAGCGCGGAGATGCTGAGTGCATACTTTTCATGCTTGACTCACCAATATTTTATGAATGTGTATGTATAACTCCCATGAAAGGAATTACCTTGAGATGCCACAGGCTGTCTCTACCTCCCTCTGCCTCTCAGGGTGTACTTTGGCTTTGCAATAAACTTCTTTGCCTACTCTTACTTTGGATTCCCTCTCAAATTCTTTTGTGCCACAAAGTCAAGAACCTGAACTGACGTACCAACAACAGTTAATAAACTCTGCTCTAATCCAAACTGTGGGAAAGTATAGGGGCTGGGAGAGAGGAGAGGGGAGGCAATGCAGCTTATCTGAGGAAGTGATGTTTGAACCAGCTCTCAAAGGATGAATGTGTGCTGCAAAGGAGGAGGGCAGGGGACAATATTGCAATGAGACAGAACCACATGTAGGAAGCATGCAGAGGCACAGAGGGACACACGATCTCTAGGCTGAGATGTGTGAGGGATGGTGGCTGAGGGTGAGATTGTAAAGAGTTTTTTTTTTTTTTGAGAAAGAGTCTCGCTCTGTCGCCCAGGCTGGAGTGCAGTGGTATGATCTCAGCTCACTGCAACCCCTGCCTCCCAGGGTCAAGCGATTCTCCTGCCTCAGCCTCCCAAGTAGCTGGGACTACAGGTGCAAACCACCACGCTTGGCTAATTTTTGTATTTTTAGTAGAGACAGGGTTTCATCATGTTGGCCAGACTGGTCTCAAACTCTTGACCTTATGATCTGCCTGCCTCAGCCTCCCAAAGTGCTGGGATTACAGGTGTGAGCCACGGCACCCAGCCTTTTTTTTTTTTTTTTTTTTTTTTTTTGACAAGGTCTCACTCTGTTACCCAGGCTGGAGTGCAGTGGTGTGATCTAGCTCACTATAACCTTGAACCCCTGGGCTCAGGGGATCCTCCCACCTCAGCCTCCCAAGTAGTTGGGACTATAACTTTGCTTTTGTAGACACAGGGTCTCTCTATGTTGTCCAGGTTGGTGTCAACTCCTGGCCTCAAGCAATCCTCCTGCCTCAGCCTCCCAAAGTGCTGGGATTACAGGCATGAGCCACTGTTCCTGGCCTGAGAAAAGTCTTGAATAACTCTCACTTAGAGTCAGAACGTCATCTTGAGGCAAAGGGGCAGGCATGGGAGGATATTTAGAAAGAGAGATACAGGGTTAGAGGTGAGTATTAGAAAGCTCCCATTGCTGATGGTTTTGGTGATGGACTTGGTGGGGTGAGACTGGAGCCCAGAGGCTGGGGAGAAGGCTTTTGTCATGTTCTGGGGAAGAGAGGTCAAGATGGGACCTGGATCTGAGAGTAAGGGGAAGCGTACAGGCCAGGAACTTGTTGACTTACAGGAATGGGTGAAGAGGGAAAGGGAGAAGTGAAACAAAACTCTGGCCATGGCCATGGAGACTTAAAATAGGCTTTATATGGCTGGGTGAGGTGGCTCACGCCTGTAGTCCTAGCACTTTGAGAGGCCAGGGTGGGCGGATCGTCCAAGGTCAGGAGTTCAAGACCAGCCTGGCCAACATAGTGAAACCCCGTCTCTACTAAAAATACAAAAAATTAGCTGAGTGTAGTGGCAGGCGCCTGTAATCCCAGCTACTTGGGAGGCTGAGGCAGGAGAATTGCTTGAATCCGGGAGGCGGAGGTTGCAGTGAGCTGAGATCACGCCATTGCAGGCCAGCCTGGGCAACAAGAGTGAAAAACTCTATCTCAAAAAAAAAAAAAAAAGTAGACTTTATACTTCTCTTTTGCTATCTTGCACATCACTTTTCCCTGTGACCAGAGGGTCACCCATGTAATCAGGGCGCAGGTAGAAAGCCTGGTGCCACAAGGATATAGCTGGAAACCTGAGGTCATTTAGTGAATCAAATCATTACCTTGAAGAATTTGGCCGGGGGCTGAGTTCACTTTGACCAGCCCCCAAGAGCTGGGGGCTTGGCAAGCATCAGCCACTCCGTCAAGCATTGATTCATTGACTCCTCAGGATGAACCAATGAACTAAGTGGTGCTATTATCCCCATTGAACAGATAAGCAAATAGAAGTAGCAGGAGGTTCAGTGGTGAGGCAGATGTTCAGATCCTGGAGGTCTGCCTTGAAAGCTTAAATTATTCTTATCATTTTTTATTGAAGTAAAATTCATATTACATACAACGAACCATGTTAAAGTGAACAACTCAGTGGCATTTAGTACACGCACAATGTTGTGTAACCACAACCTCTATTTGGTTCTAAACATTTTCATTGCTCCAAAAGGAAAGTGTGTACCCACTAAGCAGTCACTGCCGTCCTCGAAGCCCCTGGCAACCACCAATCTACTTTCTGCCTCCAGAAATATACTTCCTATTCTAGACATTTCATATCAATGGAATCATATGATACGTGATCTTTAATGTCTGACTTCTTTCATTTGGGTGATGTTTTCGAAGTTCATACACGTATCATGTATGGGTACTTCGGTCCTTTTTTAAATGACTGAATGATATTGCATTGCGGGAATGTACCAGATTTTGTTTATTCCTTCATTAGTTGATGGACATTTGGGTTGCTTCCAATTTTTGGCCACTGTGAAGGAAGTGAAAATTTTAATTCCTGCCTTCGTTAAGACAGTTTTAACAGATTCTAGGTCCTGGGATATAGCTGTGGTGGAGAGATGGATGGGAACCTGTGGGATCCCGGAGGAGGGAGTTTCAGATTTGTCCCAGGGTAGTGCAAAGTTGAAGGATGTTTCATACCGGAGAAGACCTTGTACTTGGGCCTTGAGGTATTTCATACTGTGGCCAGTGGAGCTCACAGTCCCCAGAGGAGAAGGAGCCAGGAGAAGGGAGGAGGAGGACAAGGTATAAACTCATCAGATTCAGGAAGTGGTTCAAACAGTGATCTCTTAGAGGAACAGGCAGAGAGGAACCTAAATTGGGATCTGAGAGATTGGAGAAGGGCAGGAGGCCTGTTTCACAAGAAACCATGAGTGTAGGCCAGAAACTGTGTCTTTAGACAGGTTAGAACCAGGCACAGGGGTGCGATGCTCTCCTTGCTCAGTGAGATAGACTGAATGCTTATGTCCCCCCATATTCATATGTTGAAGCCTAATCGCCAGTGTGATGGTATTTGAAGGTGGGGCCTTTGGTAGGTGATTAGGTCATGAGGGTGGAGCCCCCATGAATGCGATTAGTGCCCTTATGAAAGCAACCTCAGAGAGCTCCCTTCCCTGCCTTTCCGCCATGTGAGGACACAGTGAGAAGGCATTGTCTGTGAATCAGAAAACGAGCCCTCATCAGACATGGAATCTGCTGGCCCCTTGATCTTGGACTTTCTAGCCTCTAGAACTATGAGAAATAAATTTCCATTGTTTATAAGCCACCCAGTTTATGGTAGTTGGCTACAGTAACCCAAACAAACTGAGACACCCAGGCATTGAGTACCAAGTGCCATGACTGTAGATGGGAGTCCTCACCCCTCTGGATGGGGAACCTGGAAGACAACCACGCTTAAGGAAAGATGAGTCCAGTTTGGGGTGCATTAAAAGCACGGAGCCTGTAGGTCATTCGGGGAGAGATGTGCAGGAGAATATAGGAGATTAGAGCTTAGGAGAGAGGCCTGGGCTGGAAATGTAACTTTTGAGGCCTCATCAGAGTCCAACCTTGTGGTTCCCACCTGGATTGAGTTCAGGTCATTTCAGAGATTTACTGGAGTACACTTCATGTGCTGTGTTCCAAGGCTGGGCTCTAAAAATACAGGGCTGGACATAGTACAGTTCCTGACCTGGGGAAGCTGACGGTTTGGAGATCAGAACTAGATACTCATAAGGATAATCTTATTAAAATATTAATGTAAATTTGATTGAAGAGTAACATTCATGTAGAAAAGGGAACACATCACAAGTGTTTTACTAAAAAAATTTTCATGGAGTGATGACATCTGAGCAATTAGTAGCCAGATCAAAAAAAAAAAGATCCTGGGCTAGGTGCAGTGGCTCACGCCTATAGTTCCAGCACTCTGGGAGGCTGAGGCAAGAGAATTGCTTGAGCCCAGGAGTTCAAAACCAGCCTGGCCAACACGGAGAACCATGTCTCTACACAAAATTTAAAAAATTAGTTAGGCATGATGGTGCACACCTGTAGTCCCAGCTACTCTGGAGGCTACCGTGGAAGGATGGCTTGAACCAGAGAGGTCAAGGCTGCAGTGAGTCATGATGGCACCACTGCACTCCAGCCTGGGTGACAGAGAGATTCTGTCTCAAAAACAAACAAACAAAAAACCCCCAAAGTACAAATTCTTACCAGAATCTCCCAGAACTCCCTAATGCCCCTTTCTAGTCGTTACTAACAACCAGCCCCTGACCTCCGCCC
The DNA here is from genome assembly GCF_009764315.1 of Trachypithecus francoisi. Lineage (NCBI taxonomy): Eukaryota > Metazoa > Chordata > Mammalia > Primates > Cercopithecidae > Trachypithecus > Trachypithecus francoisi. The sequence continues at coordinate 6,450,379 of NW_022681457.1, read as the reverse complement.
CTCTGGTCACCAGTATCTAGACTTTGAACACCAAAGATGAGTTATGAGTGTTTCTAAACCTTATATCAAGTACATCACATAGTATGTACTTTTTGTATCTGGGTTCCTTCACTCAACATTATATTTCTAAGATTCATACGTGTTGTATGCAGTCATGATTTGCTTCTTCCATTGCAGAAATAATCCATCATTTATTTATCTGTGTTACTGTTGATTGGTATTGGGTAGGTATTATTTTCAACCATTACAATTAGTACTGCTATGAACATTCTTGTGTATATTTGAAGAACATTTGTATGTATTTCTGTTGGGTATGCACCTAGGAGTGGTTTGTAACCAGAGGAAACCTGTGCTGCTCCAGCCCCACCTCTGACATCTGCAGGGCTGTCCCCTCCCCGACACACTCACCCTCCCTCCCCAGGATGGGGCAGGTCCCTCAGTCAGCAGCGCCCTCACAGCCCCTACATCCTGGGTAGTTGCCTCCCATCTATGGGGCGGAGCCGCCTGGGGGTCTGGGCTGGGTGAGGTGGACCCTGGAGGGGCACCCGCCACTCCCATGGGCAGGGGAGACAGAGGTGGGCACAGCCTGGCGGGGTCCGGGCTTGGCCTCCCAAAGTGTTGGGATTGCAGGCGTTAGCCACCGTGCCTGACCCACGCATTTTTTTTTTTTAAGCAACACTAGAATCTTCCATTTGTTTATCTAAAGGGCATTATGAGCTTACGGCATAATGCTTTCACCCCTGTCATGGCTTGGGTGCTGCTGATGAATTTGGGGCTGGTTTTCTTAAATTGATTTTTATCATTTTAATTGGGCTTTTTAGGAGGATGATTGTGAGCTTCTTCTTTCTGCCATCTCCATTTGGACATCTACCTTTGAGGTCATTTGGAAGGATAAAAATATGGTAGCCTGCTAATGACATGGTGACAGCCCTTCTTGGAGGAGGCATGTGGATTCAAACAGACAGGGAGGAGTGCATCAGAATGGCGTCCATAGAGTGTAGGGTGTGGCAATGGAAGAGTAGACTGAGCGAGATTCAGAACAACAGAGAATAGAGGTCAGCACACCATAGCCCGTGGGTTGCCTGTTTTGATAAATAGCATTTTGTTGGAACATGGCCATATAATTCATTTTCAGATTGTCTGTGGCTGCTTTGGTGCTACAATGGCAGAATGACATCGTTGCAATGGAGACCATATTGCTTGCAAAACTGAACATGTTTACTATCTGGCCCTTTGCTAGTACTGGTTGACCATCTCTGACTTAGAATGTCACACTGAGAAGCTTCAGATTATTCCTGTGGGTTGGGGATCTAGGGAACTATTTTGACTGAGTTTTAGAAAATTCCCCAAATGCTAATATGTGATTTTCCCTGTAGCAGGACATAAAGAAAGCAGAAATCTTAGTAGTGGACAGGTGGGATGGAAAGGAAGATTCAGGAGTAGAGAGAGATGATGTTGGAGGGCAAGTCAGTGAAGAAATAGAGGGTGGGGTTTTGAGCAGCAAGTGAGATAGACATGTTGCTGATATAGTTCCAGGGATCAAATATCACTCATGACTTCTGTTTAAGGGGGAAGGAACCAGGATGCACCAAACTCCCAGTGCACAAGGACTGGCGTTTTCCACATGTACCTTTATTTAATGCTCACAGCATCCCTGTGAGATAGGACTTCTTGTACCTATTTCACAGAGAAGTAAATGGAGACATGGAAGGTTGAGGAGCTTGTGTGACATCACACACTTAGCAAATGAAAGAGCACAGATTTGATTCCACGACTCTCTGCTTACAAAGTCTAAGACGATGTCAATATAGTAGGAAACTCACATAATGTCTATAAACCCATTGCCTGCGGGGTGTTAAATCTCCAGGAATCAGCCTTTGGTCCCCGACCTGTACAGGATGTGAATCTTCTAGCTGAGCCCGATGCTCTTGTGGGTTCCTCACTGGGTCCTGACCTCTGAGTATTCGGTGGAGGTATCCTTGGAAGGATTCATCCCATGAAAGTTGAGGGAAGCATAGTGCAGCTCCTCATCCATCTCCACAGTAAGGGTGGCACCTGAACAGCCTGAGGTTTCAGTGGGGCCATGTAACTTGGACTTCTTCTGGTGTTTCTTATGGAGAGGAAAGAAGGGGGTTAGAGCAGGGCAGTGAGGAGGGGGACCGGGAGAAGGCAAAGAGGGTCAGTGAAGTAAAATGAACATTTATTCACTCTTTCATTCTTTCATCAAATGTTTATTAATTAAGGCTTTACTTATTCGTTATCTAACACATGTAGCACGTATTGATTGATTCCCAATTCTCTTGAATATTCACAGAGACTAATGTGGAAAAATTATGACCAGCTACACTGACATCATCTTTGGCATCTATTATTTTATCCATTTTACAGACCAGGAAACTAGGTCTCAGAGAGCTTAGGTAACTTCCAAAGTCACACATCTGTTGACCCTGAACTCAGTCCCAGGTCTCTGGGACCTCCTCTGTGCTGGGAACTGGATCCTCAGAAGGGAGCAAAGCAGAGCAGGAGCCCTGTGATTTCCACTACTGCAGGGTATGAAGACAGAAACAGACTGGTAATTGCAAATTGTGACAGTGTGCAGCTGAACGGGAGACAGTAGAATGATGGAGGTCTGATAAAACGCAGCCTTTTCCTTGTGGAGCTCACGGTGTGGTAGGGGGAGCTATGGGAATGTAGTTAGTTCACGTGGTGCAAAGCTCTATACAAACAGGAACATGGTATCCTGAGAGACACAGGAGCAGATGCTGGAGAAATGGCAAGTCTACAGGGTACAACCATTTTCTGGTGCAGGCCCACTGCTTGTTTCTAGATTTGGTGCAGTGTTTCTCAAAAGAGTCCTTCAACTCACAGATTCTGCCTCCTCTCATCCCATTCTCTCTTGAACTCTCTCTAGTCAAGTGATCTTTCTCCAGTAGAAGATCAGATGATCTGCTTTGCTGTCATATTGCTTAGCTACATTCAAATAGCCATTTCTCAGATTCTATCTTACCAGACTTACCAGCATTTGAAACAAATGACCAACCTCTCCTCCATGAAGCCCCATCTTCCTTTGGCCACCAACACTAGAGCCTGCAATTTCCTGGTCATTGGCTGCTACTCATTCTCAGCTTTCTCACCATTTACACCTCATCTCCCTAACATTCGATGCTGGAGGGTTCCAGGGCTATGTCTGTGGACCCCTTCTCTTCTTCGTAGATTCATCCATTATTGGATGTTGATATGGAAGCCCCCAACCTCTGTGTCTCCCACATGGATCCCTCTTCTGAGCTCCAGACACTTGTCTGCTACTTGTCATCTCCACATGGATGTCTCAGAGGCACCTCAAACTTACAGTAACCAAAATAATGTTTGATATACACTTGAAAATATACTTCTCCTTCAAGGTTGGCAATTTTCATCATTGGCAATTTGATTCTTTAAGTTTGAATTCTGAATAAGTCACATGAACATCATCACTGGCATCTATAGACATCTATGACATCCATGGGGTCTTCTTGGACATCCATGACATCTATGATATCTGTGGAGCCACCTATGACATCTGAGACACTTACCGAGCAGAGCCCGTGAGCTATCTTTGCTCCTGCCTTGCATGCACTCTATCACTGCATTTGCAAATAGTGTTGACTCCACGTTCAAGACGTATCCGGAACCCAATTTCTCCACATCAGATTCACGATTCTTACTTGGGACTAAGTCTGAGTCAGTCATCTCTTGGCTTGATTATCCGTGTATCCTCTCTTCTAGTATCTTCTCTTCTATGTTACATCCTAGAGCTTCTCACAGAGCAACCAGAGTCACTCCCACTAAAATGAGTGTCAGTTTATGTCACTCTTCTGCTCTAAATGCATCAATAACTGTGATGGACTTAGGACCCTGCAATATTTGCAGCTTCTATGTCTCTTCAGCTTCACTTCCTACCTGCCGTTGTTCAGTCCACACCCCACCCCCGACACTGCCTTATCCACACTGTCCTACTTTGTTCCTCTAAAACGTCAGACGTGCTCCAGCCTCAGAGCCATGGTACTTGCTGCTTCCTCGATGATTCTCTCCTGCTCACACTGTACTCATTTTCTTCCTGCAGCTGTTTGCCCAAAGGCCACTCTTTGGCCCCCAGGACTGTCCAATCCATTCTCCCGTTTCATTTTCTGCCATAGCACTTATTTCATGCCTCTTTCATGTATATTTGCACTACTTATTTGTTCATTATTTTCATCCCTTTTCCCAATAGATGTTAAGCCTCTGATAGGAGGAATACTTTATATTTGTAAAATACATGTTTATAAAAATACAGAATGGCACAAGGACCTAGAACAACTGGCAAATGGGATTATATAGATATTTGCAGAATGAATGAGTGCTTATTGACCCTGTGTTAAAAAACTTTACTGTGGTGTTCACTTTATTCAGAGTTAAATAAATTAAAAAAAAAAATCAGAGCTTGAAGGATGCACTGGAGTTGGGCAGGTAGCTACTAGGCATTTGAGGAGGAAGGAACAGCTCAGCAATGATTCTGAGATGAAAAAGCTTGCTCTGCTTGAGGTGATTGAGTGGCTAATGTTGGGGGAGCATAGCACTGAAGGGGCCTCTGGTTTTCCTGCTCCAAATGCCAGACCAAGTTGTTGGAATGCCAGCCTTTCAGGAGTGTGGAGAAGCAGTGCATTTCAAACTTGGGAATGAGGGGACGATGATCTTTTAGGGAGGTAATGTTCTGGAGAGGAGAAATGGGAGGTGAGGCTGCAGCAGAATAAGGAGTAACAGGGGATCTCAGCTCAGAAGGAGTGATTGTGTTAAGCTGTGTTCAGAGGAAGCTCAGACATGCATCATAGTGTACTGGCACAGGAAGAAGAGATGGAGGACTGGGGCAGGAGAGGGCCATGTCTGTGGTTGGGTAATGGGGACAAGAGTGCCATTAGTGAGACAGAGAACCAATCAGGAGAAGTATATTTAGGGGTGTGTCAACCAAGTGTTCCGGATGTTTCGACATCTGGGGCATTGCTGAGCCTTGAGAGACTACCTCTCCCAGGGATAGTAGATTTCTAGAGCTAATAAAGGACTTGCATACAAGTGCACCTTTCGTGTGCAAACCAGTCAATCTAAAGCCCACACTACCAGCTGGATCCTTTATTGAGCTTTTACACTCCAGGCCACAATCCCCCTTAATAAACCCAGGACCACGTACCAGACAACTAGAGACAACTCCTATACCCGAGTCTGCTGAAATTGTTCAAAGTAGCCAATCCTAAACCTGCCTAGCTTGCTTACCCTGTCTTGCCCATTATTTTCGATGAAAGCCACAGTAAAGGCTCTTGTCCCATTTTCCCCTTGCTCCCTCTGCTTCCTGACTGACCCTGGTGCTTTTCTATATGGCCTTGCATGGTGTGGTGCATCCTCTCCTCTTGGGAACAGTGAATAAGAAACTATCTTTTTTTTTTTTTTTTTTTTTTTTTTTTTGAGACAGTCTTGCTCTGTTGCCCACGCTGGAGTGCAGTGGCGCGATCTCGGCTCACTGCAAGCTCTACCTCCCGGGTTCACACCATTCTCCTGCCTCAGCCTCCCAAATAGCGCCCGCCATCATGCCTGGCTAATTTTTTTGTATTTTTAGTAGAGATGGGATTTCACCGTGTTAGCCAGGATGGCCTCAATCTCCTGACCTCATGATCCATCCACCTCAGCCTCTCAAAGTGCTGGGATTACAGGCATGAGCCACTGCGCCCGGCCAAGAAATGGTCTTTTCAATGGCCATAATCTCCTGATCTATTGGCCTCAACATACCTGAATAATATTAAAACCCACACTGTTGGGGCCGGGCGTGGTGGCTCATGCCTGTAATCCCAGCACTCTGGGAGGCCGAGGTGGGCAGATCACGAGGTCAGGAGATCGAGACCATCCTGGCTAACATGATGAAACCCCGTCTCTACTAAAAATACAAAAAATTAGCTGGGCATGGTGGTGGGTGCCTGTAGTCCCAGCTACTTGGGAGGCTGAGGCAGGATAGTGGCTTGAACCTGGGAGGCGGAGCTTGCAGTGAGCCGAGGTTGTGCTACTGCACTCCAGCCTGGGCGACAGAGAGGGACACTTGTCTCAAAAAAACAAAAACAAAACAACAACCTACACTGTTAAACAGCAGGAAAGACAATAAGCTCAGTTCTGGAAATGCTGAATGGGGCATGACTGTGGGCCATGTTGGGAGGAGGTGTCTGCAGGGCATCCTGGATGCCAGCATGCCCCATCACTCACCGAGGATGCTGGCCCTGTGGCAGGGTGGGTGTCGATCCTGCCCACTGCTGTCCTGGCTGCTTTCCTCCTGTGAGTCTTCACTCTGATGGGAGACACCAGGGTCTTTGAGCCTGGTTTTCTCAGGCTGTGGGGCCATTGTTATGAGCTTGGAATGACGGACTTTGGCAGGTAAGGGGTGGAATTAATCCAGGAGCCTTCAAACAAAACTTAGTAACAAGGTCTTCCTCTACCTCCCACTCCTTGGACACCTGAGACCAGGGCCCTAGCATAGACCCATGCCTAGCCCAGTGGCTACAGGCTGGATTCTGTAGATCACCACACCCCCTGCCCTTTCTCCAGCCCTCACAGCCCCTCCAGGACCCTTCTACACGAGGTCCATCCTCTTCACCTCTGGTCCATGCCTGACCCAGAGAAAATGCTCACATGAAGAAGATGAGGCAGAGACAAAGAGCGATCAGGGCTGTGACACCAGCTCCCCCAATGGCCCCCTGAACCACTCCTTGTATCCCTGCAGACAAAAAAGACATGGGGTGAACTCTAATCTGGATAAACAGGTATGTGTATCCTCTTCTCCAGCATGTAGAGAGGGGTGACTTCACCTCCAAAATGGAGTTTAGCGCCTAGATCTTCCCATCCATCATAGACATGAATATGGACCATGACTGTGAGACGAAGTACGCAGTACACCTGACACCTCTTGTCCCACCCTCCCTCTCCGGTGCACAAAACACCATCTCTCCTAGGACCCAGTTTCCTCTCCACCCTCGGTCTCTCTGAAATGAACCTCAGAAATAGCCGCTGAAGGACTGTGAAGCTCTGAGCCTCTTGGATGACAGAAAGAGAGAGAGAGAGAGAGAGAGAGAGAGAAAGAGAGGGAGAGAGAGAGTAAGCACTGGAATGCTGATAGGCCTTGTCTCTTCTTTCTTCCCACTGGCCCTACCACTCAGGGTCAAAGGTGATCCTTTTGGCCTTAAAAAGCACCTGGAATCAGGGTGGGGCAGGGAGGTGGTTCTCAGACCTTCTTAGACCCAGACAGTTCTCCTGGACCTGCCTGGCTGTACCTTCTAGATCCCAACACTCAGAGTCAGGGGCATTTCTCTGAGCATCATCTGTCAACAGTTTGATGACAACTGCTGAGGGAACTATTCCTGCCCTCACTGGGCTCACTGTCCACTGAGGGACCAGATGCCATTATTAATTGGAATAAGGCAGTGGAGAGAGCACTGGTCTTTGGACAGAGGTCGGGGTAAGGGTTGAGGTATGGACAACAGAAAAAAAAAAAATGCCCTAAAGAGATTTTTGGGGAAGTGTGACTATTCTATATGATACTCTCATGGTGGATTCATGTCATTCTACATTTTTTTAGAAACCTGTAAAATGTACAACACCAACAGTGAACTTTAATGTAAACTATGGGCTTCAGGTGACAATGATATGTCAATGTAGGTTTATTGATTGTAACAAATGTACCATTTTGATGGGGGATGCTGATGGCTGGGGAAACTATGCGTAAGGGTAGAGGCCATATGGGAAGTCTTTGTACCTTCCGCTCAATTTTTTCATGAAAAATAAAGTTCATTTATAAATGCTCCCAAGATGTTCAGTGACTAGAAGATTCCACTCAATTTTGCTGTGAAACGAACACTACTCTGAAAAATAAAACCTATTAAAAAATGCCCCCATTGGAGCAAAATGGCTGACCAGAGGTGCCTGGAGCTCATCCTCCCCCATCCCACCAGGCAGGAAAGGACCAACGCAATGAACAAACAGCAAAGATTTGAGTGGAGTGTCGAAGGGAGAGTACTGTAGTGCAGCAGGGGAGTGGAGAGTTACCTGTGGTAACTGGAAGCCGAGGAAGGCAGCATGGGGGCACCCAGACTTTGCAGCTCCCTCTCCCCAGCCCAGATTGTGGTTTGTCCCAGAGACAGGAAGGATTTCCCTTTGTAGGGAAATGATAAGCAGAAGAATACAACCAACCCCCAGTGGCCACTGCAGATACCTACATTCCTTACTGCAGGTTCATCCTACAGTCCTTACAAGCTCTGAGCACAGTTGGAAGAGCTACCAGGAATTCATGCAGCTGCACGGTTCTGGATTAGGAGCACACAGTGTGCACTCCCAACTTCCTAACCAGCCCCTGTGGGCAAGCTGCTGCAACACAGCACCATCTCGAGACCACAGCCGTCTCTGGAGTGCACTCTCCTCTGGGGGCCAGTGGCCACGCACCTCTTCATCACTGTAACTCCATCTTCGTTCCCCTAAGCCTGCAGTAATGGCTGAATACCACAATTAGAGCTGCATGGAGCCTGGGCCCAGGATTGGCTGGAACACGGGTCCTGAACAGCAGAGAAACCAGCCCCTGCTGCCTGTACTTCCAGCTGGAGGAACAGTCTTATAGTCCCACTCAGTCTCTTCAATAAATGATGCTGGAAAAACTGGTGCCATATGCAGAAGAATGAAACTAGACTCACACCTCTCATCCTATGCAAAAATCAATTCAAAATGGATCAAAGACCTTAATGTAAGACACAAAAATATAAAAATACTAGAAGAAAACATAGGGAAAATGCTGTAGGACATTGGTCTGGAAAAATATTCTATGAGTAAGACCTTGCTAGCACAAGCAACAAAAGCAAAAGCAAATAAATGAGATAATATCAAGCTAAAAAGCTTCCATGCAGCAAAGGAAACAATCAACAGAGTGAAAAGGCAACCTACAGAATAGGAGAAAATATTTGTCAGCTATTCATCTGACAAGTGATTCATATACACAATATACAAGGAACTCATGCATCTCAATGGCAAAGAAACCCAATCTGATTTAAAAATGGGCAAATTATCTGAGTAGACATTTCTCTAGAGAAGATATACAGATGGCCAACAAATATATGAAAAATGCTCAGCATCACCAATCACCAGGAAAATGCAAATCAAAACCACAATGAGGTCACGTCACCCCAGTTGGGAGGACTATGATAAAAATAAGATGAAAATTAACAAATGATGGTGAGGATGTAGAGAAGAGGGAACTCTTAAATGCTTTTGACCAGAATGTAAACTAGTATAACCACTACTAGTATATGTAGTTTTTCTTCCTCAAAAAAATACAAATAGAACTACCATATGATCCAGCAATCCCACTACTGGGCATTTATATAATGGAAAGGAAATCAGTATATTGAAGAAACGTCTGCACCTCTGTGTTTATTGCAGCACTATCCACAATAGGAAGATATGAAATAAACCTAAGTGTCCAACAACAGATGAATAAATAAAGGAAATGTGGCATATATACACAATGGATTATCATTCAGCCATAAAAAATAATGAAATCTTGTTATTCACTATAACATAGATTGAACTAGAAGACATTATGTTAAATGAAATAAGCCAGGAACAGAAAGTTAAATACCACATGTTCTCACTCATAAGTGGAAGCTAAAAAAAGTTGATTTCATGGAAGTAAAAAGGAGAACAGAGAATAATAAGGGCTGGGAAGGTTAGGGGAACAATGATAAGGAGAGAGATGTGTTAAAGGATACAAGATCACACCTGGAAAGGAAGAGTAAGTGCTGGTATTCTATACCACTGTAGGATGACTATGGTTAAAAATAATAGATAGTTTCAAATAGCTAGAGAGGGGATATTGAATGTTTCCAACACAATGAAATGATAAATGTTCAAAATGACGGATATGCTATTACCCTGATCTGATTAGTATACATTATTAGTATTGAAACATCGCTATGCCATCCATAAATATGTCTATTATTACCTAGCAATTACAAATAAAATACCCCGGCCGGGCGCGGTGGCTCAAGCCTGTAATCCCAGCACTTTGGGAGGCCGAGACGGGCGGATCACGAGGTCAGGAGATCAAGACCATCCTGGCTAATACGGTGAAACCCCGTTTCTACTAAAAAATACAAAAAACTAGCCGGGCGACGAGGCGGGCGCCTGTAGTCCCAGCTACTCGGGAGGCTGAGACAGGAGAATGGCGTGAACCCGGGAGGCGGAGCTTGCAGTGAGCTGAGAGCCGGCCACTGCACTCCAGCCTGGGCAGCAGAGCAAGACTCCGTCTCAAAAAAAAAAAAAACAAAAAACAAAAAAACTAGCCGGGCGAGGTGGCGGGCGCCTGTAGTCCCAGCTACTCCGGAGGCTGAGGCAGGAGAAGGGCGTAAACCCAGGAGGCGGAGCTTGCAGTGAGCTGAGATCCGGCCACTGCACTCCAGCCCGGGTGACAGAGCAAGACTCCGTCTCAAAAAAAAAAAAAAAAAAAAAAAAAAATACCCCAAGACATTCAGTGACAGGAGGGAGACAAAGAGCATTATTTGGATGGGCAAGGAGGAAGTTGCTAGTCATCCCCAAATATCCTTATCTGAGGTGCTTGATGTCTACCTGTGTCTAACTGCAGGCCTTGCCTCTGAACATTTGACTCTGAAAGTCCAGATCTGACCAAACGTGACACAGACTCAATCCAGTAACAGCCCCAGGCAGGGAGGCGCCTTCCTACCTGAGCCATCTCCTAGAAAGATACCAGTTCTTGGGTTCTGTGAAGCATCTAAGAGAGGAAGAGAGGATTTCCTTCAGTTGGGAGTAGAGATGAGATAAGGGTAGGCATTACTCCTGCCAAAGCCACAGAAATGCAGAAGAGACAGGGCTTATGTCCTTCTAACTGCCGAACTCAGCCAGGCCCCCAGGACACTAAATGTCCCCAGCACCAGCCCATCCTGTCTCCCCTACACACTCAGGGACCCGAGCATCCTGGCCCAGCACTTACAGGTGACATTGAGCTGGATGGTTCTCTCCGTGGTCACACCAGCTCCAGGGAACTTCACCTGACAGGTGAGGTTGGTGCCGTGGTCCTGGGGCCGTGGGGTGATTATGAGCACCGAAGAGTGAGTGGTCCTGAGGCCCAGGGAGGTGGGGGCAGCTGACACCCAGGAGAAGATTGGAGGTGTTCCCTGCTCACAGGCCCAGGGCACAGAGCAGGTCAGGTTTTTGGAGTGGTCGGGGTCTAGGGCTCCAGGGATGAGGATTTGGGGCCTGTGGGTCAAGTCTAGTGAGAAGAAGCAGGGGATGCAGAATCAAGAGGGAGGGTCCAGGTGAGGGCCTGAGAGAAGATCAACCTCTGGTCAAGCTTCCCCGCTAAGCATGACAGGCTTTACCCCTAAAGCCCTCCCTGTACCAGGGGCCCATCCCAGCCCTGCCCTGTAGTACCCATGGCCTTCCCTTGTGACCACTTCTGGAGCCTGTGCCTCACCTGTCACATGCACAGACAGCTGGGTAGATTTGTAACTGTATTTGGTACTGCCTTTCTCCATCCGAAAGAAGTAGGAACCATTATCCCTCCTCCTGGCATCTACGATGCTCAAGGAGCAGTTATTCCTACTGGGATCCCCAAGGAGGCGGAATCGGCCCTGGGTCTCCTCCTGTACTCCTCGATCTAGCTTGTTTGTGGCCACTGGAGAGTCCAACGATACAATGGCTCCTTCCCGGAACCAGTAACCATGAACTGGGGGATTCCTGGTGTAGGAGCGTACAGGATGGAAGAAAGTGCAGGGCACAAGGACGCACAAACCCTCTTGTACGGTCACTGACTTCTGCACTTCCAGCCTGACTCCTGGATCCATAGCCAGGACACCTGTGGGGAAATGAGGGTCAGCTCGGCCCAGCCTGACAACCCCCCTCCCCGCAGTCACTCACCTGCCCACAGCAGGGAGCGCAGCAGCAGCAGCAGCAGCAGCATGTCTGAGGCTGAGGCTTCCTGGGCTTCCTGTGTGAGCAGAGAACAGGAAAGGAGTGGAGGTGAAGGGCTAGGGGGTGGGACAGGAAGCTGGGGAGGAGCAGGAGACCTCAGTCTTGCATGGAAGAGGAACCTCAGACCCACATGTGCTCAGAGCTTGTCTCTTCCACACAGATTGACCCTCACGGGCCAGAGATGCCAGAGACCCGCCCAGAGAGGGGAGGAGATGGAGCAGAATCTGAGTCTTGCCTCCCAGGAGCACCGGAGCCTGGACCAGTACCTCCGGGGCCATCTGAGACATGCGAACCCCATGTCTAAAATCCTTCCACTCTGAGGTACTTTTCTGTGCACAATTGTTTACACCGGGACTGGTCACTGCTGGCCTGGCCCGAGTCACAGCCTCACCTAGATCCATGGGGTGATTTGTCCAGCAGGATATAGGATTCCATAGGGTCCGTGTGAGTGTCTGGGGCAGAGAAACAAAGAAGAGTCCTAGGTAAAGTGAAGGTGGCAGCCATTCATTTCTTCATTCATTCACTAAAGACATAGTGAGTGACAGAGCAGGACCACTGTCATCTCGGACAAACACCGCCACTTTAAGTTCCAACTCCCTTTCTAGCTTCATGTATTTCAAGGAAATCACTTCTCTGCTAACTACAAGCAGCCAGAAAGAGCAGATGGTGAAACACGGGTAAGACAGCTCAGGCACAGAGGGAGGTGGGGGGAACGTCTCTTGAGTTATTGCCAAACTTTACCCTCATCCAATGGGCCCTAGTAAAACAGTGGGCCTTAATAAGCACATACCTTTGCCTTCAGGTGCACTAAGACAGGAAAGCTAAATGCAGACTCGGTGGGTATGCCTGCAGCTGCAAAAAGATGCATGGGAACAGATACACAACTCTCCCTCCCAGATAAGCACCACAAAGAGACACAGAAGCAGTCCAAGCCTCTGATAAACCCTCCCACCCTAAATCTTTAAAAACTCTTTAGTCTGTAAGAGAGTGTGCCTCTACCTAACTCAGCCAGAAACTCCTCTCAGGTTTGTTTTCTCTAAAACCTGTCTTGACTAGTGAGCCACCATACACGTTTCTTTCTTCTTTCTTTAATTCTTACAGTGAGCCTTTGTGTATAGGTGGGGCTTGAGAAGAGATGCCACTGACCTGATTCCTGCCCTTGAGATGTTCCCCATCCATAGCCTCATGTCCTCACCACACACACACATATACTGTCTGGCTTTAGAGCTGTGAAAAATTGGGAATTTGCCATGTGTCATGGGAGCATATTGGAACTTTTAAAAGAAATATGACTAGAGAATTTTCCCCTGGCAGCTAGTACACTGCTTTGCACAGTGTCAATGACATCTCCAAAATAAGAACTATGCAGCATCTTCCTGTAAAACAAAAAGGAGAACACATGTTCGTTCTATGAACCAGTGCAGAAAAAAACTTTTTTTCTGTTCATGCTGCTATTTGGTGCAGTATGGGCAGAAGCAAGTGTTTTTAGAGGCTCATGATATGGATCAACATTTTCATGTAAAAATCTGCTTCTCACAGTTAAATATGGCCCAAAGACATAATATTTCCAGACAACATGAGTGGAATGTACAGAGAAAATTAAACTTTAGGTCCAGCTACGTGGTTGTCCATATCACTCTGTGTAGTATGCATCCAGCAACACTTGATCCCTGGGACATATTAGTACTTGCCACCATACCTTTGTCAAATCTCAACACACAATAGTATCTAGATAACTCTTAATTCATCCTTATTAATAGAGAGGTAGCTGCATCCTCGTTTGATATACAACAAATTAAGTCTCCAGTAAATAATATCTGTTGTAAGTTATTTAGCATGTGGCACATAATAAAAAATTCAGTACATTTAGTGCTTTTTTTTTTTTTTTTGAGACGGAGTCTTGCTCTGCCACCCAGGCTGGAGTGCAGTGGCCGGATCTCAGCTCACTGCAAGCTCCGCCTCCCGGGTTTACACCATTCTCCTGCCTCAGCCTCCCGAGTAGCTGGGACTACAGGCGCCCGCCTCGTCACCCGGCTAGTTTTTTGTATTTTTAAGTAGAGACAGGGTTTCACCGTATTAGCCAGGATGGTCTCGATCTCCTGACCTCGTGATCCGCCCGTCTCGGCCTCCCAAAGTGCTGGGATTACAGGCTTGAGCCACCGCGCCCGGCGCTTTTTTTTTTTTTTAAGACAGGGTCTTGCTCTGTTGCCCAGGTTGGAGTGCACTGGCATGATCACAGCTCACTCCTGCCTTGACCTCCCAGGCTCAAGTGACTCTCCCAGCTCATCCTCCCTAGTAGCTGGGACCACAGGCTCATACTACCAGGCTGGAGTAATTTTTTGTTTTTATTTTTAGGAGAGATGGGGTCTTGCTATGTTCCCCAGGCTGGTCTTGAACTCCTGGGTTCACACAATCCTCCCACCTTGGCCTCGAAAGTGCTTTGACTATGGGTGTGAGGCACTGTGCCCAGTCACATTTAGTTTTAACAAGAAAGTCATACTATGTTCAGAGACCAGAAGATCAAATATGAATATGTGAGTCTTACTGTGTTTCTTTAATGAATTTAATGAAGGCCCGAGAACCAAGAGCAGATGGATTTCCCAGCTCCAGCAGAAGGAGCAAGCTCGTGCTTCCCTCTAGCTCCTTCCTTCTACGATTCTGTCATCTGATCCTTGGCCCCAGCAGAGTCTCCCCTCCATGGCTGGAGCCTGAAAGAGAGAGCGAGAGAGAGGATGGGGAGGAGGGACCTCTCCTGCCTCTCCTGGGCCCTGTCTCCGACATCCTCCATCCCCACATAACAGCACAGCTAAGAACAAAGCGCATGCTCAGTGCAGGTCTACCCGAATGAATGCCTTAATAAATGGTGGGGGCTGTTTCCCTACCTTCTTCCTAATTCACACTGCAAAGCTGCTCCTGATGAGGCGTCCCTCGTCCGTCTTTTTCTTACGGATGCGTCTGCTTCCTGCGGCAAAGCCTGCCCAGGCTCCCACGTATGTCTGTTTCTCTCACTTTTCAGGAGCTCTGAGCGGCCTGTACGTGTGCATCCGTGCTGCCTCATACCAGGCAGAGCCGCAGTCTATTCTCTTCTGCAGATGGAAGAGCAACGTGTGTTTGATTTGAATGCAGGAAGTACGTTTGCTCCCATGGGCTGAAAGATTTTGTTGTAAAACTTCCCTGTAGTGTGGCGCCAAGTGTGGCGCCAAGGGAAGCCCTCTTTTCTCTCTGCAGCAGTTGGTGTGTTATGCCCAGACCGTTTATTCCCCAAAGAAGACCACCAGAGTCCAGAGTCAAAGCCAAGCGGCAAGGATCTTTACTGCAAGTTCCAACTTGGTCCCTCCATTCCACAACATACGAGAGGGCCCCGAACAGTGCGTGCGCTCGCTTTTTATAGCCCGATGTAGATGGGACTTGTAAGGTTACAGAGGAACAAGGGAATTCTTTAGGTTACAGCATTACAATTGGTTAACATAGTAAGTTATACATTTAGTGGTGATCTATTGGTTCCCGTGCTTTCAGTAAAACTACAAACAGCTGTGTCGTTATCAGGGATTTTTCCAGGTGGTGTTTGTACTGGGCCCAGGAAATTGAGAGATATATGTTGTTTGTACTGGGCCCAGGACTGAGGAATGTGCCTGATTTCTTTCAGGTGGGATGACTTTTTTTTTTTTTTTTTAACCAACCTCCCATCCAATACGGAGCAAGCCACGGGAGAACCTCCTGTGATCCTCAACACACGAGAAGTGAAAGAGTGAGTATGTCCTCCACCGCCGGGACCAACTTTTACCGGGATTTGCAGCGGCTGTAATTCACAGTATGGCCACCAGAGGACAGTCATAACCCTTCACTTTCCAGTCATTTCACACCAAAGACAAATCAGGTCAAACGTCATGTGAGACTTGTGCAAATAGCTGGAAATAGTTTTCGTTTTAATTGGAGAACGCTGTTAGTGAGCCTTTAGTATTAATTAATTATTAATTATTAATTTATATTAAATGTTCTAAATCCTTTACCTACAACAGATCTTTTGAACCTTATGAGACTGTAAGAGACCAAAAAATACATCACCCCAAAATACGACTGTAGGAGACCAAAATACGCCACCCCAAAATGCACCTTTTTGGCATAAAGATTATTTCAAGAGCCTGCAGACACAGGAGACGCTCTGAGAACCAGGGAAGAAGTTAGCTTTTTGAAAGGGAAAACCACATCTACAAAGGAATCTCCAACAGCCAAGGGATCTCCCTCTGTACCAGGAAGAGAAGACGACTCACTCACGAAACTCTTATCAAGGGAAGAGGCACCCATGTGATCTGCAAAACAAGCCTTGCTGTTGTTTCCTGGTGTATTTCCCTGTTGCCTTCTGATAACTGGCCTGCCCACACCCTTCTTTCTGTTTCCGTGGAAGATGCTGTTTAAGCCTGAAGTCAAAGCCACCTCTTTGAAATTTACTCTTTTTCCCTGGGTGTATCCCATGTACACATGAGGTATACAGGTTGCTAACCTCTGTTTTTCTTTTAATAAACTTTTGTTACTTGGGTTCTTCCCAACGAAGGACTTTGAAGTCCTGTCACTCATAGTTTCGAAAGATTTTCTTCTTATTTCTAAGGGAAACGGAAACTCCCCACTATCCTAAAAAGAAGTACATGATCTTTTTCTTCCCCCCGCAAATGGCCTGGTTAGCAGGGGAACATATCCAAGTCCTGTGGCAGACCATATTGGGAAGCTGCTGATCACCAGTTTCAGGTGTTTTCTATCTTTTGGGAGATGGCCGTTCTCTGGCACCAGCTGCGACCAATGATTATTTTAGAGAAACAGTGGAACAACCACCTGACTGTCAGCAGATAGCCACCTGACATTGCCAGTAGTGGAGGCAGCCCTCTCCTGCTTGTGCTGACTAGCTACTTCCTGTAAGAGCCTTAGTAAATGTAATCCACATAACATACAACCAACCCATGTAAAGTGTACAATTCACGGGTTTTTTAGTATCATCACAGGATGGTGCCTCATACCAGGCAGAGTCCATTCTCTTCTGCTGAAGGAAGAACGACGTGCGTTTGATTTGAATGCAGGAAGTACGTTTGCCCGACATCACTACAAACATTTTAAAAACTTTTTCGGCCGGGCGCGGTGGCTCACGCCTGTAATCCCAGCACTTTGGGAGGCCGAGACGGGCAGATCACGAGGTCAGGAGATCGAGACCATCCTGACTAACACGGTGAAACCCTGTCTCTACTAAAAATACAAAACTTAGCTGGGCGCAGTGGCGGGCGCCTGTAGTCCCAGCTACTCGGGAGGCTGAGGCAGGAGAATGACGTGAACCCGGGAGGCGGAGCTTGCAGTGAGTGGAGATCGCGCCACCGCACTCCAGCCTGGGCAACAGAGCGAGACTCCGTCTCAAAAAAAAAAAAAAAAAAAAAAACTTTTTCATGACCTCAAAAAGAAACCCAGTGCTGATTAGCAGTCACACCTCAATCACCTGTTCCCTCCCAGCCCTGGGCCACTGCACTTTCTGTCTCTATGGATTTGCCTATTCAGGACACTTCGTATAAGAGGAATCATGCCACTTGTGGTCTTTTGTGTCTGTGTATCTGGCTTCTTTTTTTTTTTTTTTTTTGAGACGGAGTCTCGCTCTGTCACCCAGGCTGGAGTGCAGTGGCCGGACCTCAGCTCACTGCAAGCTCCGCCTCCCGGGTTTACGCCATTCTCCTGCCTCAGCCTCCGGAGTGGCTGGGACTACAGGTGCCCGCCACCTCGCCCGGCTAGTTTTTTGTATTTTTTTAGTAGAGACGGGGTTTCACTGTGTTAGCCAGGATGGTCTCGATCTCCTGACCTCGTGATCCGCCCGTCTCGGCCTCCCAAAGTGCTGGGATTACAGGCTTGAGCCACCGCGCCCGGCCCCCGTGTCTGGCTTCTTTCACATAGATGATGCATCCAAGCCTCATCCATGTTGTAGGTAGGGTGTGACGGTTCTTCGCTCCTTCCTACGGCTGGATACCTATGTAACAAACCTGCACGTTTAGCACATGTATCCCAGAACTTAAAGTAAAACAAAATAAAATAGTATGTATTATTATAAAAGGAAAGAAAAATGTATTTCCAAGTACTGCTTGCGATACCCTGTGAATTCAAAAGGCTCTTTCTGCCTTTCTCCTTCTCTCTCTCTGTTTCTCTCTCTCTCTGTTATTTCTCAGTATGCAACACATCATCACATCCCTGCACACCTCGACTCCTCCTCCACGAGCTCCTGTCTGCACAGGTCTGCCCCTGTGCTCCTAACCCACAGCGTTATTCCTCTAAACAAATGTGAATCTGAATGAGCCTCTCCTTCAAGACGGATCCTGAGTGGCTAACTGAGCCTAAGTTTAAAATAGAGGCAAGCGGCCAATTACTGACTACAGGTCACCCACGTACTCTGACTTCCCTAAAAACCCACAGCTTTTTCATCTCTGGGACTTTCAGAGATCACCTGAGCCAACCAATCAGAGCTCAGCTGTGTCCACCAATGAGAACTCAGTAAGTTTCAATCCTTCATTTGCATAAACAGACCTGATTGGGAGCCTGGGCAGGACACTAAACCTGACACTTCCCTTGGCTTGATGGAACACACCCTTCATTTTACACTGGAGTCTGTCTGGTTTGCAAACTGTTGCCTGGAATAAAGTCTCTTTCCTGCAAAATCCTTCTCAGAGAACTTTAGTTTATAGTCCTAATAGTGAATTTAGGAATAACCTAAAACTCCAACAAGGACACTGGTTATACGAACTTGGGTTTAGGATTTTACCAGCATGCCCTGCAGCCATCGAAAATGGACTTGCTGAGGAACATTTAATGGTACAAGGGAAGAGTACCCTGTTGAGGGGAAAAGCAGCTGGTCTTAAAACAGGACCAGTAATTTAAAAATTGGGTGAGACTTCCGGGGGCCACTCTGGGCTCCAGCGTCTGCTTGGGGGCCGACTCCCTCTAACTGGCCAGTGGCATGGAGGGGACAGAGCCGAGCCCCGGGCCCACTTTGGCCCATCCATGAGTGCAGCTGCATGATGCATCCCAGCTTTGGCAACTGCAGCAGGCAGGGAGGAGCTGCAGCGCTGGCCGACTCCGCCTGGGCCTCAGATCCTGTCACACAGGACAGCATGCACCTTAGATCCTGAAGAAAAGGCACAAAGTGTTCAAGTGATGTTTAGAAATCATTTGCGAGTGGATCTTACAGATTGGGTGCTAAAGCACCCAAACGTTATGCATTAGATCCTGATGTGCACTCCTGGGAATTCTTGCACGGCCAGGGTCAGGTGTCTGTGGGTGCCCATCGAGCATCCTCCTCTCTTGACTGAAAATGACAATAACGACTCTTCGTCATCCTCCTCTTTCTCTGAGGCTGATGTGGCAAATGGGGTCTGGGTCATTGCAACTGCTGTGGCATGATCCGCGCTGTCATGACTTGGCTGCTGGTCTTCTGTGCAGACTTTTGGTGACGCTTGTCATGCTGCTGCCTTCCAAAGACTTCTGGTACTCTGTGGTCAATGGCGGTGCTTGCCTGTTGTCCTAGCTGGGAACCACGCCCACCGACCCCAGGGCGGTACCCAAAGGAAAGGCTACAAAAGAATACACGGAGAGTGCGCAGCTGCAGCCCCGAGAAGTGATCAACACCTGCTCCAAGTGCTGCTGTATCAAGCAGAGATAGGTTAGACAGGCGGGTCACAGCCTCCCTTAAAGGGAAACAAACTTGTTAAATAGAGAGAACAAACCGCCGGACATCGCACAAACCGCATCCTGGGCTCGTGGTCAAAACATCCTGCAGGAAGGAGGTAGAAGGGCAGAAGGGAAAGTCCCCAAATTCGTGCAAGTGTGGAAACCCATGCTTAGTTAGTGTCCTTGGGCTGATCTATGCTTATTATAATAGTGAAAACACACCCCCACGTGGAGACTTAAGGTGCTAATGAGACAGCGAGGTATGCACTAGCGTGTACAGCCATTGCGCATGCGGGCCTAAGAGACCACCCAGAACATGCTTAAGAGCAACACCGTCCCACCCCCGCATGAGTAGTCACGGAAGATTCCCCTAAGGGAGTTTCCCCAGCGTCAGTCAGCGCCGTCTCATGTTTGAGCAGCCGCTCTGACCTGCTGTCAGAGTGCACTTTCACTTTGCCGTTAACTCTCTTGCTTACTTTTAGTTGGACTCGTTCTCAAATTCTTTTGCCTAGTGAAGTCAAGAACCTGAACTGGCCCACCAGCCTACAAAGCCAGAGCGTGCCCACCACTGCTGTACTTGCAAGAGATGTGTTTGCGAAACGGGTCACCACAGCCTGAGGGTGAGCAGTGGTGTAAGAGGTAAGAATCTGAGTTTTCTGTGCTCCTTCCTATGTAGACAGCTCCATCTTCAGCCCACGGTCTGATTCTCTGTGGATTTCAGTTTATCTCCTGTGTCCGAGGACAGCGGACTGAATGCAGTGAATTCTTACCTCCAATAATTGTCATCCTGCCGATCCTCCTGTGCCTTGAGGATTGTCTGTTTTCACTTTCACTGCAGTTGTTTGGCAACTGAATCCACTCCATATGCAACAGACAAGACAGAGATCAAGAGACGGAAAAGTGAGAAGTCCACGTGGGAGCAGAGGCTGCCATGGGAAAGGGTGAAGGCTGTTTTTAGGGGTCCCCTTATTCCTTTGGATGAATCTCTTCTTCAGCTACCGATTTAGGCAACTGCCGATGATACCCTGGAAAGGAGGCCTGGAGTTCTCTCTGGGAGGCCCCTCTCATCAGGCTGGAAATTGCTAACAGACTTTCACTTATTTACTTGGGGTCTGAAGGGAATGAACAGCTCACCTGGGACCAACAGGGCAAATGGAACCTACACAAACCAATTGCTTACAGCAGGCGGAGTGTGATGTATTTATAGTCACAGACTGCAGATTTTCCAGTTCTCACCTGTACAGCTAAGGAAAGGTGCACAGCCGCGTGTTGAAGCCAAACGTCATTAACATTCCTGCGGAGTTAGGATTTTTAAGAATACTTTGCTTTTTTTTTTTTTTTTTTTTTGAGCCAGAGCTTGCTGTTTCGCCCAGGCTGGAGAGTACAATGGCATGATCTCGGCTCACTGCAAACTCTGCCTCCCAGTTCAAGCGATTCTCCTGCCTCAGCCTCCTGAGTAGCTGGGATTACAGGCTTGCGCCACCACACCCAGCTAATTTTTGTGTTTTTAGTAGAGGTGGGGTTTCACCATGTTGGCCAGGCTGGTCTCAAACTCCTTACCTTGTGATCCACCTGCCTCAGCCTCCCAAAGTGCTGGGATTACAGACATGAGCCACCGCGCCCGGCCAAACAACCTACTTTTTAAGAAACCGTTTCAGGGAAGAGGGAGAACTGCTCCAGGGTCCTCCCCGTGGGTTACTATGAATACTCTGCAGAACATCTTGATCCAATGAACAGCCGTTCCTGTGTGGTCCTTTGTGCCTCTCCTGTTTTAATTTTGTCTCAAAAATCTTGTGTGTGTGAGGGCCTTGGAACTGATTTTTGTTGTTCCAGCGAAATTAGCACTGTAAACATAGCACCTGCATGAGAGAAAAGCAGCGTCTCGGTGGCCTGATATTAATACTTTGGGCAGCTCAATGCTGATGGTGCTATGGGGGACCAGGGGGCTGCCAACCTAGCCCTTGGGCACCCTGGGAAGGCGCAGGGACCACAAGGCGGCCAGCCCCTGGCAGGGGAGACCGCGTGTGCCACGGTGCAGGCAACACTCATGCCGGGAATGGTCAGGATGGCACCAGCTTGTTGGATTTTTTGTTGGCATTTGTGTTTGTTTCTCTACTCACCACCCAAGTGATAAAATAGGATCCTTGGTGCAGAACTTAAATTATCCCAGAAAGCCAACGGTTCCCCGCCTTGGGGACTTGTCTTTAAATTGCCTGGCTTGTACGTTTCTGGCCGGACGCATGAAGAAGCAATCTGTGACAAATCTGAGGGTCTTCCTTTCAGCCCCCCTCCCACGCTAAGAAAAGTCGGTGTTTCCCTCCCGGGAGCTGTTGTGAATTTCTCTTTATCTGGGAACTGGTTTGGTTTTGTTTTTAGTTGCTCTGTGCTCCCTCTGAGTCAAAGCTTCTAGCACTGCCGCTGAAAACCGCAAAGGGTCCTGCTTGAGGCGCCAACCCGGCCAAGAGAGCAAACCTGCAGGAGGTTTGGAAATGGACTCGGTCTCTGCAGAAGCGTGTGCACTATTAGGGGACGAACCGTGTCACAGCCAGAGGCACGAAGCTCATGTTGTAGGTGATCCAGGAGACGTGAGTTCCCAGAGATCGTTTGGCACATTCATGTGCACACTGTTGTCGGGGTTGGAATGTGTACTGAGCTTCAGTGTGAGGCTTGTGATATGCATTTCCTGTTTATCAATAAAAAAATTATCGAAGTGGCTGAATCCTGGGAGTTGGCAAATGTGTACTGATCCAGTGCACTTGACTCTTCAACCCCTTCTTTCAATATCATTTTTATAAGAAATAAGGTAACCTACATGACAATTCTAAAATAAAATAAATTGGGCGAGGTCCTAAGTAGGAAAACCAAACCAAACGGAAACAGGACACCTGGAAATATGAGGCTTTGCTGTGCTTTTCTGTATTTCCCAACTGTCCCAACAGTGAGCTGTCTTTTTTGTTTGTTTTTGTTTGTTTGCTTTCTTGCTCATTTGATAGCCAGGTCAAAATAAGGTAAACAAATATGAAAATAAGTAAATAAATAACAAACTAAAGGCAACATAAAGCCATAAAGATAAGGTTGGGCTCACAAGCGCCATCCTCCCCAGGCCCCACCCGTGCTGGTCAGAGTCCACCCTGGGGAGGAAAGGCTGCCCCAAGGGCTAGGAGATGAGACCCGCAGCCTCTGTGCCAGGAGACACAGGTCTGGGAGGGAGCAGAGCAGAGGGAGGGAGTTGCATCTCTGGAGGGACCCCTCTTCCTGGAGGACCCCAGTAGCTCACAGACCTTTCCAGACCCAGATGGAGGCTGTGGAGGGGGCTCTTTCTGGTGGGTAAGAGAAGCTGGATGCTGGATGAGCTTCCCAGGGCTGAGGGAAGGGCAACTGGAAGCAAAAGGAGGGGAGGAGGCTGGGGCCATCCCCATCCAGGGCCACAGCTGGAAACTCCCAGAGCAAGAGTGAGGAGAAGGGAGGAGGCAGGACCCTCTGCAGGACTTTCATGAGGTCACACACCTGGAAATGTCTTACCCCTAGACACAGCCCTGCACAGACCCACAGATGTGGTGTTACACTCACTCAGACATACACACACGCACATGTACACACACACACACACACACCATGCATTTCTATCCACATCCAGCTGCCAGGACCCTGTACCTCCACCCTGAGGTTCCCATACTGACTTTCTCGTTGGTGTGAACATTGGTCTCTGTCATGTTCTTGCTGTGTGATTGTGGGCAAGTAACTTCACCTCTCTGCACCTCCGAATTTCTTCAGGATGAGGAGGGACCTGGCTCTGCCCTGAGCTGAAGGCCCTGCTCCCCCAGCCCCAGGGAGGGGGCTCTGTCCCCTACCTGTGCCATTCGCTCAGAAGACAGTCACGGTCAAGTTCTGAGGAGGGTCTGGCACAGAAAGACACGGAGACCCACGTCACTGTGAGGGCTGGGGACAAGGGCCCTGTCTCCCCAGGAGTCGCGTAAATGGGGAAAGTGGAGCCAGCCACTCCAAGCCGAGATTCTGGGAGCCAGCACCCTTGACCCCGATCCTGCTGCTCTCAGCAACACCCTGCCCCACCAGGGACCCAGGCGTCCTGGCCCAGCACTCACAGGATACGTTGAGTTGGATGGTCCTGGTCATGGTCACACCCATCCCAGGCAAGGTCACCTGACAGGTGAGGTTGGTGCCATGGTCCTGGGGCTTTGGGATGAGGGTGAGCACTGAGGAGCGGGTTGTGGTCAGGCCTGGGGAGGACACGGAGGTCCCCATCCAGGATATGGTAGGGGGCACCCCCTGCTTACAGGCCCAGGGCACAGAGCAGGCCAGGTTTCCGGGGCGGCCAGACTCCATGGTCCCCAGGGTGGAGATACTGGGCCTGTGGGTCAGGACTGGTGAGGAGAGGAGGGGGCGCAGGATCAGGAGGAGGTCTGAGGTGCAGCCCTGGGGAAGCTTGGGCTGTGGTCCAGTGCCTCCCCTGAGCCCGATACGCTTCACCCCCGACCCCTTCCCAGGACAAGGGTTCCAACCCACCCCTGAGCTGCAGCTCCATGACGTTTTCTCGTGCTGCTTCTGGAGCCAGCGCCTTACCCGTCACCAACACCTGGAGCTGGTTGGACATGTAGTTCCATTTCACGTGTCCTCTCTCAATGCGAAAGAAAAATAACCCCTGGTCCTTCCTCCTGGCATCTCTGATGCTCAGGGAGCAGTTGTTCATCTGCGGGTTTCCAGAGAGCTGGAATCGGCCCTGGATCTCCTTCTTCACTTGTTGTTTTAGGTTGTTCGTGGCCGCTGGAGCGTCCTGGGCTGTGTTAGCCCCTTGCTGGAACCAGTAGCCATGAACTTCTGGAGAGTCCGTCTTGGGGTGGGAGAAGGAGCAGGGGACGTCGACGCACAGGCCCTCCTGCACTGTCACCTCCCTCTGCACTTGCAGCGTGTAACCATCCCCCCGTTGTCCCTGTCCCTCCACCCTCTCCCTCCCCCAGAGCAGGGGCAGCAGCAGCAGCAGCAGCAGCATGTCTGGGGTTGGAGGTGCCAGGGCCGCCAGGGAACGTCTGTTCCTCAGGGTTCTTCTCTCAGGAAGTGAGGGCTCAAGACTTAGAGGAGGCCCCGCAGGAAGTTGGTGGTGAGGTCAGAACAGTGACCTCCCCAGAGGAGGAACTTCACACACAGACACTGTCAGGCCTGGGTCAGCCCTTGGAGATCAATCATCTACAATCCCACATCCACTCCTGGGTCCCTGAGGCCAGAGCAGGAGACAGACTCACCCAGATTCCCACCCCATGCAAGGCCCATCCCACCTCCTGCCTGACTCTCAATGCTCTTCCCCTTAGGTGACATTTTCTGCAGGGTGAAAATGAGTCCCATCTGGCCAGACCCCTGAGTCACAGGCTGTGGATGTCTGTGTAGCTCAGAGGTGGGTCTCAGGGCCATGAGAGACAGGGGTGCAGGTGGGGTGAGCAGGCAGCCTCTCCTCCCTCCCTCAGTAGCCACAAGGTGGGCACCCCCTCTGCACAATGAGGTCAACACAGCAGAGCCGGACACTGTCCCCAAGGAATCACTGTGCAGTGGGGAGACACTGAGGCTCCTGATGTTTGAGCTGTCCACGGCAGGAGCTTCAGTGGGGGGCACAGGCAGGATGGGGTCACTTTCCCCTAGGTCGGGGATTCAGTCTCGGGGGACCGAGCAGACAGACACGGGGCTGTGGAGGTGAGGATTGAGCCTGGCTCGCAGGAGGTCTGGGAAACTGAGACTGTGATTGTGGTACTGTGGGGTTTGGAAGGGAAGAAATCCAGAAGGGAAGGAGCAGATTTCAAAAGGGAAGATACTTCTCCTTTCCTCACTGCTGTCTCAGCGCCACGAAGGATTTCTTCACCACCGATGTCTCGCTCAGCCACACTTCCCTGGTCACTCCAGAACGTGAGGGGTCTGCCGGCCCCGGGGCTTGGCTTCTGCAGGCTCTGCTCCCGGGGGTCCAGGGGAACAGGAGATGTGGAGCGAGGACACCAGCCCTGGGGCGTCCACCCTCAGCGACGGGCAGGATTTCATGACAGAAGAAACGTGCCCCTGAATTCAACAGAAGACTTTTTGTAACTGTGTGGCTGGGCTGGGAGGAACTGGGAGTATCCTGTGTGGTGGAGCCTCCTTAGACCGATGTCAGTTTTCTAGAAACAGTTTTGGGAGAAATACAAGCCATATAGATAAAAATATCTTCCCCCCAAGAAAAAAAAATCTCAGTGCTTTACACATACAAACACGCTTAGAGAAACAGAACACTGAGGACACCGCAGCACCTCCCCTTTGTTACCCTACTTCCTATCAACCACACCCCCACTTTCTCCGCCTCACTTTAACGCTAATGGTCTCCAGGCTTTTCTTTTTTTTTTGAGATGGAGTCTCGCTCAGTCGCCCAGGCTGGAGTGCAGTGGCCGGATCTCGGCTCACTGCAAACTCTGCCTCCTGGGTTCACACCATTCTGCTGCCTCGGCCTCCCGAGCAGCTGGGACTACAGGCGCCCGCCACCTCGCCCGGCTAGTTTTTTTGTATTTTCAGTAGAGACGGGGTTTCACTGTGTCAGCCAGGATGGTCTCGATCTCCTGACCTCGTGATCCGCCCACCTCGGCCTCCCAAAGTGCTGGGATTACAGGCGTGAGCCACCGCGCCGGGCCTGGTCTCCATGCTTTTCCATGTAGTTTTATCATCGGTGCATGTTGCCAGGAATACTGCAGGCCCCCATGTTTGCCTAATCACTCCCTCCCAGGAGGGGAAGTTGCAGCATCTCAGTGGTCAGAAGGGCTGAGCCATGGCTGACAGTGATGTCCTGCGTCTGTCCCGCAGGGCTGGGTGTCCACATCTGAGTTCTGTCTTGAGCAGGAGGGACTCAGTCAGGCCTCTCCGCCCTGCTCTCCCGAGGGCCTCCACACCCGCAGAGCCAACACGGGCCTCAGATTAGCATCGGCCACTTCAATTCTAACTCAGGCGGGGCAGGACAGCTCAGCCCCACCTGGAACTCGGGGATCAATCCCTCAGCTTCCCCAGAAAAGAGCAGGCTGCTCACCTGGAGTAGCAGCCCCAGGTGAGGCCATGGGGGGGGGGGGGAAGCCAGTGCCCATGAGGGCACCTGATCAGGTGAGAACCAGGGGCCAGGAGGCCTTTTCACTCACACATTTGCAACCAGAGGGGCTTCCTGGGAAAGGGTGGAAGAGTATGAGATTCTGTTCGCAGGCCTCCACCCCTCTGACAGCCCAAACACCCAACCAGGCTGCCTGCCCCAGCACCCGTCCTTCAACTCACTCTGCTCAGAGGCTCAGGGAAACGTGCTGAGATCGCAGTGGGTGATGAGCCCAACAGGTCAATTCTCCTCCATCCCCAGCCCCTATCTGAGGCAGCTCCAGGCCCCCGGGTGCTGAGAGCTGGGAGGAATTCGGTGTTCTTCCGTCTCAGGACCCGCTTAGCAGGGCAGGGTGGGGAGGCGGGGTGCTGTCAGCCACACAGACCACAGGGACTCGCCCTCCAGGACAGGCAGTGATGTGCCATTGTTCAGTGTCCTTGGGGCTGGATGAAAAAAACAGAGAAAGCAGGAAGCGTGGTGCTGAGAGGTCAGTTTATCCCTTACCTCCCATTCAGAATTAAACAGAAGACACATGACGGTTTGACCCATGCTTTTTTTTTTGTTTTTGAGACCGAGTCTTGCTCTGTCACCCAGGCTGGAGTGCAGGAGCGTGATCTCGGCTCACTGCAATCTCTGCCTTCCAGGTTCAAGCAATTCTCCTGCCTCAGCCTCCTGAGTAGCTGGGATTACAGGCACATCCCACCATGCCAGGTTAACTTTTGTATTTTTAGTAGAGATGGGATTTCACCATGTTGGTCAGGCTGGTCTCGAACTCCTGACCTCGTGATCTGCCCGCCTTAGCTTCCCAAAGTGCTGGGATTACAGGCATGAGCCACCAAGCCTGGCCCGGCTCATGCTCTTATGTACACAAACCCTGGAGTCCACACTAGCTGACAGACCCTGGAAGGAAGGAGGCTGAACTGAGATTGGAAGGGGCAGCGGGTTATACTGACGCATGACGGATGGGCTTCACAAGTGAAGGATGAGGGATGTGCAAAGGCTCTGAAACAGCCTGGCAGATGAAGGGACCTGCACATATATCTGGGGTCTTCCAAGGGGACATGGAGCTGTTGGGGCATGACCAGCTGAGGAGCTTGGACTGAGGGTGCTGAGGAGTCTCAGGGGACTCTGGGCCAGGAAGGGGTGGGGCTGGTACTGAGTGCAGGAAGGTCTTTCTGGGCTTGTGCTATTAGGGGCACAGCATGAAGGGAAGATGGGAGGCTGGGGAGGGGCATGGAGCAATGATCAAGACAGCAAAGGGGCTGGGTACAGTGGCTCACATCTGTAATCCCAGCACTTTGGGAGGCCGAAGCGGGTGGATCACCTAAGGTCAGGAGTTTGAGATCAGCCTGACCAACATGGTGAAACCCTGTCTCTATTAAAGGTACAAAAATTAGCCAGGCATGGTGCACATGCCTGTAATCCCAGCTACT
This sequence comes from Trachypithecus francoisi, assembly GCF_009764315.1. Lineage (NCBI taxonomy): Eukaryota > Metazoa > Chordata > Mammalia > Primates > Cercopithecidae > Trachypithecus > Trachypithecus francoisi. The sequence continues at coordinate 6,422,140 of NW_022681457.1, read as the reverse complement.
CGGAAGGCTGAGGCAGGAGAATCACTTGAACCCAGGAGTCGGAGGTTGCAGTGAGCCAAGATCCTGCCACTGCACTCCAGCCTGGACGACAAGAGTGAAACTTCATCTTAAAAAAAAAAAAAAAAAAGACAGCAAAGGGCCTGGTCATGCCCATGGAGGGGAGGGGACTAAGCAAGGAGGGCATGATGGGAGACATTGTTCAGGAAGTGAATTTACAGCACCCACTGGCTCATGAGTGTGGTGGATGAAAAGGGTGACATTTGCAGAAAGTGCTGCATTCCAAATGGGGTAAATGGGGGAAGAGAGACGCCATGCATAAGACGAGGATCAAGGGGCAGAAAGTAGGGGAGGCATCGAGACAGAGCTCAAAACTGAGCCAGGCAAGGGTGAGCTGGGCATGGTGGCAGGCACCTGTAATCCCAGCTACTCTGGAGGCCGAGGCATAAGGATCACCTGATGGCTTCTGTACCTTTTTACACATGAGAGAAATACTGACAGAAATTTATGGCAGGTCCAAGTGAAAGTGATGATATTCCATGAAATAAATGCAGTTTTGAGAAAAAAACAAAAACAAAAACAAAAAATCACCTGAACTCAGGAGGCAGAGGGCAGAGGTCTCAGTGAGCCGAGATTGTGTCACTGCATTCCAGCCTGGGTGACAGGGCGAGACTCCATCTCAAAAAAAAAAAAAAAAACAACTCACACTCTGGCCAGGCACAGTGGTGCACGCCTGTGATTCCAACACTTTGGGAAGCCGAGGCAGGAGAATCATTTGAGCTTAAGAGTTCAACACCAACCTGGGTAAAACAGTGAGAACCCATCTCTGCCAAAAATTTAAAAATTAGCTGGACATGGTGGTGCCACCTATAGTCCCAGCTATTTGGAAGGCTGAGGCAGGAGGATCGCTTGAGCCTGGGAGGCAGAGGCTGCAGTGAGCAGAGATTGTAACACTGCACTCAAGCCTGGGTGACACAGCAAGCCTCTGTCTTAAAAAAAAAAAAAAAAACTCCTGATTCTGACCTCGCTTCCCTCCTGACACCCATTGTTCTCAGGGGCCCGGGCATGGGTGTCCTGATCCACCACTCATAAGAGACATTGAGCTGGATGGTTCTCCCCGTGGTCACACCAGTTCAGAGGAACTTCACCTGACAGGTGAGGTTGGTGCCGTGGTCACATGGCTGTGGGATAAGGCTGACAACTGAGGACTGGTCAGGGAGAGGGGTCTCGGGGACTGTCAAACTGATGGCTTCTCTTATCCAGAGGAAATTTGGTGGGGTTCCCTTCTCACAGGCCCATGATATGGTGCAAGTCAGCTCTCCAGGGTCACCTGATGGCAGCGCTTCTGGACATGGATCTCAGGTGGCTGGATCAGCACTAGAAAAGAGAAAGGGGCTGATTCCTGTTTCTGAGGGTGGGGGTACTCCCTGTGCCAGAGCGCCACCCCACGGTCCCTGCATGCTTCCCATGACCCCGAATGAGGAGAAGGAGCTCCTTTTCTGGGACTTTCCTCTACATGTCACATGCAAGAACAACTTCTCATTTCCGTGACTGTATTTCATGTAATAACCTCTCTCCACCTGAAATAAGTATGTCCCTGTATCCACCTCATTGGCATCTCTGAGGCTCAGGGAGCAGCTGTAGGTCTAGGGATGACCAGTGAGGTGAACTGGCCCTGGTTCTTCTCCTGCAATTGTTTGGGGTTGTTTGTAGCCACTGGAGCATTCCTTCCAGGAGTGGCTTCGTCCTGGTAGCAGTAGCCATGAGCTAGGCTGGATCCTGCCCAGTAATACTTGGGGTAGAAAACAGCACAGGGCACATGCCTGCATGTTCCCTCCTGCACTGTCATCAGCTCCTGCACTCTAAGGCCGTCTCCTGGATCCTGAGCCAAAGTCCCTGGGGAGAGAAGGAGAGGCTCAGACGCTGACCCTGCTCCCCACTCAGGACCCCTCTGGGTCCTCTTACTTTCTCACCACCTGGATGGCAGCTGCACCAGGCCCAGCAGAATTGTGTCTTGAGCCATGAGCACCAGGCACTGCCCTGGGACAGTCTGGTCACAGGGTCACTCAGTATGGGAGGAATAGTCTGGGAGAAACAAAGGTAAACTCCAACCGGAAGCTACGGGGTTTGGACAAAATGGTAATTATGCACATAAATGCAATGTCAGACCCACCACTGCCAGAGGTGGGAGGTTTTCTGAGATCAGCCTTCCCCTCTTCCCTGCTGTGCAGAATTCAGTGAGGTCTAGAGAAAGCAACAGACTCTGCAGAGTTTGCTGGCGAATGTGTCTTTCGCCAGCAGAAAGACTTCTCCATGCGGAAGTGCTCATGAAAACGTGGAAACATGTCTGCCTTGCATATTCAGAAGAACTTACCAGAGAATTTCTTGCCCCGGAAATCAATGTTTGCTACTGAATGAATTCCGAAATGAATATCGGTGCTGTAGTCTGGATGTCAGTCCCCTCAAACCTGTTGAGAATTGATCCCAGTGTTGGAGGTGGGGCCTCATGGGAGGTGCCTGGGTCATGGTGGTGATTCTTCAGGAACAGATGAGTGCCCCTGCCTGCCAGGGAGTCAGTGCTCAGTCTCTGGGTCTGGCACCTCCCTCCCTCTCTCTTGCTTCCTCTCCTATCGTGTTATCTCTGCACACAGCACACAGCAGCCCCTTCTTCCATCATCCCCCGCTAGGAGTGGAAGCAGCCTGAGGACCTTACCAGATGCCCAGTCTCAAACCTTTCCAGACATCAGAATCATAGGCCAAATAAACCTTTTTTCTTTATAAATGACCCAGCCTCAGGTATTCCTTTAACCTGCAATACAAAATGGACTAAGACAATAGAACTCTTTGGTGTTGTTTGTTTGTTTTTTCTTGAGACAGTCCCAGTTATTTATATTTTTGCAATAATCTTTTTATATTATGTAAATTTTAAAATTAATTAGCAAATACATGTGTGAAGTATTCTCTTATAGCCTTTTATTTGAGCCAGGGTCTTGCTCTGTCACCCAGGCTGAAGTGCAGTGGTTCGATCATAGCTCACTGCAGCTTTGACCGACTCAAGGGATCCTCCCACATTAGCCTCCCCAGTAGCTGGGACTACAGGTGCACACCCTCACACCTGGCTAATTTTTTTAATTTTTTGTGAAATGGGGATCTCACTGTGTTGCCCAGGCTGGTCTCAAACTCCTGGCCTCAAGGGATCCTCCCAAAGTGGTGGGATTATAGGCATGAGCCACTGTGCCCAGCTTCCTCTTATAGTCTTTTAAAATAAAAGATTTTGAAGCAAAACCTACATGGAGAAAGCTGTTCCAATTATAAAGGTATGTCTGATCAATGTCCATGAAATGAATACATTTTTGTAAAAACAACCTATACCCAGAAGCCCCACCAGTTCCCATTCCCAGGTATTACCCTGCCTGCAAAGTCACCAGTATCATTCCTATTATCATGGCTTAGTTTTGTCTGTATTGTGTTTTTATGTAACTTTCAGTGGGTACTCTTGTATCTGGCTGCTTCTTTTTATTTTTTATTTATTTATTTTTTTGAGACAGAGTCTTGCATTTCCCCCCCACTTGCATTTTCCCCCCAGCTGGAGTGCAGTGGCGCGATCTCAGCTCACTGCAACCTCTGCCTCCCGGGTTCAAGCGACTCTCCTTCCTCAGCCTCCCAAGCAGCTGGGATTACAGGCACCAGCCACCACACCCCAGCTAATTTTTTGTATTTTTAGTAGAGACGGGGTTTCACTATGTTGGTCAGGCTGGTCTCAAACTCCTGACCTCGTGATCCGCCCCCACCTGGGCCTCCCAAAGTGCTCCAAAGTGCTAGGATTACAGGCATGAGCCACGGTGCCCGGCCATTGTATCTGGCTTCTTGTGCTCAATCTTTGTTTGTTAAATTTATCCATGATGTTTCACCTGTCAATCATTCATTCATTCTCCCTGCTGAAAGATCTCCATTCTGTGCATATACGGAACACGATGTAACTCTTCATTTTTAGATGGACATTGAGATTATTTTCAGTTTGGGGCTATTATGAGGAGGCTGCTCTGAACATGACTTCTGGTATGTATAGGCACTTATGTTGGGTATTTTTTGGAGTGGAATGTCTCAATAACCTCAACTCAAAACAGGGTGTTAAAAGATGTTAAACTCTGGTTCTCCTCTGACATGGCCCCAGTCGTATGTAAGGCTTCTTCTCTGGAATTCTTTTTGTTTATTTTAGCCAGCTCTGTCTACTCATACGAGTGCGCACATGTGCATATGGGGGTGAGGGGTGGGTCTCGGAAAATGCTCAGGGTTGTCTCAGCCCAAATTTTCTTCCATAGTTGCTTCTGGGGACTCCCCCCGACTATTCATGGGGAGAAAGTTGTTAGTGCCACCCCACACCTTTCAGTTTCCTTCCTACTTGACCCCACGTTGAAGTGTGTGGTGCAATGTTTTATGCGTTTGCTGGTTTTGACATTGCAGGTGAAGTTTCATCTCCTTTTATTTAAATGTCGGGCATTCATTTAACGCGCTGGGGAACTTGCGCTCCTAGCATCAGGACAAGTTGACCCCAGGACCTTACTATTCAGGGGGTAAGAAACCAGCACACACAGAACCCGCACCTTGTGCCAGGACCTGAGTGTGGTGATTGGCATGTGCCATGCCATCCCCGTGGGCTGGGGCTTGTTATTCTCACATTACAAGCAGGAAACTGAGGCACAGAGAAGTAAAGTGACTTGCCCATTTTCACCCTCTTAGTAAGTGGAGGAACCAGTATAGAATCCATGTTTCTCTTATTCTAAAGCCTGCATTTCTTTCCCTATACTAAGGAATTTGCATAAAGGCACTTGTAATCTATTTTTTGTTTTTTTTTTTTGAGACGGAGTCTCGCTCTGTCACCCAGGCTGGAGTGCAGTAGCCGGATCTCGGCTCACTGCAAGCTCCGCCTCCCGGGTTCACACCATTCTCCCACCTCAGCCTCCCGAGTAGCTGGGACTACAGGCGCCCACCACCTCGCCCGGCTAGTTTTGTTGTATTTTTTAGTAGAGACAGGGTTTCACTGTGTTAGCCAGGATGGTCTCAATCTCCTGACCTCGTAATCCGCCCGTCTTGGCCTCCCAAAGTGCTGGGATTACAGGCTTGAGTCACCGCGCCCGGCCACTTGTAATCTATCAACTAGAGATACAACTGATCCACAAGAACAAGTGTTTGAGGTGCCTCTTCCCCCAAGGGATCTCGGGCTCTAGGACCAGAACAGAAGCCTGGGGGACTGGGATTCCCCACTGACATCTGTCTTCTGAGTATTTGGTGCTGATGCTGCCATTTCTTGTTTCCAAGCCTTCAATTTGTGATGTCTGAGAGAATGGTGGTGGTAATCTTGGATTGACTTTGGTTTTTAAATGAAGGTTTGTGGGCAAAAACCTGACTGTGGTGGAATGAGAGCTTCTCCTGTCAAATCTCATCTTTCCCATCATATGAGCCTCAAATCCAGCTCTGCTGTGGGTTGGCAGCGACCCCATTCCCAACTAGCCCCGAAGAAGGAAGATTCTTACCTGTGCTGTTTCCTTGAAAGGCAATGATGTCTAGAAGACTGGAGTGTCTCGGCCGGGCGCGGTGGCTCACGCCTGTAATCCTAGCACTTTGGGAGGCCGAGGCGGGCGGATCACGAGGTCAGGAGATCAAGACCATCCTGGCTAACACGGTGAAACCCCGTCTCTACTAAAAATACAAAAACAAAATTAGCCGGGCGTGGTGGCAGGCGCCTGTAGTCCCAGTTAGTCTGGAGGCTGAGGCGGGAGAATGGCGTGAACCTGGGAGGCAGAGCTTGCAGTGAGCCAAGACGGGGCCACTGCACTCCAGCCTAGGAGACACAGCGAGACTGTCTCAAACAAACAAACAAAACCAACCAACCAAACAAAAAAAAAACTGGAGTGTCTAATACAGAAATGGAACAGTTCCCACTTCAGTATAGGAGGTAAAGTAGGTGGTGGCCCTCCCTCCTTCTACAGTCACCAAACAGCAAAGAAGGTGGGTTGAGGAATTCCTCTTGTCCCCTCCTCAGTCTGGTCCCCAGGAACCAGGCACTAAGTATCCCAAGTCTTGAACCCTCCTTGGACCCCCTGTTTGGGCACAGGGGACTGGGAATCCTGTCCCCCTCCCCCCACACCACTACAGGAGACATTGGGCTGGATGGTTTTCTGTGATCACAGGGGCTCCAGAAGACATCACCCATCAGGGTAGCTGAGGCCACATCCCTAGGATTGTAGGGTGAGGACCTGGAAATGTGTATCTGCCCCAATCCTTTATGTGCTGTGATATAGTGAACTCTCTCCTCCCTCCAACCTTATCTTGAATGAATTTGTCTGAGATGCAGATGAAGGAGGGGCCACACAGAAAGTCATAGCTGTCGCCACAAGACAGAGTGGACCTGGTAAGCCCCAGGCAGCAGGGATGGTGCTGTCCGTGGAATTGCAGAACCATCAGCTCCTGAGCTCAAGTATTGCCCAGCTCTGCAGAGGGGTCTGACCCCAGGAGCATGAAACCTAAGCTTCGAGCCAAGAAGGCAGCCGTATAACATGGGCTGGTGGGAAGGTCTGGCTTGCCCAAGAGAAAAGGGTTTGCGGAGCAACAGATTCTGTCATCAGTAGGCTGAGCTTCTCTTATGTCCCTCCTCTCTGCTTCCCAGTTCATCCTCAGGGACTCTGCTGGATGTCTTATTGTTCCTGCTCACTTAAGGATAATGAGACTATAGGAAAAACTATAGGGGGAAAAAAATGGGCCTAAGACTGAAGATCCTAATGGGGACCTGAAGAGACAAAGATTCCAGGAGAGCATTGAGCCATATGGAGAGAGATTGAGAACTGGAGTGACAGGGACTCAGAGGAGGGGCCGCCAGGTTTTAGAACTAACACTTACAATAGTGAGGTCGGGTGTTGTGGCTCATGCCTGTAATCCCAGCACTTTGAGAGGTCGAGCCAGGTGGATCACCTGAGGTCAGGAGTTCGAGACCCGCCTGGCCAACATGGTAAAACCCTGTCTCTATTAAAAATACAAAAAGCAGCTGGGTGTGGTGGCGGACGCCTGTAATCCCAGCTGCTCAGGAGGCCGAGGCAGGAGAATCACTTGAACCCAGGAGGCAAAGGTTGCAGTGAACTGAATGGCACCACTGTACTCCAGCCTGGGCAACAAGAGTGAAACTCCATCTCAAAAAAAGAAAAGTTTGACTTCTGTTAGACAGGAGAAAGTGCAATAGATTTATAGTGTCTGACCAAGAAAAGAGGCTTTATTTAACTACCGTGTCCCTTTCTTCCAGTCACCTCATTTTTCAACTTCTTCAAACAAAGCAGGAAGAGAGAAAGCTCAGAATGGTGAAATGTGAGTACTGGGGTTTCTCTGTTCACCACATCCTCCTGGTTTTCGACTGGAAACCAGTCAAATGGTCTAGACTTATTGAGTAAGACGTCGACCACAAGTGATGGAATCTTCATGTACGCTGGTAAAAGGGAATTCGATGAGAGGATTTTGCAGTTTCCCACATTATCTAAGAAGAGCAGGGCAGCCCGTTGGGAAGGACAGCAGCTCTCCATGAGCCTCTCGCCCTCCTACCCATCTTGCTGGGTGTGCCCACAACATGATGCTCTGAGATCTCGTTACCTGGCCTAGTTCTCAGGTTGTGTTTGCAGGGAGCCACCCTGAGGGACGGGGTCATGTCTCTCTCCGGGACAAAGAGTAGGCTCGCTTCCTACTGGCTGTAAAGGAGATAGATTCTCCAACTTGCCACTTTTGTTTCTTGGGGTCCTATCAACCTGAGACAGAGGTTTTTCTGAGCCTTATCCTATCAACAATATTTACCTCTGGGAGTCAAAACAGACCCAATTTCTGTCCCTATGGGCTCACTATCTAGCACGGTGGAGAGCACTGGAAATGCCTTCACACGCAACAGCGGGGCCATTAGGAGAGCGCTGGGGTCAGAACAAAGACCTGGGCTACAGGCAGAGATTTTGCAAGTAACAGCTTTATTTTTTAATTTTTTTTTTTTTTTTTTTTTTTTTTTTTGTTGAGACGGAGTCTCGCTCTGTCGCCCAGGCTGGAGTGCAGTGGCCGGATCTCAGCTCACTGCAAGCTCCGCCTCCCGGGTTTACGCCATTCTCCTGCCTCAGCCTCCCGAGAAGCTGGGACTACAGGCGCCCGCCACCTCGCCCGGCTAGTTTTTTGTATTTTTAGTAGAGACGGGGTTTCACTGTGTTCGCCAGGATGGTCTCGATCTCCTGACCTCGTGATCCGCCCGTCTCGGCCTCCCAAAGTGCTGGGATTACAGGCTTGAGCCACTGCGCCCGGCCGTATTTTTTAATTTTTGAATGTATATATTGAGAGCTTGTTATGTGTCAAGTACGACTCTTGTTGAACAAAATAGACAAAAATGTCTTCACCTATTATCACATGTTAGATGGAGACTTGCCTTGGGAATGAGGGGTGAGGAGCATTGTCCAGGGCCCCAGAGCTGAGCACAAAGAGATAAAGGAGAAGGGCAAGACTAGCAGGCCTGTTTCTCCCCTCTCGAGGACTGGGATACCAGGTGACAAATGTTCAGAGACATTCAAATGTGGGGCAGGTAGTCAGCTAAATGACCCCAGAGGTAGGTATCAAGGCATGATGACTCTGGAAGAATAGTGGCAAGCCGTATCTTGCAGGCTCACATATCAAAAAAAGTCTTGACTTTGTATTGAGGGCACTGGGGAGCCATGGAAGGATTAAGAGCAAGGGGGGGGGGCGGCAGAGTCAGCTCTTGGTGTGAGAAGGTATCCCTCTGGGGTGATGTGAGGGAGACTTTAGGAAGAGGAGGAGAGTGGAGGCCAACAGGTTGGAGAGGAAACCAGAGTGAAGATCTGAGTGGAAGAAGAGGCTGAAACCAGAGTGAAGGTCTGAGCAGAAGAAGAAGAGGATGAAATGACTAGGAGCAGAGGCCATGGGGATGTTGAAAAGGGGAGTGAAGTGAGCCTATTCCAGGAAGGGAAGTTTGCAAGACATCTTGCAAACAGGATGTAGTGGGTGATAGAGAAACATCTATCTGACTCCTAGAATCCTAATTTGGATAATGATGATGGTTCCATTACTGAGAAGGGGGGAAATGTGTTTGTCTGGGGCTCAGAGCAGACTGGGATGAACAGCAAGGTGTGCAAGACCTCAGGCGAGAGCCACGAGAAATGCAGAGAGAAGAGAGGGTGTGAGGAGGAGCTGTGGAAACTCACATAAAAGGCTCGTGGGATGAGGAGAATGAGAGATAAGGTCAAAGAGAAAAAGAGGGTCCTTCAGAGAGTGTTGCCAACAGAGGGTCTTTCTTGGGGCCTCCTCTGGCCAACAAAGTTTATTAGCGCTGCTGTGGGAACCCAGGCAGACCTATCATCTAGTAAGGAGGTGCAAAAACTAACAAGAAGGCAGTGGGACGGAGCTGGACTTAGGGCAAAATAAGAACTGTTTGATACACTACAATGAAAACAGACAAACCAACTCACCACAGACAAAAATCCCATTCCTCAGTAGACTCCATGGCTGAACGAACTCTCCTCATGCAGAAATTCTACCCAGGGAAGCTCCTAGCCCTGCAAGGGATGGGGAAGCAAGTGCTGCCAGTAACAAGCACCCGATGCAGGAACTGGCCCTCAGAGATGCACAATGACGCTGCAGGAACCAAAGCTCCCAGAGCTGGAGAGAGACAGCTGAGCCCAGCCACCATCTCTTCCACCAGACACGGATTGCTTAGGACGGCAGCTAAATGACCTGGAGAGGGCAAGGCATTCTGAGGCTGGAAGGGTGTGCAGGGACCAGATCATGCAGCACCTCCATTGCAATCTGCAGAGGTTTGACAATGGAAAGTCTGATGGCAATGGGGAGCCATGGAAGAGTTTCGAGAAGGGGCGAGACACAAGGTTAAATCTGGGGCTCGCGTGGGAGGATTCAGGAATGAGCGGATTAGAGGAAGGGAGTCCAGGCACGAGGTTGGGGTGACAGAGTCCAGGCAAGAAAGGGCCGGCACGGTGGCTCACATCTGTAATCCTGGGACTTTGGGAGGCCGAGACAGGCAGATCACTTGAGGTCAGGAGTTCAAGACCAGCCCAGCTAACACAGCGAAACTGTGTCTCTATTAAAAATTTAAAAATTAGTTGGGCATGGTGGTAGGCACCTGTAATCCCAGCTACTCTGGAGGAGGAAGCACAAGAATCGCTTGAAGCTGCAAGGTGAAGGTTGCAATGAGCTGAGGTCACGCCACTGCACTCCAGCCATGGTGACAGAGTGAGACTCCATCTCAATAAATAAATAAATACATACATCATTTAAAAAGGATGAGTTGAGCCAAGGCAGGGGCCTCAGGGATGAAGGGAATGGTCTGAGAAACTTTCAAGAAGCAAAATTGGCAAGATTCACTGAACCATGGCGGGGCAATGGGTGAGAAAAAGAGTCAGCGAAGTGACTCGGGATCCTCACCCAGAGGCTGAAGCATGTCGGGGCCACCACCAGGGGCTAACTGTGCAGGTCTGAGTCTCAGGATGCAGTGGAGATACGCAGGAAAGTCGGGAGGCATCAGGGCAGAGATGGAAGTTGCGGGAGCGGCGGGAGTGGATGAGCTCACTTGGGGACTTTGCAGAGAAATGACAGAGCTATGGAGTACAATGCTCCTGGGAAGTTGATTGACATGGTTTGGCCAGAGACAGGACCAGGGAGGGTAGATTTTGTGGTCAGGGCAAAGAGACTCAGAAATAGGTAGAGCCCAGGTTAGACCTTTATTTGTCAATGAAGAGGCCACTAGTGTTGATGGGGAGATTGTGTTAGTGGAGAGAGGAAGGAAACCAGATAGCACAGGGCTGGGGGTGAGTGGGCTTCTCATGGCTGACCTCACCTCTTTTCCCATCTATCTCTGGAGCCCCAAACATCCCACTCTTATCCTGCTCCCATAGAGGAGAATGGGGAAGCTCCATACACCCTGATTCAGCAGGCACTCCCAGATTGTTGCAGGACAGAGGCTGCCTCTGAGGAGGAGAACTAGGCAGTGGGTGGATGCGGGGAGATGGCGAGGAGACTTCACTGTACAGTCTGCGCACTGTTTCCATTTTATAGCATTTAAGTCCATAACCTGATTAGACAACATAAATTGCATTCAAACAAAAGGCACCCTGTGCTCTCCTGCCACAAGATCTTTCTTTGCTCAGGCGATTTCTTCTGTATTAAAAGGCCATTTCAACCCTCAAATTCTCAACCTCCTTTGCCACACTTCACACCTCTTCCAGGAGCAAGCACAGCTTGGAGACTAAGGAGAGAGGCTTTGAGCAAGGAGCTAGAAACCAGAGCCCACCGGCCACATCTGGCCTGCTGCCTGTTTCTACACGGTCCACAAGCTAAGAATGATTTTACACCTTTAAATGGTTGAAAAAATCAAAAGAAGAATATTTCCTGACACACGAAAATTACATGAAATTCAAATGTCAGTGTCCATCAATAAAGTTTTATTGGCATACAGCCACCCTCACTTGTTTATCTTATATCTATGGCTGCTTTCAACATATAACAGCAGAGTTGCCACAGAGACCCTATGGCCCACAAAGCCTAAAATATGTGCTATCTGGTCTTTTTACAGGAAAAGTTTGCAACCCCAGCTGTAGACTCAGGCAGTCCAGGGAACTGACATCACTGAGCTTCAAGATCCTCATCTAAGTAGAATTACAAGGCTGGGCATGCTGACTCACACCTGTAATCCCAGCACTTTGGGATCACTTGAGGTCAGGAGTTCGAGACCAGCCTGGCCAATATGGTGAAACACCGTCTCTACTAAAAATACAAAAATTAGCCAGGAGTGGTAGCGCGCACCTGTCATTCCAGCTACCTAGCAAGCTGAGGCGGGAGAATCACTTGAACCCAGGAGGCGGAAGTTGCAGTGAGCCAAGATCATACTACTGCACTCCAGTCCAGGTGACAGAGTGAGACTCCATCTCAAAAAACAAACAAACAAACAAAAAAAACACAAAAGAATTACAGTTGTATCCAACTCATATGTAACATATAATGTTACAAGAATTGAGATGAGAATGATAACCACTTGTTGAGCACATACTGTTCTAAATTCTTTAGAGGTGTTGGTAATTCGACTTCCCATAAATCCTGTGAGGCAGACATTGCTATTGTGGCTCCCATTTTACAGATGAACAAACTGAGATGGTGTATGGCACATAGCAGCCCCTGTTGAATTTGCTTTTCCTGACACCCTGGCTGGCAGTGATTGAAATTGAGCTTTCAAGGCTCTTAACAAGTCCATGTCAAGTTTTATCACTCCGTATTGACTAAATCCCTGTCTCCCCTACTAGGAGGATGGGGGGGGGAGTGTATGTGGGGGGACACACTCAAAGGACAGTAACAAAGTCTGATTAATTTGTGTCACCTAAACCTAGCCCCGGGCCAGCCTGGTACGAGACCTCAGAAAGTAAATTCAACAAATGAACCAACGTGCACAGATGAACAGAACTGGCCCATGATAAGGCTTAACAGTGACCTTACGGAGAGTCATTTAATCTGAAAGGAAGACATCATGGTTTCCTGTTATGGGGGAAAAAACGGGCTACAGGGTGCATGGGGTTCCCGCTCACGTCATCACCCACCATAGACCTACACATCCTGGGGCTCTCTGCACATCTCCACATCTTAGTCTAAGGCTCTGGCGGTGCCTTAATCTAGAGGATTTTTCTTTTTTTTTGAGACAGAGTCTCACTTGGTGGCCAGGCTGGAGTGCAGTGGTGCGATCGCGACTCACTGCAACCTCTGCCTTCTGGATTCAAGCCATTCTCCTGCCTCAGCCTCCCGAGTAGCTGGGGCTACAGGCACACGCCACTATGCCCAGCTAATTTTTGCATTTTTAGTAGAGATCGGGTTTCACCATGTTAGCCAGGATGGTCTCCATCTTTTGACCTCGTGATCCACCCGCCTCGGCCTCCCAAAGTGCTGGAATTACAGGCGTAAGCCACAGCGCCATCAAGAGGAATTTTGAGCCTCAGTTTTTTTTTGAGGACTTAGGTTTGGGGACCCGGGTCTCAAGGATATCAGATATCTGAGTCCTTAGACTCCTTGTGCCCCGGCATTTGAGTCTCCGGGGAGGGTGGAGGCCTCCAGATCCCTGTGTCTCTAGGGTGCAGACGGTAGTCTCCAGGTCTACTGGTTCTCTCAGGTGCTTTGGTGCCAGGGGTCTGCGTTTTTAACCCCCTTAGTCTCAAGGGTCTGAGTCTCTGAGCGTCTGGGCTCCTGGGTTAGGTGAGAAGGATCTTTGGATCCTTCTGTTTAGATGTTTAGAGTCTGGGTCTCCAGCACACGCATCACCACCGCCCACGCGTGCGCGGAGTTCCGCTCCAATCTTCTAAGTCTGCTCTGCGGACGCGCCATCTGCGCCTTTTACACTAGCGACCAACCCCTGCCGTTTCACCTTCAATTCCCACCCGCAACCCCGCCTCAAAGGGCAGAAATCACAGGCCCTATAATCCCCTTAAAATCCTATAATAATCCCACAAAACCAGTTAATCAGAATACAACTACTTCGCCCATCCAGCAACCTGCAGGTGACAGCGCGCTGCCATGACAACGGTACACGCTGCTCCGCCGCGCCCTTCGCCTGCGCGCAGGCGCAGAAAGTAAATAGGTGGGCAGTGTACTTTGGGAGCAGCGGAAAGAGCAATGCAAGTGTTTCTGGGAGTTGTAGGCCAAGCGGGACCCGGAGCCGCAGGCGCATCCAGCGGCACTGTCGCATGGGCTTCTGGGAGTTCTAGGCAAGAAGGCCCCAAGACCTTATGGGAGTGGTAGTCTCTGAGTCACTTCCGTGCCAGGCTTCCGCGTGGTGGGCAGTGTGGGCGTCCCAGCACTGAGTTCTGCCCGGGTGAGTACTTCCTCCTGCGGTGGGTCAGCATGTGGACCCCAGCTCTTTGTTGCGGTGCCGTGGGAGGGTTGAGGGTCTCTCCGAGCGTAAGACGCCTCTGATTTCCCAGCGCCTGTGTCTCTGAGGCCTTGTAGCCAGGATTCCCACTTTGGACGCTGCGGTCTGGCCTGTCTCTTACCGGGCCACCCCCTTCCCCAAGACAGGATAAGACCATCTGCTTGCCCCCGCCCCTGTGTCACTATCTGCCTGTCCCCGCCCCCATGCCGCACATTATCTGTCTTTTGATAAGGCTGCAATCCAGAGGCATCCCTAGGGTCCGCGGCCGCTCTTCTGGGAGCATTTATTCCCTGATCCTACAGATATTTACTGAGCACCGACCCTGCGCAAGGCGGCGGGGACGAGGGCACCAGACCAACCCTGTCCCTGCCTTGAAGAAGCAGAGAGGCGGACCTGTCACTAGTGAAGCTAGTCAGGATCAGGGCCTGTATGGAGCTGCATACGTGCAGTTCTGGGGGCCCTGGTGGAGGCGCTCGACTCAGTGACTGGGGTCCATAAAGTCTTTGAGGGACGACGCTTAACATGCATGTCAAACCTGACGTGTCCAAATGGTATTACTGGTCTTCTCCCCTCACAAAATGGCCCCACCATCCCTCCAGTGCTCAGGCCAGAACCTCAAAGTTACCTTTCATCACTTTCTCTCATCATTGCCCCAGTCCCCAGTCAGTCCTAGACATGTCCTATGGGCTCCACCTTCAAAGTAGATCTGAAATTTCATTTCTTCCCACCTCTACTGCCACCACTCCTGTCTAGTGTGCTGACCTCTAGCCTTCTATCCTTGTCCCTTACAACAGTCCTCACCACACAGCAGCCAAACCAATCCCACTTTTTTTTTTTTTTTTTTTTTAATTTGAGACAAGGTCTGATTCTGTCACCCAAGCTGGAGTGCAGTGGTGCAGTCATGGCTCACTGCAGCCTTGACCTCCTGGGCTCAAGTGATCCTACTACCTTGGCCTCCTGAGTAGCTGGGACTACAGGCCTGTGCCACCAGGAGCAGCTAATTTCTTTATTTTTTTAGAGATGGGGTCTCGCTATGTTGACCAGTCTAGGAATCCTTTTAAAACATGTCAGATCCTTTTAAAACATGGCAGTACCCCTTCCCTCTTCAAAAAACCTCCCATGGCTCCCATCTCCTCCTGAATAAACCTAAAATTCCACATCATGGCCTATTAGGCTCTGCTCACTTGTGCAGCCTTGTCCCCTGCAAGGGTCTCCCTTCCTCAGGATGTGGACCCCCAGGACTGAGTGACTGTAGATTTAGGGGGTGAGGAGAGAGTAGTCCAGGGTGACATTATGTCCTGTCCTGCAGATGTGCTGGATGAAAAGTGGTGGCTGCTCTCAGAAGAGAGGGAACAGATGGGCAAGAACAGGTTTCTGCCTTTTGAGGAAGGTTGTCTGGGCACTTAGGGTCTGAACATCTGAAAGGTGCCGCAGCCATGTGAAGGACCAGCCAGGAGGGATATCTGAATATCATGATTCATAGGCGCTCACAAGAATGGAAAGAGGCTGGGCACAGTGGCTCACACCTGTAATCCCAGCACTTTGGGAGGCCAAGTCGGGTGGATCACTAGAGGCCAGGACTTCAAGACCAGCCTAGCCAACATGGTGAAACCCCGTCTCTACTAAAAATACAAAAAAAAAAAAAATAGCCAGGCATGGTGGTGCATGCCTGTAGTCCCAGCTACTCGGGAGGCTGAGGCAGGAGAAACGCTTGACCCTGGGAGGCAGAGGTTCAGAGGTTGCAGTGAGCCGAGATTGTGCCACTGCACTCCAGCCTGGGCGACAGAACAAGATTCCATCTCAAAAAATTAAAAAAAAAAATGTAAATCTTAAAAAGAATGGAAAGAGATGGGTGCTAGGCAGGACCTCCCTGGGGAGGACATGAAGAGGCCTCCCCAAAAGAGAATTGAGCAGGAAATCCAGGAGCACAGAATGAGTGAGTCAAAAGTGGGGGGAGGAAAGATTCCAAGGGTTGCTGCTCAGCTGTGACAGATGTGCCTGATGGTCACTGCAGATGGGTCCTGAGAGCTGCTTCTTGGGCCCAGTGGCAGGGAAGAGTACTCAGGGCAGAGGGAAGAGCCAGTGCCAACATCTGGAGCAGGAGCGTTCCTCAGGTGTCAGAGTAAACGCCATAAAGGCTGAAGGACAGGAGGTCAGAGAAACAAGGAGTCAGACATGTAGGCCCTCATCGGCCATGAGCAGTTATTATACTAAAGTGAGATGGGATCCAGAGGAGGATGCTGAGAAGATTCCGGGCATGATCCCACTGGCTGTTCTGTGAAGGAGTGTTTGCAGAGGAGGTGAGGCGGGAGCAGGAGACCTGTGAGGAGCCGCAGGCAACCGTCCAGGAGAGAGACAGACCAGACTAGGGTGCTGCTGTGGAGACGGTCATAAGTGTTTGGCTGTTTTGAAGCTACATTCAAACAGGATTTGCTAAATTTCCTTTAGGTACTTGGAGTTTGAAAAGGTGTGGACTTAGCATTGCAATTTGGTGCCACCCACTGGGAGCATGACAAGTGTAGTGAGAGAAAAAGCAGTCCAGGGTCCTGGACCCCAAAGCTTCTGGCCTGAGCAGCTGGAAGGGATGGAGCTGCTCTGTACTCCAGAAGAAGCCCGTTAGGTTAGAGGAATCAGGAATTTGGGTTTTGAGATGCCTATTAGACATCTGAGCGGCACTGGTCTCTGTCCTTATAGAAGTTAGAGATGGTAAATATATAGTCACATAAAATAAGTCCACACATTGTGGTAAATCCTAGAAGCAGCGTGACTTGCTCTGAATGGCAAGGAGGTGACTGCAGTAGTCCAGGCTGGAGGTGATGGTGGCTTGGGGAGGGGAACTGAGCCTGGGGAGTTTTTATGGGTTCACCAGGCAGGCAGGACCAAGATTTGACTGAAGGGTCGGAGTCTTGGCTGGGTGGGGAAGGATGAGGTAGGGAAGATAACAGATGAAGGTCAAAGATGGGCTGATCCCTGTCTTAATGAGGCCACAGAAGCTTGTGGGGGATTCTGATACCAGAGCAGGGTTGCGTTCAATCTTGGAGGCCCACACAATTTCTCACCCTCAAAATGGGTGCAACCCCAGCTGGTCTCCCAAGAGGTGTGATCCAGGCTGCCTGTGTGTTCCCTGGAGAAGGTGATCACCCTGCCTTATCATAGGATGCAATCAGAACCCATTCCTGCAGACCGTATCCCATCCTACAAAGTGAAATCAATTGGCCTTTCCTGTTTTCCACCTCCCCCTGAATACAGCTTCAGTCCCCTGGCCTCTCTCAGCCCTTAGAGTTATAAACCCCTCACCTCCCAAGCGCTCTTAACAGCCCTGGTGGCCCAGGCCAATGATATCTACCTTGTCCTTCTGATCAGGGCTGTAACAAGGGTGGCCTCCCTGGAGGTTGTGACAAAGGGTCCTTAATATACGCCCTCATCCCTCTGGACAGGATACAACCTAATCCTGGGTATAACCTGCTCGTCGCTCCCTCTCTTTACCCATGAAGTCAGCTTCTTAAGCTACTTCTTTTCGTGCATAATGGGCGCAATCCAAGAAGCCTTCCCTCAGGCGGTGGCTTCCTTACACCAGGACCTGATTATAACCATTCTGTCCCCAGCGCTAGAAGAAGCTACTCCACTCCCACACACGTCTCCCTGGTCTATTCCGGGCAGAGGTGCAATCCAGACAATCTCCCCGAAGGCAAGGACCCTGCAATCCGGAATCCACGTGTAACCCACCTCCTCTCTCTCCCTGTCTAGGAGAAGCCGACCCCTCCCGCAATGCCCGCCCCGCCGTGCGCCTCCTGCCATACCTCACGCGCCGCCCTCCGCCGTCCGCGCTCGGGCCAAGCGCTGTGCGGTGCCTGCTTCTGCGCCGCCTTCGAGGCCGAGGTGCTGCACACGGTGCTCGCCGGCCGCCTGCTGCCGCCGGGCGCGGTGGTGGCGGTGGGCGCCTCGGGCGGCAAGGACTCCACGGTGCTGGCACATGTGCTGCGTGCGCTGACGCCGCGCCTGGGCATCTCACTGCAGCTCGTGGCCGTCGATGAGGGCATCGGTGGCTACCGGGACGCGGCGCTGGCGGCCGTGCGGCGCCAGGCGGCGCGTTGGGAGCTGCCGCTCACGGTCGTGGCCTACGAAGACCTCTTTGGGGGCTGGACGATGGACGCCGTGGCCCGCAGCACAGCCGGCTCCGGCCGCAGCCGCTCCTGCTGCACCTTCTGTGGAGTGCTGCGGCGCCGGGCGCTGGAGGAAGGGGCGCGCCGCGTGGGAGCCACGCACATCGTGACAGGTGAGTACTGGCGTGGTGCAGAGCGGCACTCTCGGAGGCAGTGGGGCGCATGTACGGGCGAGGAGGTGGGGCCTGGAAGAGGACTCAGGCGCATGCTCCAGAAGCGGGTGAGGAGACCCTGGTGGCTTAACTCGAGGATCCCTGTAAGGAGATGCGGAAGTGCTCGTACTCCAGTTTGGGGCTGGGGCCCTTTGAAGGTTCAAGATGCTGGGGTGACAGAGGGGCCAGGCAGTGATCACAAAGGCTTTTGGGTCTTGGCCACCGTCTTGGTCTCCACAGATTGCCAAAGGGGGGGGAGGTGAAAGTCTCTGGAGATTAGATCTCTGGTTCTTTACTTATTTTTAAGTGTTTCTAACATGCTTGATATCTTACGGTCCACCTTTCAGAATCCAGCTCTGGCTCTAAAAAGTATCTCCATCTCTTAATTCCTTTTCTTGGTTGGCCTCCCCTCTTTGATACCTTTTTTTTTTTTGAGACAGTCTCGCTCCGTCTCCCAGGCTGGAGTGCAGTGGCGCGATCTCCGCTCACTGCAAGCTCCACCTCCCGGGTTCACGCCATTCTCTTGGCTCAGCCTCCCGGGTAGCTGGGGCTACAGGCACCCGCCACCATGCCCGGCTAATTTTTTGTATTTTTAGTAGAGATGGGGTTTCACCGTGTTAGCCAGGATGATATCCATCTTCTGACCTCATGATCCACCCGCCTCGGCCTTCCAAACTTTTTTATTCTCTTTCATCCATTCCTTCAACAAACAGATGCTAAGTTTCTGCGATATGCTGGATCCCAACTGTGGCCATACCAAAGTTCTTAACCACTCTGTACTTGTTTCACCCCGTCCCTAAAACAGGACTGTGAATGGTACCCAGTTCATAAACTTGTTATGACAATTAGATGAGTCAGTAGAAGTATAATGTTATCTATATTATAGTTATGTTACATAACCTGTATGATATAATATAGATTACACATTTTATACATGCTATTATCATCATCGTTGTCAGGCTAGGGCTGAAGAATACAGTTATGCACAAGTTTCTACCTTTGCATGGTTATCAGGTACAAGATTATAAACACTATACATGTTACTGACCATGTATGGACATGTTATAGACTATGTGTACACACAGAGAATTCTATGGCGTGGAAGGAGTGGGGTCAAGGAACTATTTTGAAATCTGAAGGCTCACGGTGAAGAGGTAAAGAGGGTAAGAATTGGGGAGTGGTTATTGGTCTGTGAAAAGCCAATCTGGGCTGCCCTAAGAAGTCCAGTGTGGGCCGGGCGCGGTGGCTCAAGCCTGTAATCCCAGCACTTTGGGAGGCCGAGGCGGGCAGATCACGAGGTCAGGAGATCGAGACCATCCTGGCTAACACGGTGAAACCCCGTCTCTACTAAAAAATACAAAAAAACTAGCCGGGCGAGGTGGCGGGCGCCTGTAGTCCCAGCTACTCGAGAGGCTGAGGCAGGAGAATGGCGTAAACCCGGGAGGCGGAGCTTGCAGTGAGCTGAGATCCGGCCACCACTGCACTCCAGCCCGGGCGACAGAGCCAGACTCCCTCTCAAAAAAAAAAAAAAAAAAAAAAAAGAAGTCCAGTGTGGCTGGAGCCCAGAAAGCAAGGGCAGGGGAGGCTGGAGAGGTGGAAGAGGTCAGGCCTTACCCTGTAGGCTGTGGTGGAACCAGTAAAAGTGACATGAAGAGAGTTTCACTTTGAAAAGCTGACCCATACCATGGTGAGGAACCTGGGTTGGAGGGGCAGGGACAAAGCCAAGGAGACCAGTCAGTGGGAAGCCAGCTGCGGTCATGGAGGTTAGAGATGATAGCTGGAGAGAATCAGCACACTCAAAGGATAGGAAGGCAAAAGTAGTTCTGAGTCTGTTGTCTGCCACCGTGCTAGGGTCACTGGCTCTGGGGAAGGCTTACTGAGCTTCATTCACTGGTGTGGCCCTTTCCTTACTGAGGAACTTTGGAGAAATCCCTAGATCTCTGTGATTGAAAATGGGAAGAATAATCCTCTCCATACAAGAACAGGCAGTGTATGAAAAGAATGAAATGCTTGAGCCGGGCACAGTGGCTCACACCTGTAATCCCAGCACTTTGGGAGGCTGAGGCAGGCGGATCACAAGGTCAAGAGTTCGAGACCAGCCTGGCCAACATGGTGAAACCCCATCTCTACTAACAATACAAAATTTAGCCAAATGTGGTGGCAGGTGCCTGTAATCCCAGCTACTTGGGAGGCTGAGGCAGGAGAATTGCTTGAACCCGGGAGGTGGAGGTTGCGGTGAGCTGAGATCGCACCACTGAGATCACACTAGCCTGAGTGACAGAGCAAGAAAAAGAGAATGAGAGACTGTCTCGGGTTTTAAAGTTAATTTGATAGAATAATTGTACTTCTAAAAGTAATGAAGGCTTCCAGAAAAATCCCTAACTTGAAAGGTGATTTTTACCCTTTGTTTATACACTCCATTTTCAAAGGCATAGTATAATAATTGTTGTAATAATTATTATAAAATCAGGAGCTCTTGAGTGGGTTTGTAATGACAAGGTGTGGAGCAAATCCAGTCTCCCCTAGTTAATGTGGTTTACAACTTTAAATCAATAAACATTTAACCAGAATACGTTTGCAAACATGCCTGATCTCAAGGTCACGGGGCTGGGCAGGTCTTTGGAAGGTAACCATTACTACAAACACAATTAGAGCCAAGTTCTTGGGGGATTTTTACCATATAGGTCAGGCCTCTCAACTTCGGCCCTATCGATATTTGGGGCCAGATAATTGTCGTTAGGGAGCTGTCTTCTGCGTTATAGGATTTTAGCAGCATCCCTGACTTCTACCGACTAGATGCTATTTAATAGTAGTGCCCTACCCCCAACCTGACAACCAGAAATGTCTCCAGCCATTGTCAAATGTCTCTGGGGGAGGGAAGGAGGGCAGAATCATCCTAGATTGAGAACCACTGATACAGACTCAAGTACAACTTGACAAGACACAGAACAAGAATAGCTTCAATTTCATGGTGACCAGTGTGTAAATATTTCTGTTATTTCTTTTTTTTATTATTTTTTAATTTTTAAATTTTCATTATTTTTTTCTCACTGTTATTTCTAAACAAAGATAACATAAAAACACTGCAGTGATTACGGGGTGGTGGCTCATGCCAGTAATCCCAGCCACTTTGGGAGGCTGAGGCAGATGGATCACTTGAGCTCAGGAGTTCAAGACCAGCCTGGCCAACATATGGAGAAACTGCATCTATACAGAAATACAAAAATTAGCTGGGTATGGCGGCACACACCTGTGGTCCAGCTACTCTGGAGGCTGAGGCGGGGGGATCACTTAAGCCCTAGAGACGGAGGTTGCAGTGAGCTGAGATCGTGCCACTGTACTCCAGCTTGGGCACTAAAGCGACACCCTGTCTCAAACACACACACACACAATAAAACAAAATGAAAAAAACATAAAAAACTACAGTCTATGTTGTCAGAGGCTCTGTGTCAAGAATCATTTGTTTTCTCTGGCTGCTGTAACAAATTACTTCAAATTTCACAGCTTTAAACAACACAGATTTATTATCTTGCAGTTCTGGAAATCAGAAGTCTGGGAAGTCTTACCAGGCTAAAATCAAAATGTCAACAGTGCTGCGTTTCTCCTGGAGGGTCTGGGGCAAGGGGGTCCATTTTCTTGCCTTTTCCAGCTTCCAGAGGCTGCCCACATTCCTGGCTGGTCCCTTCCTCCATTTTCTTTTCTTTTTTTCTTTTGAGAAAGAGTCTTGCTCTGGAGCCCAGGCTGGAGTGCAGTGGCACGATCTCGGCTCACTGCAACCTCCGCCTCCCAGGTTCAAGAGATTGTCATGCCTCAGCCTCCTGAGTAGCTGGGGTTACAGGTGCCTGCCACTATACCCTGCTAATATTTGTATTTTTAGTAGAGATGGGGGTTTCGCCATGTTGGCCAGGCTGGTCTTGAACTCCTGGCCTCAGGTGATTCTCCC
The DNA here is from genome assembly GCF_009764315.1 of Trachypithecus francoisi. NCBI lineage: Eukaryota > Metazoa > Chordata > Mammalia > Primates > Cercopithecidae > Trachypithecus > Trachypithecus francoisi. Next base: position 6,399,940 of record NW_022681457.1, on the reverse strand, counting down.
TCGGCCTCTCAAAGTGCTGGGATCACAGGCATGAGCCACTGTGCCCGGCTCTTCCTCCATTTTCAAAGCCAAGGATGATAGGTTGAGTCCTACACCGTCTCCATCACTCTAATCTTACTTCTGTCCTCACACCCTCATATGCAGTAGGCGGGTGGCAAATGAGGTACCCCCAAGTTCCCCAGGGAGCTTGTGTATGTTCCCCTCTGGATTCCTGCCCTGTGCACCTCCAGCCACCACCTGGCTACACCACAGTGCCCAGGGGTCTCCATGGCCCCGTCTCCCTCTCCCGGTCTCTGGGTCCTGGCTGTACTACGGTGCCCAGAGGGGCGCCATAGCTCAGGCTCCTCCTCCCCACCTCTCTCTGGGTCCTGGCTGCCCACTATGTTCAAAGGTCTCCATGGTCCTCTCTCTCCCTTTTCTGCCTCCCCGCTCCACTCTAAGGGTCTTTGTGATTCCCTTGAGCGCACCTGGATAGCGCACCAGACTGTCCCTGTTGTAAAGTTAGCTGATTAGCAGCCCCAATTCAACTTGCAACCGTAATTCCCCTTTGCCCTGCAACCAAACATACTAACAGGTTCCCAGAATTAGGCCACGGACTCCCTAGGCGGTGGGGCAGAAAGCAGCCTGCCTACCCCACCAACTCTCTTGAGAATCTTGGTTAAGTGCCTAAACGCCATTCTGATTTTTGTGTACAGTTTGAATTGCGGTTTTAACGGAGGCTGATAAGGTTATTAGCAGCATAATGCACTTTTACTCCCTATATGAAAGGGCAACTAGCATAAGGTCCACTATGCAGTAGGCGGGTGGTACATGAGGGCACCCCCATGTTGTGCCAGGGGAGCTTATGTTCCTCTTTGATTTTTTGTTGTGTCCACCTCCAGCCTGCACCTGGCTGCTTCACGGTTCCCACGGGGGTCTCCATGGCTCGCTCTCCGCCTCCCCGTCTCTCTCTGGGTCCTGGTTGCCCACAGTGCCCTAGGGGTCTCCATGGCTCTCTCTCCTACTCCCTGTCTCTGGATCCTGGCTGTTGCACGTTGTTCGGGGGTCTGTCTCCATGGCTTGCTCTCCCTCTCGCCGTCTCTCTCTCGGTCCTGGCGGCCACACTGTGCCCTGGGTCTCCGTGGGTCTCTCCTCCCAGTCTCTCTCTGGGTCCTGGTGGACCCCTGGTTCCCCGGGAGGTCTCCCTGACCAGCAGCGCCCTCCGCGCCCCACCTCACCCGCTCCCGTCTCTCCCCACCAGGTCACAACGCCGACGACATGGCGGAGACCGTGCTCATGAACTTCCTGCGGGGCGACGCGGGGCGGCTGGCCCGGGGCGGGGGCCTGGGCTCTCCAGGCGAAGGGGGCGCCCTGCCGCGGTGCCGCCCGCTGCAGTTCGCCTCGCAGAAGGAGGTGGTGCTGTACGCGCACTTCCGCCGCCTCGACTACTTCTCCGAGGAGTGCGTCTATGCGCCCGAGGCCTTCCGTGGTCACGCCCGGGACCTGCTCAAGCGCCTAGAGGCAGCGCGGCCGTCGGCGGTGCTGGACCTCGTGCACTCGGCCGAGCGCCTGGCGCTGGCCCCAGCCGCGCGGCCTCCACGCCCCGGCGCCTGCTCCCGCTGTGGGGCCCTGGCCAGCCGCGCGCTCTGCCAGGCCTGCGCACTCCTGGACGGGCTGAACCGCGGCCGGCCCCGCCTGGCCATCGGCAAGGGCCGCCGGGGGCTGGACGAGGAGGCGACGCCGGAGACACCCGGGGATCCGGCCCGGGTCCCCACCTCCAAGGCCATCCCCACCTTCTAGTGACTTCGGGCCTCCTGCCGGGATCTGACGCCCCGCGGTGGGGGTTGCCTGTAAATGACACTGTGAATAAACCTGTTACCTTACCCTTGCCTTCCATGTGGGGTTGGGAAGGAGATGGGGATCCGTTGAACTGAAACCCTGAAGAAACTGGGACCCCAGACTTTGCGGTCTCAGGGAGGAAGGGTCTCGAGCTGGGCTTGTGGCTCTGAGGGAGGAGGGGGCTGGGGGACCATCCTGGGTCTGAGAGAGGAGAGGGCCAGGGCTAGGCCTAGAAGAAGTGGGGCTGGGGACCCCAGGCATCTGTGGCTGAGGAAGGAGGGCCTGGGGTCGTGGACTCCTGGGTCTCAGGGAGGAGGGTACTGAACACCTTGTGATTCCTGAGCGAGTGGAGGTTGGTTGAGGACCTCCTGCCCAGTGCCTCTGCTGGTTCTGGGTGCACTCAGGAGAGTCTTGACCTGATGTTTCCTGTTCGCCCGCAGTGGGGTAAGCAGAGTGACATGACTTGATGGACACACACCATTCATAGCCCCCATCACGATGCCTCCCTTCCAGCGCTTCGTGTGCAGTGCACGCTGCACCCTCATTTCGTCTCCACCTCACTGGAGTGAGGCTACGGCCTCACTGGCTGTAGCCTGAAGCGGTAAATGGCCCTAAGACACCCAGTCGGAAGGGGTCACACCGAGGGCTCCCTCCAAAGCTCTCGAGGATCGAAGATCGTGGAATTGGCCCTCCCCCACCCATCCCCTCCCGAATCTCTCCTGGTATCTCTGTCATGGGTGAGGAGGGGCTGGATGGGTTCCCCAAACCTTGGACTCTGGAAGCAGGGTTGTGAGCCTGTCGGTGACTTAGCCTCTTTCATCTCCCATTTCTTCTCTGAAAATGGAGTCAGGCCCCTTGCCCCCCTCCCCTGCCTCCCGCTCCCCGCATTAAGGCACCATTGGGAGGAAGCGGAAGATCAGAGAAGTTGAGGTGCTCCATAAATGGTGACCACTTGGACTTGGTCGTTCATGTTACTGTCTGGCCACCAGGGGGCGCTGGGCTTCAGGGTTGCTGTCCTGTAGGTACCGGGAGATGGTGAGAATCTCAAGCTTCCTAGGGAGATGATGCTCTCAGTCCCACCTCCAGGACTTGTTGGGCTGGCTTCTTGTCAGAAATGCCCCTTCTTCCCATCGCTCTGCTCAGATCCTCCAGGGTCCTCCTGGAAGGCTTCTCAATTCTCTCCTCCCACTTCCCAACCCTGGGCTTGGTATTCTCCCAAACCCCTGCTTCTCAGTCCTGTCCTCACTGTGTGGCCACCCAGACTTGGGCTGAAGGGCAAGGACTAGAGGATTCACTCAACACATGTGTATGAGCACCTCCTTTGCATCAGGCACTCCTCTGGGTTCTAGGAACATGGCAGCGAGCAGGAGACAAGTCCCTGCCCTCATGAAGTTCAGTCTGGGGGAAATGGACAGTAAGCACATCAATATGTAATGTCAGGTAGTGATGGATGCTACAAATTAAAAAAAAAAAAATGATGAGAGACAGAAAGACTCGTATCCATAGGGGTCAGGGAAGGAAGGGCCTTGGAGGACGTGACGTTATGCACAGACCTGCAGAAGCAAAAGAACAAAGCTTTGAGCCATATGGGGGAGTAGCTTTCCTGGTGGAGGGAACTGCCAGTGCCAAAGCCCAGAGGTGGGAATCAGCTTGCAAGTGCAGGGAACAGCAAGTCCAGTGTGGCGGGAACAGAGTGGGTGAGGAGGAGAATAGCAAGAGATTAAATGAGCCAGTAAGCAGGGATGGGCCATGCGTGGTCTTCTGTTGGCGAGAAAGACTTGTATTTTAAGAGTGATGGCAGGTCTTTGGAGGGCTTTGGTCCCAGCAGTGGGTCCAATTTCCATTTCCTAAAAGTTACTCCAGCTGCTGTGAGGAGAATGAGCTGTAGGGGGTGCAAGATGATCAAGATCAATTGCATAGGATGACGCTTGTGTGCCAGTCCTGGTGCCAAGTGTGCCTGCCTTCCTCATTAGCTCAGTGACATGAGGAGTGGGTTTTCAGCAGCAATGTTTTTTTAAGTGGTACATAGAAGGAAAAAGTTTATTTTTTATTTTTTAATATTATTTTATTTTTCCATAAGTTATTGGGGTACAGGTCGTATTTGGTTGCATGAATCAGTTCTTTAGTGGTGATTTGTGAGATCCTGGTGCACCCATCACCCGAGCAGTATACACTGCACCATATTTGTTGTCTTTTATCCCTCGTCCCCCTCCCACTCTTCCCCCCAAATCCCCAAAGTCCACTGTATCATTCTTATGCCTTTGCATCCTCATAGCTTAGCTCCCACATATCAGTGAGAACATAGGATGTTTGGCTTTCCATTCCTGAGTTACTTCACTGAGAATAATAGTCTCCAGTCTCATTCTGGTCATTGCAAATGCGGTTAATTCATTCATTTGTATGGCCGAGTAGTATTCCATCGTATATATATACCACAGTTTCTTTTTTTTTTTTTTTTTTTTTTGAGACGGAGTCTCGCTCTGTCGCCCAGCCTGGAGTGCAGTGGCCGGATCTCAGCTCACTGCAAGCTCCGCCTCCCGGGTTCACGCCGTTCTCCTGCCTCAGCCTCCCCAGTAGCTGGGACTACAGGCACCCGCCACCTCGCCCGGCTAGTTTTTTGTATTTTTTTAGTAGAGATGGGGTTTCACCGTGTTAGCCAGGATGGTCTCGATCTCCTGACCTCGTGATCTGCCCGCCTCGGCCTCCCAAAGTGCTGGGATTACAGGCTTGAGCCACCGCACCCGGCTATACCACAGTTTTTTTATCCACTCATTGATTGATGGGCATTTGGGTTGGTTCCTTCAGCACCAATTTTATGAAGGATGAACAACCCAGAGAGGTGAAGTAAGTTACCCAGGGCCACACTGCAGCAAATCAGCAAAGGAGCTGGGGCTCTGGACACTTTGGCTGGGCTGCCTGCTGGAAGCCAGGGGACCTAGGTTCCTGTTGCTGATGTGCCAGGGATTTACCATGTGGCTTTGGGCAAGGGACCATTTCCCTTCTGTTCATTGGAGTTTCTCCCTCTGCATGGGGGGGGCGGGCAGTGGGTTAGATTTCTTTTGTGGTTTAAGGCACTCTCTAATTGAAAATGCAAACCGTATGTATAATTTAAAATCTTCTCATAGCCGTATTTTTAGAGAAGGGTCACAAGTGACATTTAAATAAATTTGACCCACTTATACAAAAATTATAATTTTAATATATAATCAGTATGTTAAAACTTAAGTGAGTTGTTTTTTTGTTTTGTTTTGTTTTGTTTGAGATGGCGTCTGACTCTGTCGCCCAGGCTGGAGTGCAGTGGCCTAATCTTGGTATAATCTCGGCAAGCTCCACCTCCCGAATTCACGCCATTCTCCTGCCTCAGCCTCCCGAGTAGCTGGGACTACAGGCGTCCGCCACCATGCGTGGTTAATTTTTTGTAGTTTTAGTAGAGACGGGGTTTCACCGTGTTAGCCAGGATAGTCTCCATCTCCTGACCTTGTGATCCACCCGCCTCAGCCTCCCAAAGTGCTGGGATTACAGGCGTGAGCCACTGCGCCCGGCCGCAAGATGTTTTATACATGTTTTTTCATATAGAGTTTTCGAAATTCAGTGTGTGTGTTACACTGCCAACCCATCTCAATCCAGACTCCCCACAGTTCAGCCGCCACATGGGACTCGTGGACGCTCCACTGGACTGCGCAGGTTTGCCATGTGCTTCCTAGACCCAGACTGCCTGAGTTCAGAGTCAAGCTCTGCCCGGCGAACTGCGTGACCTTGAGCAGGTTCCTCGGCTGTACAGTGTGGGGAGGAACGGTACTTCCGCCCTGTGGTTATTGTTAATGAATACATATCAGTGCTTAGAAGAGCGCCTGGCATTTAGTGAGTGCTTGCCATCCCTCTTAGCCTGGGCTTGCAGCCTTGCTCATGGGGTACTCTGAAGAGCTGGGGTACTGGATGCGGTGGCTCACGCCTGAAATCCCAGCACTTTGGGAGCCGAAGCAGGCAGATCACTTGAGGTCAGGAGTTCGAGGCGGAACCCTGCCTCTACTAAAAACACAAAAATTAGCCAGGCGGGCTGGCAGGTGGCTGTAATCCCAGTCACCCAGGAGGCTGAGGCTTGAACCCTGGAGGCGGAGGTTGCAGTGAACCGTGATCTGGAGATCTGGCCACTGCACTCCAGCCTGGGCGACAGAGCCAGGCTCAGTCTCAAAAAATAAAATAAAATAGGCCAGGCGCAGTGGCTCACGCCTGTAATCCCAGCACTTTGGGAGGCCCAGGCAGGAGAATCACGAGGTCCGGAGATCGAGACCATCCTGGCTAACACGCTGAAACCCCGTCTTTACTAAAAATACAAAAAATTAGCCGGCGTGGTGGTGGGTGCCTGTAGTCCCAGCTACTGCGGAGGCTGAGGCAGGAGAATGGTGTAAACCCGGGAGGTGGAGCTTGCAGTGAGCCGAGATGGCGCCACTGCACTCCAGCCTGGGCGACAGCAAGACTCTCTAAATAAATAAATAAATAAATAAATAAATAAATGAAAATAAAAATGCTGGGGGAAGGTGTTCTTTTCGTCTCTGGCCAGAAGAGGTCGCTGTGACCTCGCCTGTGCAGCCAGTGGTCATTGACAGCAAAGCCAGGTCTCCCTTTCCCCTGCCCAGACTGGTAGCTCAGGCGTCTCCGGCCACCTGTCCATTGGTCTCTGAGCCATTCCTCAAGGGTGAGAGACACAGGTTGGCAGAGATCTTAAGGTCCCGTATAAACACCGGACACTCCTTGACCTCAAGACCCCTGTGTCATCCACTCAACAAATACTTTTTGAGCATGTGATTTGTGACAGCAGTGAACAGAAAAAACCATGCCCTGAAGGGAGAGACCAAAAAAAAAAAAACCCAGAAAAATAAGTCAAATATGTGGTATGTTAGATGGTGATAATCACTTCTATTTAAGTAGGAAGGACAGGGGAGGCTTCAAGGAGGAGATATTCAGGGAAAGGTGTAGGGTGAGGCAGAGAGCACGGGGGTGGGGGGTCTCGGGGGAAAGTGCTCCTGGCAGGAAACAGCAAGTGCAAACTCTGAGATTGAGGGAAAAAGCAGAGGGGGCAGGTGGAGGGGAGAGGTGAGAGGGAGAGGCGACTTTGGCCTGGCCTTTGGTTCTGAGCAATGCAGAAGCCATGGAGGATATTTGAGCAAAGGAGGGATACTGATCACCCCTTTATTCACGCAGCAAACATTTCCTGACACCTCCTTGGAGCTGGCGGGCCCTGTGCAGGGCGGTGGGGCAATGCAGCTGAGTCAGCCCTGGTCCCTGCCCTCAATGGGCTCCCTGTCTGGCAGCAGAGGCGGGCAGGGACACTGGCAAGTCAAGACCCAGAGGGATACGTGCCATGGTGGGGCTTAGGAGGAACACAGGGGAGGCCCGAGGTGGGGCTTCTAACTCAGCGTGGTGCGTCATGGAATGCTTCCTGAAAGAGGTAATGTTTAAACCAGGAGCTGGAGATGAGTAAGAATGAGCACAGGAAAGGGTGAGATGGGGACAAACGTGCAAGGCAGAGAGAACGGCAGGCACAGAGGCCTGCAGGCATGGGAGCCCCGAGTCCCTGCGAGGCTTTGCCGCTCCTCCTCGTGCAGAATGGTGAAGGGAGCGGCCAGCCCTCCATAAAGCGCTGGAATTCTTCTGGCCGGGATGGGGCCCTAGGGAGGGTTAGAGCAGACAGGGCCAGCTCTGGGTGTCAGAAAGATTCCTCTGGGGCCATGTCCAGGAAGGACTGGAGTAGGGAAGATTCTGAGGCAGGAGGCCAGGGAGAGCCCTGGGACAAAGGTCTGGGAACGGATTTGGTAGCCAAAACTGGGGCAGTGGCAAGGGTGTCAGGATGGTGAGAACGGATGTGAAGGCTATTTAAGAAGTCCTCACCAACAGCTGGGAACCCTCCTCAATGCTGAGAGTTACGTGTACTGAAAGGCAGTGGAAATCCAAGAGACGTTTCTCCCAAGCTGACTGAACAAAAACAACAGCAACAAAAAGATGTTCGCCACGTATGCCGGTGGCCATGGTAAATCCAGGAGATTCTTTTGCTGAAGGAGGAAGGTTTAGTCAATATGGAGGGCAGGGGCAGGGAGCTGCTGAGGCTGGAGGCCCAAGTGAACACAGACGGTCCTTTAGCTAAACAGGAGGCCCCAGTCTTCATGGGGACAAAGGGACTTTTGCTGTGGCCCGTGTTCTCAGCAAACACAGCCCCTACTTAAACACAACTGAAGGTGGCAGTGGAGCGAAGCACCAACGTCTCATCCGATGGGGTCCGAAGCGTTCTTCCCGCTACAGGGATTTGGAGCCCAGTCTCAGAAAGACGGGCTTCCCCATCTTCCACCTGTGTGCTCTCCCGGGGCTGGGTCATTGGAGATCACTGTCAGGTCTGAGGAGGTGGGAACATTGAGTGCAGAGATTCTGGAGAAAAGCAGAGATTCTAAACAGGCTCTGAGATCATCTTCCTCCTTCAGCCTGTTTTCATGGAGCCCCTGCCACATACCAGGTAGCAGACGTGGCACCAGGGATTCAGCAACGAGATAAACAAGGTCCCTGCCCTCGCAAAGCCCCCTAATGAGAGACGTCTCTTCCTTCCACAAAGGTTTACTGAGCGCCTCCTATGTGCCAGGGCATAGGGGCAGGCAAAGCCGGTGAAAATCCCTGTGCTGTCAGGGTTGGCACTCAAGTGGTGGGGGAGAGACGACGTAAGAGTAAGAAAGTAAATAAATAAAACATGAGAGACATCCGACAGTGATAAACACCATAGAGAGGAAGAAAACCAGCAATAACAATAAACAAGGAAGCAAACAGATAGAGCAATTACAGATCGAAATAAGGTGTAGGTAGGAAACCCACAAGAAGCCGAGATAGAAACTGGAAGGGAATATGCCAGCTCTAGAGAAGGTGGTCAGGAGATGACCTTGAAGCTGAAATCTGAAGGAAGATTACAGGCAGAGTGGTGGGAAGCGTGTCCCAGGCAGAGGGCACAGCAAAGGCCGAGCCTCTAAGTTGGGAAAGCACCTCCCGTGTTGAGAAGATGGAAGAAGTTCAAGGGGAGCAGAGGCACAGTACACAATGGGGTGATGAGGTTGGGAGGATGGACAGAAGCCAGACACCGAGTGCCTTGGAGGCATTTGGGTTTTATTATAATTGCAGTGGGGACTCACAGATGGGTTTTAAGCAGGTTTTAACATGATACTGTTTTAAGAAGACGTTGGCTGCTGAATTAGCAGGGCGAGGGAGGGAAGGGTTGGGGGTCGAGGCTGGAAGCAGCGAGACCAGTTTGGATGCTCTTGCACCTGTGTAGGTGAGAGATAAGGGTGACTTGGAAGAGGGTGACTGAGAGGAGACAAGTTGGCGGATTCTTTCCTGTGTACTTTGGAGCTAAGTGACAGGAGCTGCCAGAATGGGAGATGAGAGTGAGGGAGGAATCAAGGACGCTCCCAGGCGTCTTTGACCCAAGCACCTGGGGAGAGGATGCTAACTTAGAGGAGACACGGGGGGAAGGTTGGGGCACACCATGGAGCTTAAACAGAAATAAATGGGAGGTACTAGAGGGGGGATGGGGAGCAGGAATGTTCACTGCCCATCAGCCGAGCCTCAGGGGCCTCCAGCTTTGCACACAGAGGCTGCCTGGCACAAAGCAGTTTTCAGTGCCAGCTCAGAAACGTCTGAGAGATTCACCCGGAGAGAGTTTGGATCATCGACGACACACATGAGATCAGAAGCAGAGAGGCATCAAGTGAGTCTGGCTGGGGTTCAAATCCCAGCCTTTCCATGCCACGTTAGACAACTGACCTCATTTCTCTCCACTTCGTCATCTGTAAAATGGGTGTCATCGTGTCTCATGGGGCTGGTGGGAGAATTAAGGGAGACGTGGCACACAGTAGGCACTAGGAAAGTTGCCAACCAAAAGCCCATCAGGACCCGAGGGAAGACAGAGATGGGTCTGTCCACTCATCCCACGACCATTCATGGCGCGCACACTCACTCCAGGCCGTTCTAGGAGCTGGGGACCCAGCAGGGAACGAGACAAAACTCCCTGCCCTCGCTGACATGGAAACGGATCTGCAGACAGAGTGGCATGGTGTTTAACAGACGATGATCTGGGTTTGAGGCCTGGCTGTGCCACTTGCCCAGGTTACTTGTCTAAGGCCCAGTTTCCTCATCTATAACATGGTACTAATGAGAGTCCCTCGCCCCACAAGGCTTTCACGAGGATTAAATGTGAGAGGATGTATGTGAAGCCCTTGGTGACCGGCTCCATTGCTATGATAAGTGGACAGAGGGACAGGCACCGGCTGACACACGGAGTGGGGAGCTTCAGGAGAGAGGACCCCCCCAACTTTCAAAAATAGGACCCCCCAGCTTCTGCATCCCACTACCTCCACGTGGCCAGAGACCACCTCCCCCGCCATTGTTCCCACAGTCACACCCAACCTCTATCTCTATCCGGAAGGGCTCCACCTCTGAAACCACAAAATCCCACATCCCACTCCCTGACCACAGCCTCCCGTGCCTCTGTGCTATGGTTGTCTGCACCATACCTGTTCTTCCACCTTAAAGACATCTGACCCTCCTCAGGCAGCCTCCCCACCAAGCCCCCTTGTCTCCACCCCCTGAGAACTTTAGGCTGACTGCAATAAGCAGGTCACAAGAGGACAACTGTAATATGATTCCTTTGGGCCGGGTGCACTGGCTCACACCTTTAATCCCAGCACTTTGCGAGGCCAAGGCGGGAGGAGGATCACTTGAGCCCAGGAGTTCAAGAACAGCCCCAGAGTCCCCTCTGCCCTGGCGACCCTCAGCTCCCCAGTCCCAGCATCCCTCCCGCCATCACCCAGTCCTGCAGGCGCCTTCTCTTTGTCTACATCCAGGAAGTTGGAGGAAAAAAAATCCACCAACTGCTGAGAGGGCGCCCCTTGAAACATGATCCTCAATGTCACCTGGGCCCCTTCGCCGCCACCCTCAGCCTTCCCAGCCCCACCCACCAAGGCCCCTTGAGATGAGCTGACTGACGTCTCCTGGGAAGAAACAAGCCACAGGACGGACCAGCCTCGACTTCCTGCCATCGGGCCCACACCCTACCCGCACCTGACCTGCCCTTTCCTTCTTCCTTCCTGAAACAATGGAAGAGGCGTCTGTCCCCATGTCTGGGGCTAATCCCACCACATCGCTGGTTGCACCATCCACTCCTTTGTTCTTGAACATTTCGTGAGGTGATTAAGAGCTCCCCACCTGGGTTCAAGTCATGGCGCCCCCATTCAGCGTTGTGTAACCTTGGCGAGTGGCCGAACATTTCCGTCCAGGCTTCCTCCATCTGTACAACGAGGGGAGTAACAATACCGGAGGTACTCGCAAGCTCTCCCATGGCTAGGGGAAGGTGTCAGCGAGTTAATTCTCATGAAATTGTTCAAATCGTGTTGGACACACACATTGGTGTGCAAATGAACTTGATAGTGGCCTTGGGAGACAACAGAGGAAGAGTTAAGAGCCTGGAGTGGAGGTTCGAACAGTCCTGGAGTCTCTGCTGCTTCCTGCACCTCCCAGCTGTGGGACCTTGGACAAGCCACCTCCTCTCTCAACCTCAGTTTCCCTGTCTGTAAAATGGGGACAAGACAGTGCATCTCCTGAGGAGTCCAGACTTTCCATGACCTCACTGCCTTCATTGTTTATTCTCCCCTCACCCACTCAGCCCCCTACTGGCCATCTTGCAGTTCCCAAACCTACAGACCCCTTCCACTGCAGGGAGGCCCTTGGTGCCACCTTTTCATAGACCCGCATAACTTGTAATGTTGTATATTGTATTTATTTATTTTCTTTTTCTTCTAGAATATAGAGATCAGTAGGGCAAAGATTTTTTTTTTGGAAGGGGTATGTATTGTGCTCATTGCTGTATCCTCTAGAAGTATGAGGATGTACATAGTAGGTGCTTGATAAATATTTGCTGAAAAGAGGTGGGGGAAAAAGGAAGGGAGATGGGAGAAGAGGGAGGGATGAAGGGAAAGAGGGAGGAAAACAAAGGGAAGACACTAACCCAGATAAAGAACTTGGCTGGTTAAACAGAATCTGGTCTATATACACAATGGAATAGCATTCAGCCTTAAAAAAGGAAAGAAGTGGCCGGGCGCGGTGGCTCACGCCTGTAATCCCAGCACTTTGGGAGGCCGAGGCGGGCGGATCACAAGGTCAGGAGATCGAGACCATGGTGAAACCCCGTCTCTACTAAAAATACAAAAAAAATTAGCCAGGCGCGGTGGCGGGCGCCTGTAGTCCCAGCTACTCAGGAGGCTGAGGCAGGAGAATGGCGGGAACCCGGGAGGTGGAGCTTGCAGTGAGCCGAGATCGCGCCACTGCACTCCAGCCTGGGCGACAGAGAAAGACTCCGTCTCAAAAAAAAAAGAAAAAAAAAAAAAAAAAAGGAAAGAAGTCCTGGCACATGCTACAACGTGGATGAATGCTGAGAACATTAGGTTGAGTGAAATAGGCCAGTCACAAGAGTACAAATATAGTATGATTCCTTTTGGCCAGGAGCAGTGGCTCACACCTGTAATCCCAGCACTTTGAGAGGCTGAGGTGGGAGGAGGATCACTTGAGCCCAGGAGTTCAAGACCAGCCTGGGCAGCATAGGGAGACCCCATCTCTAAAAAAAAAAAAATTAATTAATTAGCTGGGCATGGTGGTACACACCTGTAGTCCCAGCTACTCAGGAGGCTGAGGTGGGAGGATCGCTTGAGCCCAGGAGTTCAAGACCAGCCTGGGCAGCATAGGGAGACCCCATCTCTAAAAAAAAAAAAATTAATTAATTAGCTGGGCATGGTGTACACACCTGTAGTCCAGCTACTCAGGAGGCTGAGGTGGGAGGATCGCTTGAGCCAGGAGTTCAAGACCAGCCTGGGCAGCATAGGGAGACCCCATCTCTAAACAAAAAAAAAATTAATTAATTAGCTGGGCATGGTGGTACACACCTGTAGTCCCAGCTACTCAGGAGGCTGAGGTGGGAGGATCGCTTGAGCCCAGGAGGTTGTGGGTGCAGTGAGCTATGACTCCACCACTGCACTCCAGCCTGGGTGACAGAGTAACACTTATCTCTAAAGAAAAAATGCTGACTCCTACTGATTCCTTTTTTTTTTTTTTTTTTTTTTTTGAGATGGAGTCTCGCTCTGTCGCCCAGGCTGGAGTGCCGTGGCGGATCTCAGCTCACTGCAAGCTCCGCCTCCCGGGTTTACGCCATTCTCTCGCCTCAGCCTCCCGAGTAGCTGGGACTACAGGCGCCCGCCATCTCGCCCGGCTAATTTTTTGTATATTTTAGTAGAGACGGGGTTTCACCGTGTTAGCCAGGATGGTCTCGATCTCCTGACCTCGTGATCCGCCCGTCTCGGCCTCCCAAAGTGCTGGGATTACAGGCTTGAGCCACCGCGCCCGGCCAACTGATTCCTATTATGTCAGGTACCTAGATCTAGAGTAGTGAAATTCATAAAGACAGAATGTAGAATGATTGTTGCCAGGGGCTGGGGGAGGGAGAAGCAGGGAGCTATCATTTAGTGGGTGCAGAATTTGGGGACAATGAAAATGTCTGGGGGAGTTACAGAGTAGTGATGGCTACACAGCAACGCGCATCTGCTGAATCCCATTGAACTGTACCTAAAAATGGTTAAAATGCTAGATTTTATGCTTTTTTTTTTTTTTTTTCTGGTAGATATGGAGCCTCACTCTCTCTCCCAGGCTGGAGTGCGGTGGTGCGATCTCGGCTCACTGCAACCTCTGCCTCCCGATTTCAAGCGATTCTCCTGCCTCAGCCTCCCAAGTAGCTGGGACTACAGGCGCGTGCCATCATGCCCAGCTAATTTCTTTTGTATTTTAGTAGAGACAGGGATTCACCATGTTGCCCAGGCTGGTCTCAAAACTCCTGAACTCAGGCGGCCCGCCCTCTTTGGCTTCCCAAAGTGCTAGGATTACAGGCGTGAGCCACTGCGCCCGGCCTATGCTATGTTTATTTTACAACAATTAAAAAATTGTAAAATTTTCTTAAAGTTAAACATTTTTAAAAAGGTCTCATCTGTCAGGCACAGTGGCTCACGCCTCTAATCCCAACACTGGGAGGCCAAGGTGGGTGGATCACCTGAGGTCAGGAGTTTGAGACCAGCCTGGCCAACATGGTGAAACCCCGCCTCTATTAAAAATACAAAATTTAGCCAGGTGTGGTGGTGTGCGCCTGTAGTCCCAGCTACTCGAGAGGCTGAGGCAACAGAATTGTTTGAACCCAGGAGGCAGAGGTTGCAGTGAGCCGAGATCCCGCCACTACACTCCAGCCTGGGTGACAGAGTGAGACTCTGTCTCAAAACAAAAACAAAAAAAAACAAAAAAAAAAAACAAGGTTTCATCACAGTCCCTGGCTGTGCTGAGCACAGAATACATGTGACCGATTGTTTTTGTACCAAGTGCCATCCGGGTTTTCCTTTCTTATAAACAGCCATCACTGTCAAGCACCCTTCTCCTCCCCTAACATCCAAGAGCCGTCTGCACCTATGGTCTCCTCTGCTCTGCCCAGCTTCCACCCCTAGCACACCACAAAAAACCTTTCTTTCCAGAATCACCCATCACCTGTCTTCCTTCCAGAGGCATCTGACCCCGCCCCCGCCCCCGCCACTCCCTCATTTAAAAAATGCTCTCTGGCTGGGCACAGCACGCTGGCTCATGCCTGTAATCCCAGCACTTGGGGAGGCCAAGGCAGGCAAATCTCTTGAGCCCTGGAGACCAACCTGGGCTACATCGTGAGACCCCGTCTCTACAAAAAAATACAAAAATTAACTGGTTGTGGTAGCACATGCCCGTAGTCCCAGCCACTCAGGAGGCTGACGTAGGAGGACTGCTTGAGGCCAGGAGTTCAAGGCTGCAGTAAGCTGTGATTGCACCACTGCACTCCAGTCTGGGCAAGAGTGAGACCCTGTTTAAAAAGAAAAAGAAAAGCTCTCAACTTTCCTGACACTGCTCCCTCCTGGTGTTCCTCTTAGCTCTTCAATCACTTCTACCCCTGGGGTAAATGCTTCTCATCCCCTGAGCTGTGAGTCTTCAGTGGGGTCCTCTCACCGTATACCCTCTCCCTAGATGGGCTCCACACCGCTGGTGTCCAGCGCCATCTGTGCCATGACGCCCCATCACTCTGAGCTCCAGACCTGAGTATCCCAAAGGATTCTGCTCTCCCCTACTCAGGATCATGCCACCACCCTCCCTGCAGCGCCAGGGCCCTACTCATCTTGGTCACTCCTCTCTCCTATGCTCTGGGCTCTCTCACCATCCTCCTGCCCCACGCTCACCTCCCTGCTACCCTGTCCACACACTGTCGGTCCTCCCTGGCAAACTCCTATTCATCTGCAGAACCCAGCTAAGACAGCCGCTCCTCCCGGAACCCTTTCCCACACCTGGGGCTCCATCCAGCCCCTCAACCTCCTCCGGGGGAGCACATGTGACACCAGATGGAGTTTCCTGTGGCCCCGCTGGCCTGTCTCACCAGACCGTGAGTTCACACAGGAGCAGTGACTGAGGCCCTGTGTTCATTCATTCATCAGATCTTTTTCAATGCCCATGGCACAGCAAACAAGATCGTGCCAAGCAGGTGGTAGAGTGGTGGAGCGAGATACCCCGGGAACCTAGAATGTTGTGGGAAGAGGACCCAGCAACCCGGCCACAGCACAGCGGGCGCTGAGGGCCGGGGTGGGGGCGGCGGGTCCTTGGGAGCCACGGGCTGTGAACTGGGTCTCATCAGCTACATCTCCAGCTGTGTCCCTACCTTTGAGCTGAAGGCCTTGGGGAGCCTTCCAGGCATTCTGTGCCCTGGCTCAGGCTCTGCATAAACACAAGAACCCCCTCTTTATTTGTTTGTTTGTTTTTGTTTATTTTGAGACGTAGTCTCACTCTGTCACCCAGGCTGGAGTGAAGTGGCTCAATCTTGGCTCACTGCAGCCTCTGCTTCCCGGGTTCAAGCGATTCTCCTGCCTCAGCCTCCTGAGTAGCTGGGGCTACAGGCACCCACCACCATGCCCGGCTCATTTTTTTTTTTTTTTTTTTTGTATTTTTAGTAGAGACTGGGTTTTACCATGTTGGCCAGGCTGGTCTTGAACTCCTGACCTCAGATGATCCACCCGCCTTGGCCTCCCAAAGTGCTGGGATTACAGGTGTGAGTCACCATGCCTGCCCACCCCCCGCCCACCCTTTAAAGAAAGGATTCTCTTGGATCCCAGGGATAGAGTGGCGTAAAGGAGCCGCTCTCGGGCTCCTGGGGGTTGACCAAGGCCTTCTGCTTAAGTAGAGTGTTCTTTTCAGGAACAGGGAGACCTTATGTTTACGAGGAAATTCTGTTTTATTTTTAACTTTTTCCTTTGAGATAATTACAGACTCACAGGAGGCTACACACACAGTGCAGGGAAGCTCCCGCACCTCCTTCCCCCCGTGGCGACACCTTGTGTAACTGTAGGTCCAGAATGGAAACCAGGAAATCATCACAGAAACCAAACTATTAATGAGACTGCACTGCGTGTTCATTTTTCACACGCGTTTCTTTGCACGTGTGTGCGCGCGCGCGCACGTGGGCTTCTGTATCTCTTTATCTCACGTGTAGAATCGTGTAATCACCGCCACATCCAGCGCAGAGATGATTCGTCACCACAGAGCGGCTCCCTCCTGCTGCCCCATCCCTGGATCCCAAGAGAATCCTTTCTTAAAAGAGGGGTTCTTGCCGGGCCGGCGGCTCACGCCTGTAATCCTTGCACTTTGGGAGCCCAAGGAGGGTGGATCATTTGAGGTCAGGAGTTTGAGACCAGACTGGCCAACATGGCGAAACTCCGTCTTTACTAAAAATACAAAGAAACGAGCAAGGCATGGTGGTGGGTGCCTATAGTCCCAGCTACTCAGGAGGCTGAGGCAGGAGAATTGCTTGAACCCGGGAGGCAGAGGTTGCAGTGAGCCGAGATTGAGCCACTTCACTCTAGCCTGAGCTAAAGAGCGAGACTCTGTCTCAAAATAAATAAATAAATAAATAATTTTTAAAAAGTAAATAAATAAAAAAGTAAAAAATAAAGAGGGGGTTTTTGTGTTGACACAGAGCCTGAGCCGTGGCAGAGGAGGCCGGGAAGGCTCCCCGAGGCCTTCAGCTCAAATAAAGCAGGACGGCCCGTAGTTCAACAGAAACAGTTCAGGAATCACAGAAGGGCACCTGGGGAGAGACGGGTGTGTGCATCCAGATGCAGGTGCACAGACAGTGCGTCCCCAGGTGCAGAGACAGATCCAGGCCAAGTACCAGCTCAAAGCGCCAACCTAGGTGGGTGTCCAGGTAGAGGGAGGCTGAGTCAGGCTGAGGCCAGGGTAACAGTCGGGGTAGCCGAGGGAGGCAGGCAGCCTCCTGAGTCATCACGTGGTCCAGGTATGGGGCTGCCCAGGCCCACAGACAGACAGAAGCATTGGGGAATTTAAGGGGCTGGGGGAGGGGCTGAGAAGGGTAGGCCCTCCCCCAAATGAGGATGGAACCCCCCCAACTCCAGAACCCCTCTGCAGGCTGGCCAGATTCCTTCCCCATCTCATTCACTCTCTCTCTCCTGTTCTCTACCCTCTACCATTTTGAATTTCCGAGCCCCGTCTCTTAAGACTCTGTCCTTCTGTGTCTGAATCTCTGTCCCCTTCCCTTTCTGGGTCTCTGTCCCTCTCCCTCTGGGTCTCTGTTCCCCTCTCTGGGTCTCTGTCACTCTCTCTTTGCATCTCCAGCTCTCACTTTGTCTCTGTACCTAGCTCTTCCCCACCCCTCTACAGAGCCCAAGTTGGGGAATGCCCGTTCTGGCACCAACCTTCCTGCTCCCTGCTGGGGCCTCTGCTCCCCCATCTCTCAGGAGTTGAAAGTGAGAAAGCAAGGTGGGCAGCTCTGCTCCAGGTCCAGGTATCTCCCGCCCACCTCCTGCCTGTCTTCCATCCCACCCCACCTCTCCATCTCTCCCTGGCGCTGCCATCCCTCATCTCTGCCTGTCTCTGTTATTGTCCCCATCCCCTGTAGGTGCCTGTCCTTCCTGTCTCCCCTCTGCCATCAGCCTGCCTGTCCTCTTTCTCCCACCATGTCCCGTTCTCTTCCACGTCTCATGCCTGCACTGCCTTCATCATCATCGCTGTTGTTCTGTGTGTTTGTGGTGAGTGCCTCATTGTGGGGGCGTCTCGGCCTCTCTCCTCTCTCTCCACTGTTTTCTCTTTCTGTCTCTGTCTCTCTGTCTTTGTCTCTGTCTCTCTCTGTGTCTCTCTGTCTCTGTCTCTCTCTCCATCTCTCCCTGTCTCTCTCTGTCTCTCTCTGTGTATGTCTCTGGCTCTCTCTCTGTCTCTCTGTCTCACTCTCTGTGTCTCTCTCTGTCTCTCTGTCTCTCTCTGTCTGGCTCTCTCTCTGTCTCTCTGTCTCTCCCTCTCTTTCTGTCTCTCTATCTCTCTCTCTCTCTCCCTGTCTCTCTCTGTCTCTCTCTGTGTATGTCTCTGGCTCTCTCTCTGTCTCTCTGTCTCACTCTCTGTGTCTCTCTCTGTCTCTCTGTCTCTCTCTGTCTGGCTCTCTCTCTGTCTCTCTGTCTCTCCCTCTCTTTCTGTCTCTCTATCTCTCTCTCTCTCTCCCCTACCGTGACTCCCTCTCTCAGTGCCTCTCTTCCTCCCTCTCTCAGCCCCTTCTTGCCCTTTCCTCTGAGGCTCCCCACCCTGGTTTCCTGACTCCACCACCAGATCCACCACCTCCAGCAACTGAGAACCCTCCCGTGCCCACCCTGCCCTGGTGTCCCTCCCAGGATTCCTTCTAGATTATAGCATCTTCCGGGGGCGGGTTCTCGTGAACAATTGTGGCTGCTTTTTTGGCCAGAGAGGGGAGGGAGGGGATGGGATCAGGGAGTTCTGGAATGGGAACTAGGCAATAAAAAAAAAAAAAAATCAGAAGCAGGGCAGCAGGAGGTGGGGGCAGGGCCAGCTGTCCCGACCAGGGATAAAAGGCTTTGCCAGCATGACTAGGAAGAGAGACACCTCCCCTCCTTCCTTCACCAACACATCAAGGAGGGACCTGCGCCCTGCTCCTCATCCTCCCGCCTGTCGCCCGCAGAGCCTACAGGCCCCGCCCTCCTGGTCTGTGGTCCCTACCTCTCTGCTCTGTCTTCATGTCGCTGAGGGTCCTGGGCTCTGGGTAAGTGGCCCTCACTGTCTCTCCCTCTCAGCCCCTGGTTCTGTTGAAGGTTCCTTCTCTCTCACTTTCTCTCTGCATTTGACAGAACCTGGCCCTCAGCCCCTAAAATGTTCCTCCTGCTGACAGCACTTCAAGTCCTGGCTATAGGTAAGAGAAGGGTTGGGTATGAGACAAGGGGGTCCCCTGGAGACTCTGAGAAGAGATGGGGAATGGGTCCTTGGGGCCCCTGGATGCTCATGGTGACCTCGTAAGAAAGAGCAGGGAGTGGTCTGGGGATCATGGCGGAGGAGCATGCTGGAGGCCTAAATTCCTAGTTGTGGAAGTGCTAGGAAATTGTGGGACTGGGGAGAGAGGTGTTTATAAGATCTGGTGCAAAATAAATAAGGAATCGTAGAGAACTATTAGGTCCTGAGTGGGCCATAACAGAAAGATCACAGGGTTCTACTTGACTGTGCTAGGAAAGAAACAATGTGGGAAAGATGTTTTGTTGTCAGAGGGAAGGTGGAGAAGGACGATGGGGTGGCGAGATCGTGGTGTGGGGTGTGCGAGGTGGCTGGGGGCAAGTGTGGGGCAAGAGCTGCTGGACCCTTGGGGTCCCACTGAGTGGAAACTTTGGGGAAGAGACAGGGAGGTCCTTGAATGTGTTGGGGAAGGACTCACTGGGGGGAAATGTGGCATATTTCGAGACGTGATCACAGAAATTATGGGAGCGTAGAGCTGAGGGTCGTAGATGTAGCAAGGCCCTGGATAAGGTGGCCATGGCACAAGATAAGAGATGCTACGGAGGTGACTTGGGAGGTGAGTCAGAAAACTCTCCGTGTTGGGGCAATAACGGGGTCAATGTTGGACATGTCTCACCCTGGGTGGGATGGATAGAAGTGGGCGGTTTAGGGGTTAGACCAAAAGGAAGGGGATTTGTCAGTTCTGGAATCCTACAAACTTGCGGAGTGGAGAGTGTTTGCTCATCTACTTTCCCCACCCAATCCTGTCCACTCCTAGACATGACACGGAGCCAAGAGGATGAGAACAAGATAATTGGTGGCTATACATGCACCCGGAGCTCCCAGCCGTGGCAGGCGGCCCTGCTGGCAGGTCCCGGGCGCCGCTTCCTCTGCGGAGGTGCTCTGCTTTCAGACCAGTGGGTCATCACCGCGGCTCACTGCGGCCGCCCGTAAGTGGCCCCCTCCCCTGTCCCTGTGTCCAGTGAATTCTAGAGTCTAAAGCCCTAGAACTGAGCTGAGAATCTGGATCTCTGTGTAGAACCCAATGTAGTGGCTGGCTCCTGGTTTGCGGTCTAGAGAAGAGCCTGGAACCAAAAACACAGCTCGGGATGTGGACTCCTCCGTAAATCTCGAACTCAGCATAGGTTCTGAAAGCAGATGGGCAGCTTGGAACCCACGGGCCTGCTGAGAACCAAACATCTAATCCAGTGATTCATCCAGAGGCCACGCATTACATCAAGACCAAGCTTAGCCCAATCCAGATTGGTGGCTGAATTCAGGACCCCGTCTACATTCAGAAATTAAGGACACTACGTAGAACTCAGAGCCCAGTTCAGGACCTACAGTCTAGCCATAAATCCAAAACTGGAACCCTGCTCACAGCTGGAACGTACAACTCTAAGAATAGAGGCAAAACCTGGAGGCTGTTCCGCATCCAAGGTTTAGTTCAGAGTCTAGTCTATAGCTCCGCTATGAGCAGCCTAGAATACAGACTTCAACCCAGTGTTTAAAGCCCAGAATGTGCCTGGCGCGGTGTATGCCTGTAATCCTAGCACTTTGGGAG
The DNA here is from genome assembly GCF_009764315.1 of Trachypithecus francoisi. Taxonomy (NCBI): domain Eukaryota; kingdom Metazoa; phylum Chordata; class Mammalia; order Primates; family Cercopithecidae; genus Trachypithecus; species Trachypithecus francoisi. Next base: position 6,379,152 of record NW_022681457.1, on the reverse strand, counting down.
GCCGAGGCGGGCAGATCACCTGAGGTTGGGAGTTCGAGACCAGCCTGACCAACATGGAGAAGCCCTGTCTCTACTAAAAATGCAAAATTAGCCAGGTGTGATGGTGCATGCCTGTGATCTCAGCTACTCAGGAGGCTGAGGCAGGATAATCACTTGAACCCAGGAGGCGAGGTTGCGGTGAGCCGAGATCGCACCATTGCACTCTATCCTTAGCAACAAGAGTGAAACTCCATCTCAATAAATAAATAAATAAATACATAAATAAATAAATCCCAGAATGGAGATCCTAATCGGAAGCCCCATATAAAACCTAGACCCCTCCTAAATTCTAGATCTGAACTTACAACCCAGACCCCAGCCAAGAAGTCAAAATACCTATAAGCCATGTCTATGCCATCAACAGAAGATCAGTCTAGAACCTAGAGATCAAAGCTCAGGCCAGAGTCTAGAATATAAAGGCCAGAATGCAAATCAGACTCTAGAATCTTGGATCCAGGCCATAACCTGGAGCTCCAACTAGAACCCAGAGCCCAACCTGAGGTCAAGGGCTCAGATCAGAGTCCAGAACCAAGAGCCCTATCATCCAATATGAAACAGACCTGTCGAATCAAGAGCTTAGACCAATGTTGAGAACCCTGACCCCAACTGGAGCACAGAGCTCATACTGTTGTCTAAGAACGGCTCAGAAACCAGAGTTTAATAAGGAACCCAGAGCACCACCCAGAAATTGGAGCTATCAGTGTGTCCAGAACCCATAGCCCAGGTCTTAATCCATCGCTCAAAATAAAACCCTCAGCCTATCGTAAAATAGAAATCTAACATCAGGCTCTAGAAATTAAGTCACAGCCGGGCACGGTGGCTCATGCCTGTAATTCCATTACTTGGGAGGCCGAGGGGGGCGGATCAGTTGAGGTTGGGAATTCAAGACCAGTCAGGTCAATATGGTGAAACCCCGTCTCTACTAAAAAATACAAAAATTAGCTGGGTGTGGTGGCGGGCACCTGTAGTTCCAGCTACTCGGGAGGCTGAGGTGGCTGAGGCGGGAGAATCACTTGAACCAGGAGCTGGAGGTCGCAGTAGGCTGAGATCGTGCCACCGTACTCCAGGCTAGATGACAGAGCGAGACTCCATCACAAACAAACAAACAAACAAAAAATCAAGTCATAATCCAGGTTCGATCTAGAATCCTGATCTTAGCATAGAGTCAAAAGTTTAAGATGTCTAGAACCCAGAGGCCAGACTAGAAACGGAATGGAGCCTACTCCAGAATATCAGTTCTGATTTACAGCCTAGAGTCATAATGCAGTTTCACTTAGAACTCAAAGCACAGAGCCCAGCACAGACCCTGGAATGGAGCCAAGCTCTCCCAATCATCACCTTCTTCCCAAGCCAGGAGCTGGAGCTCAGCCCAAGAGCGGAAGGATAGGCAGCTGGGGCTGGGCCAAGAGAATGCCCTGGTCATGGGGAAGGGCACAGGAGGCCAAGAATGCTCGGCCTGCAGTTAGTGAGAAGCAGGCTAGACCTCAGGGAATTGGGCCGGAGGGTGGGGAGGGGTCTCCGGCTCAGACCCTGAGCAGCACTTCTCTTGGGGGTCGTGGCCAGGATTCTTCAGGTCGCCCTGGGTAAACACAACCTGAGGAGGTGGGAGGCCACCCAGCAGGTGCTGCGTGTGGTTCGCCAGGTGACGCACCCCAACTACAACTCCCGGACCCACGAAAACGACCTCATGCTGCTACGGCTCCAGCAGCCCGTGCGGATCGGGAGGGCAGTCAGGCCCATTGAGGTCGCCCAGGCCTGTGCCAGCTCCGGGACCTCCTGCCGAGTGTCAGGCTGGGGAACTATATCCAGCCCCATCGGTGAGGACTCCTGCATCTTGGAAAGCAGGGGGCTGGGCCTGGACTCCTGGATCTGAGGGAGGAGGGGCTGGGCCTGGACTCCTGGGTCTGAGGGAGGAGGGGCTGGGCCTGGACTCCTGGGTCTGAGGGAGGAGGGGCTGGGCCTGGACTCCTGGGTCTGAGGGAGGAGGGGCTGGGGGCCTGGACTCCTGGGTCTGAGGGAGGAGGGCCTGGGGGCCTGGACTCCTGGGTCTGAGGGAGGAGGGCCTGGGGGCCTGGACTCCTGGGTCTGAGGGAGGAGGGCCTGGGGGCCTGGACTCCTGGGTCTGAGGGAGGAGGGCCTGGGGACCTGGGCTCCTGGGTCTGAGGGAGGAGGGAGCTGGACCTGGGCTCCTGGGTCTGAGGGAGGAGGGAGCTGGACCTGGGCTCCTGGGTCTGAGGGAGGAGGGGGCTGGGGAGCTGGACCCCTGGGTCTGAGGGAGGAGGGACTGGGGTCTGGACTCCTGGGTCTGAGGAAGCAGGGGTGGGCCTGGACTCCTAGGTCTGAGGGAAGAGGGGCTGGGCGCCTGGACATTTGGGTCTTATGGGAGGGAAGACCCAGTCATAATCCTGCAGTGCTCCCCTAGCCAGGTACCCTGCCTCTCTGCAATGTGTGAACATCAACATCTCACCGAATGAGGTGTGCCAGAAGGCCTATTCTAAAGCCATCACGCCTGGCATGGTCTGTGCAGGAGTTCCCCAGGGCGGGAAGGACTCTTGTCAGGTAAGGCTCAGGATGGGAGCTGGGGGAAGGATTATTTGGGACTGGGATTTAGGCAGACGATGTCAGGAGCATGGAAGTCTGCGTAGGTCTTCAAAAGAGAGTGAACCACAGGGACGGAGAGATTCCAATAGCCAGGCTACCCTGCTTCCTGGCCCTGTGCCTCCTGGGTAATGGACTCAAAGCATTCAAGCCTCAGTTTCCTCGTCTCTCAGGTGGGGATAACCCTCTTAGGGTAGTTGGTGGAGTACGATGAGGCAGGTTGGGGAAAGATCGCAGAGTGGCTTCTGCTCATATGGGTCTGGGAAAGGCTATGCTGAGGCTTCTAGAAATCTGAATGCATCCTTGAGAAAGGCAGAGACGGGGAAATAGAAAAAGAGAGACACACAAGTGTTCTATAGATGGAGTGAACAGAGAGGGGCCGGGTGAGACTCAAGGGACAGGCAGGTGCACACAGAGACAGAGCCAGACCCAGTGGAGAGGGAAGGAAGTGCCCTGACCTCTGGGACTGAGACCTCAGAGCTGGGGCAGGACTGTGTCCCTAACTGTCCACCGCAGAGTCTCTTCCTGTCTCCCTGACTATCTCTGCTTCTTGGGTTCTCTGTGCCGTGGCTCTAGCCACCTGTCCATCGGTGTCTCTATCTCTGTTCCTCCCCCTCAGGGTGACTCTGGGGGACCCCTGGTGTGCAGAGGACAGCTCCAGGGGCTTGTGTCTTGGGGAATGGAGCGCTGCGCCCTGCCTGGCTACCCTGGTGTCTACACCAACCTGTGCAAGTACCGAAGCTGGATTGAGGAAACGATGCGGCACAAATGATGGTCTTCACGGTGGGATGGACCTCGTCAGCTGCCCAGGCCCTCCTCTCTCCACTCAGGCCCCAGCCCCTCCTCCCTCAGACCCAGGAGTCCAGGCCCCAGCCCCTCCTCCCTCAGTCCCAGGAGTCCAGGCCCCAGCCCCTCCTCCTCAGTCCCAGGAGTCCAGGCCCCAGCCCCTCCTCCCTCAGACCCAGGCACCCAGTCCCCAGCCCCACCTCCCTCAGACCCAGGAGTCCAGGCCCCAGTCCCTCCTCCCTCAGGCCCAGAAGTACAGGCCCAGCCCCTCCTCCCTCAGACCCAGGAGTCCTGACCCCAGCCCCTCCTCCCTCAGACCCAGGCACCCAGTCCCCAGCCCCACCTCCCTCAGACCCAGGAGTCCTGACCCTAGCCCCTCCTCCCTCAGACCCAGGAGTCCAGGCCCCAGCTCCTCCTCCCTCAGACCCAGGAGTCCAGGCCCAGCCCCTCCTCCCTCAGACCCAGGAGTCCAGGCCACAGCTCTTCCTCCCTCAGATCCAGCAGCCCACGCCCCAGCCCCTCCTCCCTCCAACCCAGGAGCCCCGGTCCCTCCTCCCTCAGACCCAGGAGGACAGGCCCAGCTCCTCCTCCCTCAGACCCAGGAGCCCCAGGCCCCAGCATCCTGATCTTTACTCTGGCTCTGATCTCTCCTTTCCCAGATCAATTGCTTCAAGCGTTTTCTCCCCACCATGCCCCACCCTTGCTGTGTCACCATCACTACTCAAGACCAGAGGCACAGAAGGCAGGAGCACAGACACCTTAAACCAGCACTGCATTCCAAAGAAGACAATTTCTAACACGCTTAGTGTCTCTGAAACCAAATAAATAATGACAATAAAAATGGAATCATCCTAAGTTGTATTAATTCATCCATTTATTTATTTTTTATATTTTGAGACAAGGTCTTGCTCAGTCTCCGGCTGGAGTGCTGTGACACCATCATGGCTCACTGCAACCTCGATCTCCTGGGCTCCAGTGATTGTCTTACCTCAGCCTCCCGGGTAGCTGGGACCACAGGTGCCCGTCACCATGCCCGGATACTTTTTAAATTTTTTGTAGAGACGAGGGTTCCCTGCGTTGCTCAGGTTGGTCTTGAACACCTGACCTCAAGCGATCCACCTCCCTCAGTTTCCCAAAGTGCCGGGACTGCAGGTGTGAGCTGTCGTGCCCAGCCTCCTCCATTAATTTAATTACTTCAAGAAACAGGTACACAGTGGCTCCACCATGCCCAGCCGGGAGCTGTGTACTGACAAGTGGCTGCCTCCCTCTTTGCATGTTTTTCCTTGGGAGTCCCCCGTCCACCCCACTGTATCAGGTTTCTAGACGGAAACACCGCAGCCCTGCAGAGTGACCTTGAGCACGACTGCCTTCTACCAGCCTCCTCCCTGGAGCCCCTGTGGTCCAGGGCAGGGAACTAACTGCCTTGTTTCCTGGAAAATTCTATGCAAATGAAGATGTCCTCTTTTTCCTAATCAGATCTCAGGTGAGGAGAGTTGAGTTAATCACAGGCTTCAGTTCCTGTCCAGGCAAAGCCTTTCTCTCGTTTTATTAATTTATTTCCACTCTTCATCTCTGGCTGTGCTCCCCTCCCTTCCCACAGGCACCGACACAAATGACTTTGAATGCCCTGCATCCTTGGAAAACAACGCAGTGTCACAGTGTTGTTTCTAATTTACATGAAACCATTGTGTTAGGAATCTCATTCTCTTTCTTACTTTCACTCATCAACAACTATTGAGTACCTACTACGCGCCAGGCATTGGTCCATTTATTGGGCACCTGCTATGCACCTGGTATTGTTCTGGGTGCTGGAGGAAGCGCTATGAGCAAGCCAGTCAGAATCCCTGCCCTCACAGAGCTTATATTCTAGCAGGAGATGACAGACAAGAAGCCATAAACATAATTTTAAAATAAAGCAGAGTCCCTATGAGTAACGAGGTCAATAAACGTGGGCTGGGCGGCAGGCCCAGTGTGTGCCAGGGCCAGCTCATACATGCTCGCAGGAGTCGACCGGCAAATTTTCAGGAATTTCGAGAGCTGGTTGCTAAATGCAGCCATTATTAAAAATTAAATTACATAAGCTTATAATTATATAATTGATTTAAAAAATTGTCAGTAAATACTCAAAACTCAACTGTTGCTAATTATTTCAATGAATATCTATGCTTGGGAGTGAGGTATGTCTCTTGTACTACGTCTGTAACGATGAGCTTCTGTACATCTCTTTCTAGCTCCCCAACTCTGTATGCACCAGTAGCTTGACAATAGCCAAAGTAGAAGTATTTTACTGCACTGAAATTGAAAAACACTAGAGATAGGGCTTTGCCGGACAGTCATTGCTAAACCTTTACCAGGCACCCTTGGATGGGTCTGCCTGGGAATGACCTAATGATCTTAGTGTCTGTCTTCTCAAAGTTCTGTGCTTGGACACCACAGAGTACAGATAAAATAGAATGTTGTACTCACCTTATGTTCTATGGGGACAGCACAGTATTGGGGAACCCGAAGGTGGCAGGTTTGGGACACGCACGAAAGATTGGTGGGAAGTAGAGGCTGCCTCCTTTTCCCTCATCCTCCCACCCCTTCCTCCAGCTTCTGGTAACCGCCATTCTACTCTCTTCTTCTAAGAGTTTAAGTTTTTTAGATTTCACATATAATTGTGAAATTACATGTGATTTCACATATAAGTGAAAATATAATTATATATGATTTCACATATAAGTGACATCATGCAGTATTTGTCATTCTGTGTCTGACCTATTTCACTTAACACAGTGTCCTCCTGGTCCATCCGTGTTGTCACAAATGACAGGATTTCTTTCTTTTATAAGGTAGAATAATATTAAATTATACTGATCTTAATATACTACATTTCCTTTATCCATTCATCCATCAACAGACATGTAGGTTGTTTTCATATCCTGAACATTATGAATAATGCCACCACAAACATGGGTGTGCAGATATTACTTTGAGATACCAATTTCATTTCCTTGCACCAACTTACATTCCCACCAACAGGGTACAAGGATTCACTTTTTTCCCCCCACATCCTTGCCAAGGTTGTTATTGTTTGCCTTTTCTATACTAGTCATTCCAAAATGTGGGAGGCAATATCTTACTGTGATTTTAATTTGTGTTTCCCTGATGATTAGTGATAGCGAGCACCTTTTCATATACTTGATCCCTTGTATGTCTTCTTTGGAGAAATGTCTATTCAGGTCCTTTGCCCTTTTTTTTTTTTTTTTTTCTTTTTTTTTTTTTTGCGGAGACAGAGTCTGTCCCTTTTGCCTAGGCTGGAGTGCAGTGGTGCGATCTCAGTTCACTGCAACCTCCACCTCCTGGGTTCAAGTGATTCTCCTGCCTCAGCCTCCCAAGTAGCTGGGATTACAGGCATCTGCCGCCATGCCCAGCTAACTTTTGTATTTTTAGTAGAGACAGGGTATCATCATGTTGGCCAGGCTGGTCTCAAATTCCTGACCTCAGGTGATCCACCCACCTCAGCCTGCCAAAGTTCTGGGATTTCAGGCATGAGCCACTGCACCCAGCCCTTTGTCCATTTTTTAATTGAGTTATTTGTTTTCTTGCTGTTTGTTGCATTCCTTATATATCTTGGATATTGACCCTTTATCAGATACATCATTTGCAAATATTTCCTCCCATTCAGTAGGTTGTCTTTTCACTCTGTTGATCATTATCTGTTGGTTGTTTCCTTTGCTGCACAGAAATTTTTACATTTGATACAATCCCATTTGTTTATTTTTACTTTTGTTGTCTGTGCTTTGATATATTTTATTATTTAGATATTTTAAATATTAGATATTTAGAGATTTTATATCTAAAATATCATTGCCCAGACAAATGTCAAGAAGTTTTTTCTCCAGGTCTTCTTCTTGTCATTTTACAGTTTCAGTCTTATGTTTAAATCCTTAACCCACTTTGAGTTGATTTTTATACACGGCATGAGATAGGAGCCCAATTTGATTATTCTCCTTGTAGGTATCCAGTTTTTCCAACAGCTTTTGTTAAAGAGAATATCCTTTTCCTTTGGGTTAAAGATCAGTTGGCGGTAAATGTGTGGATTTATTTCTGAGCTCTCTGTTCTGTTCCATTGATTAGATGCCTGTTTTTGTACCAGTACCATGCTGTTTTGGTTACTATAGTTTTGTAGTATGTTTTGAAATCAGACAGTATGATGTCTCTGGCTTTGTTCTTCTTGCTCAAGATTGCAGGGTCTTTCATGGTTCCATATTTATGATTTTTTTTCTACTTCTGTGGGAAAAAATGCCATTGGAATTTTGATAGGGATTGCAATGAAAATGTAGATAGCTTTGGTTAGTATTGACATTTTAACAATATTAATTCTTCCAATCACAAATATGGGATATCTTTCCATTTCTTTATGTTATCTTCAATTTTTTTCATCAATGTTTTATAGTTTTCAGTGTACAGATTACTTCTTTGGTTAAGTTTATTTTTAAGCATTTTATTGTTTCTGATGCCATTGTAAATTGAGTTGCTTTCTCAATTTTCTTCTGATAATTCATTGTTAGGATGTAGAAACACAACCACATTTTGTATCTTGCAACTTTACTGAATTCATTTATTAGTTCTAACAGATTTTGGTGGACTCTTCAGGGTTTTCTATGTACAAGATGTGTCATCTGCAAACAGAGATAATTTTACTCTTTCCTTCTGATCTGAATACCTTTTATTCTTTTTTATGCCTAATTACTATGGCTAGAACTTCTAGTGCTAATGTTAAATACAAATGGCTAGAGTGGGCATCCTTGTCTTGTTCCTGATCTTAGAGGAAAAGCTTTCAAGTTTTCACCCTTGGGTATGATGTTAGTTATGGACTTGTCATATATGGCCTCTATTGTGTGAGGTACATTCTCTCTATACCTAATTTGTTGACTGTCTTTATCATGAAATGATGTGGTATTTTGCCAAATGATTTTTCTGTGCCTATTAAGATGATCATATAATTTTTATCCTTCATTCTGTTGAGGTATATCACACTTAGTGATTTGTGCATGTTGAACCATCCTTATATCCCAGGGATAAATCCCACTTGATCATGGTGTGTGATGTTTTTAATATGCTACTGAATTTAGTTTGCTAGTGTTTTGTTGGGGATTTTTGCATCTATATTCATCAGAGATATTGGCCTATAGTTTTCTTTTCTTATAGTGTCCTTGTCTGAGTTTGTGGAGGTTGCACCTTCTGTGTCAAGGTGATAAACACACACTGTGGGTTTAATACATAGCAGTCATACAAGCCCTATAGGAAAAAGCAGACAAAAGAAGCTGTGTACTTGAGTAGATTTGGGCCCCCAGTGACATGCTATAACTCACACTGTAATTCTCACCCTGCATCCTTCTATAAAGCTAAGTAAAAATAGTTGAAAGATTACTTTAATCTTATCTGCAACTCAAAGTTCCAGTTGTGGTGGTGGAGCACCATATTTCATTGATTTAAAGACACATTCTTTTCATATTTTTAACATCTCTGAAATTGGGAGGCATCTTACATCTTAATTCAGTGTGATGTCTTACATGTCATAATTTAATTGACAAGTTCTTTTTCTTTCTGAGTGGTCCACAAAATAACAGTGCAAATATAATCAACAGTATTTTACATTCAATTAAATAATGTGTGAAGGAAGGCAAGTGTAGGTGAGGAATCAGGTTGTATTATTAAATAGGTCATCTGATTTTGTCAAATAATCTTGTAACCATCTATCTGTGTCATTGTTTGCTCATCTAGTTCATTGCTTCTAACTGCCCCAGAGTCTTCTAGACATAGGTTGTCCAATATGGTTGCCATTAGCCACAAATGGTGTGGTCATTTAATTTTTGATTAAAATTAATTAAAATTAGATACACCTTAAAATTCCATTCCTTAGTCATACTCACAACATTTCAATAACTATATGTGGCTAGTGGCTGCCATATCAGACAGCATAGATATATTATAGATAGAATTATTTCCATCATCACTGAAAGTCCCATTGAACAGCACTACTCTAGTTTTCACCCTTGTTTCACCTAGCGTGGTGCAGAAAATAGCAGCTTCTGAATCACTTGGAGCTTATTATTATTTATTGGAGCTTATTAGAACTGGAGTCTTAGATCTCACCCAGACCAACTGAATCAGAATCTGCATTATGTATAACAAGATTGCCAGGGCATTCAGTGCATGTTAGGATTTGAGAAGCGCCACTGCATAGTATACATCCACCATGTTTAGTAGCCCGGTCCTCTGATGATGAACACCTAGGTGCCCTTCACTTTGAGTGTGCCACTTATACATCTATGTAAGACTCCTCTTGACCATTCACACAGGGGTGGGACCAAGGGGCCTAAAGGCCTATTATTAATCAATTTCACCGAATACTGGCAAGTTTTTGTCTAAAAAAGAAGTGTTCGACCAGGTGCGGTGGCTCATGCCTGTAATCCCAGCACTTTGGGAGGCCAAGGCGGGCAGATCATGAGGTCAGGAGATCGAGACCATCCTAGTTAACACGGTGAAACCCCGTCTGCACTAAAAATACAAAAAATTACCGGGCGTGGTGGCGGGTTCTTGTAGTCCCAGTTACTCAGGAGGCTGAGGCAGGAGAATTGCTTGAACCCAAGAGGCTGAGGTTACATTGAGCCGAGATTGGGCCACTGCACTCCAGCCTGGGCAACAGAGAGAGACCCCATCTCAAAATAAAACAAAACAAAACAAAACAAAAATTAGGGTTCTTCCCTCTCCATGCCTTCAACAATATCCATATTTATTCATTCAGTAAAGAAGGGTTTTTTCCCTTTCCACACCTTCAACAATATCCATATTTGCCATTGACGGTTCCTACGGAAGTGAACAAAGGGGGACGAACGCAGAAATAAAGATAAAGACAAGAGATCTGTTTTGAAAGAAGGGGTCAGAGGGCTTCTTGCTTCTGGTGAGCAAAGGCAGCCTTGAGCTTCTACAGCCCTTCATTTATATTAGGTAGAAAGAGCAGGGAGGGAGCGGTAACGGTTGGTCAGCTGCTTGATTTATCACAGGTACATATAATTGCTTTCTTTGTACAACAGGCTTCAGATGTTCCTTCGGATAATCACGAGGAACAGTGTGCTTGAGACATGACTGCCCTCAGCACCTTTTCTGGTGGCAGATGCAGTTGTCAGTTTTCCAACATCCTGCTTTCATGAGAACAGTTTTCTGTTTGCTCATATAGCCTCCAGTGGTAAACTGAGTTGGTCACGACCCCCATTTTCTCTGCCTGTACCACATATTTATTCATCCAGTAAATATTTAATTCCTATAGTTCATTTATTTATTCAGCAAATATTCATTAAATCTGATTGTGTACCAGGTATTGTTCTAGGAGCAAAATATTTAAACATTTCTTCACTCAGGGAGTTCGCATTCTAGAGGGGAGGCAGACAGAAACAAATGAATAAGTAAAACATAACGTCTGACGGATGGGAGTAAATGCCATAGAGGAAAATAAAGCAGAGTAACAGGATAGAGAATATCAGAGGGGAGTTGCAGTTTTATGTTGGGTGGTTGTTCAACCCAGCAGGCTTGGACTGTTCAAATCCTGCACACTACAACGAATCCTGCACACTCCACAAACTCAGACAAGGACACTATAAGAAAAGAAATGAAACTTTTGTTCCTTGCCTGGCTTCTGGGAGATAGCTTCTATGGTCTTGGAATATCCTGCCGAGTAACAGAATCTTTGTCTATCTGGGGCTTAAGCCATGCCAGATAATCTATGATAACAATGTGACTTATGGTAGGGACCTAGGGACATGTTGTGTCAATTTGACCTCTAGAGGATCTGGAGCTAAGGTCAGCCACACAAGTTGGCAGTCATGTCAATATGACTAACCCCCAATATAAACCCTGGATACCAAGGCTTGGGTGAGCTTCCCTGGCTGGTGATGCTCCAGCATGTTGTCATACATTATTGCTGGGAGAATTATGCACTGTCCACAAACTCCACTGGGAGAAGACAGGTGGAGGTTAATGCCTGATCTCTCCTGCACTCTGCCCGATGCACCTTTTTTCTTTGCTCATGTTAATCTGTATCTTTTCACTGTAAGAAACCAAAACTATAACAACTTTTCTGAGTTTTATGAGTCCTTCTAGTGAATCACTGAACCTGTCCTGCAGACTCCCAAGTACAGTATTCAAGAAGGCCTTCATGAGGAAGACGACAAGAATACAGGGGACCATGCAGACATCTGGGGGCAGAGGGTTTCAGGTACAAAAGCCCTGAGATGGAAGCATGCCTGGCATTAGAGGGACAAGAGAAGAGAAGATGGTAGAAGATGACATCAGAGGTGGATCAGAGGCCAGTTGGTCTTGGGTCTTATATGCCAACCATAAGGAAATGCTACTTTCACTTGGAGTGCAGTGGACGCTACTGCAGGGTTTTGAGAAAAGTGACCTGCTCTGACTTACATTCTAAAAGGTCATTCTGGTAGCTGCATTAAAATTAGAGTGTAGGAGGACAGGGACAGAAGCAAAGAGATCAGATAGGAAACTCGCAGTAATCCAGGTGAGAGATCATGCAGGCTGGGTGGGACCAGGATAGCAAGGATGGAAGGTGGTAAGAAACGGTCAGATTCTGGATCCACCCTGAAGGTAGAACTGATGGAATTTGGTAACAAAATGTATGTATGGTGTGAGAAAAGGGATTCAAGGGCGAGACTGAAGTATTGACCAGGTAATGAAAAGGATGGTGTGAACATCCACTGAGAAACCCAAGACCACAAGAGAAGTATGTTTGGAACATGGGAAGGGCAGAGAACAGGAGTTGGTTTTGAACATGGAGATGTTGAGTAGGAAGCTGGATGTTAAGTGGAGAGTTTGAGAGTCAGACCTGGCTGGAGACATAAATTTGGGAGTCGTCAGCATGTGGATGGTATTTAAAGCCACGAGACCAGATGAGATCACCAAGGGAGCGAATATAGACAGAGGAGAGAAGAAGGCCAAGGACCGAAGCCTGAGGTGCTCCACCATGTAGAGATTGGGGAGACAGGAAGAAAACATCTCCAGACATGGATGAGAATCAACCAGTGAGTGATGAGGAAAACCAGGAGAGCATAGTGTCCCAGAAGCCAAGAAAAGAAACAGGGAGTAGTCCACTTGTTAAATGCTGCTGATAACTCAAGTAAGATAAACCCTGAAGAGATGGCCCTTGGATTCACACCATGGAGGTCACTGTTGTCCTAAAAAGGGGCATGGTTGGTGCAGCAGCGGGAGAGAAAGCCTTCATAGTGTGGGCTCCAGGGAGGATGGGAGGACAAGAATTGCAGGCAGTGAGCTTAGCCAGCTTTTTAGGGAAGGATTGCAGTTGTACGGAGCAGAAAACAGACCAGGAGCTGAAGGAGAACATGAGAGTGGGGAGAAAGTTTTTGTTGGTTGGTTTTCAAATTTTAATGAGAGATGGGAGAAACTGTAGTATATTTGCATGCTAGTGGGGCTGCTCCTTGGAGAAGAAGAAAAACATGTTGCAGGAAAGAGAACAGAGAACTGCTGGCTGAAGCAATGCCCTCCAGAAGGCAAGAGGGGAACAGGATACCAGTACCAGCGGAGGCATCTATCTTAGTTGCAGGTGCAGACTGTTCACCTAGAGAAATGGGAGAGGAGACAGAGGATGTGGGCACTCAGGTAGGTGGCAAGACTGACCTTTCTAATTTTTGCTATTCTGATGGATGAAAGTGATGTGTTATTGATGCATGGGATGCATGATGAGTGGAGCCACATCCTGAATAACACGGATCCAGCTCTAAAGAAGAATCCATGTTTCTCAACTCTCTATGCCTCTTTCTCACCAAGATTCTGCTTCTCACTGGGCATCTCTCTCTTTCTACCTCTGTGCCTCTGTCCTTCTCTGCATTTTCTCTCTGTTCTCTCCCACCTGCCTCATCTTTCTGTCTCTGTGTATTTAGCCCTTTGTGTCTCTCAGTCTTCCCCTCCCTTCATGTTTGCACTGGGGCCCCTCCTCTGGGCCTGGGTGTGGGGCCTACTTTCTCATCCCAACTAGCACTTCCAACCAGAAGTTCCAGTTCCTGCTTGACAAAGAATCCCATTTTGAAGCCAAGTTAGGGAGGGGCCTCCCGGAACCGTCGGATGCCTCCATCTTAAGCTTTACTTATTTAACAAGAGCATTATGGCCCTTGGTCCATGCCACACTCTCTTTGAAGCATTTTCATGTATTAATCCATTTAACCCTTCTCCATAAGGCAGGTGCTATTGATTGTGCCATTTTACCAATGGGGATGCTGAGGCACAGAGCGGTCACATCACCTGAACTCACGAAGTCTAGCTCCAGAGTCTGAGGTCAGAACCACTAGGAACACCGTATCTTTTTCAGATCCTTTCTTCATTCTCCAGCCCAACTCTCTGTGGTGGAGGAAAGACCTGCGCCTGTGACAGAAGTGCACTTGGATTTGGTCCAGTTTTTGTGTGACTTTCAGCCGTGGGTTTGTTCATCAAGTGAGGGGGTGGAAGGTGCCCAGCCCTTGGTGGGCCCATGACCTCACTTCAACCAGAGCTACCCATCCCATGTTCAGCCAGTCATAACCCCTAACATCAATTTGACCTGGCACTCATCACTCAGCAAATGACAAGGCCAACCACCCTCACTCCAGGCTCCAGCCCTTCTCAAGTGAGAAAGGCTTCCCTGGAAGCACGGACCCAGGTCACAAGAGGGCACAGGTACCCCGATTTCCCACACAAGCTGGTTGCCTCATTTAACCTGGCCTCCTCCCTCCAGCCACACCACCTGAACACAACTCCACTCAAAAAGTGAACTCAGACTCCACCCTGTGAGGTGGGAGAAGTCCAGGGTGGAGAAAGATGACTTTTCTTTCACCTTGAGAGGTGGGGTATGACCCAACTCACCCCCCAAAACCTACTGCATCATAGACACTCAACCTCATGGCTAGTCCTGATCACCAGTGTCAACCCACAACCCCAGCTCAACCACATCTCAACATTTCCCCATCCAAAACCTCAATCTTGGTTCCATCTTCAGCCCCAACCCAACAGTACCCCATCACCAAATTATCCCTAGATACCTCCCATCTTACAATCTAATCCTATCCCAAAACCAACACAACTACCACATCCAACTCTATACCCATCCTCATCCAATTTTCATTCACCTCCCCAACTCATGGCATTCCCAATGCTGTCATCAGGCCCATCCTTAAGCTAACCACAAACTCTACTCATTTCCTATATTAAGCCATATTTTTCTTCTCAGCAAAAGACTTTGAAATGGACCCAACATTGGACATTGAGGTGTCCCCAATGCAAAGTTAACTGAGTTATCTGATTTTATGAGGTCTCTGTACCCTTTACTGTCTTTAAACTACTTTATGGCTCTAAATTGTAGATATCTGAGAGCAGTGCAAATAATTCTTGTCCATAACTGTTTAAATGAATTTTGCCAGGTGGAAGTACGATGGATTTCCCTCCTCCTCCCAGTGTGGAATAGCCAGTTTTGCATCTATTTGTAAATGCATTTCAGCATTCCTTGTTGTCTGTGTGCATATGGCTCTCTTACTGGCTCTGCCGTTTATTAATGAGTCAAGATACAATCTTTGACATATGCTCATTTCATATATGTCAGAGAGTCATGGTAAGACCATGTTTTAAAAGTTACCCTTTGACACTAGATTTGATCTCCACATCCAAACCTGAACTCCATCAATAAGGACTGTATGAGTTTCCATGTGAGCCCTTGCCCCAGCCATCTCTATTCCTTATCCTCATTGTGACACCTCCACTCTCTCACTCTTTGCAGACTTCATCTGGTCCACATCCCTGGCTTTCTTCCAAACTCTGACCCCACCTTAGTCCTTCTTAATCCCTAATCCTGTGCCCTCCACCCCCTAGGATTAACTCAGGGCTCCACCCAGTCATAGTTCCTGGAGACACCTACTCATTCCCAAAACACCACCCCTTCCTCCTTCCTCTCCCCCACCCCCAATCTACATCTTCAGAGTTTTCCCACTCCTGCTTTTTCTTCTCCACCTACATCCCGACTCCTGCTTTTTCCTCTCCACCTACATCCCGTGACTCCCTCACCCCCTCCGGCCCTGTTCCTAAAAGGCCATTTCTGGAAAATGTTGCTTTCTCAGGTCCTATCTCTGCCCCCATCCAAATCCAAGGGCAGCTGACTTTCTACCCACCCAGCTGATGATTTTCTTCTTGTGTCCGATGGTTGGCGGGAGCAGAGAGGAAAGGATGATGGGATAATTGTGGGTGTCCTTGTGTCTTTCAAAAGAAAAAGGGTTGAGATGAGACTGGAAATTGGAACCTAGATGTGTTGAGAGTTAAACCTGAGATGAAGTCGGAGATGGGACTGGGGTTGAGGAACAGGCTGGAGTACCCGGTATGGTTAGGGATGTATAGAGAAGTGGGAATCTGGTAGAACATGGCCATCTGGGGGCTGACTGCGTATTAAGAATTATGAATGGGGTTGGAGAAGAGGTTAGAAAACCGGGTGCAGAATGGGTTGAAGTTAGGGATGGGCATGGAACTCGGTGGGGCAGGGGGAAGGAAATGGGCTTTCCCCTTACCCTTGTTGGGTCCTGATGCCTGAAAGTTCACAGTGGGTTCAACTCCGGCTTGGGCGGGGTCAGATCTAGGTCCTAGCACGTCCTGGAAGCTCCGCCCCAAGCAGAGGGCCAAGCCCAGGCTGGGGGGTGCCTGGAGACAGCCCGCTGAGCCACTGGGGGTGGAGAGGGGGAGGCCAGGGACCAGGAAATGCTGAGTGAGCTGGGGGAGGGAGTTCAGGGGTTAAAAGCCATGGGTTGGGGCTGAAGTTCTAGGCAGCTGACGGCTGACACTCCTGGCGGGCCCCTCACTCAGGTAGGGTCTGCCTGGGGAGGGGCGGGGAGCGGAGGAGGGCAGGAAGGGGAGAAAGGAGGGGATAGAAGGGATGGGGAAAGCAGAAGGGCAGCTGAGTCAGGGACAGGGAGAGTGAAGCTAGAGTCTCGGATCTAGAGAGAAACCTGCAGAGACGGAGAGAGGCGAAGGGAGAGGACAGATAAGAACTTGGGTAATACCAAGCGTGGGGACAGACCTAGAGGGGTAGAGTGGAAGGCTGACTCTGGAGGAAAAGGGCGAGAGTGCACCGACCACCCAGCTTGCCAGAGGGCAGGGGGGAAGGGACGGCTTCCAGGGGTGAGGGGCTGCACGCCGGAGCCCCAGGGGGTTGCACACTGCTCCTCCCACCTCGCTACTGCACCCCTTCCAAGGATGGAATTGGGGGTGGGGGCAGATTCCAGGGTCAGAGCTGTCAAGAGTGAATGAGGGGAGGAGAAATTTAGGAGCCGAAAGGTTTCAGACGCGGAGGTTCCGGGCACGCCCTCAACACCCCCTTCACCTTCTCCTCAGGCCCTGCCCACCCTGCCCTCCCGATCCCGGAGCCATGTGGCCCCTGGCCCTAGTGATCGCCTCCCTGACCGTGGCTTTGTCAGGAGGTAAGAATGCGCGGGGGTGGAGGCGCGGCGGCCACTCGGGACAATGGTAGGAGGGGTCAGGCCGAAGGGGGAGGGGGCGTGGAAGCCGCAAGCTCCGCCCCCCACCCACTCGGACTCGGGTCCCGTGGGGACAGCCCAGAGCTCTTCCTGCCTGTCCCTGGGTGACCTGGTTTCCCGGCTGAGGTCCGCCCTCTGACCCCAGACCCCTCACCTCCCAGAATACCCTCTCAGCAGCCTCTTCCCCCGTTCAAGGCTTCCTGTCCTCTCTGGAAAGCTGAAGGACACAGGTTCGTGTCCTGACGCTGCCGCTTTGAGCCAGTGGCCTAGCAGCTGCTTTGTGCCTAAATTGTCTTCATCTGGAAAATGGGCTCAATCTATAAGTGCTTACCACAGAAGGTCACTGTGAATATTGAAACGAGGTAATGCGTCGAACATGCAATATGTCGCATTTAGAAGGGACTTGAAAGTTAGCCACTTAGCCGTTATTACCTTATTAGTAGTAGTCTCTTTTTTTTCTTTTCTTTCTTTCTTTCTTTTTTTTTTTTTTTTTTTTGAGACGGAACCTTGCTCTATCGCGCAGTCTGGAATGCAGTAGCACGATCTCGGCTTACTGAAACCTCCACCTCCCGGGTTGAAGCGATTCTCCTGCCTCAGCTTCCAGAGTAGCTGGATTACAGGCGCCCACCACCATGCCCAACTAATTTTTGTATTTTCAGCCGAGACGGGGTTTCGCCCTGTTGGTTAGGCTGGTCTTGCACTTCTGACCTCAAGTGGCCCGCCTCAGCCTCCCAAAGTGCTAGAATTACAGGCATGAGCCACCGAGCCTGGTCTCTAGTATTTTGTCTTCATACTCAGTTCCTTCCAGAACCTTCCAGATTGTTCTTCTTTTCATCCTTGGGTTGACCCCAAACCTACGTGACTTCGCCCCAAATTGGTAGTCCTTAAGACCCGTATGGATCTTTCCCATCTTTCCCTGCCATTGTAGGCAGTTTCTCTGGAAACCCCATTCATGCATAATTTAGTCATTCGACAAACAGCTATCAAACACCGGCCACTGTGCTGGGTGCTGTACAAGCAGAAACACAGTCCCTGCTCTCAGCACCTGGAGTCTAGCGGGGACAGACGCAGATGTTATTCAAACAATTATCCAAATAATTAGTTAATAATTATCTTGACATGAGGTGAAGACTTCAAGGAGCCAAGCCAGGGGCCTAGAGATGTAATGGCGGCTCCCCGACCAGAGGCCTTCCCAAAGGGCTTGACCCTTGAGCCAAGACCTGAAAAAGGAGGGGTCTGTGGGTGCCTGGCACCTGGCACCATCCTTGGCCTGAAGGTGGGGTGGCTTTTCTCCTCTGGCGACACTCCCTGGATTCATGCCCATGCCTCTCCTGAGTGCCACACCCTAGGCTAGGAGATCCACATGCTATGCCTTGTGGAGTCCTCAACAACCTGGCGAGGTAGGTGCACTGTAATTAGTCCAATTTCATGGCAGAGAAACCTAGGACTCAAAGACAGAAGGCTCCTGCTCCAATGACACCAGCAATGCCTGAGTCAGAATCCTAATCAAGGTTGTCTGCCCTGTCCTCCATATCCTGAACTTGAGGCTCTGAAAACCATTTGTATAACTTTTGACCTAATAATTTACTTAAAGTTAGCTTTTTTCTTTTTTTTTTTTACTCAGACAAAAGCATGTTCAAGTTTATATTACTGTCCTGAATAGAGAACAGAATTCTTTGTCATAAATAAAGGTGAGGAAGGAAATAAATCCTGCACAATGAAAAGAAAATAATGTGTTTATTGGTTTGGGCCACCTGAAATTGCTGATACTTGACCATTTTTGATCTTCCTAAAACAGCTTTTGCAGATGTTTCAACATGATAAATGTTAGGTGGCCTGATGAGGCTTCTGTGTCCTCTTGGCTTTCAAAAAGTGAGCTCAGTGAGGATTAGGGAGGTGTTAAAACTGTATTAGCACCATCCCGAGACTTTATCCTTGACAAAATCAGGATTAAAAGAGAACTGGATGCTGACTCAGCGTCTGAGTGTACGATTTAATGTTACTTATATCTCATCTCTCTACCACCTAAAATGATCCTGTGCTCACCAATAACTTCTGTACCCAACTGAAAACCACTGGGCTAATCCCACTGCTTGCCCTGGAAACTAGCTAGGGAGGCGTACGGACCTCCTGCTGTAGCTAATAATTAATAATAACATTGCCCACTGACTGAGTGCTCTCTGTGCTACCTGCTGTGCTGTATGGTTTGAAATGCAGGATCATCTTGAATTCTTCAACTGTGCAATGAGAGATGAACTATTACTTTTTCTACTTGACAGCTGGGGAAACTGAGGCGGGTAATTTGCACAAGGTCACACAGTCACAAAATGGCATGCATGTTCAGGATTGGATTCTCCCTGTCCCACGGACACCTGCTGTGCTTCCAATACCAGACACAGTGCCTGGCACACACAGCATTTATTTATTGAGCCCCCACTGTGTGCCAGGCACTGTGTTAAGTCCTGGGAATATGGTACTAAATAAGGCAGTTAAGGTGCCTGTTGTCAATGGAGCTTACAGTCAAAGTGGAGAGATTTTTAAAACGAATGTATACAAATGTGAAGAGAAATGAATAGCAATCATTGTTCTGATTGAAAACCAACCAGAAGAATGTAATGGGGGATGAGTGGGGACCAGGAGAGTCAACATTAGACCAGGTGGTCAGGGAAGGCCTCTCTGAAAAGAAGACATTTACCTGACCTCAGAATTAAGAAGGACCCAGACATGCAACCTCTAGATTCTGAGGGTCATCCAGTAGAATATTCCATATATATGAAATATCCTATATCTGTGCTGTCCAGTTATCCACTAGCCACTTTAGGCTATTGAATGTTTGAAATATGGCTGGTGTGACTTAATAACTGAATTTTTAATTTACTTTTACTTCATTTTAATTAGTTTAAATTTAAATAGCCACATGCAGCTAGTGGCTACCATATTAAACAACACAGGTCTGAAGAAAGGACTGTCCAGAGAGAGGAAATAGTAAGTATAAAATGTCTAGTATGGGGGTATCCAAGATGATTTAAATTCTTTTTTTCTTTAAATGCCTGGTGTGTTTGAAGAACAGGTCCATGAGGCTGGACCAGAGGAAGTCAGGAGAAAGAGGTTGGAGATGGGGTCAAAGATGCTGGCAAGGGCCCGACAGCAAAGAGTCCTGCACACCTTGGGAAGGCTTTTTGGATTTATTTTAAAGGAAGTCAAGCTTAGGAACAATATCTGACTTTCTTTGTTTGAAGAGTCCTCGGCCTGCTTTGAGAAGACTGGATTGGAGAAATGTGAAAGTGGAAGAATTGAGGTTAATGTTGTAGTCATTTGGACTAGAGAAGATGGGGCATGGACCAAGATGGTGGCAGAAGTGTGGAGATAACTGGATATTTGGGAGATAAAACCAATAGGAATTGGTTGTGAGTGATGAAGGAAAGAGGAGAAGCAAAGATGACTCCCAGTTTTGGAGCTGAGCACTGAGGTGGGAAACACTGGAGGGAACAGTTTTGATTGAGAAGGATCAAACTGGGAATACAAAGCTTAAGATGTCTGTAAAGCATTCAAATCAACAGTGTTTGAGATTTGAGCTTAAAGAAGAGTTCAGGGCTGGAGATGGTTAGCCTGTAGCTGGTATTTAAAGCCATGGAGGCAACCAGTATATATGCAGTGAAAGCATAGAGAGGTGGGTGGAAAGATGGTTGGATGGATGCATGGATGGTTATATGGATGGATGGATGGATGGATGGATGGATGGATGGATGGATAGATGGTTGGATTGGATGGATGAATGGATAGATGGATGGATGGATAGATGGATGGATGGATAGATGGATGGATGGATGGATGGATGGATGGATGAATAAATGGACCAGTGGATGAAGGGACAGATGAGTGGATGGATGGATGAATGGATGAGTGGGTGGAAGGATGCATGGATAAATGGATGAGTGGATGGAGATGAATGAGTGGATGGATGGATGAATGGATGGATGGATGAGTGGATAAATGGATGAATGGATGGATGGATGAGTGGATAAATGGATGAGTGAATAGATGGATGAGTGGATGGATAGATGGATGAGTGGATGGATAGATGAGTGGATGGATGGATGGATGGATAGATGGATGGATGGATGAATTGGTGGATAAATGGATGAGTGGATGGATAGACGGATGGATGGATGGATGGATGGATGAATGGATGGTTAGATGACTACCTAAATGGATGAATGGATAGATGGATGAGTAGATGGATGGACAAATCAATAGGATGAATTGGGGATGGATGATTGGATAGATTGATGGATGGATATTGCCTAGGTGGATGTGTAGGTCAGTCTCACTTCTACCTCCTGAAATCCATCCTCTGGTAGAATGATATAAAAAATGCATGTGGAGAGAAAGTCAATCTCCTGCTTACCTATCAGTAACATCCTCACTTTGTGAACTCTTCTGTTAATCCCTAGTGGGGTTAACAGATTTGGTACTTCTTTGGAAAAGAATGTCACCTCCTTGCCCTAACTCATCTCCACTTGGTCAAGAATAGCAACTACCAGAGGTCGGCAAATTCGTCTTCAGTTCCTGGTCACCCAGGGCAATAGTCTGACCCTTTCCCTAAGCCCAGGAACCACAACTCCAGTGCTCCTCTGTCCCCTGGATCCCAGTTTTCAAACAATCTCTCTTCTTTACCAGGTATCTCCCAGGAATCTTCCAAGGTTCTCAACACCAATGGGACCAGTGGGTTTCTCCCAGGTGGCTACACCTGCTTTCCCCACTCTCAGCCCTGGCAGGCAGCCCTACTAGTGCAAGGGCGGCTACTCTGTGGGGGAGTCCTGGTCCACCCCAAATGGGTCCTCACTGCCGCACACTGTCTGAAGGAGTATGTAGGGGCCAGGGGAGCATGGGGTAGGGATGAGAATGGGACTGGGATTGTGGATGGGATGGAGTTGGATTTGAGGATGGAGTTGGAGTTAGGGTTGGGGATCGATATGGGGATGAGAATGATGTTTGGGGTTGAGATATGGGGATTGGGTATGGGAATAGAATCAAAGTAGGGGATTTGGATGGGATTGAAGTTGAGATGGGGGAGATATGTTTGGAGATGAGGAAGGTAGGATGGAGAAGAGGTTAGGTTGGGGATGGGAAGAGGTTGGGGCTGGGATGGGGATGGAAATGGGCTACTCTTCTTTTCTAACCACCCTCTTCCTGCACCCACAGGGGGCTCAAAGTTTACCTAGGCAAGCATGCCCTAGGGCGTGTGGAAGCTGGTGAGCAGGTGAGGGAAGTTGTCTACTCTATCCCCCACCCTGAATACCGGAGAAGCCCCACCCACCTGAACCACGACCATGACATCATGCTTCTGGAGCTGCAGTCCCCGGTCCAGCTCACAGGCTACATCCAAACCCTGTCCCTTTCCCACAACAACCGCCTAACCCCTGGCACCACCTGTCGGGTGTCTGGCTGGGGCACCACTACCAGTCCCCAGGGTATGCACCTACACAGGTGGCTTGAGGCCCCACAGGAGTGGCTGGGGAAACAGGGGCAGAGATGGGAGGGAACGTCTGAGGTAGATTCTTTTATATATAAAAATATAAATTAGTAAATAAGCATATTTACTATTTATATAATAATTTATATACAGTTATAATTATATACAGTTAGCTGTATCCTTTATATAAATGTATATAAATTCATGAATATATAAAAATATAAATAGATCTAATATATATGAATATATTATATGATGTATATTATGTATTATATAGTAATATATTTATATATTATACAAAATTATACAAATTGAACGTATTTTATAAATTATAAAATTTATCAACTATGTATTTTAAATATGTATTTCTCCATAGTGTATATATTATAAATATATCATCTATATTTAAATTATATATTATAAATATATTTTATAAATGTATACATTTATATATTTATATACTGTAAATGAATTTTATCATTTATAATCTATAAATCATACATATAAAATTTTTATATTTCTATAATTTATAAAATGTTTAATATGTTAAATATGCTTATTAATGAAATTTCTAATAATTCAATTTAATAATTATATATCATTACTTATTAAGTATAATACATTGTGTATGTGAATATAAAGTTGATGTATATACCAACAAGAGCCCTTTGCATCTCCTTAGCAATCCCTGACTCTCTCCCAGACTCATGTTTGTATCTTTCTCCTCAACATGCCTCGTCTCTCTTCCTACCATTCTATCCAACTCTTCCATAACTCTTCCCATCCCTGTTCCTGCCTTTCCCATCTTTAGTTCTCTATTTCTGACCATCTCCCTATTCCAACTCCCTGTCTCCAACTTTCTGTCCCCACCACTGGCTCCACCACTCTCCTTATCAACCTCCTATTCTCTTGTCCCTTCTGTCCCTGTCCTTCTTTCCACTTTTCTCCTCATCTCTCCCTTCGCCTCTCTCCCATGTCCCTCCATATTTCTGTCACTTCCGTTGCTTTACCCAGATACGTGCTCATCTCTTCTCCCCTCTTTCTCTTCCCATCTCACTTTTCTACCTACTCTTTACCCATTCAACTCACCTATTTAACCTTCATCCCATATCCTATTCAGGTTGGATACCTTAGACCTTCTCTTTCTTCTCCCCAGTGAATTACCCCAAAACTCTACAATGTGCCAACATCCAACTTCGCTCAGATGAGGAGTGTCGTCAAGTCTACCCAGGAAAGATCACTGACAACATGTTGTGTGCCGGCACCAAAGAGGGTGGCAAAGACTCCTGTGAGGTGAGGCCAGGAGGTTGGTGAGTGCCTAGGACAGGATAGAAAGCCAGAATGGAAGTGACAGATGCTGGGGAAAAAGCTTTGTTTCCAGCATTAGGGGGAACCAGTCTTTATAAGATACAATGTCCCCTCACATAGGAGGTCAAGACAAAAAGAGGCACCCAGGGATGGCAGGAATAATTCATCATAAGCCCCAGCTTTGACTGAGTGGCTGCCCAGATCCCTGTGTTGAGATGCATAAAAGTTGGTATTCTTTCAATTGTGAGTGACAGACAACCAACTCAAACTGGCTTAAACAAAATGCTGGCTTTTGTAACTGAAAATCCAGGGTGTCTGACTTTAGGCACAGATGGATCCAGGTATGCAAATTGTATGTTTGGAATTCCGTCTTTCTTTTAACTCTCAGCTCTTCTTTATTCTCTTTTGGCTTCATTCTCAGTTAGGTTCTTCCCATGACAAGACGGCCCCAGCAGCTTTGAGCTTACATCCTACCCCCTAGGCAACCCTATTAGAAAGAGAATCTCTCTTTTCCAATAGTTCACATAAAAGTTTTGAGCATGATTCTCACTAGGCTGACCTAAGTCATGCGTCCTGAGCCATAAGTCCGTCAGAGCTGTGGGATTCTCTGATGGGCCAAACCTGAGTCACATAGTTAACTGTGGGTGCTGGAGAGGGGCAGGGACAAACGGCATGGACTGGGAGTGGAGAAGGGCAGTTCCCCAAATGAAAAAATCAGGAGTGGCTATTACCAAAATAAGGGGAAATGGCCAAGTACAGTAGTTCATACCTGTAATCCTAGCACTTTGGGAGGCTGAGGTGGGAGGATTACTTGAGCCCAGGAGTTTGAGACCAGCCTGGGCAATATAGTGAGACTCTGTCTCTACAAAAAGAAAAAAAAATTTTTTAATTAGCCAGGTGTGGTGGTATATACCTGTAGTCCTAGCTACTTGGGAGGCTGAGGCAGAAGGACTACTTGAACCCAGGAGCTCAAGGCTGCAGTGAGGTAAGATCATGCCACTGCACTCCAGCCTGGGTGATCAAGCAAGCCCCTGTCTCAAAAACAAAAAGAAATAAATAGAGCAAGACACTGCCTCAAATAAATAAATAAATAAATAAAAAGTTAAAAATGAATGTTTAATTTTTTTTAAATAAGAGGAAATGGATACTACATGAGCAAAAAAAAAAAAAAAAAAAAAACCTGCATCCAATAAAGAAGTAGAGATTTGATTCAGTGAGAAAGAGTATGATATTATATTAATGATATGTGCCTTGATCCGCTAGTGATATCTGCCTTGGGCTCAGGGAGAGAAATAGATGTACACGTGTATTGCATACTCTGCCCAGATGTGGATGAGTTCCCTCAATAGTGAGAGGCACAAAGGAGTCTTAAAGTAGGAACAGGGTCAGCAGGTGTGGGGCAGGGGGTGCAAGGTGGGATTTAGTACCAGGGAAACAAAAATGGGTATGAAGTAAGTTGTTACTATTTTAATGAAACTGTGGAACAGAGAAAGACACAGAAATTTCTCTGTGTCTCTCTTTCTCTGTGCCTATCTCTGTCTTTCTGTCCCTATTTCTGTCTCTTGCTGTCTGTCCCTCTGTGTTTGTCTTCTTGTTTGTTTCTCACTGTCTTCATTGCTTTCTCTCACACTGTGTGTGTCTGACTCTGCCTCTCTGAGTCTCCTTCTCTGTGTGGGTCTCTCTCCATCTTTCACTCTCTCCCCACATCTCCCTGTCCCTGCTTTGTTTAGCCCCAGCAAGGACCCACCTCTCTCTCTCTCTCTTTCTTTCCCCAACTCAGGGTGACTCTGGGGGCCCCCTGGTCTGTAACAGAACACTGTATGGCATCATCTCCTGGGGAGACTTCCCATGTGGGCAGCCTGACCGGCCTGGTGTCTACACCCGTGTCTCAAGATACGTCCTGTGGATCCGTGAAACAATCCGAAAATATGAAACCCAGCAGCAAAAATGGTTGAAGGGCCCACAATAAAAGTTGTGAAATATACCGGCTTCCATCGTTTCACCATGACTTCCTCATATTGTCTGCTTAGCCCTTCTCTGCTCCGTATTCCCAGTGTTCCATTTGAACCAGTGATCCATGTCCTGAAAAATGCTCAATCCCAGTTGACATTCCATGTTTCAGAAGCATTCAGGCACTGCCAGGCTTGCAGTCTCCCAGATGTTGCATCCCAGAAACATCTCAACAACCTGAATGTCCCAACCCAGACAATGGCCCAGGTCTCTCAACTGCATCAGCATGGCTTCTATGAGCCCACATCACCACCTGAATGTTCTGTCTGTGGCACATTCTTAAATATTTCCGTCAGCCCATCTCAACAATATATGTCCTATAAATGGACCATCCTTGACAACATCCTCTAACTCTTCAAGTATTTATTCAATGCCAGTATCCTAGACCTTCTATTTTTTGCACTCCAGAAGGCTCTAGACTCCCACGATAGTTCATCCTGAAAATATTATCTTATGCCCACAATCTTCTGCCCTGACAACATTCTATGTACCTCTGTGACTCACCACAGCTAACATTGGATCCTCAGAATGGTTCATTCTCACACTGTTATGGTTATCTCAGATGTTCCAACCCAACCTACATCCCACATTCTTCCAATACCCCATCTCTGCCAACATTCCCTCTCTCTGAATCAATGGCACCCTAAGTCTCTAGAGTTATGGGGTTCAATATACCAAAGGGTCTCCTTGCTTGAGCTATATTGCCTACCAAATATTCTGTCCTGTATCTCCGCCATGAACATCCTTGTTCAGCGTCCCTTGCTGTTACATCTTTGCCCATGACCCTAAAATGTAGTGCAAATCCTTGCTTTGGACAAGTTATAAAACTCACAGTCTCTGTGCTTTCTCATCTAGAAAATGGGTTCATGATTTTTTATAATTGTAGCATTATTACAAGGATAAATGTCAAGCATTTATCATTATTATTATTTGCATGATTCCCATAAAATATTACCTTAGAATGTTAATAACAGCCCTTCGAATTTGCAAAATGTCCAAAAAAGGTGTTGCACTCATTTATTTTCCTCAGGAGACATTTATTCAGTGTTGACTATGTGCAAGCATTCTCCTGGGTGTTGGTAAATATAGTTTATTTATTCAACAAACATTTGTACCTATCATGAGCCAGGCACTGTTGCAGACACAAGTGATAACCAATGAGTTAAACAGATAAAAATTTCTGCCCTTGTAGAACTTACATTCTTTTCAGGAAGTCTCCATAACAAAACTGAATAAAGAAATAGGCTGTCAGGTGGTGCCACAAGCCATGGCAAGAAATGAAACAAGGGCCATGTGTGGTGGCTCATGGCTGTAATGCCAACACTGGGAGGCCAAGGTGGGAGGATCGCTTGACACCAAGAGTTCAAGACCAGCCTGGACAACACAGCAAGATCCCATCTCTACAAGAAAGTTTAAAAAATTAGCTGGACATGGTGGCATGAGTCTGTAGTCCCAGCTATTCAGAAAGCTGAGGCGGGAGGATTGCATGAGCCCAGGAGTTTGAGGTTGCAGTGAGCTGTGATTGTGCCACTACACTCAAGCCTGGATGACAGAGCAAGACCCTGTCAAGAAGAAGGAGAAGGAGAGAAACAGGAAGAGGAAGAGGAAGAGGAAGAGGAGGAGGAGGAAGAAGAAGAAGAAGAAGAAGAAGAAGAAGAAGAGGAGAAGAAGAAAGGATTAAGAATTGGGAATGTAGGGTTGTATAGGTGGAAGGGATGGCATTACAATTTAAACAGCATGGCCAGGGAAGAGGACCTAATTGAGATGGTAACATTTAAAGAAAGACCAAAAGGAAGAAGGGAAGAAGCAAAGCGCATATCTGAGGAGCAGCCGCTGGAGCAGGGGATACAGCTGTACAAAGGCCCTGAGGCAGGAGCCTGTTTGGTGTGTCTGAAGACCAGTGAAGAGGTTGGTGTGGCTGGAGCTGAGTGAGTGAGGAGGAGAGGGTGGGAGGTGAGGGCAGAGAATGAACGGAGCAGACTGCATTGGGTCCTGTGGGGCACAATGAAGACTTTGTTTTCCTCTGAGGGAGCCAGGAGGTATGAGAGGGCTCTGAGCAGAGAAGGCACTTTATTTGATTTGAATGTGCACAGGATTCCTCTGGCTACTCCGTGGGGAACAGACTCAGGGAGGCCAGAGAGAAAGGGACTACGTTAGCCCAGGCAAAAGGTGATGGTTCCTGGACCAAGGTGATGGCCTTAGAGAAGGCGAGAGGTCAGATTCTGGATCTGTTTGATTGGACTGTTGGACACTCAAGTGGAAATAAACTGTTCTCTGAGGATTTATAGAAAATAAACAACTACAGCCACGCACAGAGGCTCACACCTGTAATCCCAGCACTTTGGGAAGCTGAGGCGGGCGAATCACTTGAGGTCAGGAGTTCAAGACCAGCCTGACCAACATGGTGAAACCCCGTCTCTACCAAAAATACAAAAATTAGCTGGTGGTGGCAGGCGCCTGTAGTCCCAGCGACTCAGAGGCTGAAGCAGGAGAATCGCTTGAACCCGGGAGGCGGACGCTGCAGTGAGCCAAGATTGCACCACTGCATTCTAGCCTGGGCAACAAAGTGAAACCCTGTCTCAAAAAGAAAGAAACACCTACACAAACTAAATAACTGCAGATTGTGATGATTTCTGTGTGGTGACAATAACATGCAAACATTTCCATGAAGGATACAAGCAAGGATTTGTGTTAGAGAATCAAGAAGGAAGCTGTTTTGAATAGGGTGATCAAGAAGGGCTTCTTGGAGGAGGTGGCATGTGGCCAAAGGGTTAAAGGGAGCCAGTTTAGCAAAGAATGGGGGAAATACCTCTGAAAAAAGGAGCCACTGGGCCAAAGTCCTTGAGTTTAGCCTATTCCAGGATCTGAGGGAAAGCCAGCATGACTGTACAGTGATGATGAAGGAGTGATTGGGTAGGGAATGAGATTGGAGGATTCTGCTGGAGCCAAATATGTGGAATCTTTTCTGCTGTAGTCAAAGAGGTGGTCTTTCTCCCATTGCAGTGGGGGAGCTCCTGGAAAGTGTCAATAGGGGAGGAATCATATCTGAAATCAGATTATCACTCTGGTTGCTGGGTTACTGGTGGAGACAAGGTGCCAGGAGGGAATATCGGAAGCCAGGAGATGAACCTGAAGCCTCCTGCAGTAATCAGTGGGTAAGATGATGGCTCAGCCAACAGAGATGAAGATGGATTAGAATGAGAGTTTTGCAGTCACATTGAGGAAACTTAGCATACGATCAATCCTATTTCTCATAGTAGTTATGATCTATAAAGTCACCTCTAACACTGAATTAGCAACTACTAAAGCATTGCTTCTAGGGGGAAACATAGGGTTTAAGTTCCTTCAAGCCTCTGGTCACAATGCTTTCGTCACCTGATCAATATATAACCTTGTTTTAGGTGTGTTTCTCTTTAAAGACAACTTAATATATATGCATTGAACTCACAGCCGATGGTGATGTACCTCATGCCTGAATGAAGCTTCTCTAACATGTATTTTCTTTTTAAATTTTTCAAAATTTATTTTATTCATTTTATTTCTTTGAGACAGGATCTTGCTCTGTTGCCCAGGCTGGAGTACAGTGGTGCAATCGTAGCTCAGTGCAGCTTTGAACTCCTAGGCTCAAGTGATCCTCCCACCTCAGCCTCCTGAGTTGCTGGGACTACAGGCATGCACCACCATGCCCAGCTAATTTTTTTTTTTTTTTGAGACGGAGTCTTGCCCTGTCGCCCAGGCTGGAGTGCAGTGGCCGGATCTCAGCTCACTGCAAGCTCCGCCTCCCAGGTTTACGCCATTCTCCTGCCTCAGCCTCCCAAGTAGCTGGGACTACAGGTGCCCGCCACCATGCCTGGCTAGTTTTTTGTATTTTTTTAGTAGAGACAGGGTTTCACCATGTTAGCCAGGATGGTCTCGATCTCCTGACCTCGTGATCCACCCGTCTCGGCCTCCCAAAGTGCTGGGATTACAGGCTTGAGCCACTGGGCCCAGCCAGCTAATTTTTTTTTTTTTTTTTTTTGTAGAGATGGGGTCTCAATCTCCTGCCCAGGCTGGTCTCAAACTCCTGGACTCAAGTGATCCCCCCACCTTGGCCTCCCAGTGTATTGGGATTGCAGGCATGAGCCACCACACCTAACCTTGTATGTTTTCCTATAAGGCACACCACAGCCTTCTTGCACTTAGGACGCTAGATGGGACATTTTAAACAGCGAAATCAACGAAAACATGCAAAAGTGGCACTAAGTAGACCACAAAAGGACGCTTGTTTACAGAATGAGAGCTGAAATAAGGGAGAGCGTCGCCTTAATCGACCTCACCTGGGAGCACGCACCTCAAGCAACTCAAATTGTTCACCACTCTGTGCATATTTGCAAACAGCTGCAAAAGTCCCAAGAGTATTGATTTGGGGTTACCCACAGATTTCATCAAGCAGGTAAATTTGAAAATACAAATTCCATGAATAATGAGGATCCACTGCGTCCATAGGGGTGAGGGTGGGTGTTGAGGATGACTCCTGCATGATTCCTGTTTTTTCAGGGGAGACTATCGTTTAGTGTTCAAAAACACAACGGGTGGAGTCTGAAAGATCTGGTTTTGCCACTTTATCTCTTGGGAACCTCAGTTCCTTAATCTGGTAATAACAGGCCCTACTGCTCAGGGCTGTTGAGAGGACAGAGTGAAGGATAGGTATTTAAAGGCTCTGCATACAGCAACTTCTGAATCACCGATCCTCGTCAATGGAGAACCAGCATGACATAGTAGCTATGGAACACAGTTTCGGGGGCCAGGCTGCCTGGGTTTGAATGCTAGTTCTGTCACTTGTTGAACTGTATACTCTTCAAGTTACTCACCTTCTGTGTGCCTCAGTTTTCCCATTACTCCAGTACGTATAACAATGGCGCTTAACACCAAATGGCTTTAAGACCTCAAAGCAAAAGGTCAAACTACAAAGTTAATAGAAGATAATGGCAGAGGCCGGGCGCCATGGCTCATGCCTGTAATCCCAGCACTTTGGAAGGCCGAGGCGGGCAGATCACGAGGTCAGCAGATCGAGACCATCCTGGCTAACATGGTGAAACCCCGTCTCTACTAAAAACGCAAAAAATTAGCCCGGCATGGTGGCTGGCGCCTGTAGTCCCAGCTACTCTGGAGGCTGAGGCAGGAGAATGGCGTGAACCTGGGAGGTGGGGCTTACAATGAGCGAAGATTGCACCACTGCACTCCAGCCTGGGGTACAGAGCAAGACTCCGTCAAAAAAAAAAAAAAAAAAAAAAGATAATGGCAGATAACATTTTTGTGATTTGGGGATGAGGAAGGACTTTTCTTCCTCCTCCCCCTCCTCCTCCTCCTCTTCCTGTTCCTCCTCCTCCTCTTTGTCTTCTTCTTCTTTTTTTCTTTTTCTTTTTTTTTTTTGAGACAGGGTCTCACTCTATCGCCCAGGCTGGAGTACGGTGATGCAATCACAGCTCACTGCAGCCTCAACTTCCTGGGCTCAAGCAATCCTCCCATCTCTCAGCCTGCCAAGTAGCTGGGACTACAGGTGCATGCCACCACGCCCACCTAATTTTTGTATTTTTTGTAGAGACAGAGTCTCACCATGTTGCCCAGTCTGGTCTCAAACTCCTGGGCTCAAGCGATCTGCCCACCTCAGCCTCCCAAAGTGCTGAGACTGCAGATGTGAGCCACTGTGACTGGCCTGAGGAAGGATTTTTTTAAAACTTCAGAAAGACAAATCTAAAGGCAAAATAATGTTTAATTTCATTACATCAAAGTTAAAGATTTGTGTTCATCAAAAGACTCAACGGACAAGGTAAATCAACATGTAACAGCTTGAGAAGGTGACATTTGCAGTCTGTACTATTGACTTAAGATTGACATATTGACCCAAATATGCAAGGAAGTCCTGCAAAAATAAATGAGAATAATAAGCAAAAGGTATGAATAGATTTATAAAGAAGGAAACCCAAAACACTCATACAAAATATGCTCAGACTCATTAGGTATCCAAGAAACACAAATACAAATAACAAATTGCTTTACATTTGTTAGATGGATTTAAGAAAATTTCAAAGTTAAGTAATCCCAAGTATTAGCAGAGATGTGGAAACACAGGAACCCTTGTGGACAGCTGGTGTGAATGTACATTGGTGTGGTTATTTCAGAAACGAATATGGCATTGCTTGGTTGAATTAAGTATATGTACATCCTAAGACCCAGTAGTTCCACTTCTGGGTGTCTACACAAAGGTAATAATTATGCACTTCACAAAGGGGCAGATATAAGCTCTCTGTCACAGAGTTTTTTGCTGTGGTGGAAATTAGAAGAAACCCGGTTACCTATTAACGGGGGAGTGGATGATAGAATGTGGTGGATCCCTCATGGAGGACTTTGCAGCAGTTAAAAGCAACAAACTAGAGACAGCAATAGGAATCAAATCTTAAAGGTATAGTGCTACCAACTACAATGGTGAAAATTTAAAAGACGGACAATACTAAGTGTTGACAAAGATATGGGCCAACTTTAACTGGAACCACACTACTGGTGGCAACACACAATTTGTACGGACATATATTAATAAAAAGATCTATAACGTTGTGATTATACTAAACACCACTGAACTGTCCACTTTAAATGGCCAATTTTATGATTTGTGAATTTCAACTTAATAAAAGGCTATGCAATAATAAATACAACAGCAAAAGACACAGGATAATAAGGATAATAGCAAAGGAGACAAGATAGCAAAAATAATTACAAAGGATACACAATAATAAAAACAACAGCAAAGGATACACATTAACAAAGATAATGGCAAAAGGTACACAATCATAAAGACAATAGCAGAAGTGAAAGGAAATAAAAGGGAACAAAATAAATAAGGAAAACAAAAGAGCGATCCTCTCTAAATCACAAATGAAAATGTGTCACCAACTAATTCAACTCTTTCCACCCATATGTATCCATAAACTTTTTAAAATAAAAAAGAACAGCACTGACTGTAGAATGCTTTTGGGAGGATTAATTGAGCTCCTGTGAAAAGCTCAGAAGAACACCACGGAGTGAGAACTCAATAAGTGGTAGCTGTCATTATTTTCATTATTGTTGTTGCTCTTATTATTAGTGTAATTACGAGGCTGTCTCCAAGGTCCCAGTGCCAGGGGAGCTACCTTGAGTGACAGCTGTGGATTTTGGAGAGTAGGAGGCAGCCACCCAAATCCCTCCTATGGAACAGAAAATAATGACATAGCTGGGCTGGAGATTCTGACTATCAACAACACCTCGACTCAGGAAGGCTGGCCAGGTGGTGAGCTACTCAGCGTTCCCTCCCTCCTCCCTCTTCTGGGATTTCTCAGCCACCTGCCCTCCTCTTCCTGTTTTTTTGCCCAGGGGAATTTTAATAACAATGGAAGCCTGCACTGGAAAGAATTTGGAGAGAACTGGTGGAGCCAGGAAATGGAGAAGGCTTGAAAAAGGGGGAGAAGCCTGGAATGGTGGCTCACGCCTGTAATCCCAGCACTTTGGGAGGCCAAGGCCGTTGGACTGCCTGAGCTCAGGGGTTCGAGACCACCTAGGGCAACACGGTGAAACCCCGTCTCTACTAAAAATACAAAAAATTAACCGAGTGTGGTGGCATATGCCTCTAGTCCCAGAGGCAGGAGAGACAGGAGGTGAGACAGGAGAATTGCTTGAGCCCCAGAAGCGAAGCTTGCAGTGAGCCGAGATTGCGCCACCGCACTCCAGATAAGGCTACAGAGTGAGACTCCGTCTCAAAAAAAAAAAAAGCAAGGAACAGGGACAGAGAAAGACGGGGGGGGGGGGGGTGTGGAGAGAGGGAGAGAGAGAGAAAGAAAGAAAAAGAGAGGAAAGAAAGGAGGAGAAAAGCAAAGTGGGGAATCAAGGGGGATTTTGTCAAAAGACGAACCAGGCTTTCTGGCGTTTGTCCAGGTTGGCACAGCACTGGAGCTCCTTTTATTCCATTCTCCCAAGGCCTCAGCTGGATGGACTGTCATCTTCTCCATTTTACAGAAGAATGGACCTACACTAAGGAAAATCGCTGGTGATTTAACCCTATCCTGGTTAATGGAACCCCATCTTCTATGGCCCCACGGACTTCACCTTGTTAGCCTAGAGGGTCAGGCCAAGCTCAGCCATTGCCCCAGTGTGAGGCTTTGTACATGGGTCCCCGTGGAACTTTCCAGGCTCTTGAGGGCAGTGGGGAATATAAGCCTGTGGTAAAAGAAAAACTTCTGCCGAATTAGATGTAAAGGAGTTTAATTGAGCAACGCACATTTACCGAATCGAGCAGGCCCCAGAATCACAGCAGATTCACAGAGACTCCAGCTTAGCCACGTGGTGGAAGATACGTAGACCAAAAAAAAAAGAGAGAGAGAGAAATGATGTACAGAAATTGGTAGTGAGGTACAGAATGGCTGGATTGGTTACAGCTCAGCGTATGTCTTATTTGTTATTATTGTTGTTGTTGTTGTTGTTGTTGTTATTATTATTTGAGATGGAGTTTCGCTCTTAGTGCCCAGGCTGAAGTACAAT
Organism: Trachypithecus francoisi; assembly: GCF_009764315.1. Lineage (NCBI taxonomy): Eukaryota > Metazoa > Chordata > Mammalia > Primates > Cercopithecidae > Trachypithecus > Trachypithecus francoisi. Next base: position 6,344,832 of record NW_022681457.1, on the reverse strand, counting down.
GGCGCCATCTCAGCTCACTGCAACCTCCGCCTCCCGGGTTCAAGCAATTCTCCTGACTCAGCCTCCCAAGCAGCTGGGATTACAGGCATGTGCCACCATGCCCAGCTAATTTTGTATTTTTAGTAGAGGCGGGGTTCGGGGTTTCTCCATGTTGGTCAGACTCCTCTCTTACTCCCGACCTCAGATGATCCGCTCACCTGGGCCTTCCCAAGTGCTGGGATTACAGGCCTGAGCCACCGCGCCCGGCCTCGGCATATGTCTTATTTGAGCACAGTCTGAACACTCAGCAGTGTATGAATGGTTGAACTACGGCCGCTGGCTTGGCCGAGACTTAGCCGATGTGACAGGTGCATACGACTAAATTAGGTTTTCAATTCTGCCTGCCTATTAAGCTAGGTTACAGTTCATCCACAAGGACTTAAATATAGAAGTATGGAGTCCTTCTCAGGCCATATTTAGTTTGTGTTAACAACTGTAAACGAAAAATAAAAACCTAGGCCAGACATGGTGTCTCACCCCTGTAATCCCAGCGCTTTGTTTGGGAGGCTGAGACAAGGAGAATCACTCGAGCTCAGGAGTTTGGGACTACCCTGGGCAATAATTTCCAAAGGGAAAGTGGAGGCCTCATGCTGGAGCAGGTTGAAAGCCACTGAGTTGAGCTCAGTCTTTCCCCTTCCACAGAGGAGAATCAAGCAGCCTGAGCTCAAGTTCCAGCTCTTCCCTGGCTGGTTAGAGGATCTTGAGGGTGGTCCCTTGTGATTTGAGAGGCTTTGGTTTCCTCATTCTGGAGCAGAGAGCATGAAACTTATTTAGCAGGATTGTGAAGACAATTAAATGAGATACTGGGCCAGGCACCATTGCTCACACCTGTAATCACAGCACTTTGGGAGGCTTAGGTGAGTGGATCGCTTGAGCCCAGGTGTTTGAGACCAGCCTGGGCAACATAGCAAGACCCTGTCTCTACAAAAAATAAAAAAAAATTTCCAGGCGTGATGGCGAGTGTTTTTAGTCCCAGCGACTCGGGAGGCTGAGGCAGGAGTATCGCTAGAGCCTGGGAAGTTGAGGGTGCAGTAAGCTGTGTTCACGCCATTGCACTCCAGTCTGGGAGACAGAGCAAGACCTTGTCTCAATCAATCAATCAATCAATATTCTAAGCCCCTCCCCAGCTGAAAGGACACCCTCTTGGCCAACGGGACCCCAGAAAAAACTTTAAGACTTAATTCCCAGCCATGATGGAAAGGGAGGTCAGACAAGCTTCACTGTACCCTCTGCGTTTGGGGCTTTAGGCACAACTGAGCAGCATTAATGTTAAAATCGAGATTACGGCTGAGGAAATAAACTCTTTGTGACCTCAAGATACCAAGTTATACACAGGACCTGAGGTCATGCACTGTGCAGGTCGCTCTGACCTGGTGGTTTAGTTAACAGATTTCCTTATGTTAACTAAAAACACTCCTTTCTGCTGCCTCCGAATTTTTAGACACAGCTTTACTCCCTTAACCAACTGCAAATTAAAGAATGTCTGAGGCTGGGCGCAGAGGCTCACACCTGTAATCCCAGAACTTTGGGAGGCTGAGGCGGGTGGATCACAAGGTCAGGAATTCGAGACCATCCTGGCCAACATGGTAAAACCCTGTCTCTACTAAAAATACAAAAATTAGCTGGGCATGGTGATGGGGGCCTGTAGTCTCAGCTACTTGGAGGCTGAGGCAGGAGAATCACTTGAACCCAGGAGGCAGAGGTTGCAGTGAGCCGAGATTGCGCCACTGCACTCCAGCTTGGGCAACAGAGTGAGACTCCATCTAAAAAAAGAAAGAAAGAAAGAAAAACAAAGAATCTCTGAACCCCCCCTATAACCTGTAAGTCTATGTTTCAAGATCTCCTGCCTTTTCAGGACAAACCAATGTGTGCCTTCCATGTATTGATCTATGACTTTGCCAGTAACTCCTGCCTCTAAAATGCATAAAACCAAACTGTAATCCAACTCCTCAGTGTGCGCTTGCTCAGGACCTCTTGAGACTGTGTTCCTCAGGCCATGACCACTCCTATTGGCTCAGAATAAACCTCTCTAAAATATTTTACAGTCTGGCTTTTCCACGAGCAAGCCCAAGTTTCCATTCTAAGAAGTTAAGTGATAAAAAGAGAGAAGCAGACAGGTTGTAGGAGCAATGAGGAGGCAAGAAACCCAGGTCAGGCTTTCTGGAGGAGGGGACTTTGGAGTTGAACCCTGAAGGCTGATGCTCTGGCCATCTGCAAAAGTGGGATGGATCTCCCCATCCGAAATTTGGTTCGGATGTCAAGACCGATGATGCTACACACTAACCGAAGGGTGCTGTTCTGCCTCTGGAGGGTGGCGGCATTGTCGGTGCTGTGAGCAGGGATCTAGGTGATGACCAGCACCAGCACCAGCACCAGCACCAGGGTCTTTCTCCTCTTGCCTTGCTGCTCACTGCACTGCTGCCAGCTGGGAGGCATGCTCTTTGAGCTGGATGCTGCATTTGCTGAGACCTACTGAACCCTCTGCTATAATTGAACCGGCCTGACTCAGAAGTTTCAAAAGCTGGTGTTTAGGAACTGGAGTAAGAAGCTGCAACCCTGTTTCCAGAGGCCCTGCATGCAACTGGGCCCAGGCCTCTCTTTGTGTCTTGAATTGAGTCTTGCATCTGAAGGACACCATCAGCTCTCAGAGGAAGCATCTCATTCTCTGACTGTTGCTTGGTCTCAAGCAGGCATTAGCTCCCTGTTCCAGGGAGCACTCTGGGACCAGCAGGTTTTTTTGTTTGGGGGTAGTCTTTTGATACAGGATCTCCCTCTAAGCTGGAGTGCAATGGCTCAGTCACGTCTCACTGCAGCCTCAATCTCCTGGGCTCAAGTGATCCTCCTACCTCAGCTTCTCTGAGTAGCTGGGACTACAGGTGCACACCACCATGACTGGCTGATTTTTCAAATTTTTTGTGGAGATGGGGTCTCACTATGCTGCCCAGAGTGGTCTCACACTCCTGGGCTCAAGCGATCCTCCCACCTTGGCCTCCTAAAGTGCCAGGATGATAGGTGTGAGAGCCACTGTGCCCAGCCAGCAACTTCTTATCAAGTTAAATGTATGCTTATCGTACAATCCAGCAATCCCACTCCAAGATGGCTTCCTAAGAGAAAGAAAAACATGTCCACATGATGATTTGTACATGAATGTTCATAGCAGCCTTATTTGTAATTGCCAGAAACTGGAGGCAACCCACATATACAACCAGTGAATGCATAGACAAGTTGTGGTATTCCATACTATGCTGAAATCTTTTTATCTTTTTTTTTTTTTTTTTGAGGCTTACTGAATATATTCTGGGGTGGGAGTGGGTCCTCTCTACCCTGTTTATATTTATACTCTATTTTTTTTCTCCTCCAGAGAGCCTCAAATCAGTATTATCAACTTCTTATAAAGTTAAACATATGCTTATCGTACAATCCAGCAATCCCACTCTCAGCTGTCTTCCCAAGAGAAAGGAAAACATGTCCACATGATGATTTGTACATGAATGTTCATAGCAGCCTTATTTGTAATTGCCAGAAACTGGAGGCAACCCACATATACAACCAGTGAATGCATAGACAAGTTGTGGTATTCCATACTATGCTGAAATCTTTTTATCTTTTTTTTTTTTTTTTTGAGGCTTACTGAATATATTCTGGGGTGGGAGTGGGTCCTCTCTACCCTGTTTATATTTATACTCTATTTTTTTTCTCCTCCAGAGAGCCTCAAATCAGTATTATCAACTTCTTATAAAGTTAAACATATGCTTATCGTACAATCCAGCAATCCCACTCTCAGCTGTCTTCCCAAGAGAAAGGAAAACATGTCCACATGATGATTTGTACATGAATGTTCATAGCAGCCTTATTTATAATTACCAGGAACTGGAAGCAATCTAAATCTACAACAACCGGTGAATGGATAGACAACCTGTGGTATACCCATACAATGCTGAAATTTTTTTAATCTTTTTTTTTTTTTTTTTTTTTTAATACTTACTGGATCTATTTTGGAGTGAGATTGGGTCCTCTTTGCCCTGTTTATATTTATACTTGATTTTTTTTTCCTCCAGAGAGCCTCAATCAGTATTATCAACTTCTTATAAAGTTAAACATATGCTTATCGTACAATCCAGCAATCCCACTCTCAGCTGTCTTCCCAAGAGAAAGGAAAACATGTCCACATGATGATTTGTACATGAATGTTCATAGCAGCCTTATTTATAATTACCAGGAACTGGAAGCAATCTAAATCTACAACAACCGGTGAATGGATAGACAACCTGTGGTATACCCATACAATGCTGAAATTTTTTTAATCTTTTTTTTTTTTTTTTTTTTTTTTAATACTTACTGGATCTATTTTGGAGTGAGATTGGGTCCTCTTTGCCCTGTTTATATTATACTTGATTTTTTTTTCCTCCAGAGAGCCTCAAATCAGTATTATCATGGTTAGGGGCCTTCCCCATGGCAATGGTGGCTTTATTAGGTTTAAAGACTCCAGGGGTTAAGTCAGGTTTAGATTAACTGCTTGGCAGCCTGGACAACATCATGAGACCGCCATCTCTACGAAAAGTTTATGTTCATTCCTTTCTTTTCTTTCTTTTTCTTTTTCTTCTCTTTTCATTTCTTTTTTTTTTTTTTTTTTTTTTTGAGATGGTCTTTTGCTCTTATTGCCCAGGCTGGAGTGCAAAGGTGTGAACTCGGCTCACCACAACCTCCACCTCCTGGATTCAAGCGGTTCTCCTGCCTCAGCCTCCCGAGTAGCTGGGACTACAGGTATGCGCCACCGTGCCCGGCTAATTTTGTATTTGTAGTAGAGACGGGGTTTCTCCATGTTGGTCAGGCTGGTCTCGAACTCCCGACCTTAGGTGATCCGCCCACCTCGGCCTCCCAAAGTGCTGGGATTATAGGTGTGAGCCACTGTGCCCAGTCCTAAGTTCATTCCTTTCTATTGCTGAGGAGTATTCCATAGTATGGGATACCACAACTTGTTTATCCATTCACCAGTTGTATATTTGGGTTGCTTTCAGTTTCCAGCAATTACAAATAAGGCTACTATGAATATTCATGTACAAATTATCGTGTGGACATATGTTTTCCTTCCTCTTGGGAAGACACCTTGAAGCAGAATTTCTAAATTGTAAGATAAGCATATGGTTAACTTTTTTTTTCTTTTTTTTGAGACGGAGTTTCGCTCCTGTTGCCTAGGCTGGAGTGAAATGGTGCGATTAGGCTCACTGCAACCTCTGCCTCCCAGGTTCAAGCAGTTCTCCTGCCTCAGCTTCCTGAGTAGCTGGGATTACAGACGCATGCCACTATGCCCAGATAATTTTTTGTATTTTTAGTAGAGACAGGGTTTTACCATGTTGCCCATGCTGGTCTTGAACTCCTGACCTCAGGTGATCCACCTGCCTTGGCCTCCCAAAGTGCTGGGATGACAGGCATGAGCCACCGTGCCTGGCCAGCATACGTTTAACTTTACAAGAAGTTGATGGCCAGGCGCAGTGGCTCACACCTATCATCCCAGCACTTTAGGAGGCCAAAGTGGGAGGACTGGTTAAGCCCAGGAGTTTGAGACCAGTCTGGGTAACATAGTGAGACCCTCATCTCTACTAAAAATTTGAAAAATTAGCCGGACATGGTGGTGTGCACCTGTAGTGCGGGAGGAATAAGTTTAAGAGATTTACTGTATTAATACAACATGGTAACTCTAGTTAATAACAATGTACCATAGACAGCAGTCCCTCCTTATTTGAGGTTTCCCTTTCTGCAGTGCAGGTACCTGTGGTCAACCGCAGTCCCACAATAGGTGGGTACAATACAGTACAATACGATATTTTGAGAGAGGGAGACCACATACGTATAATTTTATTACAGTGCATGGTTGTAATTGTTTTATTGTATTATTATTCATTATTGTGGTTCATCTCTTACTACGCCTAATTTATGAATTAAGTTTTATGATAGGTACTCTCCATGATCTTGGAACATATTTTCCCTGGATAAGCGGGGACTACAGGACTCAAAAATTGCTAAGAGAGTAGATTTTAAGTGTTCTCACCACATGCACACAAAATAAGAATGTGAGGAACGCATATGTTAATTAGCTCAACTTAGTCATTCCACAATGTATATGTATTTCAGAACATCATGTACCAGCCCAGTGAGGTGGCTCACATACGTAATCCTAGCACTCTAGGAGGCTACGGTGGGAGGATCAAGCATCGCTTGAGCTCAAGAGCTCAAGACCAGCCTGGACAACATAGTGAGACCCCCTCTCTACTAAAAATAAAAATAGAAATAATTAGCTGGGCATGGTAGTGGGCATCTGTGGTCCCGACTACTGGAGAGGCTGAGGCAAGAGGATTGCTTGAGCTCAGATCAAAGCTGCAGTGAGCTGTAATTGAACCACTGCACTCCAACCTGAACAACAAAGCAAGACCCTGCATCAAAAACAAAACAAAACATCACATACCCATTAAGGCCCCCACACCCAGGATGACTTTCCATAGAATCAGCCACTGGCAAATATGTTCCCGTCATTGGATTTGGCTAATATGCTCTGTTCCAAGGCTATTTCCACAGCCTCTCAGCTGCAGCTAGCCTTCACCGTGGAAAGGATATAATATATCTGACCTAGCTGCCCCTGGGGAACCTTGAAGCCTGGCCACTACTGCAGGTGCAGTAGTGAAAAGGTGTTAACACCTTTTTTTTTTTTTTTGAGATGGAGTCTTGCTCTGTTGCCCAGGCGAGAGTGCAGTGGTGCAATCTCCCCTCACTGCATCATCCACTTCCTAGGTACCAGCAATTCCCCTGCCTCAGCCTCCCGAGTAGCTGGGATTACAGGCATGCGCCACCACACCCGGCTGATTTTTGTATTCTTAGTAGAGATGGGGTTTCACCATGTTGGCCAGGCTGGTCTCAAACTCCTGACCTCAGGTGATCTGCCTGCCTCAGCCTCCCGAAGTGCTGGGATTACAGACGTGAGTCACTGTGCTTGGCCTGCAATACCTTTTTCTTACTCATTTCAAAGTCCATGGCCAGCACCCCTATAACAAAAGACAGGTTAATGAGATTTCTCTCATTAACAAGTAGATTTAAGAGTTTTATGTGACATGAAAGCCTTCAGAAATGAAGACCCAAAAACTCAGGGAAAACTGTGTCATTTTGAGGTTCCATGAAGAAGGCGTTGGCATGTAGACATGTGATATGAAAAAAACAGATACGATCTTGGGAGGCCGAGGAGGGCAGATCACAAGGTCAGGAGTTCAAGAGCAGCCTGGCCAATATGGTGCAACCCCATCTCTACTAAAAATATAAAAATTAGTTGGGCATGGTGGCAGGTGTCTGTAATTCCAGCTACTCAGTAGGCTGAGGTAGAAGAATTGCTTGAACCCGGGAGGCAGAGGTTGCGGTGAGCCGAGATTGTGCCACGGCACTCCAACCTGGGCAACAGAGCGAGACTCTGCCTCAAAATAAATAAATAAAAATAAATAAATAAAAAACAAGCATAAAACAGGTATGATTTCTTGGTCATAAATTGAGAGGGGAACCTACCAGGGCCCATTCTCATCATCTCTGTGCTGCATTCCTTCCTCTGGGTATAGGCAGGACACCTGTCACGTGACAGTCTTCAAGGGAAAAGGAATTTTAGTGTCTGTGACTGCCTCAAAGGAGAAGTAAGGGGAGGGGAGAGGAAGGCAGGAGGAGGTTGGAGAGAACCTGTTGTTCCTGAGGCCTTTCAATCTCCTTCACCTCAAAGCACTCAGCATGCCAAAGTTCCGGACTCAGGGATATCACGTTCTGAGATGCAACACAGGCAAGACCCCAGCTCCATCCACGTTTCTCCAAAAGCACAGGCATGATGTCATATGGTGACAAACACCCTTGTCCAAAGGAAGCCATAGGATATGCTCATTCTAGATTCACAAATACTCTAGAGGAACTCACACAATGGGATGGACCAGTGCCCCACACAGAGTACAAGGCCTCCCACCTCGGTTGAATTTCTTTTTTTTTTGAGAGGGAGTCTCGCTCTGTCGCCCAGGCTGGAGTGCAGTGACTTGATCTCGGCTCACTGCAACCTCTGCCTCCCAGGTTCAAGGGATTCTCCTGCCTCGGCCTCTTGAGTAGCTGGAATTACAGGTTTCCGCCACCACAACTGGCTAATTTTTGTATTTTTAGTAGAGATGGGGTTTCACCTTGTTGACCAGGCTGGTCTCGAACCCCTGGTCTCAAGTGATCTGCCCACCTCGGCCTAGTGCTGGGATTACAGACGTGAGCCACCAAGCCTGGCCCCACCTTGGCTAAATTTCTAAACATTATTTGGTAAAGTGAGGACCCCTCCAGCTGAGACACTGCCAGGAAACAGCTGCGAGTTTCTAGGCACCCACAGCACTCAAACAAACACAAAACATTTTGGTCCTTGTTGAGTTCTGGAGGCAACATATTCCTCATCTACAATTTATTCTATTTTATTTTTTAATAAAAGTTATTATTATTTTTTTTAATAGAGAGACAGGGTCTTGCTCTGTGACCCAGGCTAGAGTGCAGTGGTGTGATCATGGTTCACTGCAGCCTCGACCTCCTGGGCTCAAGCGATCCTCCCACCTCAGCCTCCCAAATAGCTGGGACCACAGGTATGCCATTCTGCCAGGCTAACTTTTTTTTACTTTTTGTAGAGATGGGGTCTCACTATGTTGCCCACATTGGTCTTTTTTTTTTTTTTTTTTGGAGACAGAGTGCAGGCTGGAGTGCCCAGGCTGGAGTGCCCAGGCTGGAGTGCAGTGGTGCGATCTTGGCTCACTGCAAGCTCCGCCTTCTGGATTCACACCATTCTCCTGCCTCAGCCTCCCGAGTAGATGGGACTATAGGCACCCACCACCATGCCCAGCTAATTTTTTTTTTTTTTTTGTATTTTTAGTAGAGCCAAGATTTCACCATGTTAGCCACAATGGTCTGTATCTCCTGACTTCATGATCCGCCCGCCTCGGCCTCCCAGTGGTGTGAGCCACCGCACCCAGCCTACGCTGGTCTTAATATCCCAGGCTCAAGCGATCCTCCAGCCTCAGCCTCCCAGTGTTGAGAGTACAGGTGTGAGCCACCATGCTTGGCCAGCAAATTTTCCTTAAGCCCATTTATGTTGCTACTTTCAAATCAACCCAGTTTGAATGGGCCCCTCTTCACCCAAAAGCTCTAGAATCTGCCCAAATTGCAACACAACAGGCACCCCCATCTGGGCTTCATCTCCCAACCTCCTATGGACTCCTTTACTGTAGAGGCTTTGGCAACCCCTCTCATGCTTCCTGGAGTCTCTGGATTACCCACAACCATCATAGATTTCCATGAGTTTCCTTTTTCTTTTTTTTTGAGACAGAGTCTCACTCTGTCTCCCAGGCTGGAGTGCAGTAGTGTGACCTTGGCTCATGCAAACTCTGCCCCCGGGTTCAAGCAATTCTCCTGCCTCAGCCTCCCTAGTAGCTGGGACTACAGGTACACACTACCATGCCTAGCTAATTTTTGTATTTTTAGTAGAGTCAGGGTTTTGCCATATTGGCCAGGCTGGTCTCAAACTCCTGACCTCAGGTGATCCACTCACCTCGGCTTCCCAAAGTGCTGGGAGTACAGGTGTGAACCACTGTGTAATCTGTGCCCGGTGTCCATGAGTCTCTGATGCAAGAGACGGCCCCTCTAGGACTCACACTATATGTCATTAGAAAGGCAATTGCTGGTCCCATATTGGGTTTTCCTGGAAACATAGGAGAGCCTGAGCCTGTGTCCCTGTGTACCCAGCTGCCCGTTATGCCTTGGGTCCTGGAAGCAGCACCCCACATGATCAACATGGCTGTGAGGCCTTCTTAACACAGGAGGCAGCCAGCCTGAGCCTCCCAGTATATCCTGCCTGCAGCAGAGGGTGGCCTCCCCATCCCCAGTTTCTTGCCGGATTCCGTGGTGCTGGAGGAGATCACCTCTTTCCTGGCCTCCTTAGCTACCTAGGGAGCCCTGTGGAAATAACTGAGTGAATAGCAAGGGGAGTTCATATACTTTATGGGTGACGGTGCCCCCATCACACAGGAGGAGCTTTCTGGAGAGTAGCTGCCTTTCATCCCTTCCTTAGGGTGTCCCTGACCAAGAACGGGTCAGCAAAATTAGCTGAGCTTCGGGCAGTCGTCTTAGCACCGGATGCCCAGGTCAACAATCGGCCACCTGTACACATTTCTAAAGATTCTTGAGCCATTGCCAATGATCTGGCCATGTGGTTCTGCCCAATGGCAGCACTAATAATTCCTCATTTACAGTAGCCCCCTTTGGGGTAAAGAACTCTGGGAATCTCCTGCCTCACAGATACTCCAAATATTAATCAAGTTCACGCATGTCTGTGCACATACCAAACACATAATGCAAGGCCTCCTTTTTCCTGTGGAGTTCCACACATTACTGATAGTGACCAAGGCACTCATTTCACCTCTTAGGAAGCTCAGTGCTGAGCTCTTGAACAAGGCATTCGATGGAATTTTCACCTCCTTCACTGGATCCAGGCTCCAGGCCTCACAGAGCATCTTAACGGCTTGTTGCACATGTCCACAGGCCGGGCATGGTGGCTCACGCCTGTAACCTCAACACTTTGGGAGGTCAAGGCAAGAGGATAACTTGAGACCAGGCGTTCAGGGTTGCAATAAGCTGTGATTGCATACTGCAGTCCAGCCTATGCAACATCCTGAGACCCCATCTCAGGAGTCAGTAAGGTGAGGGCGGCGGGGTGACCACTAGATTGGAAAACAAGGAGGTCTATGGGCATCCAAACAAGAATGAGTAAATGAATGAATACATGAGACAGACAGACACACACAGACACACACACACACACACCACACACAGAGAGAGAGAGAGAGAGAAAGGTAGAAAGATGAAGACAGAACAAAGGACAAGGTGTCACTGTTATTCCTTCACACCACAGTGACTCACTTTGGGAGGCTGAGGCAGGAGGATATCTTGAGATCAGGAGTTTGAGACCAGCCTGGGAAACATGGTGATACCTCGTCTCTACACATTAAAAAATTAACCAGGCATGATAGTGCATGCCTGTAGTCCCAGCTACTCAGGAGGCTGAGGTGGGAGGATCACTTGAGCCCAGGAGGTGGAGGCTGCAGTGAGCTGTGATTGCGCCACTGCACTCCAGCCTGAGGGACAGCGTGAGACCCTGTCTCTACAAAAAAAGATTCTATCATCTAAGTCAGCTTTGCAAATTCCTTCTTTATACAGAAATAAACTGCTAAGAGCCATTTCCATGATGTCGATATTTGTCTACTTAATATTCCTATCCATCTCTGATTGCCTTGTTTAATGCTCCCAAGAGGAAGCAATGTGCATTTTGCCTCTTCCTGGCCCCATTTTCCAGATGAGTAAAAAACTGAGGTTAGGAAAAGAGAGGGGCCCATATCTTCCAGAGAATCATGGGAGATAAGTTCGGGTTTCAACTTAGGTCTGTATGATTCCAAAAGCTATTCTCTTTCTTTTAAACCCGTAGAAACATTGACCCAATGAGACAATGCGTATATGAATCAATGTGATTTAGCCACTCCATCGTGTTAGAGATTTCAAAATTTTGTGATGTGCATCCTAAATGTATACAGTTTTGATGTGTTAATTTAAAAATAAACATATAATTTAAATTTAAATATATGATTCATCTACTCATGTCTATACTTACTAATCCAGTTAGTCATTTATTTGTTCGTTGATATATTTGGATAATGATAAAGAATACAGGCTCTGGAGTGGTTCAGCCTCCAGTTCTGACACTTTGGGTGACTGACTTCATCTTTTGAGACTCAACTGAACCTGAAGGGTGAAATTTTTCAGGTAAAAGTGACGTGTTTGTTTTTAAATCGACACTAAAATTGTATATACTTATGGTGCACAACACAAAAATTTGAAATATAGAACATGATGGAATGGTTAAATCAAGCTCATTCATATATGCATTGTCTCATATGCTTACATTTAATCTTTTTTTTTGGGACAGAGTCCCACTCTCTTACCCAGGCTGGAGTGCAATGCTGCAATCGTAGCTACTACAGCCTCAAACTCCTGGGCTCAAGTGATCCTGCCACCTCAGCCTCCCACATAGCTGGGACTACAGGCATGTGTCACCATGCCTTGTTCATTTTTTCAGTTTTTGTTTGTAGAAACAGGGTCTCACTATGTTACCCAGGCTGGCGTCTAACTCCCAGCCTCAAGCCATCCTCCCACCTCAACCTCCCGAAGTGCTAGCATTATAGCCATGAGCCACCATGCCTGGTCCCATACTAATATTTACTTGTAGTGAGAACACTTAAAACCCTACTCTGTCAGTAATTTTCAAGTACACAATACGTTGTTACTAACTATATACGTGGTAATTTTTAATTTGCATGAATGCTCCTTAAAATCAGGGACCCTGCCTTATTTTTTGTATTCAGTTTTACTGGAGATAAATTCCACGTCAGTAAACGTGATTCTCTTAAAAATCCACACACACAAAAAAAGAGAGAGGTTGAGTTAGGTCGTTGGTATTTTTGCCTTTGTTTCTTTGCTTATTTCGTTGAGGTTTATTGTAAAACTTGATACCAGAAAAAGGAAGAAGTGGCGTTTCGGTGCTGTCAGTGTGTGTGAAGTGTGTCCTTTCCACAGTCATGGCGCTTTTTTATCCTCTCTGCCCAAAGAAGGAAAGCTCTTAACAGCCAGCAGGGGGCTTTGTGGGGACCGGGGTTATCAACGCCAATCACGCTGACCAATGATGTGTTAAAGCAGTTAGGTTGTTTCTAAGAGCAAATCAAAAGCTACGGTTCTGTGATTCTGAAATAAGACATGGACAGAGACTGGAGACCCAGAGAGAAAGTGAAGGACTAAAAGACAGTTGTAGGGTGGGGGTTTGCTCTGCTCTGTTTTGTCCTGGGGTTTTTTTGTTTGTTTGTGCACTCTGTCTGTCTGACTGCTTTTCTTTTTCTTTTCTTTTTTCTTTTTCTTTTTTTTTTTGTTTTGAGATGGAGTCTCTCTCTGTAGCCCAGGCTGGAGTGCAGTGGCGCAATCTTGGCTCACTGCAACCTCTGCCTCCCGGGTTTGAGGGATTCTCCTGCCTCAGCCTCCTGAGCAGCTGGGACCACAGGTGCCCGCCACTACACCTAGCTAGTTTTCGTATTTTTAGTAGAGACAGGGTTTCACCAGGTGGGTCAGGCTGGTCTTGAACTCCTGGCCTCAAGTGACCTGCCCGTCTCGGCCTCCCAAAGTGCGGGGATTACAAGCGTAAGCCACTGAGCCTGGCCCTGACAGCTTTTCTCTTGGTTTGTTTCTTAATCCCCCTTCCTCTGAGTCTAATTCCCTTTTTGTTCTCATTTTCTCTCTCTGTCCCCTCTCTCTCTCCTTCTTTCTCTCCTCCATTCCTCCTAGATGAAGCAAAAACTCAGATAAACCAGCACAGAGCCCAGGCGTGGTGGCTCACACCTGTAATCCCAGCACTTTGGGAGGCCAAGGCAGGGAGGTTGCTTGAGGCCAGGAGTTCAAGAAGAGCCTGGCCCACCTGGTGAAACCCTATCTCTACTAAAAATACAAAAATTAGCTGGACATGGTGGCATGTGCCTGTAATCCCAACAGGAGGCTAAGGCACAAGAATAGCTTGAACCCAGGAGGTGGAGGTTGCAGTGAGCGGAGATCGCACCCCTGCACTCCAGCCTGGATGACAGAGCGAGACTCCATCTCAAAACAAAAGACAAAAAACAGCACAAAGTTCCCTTGTCCTGTGATTCATTTTCTCTCTCTCTCTCTTTCTACCATTTCTCCTTCCCTGTGTCTTTTTTTTTTTTTTCTCTGTGGATTTTATTTAAGCAATAGAAGTTCTTATGCAAAGAAAAACTTTATGGAATTAGATTGATCAACTTCATATGTATATATATGAACTCAGTTCAGAAACTCTCTTCTGCACCTGCCTGATCACCTATTCAGAAGTCTGTTCCTTCATCTCTTTCTGGGACTCTTTCTAGCTCGGGCTTCCTGCCCCTCCTGTCCACTCTCCTGCTTTCACAGCCTCTCCTTCCCCCTGCCCCTCCCCTGCACTGCATTGGGATGGGCCCCAGGTGTCCCAGGTCTCCCCACCCTCCTTTGTCACTGGAGTCAGGATTAGAACCCAGCTCCATCGTCACCTTGAGTCATCAGTCCCGGGGCTGCTGGCTGACTTGCAGAGGAGAGAGGGAGTGGGGCTGGGTCTTCCCACTCTGGGTCCTTTCCTCCTTCCCCACTCCATTTAGCTGTAAAGCTCAATTAAATGTGATTAGCTGAGAAGAGTTTCTGCAGAATTAGAGGACGCCCCACCCCTGTCTTCCTGGTCCCCTTCCCTCAACCCGGAAATTGGATGGGCCAAGACAAAGAGAGTTAAGAGCTTTGTCAGTGGTCTGTCTGGAGCGACAGATGGAAGGAAAGGGACCGGTTGAGCAACATGACAGGTGGCTGAGGAGCCAGGTGCAGAGTGGTAGAGTTGGCTGGCGGAGGGGCCAGCAGATGAGATGACAGGCAGGTAGGTCGACGGAGAGATAGCAGCGACGTGGACAGGCCAAACAGTGACAGCCACGTAGAGGGTCTGGCAGACGAAGAGACAAGGTGAGAAGGAGGTAGGCGACTGCCAATGAGGGAGTGACACGCAGGAGGACAGGTAGAGAGAGGACAAGCAGGTCATCCCCTTGGTGACCTTTAAAGAGAAGCAGAGAGGGCAGAGGTGGAGGGCATGGGGAAAGGGTGACCTCTGAGATTCCCCTTTTCCCCCAGACTTTGGAGGTGACCCGCCATGGGACCCAGCATCTTTTTGCTCCTGTGTGTTCTTGGTGAGTTCTCCTGGAGCAGGGAGAGGGCAGGACTGGGACTGGGTCCCTCCATCCCCCATGAGGAGGCCCCACCCCCTCCCCATCTCAGCTCTGGCCCCCAGCCTGGTGGTGAGGAGGACAGCGGCTTTCTCTCTGCCTCCATTTAGCTGCAGATCTCAGGGCACTGCTCACCTCGGTCTCCCCTATCCTTCGATCCCTCTTCCCTTCCGTCCCTCTCTGAATCTCTGCCTCTCCGTTTCCCTCCTATGTGTAAGCATCTTTCTCCCTGGGTCTCTTTGGTGTTTCATGGTCTTTTTCTATCACTGGGTCTCTCTCTCTCTCTCTCTCTCCTCTCTCTCTCTCTCTCTCTCTCTCTCTCCCCCTCTCTCTCGCTCGCTCTCTCTCCTGCCTGTTTCTCTCTCTCTCTCTCTGTGTGTGTGGTGTGTGTGTGTGTGTGTGTGTGTGTGTGTGTGTTTCCATCTCTGTATCTTTTATTCCTCTCTCTGACCCAGGCCCCTGTCTGTCCCCAGGGCTCAGCCAGGCAGCCACACCGAAGATTTTCAATGGCACCGAGTGTGGACGTAACTCACAGCCGTGGCAGGTGGGGTTGTTTGAGGGTACCAACCTGCGCTGCGGGGGCGTCCTTATTGACAGCAGGTGGGTCCTCACAGCGGCTCACTGCAGCGGCAGGTAAGCCCCAGGCTGAGTCCCTTCCTGGGGTGGGCGAAGAGAGGACTACGGGAAGGCAAGTGCTAGGGGTAGGATCACAAGGGAGGGCAGTGCCCACTGGGAAGAAGCTGGTCCTGCAACAAGAGAATCTGAGGTTAGACCAGGAGTGGAACTTCCTTAGCAGTGGGCCTGGGGTGGTGCTGGGCAGCGTGAGGTGTGGTATGTGTGGAGGGCCGGGGAGGGTCCTGGAACCTGCCCTCCTGCCTCTCCATTCCTGCATGTACCCTTTCTTTCCTATATGACATCTGCCACTCCCCCCAGCCATTCCCTGACCCAGTCTGGGCCCGGGGCCCAGGTCTGACCCAAACTCTTTTTTTTTTTTTTGAGACAGAGTCTTGCTCTGTCACCCAGGCTGCTGTGCAATGGCGCGATCACAGCTCACTGCTGTCTTTGCCTCCCGGGTTCAAGTGATTCTCCTGCCTCCGCCTCCTGAGTAGCTGGGATTACAGGCACCTGCCACCATGCCCAGCTAATTTTTGTATTTTTTGTAGAGACGGAGTTTTGTCATGTTGACTGGGCTGGTCTTGAACTCCTGGCCTCAAACGACCTGCCCACCTTGGCCTCCGAAAGTGCTGGGATTACAGGTGTGAGCCACTGCATCTGGCCAACATGACCCAAACTCTTTGTGTAACCTCAGAGACTATGCCTGGCACCTCTCTGGGCCTCAGTGGACTGATGCTCTGGAATCTTTCCTTCTTTCTTTCTCTCTCTTCCTTCCTTCCTTCCTTCTTCTTCTTTTCTTTTTTTTTTTTTTCCTTGGAGACAGAGTCTTGCTCTTTCTGTCACCCAGGCTGGAGTGCAGTGATGCTATCTTGGCTCACTACAGCCTCAACCTCCTGGGCTCAAGTGATCCTCACACCTCAGCCTCCCAAGGAGCTGAGACCACAGGCCTGCACCACCACATCCGGCTAAGTTTTAAATTGTTTTGTAGAGACAGGGTTTCGCTATGTTACCCAGGCTGGTCTCAAACTCCTCAGCTCAAGCGATCTTCCTGCCTTGACCTCCCTAAATGCTGAGATTATAGGCGTGAGCCACTGCTCCTGGCCTGGAACTTTTTTGTGAAAGGGGAGCTCAGATGCAAAGAAATAGAGACTCAGGAGAGAGAGAGAGGGCCAGCAGAGACGCCATTCACCAACCCACTCGTTCATTCAGTCAGCAGCGTGGATGGCACATGCTCTGTGCCAGGCAGTGGGAATAAGGCGGTGAACAAGGCCCACTGATGTCCCTGTCTTCGTGGGCTTCACTGGCCGAGACAATCAGACAGAGAGGCCCGGCGCAGTGGCTCACACCTATAATCCCAGCACTTTGGGAGGCTGAGGTGGGCAGATCACTTGAGGTCAGGAGTTTGAGACCAGCCTGACCCACATGGTGACCCACACACTAAAAATACAAAAATTAGCCGGGCGTGGTGGCGGGCACCTATAATCCCAGCTACTCAGGAGGCTGAGGCAGGGAAATTGCTTGAACCCGGGAGTCGGAGGTTGCAGTGAGCCAAGATGGTGCCACTGCACTCCAGCCTGGGTGACAGAGCGAGACTCTGTCTTGAAAAAAAAAGGGGGAGGAGAGAGAGAGACACAGATGCAGGGACATGGGAGGAGAAACAGTGAACACCCAAGATGGAAAGAGAGTGATGGAGGTCGGGAATAAGAGCCTGCAAGAGAGACTTGGAGAATGAGAGGCGCGGGGGAGAAGACAGACAGTGAGAGGCAGAGCAGCGGGGAGTGGCAGCAGGGCCTGGGAGTGTCCGTGGAGGGGTGCAAGGTGGGGGACTGCCTGTCTGCCACCTGCTCAGCTGTCGCCACCGGCAACAGGTACTGGGTGCGCCTGGGGGAACACAGCCTGAGCCATCTCGACTGGACCGAGCAGATCCGGCACAGCGGCTTCTCCGCGACCCACCCCGGCTACCTGGGAGCCTCCACGAGCCATGAGCACGACCTCCGGCTTCTGCGGCTGCGCCTGCCCGTCCGCATAACCAGCAGCGTTCGACCCCTGCCCCTGCCCAGTGATTGTGCAACTGCTGGCACCGAGTGCCACGTCTCAGGCTGGGGCATCACCAACCACCCATGGAGTAAGGGGCCCGGGGCCAGGGGTCAGGGGTCAGGGGTCAGGATGGGTACAAGTCTGGGATACAGGGCGAGAGGTCACATCACGACACCTTAGAGGAAGGATGGGTAAAGGGTCAGGATGTGGGATGGGACATCAGGATCATGTTGTGGGGTCAGAGATTATGGTGGATTGGGGTCTTGGGAGTCAAAGGGGTTAAGGGACTAGGTATGAAGTCAGGGATCCGAGGTCAGAGACATGGTCAGAGGTCAGAGTGTGTCAGGGTTCATCACACTGAAGCAAAAGGCATAGTATATATATATATATATGTAAATAGGATATGGGCCTTATGGGTCATGGGTCTGGGGTTAGAGGTCACTGTAGAATTAAGGTCATGGGATCCAGAGGTTGTACAATCTAGTTAGAATCTGAGGATGGACATTGGGATTCTATCCGAAATCACATATCTGAGATTGGAGGTCATAGCGTTTGGGGTGTGAGGTCCAAGATTTCAGGTCGTGGAGGCTGGGGCCGAATAAACTAGGATCAGGGGTCACTGGCATTGGAAGCAGTGAGGTTTGCAAGATGCGGAGCTGAGGTTGGAGGTTAAGGTAAAGACAGGGACATGGGGTCAGGAGACAAGATATGAGATCAAGCTGGGATCATAAGGTAATAAGATAGAAGGTCAAAGATCACAGTAGCAGGCACTGAAGAGGGTGAGGTCTGGACTCGTTTTCTCTGAGGCTGGAGAGACAAGAAAGGTCTTGAGTTATGCCACTCAAAGTCAAATGTCAAAGACCAAAGAGACTGTCAATCATCTGGGGTCATGATTCATATGAAATTAAGCCATAAATATGTAACTTGGAGGTTTCAGGATTGTAGTACAGGTTGGTGAGGGGCTGGGATATTGACTCAGATGGGCCACATCGAGGGAAGAGGGATGTGACCTCAAAGTGGGAAGATTTAGGGGACCCTGCAGCACGCATGTTCCCTCTCCAGACCCATTCCCAGATCTGCTCCAGTGCCTCAACCTCTCCATCGTCTCCCATGCCACCTGCCGTGAGGTGTATCCCGGGAGAATCACGAGCAACATGGTGTGTGCAGGCGGCGTCCCAGGGCAGGATGCCTGCCAGGTGAGCGTGCGTAGGTCACCAGGACAGAAAGGGAAGGGGAGGGGCTGGAAGCAGGAGAGGAACTGATGGAGGATGAATCAGGGAAAGGGGATGCTGGAGAGAGATGGGGTCAAAAAGGAAGGCAGAGGCTGGGTGCCGTGGCTCACACCTGTAATCCCAGCACTTTGGGAGGCCAAGGCGGGCAGATCACTTGAGGTCAGGAGTTCAAGACAAGCCTGGCCAACATGGTGAAACCCTGAATCTACTAAAAATACCAAAATTAGCTGGGGGTGGTGGTGCAAGTCTGTGGTCCCAGCTACTCGGAAGGCTGAGGCAGGAAAATCGCTTGATCCCGGGAGGCGGAGGTTGCAGTGAACTGAGATCGCGCCACTGCACTCCAGCCTGGGCGACAGAGCCAGACTCTGTCTCTAAACAAAATAATAATAATAATAGTAATAATAATAATAATGGAGGAGAGGCCCAGGATAAGGGAGGGAGAGAGACAGGGAGTATGAGGGAGGATCAGGGAATGGAGGAGGGGGAGGGGCAGGGAGAGAAGAGGGAGGAAGGGAACAGAGAAGGAAAGATGGGGTGGGGGGCAGAGGGAAAGGCAGTAAAACAGACAGAGAGAACTGGGAGCCCAGACAGGGAATCAGCTATTTCTGGGGCTGTAAGTCTTTCCCACACCATTCTCCAGTTGGTGCTGTCCCAGACCGAGAGAGATTTGAGGATGGTGGCCTCTCCCTTCATTGGTCAGGGCCCCAGCCATTGTCCTTGAGAGAACTCTGTGCTCCTGATGGAGTCCTGCCCACCTTCCCTGGGATTGGTCATTAGTGATGACACTCTCTCCCCTCATTGGTCAGAACCCCAGCCATTGTCCTTGAGAGAACCTCTACCCTTTATGGAGTCCCACCCTCCTCCCCTGGGATTGGTCATTGGTAATAGTGTTCTCTCTCCTCATTGGTCAGGGCCCCAGCCATTGTCCTTGAGAGAATGCTCTACTCTTTATGTTGTCTTGACAGCCTCCCCTGGGATTGGTCATTGATGATTGTGCTCTCTCTCCTCGTTGTTCAGGGCCCCAGCCATTGTCCTTGAGAGAACCTCTGTCCTTTATGGAGTTCCACCCTTCTTCCCTGGGATTGGCCCCTAGAGACAGTGGCTCTTCTCTTTTGATTAGCCATTACCATTGTCCTCTGGGAAAGTGATTATACTCTTTCCTCTTTTGACCAGACTTGGAGCCCTCCCCAAGGCCCAGGACTGGGTTGGAGGGTTGGAGAGGAAAACGGAAATAAGATGTCTCCCTTGTTCAGACAGTATTTCTCTTCCTTTCCAGGGTGATTCCGGGGGCCCCCTGGTGTGTGGGGGAGTCCTTCAAGGTCTGGTGTCCTGGGGGTCTGTGGGGCCTTGTGGACAAGATGGCATCCCTGGAGTCTACACCTATGTTTGCAAGTATGTGGACTGGATCCGGATGATCATGAGGAGCAACTAACCTGTTTCCTCCACCTCCACCCCTTAGCTTGGGTACCACTCTGACCCTCAGAGCACCAATACCTCCTCCATCACTTTTCCTGGCTCCACTCTTGTTGGCCTGGGAACTTTTTGGAACTTTAACTCCTGCCAGCCCTTCTAAGACCCATGAGCAGGATGGAGAGAAGTGTGCAATGGTCTGGAATAAATATAAATGAAGGAGGGGCCATGTCTGTCCATTTGAAGTCCCCATGCTGGTTGAGACTGGAAGAAGGACTCAATAGTTTCCCTAGCTCATACAAGTAGAAACAGAGCTCAAATAAGGCCAGGCGCAGTGACTCACACCTGTAATCCCAGCACTTTGGGAGGCTGAGGCGGGTGGATGACTTGAGGTCAGGAGTTCGAGACCAGCCTGGCCAACATGGTGAAACCCCGTCTCTTCAAAAATACCAAAAAAAAAAAAAAAAATTTAGCTGGGCATGGTGGCATATGCCTGTAATCCCAGCACTTTGGGAGGCTGAGGCGGGTGGATCACCTGAGGTCAAGAGTTCAAGACCAGCCTGGTCAACATGATGAACCCTATCTCTACTAAAAATACAAAAATTAGCCGGGCATGATGGCGCACGCCTATAATCCCAGCTACTCTGGAGGCTGAGACAGGAGAATTGCATGAACCCATGAGGCAGAGGCTGCAGTGAGCCGAGATCAAACCATTGTACTCCAGCCTGGGTGACAGAATGAGACTTCATCTCAAAAAAAAAAAAGAAAGAAAGCAAGCAAGCAAGAAAGAAAAACAAACAAACAAAACCCAAAAAAACAAGGCTCAATAGGATGAGGGTCTTCCCTGAGTAGTTACTCAGAAATGTAATAGAAAAAATTACCTATAATAATACAGGCTGGGTACAGTGGCCCACGCCTGTAATCCCAGCACTTTGGGAGGCTGAGGCGGGTGGATGACTTGAGGTCAGGAGTTCGAGACCAGCCTGGCCAACATGGTGAACCCCGTCTCTTCAAAAATACCAAAAAAAAAAAAAAATTTAGCTGGGCATGGTGGCATATGCCTGTAATCCCAGCACTTTGGGAGGCTGAGGCGGGTGGATCACCTGAGGTCAAGAGTTCAAGACCAGCCTGGTCAACATGATGAAACCCTATCTCTACTAAAAATACAAAAATTAGCCGGGCATGATGGCGCACGCCTATAATCCCAGCTACTCTGGAGGCTGAGACAGGAGAATTGCATGAACCCATGAGGCAGAGGCTGCAGTGAGCCGAGATCAAACCATTGTACTCCAGCCTGGGTGACAGAATGAGACTTCATCTCAAAAAAAAAAAAGAAAGAAAGCAAGCAAGCAAGAAAGAAAAACAAACAAACAAAACCCAAAAAAACAAGGCTCAAATAGGATGAGGGTCTTCCCTGAGTAGTTACTCAGAAATGTAATAGAAAAAATTACCTATAATAATACAGGCTGGGTACAGTGGCCCACGCCTGTAATCCCAGCACTTTGGGAGGCTGAGATGGGAGGATGGCTTGAGCTGAGGAGTTCGAGATCAGCCTGGCAACATGGTGAAACCTCGTCACTACAAAAATACAAAAAATTAGCTGGGTGTGGTAGCGCAAACCTGTAGTCCTGGCTACTTGGGAAGCTGAGGTGGGAGGATCACCCGAGCCAGAGAGGTGGCAGCTGCAATGAGCCGAGATCACACCACTGCACTCCAGGCTGGGCAATAAAGTGAGACCTTGTCTCAAAAGCAAAAATCCAACAATATAAATAAGAGCCATGTTTCTTCATCCAGAACAATAGAAACAGTGCCCAGAGCTTATAAGCTTTTCAAGAGTCCACAAAAGACCTGAGAAGGAAAAAGAAAATTGTTAGCTCCAAAATACCAGACGAAAGCTGCAAAGTCAACATTTATGACCATTTAATCCAGTGTCCATAAAGCATAACATTCTTTCCACTACTCAACTGCAGTTTACTTTCTTGTAATCAAGCATACATTGTTTCTTTAATGTGGGACGTGGCTTTGTTCTAATATGTATGCAATGATGGAGGGTGGAGTGCAGCCTTGGAAAGCAGGAGGGCTCGGCCTATGTCTTAAAATTCTCCTGCCTACCCCTTGGATTCTGTCTCCACTGGGACTCAGGAGGTGAGGGGAGAACATCTCTCTAAATGCACTGAAGGGGAATTGGAGGAGGGAGGGAGTGTGGGGTGATCATAACAGCGGAGGCATATTTGCTGAGCCCCTCTGCAGTCTGCTCTTTCCAAATGGACCCTCCTGGAGGCCTGATCCCAACCTTCCCTGCAAGCAGGTCTGTCACCCCCATCTCTCAGATGAAGAAACTGAGCCTCGCAGGGGTGGAGTCCCTTGTCCCCACGTCATAAGGGTAGTCATAGTGGTAGGAAGAGGAAGCACCTAGCTTTGAGGCCAGGGCTGGCTGTTGTCAGAACCTAGGCCCTCCCCTGCCTTGCTCCACATCTGGTTAGGGGAGAGAGGGGAGGAAAGCCAAGGGAAGGCACCTAGCTGAAAACAAACAAGTTGGGTGAAGCAGGAATCCGCGCTCAGGTTCTGCAGATGCAGAGGTTGAGGTGGCTGCAGGACTGGAAGTCATCGGGCAGAGGTCTCGCAGCAGCCAGTAAGTGAACCGCTGGAGTCGGGCTGCCTGGGAGGCAGGGAGAAGTGGGCAAGGGAAGGGTCAGCAGAGAAGCAAGGCCCCAGAGGAGCCCTGGGGTGGAGCGCAGCCAAGGGCTCTGTTCCCTTTCCTGGACTCAGCTTCCACAGGCCCTGACCTGCCTCCCCCACCCTCCGGTCCTGCCCCACCTCTGTGACACCCCAGCACCCCCCTCCTTGCAAAGGAGAAGGGAGCGGCCTAGGGGAGGCCAGGGACCCACCTGGGCTGGGGCTGTGGAAAGGGAGTGACTGGGACAGGAGGAAAAAGAGAGACAGAGATTAGATGGAAGGAGAGGGATTTCGAGACAAATTGCCAGAGATGCAGTCAGAGAGACTCACTGAGATAGATAGACTGAGACACAAAGATAGAAGGAATTAGAGAAAGGGCCACACAGAGCCAGATGGAGAGAGAAGACTGGAGATGGAGACGGGGATGAGGACAGAGAAAGGCAGACAGACACGTAGGGACGGAAAGAGAAAAATCACACAAAGTCAGAATTACTGAATGACAGGGAATGACACAGAGAGCAAGACACAGATTCAGAGACTCGGTAGGGAAAGGAAGGCTGCAGACAGACAGACAGAGGGAGGCTGAGACACAGGGAGAAGAGGCCTCTTGGAGAGGTGGCACAGGCAGGCAGCCAGTGCCTCTGAGGTCTACGGGGAGGGCCCCCCCCACACCCCGCCCTGGGGCATTAAGGCAGGGCTTGGAGGCCAGTCATCCTGGGCCCGCCTGGGGCCGTGTCCCCGCCTGCCCGCCTGCCTGGTGCCTGGCACCTGGCGCTCCAACCCAGCCTACCTGCTGTAGCCGCCGCTGCCGCCTCTGCCGCCACTGGGCCCCCAGAGCCCCAGCCCCAGAGCCTGTGAGTCCAGGAGGAAAGGGAAGCCATCCCTCCCGATCCAGGTCCAGGTGTCAGCCCTCCCCAAGGACACCTGTCCCGCTTGGGCACCCATTTCTCCCTCTGCTCTGTCCTTCTCTGCTTGGGTGGGGGTTCCTGGCCTCTCTCTGCACCTCTCACCTCCAATGGCTGTTCCCAGCCTCAGTTACCTCTGATCTCCATGGCTTCAGCTGCTGAGCTGGCCCTTCCTCCCACCCCCGCTGGTCAGGGCAGCTGAGGGCACTGGCCCTCCCCTTGACCAGCCCCGCCCAACTCTGCTTGGCTGTCCTTCAAAAGGTCAGGGGTTTGGCAGGCAGGGGTTCAGCAAGCTGGGTGACGGGGGGCCCAGATATTTTCTGGGGCTGAGCCCCCACTCTCCCCCAGCAGACCTCAAAGGCTCCATATCGCTCTGCTGTGAAGACAATGAAAAAGGGGTGGCTACGGAACGGGGTCTGGTTCCCCTTGTCCTTCCACTCCAAGTGGCTGGGGCCTGGCCAGCTCTCAAGGCAAGAAGGACAACATCCTCTGACATGTGCCGAGGAGGTCCCATGGCTGACTTGAGCAGGGCCGGCCCGTGACTTGCCGGTCAAAGCCCCTCCCAACAACTTCCACATGGTTCTTGGTATCTTGGAAGCTTCTAGCTGTGACCAGGCCCTCTCCAAGGCCACCCTCGACACCTAAGATATATTTTAAGTGTTTGGAGATCCGAGTGCTGTGAGAAACAGGGGATTTCCCCAACCTTGTTTCTCTCAAGTGGGGAGCAGGAGCAGGTGAGGGAGAGAGGAGAGGGCATGAGGCAGCCCCCGACTTCCCTGTAAAGTGATGCGGCCCCATGTCCCTCCTTGTTCCCAGAAGAACCTGGGGCCCGCCCCTCCCCCCTCCAGGCCATGAGGATTCTGCAGTTAATCATGCTTGCTCTGGCGACAGGTACGGCAGGGGATGGGGGCAGGGCAGGAGCCTCCCTCTCGCATCTCTGGGATCCCCTAACCCTCTGTGTCCGGACAGTGACAGGGCTGATTCCAAATTACGGAACAACCCATAAGGCGTCTGACCTGGGAGCAGCCGTCATGAGGGCCTGGATGCCCTTCCAGATAATCCCTTTAAATGCCAAAGGAGGAGAGGTCAAGGGGGTCCTAAAGGGTCCCGGAAAGGGGCCAGGGAAGCTGGAGTTGGGGGAGCGGTCACTCAAAGCGCACAGGACAGGGGCTACCAACCAGTATGGAAGTATTTCCTTTTTTTTTTTCCCCCAGAGGCAAGGTCTCGCTCTATTGTCCAGGCTGGAGTGCAGTGGTGCCATCATGGCTCACTGCAGTCTTAACTTCCCGGGCTTAAGTGATCCTTAAGCCATCTCAGCCTCCCCGGTAGCTGGGACCACAGGCACCTGCCACCAAGCGAGGCTAATTGTTTGATTTTTTTGTAGAGATGGAGGCGGGGGTGGGGGTTCTCACTATGTTTGCCTAGGTTGGTCTTGAACTCCTGGGCTCAAGCAATCCTCCCACCTTAGCCTCTCAAAGTGCTGGGATTACAGGCATTTGCACCCGATCCTATGGGAGTATTTTCATCCTTTAATACCCGGCCCCAGCATCCAGCGCAACCCAGAGGGACACCAGACCAGGGCCCAGACCACCCACCCTCTTTCTCTCCTCCCCACCCCCATTTCTGGGAGCCCTCCTGGTCTACCACCTCTCCTTCCTGAGCCCCTCCTTTTGCTCTCACTCCCTCCAGGGCTCGTAGGGGGAGAGACCAGGATCATCAAGGGGTTCGAGTGCAAGCCTCACTCCCAGCCCTGGCAGGCAGCCCTGTTCGAGAAGACGCGGTTGCTCTGTGGGGCCACCCTCATTGCCCCCAGCTGGCTCCTGACAGCAGCCCACTGCCGCAAGCCGTGGGTGCGGGGGCTGGGGCGGGGCCGGGAGGGGGCTGGGAATGGGGAGATGGATGGAGAGAAGCTCGGGGATAGCGATGCGGGAAAGGGGATTAGAAATGGGGACGGGTAGTGTCAGCAAGGTTGATGGGCTTGAGTTGGGATTGAAGATAGGGGGATGAATGGGGTTAGGATGGGGCTATGACTGGGAAGGGGGCTTCGGTGGGAGACGTGGAAGAGGTTGGAAGCGGAGTGATGTTTCTTCACCCTCAAAGGTGTCACTCACCTCTCCCAACCATGTCTCCCCCGACCTTTCCTCCTCCAACTACCGTCTCTCCCACCCACCTCAGCCGCTACATAGTTCACCTGGGGGAACACAACCTCCAGAAGCAGGATGGCTGTGAGCAGACCCGGACAGCCACTGAGTCCTTCCCCCACCCCGGCTTCAACAACAGCCTCCCCAACAAAGACCACCGCAATGACATCATGCTGGTGAAGATGGCGTCGCCAGCCGTCGTCACCTGGGCTGTGCGACCCCTCACCCTCTCCTCACGCTGTGTCACCGCT
Source organism: Trachypithecus francoisi (assembly GCF_009764315.1). Classification (NCBI taxonomy): domain Eukaryota; kingdom Metazoa; phylum Chordata; class Mammalia; order Primates; family Cercopithecidae; genus Trachypithecus; species Trachypithecus francoisi. Next base: position 6,318,650 of record NW_022681457.1, on the reverse strand, counting down.
GGCACCAGCTGCCTCATTTCCGGCTGGGGCAGCACGTCCAGCCCCCAGTGTAGGAGCTCCAGAGGGCAACCCGGCAAGGGGTGGTGGGGAGGGTGTGGTCATGATTGTGGAAGGGTTCGGGGGATCAGAGATGCGGTTCGCAGTGACGATGGTGGTATAAGTTGAGAGGATGAGTGGAAAACGTCAGGACAGGGGAGGGTGGGTACCGAAGTTGGGGCCTTGGAATCAGACAGACGGGATATGCAATCATACATCCATAATCTCCTGGTTGCAGGACCTTAGGCAAGCGGCTTCACCTCTCTGAATCTTGATTTTCTTCTCTATAAAATGAGAATAATTATACCCACCTGTCAGAATTGAATTAGAGATAATGTATATCAAGCAACTGGCATAAATCATTTATTGGATAGCAGGCTGGGCACAGTGGCTGACGCCTGTAATCCCAGCACTTTGGGAGGCCCAGGTGGGCAGATCACCTGAGGTCGGGACTTTGATACCAGCCTGGCCAACATGGTGAAATCCTGTCTCTACTAAAAATACAAAAATTAGCTGGGTGTGGTTGTGTAACCCCAGCTAATCAGGAGGCTGAGGCAGGAGAATCGCTTAAACCCAGGAGATGGAGGTTGCAGTGAGCCAAGATCACGCCACTGTACTCCAGCCTGGGTGACAGAGCAACTCTGTCTCAAAAAAAAAAAAAAAAAAAAAAAAAGCTGGATAGCATTGCTGTTGCTATTGTTACAAGAAGAGAGGTGAGTTGGCTGGGTCTAAGGACAGGGATTCACCCAGGGGCTGGGTCACAGCAAGCACTGCATTAGGGGTGGTGGCAGGGGGCTCATTCCCACAGCCCCTCCCGCTGTTTCCACAGTACGCCTGCCTCACAGCTTGCGATGCGCCAACATCACCATCATTGAGCACCAAAAGTGTGAGAACGCCTACCCCAACAACATCACAGACACCATGGTGTGCGCCAGCGTTCAGGAAGGGGGCAAGGACTCCTGCCAGGTCAGCGGGCAGGGCCTGGGTTTCCAACCACACCCCCATCCCATCCCCAGCTTCAATGACATCTTTACCGACATCCACAATTTCATCACCAACCTCAACCCGCCTCCCCCTGCAACTCCCAATCCATCTCTTCCCCTATTCCCATTTCTGACCTCAGCACAAACTTCAGCTCCATCCCTGTTTCCAGCTCCAACGTTCCTCAAACTCGTTTTTGAGACTAACCCCATCCTTTATCCCACCCATAATCCCAGCCTTATCGCCAAACCTATCACCATTCCCGGTGCCTCTCCATCCTCAGTCTCAGTCATTCTTAGGCCCCACTCCTAAGCACCGTCCCCACCTCCTCCCTGGCGAACACCGTGCTCAACGCTTTCTCTCACCGATGTTCTCTCTCCCTGTGCCCAGGGTGACTCCGGGGGCCCTCTGGTCTGTAACCACTCTCTTCAAGGCATTATTTCCTGGGGCCAGGATCCGTGTGCGATCACCCGAAAGCCTGGTGTCTACACGAAAGTCTGCAAATACGTGGACTGGATCCAGGAGACGATGAAGAACAATTAGAGTGGACCCACACACCACAGCCCAACACCCTCCATTTCCACTTGGTGATTGGTTCCTGTTCACTCTGTTAATAAGAAACCCTAAGCCAAGACCCTCTACGAACATTCTTTGGGCCTCCTGGACTACAGGAGATACCGTCACTTAATAATCAACCTGGGGTTTGAAATCAGTGAGACCTGGATTCAAATTCTGCCTTGAACTATTGTGACTCTGGGAATGATAACATCCGGTTTGTTCTCTGTTGTATCCCCAACCCCAAAGACAGCTCCTAGCCATATATCAAAATTTCAATAAACACTTGCTAAATGAGTGAATCTACTGAGTGCTTACTATGTGCTAGACCCTGATCCACTGGCTTTTATTTCATTTTATTTTATCTTATCTTAAGACAGAGTCTCGCTCTGTTGCCCAGGTTGGAGTATGGTGGCGCTATCTCTGCTCACTGCAACCTCCACCTCCTGGGTTCAAGCAATTCTCCTGCCTCAGCCTTCTGAGTAGCTGGGATTACAGGTGCCTACCACCACATCCGGCTAAGTTTTGTACTTTTAAGTAGAGATGGGGCTTTGCCATGTTGGCCAGGCTGGTCTCGAACTCCTGACCTCAGGTGATCTGCCCGCCTTGGCCTCCCAAACTCTTGGGATTACAGACATGAGCCACCGCGCCCCCCAGCTTTTATTAATTAAATTAAATTAATTAATCTATTTATAAGACAGTCTTGCTCTGTTGCCCATGCTGGAGTGCAGTAACAATCACAGCTCATGGCAATCTCAGTTTCCTGGGCTAAAGTGATTGTCCAGCCTCAGTCTCCAGAGTAGCTGGGACTACAGGCACATGCCATGAAGTCCAGCTAATATTTTTATTTTTCGTAGACAGAGGTCTCAGTATGCTGCCCCAGCTAGTCTCAAACTCCCGGGCTCAAGGAATCTGCCCTCCTCAGCCTCCGAAAGTGCTGGGATTACAGGCATGAGTCGCTGTGCCTGGCCTCCAAGCACTTTTAAATGTATCAACTAACTCAATCCTCATAAAACCCTATGAGATCGGTACTGTTTTCATACCTATTTTATAGATGAAGAAAGCAAGGCGATCTCTTTTCTTTTTTTTCTTTTGACATGGAGTCTCGCTCTGTCGTCGCTCAGGCTGGAGTGCAGTGGCGCCATCTCGACTTACTGCAAGCTCCACCTCCCGGGTTCACGCCATTCTCCTGCCTCAGCCTCCCGAGTAGCTGGGACTACAGGTGCCTGCCACCACGCCCGGCTAAGTTTTTGTATTTTTAGTAGAAACGGGGTTTCACCGTGTTAGCCAGGATGGTCTCGATCTCCTGACCTGGTGATCCGCCCGCCTCGGCCTCCCAAACTGCTGGGATTACAGGCGCGAGCCACCACACCCAACCTGAGGTGATCTCTTAACTACCAAGTGATGTGCCTGGAGTAAGGCTCTGTTTGTTTCCTTTCCTGTATAACTGTGCATGCAAAAGTATAACACAGTAAGTAAAGAAGTCAGTTAGCTTGCACATATTAAGACCTAACCAAAGGAGTTTATCATTGTTTTTCTCCAACTTCCGTGATAGGTAATTAGGTAGTGGAGACCTCTGCTGGCCAATATGGTAGCCACTAATTTTAATCTTCCAATTAAAATTACATAAAGCCAGAAATTTAACTCCTCTGTCTCACTTGCGATATTTCCAAGGCTGGATAGCCACACGTGGCTGGTGGTGTCTGGATTAGCTAGTGCATATAAAACATCACTGCAGAAAGTTCAGCTGGGCAACACTAACGATGGCCTCTGAAGAGGATGTCCCACAGAGAGAATCCAGAACTCACGATCTTTTTTTTTTTTTCTTTGAGACGGAGTCTTGCTGTGTCATGCAGGCTGGAGTGCAGTGGTGCGATCTCGGCTCACGACAAGTTCGCCTTCCAGGTTCAAGCGATTCTCCTGCCTCAGCCTCCCTAATAGCTGGGACTGCAGGTCCGTGCCAACATCCCCAGCTAATTTTTGCGTATTTTCAGTAGAGATGGAGTTTCACTATGTTGGCCAGGCTGGTCTTGAACTCCTGACCTCATGATCGGCCCGCCTCGGCCACCCAAAGCACTGGGATTATAGGCGTGAGCCACCACTCCTGGCCAACTCAGGATCTTTTGGGACGGTCGGCTCACCTCGCAGGACAGGTGGCTGGCATGAGCAGTAGGAGCCCAGAGTGGAACCAGGGCCTTCTGGTTGTTAAGTGGACTTGCTGTGTGACCTCGTGTGAGTCTGCCCTCTCTGAGCCTCTCACTCCTCACCTGAGATGAGAGAGTTGGCTGAGGTGATGCTGATGCCCCTCGCAGCTTTGACGTCCTGTGATTCAGGGGCCTGTGTGGCACCTGGTGGCACACAGATGGCAGGGAGGATGTGAGATGGCCACACACGGGTATGAGGCAAAGCCACAGCCCCCCAATACACACACGGGCTAGTCACGGGGACACACACAGAGCTCATGGCCACAGGGCAGGCATGGGTTTCCCTCTTTCCTTGTTTCTGTTTTTCTTAGCCCGGGTGCCTCCCTCCCTCCCTCTCTCTGTCTCTCTGGCTCCTTTAGCCTTGGTTTGTTACAATCTCCCTTTCCAAGCCAGCCTCTGTCCCTCCTACTCAACCTGCTTTATCTCCGGGCCTTCCTTCTTCCTCTTCCACAGTCTGGCTTCTCACATTGTCACTCTAGGTATGCACTTCCCGTTGATTTTCTCTTTCTCAGTGGCCTCTCATCCCGCCACCCCCAGCCTTCCTGGGGACATGAACCCTCTCCCCGCACCTGGGAAGCCTTCTTGGAACCCGGATCCGGGGAATCCCCACGGAAACCAGTTCCAAAAGGGATGAAAAAGGGGTGTTTCGGGCACTGGGAAAAGCCTGTATTCCAGGGCCCCTCCCAGAGCAGGAATCTGGGACCCAGGAGTGCCAGCCTCACCCACGGTATAATTAGACGCGAGGGAAAGGGAGGGAGGGAGCCCGGGGGTGGGGGTAGGGGAGGGCGGAGATGCTTCCGGACTCCTCAGGGTTAAAAGGGAAGGTCCGGCCAGGGGTCCCCGGGCAGAGGATACCAGCGGCGGACCACAGGCAGGGCAGAGGCACGTCTGGGTCCCCTCCCTCCTTCCTATCGGCGACTCCCAGGTAAAGCTAGTTGCACCTCACCCGGGTTGGGGTGGATTGCGAGAGGATGGGTGGGGACCCCCGGGCCACAGGGAGCCTCGGTTTCTCCACCTGCGGGACGCGGAAGTCCCCCCGCTGTAAGGTTGAGAAAGAGGCTCCCACTGGCTCCGAGCCTCGGATCCCCACCCCTCGCGTGAAGGAGGGGGAAACCCCGGGCGCGGCGTGGCTGCAGCCGGGGCAGCCCGGGCGCGGAGAGCGCTCCCCTCCGGCACAGGGAGGAGGGGGAGATGCTGCGAGGGGCGTCATTAGGGTAATTGCGCTCATTACCGCTGTTCCAGCCCGAATCTCCCATCTGTCCGCCCCTGGGGTTATCGGCTGCAGGTCAAAAGGGTGCTCGCGGGCTGGGGTGGCGCAGGCTGGGCGAATGAGCACGGCGAGGTGGGGGTCTCTAACGGAGCATCTATTTTAACCCGCCCCCCCCGCCACCCACCCACACACACACCCTAGCAGATCCTGGCCATGAGACTCCCGCACCTCCACCTCTCCGCCGCCTCTGGCGCCCGGGCTCTGGCGAAGCTGCTGCCGCTGCTGATGGCGCAACTCTGGGGTGAGGTGGGGGACAGAGGGCCGCGAGAGGCGCGGGTGGGAGGCGCTGGCGGGAGGAGAGTGTGCTCCTGTCACCAAGCCCTGCGCACCTCTTCTCCCCCGGGACCGCAGCACCCACCCAGCGCTCTGGAACAGGGCCCGCCCCCAAGTCAGCTGGGCCCTCTGGCTTGGCCACCGGCTGTCCCGCCCCACTCAGGCCCCGTCCGATTTCTGCCACCTGGATCCTCGCTCTTCCGTGGACTTCGCCGAGTTCTTTCTCCTCCTCTTACACCGCCCCATCCCGGCCCCGCCCCATTTTGCACCACCGTGTTTTATCCTGAGTCTTGCCTTACCGCTTTTTTGCCCTCTCTCCTCACTTTTTTCCTTCTTTTTTCTTTTCTTTTCTTTCTTCCTTTTTTCTCTTCCGTTCGTTCTTCCCTTCCTTTTATTTCTTCTTTCTTGTTTTACTTTCTCTTCTTTCTTTCTCTTTTTCTTTCTCTCTCCTTTCTTTCTTTCTCTCTCTCTTTTTTTTTTTTTTTTTTTTTTGAGACAGGCGTGCTCTGTTTCCACGGCTGCAGTACAGTGGCCCAACCAGAGTTCACTGCAGCCTCGACCTCCTGGGGGTCAAGCATGCTCAGCCTCCCAAGCAGCTGGTACCACAGGCATGCACCACCACACCTGGGTTTTTTTTTTTTTTGAGACGGGGTCTCACTCTGTCGCCCAGATTGGAGTGCAGTGGCCCAATCTCGGCTCATTGCAACCTCCACCTCCTGGGCTCAAGCGATTCTCCCACCTCAGCCTCCCAGGTAGCTGTGACTACAGGCGCATGGGTCCGCGACTGACTGGTGTGTGTGTTTGTGTGTGTGTGTGTGTGTGTGTGTAGAGACTGGGTCTCACTGTGTTGCCCAGGCTGGTCTTGAACTCCCGGGCTCAAGCGGTCCAACTGCCTCGATTTCCCAAAGTGCTGGTGTTATAGGCGTAAACCACTGCGCCCCACCCCTCTCCCGGTTTTCAATCCCGTTTTGTTATTCCCACCCCTTCTCCTCCCCGCTCCCCGAGTTCTGTCCCCTCTCCCTCACCTCCCCGCCGCGTTCGATCCCCGCCCCTCTATCTAGAATCTGCGGCGTTCTAGCCAGCTCTCTAGGCACGCTGCGTTCATTCCCTGCCCTCCAGACCCACCCTACTCTGTCTCATTACTCCACGCTACCCCATCCCAGCTTCCTTCAACTTTCACGCACTTCTTCTCCTCCCATTCCCTTCGGTGCACGCGAAACCCCCAATATTTCCCTACCACCCTCCCGTTCTGGCTGCGTCCTCTGTCCCCGAACGCAGTCCAGTCCCACAGCCCAGCTCCGACCCCAAACCCAGCCCTTGCCCTCCGTGCTCTGATCCCATCTCTTTTCTTTCTCCAGCCGCGGAGGCGGTGCTGCTCCCCGAAAACGACACGCGCTTGGACCCCGCAGCCTACGGCGCCCCGTGCGCGCGAGGCTCGCAGCCCTGGCAGGTCTCGCTCTTCAACGGCCTCTCGTTCCACTGCGCGGGTGTCCTGGTGGACCAGAGTTGGGTGCTGACGGCCGCGCACTGCGGGAACAAGTAGGAAGAGATCCATCCCCGAGGACGCCACGGGGGGCTGTGGAGGCGGCCTCCAGGGAGGAGCGGGCAGGGCCGGGGCACTTGGAACTCCCACAGCTGGAGGTGCGGTCCCTGGTGTCCTTCCAGCAGGAGGAGAGACCGGGCTTGCGCTGTGGCCGCCAGGGGGCGCTGTGGTCCTCCGCATTTCTGGGCCCGGCGCTCCTGTCCCGCTGATTCTCCTTGAGCTTTAGGAGGAGGCGATTGCCTGCAACACATTGAAGCCAGGGTCCGGTGTGGTCGGGAATTTAGAACTAAAGGAAAAGGTTCACTCCGTGAGTCCGCACTGAAGGAGGAAGGGCTGGGTATTATCACAGAGAAAATATGGAGTAGGTCCGGGGTCCGTGACTCACGCCTGTAATCCCAGCACTTTGGGAGGCCGAGGCGGGTGGATCACCTGAGGTCAGGAGTTCAAGACCAGCCTGGCCAACATGGTGAAACCCCGTCTCAACTAAAAATACAGAAAACAACACCACCAAAAAAATAGCTGGGCGTGGTGGCGGGCGCCTGTAATCCCAGATATTCAGGAGGCTGAGGCAGGAGAATTGCTTGAACCTGAGAGGTGAAGGTTGCAGTGAGCCGAGATCAAGTCATTGCATTCTAGCCTGGGTGACAAGAGCAAAACTCTGTCTCAACAAATAAAAGAAAATGTGGAAGGCTTACCTAGGTGTCCAGGCCCCCAGCCCTCCTCAATTCCTGCAGATCCTCGGAGCTCAAATACCTGATTTCTCCCCCCCATGTCCACTGAGGTCCGATTCTCCCCCAAGACCCTCTTCCCTCAGACCCCTCCTATCTCCGGGCCCTGGTATCTGCCCTCACCCCACTGCCCGCGCCCGCTTTCCCAGTCCCTATGAAAGGTTTGCCTTCACATGCCTCTTCCTCCCCCCAGGCCACTGTGGGCTCGAGTCGGGGATGACCACCTGCTGCTTCTTCAGGGCGAGCAGCTCCGCCGGACCACTCGCTCTGTTGTCCATCCCAAGTACCACCAGGGCTCAGGCCCCATCCTGCCAAGGCGAACGGATGAGCACGACCTCATGTTGCTGAAGCTGGCCAGGCCTGTAGTGCCGGGGCCCCGTGTCCGGGCCCTGCAGCTTCCCTACCACTGTGCCCAGCCTGGAGACCAGTGCCAGGTCGCTGGCTGGGGCACCACGGCCGCCCGGAGAGGCAAGAGCTGGGGCCCTGAGGCTGGAATCTCAGGAGGAGGGGGCTGGGGGCCTGAACCCCGGGTCTGAGGAAGGACGGGCTGGGGACTGGACTCCTGGGTCTGAGGGAGGAGGGACTGGGGTCCTGGATGCCTGGGTCTGTGGGTCTGAGGGAAGGAGGGGCTGGGGACCTGGACTCCTGGGTCTAGGTGGGGAGGGGCTGGGGCCAGGATTCTTGAGTCTGAAGGAGGAGGAGCTGGGGCCTGGAATAGATACAGTCTTGTATCTGGATTCCTGGCTCCCCAAGGATTGGGGGCTGGACCCAGGGATTACTGGCATATTCTCCCTTTAGTGAAGTACAACAAAGGCCTGACCTGCTCCAGCGTCACTATTCTGAGCCCTAAAGAGTGTGAGGTCTTCTACCCTGGCGTGGTCACCAACAATATGATATGTGCCGGCCTGGACCGCGGCCAGGACCCTTGCCAGGTAGGGTCTGAACAAGGAGAGTCTCTGACTCCTGGGAGGGGAGGACAGGGAGGTTATGGGAAAAGAGCAGATCCTGTCCCCGCTCCCCAACTCCATTCCCAAACCCATCCTTGACCCCAACTCTTTCCCAGTCCTAATCCCCTCCTCATCCCTATCCTCAATCCCATTTCCATCCTAACCTCACCCCATCCCCATTTCCAAGCCCGTCTCCATCCCCTCACCTTCCATGAGCTACAATCCTAACCCGTCTCACTGCATCTTCATTCCCGTCCCCCAGTCAACCCTCCATAACCTGAAGTCAACCTCCATTCTCACCCTCCAGCCTCATACCTAATTCCAACCCCATCCCAACCTCGTCTTTATCCCAACCCAACCCCTTCCTTCCCCACCACTGCCCCAGATCCCAAAGTGACAGTTCTCACGTTGGCACATTTATTTGATCTCTCCTTCCTGCCACCCCCAGAGTGACTCAGGAGGTCCCCTGGTCTGTGACGAGACCCTCCAAGGCATCCTGTCATGGGGTGTTTACCCCTGTGGCTCTGCCCAGCATCCAGCTGTCTACACCCAGATCTGCAAATACATGTCCTGGATCAATAAAGTCATACGCTCCAACTGATCCAGATGCCCAGAGGCTCCGTCGTCCATCCTCTTCCTCACCAGTCGGCTGAACTCTCCCCTCATCTGCACTGCTCAAACCTCTGCTGCCCTCCACACCTCTAAACATCTCTCCTCTCACCTCATTCCCCCACCCATCCCCATTCTCTGACTGCACTGAAGCTGAGATGCAGAGAAGCATTATTCTAGAGAAGCAGGGAAGCCAGTCATCGCCCTCTCTGAGAGGAGTTATTGGGGTCACCCAACCTGACTTCCTCTGCCACTCCCTGCTGTGTGACTTTGGGCAAGCCAAGTGCCCTTTCTGAACCTCGATTTCCTCTGCAAAATGGGAACAATGACGTGCCTACCTCTTAGCCATGTTGGGAGGAGACTATGATATAACATGTGTATGTAAATCTTCATGGTGATTGTCATGTAAGGCTTAACACAGTGGATGGGGAGCTCTGACTAAAGGTTACCTGTGTTAATGATCTGACCACATCCCAGTGACAGCATGTCCAGGGAAGAAGTGCACGGGTAGCCCCCAATCCCAACCCTGCATCCCCATCCCTTAGGGATGATGCAAGAATCATTTTCCCCACCCTAGTTCCAAGTCCCAGGAATCACCTTTTAACCACTTCCTTCTCATCTCCCACTGTTTCCCACTTCTGGTTCCACCCAACACCAGTTCCTCCTGACTTGGTAGGAACTAGGCTGGCCGTGAGTCATATAGCACCTTCTCTGCCTTCATGGGGGCCACTGGAACTCAAGGGACCTCACCTTGCTTCCATCCTAGCCTCTAAGACCAGAGGACCAAGGGGATAGTGAAGATTGGGGAACTCTTGCCACCTCAACTGCCAAGTTTGTGCCAAGAAACCTCCCTCTGACATTTAGGGGAAAAATCTTTGGTTTGTCTGTTATTAATTGGCTGTGAGATTTTCGTCCTGAAAACTTAGGAGGAGGAATTTTTTGACTCTCCCTGAAATTAGGGGAGGGGAGGGGAGTTAATACACAGAGTCCAGGTAAAGCTAATAGAAGTTGGAGTGTCTACCAGGTGCGGTGGCTCACGCCTGTAATTCTAGCACTTTGGGAGGCCGAGGAAAGTGGATCATCTGAGGTCAGGAGTTCAAGACCAGCCTAGCCAAAATGGCGAAATCCCATCTGTACAGAAAATATAAAAATTAGCCGGGCATATAATCCCATCTACTTGAGAGGCTGAGGCAGGAGAATCACTTGAACCCAGGGGGCAGAGGTTGCAGGGGGCCGAGATTGCGCCATTGCACTCCAGCCTGGACGAAAGAGCGAAACTCCATCTCAACAAAAGAAGTTTGAGTGTCTCAGCTTATCCTGAACTTTGAAGCAGTAACATAAGCTAGCTGAATATAGGCACAATAGAATTTCCCATTAAGCACTGGTTTGTCCTTTCAGTAACCAATTTATGGAGCATCTAGTATGTGCCAGGCCCAGTGCTGGGTGCTGCGGACATACATAGGGGTGATCACAAGGTCCCTCCCGCCGCAAAGCCCACAGGAGACTGATGTACAAGGTCTGAGCACAGAGTCTGGTACATAGCTCCCTTCCGTGGCCTCTTTCCCATTCTGCCCCCATTAGCACACCCAGGAAATGTCAGTCAGTCATATCAGCTGGGTTTGTCATCCAAGGACCAGAAGCGAGGTCAGTGCAAACTTGAAAACTCGATTCATTTTTAAAGGCAACTCACCCATCCCTTTAGTAACTCCACAATGTTTATTGAGCCACGTCTTATGCCAGGCCTCAAAGATGAATCAGACCAGGCACTACCCTCAAAGAGTTGCTAGTTAGGTCAGGGAGACAGGCCAGCCTTACATTCCTGTCATTCAGGTGTCCACTCAAAAGTCACCTCCTCCAGGAGGCCTTCCTGAATTGCCCAGGCTAGAGGAGTCCACTTTTGGTCACCCAGTCCTGATGCTCTGTTTATTTTTTTATAGCACCTATTATATCTGAAATTATCTCATTTATGTTTACTTGATAAAGGTCTATGTCACCCTTCCCCACAAATTCTGTGAGGGCAGTGATGCAGATATTTGTTCATTGTGATTTTCTAAGCACCTGTGTTGTGCCCGGCACACAGAAGTCACCCCCATTGCTATGTGAACACAGCACAAATAGATCAGTGCTGTAACAGAAGGGGGTATGGGGTACACCACATCAAGTCCACAGGCTGTGCCTGAAGGAGTCAGGAAAGGCTTCTCAATGAGGGGACATTTGTTTAGGGGTTTAAAGGATAAGTAGGAGTTCACCAGGTAGAGAATCACTTTGCTGTATGACTTTGAGCAAATTACTTGAATGCTCTGTCTTCCTCAGTTTTCACTCTGTGAAATGGAGACACCTGCTTAATTAGACGCTCGTGAGAGTTAAATGAGATAGGCTGGGCGCAGTGGCTCACACCTGTAATCCCAGAACATTAGGAAGCTGAGGCAGGTGGAATGCTTGAGCTCATGAGTTTAAGATCAGCCTGAGCAACATAGTGAAACCTCGTCTCTACTAAAAAAAAAAAAAGAAAGAAAAATAGCCCTGCATGGTGGTGCACACCTTGTAGTCCTAGCTACTCAGGAGGCTGAGGCAGGAGGATTACTTGAGTCCAGGAGATTGAGGCTGCAGTGAACTATGATCATGCCACTGCACTCCAGCCTTGGCAACAGAGACCCTGTGTCAAAAAAATAATAATAATAATTAAATGAGATAATATACATGCAAAGTTTACCTAACACCAGGCACTGATAACACAGTTGATAAAGGTAGCTATTAAAATGTTCCTTGTTTTTTCTTTCTTTTCTTTTCTTTTCTTTTTTTTTTTTTTTGAGAGTCTTGCTCTGTTGCCCAGGCTGGAATGCAGTGGCACAATCTAGGCTCACTGCAATCTCCGCCTCCCAAGTTCAAGCAATTCTCCTGCCTCAGTCTCCTGAGTAGCTGGGATTACAGGCACCTGCCACCATACCTGGTTAATTTTTGTGTTTTTAATGGAGACAGGGTTTCACCATACTGGCGAGGCTGATCTTGAACTCCCGACTTCAAGTGATCCACCCGCCTCGGCCCCCGCAAAGTGCTGAGATTACAGGCGTGAGCCACCGTGCCCCGCATGAGCCACCGCACCTGGTCTAAAATGCTCTTAATAGTAGTTAAGGTGGCACTTAGCACATAGTGGATACCTGGTCCCCAATCTCAAGGGCTTCCCCATCTGGAAAAGGAGTGGGACAACTGCAGGCAAGGGTGAAATGTGCTATGATAAAGGCACCGCAGGTTTCTGCAGGGGATGGATAGACGTTGAAGGCTTACCATGTCTCAGACACCGTTGTGCTCCATGTGTGTAAATTTGCTTAATCCCCCCAACAACCCTCGTTATTACTGCTACTTAACAGATGGAGCAGGCCGGGCGTGGTGGCTCACTCCTGTAATCCCAGCACTTTGGGAGGCTGAGGCGGGCAGATCACGAAGTCTAAGAGTTCGAGACCAGCCTGGCCAACATGGTGAAACCCTATCTCTACTAAAAATACAGAAATTAGCTGGGCATCGTGGCACACGCCTGTAGTCCCAGCTGCTTGGGAGGCTGAGGCAGGAGAATTGCTTGAACCCAGGAGGCGGAGGTTGCAATGAGCCAAGATGGTGCCACTGTACTCCAGCCTGGGTGACAGAGCAATGCCCCATTTTGGAAAACAAACAAAAAAAACAAAACAAAACAAAACAAAACAAAAAAAAAACAGATGGAGCAACTGAGAGAGGTCTGGTGACTTGCCCAAAGTCACATACCTCATCACTAATCACACCTAATCATTGAGATTTGGACACATGTGGTTCAGTTCCAGAGTCCGTGTTCCAAACCATGATAACATAGTGAGAGAACATTCAAGGGGAGCCCAGACCCAGCTTCATAACCAGGCCTGTGGGCAGGAGAAAGTTGTAAGTGCCCAGGGAAGGCAAAGATGGACTCTGCCTGAGGAAACCAGAGATTTCCTGGAGGAGGGAGCATTGAGGTTGGGTGTTGAAGGGTGAGTAGGAGTTCACTAGGAAAAGAAGGATATGGAGAAAGACATTCACTCATTCAATGAACATCTCCTGAGGACTTCTGTAAGTCCTGTTCCGCCTGGAACTGGGTGATGCTGGGACACAGAGATGATTCAGACGTGAGCCCAGCCCTCCAGAAGCTGTCCACCTGGTGAGAAGGAATGATGAGAAGACAGGCAGGGAGGATGAGGTGATGGAAAGGGCAATGGGGTGGGAGGCAGGGAGATGGATGAAAAAAATATAAAGCAAATGTTCTCAGAATTTGGCAAAGATCAGGGTGTACTAAGAGAGAGCACAAGGCACTTGCTTCCTGGAGGGTTGGGCAGCTGGGTCCTTGGGTGGTGGAGCTGTGGGGAAGGGGGCAGGTTATGACAAGAGTGGGTTAATCCAGACGGAACCAGATTTCTCAACATTCTAGGAGAGGGCCTTGTCCTTGTGGGAAGAGGCCCAAATCCCCAGGGCAGGGAAGGTTCTGCGAGGTATGTAAACCTGTGCAGCTGCCTGTGGTCTCTGCCTCTCTCCACCTGGGTTTCCCTCAATTTTTCTTGTGTTCTCTCTCCTCCTCCCGCTCCTCCTCTCACCTGGCATCCTTCTGTGCCTGTACCTTCCTCTCTTTGTATCTTTTGCTCTTGTGTCTGAGTCCTGACTCTGTCTCCCACCCCAGCCTGCTTTCTGGTGGTCTTCCTGCACATCCCTCCAGCCTGCCCTATCCAAAATGAACCTGCTGCACCCCAGGACCTTAGGCCTCAAGGATCTTCCTGCTTTTCCAGGACACAAAAGACTCTGTATCTTGTAGCCCAAGGTGATGAGGAATAAGGGTTCCCACTCTGAAGACCCCAGAGGAGGTGCTCACAACCTCTCCACACCCCCAGCACTCCTCCATTCAGTCAAGCTCTGGCCCAGCAAGCCACCAGTTCATCCCGAAAGGGGGTCCCCCTGCACTTATCTCCTCTCCCAAGGCCCCTGTCACAGCCCCAGGGCTTCCCCCTCCCCCAAGGACATTTCCCAATCCCGATTAATCACAGGGGCGGCCCCACGAAGGAGGAAGGAGATGGCATGGCTTACCATAAAGAAGCACTGGGCGCCGGGTGCACGTTCTAGGATCCAGGTGCCCAGGGGTCATGAAGCTGGGACTCCTCTGTGCTCTGCTCTCTCTGCTGGCAGGTGAGGCTCCAGGCTGGCTGCCCCTTCACGGCTGTACTAAGGTCATCTTGCTCTTCCCTCCTGTCCCCGGCTTCTGCCTCCTGCCCCCTAGGCTTCTCAGCATCCTCTCCCTGCCCTCCCAGCCTGCTCCTCACTGACCCCTTTGTCCGTCGTCCCCACCCCAGGGCATGGCTGGGCAGACACCCGCGCCATCGGGGCCGAGGAATGTCGCCCCAACTCCCAGCCTTGGCAGGCTGGCCTCTTCCACCTCACCCGGCTCTTCTGTGGGGCGACCCTCATCAGTGACCGCTGGCTGCTCACAGCTGCCCACTGCCGCAAGCCGTGAGTGACCCAGGCTGGCCACGCTGGGGAGGGAGCTGGGGGTCAGGAGAGAGTGAGGGGTGCTATAGGCTGGAAGTGTAGAGCCTCCACTTCTGATACCAAAAGTTCAACTCTTAGAATTAGGAAGGGTAGCCTCCCAAATCCTAAAATTCTAGAGTCCGACAATATCTCGTTTGAGGAGTGTAAGATTCGAAACTTAGGCTTTTCGAATCCTAGATTGACCCAGAGAAATCCAGAATCGTAGAATCCTAAAATCTTGAATTTATGAAATTCTGCAATAGCCTCCACAAATTCTAGAATCATAGATTCGCAGACTATTAGAATCTTAGCAGTCTGGGTCAGCACTGCCCCGAGGAATTATGGTGCCAGTCACGTGCGTAAGTTTAAATTTCTGGTGGACACATTTAAAAAATAAGGAATGAGTAAAATTAATTCTAATAGATTTAAATTGACACACTCAAAAACTTATTTTGACATGTAATCAATGTTTAAATAAGTATGAATGATACAGTTTACTTTTGTTGTGGTACTAAGCCTTTGAAATCTGTTCTGTATTTTACACATATAGCCTGTTACAAAATGGACTAGCCACATTTCAAGTGTTCAATAGCCATAATGGCTAGTGTGATCCTACAATCTTAAATTCAGAGCTTTCTAGATTCACTGAATATTGAAACTCACAGTACTAGAATCTTTGATACACAGTATCCTAGAATATTGAGTTTCAGAGAATTCTGGAGTCTTAAACTATTTGAATCCCAGACTCTTAAATTTCTAAGGTTATAGATTTACAGAATTATGAAATTCTAGTCTTTTTTTTTTTTTTTTGAGACAGAGTCTTCCTCTGTTGCCCAGGCTGCAGTACAGTGGCACGATCTTGGCTCACTGCAACCTCCGCCTCCTGAGTTCAAGCAATTCTCCTGCCTCAGCCTCCTGAGTAGCTGGGATTACAGGCGTGCGCCACCACGCCAGGCTAATTTTTTTTTTTTTTTTTTTGTATTTTTAGTAAAGACGGGGGTTTCACCATATTGGCCAGGCTGGTCTCAAACTCCTCACCTTGTGATCTGCCCAACTTGGCCTCCCAAAGTGCTGGGATTACAGGCATGAGCCACCGCGTCCGGCCAAAATTCTAGTCTTTTTGTCCCAGAATATTAAAATTCTAGGTTCAAGTCTTAGATTTAATTCAGATAATGTTAGAATCCTGGAGCTTTTTGATCCAGGGGAATCTGGAATATTAGGATCTTGGATTCATAAAACTCTAAACCTTGAGCCTCAAGATTGTAGAATCATGAATAATAGGGTGTCAGAATCTGAGAATTCAAGAATCTTAGATTCTGGGCATTCTAATAGAATCCTGGAAGCTACCTGATGCAGGAATCCTCTCTCCATTGCCTCTGAAAAGTGACCATCCAAACTGTTCCCATTTTCTTCCCTCCAGGAATAAAGCACTGATGCTGGTAAGAGATGCTGTGTGGGAATTTCCCATCACGCATTGCTCCATGATGGGCCTCTTTTAACTTAGTCCTGTACATCAGGCTGGGACAACAATGTTCAGGTTTCAGCCGAAAGTCAAACAGGAGAAATGCAGAGATATGAAGGTGGAAGAGAGTCAGAGGCAGGGGAAGGGTAGGGGGATGAGGGGATATAGGGTTGAGGACTATTTTCCCAGATCCAGAGCCAAGACAGCAAGAATGACAGAGAGACAGAGACAGATGTCTCTGGTTCCCCAACCATGAATTTACAGTCATTAGCTTGCTGCCTAATGTCAGAGGTCAGAGACTGGGGAATAGACTTGTCGACCCCAAAAGGATCCCAGCTGTCTAGGGCATGGGCTAGAAGGGGAACAAGTGGGCTGGAACTGTGGTAAGGGCTTAAGGTTAGACACCAGGAAGACATGCATTGAAGGGTGAAGGATATGATAGACAGGAAAAGCTAAGGCCAGAGATGACCCCCAAGTTGGGGATTTTCCATATCCCATCCCCTTTCACACATATGCACACACACCACTCAGACATACAGAGCCACTCCCACAGAAGCCACCAGACCTGTGGGGGCAGGGTTGGGCTGTTGTTATGTGGTAGGTGGGGCCCCCCGTGCCCACACCGTTCCTGGGGACCCAAGTCACCATCAAGGCTCCAGGTGAGTAGGGAGGAAGGTGGCTCACTCAGCCTGGGACTAGGAGGGGGTGCTTTGTGGGGACATCTACAAAGGTGGGGGCACACAAAACATCAGAGTGAGGACCAGGGACACAAGAGGAGGTGTGTGCCTTGCTTAATATAACAGTATCCTGGGCTAGACATAGATGATGAGGGCCCAGAGAGGGTGTGTGGCTTCCGGAGGGTCACACAGCACCCTGATGGACAGGAAAAGAGGGCTGGGACTGAAAGGACCTTTACCTTCACCCGGCTTGACCTCTGAGGCCTGTCCCAGCAGGTATCTGTGGGTCCGCCTTGGAGAGCACCACCTCTGGAAATGGGAGGGTCCAGAGCAGCTGTTCCGGGTCACAGACTTCTTCCCCCACCCTGGCTTCAACAAGGACCTCAGTGCCAATGACCACAATGATGACATCATGCTGATCCGCCTGCCCAGGCAGGCACATCTGAGTCCTGCTGTGCAGCCCCTCAATCTCAGCCAGACCTGTGTCTCCCCAGGCACACAATGTCTCATATCAGGCTGGGGGGCCGTGTCCAGCCCCAAGGGTATGACCTGGCCCAGACCTCTCTCTGAAACCTCTTGCCCGGCATCTGGCTCCCTCAGCTCTCTGTCTCTGCCTTTTCATCTCTATCTTCTTCCTTTCTCTCTCCTCTCTCTCTCTGTCAGTCTATCTATCTGCCAATCGATATATTTAATCAAATCTAAGATGCTATAATTTTTTTTTTTTTTTTTTGAGACGGAGTCTCGCTCTGTCACCCAGGCTGGAGTGCAGTGGCCGGATCTCAGCTCACTGCAAGCTCCGCCTCCCAGGTTCACGCCATTCTCCTGCCTCAGCCTCCTGAGTAGCTGGGATTACAGGTGCCCACCACCACGCCCGCTAATTTTTTGTATCTTTAGTAGAGACGGGGTTTCACCGTGTTAGCCAGGATGGTCTCGATCTCCTGACCTCATGATCCACCCGCCTCTGCCTCCCAAAGTGCTGGGATTACAGGCATGAGCCACCGTGCCTCACCGATGCTAGAATTTTTAAGTTGTGCCATTATTTTATGAACTGCAAAGAAGGAGAAAAGGGAGAAGGAGGAGGAGGAGAAGAAGAGGAGGAGGAGGAGGAGGGGGAGGAGGAAAGATCCCCTTGATTATATAACATCATTTTCTGGAAGACACATTCTAATTTCAGAGTTTTTTTTGCTTGTTCGCTTGTTTGTTTGTTTTTGAGACAGGGTCTCGCTTTGTTGCTCAGGCTGGAGTGCAGCGGTGTAATCACAGCTCACTGCAGCTTTGAACTCCTGGGCTCAAGCAATCCTCTCTCTTCAACCTCCCAAGTAGCTGGGATTACAGACATGCCACCACATCCCACACCTGGGTCATTTTTTAATTTTTAGCAAAGATGAGGTCTTGCTATGTTGTCCAGGCTGGTCTCAAACTCCTGGCCTCCCAAAGTGCTGGGATTACAGGTGTGAGCCATTGTTCCTGGCCCAGAGATGTTTAAATGTGAAAATACATTCATCTTAGAATGGGAATAAAGCCATGTCTCTCAGAGTCACGGATCACTGACCCGTTAGCCAAATTGGGTCAGTGGATTGCAAAAACAGTCTGAATGTGTTGCTGCCAATATCTAAAACTTGGAAGGTTTTATACAAAAGCCAGGTCTCTGGATTCACTTGAAAAAGTTTGAAGAACTCACATTCCCAAAATAGCAAGCACTGGGCTGAGTCAATGGAGGCTGCCCCCTTCAGCGAAGATAAGTTATCTGATCCACTCCAATGGACCCCAATGGCTCCTGTGTCCCTGCACAGCCCCCATCCCCAACTTCTGTTTACCAATTCTGTTTATCATGTCCCTTGATGCATCTGAGACTGCACTCATGTCTTATATAGATGCACATATGTATTATATATCCATATCCACATCTATACTGACTACACTGTATCTGGTATTTCTGTCTAAGTCTCTGTCTCCATCAGTGACCATCTTCCTGTGAATCTCTTTACCTTTATCTCACTGCCTTCCTTCCACCCCTTGAGGTCTCTGGGTCTTTCTCTATTTCTTCCTCTTTTTTTTTTTCTTTTTTTTTTTAAGAGACGGAGTCTCACTCTTGTTGCCCAGGCTGGAGTGCAGTGGTGTGATCTCAGCTCACTGCAACCTCCACCTCCTGGGTTTTAAGCAATCCTCCTACCTCAGCCTCCAGGGTAGCTGGGACTACAGGTGTGCAACAGCACGCCCAGCTAATTTTTTGTATTTTTAGTAGAGATGGGGTTTCACCATGTTGGCCAGGATGGTCTCAATCTCTTGACCTTGTGATCCACCCGCCTCAGCCTTCCAAAGTGCTGGGGAGTTATATATGCATCTCCTCTTGTCTCTTGGCTCTCTGCATGCATCTTTCTGTTTCTCCTCCTTTCTTCTTCTTTTTTTTTCTTTTTTTTTTTGAGATGGAGTCTCGCTCTGTCTCCCAGGCTGGAGTGCAGTGACCAGTCTCGGCTCACTGCAACCTCCACCTTCCAGGTTCAAGTGATTCTCGTGCCTCAGCCTCCCAAGTAGCTGGGATTACAGGCACCTGCCATCATGCCAGGCTAATTTTTGTATATTTAGTAGAGACAGGGTTTCACTATGTTGGCTGGGCTGGTCCCAAACTCCTGACCTCAAGCAATCTGCTGGCCTTGGCCTCCAAAATGTTGGGATTACAGGTGTGAACCACGGTGCCCGGCCAGCCGCTCTCTCTTCTTGGCCCTCTTCCTCCTTGTCTCCATTTGTTTCTCTTGCATGCTATGACTGTCTCTTTGTCACCGTCTCTTGTCTCTATCTTTGAGAGTCCTAAATGTGGCTCCATGGGTCCTTTGGAAAAGCTGCAGGGAGGACTCAGGGCAGTGGGGTGCTCAGTGTGTTGGAGACAGTTGCGGATTCTTGACAGTTCTCTTCCCTGACAGCGCTGTTTCCAGTCACACTGCAGTGTGCCAACATCAGCATCCTGGAGAACAAACTCTGTCACTGGGCATACCCCGGCCACATCTCGGACAGCATGCTCTGTGCGGGCCTGTGGGAGGGGGGCCGAGGTTCCTGCCAGGTGAGACCTTATTCTGGGGGAAATGAGGCTGTCCTGCCAAGCTTTCTAGGATTTAGGGGAGCAGAGGGGTTGGCCCCCAGCCTTCCTGGGTCAAAATGAGAAGGAGACTGGGATACCTGGTTCCTGGGAGAGGAGGGGACCAGGGCCTGGACTCCTTAGTGTAAAAGAGAAGAGGTCTGGAGGTCCAGACTTCTGGATCTACAGGAGTGGGCTGGGCGTCCAGAGTCTGAGTCCTGGGGGAGGAGGAGGTTAGGTCCTGCGGGCAGGTGGGGGCTCTGAGCTTTTACTCCTGGGTCTGAGGGAGGAGAGGCTGGAGATGGGGGACTCTCGGATGTTGGAGGAAGAAGGGCTGGGGCCTTTCTGGGAAGGAGGAAGTGGCCTGTGTAATTGTCATGAGCAGGGTGGCCTAACAGTTCCTCTGCCCTTCTCTCGCGTACAGGGTGACTCTGGGGGCCCCCTGGTTTGCAATGGAACCTTGGCAGGTGTGGTGTCCGGGGGTGCTGAGCCCTGCTCCAGACCCCGGCGCCCAGCAGTCTACACCAGCGTATGCCACTACCTTGACTGGATCCAAGAAATCATGGAGAACTGAGCCTGCGAGCCACAGGGGCACCTTGGAAAACCAAGAGAGGCCGAAGGGCACGGGGTAGGGGGTTCCCGCAGGGTTCCAGCCTCAATGGTTCCCGCCGTTGACCGCCAGCTGCCCTGAGACTCCCCTCTGGACGCTGAGACTCCGCCACTGAGGCTCCGCCCCGTCACGAGGTCAAGCAAGACACAGTCGCGCCCCCTCGGAACGGAGCAGGGACACGCCCTTCAGAGCCCGTCTCTATGACGTCACCGACAGCCATCACCTCCCTCTTGGAACAGCGCAGCCGGTGGCTCCGCCCCAAGGAACCACTTACACAGAATAGCTCCGCCCTTCGGAACTTTGCCCAATGGGACTTCCCCTCGGGACTCCACCCCTTGTGGCCCCGCCTCCTTCACCAGAGCTCTCCTTCGTGATGTCAGGGGCGCAGTAGCTCCGCCCACGTGGAGCTCGGGCAGTGTTGAGCTCAGCCCCTCGTGGCCCCGTCCTGGGCGTGTCCTGGGTTTGAATCCTGGCGGGGACTTGGGGGGAAATTGAGGAAGGGTCTGGATACCTTTACAGCCAATGGATGATTTTACAGTAAACGCGGGAAACCGCACCTTCTTTCTGCCTGAGCTGTGAGACGCGTGGAGGGCAAACGGGTGGGCGATGAAGGGCAGATGAGGGCACCGGTAGCGCCTTGCAACTCCTCCTTAAACCCCTAGTAAGTCCTGCCTAAAGCCTCTCTCCATCAGCCCTATTGCAGCAAAACTCCTGGGTTCTGCTTGGGTTGGTCTTGCCGCCTCCAGGGGAAGGGGAAACCAGGTCACAGTGCCTCCCAAACCTGCCCTCCCAGATCCCGGACCTCTCAGGGGGCAGCGGGCGGGGCCTGATCCACCCTCTGGTTTCCGACCCAGGAAAACCTGCCTTTCTTCGGTTCCGGGTTACTGGCAGCAGCCCCTCCTCCCACAAAAGATCAAGCTCCAAGCTGCTCCTTTTAAAAGTACTTAGAATTTAGCCCCCAGCTTCCTCCTCCCTCACACCCAGGAATCCAGGCCCCCAGCCCCTCCTCCCTCAGACCCAGGAGTCCTGGCCCCTAGCAGCCCCCTCCCCCCTCAGACCCAGGAGTCTGGGCCTCCAGCCCCTCCTCGCTTAGACCTAAAAGCCCAGGTCCCAGCCCCTCCTCCCTTAGATTTAGGAGTCCAGGTCCCCAGCCTCTCCTCCCTCAGACCCAGGAATCCAGGTCCCCAGCCTCCTCCCCTCTCAGAACTAAAGTCTTGGCCCCCAGCCCTTTACGTTTCAGATCCTAGAGTCTCAGCACCGAGTCCTTCCTCTCTCTGGCCTCAGAAGTCTGAGATTCCAGCCCCTCCTCCCTCAAGATTTCACATTCAGCCCCCTCCGCCCCTTCTCACTCACACCCAGTGTTCCAGTTCCCAGAAGCTCCCCAGGCTCTAGTGCAGGAGGAGGAGGAGCAGGAGGCGGAGATTCCCAGTTAAAAGTCTCCAAAATCGAGCTAAAAGCCTCCAGAATCGTGTACCAGGCAGCAAGAACTGAAGTACTGGGGCCTCTCCACTGGGTCCGAATCAGTAGGTGACCCCGCCCCTGGATTCTGGAAGGTGAGGTGCAGAGAGAGGTGCTCAGACACAGACATCAGGCCCCGGACCCTCCTTCTCCAGATTCCAGGACCCCAGCCTCAGAGGCCCTTCTCTCTGGAGACCCAGCAGTCTGGACCCCGGCTTCCTCCTCTCCCAAATTTAGGAGTCCCTGCTCCCAGCTCCCTGTCCCCTCAGACCCAGACATCCAGGACTCCCTCCTCCCTTGGAATGTGGGAATCCAGTCCCCCAGCCTCCCCCTTCCTCCAGAGAAGCCCAGAACAGCCCCAGATATTCTCGGCTCCCTCCCCTGTCCCCAAATCCAGAACTGGGATTTCAGGCTCCTCCTTCCTGTCTACCGGCCCCGCCCTCTCCATTTACCAGACCTCACCATGGGACGCCTCCGACCTCGTGCAGTCAAGACGTGGATGTTCCTGCTCTTGCTGGGGGAAGCCTGGGCAGGTGAGGAGGGTTGCGGAGGCCTCCGGAGGGCAGGGGTCTGAAGGCAGCAGCGGTGCTGGGGAGTCTATGGGAATGCCGCGGTGGTTATGTGGGTGCGTGTGCACGAATGTGAAGAGTGTGATATGATGCAGGACCCTCTGTGGGCTTTCTTCAGGGTGGATAGAGGCAAGAAACAGGTAGCAGCAGGTAGGAGGAGGTTGGGTGATGCTGTAAATTGTCTGAATACCTACAGCCTGTAGGGGGCTGCTTGCTTGGGGGCATGTAGACTCAAGTGGAAGCATGTGGGGGCATTCTGGGGTGTGTGACTCTTGTATGATGACACACGGGCTGAAATGAGTGTGCCCGTGTGGCAGCGTGTGGGCGCCTGGACCTCCCTCACTAAGTTGTACACGGAGAACTTGCCGTGTGTCCATTTGAACCTACAGTGGCCTTCCCAGCCCTGGCACTGCCCCAGAGGGTGGCGATCCAACCCTCTCCCTCCTGCTGCAGGACACTCCAGGGCACAGGAGGACAAGGTGCTGGGGGGTCAGGAGTGCCGACCCCATTCGCAGCCTTGGCAGGCAGCCTTGTTCCAGGGCAAGCAACTACTCTGTGGCGGTGTCCTTATAGGTGGCAACTGGATCCTTACGGCTGCCCACTGTAAAAAACCGTGAGTGGATGACGGGGCCTGAGGTCAGCTGGGGCTAAAAGGAAAGAGGGGGTTGGGGTTTCGACTCAGGAAGAAGAGAGCTGAGGACTGTACTCCTGGGTCTGAAGGAGGAGGGGGCCGGGTTCAATACCACTGCCTGGGTCCCAAACTATTCCCACCATTACAGGAAATACACAGTACGCCTGGGAGAACACAGCCTACACAATAAAGATGGCCCAGAGCAAGAAATACCTGTGGTTCAGTCCATCCCACACCCCTGCTACAACAGCAGCGATGTGGAAGACCATAACCATGACCTGATGCTTCTTCAGCTGCGTGACCAGGCATCCCTGGGGCCCAAAGTGAAGCCCATCAACCTGGCAGATCATTGCACCCAGCCTGGCCAGACGTGCATCATCTCGGGCTGGGGCACTGTCACCAGTCCCCGAGGTAGTGGGCTTGTCCACTAATGGGAGGGAGAGGAGGATCTGGTTGGCTCAGTGGACCCCAAGCTATTGGCAAAGCTTGGTCCCCCAGAGGGAGACAAAGAAGGGAAAGTGATCATGATGTTGAGATTCACAAGCGGGAGTCATATTAGAAGCCTCGAAGACCAGACTACTAAGAGTGGTGAGAGAAAGGGAACCTTTGGTTGTATAGGATTTTATATAATCTTAACACAGTTGGGATATTTGGACTTCTCAGAGGCCCAGGAAAACAGGCTCCTAAGCACCTTCCCCCCCACCTCCCTCCTTTTTTTTTTTTTTTTTTTTTTGCTGGGGGAGACAGTTTCACTCAATTGCCCAGGCTGGAGTGCAGTGGCATGATCTCAGCTCACTACAATCTCTGCCTCCCAGGTTCAAGTGATTCTCGTGCCTCAGCCTCCCGAGTAGCTGGGATTACAGGCACTCGCCACCAAGCCCAGCTAATTTTTGTATTTGCTATAGAGACAGGGTTTCACCATGTTGGCCAGGTTGGTCTCAAACTCCTGACCTCAAGTGATCCGTCTGCCTCAGCCTCCCAAAGTGCTGGGATTACAAGCATGAGCCACTGCCCCTGGCCTTTTTCTCCTTCTTGAACCCAGGAAACCTGGTCCCTGGTCCCCTCTTCCCTCAGAACCGGGAGTCTAGGCCCTTCTCCTCCCAGGATCTAGCAGTCCTAGCTCCCTCTTGAATCTGGACCCCGGAGTCTGGACCTCCAATGAAGCTGTCCCTTTGGGACTCCAGAATCCAGACAGCCCCTCATCTTCCTTCACAGTGAAAACTTTAGGACTCAGCTCAGAGAGTCAAGGAGCTTCTCCAGGAAGTGGCAAGATCGGCATTCAGGTCCCTGCCTGCCTCGCTCCAGCTCTGAATGCTTTGGATGAGACAGTTTGCTGCTGTAGAAACACACATGCTTGCAAATCAAGTAAATCAGTGCAAACCATGGCTCTGCCCCTTCTCCCTGGGCAAATTCCTTTCCATCTCTGAGCCTCACTTTCCTCATCGGCAAAATGGGACTCACTAACCAATAGATTTTTTTAGCTACGTGAGGGTTCAGGTTCCATCAGTTTTCTTCATTGTATTCTAGTGCTCAGAATGGTGCCTGCTACATGGTAGATGCTCAATAAATATTTGTGGAATGAATGGCTGGATCAATAAATAATGAAATGAATGAATGCATCCCTCCTTCAAAGCGCTGTTGGGAGGACTAAATGAGATTATGAGCATATTGCTTTTGGCATGTAGAGATGCCAGATGGAAGTTTTTCCCCCTCAGAGAGGCTTTGAAGAAGTCTATTCCTCAAAAGAGGTTAATAAAAAAGATCAATTCCACTTTCAATCATTAATTCAACTCTTGTTTATTGAGCACCTATTATGCCCCAGGGGCTGTTGCAAGCACTGGATATACAGCCATGAGCAAACTGTACAAAGTTCTTGTAGTTATAGAGTTGCAAGCTAGGTAGGAGAAACAGACAATAAACAAATACACATAAAATATTAGGTAGAGTTAAGTGCTGTAAGGAAATATTGTGGAGCGTAAAAGGATAGGGAGTAATGCAGGGATGGTATTTTTTAATCCGAGTGATCAGGGAAGGCTTCCAGGAGGAGGTGACATTTGGAAGGAGCAGAATTTAGCACAGATTGAGGACCTGGCTGTCTGACGGCAGGAAGACTGGCAAGAGAGGCTCAGAGGTATCATAAAGGGCACCTCCAAGTAACCCCCCTGCCCCTTGATTTGAAATTGGCTCAGGGCAAGAAAAAACATGTGAGATCCGGGGGCTCCTCTCTAGATGGAGAAAGCCCAATAGCAGCGAGTACAGCTTTGTTTAATGTGGTAAGAAGTGGTGTCCCTTGTGCAGAGTGTCAGAAAATGCCCCCATGCAGCTGGAAAACTCCCCCATTACATCCTGGAAAGAAAGGGGTTAGATTCAGTCAGGGATGAAGGCAAATGGCTGCTCTCTCAGGGAATCTTACAACCTCTTCCCCCTCAGAGAATTTTCCTGACACTCTCAACTGTGCAGAAGTAAAAATCTTTCCCCAGAAGAAGTGTGAGGATGCCTACCCAGGGCAGATTACAGACGGCATGGTCTGTGCAGGCAGCAGCAAAGGGGCAGACACGTGCCAGGTGAGCGATTTCTGAGATCCTCCTCCTCACTCATCCCTCATTGCCCTCTAGAGGTTTAAGGCTTGGATGGGGGTGGGGGTGGTAAGGGGAGTGACCCCAAAGACTTAGCACCCGGAGTGGTCGCCCCTATCTCTACGGAGTGGGAGCCAGGTTCGGAGAAGGCCAAACTTTCTCTGAAAGTCACACCGCGTAGGGGTTAGGAGCATTTAATTACTACTGTTTTCTTTCAAACCCTTACCTACAGGACAGGGTGCAGAGTTGGGGGCTATAGAGGGTGGGGTAGATGTCCAGGAAGGAAAGAGTCTGAGGCTAGAGGTTAGGCGAGTTCCCTGCTATTGTTCCCAGCATTACATCATGGAATTTGTGTCGACTTTACCACTGGCCAGGTGATCAGCCACTTTTCTTTGAGACCGGGCTAGAATCCCAAGGCTGGTTCCCTTCTGTGATTGGTTCCTTGGGAGACAATGGTGTCTTCCCAGTTGGCTGGGGGAAATGGTGCCATTGATTTCAGTGCCTCCTCAATGAGCTCCCATCCCTTTCTCTTGGGATTGATTATAGATATAACTCTCTCTTCTAACTGCAGCTTTGTTGTTCCTAGCACTTACGCCGGCTTTGTCCCCTTCCTGGAAGCCCCACCGCCTTTGCCAATGATTGGTCCCTAAAAACAATGCTTTCTTCCCCATTGGCCAAGAATGGAGTCATTTCCATCAGCGATACTGCCATGACAGCCAGTCTCTCTGGATTTTTCTATAGAGACAGTGGTCTCTTCCACAAAGATTTCAGCCATTGTCCCTTGGGGATATGGGGTGTGTGTGTGTGTGTGTGTGTGTGTGTGTGTGTGTGTTCACAAGAATCTCGATCCTTTCTCCTGTGTTTGGCAACTGCAATCAATGATGCCTTCACTATTGACCAGGAATGGAGGAAACTTAAGCTCAGTCCTCTACATGTAATCCCTACTGTCTTCTCCCTGGATTGGACCCTCGAGACCTTTTTTTTTTTTGAGACAGTGTCTCGCTCTGTCCCCCCAAGCTGGAGTGCAGTGGCACAATCTTGGCTTACTGCAGCCTCTGCCTCCCGGGTTCAAGCAATTCTCCCACCTCAGCCTCCCGAGTAGCTGTGATTACAGGCGTGCACCACCATGCCCAGCTAATTTTTGTATTTTTAGTAGAGACAGGGTTTCACCATGTTGGCCAGGCTGGTCTGGAACTCTTGATTTCAAGTGATCAGCCTGCCTCGGCCTCCCAAAATGCTGGGATTGCAAGCGTGAGCCACCAAGCCTGGTTGGGATTTCATTCTTTCCCCTCTTCTGTCAGTGTTTTGACCACTACCCTTAGACACCATGTCTGTCTGTACATGGAAGCCCCAAGCCCTGTCCTGACTGGTCTCAGGGGACAATGCTTTTACCCCCATTGGCTACAGGGGACCAGTCATGCTAAAGAACTGGTAAAACGCTGGCACAGCAGGAAAAGGGACATTGTGGACATCTCAGATGCAACCCTGTTCTCATTCTCCCTGTCTAGGGCGATTCTGGAGGCCCCCTGGTGTGTAATGGTGCACTCCAGGGCATCACATCCTGGGGCTCAGACCCCTGTGGGAGGTCCGACAGACCTGGTGTCTATACCAACATCTGCCGCTACCTGGATTGGATCAAGAAGACCATAGGCAGCAAGGGTTGATTCTAGGATAAGCACTAGATCTCCCTTAATAAACTCGCAGCCATCTCTGGTTCCTCGCCTATCTGTGTTTTGGCCCTGCCGGGAGGGCTGGATGGGGATCTGGGGTTGTTCCTGCTGGCAGGCTAGGTGGGGATCTGCAGAGACCAAGTTCTCATGGTCACTTTGGCCATCACCACTGCCTAAAGTGATCCCTTATTTTCCTGGAAGAACTTGGGTAAGAGCTTTATTTCACGGGAGAAAACACACAGGTTTTCAAACGTTCAGTGGGTTGGTATGTGAAAGACCGTTTTGAAAGAGTTTGTGTTTCGTTTTCCTGAGCAAAGTGTTCACAAGCTTTGGAGGTAAAATTTTCCACGTTTTAAAAAATAATTGGCCAGGCGCGGTGGCTCAAGTCTGTAATTCCAACACTTTGGGAGGCCAAGGCGGGTGGATCACCTGAGGTTAGGAGATCGAGACCAGCCTGGCCAACATGGCGAAACCCCATCTCTACTAAAAATACAAAAATTAGCCAGGTTTGGTGGTGGGCGTCTGTAAACCCAGCTAATTCAGGAGGCTGAGGCAGAAGAATCGCTTGAACCCAGGAGGCATAGGTTGCAGTGGGCTGGGGATTGCGCCACTGTACCCCAGACTGGGTGACAAGAGCGAGACTCGGTCTCAAAATAATAATAATAATACTAATAATAATATTAATAATAATAGTGCCAGCTATGGTGGCTCATGCTTGTAATCCCAGTACTTTCACAGGCTGAGGTGGGAGGATCACTTGAGCCCAGGAGTTCAAGACCAGCCCGGGCAACAATATAAGTCCTCACCTCTATTTTATTTAAAAAATAATAACAACAAAAAAGGAAAGAGAAAAAATTGTGAGATATGCATAGAAAAGAGTGCAGAAAATATATGAAGAGCTTAAATATTCACAAATGAACAACCATGAAACCACCACTCGGGTCAAAAATCTTGAGAGCTCCTAAAAGTCCAGACAGAACTCTTTCTCATAGCCTAGAGCCATCTGGTGGTGTCTGCTGTGGTAGAAGGAAATGAGTGGTTTGTGCAAATTGAAAGGGCATTTTGGGAAGTTTTCATTAAAGCAAAGGCTTAACATAACTTGTTTTAGGGAACGATGAGTGTGGAGGAAGTAGTTATTACAAGGATATAAATAGTCACTCTCCTAGTGGTGCAGGTCAGGTGAGCCCAAAACTGGAGCTCAGCCAGGGAGGGTTCCTGGCTTTGCCCAGGAAATAATTCAAGGGCAACCCAGTGATGTTAGTGACTTTTCTTGAAACAGTACTGCACAGTAGCAGAGGCACTGCTCCTTGCAGAGCAGGGCTACCACATAGGCATTGAGCACAAAGTAGCAGCTCAGGGCCAGTTCTGTAGTCACATTTAGTCCCATTTTCAATTACATGCAATTTAAGGGGTGGATTATTCAGAAATTTCTAGAAAAGGGCTGGTAAATTCTGGGTGTTGTCATGGCAATGGTAAACTGTTATGGTGCTGGTGGGCACATCTTCTGGAGAGGTGCTTTTGGTGCCTTTTCCCTGTTCCAGCAGTCTTCAATCTAGTCCAGAGTCAAACCCTGCCTCCATTTCACTAGGATCTCTCAGATAATAGTCTCATGAAAGAGAATCTGATCCGTCTAGCTCACCTTTTCTTCTTCAGCCATATCATTGGTCACTGAATGGCCAATCATTTGATCGCATCCCAGTCAGGTGACCAAATGTTAGCCAATCAGTGGCCACTTGGAGTCATGTGATATGAAACATGGCCACTTAGTGCTATGGGAAGGCAGTGTCCCACAAGGGGCCTGGGTGTGTGAGATACCTTGCATTCATCAATCTCCCTGATGCTTTATGACAGTTCCCCCATAGCAGAAATTCTGAGGAAGTCTTTCAAGCATGGCATTAAACTTCTGATGCCAGGGATGCATTTCTGGGCGGACATCTCAACTCAAAGAATTGTTTTATAATTTTTATTCTGGAAAATTTCAAACATACGCAAAATAGAATAACATAATGTGTCTTCATATACCACCATCCAGCTTCGATAATGAATGCAAGGTCTGGTGCAGTGGCTCATGCCTGCAATCCCAGCACTTTGAAAGGCCGAGCCACCAGGATTACTTGAGCCCAGGAGTTCAAGACCAGCCTGGGCAACATAGGGAGACTCTGGTCTCTACAAAAGATTAAAAAATTAGCCGTGCATGGTGGCATGCATCTGTGGTCCCAGCTACTCAGGAGGCTGAGGTGGGAGGATCACTTGAGCCTGAGAGGTTGAGACTGCAATGAGCTATGATTGTGCCACTGCACTCCAGCTTGGGTAATGGAGTGAGACCCTGTCTCAAAAAAAAAAAAAAAAAAGAGTTAATGCAAAACCAATTCTTGTTTCACCTATACTCCCACCACACACTTCCCTAATGCCAGAATATTTTGAAGCAAATCTCAGTCATCACATCATCTCATTCTTAAATATTTTAGTATGCATTTTTAACACAGGGGATGGCAAATTACAGCTGTTGGACCAATTCCCCAATCTAAACATACTTTTTTTATTTTTTGAGATGGAGTTTCGCTCTCGTTGCCCAGGCTAGAGTGCAATGGCATGATCTCAGCTCACCTCAACCTCTGCCTCCTGGACTCAAGCAATTCTCCTGCCTCAACCTCCTGAGTAGCTGGGATTACAAGCATGCACCATCATGCCCAGCTAAAATTTTTTGTATTTTTAGTAGAGACAGGGTTTCTCTAGCTGGTCAGGCTGGTCTTGAACTCCCGACCTCAGGTGATCCAGCCACCTCGGCATCCCAAAGTGCTGGGATTACAGGCATGAGCTTGATAAGGAATAGTAATAAAAAAATTTGTATTAAATTATCATTACTACATTTTGAATTTCATCAATTAAAAATTGTGAATTTTTTTCTCTCTTGCTATTAAATATCTACATAATAGCTTCCATTTTTCTGTCTTAGTCCACATAGGCTAAAGTATTCAGTGTCTGGCCCTTTATTTTAAAAATTTGCCAATCCTTGTTCCAAAAGAGACTCGTTTTAAACATAACCAACTTACATTATCATACCTTACACAGTTGATACTTTCTTAGTATCAGGAGATTTTTTTTCTATTTTGAGACAAGGTCTTACTCTGTTGCGCAGGTTAGAGTACAGTGAGCATTGCACAAACAATGCCTAAGGCAGTTTCTACCTCCTGGGTTTCAGCCATCCTCCCACCTCAGCCTCCTGAGTAGCTGAGACCACAGGCATGTGCCACCACGCCCAGCTATTGTTGTTTGTTTTTTTTCTTTTTTTCGGTAGAGCTAGGACTCTACCATGTTGCCCAGGCTGGTCGAGGAGAACTTTAATGTCTCCAATGGAATATAAGCCTGAAAATACTTGGTGACTGATTTATTCAATCTTAGGTACCAAGGAGGGGCATGGAGGGAACATAGCAGCTACTAACAGAAACAAAAATCTCCTTTCTCTTGGCATCTTGATATTAATCCCAGGGAGGAACTCTAATTGGTCCAATTTGAACTGGGCCAACCCCTTGAATCTGTCATTGTTGCCAGAGAGAAAACACTAATCTTGTTGGCTTGGCCTGGGTCATTTCTCCACCTCAGTGGGTGGGTGGAGTTGGAGAACTATGATTGACAGTTTCACCGCGACTATAAGAAATAAGGCAGCATTTCTCCCAAAAGAAATGGGGTTCTGCCGGGAGGCGGAGGTTGCAGTGAGCCGAGGTCGCACCACTGCACTCCAGCCTGGGTGACAGAGTGAGACTGTCTCAAAAAAAAAGAAAGAAAGAAAGAAAGAAAAGATAAAAGGAGGAAGAGAATCCGCGAAGTATGAAACAATGGGCCATCAGAACCCAATGGGCTGAGTCAGGAGGCACGAGGGTCACAGTGTTCAGAATCCCTCAGGGAAGGGCACAGCTGGCAAGATTGGCAGATGCCAGTTCTCAGGTGTGATCATGAGCTGGAAGATGAGTCATTTAACAAAGGCTCAGGACATAGGTCTGAGGGCGAGGGAGATATGGGGCTGGGTGTCTGGGTGAGACTTAGCAACAGGTGCTGGGACTAAATGCAAAGGGCACAGGGGGCCTGGATTTGGGCCTCTCTCTGACGTGGGGATATGCATCATTAATAGACCAAGGGTGATCCAAGTCTGTTTTGAACCAAATGAGACTCAGAGGGTACATGTGGATGTAACAGGGAAATTTCCTTCTCAGAGTATGGATTTGTGCAGCAGTGATACCATGGGCCTTTGAATCCCAATGTTCAAATTCTGAGTTTTCTCTTTTTTTTTTTTTTTTTTCTTTTTTTTTCTGAGATGGAGTCTTGCCCTGTCACCCAGGCTGGAGAGCAGTGGTGCAATCTTGGCTTACTGTAACCTCTGCTTCCTGGGCTCAAGTGATTCTCCTGTCTCAGCCTCCTGAGTAGCTGGGAGTATAGGCACATGTCACCACATCTGGCTAATTTTTTGTATTTTTACTAGAGATGGGATTTCACCATGTTGGCTAGGCTGGTCTCGAACTCCTGACCTCAAGTGATCCACCCACCTCGGCCTTCCAAAGTGTTGGCATTACAGGCTTGAGCCACCGCGCCCGGCTGAATTCTGACACTTCTGACTCCTTAGCTCTGTGACTTTGCTCAAGTGATCTAGCCTTTTTTAAAATCTCCATTTTCTCATCTATAAAATGGGGGTGATGGGGCAAGGGGCAAAAAATAAAAGTGAAATGGAGATAACAATCCTCACCTGGACCGATGTGAGGAAAACAGATGAGGTCTGTGAAGCACCTGACACACCACACTAAATATAGGGGGAAAATAAAAATGGGAGCTATTGCTTCATTCTGTGGGTGATGGGCCGAGGGAACTCTTGTTAATTCAGTACCTGTTGCGTGCCCATCAATTTTCCATTCATAATTTTATTTAATCCTCCCATTTGCCTCGATAAATAGGTTTTGCTCTCTTCCATTTTGGAGAGGGGCAAAGTCAGACTCAGAAAAATGAAGTCACTTACCTGAAGTCACAGGGTGGGCAACCAGGATTCAAATTTGGGTTGAAGGTCCAAGTTCTTTCTAGTTCTTTCTGTCACACCACATGGTGGAATGGCTCAGGGATCAAGGCGGGACTGAATCTAAGGCCTGTGGACCTGTAGATAGATGCCAGAGGTTTGCAGACTAGTATTTATTTAAGTACCTCCTGTGTTCTCCGGTCAGGGCGGGGTGCTGGGAAAAAAAAAAAAAAAAGAACCCCACACATATTTCCTCTGCTTGTGATGACCAGTGTTTGGCAACAAAATCTGGTTAAATAATTAGGAATATAATTTACAGAATGATAGATGATGAAAAGCAGAGGATAGACGTTTTGGTGACTTAGGAGTGAATAGCAGGGCTCTAGAGTAGCCCAGCTCCTTCCTCTTCCTAACAGGTGCTGAGGAGGCAGAGGACTGAGGGAGTAGAGAATCTAAGGATGAAGATGCAGGCAGTAGATAATACACTAGAAGTCTTGCTACCATTTCTCTCTTTGAGAAGCTGGGAAGGAAAGATACAGATTGCTGAGTCATGGAGCTGTGAGGCCAACTGGGCTGGAGTCTGCTTCTCCTTGATTTGGGAGCCCAGGTCAGGAATGTTGACACCCTTCACGATCAGAGTCCTACTGTGGAATGGACAGGGCTAGATGTCCAAGTTCTGGGATCTAATTTTGGATTTGATGAGAGTAAATGTCTCAGAAGATTTTGGGACTCGGCTTGAGTTGGGTATTATAGCATCAATGTTAGCAAGGTATTCGTTGGCAGACTTTATTTTAGAGTGTTTGCAAAATGAAGGGTCAAAGTTGTGTGGGGAGCTGGAGAAATAAAAACAGAATTGTGAAAAGAATTGGGGATGGAAATGAGAATGGGATGTTAGGTAGCAATTGGGTTGAGGATGAGAATAGGGGTGGGACTGGGGTGAGAGTGTTAGAACTGGTGTTGGATGTGAGGGGATGGGTTCATGGGGGAGGATATGGATGTGGGCTTCCTAGAATATGATGGGAATGGAGACTAGTGTCTGAATTATCCTGGGGCAGGTTTGATGCTCAGGCTATGGCGACATTCACTGCTCAGGTCAAGGTTGAATTTGGCTTATGGCTAAAAGGTTCAGGATTCAGGTCAGGAGGGTTAAGGTTGGTTGAGGTCTGGATCCTAGCCTGAGTTGATATTTGCAGTCAAGAACTCAGTCAAGGTTTAGGTTATTGGTTGAGATACAAATTGGGGTTGATCAAGGATAAGGCAGAATTTGAGGTTCAGGATTGGGTACAGATTAAGGTTTGGGGTTAAGACTGGAGCTTACTAAAAAGTCAAAAAAACAATAGATGTTGGCATGGATGTGATGAAAAGGGAACACTTCTACACTGCTGGCGGGAATGTAAAGTAGCACAACCTCTATGGAAAACAGTATGGCTATTTCTCAAAGAACTACAAGTAGATCTACAATTCAATCCAGAAATCCCACTACTGGGTATCTACCCAAAGGAAAAGAAGTCACTATATCAAAAAGACACATACACACATATGTTTATTGCAGCACAATTCACAATTGCAAAGATATGGAACTAAACTAAATTAAGTGCCCATCAACTGATGAGTGGATAAAGAAAATGTGATGTATATGCACCATGGAATACTACTCAACCATAAAAATTATCAAATAATGTCTTTTGAAGCAACTTGGATGGAGTTGGAGGCCATTATTCTAAGTGAAGTAACTCAGGAATGGAAAACCAAATGCCTTACGTTCTCACGTATAAGTGGGAGCTAAGCAGTGGGTACACAAAAGCATACCAGGTGGTATAATGGACATTGGAGACTCAGAAGGGGGAGGGTATGAAGAGAATAAGGGATAAAACACTATAAACATTGGGTACAATGTATACTACTTGGGTGACGGGTGCACTAAAATTTCAGACTTCACCACTATACAATACATCCATGTAACTAAAAGCCACTCACACCCCAAAAGCTACTGAAACAAACAAAAAGACTGGGGCTTATGTCAAAATACATGTTCAGAGTTGTGTCAAAGTAAAGGTTGGAGTTAGAGTTCTGCTTGAAGTCAGGGTCTGAGGTCTATTCTTGCCATATCAGAACCATTTGACCATATCTCCCATGTCTTCTCAATGAATGGCGTCACTGTCCATCCAGCAAGAGACTTTGAAATCTTAACATCTCCCACTACCTCAACACAACCTTCATTCTGTCTATCACCAAGGCCTGTTGGTTCTCTCTCCTAAGTGCATTTTGAATCCAGGTACTTAACATCGTCTCCACCTTTCAACCACCTGTATCCAAGTCACTATCTTCCCTCATCTAGACAACAACAATGACTTCCCCCTATGGTTGCCCAGTATCTTCACATCCCACCCAAAGCCAGCTTTCACACAGCTGCCAGGTTGATGTTTTGAAAATACAAATCTTGTTATGTTATTTCCCTGACTAAGGTTCAAATGGTTCTTCATTTTCCATAGGATAAAGCAAGACTCAGAATGACATGCAGAGCTTGTCATTATGTGATCCCAGTTAACTTCTGGCCTCTGAGCTCCAGCCATAATGCCTTCTATCTTGGGCCT
Source organism: Trachypithecus francoisi (assembly GCF_009764315.1). Lineage (NCBI taxonomy): Eukaryota > Metazoa > Chordata > Mammalia > Primates > Cercopithecidae > Trachypithecus > Trachypithecus francoisi. Next base: position 6,283,671 of record NW_022681457.1, on the reverse strand, counting down.
TTGCACGTGCTGTTTTCTCTACACAACACACTCCCCATTCTCCTCCCATTTTCTTCTAGTTACCGGAAGAAATTTTCTTCTAGTTACCAGAAGAAATTTTCTTCTAGTTTACTATTTCTAGTTACTAGAAAATTTATTCTAGTCTACTTCTAGTTACTAGAAGATTTCTTCTAGTTTACTGTTCTTTCAAATCGCAGCTCATAGTCAATTCCTGGGTCAAAACCCTCCGGAAGTGCCTTAATAATACCTTGCACCTTTCTTTCAGAGCATGCCTTGTTGTTGTAATTTTATACTTGTTTATTAATTATTTGACTGTCTTTCTTTTATATGAGACTATCAGCTCCTTGAGGGAAGAGACCCTATCTAGATTTGTACACCATTATATCCTCATTGCTACCACCCAATACATATTTGTTAAATATATAAAGGATTGGTGTTAAAATATTGCATAAACAATTAACAACTTTTCATTAAAAAAACAAGAAATGCACAGTATAGAAGAAAAACTAAGAAAAAAGTAAATTTAGATGAGAGGTAGTCAGGTATATGATCAAAATTACTATTTTTTTAAAAGACTATTAATCTAAAAATTAAATTGGCCATCTTCACATTAACAATGGCCAAGATGGGATATGGGCTGAAATGGGATACGGGGATGAGGGCTGGGAAGAGAGGTAAGACTGGAGGCATGGTTGAGTTTGTTGATTTATGTGACTTCAAGATATGGAATCAAGTTAGAATTGGATTTGGATTTATGGCTTGGAATCAGATTTGGGATCTGAGTCAAGAATCTGTTTCAACATTGAGGTTTTATAAAGATGATTTTGGCTACAAGGACTGAGCAACTCTAACCAAGAAAGGGAATCTGAAAAAGTTTTGACATGAAGAGTCTCCATCGTTGGTTAATTCACCAGCTCAGTGACTTCATCAAAGACCCAGCTAATCCTTACCTCTCTGGTGGGCTACCTGCAGTGTTTTGACTTGGTCCTCTGGTCACTTCCCTCTGTGGTCCCTGGAGTGCTGGCACAGTTCCAGAATTTGCATCCAGAAAAGACACCATCTAGCAGAAGAAAAAAGACCCCTTTCAGTGCCTCTTTTAAAAAATGAGAAAGTCTTTCCTAGAAGTGCCCCAGTGGTCTTCCCCTCCTCCTCATGGGCCAGAAGAGCAGCACATGTCCATTTTCAAACCAATCAAGCAAACAAAATATGGCTTTGATGCTTGGTTCATTGAGGCTTATAGTCCTGATGAAGATAAAGTATTATCCAAACAAAATGGAGCCTCTGATAGAAAGACAGAAGGAGTGAATGCTTGGGTACACAACAAAAATGTCTACTATTATGGATCAAATGTAGAATTGAGTTGGAGTGCCAGGCGCGGTGGTTCACACCTATAATCCCAGCACTTTGGGAGGCCGAGGTGGGCGGATCACCTGAGGTCAGGAGTTCCAGACCAGCCTGACCAACATGGAGAAACTCCATCTCTACTAAAAGAAAAAAAAAATTAGCCGAGTGTGGTGGTACATGCCTGTAATTCTAGCTACTCGGGAGGCTGAGTCAGGAGAATTGCTTGAACCTGGGAGGCAGAGGTTGCAGTAAGCCGAGATCGCGCCATTGCACTCCAGCCTGGGCAATAAGACCAAAACTCCATCTCAAAAGAAAAAAAAGAAAGATTTGAGTTAGGGGTCATCATTGAGATAAGGTTTAGGTCCAGGGTAGAGAAATAAAATCCCATTTTAGGGATCTAATTTAGAGGTTGAGGTCAATTCTAACTTTAGGAGTGTGTCCAACAATCGTTCCTGTCTTACTCAAAACAAAAGCCAAAGACCTTTCAGACCCCATGTCATCAGAGTCCTGTTCTATTTCTGGCCTCATCACCTGCCCCTATCTCCTTTGGTCACTCTGTTCTGGTCACAGTGGTTTGTCTGCTGGAGCACTTCAGATATGCTCCCTGGCTAACACACTGGCCTGCTCGCTTTGCCTGGAACTCACTATCTTCAAGCAGCCACCTGGATCCCTCCACCATCTCCTTCAAGATTTTGTTCAATACCACCTTCACATGGGGTCTTTCCAACCAACCTTCCTGATATTAGAACCTCAGGGATCCTTGAGGGTAGAGGGAATCAGTAACTCCCCAACCCTCTTCCTCTCTTGGATTTTCCCTCGTAGCACTTACAACCACCTAACAAACTCTACATTTTATATGCTTATTTTTGTACTGACCTGACAGTACAAAACAAGAGCCTCTATGAAAACAGGAATTTTCTTATCTGTTTTATCACTGCTGTGTCTCCGAGAGCCTGAATAGTTTCTGGCACAGAGTAGATGCTCAGTGGATGTTGTTTGAATGAATACAATGAACAAAGATGAATGTACAAAGAAGTTCATCTTGGCATTATTATAATTAAAACTATCCAAGTGTATTTCAATTTGAGGCAGATGACATGCACCACGATACAAGCATAGTATGGAATATTACACAACCATTATAAAGGAAGGAAAAGTAATCTAAATGTACTAAGAGGGAAAAGTTTTCCTCTTTTTAAAAAATAAATGTTATTGTGTATATATAAAGTGTACAATATGATTGAATGTGATGTATATACATAGTACAATGATTACTATAACTGAACAAATTAACATATCCATCATCTCACATAGTTACCCATTTTCTTCCCCTGTGGCAAGAGCAGCTATAATCTACTCATTTAGCAAAAATCCTCGGCTGGGCACGGTGGCTCAGGCCTGTAATCCCAGCACTTTGGGAGGCCGAGGCCGGTGGATCACCTGAGGTTAGGAGTTGGAGAGCAGCCTGACCAACATGGTGAAATTCCATCTCTACTAAAAATATAAAAATTAGTTGGGCATGGTGGTGCACACCTGTAATCCCAGCTACTCGGGACACTGAGGCAGGAGAATCCCTTGAACCCGGGAAGCAGAGGTTGCAGTGAGCCAAGATCATGCCATTGCACTCCAGCCTGGGTGACAGAGCCATACTCCATCTTAAAAAAAAAAGAAGAAAGGTTCTTCTCCTCTATGTATGTGTCCATGTAGTCTCATCATTTAGCTCCCACTTGTAAGCAGCAAGTTGCCATATTTGGTTTTCTGTTCCTGCATTGGTTTGTAAGGGTAATGGCCTCCAGCTCCATCCATGTCCCTGCAAAGGACATGATCTTGTTCTTTTTTATGGCTACATAGTATTCCATGGTGTCTATGTACCACATTTTCTTAATCCAGTTTATTACTGATGAACATTTAGGTTGATTCCATGTCTTTGCTATTGTGAATAGTGCTACAATGAACATACGTGTGCATGTGTTTTTAAACAGGATGATTTATACTCCTTTAGGTACACACACTGGGGCCTATGAGAGGGTGGAGGGTGGGAGGAAGGAGAGGATCAGAAAAAAATAACTAATGGGTACTAGGCTTAATACCTGGGTGATTAAATAATTTGTATAACAAAACCCCATGATGCATGTTTACCTAGGCAACAAACCGGCACATCCTGCCCACGTACCCCCGAACTTAAAAGAAAAGTTAAAAAAAAGAAAAAGAAATATTTGCTTAATAAATTCATAAATGAAGCCCTAAAAAAAGGTTCTATTAGACAAAGTTTAGTACAGACATTTATGTTATAAATAAATAATATACAAAGAAATCTATGTATAACATGATTAAAATGACCATGAGAACATAGATCCTAAAGAGGGCAAATATTAGTGGGGTGGAGTTAGGGAAAGCGTTGTTTTTAACTTACACCTCTCTATTAGAGTTGGGTATGGGTTCAGGCTTACAGGCACGATTGGGATCAGCTTGGACAAGTTCCCACAGGCGGGTCAGAATTAGGATGCAGGGTCTAGGCCACCCCTGAGAGGGGGTGAGGGCAAGAAAACAACCCCAGAAGCCGGGCACGGTGGCTCACACCTGTAATCCCAGCACTTTGGGGGGCCGAGGTGGGCGGATCATGAGGTCGGGAGATCGAGACCATCCTGGCCAACATGGTGAAACCCTGTCTCTACTAAAAATACAAAAAATCTGAGAGTAGTGGTGCATGCCTGTAATCCCAGCTACTCGGGAGGCTGAGGCAGAAGAATCACTTGAACCCAGGAGACAGAGGTTGCCGAAATCATACCACAGCACTCCAGCCTGGCGATAGAGACTCCGTCCAAAAAAATGAAAGAGAAGGAAGGAAGGAAGGAAGGAAGGAAGGAAGGAAGGGAGGGAGGGAGGGAGGGAGGGAGGGAGGGAGGGAAGAAAGAGAGAGAGAGAAAGAAAGAGGAAGGAAGGAGGAAGGAAGGAAGGAAGGAAGAGAGAGAGAGAGAAGAAAGAAAGAAAGAAAGGAAAGAAAGAAAGAAAGAAAGAAGAAGAAAGAAAGAAAGAAAGAAAGAAAGAAAGAAAGAAAGAAAGAAAGAGAGAAGAGAGAAAGAGAGAGAAAGAGAGAAAGAGAGAATCCAATCACTCGGGACGCTTAGACAGGAGAGGCCCCAAAGAAGGACCCAGCCAGAGCCTATTCCCTGAGCTCAGCCCTTCTTGAATCCCGCCCCTGCCCCTCAGACCCAGCGCACCGGGTCCCTCCCCTGAGAGCAACCAGGAGGGACTGTGGGACCGGAAAGTGCGGGGGCGCAGGAGCTGGGCACCGCCCGTCCTTCGGAGGGAGGGTGGAGACACTGCAGTGGTGCCAATTGCTCTGGCTGCGTCAGGGGTTCCAGATAGCCAGAACTGCAAAAGCAGTCGGGGGCGTCCCAGAGTCAGCTCTGCCTGCACCCCAGGGCACTGGGGCCGGGCGTGGGGCGGAGGGTGGTATAAGAGGACTGCCCAGCAGAGGGCTGGGGATCTTGGAGCCCAGCTGTGTGCCAGCTCAAGTCCGAACTTGGATCACATCAGATCCTCTGGAGGTGAGAAGAGGCTTCATCAAGGGTGTACCTGTAGGGGAGGGAGCGATGCTGGCTCCCAGCCTGACTCTGCTCCCAAGAGGCAGGGCCTGCAGCCTGGACTCCTGGTCCTGAGCAGTGGGGGCCTGGAAGTCTGCAATTTGGGGCCTTTTAGGGAAAAAGGAACTAGGGACTCAGAAGTTTGGGTTCCATAGGGAGGGGCAAGATCGGAGCCTAGATTCCTGGCTCTCTAGGAGTCTGAAGAACAGGACTTTTGGGTCTGAGGGAGGAGGGGCTGGGGGCCTGGACTCCTGGGTCTGAGGGAGGAGGGCAATGAGCGTCTGGACCCCTGGGTCTGAGGGAGGAGGGTGCAAGAGTCTGGACTCCTGGGTATGAGGGAGGAGGAGGTTAAGGGTCTGGACTTCTGAGTGTAAGGAAGGAGAGGCCAGAGAAATTTCTGGGTCTGAGGGAGGAGGGGCTAGGGCCTGGACCCCTGAGTCTGAGGGAGGAGGGGCTAGGGCCTGGACCCCTGGGTCTGAGGGAGGAGGGGCTGGGCCTGAATGCCTTCTCCTTCTCAGCTCCAGCAGGAGAGGCCCTTCCTGGCCTTGCAGCCCCTGAGCGGCTCAGCAGGGCACCATGGCAGGATCCCTTCTCCTGCCCCTGCAGATCCTACTGCTATCATTAGCCCTGGGAACTGCCGGAGAAGAAGGTGAAAGCTGGACTGGGAAGCCTGACCTCACCTCGGGGCCCCCACTGACCCTCTCCAAGGAGTCCCTGAGTCAGAACCCCTCCCTCCTCAAACAGCTTCCATCCTGGGAGGACCAGACTGTCGGCTGGCTGAAGCCCCCGCTCTTCCTGCTTCTGCTGCCTCAGGGGTCTCTGTCCCCTCCAGGCCCTGCCTCCTGCGCTCAGCGTCTCTCTGTGGTTCCCCCAATGAGATGCACCTCCTGGGTTTCTGAGTGGGCTCCTTCTGTCTGTCTCTATCCCTGTCTCTTGCTTTCTCTGTATTTCTCCACGCGTTTCCGTCTGTCTCTCTCCATCTCTGACTCCGGGAATCCCGGAGGTGCAGCTGCAGCCTTCCCCTGAGGCTGGCTACCCACATGCTCCTCCATGTCTCCATCCAGCCCAGGGTGACAAGATTATTGATGGTGCCCCATGTGCAAGAGGCTCCCACCCATGGCAGGTGGCCCTGCTCAGTGGCAATCAGCTGCACTGCGGAGGCGTCCTGGTCAATGAGCGCTGGGTGCTGACTGCCGCCCACTGCAAGATGAAGTAGGTGCCGCCCAAGGCTCTGCTGGAGGTGCGCCAGCATCTCCAACTCCCTATGGAGAGGTGGCGGGGGCAGCTGTCTTTCTGTGCCTACGGCTCTATCCTCCTCTCTCTGGGTCTCTGTCCCCCTATCCCTGGATCTCTGTCCTCCTCTCTCCCTGGCTCTGTCTCCCTCTCTCTGAGTCTCTGTCCCCATCTCTCTCTGAGTCTCTGTCCCCCTCTCTCTCTGGGTCTCTGTCCCTCTCTCTCTCTGAGTCTCTGTCTCCCTATCTTTCTGGGTCTCTGTCCCTCTCTCTCTCTGAGTCTCTGTCTCCCTCTCTCTCTGAGTCCCTGTCCCCCTCTCTCTCTGGGTCTCTGTCCCTCTCTCTCTCTGAGTCTCTGTCTCCCTATCTTTCTGGGTCTCTGTCCCTCTCTCTCTCTGGGTCTCCATCCCCCTCTCTCTGGATCTCTGTTCCCCCTCCCCTCTCTGGGTCTCTGTCCCCTCTCCCCTCTCTGGGTCTCTGTCCCCTCTCCCCTCTCTGGGTCTCTGTCCCCCCTCCCCTCTCTGGTCTCTGTCCCCCCTCCCCTCTCTGGGTCTCTGTCCCCCCTCCCCTCTCTGGTCTCTGTCCCCCCTCCCCTCTCTGGATCTCTGTCCCCCCTCCTCTCTCTGGTCTCTGTCCCCCCTCCTCTCTCCGGGTCTCTGTCCCCCCACCCCCGGGTCTTTGCACACCCTCTCTGTCACAGTGTCTCTTCTGGATCTCTGAATGTCACTCTCTCCTCCCAGTGAGTACACCGTGCACCTGGGCAGCGATACGCTGGGCGACAGGAAAGCTCAGAGGATCAAGGCTTCGAGGTCATTCCGCCACCCTGGCTACTCCACACAGACCCATGTTAATGACCTCATGCTCGTGAAGCTCAATAGCCGGGCCAGGCTGTCATCCACGGTGAAGAAAGTCAGGCTGCCCTCCCGCTGCGAACCCCCTGGAACCACCTGTACTGTCTCTGGCTGGGGCACTACCACGAGCCCAGATGGTAGGTGGCCTCAGTGACCCAGGAGTCCAGACCCCAGCCCCTCCTCCCTCAGACCCAGGAGTCCTGACCCCAGTCCCCTCCTCCCTCAGACCCAAGAGTCCTGACCCCAGCCCCTCCTCCCTCAGACCCAGGAGTCCTGGGCCCCCAGCCCCTCTCCCTCAGACCCAGGAGTCCAGACCCCAGCCCCTCCTCCCTCAGACCCAGGAGTCCAGACCCCAGCCCCTCCTCCCTCAGACTCAGGAGTCCAGACCCCAGCCCCTCCTCCCTCAGACCCAGGAGTCCAGACCCCAGCCCCTCCTCCCTCAGACTCAGGAGTCCAGGACCCCAGCCCCTCCTCCCTCAGACTCAGGAGTCCAGGACCCCAGCCCCTCCTCCCTCAGACCCAGGAGCCTGGGCCACAGCCTTTCTGGCCCTCACCCCATCCTCTCTGACTGACAGCTCCCCCTGCCCCCTGCAGTGACCTTTCCCTCTGATCTCATGTGCGTGGATCATCACCCCCCATCCTCTCTGACTGACAGCTCCCCCTGCCCTCTGCAGTGACCTTTCCCTCCCTGCAGTGACCTTTCCCTCTGACCTCATGTGTGTGGATGTCAAGCTCATCTCCTCCCAGGACTGCACGAAGGTTTATAAGGACATGCTGGGAAATTCCATGCTGTGCGCTGGCATCCCCAACTCCAAGAAAAACGCCTGCAATGTGAGACTCTCCCCCTCAATTCCTCCCCAGTCCTGCGTACTCTGTCTGCATGTCCCAGGGGCAGAGCTTGACCCAAGTGACTGGGCACCAAGCCTGGCCTTGCCCTCCCCCGAGGCCTGGCCTCCTCAGCTTTTTTCACCTCATTCTCTGCCTAGGTCAGGGGTGGGAGCTTACTTAGGGGCTGATGTGGCCCTGGGGATGGGACAGAGAGTCTAATACAGGTGAGAAAGTGGGGGCGGGACCAGGGAAGGAGATTGAGGTGCTGGTCCCAGGCCCAAACCTTAAGGGGACACTGAAAACCTCAGTGATTGAGATAAATCATAATGCAATATTTAAAAATAAAAAATAAAATTAACGCAGAAGTCCACGATGGATAAAATGTTTCCATTTTAAATAAAGAGCAGGTGAATCTTACTGAATTTTCCCTCGCCGTAGGGGCCAGCGTGGCTCAGCACAGCGCTGTACTGGCGCTGTCTTCATTTCAAATGTGGATATGATGTCCATCATTCAGTTTTATGTATTACATTTGATTTTGGTAAATATTGCATTGAAGTATTATGTGTTACAGTTACTGAGATTTTGTGCCTGAAGCTGATGACTCACTGGACTGACCCTGGCCCTGGTCCCGGGAAAACACGCTTTCCCTCCACCTCCTTCCTGTTCCCTCTTCCTGGCCTTTTGTCATCCCCTCTCTGTTTCTGAACAGTCTTCCCGCATCTCTCTTTGTGACATAATTTCATTTCATCCTTTTCCTCTTTGTTCTTTCTCTGTGTTGAGCTAGCTTGCTCTCTCTCCCTTGCTGTCTCTCTACGCACTCCTCTCTGCTCTCTCTCTTCTCCCTCTTTCTCTCGCTTCTCTCTCTCCCCTCCCTTCCCTCTCTCTCCTCTCCCTGCCCCCCTCCTCTCTTTTCTGTCTCTCTGTCTCCTCTCTGGCCCTCTCCTCTCTCTCTCCCCCCCACTTCTCTGTCTCTCTTCATCTCTCTCCCTCTTCTCTCCTTGCCCCCTCCTTTCTACTCCGTCTCTCTCTCTCTTCTATCTCTCCCCTCCCCACCTGCTCCCCCATCTGTCTTTCTTTCTCTCTCTTTATTCTCCTCCTCTCTTCCAGTCTGTCTCTCCTCTCCCCACCCCAACCCCATCTCTCTCCCTATACTTTCTCCCCTCCCCCTTCTCTGTCTCTCTCTTCTCCCTCTTTCTTCTCCACCCCCATCTGTCTGTCTCTCTCTCTCCCCACACCCTTTCCCTCTTCCCCATCTCTCTTTGTCTCTCTCTCTTTTCCCTCTTCCTTCTCCACCTCCAACTCTCTCTGTCTTTCCACACCCATCCTCCTTGCTCACATCTGCACCTTCAGCTCTCAGGGGATGTGGGATGGTGAGTGTTAGGGATAGAGGTGATGGGAGAGAGATGACTGTCCTAGAGAACAGGGTCCTTCTCCCCTGGTAAGGGCCAGTTCCATGAATGTGCAAGCTCTGCACTGACACAGAGCCCCACACTCAGAAGGGTCTCAAACTTAGTCTAATGCATTCCTGTTGTTGTCTTGAAATTCTTAATAATTTTTGAACAAAGAGCCCTGCGTTTTCATTTTGCACCAAGCCCTGTAAATTATGTAATTGGTCTTGACCCTGGTCTCCAAGACCATCGTGTCCCCCTTTCCTGTGCAAGACGGCATGCATCCACCCTTTGGAGATGATGTTTCTTCTCCCACTGGCTTGGAGCAGGGTCCTTAACATTGGAAAATAAAGAGTGCTCTGATCCGGAAGCCCCACCCCTTCTCTGCAATTGATCTCATTGGCCAAGGGTCAAACCAGTGTCCTCAAAGGACCTAGTGTGTTCCTAGTACTAGCTCTCCCATTGGTCCCCAGAGACAATGAGTCTCTTCTCATTGGCTGTGGTGGAAGTCCATAATCTGCAAGACAAAGACCGATAACTGAGGAATGTATGATAATGAGTTGGGTTTTCTTTTTTTTTTTTTTTTTTTGAGACGGAGTCTCGCTCTGTCGCCCAGGCTGGAGTGCAGTGGTGCGATCTCGGCTCACTGCAAGCTCCGCCTCCCAGGTTTACGCCATTCTCCTGCCTCAGCCTCCCGAGTAGCTGGGACTACAGGCGCCCGCCATCTCGCCCGGCTAGTTTTTTGTATTTTTTAGTAGAGACGGGGTTTCACTGTGTAGACCAGGATGGTCTCGATCTCCTGACCTCATGATCCACCCGTCTCGGCCTCCCAAAGTGCTGGGATTACAGGCTTGAGCCACCGCGCCCGGCCATGAGTTGGGTTTTCATCTGAGTCCAAAGTTAATCTCCGGCTGTATTCCCTCTAGGGTGACTCGGGGGGACCATTGGTGTGCAGAGGTACCCTGCAAGGTCTGGTGTCCTGGGGAACTTTCCCTTGTGGCCAACCCAACGACCCAGGAGTCTACACTCAAGTCTGCAAGTTCACCAAGTGGATAAATGACACCATGAAAAAGCATCGCTAACACCCCACCAAGAGTTAAATAACTGTGTGCTTCGAACAGAAAATGCACAGAAGTAAGGACGCTGGTGACTTGTAAAGTCATATTTGACTTTACCTTTCCTCAGAGATATATTTAAACCTCAGGCCCTGTTTGTAAACCAATCAAATTGGTAAAGACCTAAAACCAAAACAAATAAGGAAACAAACCCCTCAGTGCTGGAGAAGACTCAGTGAGACGGGCACTCCCAAACACTGGAAGTGGACGTTCTACAATCTTTATGGAAGACAGTTCGTCAACGTACACCGAGACCCTTATTCACCACCTTTGATCCAGTAACGCTAGTCTTAGGAAGAACCTACTAAAAAAAAAAAAAAAAAAGTCCAAAATGTTGAACAAGACTTGAATTTATCATAATATTATTTATCACAGAAATAAAGTGAAAACATCAAACATGTTCCAAAAGTATTGGATGGCTTATATAACAGTCTGGCTTGGCACAATGATTTTTTTTTCTTTGAGACAGAGTCTCACTCTGTTGCCCGGGCTGCAGTGCAGTGATGCAATCTTGACTCACTGCAACCTCTGCCTCCTGGATTCAAGTGATTCTCATGCCTCAGCCTCCCAAGTACCTGGGACTACAGGTGTGCACCACCACACCAGGCTAATTTTTTTGTGTATTTTTACCAGAGACAGGGTTTCACCATGTTGGTCAGCGTGGTCTCAAACACCTGACCTCAGATGACCCACCCACCTTGACCTCCCAAAGTGCTGGGATTACAGGCGTGAGCCACCATGCCCAGCTCACAATGATATTATAAACCTATTAAAAATGATTCTTAGACAGAATTGTTAGTATTATGCAAGAATGTTTAGGCTATATGATGCTAAATGACAAAAGGAAGAGACAAAAATATATACGTATGTGAACTTAACCATAAAAAATAAAATATTCACAGAATCAAATCTGAACACACATGTCGCAGACTGCATACTGGGGTCATCATGAGGTGTCTCCTTCCTTCTGTGTACTTTTCCTTGAATGTGCACTCTTATAACATGAAAAATAAAGGCGGGAAAAAAAGTCTGAAGATCTGCGGTTGGAGAGAGGAGACCTTTCAGGAAGGGAGTCTAGAAAGAAAAATGTGACTGGTTTTGAGTCCTGGTCCTGCCCGCCCTGTTCCAGGGTATAGTTCCGTTTCTCAGATCTCAGTTTTTCCTTCCTGTAAAATGGGAGAGAGAAGAAAGGATGGAGAGAGGAAGAAGGAGGGGAAGAGGGAGGAGAGAACAGGCGGACTTCATCAGTGTGGGAAGGGGTCTGAAATTGTTTCTGAATATCTCACGAGTGACGAGTGAGGAGGGAGCCAGGCGGTTTTCACTGGGATTGGGATGGTGGTAGACAGGACACAGGGGTCCCACAGGGGTCTGCCAGAAGTGAGCAAACAGTGCTGGAGGAAGACAGTGGCACCTGCTCCCCAAGAAGGGAGGGAAAGGAACCTCAGGAAGGGGGTAGGATGAGGGAGGAGTCCTCTGTGACTCAGAGCCTGGCCACACCTCCAGCCTTCTAACATCAAAGATCCTCTGTGTGGTCACACCTCAGACACTGCTGACCGAGGAGCCACTCTAGCCCAGGACGTGCCCCTCCTACCTGTTCTTCCTGTTTCTCTCCCAGAATTCTGTCCCCACCAACATCCTCCAGATCTTTCCTCTCCTTATCTCATCTTCCTCTGAGTCTCTCCTAACCCAGGCACCCCAGCCCTGTCATATTGCAGAAATTCTGCAGTCACTAATTCTGATTCTCCCATATAAGAGGCTAACACACAAAACACAGGAGTCCAGGATCCCAGCCCCTCCTCCCTCAGACCCAGGAGTCCAGACACTCCCACCAGCCCCTCTTCCCTCAGACCCAGGAGTCTGAGTCTCCTCTCAGCCCCTCCTCCCTCAGACCCAGAAGTCCAGGCCCCCCAGCCCCTCCTCCCTCAGACCCAGGAGTTCAAACCTCCTCCCCACAGCCCCTCCTCCCTCAGACCCAGGAGTCCAGGTCCCCTCTCAGCCCCTCCTCCCTCAGACCCAGGAGTCCAGGCCCCTCTCAGCCCCTCCTCCCTCAGACCCAGGAGTCCAGGCCCCTCTCAGCCCCTCCTCCCTCAGATCCAGGAGTCCAGACCCCCTCCCCAGCCCCTCCTCCTCAGACCCAGGAGTCCAGACCTCCTTCCCAGTCCCTCCTCCTCAGTCCCAGAAGTCCAGGCCCCCCAGCCCCTCCTCCCTCAGACCCAGGAGTTCAAACCTCCTCCCCAGCCCCTCCTCCCTCAGACCCACGAGTCCAGGTCCCCTCTCAGCCCCTCCTCCCTCAGACCCAGGAGTCCAGACCCCTCTCAGCCCCTCCTCCCTCAGATCCAGGAGTCCAGACCTCCTCCCCAGCCCCTCCTCCCTCAGACCCAGGGGTCCAGGTCCCCTTTCAGCCCCTCCTCCCTCGGTCCCAGGAGTCCAGATCCCCCAGCCCCTCCTCCCTCAGACCAGGAGTTCAGACCCCAGCCTCTCCTCCCTCAGACCCAGGAGTCCAGGGCCCCAACCCCTTCTGTTTCAGGGCCTGTCAAGTTTAAAGAATGTCAAAATTTTTCTTTTCTTTTTTTTTTTTTTGAGACGGAGTCTCGCTATCACCCAGGCTGGAGTGCAGTGGCCGGATCTCAGCTCACCGCAAGCTCACCTCCCGGGTTCACGCCATTCTCCTGCCTCAGCCTCCCAAGTAGCTGGGACTACAGGCGCCCGCCACGTCGCCCGGCTAGTTTTTTGTATTTTTTAGTAGACACGGAGTTTCACCGTGTTTGCCAGGATGGTCTCGATCTCCTGACCTCGTGATCCACCCATCTCGGCCTCCCAAAGTGCTGGGATTACAGGCTTGAGCCACCGCGCCCGGCCAAAATTTTTCAACTACTCATTCCCCTGAAGTTTTATCAACATTTTCTCTCTCTTCTGCAAACCACTCCAATATTCAATCTAGAATTTTTAAAAGTAACAAAACATTGCATTTGCACTAAGTCAGCCCGGAGATCCCCGGCCCTGGCCCTCTGCTCTCCTATATGCAAGGTACAGGTAGATTGGTTTGCAATGATTGAGATGGTACTAATGTTGATTTTTTTTTTTTAAGTAATTCATTTTTCTTTGGGTAAGGAGTATAGTGTGGTAGTTAAGGGATTAGCTCCGAATCCTGGCTTCTTAGGTTCGAATCCCAGTTCTAGCCCCTACAAGCTATTTTCCTTTAAGCTCATTAGTTCCCCCGTCCCTGTTCCTTCATCCTTGAAGTGGGAGAAAAAGCACCTATTTCTAGGGTTATTACAGAGATTCAATAAGTTAATATATAGAAAGCGCTCAAACATTTTATGGCACAGGGTAAGCCTTCATTGGACATTGGACATTTTGTTTGTTTTGTTTTGTTTTTGAGACAAAGTCTTGCTCTTGTTATCCAGGCTGGAGTGCAATGGCGCGATCTCAGCTCACTGCAACCTCCGCCTCCCAGGTTCAAGTGATTCTCCTGCCTCAGCCTCCCAAGTAGCTGGTATTACAGGCGACTGCCATCATGCCCGGCTAATTTTTGTATTTTTAGTAGAGATGGGGTTTCACGGTGTTGGTCAGACTGGTCTCAAACTCCTGACCTCAGGTGATCCACCCTCCTCGACCTCCCGAAGTGCTGGGATGACAGGCGTGAGCCACCGCGCCTGGCCTAGGCATTGATTTTTATTGTTTATGATTTCTGGCACTTTTTTCTGCTTACAGTCTCATGAAGTTTCCTTATACATTTTTCTTTTTTTCATATAGGGTCTTGCTGTATCATCCAGGCTAGAGTGTGATGGCATGATCATAGCTCACTGCAGCCTCAATCTCCTGGGCTCAAACAATCCTTTTGCCTCAGCCTTTTGAGTAGCTAGGACCACGCCTGGCTGATTTTTTTTTTTTTTTAGTAGAGATGGGGTCTCACTATGTTGTCCAGGCTGGTCTCTAATTCCTAAGCTCAAGTAATCCTCCCACTTCAGCCATCCAAAGTGCTGGGATTACAGGTGTGAACCACTGCACCCAGACAAAAGAATTTATGTATTGAAGATTTTTGCAGAGCAAGTCAATCTGGAGCAAAATATCCAGTAAATAAGCACTCAAAGTATGCAGAGATGGCAAACCATGAAGGTCACCAGAGAAGTGGTAAAGTTAGGAATTTCTTTCTCTTCAAAGTCCCTCCACTCCCCACAGCCTAACACCTCCCTTCTTTCCCCACCCAGCTCTTAACAATTCCTCCCAAGTTCACTCACCTCGTACTGTCATAAGATAGACCCAGCCAGGCCACCGAGGGATGGGCCACATCCACTGCCGTGTCGGAAGTTGAGTTCCCATTCAGGCTCCACCATTTCCTGGATGTTTGATGTTGAGCAATGAACTTCCTGTTCTGAGCCTCAGTTTTCTTATCTGTAAAATGGGAGTGGGTGTGATAAAGTCATTTAGTCATTTGATCAGTCTTTCCTAAGGCTGATTCTGGGCCAGGTCCTGTGTGGTTGCTTGGGACACAGGGATGAGTCAGTCCCGTACATGCCCTCAAGGAGCTCATGGTCCAGTGGAAGAGACGACGAATGTCAATCCAGGTGGCCCCCGTCCAGGGTGAGTTGAGGGAGACACCTGCTGTGGGAACCTACGTGAGAGAATGAGTAGGTGGAGGTTGGGTGGTGTTCAGGGAAGTTTTCCTGGAGGAAGTAATGTCCAAGCAAAGACTTGAAGGACAGGTTATTGCCAGGAAAAGGTGGGAAAAACATGCCAAGAAGAGAGAATAGGCCGGATGCAGTGGCTCATGCCCGTAATCTCAACACTTTGGGAGACCGAGGTGGGCAGATCACTTGAGGTCAGGAGTTCATGACCAGCCTGGCCAACATGGTGAAATCCCATCTCTACTAAAAATATAGGTATGGTGGCATGTGCCTGTAATCCCAGCTGGTTGGGAGGCTGAGGCAGGAGAATTGCCTGAACCCAGGAGGCAAAGGTTGCAGTGAGTAGAGATCATGCCACTTCACTCCAGCCTAGGCGACAGAATGAGACTCCATCTCAAGAAGAAGAGGGAATAGCATTCAGTGAAGGGCCAGAAGCCAGAGGGCATGGCACGGGTCAGGGAAGCTTGATGTGTTCTAGAAAGCTGGAGCCACACGGAGATGTAGGCATAGCTGTGTCATGCAGTGTGAGGGCCACTCACCACTCAGGACTCTTTTTAAAAATTTTTTGGGCCGGGCGCGGTGGCTCAAGCCTGTAATCCCAGCACTTTGGGAGGCCGAGATGGGCGGATCACAAGGTCAAGAGATCGAGACCATCCTGGCGAACACGGTGAAACGCCGTCTCTACTAAAAAAAAAAAATACAAAAAAATTTTTTGACAGGGTTTGACTCTGTCACACTGGAGTGTAGTGGCGTGATTATGACTTACTGCAACCTGGGCCTCTAGGCTCAAGGAACTATCCCACATCAGCCTCCTGTATGGCTGGTACCACAGATGTGTGCCACCTAGGTAATTTATTTATTTATTTTAGAGAGATAGGGTCTCACTATAATGCCCGGGCTGGTCTTGAACTCCTAGGCTCAAGTGATCTTCCCACCTCTGCTTCCCAAAGTGCTTGGATTACAGGTATGAGCCACCTTGTCCAGCCGTGTCCAGGGCTCTTGATGGCTTAAAATGAGCTCCGACTGAGACATCTGTAAACATATATGACACAACAGATTCCAAACACTCAGGGTGCCAAAAAGGAAGAAGGGCAAATAATCCCTTTACTAATTTTCTTATTTTTATTTAATATGATAATATTTTGGATATATTGAATTCCACGAACTATTAGAATTAGCTGCTCCTGTTTCTTTTTAATTTTTACTTTCTTTTAAATTTATCTATTATTATTATTGAGTTAGGGGTCTCGCTCTGTTGCCCAGGCTGGGGCACAGTGGCACAGTCACAGCTCACTGTAGCCTCGACCTCCTAGGTTCAACAATTCTCCCACCTCAGCCTCCTGAGTAGCTGGGATTACAAGTGTGCACCACCACATCTGGCTAATTTTTTTGCTTTTTGCAGAGATGGTTTCTCACTATGTTGCCCAGGCTGGTCATGAACTCCTGGACTCAAGCTATCTACCCACCTTGGCCTCTTAAAGTGCTGGGATTACAGACATGAGCCACCATGCTTGGCCTTAAATTTATTTTTTAATCGACAAGTAAAAATTGTATATATTTCTGGTGTATAACATCATGTTTGATATATGTATGTATACATTGCGGAATGGCTAAACCAAGCTATTTAACATATGCATTATTTTATACCCTTAGTTTTTGTGGTAAGGACACTTAAAAAATCTTCTGACTTAAAAAAAAAGTGTGGTGATCAGAAAACATAAATGTGCATGCGTGCTTGGCATCACATTTCATCGGCCAAGGCTTCTCTGGATGCTAAAGGTCCTCAAATGCCAGGCTGGGGGACTGGGACTTGGTCCCAAGAAAGGTGGGGACCCAGGGCAGGGCTGTGAGAGGAGGGGGAAGGTCAGCACAAGGCACAGGAAGGCCTGTCTGGGGTCAGGCGAGGGATATAGAGAACAGAGGGATCCTGGTCCAGGAGGGAGAGGGTGCAGCTCTGAGTTGGGGTTGGGGGTGTGGGGACAGAGAGGAAGGGATGCCCCAGAGAGAGGAGGCAGAGGGATAGGGCCTGGCCACTGGGCTGTGCAACAGCAGACCTGCTGTCTGTGAGGATGGCAGGTCCTGAGAAGAAGATGCTGAGGTCAGTGGGGACCAAGTGTGAGAGGGAGCACCCAGAGAGGATACTGAACACCAAAGTAGTCTTCTTCCCTGGAGTGATGGGGGCTGGGCAATGCAAGATGACAATTAGATTCAATGCAAGAGAAATAGAAGGGTTGGCTGGGAGCAGGGGCTCATGCCTGTGGTCCCAGCCCTTGGGGAGACTGAGGTGGGAGAGTCGCTTGAGCCCAGGAGGGTTGAGGCTGCCACGAGCAAGGATCGTGCCACTGCACTCCAGCCTGGGCAACAGAACAAGACCTTGTCTCAAAAGAAAAAAGAATTTTTAAAAAAGTGACCTGTAATGCCCAGGCCAAGCAGATGCTGAGCCAGACTTCATTCCTATCATTGTCCTTATTACCCAGTGACGTCCCCCTCCTCATTTCCCTCCACTCTGCCACATACACGCCCTCACCCTCCAGCCCATACCAACCACCCCAACCACTGCCTGAGCTTTCCCATGTGCACCCAGGCCAGCATTTTCACAGCCTCTCCTCCTGACCTACGCCTGGCTCAGCTTTCTAGGCCCAAGTTCAAAGGCACCTCCCTAAGTCTTCCCAGATTCCTCTGCCACTGCCCGGCGGCACCATCTCATCACAGCCCCACGTCGTTCCCAAGTGCTCTCCGATTTCCGCTAAGCTCCATGCTCCTCACTGTGTGTCTGTATCTCATCAATAAGTCCTCAAGTCCTCCTGCATCCTGCTAGCTTCCTCATCGCTCGGGAATCATACCCCCTAGTTCCTGGGGAACCTGACTCCCTTCTGGGCACACACAGTGCTTCCCCAGGGGAAAATCTAAGAAGAGACCCAGGAGAAGATAAACATGGAGAGTCAGAGAATCAAGGAGAAAGAAAGGGAGAGAGGCCAAGCACAGTGGCTCACACCTGTAATCCAGCACTTTGGGAGGCCAAGGTGGGTGGATCACCTGAGGTCAGGAGTTTGAGACCAGCCTGGCCAATATGGCAAAGCCTCTTCTCTACTAAAAATACAAAAAACGTTTAGCCAGGCATGGTGGTGGGTGCCTGTAATCCCAGCTATCGGGAGGCTGAGGCAGAAGAATTGCTTGAACTCAGGAGGTGGAGACTGCAGTGAGCCGAGATCACACCACTGCACTCCAGCCTGGGCAACAGAGCAAGACTCCATCAAAAAAAAAGGAAGGAAGGAAGGAAAGAGAGATGAAGGGAGAGAAAAAAAGAGAGAGAGAGAGACAGGGACAAAATAAAGTGGAGAAAAAAAGTAGAGAGACACAAATACAGAGACTGAGATGGGACAGAGAGAGAGAGATGGAAGCCCCCTCCCCTCCACGGCGAGCAAGACAGATGGAGCGAGAGACCTCAGGGGTGGGCAGGCTTGGAGAAGCAGGACCAGGAGGATGCAGAGTGCCGAAATCTCCAGTCAGGGCCGGGTGGGCAGTCAGAGACTGCAAAGGAGGACTGTCAGACAGGGACAAAAGGAAGCCATTGATGTAACCGCCCTCCCGCCTGCCCGCCGGAAGAGAGGTTGAGGCGCGGAGCTGCTGGGAGCATGGCACTGGGGTGCTGGGGGCGGACAAAGCCCAATTGTTCCTGGGCCCTTTCCCCATAGCGCCTTGGCCTGCTCCCCAGCCCGGGGCAGGGGCGGGGGCCAGTGTGGTGACACATGCTGTCTCCCTGCCGGGCTGGCTCGCTCTCTCCTGGGGACACGGAGGTCGGCAGGCAGCACACACAGGGACCTACGGGCAGGTGTGTGAGTCACCCCAACCCCACTGAACCTGGGCAAGCTGGTTCCCAGTGCCCGAGGGCTCTGGAGCCCGGAGTGAGGGCCTGCAGGTCCCCGGGTGGCACAGAGTGCTGGGGGTGCAGGGAGGCCTGGGGTACCATCTGCTTGCCCCAGAGGCTGGAATTTGTCTTCAGACACTTGCTTTCTCCAAGACCTGGAGGTCTAAGGACTGAGCCGACTAGAACTTTCTCTGCCTCAGATTCAGGCCCCAGCCCCTCCTCCCTCAGACCCAGGAGTTTAGGTCCCAGCCCCTCCTCCCTCAGACCCAGGAGTCCAGGCCTCAGCCCCTTAGACCCAGGATTCCAGGCCCCCAGCCCCTTCTCCCTCAAACCCCACAGGCCCAGGAGTCTAGGCCCCCAGCCCCTCCTCCCTCAGACCCAGGAGTCCAAGTTCCCGCCTCCTCCCTCAGACCCAGGAGTCCAGGCCCCCAGCCTCTCCTCCATCAGACCCAGGAGTCCAGTCCTCAGCCCCTCAGACCCAGGAGTCCAGGCTCCCAGCTCCTCCTCCCTGAGACCTAAGGGTCCAGGCCCCCAGCCCCTTCTCCCTGAGACCCAGGAGTCCAGGCCCTCACTGCACTCAGAGACCAGTGCTCCCCTCCCTGGAGGCCTGGTCAGGGGTCACCAGGAGCAGAGCATGGGGGCGGGAGGAATGTGTGTGGGAGGGCTGGGTAAGGAGGAAAAGGGTGTAGCCAGTCTCCCGGCTCAGGGACCTGAGAGACAGGGGTTAAAAGGACGTTCCAGAAGCATCTGGGGACAGAACCAGCCTCTTCCAGGGAGGCCTGGGAGCTGGGGGTGTGTGTCTGGCAGCCCCTGCAGCTCTGGGCTCCTCGGCCCCTGCATCCTCCGCTTAGCTGTGCCACTGCATCTGAATGTCTTCTCTCCCCGCAGCTCCCCGCGTTTCTAACTCTTTCTGCCTCCTCATCTCAAAGCTGTTCCTTCCCCGCACTCAAGAATCCCCAGAGGCCTGGAGGCCTGCAGCAGGTAAGATCACAGGCATCACAGAACCTGCCGGGTGGGCGGGGTGGGTGACCGCTGAGCACAGAGCCAGGCTCAGAGGAAAACTCCTATACAGAAGAAGAACGCTAGGGCCCCCTAGGGTAACCCTGTCCTGTCTACAGGAAGGCAAATCAACGCGCAAGAAAGTAGAAAGATGTAATTAGAATCTCCCCATGAGTCACTGGACAGGTGGACGGAGTTCTGAATTCTCTTTGGCACTGTTTTCATGGGCTCCTCTGATGGAAGACATGGGCTGGGGAAGAAGAAATCAGCAGGCTAGATGGGAAGGACAGAGGTCAAGGCAGGAGAGCGTAGCAGGCCAGGGAGGAAGGAGAGGATGCGGAGGGCGCAGACGGAGGGATGTGGGGAGGGTCGAGGTAGTGACTGATGGACCATGTGGCTTCCTCTCCCAGGAGCAGCCATGAAGAAACTGATGGTGGTGCTCAGCCTGATCGCTGCAGGTGGGGAAAGGGCATTTGGATGGGGGAGGCTTACAGACAGGATGGGGCTTGTTGATGGAGAAGAGGCTGGTATTGGGGATGGGGATACACACAGGATTGGGGTTGGGGGGCTTTGAAATGAGGAAGACGTTGGGGATCAGGCTAAGGGTGGGGAATACAGATGGGGAGGGTGGTAGGAGGTGGGCTTGAAGATATGAGGGTTTGGGGTGGGGTTGGCTTGAGGGATGGGGATCTAAAGGGAGAAGAGGTAGGAGGTAGGTTGGAAAGTTGGAGAAAGCCCGAGGATAGGGGAGACAGTTGGGTTTGCAATGGGAATGGGGTAAGTTTGGGAATGGAAATACAGAGAAGCTTTTTTTGTTTTTGTTTTTCTTTTTTTTTTGGAGGCAGGGTCTCGCTCTGTCACCCAGGCTGGAGTGTAGTGGCACGATCCATACGATCCATAGTTCACTGCTGACTTGAACTCTTGGGTTTCAAGCGACCCTCCCACCTCAGCCTCCCAAGTAGCTGGGACTACAGGTGTATGCCACCATACCCTGCTAATTTTTATTTATTTTTATTTTTATTTTATTTGTGGAGACGAGGTCTCAATGTGTTACCTAGGCTGGTCTCAAACTCCTGGGCTCAAGCGATTCTCCTGCCTCAGCTGGGATTACAGGCAGGCATAAGCCACTGCACCTGACCGATCTTGACTGGAGTTCATCTTGAGGGGGATGCGCATGGTTTCTCCAGAACTCCTCTCTGACTCAGATCCTCTCTCCCTCAGCCTGGGCAGAGGAGCAGAATAAGTTGGTGCATGGCGGACCCTGCGACAAGACATCTCACCCCTACCAAGCTGCCCTCTACGCCTCGGGTCACTTGCTCTGTGGCGGGGTCCTTATCCATCCACTGTGGGTCCTCACAGCTGCCCACTGCAAAAAACCGTGAGTCTACAACATAAATGAACAGCAGATGCGACTGAACCCGGAGGGTGTCTTGTATCTTGTAGATGTCAGGCAGTAGGTGACACAGGCATCCCCCCATCCCAGCACGAGGCCATCTGATAGCCAGGTGCATTCGGTCATTGCTTAATTGAGTACTTAATGTGTGCCAGGCCCTGCGGGCATAGCAGTGGGGAAAAAAACAAGCAAAATTGCTGTCTTCATGAACTTACCTTCTAATGGGGGAATCAGATCATTTGGGAACCTGCAGGGCATGATGGACATTTGGATTTAATTCTGAGCACAGTAGGAAGCCACTGGGCAGTTTTGTTTTTGTTGTTTTTTGAGACACAGTGTTGCTCTGTCACCTAGGCTGGAGTGTAGTGGCATGATCTCAGTTCACTGCAACCTCCGCCTCCCGGGTTCCAGCGATTCTCCTGCCTCAGCACCCCAAGTAGCTGCGATTACAGGTGTGCACCACCTTGCCTGGCTAATTTTTGTGTTTTTGGTAGAGACGGGGTTTCACCATGTTGGCCAGGCTGGTCTCAAACTCCTCACCTCAGGTGATCTGCCCACCTCAGCCTCCCAAAGTGCTGGGATTACAGGCGTGAGCCACCACACCCGGCCTGATTTACATTTTTACAAGCTACCACGTGGAACGTGGACTGGGCAAAAGAAGAGGGAGGGAGGCCCACGTGGGGGCTGTTGCTTTCATCCGGCGACATAAGAGGGTGGCTTGAACCCAGGCGGTGGCAGTGGGGATGGAGGAATATTGAATATCTTGGGATGTGGAATTTTGTGACTGAGCCAGCAGAATTTGGCCACAAGAAACAGGAGGGAGAGGAAAGAAGCAGGGCTGGATTCTGGGTATTTGTCCTGAACAACTGGGTGTTTTGCCATGTCTTTCTATGAACTGGGGGAGAGGGAAAGAGAAACGGGCTGGGTGTGGGCAGGGGAGCATCTGACATTTTGCTGTAGCCCTGGTGAGTTTGAGATGCCTGGGAGATGTCCCAGCAGGGAGGCCGGGGAGGCCTCTGGAGCTCAGAGGAGAGGTCAGGGCTGGAGGTTAAAATGAAGGCATCATCAGCAAATGGGTATATTTAAAGCCATGGGACTAGATGAGATCATCCAAAAAGCTGGCATAGTTGGAGGAGCTGGAGGGCCCAGGACGAAAACCCCCGGCACTGATTCTCACGAGTTAGATTCACAAAAACTGCCACTTGTTTAATGCTAACTACCAATCAGGTGCTGAGTGAAGCCATTTACACATCTTTCCCAGAATGCCCACCACAAGGGACTCTTGGCACCATTTTGCAAATGAGGAAACTGAGGTACAGTGAAATGGCAAGTGACAATCCCTGGGATGGTTCCCCCAACCCCAAGGAGACCTAGGATGGCTCTCACCACCATCATTCATTCCTTTGATGCACATTGACTAAGGGGCCCACTAAGTCCCATTTTGAGTTGGGCAGTGGAGATTCAGCAATGGATGAGACATCATCATCCCTGCCCTCGGGAGCACAAGGACAGAAAGGGGCAGACAAGCAGTTATTTAAGAAGCAAAGTGGGGGCCGGGCACGGTGGCTCACGCCTGTAATCCCAGCCCTTTGGGAGGCCAAGGTGGGTGGATTACCTGAGGTCAGGAGTTTGAGACCAGCCCGGCCAACATGGCAAAACCCTGTCGCTACTGAAAATACAAAAAAATTAGCCAGGCGTGGTGGTGGGCTCCTGTAATCCCAGCCACTTGGGAGGCTAAGGCAGGAGAATCGCTTGAACCTGGGAGGCGGAGGTTGCAGTGAGCCGAGATGGCACCACTGCACGCCAGCCTGAATGACAGAGCAAGATTCTGTCTAAAAAACAAAAACAAAAAAGGAAAGAAAGAAGAAGCAAATTGGGCTGGCCATGGTGGCTCACGCCTGTAATCCCAGCACTTTGGGAGGCCGAGGTGGGTGGATCACTTGAGCCCAGGAGTTCAAAGCTGCAGTGAGCTGTGATCTACAGAGCACCACTGCAGATCCAGCCTGGGTGACAGAGCGAGACCCTGTCTCAAAAAAACAAACAGACAAAAGAAGCAAACCCTTCAAAACCCCATACAATGACAAATTATGAAGGAAAAGAATAAGGGTATCTACTTTAGATGGAGGAGGGTCAGGAAGGACTTTCTGATGAGATAAAATCCAAGTGGAGGCATGAAGATGGGAAAAGAGTGTTCAGGGCAGAGGAAAGGCAGTGATAACACCCCTGAGGTGAGAACCGTCTTGAGTATTCTCAGAAAAGAAAGTTTCCTGTTCACTGGGGAGCAGAAGGTGCTGGGAGATAAGGTTGGAAAGTGACTATAGCCAGATCCACACAGGTTCCCCAGTGCCAAGTGGAGGAGCCCAGGCTTTATTCTTAGGACAATGAGGAGCCATGGGAGACGTTTGAGCAAGGGAGTGACTCTCTTTGTTTCAAGAATATGTATCAAACACCTATCATGTGCCAGGTGCTGATCAAGGCACTGGAGATACTATATCTGAATAGAACAAAAATCCCCATCTTGACATCCTAGAGCTGCACTGTCTAATGTGGTAACCATCAGTCACATATAGCAAATTATATTGAAATGAATGAAATGGAAAATCCACAAGCCACATTTCAAATACTCAGCAGTCACCTGCAGCTTGTGGCTCCCTCAGCCACCTCTGGACAGTGCAGATAGAGAACATGGCATTGTAGCATTTAGTGGACACCATTGCTCTGCAAGGAGGAGAAACAATACAATGAATAAATATTTAACAATAAATATATAGCATGTCAGATGATTGTGATAGGTTCTCTGGTGGAACAGAAAGCAGTGGAGGGAGATAGGAATTTCCTACTGGAATAGGTATTTGTATTTTAATTGGGCCACTAAGGAAGGCTTCCCTGAGAGGCGACATTTAAAGGCAGTGAGGGAGTGAGGTATGCAGACACTTGGAGGACAGACTTGCTGGCAGAGGGAACAGCAGTGCAAAGGCCCTGGGGTGGGAAGACCACTATTGTGTTCAAGGCAAGACGGGGAAGCTGGTGTTTGGCTGGAGCAGAGGGAGGGAAGGGGAGAGTGGAAGGAGAAGACGTCTGAGAGATGATGGGACAGTGCTTGCAAGGCCTGGTGCACCACGTTGAGAACTTTGGCTTTGATTCTGAGTGAGATGGGAGTCATAGGAGGGGCTGAGCAGAGGAGGCATGGGACCAACTTATGTTGTTAAAATATTTCTGGTTGCTTTGTGGAGGATGGACTGTCGGGGGCCAGAGACAGAGCAGGGAGCCCAGTAAGGAGGCTACTGCTCTAGGTCAGGTCAGAAGTGAAAAGGCAGCTCAAACCAAAATGGTAGCCATGGGAAAGGTGAGATGTGGTCTGATTCTGGATATGCTTCAGAGGGGCATAAGCATTTCTGGACAGCTTGGATGTAGGGCATGAAATAAAGAGAGTGAAGAATAGCCCCCAAGATTATTCTGAAAGGATGGAATTGCCATTTACTCAGCTGGGGAAGACTGTGGGAGGAGCAGGCCAGCTGATTCGTGACTTCTCAGCCCTCTCTGAAGCCTCAGCTGTAGCCCAAGGGCTCCAGGTGAGACCCAGCCCTCTTCCTTCCCAGAAGTCTTCAGGTCTTCCTGGGAAAGCATAACCTTCGGCAAAGGGAGAGTTCCCAGGAGCAGAGTTCTGTTGTCCGGGCTGTGATCCACCCTGGCTACGATGCTGCCACCCATGACCAGGACATCATGCTGTTGCGCCTGGCACGCCCAGCCAAGCTCTCTGAACTCATCCAGCCCCTTCCCCTGGAGAGGGACTGCTCAGCCAACACCACCAGCTGCCACATCCTGGGCTGGGGCAAGACAGCAGATGGTCAGTAGTGGGAGGCCGGTGGGGAGCAGACTACAGGCTACTGGGGGAAGTGGGCCAAAGGATGGAGGGTGGGACAGCTGGTGAGGGGCCCTGGGAAAATGGGCTAATGGTAAGGACCAATGGGACAAGGTTTCAATAGGAGAAAGGTCAAGGGAGAGGGAGGGTGAATTTGGGAGCGGGGCCAATCAGTGAACAGCCAATGGAAAATGTAGACCAATGGGTGAATAGCATGGGAGAGTTGGAACACAAGATGAAGGTTCAATGAATAGGGAAGGTCAGTGGGGAAACTCTAATCAGGAAGGAGGCCAGAGGTCAAAGAGGACTGATTAGGATTCACTGAAGAGCAGGAAGGAATAGTGGAGAAGAAACTGATGGAAAAAGAGGAACCAATAAAGCACAAGAGCAGACTGAAGGGTGTGAATTGAGACAGTAAATGGGGGTAGAGCTGATGGAAGAGGGACTAAGAGGAAAGGGTCAATGGTCCAGAGGAGTCACTAGAGGAAAAAACAGGTGCAATAGATCAGTAGGAAGCATGAAGGTAGGCCTGTGTGTGAAGGGCCAATAAGAAAGGTGAACCACTGGATGAAGGGCCAATGGGAAGGGAGAGCCAGTGGAGGATGGTGAGGCCAGTTAGAAAAGGACCAAGGAGGGAGGCAGACCAATAGGAGGAGAGACCCAATGAGGGAGGGCAGGGCTAGTTAGGAAAGGACCAATGAGGAAGGTAGACCATTGGATGAAGGGCCAATAGAAAGGGAGGACCCATGAGGGAGGGTGGAGACAGTTAGAAAAGGACCAATGATGGAGGTGGACCATTGGATGAAGAACCAATAGAAAGGAAGAACCAGTGGGAGGGGGCGTGGCTACTTAGGAAAAGACCAATGGTTATACAGTGACCCATCAAGATGAATCAATGAGCAAGAAGTGTCCAGTGAAGAATGGACTACTGAGCAGAAGGGGTACAGTAGAGGAGGGCCTAATAGAGGCAGAGACCTCCAGGTCAACTGAAACTACTGAAGAAGGTGGGACCATTGGAAGAGAGAAAAGTGGAGGAGGGACCTAAGAGAAAAGGAAAACCAATAGGAAATGAGGACTGCTGGAGAAGAAACTATTAATGAGGAAGACAGCCAATGGGAGGGAAGAATGATAGAAAGAGGGACCAATTAGGAGGCAGGTATGATGGAAATGGGCTGTAAGAATGAGAGACAAACAGGAAGAGGGGAACCAATGGAAAAGAGGGACCAGTAGGGGATGGAGGACTTATAGGGGTTGGGGGATGGCTGGGGAGGATGTGGGGAGTGCAAGGCCTGGGCTGAGTCTGGCCCATCTCTCTTCTTACAGGTGATTTCCCTGACACCATCCAGTGTGCATACATCCACCTGGTGCCCCGTGAGGAGTGTGAGCATGCCTACCCTGGCCAGATCACCCAGAACATGTTGTGTGCCGGGGATGAGAAGTACGGGAAGGATTCCTGCCAGGTGAGGTGACCAGGACCTGCCAGTTACACAGCCAGAGACAGGACAAAGACACAAAAACATGGCCAGACACAGGAAGAGAAAGACACAGGCTAAAAGAGAGCTTTACAGAGACAGGTGGAGACAGACTGAGGGAGAACCCAAGCCCTGAAAAGAAGGAGAGACTTAGTAAAGACGGGGTGTCACCATGTTGGCCAGGTTGGTCTCGAACTCCTGACCTCATGATATGCCCACCTCAGCCTCCCAAAGACACACAGAGACACAGTCAGGGACATGCAGAGATATAAAGACACAGCTGGCAGAGACAGGAAGTGCAGAGACAAGGATGGAGGTGGAGGGGTTAAGAATCAGAGAGAACAGGCGCGGTGGCTCACACCTGTAATCCTAGCACTTTGGGAGGCCGAGGTGGGAGGATCACCTGGGGTCAGGAGTTTGAGACCAGCCTGACCAACATGGTGAAACCCTATCTCTACTAAAAATACAAAAATTAGGCCGGGCACAGTGGCTCATGCCTGTAATCCCAGCACCTTGGGAGGCCGAGGTGGGTGAATCACCAGTCAACAGGTTGAGACCATCCTGGCCAATATGGTGAAACTTCATCTCTACTAAAAATACAAAAATTAGCTGGGTGTAGTGGTGGGTGCCTGTAGTCCCAGCTACTCAGGAGGCTGTGGCAGAAGAATCACTTGAAACCAGAGGCGGAGGTTGTTGCAGTGAGCCGAGATCGCACCACTGCACTCCTGCCTGGGTGACAGAGCAAGACTCTGTCTCAAAAAAAAAGACAACAAACAAACAAACAAAAATTATCCAAGCGTGGTGGCACACACCTGTAATCCCAGCTACTTGGGAGGCTGAGGCTGGAGAAACGCTTAAACCCGGGAGGCGGAGGCTGCAATGAGCTGAGATCGTGCCACTGCATTCCAGCCTAGGGACAGAGCCAGACTCTAACTAAAAACAAAAAGAACCAAAGAGAGGCAGTAAGGAGGCAGATGGTGTGAGGGGACTGTCCTTCCTCAAACACAGCCCCCACGAGTTCTGCTCAGAAACAACCAGGCTCTGGAGGAGGGAGACGCTAGTTGGGGAAAGGGGACTCCCTCCTGAATACTTTAACTTGGGTTTCCTCCATTGTCATCCATCCAGGCTCTCCTCTTTGTGCCAGAATGACTAATGCATTGAGGGATGTGCAGAGACCAACCAAGAGGGAGACTGAGGCAGAAACAGAGACAGAGACAGGGAAAGCGATACGTAGCAATTTGGACACAAAGAAAGGGCAGGCGGGCAAGACTGTCCTCAAGACACGAGGTGGAGAGGTGTCCCTGGACAGAATAGTGCCAGGCATATCTCTGCCTGGGCCTTCCCTACCTCTCCCACCTGGGTCTTATTGTCTCCTCCCCCTCCCTCTCCTCCTCCCCCCTCTTCCTCCTTCTCTTCCTGTTCCTCCCCTTCCTCCCCCTCCTCCTTCCTCCTGTTCCTCCTCCTCCCTCTTCCCCCTCCTCCCCCCCGCCTCCTCTTCTTCCTCCTCCTCTTCTCCTCCTCCTCTTATTCATCTTATTTTCCTCCTCCTCCTCCTTCTTCCTCTTCTACTCCCTCTTCTCCTCCTCTTCCTCCTCCCCCTCTCCCTCTCCCCTCCCCCCTCCTCCCTCTCCCTTCCCCTCCCTCCCCCCCTTCTTCCCCTTCCTCTTCCACTCCCTCTTCTCCTCCTCCTCTTCTCCTCCTCCCTCTCCCTGACCCCCTCCCCCTCCCTCCCCCGCTTCCCCTCCTCCCTCTCCCTTCCCTTCCCCTCCTCCCTCTCCCTTCCCCTCCTCCCTCTCCCTTCCCCTCCTCCTCTCCCTTCCCCTCCTCCCTCTCCCTTCCCCTCCTCCCTCTCCCTTCCCCTCCTCCCTCTCCTTCCCCCCTCCCTCTCCTTCCCCTCCTCCTCTCCTCCCCTTCCCCCCCTTCTCCCCTTCCTCCTCCTCCTCCTTTGTCTTCATCTTCATCTTCTTCTTTTCTCTGTCTCTCCATCTGCCTCTACACCTCTGCCTCTCTCCACACCTCTCAATCTCCATTCTTAAATTGTTTCTCTTTCTTGTTCTCCATGTTCCTCTGCATCTTGACGTTTCTGTCTCTGTGTCTTTGAGTCTCCTTTATTTTCTCTCTACCATTCTCTCTCTGTGCCTTTGTGTGTCTTACTGTCTCTCTCTCTGTCTCTCTGTCCTTGAGTCTTTCTCGCCATCTTTGAGTATCTCTGTCCCTTTCTACCTCTCTCTCTCTCTCTCTCTCTCTCAGTCTCTGGGTTTCTATCTGTATCTGACTTTCTCCCTCTTTCCTGCAGGGTGATTCTGGGGGTCCGCTGGTATGTGGAGACCACCTCCGAGGCCTTGTGTCGTGGGGTAACATCCCCTGTGGATCAAAGGAGAAGCCAGGAGTCTACACCAACGTCTGCAGATACACGAACTGGATCCAAAAAACCATTCAGGCCAAGTGACCCTAACATGTGACATCCACCTCCCGACCTACCACCCCACTGGCTGGTTCCAGAACGTCTCTCACCAAGACCTTGCCTCCCCTCCCCTCCTGCCCAGCTCTGACCCTGATGCTTAATAAACGCAGCGACGTGAGGGCCCTGATTCTCCCTGGTTTTACCCCAGCTCCATCCTTGCATCACTGGGGAGGACTTGATGAGTGAGAACTTGGGCCTAGGTCTTACCCCCACCACTAAGAGAATACAGGAAAATCCCTTCTAAGCATCTCCTCTCCCCGACCATTCCACACATTTGATTTCTTCCTGCAGAGGCCGGGCCGCGTGTCTGGAATCCCAGCTCCGCCGCTTACTATCTGTGTCCCCTTGGGATGTGCCTGCCTTCACTGTAGATTTCTGTAAAATGAAGCTAAGGATGATGCAGTCTCCATGAGGCGGTGGCTGTGGGGAAGATTTAAGGTTTCACACCCATGACATACACAGAACAGTGCCTGGCCCGCCGTGCACTCAGGAAAGAATGAATTTTATTATGAGTGGAGCTTTTTGCTTTGATTTGACTTCCACCTTTCTGAAATCTAGATATTTTCAGTTCTCCTGTACAGCCCTGTTTGATTTTTTCTCCCCTCCAGGAAGGCACCCTTGATGCCTCCACCTTGTGCCACCTCAAAGATGGCTCTTGCCCCTACACTTTTCTTTTTCCTCCCCAAGACGGAGTCTTGCTCTGTCACCCAGGCTGGAGTGCAATGGTGCCATCTCGGTTCACTGCAACCTCCGCCTCCCGGGTTCAAGCAATTCTCCTCCCTCAGCCTCCCAAGTAGCTGAGATTACAGGCACGTGCCACCACGCCCGGCTAATTTTTGTATTTTTAGTAGTGACAGGGTGTCACCATGTTGGCCAGGCTGGTCTCGAACTCCTGACCTCATGATCTGCCCACCTCGGCCTCCCAAAGTGCTGGGATTACAGGCGTGAGCCACCGTACCCAGCTTAAACTTTTGTCACAGCAAAACCAGGAAGGTTGGAGGATAGGAAGACCACCGCGCATGGTTAAGGGTGATGGGAGAGGAGGGCAAGGGTCAGGTCTCCAAGAACCTCAGATACCAATGTGAGAGGCTGGGACCTTCTGAGGGCACTGGGGAGCCATGGAAAGTCTGTGAGCCAGGACAGCCCTGGGGCTATGTGCAGGATGAACCAGAAGGGAGACCCTGGAGGCTGGGGTTGGGGAGGAGGTTGAGGTGATGATGCAGGGAGAGAAGATGAGGGTTGAGGTGGGGCTGGGCCTGGGAGGGCTGGAAAGGAAGCCTGGATATGAGTTCACCCTTTGGAGAAGTTTGGGTGGGTGGCATTCTCACAGAAGGAACAACATGTAGAAAAAGCTGGGGGTGTGAGGACACCTGTGAAATGTCCTGGATGGTGGAGGCTGGAGTTTGAGGAGGGAGAAATGAATGACGTGGCCAGAAATGTAGGTCAGCAGAAGATGATGTCACTGAGAGCCAGGCAGAAGAACTTGGACCTGATCCCGAGGGCCTGGAGAAAAGGAAGGACGCGGTCAGATCTGGGCTTTAGAAAGACCCTGTGATCTTTGTCTTAAGAATCATGGCCGGGCGCGGTGGCTCAAGCCTGTAATCCCAGCACTTTGGGAGGCCGAGACGGCGGATCACGAGGTCAGGAGATCGAGACCATCCTGGCTAACACGGTGAAACCCCGTCTCTACTAAAATATACAAAAAATTAGCCGGGCGAGATGGCGGGCGCCTGTAGTCCCAGCTACTCGGGAGGCTGAGGCGAGAGAATGGCGTAAACCCGGGAGGCGGAGCTTGCAGTGAGCTGAGATCCGGCCACTGCACTCCAGCCTGGGCGACAGAGCGAGACTCCGTCTCAAAAAAAAAAAAAAAAAAAAAAAAAAAAAAAAAAAATCAAAGAATGCAACATTTAATCATGGGGACGTGATGGAAGGAAGTGGCTGATTTGTGAGCTGATGGAATTATGAAGTCATGTGAATGGCCTGGGCCCCCCTTGACCAACCTTCTCTGGACAAGCCGTGAAAATTCGCCAGGGTCACCAAGAGGAACCCAGTCAATGACGGTCAAGACCAAAATCAGCTGCAATTAATTGAGAGAAAATTGGCTTTCTTTTTTTTTTTTTTTTAACGGAGTCTCAGAGTTTCACTCTGTCACCCAGGCTGGAGTGCAATGGCACAATCTCAGCTCACTGCAGCCTCTGCCTCCCAGGCTCAAGCAGTTCTCCTGCCTCAGCCTCCTGAGTAGCTGGGATTACAGGTGTGTGCCACCACAGCCAGCTAATTTTTTTTTGTATTTTTCTTTTTTAGTAGAGACAGGGTTTTGCCATGTTGACCAGGCTGGTCTCAGACTCCTGACCTCAAGTGATCCGTGCATCTCAGACTCGGAAAGTGTTGGGATGGCAGGCGTGAGTCACTGTGCCTGGCTTGAAACTGGCTTTCTGAATGGATAATAAGAATAATGATAGTCATGACAACAATAATAATAATAATAATAATAATAATTTAAAATACACTTATCATCACTTGCCAGGTACATATATTAACTGATTTGTGCCTTACATGTATTAACTAATTTGATCCTCATTGCAAGCCTGTGAAGTGGATACCATTATTGTTCCCATTTTACAGACAGGGAAACCAAGGCACAGAGTGGGTCCATGGTGTGACCAAAGTCTCACAGCTAGTAGGTGGCCGCACCAGAATTTAAATGCTAGGGGCTGGTGCCACAGTTTGGGCTTCTAACCACTCTTCTGTACTGAAGTCTTCTTGTAATTCTGATATGTTTTGGAACTGAGCATTAAAAGGTTTAGACATCCAAACCTTCATATGAATTTTATTTTTTTAAAGCAGAATCTCTACACTTTCGGTATTTTAGGTGACTGTGTGTCTAAGAGAATTTCACCTGTTATAAGGAAAGCCTTGTGACTTCAGCTTTAAATGTGTAATAATTGAGCTGTGATTTTTAAGATGGCGTTACACCAAGTTAATTTCCAGCATTGGGATATCTGAAAGAATGCAACATGGATCGTATCTATTTATGAGTACATCTGTACACTCAGATGTACAAACTCACTTCAATGCTTTGGAAGTGTTGCCTAAAAATCAAGGGATTTCCAGAAGAGATTGAACGTGTTGGTTTTAGAAATGTAGTTTAAAATGTCTGAAGGTGTTTAATTAACTTAGTTTGTAAATAGGAGCAAACATTATTATAAGGACCCCACAGGCCGGGCGCGGTGGCTCACGCCTGTAATCCCAGCACTTTGGGAGGCCGAGGCGGGCGGATCACGAGGTCAGGAGGTCGAGACTATCCTGGCTAACATGGTGAAACCCCGTCTCTACTAAAATACAAAAAAATAATTAGCCAGTGTGCCTCCTGTAGTCCCAGCTACACGGGAGGCTGAGACAGGAGAATCGTTTGAACCCAGGAGGCGAAGGTTACCACTGCACTCCAGCCAGGGCAACAGAGCAAGACTCTGTCTCAAAAAAAAAATAAATAAATTTTAAAAATAAATAAATAAAAGCAACAGATGTCTAAAAGAAAGAAAAAAAAAAGATTTATCTAGACCAAAATGGGTTGTAAACAACTTAAAAGACTAAGGAAGAAGTAGGTCACTGGTTTTGTCAATTAATTAATTAATTAATTTTGAGATGGAGTTTCACTCTTGTCTCCCAGGCTGGAGTGCAATGGCGTGATCTCAGCTCACTGCAACCTCCACCTCCCAAGTTCAAGTGATTCTCCTACCTCAGCCTCCTGAGTAGCTGGGATTACTGGCGTGCACCACCACACCCGGCTAATTTTTGTATTTTTAGTAGAGACGGGGTTTCCCCACGTTGGCCAGGCTGGTCTCAAACTCCTGACCTCAGGTGATCCACCCGCCTTGGCCTCCCAAAGTGCTGGGATTACAGACATAAGCCACCACGCCCGGCCATGGTTTTGTCACTTTAATGAATGAGATATTAATTCTCGTAATCAAAATAAACCTCAGAATAGGTTTTTGTAATTTTGGGGTTTTTTTGTTTTTGTTTTTGCTGTGCACTAAAACCAGTCTTGAGTGCTCTAAAATCTCCCCTTCAAAGAATTACAGATGTGAGCAATACAGCTTGGTTGGTTTTTTACCCTCAAGGAATTAGGGCTTAAAGAGGACAGCATGTTCAGGAGTCTTTGTCATTTTGTTCACGGACACCTGAGTCTGATTGTTCACGGACACCTGTGTCTGGCACATCACAGATGAATGTTTAGTTAGTTCTTACTTCCTAGTGAGGACAGAGACAAGAAGACACGAAGGCAGATGCAAAGAGCTGGCAGCAGACGGAAAGAAAAACTGGCATAGAGACGAGGTCAGGAGAGGCGGCCTCAGATGGCCTAGGAGTGGGGAGGGAGAAGCCACCTTTCGGGTTCCCCACCCAGTACCCATTTCCCAAGCCATCTGCCCCTTTCCTGGCCTCTTGATCTATTTTCCCATCAACAAGTAGCCCTGCCCAACGTTCTCACCCATGCCTGGCCACACCAGCCGAGCCACAGCACCTGCAGGTTCCCAGACTGGGTCCCTGCCTCTTTCTGGGCCCAGAGTGCAGGCAAGAGAAGGAGTTGAGGGCTCTCTCTGCAAAGTGGCTTGAGTCTCCCCTGCCCAAAATACAGGGAGTGGGAGGCAGAAAGACAGGGAAGGAGGAAGGACTGGGGAAGAGAGAGAGACAGAATAATACAAATACAGAAACACAGAGAAAACACACAGAGAGCCTGGGACACAGGAGCACACAAAGTCAGAGAGAAAAGAGAAGATACAGAAAGATACAAAGGGAGACAGAGGTGTAAAGAAAGAGAGATTAACAGAGAGTCCCAGATACACGCAAAGGGGCAGGAGCACAGTTTTCAGGGTGGTGTCTATGATCATCCTCTTGATTATGGTGATGGTGTGACAGGTACCTAAAGCCATCAGACTCCACCCTTTAAATACGCAGTTTGGGCCAGGCATGGTGGCTCACGCCTGTAATTCCAGCACTTTGGGAGGCAGAGGTGGGTGAATCATTTGAGGCCAGGAGTTCAAGACCAGCCTGGCCAACACGGTGAAACCCCATCTCTACTAAAAAAAAAAAAAAAAAATCAGCGGGCATCGTGGGGCACCTGTAATCCCAGCTACTCCAGAGGCTGAGGCATGAGAGTCGCTTGAACACACAGGAGGCAGAGGTTGCAGTGGGCCGAGATCACACCACTGCCCTCCAGCCTGGGCGACAGAGCAAGACTCTGTCTCAAATAAACAAATAAACAAACAAATAACCAGTGTGTTATACCTTAGCTATACCAAAAAAAAAAAAAAAAAAAAAAGTGCTGTCAACAGATGGAGCAGAAGTGAAATAAAGGAAAATAAACGGGCTGAGAGCTCTAAGGTATATTTGACAAATCACGCAGAACCTTTAAAAAAGAGAGAATCACAGAGGCATAGAAAGACAGAGAGCGAGGAACGCGGAGACAGCACCACTTGTGGCCCAAGGAGAGAGAAACAAGGCTCCTAAGACAGACAGGAGAGACAGAGAGAGAGAGAGAGAGAGAGAGAGAGAGAGAGAGAGAGAGAGAGCTAGACAGAGACAGAGAGACAGAGAGGTGAGAGGGAGAGAGAGAAGGAGAGAGGGGAGGGGTGGAGAAAGACACGAGATATTGAGAGACTCAAAAAGATAGCCCTGGGAGAACCACAGAGAGATGGAAGAAGACTCTGAAAAAAAAAAAAAAAAAAGAAAAAAAACAGAGACAAAGATGGAAAGAGGAGTATCGAGGGGGAACAGACAGTGGTGGAATGAGCAAAACGCAGAGAAGAAAGCAAGCAATCCAGGCGCCAGGAATAGTGACACAGAGTTGGTGAGAAGCCAGATCCCTAAGGCTGGGGGAGGCAGGGAAGGGCTGGCCTGGCTTACGGAGACCCCTCCCCATCCTCCGAGCCAGGGAGGTAGGGAGTAGTATTTGAGACGGGGTGGGGGGTGCTCTGGGGGTGGAGATGGGGGGAGCAGGAGGAGCGATTGCTAAGGCCCAATAGGCACCTCATTGCCCGGGAATGTGCCCCAGGGAGCAGTGGGTGGTTATAACTCAGGCCTGGTGCCCAGAGCCCAGGAGGAGGCAGTGGCCAGGAAGGTGCAGGCCTGAGAAATCCGCGGCTGAACTGGAAGCAAATCCCCCACCCCCTACCTGGGGGACAGGGCAGGTGAGACCTGGGGTGGGTGGCTCAGCAGGCAGGGAAGGAGAGGTGTCTGTGCGTCCTGCACCCACATCTTTCTCTGTCTTCCCTCCTCGCCCCGTCTGGAGGTTGCTAGACTCCTATCTTCTGAATTCCATAGTGCCTGGGTCTCAGCACAGTGCTGATGGTGGCACAGCGTCCTTGTGCTTCCTCTCTACCTGGGGAAAGAAGGTAGGGGAGGAAGAGGAAGTGAGTTAAGGGCTCCTGGGATCGCCTGGGCCTCCCAACCCTCTGACATCCCCCATCCAGGTGCAGCGGCCATGTCTACAGCAAGAACCCCCTGGATGTGGGTGCTCTGTGCTCTGATCACAGCCTTGCTTCTGGGGGTCACAGGTAACCAGAACTCTGGGGTGGGGGGCGTGGGATAGGGAGGACTGTCTCTGCGTCACTAGAGTGCCTGTCCCCTGGGGAACTGTGTGAGCCTGGGCATGACTCCGGGACTGGGTGAATGTGAGTCTCGGTCTGTATTTGTGGTTGTGCGATTGTATGTGGCCCTGTGACTGCCACAGTGTGTGTCAGGGAGAGGGATGCCTTTTCCCATATCAAGTGACTGTGCGGCAGGTGGCACTGACCCTTAGAGGCTGTATGTGTGGTTTCGTGATTGTGTGTGCATTTAAGATTGTGTGTGGCTCCACAGTGATGTGGGTGAATGCATGTGGTACTGGGGGTGTTTACTGTGTATTTGGCTGTGTGTGGAGACTTGGCTTTGTATATGACTGCAGGGATCTGCAGGTCCTGTCCCTGAGGTCCCGGGATTTCGTGCAACAAAAGCGGTCATCACCATGGAAATGTGTGACTGTGTGCTTGCAGGCGATTATGTGATTGTGGCTGAGTGCGACATTATGGGTGCCTGTATTTGTGACCTTGTGACTACCTGAAGCTCTATGTAGGGGTGACTGTACGTGACTGTGTGTGTCTGTGTGAGGCCGTGTAAATACTACGGTATGTGTGATGGTGCAGCTGTGTGTCTGGAGTTTCTGTCTCTGCCTGGAGGGATAAAGAGTGCAGAGATGGCTGTCTCTGGGAGATGGGTGCTGGGTGACCGACTTGAGGTGTGTGCCTGTGTGCGGAACAGTATGTGGCAGTCTGAACATCTATGCAAACATGGCATCTTTGTGTGCACTGAGACACTGTAGATGAGGGTGTGCGATCCCGCAAGGCTGCCCAGGAGCATATGTACCTGGTGAGCGTGTGTACCTGGAGACAGAGCTGTACTGTCAGCTGCGCCTGTGAAGGCAATGCGTGCCTGTCTGCAGAACTGCCTACACGCTTAGATGTTACTGCTGTTGTGTGCGTGGTTCTCGGGGTGAGTTCGTGAGTGATGGTGGTGCCAGAGCCATTAGCAAGGGTAAGAACCAAGCCAGGCGCGGTGGCTCACGCCTGTAATCCCAGCACTTTGGGAGGCCAGGGAGGGCGGATCACCTGAGGTCGGGAGTTGGACACCAGCCTGGCCAACACGGTGAAACCCCGTCTCAACTAAAAATACAAAAAATTAGCTGGTGTTGTGGCGCATGCCTGTAATCCCAGCTACTCGGGAGACTGAGGCAGGAAAATCGCTTGAGCCCGGTAGGTGGAGGTTGCGGTGAGCCGAGATCGCCCCATTGCACTCCAGCCTGGGCAACAAGAGCAAAACTCTGTCTCAAAAAAAAAAAAAAAAAAAAAAAGAAAGAGGGGGGAAAAAGAAAAAGAAAAAAAGGAGTAAGAACCAGTGAATGGGCATGGGAGAACTGATGATGGAGGGGACCATGTATGTAGTCCGTAGGTCTGTATATGGAGGAGGGGATTGACAGGATCCAGGAGGCAAGGTTGTATCGAGAATTCAGAAACCTATGCCTGCTCTTCCCCTCCACGTGGCCCCCGAAGCTCAGGCCTTCTTTCCTGCTCTAGCTTTGGGAACCCTAGCTCCGCCCATGAGCTCTGACCCCACCTCCTTTCCTCAACCACGCCCCTACGCCAGACTCTAGTTGACCCCGCCTCAGGCCGCAATCCCAGGCTGGAGTGCAGTGGCGTGATCTCGGCTCACTTCAACCTCTGCCTCCCGGGTTCAAGTGATTCTCGTGCCTCCACCTCCTGAGTAACCGGAATTACAGGCGCGTACCACCACGCCTGGCTAATTTTTGTGTTTTTAGTAGAGACGGGGTTTCACCTTGTTGGCCAGGCTGGTCTCGAACTCCCAACCTCAGGTGATCCGCCCGCCTCAGCCTCCCAGAGTGCTGGGATTACAGGTGTGAGCCAGTGCACCCCGCCCAAAGTCAGAGCTCTTTATAGGAGACTCTAACATGTAACCCTGGCCTTGGCCCCGACCAAGTCGATTCCAAACCCCTTCCTGCCTCCAGCCCTGACCCCACTCACTGAGGCCTGACCCCACTTCCTGAGACCAGTTCCATCCCTAAAGCCCTGGTCTCCCTCCCATCCCCAGGCTCCAGCCTCCACAGCCTTGGCTCTACCCCTGAGCTTGTCCAGGAATCCCGTACCCAATTTTATCCTCCCATTTAGTTCTAGCCAATTCCAGGAATCCGTGAGGTCCAGTTAGAGTCCAGAAACCCTACCTGAGCCTGGGCTCTGTCCTTAAGCTTGAGCCTGGTCTTGAGCGGTGCCACTCTTATTCTCCAGGCCCCGCCCCTAAACCCTGGCCCCGCCCCCTCAGCAGGTCAGACACCCACCCTCTAGCAGGTCTGGCCTCTTGAGTCTGAGACCCACCCCGAGCCCAAGCCCCGCCTCTGAGCCCCGCCCAACCCATTTTCCGTCCTCAGAGCATGTTCTCGCCAACGATGATGTTTCCTGTGACAATCCCTCTAACACCGTGCCCTCTGGGAGCAACCAGGACCTGGGAGCTGGGGCCGGGGACGATGCCCGGTCGGATGACAGCAGCAGTCGCATCATCAACGGGTCCGACTGCGATAAGCACACCCAGCCGTGGCAGGCTGCGCTGTTGCTAGGGCCCAACCAGCTCTACTGCGGGGGGGTGTTGGTGCATCCACAGTGGCTGCTCACGGCCGCCCACTGCAGGAAGAAGTGAGTGGGAGTTCCAAGAGGAGGGCTGGTGGGGACGGGGAAGTGGGATTGGGGGGCATGGAGGTGAGGGCTGGTGGGGAGGGGTTGGAGATGTGGGAGCAGGAGGAGGTCAAGTTGGGGATAGGACTAAGGATGGAGTTTTGCTGGAGAGTAGGGTGGGAGGATGAGGTTGGAGAGGGGAGAGTGTTGTGGTAGGGAACGGGAAGGAGCTAAGGATGGGTTAGATTCCAGGTTAAGAGCGTGTAATTGTTGAACGGTTTGGGATGGAGGTGGAATTGGGGTTAGGAGCGTATATTGGTTGAATGGTTTGGGATGGAGGTGGAATTGGGGTTAGGAGTGTATAGTGGTTGAATGGTTTGGGATGGAGGTGGAGTTGGGGTTAGGAGTGTATAGTGGTTGAATGGTTTGGGATGAAGGTGGAACTGGGATTGGCTTTAGAATTGGGGGTGGGTGAAAATCGTGCTGGGGTGGAAATGAAGATAGAATAGAGATAGTGTTGGGATTGGGAACAGATATAGAATTAAGGGTGGGGACTGGCATTTGGGTTGGGGTTGGGGATGGTTGGATTTGGGCTCCAGAATGCATGTGTGATGGCTTCTGGGTAGGGAAAGGATTAGGATTGGGAATGGGATGGGTTTGGAATTGGGATTGGGATGGGGACAGGCATGGAATTGGAGACCAAGATGGAGTTGAGGATGGTTTGCGGACTGGGGGTGAGGGTGGGACTGGGGCTGGGGCTGGGTGTGGGGTTGGGATTGGCGTTGGACATGGAGATAGAGATCAGTGTTGGTGGTGACCTGCCCCATCTTCCTCAGAGTTTTCAGAGTCCGTCTCGGCCACTACTCCCTGTCACCAGTTTATGAATCTGGGCAGCAGATGTTCCAGGGGATCAAATCCATCCCCCACCCTGGCTACTCCCACCCTGGCCACTCTAATGACCTCATGCTCATCAAACTGAATAGAAGAATTCATTCCAGTAAAGATGTCAGACCCATCAACGTCTCCTCTCATTGTCCCTCTGCTGGGACAAAGTGCTTGGTATCTGGCTGGGGGACAACCAGAAGTCCCCAAGGTGAGTGTCCACGTTCTTCTTGATACTGACCCATCTCTGCCACCTTCCATCTTTCTCCACCTCTCATTGTGTTCCTGTTTGACAGTGCACTTCCCTAAGGTCCTCCAGTGCCTGAATATCAGCGTGCTAAGTCAGAAAAGGTGCGAGGATGCCTACCCAAGACAGATAGATGACACCATGTTCTGCGCCGGTGACGAGGCGGGTAGAGACTCCTGCCAGGTGAGGACACCTCTCTCTTCATTCAGCAGATGCACACTGAGTGCCAGCTCGATC
Source organism: Trachypithecus francoisi (assembly GCF_009764315.1). Classification (NCBI taxonomy): domain Eukaryota; kingdom Metazoa; phylum Chordata; class Mammalia; order Primates; family Cercopithecidae; genus Trachypithecus; species Trachypithecus francoisi. The sequence goes on along the minus strand of NW_022681457.1, from coordinate 6,244,059 downwards.
ACATGAATTTTGCCAAGTTCTGAGAATCTAGCCATCACCAAGACAGTCAGGACCCCTGTTCTCACAGAGCTCAAACCCTAGAGTAGTGGTATTTAGTAGAAATAATGCTGAGCTGCTTATGTCATTTCCAATTTTCTAGTAGCCACATTAAAACAAGAAGAAAAGGCCGGGAGTGGTGGCTCAGGCCTGTAATCCCAGCACTTTGGGAGGCTGAGGTGGGCAGATCACCTGTGGTCAGAAGTTTGAGACCAGCCTGACCAACATGGCAAAACTCTGTCTCTACAAAAAAAAAAAAAAAAAAAAAATACAAAAATTAGCCGGGCCTGGTGGTGAGCGCCTGTAATCTCAGCTACTCAGGAGGCTGAGACACGAGAATCACTTAAACCCGGGAGGTGGAGGTTGCAGTGAGGTGAGATCGCGCCATTGCACTCCAACCCGGGAGACACAGTGACACCTTGTCTCAAAAGAAAAAAAAAAAAAAAGAAGGAAGGAAAGAAAGAAAGAGGTAAAGTTAACTTTAATAACCAAATGTATCCCAAATACAATCATGTCAAAGTTTAATTAATATAAAACAATTGTGAATGAGATACTTTACGTTCTTTTCTTGTTTTCATATCAAGTCTTTGAAAACGAGTATGTATTTTATACTGACAGCACATCTCAATTTGGACTAGCTACATTTCAGGTGCTCAGTAGCCACACGTGGCCAGCAGTTACTGTATTGGATAGCACGGGTCTAGAGGGAAAGATGAAGGCTGTTTTGTACGGTTGGGCAGGTGGTGCACTGCATAAAGCTACCACATCTAATGGGGGCACTCCATGTTACAGACATCAGTTTTGGTAGTTTTCAGGCATGTGGTAGTGAAGTGTCTTGTTTCAACAAAATTTGTCATATGACAGTTTTCCAGCAAGTGCTGGTAAAATATCTTGAGGAGGGAAAAGAGAAATCTGGTAGGTATTTTTACAAGAGAATATTTAATACAAGGGATTTATTACAAAGCTGCTGGAAGGGCTGAAGGAACAACAAGGTTAAAAAATAAAATATAAAACTCCGTGGTCAAGAATCTGCATAAATAGGGAATATTCAGAGAGCAGTAAGGGTTAACCCCAAAATGAAACATAGTTTTAGGATAGTAAACAATAAGGGCAAATATTCAAAAAGGTGGTCAGGAGGCCTCCTTGGAGAGGTGGCATTTGATCGGAGAATGGATGACACAAAGAAGCTAAACTCGTGAAGTTTAAGGGGAAAGAAAAGGCATGTGCAAAGGCCCTGAGGCAGAAAGGAGTTTGACTGATTCAAAGAAGAAAAGGAAACCAATGAAAATGGAGAATAAAAGTGGGGGAAACAGTAGGAAGTGAGGCTGGAGGGGTAGGCAGGGGTGAATGTTCTACCAGTATTTCCTGGTCACCAACACAGAGCTTCCCTATGTTCTAATGGAAGCAGTATCTGCTGAGGAAGACAGAATTTAAAATCAAACTGTTACATCAACCAGCACCCTCCTTTGTATCCAGGCTCCCAAAGGATCTAGAGGGACGTACGTTAACAAGCGCTCATTAGCAGGGTGTGCGTTTCAACAGTAGATAGGAAGCTGGGGATTCAGGAGTACTCCAGTCCCATGGCTACAAAAAGCTCCCCCCAAAATTGTACGAACCTGACAATTGCAACAACTTTCCAGCTCTCCCAGTTTCTTCTCTGTGCCCTGGGTGTAGGGGTGGGTGGTGAGGAGGAAAACTTTTAACAGAAGAAAGCACATCTCGGCCAGGCGCGGTGGCTCACGCCTGTAATCCCAGCACTTCGGGAGGCCAAGGCGGGCGGATCACAAAGTCAGGAGATCAAGACCATCCTGGCTAACACGGTGAAACCTCATCTCTACTAAAAAAAAAAAAAAAAAAAAAAATTAGCCGGGTGTGGTGGCAGGCACCTGTAGTCCCAGCTGCTGGGGAGACTGAAGCGGGAGAATGGTGTGAACCTGGGAGGCGGAGCGTGCAGTGAGCTGAGACTGCGCCACTGTACTCCAGTCTGGGCGACGAATGACATTCTGTCTCAAAAAAAAAAAAAAAAAAATCTCATTCAAATGGTAACATTTAAAACTATTTAGCCTTTCTGTAGGCAAGGTTACTATCTTGTTTTCCAGACCTCAAGGTGTTTGTTTGTTTGTTTGTTTGTTTGTTTTTTCATACCGGTGTGTGGTCTGGGTGTGACCACTAAAAGCTACAAGCAATAAATAATAACAACTACAACAATACTAATACTAATAGTATAAGAATAATAACATCTGGCTAATTGCTGGCCACTGTTTTAAGTAGTTTGCATGCCTCCGCTCACGAATTCATTCACCTGTTATTATTAGCCCTATTTTACAGACAAGGAGCCAAGGCTCAGAGCAGTTAACTAACAGCCTCTCAAAAGAAACTCTGCAGAGGTGTTAAATTTTAAAAATAATGAGAGAAATAAAACCACAAGAAAGTTGAAATTTAGAGGTCCAGGCAGCTAAGCTTGTTTGCCTTGAAATAGTGTCTGCTACTGAGAAAAAGGCAAGTCTTGGCGTTCCTAATAATTGATACCAGGACTCTCTAATTATTCACATTTTGCATGCATATAAATAAGAAATGAGGCCGTGTGCGATGGCATATGACTGTAATCCCAGCACTCTGGGAAACTGAAGTAGGAAGATCACTTGAGTTCAGGAGTTCAAGACCAGCCTGGGTAACTAAAAATAAAAAATAAAAATACGAATTGTTTTTATTTTAGTAGATTTTATTCATACCGCTTACATAATTATTGTAGTATGTACATATTTATTTATCTCTAACAGAGATAGATATTTCTTTTCTTTTCTTTTCTTTTTTTTTTTTTTTTTGAGATAGACTCTCGCTCTGTCACCCAGGCTAGAGTGCCGTGGCACCATCTCAGTTCACTGCAGCCTGCGCCCCCTGGGTTCAAGCATTTCTCCCACCTCAGCCTCCCAAGTACCTGGGATAACAGGCACCCACCACCATGTGCAGCTTTTTTTTTTTTTTTTTCCCCGTAGAGACGGGGTCTCACCATGTTGACCAGGCTTGTCTTGAATTCCTGACCTCAAGTGATCTGCCTGCCTCAGCCTCCCAAAGTGCTGGGAGTACAGGTGTGAGCCACTGTGCCCAGCTGGGAGATAAATATTTCTCTCTACCTCAAACAGAGATCCATTCAAGCTACTTTTCATTTTCTTCATAAATATTAGCCAAGTGGCTATTTTACACCAGGAATGGTTCCAGGTGCTGTGGATATGGCATTGGGCAAAACAGACCAAAAACTTCCTGCCACATGGACTTCATGCTCCCCAAGTGGGAGACAGGCAATAAAGAGATAGATAAATATGTGCTATTTTCTTTTTAATTAGCCGGATGTGGTGGCTTGCACCTGTAGTTCCAGCTACTTGGGAGGCTGAGGTGGGAGAATTGCTTGAGCCCGAAAGTTTGAGGCTGCAGTGAGCCATAATTGCACCACTGCACTCCAGACAGCAGCCTGGATGACAAAGCAAGAGCTTTTTGTCACGAAGAGAAAGAAAGAGAGAGAGAGAGAGAGGAAGGGAGGAAGGGAGGAAGGAAGGAAGGAAGGAAGGAAGCAAGGAAGGAAGGAAGGGAGAGAGAGATAAAGGAAGGAAGAGAGAGAGGAAGGAAGGAGGAAGGAAGGAAGGAGAGAGGAAAGAAAGGAAGAAAGAAAGGAAGGAAGGAGGAAGGAAGGAAGAAGGAAGGAAGGAAGGGAGGGAGGGAAGGAGAGAGAGAGAAAGGAAGAAAGAGAGAGAGAGGAAGGAAGGAGGAAGAAAGGAAGGAAGGAGAGAAAAAAGGAAGAAAGAGAGAGGAAGGAAGGAGGAGGAAGGAAGGAAGGAAGGAAGGAAGGAAGGGAGGGAGGAAGGAAGGAGGGAAAGGAGGGAAAAATGACTGTTGAAGAGCAGTGAGTATTATTACAGGAGGGTAATTATAGGGAGGTATGGGGAATTGAGGACAGGAAACACAAATTAGTCCGAGCGAATGGTTTTCTACTGGGAGTGATTCTGCCCCCTAGGAGACACTGGCAATACCAGGAGACATATTTGGTTGTCACAACTGCGTGGAGGGTCATTACTGGCATCTAGCAGGTAGAGGCCAAGGGTGCTGCTCAACATGCTGTGATGCACAGGACAGGCCTCCACAACAAACCATTATCCAGCTTCAGATGCCCACAGTGCCCAGATCGAGAAGCCCTCATCCAGGGGCTGAGAACTGTATTTTTGTGGAAGGGAGGTATAAGGATGGATTGGTGGAGAGTGAGGAAGGAAGGCATGGGTCCAGTAAGAGAAATAAGGCCTGCACAGGCCGGAGGGGAGAGTGAGAGAGAAAGAGAGGTGGAGAGACACACGGTGAGGGAGACAGGCTGGAACAGAAAGTAGAGACAAAGATTTGAGATGTAGAGAGGTAGGGTCACAGACCCCCCAAAATGATGTGTGGACAAGAGGAATCTGGAAGAGGAAGAGTGAGTGGAGAGTGACAAATGGGGTCTAAAGGTTGAACTTGGAGGCCGGGCGTGGTGGCCCACGCCTGTAATCCCAACACTTTGGAGGCTGAGGTGGGCGAATCACTTGAGGTCAAGAGTTCAAGACCAGCCTGGCAAACATGGTGAAACCCCGTCTCTACTAAAAAATACAAAAAATTAGCCGGGCGTGGTGGTGGGCGCCTATAATCCCAGCTGCTTGGGAGGCTGGGGCGGGAGAATTGCTTGAACCCAAGAGATGGAGGCTGCAGGGAGCTGAGGTCGGGCCACTGCCCTCCAGCTTGGGCAACAGAGCAAGACTCTGTCCCCCCCCCCAAAAAAAAGTTGGATTTGGGGTGAAATATTAATAGCATTCTCCCTCTCTCTCTTTTTGCCTGCGTCTCCATCTCTGTCTTTTTCTGCATCTCTTCATCTCTGTACTTTCCATCTCTGTGTGTCTGTCTCCATCTTCTCCATCTGTGGACATCTCTGGGTCTCTCGTGTCTCCTTCTGCCCACCTTGCCACATCTCTGCCTCTCTCGTGCCTCCCTTTCTCTCCTGCAGGGTGATTCTGGGGGGCCGGTGGTCTGCAACGGCTCCCTGCAGGGACTCGTGTCCTGGGGAGATTACCCTTGTGCCAAGCCCAACAGACCGGGCGTCTACACCAACCTCTGCAAGTTCACCAAGTGGATCCAGGAAACCATCCAGGCCAACTCTTGAGTCATCCCAGGACTGAGCACACCGGCGTCCCCACCTGCTGCAGGGACAGCCCCGACACTCCTTTCAGACCCTCATTCCTTCCCAGAGATGTTGCGAATGTTCATCTCTCCAGCCCCGGACCCCATGTCTTCTGGACTCAGGGTCCGCTTCCCCCACGGTGGGCTGACCCTGTTTCTCTATCTGAACCCTGGGAACAGTTTCCACAACTGCTCAGGATGGGGGTTGCATCCCACTCTTCCTGCGGCACTTTCATCCCGAAGCTCAGGGCCCACCCCTTCTCTGCAGCTCTGCCCCAAATTTAGTCCCAGAAATAAACTGACTGAGAAGTGGACTCTGCGTGTGTCTCCTCTCTGTGTAGGGCGGCTGTGAACAAGTCACATCTCCCTCTCCAGGCTCGTGTGTTTTGTCTATGAGGTCACTTGCATTATGAGAAACAGAGGTCCAGTCGGACTACTTTTCACCTTCTTCATCAATATTGGCCAGGTGGCTATTTTTTATTTATATTTATTTATTTATTTTTGTTTTGCGATGGAGTCTCACTCTGTCAACCACACTAGAGTGCAGTGGCACGATCTCAGCTCACTGCAACCTACACCTCCCAGGTTCAAGCGATTCTCCTGCCTCAGCGTCCCAAGTGTCTGGGATTACAGGCACGCACCACTATGCCCAGCTAGTTTTTGTATTTTTAGTAGAAACAGGGTTTCCCCATGTTGGCCAGGTTGGTCTCGAATTCCTGACCTCAAGTAATCTGCCCGCCTCGGCCTCCCAAAGTGCTGGGATTACAGGCATGAGCCGCCACACCCGGACCCAGTGGCTATTTTGCACCAGGAATGGTTCCAGGTGCTGGGGATAAGGCACTGGGCAAAACAGACCAAAAAATTCCTGCCTTGTGGAGCTCACATTCCAGGAGTGGAAGACAGACAATAAAGAGAGAGATGATTGGGAGGCCAAAGCTGGCGAATCACAAGTTCAGGAGATCGAGACTGGCCTGGTCAACATGGTGAAACCCCCCTCTCTACTAAAAATACAAAAATTAGCTGGGCATGGTGGTGCGCACCTGTAATCCCAGCTACTCAGGAGACTGAGGCAGGAGAATCACTTGAACCTGGGAGGCGGAGATTGCAGCGAGCTGAGATCACGCCACTGCACTCCAGCCTGGCGACAGAGTAAGACTCCATCTCAAAAAAAAAAAAAAGAGAGAGAGAGAGAGAGAGAGAGAGATGTGCCATAGCAGTTATGTAAGTGACATGAACACAATGAGAGCAGGGCATGAGGCAAGAGAAGAAATGTCGTGGGTGGGGGGTTCTAAATTGGATGATCAAGGAGGGAATGGGAGGCAGCATAATGCCTCCCTCCCACCTCAAAACGCCATCTTAACTTCTGGAGCCTGTGAATATGTTACCTTCTACAGCAAGGGGGCTTTGCTGATGTCATTAAGGGTCTTGAGATGGTGAGATGATCCTGGATTACCTGGGTGGGTCCAGCGTGATCAGAAAGGTCCTTATAAGAGAGAGACAGAAAGATCAGAATGAGAGACTGGAAGATGATATGCTGCTGGCTTTGAAGACAGAGGAAGATGAGCGCGGTGACTCATACCTGTAATCACAGCACTTTGGGAGGCCAAGGCAGGTGCATGGCTTGAGGCCAGGAGTTCAAGACCAGCCTGGGCAACATAGGGAAACCCCATCTCTTAAAAAAAAAAAATTTTTTTTTAAAATTTGCTGGGAGTGGTGGTGTGTGCCTATAGTCCCAGCTACTCAGGAGACTGAGGTGGGAGGATCACCAGAGCCCAGGAGTTCAGGGCTATAGTGAGCCATGATTGCACCACTGCACTCCAGCCTGAGCAACAGAGCAAGACCCCATCTCTAACAATAATAATAATAATGAAGATGAAGGAAGGGGCATGAGCTGAGGAATATGGGCAACCTCTGGAAGCCGGGAGGACATGGGAATGGACCCCTCCCCCCCCTCCAGAGCCTCCAGAAGGAACCAGCCCTGCTGACCACCTTGATTTCTTCCCAGTGATATCTTTAGGACTTCTGACCTCCCAAACTACAAGAGAATAAATCTGTGTTGTTTTAAGCAGCTAGACCCTCAGTGATTCATTACAGCAGCCACTGTAACAAACACAAAGGGCCTTGCTGAGGAGGTGGCATTTGAGACTGAGAGGATAAAGAGTGGCCAGCCCCAAGCAGGGCGCAGTGGCTCACGCCTGTAACCCCAGCACTTTGGGAGGCTGAGGCAGGTGGATCATTTGAAGTCAGGAGTTCAAGACCAGCCTGGCCAACACGGCGAAACCCTGTCTCTACTAAAAGTACAAAAATTAGCCGGACGTGATGTCACACACCTGTAATTCCAGCTACTCAGGAGGCTGAGGCAGAAGAATCACTGGAACCTGGGAAGCGGAAGTTGGAGTGATGCAGTGAGCCAAGATGGCACCACTGCACTCCAGTCTGGGCGATGGAGGGAGACTCCATCTCAAAAAAAAAAAAGGGGGGGTCAGCCCCAGGAACATCTGGGGCACTGGTGTTTCAGACAGAAAGGAGGTCAAGTGTCAAGTGCCGAGATGGGAGCATGGAGCATGCTGGACATTCTCCAGGAGCTGAAAGAAGACCCATAGAACTGGAGGCTTGTTTGTTTTCTCTGAGAAGTTGGGGAGTCATTGGAGATTTTTCAGCCAAATCTGGTTCATGCACAAAGGAGATCATTCTGGCTCTTTGTGGAGAACAAACTGCAGCTGCTTGTTGGCCAGGGTAGAAACGGGAGGTGGGTTATTGTATTAATCCATTCTCAAGTTGCTGCAAAGATACTACCCAAGACTGGGTAATTAATAAAGGAAAGAGGTTTGATTGACTCGTAGTTCAGCATGGCTGGGGAGGCCTCAGAAAACTTATGATCGTAGCAGAAGGGGAACCAAACATGTCCTTCTTCACAGGGCGGCAGAAAGGAGAAGGGCAGTGTGAAGGGGGAAAATTATAAAACCATCAGATCTTGAGAGAACTCACTACTATCACAAGAATAGCATGGGGGGACCGTCCCCATGATCTAATCACCTCCCATGAGATCCCACCCCCAGCATGTGGGGATTACGATTCAGGTTGAAATCCAAGATGAGATTTGGGTGGGGCCAGGGGCCAGGCCATATCAGTTATCGAAAGAATATTCACGAATTTAAATTGGAAAATGTCAGGGCAGAAGCAGCTGCTTGTGCGATCTCTATCTCTTCTTCCCTAGGTATGTGTCTTTTACAGTCTCTTTCTTCTCATCCCGCCTCTGTTTTCTCATTACATTGACTGCTTGTTGCCTATCAAAGCATCTCCTGTCTTCTCCATAACTGACTCCAGTTATTGGGTTTTCTTAGTTCATAGCCCTAGAGAAAAAAAAAAAAATTTTGGTTGGCTGTCCTAGGGTCAGATGCAGATTCTGTCTCCAGTCTGAAAAGCGGGTCCAGAGTGCAACATGGATCCCCCAGCCACCCCTTCATCCATAGCAGTGGGCAGGGCAAGGCTGCTAAGAAGGTTGTGGGCATAGTAGTCATTGAAATGGACAACACATCAACGGACAGATATTTTAGTCTTCAGCACTTTCTGAGTGACCTGTGTAAAGGTCATTTATACTTTTACTGGACCTCAGTTTTTCTACCTGTAAAATGGGAGGATTGAAACGTAATGATCTCCATGTGCCAATCCACCTCTAAGATTCCTGAAGATACTCAGAGGTGGTTATAGAAAGTCACCCCAGGGAATACTTTGGAAATTGAACACTCTAGAAAAGGAATTACACTAGAAAATTTTGTCAGTAACAAAATGCCCAACTCAAAGTGGATTAAGAAATAAGGATGTGGGCTGGGCGCGGTGGCTCATGCTTGTAATCCCAGCACTTTGGGAGGCCGAGGCGGGCAGATCACGAAGTCAGGAGATTGAGACCATCCTGGTTAACACGGTGAAACCCCGTCTCTACTAAAAATACAAAAAAAGTAACCGGGCGTGGTGGCAGGCGCCTGTAGTCCCAGCAACTCGCGAGGCTGAGGAAGGAGAATGGCGTGAACCCAGGAGGCAGAGCTTGCAGTGAGCCGAGATGGCGCCACTGCACTCCAGCCTGGGCGACGAGCGAGACTCTGTCTCAAAAAAAAAAAAAAAAAAAAATTAAAAAAAAAAAAGAAGAAGAAATAAGGGTGTGTATTATTTCACATAAGAAGAAGCCCCAAAAGAGGGAAGTACTATGGTTTGGTGATTCCTACATTATGTCCTTAGGGACCCATCTTTCTTCTCTACTGCCCTCTGCATTTGTTCATTCATCCATTTATTCAGCTCATGAGCACCTGTGATAGCCAAGCAATATTATAGACACTTGGGATAGACTGATTAATAAAGCAGACACCAAACCCCTGCCTTCCTTAAGCTTATGTTCTAGCAGGAAGAAGAAAATATGTCAGCTTTCTCCTTCAGGCTTGTAATCTCCTAGCTGTAAAATGACTGCCACAGCTCCAGGCATCACATTCTCATGCACCGTGACAAAAGGCAGGAAGGAGAGACTCTGCTGGCAGAGCTCCCTTCAGTAGGAAAGAAAGTCTTTTCCAGAGTGCCCCCACACCCCTGGATCTGTTCTTGGGTTGAGCTCAGTGACCACTCATTGGAGAAGGTCCCAATGCTGACACTCTAGCTTCAAGAGAAGCTGGGAGAGTGAGTTTCTGGCATTTCTCTGTCACGTTTTATTCCTTACCAGCAAGGAAGAAGAGATAAGAAGTGTCTGTCTGATGAACAGTCGACGATGTGAGAGAAGGACACATACATCAAAATGATACAATAATTGTCACCGTTATCTTCCCCTTTGTGTCCAGTCATTTACAAGTCCTCACAACTTTTTAGGGGAACATTCCAGAAAGGCTGGGGTGCCAGGGTGTGGTGTGGTGTGAAAATAGGGGCAGATAGTACTGGGTGACAGTTGTAATTCAGTGATTTTTGTTTGTTTGTTTTTGTTTTTTCTTTAGACAGAGTCTCACCCTGTCGCCCAGGCTGGAGTGCAGTGGCATAGTCTCGGCTCGCTGCAACTTCCGCCTCCCTGGTTCAAGCCATCCCCGTGCCTCAGCCTCCCAAGCAGCTGGGACTATAGGTGGGCACCACCATGCCTGGCTAATTTTTATATTTTTAGTAGAGACAGGGTTTCGCTATGTTGGCCAGGCTGGTCTTGAACTCCTGACCTCAGGTGATCCACCCACCTCAGCCTCCCAAAGTGCTGGGATTACAGGTGTGAGCCACCGCACTGTGCCTCAATTTTTTTTAAATATTAAAAAAAATCTACATAGGAGAGAATCCTAGCTAAGGAGCAGTCTTGAGCACGTTTTCCAAAATGATGTTTCTGGTTAGGCTGCTTTGAGGAACAAGTAAGAGAAGATTCACGCTGTCTTCAATAGTAAACAAAGTTTTAATTTCACATATCAAGAAATCCAGGTAAGGGCAGCTCCAGACACAGGGCGTCAGGGCTGCCTGTGTCTCTCTTTCTCTCTGCTTCTCTTGGTTCTTCTCGGTGGGGGGTCATCATCCTTAAGATCAACATCTGTAGTGGGTCTGTCTTTGAGAAGGATGATGCTTTTCCAGAAACCACCCCAGCAGAATTTTATCTTATTCTTACTGGCCAGAATTGGGTCACATGTCCTTTGCTAAACCAGTCACAGACTGCTGGGACAGGGCGGGGAGGGAGGTGGAGAGGTTAACATGGTCGATTTGAACCAAACAGGGTTATTCTTTCACGGTGGAGTGGAGGACCTCCCCTAAAGCATGTCGAGCTGCTCCTTGAGAGAAATCAGGATTCTGTCATCAAAGGAGAGGAGGAGCCACCAACGATGTCTGCCCCATGGATGCCCTTGCAGCAATGTTTTAAATTAACTTTTATTGAAAGACAATGAGCACAAAGAAACGTGCACAGGGCCGGGCACAGGGACTCACGCCTGTAATCCCATCACTTTGGGAGGCCGAGGCGGGCGGATTACCTGAGGTCAGGAGTTCGAAACCAGTGTGGCCAATGTGGCAAAACCCTGTCTCTACTAAAAATACAAAAATTAGCCAGGCTCGGTGGTGGGCGCCTGTAATCCCAGCTACTCGGGAGGCTGAGGCAAGAAAATGGTTTGAACCCAGGAGGCGGAGGTTGCAGTGAGCCAAGATCCTGCCATTGCGCTCCAGCCTAGACAACAGAATGAGACTGTTTCAAGAAAAAAAAAAAAAAGAAACAAGCACAGAAGTATCATAAATGCCAGTGACTTTTCACAAAACAGAACACACCCTTGTAACCAGCGTTCAGAAGGAGCCATGGAACATAAGCAGCTCCCCACAAAAACCAGTGGGGTCCTCCTTTCAGTCACTACCTCCCCCGCCAAGTGTAGCCAGTTCCACTGCTACCTAACTCCCTCACCTGCAAGTGTAGCGACTTTCATGACTTTTCCCCAAGTGTAGCAACTTTTGTAACTTCTATCACCATAAATTAATTTTGCCCATTTATGAACAACATATAAAAATAAATGTATTTATATAGATAGAAATATAATATGTTTATATAAATAAAAAATAATCAGATCTTGTGATAACTCACTATATTATTTTGTCTTTGGCCTTTTTTTTTTCTTTTTCTCAATATTACATATTGTGTGGTTCACCCAGGTTTTTGTTTATGGTTGTAAATGTTTTATTCTCAATTATTTTATTCTCATTGCGCAGTATACCGTTGTGTAAATGTACTCTGATTTATTGATCCATTTTTTTAACTACGAGGAGACATTTGGGTAGTTTCTAGTTTCTTTAACAGTTGTAAAGTTAATACACTAGTGGAACAATTGCTAAAACCGTGATGAAAAGAAGAGAGGCCGGGCATAGTGGCTCACACCTGTAATCCCAACTATTTCGGAGGCTGAGGCAGGAGGATTGCTTGAGCCCAGGAGCTTGAGACCAGCCTGGGCAACATGGCCAGACCCCATCTCAAGAAAAATAAAGAGTTTAGGAGAAGCAGTGTGCTTGGTTCTCTGCCCACCAAAGATGCGAGCACTAACCCCACGCTGATTGTTGCTAATGGCAGAGCCTGGATGCATTTTCCCATCAGGTTCAGGCTCAAGGGCAAACAGGTGAACAGAGGGGAGACGTGTGTGGACTTAGAGGCAGAGGTTGGTGTTCTGTGACTTGCCTGACTTGGCACAGGGCAAGCTGGGTGCAACTGAGATCTACTTATCATTCTTCCCACTGCCTTACCGGTGAGCCCAAGTATTGCTCAGATTGGCACATGACCTGGATACATCCGGGTGGCCATGTAATCCAGTTCTAAACAATAAGACAAAGCTGGAGTTTCTGGGGAAGTTTTTGTTTTGCTGATAAAAGAGAGAGAGTAGGCCGGGCGCAGTGGCTCACGCCTGTAATCCCAGCACTTTAGGAGGCTGAGGTGGGTGGATCATGAGGTCAGGAGTTCGAGACCAGACTGGCCAACATGGTGAAATCCCATCTCTACTAAAAATACAAAAATTAGCCAGGCGTGGTGGCAGGCGCCTGTAATCCCAGCTACTTGGGAGGCTGAGGCAGGAGAATTGCTTGAACCCGGGAGGCGGAGGTTGCAGTGAGCCGAGATCACACCACTGCACTCCAGCCTGGGCAACAGAGCAGGACTCTGTCTCAAAAAAAATAAAAAATAAAAATAATTACATAAATAAATAAACAAGAGAGAAAGAGTAATGTTTGGACCTTTGGACCTTCCACCTCTTCTCACCTGGAATATGGGTGCCTGGAGGCAGACCAGCCACCTTGCATGATTAGAATAAAAGCCACAGGATAAGACGGGATTACAAAAAGCAGCTCACATTTCTGATTATTTCCTTAAGAGCTCCATGCATGGACTTCCTACATCTGGGCTTGGAACAGGCAGAATACAATCTCGGGTGTCTGGGCTACTGTAGTTGGTTTTCTATGTGCCAACATAGGGAGGATGGTATGGGAAATGAAGCTTCTAGAAACTGAAAGATGAGCTAAGATATTGTGCAGATTTTCCTGGGCAGCCTTGACTTTCTTTTCCTGGATGAGGATGCCTTTTTTTTTTTTTTTTTAACATGGAGGCTGGATCCAGAACCAGGAGGGGACAGTTGTCTGTAAATCATTCCCATTAAGGGTGGAGGAGATCAGTGTATTTCCTGCATGGTGATGTAAGTGGTGAGAAAAATAGGGCTGCTGTGGTGCAAGAAATAAACTCCTTGCCCTACTAGATATTAAGACATGCTACAAAACAAAATTGATGTTTTTAAAAAAGGGTGGGATCAGTGCAAGAACAGACAAGTAGACCAGAGAGGCAGGAGAGAGGTCCCAGAAAGAGAATCATAGGAAATTGATGTATCATCATACAATATATTAGGGAGTTAATATAAGATAAAATAGCAACACAAATTAATGGGAGAATGATGGTATATTTATTTAGTAAGTGGCATTAGAAAAACTGGTCTGCTGTGCAGAGAAAAAGAAACCTAGATTTCTAATACTACACATGAAAGTGGATTCCAGCTGTGTTAAAGACCACTGTGTGATAGATAATATTATAAAATTAATAGAAAAAATCATGGTGAATATATATTTATTTTATTTTATTTTATATTGTTTGAAGACAGGATCTCACTCTATCATCCAAGCTGCAGTGCAGTGGCATGATCTGGGCTCACTGCAACCTCTGCCTCCCAGGTTCAAGTGATTCTCATGCCTCAGCCTCCCAAGTAGCTGTAACTACAGGCACATGCAACCACGTCCAGCTGCTTTTTCTATTTTTTGGTAGAGATGGGGTTTTTGCCATGTTGGCCAGAGGCTGATCTCGAATTACTGACCTTAAGTGATCCACCAAAGTGCTGGGATTACAGGCATGAGCCACCACACCTGGCCTATTTTTGAATCTCTGTGATAGGGGATGATTTCTTAAGACCTAAAAAAACACACATCATATGACAAAACATTGATTAGTTTGATTAATTAAAAATTAAACATTTTGGTTTAAGGGAAGGTAAGGACCACTGGTAAACCTTTATCAGAATGGGAGAAGTTATTTGTAATATTCAAAATGGACAAAGAACTAGAACCTATAATAGGCAAGAAGTACCTGTGAATTAATGAGAAAAAAGATGGATATCCTTATAGGTAAACGGATAAAAGCTACAAACAGGTGATTTGCAGAAGCAGAACTCCAAAAGCTAACATGCTTAAAGAGATGTTCAAGGCTGGGCACGGTGGCTCATGCCTGTAATCCCGGCACTTTGGGAGGCCGAGGCGGGTGGATCACTTGAGCTCAGGTGGTCGAGACCACCCTGGGCGACAGGGTGAAACATGGCCTCTACAAAAAAATACTAAAAGTTAGCCAGGCATGGTGGTGTCAGCCTGTGGTCCCAGCTACTCTTGAGGCTGAGGTGGGAGGATCACTTGACCCTGGGAGGCTGCCGTGAACCATGATCGCAGAGTGAGACCTGGTCTCCAAAGAGAGAGAAAGGGGGAGATGTTCAAACTTTTTAGATACTGAAACAACAGTGAGATGTGACTTTACATCAAGTAGTCTGGAGAAAATGAGGAGAGCGGACAAGGTCAAGGGCTGTCAGGGATGTGCAGACATTAGAATGTTCAAGTACAACTGGGTTGAGTGTGGTGTCTCCAGTTATGAAAACGGAGCTGACGTTATTTCATCAAACAAGTATACACACACCCAATGACTCAGCGATTTCTCTCCCGGCTATACATCCCAAAGCAATTCTTACATACCTACAAGAGGACACGTACAAGCTTGTGCTTTGCAGTGTTCTTTGCAGTGGCCAGAAACTGGAAGTCACCAAGTACCCATCAGTAGGGGAATTGTGTAAACGTGGTGGACGCCCCACCATGAAGTTCCGATGCAACAGTCAGATGCAACAAACACATGTATGAACACGTAACAACACGGGTGGGCCTTAAAAACATACCGCGATTTGCAGAGTGGCTTAGGATAGAGTAAGGACATCATCCAATGCCAATGACGTAAATTAAAGTCCACACACACATAAGAACCACACTGCACATTTTGTAAGACTGAGGGAGAGTAGGAGGGAGGAAAAGAAGGCAGGGCAAGAGAGAGAGAACATGAAGAAAGGGACTGGGCATGGTGGCACGCCTGTAATTCCAGCACTTTGGGAGGCTGAGGTGGGCAGATCACCTGAGATCGGGAGTTCGAGACCAGCCTGACCAACATGGAGAACCCCCCCCTGCTTTACTAAAAACACAAAAAATTAGCCAGGAGTGGTGGCACATGCCTGTAATCTCAGCTACTCAGGAAGGCTGAGGTAGGAGAATCACTTGAACCCATGAGGCGGAGGTTGTGGTGAGCCGAGATTGCACCACTGTACTCCAGCCTGGACAACAAGAGCAAAACTCCATCTAAAAAAAAAAAAAAAAAAAAAAAAAAGAAAAGGCCAGGCACAGTGACTCACGCCTGTAATCCCAGCACTTTGGGAGGCCAAGGTGGGAAGATCATGAGGTCAGGAGATTGAGACCATCCTGGCTAACACAGTGAAACCCCGTCTACTAAAAATACAAAAAAAAAAAATTAGCCGGGCGTGGTGGCGGGGGCCTGTAGTCTCACCTGCTGGGGAGGCTGAGGCAGGAGAATGGCGTGAGCCCAGGAGGTGGAGCTTGCAGTGAGCCGAGATCGCACCACTGCACTCCAGCCTGGGCAACAGAGTGAGACTCCGTCTCAAAAAAAAAAAAAAAAAAAAAAAGGAAAAAAGGAAAAGAAAAGGAAAAGAAAAGAAAGAAAATGAAGAAAGGAATCTATGTGAACCAGTGATGATAATAATGCATTTAATACTCAACTCTTCACTTAAGCTATAAAGGGAGTAAAAAGTAGCTTGTCAAATTGTCAAGCCATAGCTTGGATGGATGTTGACCTGGGGTTGAGGCCTCTGTGAGACTAGAGTGTGTGTGTGTGTATGTGTGTGTGTGTGTGTGCATGTGTGTTGTGGTTCCTGCTCACTGTGGCCACCTTCAGATGCTGTTTTATATCCCTGCCTTGTTAAACCAGACACTTAATGTCACCCAGTGGTGGCTGATTCCCACTTGAATACATATCTCTCTGAAATGCACAGAACTGTGGCTCACACCTGTAATCCCAGCATTTTGGGAAGTCAAGCAGCAGGATCGTTTGAGCCCAGTAGCTCAAGGCCAACCTGGGCAACATAGTAAGACCTTTCTCTAAAATAAAAAAGGAAATAGATGAATAAGTTTTTTAAAAAGAAAAAAAATAAAATGCACAGAATTGGCTGAGGTTCTCAGAGAGGCTTTGACTGAGGGCAAAAAGTGTCAGCGGGTGTGGCTCAGAAAGCTGGCACATTCTCCACCCGGTCCTCGCTCTTGGGGTGGTTGATCCTGGCGAGAAACCGAGGTCAGGGAGTGGCCCCAATTTTATTGGTGGGAGGGCCCTCCCCCCATGCATTCCACACGCCAGATAAGCATCTAATTGTTGGCTACAGAGAGGCTGGCTGTGGGTTACCTTTTATTAGTAATAATAATAATAAGGATGATGACAACAGCTACCATTCATCCAGTGCCAGACACCTCACTGCATTCATTGCATGCTTATTCCTCCTGGTCCTGACAGAAACCTTAGACACGAGGCCCTCAGCCAGCCAGGAGGCTGAGGGGCAGGCAGGTTTGGTGAATTTGGCTCAATTTCTGCAGCTAGTACTTGGCAGAGCCGGAATCTGAGTCAAGGGTGTAGGAGTCCTGAGCCTGTGCCCATAACCACAACACTAGATTGAGCCAGCGAATGCAAACATAGGTACATAGGGCCAAAGCCATAAGGATGTGAGGTGAAGGGGTAGGAAGCGGGGAAGGAAGGAGACTCTGAGAACTTTAAAGAAAGAAAGACTCCGCCAGGTGCGGTGACTCATGTCTGTAATCCCAGCACTTTAGGAGGCCGAGACGAGCTGATCACCTAAGGTCAGGAGTTCAAGACCAGCCTGGCCAACATGGTGAAACACTGTCTCTACTAAAAATACAAAAATTAGCCGAGCATGTTGGTGGGTGCCTGTAATCCCAGCTGCTCCGGGGGCTGAGGCCAGAGAATCACTTGAATCCGGGAGGCAGAGGTTACAGTGAGCTGAGACTACACCGTTGCACTCCAGCCTAGGCAACAGAGCAAGACTCAAGGAAGGAAGGAAGGAAGGAAGGAAGGAAGGAGAAAAAGAGAGAGAGAAAGAAAGAAAGGCTCAAAGAGATGTAAAGACAGATCAGAGAGAGATGGAGAGAGACAGACAGATTTGGAGGGGAGAGGAAGGAGGGAGAGAGGAAGGGAGGAAAAGGAAGAAAGAGAGGAACACAGAGATATACTGGAATAGATTTAAGGCAGATGGACTCAGAGAGACTTAAAGAGAGCAATTTGGGGAGACAGAGACAAACAGACTCAGACTTTTTTTTTTTTTTTTGAGACAGAATCTTGCTATATTGCCCAGGCTGGACTCAAACTCCTGGACTCAAGGGATCCTCCCACCCCAGCCTCTGGAGTAGCTGGGACTGTAGGCTTACACCACCTCACCAACAAGACTCAAGTTTAAAGAGACTGGGGGCGGGGAGGGGAGAGAAAGACTCAGAAAGAGAGGTAGAGCTAGCTTTGGAGACATTCAAAGAGAGAGAGAGACTAAACACTGATCATAGAGAAAGTAATGGAAGTAGGACGTAGGGAGAGCAAGAGGGATTGAGGAAGGAAAGGCGGGAGAGAGGAGGGGAGATGAAGAAAAAGAGACCCAGAAAGCAACCTGGAAAGAGAAGGGCAAACAGAGAGAGAGAAATGAGAGAGAGAGAGAGAGAGAGAGAGAGAGAGAGAGAGAGAGAGAGAAAGAGAGAGAGAGAGAGAGAGGATTCTTTTGGTGAGAGTTGTAAGGGAGGTAGTGCAGGATCTGGGCTTCCTTTGCAGATCTATTATTATTATTATTATTATTATATTATTATTATTATTATTTGAGAGGAGTCTGGCTCTGTTGCCCAAGCTGGAGTGCAGCGGCGCGATCCCAGCTCACTGCAACCTGCGCCTCCCGGGTTCAAGCAATTCTCCTGCCTCAGCACCACGCCCCCCTCACCAGTAGCTGGGATTACAGGTGCTCACCACCATGCCCAGCTAATTTTTTTTGTATTTTTAGTAGAGACGGGGTTTCACCATGTTGGCCAGGCTGGTCTCGAACTCCTGACCTAGAGCAATCTGCCCACCTCGGCCTCCCAAAGTGCTGGGATTACAGGCACGAGCCACTGCGCCTGGCCCTTTGCATATTCTTGATCTCACCCTTCCTCCTAATCCCTACAATCCCGCTGCCTAAGCGGCCTGGTCCCACCGCTTGGCCTTGCAGCCAATCCCCCAGAGCCCGGGCCTCTCTTCCCCCATGACTTGGGCTGAGACCCCCAGCGATGGCATCTATTCTGTAGGAAAAAGGGAAGGGGTGCAACAGACACAGACTGGTTCAATTCTACCTGTTTCCTATTCTGTAAAATAGTGCTGCTTCCTAACACTGCCTTGAGCATTAAAGGAGAGAATGCACATAAAGGCAAAGACAAGAACCCAGAGGCCGGCACAGAACAGACACGTGGAAATGGTTGTTTCTGTGACTGTGCTGAACATCATTGTTACTGTTCTGGAGTTGGCTGCCTGCACAGGTGTGGCGAGGGCTGTTGATCCCACTTAATGAAGCTCTTGCTGCTCAAAGCTGAAGCAATATGCCCTGGGAGCGTATTAAAAAATACAATCGGCTGGGCGCGGTGGCTCAAGCCTGTAATCCCAGCACTTTGGGAGGCCAAGACGGGCGGATCACGAGGTCAGGAGATCGAGACCATCCTGGAGAACACGGTGAAATCCCGTCTCTACTTAAAAATACAAAAAACTAGCCGGGCGAGGTGGCGGGCGCCTGTAATCCCAGCCACTTGGGAGGCTGAGGCAGGAGAATGGCGTGAACCCGGGAGGCGGAGCTTGCAGTGAGCTGAGATCCGGCCACTGCACTCCAGCCTGGGCGAGAGAGCGAGACTCCGTCTCAAAAAAAAAAAAAAAAAAAAAAAAACCACAATCCCACTTCAGACCAACTGAACCAGACCAACTGAACCAGACCAACTGAACCAGAAGAGGCATTTCCATAAGATCCTCTGGTGTTTCGTGTGCACGTTCAAGCCTCCCGGGAAGAAATTGCAAACCCAAGTTAGCGGAATCCACCATTTGCTCTATCGCGCCACCTGGAGGCCTTTGAAAGAACTGAGCTGGGACATAGAAAAGTTGTGGGAGGGGCATGAAATTTGGAGTCCAGGGCGGGGCGCAGTGGCTCACGCCTGTAATCCCAGAACTTTGGGAGGCCAAGGCCTGTGGATCACTTGAGGTCAGGAGTTCAAGACCATCCTGGCCAACATGGCGAAACCCTGTCTCTATTAAAAATACAAAAAATTAGCCGGGCGTGGTGGTGGGCGCCTGTAATCCTAGTTACTTGTGAGGCTGAGGCATGAGAATCACTTGAACCCGGCAGACAGAGGTTGCAGTGAGCCAGGATCACACTGCTGCACTCCAGCTTGGGTGACAGAGCAAGACTCCGTCTCAAAAAAAAAAAAAAAGAAAAGAAAAAAGGAAAAAGAAAAAGAAAAAAGAAAGAAAGAAAAAGAAATTTGAAGTCCTACAATCCTGCAAGCCATTCCCAGCTGTCTAGTTTTGGGCAAGTTCCTTGACCTCTCTGAGTCATGGTGCATAGGTCACATTCCTCACCTGTAACACCAAGATGACAATTCCATCTCATGCACAGGGCCTGCCCCAGAGTTGTCACAGACCAATCCGGTTTCGCTTTTTTTTTTTTCCCAGACAGAATTTCGCTTTTGTTGCCCAGGCTGGAGTGCAGTGGCACGATCTCAGCTCACTGCAACCTTCACCTCCCAGATTTAAGCGATTCTCCTGCCTCAGCCTCTTGAGTAACCTCAGCCTCTTGATTACAGGTGCGCGATACCATGCCCAGCTAAGTTTTTTGTATTTTTGGTAGAGACGGGGTTTCACCATGTTGGCCAGGCTGGTCTCAAACTCCTCACCTCACGTGATCCACCTGCCTTGGCCTCCCAAAGTGCTGGGATTACAGATGTAAGCCACCATGCCCAGCCTGGTTTCACTTTTATGTAACAAAGTTGTGAGTTGTTTTTCAGTTGCTGTGGTATTTCAGGTCATATAACCTGAGCACACCCAGATGAACCATGCGTGCAACCACAGGGGGAACCAAAGCGCTCAGATGGAGGAGCAGGGACTGAATTAAGAAGCGGACACTGTTTGGCAGGATCCAGGATCCAATCAGATTTGAGCCTTGGTGTCACCCCACCATGGCAGGATCCAGTCAGATCGTGCTTCTCAAGCATCACCTTATTGCAAGATCCAATCAGATCACGCCTCCTTACTCTATGCTTATAAAACCTGCTCCAGCCCCAGCTCAGGAAGACAGATTCAAGTGTTTCCTCCTGTGGCCTTTTGCTGGTCAACTTGCAATTAAGCTTTTCTTTTCTCAAAAGCTGGTGCCATGGTGTTGGCCTCTATGCACATGGGGCTGTGAGCCCACTGGTTGCATGGTAACACTACCACTTTTGGGAGGCATCACTGATGCATCTGAGATGTAGCCTAGAGCCTGGACATTATTTAAAGGGCAGGCTACTGAATTACTGAATCCATAATGTTATAGGTTGAAGTGTTTCCCCCACAAAAAGATATGTTGAAGTTCTTTTTTTTTTTTTTTAGATGGAGTTTCACTCTTGTCACCCAGGCTAGAGTGCAATGGCGCAATCTCGGCTCACTGCAACCTCCGCCTCCCACGTTCAAGCAATTCTCCTGCCTCAGCCTCCCAAGTAGCTCGGATTACAGGCATGTGCCACCACACCTGGCTAATTTTTGTATTTTTAGTAGAGATGGGGTTTTGCCATGTTGGCCAGGCTGGTCTTGAACTCCTGGCCTCAAGTGATCTGCCCACTTCGGCCTCCCAAAGTGCTAGGATTACAGAGGTGAGCCAGCATGCCAGGCCCCATCATTATTGATCATTCACATTTCATAGATGATAATAATAAACCTACGCTCACCAGGGAGCTTCAAACAAATGAACGATCCAGGAATTAATTTTGTGATGGCAAAACATTGAATATAAATACATCCAGCCTAACCAAGATCTTCATCCCACCTGGTGAAATTGTTTTATTGTTGCCGTTGTTTCTCTTTGAATCTTAATAACTGGTTCGAATATACTTTTCAACCATCTACCTTATCTTTTTAACAAAGGAGGACGCCCACGCTCCCTATTCTCAAGGCGCTTAATCAACCTTTACCCTCCTACACTTCCTCATTATGTCCCATCCTAGCATGTGGCCTGAGGTTTGCTTTCATTGCAACTAAGCCTGGATTAAAGCAGCAGTTGGACCTTATAGTGTTGTATTTCCTCAGGACCAAAATAAAATAGAAAGTTCAGCCCAGGGATCATCCAGGAACCTCTGGAAATAGTACAGAAGAAAGAGTCAGGTTCATTCTGATCTTGGCTCCGAAAGCTGTGGGTCTTCATGGTGAGGTAGTGTGAATGTGTGTACGTGGGTATGAGTGTGAGGTCGTGTCTGAGTGTGCTGTGAGAGTGTGTGTACTTGTAGGCATGTGTTTTATGTAAGTCTGTGATTTTGTATGTGAGCGTGAGACGTGCGTGAGTGAGCATGGCAGAGTACGTGAGTGTGTGCTTGTGTGTGCGTCTGTGAGCTTGTGTTAGAGAGGCCCACACTCAGCACCATGGTCAGAGGCTGAATTCTAGCCTGGACAGGGTCCTCCCCTTTATGCGGTAGCTGACCGCCCCTCCCGCTTCCCTCTACATGTAAAAGCTGAGTTTAAATTCCAGGAAAGCATTTCCGATCATAAAAACCCCAGCCTGGGCCAGGCGCCGTGGCTCACGCCTGTAATCCCAGCACTTTGGGAGGCCGAGGCAGGTGGATCTCTTGAGGCCAGGAGTTCGAAACCAGCCTGGCCAACACGGCGAAACCCTGTCTCTACCAAAAATGCAAAAATTAGCCAGGTGTGGTGGCGGGAGACTGTAATTTCAGCTCCCGGGGAGGCTGAGGCAGGACAATCGCTTGAACTCCGGAGGCGAAGTTTGTAGTGAGCCAAGATCGCATCACTGCACTCCAGCCTGAGCGACAGAGCAAGACTCTGTCTCAAAAAACAAAAATGAAAAAACACCCCATGATCTCACCAACCAAAGGAAACCAATGTTGACATTTGTGTGTGTGTGTGTGTGTGTGTGTGTGTGTGCTGCACAGAGATAGGATAACAGAGCAGCTAGGAACACAGCCTTCCAAGCCAAAATGCAAGAATAATAGTACAACCTCACGGAGTTGTTTTAAGGATAATGGGTTACTCAGCAAAGCTTTGGATTTGGATTTGGGTTTCAAGAAAGACTGTCGAGAAACCGCTCTACCAAAACACCCCTGCAAGGCAGTAGACGAAGATGAGTGAAATTGTTCATCTTCACAATTAGGAATTTGTCCTGAGTTTTTGTAGCTTTTTAAAACAGTGCACCTTAAGATATAAGCCAGGGCTGCATCATTTATCTCCACTGATAACAATTAAGGGAGTCATCGCTAGTTTTCACACTTAGTCACTGTTGTATAACTTACGCAACTGACTAAATGATGTTTCACAAAGTTTGTAACCAACTCAGAGGCCGTCTTTTGTTTTGTTTTGCTTTTGTAGATAAAGATTTATCGGAACATAGTCATGCTTATTCCTTTACGTATTGAGTATGAGTTGTTCAATGAAGCAGAGTTGACTGGTTGATAACAGAAACCATAGAGTCCACATAACTTAAAATATCTTTAAAATTGTAATTTAAAAACATTTGCCTTATTTTATTTTATTATATTTTATTTTTTAGAGTTGGAGTCTTGCTCTGTTGCCCAGGCTGGACTACAGTGACATGACCTCAGCTCACTGCAACCTCCACCTCCGGGTTCAAGCAATTCTCCTGCCTCAGCCTCCTGAGTAGCTGGGATCACAGGTGTGTGCCACCACACCCGGCTAATTTTTGTATTTTTAGTAGAGATGGGGTTTCACCATGTTGGCCAGGCTGGTCTCGAATTCCTGACCTCAGATGATCTGCCTGCCTCGGCTTCCCAAAGTGCTGGGATTACAGGCGTGAGCTACCACACCCAGCCTTATTCATTTTTAAGTGTATACTTCAGTATTGTTAAGTGTATTCACATTGTTATGCAACCAATCTCCAGGACCTTTCCATCTTGCAAAACTGAAAATCTGTATTCACTCAATAATTCCCCATTTCCTTCTCCCAGCAGCCCCTGGCAACCACCATTCTACTTTCTGTCTCTATGAACTTGATTATTTTAGGTACCTCATATAATTCCTGTGCTTCAGCCTCCCAAGTAGCTGGGATTACTGGTGCATGCCACCACACCCGGCTATTTTTTGTATTTTTAATAGAGAAAGGATTTCACCATGCTGGCCAGGCTGGTCTTGAACTCCTGACCTCAAGTGATCCACCTAACTCAGCCCCCCAAAGTGCTGGGATTACAGGCATGAGCCACCACACCCAGCCTGAAAATTTCTTTATGGTGATGAAATAGTTCTGTATCCCAACTGTGGTGATGATTACCTTTATCTATAGAGCTACGAGAACTATATACATAAAAAAAGAGACAGAGATAAACAGAGACAAACAGACGGTGGGGATAGGGGTGGAGAGAGAGACAGACAGAGAGAGATGTAAAAAATGATGAAATCCAAGTAAGGTCTCTATGTGAGTTAACAGCATGGTATCAACGTCATTTTCCTAGTTCTGACAGTGTACGATCCTTATAAAAAGTGTTACCATTGGGAGAATCTGGATGAAGGGTACACCGGCATTCTCTGCAGTCTTTTGCAACTTTTTGTGAGTTTTGAACTATTTCAAAATAAAATGTCATAATAAAAATGTGTCTGGCATATTGGAAGTGCTCAGTAAAAAAATGTTATCATCCGCCTAGATCTCTCTGACTGCATTTTCCCTTCTATTTTATTTGCTTTATTGCCAGTGTCTATTTTCTGGCCAGCTCTAATCACTGCAGAAGGAGCAATGAGATCCCTTTAAAAAAGAAACGTCCCTCCCACCAAGTGTTCCCAGGCTGAAAGACTCTCTAGCAGAAAGCTTGAGAGCCATATGTATAATTATGAATCATCTGTAATTTTCACACCAGCTATTGTTTTATAACTTGTGTAGTTATCCAAACAGTGTTTCACAAACCTTGACACTAACCAGGCATTACAGGTCTTCAGTGCTCATAACAGGAAAGAGAATTCACCAAGTGTTCTAAGCTCCGGGAGACGCCTTTCTTGGTGCCGAACCCAGCCAAGTGGCTAAAGGCAAGAGAAAAAAAAAAAAAAAAAAAAACACATCTTTGTGTGCGTTTGTTCATGTGCCACAAAACCCTGGAAGATGACCCAAAAAAACATATTCTAGTTTTTGTGTTTTGAAGAGGGGTAAAGACAGGATAGGTAGGGAACAAAAGATGGAGGTTTTTCACTGTATTTTTTATAAACATATTTTGGTTTTTTACCACGTAAAAATATTTTCTTTTGTTTTTTTTTGAGATGGAGTTTCACTCTTGTCACCCAGGCTGGAGTGCAATGGCGCGATCTCAGCTCACTGCAACTTCCGCCTCCCAGGTTCAAGTAATTCTCTTGCCTCAGCCTCCCAAGTAGCTGGGATTACAGGCATGCACCACCACGCCTAGCTAACTTTTGCATTTTTAGTAGACACAGGGTTCTGCCATGTTGGCCAGGCTGGTTTCAAAGTCCTGGCCTCAAGTGATCCGCCCACCTCGGCCTCCCAAATTGCTGGGATTACAGGTGTGAGCCGCCGTGCCCAGCCAAAAATATTTTCTTTTCAAAAAATTAAATAGAAATGATGTTACACACACACACACACACACACACGTGCCAGAGTCCCAAACCTGGTTGCTTCTTACTGTGTGACCTTGGAAAATGATTTAAACTTTTTTTTTTTTGAGGCGGAGTCTCGCTCTGTCACCCAGGCTGGAGTGCAGTGCCGCCATCTAGGCTCACTGCAAGCTCCGCCTCCCGGGTTCACGCCATTCTCCTGCCTCAGCCTCCCGAGTAGCTGGGACTACAGGCACCTGCCACCATGCTTGGCTAATTTTTTGTATTTTTAGTAGAGACGCGGTTTCACCATGTTTGCCAGGCTGGTCTCGATCTCCTGACCTTGTGATCCGCCTGACTTGGCCTCCCAAAGTGCTGGGATTACAGGTGTGAGCCACCATGCCCGTCCTAAACAATTTTTTTAAAATAGAGAAGTAGTCTCACTATATTGCCCAAGCTGGCCTCGAACTCCTGGACTAAAGCAAACCTCCCTCCTCGGCCTCCTAGGATTAAAGTGGGATTAAAGGTGTGAGCCATGGCACCTCGGCTTAGAAAATGACTTTAATCTCCCTTTGCCTCCGTTTACCCCTATTTATAGTGGCGATAGAAACAGTAGCAACCTCCCAGGGTGGCTGGGAATATCAACAAGTTAATTCCTGCAAATCCCTTAAAACTGTTTTACAGAACACACACTTAGCATGTGTTAGCAATTAGAGGCAGTGTTCTCCCCCTTGAGTAAGTGTGGAACCAAAGAAAGATTTGCTTTCTTCTCACCTTTCCCCAATCTAACAAATCTAGCCACTGAGAATTTTACTGAGAAAAGCTGATTTCCTTTTCAAATGCGGAAAGAAATCAATTCAGAAACTGTTTGCAGACAACTATGTGGCAGGTGAGCGTGCTAGGCTTTTGTTGTTTTGTTTTGCTTTGTTTAAAGACAGGCTTATGATTTTACCCTATAAGATTAAGTACAATAACTCAAGTTAAAGAATCTGTTGGATGCGGTGACTCATGCCGGTGATCCCAGCACTTTGGGAGGCGGAGATGGGAGGATTGCTTGAGACCTGGAGTTCAAGACCAGCCTGGGCAACGTAGTGAGACCCTGTCTCTATTTTTTTTTAATGACTATAGCCACTCAATATATGTGAGTGATTATTATTACTATCTGCGTGGTCGTTATTTGAGTATATGGGCGCACAAAGGAGCGGGAGATGGCGAAGGACACCCAGGGTCACTATGTGACTTCATTATACTCATAGCAATAATTGAAGATACCATTTGCTGGGCTGTTGTGTGTCCAACATGTTGTGTGGACGTCCGCATTGAAACCTCACATAAACCCACGCGATGTCGCTATCCTCAGCTGAGGAAAGCCGACCCTGAGGCCAGACACACACAGCCCTTGCCTGATGTCACGCTTGAGCCCCTCCCTTTACATCTGAGAGACCCAAAGTCAGGACCAGGACTTGGTGTCCCCAGATAGAAAGCTCTGGTGGCGGCCAGCCCTGCTTCCTGCCACCTCTGCTCCCGTTTCTGGAGCCAGAGCCGGATGCTGTGGCCCAGGGTGACTGGCCCAAGAGAACGCGGGACCCACAACCTTTAGTCCTTCCCCGGTATGTCTCTCTGGCTCCACTAGGTGGCAGTATTGCACAGTGGTAGGCGCACTTGCTCCGCGCTTGGGGACCGCAGAGCCCAGCGCTCCCACCTGTCCCCTCAGTTTTCTGCAAACGACCCCGGAGCTTCTCTATGACTCTTTCGTTAAATCTACAAAGAATCTATAAAAAATAAACTTTCTAAAAAATCCGAGACCTGTCTTATCGTTTCAGGATTCACAAGTTCTCTGGACTGTATTTTCTCGCTCCTTGAGTTTGTGGGGAGCTCAAGGTGGAGACAATGAGAATCTTCCAAAGTGTTGCTGAGATTTTCAATCTCTTTGGAACTACATACGAATCTCCTATGCTTGGGTCTGCAACACGTTTTGTTAAATATCATTTCAGATATTTGCAGAATAATATTAATAATGACAATGAAAGCTAACGCTTCTGAAGCACTTCCTTTGCACCTGGCAGAGTTAATAGTTCCTACCTCATAGGATGTTGAGGAGATTCAATGGGTTCACATTTATAAAGACATTGATGATCGGGATGATGGATGACTCCTTTTGTTGTGGTGTTTTGTTATTTGTGACTTTCTTTCCCTCTCATCTCTTTATATTCACGTCTCTGTGTATGCCTGCCTCCACTTTTTTCTCCACCGAGGTCACAAACTCAGCCACCACCTGGGGCCAGGCAGGAAGTATAAATGAGGGAAGCTGACTGTGTGTGGGCCAAGGAAAACTGCAGGGTGCCCCCGGGCTGGCCACTCAGCACCTGCTGATGCTGGCTTATGGCCACGTGGGAATGCAGGCGTGATGTTGACTAATACCGTGGCCTTTTCCAGAGAAACTTGCAATCTCCCGACCTTTTAATGCTCGTAATCCATTCAAACAAACAAACAAGCAAACAAAAAAGTCCAAACTCTACAAGACAGGCCAGATGTGTCTGCAGCCTGCATGTTGTTCAAGAACCCTCTGTGGGTGGCCGGGGCAGAGATCCTAAGAAACTGCAATGAATTTCACTTCGTAACCAGAGGAGCCAGGAAGCAGTTCATGAAAGTTTCCTTTTATGAAACAAAAATGATAAGGTTCTCTCCTTTCAGAAAGAAACCACGGCTTTCCTCTTTAAGAAGGAAATCTGCTTTTAATCAGCAATTTGGCAGCTGAATTTGTCAAGCTAGGAGAATGAAGTCCAGGCTCAGCTTTTTTTGTTGTTGTTGTTGTTGTTGTTTTTTGAGACGGAGTCTTGCTCTGTCGCCCAGGCTGGAGTGCAGTGGCTGGATCTCAGCTCACTGCAAGCTCTGCCTCCCGGGTTCACGCCATTCTCCTGCCTCAGCCTCCCGAGTAGCTCGGACTACAGGCTCCCAACACCTCGTCTGGCTAGCTTTTTGTATTTTTTATTAGAGACGGGGTTTCACCGTGTTAGCCAGGATGGTCTCGATTTCCTGACCTCGTGATCCGCCCGTCTCGGCCTCCCAAAGTGCTGGGATTACAGGCTTGAGCCCCGTGCCTGGCCCAGGCTGTTTTGAAATGAGTTTTGAAAGAAAAACAAATCTTGGGGCCCCCAAAATGACTAAGCTAAAGGGAAAAGTCCACCTGGGAACTGCTTAGAGCCAGCCAGATTTCCATTCTATTCAAATCCACTCTCTACTCACTGAGATAAATGCTTATCTGGCCGGGGCGCGGGGGCTCACGCCTGTAATCCCGGCACTTTGGGAGGCCAAGGCGGGCAGATCATGAGGTCAGGAGATCAAGACCATCCCGGCTAACATGGTGAAACCCTGTCTCTACTAAAAATAAAAAAAAAATTAGCCGGACGTGGTGGCAGGCGCCTGTAGTCCCAGCTACTCAGGAGGCTGAGGCAGGAGAATCGCTTGAACCCGGGAGGTGGAGGTTGCAGTGAGCTGAGATCACGCCACTGCACTCCAGCCTGGGTGACAGAGCAAGTTTCCGTCTCCAATAATAATAATAATAAATAAATGCATTTCCGATTGCCTCCTTTGGAGAGGCTAATCAGAAACTCAAAAGAATGCAACCATTTGTCTCTTATCTACCTTTGACCTGGAAGACCCCTCCCGACTTGAGTTGTCCCACCTTTCCAGACCAAACCAATGTTCATTTTACATATGTTGATTGATGTCTCATGTCTTCGTAAAATGTACAAAACCAAACTGTGCTCTGCTGACCTTGGGAACACGTCGTCAGAACCTCCTGAGGCTGTATCACGGGTGCACGTCATCAACCTTGGCAAAATAAACTTTCTAAAAAATCCGAGACCTGTCTCATCGTTTCAGGCTTCACAAGTTCTCTGGACTGTATTTTCTCACTGCTTGAGTTCATGCTGAGCTCAAGGTGGAGACAATAAGAATCTTCCAAAGTGTTGCTGAGATTTTTAATCTCTTTGGAACTACATACGAATCTCCTATGCTTGGGTCTGCAACACGTTTTGTTAAATATCATTTCAGATATTTGCAGAATAATGTTAATAATGACAATGAAAGCTAACGCTTCTGAAGCACTTCCTTTGCACCTGGCAGTGTTCTAACTGCCTTGTATGTACTAATTCATTTAATCCTTCTAACATTCTGTGAGACAAGTACTGTAATTACCTCCATTTCACAGATGAGAAATTGAGGCACAGAGACAGTACAATTTGCCTAAGGTTGCCCGGCTCATGAATGGCAGAGCAGAGATTTGAACTATGACAGTTTGCCTTCCAGAGTCTGTCTCTTAATCAGTGTAAAACGCAATGCCGGTGTCAAAATGGTTTCTGTTACTGTAAATAAGTTGTTCATTAAGAGCATGAATTTTTCTGTCCTTGGAGCATTTGTCCTCAGTGAATGGTCTTGTTTTGTTTTGTTTTTTGAGACGGAGTCTTGCTCTGTTGCCCAGGCTGGAGTGCAGTGGCGTGATCTCGGCTCACTGCAAGCTCCGCCTCCTGGGTTCACATCATTCTCCTGCCTCAGCCTCCCAAGTAGCTGGGACTACAGGCGCTTGCCACCACACCCAACTAATTTTTTGTATTTTTAGTAGAGATGGGGTTTCACCATGTCAGCCAGGCTGGTCTCGATCTCCCGACCTCATGATCTGCCCGACTTGGCCTCCCAAAGTGCTGGGATTACAGGCGTGAGCCACCGCACCCGACTAGTCCTCAGTGAATGTTTACTGATCAACTACTATGTGCCAGGCGTTGTCCTTGGCATTGGGGATACAATGGTGACCTTGACAGGGTCATGTTTTGTTCCTCATGGAGCTTATGGTCTAGGAGAGGCAGGCAAAATAAACGAGCAAATCACTGAATATGCCACAATTTCTGAGTACACAGAATAATGCCCCCTCTCCAAGGATATCCATGTCCCAATCCCCAGAACCTGTGCATATGTGACCTCACGTGGCAGAAGAGACTTTGCAGATGTGATTAAGTGGAGGATCTGGAGATGGAGAGATGATCCTGGGTTACCTGAGGGGGCTCCAGGTGATCACAAAGATCACCTTGATCACCCATAAGAGGGAGACAGAAGAGTCAGTCAGAGAAGGAGGGTGAGTACACGAAGCAAAGGTCAGGATGATGCATGTGACCGTTGGCTTTGAAGATGGAGGATGCGGCCGCCAGCCAAGGCATGCAGGTGACGTCTTAAAGCTGCAAACAAGGGGGAAACAGAGCCTCCTCTAAAGCCTCCAGAAGGAATCAGTTCTACTGACACTTTGACTTTAGCC
This sequence comes from Trachypithecus francoisi, assembly GCF_009764315.1. Classification (NCBI taxonomy): domain Eukaryota; kingdom Metazoa; phylum Chordata; class Mammalia; order Primates; family Cercopithecidae; genus Trachypithecus; species Trachypithecus francoisi. The sequence continues at coordinate 6,213,625 of NW_022681457.1, read as the reverse complement.
CACTTTAGACACTTTGGACTTATGACCTCTGGAATTGTAAGAGAACGCATCTCTTTTGTTTTAAGCCACTAAGTGTGTGACAATTACTACAGCAGCAATGGGAAATGAATACAGACTTATATACTTGATTACAACAAAATCAGGGTAAAAAGGCGGAGCCATTCTAGACAGGGGGTCAGGAGGGAACATTTAAGAAGAAATCTGGACCAGGTGCAGTGCTTCACGCTTGTAATCCCAGCACTTTGGGAGGCTGAGGCAGGCACATCACTTAAGCTCAGGAGTTCAAGACCAACCTAAGCAGCTAGTGAGACCCTGTTTCTACAAAAATAAATAATAATAATAAAAAATAAAAAAAATTAAAAAGGAAAAATAAACAGGTAAAATTAATCGTAGTAACATACTAAACTTGACATATCCAAACTTGCCATTTCCACGTCGCCAGTGTAAAAAAATCAGTAAGAGAATTTACATTCTTTATTCCACACCAGTTCTTCAAAATCCAGGGTATATATTTACGCACACAGCACACCGCAATTTGGATGCTAAGTTTTTTTCAGAAATATTTGATCTGCATCCAGAGCCCAGAAAGTTTAGACTTGAAAAAGATGATTCATGCACCCAGGTTGTTCCAAACGTACTTAATTAAAACTCTCCCAATAACTGCAACAAGTGTCGGTGTTTACACTTAAATTAATTAAAACTAAATAAGGCCAGGCACGGTGGCTCATGCCTGTAATCCCAGCACTGTGGGAGGCCAAGGTGGGCAGATCATTTGAGGTCAGGAGTTCGAGATCAGCCTGGCCAACATGGTGAAACTCTGTCTCTACTAAAAGTACAAAAAATATTAGCCGGGCATGGTTGGCGTGTGCCTGCAATCCCAGCTACGCGGGAGGCTGAGGCAGGAGAATCTCTTGAACCCAGCAGGTGGAGGTTGCAGTGAGCCGAGATCACACCACTGCACTCTAGCCTGGGCGACAGAGCAAGACTCCATCTCAAAAAAACAAAACAAAACAAAAACCTAAATAAAATTTAAAAGCCAGTCCTTTGACCACACCTGCCCACTATGGTCTGCACAATCAGATCTTAATTGATTTCAGTCTGCTCCAGGCCCACTACCCCATCCCCATCTGCCTGGCAAGAAATGTCACAGCTACTTCGGGATCCCACCTTCCTCCACCCTCCATAGAGTGATGTCTGATGACTCAGCTTGGTTGGTGCTAGAAAGATGGGGATGCCTAGGCCTTTGGTCAATGAGGTCACTATAATAACTTCTGCTCCTTTGGCTTTTGTGGGGTTTTGGCGTGATTTTCTTTTTTTGGTGAGTGTGTATGTGAGAGACAGAGTTTCACTCTGTCGCCAGGCTGGAGTGCAGTGGCACACTCTCGGCTCACTGCAATCTCCACCTCCCAGGTTTAAGTGATTCCCCTGCCTCAGCCTCCCAAGTAGCTGAGATTACAGGTGTGTGCCACCACGTCTGGCTAATTTTTTGTGTTTTTAATGGAGACAGGGTTTCGACATGTTGGCCAGGCTGGTCTCGAACTCCTGACCTCAGGTGATGCATATGCCTCGGCCTCCCAAAGTGCTGGGGTTACAGGCGTGAGCCACCACTCCCTGCCTTGTTTGTCTGTTTTTGGTCTCACAGGCTGGGGTGCAGTGGTGTGATCTTGGCTCACTGCAGCCTTGAACTCCTAGGCTCAAGTGATCCTCCTCCTGCCTCAGCCTCCCGGGTAGCTGGTACGACAGGTGTGTCCCACTATGCCTGGCTAATTCTTTTTATTTTTAGTAGTGACGGGGTCTTGCTATGTTGCCTAGGCTAGCCTCGAACTCCTGAGCTCAAGTGATCCGTCTGCCTCAGCCTCCCAAAGTGCTGGGATTACAGGCGTGAACCACTGTGCCCAGCCCTCCTTTATTATTTACTGGGGTTCTTCTACTTGCTGCTGCAGAGAGGCTGGGAGATCCACCCCAGAGTGGTCCCCCCAGCCCACAGCCATCCTCCCATCTTGCTGGCAAACGGGCTGTGTTCTCTCTGCCTCCCCACACCTCCCTCACGCTGGAGTGAGCTCCATTTCTCCTTCTCCCAAAGTCCCTCTCTCCATCCTCCCCACTTCTGGAGGGGACCCCAGGATTGCACCACTCAGTCCCAGCCTCTCTCTTCCGAAACAGGAGCAGGAAAAGGAGCCACTCACACTAGGACCTGTGAGTTCTCTTCCTACTGAATGTCCCATTGTCCATACTAAGGAAGGAAAAGACTTTTCTTGTGTAATATAATCTACCCCAAGGTAGCCTTATGTTATTGAATAAAAGGCAAGGATGGGCCGGGCGTGGTGGCGCGTGCCTGTAATCCCCACTATTTGGGAGGTTGAGGCAGGGGAATTGCTTGAACCAAGGAGGTGGAGGTTGCAGTGAGCCGAGGTCGCGCCACTGCACTCCAGCCTGTGTGACAGAGTGAGACTCCGTCTCAAAAAAAAAAAAAAAAAAAAGAAAAGCAAGGGTGATGCCTTCCTTCCACCCTTGAGGTTTGTTCAGATCCAGCCTACAGGAGTTTCCTGAGGTTACAGAGGAAAACTCAGGGGTCAGGTCCCTAAGGGCTGCACTGGGCACCCCAGCAGAGACGGCAGGGGCTGCCTTAGGGGCTTAGTGCAGCAACTCCACTGCAGCCAGAGATTCATGCCTCTTCTGGCTCAGCCAGCCCTCAGGGGGACGGGAGGCAGAAGCGGCTTGTTCTTCCAGTCACACAGTAAGAGTGGGCTCTCTGGGAGGGCCGGTGGCCCCGTCTGCGGCCGCATTCCCTCCCCTCCCCAGCAATTCTCCCTGGCTTCTCTGGCTGAGACTGCACCTCATCTGCAGGTGGGGGTGAACTCAGATGACTCAGGCGACAAACAGTGAGCCAGGGTGGGCCCCCATGACCTGTGTATCTTCAGGAAGGCCCACCGGTCCTTCGGCTTCAGCTTCTGTTTCCTGACTTACAGAGACAGGTGGCATACAGAGAGCTCAAGATATGGGCTCTGGGATCAGGCAGCCTAGGCACATGGCTGCTTTGCTGTGTGACTTCCAATAAGTAGCTTGACCTCTTTGTGCCTTCATTTCCTCTTTCATCACACTGGGAATAAAGATGAGTACTTCAGGGAGTTATTAAAATTAAAACAAGTTAACTTGTATAAAACTATTACCATGACAACTAGAAGAGAGGTATATATAAATGTTAGATATTTTATCATTATTATTATTATTTGTTTGTTTCTTTTCTGAGCTGGAGTTTCACTCTTGTTGCCTAGGCTGGAGTGCAATGGCATGATCTCCGCTCACTGCAACCTCTGCCTCCCAGGTTCTATTAATTCTCCTGCCTCAGCCTCCAAAGTAACTGGGATTACAAGGGCCCGCCACCACACCCAGGTAATTTTCGTATTTTTAGTAGAGACGGGGTTTTGCCATGTTGGCCAGGCTGGTCTCAAACTCCTGACCTCAGGTGATCCACCTGCCTCGACCTCCCAAAGTGCTGGGATTGCAGGCGTGAGCCACCACGCCCGTTTTGATATTTTATTTTAAAATGATGACTATTCCTAGTTCCTGAAATGTGTCTCTCTTTCAGTGTCTTCCTCTCTTTTTGGCCACATCTCTCAATGTGTTCCCAGCTCTCTTCTATTCTCCATCTACCCACCTCTGTCTGTTCTTCTCTTTTGGCCTCAGTCTTTCTGTGACTTTGGTAAACTACTTACCCTCTCTGTGCCTCAGTTTCCTCATCTGTCCAACAAAGTTCATAGCAGCATCTACTTATATTTTTTTTGAGGAATACATGTGTTATTGCATTTAACATACTTAAAAGAGGGCCAGACATATGGTAAGTTCTTGACCTCCTTACAATTAATTTAACATATTCTAAAGGTTAATTAATAGTAAGCTACCATTATTGTCTGTTATTTTCTCTATCAGCCTTTGTCTCTCCCTCTTCTGTCTGTCTCTCTGTCTTTGTATCTCCCTTTATCCATCCACTCAACACATCTGCAGTGAATAGCTTTCATCAGTGAACACAGCAGACACCAGCCCTGTCCCCAAGGGGCTCCCACACTAGTGAAAGAAACAGCTACTAGAAAAACAAAACACACAAGCCGGGTGCGGTGGCTCTCACCTGTAATCCCAGCACTTTGGGAGGCCAAGGTGGGCGGATCATCTGAAGTCAGACGTTTGAGACCAGCCTGGCCAACACGGTGAAATCCCATCTCTACCAAAAATACAGAAATTAGCCAGACTTGGTGGCGGGCACCTATAATCCCAGTTACGCAGGAGGCTGAGGCAGGAGAATCGCTTGAACCCGGGGGGACGGAGGTTGCAGTGAGCTGAGATCGCACGCACCACTGAACTCCAGCCTGGGTAGCACAGTGAGACTCCATCTCAAACAAACAAACAAAAAAGAAAAAGAAACACACAATAATACGTGTATACATTGTACCAAATGCTCTAAAGGAGCATGTAGGATGCTATAAGATGAAAAACAAATAGGGGACTGAAGACCCTGAATCAGACTGGGGAAGGGCTCAGGGAAGGCCTCTGAAGAAATAACGTTTGAGTTGAGACAGACTGAAGACAGCAAAGGGAAAAGTGTTGGAAGCGCATGGAAAACAAAGACGGAGCAACATGAGAGAAGACAGGAGGAAAGGGGAGACAGAGAAAGTTGGACAGAGACACAGGTGCAGAGCCACAGACAGAGAGACAGAGACAGCCAAGGAGAGACAGAGATGGGAGGAGAGAGAGACATAGAGAAAGATGGACAGAGACTCAGGTGTGGAGCCACAGACAGAGAGAGAAGGCAAGGTGAGACAGAGACAGGAGGAAAGAGAGATGCACAGGGGCAGAGAGACACAGACAGAGATCGGAGGGTCACAGACAGAGGTCAGAGGGAGAGCAAGAGAGACCGGGTCAGAGAAAGGGACAGGGACGGGAAAAGAGAGACAGAGACCTGTCAGGGCTTCCTATTCTGTGGCCCCAGCCTATGTCCTGTCCTGCCCAGAGTTATTTGGGGGCGCACAGGCCCAGGACAGAGTTGGGGGAGGGTCTCCCTTGAGATGTTTCCAGCCTGGCAGGTGAGAGACACAGAGACAAGGGGGAGAGAGAGACAGAGATGGGACCAGAGAGACAGAGGAAAAGAGAGACAGAGACACGGGGTGGGGTGTGCGGGAAAGAAGGAAGGAAGGAGAAAGAATGAATGTTAGAGAGACAGAGACGAGACCTAGGAGAGAGGGAGAGACACAGAGACATTCCTGTCTCATCGCGGTCATCTGCGGGCACCGCCCCTCACTCGTGCCGGCTCTGCGGTCTACACCCACCCACTCCTTGGTGATCTCATCCGGCCTCGTGCCACCTCTCCCCTAATGAGTCCCCACTGTTTCTTGGCAGTCCTGACCTCGGTCTGCCCCTCCGTGCACCCTCCGCGGTCTACCGCACCCTCGCACGCCCTACCCGCTTCCCGCACCTACGCGTCTCCACAAGATCCGTGAGCGCAAGCCAAGGGACCAAGCCTCCATGCCGTCCTTGGCTCCTCTGCTCCTGACCCCCCACTTTTCATCCATCGGGCAGTAACTTGACTCCACATGCAGAGGGGACCCCGCGTCCATTCACCTCTCTTCTCCCTTGACCGGGTCACCTCCCACCTGGGCCGTTGCCACCGTCCCCCGCCCCACCCCCACCATCACTCTCCACCCTGGAAGTTTTTAAAAAGTAAGTAAGATGATGTCACTCCACCCTCGTGCTTAAAATCCATTGCACTTAAGTAAAACCCAAACTCCTTAACCCTGATAGGTAAACAGGGCCACAGACAGAGAGACAGAGACAGCCAAGGAGAGACAGAGGCCTGCAGGCCTATCCGGTTCCTGGTCTGCCCTCCTGCCCGCCCCGCCCTCCTCTGGCTGGAGTCAAGTTCTTCTCTGCACCCCACAACCTCTCCTGCTGCGTGGACCCTCCTCCTCCTCTCCACTGGGTTCTCAGCTTAAATGTTCCCCTTCTCTGAGACTCCCCGACACAGCATAAAGACTCACCACCTTATATGCCGGTCCCTGCAGTTTTCCTTTATTGTCTGTGCCGCCCGGTGGGACGCGATCGCCAGTGGCGAGGGCTTTGATGGTTCCTCCTGTGGCCCCAGCACCTGCGGCAGAGCTCAGAGTGCAGTAGGCGCTCAGCTGCTTTTCACTGAGCGAAGGCTTTTTACTTCTCCCACTCACCGCAAGCCTACGATGCACCTGGCACCGTGTGCCTTTCCCTGAATGACCTCTTTGAATCCACCTGGGAAATGGGGCATAATGGTCACTCTAGTTTTATGGTTGGAAAACAGGCCCACAGGGGTGCAGTCACTTGCCCAAGGTTCCAAAAATAGTGTGTGATGTAGGCTGGATTCGAACCTGGGGTAATTTGCTGGAGAAGCACAGCAAGAGAGGGATAAAGGAGGGGAAGAGAGAGAGATTTAATTTAGAAAGAGAAAGAACATGAGAGAGAACAGGAAAGAATGAGAGGAAATGAAAGAAAACACGAGACAGAAAGAATGAGAGAAAGAAATAAGAGAAAGAGACAATGAGAGATACAGATGAGAGAGAAGTATCTCATGAGAGAGAATAAGAACATGAAAAGAGATAGAATGAGAGAGAGAGAAAGAAAAGAGAGAGTGGAGTCTAGGATCTGGGCAGGGGTCTCCTCCCTGGGCCCCGGGCCCCTGGCCCCTGCCGCCAGCCCCATCTGGGCCCCCAGCCACTGCCTGGTCAGAGCTGAGGCAGCCTGAGAGAGTTGAGCTGGAAGCTCACAGCACCTGACCCCTGGAATGCATCCCCTGGGGGGCAGGCCAGCCCAGACTGAGGATGCTTATAAGCCCCAAGGAGGCCCCTGCGGGAGGCAGCAGGCTGGAGCTCAGCCCAGCAGCGGAATCCAGGAGCCCAGAGGTGGCCAGGTAAGAGGCCTGGTGGTTCCCCACTAAAAGCCTGCAGTCTTTGTGATCCGAGTCTCCCTACAGCTCCATGTCGCTGGATTCTCAGCCTCTGTGCCTCCTATCTCTACATCTCTCCAGATAGATCCCTCACTGTCTCTAGTTAGGAGTCTATCTCTTTTTCTCTCTCTCTCTCTGGGTCTCCCTCAGCCTCTCTGTCTCTCTGAATCTCTATCTCCATGTCTAACTCTCAGACTGTCTCTGAGGGTATCTCTCAAACACTGTCTCTCCAGCTCTGATTCTCTGTGCGTCTTCCCTCTGTGCTTGTTCATGGATGGCTAGACACCATCTCTCCCCACTCGGAGACAGCTAGATGCTCTCTCTAAACTTTCCTTTCTACCCAGTTCTCTCTCTCTCTCTTTTCCCATCTCTCCCTCTCTTTTTCTCTTTCGGTCTCTAAATCTGTCTCTCTAGGTTCTGGGTCCACGGATGGGAGTGGGGGTAGATGGTCTAGACTCTAGGCTACCTAATAACATGCCAGGGGGAAGAAAGGGAGGGAGAAAGAGAGGGATGGAGAGACTTGGACTGAAGACCCCCAGATAGGGCTAAGTCTCAGTCCTCATCCCCAGGTGCTGACGTGATGACCACAGCAGGAAACCCCTGGGGCTGGTTCCTGGGGTACCTCATCCTTGGTGCCACAGGTATCTGAGTATGCATGTGTGACTGTGCTTGGGGGCACAGTGTTTGTTAATGTTCGGGCGTGATTCAGCGTCCTCCTGCTCGTGACTGCAAAGCTGGCTGTGAGATGGTACCATGTGATCTGCCCCCCATGGCTGTCCCCCTGAATTGTGTGTGGCAGTGTGCCTGGGTGTGTGGTTGTACCTGTGAGACACTGACAGTTTGTGCCTCTGAATATCTGGTGGAGTGACAACAGTGTAATGATGATGTAGGGACAGGGGAAGCCGAGGGTGCAGGAGATTGTGCTTCCTGGGGAATAATCCATTGCTGGGAATCTGTGCCTACTTCCTGGGTCTTCAGTCCTGAGATCCCCCTCTCCCATCCCCAAGGAACTCACCTCACAGGACTATATAATGGTGTTCTGGTGTGAATGGGCTTGTGGCTGGGTGTGACTGTGGGTAAGGCTGGGAGAGGATAGGACTGACTCGGTGCAGGACTCTTTGAGCATCAGTCTGTGCAGACAAGTGACCCGATCTTTGCTCCCAGCAATAACTCCACCCGCTGAGCTTTAATCCAGGCCAAAGGACCCGATGCTACCGCTATGAGCCTAGACTCCCCTGTTGAACCCCTGACCGTGGCTTTGCACCACGATGGCACCAGTATCACCTCCAGAGCCCACCCCAGAGCCCTGAGTGCGCCCCAGGAGCCCTGGTCCCACCTTCTGGGACTGCCCCTATCCATAATCCGGCTCTTGAAGCCTTGACGGAGCCCCTGTGCTGTAACCGCAACCCTAGGAGCACTAATCCCGACTTCTCAGCCCACCCCCATGCCCTGACTCACCTCCCAGAAGCCCTGACTACCCTGAAACCCTGACCTGGCTCCCGCACCGTGATCACCGCCCCTGGGAACCCTAGCCCAATACCCTGGACCAGCCCATGAAGCTCTGATCATGCCCCCTGCACGATAACCCCACCCCCAGAAGCCCTGGGTCCGCCCCCTGGGCTCGTCCCCAGCCCTGACTCGGCCCCCAAGAGTCCTGACTGCTCCTGAAGCCCTAACCGCGCCCCTGCTCGGTAACCCCACCCCCAAAAGCCCTGGGCCCACCTCCCGAGCCCGTTCCCAGCCCTGACTCCACCCCGAGGAGCCCTGACTGCTCCTGAACCTCTGACCACGCCCCTGCTCGGTAAGCCCACCCCCAGGAACCCCGGGCCCGCCTCCTAGGCCCGTCCCCAGCCCTGACTCCGTCCTCAGGATCGCTCGTCTCTGGTAGCCGCAGTCGAATCATAAACGGCGAGGACTGCATCCCGCACTCGCAGCCCTGGCAGGCGGCACTGGTCATGGAAAACGAATTGTTCTGCTCGGGCGTCCTGGTGCATCCGCAGTGGGTGCTGTCAGCCGCACACTGTTTCCAGAAGTGAGTGCAGAGGTAGGGCGAGTGGGCAGGGCCTGGGTCCGGGGGCAGGGCCTGGGTGTTACTTTGGCTGAAGGCAGGGGCCTAGTATCAGGTTCCTCCTGGGGTGCTCAGGGGGAATCAGCGGTGAAGGCTCTGGGAGGAGGACGGAAGTAGCCTGGATCCGGGGAGCCCAGAGGGAAGGGCTGGGAGGCGGGAACCTTGCTTTGGAAGGACTCAGAGAGCCCTGGGTTGAAATCTCAGCCCAGTGCTGAGTCTCTAGTGAACTAAGGCAAGTTCCTGTCCCTGAATTTTTGTGAATGAGGATTTGAGACCATGGTTAAGTAGCCCTTAGGGTGTTTAGCGAAGAGGGTGGGGTTGGGGTTAGGGAATGGGGATGGGAATGGGGTTGAAGATGAGAATGGAGATAAGGATGCAGTTGCCACAAAACTGACCTGCCCTCCGTGGCCCTCAGGTCCTACACCATCGGGCTGGGCCTGCACAGTCTTGAGGCCGACCAAGAGCCAGGCAGCCGGATGGTGGAGGCCAGCTACTCGGTGCAGCACCCAGAGTACAACAGACCCTTGCTCGCCAACGACCTCATGCTCATCAAGTTGGAAGAACCTGTGTCCGAGTCTGCCACCATCCGGAACATCAGGCTTGCTTCGCGGTGCCCTACCGCGGGGGACTCTTGCCTCGTTTCTGGCTGGGGTCTGCTGGCGAACGGTGAGCTCACGGGTGTATGTATGTCTGCCTTCTTCAAGGGGTCCTCTGCCCAGTCGCGGGGGCTGACCCAGAGCTCTGCGTCCCAGGCAGAATGCCCACCGTGCTGCAGTGCGTGAACTTGTCGGTGGTGTCTGAGGAGGTCTGCAGTGAGCTCTATGACCCGCTGTACCACCCCAGCATGTTCTGCGCCGGTGGAGGGCAAGACCGGAAGGACTCCTGCTACGTGAGAGATGGGGAAAGGGGAGGGCAGGCGACTCAGGGAAGGGTGCAGAAGGGGGAGACAGAGATACACGGGGCTGCATGGAGAGATGCAGAGATGGAGAGACACACAGGGAGACAGTAACAACTGGAGAGAGAAACTGGGAGAAACAGAGAAATAAACATAGGAATAAAGAGAAGCAAAGGAAGAGAAAAACAGAAATAGACACTCAGGGAGGCAGAAACACACACACGTAGAAATGCGGTTGACCTCCCAACAGCATAGGGCCTGGGGGCGCTGACCTCCACCCAACAGAAAATCCTCGTATAACTTTTGACTCCCCAAAAACATGACTAGAAATAGCCTACTGAGGGCCGGGCGCGGTGGCTCACGGCTCACGCCTGTAATCCCAGCACTTTGGGAGGCCGAGGCGGGCGGATCACAAGGTCAGGAGATCAAGACCATCCTGGCCAACACAGTGAAACCCCGTCTCTACTAAAAATGCAAAAAATTAGCCGGGCGTGGCGGCGGGTGCCTGTAGTCCCAGCTATTCCAGAGGCTGAGGCAGGAGAATGGCGTGAACCCGGGAGGCGGGGCATGCTGTGAGCCAAGCTCGCACCACTGCACTCCAGCCTGGGGGACAGAGTGAGACTCCGTCTCAAAAAAAAAAAAAAAAGAAATAGCCTACTGTTTACAGGGAGCCTTACCAATAACGTAAATAGTAAATTTATGCATATGTTTTATGCATTCATGATATACCTTTGTTGGAATTTTTTATATTTCCAAGCTGCACAGTTCATCTGTGAATTTTTTTAAATTGTTGCAACCCTCCTAAAATTTTTCTAATATATTTATTGAAAAATATCCAAGTGGACTTGTGCAGTTCAAACCAGAGTTGTTCAAGGGCCAACTGTGTACCCAGAGGCAAACAGTGACACAGACTCATAGAGATGAAACACGAAGAGAAATAGGAAAAATCAAGACTGTACAAAGAGGCTGGGTATGGTGGCTCATGCCTGTAATCCCAGCACTTTGGGAGGCGAGGCAGGCAGATCACTTGAGGTAAGGAGTTCAAGACCAGCCTGGCCAAAATGGTGATATCCTGTCTCTACTAAAAATACAAAAGTTAGCTGGGTGTGGTGGCAGGCGCCTGTGATTCCAGTTACTTGGGAGGCTGAGGCAGGAGAATCGCTTGAATATGGGAGGTAGAGGTTGCAGTGAGTCAAGATCGCACCACTACACTCCAGCCTGGGCAACAGAGTGAGACTGTGTCTCAAAAAAAAAAAAAAAGACTTTACAAAGAGATGCAGAGACACTGAGACAGACAAACAAGCCACGAAGGAGACAAAGAAGGAAAGACAGAAACAGACAGACAACAAGCCCAAGAGAAGCAGCCAGCATTCAGGACATAGGACATCGGGAAGCAGGATTAGATGAGGTCAGGGATCTGGAATGGGACTTCCAACAGATATGTTGCTGGGCTATGTTGTGGTTGATGATGGTTCTGTCTTTGTTTCTCAGTCTCATTTAGTTCCTCTCTGACCCCACATGCATTTCCATCTCTCTGTGTTTTGGATTCTGACTCTCCCTCTCTTCACAACAGGGTGACTCTGGGGGGCCCCTGATCTGCAACGGGTACTTGCAGGGCCTTGTGTCTTTCGGACAAGGCCAGTGTGGCCAAGCTGGCGTGCCAAGCGTCTACACCAACCTCTGCAAATTCACTGAGTGGATAGAGAAAACCGTCCAGGCCAGTTAACTATGGGTACTGGGAACCCATGAAATTGACCCCCAAATACATCCTGCGGAAGAAATTCAGGAATCTCTGTTCCCAGCCCCTCCTCCCTCAGGCCCAGGAGTCCAGGCCTCCAGTCCCTCCTCCCTCAGACCCAGGGATCCAGGCCACCATCCCCTCCTCCTTCAGACCCAGGAGTCCAGCCCTTCCTCCCTCAGAGCCAGAAGTCCAGGCCCCCATCCCCTCCTCCTTCAGACCCAGGAGTCCAGCCCCTTCTCCCTCAGACCCAGGGCTCCAGACCCCCAACCCCTCCTCCCTCAGACTCAGAGGTCCAGGCTCCCAACCCCTCCTTCCCCAGACCCAGAGGTCCAGGCTCCAGGCCCTCCTCCCTCAGACCCAGCCTTCCAAAGCCACCTAGACTCTCCCTGTACACAGTGCCCCCTTGTGGCAAGATGTGGACCCAACCTTACCAGTGTTAGAGTTGGTTTTTCATTTTGTGTCCCTTTCCCCAGATCCAGAAATAAAGTCTAAGAGAAGCGCAGGTTCTGTTTGTAGTGTCCTCCTTGCTTCCCCTTCCGTTCAAGAGATTCCAGCAAATGGCTTCTCCTCCATCGGTCTCAGTTTCCCTATCTGGGAAATGGGAGCTTTGACCAGGAGGGCCACAGGGTTTCAGAGGGAGGGGCCATTCCCTGGGTAGTTAAGAGAAACCAGTGCCATGGCTGTTGTCCGGTTTCTGAAAATTCAAGTCAGCAAATGGTAACTGTAGAGATTTTCTTGCTTCGTTTAACTATTCAGCTTTAGTTGATCTATATTTGTTTTTGTCTTCTTAACTGCATTTCAAGAATTTTTAACTTGCATCTGTCTCAGGGCTTGGCTGCTGCAGCTGGAGTCTGGTGGGAAGAATTGTGGAGAGGGCTACTGTGAGTGACAGCTACAGAGACCAAGGAGCAGGAAGAGGGGAGGTTGAGGGGCCAGAATGGGGCAACTGAGGGACAAGGAGATGGGAGACTGAATACGTATATAGATAATTTGAACAACACAATTAACACATTCTATTTAATGGTCAGATATGGAAAGTTGCACCCAGTACCTGAAAAATATAGAATCATTTCAAAAGACATACAGCTGCCAGAATGGCTAAAATTGAAGAGAATAACAGCATCAAGTCTCGGTTATATCTACGGCAGCTGTAACTCTCCTACAATGCTGGGGGTAGGGGGTCAAATGGTACAACCACTTTGGAAAACAGCTTGGTAAATTCTTAGAAAGGTAGGCATACATCCACATGATGGCTAGCAATTCTACTCATAGTATTTATGTAACAGCCATAAAAATACTTCCCTAAGAATGTTTATAGTAGTTTTATTCATAATAATGAAATTGGAAATGAAGCAGATGTCTATCAGTAAGTGAGTGGATAAGCAAACTGTGATATATCCATGCCATGGATTGCTACTCTGCACCAGAAAGAAATAAACTATTGATATAAGCAACACCATACACGCATCTCAAAACCATTATTCTGGCCGAGCGCGGTGGCTCAAGCCTGTAATCCTAGCACTTTGGGAGGCCGAGACAGGCGGATCACGAGGTCAGGAGATCGAGACCATCCTGGCTAACACGGTGAAACCCCGTCTCTACTAAAAAATACCAAAAAAACTAGCCAGGCGAGGTGGCGGGCACCTGTAGTTCCAGCTACTCAGGAGGCTGAGGCAGGAAAATGGTGTAAACCCAGAGGCAGAGCTTGCAGTGAGCCGAGATCACGCCACTGCACTCCAGCCTGGGTGAGAGAGTGAGACTCCATCTCAAAAAAAAAAAATCATTATTCTGAGTGAAAGAAGCTAGACACAAAATATGATACACTATATGATTACATTTATATGAAATTCTAGAACAGGCAAAATTAATCAATGTTGCCTGGCTGCTGGGATGGGAGAGGGGAGTAGGTATAGAAACAGATTGGGGTCAGGTGCAGTGGCTCACCTGCAACCCCAGCACTTTGGGAGGACAAGGTGGGCAGATCACTTGAGGTCAGGAGTTCAAGACCAGCCTGGCCAACATGGTGAAACCCTGTCTCTACTAAAAATACAAAAATTAGCCAGGCATGGATGCAGGTGCCTGTAATCCCAGCTACTCAGGAGGCTGAGGCAGGAGAATCACTTGAACCTAGGAGGTGGAGATTGCAGTGAGCCAAGATCACACCACTGCACTCCAGCCTGGGTGACAGAACAAGACTCTATCTCAAAAAAAAAAAAAAAAAAAAAAAAAATTTAGATGGATGTGTTGGTGAGTGCCTGTAATTCCAGCTGCTCTGGAGGCTGAGGCAGGAGACTTGCTTGAACCCAGGAGGCAGAGGTTGCAGTGAGCCGAGATCACACCACTGCACCGCAGTCCGGGCAAAAGAGTGAGACTCTGTCTCAAAAACAAAAACAAAAACAAAACAGATTGGGAAGAAGCATAAAAGAACTTTCTCGGGTGATGGAAATTTTCCATAACTTTACAGGAGTGAGGATTACATGAGTGTATGCATTTGCCAAAACTCATTGAATTGTAATGCCACACTGTGCATACCTCAATAAAAACTTTACCTCAATTTAAAAACCACACACAGCATTTACAAACATGAACCCGTTATTGAGGTACAAAGCAAGTCTCAACACATTTCCAAGTTGGAATATATAGAGTATGTTGTCTGACCACAATGTAATTAAGCTAGAAATCATAATAGCCAGAAAATCTTCATGTGTTTTCAAAATGGTCTTAGGGAGCGCAAGTGCAGGTTTCTTTTTTTTTTTTTCTTTTTTTTTTGAGATGGAGTCTTGCTCTGTCGCCCGAGCTGGAGTGCAGTGGCCGGATCTCAGCTCACTGCAAGTTCCGCCTCCCGGGTTCACGCCATTCTCCTGCCTCAGTCTCCAGAGTAGCTGGGACTACAGGCGCTCGCCACCTCGCCCGGCTAGTTTTTTGTGTTTTTTTTTTTGTATTTTTTAGTACAGAGGGGGTTTCATCGTGTTAGCCAGGATGGTCTCGATCTCCTGACCTCGTGATCTGCCCGTCTCGGCCTCCCAAAGTGCTGGGATTACAGGCTTGAGCCACCGCGCCCGGCCTAAGTGCAGGTTTCTGACAGGGATATGTTGTGTGGTGGTGAACTCTGGGCTTTTTACTGTATCCATCACCCAAGTAGTGTGCGCTGTACCCAATAGGTCATTTTTTTCCTCCTTCACCTTACCCCCCTCTCATGCTTCCACCTTCTAGAGTCTCCAGTGTCTATTATTTCACTCGATGCCTGTTTGTACCCACTGTTTAGCTCCCATTGATAAGACAGAACATGTGGTATTTGACTGGCTGTTTCTGAGTTATCTCATCTAGGACTGTGTGTTTTGATTTTAAAGGAACATCCCTAAAGAACCCACAATTCAAAACAAGAAATATAATGGAAATTAGAAAATATTTTGAGTTAAATGCTAAGGAAAATACAAGATGTATGCACATGTATTGTATGTGCCTACTACAGTGCTCGGAGAGAAACATATAGCCATAAACACATAATTATAAAAGAAAAAGAGCTGGCCGGGTGCGGTGGCCCATGCCTGCAATCCCAGCACTTTGGGAGGCCGAGGCGGACAGATCACCTGAGGTCAGGAGTTTGAGACCAGCCTGACCAACATGGTGAAACCCCGTCTCTACTAAAAATACAAAAATTAGCTGGGTGTAGTGGTACATGCCTGTAATCCCAGCTACTCTGGAGGCTGAGGCAGGAGAATCGCATGAACCTGGGAGGCAGAGGTTGCAGTGAGCCGAGATCACGCCATTGCACTCCAGCCTGGGCAACACAGCAAGACTCCATCTCAAAAAAAAAAAAAAAAGTAAAGAAAGAAAAAGAAAAAGAGCAGAGAATCAATTCATGATTTAATCATCGCCAGAAGTAGGAAGGAAAACAGCAAAATAAACTCCAGAGAAGTAGAAGGAAGGAAATACTAAATATAGAGCAAAGCTTAGTGGCAGAGTAAACAGATATGCACTGGAGAAGGTTGACAAGTTTTCTAACAGATTAACAAACTGATAAGCCCCAATGAGAATTATGAAGAACAAAGTAAAGACACAACCAGAATTAAAAATGAAAAAGGAGATATACTTTAGCTCCTGTGAGCATGAAAAAGATATTAACATATAAACAACTTTATGCCAGTATCTTTTAAGATTTATAAGAAATGGGCAATTTATTTAAAAGTGTAACTTACCAAAACTGACTCAAGAAGAAGAAGATCTAAATAGCCATGTTTGACCATTAAAGACATTGAAGCAGTAATTCAAAAATCTCACCAGCCAGGCGTGGTGGCTGATGCCTGTAATCTCAGCACTTTGGGAGGCTGAGGTGGGTGGATGGCTTGAGGCCAGGAGTTGAAGACCAGCCTGGCCAATATGGTGAAACAACATCTCTACTAAAATACAAAAATTAGTTGGGCATGGTGGCGGGCGCCTATAGTCCCAGCTACTTGGGAGGCCGAAGCAAGGAAATCACTTGAACCCAGGAGGCAGAGGTTGCAGTGAGCCAAGATCACGCCACTGCAATCCAGCTTGGGTGACAGAGTGAGACTGTCTCAAAAAAAAAAAAAAGTCTTCTCACGAACAAAGCTGTAGTTCCAAGTTTTCTCCAGAATGCTCAATCATTCAAGAATAAAACAATTATAAAATTCCACAAAATCTTCCAAAAATTAAAAAAGAGGGAACACTTCCCAACTCTATTCATAAGGATAAAATAACCTGGATACCAAAACCCAACAAGAACAGCTGGGAAAGAAAAATTACAAACCATTATGACTCCTGAATGTAAATACAAGTATTCTAAATAAAATCTGTAGCTGGCAATATATGAAACAACGGTATATTAGAATGGAGTTGAGTTTACATGAGGCATGCAGGATTTTTTAACATCAGAATATCAACTAATGCAACTTACTACACTAAAAAATTAAAGGGAAAAATAATATGATTTTGCCAAAAACACATTTAATAAAACTGAGGCTGGGTGTGGTGGCTCACACCTGTAATCCCAGCACTTTGGGAAGCCAAGGCAGGTGGATCACTAGGTTAGGAGTTCAAGACCAGCCTGGCCAACATGGTGAAACCCCGTCTCTATGAAAAATACAAAAATTAGCCAGGCATGGTGGCAGGCGCCTGTAATCCCAGCTACTTGGGAGGCTGAGGCAGGAGAATTGCTCGAAACCAGAAGACGGAGTTTGTAGTGAGCCGAGATCACACCACTGCACTCCAGCCTGGGCAAAAGAGTGAGACTCCGTTTCAAAAATTAAATAAATAAAATACAATTGAATACTCATTTATTTTTAAAAAACCTAGCAAACTAAGAATAGGAGGGAACTTCTTTAATATGGTAAATAATATCTCAAAAGACCTAGCACAAACTGTATACTTAATGAAAATGATGTTTAAAGTTTTCCCTTTGACCCTGCAAACAAAGACATATGAATCAGTTGTGACTACTTATGTTCAGCATGCTACAGCATATCTTAGTCAGCAAAATAAGGCAAGAAAATGAAATAAACTATATAATGGTTAAAGAAGAGCAAGAAAACCATTATTGTTTTTAACTGATATTATTGTGAATGCAGAAAGCCCCAAATAAGCAACACATAATTATAGAAATAAACATATAATTGACTGGGCACGGTGGTTCACGCCTATAATCCAAGCACTTTGGGAGGCCGAGGCGGGCGAATCACCTGAGGTCAGGAGTTCGAGACCAGCCTCAGCATGGAGAAACCCCATCTCTACTAAAAATACAAAATTAGCCAGGTGTGGGGGTCATGCCTGTAATCCCAGCTACTTGGGAGGCTGAGGCAGGATAATTGCTTGAACCTGGGAGGCACAGGTTGCGGTGAGCCGAGATCATGACATTGCACTCCAGCCTGGGCGACAAGAGCAAAACTCTGTCTCAAAAAAAAAAAAGAGAGAAAAGAAAAAAGAAATAATCATATAAGTTAGTAAGATTGTTGGCAGCAAATCAATAAAAAATCAACTGCATTTCTATGTAATTGCCACAGATTTTTTAAAAACTCTAAAAATGTAAAATCCGTGAAGACCCTAAAAATAAGCCTTCAAAGATATCCAATACCATAGGGAGATACTAAAGAAGACCAAAGGCCGGGCGCAGCGGCTCATGCCTGTAATCCCAGCTACTCGGGAGGCTGAGACAGGAAAATCCCTTGTACCCAGGAGGCAACACTAGTAAGCTGAGATCGCGCCACTGCACTCCAGCCTGGGCAACAGAGCAAGACTCCATCTCGAAAGAAGGGAAGGGAAGGAGAGGGAGGGGGAGGGGAGGGGAGAGGAGGAGAGGGGAGGGGAGGGGAGGGAGAAAGAAAAGAAAGACCAAAATAAATGGAGAGCTACATTGTTCCATGTGCACAGAGGAGAAAACTCAATGTTTTAAAGATGAGAATTATCTCCAAATTTATTTTAAAATTCAATGCAATCCAAATCAAAATCTCAGTAGGTTTTTTCTTGAGCCTGACAGACTGTTTCTAAAATTTATAAAAAAGAACAAAGGGCAAGGGCAAAGGTCAGCCAGCACACTTTCAAAGAAAAGCAAGGTAGGAAACCTTTTCTACTTGTAACTTACTATGAAAAGTGTGATATTAGCACAGGCATAGGCAAACATACCAATAGAATAGAACCCAGAGCCAGAAGCAGATCTATGCATTTATAAGCACTTTATATGAAACAGAAATCACGCTGCAAAGCAGTGGAGAAAATGTCTTTTCAGTAAGTATTGCTGGGAAAATTGGGTAGCCGTATGGAAAAAAATGGCATTGAAATCCTACCTTATACCACACACAGAAATCAGTTCCATGTAAATTAGACCTAATTAAGGCAAGACAATGAAACTCTTAGGACATAATTTAGGAGGACATTTTCATGACTTCAAGTAGAAATGGTAAATATATGCATATACGTATATACATATATATATGTTTATTTTTTTTTTGAGACGGAGTTTCGCTCTTGTTGCCCAGGCTGGAGTGCAGTTATGTGATCCCTTGAATCCTTTCCTGGGTGAAGCCAAGAACCCTCCCGGGCTAAACCCCAATTTCAGGGCTAAACTGTCCTGCAATGAAGTGACAGTCTTTTGTGATCTACATACAAAGAATCTTAACTCCAAAATGAAGATCTCAGTCACCAAATTCAGATTCTAGACTTTGAGCTTCATCTTCCTGGAAATCAGACTGGTGGTCCAAACTCTAGACATCAGACCAGTCTTTGGACTCTAGAACCAAGACTTCCATTTCTGGATTCCATTTTCCAGGTTTTAGTTTCCTCAAAAGTAAATAAATTAAACCTGCAGGCCAAATCCAGCTGCTGTGTCTTTTTGTGAATAACATTTGGTTGGAACATAGATTAATTCCTTCATGTGTTGCCTATGACTGCTCTTATGCTGGGACAGCAGAAACGAGCAATTACAGCACAGACTGTCTGGCCCACAAAGCCTAACATAATTACTTTCTGAACTTTTACAGAAATAGTTTACTGATGTCTGGTCTAAATTCCAGATGCTTCACTCCAAACCCCAAAATCCCAGAATTCAGATTCCAAGCTCTAGATTCCACAGCACAAACTGGAGATTCTGAAGGCTGAATCCAGACCTCAGATCCAGGCTCCAAACTCCATTCCTCTGCTCTAGATTCCCAACTCCAGAACCCTGACAAGACCCCAACCACCCTCCAGAGACCCAGAGATCTCTCCAGTAAGAGATCTACTGAAAGAGACAGGAAAGAGTGATGGAGAGAGTGTCAACCACAGGGAGACAGATAGAGTAAGAATGTGTGTGTGTTAGTTGTCTGTCTCAATGGCAGACGGAAACAGTCAGACAGGCAGTACCCTGATCGAGAAGCTCAATTGAGAAATACAGCGACAGAAATAGTTTGTGGCCATCTGTTCATTCTCATTTACTCAGTAAGTACTTATCACGTACCTACTATGTGCCAGGCACTGTTTCAGGGGCTTTGGATAAACCAGTGAACAAAACTGGCAAAGATCCTTGTCCTTGTTGTAGCTGAGAGGTACAAATAATAGAAAATAGACCCAATAAAATAAATCACAAATTAGATATACATTTATATGTGTTAATATAATATTGTAAATTCATACAAATCATATACAATAAGTTATGTAATAAGGAAGATTGGGGAGAGGGACGTTTGCAGTGTTAAAGCAGTGACAGATGTTCCATAAACTGGTGAGCAGACAAATAAACTGTGGTGTATCCATACAATGGAATCCTATTCAGCAGTGAAAATGGAATAAACCACTGATAGCTGTGTGAACTTTGGCAAATTACTTAACCTCTCTGTTACTTAACTCTGTGAAATGGGGCTAATAACAAATCTTCCAGGCAAGATTCCTATGAAAGTGAATTAGTGCATGTCAAGTGCCTAGAACAATGCCTGGGCACATAGGCTGTACGCTGTGTTTGCTGTCAACACCTTTCCATCTCCGTACCTTTCAGACTCACTGACCCTGAGAACTCTTTGTGCCTGCGTTTCCATCTTCCCCATCCTGGCTTTCTGACTCTGTCTCCCCCAGCCCTCGTCTTGGTGCCTCTGTATCAGTGTCTCTGTGTCTCTATTCCTATCTACAGGCTCATGCCTGTAATCCCAGTACCTTGGGAGGCCAACGCGGGTGGATCACCTGAGGTTGGGAGTTCAAGACCAGCCTGACCAACATGGAGAAACCCTGTCTCTACTAAAAATACAAAATTAGCAGGGCGTGGTGGCACATGCCCGTAATCCCAGCTACTTGGGAGGCTGACTCAGGAGAATCACTTAAACTCGGGAGGCAGAGGTTGACGTGAGCCAAGATCGTGCCATTGCACTCCAGCCTGGGCAACAAGAGCAAAACTCTGTCTCAAAAAAAAAAAAAAAAAAATAGACATGGGTGTACGTGTGGATGCACATGCGCGCGCACGCGCACACACACACACACACACACACGTGAGCTTTTGGACCCAATGTTCCAGATGCACACACTTGCACACAAGGTCTGAACATATAAGGTAGGGGCCTTAGTAAAGGTACACAGGAGAGAGACACTGATATGCCGTGTCAGGTTTGACTTTGAGGGGACATATCCTGAGTAGTCCCCCAAAACCAATTCACAGACATGGGTCTATAGTATGGTGGTTGCATTCAAAAGTATGACCACCTGGGATCAAACATAGTGGTTCTGAATCTTTGAGAAAATTATTTGACCTCGGTGTCTTTCCATTTCCTCATTTGTTCATGGGGGTTTCCTTAAGACTTAAATAGAAAAATGTGTCTCTGTGTATAAGCACATGTATGGGTGTGCATGATAATGGCTGGCACACAGTAACTGTAACGCATAGTAATAAATATCGGTTATTTTAATCAAGGACACATGACTTAGTTATAGTACATACATGTGGCTGTTCAGACGGTGAAAACAAACACAGCCAAAATCTGACATATGTGTAGACCAAGATAAAGTTAGTCAAGGCTAATACTGTGATTCATCCAGAAAGCCACTTCGTGGTGATTCAAAGTTACAGAAACCAAGGGCCAGATATTCAAATACAGGCTCACAGATTAGATTCCAGGCAACTCCCAGACACAGAGTTGGGCATTTACGGGGAAAGACATCGTCTGGAGACACAGGCAGCTGGGACAAGAAAGATTTATCCGTCTCTAGATCGTCCCCCAAGTCAGACACTTGGTGTTGAAGGCTACTCATCAGTTTTCCCATATGGGGACATGGCTCACATGTGTGGGCAGATAGTGGACAGTAGGGCCTTGCACACCCACCACATACACATGTGCATGCACATACACACGCACACAGAACTGCACTACTCACAAGTACCAAACATGGACTGTTCACAGTCAGAAGACCATGAGCCTCTACGCTGGGAAACGTGGGTATGTCCCCTCAACATCAAATCCACGCATAAACAGACAGCAACAATGGGGCAGCGACAATAGAGGATATCCAGATCAGATCCCCATATTCTTCCTGCCATCATGGGGAACCGGGCCTGGAACACTGGTGAGGCTAGGGTAACAGATGTGGCAGACGAGGGGTATAAGGAAGAAAGTACAAGCTTGTTTTGCAGGGAAGGTTAGAGCATTTACATTATGATTCTGAGAGAAAATCTCCACGGGCCTTTCATGTTTCTACATGTCTTCAAAGCAAAAAAAAAAATATATATATATATATATATATATATTGCTTTGGACTGTCAAGGATGTTTGGCTAGCAAGCAATCTTGCAAACGGTATTTTCAACAAAACAGCTTTGATTACCGACCAGTGTAATAAAGATAATGCGTCCCTTCAAGCAGATTTGTTTAGTGTTCAGTACAATAAATATAATATGTTCCTCCAGAGCAGGTCTGTTTGTGGTCGGGATAACGAAGAATGTGTCTTCCTCTTGGACAAACATTAATACTCCCCTTATAAGATTCAGGATTCCTAAGCTCAGGTTTCTCAGCCGTGGGTCAAAGCACTGTGTGCACAGAATCCTAAACTTCTCTGATCATTCCTGTGGGACTTAGGGTCAAGGTGAACTGATGTGAACACAAAGCTCATGCTGCCTTCTGTGCTGTGAGTAATAAAGACCTTTGCCTTTGATCCAGAATCCAGTGTGTTCTGCCAGTATCCATAAAACTGTGGCAGACTAATTTATTTGTTTGCAAGTTGGCAAAATATCAGCCCCTTCTGAGTTTTTGACAAACAGTTGGGCACTAAGGCTGCACCTATCCAGCTAGAGATAGAAGGGTGGGAAGTAGGAGGGGCCCCAGCTGGGCACGGCCACATGACAGAACAGGGACCAAGGCTAGGTTGAACTTTTCTGAGAGCAGTGTAAGCCAAGCTGAAGTTGAACCTTCTTGGCCCTTGGAGTTAGGAGGGGCCCCAGTTGGGTGCAGCCAAATGACAGAAGAGGGAACAAGGCTGAGTTGAACTTTTCTGGCGGCCGTGTAAGTCAAGCTGAAGCTGAACCTTTTTGGCCCTACTTGCATCCTTCCAGACACAAATTCATCCCACCTGTGGCTTAATAAATGTCCTTTTGCCATTTGTCTCTCCTCCTCCCTAACATGCTCTTCCTCTTGGATTCTCCCTCTTGGGAGAGTTCACTGCTTCCTCAGGCACCAGGATAGATGCCAAGTGCCCCACATCCTGCCAGACACTGGCCACATTCTATCTTCATTTTTAAATGGATAGAATCTTTTCTATCCTGGATCTTCATTTTTAAAGCCTCAGGCCACGTCCTCTAACTGGACCCTTCCCCCAGCCTCTTGACCATAATCAGAGTCTTCCTTTATGTCTTCATTCCAACTTTTGGGATCCCTGCCCTTTCCAATTATGCCTTCACTTTAGTGGCAGACAGCATGTATGCTGAGGATTTAGTTAGCGCTGTAATTCAGCCACTCACACAGTAAGATTCTACGTTTAATTTTCAGAAATCTCAGCTCTGTGGCTACAGGAGATAAAGATTTCTTTCAACGTAGTCATAGACATAGCAACTTTGGATTATTTCTTCAGTCTGAGATCTGGAAATTTAAAGTTCTGTGCTCATTCTTTTCTTTTTCCACTTTTGCCAACACAACTAGAAGCAATCATTCCAATTTCATTATGCCTGTTACTTTAAAAAATATTCTAAAGTATCATATACGTGATCACCCTGGACATTGCCCCTTTATTTGATTAGGACTATCCAGTGGTGACATTTTGTGTACCTCTGTTGCCACATCACACCATGGACTTGTGTTTCTCTTTGTATTACTGAAAATAGAGTTACTGGTGCCTTTAAATTTATTCGCATTACAGAACCAATTCCAAAAACTAGAAATGCCAGAACTAATTCAGAAAGCTCATCTTTGAGACTTCCTTCCTCTAGAAGAACTAGTAAAGTTTGTCTCAGACAGGATTTTTAGAGAAACAGAAAAAATAAGATGTACACACACAAATATACACATGCAAAGAGATAGACGAAAATGGAGACAGAAGGACAGGACAAGAAGATGGAATCTGAGCTAATAGCAGAGACATGGAACCAGTAGAGAAGAGACACACTGTCTTCAGAGAGTGCTGACCAGGAAGGGGAGGAGCCTCCAGGACTGGATCAGGGGTCTGTCCCTAGGTCCCCATTCCTGACTCTTCTCCTGCCATCCTGATATGGGTATAGCATCAGATTAGCTGGTTTGGCTGAAAAAACTGCTAACTTGGGAAAATGTCCCCTGTCCATAGGAGCAAGACATCCCAGACTCAAGAATCTCATAAACCCACAAGCACTCTATCCTTTACCTCCCCACCACAGCCTCCCACCCTCCAGTTCAAGACCCCAAATCACCCCACATACTTTGCTCCCAACCCAACACCTACTCCAGACAATGTCTCATGTCTCCTACCCTAATTCCTGGGGTTTGCCCTGCTCTCAGAGCAGAGTCTCCCCATAAGGAACAGCCACCAACCCATGACCCCATGGAATGGTCTAGAATCTCAGGCCCATCTGTGTCCCTGGATCCCCAGCCCTGGTCCTCTGCCCCCAGGTCCCTTCAAACCCACAGCCCAGCTCCCGCTGTTAGCCCAGTTCCTGGCCTCTCCTGCCAAGCCTGCCCTCCCTGACCCAGCACTCCCTCTGCAGATACTGTGATTGCCATCCAGTCCCAGACCGTGGGAGGGTGGGAGTGTGAGAAGCATTCCCAACCCTGGCAGGGTCGCACCATTTCAGCAACTTCCGGTGCAGGGATGTCCTGGGGCACCCTCAGTGGGTGCTCACTGCTGCTCACTGCATCACCAGGTGAGTGGGAACCTGGGGTCTGGGCAGGGGTGTCTGTGCCCCACAGGGATAACATTTCCCCCTCAGATGAGGCTGGGGACAGAGGGAGACAGGGAAGATTCTGTTTCAGGTTGCATGAACAGGCACTGGGGACCACCTTCCCCTGGGGGCTGCCTCGGTCTCTCACCATATCTCTGTCCATCTGGTCTCTCTGTGTCTCTTGGTATATGGCTCTGCTGTGTCTCTGTGTGGCTGTGTTTTGGTCCTTGATCTCCCTCTCTCTTCTCTCTCTCCTTGCCTCTGTGTCTCCCCGTCTCTGTTTCTCTCTGCATCTCTCTTGGCCATCTCTGTCACTGTGTGTCTCAGTCCCCATCTCTCTGCCCATCTCTCTCTCTCTTTCTTGAGTCTCTGTCTCACCCCTCCCCACACCTGCCCATTGCCATCCTGAGCCTCTGCAGGAGAGAATAGAGGATCCCTGAGAATAGAGACTTTTTCCTATGTGGCCACCCTTCCCAGTGCCCTGCAGTACCTACATACGTGAAAACCATTCACATATGCTTTTCCCACAATTTCTCCAGAAATCTCTGGTTTTTGGGAGTTTGTTTTGTTTGCTTTTTTTGTTTTGTTTTGTTTTGTTTTGTTTTGAGACGGAGTCTCGCTCTGTCGCCCGGGTGGAGTGCAGTGGCTGGATCTCAGCTCATTGCAAGCTCCGCCTCCCAGGTTCACGCCATTCTCCTGCCTCAGCCTCCCCAGTAGCTGGGACTACAGGCGCCCGCCACCTGGCCCGGCTAGTTTTTTGTATTTTTTAATAGAGACAGGGTTTCACCATGTTAGCCAGGATAGTCTCGATCTCCTGACCTCGTGATCCGCCCATCTCGGCCTCCCAAAGTGCTGGGATTACAGGCTTGAGCCACCGCGCCCGGCCCTGTTTTGTTTTTGAGACAGAGTCTTGCTCTGTCACCCAGGCCCAGGCTGGAGTGCAGTGGTGCGATCTCAGCTCACTGCAACCTCTGCCTCCCAGGTTCAAACGATTCTCCTGCCTCAGCCTCCCGAGTAGCTGGGACTACAGGCACGTGCCACCATGCCCAGCTAATGTTTTTGTTTGTTTGTTTGTTTTTGTTTTTGTTTTTTGTTTTTTGTTTTTTGTTTTGAGACGGAGTCTTGCTCTGCCGCCCAGGCTGGAGTGCAGTGGCCGGCTCTCAGCTCACTGCAAGCTCCGCCTCCTGGGTTCACGCCACTCTCCTGTCTCAGCCTCCCCAGTAGCTGGGACTACAGGCGCCCGCCTCGTCGCCCGGCTAGTTTTTTGTATTTTTTAGTAGAGACGGGGTTTCACCGTATTAGCCAGGATGGTCTCGATCTCCTGACCTCGTGATCCGCCCATCTCGGCCTCCCAAAGTGCTGAGATTACAGGCTTGTGCCACCGCACCTGGCCTGTTTTTTGTTTTTTAGTAGAGACGGGGTTTCACCATCTCAGCCAAGATGGTCTCGATCTCCTGACCTCGTGATCCGCCTGCGTCAGTCTCCCAAAATGCTGGGAATACAGGAGTGAGCCACTCTGCCTGGCCTCTGTTATTTTTAAAGTACTCTCCTCTCTTTAGGTTTTACAGCTGCAGCCTGTTTTTCCAGAACTTCCCGCTTCATCTCCTACCCCACACATGATAGGTTCCTCCTGAGAGAGGGGGGAGAGAGAGGGGGAGAGAGAGAGAGAGGGAGAGAGAGGGGGAGAGAGAGAGAGAGGGGGAGAGAGAGAGAGAGGGGGAGAGAGAGAGAGAGAGAGAGAGAAAGGGAAGTGAAGGACCAGAGGGCACAACTCCCTTTGTGATTGGAGATGGAGACAGGTTCACTGGATACAGGTTTAGACAGAGGGTTGCATTGATATGTCAGAGACCTCAAAATAGACATGTCCATTCAATATGTATAGTAGCACACTACCAAACTGTTGGGATGAATTTATATTCTAGGTTCCACCTTCTTTCCTTCCAATATTTCTGCCATCCTTTCTCTCTAGGACTTTTAACATTTAAGATTTGCCAATGAAATTTCTAACTGTCTTCTGGCTTCTTGGCTTTTCCATCTTCCTCTTCAATGGCACGGTATGTATCCTTTGATCTGAGGTATTTCAAATATTTTAAAATCCATCAGACATGTCTCTACTAATTTACTCACATATTTCCTCCTTTCCTATTGTTTTCTCCTCCTGAGACTTCAATGTCATTGACTGTACTTCCAGCACTCACATGGTTTAGCAGTTCCTTAAAATTTTTCTGTCTCTGTCCTTCAATCTGGTCTAAAAAGTCCCTATTATGTTCTTCACCTCTTTTCCATTCTGCTACTCATGCATGATTTTTTTTTTTTTTTTTTTTTTTACTTTTTTCAACTATTATACTTTTCCTACCTAATATTTCACCTTGGTCCTATTTTATATATTATCTCATTCAATGTACCTAATGTCTTCTCTAATCTCTTTTAGTATGGTAATTAGATTAACTTGTAGTTAAATACGATAGCAATTGGATTTGTAAAAACAATTCCTATGCAACCATAAAAAAGAATGAGATCAGGTCCTTTGCAGGAACATGGACGAAGCTGGAAGCCATTATCCTCAGCAAACTAACCCAGGAACAGAAAACCAAACACCGCATGTTCTCACTTATAAGTGGGAGCTGAACAATGAGAACACACGGACACAGGGAGGGGAACAACACACACTGAGGCCTGTTGTGGGGGTCAGGGAGAGGGAGAGTGTCAGGAAAAATAGCTAATGCATGCTGGGCTTAATACCTAGGTGATGGGTTGATAGGTGCAGCAAATCACAATGGCACACGTTTACCTATGTAACAAAGCTGCACATCCTGTAGCCCAGAACTTAAGATAAAATAAAATGTAAAATAAAATAAAATGAAAAACAATCCCATGTTGCAGGAAGAGCTCCAAGGCCCCCTGGATCACAAGACCAAACCAGACCTGAAGAAACTTTCCTCCTCCTCTCCTTTCCCTCACCCCCTGTGCAGAATCAAATATATCTTCACACTCGTGCAGTATAAAGTCAGAAAATAAGATTCCATTTTATTTGCTGCCTCAGTACTTGTAACTGAAAGGGTCTCAAAGGTTTCTATCGCCAGATATATCCCCCACCCCCACAATGGGAAAGGCCCCCACCTGGCTACTTCCTTTACCAGTTGGGGCAGCTGCCCTCCACAAGGTCCTCACCCTGATGGGTTTTATTCCCTGCCAGCTTGAAAAATTTGTAACAAGACCATCACATTCCCCCACAGGAACCAGAGTTCACCCTGCCCTCTTGTTACAACAAAGCCCACCTCCCACAGTCCTTGCTTCTTCAAGCCAATCCTGAGTGCAATTCCCATGTCATCCTGCCTGGTGTACAGTGTCCTCCTGCCTTAGGCTGTGAAGCTCTGTGGCTAAGAAACTCTTGTCGACCTCATATCTCCAGTGCTATGTGTTAGGTGTTCAGACATCTTCATAACCTCAGGGTGGGAATTCCTCAGCACCAATGATGTGAAGAGAAGACAAATAAACCAATCACTGTATCCCCTTTGAGTTCAGTGTCCTTCCTCGACCTTCCCCTATTTCTGAATTCCTCCTTCTTGGGATAGCCCCATGGTCCACTTGACAACAAGACAGAACCAGATCCCCAGGCGGCTTCCTCATCTTCTCCCTTTCCCTCACTCCCCGTACAGTAAAAGGTTGACTCAGAAGCCCTGCACTGCTCAAAGCCTGAACCTTCCAAGTACAGGGCTCACCCTTGGATAACTCCTGGGAGATGACATTTATTCACTTGGAATATTCGGCCCAAGTGCCTTGGTATACCTGGGGCCTCAGGCCGTGCCAGATGATTCATGCTAACCGTATGATTCATGATGAATGCCTGTTCTTGTATATCTGAGGCTCTGGGCCATGCTGTATCTGTTTGAACTCTGGGGAACCTCAGGTCTGAGAAGTTAAGGTCAGCTATTCCAGTACTCTGTGGCTATCCTACAGACCCCCAATAAAAACTCTGGACACTAAGGCTCAGGTGAGCTTCCTTAGTTGGAAATACTTCATACACACGGTCACACATCACTTCTGTGTGATTTAGGTGCTGTCCACAATACCCTACTAGGAGAAAACAACTGAAACTTTTTCCCTGTTTTCTCCACACCCCCACCTAGATGCCTGTTTCCTTTGCTGATTTCAATGTGTCTCCTGTCAATGTAACAAACCAGAATAAACCACAGTATAACAGCTCTTTATTTCTGTGAGTTCTACTAGGAAATCATCAAATCTGAGAGTTGTCTGGGGGACCTCGACACACCTCTACCCATGGTGAATCAGCTTCCAGGGGGTCCAGTCCCTCTCCTTACTTCATCCCCATCCCATGCCACAGGAAGACCCTCCCTCTCGGTTCACAGCCTTCTCTAGGCTTCCCAGTGCCTCCAAGACAGAGTGGATTATGATTTCAGCTCCATCCTTGTTGTGAGTGTCTGGTGCGTTGTGCCTCCAGCTTCTGCTCAGTGCTTCAGGGACAGCATCCAGCACGTGTCACTGTCTACTCTCTCAGTGTGGACCCCACCCCTCCTTCATCTCTGTACCCACAAATAACACAGACACCCCATCCTATCTGGGTCCTCAAAGAAACTGAGTGAGATGTCTCCAGGCATGGCCAGTGTCCCCCAGGACATGGAGAGGACAAAATTACACCCATTTAAGAAACACTCTGGTCTACACCTGTGTCTGCTGATTTCTTTTCCTAGCAACCCTGGACCCCACACCTGAGGACAAAGGTCAATAGAACTGGGGAGGCTTGAGCCTTGGCCCGGTCATTTCCAAGGTTCCAAGTGCCTGGTGTCTAGAATGGCCAAGTGATGCCAGAACTTGAGGTGGATTTTTTTTTTTTTTTGCTACAAGTAGGGAATTGATGGGGTGCTCAGAGGTTTGCCATGATGGTGTCCTTGATCCACTTCCGGTAATGCACCACCTTGGTGTACAGGGAAGGCTTTTGGGGCAGGGCACATGGTTGACTGCCCCATGACGTGATACCTTGAAGCACACCATTACAGATCAGTGGGCCCCCAGAATCACCCTAAGGGTAAAAGCGGGGAGAGAGTGAGATAGGTCAGCCCCAATTTCTGCCTGGGCAATCCTGTCTTTCAGACCTGGACAGGCACATCACAGAGAGCAGTTCCCAGCTTTGGGAAAAGAGAGAAAGGTCTCCAGAGCCAACTCCCAGAAGAAGGTGGGCAAGGATTCCAATAGAGGGGACAGGGGCTCCAATCCTGGCCGATGGGGAAGGAACTTGTGCAGGGGGGAGGGTCCAGGGGGACAGTCCTTGCAGACAGGTCAGCGGGACGAGGGCCAGGACCGTCTGCAGGATGCTGTCCCTGTGGCTCATCACAGAGGCCACCTCTCCAGGACTACTCTCTGACTAGATACCTCCTCTCCAGGGCACTGGGGAGCCATGGAGGGCCGTGAGCAGGGGTGGCATGGTCAGTTCAGTGATCAGAATGACCCACTGGGGCTAGGTGGAGAATGGAGCGGAGGGGAGAGACTAAGGGCCAGGAGCCTGTGAGGGAGGCTGCGTGAGGGCCCAGGTGGGGACAAGGCCTGGAACCACCCTCAGGTCAGCCCCATCATCACTCCGCCCACAGCCCTGCCACCCTTCCTCCCTGCAGTCTGATCCCATAGGGAGGCCAGTAGCAGCCTCTGGACACCTGAGCCAGGCCCTTTCCCGCTTCTGTCCAGCACCATCCCCAGCTCCTGACTCCTCAGAGGAAAAGCAGGGTCCTTCTGTGGCCCAGGTGAGGCCCTGCAGGAGGGGTCCTTTCTTCCCTGTGCGAGGCCATCTCACCCCCTGTCCCTGATCCCTCACTCCAGCCACGCAGCCCCCTCGCTGCTCCTCACGCCCTCCAGGGCCCTCCTCCCAGACCTGGGCAGGTGCTGCTCCCTCTGCTCCCCTGCGGCAGGTGTTTGCTCACTCCCGTCTTCTGCAGGATGTCCCCTTGCAGTCACACTCCCTACCCCTTCTCCCTGCCCCAGAACCCTTCCACCTCCTGACACCCTCCAGCATTTCTGTGTTGTGGTCCCTGTTCCTGCCTGTGCCCCTCACTGGCACAGGGGCTGCAGAAGGGAGGGGCTGCTCACTGCTGCTTCCCAGGCTCTAGGGCAGTGCTGGGCGCATAGCAGGTGCCTAGTAACCGTGTGCTGAATGCAGGGACACATGGGCTGTGCCGTAGGAATCACCTATTGCCTTGAGGGAGTCAAGGAAGGGGGAAGGAGGAAAGGAGATGCACAGGGAGGGGGCGTGGCTACAGCTAGGGAACAGGGAAAGCTGATGCCTGGTTGGCTCCTGGACCCCAGCCCAGAATTAAGGTCCCCACTCACATTTCCCCTCAAGATCTTGGAAGTAGGAATGACTCACCGAACAGGTGCTTTTACCGCCCATCCAGCTTCCAGCACACAGCATGAACTCGGTCACCTTCTGAAAGTGAACTTGCGCACACACATCATTGGAAATAATACGGAGGTCCACACACTGAAGTTTCTTTGGAGTCAAGTCTACGGGCCAGGAAAAAGCACTGTTGTGGGCTGTACCCCACCTGGTTCCTTGGCCCCTCCTTCCTCAGACTCAGAAGTCCTATCCCCTCCTCCCTCAGACCCAGGTATCTGGGCTCCCAGCTGCACCATCTGGCCCTGGCGTACACTCCTCCGGTTCCATGCTGCCCCAGCCTGAGGCGTAGCACGTGGTCCCCAGTGCTGGCTCCCAGGCGGGCAGGTCCAGGACCTTCACAGCATCTGTGATCTCAGCAGGCTCTGACAGGCGGAGCAGCATGAGGTCGTGGCTGGAGTCATCACCTGGCCTGAGGAACTGATTCTTCAGAAGGCTCATGTTGTAGAGCGGGTGTGGGAAGCTGTGGCTGACCTGAAATACCTGGCCCGTGTCTTCAGGATGAAACAGGTTGTGCCGACCCAGCAAGATCACGCTGTTGCTGGGGAGGAAGCAAATGCAGGAATGAGGAGCGAGGATGATGGGGCAAGAGAGACGGGACAGGGGAACAAGGGGGAGGCTCCAAAAGAGAGAAAGAAACCGAGAAAAACACGGGGTTGGGGAAGACACAGTGAGGGCCAAAAATACAGACAATGAGTTGGGAAAGAGCAGTATGATAGGGTGAAAGGCAGATACAGAAACAGAGAAACCAAAGGCAGATACAGAAACAGAGACAGAGTGTAAAAGGACAGAGAGAATGAAAGGGCAGAGGGGAGAACAGTGAGAAACTAGGTGAGCCAAAAACATACAGGATGAGAAAGAAAAGACAGAAACATAGAGAAACAGACAGGGGCCAGAGAAAGAGAGAGAACAAAACCAGACAGAAAGTGAGAAACAGACAAATGAGAAAGGGAATCAGGAAGTCAAGGAAGAAGGAGAAATAAGTAGAGAGGAAGCCAGGGGTGATAGAGTGTGGGAGAGAGGAGAGAGACTGGAGCTGAGTGGGCACCGCCGGAGAGGGGAGGCCTCAGAGTGGCTTTGCTGTAGATGCGGCTTTGGCGTCGGTTTCCAAGTGGGTAGGTAGCCTCGCCTGCAGGCCCCACGCTGTATTCCCCGCCACTTCCCTCCCCAGGGTCCTTTCCGCCAAACCCTGTTCTCCTTCCCCCTTCTCCTTCCTCCTCCCTCAATTGCCCATCCAAGCTCCAGCTGGAACTAGCCCTTCTCCGTGTCTCCCAAGAGTGGAGGGATGTCCTGGAGAAGGAATGGAGTGAGAGAGGCCTCCTCATACCCACACACACACACAAAGGATAAAACCCTTCCTTTTCTTTTCTTTTCTTTCTTTCTTTTCTTTTTCTTTTTCTTTTTTTTTTTGAGGTGGAGTGTCACTCTGTCACCCAGGCTAGAGTGCAGTGGCGCGGTCTCAGCTCACTGCAACCTCCACCACCCAGGTTCAAGCAATTCTCCTCCCTCAGCCTCCTGAGTAGCTGGGACCACAGGCTCGCGCCACCACGCCTGGCTACTTTTTTGTATTTTTAGTAGAGATGGGGTTTCACTATGTTGGCCAGGCTGGTCTCGAACTCCTGGCCTCAGGGGATCTACCCGCCTCGGCCTCCCAAAGTGCTGGGATTACAGGTGTGAACCACCGCGCCCGGCCAAAGCCCTTCCTTTTCTCAGGGTCCCCCCACGCCCATCCTGTGTGTGTGTTCACTAGGGAGAAGGCATAGGAGAGACAGAGACCCAGAGAGAGCCTGGCAGAGAGATAGAGGGTGAGACACACTGGCTGGAGAGGCACCAGAGATGGACAGAGAGAGGGGGAGGTATGGAGACTAAAGACAGAGAAGAGAGGGAGAGAGAGAACAAAATAGTCACACAGAGAGACACAACCCAAGCCAGATACCAAGGGACATAATGAAAGCGACACAGAGAGACATAGAGGGACACAGACAGAGACCCAGGCAACCATGGGGAGGGTAGTCCAGCCCCAATCCTGCCTCCCCATGTGACCTGAACCAGAACCTTCCCTCTCTCCCCCAGTCCCAAGGCTGGCCTTAGAGGTTATCCTGGGGGAAATGCATAGCTGTTATTCTTCTGGGACACAGACACCCCCTCCCCAGACCCCAGGGCCCTACTCACCTCCTGATGCAGTGGGCAGCTGTGAGGACCCACTGGGGGTGCACCAGAACACCCCCGCAGACTGCCCTGCCATGAGAGGCCACAAGCACCTGCCAGGGTTGGGAATGCTTCTCGCACTCCCAGCCTCCCACAATCCGAGACAGGATGAGGGGTGCGGCGCCTGCAGAGGGGGTGCTAGATCAGGGGGATCAGGGTTCACAGGAGGACCTGGGGGACTCGGCTAGGAGAGGGATCTAGGATGTGGGTTTGAAAAGACATGGGGACAGAGAACCAGGGCTGGGAGTCCTGGGACATGGGAAGGGGGAGCTGGGAAAGGCTGGGAATTCTGTCACCCTTCCCCGGTTTGCAGGTTGGTGACTGGGGCTGGTGGGGAGGCTTCATGCTCTGAGAGCAGAGGTGACCCCAGGGATCAGGGTAGGAGACACAGGACAGCGTCCAGACAATATCTTGAGTCTGGGGATTGGGTCCTTGGTGGTGATTTGGGGTCTTGGATTGGGAGAAGGGAAACTTGGTACAAGTTGTGGATTCTGAGGGGATAAGGGATGCTAGGAACCAGGGATAAGTGCCTAATGGCAAGGTTCAGTTGCTGGAAGAGGAAGGTTTTGGAAAGTTTAGGAAGTCCCAGGTTGAGAAAACAGTTCTGGCCTGAGTGAGTTTTGTGTTTTTTGTTTGTTTGTTTGTTTGTTGTTTGTTTTTCCGTTTCTGTTTTTGTTTTTAGGTTTTGAAAAGGATGCAGATTTGGGGAATCAGAGAGCTGGCCATTGTGGCTGGGGATGCTCGTGTTTCTCCTATGGAAAAGGTGGGCCACTGAATGAAGAGTCTGGAGCTAAGAGTCAGGGAATGGGGACTTCTCAGACTCCCATTGCCGGACTGAGGGACCCGTTAGTTGTCTCCGGCCAGATAGCCTGGCCAGGAAGAAGGACGTGTCTGGTTGGCATCTGGGTGTCCTAGGGCAAGATGGGGACCCCAAGCATCAGAGTCTTTGGGATAGGGTTGAACACTCACAGCCGAAAGGGAAAAGTCAGCTGAGGGGCTCAGGAGGCAGACCAGTGATGGGGTCCAAGGAACCAAGGGTATCGAGAGAGGTCTTTGGAGGTTCTGAGCCCCACAAAGAGAAACACGGAGATGTCCCGGAACTTCCCCTTTAGTAAAGCAGCGGTGAGCAGGGAGTTGGCTGGGCAATGGGGAGAAAGTTCTGGGGTAAGTGGGAGGGAGCTTGGACCTGGTGTGGAAGTGAGGACTGTTGCAATATGGAGGGGCTGGGGGTATAGGTTTGGAGTGGGACTGGGAGAGACAGAAAAGAGCCCAGCACCCTGTCTGGGCTGGGGTGCTGGGTGGGAGGGAAAGAGCCTCAGCTTGAGAGTCAGGGCTGGCTCCCCTTTCTGCATCCCCCCAACCCTGGCCCCTCTCACCAATCCACGTCACGGACAGGGTGAGGAAGACAACCAGGACCCACATGGTGACACAGCTCTCCAGGTGCAGGCGGTGAGCTTGGGGCTGGGGAGCCTCCCCGAGGAGCCCTATAAAACCTTCATTCCCCAGGACTCCGCCCCTGCCCTCCCAGCACCCAGATGCTGACCAAGGCCCTCCCCATGCTGCTGGAAGCTGGACAACCCCCTCCCACATCCAGAGCTGTGGAAGGGGAGGGAGAGCCAGCACTTGCTGTTCTGCAATTACTAGATCATGCTGGATGCACCAGGCCCTGTAGCTCATGGAGACTTGGTCTAGGGGACAAAGGCAGAGGAGACAGGTCCGGGATGAAATAGAAACAGGGGGTGGGTACAGTCCCCGATTCTTCATACAAAGCCTCACATGTCTAGATCCTTTGCACTCCAAGACCCAATGTGCCCTAAAATACCAGCACCCAGGGGACTGTGAGACTCCCTGATCCCTGTACCACTCTGAGCCCAGAAACTAGAACTTTTATTTCTCATGCTCCTGAAATAGATGTCTTGGCATTCAGTACTCTCTTTTCCTTGCACTTCCAACCCAGAATCCGGTTCCACGCATACATTGCTACTGTCATCATAAAAAGATCTTGTGGTCCACAGATACTCTAACCCAGAAATACGAGTCTCCCGAAGTTCCCTAGCATTTCAAAATCTAATGTCCGTCAAACAATGTGAAATTCCAATAACCCCCCACTCCTTGTTCTCCAGGCCTGTGCACTCTATCTGTGCAACAGAGAGATGCCTGCTGACCTGCCCTCCCAGGTCAGAATCACTCTCATGCAAAATCCAATGCCCCTTCTCCAATAAGATACTTAGCCTTCAGGAGCCAGTTTATGCACCTCAAGATTAAATGACAGGTCAGGCATAGTGGCTCACACCAGTAATCCCAACACATTCCGAGGCCAAGGTAGAAGGATCGCTTGAAGCCAGGGGTTGAAGGCCAACCAGAGGAACAAGGCAAGATCCATTTCTACAAAAAAAAAAAAAATTTTTTTCCTTTTTGAGACAGAGTCCCACTCTGTTGCCCAGGCTGGAGTA
Source organism: Trachypithecus francoisi (assembly GCF_009764315.1). Taxonomy (NCBI): domain Eukaryota; kingdom Metazoa; phylum Chordata; class Mammalia; order Primates; family Cercopithecidae; genus Trachypithecus; species Trachypithecus francoisi. The sequence goes on along the minus strand of NW_022681457.1, from coordinate 6,178,086 downwards.
CAGTGGAACCATCTTGGCTCACTGCAACCTCTGCCTCCCAGGTTCAAGTGATTCTCTTGCCTCAGCCTCCTGAGTAGCTGGGATTACAGGTGTGTGCCAACATGCCTGGCTAACTTTTGTATTTTTTTTTTTTCAGTAGAGACAGAGTTTCACCATGTTGGTCAGGCTGGTCTGGAACCCCTGACCTCATGATCCACCCACCTCGGCCTCCCAGAGTGTTGAGATTAGAGGCATGAGCCACCGCGCCCGGCCCAAAAAAACTTTAAAAATTACCTAGATATGGTGATGGACCATTGTAGTCTTAGCTATTGGGAGACTGAGGCAGGAGAATCTCTCTTCTTTTTTTTTTTTTTGAGACGGAGTCTCACTCTGTCGCCCAGGCTGGAGTGCAGTGGCCGGATCTCAGCTCACTGCAAGCTCCGCCTCCCGGGTTTACGCCATTCTCCTGCCTCAGCCTCCCGAGTAGCTGGGACTACAGGCGCCCGCCACCTCGCCCGGCTAGTTTTTTGTATTTTTTTAGTAGAGACGGGGTTTCACCATGTTAGCCAGGATGGTCTCGATCTCCTGACCTCGTGATCCGCCTGTCTCGGCCTCCCAAAGTGCTGGGATTACAGGCTTGAGCCACCATGCCGGCCTAGGAGAATCTCTTAAGGCCAGGAGTTCAAGGCTACAGTGAGCTGTGATCACGCCATTGAAATAGAGGGAGAACAAAACCTTGATTTAAAAAAAAAAATTAAGGTGGCATGCAAAATCACAATTTATAGTCTCAGAAGAGAATCAGGAACTCTTAAGAGCCCTGGTACCTCCGCTGTTAACTCCATAAGATTTCATTAATTTCCAAAAAGTTAGTTATTTCAGCTGTTCAATAAAACCAGAGTAGCTCACCTGATCCAGCCCGAACTGTGACTCAAGAATTTGACAAAAGTGGCTGGGCGCGGTGGCTCACGCCTGTAATCCCAACACTTTGGGAGGCTAAGGTGGTGGATCACGAGGTCAAGAGTTCGAGACTAGCCTGGTAAACATTGGTGAAACCTCGTCTCTACTAAAAATACAAAAATTAGCCAGGTGCAGTGGTGCACACCTGTAATCCCAGCTACTCGGGAGGCTGACGCAGGAGAATCACTTGAACCCAGGAGGCAGAGGTTGCAGTGAGCCTCTCCCAGGTTGCAGTGAGTTTGCAGTGAGTTGAGATCGGCCACCATTGCACTCCAGCCTGGGCAATCAATAGAGTGAGACTCTGTCTCAAAATAAAAAGAAGAAGAATTTGACAAAATCTTCCCCTGTTTCTAGCTGAGTGATCAGATAAACTACAAATACAGTGAGGGAGACAGAAGTGAATATAGATAATCACAATTTAAGACCATCTTACAGCTGGAGTGGAAGGATATACTCAGCCAGTGGCCTGACTTCCTCTCACGTGAATTAAGGCTTCCCTGGATTCATCCTGGAAAGGAAGTTTGTCTCCACTCCAGTGAGAACCTCATGGATCGAGTGTCCCTAAGCATATCCTCAACTCATCCTCAATCAAAACCTGACCCAACCCAATTTAATACAAACCAATCCAACTGCATCATACACAGCCCCAACCCCATCCACCCAACGCAACTTAACCTAACAAGCCAACCCTTATGTCTTCCCTCGTTGTTTGATTCCCCATCAAACAAAACTCATGGCCACTCTCAAATCTGATAGCTACTTCCATGTCTTCTACCTCCAAAATCAAACCCAGCCTCATCCCAAATTCAATCCCCACGGATTTCTGAGCCAACGTCAAAACAAATCTATTTCCATCCCAAAGCCATGGCGTCCTAAACCACCTCCACAGTGCCAATCCCAAACTCATCCCAAGCACAATTTTACCCCATCTCCAACCCAACTCCAATCTGACCCTCCATGCTAACTGGTCTTCATGCTCCACTCCTATACCCAGCACATCTAACCAAAGAAAACCAAATACAACCGCATCCCCGTTCTCGAGCCTATCCAGAGCCTCCTCTCCACCCGTGATGATGCTCCCTTGGCTGTGACCTCACAGGAGTCCGTGCCTTCACCCCCTACTCCTGCACACACCATGGTGTTCATCAGGGTCCTTGGTAGTCCCTTTTACACAATGTGGTGGAGATAAGGCTGATGCTGGCACAGTGCCTCGTATTTGGGAGACTCACTTGGGAGAGCAGTGGACTTGGGGAAGACCCATAAGTTCAGGTCCCTGTGCCCTCCACCCAGAAGCCTTTGGGATTTCATGGATGGTGACATACAGCCATTCTCTAGCACTTTTGAGTCCTGGATCAAGTCCTAGACCCCTATGGTTCCAGGCTCCCTGTCTGACACCAGGCCCTAGCCTGGCACCATACAGGCCACTCCCACCAGAGGAGGATGTCGGCAGCTGTACGGTTGGCAGGTGGCTGGAGAGGTGAGCTGCAGAGATAGTCGCACTAACATGATGTCATGGCGCTAGCCACACCCTCGTAGTGTGGATGCTGGATGATGAGTGGATGACACTCAAGGACTCTGGGACATCGTTCATACGCAGATTGTGCTCGCCCCAGGGCACCTTCATGGAGCTAGAAGGGCTGGTGATACCCTCAAGTGGAGTAAGGATTAGGTGGCAAGATGGAAGAATGGGCAACCCTCGATCCTCAGACTCTTGGGGAATCAAGAGATCCCATTACTATCACCCCAAACCCTGGACCCAGTCCTTCCAGCCTCTGCCCTTCAGGGGCCAAGGAGGGACTCAAGCCACAAATATACCCCAGAACTCTACCCCTCAGGATTCCAGCCCCTTCTTCCTGAAGATATGAGATTCTTAGGCCATTCCCACATTAGTACCTCGGGAGCTGAGATCTTACCAGTCTCCTCCCTCATTGACCTAAGAGTTCAGAACTGACACTATCCCTCCCCCAGGACCTTCACCTCCAGCCTCTTCCTCCTTTGAAATTCGAGAGGCTGGACCCACTTCTCACTCAAACCCAGAAGTTCTGATCCCCAGCCATGCCCCTTCAGGATCCTGAGCACTGCCTTATTCTGGATTTGGCAGTGGAGTGCTGCCAGACACAGTCAGGATCGGGACTCAGAACCTTGGTTAGGCATAAAGAAGCGGGATGTGATAGAAAAAGTATTTAATGGTGGAACGTTGAGATTGTCCTGCAGACAAGGGTGGAAGACTCTGGCTGAACAGTGTTGGGAGGCAATTCTCCATGGTTCTGTCACGTATCTGTGTGTCTTCTGAGCAAAGACAGCAACAGGTTTTTTTTTCTGGATTGTCTTTTCAAGAATGTTTGTATAGCAGGCATCCTTGCAAGATGATATCTCTCTCAGATCCAGGATTGCGTACTGTCCTAGATAATAAAGATAATGTCTCTTACAACAGATTTGTTTACTGTCAAGAGCAATAAATACAATATGTTCCTCCAGAGTAGGTCTGTTTTCAATCCAAGATCATAAAGATAATATCTTCATCAGGGACAAAGGCTGAGCAGGTTTGCAAGTTGTCCCAGTAAAAGATTGAGGATTCCTCATCTCAGATTTCTCACCGGTGGCACAAACCCTGTGTGCACAGCATCCACCTGGACTGCTCTGGTCACCCTACAAGGTTTGGGGGGGCAAGGAGAACTAATGTGAACATGAACCTCATGCTGTCTGCTGAGCTGTGAGCAGTAAAATCCTTTGTCTCTGACTCAGGAGTCTCATGGAGTCTGCCAGCATTCACAAAACTCTGGTAGGTTAGCTTATTTGTTTGCAGGTGGGTAAAATGTCAACCCCTTCAGAGTTACTGACAAACAGTTGGGCACTGAGACTGCACTGGCCAGCTGGGAATGGAGATAGGAGGGGACCCAGCTGGATGCAGTGGGCAGTGGGGGTCATAGAGGCAAAAGAGTACAGAATACAGTGGGATCCTAGTATCATGGTGGAGGTCAGAAAGAGCCCTAAAAGAGAGGGTCCAGGTAGGAGGTTAGTGAAGGTCCACCTCCACCCTCTCCAGGACAGGGACATCAGGTCACAGTTAATTTCTCTGCAGTTGGTGAGTGGTCGTGGTCTCCCAGTCTCCAGCATCCAGAGTGTCCCTGGTCTAGTGGTCCCCCTTTTCTGAGCCATAGCTGCTTTCTCTGTCAAATGAGACCAGTAATACCCACCCCATAGTGATGCTGTGAGGATTAGATGAGCATCTGTAAGTGCTGAAGATAACGCCTGACACATCCCAACCATTCAGCAGTGCAAGCATACACTTACATGGACTCCCTAAAGCCAGGCATGTGCTGGTGCCTCATGCACGTCACCACATTTGATCCTCACAATGACCCCATGAGGGAGACTGTGCAACAGAGGACTGACCTCGCCCAAAGACCTCAGGCCTTTGCCCTCAGAGCCTGAGACGTCATCTCTTTTTTTTTTTTTTTTTCTCTCCTTTCTTTTTCTTTTCCATTTCTTCTTTCTTTGCAAGAGGTCATCTATAACGCTTTGGAATATCCCGCCATATTAGAGTGCCTTTGTTCACCTGAAGGTTTGGACCACACCAGATAGTCTAACGTAGTGATTTATGCTGAAGGTTTTGAGCCACACCATATCAGCTAGATTTCTAGAGGGGCTGGATACTAAAAGTCAACCATGAAGATGGTCAACATGTCTGTGTGAGGGAGCCCCCTCAAAAAAAATTTCTGGACATCAAGGCTCAGTTGAGTTCCCTGGATGATAATACACTGTGAATATTGTCACAGATCATTGCTCAGAGACGTTAGTGCTTTCCACGATGTCATTAGGAAAAGAAAACTGGAAGCTTTGCACTTTGAGTTCTCCTTTGCCTCATTCACCTCTTCCTGGGCCAGATTTTCATCTGTATCCTTTTGCTATAATCAACCACAACCACGAGCATCCTAGCAAACGACTGAACCTTGAGGATGATCTTTCAGACTCTCCTGGAATCTCAACTGATGTCACAATGGAGGGTCATCTTGGGAAGCCCTGAACTCTGTATAGGAACTGTTACTAGTTCCACTTTAAAGTAGAATAACATGAGTCGCAGAGATGTTAGGTCACTAGAAATTGGCAAAGCCAGGATTACCCACTATATATAGAGAAATCCAAGAAATATATGTGGGAATGCATGCTAAGGGTGGGTGTAGAATAATGGTGGAAGGAATATAAAGTTAGATCAGGCTGAATTTATTAATATGGACCCACTAAACAGAAATATTGGGTTTAACACTGCAGCTAGGGGAATTAGAAAGGGCTCTAATGATTCATTTGTTTGATTGGTTGAAAACAGTACCATGAGGTGGCCTACTCTATGTGAAGTTGAAATGTCAGAACAGATCACTGGTAAAGAAAATCCAGCTCTGCAAAGCAGAACCCAGACTGGAGGTGTTCGACTAAAGATAATAGATTCCAGATCCCTCAAGGGCGGACTTTAGGATTCAGGACAGATAGTAAACCCCAAGCAGCAGATGAGCATGTCAAATCTGTGTTCCAGAAGCCAGCCCCACACTGCTACAGCCAAGCCTCAGATTTCAACTCCAAATCCCAGAATCTAGGCTCCAGAAACCCAGCTCCAGGTTCTGTACTCCCACACTCTAGAATTCAGGCAAATGTCTAGAATGGTGGTTCTCAAACATTTTCCATCTCAGGACATGTTTACACTCTTAAGAATTATTGAGCTGGGGCCAGGCGCTATGGCTCACACCTGTAATCCTAGTACTTTGGGAGACTGATGCGGGCAGATCATGAGGTCAGGAGATCAAGACCATTCTGGCCAACATGGTGAAATCCTCTCTACTAAAAATACAAAAAAAAAAAAAAAAAAAAGCTGGGTGTGGTGGCACACACCAGTAATCCCAGCTACTCAGGAGGATGAGGCAGGAGAAGCACTTGAACATGGGAGGCGGAGATTGCAGTGAACCGAAATTGTGCCACTGCACTCCTGCCTGGTGACAGAGCAAGACTCTGTCTCAAAAAAAGAAAAAAAAAAAGAATTATTGGGCCAGGCACGGTGGCTCATGCCTGCAATCCCAGCACTTTGGGAGGACAAAGCAGGTGGGTCACCTGAGGTCAGGAGTTTGAGACCAGCCTGGCCAACATGGTGAAACCCCATCTCTACTAAAAATACAAAAATTAGTTGGGCATGGTGGCAGGCACCTGTAATCACAGCTACTCAGGAGGCTGAGGAAGGAGAATCACCTTAACCCAGAAGGCAAAGGTTGCAGTGAGCCAACATTGTGCCACTGCACTCTAGCCTGGGTAACAAGAACAAAACTCCATTGGAAAAAAAAAAAAATTACTGAGGGCCTTCCTTGGATTTTTGTTTATATTAACTGCCAAGACCAGCTCAGTTGGGGAGACCCTAACCCAGCAGCACTAGAGGAATTAAAGACACACACACAGAAATATAGAGGTGTGAAGTGGGAAATCAGGGGTCTCACAGCCTTCAGAGCTGAGAGCCCCAAACAGAGATTTACCCACGTATTTATTAACAGCAAACTAGTCATCTATAGATACTGAATTAACTAAAAGTATTCCTTATGGGAAACAAAGGGATGGGCTGAATTAAAGGAATAGGTTGGGCTAGTTAACTGCAGCAGGAGCATGTCCTTAAGGCACAGATCGCTCATGCTATTGTTTGTGGCTTAAGAATGCCTTTAAGTGGTTTTCTGCCCTGGGCGGGCCAGGTGTTCCTTGCCCTCATTCCTGTAAACCCACAACCTTCCAGCTTGGGCCTTAGGGCCATTATGAACACGTTACAGTGCTGCATAGATTTTGTTTATGGCCAGTTTATGGCCAGATTTTGGGGGGCCTGCTCCCAACAATTAACTATATCTATTGATATATTCCACAGTAGACCCCCACAGCAGCCACAGCGACCCCCACCCAAGGAGAGTCTGAGCTTAGACATGCCTAACCCTGCCCCCACCTGACGGTCTTTCTCTACCTGCCCTGGTAGCCAAAGACAAAGGACATAATCTCTTGGAAGTTCTCTGGCCCCATCCACCATCTGAGAAACCGGAATGCTTATCCAGATGACCCTAGGGCAAGCCGTTTTCCTCCCTGTACTACTGCAGCTGATGCTGTCTTGAAAGTGTCACCTCCTGGCTGGAGGCTAACCAACACAAAACCTGCACACTAAAAAATAATACAACCAAGGACTAGTTCACCAACAATGGATCCAAACCAAAAAGAAATCTTTGAAATTGCCAGAAAAAAAATTCAGAAGATCGATTATTAAGCTACTCAAGGAGGCACCAGAGAAAGGTGAATACCAACTTAAAGAAATTTAAAAAGTGTTACAGGATACGGACAGAAAAATCTCCAGAGAAATAGCATAAATCAAAAACAATAACAACTTCTGGAAATGAAGGACACATTGAGAGAAATGCAAAATACACTGGAAAATCTCAGCAATAGAATCAAACTAGTAGAAGAAAGAACTTCAGAGCCCAAAGACAAGACTTTTGGATAAACCCAATTCAACAAAGACAAAGAAAAAAGAATTTTAAAAAAACGAACAAGACCTCCAAGAAGTTTGGGATTATGTTAAATGACCAACCTAAGAATAATTCATGTTCCCAAGGAAGAACAGAAATCTAAAAATTCGGAAAACATATTTGAGGGGAATAATCGAGGAAAAACTTCTTTGGCCTTGCTAGAGATCTAGATATCCAAATACAAGAAGCTCAAAGAACACCTGTGAAATTCATTACAAAAAGATGACCACTGGTCGGGCGTGGTGGCTCATGCCTGTAATCCCAGCATTTTGGGAGGCTGAGGCAGGGGGATCACGAGGTCAGGAGATCGAGGCCATCCTGGCTAACACAGTGAAACCCCATCTCTATTAAAAATACAAAACATTAGCCGGGTGTGGCAGAGCGTGCCTGTAATCCCAGCTATTCAGGAGGCTGAGGTGGAAGAGTCGCTTGAACCTGGAAGGTGGAGGTTGCAGTGAGCCGAGATCGTGCCACTGCACTCCAGCCTGGGCGACAGAGTGAGACTCCATCTCAAAACAAAACAAAAAGATGACCACCTAGGCGCATAGTCATCAGGTTATCCAAAGTCAAGATGAAGGAGCATCAGGTAACTTATAAAGAAAACCTATTAGATTGACAGCAGATTTCTCAGCAAAAACCCTACAACCTAGAAAGGATTGGGGTCCTGCCTTTAGCCTCCTCATACGAAACAATTATCAGCCAAGAATTTTGTATTCAGTGAAACTATTGGCAGAGCACACAAAGCCTCCGGGTCAGAGACAAAGGACTTTATTACTTATGGCACAGCAGGTAGCTTGAGGTTCATGTTCAAATGGGCTCACCTTGCCCCCCAGGTCCCATAGGGATGATTGGAGTGGCTCAGGCATATGATGTGCTCACAGTGGTTCGTGTCAATGCTGGGGAACCCCTGTTTACATGTGTTTACAGATCTTCAATCTTATAAGGGAGATGCAAGGAAATCTGCCTGACTTTGGACCTCAGGGAGATATTATCTTTGTTATCTTGGACTGCTGATCCACCTGCCCTGGAAGGACATACTGTATTTACTATCCTAGCCAATAAATAAATCATTATAGAAGGACATTATCTTTATTGTCTAAGACAGTAAACAAACATGTTCTGATGCTCTAGAGAAACATCCGTAAAAAGACAGTCCGGAACTAAAAAGTGGCTAATACCTTTTTCAGGAGACAGGCAGAAAGGTAAGACAGCCATGGATAACTGTCTCCTAACACCATTCAGTTCACACTCTCGGTGCTTCCCCACAGGATAAATAATCTCAGGCTTCCCAACCAGGCATTCAAAGTGCAGGCATTTGGTCTGGGATACAAAACCCAGCCCCAGTTTGTATTTTTTTTTTTTTTTTTTTGGAGACAGTCTCACTCTGTCACCCAGGCTGGAGTACAGTGGTGTGATCTTGGCTCACTGTAACCTCCAGCCCGCCGCAGGTTAAGCGATTCTCCTGCCTCAGCCTCTTGAGTAGCTGGGATTATAGGCACACACCACCACACCTGGCTAAGTTTTGTATTTTTAGTAGAGACCATGTTGGCCAGGCTGGTCTCAGACTCCTGACCTCAAGTAATTCACCTGCCTCAGCCTCCCAAAGTGCTGGGATTACAGGCATGAGCCACCACGCCCAACCCGTTTGCTTTTTTTTCATTCATTTTAGAGACAGTCTCACTCCATTGCCCAGGCTGGATACAGTGGCACAACAATAGCTCACTGTAACCTTGAACTCTTGGGTTCAAGCAATCCTCCTGTCTCAGCTTCCTCAGTAGCTGGGGCTACAGGCATGTGCCACCATGCCCAGCTAATTTTTGTTTGTTTGTTTGTAGAGACAGAGTCTCACTATGCTGCTCAGGCTGGTCTCGAACTCCTGGGCTCAAGCAATTCTCTCACCTCACCCCTTTAGAGTATCTGGGACCACAGGCGTGTGCCACCACACCCAGCCTCATTTGTCTATTTCTCACTCACTTCCTGGTTCTGTTCTCCTTCCCTTCCTCTTTCCCATGTCTGTTTCTCACTCTCTCTCTCTTTCTCTCTTTCTTTCTCTTTCTCTCTTCCTTCCTTCCTTCCTTCCTTCCTTCCTTCCTGCCTTCCTTCCTCCCTTCCTTCCTTCCTCCCTTCCTTTCTCTCTCTCTCTCTTTTTTTTTCTTTTTTCTGAGTCTCACTCTGTCATCCAGGCCGGAGTGCAGTGGTGCCAGAATCAGCTCTCTCCAACTTACATCTCCCAGGTTCAAGTGATTCTTCTGCCTCAGTCTCCCAACTAGCTGGGATTACAGGTGCGTGCCACCATTCATGGCTAATTTTTGTATTTTTAGTAGAGATAGGGTTTCACCATGTTGGCCAGGCTGGTCTTGAACTCCTGAGCTCAAGTGATCTGCCCGCCTCAGCCTCCTAAAGTGCTGGGATTGCCGGGCGCGAGCCACCACGCCTGACCTGACCCTGTCTGTCTCATGCTATCTTCTCACTCCCTGTTTCTCACCGTTTTCTGCCTTCACCATTCCCTCCCTCTTTGATGCCTCTTCCTCACTCCAGTCCTTACTTTATCTCTTCTACACTCCCCGACTCCGCCCTCCTTTGTTTTTGCCGGGTTCCTATTCCTCCAGGCTTCTCTTTCCAGCTCCCCCATGTCTCCTTCTCTACACAGGAAGCACCGGTCTAAAAAGGTGAATGCTCCTGCAGTAAACAATCATCTTGAGACCCATCTGGCCAAGGCTAGAGCCCCCACCAGCCCTCCTGACCTGCGTCCTGAGGTGTGGAGTCAGGTGCAGGGGAGAAAGGAAGCTTCAGTGACAGGTATAGACCAGTGGTTCCCCAATGGGGCAAACTCGTCCCCTCCACCCGCCCCACCCTCCTCCACCCACCCAGGGGTACACTGGCATTTTCCGGTAATATCATCTCATTCCGGTTCTGCAAAGACACACATAAGACGGGGCATGTTATTTGTGGGGTGCAGAGATGGAGGAAGAGTGGGGTCCACCCTGGGAGAGTGCACAGTGACACATGGTAATGCTCTCCAGGGACCACTGAGAGGGAGCTGGGGACACAACGTACCACACACACAGCAAGGGTGGAGCTAAAACTCGGCAAGAGCCACATTATTCTTTTTTGTTGATTTGTAATTTTTGTGGGTACATAGTAGGTGGATGTATTTATGGGGTACGTGAGATATTTTAATACAGGCATGTAATGTGGAATAATCACATCAGGGTAAATGGGGTATCCATTACCTCAAGCATTCACCCTTTGTGTTACAAACAATCTAATTACATTCTTTTCGTTGTTTTTAAATGCACAACTAAATTATTATTGACCATAGTCACCCTGTTGTGTTATTACTAGATCTTACTCTATTTCCTTATTCGCATTTTCCCACTACCCACACACCCCCACCCTTCCCAGCCTCTGATAATCATCCTTCTACTTTCTTTTTTTTTTTTTTTTTTTTTTTTGAGACGGAGTCTTGCTCTGTCGTCCGGGCTGGAGTGCAGTGGCCGGATCTCAGCTAACTGCAAGTTCAGCCTCCCAGGTTTACGCCATTCTCCTGCCTCAGCCTCCGGAGTAGCTGGGACTACAGGCCCCCGCCACTTCGCCCGGCTAGTTTTTTTTTTTGTATTTTTAGTAGAGACGGGGTTTCACCGTGTTAGCCAGGATGGTCTCGATCTCCTGACCTCGTGATCCGCCCGTCTCGGCCTCCCAAAGTGCTGGGATTACAGGCTTGAGCCACCGCGCCCGGCCCCATCCTTCTACTTTCTATCTCTGTTAACTCAGTTGGTTTTCTTTTTGTTTTTTGTTTTTTTTTGTTTTTGAGATGGAGTCTCGCTCTGTCTCCCAGGTCGCTGGAGTGTACTGGCGAGGTCTCGGGTCACCACAACCTCCTCCTCCCAGGTTCAAGCAGTTCTGTGCCTCAGCCTTCCGAGTAGCTGGGATTACAGGCACGCGCCACTGCGCCTGGCTAATTTTTGTATTTTTAGTGCAGACGGGGTTTCGCCATGTTGGCCAGGCTGGTCTTGAACTCCCAACCTCAGGTGATCCACTCGCCTCAGCCTCCCAAAGTGCTGGGATTACCAGCGTGAGCCACCGCACCCGGCAACTCAATTGTTCTAATTTTTAGCTCCCACAAATAAATGAGAACCTGTGAAGTTTATCTTCTGTGCCTGACTTATTGCACTTAACATCATAACCTCCAGTTCCATCCATGTTGCAGATGACAGGCTGTCATTCTTGTTGATGGCTGAATAGTGCTCCGTTGTGTATATGCACCACATTTTCTGTATCCATTCATCTGTTGATGGACACTTAGGTTGTTTCCAGATCTTAGCTATTGGGAATAGTGCCGCAATAAACATCATTCTTGGCAATACCACAGCCAGCATTCCCGCACTGGGAGGTGGGGTGTTCCATGACATTTTACAAACAATCTCAGCCTGGGCAACATATCAAGACCCTATCTCTACCAAAAAAAAAAAAATTAAAAATTAGCCAGGCACGGTGGCACACACCTGTAGTCCCAACTACTTGGGAGGCTGATACCAGAGGATCACTTAAGCCCAGGAGTTTGAGGTAGCAGTGAGCTGTGATTGCACCATGACACTCCAGCCTGGGCAACACAGCAAGACCCCAACTCTAAAAAATAAAAACTAAAAGAAGCTGACAGGATCACGGGGAAAGGGGAGCAGAAACACAGACATGGGGAAAGTGAGCAGCAGTCACGGCAGGGAGAAGACACACATTTGCCCAGCTCTCTCCTCCCTCAGACCCCCCAGCCCCTCTCCTTCAGACCCAGGAGTCCAGGACCCCAGCCCCTCCTCCCTCAGACCAGGAATCCCAGCTCCCAGACTCTCCTCTCTCAGACCCAGGAGTTCAGGCACCAGCCTCTCCTCCCTCAGACCCAGGAGTCTGGGCCCCCAGCCCCCTCCTCCCTCAGACTCCCCAGCCCCTCCTCCTTTAAACTCAGGGGTTCAAGACCCCATCCCCTCCTCCCTCAGATCCAGGAGCAAACCTCCTATGAACAAATGCAGAAGGGAAGCTTCCAGAAAGGGAGGAGGACGGAGCTGGAAAGTGGGCTGGGGGCTCAGGACTCTGGAGAAGAGGTCTATGGGTGGGGGTGGAACACACAGAGGAAGAAGCAGGCAGGGCAGGCCTTTCTCTCCCAGCCCCAGAGTGCGGGATCCAGGAGTCCGGGCCCCAGCCCCACCTCCCTAAGATCCCCCAGTCCCTCCTCCCACAGACCCAGGAGTCCAGGCCCCCAGCCCCTCCTCCCTTCTGGGTTTGCTTCAGACCCAGAAGCAAACCTCCTATGAACAAATATACAGTTGGTGCCACCTATTGGTAGGACAAAAGAAGAAATGATGCAGGTTTTTCTGCCTCCTACCCTCCAGCTTCCCCCAGTACAGCCCAGGAAACAAAGTCTCAGAGAAGAACTGGTCTGTGTGTGGCATTCTCTTTGCTTGATGTCGCACTCTCATACCAGCATCTCACACATCCATTTCCTCTCCCTGGGCCTCAGCTCCCCCATCTTTAAAACAGGGGTCTTGATAAAGGGGTCACAGGGATTCAGAAAAAGATACCACATCTGGCAGATCAAAACAGTGGCTTCTGGCCAGGCGTGGTGGCTCATACCTGTAATCCTAATACTTTGGGAGGCCAAGGCGGGTGGATCACTTGAGGTCAGGAGTTCAAGACCAGCCTGGCCAACACCGTGAAACCCCATCTCTACTAAAAATACAAAAATTAGCTGGGTGTGGTGGTGGGTGCCTGTAATCCCAGCTACTCAGGAGGCTGAGGCAGGAGCATCACTTGAACCCGGGAGGCGGAGGTTGCAGTGAGCCGAGATTGCGCCACTGCACTCCAGCCTGGGCAAAAAGAGGGAGACTCTGTCTAAAAATAAAAAAAAAAAGATAAAACCACAGTGGTTTCTTCCAGTCCCGAATCTGCTGCTGCCCAACTGTGTCTTCTGAGAAACACCCCCACACAACCACTCCTCCCCAGGGTTCAGTTTCCAAGGGCCATAGGACAGACTGATAATGGCCCAGCACTCACTCAGTGCTAGGCACAGATTTCAAGCATGAACACCACAAAACGCTCCTACAGAAGAAGGAGGAGCAATTATTACCCCCACTTTATAGTGAGGCAGCTGAGGCACAGAGAGGCTAAGTGACTTGCCTGAGGGTGCCCAGTATTATGGGACAGAGGCAGAACTCAAACCCGGGCCACCTGGCTCCAGCGGCCACATCTGAATCACATGCCCTGTTAACCGGTCTTGCAAGCGTCAGCCTGATTTTATGATTTGCACACCTGTTCCATGGATATGACCTCATCCAACCCCTGTGAGGTCCCTCCCATTTCCACCCCACCCCAACTGAAGACTTCACAGATGAGCACCTGACACCCATAGAGCTGACGCTTCCCACAAGGGGCACCAGGACCCCGAGAGCCATTCTCTTGATCCCACTTCTGCAGCCTGGGTGACCTTCACCAATAGCCCCCGCACTCCCATCTGTTCATATGTAGAATGAATGAATCGTCGTAATTTACTATATGCTCTGAGCTCCTAACACAAACTAAGTCGTTACTCCTCGAAAAACTCTACAAGAGGATCCTCTGATTTTAAGGATAAGAAACTGAGACACAGAGAAGAAAAGACACTTACCAGGGTCTCCCAAAATAGTAAGTAGTAGAACAGAGATCTGCGCCCATGCTGTCTGGATCCAGACCCAGCGCCCTGAAACAGCAGCTTGTCCGTGAAACTAAGTTAGAGGAGGGCTAGCACCTCATGGGGAGCCCCTTCAGGCACCACGAGTCCAGTCCCGCTCCCAAGGTGGGCAGTCTGCAGTCCCCCTGAGAAGGGGGTCTGAGGGGAGGTTTGTTCCAGCGGGGGAATCTCAAAGGGCTTCAAACTGCAGGCTGAGAAGCCGGGACCTTGCACAGGGGTGACGGGGAGCTGCAAGGGAAGGCTGTGAGCAGGGGAGGGGCGGGGCGAGCTCCAAGTGCAGAAAGACCCTCTGGGGCCACGTGGTGACCGACAGGAGGCTGTCCTCCCGGACAGGAGGGGCGAGGGTCCAGAGAGAGAGGGGGACGTCTGGGCTGGAGCCAGGCCAAGGGGACAGAGAGGAGGGGACGGGGCAGAGGGAGGCAGGGGCCGAAGGGACAAGGCTGGGGACTGATGGGCTGTAGGGCATAAGGGGAGAGATGGGGCAAGGTCAGTGCCAAGGGCGTCTGGCCGAATAACTGGGTGGTCGATGACGCTCCCCTGAGATGGAGAACATGGAAGAACAGGGAAGGAGGGTTTGGGGAAATAGAACAATGAGTTGGGACACGGTGAGTGAGAGGGGCCTAGCGACCTTGGTGCAGGGGGCGCACAGGAGCAGGTGGCTGCCCAAGCCGGAGTTCAGGGTCAGATGGAGGAGACCTGCGTGGTTGGTGGATGAACCACGGGAGTTGATGAAAGACTCCTAGAGAATGTTCTCAGGAGGAGTGGGGCAAAGGCGGGACTCAGGCCGTGGTGGGCGGGACCCAGGCCGCGGTGGAGGTGAAGGACGTCCGGGGACACGTCCAGGAGGACATCGATCGCGCCGGCCTGAGCGGGCCACCATGGGCGGGGGCGGGGCGCTGACGTCACTGCGTGGGGGCGGGGCTGCGGGAGCCGCTGGCTGCACGCCCTCCAGGGAGCCGCGCGCAGACTGGGTGCGCGCCTGGGTTCCGCGCAGCGGGAGCGCCCTCAGTGTCTCCGTCTGTATCGGGGTACTTCATTAGGAGGAGAAGCACGTGAGATCGTGACGGAAAGCGCTTAACACAGACCTGGCACCGAGGAAGCCCCAGGGGCTCTGCTCCTTCCCCTTGTCACCACTGCTCCCCAACAGAGGGAGGCGGCTGCAGGGGTGGCGGCGAACTGGCCCACCCGGCGTCCCGCAGTCGGAACACTGATTCCTCTCCCGCGTGGTCTCTCGCTTCTGCAGCAGCCTTGCTTGTGCTGCCCCCTGTCTGGGCCTCAGTTTCCTCCATATTCAGCAGGAAGCCATAAGGTTACCAATACAACCACCTCGCGGGGCTGCCCGGAGCCTGAGTGAGATCCTACAAAGCGAGCACTTGGCACGGGGGAGTGGCCTGCAGCCGCATTCCATAAACAGGGCTGCTTAGCTGAAGCGGTGGCCCAGGGTGAGGCCACAGACTTTCAGCATGAATTTGTGGGGAGGGAGGCAAAGGGACATAGGAGTTCTAGAATAGCTTCCAACCTGGGAATCTATTATGTCTGCCGGTCTGGGCTTGTAGAATATCTGGAGACCCGACATTCTACAATGCATGAGGTTTCTGGGGACTCCAGAGCGCCCAGTGTTCTAAGGTTCAAGAGTGTTTAGAGCTCTGTGGTTTTAGGCTATTCTAAAATCTTACGTTCCAGAGTGTCCTAGACTGCCAGAATGTCTTAGGGCCTGTGATTTTAGAATCTGAAAGTCTGATATTCTAGAAATTCCAGGGGCCTATAATTCTAGAATGGCTGAATCCCATGTGATGACTCTTTCCCATAAAGATGATGGCTCCACACATGGGGAGGTCCCATCCTTCACTGGCGACCTGAGGTCAGTCCCTCCTGTCTCGGGACCTCCTCATTAATTAAGCCAAAATAGACTCTAGACAATTGCTTGGGGCCCTCTGGGGTTCTGAGACGTCGGAAGCCAGCCTCAAATACCCAAAGCCTTGGGTCATCTCAGTGACGATCTCCAACCTCTGGAATGCAGAATCCAGATTTCAAGCTCTAGAACCCAGAAATAAGACTACAGGACCAGAATAGAGACCCTAGTTTCCCAGACTCTAAATTCAGACTCTACAGTCAAGATTCTAACAGTCTCAGAATTGTGAAAACCAGGTCCCTGTCTCTCAATCCAGCCTTTTTAAATTTTTATGTATGTATGTATGTATGTATGTATGTACGTATGTATTTATTTATTTTGATTTTTAGTAGAGATGAGGTCTTGCTATGTTGCTCAGGCTGGTCTCAAACCCTTCAGTTCCAGTAATCCTCCCACCTTGGCCTCTCAAAGGCATGAGTCACTGGGCAGCCACAGTCCAGCTTTTAAATGCAAAACACAGATTTGAAACTCCAGACTTTCTGCTCCAAAGTCTACCCTTGAAAGCTCAGAGCCTAGATCCACCCTGTAGAATCCAGACCCCAAGGTGGGCACGGTGGCTCATGCCTGTAATCCCAGCACTTTGGGAGGCCAAGGATGGCATATCACTTGAGATGAGGAGTTCAACACCAGCCTGGCCAACATGGTGAAACCCTCTCTCTACTAAAAATACAAAAATTAGCTGGGTGTGATGGCGGGCGCCTGTAATCCCAGCTACTCAGGAGGCTGAGGCAAAAGAATCGATTGAACCCAGAAGCGGACGTTGCAGTGATCTGAGATCACGCTACTGCACTCCAGCCTGGGTGACAAAAGTGAAACTCCATCTCAAAAACAAACAAACAAAAAAATCCAGACCCCACAATTCAAAATCCCAAATCTACCATTTGTAGTCTAGGCCCCAGGCTTCTCATAGCTGGTGCAAAGTTTTCCAGCCTTGAGTGCCAGATTCCAAACACCAGATTCCAGGCTCCTACTCTGGGCTCTAGATTCGAATGCCCCACGATCCAGAATCCAGGTTCAAGATCTGTCACTCAAAGGCCCGACTCCAGGATCCAGATTCCAGACCCCAAGCCCAAGAACTCAGACTTTGAAAGCCACATTCCAAACTGCAGGTCATTAATCTCCAACTCAAGATCCCCAAATCTGGAATCCAAGACCCAGATCCAGAACCAAAGATCTGGATCCAGAACCTGGGATCCAGAACTCTGCCCCAAGCCCAAGAACAGTGACTCTAGGATCCAGTTTCCACACTCCAGACCCCAAATTCCAGACCCTGTCTTTTGATCTCCTCCTAATTTCTGTTTTTGTCCTCCTGTCCCCTCCCCCTGGAGGAACTGCCCCTGGTGGAGAATTCCTCCTTGTAGACTCAGACAACAGCTTCAACCTAATAAATGCTCATTAGGCCAAGTCTCCCACCCCACCAGCCACCAAGGCGTCTCTGCCTGTAAATCTGACTCTCAGCCACCTCCCACCCCACCCTACACCACCACACCCCCAGACCCAGCTGGGACTGAGAGCTTATAAATTCAGGCATCCTGGTGCCTGCTCCCTTTCTTCTGGCACCCAAGCTACCCTAGATGCTGCTGGAGGACCTGGAGGAGGTGAGAGCTTTGAGACAAGACTGGAGGGAGGGGCAAAGGGGAGATTCACTGTGCCCTGGTCTCAAGGGGAAACGTCAGCCACCCTGGGAGAACTGAGTGTCAAGGGCATGGGTAGATCCACGTGTCCTTTACCAACTCCCCAAATTGAACCTGAACCAAGAAAAAGTCCTGGAATGGCCAGAAGGAGCTGCAGTGGTGGGGAGGGAGGGGGATGGAGTAGATCAGGAGGACGTCCCTGAAGCGCTTGTACCAGAGCCAAGAACATGGTCAGGAGTGATCACGGGTTCAAGTCAGTTCAGCACAACCTCCCGGAGGCCTCCTGTGTACCAGGCCCCAGGCGGGGCAGTGCTGAGGACACAGAAGGAATCTGACCTGAGCCCCATCTTCAAGGCCCCCAGATGGGGAGAAGAACAGGCCAGACCTCAACAAGTATGGGGCATCTGTGCTGTGATGGAGGCAGAATGGGTGCTGTGGGATTCAGGGGAGACATCTGTTTGGTGTTGGGGCCTCCCAGAAGAGGTGGGGGCAGAGTCTCAGAGGACAAAGATGAATTTGGAAGAGATGGGGAAGAAGGACTTTAATTCACTCCCAAAGCTTCTTGAGGCCTCTCGTGAGCAGGGCCCTACAGTACTGGAGACCCAGAGTGGAGTCAGACCAGCTCCTCAGGAGCTGCCAGTTTAGAGGGGGAGGCAGACACCACTGAGGTTCAGGGGAGGTCAGAAAAGGCCTCAAGGAGGAAGCAGGGCTGGAAGGGAATGGCATTGGATATGTGGTGGGAGGAACAGCCTGAGCATGAAATGGCAGGAGGAAAAATGGCAGCACTGTCTGCGTCTAGGACAAGGTCATGGGAGACCCGGGCAGAGGGGCTGGAAGGGAAGAAGCCACTTTTGTCCTTGAGAGTGAGGCTGGGGCCAGGCAACTCACGCCTGTAATCCCAGCACTTTGGGAGGCTGAGGCGGGTGGATCACTTGAGGTCAGGAGTTCAAGACCAGCCTGGCCAACATGATGAAACTTCGTCTCCACTAAAATTACAAAAATTAGCTGAGCGTGGTGGCACATGCCTATAATCCCAGCTACTGGGAGGCTGAGGCAGGAGAACTGCTTGAACCCAGGAAACAGAGGTTGCAGTGAGCAGAGATCATGTCACTCCACTCCAACCTGGGCGGCAGAGCCTGACTCCATCTCAGAAAAAAAAAAAAAAGAAAGAAGAAGAAGAAGAAAAAGAGAGAGAGAGAGAAAAAAAGAAATTGAGGCTGAAGGGCTGGACTTTATCCTGGTGGTGCTGAGGATCCACGGAGGGTGGTGAGCAGGGGAGGGGAGGGGCACAGTCAGCTCCAGATGTGGAAAGATCCTTTGGGGTCATGGGTGGAGGGCAGGCTGGTGGAGGGGACTGGACTGGATGGGGACCCAAAAGGCCAGATAAGAGGTTGGGATAGGCCAGGCATGGTGGCTCACACCTGTAATCCCAGCACTTTGGTGGGTGGATCACGAGGTCAGGAGATTGAGACCATCCTGGCTAACATGGTGAAACTCCGTCTCTACTAAAAAATAAATAAATAAATAAATAAAACAAACAAATAAATACAAAAAATTAGCCAGGAGTGGTGTTGGGCACCTGTAGTCCCAGCTACTCAGGAGGCCGAGGCAGGAGAATGGCATGAACCTGGGAGGCGGAGCTTGCAGTGAGCTGACATCGTGCCACTGCACTCCAGCCTGGGCGACAGAGTGAGACTCCGTCTCCAAAAAAAAAAAAAGAGGTTGGAATAGGTGTCCTTGGTAATGGAGAGAGATCCAGGGGCTGGTAGCATGGTGCTGGGGGCTGACAGGTGGAGGAGGGGGGATGGGGTCTGTCCCAGTGCCTAGAGGAAGAGTAAACCTTCCAGAGATGGGGGACCAAGAAGGAAGCGCAGAGTGGGGTTGGCAGGAGGGGTTACCGGTGGTCAGAAGAAATTTATTAACAGTGGGTGGGATAAGTCTGTGTCTGGAGGGATCCTGGTGGAGGCAGAAGGGTCCTGCCTCACCTGGATTCTCTCCCTCCCTCCCCAGACTGCAGCCGAACCCTGGTCCCTCCTCCACAATGTGGCTTCTCCTCACTCTCTCCTTCCTGCTGGCATCCTCAGGTGAGGTGGCCCCAGGAGGGGGCCAGGTCTGTGGGAGCAGGTACCCCCTTCCCATGCATGTCTGGGCCCGTGATCTGCCAGCCCCTACCTCACCCAGAGACGACTAAAGATCCTCCCTTCACCCTCCACCTCCACCTGCACCAATGTCCCTAAGCCCTTACCGTCAGGCGCTGGTGCTGCTGCTCTGGAGTCGCTATGCTGCCTGGGGCCTCTCGCTTCTCATGACAAGGAACACGGTCCTGGGGTTACACAAACCTGAGCTGAGTCCTGGGGCAGCGGCTTCCTTGCTCTGTGTCCTTGAGGGAACTGCTTCACCTCTCTGGGCTTTGCGTGTCTTCTCTATCAGACAGCACCGCTTGAGACAGTAACTGTGAGGTCTCAATAGCATAACAGAGGTAATATACATAGTAAGCAATACACAAGTGCTAAGAGGCCAAGAGCACAGACAGACTCCAGCTTGAGTCCCACACTTGCCACTCCCTGTCTCTCACAGCGTCTTTGAGGGGATTAAATGTGATTGTGTGTGAGAGAGGAGCCCAAGCCTGGCCCAGGTAGTGCCCCTTCAGGTGTGCAAGCCAGGCATGGTGCTTAGAGCTTCCACACAACGTCTATATGTGGTGGGCACCACCGACCTCACTGGACAAGGGAAGGGGCTCTGGCTCAGAGAGGGACAGCCACATCAAGGTCACCCTGGGTGGCAGGCAAACTCCAGACTGAACTCAGCTGCCACACACCAAGAAATTAATTGTAACCTGATGCCTCTCCTCTGGAGGAATTGAGAGGGATAGACTTTCATTAACATTCTGCCACAAATGACCCTCACTCCTGAGGGCCCCTCAGACCCCCACCCTCCAGCCTCCCCTCTGGCTGTCTCTGTGCACTCGCCTACCTGTCTCCTACCTGCCTGCTGCACCCAGCTGGGGCCTCCACCTTCCTCTGGCTTGGACTGGTCAGGTGCAGCCTCGGTGCCCAGCTGTTCAGTCCATACCCTCCGCCCTTCGGAGGGCAACCTCACCCTTCCTTTGTTAAGCCCTTTGTCTACCACATCCGCATTCCCCTGGTCTCATGGGGGCCTTTGGCCCAGTTCCTGACTGTGATGGGCAGAGTGTGGGCATTTGGTCTGGCTGTGCAAATCCTGACCCTGTGTGGGCGGGGGTGTGCATGGCTTCAACCTCGAGGGAGCACAACCCCATTGACCAGTGGAGAGGGTCCTGGTCCTGTGACCTTGAATGTCTCTAATTATGTCCTTAAGCATAATGCCATTCTGTGTGTATGTGTGTGTGTGTGTGTGTGTGTGTGTGTGTGTGTACATGCACGTGCGCAGTGGGTATACAAGGCCCTGTATGTTCACATCCTCTCCACATGCATGAACCAGATCCCCATATGTGAAACCCAATCAGTGACCTTGAACGCCACAGATCTGGCTTGGGGGCTGATCCAGAGATGGATAAATATGTCCTGTCCTGGCTGCCTCTGGCTGCGGCTGCATGTCTTTGACCTTGAATGCCCAGCCCCATGTCTGGGTGCTGCCCCAGACAGCAAGTCAACATCTGAGAGTTGGCCTGCTGGATTAGTGTCTGCAGCTCTAACTCTAGAAAACGGCTTGTGGGTGAATCACGGTTTTAACCTTGACTTTTTTTTTTTTTTTTTGGGGGGAGACTCTGTCTCCCAAGCTGGAGTTCAGTGGTGCAATCTCAGCTCACTGCAACCTCTTCCTCCCAGGTTCAGGCAATTCTGTCTCCGCCTCCCGAGTAGCTGGGATTATAGGCACGCACCACCATGCCCGGCTAATTTTTGTATTTTTTTTTTTTTTTTCTTTTTAGTAGAGACAGGGTTTTCCACGATGTTGGCCGGGCTGGTCTCAAACTCCTGACCTCAGGTGATCCACCCACCTTGGCCTTGGCCTCCCAAAAAGTTGAGATTATAAGCGTGAGCCACCACACCTGGCCAACCTTAACTATTTATTATATGTGGGTCTGTGCAGATGTCTAACTTACTTTGGCCATCTTCAGGATGGACCTGAACTTTCACATGTATGTCCCTATGACTAAATCCAGGTGTCATTTGTAAAAAACAACTAATATTTATTTATTTATATACATATATATATATATTTTTTTTTTTTTTTTTTTTTTTTTTTTTTTTCTGAGACGGAGTCTCGCTCTGTCACCCAGGCTGGAGTGCAGTGGCACAATCTCGGCTCACTGCAAGCTCCACCTCCTGGGTTCACGCCATTCTCCTGCCTCAGCCTCCCGTGTAGCTGGAACTACAGGCGTCCGCCACCGCACCCGGCTAATTTTTTTTTTTTTTTTTTTTTTTTTTTTTTTTTTTTTTGAGGCGGAGTCTCGCTCTGTCGCCCGGACTGGAGTGCAGTGGCCAGATCTCAGCTCACTGCAAGCTCCGCCTCCCGGGTTTACGCCATTCTCCTGCCTCAGCCTCCCGAGTAGCTGGGACTACAGGCGCCCGCCACCTCGCCCAGCTAGTTTTTTTGTATTTTTAGTAGAGACGGGGTTTCACCGTGTAGCCAGGATGGTCTCGATCTCCTGACCTCGTGATCCGCCCGTCTCGGCCTCCCAAAGTGCTGGGATTACAGGCTTGAGCCACCGCGCCCGGCCTAATTTTTGTATTTTTAGTAGAGACGGGGTTCACCGTGTTAGCCAGGATGGTCTTGATCTCCTGACCTTGTGATCTGCCCGTCTCGGCCTCCCATAGTGCTGGGATTACAGGCGTGAGTCACCGCGCCCGGCATAAAAACAACTAATATTTATTAAGTAGCTACAATGGGCCAGGTATCACTCACCATACATTCACACATGCACACACACACATACACATTCCTACCTCATCCTTACAGCAATCCTCATTTTACAGATGAGGAAACAGAGGCACAGAGAGGTCAAATAACTTACTCAAAGTTTCACAGCTAGTACATTCGAACCCAGGCTTAAGGACTCCTTCTTTGTCCAGACCCTATATGCAAGTGTCTGTGACACTGGATGCCAAGACTCACACTATATATGTTGAATTTAGGTCTGAACCATATCCAGTTGTGTGTGTGCTTGTGCATGCGTGTGTGTGTGTATTCGTGCATGCGTGTGTGTGTGTGTATTCATGTCTTAACCATCCATATTCATATACACATATGAACATCTGTGCTGTGATTCTTTTCTTTTTTTTGAGATGAAGTTTCACTCTTGTCACCCAAGCTGGAGTGCAATGGAGCAACCTCGGCTCACTGCAACCTCCGCCTCCCGGGTTCAAGCGATTTTCCTGCCTCAGCCTCCAGAGTAGCTGGGATAACAGGCACCCGCCACCATGCCAGCTAATTTTTTGTATTTTTATTAGAGACGGGGTTTCACCATATTGGCCAGGCTGGTCTCGAACTCCTGACCTCAGGCGGTCTACCTGCCTCAGTCTCCCAAAGTGTTGGGATTACAGGCATGAGCCACCGTGCCCAGCCTGTGCTGTGATTCTTGAAGCTGCAACCCATGTGCCTGCAAGTGAATTTCAGCTTTCAGTCCTGTCCATAGCTGTACCTAAGTTTGGAAGCTGGATGTGCATGTATGCATGTCCATGACCTTGTATGGCCACATCTGGGACTCACACTGCACACTGAACTTGGCTGACACGTCCAGACTCTGGGGCCAAGGCTGTGTCACACATACTGAGTGGCCACATCCGTTTGATGTCAGTGACAATTTGGTGAACTTGAAGGATTGGTTTCAAGTGACCCACTGTCTGAACCTGTATCCAGTACCCCTGTCTCCACCCCCAGCCACAGAGGACTTCTTGCCCTCTGGTCTGTTCCCCTTCCTGTCTCTCCCCGAGTCTTATAGCAAATGGAGTGGGGCCTAGAGTTTTGAGAAAACAGGCAGTGGTTGTAAATAACAGGGCAGGCGGGACGTGGTGGCTCACACCTGTAATCCCAGCGCTTTGGGATGCTGAGACGGGCAGAGCATTTGAGGTCAGAAGTTTGAGACCACCCTGGCTGACATGGTGAGACCTCGTCTCTACTAAAAATACAAAAATTAGCCAGGTGTGGTGGCAGGCACCTCAGCTACTCTTGGGAGGCTGAGGCGGGAGAATCACTTGAACCCAGGAGGCGGAAGTTGCAGTGAGCCGAGATCATGCCACTGCACTTCAGCCTGGGCAAAAGAGTGAGACTCCGTTAAAAATAAAACAAAACAAAAACCAGAGCAAGGTATCTTGAGAAGTTAGGGGAAAGGCATAGGCACATAGTAGTTAGGGTAGGGTGCAAGGAAGGTGTAGGAGGCGATGCAAAGGTCCCTGTCCTCAGGCATCCTCTACCCCTTCTCCTAGCAACCCAGGACGGTGACAAGTCGCTGGAAGGTGACGAGTGTGCACCCCACTCCCAGC
This sequence comes from Trachypithecus francoisi, assembly GCF_009764315.1. Classification (NCBI taxonomy): domain Eukaryota; kingdom Metazoa; phylum Chordata; class Mammalia; order Primates; family Cercopithecidae; genus Trachypithecus; species Trachypithecus francoisi. Next base: position 6,153,889 of record NW_022681457.1, on the reverse strand, counting down.
CATGGCAAGTGGCCCTCTATGAGCGTGGACGCTTTAACTGTGGCGCTTCCCTCATCTCCCCACACTGGGTGCTGTCTGCGGCCCACTGCCAAACCCGGTATGAAGGCAGGGCTCAGGGTCCTGAGGGAGCCTGGTGGCGGGGACGAGCTCGTAGGTTTGGGGGAAGACAGAGGCAGACGCCAGAACTCCTAGGTTCTGAAAGACGAGGAGGCTGGATGTCAAGCCTCTGGGTGAGGGGGGGGGGTGTTTCCAAGCCTTAGATCTCTGAAAGAGTAAGGAGAAGACTAGTTCCAGCTTTTGAGCCTCAGTTCTAGGGATGTGAGAATCCTGGAATCAGGGAGAGACCAGCAGGGGGCTGGGAGTAGTTGGAGGGGATAGAGTTCTAGGAGTGTGCCAGACTTCAGAGCATTTTGGCTTCAGGGTCTTGGGAAAAGGTAATGCGATGTCGAGATTCCTAAAGGGTCGGGGGACCTTGGGCTGCCCACTCTTTGATCCTTCTGTCCTCTACTTGCGGGTAACCACTGGCGGGAAAACCACTCGCCCGCACAGCTTCATGAGAGTGCGCCTGGGCGAGCACAACCTGCGCAAGCGCGATGGCCCAGAGCAACTACGCACCGCGTCTCGGGTCATCCCACACCCGCGCTACGAAGCGCGCAGCCACCGCCACGACATCATGTTGCTGCGTCTAGTCCAGCCCGCACGCCTGACCCCCCAGGTGCGCCCCGTGGTGCTACCCACGCGTTGCCCCCACCCAGGGGAGGCCTGTGTGGTGTCTGGCTGGGGCCTGGTGTCCCACATGGAGCCTGGGACCACCCGGAGCCCCCAGTCACAAGGTGCGTGAAAGGATGGAGCTGGATGCGAGGCCTCAAGGTATCCTATGCTCCAGGGCTCTTGGGCGGAGGGGACAAGGGCCAGAATTTATGGATCTGCTCCAAGTCCACTGTCCTCCCCAGTGAGTCTCCCAGATACGTTGCATTGTGCCAACATCAGCATTATCTCGGACACGTCTTGTGACAAGAGCTACCCAGGTCGCCTGACGAACACCATGGTGTGTGCAGGCGCGGAGGGCAGAGGCGCAGAATCCTGTGAGGTCAGAGCCCAGAGGGGCCCTCAGGCGGAAAAAGAGGGATGGAGACAGGTGTGGGAGTCTGGATGGGGTTGTATTTTCTTTGCTTTGGGCCAAAGAAGATGCTAGTGTTAGGCTTGGAGATGGAGTAGGAAGAGAAGTTAGAATAGGGGTGAGGTTGGAGTTGGGGTTATAGGTGGGGATTGCGATGTTTGAGGTGGATAATGTGATAGTTGGTTTGAGATGGTATGGGTTGGGGCTGAGAATGGGAATAGTTTGGTTTGATTTTGGGTGGAAAATATATTAGGATTGAATTGGGATGAGGTAGATTTTATTTGGAATGTAGAAGACACGAAGATTGAGATTGGATTTTGAGATGGGCATGGGTTTGGTTTGATTTTGAATGCTGAGGATGTGGGCTGAGTTGGATTTAACTTAGTTCAGTTGCACTGGGGTTGCATGAGGGTGAGATTGGACATAGGTTGGGTGAGTTGTATTGAGCTGTGTTGAACTGGGGTTGGGGTTGGGTTGGCTTCGTTTGGGATAAACTGGGATAAACTGGGGCAATCCCAATGAGTTGGGTTGGGATTCCCTGGGATGGGGATGGATTGGGTTTGGGGTGAGATTGCAAATGGTGATTAGGATGAGGATGAATGCACTGAATCCAGGAGGTTTCACTCAACCTGAGACCCCATCTTTTCCCCACAGGGTGACTCCGGGGGACCCCTGGTCTGTGGGGGCATCCTGCAGGGCATTGTGTCCTGGGGTGATGTCCCTTGTGACAACACCACCAAGCCTGGTGTCTATACCAAAGTCTGCCACTACTTGAAGTGGATCAGGGAAACCATGAAGAGGAACTGACGGTTCTGACCTATTACCTGTGCCCCTGACTGAGCAGAGGCCTCCACAGCTGGCCAGCAGCCCCACCTGTCATGGAACAGAATGGAGCCATCCCCCAAGACCCTGTCCAAGGCCCAGATGTTAGCCAAGGATTGTCCCACCTGAGGACAGAGCTGGCGCTCAAGGTCACCTGTTTAACGCCAAGATAACAAAGCACTGATCCAAGCTTCTCTGTAGGAATTTCTGTGACTTTTTTCTGGGGTCAAAGGGAAACCCAGAGACACTGTACACTGTTCCTTTTCACCCACCACCCCGATCCCTAGGTGAGGAGAAGCGGCTTGAAGCAGGGCTCCATTCATTCAACACACATGACCACCTGTGTGATCTTGAACAAGAGGCCCAATCTCACTTGGCCTTGGTTTCCCCATCTGTAAAATGAGACCATCTTATTGCTGACTTCAAAGGGCTATTTTGAGGATTAAATGAGATGATTCCTCTGAACTGATTAAAATAGTGTCTGGCACTGAGTAAATACCCTCTATCTCTGGATCCCACTTATAGGACCTAGCAGACACTAGATTACCAACAATGGCTTTTTCTTTAAGATTTAGTTCTGGGCTAGGCACGGTGGCTCACACCTGTAATCCCAGCACTTTGGGAGGCCAAGGCGGGCCTTGAACACTTGAGGTCAGGAGTTCAAGACCGGCCTGGCCAACATGGTGAAACCCCATCTCTACTAAAAATACAAAAAAATTTAGCCGGGCATGGCGGCACACGATTGTAATTCTAGCTACTTGGGAGGGTGATGTGGGAGGATCACTTGAACTTAGGAGGCAGGAGTTTCAGTGAGCTGAGATTGCACCACTGCACTCCAGCCTGGTGATAGAGCAAGACTCCATCTCAGAAAAAAAAAAAAAAAAAAAAGATTTAGGTTCTGGGCTTCCTGGTAGCCATGGCAAAAAGGCAAATACTGTCCTTTTCTTAGCCAGGTCCCTGATATACAGCAGAGGCTGGAACTCTGAGCTGCTTTGATTTTACCAAAAAGCCAAGACAACATGTTGGAAGCCTATGGGTTTACCATTGAGGCTGCAGGAATCTAGTTCCTAATTATCTTCGGAGACTACCAAATGTGATGATCAAGGTAGCTGAACGCTGGAAGTACATGAAACTGGCTCGTGAGACCTAAATATTGTACTGATGGAATGGGGGTGGGAGGGAGGGGTCATTGGAATCTGTGGTTAGCCTGATCTTGACCTGTGAGGGAAGGTTGTCCAGCTCTCTAGGACTTTGGAGGACAGGACGTTGAGCACCCATAACTGGGAGTAAGAAGTGGGAGGCTCATTGGGACCCCAACATTGTTTGGGAGGGACATTGGATTTTGTAATGCTAAAGAACCCTTGGCCGGGTGCGGTGGCTCAAGCCTGTAATCCCAGCACTTTGGGAGGCCGAGACGGGCGGATCTACTAAAAATACAAAAAACTAGCTGGGCGAGGTGGTGGGCGCCTGTAGTCCCAGCTACTTGGGAGGCTGAGACAGGAGAATGGCATAAACCCGGGAGGCGGAGCTTGCAGTGAGCTGAGATCAGGCCACTGCACTCCAGCCCGGGCGACAGAGCGAGACTCCATCTCAAAAAAAAAAAAAAAAAAAAAAAAAAAAACTTACTCTGGGAGACCCCTGAAACTTCACATTCCTGGATCTGGAGGCACTAGGAATGTGGTGATGTGTACCCCAAAATTTTATTATAAAAGGAACAGTAGCTTTGGGGACCTAGGTCCCGGGTCTGGGAGTGCAAGAACCAGGGCATTCTGAAGGCCAAGGCTTATATTTCAGGGGGAACTGGCAGCTGAGATGCTAGTATCTTGGCTCTGAGTGGTGCAGGGAATCAGAGCCCTAACTGCCGATATTTGAGGGCACCAGGTCTTGGGGTGCAGGGCCTTAATTGGGACTTAGGTATATGGGGCTTTGTACCGGGGGTCACTGATTCCTCCGCCCTCCTGTTTCTGCTTCCCCTCAGTCCCCCCTTGCCTCACTGGCTGTTCCCCAGAGCAAAGCCCCAGAGCCACAGGCCCTGCCCCATTTGGCTTCAACCCCAGGAATGCGTCCAGCGTGATCCAGGGCCTGCAGAGCAGGTGCTGGCTCTCCCTCCGTGTCCACAGCTCTGGGAATGAGTGGGGGGGGCGATTGTTCAGCCCCCAGGCAACAGGGGAAGGGCCTTGGCCAACATCTGGGAGCCAGCAGGGCAGGGGTGGGGCTCTGAGGGGATAAGAGCTTTTAAAAGGCTCCCCAGGGAGGTTCCCTAGCTCCTCCACCTGCCGGCCCCTGGACACCTCTGTCACCATGTGGTTCCTGGTTCTGTGCCTCGCCCTGTCCCTGGGGGGGACTGGTGAGACAGTGGGGGGATGTGGGAGGGGGAACGGGCCCTGATTCTCTTGCTGCCCTCACCCCGCCGATAAGCCCTTCCCCTCCAACACCCCAGCCTCGTCCCTCCGGCCCACAGTCTATCCTGGTCCGGGGTGCCCCAGCTCTTATCTATCTTGCATGGCCCCACCCTAAACTTCCACCCCAGTTCCTCCATGTTGTCACAGTCCTCACTCCCACACCAGATCCCTGCTCCTCCCAGGAAGCCTCAGTACTTTCTTCTCTTCCCTAGCCAACGCCCTGTCCCACCGCTTACCAAAGGGGCAGATTCTGGGCCATCTCTGTCTCTCTCTGGAGGACCCCAACTCTCCCATGGGCTTCCCCAACTCCACAGGACCCTGAACATCCCCTCCTGCCCCCTAGGTTCCCTGCGGCCACCTATTTGACTCCTGAGTCTACAAATCCCACCACACTCCAGTGACTTTTTCCATCCAGCTGTCCACTCTCAACTGTGTCTTCCAGACCCTGACATCTGGTCTCCCCCATCTTTCCAGGGTCCCCCAAATTTCACCAGACAACCCTGCTTCCCAAACTGGCATGTGGGATCCGCCATCTGGTATGGGGGGTCTGCAACTGTCCCTTCCCACCCAGCACCCCCAGCTCTCCCAGGAAAAACACACACACCCTCCCACCACATGCTCCTTTCCTTGGGAAATTTCCATCCCGCCCCAGTCCCCAGCCCTTCTCCACCTGAATTGTTCCTGCACAGCTCTGGTTTTCTGGAACCCCACCCCAGGGATCCTGAATGCCTTCTCAGCCAGCCCTTCCACCCTGGCCTCCCCCCAGTCCACCAGTATGTGATTCTACAACCTCACATCGAGCAGGTCCTGCATTGCATTCCCACACCTGCTTGGCGCCTGTTTGGACCACTTCTCCAATCCTCTTCCTGGGATTGAGGGCCCCACATTCCTCCAGTACCCGCAGACCATGAACCCCATCCCCTCGAGAAACAAAGATCCATCCTTCACCCTGTCCGAGAAGGACAGCCACTCACGCCTCCCTCCTCCTGAGCCCCGTCCCCGTCCTGACCCCAACTCTGTTCTCAGGGCCCCAACCTCCCCTCAGATTGCCATTCCCAGTTCACAGGAAGGACCCCAAAACCTCTCGGAAGCCCACCCCTACCCTTAACCATAGCCCTTTATTTTACCCTTTAACCAGGAAGCCCTGAAATCTAACTGTCCCAGCCAAGCTGGCCCCTTCCAACCCCAATGTAGGGACCCCAAGTCACCCCCAAACTCCTCAGTCCAGATGCTCTTCTTGACCTCTCAGACCCGGTTCACTAAAGCTGCATCCTCTCCTGAACCCCCAAAGCCCAACCCAGATCCTGTCTCCCTAGCCTGGGAGTCCCTTAGCCCTCCCGATTCTTCCTTAGTGAGCCTCTGATCCTGTCTCACCCTTGGCGCCTTGATCCCTGGTTTCCAGAATCCCTTTCCACTCTCCTAACCCACCACCTCCCATCCCCCAGCCCCAGACCCCAAATGACCTGACACCCAGATGCAGTGTCTGCTCCAGACAGTGTCTCATGTCTCGTACCCTGATCCCTGGAGGCTGCTCTACTGTCAGAGCATGAAATCTCCCCACCAGGTCCAGCCAGCACTCCAAAAGCCCAGGGAACAGTCCAGAGTCCCAGCCCTTCCCAACACCCCTTGCCCATGTCCCCAGACCTCCAGCCTTGGTCCTCTACCCACAATGTCCCTTCAGACCCACAGCCCAGCTCCCTCTGCTAGCCTTGTCCCTGGCCTCTCTTGCCAGCCCTGCCCTCCCTGACCCAGCACCGCCTCTGCAGGTGCTGCGCCCCCGATTCAGTCCCGGATTGTGGGAGGCTGGGAGTGTTCCCAGCCCTGGCAGGCGGCTCTGTACCATTTCAGCACTTTCCAGTGTGGGGGCATCCTGGTGAATCCCCAGTGGGTGCTCACAGCTGCCCATTGCATCAGCGAGTGAGTAGGGGCCTGGGGCCTGGGAGGAGGGCATCTCTGCTGCCACAGGATTGAGAGGCCAGTGGCATTCCCCTTGGATAACCTCAAGCAAAACTGGGGGGCTGAGGCAGAGAGGAAGGCTCTGGCGCAGGTCACATGGCAGGGCAGAGCTGGGCTGGACACCCCTCCGCAAGGCTCCCCAGGTCTCTTGGGATCTGGTTCTGCTTGTGCCTCTGTGTGACTGTGTTTTGGTCTCTATCTTTCTATCTCTCCCCTGTCTCCTTGTATCTGCATCTCCCTGTCTCTGTCTGTCTCTGGGTCTCTCTGTGGCATCTCTGTCACTGTGTCTCACCCTCCATCTCTCTACCCATCTCTCTCTCTCTGAGTCTCTACTTCACCCTCCCCCATCCCTACTAAAAACACACCCAGATGGGCCCAAGGGAGGCCCCAGAGTAAAGGAAGGGCTTTATGCCCAACGTGTGTGCTTGGGAGGGGGCGCCTCTCCCTCTGCCCAGCCCCCCACAGGATATCCCTCCACTCTGGAGAGACACAGGGAAGGGCTGGTTTCAGCGGGAGATGGGTGGGGCAACTGAGGGAGGAGGAAGGAGGCAGGGCGAGAAATGCGGAGGAGGGTGCTGGGGAGGGAAGGGGGCCTCGACCTTGGACTTCAGGCCAGGCCACCTGCCCCTGGGGAGCCCGCACCACAGCCCCAGCTGCAGCTGAGCCGCTCTCAGGCCTCCCCTCCTCCCTACCTGCCCCCACCCTCCCCAGGGCCTCCCTCCCTTTTCTCTCCCACACTCGGTCACTCCTTCTTCCTCTCTGCCTCTGTTTCTAGTTCTCGCTCTGACTTCCCGCGTCCTTTCTCGTTTGTCTGCTTCTCGCTCCCTTCTGGGTTCTGTTCCCTCTTCCTCCCTCTTCCCTGGGCCTGTTTCTCGCTGTCCCTGTCTTTTCTCCTTCTCACCGGCCTCTTTTTTCCTCATCCTTTTTCTCACTGCCCTCCCTTCCGCCTTTCTCACCCCTCTGTCCTTTTGAGCTCTTTTTCGCTGTCTCTTCATTTACCTTTTGCACTTTCAAACTCTTTTATCTTCCCATTCGCTGTCTGTATTTCTCCATAACTATATCTCTCTTCCTCTGTCTCCACCCACCCACGTTTTTCTCTTTCCCTTTCCCTCTTTGGGGACCCTCCCCCATGCTCCCCTGCCCCATCGTCCTTTCCCCTTCCCGTCTTCTCATCCCTCCATTCCCATCTTTCCTCAGCAATTACCAGCTCTGGCTGGGTCGTCACAACTTGTTTGAGGACGAAGACACAGCCCAGTTTGTTCATGTCAGTGAGAGCTTCCCACACCCTGGCTTCAACATGAGCCTCCTGAAGAACCACACCCGCCAAGCAGACGAGGACTACAGCCACGACCTCATGCTGCTCCGCCTGACGCAGCCTGCCCAGATCACAGACGCTGTGCAGGTCGTGGAGTTGCCCACCCAGGAACCCGAAGTGGGGAGCACCTGTTTGGCCTCCGGCTGGGGCAGCATCGAACCAGAGAATTGTACGTGGGGGCAGGCTGTGCAGCCCAAGGCGGGGATGGGGACTCCTGCGTCCGAGGGAGAAAGGGCCAGGGAAGCAGGTGAGGTCGGGCTGCAGCCCTCTTTCTCCCGGGTTCGTAGTCTCATTTCCAGACGATCTCCAGTGTGTGGACCTCAAAATCCTGCCTAATGATGAGTGCGCAAAAGCCCACACCCAGAAGGTGACAGAGTTCATGCTGTGTGCCGGACACCTGGAAGGTGGCAAAGACACTTGTGTGGTGAGGCAGCCCTGCCGCCAGGGTCTGGAAGGGCTGGGGGAGGGGACTCAGCCTCTGAACTGGCTTCTGAGAGCTAACCAGGCGTCTGCTTCACTGCTTCCCAGCTAGCTGTAGCCAGCCGCCCCATCAGTGCCCCAGGTCCCCCTCCTTTCCCCGCCCATCTGGGGACAACTGCATCTCACTGCACACACCAGAGTTCACCGTTCCTCCCAGCAACAGGTAGTGACTATCAGAGAAAGCTCCCGGGAGAGGTGGCCTCTGCAATGCGCCCGCAGGGGCAGCATCCTGCAGATGGTCGTGCGCCTCCTCCCCCAACCTGTCTGCAGGCACTGTCCTCCTGGACCCTGGTCTATGTGCAGGAGCTGGACCCTGAGGTCCCTTCCCCCTTGGCCAGGACTGGAGCCCCAGTCCCCTCTGTGAGAATCCCTGCCCACCTTCCTCTGGGAGTAGGCACTGGAGGCCCTGTCTGAGAGCTAGGGCTCCTCAGGCAGAACTTGGGCCCCGTCCACCTTTCTCACTCTCCCCTCCCACCTTGTGCTCCCAGGGTGATTCAGGGGGCCCGCTGATGTGTGATGGTGTGCTCCAAGGTGTCACATCATGGGGCTACATCCCTTGTGGCACCCCCAATAAGCCTGCTGTCGTCGTCAGAGTGCTGTCATATGTGAAGTGGATTGAGGACACCATAGCGGAGAACTCCTGAATGCCCAGCCCTGTCCCCTACCCCCAGTAAAATCGAATGTGCATCAAATGTGTGTCACCTGTCTTTCCAGGTCTGGTGCACCTGGACCCACTCAGCTGAGGCTGTGGCCACCCCAGCTGTGTGAATCTTATGCCTGGAGGTCTGAGGTCACCAGCAGGTGGGGAAAGGAAGGGGCTGTGACAGGTGCAGACAGACAGTCAGGGAAAGGCTCAGAACCCAAAGGGTAAGTCAGGGATGCCAGACCAGTTCACTCACGCTAGGATGGACACTGCCCTGGTGGAGAGGTGGGGGGCAGTGGAGGGTCCGAGGCTGAGAGGTTAGTAAGTGTTCATGTTTTATTGTGGCGGGGAAGCCAGGAAAAGTACAGAGGGATGTTATTGCAAGCCATGCCTTCCCAGGGAGGGGCCCGTTCCACAGACGGGCGGAGTTTGCACCAAATGCTGAGCGGTCCTGTGTCCCCCTGGGGACAAGGGTGGACATCGGAGCTGAGGCTGGAACTCCAGGAAAGAAGTTCCATGCAGGCCACCCTGGCTGAGGGTGTGGAGAGTGGCTTCAGGGTGTGGCCTGCGAAGGTTGGGCACCAGAGGCAGGGCCACACAAACTAGCCACACTGCGAGCTTAGTGGGACGCTGGACAAATGTCTGCAGAACGCGAAGGGATGTTGGACTTCGGGGGTGGTGGTACTGTGAGGACCCAGTGAGCAGGGACAAAGCCACAAAGGCCAGGCCCTAGAGGGAGGTTTGGAGTTTGCCACCAGTCCTCTTGGAGGGCGTGGCCTGATCTAAGGGGGTGGGGCCTGAGGGGAGGTCTAATATCCGGGTCGTGGCCATGCTGAAGGGGTTGGCATGGCATCTGGCCAATGCTACCGGTCAGTGTCCTGAAGAGCTCGAGTGCTATTCCTGGGAAGTGCTTGGTTCTCCTCCTTGAGGGTGCATGAAATAGGAAGGCCCAGGGTATGCTCGGAGTCTGAGTTCCGCTGTTTGAATGTCCGCCTTGCTGTGCCCTGCTGCAAGGCTCACCCGCGATAGCTCAGCCGCCGCGCATTCAAGGGCTGCCCTCTGCTCCACATGCCCACTGGGCTTAGGTAGGACACAGCTCCTGGGAGATGGCTAGGTGGGCCGCTGGACTACGAGTCCCACTCTAGGCCCCACCTACTTCCCGAGGCCCCGCCCTCCTCCCGAGGCCTCGCCCTCACGGGGGTGCAGCATCAAGTCGCTGGCTTCCCAGCACAGGTAGGAGGTCACCAGGTAGGACACCACCGGGCTTGGGTGCACCACCTTGCAGTTAACTGAAAAGAGCGTCAGGCTGAAGACAAATCAGGAGCCCTGCAATGGGGTGTGACCAGAGACAGAAGGCTGGACAGTGAGCCCTGTGACCCCCAGTAAGAAAAGAGGGACTGAGACATCCTCTTCCACCCTCCGTGACAAGCAGACACACACACACACACACACACATACACACACGCGCCCTCACAACAGACAGAAAGATACCTGGAGAGGGGACAAAAAAGAAAGGGAAACAGTGCGGGAGAGAGAGACATCCCACAGATAGAGTAGAACTGAGTCAGAGCTCCCCAGAGACATGCTAAGACAGAGGTCCCGAGGGGAGCAGTACAGAAGTCTAAATACACCTCAGAAGGCCAGAGAGCAGTGCTGGGGTTAGGGAGGGCCCCCGTCCCGGAGCCAACACCTACCAATGCTGACACAGAGGAAACTGAAGACAAAGTCGGCCATGTTCAGGTGGCTGACCACAGACCGGGAGGAGACAGCCGTGGGCAGGAGGGGGACTCAGCACAGGGCCACGGCCGATAACATGACGCCCTCGTTCATATGGATGAGAACTGGGGAGAGGGGGACAGGGTCCCCAGAGTCATCCTCAGACACCCTTCTTGGTCACCCTCCAAAGTCATCCCTGCTGATACCCACAAGCAGCCCAACAGACACCCCCAAAGTCTGGCACATCCTCAAAATCACCCCTACTAACCTCCCCAAAGTCACCCCCTAGAAACCCCAAAGTAACTCCACTCTCACAAGGTCACCCCCAGGGACCTCTAAAGTAACCCCCTGTCACACCCTTAGAGTTGTCCCAAATCACTCCTGCTTAACCTCAAACCCAATTCTCAGACACTCTCATAATCCATCCCACACACCCCCCAAGGTCACCCCACAGATGACCCCCCCAAATGAGGATGTGACCCCACTCACATCCTCAAGGTTGCCCCGCAGAATCATCTCAATCATTTCTTTCTTTCTTCTTCTTCTTCTTCTTCTTTTTTTTTTTGAGATGGAGTCTCACTCTGTGGCCCAGGCTGGGGTGCAGTGGTGCAATCTCGGCTCACTCTAACCTCTGCCTCTGGGCTCAAGCAATGCTCCTGTGCCAGCCTCCCAATTAGCTGATACTACAGGTACCTGCTGCCACACCCGGCTAATTTTTGTATTTTTAAGAGAGACATGGTTTCACCGTGTTGGCCAGGCTGGTCTCAAACTCCTGACCTCAGGTGACTGGCTTCCCAAAGTGCTGGGATTACAGGCGTGAGCCACTGCACCTGGCCTCAATCATTTCTAGAGTCACCCCCACAGACACCCCTGGTCACCCTACTTGAACTCCTAAAAGGTGTCTCATAACAACTCATGTTAGGGCTGGGCATGGTGGCTTAGGCCTGTAATTCCAGCACTTTGGGAGGCTGAGGCGGGCAGATCAAGAGGTCAGGAGATCGAGACCATCCTGGCTAACATGGTGAAACCTCATCTCTGCTAAAAATACAAAAAGAAAAAAATTAGCCGGGCATGGTGGCAGGCGCCTGTAGTCCCAGCTACTTGGGAGGCTGAGGCAGGAGAATGGCGTGAACCCGGGAGGCGGAGCTTGCAGTGAGCTGAGATCACACCACTGCATTCCAGTCTGGGCGACAGAGGGAGACTCCATCTCACACACACACACAAAAAAAAACCTCATGTTAGAATCCTTAGTATCACTCCCAGACACCCTCAACAGCACCCTCAAAGTTATCCAAGACACCTCGGTCACCCCAGTCATCCCCAAAGTCACCCTACTTCTGCTCTAGTCTCTGCTTGTCACCCCCCAAGGTCCCCTAGTGGCCCCATTCACATGCCGAGAACCTCCTCAGACATCCTAATGCCATCTCTTTTTGACACCTCAGAGGCCCCACAAAACACACATAGATTTGCACACAAGAAAAACTTTCAAGTCAAATACTCTAAAACCAATGTGCCCAAAAGCTTAGTTCCAGTTTACAGTGGACATTAATCCAACTTAGATTTCCAGCAGAAGAGAGTTTCACCTGTTTCTGAGCTGCTACATCTCCTCCTTTTGGCCCCTTTTCTACTTTTCAACAGTGCAAAATTGTTTTAGCCAAATAGGCTAAGACCTTGTCTGCTTTGTTTCTGGCAAACTGCACATCTCTAACACCCAACAAGAAAGAGTCGGGCCGCCCTTGGGGGCCTTTCACTTCACGGCCCGTCTTTGGTGCTGTCTTCAGAGTTGCCGGACGCAGGTGACAAGACAATCGTTTCCATCATGTCCTTGCCCTTTTTTGTCAGCCCCAGAGACAACGTCTCCTCTCTTGTTCAGGAACATTCTAGCGGAAACAGGCAGTATTCCTTTGCCTAAGCATGAAATGGGGTTTCCCAAACAGGCGTGTGTATTGGACGCCTCTGGAGGAGAGCAGGCTGGCGCCGAGGCCCGGCCTTGCGAGCGGAGCGCACTATAAAGCGGCGCGTGCTGTAAACCGCGTCCGCTTTGTAGAGAGAAATACCGGGTGAGTTTCTTAATTGTGGCTTTTTCCTGGCTGTGTGGCGGGGCTTTGAGATGATGGACGCACGTGTCCTGAAGGTCTCTAGGTTGCAACGGGAGCGGCCATGTAGTCGCGTGGACAGGGTCAGGGCGTTTGCAGAGACCCAGAGAGCGCGCTCTGGGGCGAGTCTGGGAGTTTTCTGCGGGGATGGTGGTGGCTGTTTGGAGCACTTGGGAGTGGCGACTTCTACAGCTGGCGCGAGCAGGAATGCCGGGGCGGACCCTCCTCCGTCTGCCCCGCGGCGGAGCTCGCCGCTTGTGCTGTCTGCAAGCCGCGGGCCTCCGCCATCTTGTCTGTTTGGTTATTGGAGAGGGGTGGGCGGGTTGGGAGGCGACATTGAGTTCTTTCCGAGGGTTTCAGATGCTTCCTTAGGATTTCGCTCTTGTTTTCACCATTCTGGACGGCTGGCGTTTTTGTGCAACCTAGAACAAAGACGGGGACGGAAGAGGAGGGGACTTTGGGGGGGGTTCCATAGGGGCAGAGACAGGGTATCGAGTTACCAAGAAGTGGGAGTGAGGTTTCTAGGTGAATTGCTGGGGTTTTTTGAGAACCATGTAGGAATGGATGTAGAAGAAAGCTGAAGAGGCCTTTGCTTACCTGCAGGAGTCATTCTGACCGTTCATGCCACGTGAGAGGGTTTTGTTAACGTTAGTTTTTGGCTTAGGTCCTTTAAGGTCTTGAATTTCGGTTTCCTGACTTGAGCGGGGCCCATGCCCCTGCCGAGGAGGCTCACCCTGGAAGCAGCTAGCCCGATTTCCTATCTCCCCCACCACGACCCTGCGAGGATCTCTATCCACTTGACTTTGCTCCTTCAGGCAACCACCTAGAAAATCAGTGGGTTTGTTCATGTCACAAGTGAAAGTATTTTTCTCATGCATTCATCATTGGCACGTCCTCCTTTGGCAATATTAAAATCTAACAAATGGGAAAGTAACATTTGCACCATCTTGCCATATTCAAGAACTTTGCGCTTAGTGTTTTGAAAGTAAGTTTCATGGCCTGGCGCCGTGGCTCACGCCTATTATCCCAGCACTTTGGGAGGTGGGTGGGTCGCTTGACCCTAGGAGTTCGAGACCCGCCTGAGCAACATGGCAAAACCCCATCTTTACGAAAAATAGAAAGTGAGCCAGGCGTGGTAGTGCGAGCCTGTAGTTCCAGCTACTTATGGAGGAAGTGGGAGGATCGCCCAAGCCTAGGAGGCGGAGGTTGTCTTTAGCCAGATCGCGCCACTGCACTCCAGCCTGGGCAACAGAACAGACTCTTCGCCCTGAAAGAAGTAGTGTATTTGTATATCTGAAGTAACATTTTTCTACTTAATATTATTAGCATTGTCACCCTTAATGACGTTAATTCGTAAATACTGCAGTTAACAATCTGCTTTGTGCCTGATCCTCAGTCATCTTCGAAATGGGTTTTTGTTTTTGTTTTTGAGACTGAGTCTCACTCTGTGGCCCAGACTGGAGTGCAGTGGGTCTCGGCTCACTGCAGGCTCCACCTCCCGGGTTCACGCCATTCTCCTGCCTCAGCCTCCCAAGTAGCTGGTACTACAGGCTTCCGCCACCACGCCTGGCTACTTTTTTTGTATTTTTAGTAGAGACAGGGTGTCACCGTATTAGCCAGGATGGTCTCGATCTCCTGACCACGTGATCCACCTGCCCTGGCCTCCCAATGTGCTGGGATTACAGGCGTGAGCCACCGCGTCCGGCCCTTCGAAATGTCTTTTACAGCTGAGATGTTCAAACCTGACTCAGTCGAGGGTCTCTGCTCATTACTTATTATTATTTAGAAGTTGGCTTGGTTTTTTCCTAGAACAGCCCTCTTCCTCCTCCCTTCTCTCAATAAGTTCTTCCAGGGGATTTATGTCTTGGCAGCTTTCTGTTTATGGTTTATGAACAGTGCTAAAGAAACCTGCAAAGCGTTGGGGATGAACACCGGGGACATCTTCATGTAGTGCCTTTGGTATCCTGCTCATCCCATGGGGACAGTCCCCCGAGGACCTGTGGCACTGGGGAGGTTGGGGCATTTTGGCGTTTCCATGAGCAAAACTGGTCATTCCTACCTTCTGGATGGGTTTTGAGTTTCCTACCCACCACCCCCCCTTTTTTTTTTTTTTTTGAGACAGAGTCTTGCTCTGTCGCCCACTTGGAGTGCAGTGGCACGACTCAGCTCACTGCAACCTCCGCCTCCTGGGTTCAAGCAATTCTGCCTCAGCCTTCTGAGTAGCTGAGATTACAGGCATGCGCCACCAAGCCTGGCTAATTTAGTACAAATGGGGTATCATCATATTGGTCAGGCTGGTCTTGAACTCCTAACCTCGTGATCCGCCCACCTCGGCTTCCCAAAGTGCTGGGGTTACAGGCATGAGGCACTGTGCCCGGCCACGTTTCCTGCTCTTTAAGCTCTGTTAGCTTGGCCTTTGTTCCTGAAGGTAAGTGGCCTCAAGACCCGGTTGCAGAGGGGCTGGGGCTCCCATGATGTCTAGCACTGGGCTCCGATCACCCCTGAGGACACAGTGCACCCCAGGACCTTTGACACCTGGGAGTCTGAGGGGCCCCAGTTTTAATGGCTCATGGACTTGCAGACTATTTCTTCCCCCACCCTCACTATGTCTTTCTGTGTTACAGGTGCAGCTTCAAGCTTAGGACCACCCACCATGCCCATCCAGGTAAGAACCCTTGCTCCTGCTCCTTGACTCACCTGGGTTTAAAATATCTCACTTGTCTAAGTTGACTTCATACCGTATCTCTGGCAACTAATTTATGTGTCAACCATTGTACTCAGTGTTGACATACAAAAACCATCTCAGGCCAGGCGTGGTGGCTCACGCCTGTAATCCCAGCACTTTGGGAGGCTGAGGTGGGTAGGTTACCTGAGGTCTGGAGTTTGAGACCAACCCGGCCAACATGGTGAAACCCTGTCTCTACTAAAAGTACAAAAAATTAGCCAGGCGTGGTGGCACATGCCTGTAATCCCAGCTACTTGGGAAGCTGAGACAAGAGAATCACTTGAACCCAGGAAGCAGCCTGGGCAAGAAGAGTGAAACTCCGCAGCAAGCCTGGGTCCAAATCCCAGCTGTGCTGTTTACAGCCTTTGAGACATTCACCAGGCCGTCGCTCTTAATGCACCTCACTGCTGTGTCTGTGGAGCAGGCACCGAGCAGATGGCCCGGGACAGTAGCGCTCCCTGCCGTCCAAAGGTAGGGCTTGAATAAGAAGAGGAATGTGTGGACTGGAGAGAACAAGCATTTGTGTTTCAGGGGAAAGAACTAATCAAACATGTCAAAACTCAGCAGTGGAAAAGAAACAGTGACTCCCAAGTGATCCTGTCACGTTTCTTCATGGGTGTTGTAGGCCGAATGCAATGTGTCTTTAAGCACAGCTTAGCCTCCAGTGAACCATTTATATATAGACTGATACAATTCAAGGAATCCCTATTTTCACAATAAAAATAACAGGCTTTATCAGGAGATTTCTTTCAAAGAGCAAAATCATCAGACAAGCGTGAGTGTGTTATCGGAAAAGAGACAGGTGTTCTCAGCTCTGGGAGGGTTTTCATTTGTCCCTTAGATGTCAGGAGCTGGAACCGTGGCTGCAGTGAACTAGAACTGAAAGTCTCTTCTCTAGGTTCTTGGAGGTTTCAGCTGTTTCTGGCCAGGAAGCTGGCTTCTGGGGAGGGTTGGCTGGGACTGCAGCTCCCTGAGTATCTTTTGAGGGTCCTGTGCTCTTTTTATTTTTTATTTTTATATTTTTGAAAAGGAGTCTCGGTCTGTCGCCCGGCCTGGAGTGCAGTGGCTGGATCTCAGCTCACTGCAAGCTCCGCCTCCTGGGTTCACGCCATTCTCCTGCCTCAGCCTCCCGAGTAGCTGGGACTACAAGCGCCCGCCACCTCGCCCGGCTAGTTTTTTGTATTTTTTTAGTAGAGACGGAGTTTCACTGTGTTAGCCAGGATGGTCTTGATCTCCTGACCTTGTGATCCGCCCGCCTCGGCCTCCCAAAGTGCTGGGATTACAGGCTTGAGCCACCGTGCCCGGCCGAGGGTCCTGTGCTCTTAATCCAAGAGCCTCTGTGGGCAGTGAATGGAGCTGAGTGTTCGTCATGGCTGGCTCAGAGGGGATTCCCGGGGACGGAAGGAGTGGGGTCAGTGCCAGTTGGTAGGGATGTGTGAGAGGTGAGAAGACAGCTGGTGCGGGACAGGGAAGACAGAAGGGACATGTAGCATCTGGATTCTACGACCGTCCAGATAGAAATGTTCCTCGCCTTGTCCCGCGTGGCAGCCACTGGCCACAGGTGGCTCTTGGACACCTGGAATGTGGCTAGTTTGTGGCTGGGAGCTGGGTTTTTAATTTTGCTTGGTTGGTTTAAACAAGGGCCCCCTCTTTGGACAAAGCACATTTCTATGCGAAATGGAGCTTTTGGTGTTTCTGTGGTGGTTAAACAGCAGCTCACACTGAATGAGTAGTGCCCGCAGTGTTAGTGCTTGTGCAGAGAATAAACTGAACTTACCCTGCTAGGGTCCCAATGGGAGGCAGCTGCCCCTTCCCCATGTCACAGAAGGTTCTGGTGAAGTCAGCGCAGCTTGGAAGAGCTGGGTTGGGGCAGCAGACCTGAGACGCAGGCAGAGGCGATGGAGGGGTATCCAATTAGGGCACGGGAGGTCCAGGCAGAAGGGTTTGGTCCCGTCCTCACTGAACCCCACAGATGTGCCGTTTTCCAGAGAAACACCACTGGTGGGGGTGAGGTCAGTGGGCCTAGATTATACAAGGAGCCACACCCAGACGGAGCTGGATAGGGGAGGAGGCGGCCTGGCATCCCCAGGGACCAAGTGTCATTCAGTTTGTTGCCCGATCTCTCAGCACCCTTCTGTGATGTCCCCCTCGGGACAGCAGGTGGCCCTGGGACCCGTGTCAGGAGGGTGTGAGGGCACCATGATGACCAGCGCTGGGCTCCGACCGCCTCTGAGGACACAGTGCCCCCCCGGGACCTTTGACACCCGGGGGTCTGAGGGGCCCTGACTCTGGGGAGGGCTGATGGGGTGTCTGGGCTGCCCTGCACCCTACTGACCTTCCCTCCCCTGTGCCGTCCTGCCTCCAGGTGCTGAAGGGCTTGACCATCACTTGGTAAGAACAGAGGAGGCTGCCTGTGACTCATGGTGATGGTGAGAAGGTGGACGTAGACAGGTGCCCAGCAAGTGCCAAGCCAGTCGCTGCCGTAGGCACTGGGCTCATGAACCTTAGTAACCCTGTTGGCGGGCGGAGGTGGGTTGGAGGCTGGGACTGGGTTGCAGCAAGATGTCCAGTGTCAGGGCTTGAAAGGGCTGCACTTGGGGACCCCATGATGTCCAGCACTGGGCTCCGACTGCCCCTGAGGACACGGTGCACCCCGGGACCTTTGACACCCGGGAGTCTGAGGGGCCCCACTCCAGGAGGTGATGGGTGAGGGTGTGGCCATTTCCCCCATTGAGTGCCTTTTCTATGTCCTTTCCCTGACAGCGACCCTCCAGGCTCTCTGCTGTTTACTGCCTAGGCGTGGCTGCAGCCATGGCTAGGAAAGTGCTGCACCCACCCACCTGGGCCAGAGCTGGTTCTGCTCCTGCTACAGGGACACTGAGCTCCTGGCTATCTCGGCGCTTTGGGCAAGAACCGCAGCAAGCTCTCCTGGGCCCTGCAGGTGTGCGGCCGGGCCCCTGCCTTGTGCCTCATCGCTCGAGAACTGCTGCTGCTGGGCGACCTGATCCAACCTGACCGGGTGCCATCTTCAGCTGCCACTGCAAGGCCCTGAGGGCAACAGCAGCGTGGCACTGCCCACCTGGCTGCTGGTGGCCTGGTGCCAGCTGGGAGTCCTCCCAGCACTTCGAGGCCACTGAGCCGCCCTTCCAGCCCTGGCCCACCATGGAGAGGGGTATCCAGCTTCCTCTTCAACCTCATCTGCCCCTGAGCCAGTGACGCCCAAGGACATGTCTGTTATGTTACCCAGGGCCTGTACCAGCACCAGCTGGTCAAGGGCATGACGTTGTTGTAGGCCGTCCTGGACATCCAGGCCATTGCTGCCAGCAGGCTGCTTTCCATGGTGCTGGAGGCTGCCAGGCTCACACCAGGACCCAACCCAGTGCACAAGGACCTGGCTGCTGAGCCGCACACCCAGGAGAAGGTGGATAAGTGGGCTACCAAGGGGAAGAGCCTCCTGTGCGGAGGAGCTGCCCATATGCCACCATGAGACCTGGGCCTGGCTCCCGAGGACAGATACCGCCTGGCCTGGTGCTCCAGGAGTGAAGCAGGCCAGAATCCTTGGGGAGCTGCTCCTGGTTTGAGCTGCAGTCAGGAAGTGCAGGACATGGTAGGGGAGGCCAAAAGCCTTGGGCACTACCCTCCCTGTGGAGCCATTCGGCGTCCCTCGAGCTAGCCACACCCTGACACTGTGTTCAAGGGCTCTGCAAGAGAGGGGTGTCTGCCTCCAACCTCTCCCCCATGGGTGTCACTGGGCAGACGTCATGAGGGGAGCAGGCTGCGTGAGTGGACACTTACATGAGTCCCTGGGGGAAGTGAGTCCCCCCGGCATTGCGTGCCATATTACATTTCTGCCTGGGCAGCGGGGTAGGTGGGTACCATGGGTGCCCACCCCTCCGCCACATGGAGCCCCAAAGCACTGCAGGCCAAGCAGGGAGACCCCACACCCATGACATAAAACCATCTTGAAGCTTTTACTTAGTGTTTGTAAGGATTGGATTGGTTTGTTTTTTGAGATGGTTTTCGCTCTTGATGCCCAGGCTGCAGTACAGTGGTGCAATCTTGGCTCACTGCAACCTCCACCTCCTGGGTCCAGGTGATTCTTCTGCCTCAGCCTCCCAAGTAGCTGGGATTACAGGCGCCTGCCACCACGCCTGGCGCTGTATTTTCAGTAGAGATGGAGGTTTCACCATGTTGCCCATGCTGGTCTCGAACTTTTGACCTCAGGTGATCCACCCGCCTCGGCCTCCCAGAGTGCTCGGATTACAGATGTGAGCTGCCACCACCACGCCAGGCCTATCATGGGTTTTCTCTTAGGACCTCTGTTGCTATGCCTTTTCTCTGAAAGTGTGCACTGGCTGTGTGCTGTTGTCAGCCAGTCCCTTTTGATGGGTCTGCTTTTGCTGTGTGTGGCTTCTGTCTGGTCTGAGTTCTGGGTCTGGGTTTAGGGTATGTTGGGGCGAGGATCACAGGTGACAGCTCTGTGAGGACTCACTGAGCCCTGGCGGTTCTGGCTTCACAGCTGAGGTCTTGGGCACAGGGGCCCCTGTTAAACCACGGACACACTGCTTAGCCCTCTGTGGGCTCAGCTGCTGAGCTGGGTCCAGGGGGATCCATCCAGGCCTCTGCCCACTAGCAGGCTCCCGGCTCTGCACAGGCCCTTCCAGCAGGCTGCTGGAAAAGGGTGAGCTGTCACCACCAGGTGAGAGTTGGTCACAGCCACAGGTAACCCCACCTGGCACTTGCAGTCTCCATGAACCTGCAAGGAAGCAGCAGCCAGGCTCCCTCCCAGGGCCAGAAAGTATGAGGGGCATTCATTCCTCAGCCTTCCCAGGGTCATGGCTCCTGGCATCCATTTGGGGTGCCCCATGGCCACCCAACACCTCTAGGGAATGCCGGGAAGGGCAGTGAGGCAGGTCTGGGGACTCCCCAGGGATGAGTCTGTATGAGAGGCTGCCCTCAGGACCCTGGGAAGAAATGGGCTGGGGCGGTATGCAGGTGGCCCTGGTGTGGGGGAGGGGTTGTCCCGGCTTCCACTCACTGGTGTTTCTGGACCCTGTTCCTTTTTTAGGTTCTGGTCACTGGGAGTGGCTTTGAACTTTGCTCCAACTGCCCCATGTAATGGGGGCCAAGTGGCTGTTACTAAGCATCCACTGCACCCAGGCTCCCCACAAGTGTTCTGGTTAGATGCTGCCACACAACCATGGGTGTGGGACAAGGCCTGGGAGGGACTGGTGCTCTGCTCTAGGCCACACTAAGAGACAGCCTCCTCTTGGGCCAGGGACTCAAACAGCAGCCATGCAGGTGCTCCACAGTGCCTGCTGCTGCATGAGTGGGGGCGGAGTAGCTCTCATCAGCATGTGATAAGTGTTTGAGTGGTGGATGCATGGTCCGTGCGATGGTTGGGACCCCAATACTCCGTTTTATTTAACCTCATTTTAAATAGCCATGCGTGGTCGTGACTACTGTATTGGCCAGCACCTCCACATCGCTTGCCGCATTGCAGTGCACAACCCAGAGAGCGCTGTCATCTTTCCCTGCTCTGCCTGCCCCCAGGAAGGAAGTTTGGGAGTTGAGTCTGCTGGGTTAGAGTCGTGGTTCTGCCAAGTGAGACACGGAAGGGCCTATTACTTGCCCAGAGGCACACAGCCTCGGAAACTAGGCTTTGAATCGTGCACCTTTCTGAGGTCTTTGCTGCCGGATCCCCCTGACCCCACCCGAGTTCATGGTTGCTTTGAGAGCTGGTGTGGGTCACTAGAAAACCAGACTTGAGGGTCCAACTCCTGAGAGTCCGGTCTCCACAGAGCACATGGCCCACATCGAGGCTCACTGAGCAAGCTCCTGTCACACAAGCTGCATGTAGAGGTACATACAGGGTCCACTAGGTCCTCAACCAGCCCACATGCTTCCAATGCTTGCATAGAAACGTGCAAAAACATGCCAGCCGGGCATGGTGGCTCACAACTATAATCCCAGTGCTTTGGGAGGCCAGGGCAGGAGGATTGCTTAAGGCCAGGAATTTGAGACCAGCCTGGCCAACATACCAAGAAAACAAAACCAGGCATGGTGTGTGCCTGTAGAAGCTGAAACAGGGGTTCAAAGCTGCAGTGAGCTATGCTCATGGCACTACTCCAGCCTGGGCCACAAAGTAAGACCCTGTCTCTACCAAAAAAAGTGCCATGCAGGCATGCCTGCTTGTTCAGACATGGGCACATTTGTGCTTGAATGTGTGCCACAGACACATTTTTATCAGCAAGTACGTACAGACTGTGCATGCGCATAAGCGCAAAAAGTGGTCACGTGACATGCATGCATACACACTCATGCCACTGTCACAGACGCGCATATAAGCACACAAACTGGTTTCCAGGCCAGACACTCCACCCAGCCCTCATTCCCCACGCACAAAGGCGCACAGTAAGTCACGGAAGCCAGAGCAGCTAGTGAGCATACGTGTTGGGGTCCAGTGTCAGCTGGGGGTAGGGAAACCCTGGTTTCTGGCTCAGACGGGGCCCCCCAAGGCCCGCAGGCACCCTGGTCTCCAGGCCAGCAGGCCCAGCCCCAGGCTGAGTGCCACCAACACAGCTACAGCTCCGGCCAGCAGGGGCACCACTGGAGCTGCAGAGAGAACATGCGGGATGTGAGTTTCAGGGCTTAGAACCTTCCACTCCCACCCCAGCTCAAAGGACTGTCACCTTGGGGGATGGCAGCCTCATAGGGGCCATGGCAGGAGACCCCATGGGCCGGAGGCCGGGCCGAGGCAGTCAGCTGGTAGAAGCGGCGTAGTGGGCAGGGGCCTGGGCACCCGGGGAGACTGAGAGGCAGGGGCAGGTGGGCGGAGTCATTGCGGTAGAAGAGGGAGATGGTGACATTCCTGGAGAGAGAGGACACAGTGGCACCTCCTCCCTCCCGTCATTGATCTTAAAACCTGGAGAAACGGGCTTTTGACTCCCACCTGTTATCCTCCCAGCACCATCCCATGCAGTTCCCTGCCCCGCCGTGCCTTCTGCCTAGGACATCACACCTTGCTTTGAGAGTTCTGTCCCGCCCATCTCCCTGGGCACCATCCCATCCTCACCCTCCAGCTTTGTCAGGATCCCTCAGGTGCCTCCGGAACTCAAAGCCGAGGCAGGCAGCATATGGCGGGGTGTGTCCATCATAGAGGCCCAGGGCCCCCTGGAGGGCCAGCAGGGTGCTGTCATGCTGCAGGTGGACCCGAGGGCTGAGATGACACTTCTCTCTGGAGGCCTCCTTTCTCCTGAACACTAGACTTGTGCATCCAGATGTCCCCCAGCCTTCATGGAACCAACCCCCCAAACTTGCTCCTCCCTCCCTCTCACCCTGAAGGCAGTACCAACAGTTACAGTGGCCATTTAATAAAGATTGCTCAAATAGATGCAAAATATGATTGGACTAAGCAGCCTGTCTCCTCTGGAAGGACAGACTGCTTAGTCCAATATTTTCTTTTTCTATTTTTTGAGACGGAGTCTCACTCTGTCCCCCAGGCTGGAGTGCAGTGGCTCACTGCAAGCTCCACCTCCCGGGTTTATGCCATTCTCCTGCCTCAACCTCCCAAGTAGCTGGGACTACAGGTGCCCGCCACCTCGCCCGGCTAGTTTTTTGTATTTTTTAGTAGAGATGGGGGTTTCACCATGTTAGCCAGGATGGTCTCGATTTCCTGACCTTGTGATCCGCCCGTCTCGGCCTCCCAAAGTGCTGGGATTACAGGCTTGAGCCACCGCGCCCGGCCAATATTTTCTTAATGAAAACAAGGAATTATCTTTAATTCATAAATTCTTCCTCCCGTAACACCATCACCTCCCTCTTTCCAGACTAATGATATAGCCCAAGAGTATACAGGCTTTGGAGATACAGGCTACCCAAGGCAATGGACTGGGGTCCATTGGGACCACAGGCTCTTCCTCACCCAGATTGCTGTCACCCTCATCCCTGTGCCTCAGTGTCATATGGCACTGCTTCCCAAGGACTCACAGCTGAGTACATGACCATCTTGAGGGGCAGCCCCAGGCGCTGGACCCGGGAGAAGTTTGCAAGGATAGCATTCAGCAGGATCCCTGAGGATGGGAAAAAAGAGCTTAGAATCTCCCAGAGGGAGGCACCCCAGCCTCCCGGCCCCACGCCTCACCCCCTGTCAACTGGGCCTTCTCTGCTGCCCGGGGTGGGCCCACGTGGGCTCCAATATCCAAAGCTGAGATCTGGGCAAGGGTCCGCAGGACATCTGGAGAGGCCCAGGCTGGTAGTGGAAGACCATGGGCTTGCTGTGGGGAGACGGAAGAGAAGACTGATGGACCATCCTGAGCCCTCGAGTTTGCCTCTGGCCCCGCAGGCCTGTGCTGCCCCCTGCTCTTTTGAGTCCCCCATGGGCTGGATCTGGATCAGGCTGGGAAATCATGAATGTGGACAGCAGTGTGGCTTTTTTTTTGAGACGGAGGCTTGCTCCATCACCCAGGCTAGAGTGTAGTGGCACGATCTCGGCTCACTGCAATCCTCGCCTCCCGGGTTCAAGTGATTCTCCTGCCTCAGCCTCACGAGTAGCTGTGATTACAAGTGTGTGCCACCGTGCCCGGCTAATTTTTGTATTTTTAGTAGAGATGGGGTTTTACCATGTTGGCCAGGCTGGTCGCGAACTCCTGACCTCAGGTGATCCACCTGCCTCGGCCTCCCAAAGTGGTGGGATTACAGGCGTGAGCCACTGCGTCTGGCCAACAGCGATCATTAATTAGTAATAGACATTGTCATTCTACAGCCCAGAAGGCTTTATCTGAAACCCCTGGGACCAGAGGACTTCAGAAAGATCTGGACTTCAGAAAGATCTGATGGTGCTGACACCACACAGCAGGGAACACACAGCAAGGGCTGGGGCAGCCCCCTTAGTCACACACATTGCTGCTCCCACCCTGTGATTTGGAACATTCCATGAGCTGGAGCAAGCAAAGACTAGCAAGAGTAATAGCTAGGTGTGGTGGCTCGCGCCTGTAATCCCAGCGCTTGGGGAGGCAAAAGGATTGTCTGAGCCCAGGAGTTCCTGGGCAACATAGTGAGACCCCATCTCTGCAAAAAAAAAAAAAAAACTTTTTTTTTTTTTTTTTTAAATTAGCCAGGCATGGTGGTGTGCACCTGCCTCAGCTACTTGGAAGGCTGAGGCAGGAGGATTCCTATAGCCAGGGAGATGGAGGCTGCAGTGAGTTATGATAATGCACTCCAGCCTGGGTGACAGCGAGACCCTATTTCAGGTCAGCTCCCGCCGCCCAGGTTTTGGGTTTTCTGATTACAGGACTGTGGAGAGGAATTGCCAAATGTGTAGCCTCAAACCCTGGCGAGGCCTTCACTGTGTGCGAGGCATTTAACCATTTGAATCCTCACGGCGTCCTGGGGGGGTGTTGATACCCGTGTTGCCATCCCCACTGTGCAGATGGGAAAACTGAGGCACAGAAAGTTAACTAAATACATGAGGGAACAGGGCTAGTGAGTAGCAAGCTGGGATGGGGAACAGTTGTCCTTAAACCGTTGGCTGGGAAGGGGCAGGGCTCACCTGGCACATGAGTGTGTCCAGAACCTTCCATGCCCTGCGCAGCGGCTCTCCAACCAGTGACAGCCCCGTGAAGTTCTCCAGGCGAGTCAGGAAGCCCTGGATGCACAGGGCTGGGTGAGCCCTGGCCGGTCCCCTGCGCCTCGCCCCACCCTGCTACCACCCTGCTCACCGTCCAGCCCTCCAGGGCCTCCTGGTACTCGGTGGCCTCGGTGGCCTCCCGCAGCAGCTCGTGGTATCTGGGACAGCTGCGCATGGGGAACCTTAGCAGCTGGGGAGAACTGAGGCTCAGAGAGGACAGCCACGTGCCTTGGGTCTCACAGCGGATTGGGGGAACCCGGACTCTCTGGCCCTGCATCTGTCGCAGTTTCTCCCAGATCCAGAAGAGCAGCGTGGGCCGGGGCTCACGCTGGTCTGGACAGACCGGCTCGAGGACAGCCTTGCTTCTCAGAGCTAGCTCAGGTGGCCAGACCCAGAGCTGCCTCTCTCTCCACCCGCTCCCTCCCTCACCACACCTGGGTCCAGCGCCCTGACCTTGTCCTCAGCCACAGGCACCGTGTGCACGGGGATCGGCCTCCAGTGGGCCTCAGGGCTCCCTGGAGCAGCCTCAGGGAACAGCCCGGCAAGGTTGGCCTGCGCGCTCTCCAGTGTGCGGTCAAAGTCCGTGCTGCGGATGTACACCTGGAATGGGGTGGAGAGAGGGCAGGTGGGGGGTCGTGGTTGGGGTCAGAGGTCAGCTGTGGTGGCAAATCAGGAGCCTCAGATTCAGTTTGGAGTAGGGGTCAGACACTGAGAACTATGTGGCCTTCAATGTTGGAAGTTGGGATCAAGGGTCCAGAGGTTAATGTCAGGAGCTGTTGGGCTGGACGTCCTAAACTGGACAGCCATGTTGGATTTAGGGGGTCAATTGAGTCAATGAGGGTCAAAAAGGAAGATCAGAATCGGTGGATGCTGGAGGTTAGAGGTCAAGTTTAGGAGGGCAGCGTGGAGGCTTGGTGTCAGAGTTCAATACGTGTTCATCAGAGGTCAGGAGGACTGTCTGTAACTGGGGGATGTCAGAAGACATAGGAGGAGACAAAAGAGGTAGGTCAGAATTGACAAAGTGTAGAGGTTAAAGATTAGAGGTCAGGAGGGCAAGTTACGTCAATAAGGGTCAAAGATCGAAATCAAGTTTGGGGTCAAATGTCAGAGGCCAGAGGTCTGATTGGAGTCAACGGGACTAGAAAACAGAGATGGAGGCCAAATAATAAAGTCAGAGTTGATGGAGGTCAGAGGTCGAGATGTGACAGGTTGAGATGGAGTCAGAAGTCAGTGTGGGTTAGTCAGTGTACGGGGGGTCAGAGATTAGAGGTAGAGGGCAAGTCAGGTTGATGGAGGTCAAAGGCCAGAGGTGGAGGCCCAAAGAGAGTGTTGTAGTCAGTGGAGGTCAAAGGTGGAAGGTCAGGGGACCAGGTGGGGGTCACTATGGCAGTACCTCCTCCCGCCGGTACTCGGGACTCAGGAAGGCCTCATAGCGGCTCCTCAGGAATCGGCCCAGCTCCAGCTGCTGGCGGACCCCCTCCTGGGGACAGAACAGCCTTAGTCTACCCCTCTCCACCCCTCCTACCCTTGCCCTCACCTCCCACTCACTTCTCACCCTGGTCAGCTGGCCCAGGCCTCGTGGCCACAGGGTGGAGGCCACCTGCTTGTGTGGGTCCGTGGGATAGGAGGCCAGCGGGGCCCGGTCGCCATGGCGGAATACCTGGGGACAGGACTGGTCAGGGCTAGCCCTGGGGGAGCTGAGGGCAGGCCGGGGCGGGGGCGCCTCACCAGAGCCACGAACACCAGAGGTCCTTCTGGCAGGGCCCGGGGTGGCAGCAGCAGCAGCAGCAGCAGGAGCAGGAGAGGTCCAGCAGGGTGGCCCCAAAACCCCAGCCCGGCCATTTCCACCCAGCCCAGACGCTGAGCTCAGCCCACTGTCTGGGCCGCAGTCCCGCCTGTCCCAGCCCTGCACTCAGCACCCCCATTATAGCAGGCCCTGGCACGCTTCCCCAGGGGCCACAGATCCCATCCCCCAGCGCCTCTGCCAGTCTTTGATTAACCCGTTTCATCTTCGTTTCATCTTCACTGCTGCCCCAGCAGACGCTTGATGTGCTTGTCGTCATCCCCATTGTGCCGATGGGGAAACTGAGGCACAGAAGGGTTCTGTAACTTGCCCAAGAAAACACTGAGGTTTCTCAGACAAAGCTGCGATTTGAACCCAGGTGCCTTTAACCTGGATGCAGACTTGGAAAGAGACCCTCACCCCGCATTGTTCATCTCAGCCACAGCCCTGACCTCCTGAGTCAGAGAGGTCGACGGTAGTAACCATGTGCTTGATTTTCTGTGCTTTGATGCTTTGACACCAGGGGCCATGCTATTCATTAGAAGGACTGCCCCTCCCGGGGTTACCAGTTCCTGGAAATAGTCACGGACTGGCCCAGGCGCATGCCTCTTCTGTGCAAACCAGCCAACCCAGAGCCCACACCCCAACCACCCGGGCCACCATCCACCTGCCCTGATCACCTGGGGCAGGGTACTGGACAACTCAGGACAGCCCCTGTGCCCCAGAGCCTGCTTAAATGGCTGAACCAGCCACTCTTTACCCTACCTTATCCCACAGAAAACACAAAGAAGCTGCTTGCTTCAGGTCTGTCTCCTGGGCACCCCTAGTGCCTCCCCGTGTGGCCCCCATGGCATGCTCCCTCCTCTGGAGAAACTGTGAGTATAACAAGTCATCTTTCTTTCTTTCTCTTTTCTTTTTTTCTTTTTTTTTTTTTTTTTTTTTTATTTTTTTTTGAGACGTAGTCTTACTCTGTTGCCCAGGCTGGAGTGCAGTGACACGATCTCAGCTTGCTGCAACCTCCACCTCACAGGTTCAAGAGATCCTCCTGCCTCAGCCCCCCTAGTAGCTGGAATTACAGGCATGTGCCACCATGGCCAGCTAATTTTTGTTTTTGTTTTTTTTTTAGTGGAGATGCGTTTTCACCATGTTGACCAGGCTGGTCTCGAACTCCTGACCTCAGGTGATCCACTCACCTCGGCTTCCCAAAGTGCTGGGATTACAGGTGTGAGCCACGGCGCCCAGCCAACAAGTCATCTTTCAGTGGCAATCGTC
Organism: Trachypithecus francoisi; assembly: GCF_009764315.1. Lineage (NCBI taxonomy): Eukaryota > Metazoa > Chordata > Mammalia > Primates > Cercopithecidae > Trachypithecus > Trachypithecus francoisi. The sequence continues at coordinate 6,125,931 of NW_022681457.1, read as the reverse complement.
TGCTGCTCAGGCGGCCTTACCGTCCCACAATGCTGATAAAATCTACACTTCTCAGCACCATCTGGGGCTGGCTGGCTCTCCTGCCTCACTGTGCACAGTCAGCCTCCAGTCCTGTCCTGTTTTTTTTTGTAACTGGTGCAGGAGCTGACATCTCCAGGGGCTAGAACATGGTTTCTAGTTTCTTAATTTTGCTTCAGGGTTTTTTTTTTCTCTTTTCTATTTTTTTTTTTTTTTTTTGAGACGGAGTCTCGCTCTGTTGCCCAGGCTGGAGTGCAGTGACCAGATCTCAGCTCACTGCAAGCTCCGCCTCCCGGGTTCCCGCCATTCTCCTGCCTCAGCCTCCCAAGTAGCTGGGACTACAGGTGCCCGCCACCTCGCCCGGCTAGTTTCTTGTATTTTTTAGTAGAGACGGGGTTTCACCGTGTTAGCCAGGATGGTCTCGATCTCCTGAACTCGTGATCCACCCGTCTTGGCCTCCCAAAGTGCTGGGATTACAGGCTTGAGCCACCGCGCCCGGCCTTTTTTTTTTTTTTTTTTTTGAGACGGAGTCTCGCTCTGTTGCCCAGGCTGGAGTGCAGTGACTGGATCTCAGCTCACTGCAAGCTCTGCCTCCCGGGTTTACACCATTCTCCTGCCTCAGCCTCCCTAGTTTGGTAACTGGAGTAGCCTCCCAGTTACGAAAGTTTTGTGAATCTCTCTCTCTCCCCGTACTTGAAATACGGTAGAGGCCCCTGGAATAAAGAAGTAGAAGAGCTGAAGGCTTAAGCCAGACCAGGAGCTGGCAGCTCACACCTGTAATCCCAGAACTTTGGGAGGCCAAGGTGGGAGGATTGCTTGAGGCCAGGAGTTCAAGACCAGCCTGGCCAACATGGAGACCTCCCCCTCGCCCTGACTCCATCTCTATAAAAAATAAACAAAAATTAGCCAGGCATGGTACGGTGGCGTGTGCCTGTAGTCCCAGCTACTCAAAAGACTGAGATGGGAGGATCATGTGAGTCCAGGAATTTGAGGCTGCAGTGAGCTATAATCATACCTTTGCACTACAGCCTGGACAACAGAGTAAGACCCTGTCTCTAAAAAAATAGAAAAGAGGCCGGGCGCAGTGGCTCAAGCCTGTAATCCCAGCACTTTGGGAGGCCGAGACGGGCGAATCACGAGGTCAGGAGATCGAGACCATCCTGGCTAACACAGTGAAACCCCGACTCTACTAAAAATACAAAAAACTAGCCGGGCGAGGTGGCGGGCGCCTGTAGTCCCAGCTACTCGGGAGGCTGAGGCAGGAGAATGGCAGGAACCCGGGAGGTGGAGCTTGCAGTGAGCTGAGATCCGGCCACTGCACTCCAGTCCGGGCGACAGAGCGAGACTCCGTCTCAAAAAAAAAAAAAAAAAAAAAAAAAATTAGAAAAGAGAAAAAAAAAAAACCCTGAAGCAAAATTAAGAAACTAGAAACCATGTTCTAGCCCCTGGAGATGTCAGCACTTTAATATCTACTGATGTATTGGCTGCTGTGACAGGTTACCACTCAGTGGCTTAAAACGACACACATTTATTCCCTTACAGTTCGGGAGGTCGGAAGTCTGCAATCAATGTAACTGGGCCAGGCATGGTGGCTGACACCTGTAATTCTGTCACTTTCTGAGGCCAAAGTGGGCAGATCAATTGGGTCCAGGAATTTCAGACCAGCTTGAGCAACATGGTGAAACCCCGTCTCTACTAAAAATACCAAAAAACTAACCAGGTGTAGTGGTGCACGCCTGTAGTCCCAGCCACTTGTCGCTTGAGCCCGAAGTTGAGGCTGCAGTGAGCCCTGATTCTGTCACTCCACTCCATCCTAGGCGACAGAGCGAAACCTGATGTTTAAATGCAGTTTTTCATATATGTAATTCTTACCAAAATGAGATCATACAGAACCTACAATTTTGTAACCTGCGTCTTTCAGTTAACCTTCTCTTCTCCTTGGCAATAGTGCTTTGGTCTTGTCTGATACCCACTCCCTGTTCAAATGTCCCTCCATTTCTCCCCAAAGAGACTTTGTTTTGTTTTGTTTTTTGAGACAGGGTCTCACTCTGTCACACAGGCTGGAGGGCAGTGGCACCATCTTGGCTCACTGCAGCCTCTGCCTCCTGAGTTCTGGTGATTGTTGTGCCTGAGCCTCCTGAGTAGCTGGGACTATAGGTGCACACCACCACACCTGGCTAATTTGTGTATTTTTAGTAGAGACAGGGTTTCGCCACGCTGCCCAGGCTGGTCTCAAACTTCTGGCTTCAAGCCATCCTCCTGCCTCAGTCTCCCACCCAAAGAGCCTTTATAACTTGTTTGTCTAAACCAAAACCTGGTCCAGGATCACCCATCAAAGCTCGTCCTGTGTCTCTTAACGGATTTTTTCAAATATAGCAAGGCCACTTGCTTTTGTTTTGCATTGTGGCGTGGATTTGTTGGAGAGACGGTGCCCCTTGCTCTGCAGAATGTGTTGCCTTCTGGAATTTTCTGGGTAGTGCCCTGAGGTATTGTTTTACAATCCATGTTATTCATAGGAGCGATGTTGTACAACCGTGACCACTGAATCAGCAAATAAGGACGACTGCTTCATTAATACAAGTATGTATTTTTCTATGTATTTATTTTTATTTATTTATTATTTTTTTTTGTACTCCATCCAACAGAGTGATGGAGTCTCACTCTGTTGCCCAGGCTGGAGTGCGGTGGCGTGATCTCGGCTCAGTGTAACCTCCTCCGCCCGGGGTTCAAGTGTTGCCCATGCCTCAGCCTCCTAAGTAGCTGGGACTACAGGTGCACACCACCACACCCGGCTAATTTTTTTGTTTTTTTAGTAGAGATGGGGTTTCACTGTGTTGGCGAGGCTGGTCTCAAACTCCTGACCTCAAGTGATCCTCCCACCCTGGCCTCCCAAAGTGCTGGGATTACAGGTGTGAACCACTGCACCTGGCCTATATTTATATATATTTAAAGAGATGGGGTCTTACTATGTTGCCCAGGCTGGTCTCGAACTCCTGGGCTCAAGCGATTCTCCTGTCTCACTTGCCCAAAGTATTGGGATTACAGGCATGAGCCACCGCACCCAACCCTATATATGTGTATATATATAGTACATATATATGTACACACACACGCACGTATTTCCCCAATACGTGTTCACAGTTTTACAACATAACTACCAAAAATAGCAAGACTCTATCTGCCAGAAATAATGCAAATAGCTACCTGAATAGCCAGATTGTATAGTCTCCTTTTTTTTGTGGTAGTGATAGGTAAATAGATATCTCACACATGCAAGTATCACATGTATTTTATTTTATTTTATTTTTTAGTTGTAGTTGTGGAGACAGGATCTCGCTCTATTGCCCAGGCTGGAGTGCAGTGGTGTGATCTTGGCTCATGGCAACCTCGACCTCCTAAGCCCAGGTGATCCTCCCATCTGGAGGAGGAAATTTTGCCTGGGTCTCCTCAACTGTTCTCCTGGCCTGCAGGCTCCTGCTGTGAGATATTTCTATATGCAGAACTGACCCGGTCCCTCCCCTGCTCTCAACCCTCCCATGGCTCCCCAGCACCCTCCGGGGAAAAACCCAGACGCCTCAGTATGGTGTTTGAGGTTCAGACTCTCCAGTCTCACATGTCCCGATGTCACGTTCAGACGCCGTGTGTGGCGGGCCACACCAGGGTGTGTCTCTGCCCTGTGCCTCTGCCAGAATGCCCTTCCCCCGTTGTCCTGGCCACCATTCTTGTTGCTCTGACAACCCCCTCTTGGGGTTCCAGTGGCTTCTGCCCTCTCTGGCTCAGAGGCCCAGGAAAGGGAGAGAAGACCAAGCAAGGGGTGGCTGGAATCCCAAGGCCATGAACTTTCAGGAAGTGAGGAGGGGTCTGGCAGGGAAGGGAGGCCTGGGGCGGGGCAGAGGGCAGGGAGGGGAAGGGTCCTGACCTCTGATCTCCTCCCCCCAGAATGTGACCCTGGCCATGGCCGTGTTCACCATCCTGACCTCCCTCTACTTCTTCAACAAGGTGAGCAGGAGGAGGGTGGAGGTGGGGGCTGAGTCTCTGTCTCCCTGCTCTGGTTTTGTCATCTTGGTCTCTCTTTCTCTCCCACGTCTCTGTATATCTCCCTGTTTTCCTCTCTCAGACTCAGCAGTGAGAAGACGCAGGACCTCCCTACCCAAAAACCCTGCCTCTGCCGGGACCATGGCTCTGAGGCCGAATAAATGTAACTGAATCCGCACGTCCTGCTCCCCCGCCCACTGCCCCTGCGGCCAGCCTCGGGCCTGCATCACACTTGGGGACTCTGTGTTTCAGGAGGGACTGGGGTAGGGGTCCGGACTCCAGAGTCTGAGGTAGGAGAGTGGTGAGGGCCCACCCTCTCAGGTTTGAGGCTAGGAGCTGGGAGTCTGAGTTGGGTTTTGAGGGATGAGTAGGAGTCTGTCTGGGGCATTCCAAGAAGAGGAAGAACATTTCAACTCTGGGTGTAAGGGCACAGAGGGAAGAAAGAGCAGGGCAGATTCAGCGCCTGGCACCAACACAGGCTGCTGTGTACTTCAGATTTGTTATTTCCCTCTGATCCCCCGATTTCTTCTCCATCAGACAAAGGCAAAAAGCTTTGTCCAATGGGCCCCAGAAAACCACAGCCAGGGCAGCCTGCGATCCAAGATGTGAATGCACTTGTCACATCAGCTGCAGCAGGCTTTAGTTATCATCATTTTCTCCATCACTGTCATACTGTATCAACACATCTTCCTCTTTTTTTTTTTTTTTTCTTTTTGAGATGAGATCTCACTCTGTTGCCCAGGCTGGAGTGCAGTGGTATGATCATAGCACACTGCAACCCTGAACTCCCGGGCTCGAGCGATCCTCCTGCCTCGGCCTCCTGAGTAGCTGAGACTGTAGGTGTTCACCACCATGCCCAGCTAACTTTTATTAATTTTTTTAGAGACAGGGTCTCACCATGTTGCCCAAGCTGGCCTCTAACTCCTGGCCTCAAGCAATCCTCCTACCTCAGCCTCCCAAAGTGTTGGAATCATAGGTGTGAGCCACTGTGCTCAGCCTCTTTTCTTTTCTTAACAAGCTCCTATTTAACCTTCAACACCCACCAGCAATGTCCCTTCCTATAAAAGTGTGCAGACTCACCCCCATAGCCAGTTCCTTAGCAGTCCCCTTGCATAGTGCCCTTCCTCAACCGCCTACCTCTATCTCCAGCATCCTCAGGTCAATGCCCTGGGGGACACTTCATCCTTCAGCTGCATTTCACCTACCTTCTCATCTAGGCAAAAGCAATTTCATTTCAGCTAAATATCTGAAAAGACAGCTTTGGAGTAGGGTTGACTGTTCGTGCTAGGTTTTCCTGGAAAAGCTCAACAAATTTCCTTCTTTCCTTTATTCCTTCCTCCCTCCCTCTCTTCCTCCTTCCCCTCCCCTTCCCCTCCCCCTTCTCTCCTTCCCTCCCTTCCTTCCCTCCTTCCTTCCTTCCGAGACAGAGTTTTGCTCTTGTCTCCCAGGCTGGAGTGCAATGGTGCAATCTCGGCTCACCGCAACCTCCGCCTCCAGGTTCAAGCAATTCTCCTGCCTCAGCCTCCCGAGTAGCTGGGATTACAGGCATGCACCACCACGCCCGGCTAATTTTGTGTTTTTAGTAGAGATGGGGTTTCTCCATGTTGGTCAGGCTGGTCTCGAACTCCCAACATCAGGTGATCCACCCGCCTCGGCCTCCCAAAGTACTGGGATTACAGGCGTGAACCACCACGCTCAGCCTCACAAATTTCATTTTATTTTATTTGAGATGGAGTCTTGCTCTGTTAAACCCAGTCTGGAGTGCAATAGCGCGATCTCAGCCCACTGCAACCTCCACCTCCCAGATTCAAGCAATTATCCTGCCTCAGCCTCCCAAGTAGCTGGGACTACAGGCACCTGCCACCACGCCTGGCTAAGTTTTGTATTTTTAGTGGAGACAGGGTTTCAGTATGTTGGCCAGGCTGGTCTTGAACTCCTGACTTAGTGATCCGCCCGCCTCAGCCTCCCAAAGTGCTGGGATTACAGGTGTGAGCCACAGCGCTTGGCCACAAATTTCAGTAATGGCCACAAATTTCGGTAATAAACAGATTCATAGTCGCACTATAATTTTATCTCAAATTAATAGAATTTTTGTGGATCACCAACATTTTGGGCCAATGTTTTAGCATCAGTGGCAACAGCGCCCTCCTGAAGTCCTCAAAAGCTTCCGATTTGGAGGCGGGCTTTACTTTCGAGTTATTGGCTGCAAAACTCCGAATAGCCACACAGCGGCGGTGTTGCACTATTTTCTCAACGAGAAATTGGCTGCCTTAAGGGTTGAGCGCAAGAAATAAACGTTAGTTTTGGCAAAACCACAATTGTTTGCCTGTCTGTCTGTTTGTCTGTTTGTCTGTGTCTGCATTATTTGCTCAGCCAGAAATTGGTTGCCTTAAGGGTTGAGCGCAAGCAATAAACGTCGGTTTTGGCAAAACCACAATTGTTTGTCTGTTTTTGAGACAGAGTCTCGCTCAAAACGACAATTTTTTGAGACCTGGGGGGTTCCTGGCTGCTTCCTCCCTCCTCGCTGCCTGGGCTTCCTCCCCCGCTGGACCCTCACCCCAGCCTTCTCTCTCTCTCCTCCAGTCCTCAGAGGGGTCCTCCTGTACCCAGAGCTGACCCTGTCCCTTTCTCCTCACGGCCCTCCAGTGGCCCTGAATTCCAGGCCCTCCACTGAGCATTGGAGGCTGCAAGTAACCTGACCCCCTCCAGGCTTAAAAAAAAAAAAAAAAAATCGCCCACCTCCCATGCCCGCCCTGGTGTATTTTTGGCCACAGTGAACTCGAAGATAGTCTCATGTTTGCACTGCTGGGGCCCAGCCTGGAATGCCCTTTCCCATGTCTTTGTTTGTTAGAGACCAAGTTTCACTCTGTCGCCCAGGCTGGAGTGCAGTGGCGCAATCTCGGCTCACTGCAAGCTCCGCCTCCCGGGTTCACGCCATTCTCCTGCCTCAGCCTCCCGAGTAGCTGGGACTACAGGCGCCCGCCACCACGCCTGGCTAATGTTTTTGTATTTTTAGCAGAGATGCAGTTTCACTGTGTTAACCAGGATGGTCTCCATCTCTTGACCTCGTGATCTGCCCACCTTGGCCTCCCAAAGTGCTGGGATTACAGGCGTGAGCCACCGTGCCTGCCTTTTTTTTTCACCTCAGCCTCCCTAGCAGCTGGGACCACAGGTGCACGCCACTATGCTTGGCTAATTTTTTTTTTTTTTTTCAGTAGAGATGAGGTCTTTCTATGTTGCCCAGGCTGGTCTTGAACACTTGGCCTCAAACACTCCTCCCACCATGGTCTCCCAAAGTGTTGGGATTACAGGCATAAGTCACAGCACCCCCACCACCACTAACAAATACTGACAGCAAAGCTGGTCTTTGCATTTCGCCACCCCCCGTCCCCCCGGTTTCTCTTCTGCACCCCAGGGTTTGAACCACTCAGTGCTGCCTTTCTCAGTCCTCTGGGAGCTATCAAGGTTGTATTTTCTTTTTTTTTCTTTTTCTTTTTCTTTTTTTTTTTAAAGATGGAATCTTGCTCTGTCGCCCAGGCTGGAGTGCAGTGGCACAATCTCAGCTCACTGCAACCTCCACTTCCCGGGTTCAAGCGATTCTTCTGCCTCAGCCTCCTGAGTAGCTGGGATGACAGGTGCTGTCACACCTGGGTAATTTTTTTTGTATTTCTTTTTTCTTTTCTTTTTCTTTCTTTTATTTTTATTTTATTTATTTATTTATTTATTTATTTTGAGATGGAGTCTTGCTTTGTCACCCAGGCTGGAGTGCAGTGGCGAGATCTTCGATCACTGCAACCTCCACCTCCCGGGTTCAAGTGATTCTCCTGCCTCAGTCTCCCGAGTAGCTGGGATTACAGGTGCGTGCCACCACACTTGGCTGATTTTCCTATTTTTAGTAGAGACGGGGTTTCACCATGTTGGCCGGGCTGGTCTTGAACTCCTTAACTCAGGTGATCCACCTGCCTCGGCCCCCCAAAAGTGCTGGGATTACAGGCGTGAGCCACCGTGCTCGCATTTTTTTTTTCTTTTGTATTTCTGGTAGAGACGGGGTTTCATCATGTTGGCCAGGCTGGTCTCGAACTCCTGACCTCAAGTGATCCACCCACCTCAGCCTCCCAAAGGGCTGGGATTATAGGCGTGAGCCACTGTGCCCAGCCCAAGGTTGTATTTTCACAACCACAGATAGATGGGTCTCAGCCCAGCTGCCCGCAGAAGTCCCTGGGGAGGTTTTGAAATTCCCAGAGCCAAGCTCCACCCCGGACCACTTAAACCGCAAGGTCTGGGGATGGGGCCCGGACATCGATTTTATGTTAAAAGCTCTCCCTGGAGATTCTGCTGTGCAGCCAGGGTCAACAGCCCTCCCTGTAATGCGTTCCCAGAAGACGAAGAGGTCGATTTTCCTCTTCCTGCAGCTGGGCGCATTTCAGAGGGAGCTCCGTGGATACATCAAAGACTCAAAACATGGGGACAAATTTACCTTTCAGTTTGGAAACATTCAGGAGCTTGACACTGAGGGAAGGTGAAGCACATTGTTCCCCGAGGGCAGAGGGCCTGGGGCGCACGGTCAGAAGGCACTTGCATATTTCACAACGGACTCCTTCCGGAACCAGAAAAGCTGGCGGCCGGCTCCTGTCCCTCATTCTGTCTCACGTGCGGGGACCAGCAAGCTCTGTTTGCACACAACTTCTGACTTCAGCACTGGCTGTTCCACATCTCAGGAACTGCTCAGTCCTGGGACAGCCACAGCGGGTGGTCACCCTTGTTCCACTTGCCGAATTCCTAGGCCACGTCTGCGTTCCAGGTTTTCCCTGCCTCTCGCTCTCTCAAAGCTGGCTCTCTCCTCTCTCAGTCTCTGTCGTTCTGTCTGTGTGTCACTGTGTCTGTCCTGTTCAGTGGTGATTCCCCTCTCCTCCTGTTCCTCCAGCACCGGTTCTATGTCCGCCTCTCACTAGAGTGCTCCGTGTTTCTGTCTCTCACTGAGTCTTGGCCTCTTTGGCCTTTTCTGTGTCCCACTTGCCCCTCGCAGCAGCCTGGCCGGTCTCTCCCCTCCCCGCTGTGCCTCTGTGTGTCTCCCTTCCAGCCACATCGCTCCTGCTCCCAGCGTCGCCTCTTCCGTCTTACTGCTTTCTCTCTGGGTCTCTCGCTGCCTCTCTGGGGCTCTGTCCCCCTCTTTCTGGGTCTCTGTCCCCCTCTCTCTGTGTTTTTGTCCCCCTCTCTCTGGGTCTTTGTCCCCGTCTCTCTGGGTCTCTGTCCCCCTATCTCTGGGGCTCTGTCCCCCTCTCTCTGTGTCTCTGTCCCCCTCTCTCTATGGGTCTCTGTCCTCCTCCCTGCTCCTCCATCTCTCTCTGCCTCCCCACCCTGCCCATCATCTCTGTCTTCTCTCAGCTCAGAGTCTCACGTCCGGAGGTTGACATGGGGGGCTGCCCCCTCCCCACCCACCCTTCCTGACTCCCCAGGAATTTTCCTTCAGGTCCTCACAGGTCGGCGAGGGCCCCATCCCCTGTGCCCACTGCCACCTGTGCATCTTCAGACCCTCCCCCTTGGCAGGACCAGAGGTCTGGTCCCCACCCATGTAGAGTAGAGGGTTGAGGCAGTTGCAGGCCCCCGCCAGGGTGAACCCAGAGGTCTGAGCAACACCCACAGGTCCCCCAGTTCCAGCCCGGCCTCCCCTGCGCCCAGCAGCCTCAGCGGCACCAGCAGGTAGAAAGGAAACCAGCAGAAAAACAGCATGGGTCCCGATACCGCCGGCGCGCCCAGCAGCTCCGGCTACCCCGTGAGCCAAACACCAGCTGATGATCTGGAAACAGACCAGGAGGAAGAAGAGGCTACAGCCCAAAGATGAGAAAGATGCAGAACCTCAGCTGGTGCTCCAGGGTAGAGATGGCCAGGACTGCTGACAGAGCACTGTACTAGGAGTCCACAGATGGCCCACCCTCTGGCCTTCACCTTACTTCAGCCCCCTGTGCCACCCAATTCCTCACGCAGCTTTCTGAGCCCAGTTTTCTCAGGTAGAGGAGGGCCAGAGCTCCTTCAGCAATTTGGGAGTGAGGAACACAGTGCGCCGTAGACATCACCACACTGGATCCTCCCAAAGAGCTCCCTCAGGCCTCCTCCCTGTTCCTCAGTACACCCAACACTCTCCCACCTCTCAGCCCTTGCACCTGCCTGGAGTACCCTTCCTTATGGAACCCCCTGGCTGCCTCACATCGTTCAAGTCTCTGCTCAAAGGCGGCTTTTTATGTTTTTGTTTTGTTTTGTTTTGTTTTGTTTTGTTTTGTTTTTGAGACAGAGTCTCGCTCTCTCGCCCAGGCCGGAGTGCAATGGCGCGATCTCGGCTCACTGCAGCCTCCACTTCCCGGGTTCAAGCGATTCTCCTGTGTCAGCCTCCCGAGTAGCTGGGATTACAGGCATGCACCACCACGCCCAGCTAATTTTTTAAAAATTATTTTTGTTTTTTTATTTTTAGTAGGGATGGGGTTTCACCATGTTGGCCAGGCTGGTCTTAAACGCCTGGCCTCAGGTGATCCACCCGCCTCGGCCTCCCAAAGTGTTGGGATTACAGGCGTGAGCCACTGCATTTGGCCAAAGGCGGTCTTTTCTGAGAAACCTTCCATGACCACCCTGTGTAAAGTGGCAGCTCCTCAGTACCTGCTGGCCCTTTAACCCTCCTTTTCTCCCCTTCAGAGCACTTCTGATCCTTCATTGTTTGAAATTTCTGTATGGTGTTGTCTGTCTGCATCCCTGCCTCCTCCCAATGCTTTAACATAGAGACTTTGTGAGAGCAGGCCGGGCGCAGGGGTTCACACCTGTAATCCCAACACTTTGGGAGGCAGGTAGATCACCTGAGGAGTTCAAGACCAGCCTGGCCAATACGGTGAAACCCCCATCTCTACAAAAAATACAGAAATTAGCCGGGCATGGTGGCGCACACCTGTAATCCCAGCTACTCGGGAGCCTGACACAGGAGAATCACTTGAACCCAGGAGATAGAGGTTGCAGTAAGCCAAGATTATGCCACTGCACTCCAGCCTGGGCAACAGAGAGAGACTCTGTCTCAAAAATAATAATATAAATAAATAAATAAATAAAAGGTGCGATTAGTTTCCTCTTCCTGCTGTAACGAATTACCTTAAATTTAGTAGTGGTCAGAAGTCCTAAGTAGGTCTTTCTGGGCTTTAAAGGAGAATCTGTTTCCTTTCTTTCCCTAGGTCCTAGAGGATACCCACATTTCCTGGCTCAAGGCCCCACCCACATTTCCAAGGCTTAAAGTCCCTTCCTGTATCTTCTTTTTATTTGTGATGGAGTCTCGCTCTGTTGCCCAGGCTGTAGTCAGTGGCCTGATCTTGGCCCATTGCAACCTCCACTTCCTGAGTTCAAGTGATTCTCCTGCCTCAGCCTCCCAAGTAGGTGGGATTACAGGTGTGTACCACCACGCCCAGCTTATTTTTGTATTTTTAGTGGAGACAGGGTTTCATCATGCTGGCCAAGCTGGTCTCGAACTCCTGACCTCAGGTGATCCACCCACCTTGGCCTCCCAAAGTGCTGGGATTACAGGCATGAGCCACCACACCTGGCCTCTTCCTGCATCTTCAAAGCCATCTAGGTAGGATCTTCACATCTCTCCCTCACTCTCACTCGTGTGCCTCCCTCTTCCACTTAAAACAACTTTGTCCCATCTGTGGCCCACAGGCTGCATGTGGTCCAGGAAAACATTAGTAAGGCTTCTTAAAACATTATGAGATTTTTTTTGTAATTTTTTTTTAGCTCATCAGCTATTGTGTTCGTGTATTTTGTGTGGCCCAAGACATTTCTTCTTCCAGTGTGGCACAGGGAAGCCAAAAGATTGGACACCCCTGACTTAAGCCCTGTGATTATATTAGGCCTACTTGGATAACCCAGGCTAATCTCCCTATGTGAAGAAAGCAATCTTAATTCCATCGGCAACTTTAATTTCCCTTTGCCACGTGATATGACACAGTCACAGTTTCTGGGGATTAGGATGTGGACATTTTTGTGGCCGTTAATCCACCTACCACAATGGGCATGGGGACCCTCCCTCACTCCCACCCATTCATTGAGTCAGCGATGTTTACTGAGCACAGCTCTCAACCGGAAACTGTTTCAGGTACAAACTGGATGGAAAATCCCTGCTCTTATTTAATTTATTTATTTTTTTGAGACAGAGTCTCGCTCCATCAGCCAGGCTGGAGTACAGTGGCACAATCATAGCTCACTGCAACCTCAGTCTCCCAGGTTCAAGCGATTCTCCCGCCTCAGTCTCCCGAGTAGCTGGGACTGAGGTGCGCGCCACCACACCTGGCTAATTTTTGTATTTTTAGTATAAGAAGTTTCACCGTGTTGGCCAGGCTGGTCTCGAACTCCTGACCTCAAGTGATCTATCCACCTTGGCCTCCCAAAGTGCTGGGATTAAAGGCGTGAGCCACCGCACTGGGCCACTGAGGTGTTTTTGAGATCAGGCTCTGGGTCTGACTCCTCTGGGGGTCCCCAGGACCCACGACCACAATGGGAGTCACACAGGGGCCCCCATTTTCAAAGGAGTGAATCACTGACACTTAGTAAACCCAGATCAGTCAGTGTGAGAGTGTATATGTGCAAGGGGGCATCGTTCAGCACTGGGCGCCTCCCAGACGCGAGGAACACAGCAGCAAAGGGAACAGACAGAAATCCCCCACCATGGTGGGGAGACAGCAGGTGCGGCTGTCACTCCCCCGCCTTTTCCTTTTATTCCACGTGAACAAGAAGGGAAACCAGGAAACCCACAGCACATCTGGTGGTGCGTGGGGAAAGACCCGGTCTCTGGACTCCCGCGGTTCTACATTCCAGTCTCGGTCCTGACATCCCCGTCCTGGCTGGAACCTTGGCCCCCAGGAGCTGCTGTGTCCCAGCAGAGCCGCCGTGAGCATCGGATGACAGGGTTGCCCGTCAACAGGAGCAGAACCTACAACTTTGCAGCCACGCGGGAAGGTTTCGGGCTCACGGGGCTGGGAAGGTGTCGGGAGGTGAGGATTCCCATGACAGCTATTTTCCGACACTTGATGACAGTCTGTCTGTCTCCTACGGCTGGGAACATCTCAAACCAGGCCATGATGGGGGCGCCGCCTCCCCTCCCGTATTGCCTGAGAGAAACAGAGGTAGTGATTAAGAGCGCGTAATTACCTCTCCTGCCTGGGACATGAATGTCTTTCTGTGAAATCATTCCGTTCAGAATTGTCTGCCCCCAGGTTGCGAGCTCTCTGAGGGCAGAGACTCCATTCTTTTCAGGCACGTTCAAATCCCCAGGGTGGCAGAGATTTGCACCGACTATGAGCTCAGCCAACACTTGTTAGGGACAAGGTATAGCAAGGAGGCAGAGGCTACTGTAGGCTCTTAAGGATAGAGAGTGTCAGCCTGCCCCGAAATGTCAGTTTCTCCCCTGCAATGTTAGCCTCTCCCACTGAATGTTAGCACCCTTATTTGAATGTTAGTCCCTCCCCCTGAAGGTCAATTTCTCCCCTGCAATGTTAGCTCCCCCCACGAAATGTCCATTTCTCCCCTGAGATGTTAGCTCCTCCCCACGAAATGTCCATTTCTCCCGTGCAGTTAGCTCTTCCCCTCTGAAATGTCAATTTCTCTCCTGCGATGTTAGCTCCTCCCCTCTGAAATGTCCATTTCTCTCCTGCGATTTAGCTCCTCCTCTCTGAAATGTCCATTTCTCTCCTGCGATGTTAGCTCCTCCCCTCTGAAATGTCCATTTCTCTCCTGCGATGTTAGCTCCTCCCCTCTGAAATGTCCATTTCTCTCCTGCGATGTTAGCTCCTCCCCTCTGAAGTGTCAATTTCTCTCCTGCGATGTTAGCCCCTCCTTATTGTTAGCTCCTCCCTCTAGAATGCCCATTTCTCCCCATGGATTGTCAGTTCCTCCCCTTGGCATGTTACCTCCTCCCTCATAAAGGTTGGCCCCTTCTTTATTGCCTGAAACAGAGGTAGTGATTAACAGCAAGCAATTACCCTAAAATGTTAGAAACAGAGGTAGTGATTAACAGTGTGTAATTGTACTACAAATATTAGCCCCTCCTCCTGAAATGTTAGCTCCTCCCCCTGGGATGTTAGTCCCTCCCCTCTGAATGTCAATTTATTTCCCTGGAATATCAGTTTCTCCCCTTGGAATTTTAGCCCCGCCTCCTGAAGTTATCCACTCCCCCTAAATACTAGCCCCTCTCCCTTAAATGTTAGCCCCTCCCCCTGGCATGTCAGTGCTATCCCCTAGAATGCCAGTCCTTCAAATGTAGGTATCTTTGTCTTCTCTGCCTTTCTCCCACGCCAAAAACAGTGACCTTCACCAGGCAGGTGCTCGGTAAACATAACTGGATGGGTTAATGGAGTCAGACGGGTCAAGTTCCCATCCTACACTTACTTGCTTTGTGACCACCTTCTTCTTCTTCCTCCTCCTCCTCCTCCTCCCCCACCTCCTCCTCCTCCTCCTCCTCCTCTTCTTCTTCTTCTTCCTCTTTTTTTAAGACGGAGTCTCGCTCTGTCGCCCAGGCTGGAGTGCAATGGCGCTATCTCGACTCACTGCAGCCTCAGCCTCCTGGGTTCAAGTGATTCTCATGCCTCGGCCTCCAGCGTAGCTGGCATTACAGGCATGCACCACTACACCCGGCCAATGTTTGTATTTTTAGCAGAGACGGGGGTTTCATCGTGTTGGCCAGGCTGGGTCTCGAACTCCCGACCTCAGGTGATCCGCCCTCCTCAGCCTTCCAAAGAACTGGAATTACAGGCGTGAGCCACCGTGTCCGATCAGCTGTGTGACCTTCGGGAAATGACTTTACCTCTCTGAGCCTCGAGTTTCCCCCTCTGTACAACGGGAATAATCGCAGCACCGCCCTCAGGGTTGTGATGCTGACTTTGGGAGTTCACACGTTTAGAAAGCTCTGGACAGCGCCTGGTACTTAGGTCACGATCAATACCTGTGAGCTGTCATTAGTTAAGGGATGAAGGCGTGAATCGCAGTCTTCGGCTGTCTTAGCAATTCTATTGGATACGAATTTTTAGTCCCTGTTTGGCAGAGTATAATCCAGAGGCTTAACTCACCTTCCACGACTCTCTCTCGCCAAGGCTGCCCAGGAAAATGCCAGATCCTCTCAAGCACGGAGCCGTGCCCAGCTCCCGCGCGCTCCCCGAGACTCAAACCCACCTCTACCACCGCACCTGGCTCTGCCCCAGACCACGTCTCCCCAGGGAGAATCCTGTAGCCGGCTGTAAAAACCGCAGAGCCTCCTTGGAAGAATGCTGAACTGCATTCATTAGAAAATCAATGCAAATTAAAAACCTCCCCGGGATCCCACTTTTCTCCTCTGAGAAGGCAAAGATCAAAGAGGCTGACTTGGCGGTTGCTGCGTTGGCGAAGCGTGGGAAACAGGCTTGCAGAGCGCTCGTGGCGGCGTCTGCGACATCGAACACGCCCTCTGACCCGGCAGTTCCTCAGGAGGAATTTATGCAACAGAGGATGATACTGATCACAGCAAACACATCGCACCTCCTCCGTGCCAGGCACGGAGCCAAGCGCCCCACCCACGGCAACGCAAGTAATCCTCACAGCGACCCTCTCAGGGAGCTACTGCCATTATCCCCATTTTACATTGGTGGAAACTGAGGCACGGGGAGTGGGAAGCAACTTGTGTCCCATTGTGCTCTTCTGCCTTCTTGAAGCATTCACAAAAGTACACAAACACAAAATGTAAAAGGATATTATTGTTGGTTGTGTGTGTGTACCTGTGTGCGCACATGAGAGAGAGAGCATGGAAAAGAGAATTTTTCCTTTCAGAGAACCAGCTTCTTACCATTGTCCACAATTTTTTACTTTAAATTAATTCCATCTAATCTCTATGAATGTTTTCTTTCAACTTTTAGTGCACTATTTTATAGTTTTTTTTTTTCTTCTTCCTGAATTGTTTGCTTTGCTAATTTCCTCTCGGACTTTTCTCTCTCTCTCTCTCTTTCTCTCTCTCTCCTAATTAAAATTTAAAGGTTGGGTGCAGTGGCTCACGCCTGTAATTTCAACACTTTGGGAGGCCAAGGTGGGAGGATGGCTTGAGCTTAGATGTTTGAGATCAGCCTTGGTAACATAGCAAGACCCCATCTCTACCAATAAATAAATAAATAAAACAAATAGCTGGGCATGGTGGAGATACTGGGGAGGCTGAGGTGGGAGGATCACTTGAGCCTGGGAGGTTGAGGCTACAGTGAGCGATGGTGCCACCAGACTCCAGCCTGGGTGACAGAGTGAGACCCTGTCTCAAAAAAACAAACAAACAAATAAATAAGCTATAGATTTTCTTCTGTGCACAGCTTTGGCCCCATCTCATAGGATTTTTAAAAAATATTTTATTTATTTATTTATTTTTGAGACAGAGTCTCGCTCTGTCACCCAGGCTGGAGTGCAATGGCATGATCTTGGCTCACTGCAAGCTCCGTCTCCCAGGTTCATGCCATTCTCCTGCTTCAGCCTCCCGAGTAGCTGGGACTACAGGAACCTGCCACCACGCCTGGCTAATTTTTTCATATTTTTAGTAGAGATGGGGTTTCACCATGTTAGCCAGGATAGTCTCGATCTCCTGACCTCATGATCCGCCCATCTCAGCCTCCCATAGTGTTGGGATTACAAGCATGAGCCACCACGCCCAGCCCAAGTTTTTTAAAAAAATATATACTACTTTTCCCAGTTTATTTATTTTTAATCAGATCCACTAGTCAACAAAATAGGTAGGTCTCTCTCTCTCTCTCTCTCACACACACACACACACATACACACACACACACACACACAGAGAGAGAGAGAGAGAGAGAGAGAGAGAGAGAGAGAGAGAGAGAGAGAGAGAGAGAGAGAATGAGAGAGAGGGAGACTCACTATGTCACCAGGCTGGAGTGCAGTGGCACGATCTCAGCTCATTGCAACCTCCACAGCCCAGGCTTAAGTGATCCTCCTATCTCAGCCTCCCAAGTAGCCAGTACTACAGGCATGTGTCACCATGCCAATCTCTTGTAAAGACAGGGTATCACCATGTTGCCCAGGCTGTTCTCGAATTCCTGGGCTCAAGCAATCCTCCCCGTTCAGCCTCCCAAAGGAGTTAATTTTTTTTAAGGTGCCTCTGTGTTTCCTGGCACTCAGTCACTGTGTCACTTAATCCTCTCTTCACCCAGAAGATGGAAACACTTGCTTCTATTTTATAGACTTGGGGCAACCGAGGCTCTGAGAGGTAGAGTTCTCAGGGCAAGGCAGAGCTGCTGCTTTTTTTTTTTGAGACAGTCTCAGTCACCCAGCCTGGAGTGCAGTGACAAGATCTTGCCTCACTGCAACCTCTGTCTCCCGGGTTCAAGCGATTCTCCTGCCTCAGTCTCCTGAGTAGCTGGGATTACAGGTGTGCACCACCACGCCCGGCTAATTTTTGTATGTTTACTGGAGACATAGCTCTTATCATCCTGCAGGCTGGCTTTTTCATGTGACAGCTGGAGAGGGTTCCAAGAGTGAGGGAAGTATGAGGCGGAGGCTCAGAACTTTGCACAAGGTGACGACCACTCAAGCTACCGGTCAAAAAGCAAGTCACGAGCCTGGCCTAGATTCAAGGTGTGAGGAAAGAGACCCCATTCCTTGACGGGAAAATCTGAAAAGTGACATTGCCAAGGAGCGCATATGCAGGAAGGTGTGCAGAACGGGGGCCATTTGTGTAATCTGCCACAGCAGCCCTGATGGAAAGCTACCGTGTCCCCAGGGAGTCTCTAGGCCGGCCCTGAGATGCTTACACCCAGGTTGTGAAAAGGGAGGTTTCAAATCCTAGCTCATTGAAGCCACTGTTATTTCGTGTCTCTCCTGCAACAGCTGAATCTACCCCTTAACTATTCATTATGCTGCCAACCTCTGGAACTTGTGTAAAATGACTTAATAAATTTCCTTATTGTTGAAGCCAGTTGGAGTTAGGTTTTCTGTTACTTAAAACACCCCAAAACCAAACTGATGCATGTGAAGAATACTCCTTTCTGGGGATTGAAGTCGTAGTGGTCCCTGGTCACAACAGGCCATTCCTTTGGCTCTAGGTTGAGGCAAAAGGCAAATGTCATGCAATCCAGAAGCTGTCACACCACTTGCTCATGATTCAAAGAAGTAGTTCTGTCCAGATACGGTGGCTCATGCCTATAATTCCAGCACTTTGGGAAGCCGAGGGAGGCGGATCACTCAAGGTCAGGATTTTGAGACCAGCCTGGCCAACATGCAGAAACCTCATCTCTACTAAAAATACATAATTAGCCTGGCATGGCGGCACATTGCCAGCTACTCAGGAGGCTGAGGTAAGAGGATCACTTGAGACTGGGAGACTGAGGTGGCACTGAGCTGTGATCACACCACTGCACTCCAGCCTGGGCAACAGAGCAAGACCCTATCAGAAAAAAAAACAGGTTATGTTTTTAAGCCTCTAAATGTGGAGGGGTTTTGTTACACAGCAAGAGCTAACTGGTACATCTGCACTCTGGACAATAGAATGGGGGAAATGTGGAAATGGAGGGCAGGCCCCTTCCATTTAAAGGCACTTCAAGGAAGTTACATTGATTGCTGCCACTTACATCCTATTGGTCAGAAAGCAGTCACATGGTTGGACCCACATGCAAAGGATACTGGGAAATGTAGTCTTTCCTTTTTTCTAGTTAATCACGTGCCTCATTAGAACACAGGAGTTTTACTACTTAGAAAGAGGAGGCCAGGTGCTGTGGCTCACACCTGTAATCCCAGCAGTTTGGGGAGCGGAGGCTGGAGGATCACTTGAACTCAGGAGTTTGAGACCAACCTGGGCAACATGATGAAACCCCGCATCTACAAATTACCCAGGTAGCACTATAGTCCCAGCTACTAGGTGGAGTGGGGCGTGGGGAGTGCTGAGGCAGGAGAATGGCTTGAGCCCTGAACGTCAAGGCTGCAGTGAGCTGAGATTGTGTCACTGCGCTCCAGCCTGGGTGACAAAATCAGACCCCGTCTTCAAAAAATAAAAAAAGAAAAAGAAAGGGAAGAATGGGCCAGGCACAGTGGCTCACGCCTGTAATCCTAGCCCTTTGGGAGGCCAAGGCAGGCAGATCACAAGGTCAGGAGATCGAGACCATCCTGGCCAACATGGTTAAACCCCGTCTCTACTAAAAAAATACACAAAAATTATCAGGGCGTGGTGGCACGTGCCTGTAATTCCAGCTACTCGGGAGGCTGGGGCAGAATTGCTTGAACGAGAAAGTCGGAGGTTGCAGGGAGCCGAGATCACACCACTGCCCTCCAGCCTGGCGACAGAGCAAGACTCTATCTCAAAAAAAAGGGGGAGGAGGGGGAAGAATGGACACTGGGGAATAAGTAGCTGTCTCTACCACAGAGCTTTAGTTGAGGGGTTGCTGGAAGACTTCCTGAAGGAAGAGGCAGGATTTGGCAGGGTTTTAGAAGCCAGTCAAGGTAAGAGGCCACAAGCAAACTAAGAAAGACGGCTTCCAGCTTCCAGCTGAAGGCTTCCATTGTTCCCGGGGGGCTTTGCTGCGGGGACAGGATGACTGAGAAACTCCTCTCCAAACGTCCTGGCCAGCGCAGAAGGCAAAGACTGGAAAAACTTTTCTTGGAAATCTCTGCCCATGAAGACGTAGAGGAGGGGGTTGAGGCTGCTGTTGACACAGCCCAAGGCAAAGCCAGCCTGGAGGATGAGCAGCATCCGGGGTGGTAGAGTTCCTTGAGCATCACCCGTCGCCACAGATGGACCAACAGCACCACGTTAAACGGGGACCAGCAGATAAAGAAAGCGCTCAGCAGCACCAGCAGCAGCCTCTTGGGCCGGTTGGCGTGGACCCAGCCGTCCCGCAAGAGCTTGGCCCAGATGAGGTGGGCGCAGGTGCCTATGATTGCTAAGGGCCCAAGGAAGCCCAGCAGGAAGTGGCCAATGCTGCCTATAATGTGGCTCTCCACGACCCCTTCAATCCAAATCTGGGCAGTCTCATTCTCCGAGTTGAACTCCAAGTAGCAGTGCGTACAGCCATTCCATTTTCTGGTTGTCCGGAATTTCATGTGTGCAGAGCACAAGACAGCAGCCAGGAGCCACACCCCAAAGGCCAGCCAGCTCACCCGCTGCACGGTGCGGTGGTTCAGGGCCCAGACAGGGTAGAGGACAGAGATGCAATGGTCCACAGAGATGAGGACAAGGAGGCAGTTACTGGCAAAGTAGCCGAGGAACACAAAGGTGATGTAGAGTTTGCAGGCCCACTCTCCGAGGAGCCACTGCTTGGAGGCAATATAGTACATGGCAATGGGCAGAGACAGTGAGAGCATGAAATCAGCAAGGGCCAGGTGGAAGAAGCAGACGGTGGAGACCGTGCGGGCCATGCGGAAGACAGTCATCCCCAGCACCAGCCCATTGCCCAGCACTCCAACGACAAAGGACGCTGACAGGACAGCCACGGTCAGCGGGCGGAGGGACCCCACCTCCTCAGACAGGCATCTGGAAGCATTCATATTCCTGGAACAAGAGTGATCACGTGTCAGGGCCCCAGATTGCCTGTCACTGCAGTCCCTGGTCCTCTCCGCGACCCCCTCATGATTTATTTCTCCATTTGATACCTTTTATGGAATTATTATTATTATTCTTTTAGAGACAGGGTCACGTTCTGTCACCCAGGCTGGAGTGCAAAGGTACAATCATGGGTCACTGCAGCCTCCGACTCCTAGGCTCAAGAGATCCTCCCACCTCAGCCTCCTGCAGTAGCTGGGACTACAGATACTTACCCCCATGCCCTGCTAATTTTTTACATTATTTTTATTTTTATTTTATGGGATGCAATCTTGCTCTGTCTCCCAGGCTGGAATGCTGTAGCCTGATCTCAGCTCACTGCAACCACCGCCTACCAGGTTTAAGCAATTCTGCTGCCTCAGCCTCCCAAGTAGCTGGAACTACAGGCACACGCCACCACGCCTGGCTAATTTTTGTGTTTTCAGTAGAGATGGGGTTTTATGATTTTGGCCAGGCTGGTCTCCAACTCCTGACCTCATGATCCGCCCACCTCAACCTCCAAAATGCTAGGATTACAGGTGTGAGCCACTGTGCCCGGCCTTAATTTTCTTTTTTGTAGAGATGGGGTCTTGCTGTGTTGCCTAGGCTGGTCTTCAACTCCTGGCTTCAAGTGATCCTCCCACTTTGGCCTCCCAGAATGCTGGGAGTACAAGTGTGAATGTGTGAGCCATTGAGCCCAGCTTGAATGCTTTTATGACCCAATAATACTGTTCTCTTTTCTTTTACTTCTTCTTCTTCTTTTTTTTTTGAGACAGAGTCTCGCTGTGTTACCCAGGCTGGAGTGCAACGGCACAATCTCAGCTCACTGGACACAATAACATTGTTCTAGGTACCAGAGGTAACTCATGTAACAAAACAAGCCCTCATGGAACTTACATCCCAGTGGGAGATGTCAGGTGTAATACATATAATAAATTAACTCATGATATACTGCTTTAGAAGACTACCAGTGTTATGGAAAAATAAAAAATAAAGTGGAGGGGGCAGGTATGGAGGCTCATGCCTGTAATCACAGCACTTTGTGAGGCTGAAACAGAAGGACTGGTTGAAGTTAGGAGTTCTAGTCCAAGGTGGCCAACATAGTGAGACCCAGTTTCTACAAAAAATAAATAATTAAAAAATTTTTTGACTGGGTGCGGTGGCTCATGGCTGTAACCCCAGCACATTGGGAGGTCAAGGCAGGTAGAATACCTGAGGTCAGGAGTTCGAGACCAGCCTGCTCAACATGGCAAAACCCTGTCTCTACTAAAAATACAAAAATCAGCTGGGCATGGTGGCTCACTCCTGTAATCCCAGATATTTGGAAGGCTGAGAATCACTTGAACCTGGGACGTTGGAGGTTGCGGTGAGCTGAGATCAGGCCACTGCACTCCAGCCTGGGCGACAGAGTGAGATTCCATCTCTTAAAAAAAAAAAAAAAAATCAAATTAAGGAGAATTGGGAATGTGAGGGATGAGAAAGAAAGCAGAAAGGGGCCACTGGTACATTAAATGGGGTGGTCAGGGAAGACCACAGTGAGAATGTAACATTTGGCCAGGCTCGGTGGCTCACACCTATAATCTCAACACTTTGGGAGGCCAAGGCGGGAGGATCACCTGAGGTCAAGAGTTCAAGACCAGCCTGGCCAACATGGTGAAACCCCATCTCTACTAAAAACACACAAAAAATTAGCTGGGCGTGGTAGCACACACATGTAATCCCAGCTACTCGGGAGGCTAGGGCAGGAGAATCAGTTTAACCTGGGGGCAGAGGTTGCAGTCAGCCAAGATCACACCATTGCACTAAGGATGGGCAACAGGGTGAGACTCTGTCTCAAAAAAAAAAAAAAGAATATAACATTTGAGCAAAGATTTGGAGGAGATGACAAAGTGAGGCACATACGTATCTGGAGGAAGTACCCTTCAGGCAGAACCAGCAGCTTGTGCAAAGGTCCTGAGTCAGGACGGTGCCTGGAATGCTCAAGGAACAGCAGGGAGGCCAGTGTGGCTGGAGCCATGTGGGCAATGGGGAGACAGGTGAGAGGTGAAGGCAGACAGGGAAGCGGGCAGATGGAGCAGGACCCTGTAAGTCATAATGCGCACTCTCCTGGCCTTTCCTGTAAGATGGGAGTTACAAAAGACTGTTGAGCAGAGGAGGAACAATATCTGACTTAGGTCTTAACAATCACTGTGGCTTTAAGGTTGAGACTAGACTGAGAGGGGTGGGATGGAAGCAGGAGGCCAGGAAGAGGTTGCTGCAGGAACCCAGGTGGGCAGTGACGGGGATGGGGACCAGGGTGATGGCAGAGGAGGTGGTAGGAAGCAGATTCCAGGGTCAAGGTGGAGCTGGCTAGATTTGCTGCTGGGCCGGATGTGTGAGGTGAGGGCGAGAGCAGTGTCGGGTGACTGCAGGACTTTTGAACCAATGGAAGCTGGAGTTGCTGTGCACTGGGATAGGGGAGATGCAGGAAAGCAGGTTTGGGGTGAGATCAGGCGCTCGGGGTTGGTCACTTTGCCTTTGAAATGCTTGTAAGACATCCCGGGGAGACTTCACTAAGGCAGCTGGATACTGGCAGCAAGATTACAGGAGGGGAGCCCGGCACGGTGGCTCACACCTGTAATCCTAGCACTTTGGAAGGCTGAGGTGGGCGGATCACCTGAGGTCATGAGTTCGAGACCAGCCTGGTCAACATGGTAAAATCCTGTCTCTACTAAAAATACAAAAATTAGCTGGGTGTGGTTGCAGGTGCCTGTTATCCTAGCTACTCGGGAGACTGAGGCAGGAGAATTGCTCAAACCCAGTAGATGGGGGTTACAGTGAGGCAAGATCGCACCACAGCACTCCAGCCTGGGTGACAGAGTGAGGCTCTGTCTCAAAAACAAACAAACAAAAATGACAAGAGGGGTTCCTGGCTGGATACAGGCATGTGGGAGTCATTAGAATTTAGATGCCAGCGGGGCGCAGTGGCTCACTTTTCTAGTCCCAGCACTTTGGGAGACAGAGGTGGGAAGATTATGTGAGCCCAGGAGTTCCAGACCAGCCTGGATAACACAATGAGACCTTGTCTCTACAAAAATAGTATAAAAATAATTTAGATACTATTTATGTCTTTGAGCTTGAAAATGACCTCCAAGGGTGAGGTGCAGACAGAGAAGAGAGGTCTGGGGTTGAGGAAAGCTTGAGTTTACACAGCAGACAGGCATAGGTCGAAGCTCTAGTTGAAACACTGGATTATGACTGTGTGATCTTGGGTTCAGGGCTTCCCCCGCACCCCGAGCCTCAGTATGCTCATCTGAGATAGGGGTGTAGAATCCTTGAATACCTCTTTCTCCTGCTCCCCCAACCTGCACACCCGGTTCATCATAAAACCCTATTGATTTTGCTGCCAAAAAGCCTCTTGCCTCTGTCCACTATGTCCTGTCTCCATAGCCCTATCATGTAAGGACACGGCATCCCAGTTTTTTGGTTTTTGTTTGTTTTGTTTTGTTTTTTTGTTTTGAGGCAGGATCTCGCTGTGTTGCCTAAGCTGGAGTGCAGTGGTACACTCTTGGCTCACTGTAACCTCTGCCTCCCAGGTTCAAGCAATTCTTCTGCCTCAGCCCCTTGAGTAGAGTAGTTGGGACTACAGGCACACACCCTGGGGGCATGTTCAGCTAATTTTTATTTTTTATTTTTATTTTTTGAGACGGAGTCTCGCCTGTCGCCCAGGCTGGAGTGCAGTGGCCGGATCTCAGCTCACTGCAAGCTCTGCCTCCCGGGTTCACGCTATTCTCCTGCCTCAGCCTCCTGAGTAGCTGGGACTACAGGCGCCCACCACCACGCCCGGCTAGTTTTTTGTATTTTTTAGTAGAGACGGGGTTTCACCGTGTTAGCCAGGATGGTCTCGATCTCCTGACCTCGTGATCCGCCTGTCTCGGCCTCCCAAAGTGCTGGGATTACAGGCTTGAGCCATCACGCCCGGCCATAATTTTTATATTTTTAGTAGAGATGGGGTTTCACCATGTTGGCCAGGCTGATCTTGAACTCCCAACCTCAGGTGATTCATGCACCTCAGCCTCCCAAAGTGTGGGGATTACAGGCGTGAGCCACCGCGCCCGGCCCCCAGCTTTATATTCATCTCCTACCAGCCACTCACCACTCTACAGCCAGAGTGATCCTTTGAAAGCCCAAACCGTGTAACCGCAGCACTGTAGGAGACCCAGGCAGGAGAATCACTTGAGGCTAGAGCTTCAAGACCAGTCTAGGCGGCAAGGTGAAACCCTGTATCTACAAAATAAAAATATATTAGTCAAACAGGGTGGCTTACATTGTAGTTCCAGCTGCTGGGGAGGCTGAGGCATGAGGATCACTTGATCCCAGGAGGTCGAGGCTGCAGTGAGCCATGATTGTGCCACTGCACTCCAGCCTGGGCAACAGAGTGAGATCCTGTCTCAGAAAAATACAGTTCAAACCGGACAACTACGCTGTGGCTCTTCATTGCTTGTGGGATAAATATGAGTTTCCCCAACACTGCTGGTGAGGGCCGGGGCACCTGCCAGCCTCTCCAGACTTCTCTTGCACCTTCCCCCTCTTTGCGTACCACATCCCGGCTTCCCTACCTTTGTCTCTATTGCCAAGATTCTCATTTCCCTCCCACCCCAGGGCCTTTGCCTGTGCTACCCCTCTGCCTGGAATACCCTCTCTGTCCTCTGCTTTTTTTTTCTTTTTTCTTTTTTTAACTTATTCCTGAGATCTCAGAACAAATTTCACTTTCTCCCCGAAGCTTTTCCTGGCCCTTTTCAATCAGACCCTCCTACAGGAGCTTCTCTCCCATGAAGAGATGGTTACAGGCTGGGCACGGTGACTCATGCCTGTAATACCAGCACTTTGGGAGGCTAAGGTGGGAGGATCACATGAGGTAGGGAGTTTGAGACCAGCCTGGCCAACATGGTGAAACCCCACCTCTACTAAAAATATAAAAATTAGCTGGGTGTGGTGGCGCATGCCTGTAATCCCAGCTACTTGGCAGGCTGAGGCAAGAGAATCCCTTGAACCCGGGAGACGGAGTTTAGAGTGAACTATGATCATGCCACTGCACTCCAGCCTCAGTGACAGAGCAAGACTCTGATCTCCTCTGGTCCCCCCATGCCCTCTGCAAAAAAAAAAAAAAAAAAAAAAAAAAAAAAAAAAGGGCTGGTTACAGGCAGCAGCAATTAGACCGTGTTTGTTGGATCATTTGGTGGTCACCCATCTGCTCCACTCTCTGAGTTCCCTAGAGGCGAGGATGGTGTGTGGATTGCTTGCTGGCCCCGCGAACATAGCAGTCACTTGATAAATAATTGATAAGTGATCATTAAGGAGGACAATCTCCCCTTTGTCATCTATCTGAGGATGGATTCATTCATTTAGTGTAAAATTATGCATTGAGCCCAAATTGTATGCCAGACACTACTAAGCGCTGGGGATACCGCAGTGATGAAGACAGTCAAATACCTCTGACCAGGCACCGTTCACGCCTATGGCATGAGAACATTCCTCACCCAGAGGAGCGGGCCCAGAACTTTCAGCCCCTCTTTGCCACTTCTTTTTTTTTTTTTTTTTTGAGACGGAGTCTCACTCTATCACCTAGGCTGGAGTGTAGTGGTGTGATCTTGGCTCACTGCAATGTCCGCCTCCCGGGTTCAAGCAATCTCCTGCCTCAGCCTCCTGAGTAGCTGGGATTGCAGGCAGCCGCCACCACACCCGGCTGATTTTTGTATTTTTAGTAGAGATGGGGATTCACCATCTTGGCCAACCTGGTCTCGAACTCTTGACCTCAGGTGATCCGCCCGCCTCTGCCTCCCTAAGTGCTAGGATTACAGGGGTGAGCCACTGCGTCCAGCCCACCACCTCCTTTTTGTATACCCTGGAGAGTGCTCTTCAACTCTCCTAGTCCCCAAGCTCCTATTTCCTGGCTCCCTGAGACCGCTCCCCCCAACAAATCCCAGTCCCCTGTCACCTTGTGCTGTGTCCGAGGGTGAGGGAACTCCTTCCTTCTCCGTCGTCAGTCCCAGGAGGTCGCCAGCCTCGAGCCCACGTTAAGCGGGGGGGCTAATGGCAGGAAGCTAGCTGTGAGTTTTGGAACAGATAAATGTCCAGGAAAGAATCTTGAGCAAGAGCCTCAGAGATCACTGTCAGTCCAGAAACTGTCACCTGATGTCAGCCCTAATAGGCCCCGGGGGCTGCAGGCTTGGGGGATAAGAAGGAGGCGGGTGCCAGGGAGATTTTCTGAAAGGCCATTCCAATTCTTCTCTGCCCTCCTTTTGCTAATGAAATTTGTTAAGAGATACAAAACACTTAAAACTTCTTTCGGCCAGGGTCGGTGGCTCACACCCGTGATCCCAACACTTTGGGAGGCCAAGGTAGAATGGATTACCCGAGGTCAGGAGTTTAAGACCAGCCTGGTCAACATGGAGAAACCCTGTCTCTACTAGAAATACAAAAATTAGCCAGACATCAGGGTGGGTGCCTGTAATCCCAGCTACTTGGGAGGCCGAGGCAGCAGAATTGCTTGAACCTCAGAGGCAGAGGTTGCAGCGAGTCAAGATTGAGCTACTGCACTCCATCCGGGGCGACAGAGTGAGATTCATCAAAAACAAAAACAGAACAAAACAAAAACAAACTTCTTGGCACATCGTAGGTGCTCAAGCATTGTTAACTCTCTATTATTAATACTGTTATAGTCCTGCTTCAATTAACATCAGGAATAAATTCTGAGAGACACGTCCTTAGGCGATTTCATCATTGTGCAAACATCAAAGAGTGTGCTTCCACAAACCTAGGTGGGAGAGCCTGCCACACACCTGTGCCGGATTATCTAGCCCAGGGGTCTAGGCCATAGCCCAAATAGGACTATCTATTTATTTTATTTATTTATTTATTTTTTGAGACGGAGTCCCGCTCTGTCACCCATGCTGATGTGCAATGGCCCAGTCTCAGCTCACTGAAACCTCTGCCTCCCAGGTGCAAGCAGTTCTCCTGCCTCAGGCTCCCGAGTAGATGGGATTACAGGCATGCACCACCACACTTGGATAATTTTTGTATCTTTAGTAGAGATGGCTTTTCACCATGTTGGCCAGGCTGATCTCAAACACCTGACCTCCAGTGATCCACCCACCTCGTTCTCCCAAAGTGTTGTGATCCCAGCTACTGGGAAGGCTGAGGCAGAAGAATCTCTTGAACCCGGGAGGCAGAGGTTGCAGTGAGCCGAGATCACACCATTACACTCCTGCCTGAGTGACAGAGCAAGACTCCATCTCAGAAAAAGAAAAGACGTAAGACACAAACACACACATCAGCCTAGGCCTACGCAGGGTCAGGATCATCAGTGTGACTGTCTTCTACCTCCAAGTCTTATCCCACTGAAAGATCTTCGGGGCAGTAACACCGCTGCAGCTGTCATCTCCCAGGATAACAATGCTTCCTTCTGGACACCCCTTGAAGGAGCTGCCTGAGGCTGTTTGACAGTTATTTTTTCCTTTTCTACTTTTTTCCCCCCGTTGAGGCAAGGTCTCACTCTGTCACCCAGGCTGGAGTGCAGTGGCACAGTCTCAGCTCACTGCAGCCTATGCCTCTCAGGCTCAAACGATCCTCCCACCTCAGCCTCCTGAGTAGCGGGAACTAAGGCACGCACCACCACACTCGGCTAATTTTTAAATTTTTTTCTTTTTTGCAGAGACTACGTCTCACTATATTACCCAGGCCGGTCTCGAACTCCTAGACTCAAGCAGTTAACTTTTCTTTATAAGTAAAAGGAGTATACTCTAAAATAACAACAAAAACTATAGTACAGTGAATAAAGGCCGGCCACAGTGGCTCACACCTGTTTCCCAGAACTTTGAGAGGCCAAAGTGGGCAGATCATTTGAAGTCAGGAGTTCGAGACCAGCCTGGTCAACATGTGAAACCTCATATCTACTAAAAATACAAAAATTATTCAGGCATGGTGGTGCATGCCTATAATCCCAGCTACTCAGGAGGCTGAGGCAGAAGAATCACTTGAACTGGGGAGGCAGAGGTTGCAGTGAGCAAAGATCACACTGCTGCCCTCCAGCCTGTGTGACAGGACAAGATTCCATCTCAAAAAACAAACAAACAAACAAACAAACCTATATATAGTAAATACATACACCAGTAACATAGTTGTTTATTGACTTTTTTTCTTTTTTGCAGAGACAGGGTCTCACTATATTGCCTGGGCTGGTCTCGAACTTCTGGCCTCAAACGATTGCCCTACTTCAGCCTCCCAAAGTGCTGGGATTACAGGTGCGAGCCACCATGTCCTGCCTGTTGCCATGGACGAGTATGACATACGGTACACAGTTGTATGTGTTATGCTTTTATATGACTGGCGGTCAAGTAGGTCTGTGTACACCAGCATCAGCACAAACATTAGAGTAACGCCTTGAGCTACTCCATTATGACAGCTACAACATCACCAGGTGATTGCAGTCTTTCAGCTCCATTATAATGGGTGGGGCCGCTGTCAGACGTGCAGTCTGTCATTGACAGAAACCTCGTTACGCTGCGCATGGCTTTATTTCCTCAGGAGAATGCTGTGGCCTCAGCAGTAACATTTCACTGACTCTAAGACACATCACGTCAACAGGTGTCACCAGAAAGACAAGATGTTGTAACCAAGCGAGTTATAGAGAAACGTCACACTTTGAGACAAATTATAGAGTCCTTTATTAGCCGGCGATCAAGAGACAGCTAGCACTTAAAATTCTCTCAGCCCTGAAGAAGGGGCTAGATTCTCTTTTGTACTATGGTCTAAACCTGAGGCCAAGGCAGGCGGATCACTTGAGGCCAGGAGTTCGAGGCCAGCCTGGCCAACATGGTGAAACCCTATCTTTACTAAAACTACACAAATTAGCCAGGCATAGTGGCACACACCTGTAGTCCCAGCTACTGGGGAGGCAGGAGAATCGCTTGAACCTGGGAGGTAGAGGTTTGCAGTGAGTTGAGATCGCACCACTGCACTCCAGCCTGGGCAACAGAGTGTAACTCTGTCTCAATAAATAAATACATATTTCAGCATCAATTTCCAAAAGAAAGGACTCCTTTAAAAGAAATACAGTTACCAGGCATGGTGGCGCATTCCTGTGATTTTAGCACTTTGTGAGGCCAAGGCAGGCAGATCATTTGAGGTCAGGAGTTCAAAACCAGCCTGGACAACATGGTGAAACCCTGTCTCTACTAAAAATACAAAAAAAAAAAAAAAAAAAAAATTTAGCCAGGTGTGGTGGTGGATGCCTGTAATCCCAGTTGCTTGGGAGGCTGAGGTAGGAGAGTTGCTTGAACCTGGGAGGTGGAGGTTGCAGTGAGCGGAGATCATGCCACTGCAGTGTAGCATGGGTGACAGAGCAAGACTCCTTCAAGAAAAAAATAAAAGGAAAGAAAGAAATGAAAAGAAATATAATTTTATTACCACATCCCCAAAATAGCAATAATTCCAATTCCTTAGCACACACACACACAAACACATGAGTCCCTCAATGTTTACATTCCCAATTGTCCCATAACAATTATAAAGATTTTTGGGAAGGGGGTGTCTTAATTCTTCCAGATCACTTGTGGACTCAGAAGCATCAATGTCTTTATATTTCTATACACTGCCATCCTCTGTGGCATCAGATCAAGGGGATTGGCAAACTTTTTCTGTAAAGTGACACAGAGGAAATATTTTGGGCTTTTCGTGCCCCAGAGCCTGTATCAAGCAGTCAGCTCTGCTGTTGTGGGATGAAGGAAGATCCACGAAAAACAGGTAAAGGAGTGGGCAGGGCCGTGTGCCAATAAAACTTTATTTATGGACATTGAATTTTGAATTTCGTATCATTTTCGTGTGTCGTGAATGTTATTATCCTTCTTTTGATTTTGCCTAGTTAGCTCACTGACTGCCCTAAAACAGGCAGTGAGCCAGATTTGGCCTGGGCAGTGGGTCATAGTTTGTGAAACCCAAGTAGACGTCAACCTGGTGTTGCTTTAAAGACTGCCTGTGAAGGCTGGGCACAGTGACTCATGCCTGTAATCCCAGCACTTTGGGAGGCTGAGGCCAGTGGATCACTTGAGGTCAGGAGTTAGAGACTACCCTGGCCAACATGGTGAACCCCATCTCTACTAAAAATACAAAAAATTAGCCAGGTGTGGTGGCAGATGCCTGTAGTCCCAGCTACCCGAGAGGCTGATGCAGGAAAATCACTTTAACCCAGGAGGTGGAGGTTGCAGTGAGCCGAGATTGTGGCAATGCACTCCAGCCCGGGTGACAGAGTGAGACTCTATCTCAAAAAAAATAATTATTAAAAAACTGAAACCAGTTCCTTTTCTAAGGGCAACACCGGGGAGAGCTGGTAAGATGACGGTTGTTCTTCCCAGGCTGTGCTCTGCCTGGATTCGGGGATTACCTCTCCCCATGATGAAATCCTAAATGTATTTCTCCTGCTGCACCACAATGTTCAGCCTTTTTTGCTTTGTTTTGGTGGCCGTTCTGGTATTTTTTTCTCCTTTCATTTTAGATGCAGGGGGAACGTGGACCTGGGGATATTTATATATACACACACACACACACTTTTTAAATATATTTATATATAAATATATTTTATATATTATATATAATATATATTTATATATTATATATTTTATAATTTATATGTATTATATATATTTTATATATATTATATATATTTGTGTGGGCATCACCCAGGCTAGAATGCAATGGTGCAATCTCGGCTCACTACAACCTCCACCTCCCGGGTTCAAGTGATTATCCTGCCTCAGCCTTCCGAGTAGCTGGGACCACAGGTGTACAACACCTCGCCCAGCTAATATTTGTATTTTTAGTAGAGACGGGGGTTTCACCATGTAGACCAGGCTAGTCTCGAACTTCTGACCTCAGGTGATCCACCCACCTTGGCCTCCCAAAGTGTTGGGATTACAGGAGTGAGCCACCACACCCGGCCGACTTGGGTATATTACATGGTGCTGAAGTTTGGGTTACGAATGACCCCATCACCCAGGTACTGAGCATAGTCCCCGATAGTTGGTTTTCAACCCTCGCTGGCTGCCCCTTTCCCTTCTCCAGCAGTCCCCAGTGCCCTTTGCTTCCATCTTTACGTCATGAGTACTCAGTGTTAAGCTCTCACTTACAAGTGAGAACATGTGGTATTTGGTTTTCTGTTCCTGCGTTAATTCCATGAGGATAATGGCCTCCAGCCGCATGCATGTTGCTGCAAAGGGCAAGATTTCATCCTTTTTTTTTTTTTTTTTGAGATGGCATTTCTCTTTTGTTGCCCAGGCTGGAGTGCAATGGCGTGATCTCGGCTCACCGCAACCTCCGCCTCCCGGGTTCAAGAGAGTCTCCTGCCTCAGCCTCGCACGTAGCTGGGATTACAGGCATGCACAACCATGCCCAAATCATTTTGTATTTATAGAAGAGATGGGGTTTCGCCATGTTGGCCAGGCTGGTCTCGAACTCCTGACCTCCAGTGATCCACCCACCTCAGCCTCCCAAAGTGCTGGGACCACAGGCATGAGCCACTGCGCCCAACCTCCAGCTTTATATTCATCTCCTACCACTCACCACCGCTGCGCTGCTGGCTCTGAACCTTTTTTTAAATCATAGTACCCCATGACGGTTCATGGCATTATTACCCAATCAGTTCATGGCAAATTTAAGTGTTTATTTCCTCCCTGTTTTGCATTATAAATGGTGCTGCAAATAACACCTTTGGGGATGAAAATTTTGTCTGCGTTTAGGATTATTTCTTTGGTCTCAATTCCCACAAGTGAACCCCAAGAAAGAAAAGATCTTGTCTCTGTCACCCACAAGGTCCTGACAACCCTATAACCCAGCAGGAGAGATGCTGCCCCGGCCTCCCGCACCGCCCCGGGGATTCCCGTGAGATTGTTTCCTGGTTGTTGATGGACGGGGTTGGATTTTGATTTCTTGTGTGCGGGAACGTCTTCCCGCGATGACGGTTAGCCACTCCCCCTCTCCGATTTGCAAACGCCTCTCTGTGTCTTTTGCCCACTTGCCTACTGGAATCCAACTTTGTTCCTTCGCTGTGTGGTTTACATGATAAAATTATTGATGCTATTTCTGTCGCAGGGAATATAAGGTTTTTTCCAGGTCTATTTCTTTTTTTTTTTTTTTTTTTTTGAAATGGAGTCTCGCTCTGCCGCCCGGGCTGGAGTGCAGTGGCCGGATCTCAGCTCACTTCAGCTCACTGCAAGCTCCGCGTCCCGGGTTCACGCCATTCTCCTGCCTCAGCCTCCCGAGTAGCTGGGACTACAGGCGCCCGCCACCTCACCCGGCTAGTTTTTTGTATTTTTTAGTAGAGACGGGGTTTCACCGTGTTAGCCAGGATAGTCTCGATCTCCTGACCTCGTGATCCACCCGTCTCGGCCTCCCAAAGTGCTGGGATTACAGGCTTGAGCCACCGCGCCCGGCCCAGGTCTATTTCTTGACTTGTAATTTTGGTGTGAGTTTTGTTTTATACACAGAGATTTTAATTTAAAGGCTGTCAAATCTGTCTCCTTAATACGAGAACAAAAGAGAAAAACTTAGCAGTTTTAAACTAAGGCATCATTTGCATACAGCACAATTCACCCTTTTTAGGTGCAGTTCTGAGGTTTTGGCAAATGCACACATCAAGTGACCACCCCGCAACCAAAACACAGAACAGTTCCATCACCGCAAACCCCCTCACACCCCATTATGGCTCAAGTGTTTAAAACATAAGAACGCTAACAGAATAGATGTGAATAGGCGATTCTTTTCTCCAGGTTGCTCTATGTTTTATGATATTGACCCCTAATTTTTGTCTTTTATTTTCTTGAATAAAACCAAAAATGCTAAATGAGGGGGAAATTGCGGATCAAACTAAAATTTGTAGTTAAAGAGTCCCCTGCCATCCTCGTTCTTCCCTCAGATAATGAGAATGGTTAACAAGTTCATATCTTTCTTTTCTTTTCTTTTTATAGAGATGGGATCTTGCCATGTTGCCCAGGCTGGTCTCAAACTTCTGGGCTCAAGTGATCCTCCAGCCTTGGCCTCCCAATATGCTGGGATTACAGGCGTGAGCCACCGTGCCTAGTCGAGTTCAACTCTTTTAGATTCCACATGTAAGTGAGATTGTGCAGCGTACTTTTTTTTTTTTAACCTGGAGATCACTTCACAGTTACAGAAAAGTTACAACAACAGTACAAAGAGGCTGGGCACAGTGGCTCACACCTGTAATCCCAGTACTTTGGGAGGCCAAGGAGGGCAGATCACCTGAGGTTGGGAGTTACAGACTAGCCTGGCCAACATGGCAAAACCCCATCTCTGCCAAAAATACATAAAAAGTAGCCAGGCATGGTGGCGTGCGCCTCTAATCCCAGCTACTTGGAAGGCTGAGGCTGTTTTGTTTTTGTTTTGCTTTGTTTTGTTTTGAGACAGAGTCTCACTCTGTCGCCCAGGCTGGAGTGCAGTGGTGCGATCTCAGCTCACTGCAGCCTCCTTCACCTCACTTGAACCAGAGAGGCAGAGGTTGCAGTGAGCCAAGATCACACCACTGCACTCCAGCCTGGGCGACAGAGGGAGGCTCCATCTCAAACACACACACACACACAAACACACACACACGCACGCACACACCCTGAACCATGGAGTGTGGTGAGCACATTGAGGTGCTGGGACGGTGGTGCCTGGAGAGGACCTGGCAGCTCCATGCCCTTCCCCGTAACTCACCGCATGCATCTCTTTCATTCCTGAATTCTATCCTTTATAATAAACCAGTAATAATAAGTAAAATGCTTGCCTGAATTCTGTGAGCTGTTCCAGTGAATTTTTTTTTTTTTTTTTTTTTTGAGACACGGTCTCACTCTGTCACCCAGGCTAGAGAATGGTTGCCTGATCATAGCTCACTGCTACCTCAATCTTCTGGGCTCAAGTGAGCCTCCTGCCTCAGCCTCCTGGGTAGCTGGGACTACAGGTACATGCCCCCACACTTGGCTAATTTGTTTTTATTTTTGGTAGAGATGGGGTCATGCTATGTTGCCCAAGCTGGTCTCCAACTCCTGGGCTCAAGTGATCCTCCCTCCTTGGCCTCTCAAAGTGCTGAGATTACAAACGTGAGCCACTGTGCCCAACCTGTAGCGAATTAGTATATTTGAGTAGGTGTTTTATTCCATTTGCATTACTATAAAGGAATATCTGAGGCTGTATCATTCATAAAGAAAAGAGATGTATTTGGCTCACGGTTCTACAGGTTGTACAAGCATGGCACCTGCATCTGTTCAGCTTCCAGTGAGGACTTCAGGGAGCTTCCAATCATGGTGGAAGCCAAAGGAGAAGCCACCACATTGACACAATGAGAGATGGAACAAGAGAGAGAGGGAAGAGGTGTCAGACATTTTTTTTTTTTTTTTTTTTTTTTGGTTGGTGTGAGGCGGGAGACAGATTCTCACTCTGTCGCCCCAGCTGGAGTGCAGTGGCACAATCTCAGTTCACTGCAACCTCCACCTCCTGGGCTCAAGCAATTCTCCTGCCTCAGCCTCCTGAGTAGCTGGGATTACAGGCACATGCCACCACACGAGACTAATTTTTGCATTTTGGTAGATATGGGGTTTCACCATCTTGGCCAGGCAGGTCTCAAGTTCCTGATCTCAGGTGATCCACCTGCCTCGGCCTCCCAAAGTGCTGGGATTACAGGCGTGAGCCACCACGCCTGATCCAGACTCTTTTAAACAGTCAGATCTCATATAAGCTCACAGACTGGGAACTCTCATTACTGCAAGGACAGCACCAAGCTATTCATGAGGGATCCGCCCTCATGACCCAAACACCTCCCCTCAGGCCCCACCTCCAACACTGGAGGTCGAATTTCAACATGAGATTTGTGGAGGAGGCAAACATCCACACCATATCAGTGGGAGTTTTGGGAACCCCTGAACTGGTGATTGGCCGAGCGGAAATTCAGGTCGCGTGGACACCCTACTGTAGCTGGCATCTGAGGTGGGGGCAGTTTTTTCTGTTTGTTTGTTTTTTCGTTTTCTTTTTGTTTTGTTTTGTTTTGAGACAGAGTCTCACTTTGTTGCCCAGGCTGGAGTGCAGAGGTGCTATCTCGGCTCACTGCTACCTCCACCTCCCGGGTTCAAGCAATTCTTCTGCCTCAGTCTCCCAAGTAGCTGGGACTACAGGCGCACACCACAAGCACAGATAATTTTTGTATTTTTAGCAGAGATGGGGTTTCACCCTATTGACCAGGCTGGTCTTGAACTCCTGACCTCGTGATCCGCCCGCCTCGGCTCCCCAATCTGCTGGGATTACAGGTGTGAGCCACCACGCCCGGCCTGAGATGGCGGCAGTTTTGTGGCCCGAGTCCATAACCTGCAGCGTCTAACACTAACTCTGGGCAGTCGATGCTGGAACTGAATTGAATGTTTGGGCAGCCGGTTGGTGTTGGAGAACTGGGGAACTGGGGGAAGAACCTCTCAGGGTCCCTTTAGGATGGAGCTCCTGGTTGGATACAGATGTGTGAGCCTCACAGCAGGGAATGTTCACTGCAGGATGAACACAGTGAGACCCAGAGAGCTGAGGAAACCTGCTCCAGCGACAAGGCAGAGAGTCCCAGGGCTGGAATCCCATCCTGTCTCGTCTCCCAGCCAGCCTCCCCACAGGGAGCCCAGGCCAGAGCTCAGACCTGCCCACATGGCTGAGTATTTGGAGCAGGATGACAGGGCACTCCAGTCCTCCCGGTGTTAGGTTTTGAAGGGAAGGTGAGGGTTAAAGAATGACACCACAGGCCGGGCACGGTGGCTCACACCTGTAATCCCAGCACTTTGGGAGGCCTAGATGGGTGGATCACCTGAGGTCAGGAGTTTGACACCAGCCTGACCAACATGGTGAAACTCCAACTCTACTAAAAATACAAAAATCAATCAGCCAGGCGTGGTGACGCGCACCTGTAATCCCAGCTACTCGGGAGGCTGAGGCAGGGGAATTGCTTGAACCAGGGAGGCGGAGGTTTCAGTGAGCTGAGATCGTGCCATTGCACTCCAGCCTGGGTGAAAGAGCAAAACTCTGTCTCAAAAAAACAAACAAACAAAAACAAACAAACAAACAAAACAGAGAGAGGGGGAGAGAGAGAGAGAGAGACGGAGGCTCAACAGCAACACAGGTATATTGCAAAAACCTGTGGATATGGGGGACCAGCTCAGGGCCCAAGCCCACAGTCGCTTATGGGCTGGGGTACTTAAAGGTATGGGTGGGAAGGTCTGAGCAGTATGGCTTGCTGCCTGGCAGGATATTGATAAGATGTGCGATCAGGCAGTTTGGCCCTTTTTCCCGTGGGATGTGATAAGATATTCCTTGGAACTTTGCCCAGGAGGATAGGACAGGGATTTTTCCTTCAGTAGGGCCTTTGCATGGCAGGGTATGATAGGGATGTTTCTCACCGCCTGAAACCTCATGGAATATTTCACTTTGACCAAGGTCTGTGAAATGGCAGAAGGCTTCCAAAAGCCTTCTTAGCAGTTTGGACTTAACACTGGGTAAGCAGTGAAAGAGCAGAAATAGTGCTCTGTGTCTGGGCATCTTCCGGTCACCAGGCGGTGGGGATTGCTGAAGGTGCAGGGGCAGGGAGTGGACAGAGGCCACAGGAGAGGCTATTCTGGAGCCCCTGTAAGTTGAATAGCTTTGCGGGCTCCTCCTGGCAGCCTCCCTCAGTGAGGAGGGTGAGAACCTTGCACAGAACCTGACTGAGAGCCCCAGCAGGAGAGGGACCTGCCTGAGGTGACAGGTTACAACAGGCTGAAGTGACACCAGCCTCTGTCTGCTTCCAGATCTTTCTCTGTTTCCCATATTTGCTGAGGAGAAGCCATAAGCTCAAGGGGCTCCTGCTGTTGTCCCAGTGATGCTAGACAGGTGAGACCCCAAGTTGGGGCTTGGTCTGGGAGGGCTCGTGGCTTTGGACAGGAAAGAATTCAAGGGTGAGCTGGTGGTGTTAGTCAGCAACTTCTTCTTCTGACCTGTCATCAAAAAGTATAGACAGCAATTTTTTTTTTTTTTTTGAGGCAGAGTCTTGCTCTGTTGCCCAGGCTGGAGTGCAGTGCTGCAATCTTGGCTCACTGCAACCTCCGCCTCCCGGGTTCAAACAATTTTCCTGCCTCAGCCTCCTGAGTAGCTAGGATTATGGATGCCCGCCACCATGCCTGGCTAATTTGTGTATTTTCAGTAGAGACAGAGTTTCATCATGTTGGCCAGGCTGGTCTCGAACTCCTGATGTCAAGCGATCCTCCTGCCTCAGCCTCCCAGTTGGCATTACAGGCGTGAGCCACCACGCCCAGCCAACATTAACTTTTATCGAAGCCGCAGTGTATAGCAGCAACGGGAGTACTGCTCCTTGCCTGAAAACCTACCACATAGGCAGTGTGCCCAGAGCAGCAGCTCAGGGGCGGACTGCAGCAATACTTATACCCACTTTTAATTATATGCAAATTAAGGTACAGATTATCTAGTAATGACTAGAAAAAGGGTGGTAACTTCCAGGTCATCAAGTCACTGCCATGGAGAGGGGTGGTAACTTCCGGCTGTTGTCATGGCAACGGTAAACTGACATGCCACTGATGGGCGTGTCTTATGGAGAAGTGCTTTCCCCTCTTCCCTGTTTCAGCTGGTCTTCAACATGATGCTGAGTCCAAGACCCACCTCCAGAGTCTAGTCCCACCTCCTACTTCATCAGGCATTGAGGGAGGGAGAGAGGGGATTTACCGCTTAATGGTTGCAGAGTTGCTGTTTGGGGGGGATGAAAAATTTTTAAATAGATTGTGGTGATGGTTATACAACGTTATGAATGTAATTAATGCCACTGAATTATACATTTAAAAATGGTTCAGTGAAATTTTGTCACACATTAACATAATGTTAAAAATGAATAACGCAATATACCAACAACCGTTGAATTTTACTCTTTACATGGGTGAATTGCGTGGTATGTAAATTATATCTTAATAAAGTGATTTCTTTTTTTCTTTTTTTTTTTTTATTGAGACTGAGTCTTGCTCTGTCGCCCAGGCTGGAGTGCAGTGGCGCAATCTCGGTTCACTGCAAGCTCCTCCTCCCGGGTTCATGCCATTCTCCTGCCTCAGTCTCCCGAGTAGCTGGGAGGACAGGCGCCCTCCACCATGCCCAGCTAATTTTTTGGTATTTTTAGTAGAGACGGGGTTTCACCGTGTTAGCCAGGATGATCTCGATCTCCTGACCTCGTGATCCTCTTGCCTCGGCCTCCCAAAGTGCTGGGATTACAGGTGTGAGCCACCGCGACCGGCCAAGTGATTTCTCTTCTTAAATTCAGTGTCTTACTCACATGTGGCCTGTGGCTACCATCCAGGCAGTCCAGGGCGAGGCTATTTCACTTCATGCTTGGGTTCCCAGCCCTGCCGCCTGGCTGGGTGGCCTTGGATAAGTAAAGTCATCTCTCTGAGCTCCTTTTCTTCGTCTCTAACATGCAGATAACAACAGCACCCACCTCAAAGCTGTTGCAGGGTTTAAATGAGAGGAAAGTGAAAAATTCTCAGCAGGATATCCGGCAAACACAGAGTACTCTTTTCTGGGAGCCGTTATGATTATTGGCCCACTGAGAAAATATCACCAAAGGATAAACTCCCAAAAGTGTAGTCGGTAGGTCAGACATTCATTTAAGAACTGCTGGAAGATGTGTGTTGAAACAACCCCAGGGAGGCAGGTGTGGACACCACCGGCCTCCTCTGGGCAGACAGCCCGTCCCTGCGTGGTGTGATTGGCACCCAGCTCTCTCAGTCTGGCTCTTCTGTGTCGACAACTGGCAGATGGGACAGCTCCTTGCTGCTGTCATTCATGTGTCTCTAGTTATGGGAGAGGGTGGCCCCTTTAGATGCGCTGTGCTATGGTGGAGGAGAATGTGACAATAATGCTGTTAGATGCAATGCACGAGGGAACCCAGGAATGGTGCACACTGCGGAACACGCACAGGTGCAGGCGTGCACGGCAGGGCTCCACCTGAGCCTGATACGTGAATGAATACGTGAAGAGAAATAAAAGGCAGAGAGAAAGCCCTCAAAAGAAAGACTTGGCTGGGCGTGGTGGCTGACGCCTGTAATCCCAGCACTTTGGGACTTTGGGAGGCGGAGAGAGGATCATTTGAGCGCAGGAGTTGGAGATTAGCCTGGGCAACATGGTGAGACCCAAAAGAAAGAAAAGAAAAGAAAAGAAAAGAAAAGAAAAGAAAAGAAAAGAAAAGAAAAGAAAGGAAGGAAGGAAGGAAGGAAGGAGGAAGGAAGGAAGGAAGGAAGGAAGGAAGGGGAAAGAAAGAGAGAAAGAAAGAGAAGAAAAAGGGAAGAAAAGGAAGAAACTTGTTAACAATTCTCATTATCTGAGGGAAGAACGAGGATGGCAGAGGACTTTTTAACCACCAATTTTAGTTTGATCTGCAGTTCCCCCCACCCCCCCCAATTTGGCATTTTCAATTTTATTCAAGAAAAAAAGACAAAAAACTTGGGGGTCAATCTTTTAAAACGTAGAGCAAACCGGAGAAAAGAATTGCCTATTCACGTCTATTCTTTTAGCTTTCTTACGTTTTAAACACCTGAGCCATAACGGGGTGTGAGGGGGTTTGCGGTGATGGAATTGTTCTGTGTTTTGGTTGCGGGGTGGTCACGTGATGTGTGCATTTGCCAAAAAACCTCAGAACTGCCCTTAAAAAGGGTGAATTGTGCTGTATGCAAATGATGCCTGTGTTTTTAAAATGCTAATTTTTTTTCTTTTTTCTCATATTAAGGAGACAGATTTGACAGCCTTTAAATTAAAATCTCTGTGTATAAAACAAAACTCACACTAAAATTATAAGTCAAGAAATAGACTTGGAAAAAAACTTATAGCCCCTGTGACAGAAATAACATCAATAATCTTATCATGTAAACCACACAGAGAAGGAACAAAGTTGGATTCCAGTAGGCAAGTGGGCAAAAGACACGGAGAGACGTTTGCAAATCGGAAAGAGGGGGAGTGGCCAACCGTCATCGCAGGAAGACGTTCCCGCACACAAGAAATCAAAATCCAACCCCGTCCATCAACAACCAGGAAACAATCTCACGGGAATCCCCGGGGCGGTGCGGGAGGCCGGGGCAGCATCTCTCCTGCTGGGTTATAGGGTTGTCAGGACCTTGTGGGTGACAGAGACAAGATCTTTTCTTTCTTGGGGTTCATTTGTGAGAATTGAGAGCAAATAAATAATCCTAAACACAGACAAAATTTTCATCCCCAAAGGTGTTATTTGCAGCACTATTTATTGTAAAAATCACCAAAAGCAAAATAGCGGTACTAATATTTTGGTCTTTCTTTTATTTATTTATTTAATTTATTTTGAGATGGAGTCTCACTCTCACTGCCCAGGCTGGAGTGCAGTGGTATGATCTTGGTGCACTGCAACCTCCGCCTCCCAGGTTCAAGCGATTCTCCTGCGTCAGCCTCCCAAGTAGCTGGGATTACAGGCGCACAACACCATGTTCAGCTAATTTTTGTGTTTCCATTAGAGAAGGGGTTTCGCCATGTTGTCTAGGCTGGTCTCAAACTCCTGACCTCGTAATCTGCCCGCCTTGGCCTCCTAAAGTGCTGGCATTACAGGCGTGAGCCCCTGCGCCCGTCCCTAGGTACTGATATATATATATTTGTGACGGAGTCTCGCTCTGTCGCCCGGGCTGGAGTGCAGTGGCGCGATCTCGGCTCACTGCAAGCTCCGCCTCCTGGGTTCACACCATTCTCCTGCCTCAGCCTCCCAAGTAGCTGGGACTACAGGCGCCCGCCGCCACGCCTGGCTAATTTTTTGCATTTTTAGTAGAGACGGGGTTTCACCGTGTTAGACAGGATGGTCTCGATCTCCTGACCTCGTGATCCACCCGCCTCAGCCTTCCAAAGTGCTGGCATTACAGGTGTGAGCCACCGCGCCCGTCCCTAGGTACTGATATTTTTAAAACGTTGACAAACAGAGCCATGAAGACAGGGTTATCATGCTTGTATGCCTGATAACAAAAACTATCACATGTGGGGTACGATGGCTCATGCCTGTAATCCCAGTACTTTGGGAAGCCGAGGAGGGAGGCTCACTTTGAACCCAGGAGTTGGAGACCAGCCTGAGCAACATGGCGAATCCCCATCTCAACGAAAAATATCAAATATTAGCCGGGCATCGTGGTATGTCCCTGTAGTCACAGTTACTCCGGAGGCTGAGGTGGGAGGATCACTTGAGCCCAGGAATTGGAGGCTGCACTGCAGTGAGCCAAGATCACACCACTGCACTCCAGTCTGGGTGACAGAGCGAGACCCCATCTCAAAAAACAGACCAACAAAAAAAAAACCCCAAAAAATAACAAAAAACAAAACAAAACAAAACAAAACCAACAACACCTATTACAAAAGACTATAAAAACCACAACCTGGCACAAAAGCCATCACAACCTGCCACCAAAAATACTGCAAGGACATCTCCCCCGCAATTGCCTGTTCACCCTCAGACTGGTG
Organism: Trachypithecus francoisi; assembly: GCF_009764315.1. NCBI lineage: Eukaryota > Metazoa > Chordata > Mammalia > Primates > Cercopithecidae > Trachypithecus > Trachypithecus francoisi. Next base: position 6,083,768 of record NW_022681457.1, on the reverse strand, counting down.
TCACCTTTATTATCGATCTTTGCAGCCAAGGATAATTATTTCCAAACAATTATGTAATCCTCCTCTTCTTTCCCTTTAAAAAAAATCTTCTTCCTTTACCTCCCTGCATACGCACATAGTTTACTATGACATGCATTTCCCACTGCAATGATCTATTCCCAAATAGCATATTTTCTTTTGGAAGCCTCTCTCTGTTTCTTATTTAGTTTGACATTGCAATAGCAAAACACTTAGGGAAGGGGAGAAAAAAAACCCTTAAATTTGCACCAAGACGGAATCGGGTAAGAACACCATCAGCTCTTCCCAGGGTACTATGATTTTAAAAGACTGAAGATGGCATGGCAGCAGGGGAAATGCTTCTAGAAATTAAGTATCTAAAACCAGGCTGCCCACTTGAAAATATTACTTAGGATATCAGCTTGACAAGAAGCAGTGCCCAAATCCAGGCAGAGTAGAGTCTGGGGAGAACAACCATTATCTCACCAGCTCTCCCTGGTGTTGCCCTTGGAGAAGGAACTGGCTTCAATAAAGGAGACACCACCTTTGAAAAACACACTGTAATTGATCAATTCTAAGAAGTCACTTTTCCCACATCTTGACGCCTCTGAAACCGGGAGGCATCTTCCAACGGCCGACACCATAAGACTGCAGTTTGAAAGGCATGAAAACCTGCAGAGGGGCGTCCACAGCCAAGAAGAAAATCCAGCAGACGAGAGTGGAGCACTCTCAGCCCCTGGGAACCAACTGGGTGGGCCTGGGTGGGTCAGGGGGAATTGGTGAGGAATAAGTTGTGTTTGGTGTTTGCTCTGAAAACAGAAGTCAGCAATAAACTGTTTCCTCTAATTGCAAAGCTGGATCAAGAGCCCAAGCAATAATGATTTTTAGTTTTTACATGCAATCTTTTTTTTTTTTCTTTGAGACAGGGTCTCCCTTCCCCCACTCCGTCATCCAGGCTGGAGTGCAATGGCGCCATCATGACTCACTGAAGCTTCGACCTCCCCGGCTCAGGTGATTCTCTCGCTTCAGCCTCCCGAGTAGCTGAGACCACAGGTACGCACCACCATGTCCAGCTAAATTTTGTATAACTTTTCCATAATAAACAAAAAAAATCTCAATTGTGAAACAATTTTAGGAATCCTTTATTTTACTTGTATTTTCCTTTACTGTTTGCAATAAATACACCCATAAAAGCTCTTTCAGTAAATAATAAACATTCCAAATGGTAAGGAAGCATTGTTGCATCTTATAGGCAGTACACACTTTTCTTTCTTTATATCAACCATAAAAGTGGAGTATCTTAGAGTCCATGAAATGCAGTAGCTAAAACATTCTCCAGAAGGAATAATGCTAATAATAGCAGCTGATGGGCCAGGCACAGTGGTTCATGCCTGTAATCCCAGCACTTAGGGAGGCCAAGGCAGGTAGATTACCTGAGGTCAGGAGATCGAGACCAGCCTGGCCAACATGGTGAAATGCCATTTGTACTAAAAATACAAAAATTAGCTCATGTGGTGGCAGGCACCTGTAATCCCAGAGACTCGGGAGGCCAAGGCAGGAAAATTGCTTGAACCCAGGAGACAGAGTTTGCAGTGAGCTGAGATCCTATCACTGCACTCCAGCCTGGGCAACAGAGTAAGACTCTGTCAAAAAAAAAAAAAAAAAAGGCAGCTGACAATTTTTTTAGCACTTACTGAGTCCCCAGCGCTGTTCTCAGTGCTTTGTAAACATTAACTGATTTTGATGAAATTATGGAAAGTGGAGGGAGAAGAAGAGGGAAGAGGGCAAGCAGAAGAGAGATGGCCCCGTGTGCCAGAGGCAGCCAAAGAGCTTCTTAGAAGCAGACTTACATATCCATCTCCCACAGACTGCTTTTGCGAGTCCCCAGGATCTTCTTGGTGGCAAAAGTCTTCGGGGACCACAAGTTCACAAGCACCAGAATTATCTGTAGGGAAAGGTTGATGTCAACTCTTGAGCTTAGGTATTCAAAGCTTAATGCATTACAGTCTGGCGCAGTGGCTCATGCCTGTAATCCCAGCACTTCAGGAGGCTGAGGCAGGCAGATCACCTGAGGTCAGGAGTTGGAGACCAGCCGGGGCAACATGGCCAAACCCCATCTGTACTAAAAAGACAAAAATTACCTGGGCGTGGTGGCAGGTACCTGTAATCCCAGCTACTCAGGAGGCTGAGGCAGGAGAATAGCTTGAACCCAGGAGGTGGAGGTTGCAGTGAGCCAAGACTGCACCACTGCACTCCAGCCTGGGCAACAGAGCAAGGCTCCATCTCAAAAAAAAAAAAAAGTTTCTAACAATGATACCACAACAAGGGGAAATGGAATAGAACTATCTAGGAATAACCTTTTATATCTCAAACAGATTCTGATAAACTAAGATGTATATGGTAACCCTCCAAAAAACAAAAACAAAACATAAAATGTACAAAGAACTCAAGTAACCCAATTTTAAAATGGGCAAGGCCAGGCATGGTAGCTCACAGCTGTAATCCCAACACTTTGGGAGGCCAAGGCGGGAAGATCACTTGAGGTCAGCAGTTTGAGACCAACCTGGCCAACACAGCGAAACCCTATATCTACTAGAAAAATACAAAAATTATCTGGGTGTGATGATGGGTGCCTATAATCCCAGCTACTTGAGAGGCTAAGGCAGGAGAATTGCTGGAACCCAGGGGCGGAGCTTGCAGTGAGCTGAGATTCCACCACTGCACTCCAGCCTGGGCAACAGAGCAAGACTCCGTCTCAAAAAATAAAACAAACAGGCCGGGCGCGGTGGCTCAAGCCTGTAATCCCAGCACTTTGGGAGGCCGAGACGGGTGGATCACGAGGTCAGGAGATCGAGACCATCCTGGCTAACACGGTGAAACCCCGTCTCTACTAAAAAAATACAAAAAATTAGCCGGGCGATGTGGCGGGCGCCTGTAGTCCCAGCTACTCGGGAGGCTGAGGCGAGAGAATGGCATAAACCCGGGAGGCGGAGCTTGCAGTGAGCTGAGATCCGGCCACTGCACTCCAGCCTGGGTGACAGAGCGAGACTCCGTCTCAAAAAAAAAAAAAATAAATAAATAAATAAATAAATAAATAAAACAAACAAACAAAAGTGTGAATGATCTGAATAGACATTTCCCAGAGAAGATACATAAATATAAATGGGCTAGATGTCCAGGAAAATATTAACACTATTAATTATCACAGAAATGCAATTCAAAACCATGCAGCCTCTCAGGCCCAAGTGATCCTCCCACCTCTGCCTCCCAAGTAGCTGGGACCACCAGTGCACACCACCATGTCATGGTCTCACTGTGCTGCCCAGGCTGGTCTCAAACTCCTGGGCTCAAGTGATCCTTCCGCCTTAGCCTCCCAAAGTGAAGCGTTTTAATTTTTTTTACTATTATTATACTTTAAGTTCTAGGGTACATGTGCATAATGTGCAGGTTTGTCACATATGTATACTTGTGCCATGTTGGTGTGCTGCACCCATCAACTCGTCATTAAGTGTTTTAATTTTTAACCATAATACATGTACAGCCTTATGAAATTATTTTCCCACATCAGTTGAAATCATTATATTTTCTTCCTTGGCCTATTGATATGGTGAATTATATTGAAAGAATTTTTTAAAAAATTTTTGAATCATCTTTGCATTAGGAGGAGAAATCTTATTTGATCATGAAGAATTATGGTACGCTGGATTTAAGAGGCAATTATTTGATTTGGAATTTTTACATCTTCATTCACAAGTGAAATGAATCTATAATTTTCTTGCATCTGGTCCTTATCCGATTTTGGATTCAACATTGCATTAGCCTCTAAAAATGAATCAGGCAGTTATTACATAATTTTCCAGCGATTTTCTGGAATAATTCATACAAGATAGGAATTAAACATTCTTTGAATGTTTGGTATCACTTGCTTAGAAATCCATCTGTGCCGGGGGGTTTTGGGGGGAGAGGGGAGATCTCTGAATATAATTTCAAATTCTTTAATAGTCACTGGTTTATTCAAGTTCTCTGATTTTGTGTCATTTTAGCATTGTATATTTTTCTAGTAATTGAACCAGTTCATTCAGGTTTTTAATGTTAGCACATAGCCATAATATATTTTCATTACTTTTTATATCTCTGTCCTGGCTATAATTATTCACCATTTTACAATTTGTATTTTACTTGCAGCCTGTCTCTTTGTTCTTAATTGGTTTGCCAAAAGTAAGTCTGTCTTAGTTGCTTTTTCAAAACTTAAAATAGATTTTGGTTTTGTTAATCTTTTCTTCCCCCATGCATTTCATCGATTTCTCCCCATATTATTTTTAATCATTTTCATACCATACCCCTGAAAAATGTGTGAACAATGGCTACAGGCACCATCACGAACGCATCTTAGTAACAGAAGTTTGTCTTTAAAAAGCAAGTTGCATTGGCCAGGCGCGGTGGATCACGCTTGTAATCCCAACACACTGGAAGGCCGAGGCAGGTGGATCACTTGAGGTCAGGAGTTCGAGACCAGCCTGGTCAACATGGTGAAACCTCATCTGTACAAATACGAAAATTAGCCAGGCATGGTGGCATGTGCCTGTAGTCCCAACTACTTGGGAATCTGAGGCAAGAAGAATGGCTTGAACATAGGAGGCAGGTTGTAGTGAGCCGAGATCGCACCACTTCACTCCAGCCAGGAAAACAGAGTAAGACTCTGTCTCAAAAAAAAAAAAAAAAAGCAAGCTGCATACAGTAAGATACAGTTGCAGGCTGAAATGCAGCCCCCAAAATTCATATTTTGGAGCCCTAACCCCCAGTACGTCAGAACATGACTGTATTTGGACATAGGATCTCTAAAGAGGTAGGGAAGGTTAAATGGGGCCATTAGGGTGGGCCCTAATCCAACTGGACTTCATCCTTATGGGAAGAGGATATATGGCCACACAGAGACTCACCAGGGATGTGCACACAGAGAGGACCACGTGAGGGCACAGCAAGAAGGCGGCCGTCTGCAAGCCAAAGAAGGAGGCCTCAGAAGAAACCAACCATGCCAACATCTTGATCTCAGACTTCCAGCCTCCAGAACTGGGAGACAATCAATTCTGCTGTTTCAGTCCCCCAGCCTGTGGTACTTTATAAGGGCAGTTAGAGCCAACGAATACATGTATTATTACTCCAAAGCCCCCAAAACAAGCATAATTAAATAAGATGTCATTTCAGGAAACATACACACATGCTAAAATAATAATGAAAATCAAGCAACGGCGAAACACAATTCAGAATGGTAGGTACTGGTGAGGGAGATGGGAGAAGGTGTTTAACAGTAACTTCCTATTCTTTTTCTTCTCTCTTTTTTTTTTTTTTTTTTGAGACAGGCTCTCCCTCTGTTGCCCAGGTTGGATGCAGTGGCATGATCACTGCTCACTGCAGCCTCGACCTCCTGGGCTCAAGCAACCCTCCCACCTCAGCCTTCCAAGTAGCTGGGACTTCAGGCTCTTGCGACCACACCAGGCTAATTTTTGTATTTTCTTTAGAGACAAGATCCCTCTATATTGCCCAGGCTGGTCTCAAACTCCTGAATTCAAGTGATCTTCCCTCCTCAGCTTCCCAAAGTACAAAGATGACAGATGTGAACCACCATCCCAGGCCAGGAGCATCTTTTGTTACTCATAATAAGCTCACATCTGCTGAATCATCAATGGGTGCGAAATCAAGCGGGAAATTTTGATGAAAGGCAGATACCCACCTGTCTTAAAGTATCTGCCCCTGGACTGCTTATTAGCTGCAAAGGAGTATTACATAGCTGAGAAACTGGACATCAGCTCGCTGGGTGATCAAAACTCACTTCACTAATGAGGGACCGTAGGATACTGACTGTGTCCAGATGAGATACCTTCAAAGAAGTACACACCTCACCTCATTATTCTGGTGGAGAATGTATAATTTGAATCTAATCTTCATGAGGAAACATTAGACCAACTAAAATGTGGAACTTCTATTTTTAGAAGGGCAAGGAGCTGTTCTTCCAAAATGTCTCTCTCTTTCTCTCATATATATATATAATATATATATATATTATATATATATATATATTTTTTTTTTTTTTTGACAGAGTCTTGCCCTGTTGCCCAGGCTGGAGTGCAGTAGTATAATCTTGGCTCACTGTAAGCTCCACCTCCCGAGTTCCCGCCATTCTCCTGCCTCAGCCTCCCAAGTAGCTGGGACTACAGGCACCTGCAACCACGCCTGGCTAATTTTTTGTATTTTTAGTAGAGACGGGGTTTCACTGTGTTAGCCAGGATGGTCTCAATCTCCTGACCTCGTGATCGCCTGTCTCGGCCTCCCAAAGTGCTGGGATTACAGGCATGAGCCACCTCGCCCGGCCCCCAAAATGTCAATATTATAAATATGGAAATGTTCCAGATTCAAGGAGGCTAAAGAGACATGACAACTGGCTGGGCACAGTGGCTCACGACTGCAATCCCAGCATTTTGGGAGGCTGAGGCTGGTGGATCACCTGAGGTCAGGAGTTCAAGATCAGCCTGGCCAACACGGCGAAACCTCATCTCTACTAAAAATATAAAAATTAGCCGGGCATGGTGGTGCACGCCTGTAATTCCGGCTACTTGCGAGACTGAGGCAGAAGAATCGCTTGAACCTGGGAGGCGGAGGTTGCACTGAGCCGAGATGGCACCACTGCACTCCAGCCTAGGCCAAAGAGCGAGACTCTGTTTCAAAGGAAAAAAAAAAAAGACATGACAACTAAATTCAATGCCTGACCCCAGATGGGATCCTGAACTGGAGGGGGAAGTGCTATGAAGGACATCATTAGGTAAACTGACATAATTTTGAATACCACCAGTGGATTAGATAAAAGTATGCATAAATGTTACATTTATAGAAGTTGATTATTTTGGTTATGGAGGATAATATTTCTATTCTGAGGAAATACACACTGAAGAATTTAGGGGTAAAGGGCCATGATGTGTGTAACTAACCCTTAAATGCTTTTGAAAACATGTATGTAAGGTCCAGCACGGTGATTCATGCCTATAATCCCAGCACTTCAGGAGGCCAAGGCAGGAGAATCGCTTGAGCCCACGAGTTTCAGACCAGCCTGGGAGAGATCTTGTCTACAAAAAAATAATAATAATAAAATTGGCCAGGTGTGGCGGTGCATGTCTGTGGTCCCAGCTACTTGGGAGGCTGCACTTGGAGGGCACTGCTGAAGCCCAGGCAGTTAAGCTGCAGTGAGCTGTGATTGCACCATTGCACTCCAAAGCAAAGGAGCCAGACTCTGTCTCAAACCAAAAAAGAAGAAGAAGAAGGAGGAGGAGGAGGAGGAGGAGGAAGAAAAATGGCCTGGGCTCAGTGGCTCATGCCTATAATCTCAGAACTTTGGAAGACTGAGGCGGGTGGATGACTTGAAGTCAGGAGTTCAAGACCAGCCTGGCCAACATGGTGAAACCCCATCTCTACTAAAAATACAAAAATTAGCCTGGCATGGTGATGGGTCCCTGTAGTCCCAGCTATTCAGGAGGCTGAGGCAGGAGAATTGTTTGAACTCAGGAAGTGGAGATTGCAGTGAGCCAAGATTGTACCATGGTACTCCAGCCTGAACAACAGGGTGAAACTCCATCTCAAACAAAAAAAAGACAAAATAAAAAGGAAAGAAAGAAAGACAGGGGAGAGAAAGAAAGAAAAAGAAAGGCAGGAAAAGAAAAGAAAAATAATATATATATATGAGCTAAAGCTAGCTAATACTGTAAAAATCTGGCCTGCCCTTCATCTATAGACCCAGATAAAACTGCAAAGTTAACAGGATACATTTCACCCAGGGGGGAGCTGCGGCAGTAAAAGTGTTCTAACAGCCCCCTTTATGAGTGACTACTGTTATCTTACTCACTGAGAAACTTTGTTCTCTAAAATCATAGACTGTTGGAAACTTTGCAGTATGAAAGTCTATCGGTAAGAATGAAACAGCCTAATCTTTCCTTCCTGGAAGATCTGTCACTTTGACCAAGATAAGAAGCCTCCATTTCCAGCCGTGGTGCAGAGTTTTAAATAAAAAGTTTCTGGGCACAGCATGCCACATTTATATTAACATTGTAGTTTCCAGGGAAACAAGACCTTAGGTCCACTTTGCAGTCCAAATCTGATGTTTCCTTTTTTTTTTTTTTTTGAGACAGGATCTCCTTCTGTCACCCAGACTGGAATACAGTGATACAATCATAGCTCACTGCAACCTCAAACTCCTGGATTCAAGCAATCCTCCCACCTCACCCTCCCAAGTGGCTGGGACTATAGGCATGTGCCACCACACCAGATAATTTTCTCCTCCCCTCCCCTCCCCTTCCCCTTCTGCTCTCCTTCCCTCCCCCCTCCTCCTCCCCCTCCCCTCCCCTCTCCTTTTCTCCCCCTCCTCCTTTCCCTCCCTTCCTTCCATAGAGGTGGGATTTTACTATGTCACCCAGGCTGGTCTTGAACCCCTGGGCTCAAGCAATCCTCTTGTCTTGGTCTCCCAAAGTGTTGGAATTACAGACATGAGCTTACTGCACGCGGCCCAGGCCTGCTGCTAACTCACTTATACACATTCCTACCTTGTTCTAAACCTATCTAAACATTGTTTCACTTAAATTTCATCCGAATTTCTCTCTTCCTCCAAATCCTATAACTCGATTGCAGCTTCTCCTCTGAGGGGTGATCGCTCTTATTTCAGTGGGTCAACAAACTTGACTGTCTTGCTTGTCCCTGATGATTGGGCTAGGATGGATGGGTGGGTGGGTGGATGGATGGATAAATGTAATGATGAAGCCAAAGCAATGGGGTAAACTGTTAATAAACACATCAGAGTAGAGTATTTATTTGTCCTACAGTGTTTATATTTGTGTAGGTTATCTATAAGTTTAAACTTATTTCCAAATTAAAATTTTGTCTGGTTTTTTTTGTTTTGTTTTGTTTTAAGGTGCACGCCTGTAGTCCCGGCTACTCAGGAAACTGAGGCGGGAGGATTGCTTTAGCTTAGGAGGTCGAGGCTGCTGTGAGCTATGATTGCGCCACTACTGCACTCCAGCCTGGGTGACAGAGTGAGACTCTGTCTCAAAAAAACAAAAACAAAAACAAAACAAAAAAACAAACAAAAAAACCAGAACCCGAAAATAAGTAGAAAAGAAAGAAACTAAGTTGGTTTGGACCAGTGTTTAGCCACAAAGAAAGAAATTTTATATTGAATTTTATATTGTTAATTCAGCACATCGACGTTTAAATTTTGAAAAGCTTCTTATCATTTTCTACGACACTAATATTCTTTTTTTTTTTTTTTTTTTTTTTTTGAGGCGGAGTCTCACTCTGTCGCCCGGACTGGAGTGCAGTGGCCGGATCTCAGCTCACTGCAAGCTCCGCCTCCCGGGTTTACGCCATTCTCCTGCCTCAGCCTCCCGAGTAGCTGGGACTACAGGCGCCCGCCACCTCGCCCGGCTAGTTTTTGTATTTTTAGTAGAGATGGGGTTTCACCGTGTTAGCCAGGATGGTCTTGATCTCCTGACCTCGTGATCCGCCCATCTCGGCCTCCCAAAGTGCTGGGATTACAGGCTTGAGCCACCGCGCCCGGCCGACACTAATATTTCATATGAATTTATTTCACTTTTTAAAAAATGGTTATGATCTACCCAAGGAAATGCACCTGTTCTGAAAAACTCTCGTCCGAGAGATCCAAACGCGAGTTGAACGTTAAGGCTTCGCGAATTGGGGTTTTCCTACCCGTGGGCGCGTGACCGGACTACATTTCCCAGAGTACCTCGGGGCGAGGTCTGGGTGGAGAGGGGTCTGAGCTCCGACCTCACCGCCAAGGCGTGGCCCTCAGGCTTGCTGGGAAATGGAGGCGAACCTCACGTGGGAGGAGGGGCGGGGCTTGAGAGGTGACCCGTTGGAGTCACCCGGTTACTGCGGAAAAACGTGGTTCTGGGAAGGCGGTAATGGGCCTGCTGCTCGGCCTCTTGGGCTTTATCGCCCTGCAAGCCCGTGCGGCCGCTGGTTCTTCTTTCTTCTCTGGTTCTTCCTCCTCTGCTGAATCATCCCAGGCCTCCTGCCCTTGTTCTACTTCCCTGGGATCCCTTAATGCATCTCTTCTAATCAGCTGCCGAGGCGCCCCCTGGTCCATGGCTCTGGCCTTGCAAACTACCAGCGCTCCGCAGAGAGCCAGGGAGAGGACACTGGCAAACTCTGGCCCGTGGGAAGTCTGGTGGGGCTTCCTGGAGGAGAGAGTAGGTTTCCCACACAGACCAGAGTCAGGAATCAGCACCGAATGCCACATATAGGCGTGCTGTTCTGATGCATAAACAGTCCTTGCAGGCACGCCACTCCCTTCAGACCTCTCTCTCGGCATGCCCGCAGCTGGCCCTGTGCTTGGTATGGTAGCTCCAGGCCCTGCCAGGGAGACAGACATTGTCAGACCAGACAGTGGCACCCAAAGTGATGTGGAAAGCCCTAGACCCTGTGGGAAACTAGAGGAGGTGCCTCACCCAGCCTTGGAAAGGCCAGGGAAGAAAAGCAGCAGAGATCCAACTCATCTCAGGGTCCCATGCATGACGCCACACAAGAATCTTCATTCAAAGGGCTCCCATGTGCCAGGCGATGCTGGGGACAGAGATAGTCATACCTTGTCCTGCCCTCCCCCTACGCACCTGGAGTGTCCCTCAGCCTGTCTGATCAGGGCTGGGTCAAGAGAGGAACAAGGGGTTTGTGGATACCAAAGGGGATCCCTAACCCCGCACGGGACTGGGGGGAAAGGCTGGATGTTTGGGATGATGTGTTATCCAATTCTTGGAAGTGGGTGTTTACAGAGGAGGGAGGATGGAGATCTTTGCATATACAAATGCACAGTGTCAGGAGAGAGCACACAAAGGTGAAGATCAGATCTGGGAATTGCAAAGACCCCTCTGTGTCTGGTATTATTCTAGATCAATACTGTTATTATCCCCACAGTACAGATGGAGACATTGAGAAGCAGCAAGGTAATGTCTCACTCAGGTTTTCCCAGGAGATAAGTGGCTGATAGGAGACAGGACTAGAACCTGGGTCATCTGGCTCCAGAATCCCGGCGGGCAGCCGTGGTGTACCATGCCCAAATACTTTCCAGAATGGAAGCTCTGCTAGGGCAGAGACCCTTGTGGGAAATAACAGGTACTCATCATTGTCTGCCTAATCTGATCTCTGGCTGCCTATAAGATCTAGAGCTGCCTGTTCCTCCCTGGGGAAACTGAAGCTCAGCATGGGAAGAATTTCTGATTGAAGGCTGACTCCAGGCCACACCCCCACTCTCCTATTCTGCATTCCTCTGGGGCTGTGGGGCTGAGAAACGACTCCTGAAGAGAGAAGGGTGGGTGATCTGCCCTCTATCCAAGCTGACCCTGATGGCTTGCTCCTCCCTTGTGGATCCAATGGTGACCCTTTAGGCAGTGGTGCCATGGCTGAAGGAAGGGAAGGGGTAGAGTGGTAAGGACAGACAGGGTCACATTCCCATTCCTGGGCTCCCTGTCAGGGTCATGCCCATGATGCCAACCTTGGGGGAGGTACTAGGGTGATTTCCAAAGTGCCTGTCCTCCAAACAACTGTCCACTATGCTGAGGCCCAGGCTGGCTGACTCCTGGGTGTCTTCACTGCCCCCAGGGAGTAAAGATATGAAAACGGTGAGGGAGAGCCAGGCACTGTGGCTCACGCCTGTATCCCCAGCACTTTGGGAGGCCCAGGCGGGCAGATTGATTGAGCTCAGGAGTTCAAGACCAGCCTGGGCAACAGGGCAAAACCCAACCTCTAGAAAAAAATACAAAAATTAGCCAGGTGTGGTGAGGTGCACCTGTAGTCCCAGCTACTTGGGGGGGCTAAGGTGGGAGGACTGCTTGAGCCCAGAAGATTGAGGCTGCAGTAAGCCATGATTGTACCACTGCACTCCGCCTGGGCGACAGAGCAAGACCCGGTCTCAAAAAAAGAAAAAAAAAAAAGGGTGAGGAAGGAAGGTAGCGTGTGGCTCAGGTTCAGCCATTATTAAATGCACACTGTCCTGGTCTCACCTGAATATCCCAAGAGCTGCACAAAGTAGGAGGGATTGTGCCCATGTTCAGATGAAAAACCCGAGGCTCGCAGAGGGGAAGGGCCTGGCTCCTGGCCTCACTGGCAGGAAGCAGAGGAGGGAAAATTGGAAGTCTAAGCTTCAGGGTTGGGTGGGTCCTTAAGTCCATGTCTCAATATATCAGCTCAACAAGTCCATAAAACCGTATCATCTGGGGAAACAAACCGGAGACACACCACTTAAACAAATGAACAGGCTTTCCTGCAGGACTTGTCAGAGCCTTTAGTTCCTGCATGTTTCCCAAATCTCTTTGACCAGGACCAAGACCAAGGCCTGGGACGTATTGACAGTCCCTGGGTTCCAAAGGCCGAGAGAGGGCACGATGGAGGTGAAGGTGTCTACAGCATTTGCACGCGTGTACTCCGGGCATCTGTGCACAGAACAGATGAACGTGTGTACGTACATATACACCAGTGCTTCTCCATCACTCTATCTGGGGCTCAAATTACATCTTTAAAAAGCAGAACAGGCGTCCAAAGGCCAGGACACGCGCCCAAAGACCAGGGTCTGGCCCTTCCCGGCTTTCCCTGCAGAAGTTAAAGTCCAAGAGTGCCTTCAATGCCCCTCAAGTCAGATTCCACAAGGATTTATTGGCACCGGACCTAGCCTGGTGTCCGCCCCTTCGAGGAAGGACACTAACAAGGAGGAGTCCCGGCACCGCAAGAGCCCTCCCAGGAGCGCCCAGCCTGGAGGGGGGTGGGGGAGATGCTGCCATCCGTGGACAGGAAGGGAAGGGCGATCTCGCAGGAGGGTGGGCACGGCGCAGGGAAAGGCCGGCTGGTGGGATGGGCAGGGAGGCGGGGAACCGGCCCCGCTAGAAGGGGAACTCGCAGACGTAGTAGAGGCGCCGCTGGCAGTCGTGGTCCCACCAGGAGCCGTCGTCAGAGGCCTGCGCCACGCAGTTCTCCAGCGTGCCGCCGTTGGGCTGGTCCGGGCTGAGCGGGTGCGGCGCGGCGCTGGGCTGGGCGCCGAGCTCGGGGCGGGGTGCGCGATGCCAAGCGAAGAAGGACACGCGCTGGCCGTTTTCGAAGAGGTAGAGACCCTCAGCGCGCCGATCGTGCACGCCCAGCCACACCGGCCAGTTGTAGGGGGCGAGCGCCGCGCGCAGGTAGCGTGTGAGCGCCTCCATCTGCTGGCGATCAGCCGGCTGCGCCAGGCTCCCGCCCCGCGCCGTGCACCGCGCCTGCGCCGCCGCCTGAGTTTCGAAGTCTCGCGAGAGCAGGAAGCACTTGTGGCCCAGGCGCAGCCCCTTCAGGCAGCCTGTGGGCAGGGCCGGGTAGAGAAGGAGGCAGGGTTATGCATTCGGAGACTGGAAGGGGGCGGGAACAAATCATCCGGGAGTGGAGGGAGGCGGGGTCAGGACCTCGTAGGGCGGGCTGGGAGGAGGCGTGGTCAGAACCGCGGGAGCCAGAAGGTGCAGAGTCGGGTCCGCCAGGGGCGGGGCCAGGCGGTGGGGGCGGGACTATAGGGGGCGTGGTGCTGCCCCAGTCGGGTCCGCGCGGCTCTGGAGTGCCCGCCCTGCTCCCTGCATTCAGCCTCCCAGCTCTCTAACCCCGTACGCTAGCACACAGCAGCTCTCCCGCCCCGGACACCTAGGGTCACTTTCTCAACCAGTCCCATACCTGGCCAAAGAGTCTCATTTTTTTCCACCCTGCGTACCGCGGACTCACCCTCCAAGCGGCCGTGCTCGCGCTCGGCGCGACCCTGCGCCTCCTGCAGGGCTTGCACGGCATCGCGGGTGTCGCCCGCCGCGTTCCGCAGCTGCCGCAGCCCCTGGGTCAGCTCGACCACGCGGGTGTCCAACGCATGCAGACGGACGTGCAACTGGTGCAGGCCTGCGTCCAGGCCGGCCAGGCGTCCCACTGCGGACAGACAGGGATCGTGCTGGAGGGGGAGCCTGGAGATGCAGCGGGGGGACTGAGGACCTGGAGAACTAGAACCTAGGGCTCCTGAGGGCGGGGTGGCGGTGGGGGGGGACCCCGGACTCCTGGAAGGTAGGGTCGAGTGGCGCCAGGCTCTTAGAAGGCATGGTCGTGGGCCTGGGGCTCCTAGGGGTGTGGGGGCTCTGGGCTAGGCAATGGACAACTGAAAGACCACCTGGCAGGGAACCGACCCTTCATTTTTGTTTGTGAAAGTGACCGCGGCGGCCCGCAGGTTTGGGGGTGAGGGCTTCTGGTTACTTACGGATGTAAGTGACGATGTCCTCGGGGGTGGGCGAGGGGCTGGGGCCGGAGGATGGGGTTGGCGTTGCTTCCTCCTCCTCTTCCTCCCCCTGGTCCTCCTCCATCTCCCAGTCCTCTTTGCCCTCAACAGTTCTGGCAGGATTCTCATCCCCCCTCCCAGCAGGCAGTCCCAGGGCTTCCTGCAGATGCTGGGGCAGGGGAGGGGCGGTGAGCCCCAGCCTGCCACCAAGATGCCCCATGCGCCACTTTCCAACTCTTAACTCATTCTCTGCCGCCTGAGTCCTGTCTCTGAGCCCATTACCAAACCCCCGCCCCCCAGACTATCCTAATTGCTGTTTTTTGTCCATTTCCCTAACCTTGCAATACCCCCTCCCAGGCTCACAGTTCACCACCCATAGCTCCCTGACACTCCAGAGCTCACCTTCAGCATCAGGGCCTCCCTCTCCCGCTCCTCCTCCTGGGCACCTCCCCAGCCTCCCTCCCACTCCCTCTCGGCTCCCCGAGCCCCATGGCCAAAGCCCAAGAGCTGCGGGACCACCAAAGCCCCCAAAAGCCAGGCTGCCTGCATTAAGCTGGACTCTTGGCACCCAAAGTTCCAGATGTCTGGATGTCTGGGATGGGAGGGGTGGCCTCTGGGAACTGCTGAGTGCCCCTGCCCTGTGTGCAGGTCACTAGCCCCCAGGTTCCCGACTCTCCCAGCTTCTCTCTTCCTGTTTCTCTCCTCGTCTCTGTCCGGTCCGTTGGTCTCCTCTGCTTCTCTGTGTGTGTCTCTCCCCGCCCCTCTTGGCTCCCCGGAGGCCCTGCCTCTGTGGCCGGAAACCTCCAACGTTCCAAAGCCTGGATCCTGCCTTGGGTCTCCTCGCACACCCTCCTCTTTCCACTTTCCAGAGCTCGCTTCCGCCCTGCTCGTTCCTTCTGCCGTGGCCCAAAGCTTAGATAATCAGGAAGAGGATGGAGCTGGCTCTCCAAGGAATCTTGGAAAACACAGGCCCCGGCTTCAGCCCAGGAACCCGCTCAGAATCATGGGGGCAGTGGTGGGATGCTGGGACTGAGCACTGCTCCCTTCTTCCCTGCCTGGCCATTCCTGAGGAGGGGGCAGACCTCAGGGTCTCGCTGAGGCTGTTATTACCCTGTGGCCACCATCGCCCACATGCTCAGTAGAGGAGACTCCAGGGCCTCTCCTGCCCCCTAGATTGCCCATCCCCCCCTCCAAGCCCTTTTCTGGAGATCCAAGTGAGTGGGTGTGGGGGCAGGGCGACACATGCAAAGAGCACGTGTGTAACTGTGTGCACAGCCCTGGAAGGTGGGGCTTGGGGATTAATTGACCACTTTACTAGAAGCCTCCTGCAGGCCAGGCCCTGGGCTGGGTGATGCTGAGGACTCCAGCTGCTTGCAGACCAGCAGCCAGATAGTTCCTGGGATGAGGAGGCTGGAGATGGGAGAGGGTGAGGAGTCTGGAGGAGCAGTCAGGGAAGGTTTCTCCAGGAGGTGAAATCGACAGACGCTAGGCTGTGTGCTCAAGGAGCTCTGCGCATTCAGTGAGCCACCTCATTTCAGCCTGGACCACTGCAGTCTCCCTGCCCTCCCCCTCCTTCCTCCTGAGCCCCTCCAATCCCGGCTGCTTGCCGCAGCCAAAGCAATCCTTCCAAACCATAAATCAGATCACATCACTCCCCACTCCCCTGCTCCCCCACCTTCCCATCATAAGCAGGAGGGAAGCCAAGCCTGGGCCTCAGTCCTTAGCACAGCCTACCATGCTGAGGGCTGGGAAGGAAGAACCCTTTACACATCTGCAGCCTCATCACCCCCACTCCCCTCACCCGCCCCCAGGCTCCACCTTCCCTGGCCTCTTGGCTTGCCCCCAAATACTAAGCTGATTACAACCTCAGAGCATTTGCACTAGCCCTTTCCTCCTTCGAGAAGGTTCTTTCCCCAGCGCCTTCTCATCATCAAGGTCTCAGCTCCAAGAGGCCTTCCCCGACCACCTTATCTGTTCCACAAGTTACTTTATTAAAATGCCCCATTTCATCTTTTTGGTATAATCAAGACTGGCATGATCTTGTTTGTTTGTTTATGTCTGTTCCCTGCCAATGAAAGCAGGGATTTCTATGCACTGCTGCATCTCCTAGCACAAGGCCTACCTAGCGCATAGTAGGTGCTCAATCAACCTGTTGAGTGGGCGAGAGGGTAGCCGTTCCTGGTGGGGTCAAAGGCCTGGAGGCTTCACCTTTTTGGTTTGCTGGCACCCAAGTTCCCAGGGTGGTGGTGGCAGCGTGGGTGGAGGCGGCGAGAGCAGTGGGAGAGAAGCTTGGAGGTGCGGAAGCACGAAGCCATGCCGTGCTCCTCTATGTCAGGCCCATGAGTCATGCAGGGCTTTTCCAGCCCAGGCCTGGCTGGTGGTGCCAACAAGCATGGGGCACACCAGCCGGGGATCACTGGGCCTGCTCTTCAAAAGAGGAGACCGAGGCTCTGAAACAGCATGGCCTGCTAGAGGTCACCAGTGTGGCGGCAGCTAGCCAAGGTTTCTGGCTCCAAGAGCAGGGCATCTGCCCTCGGCTGCCGGGAGCCCCAGGAGGGGCCTTGGAAATCAATGCCTCCAGCCTTCCGTTTTCCAAGAAAGCCTGGTACATCGAGGGCACTGTGACCTTGGGCAGACTGCTCCCTGCCTCAGAGCCTGGGCCTCTCAGGTACCGGTCAGGGACCTGGGACCCCTCACCAGGAGCTACAGACCTCAAGAAATAATGCATATATGGGGAAAGGCCTTGTAAACTGTGCAGGGGTGCACAGCCTCTCTGGCTGCTGAAGCCAACATGGGCAGCTGTTCTTTCCCCGGGCCCAGCTGCTCACCACCTGGGCTAGTGGATATGCATCAAGATAGAGCCTCCCCAGGCTGAGCAGGCACCTCCTCCAGTTCATACTCGGGTACCAGGGAGAGCCTGCAGCTGGAGGGGAACCCAGAGGCTGCCTAGAACTGCCCCCTGCAGGCCCGGAAGGTGCTGTTGGAGCTGGGAGAATGAGGAAGCCTGGGCTAAGGGGACACTCACCACTCACTGCTGCTCTGTGGGATCTGCCCTCTCTGTGGGTGCGTCCCAGGCATGAATGAGCTGTCTGCCTGCAGCTGGCTGCATATGCGTGCCTACACACACATGTGCAAGCTCTGAGGAGATGGTTGGGTGTGTCTGTGTGTGATGAACAAGGATCTGCAACTATGAGGGGATATGCCGGTAGTGCACAATAGTGGTCAAGTGAGGACTTTGGAGCCAGCCTACCTGTTCTTGATCCTTGTTACCACCTCCTTATAGCTGGATGACCTTGGGCAAGTTACTTAGCCTTTCTGTGCCTCGGTTTCCCCCTCTAGAAAATGGGGATGGTGAAAGTCCCTGAGCCTGGCACACAGAAAGTGCTGTAGGAATATCAGCAGTAACTATCCTGGAGGGGAAGGATGGCACGGTGTTGGGCATGTAAACGGGTGAGTGCGAACCAGTGCAATGGACAGCACGGTGGGTGGGCGTGATGGGAAGGCGTGCACACGTCTCTACAGTGCTGTAACTCCGTTTTGGTGTTGAGAGATCTGGGCATGCATACCGGGGTGAACGCCTGTGTGTGTGTGTGTGTGTGTGTATGTGTGTGCGCCCGCGCACGCGCGTGTGTGGTGGGCAGTTGTGTGCATGTGCTGCGTGTGTGCCCGGGCACAGGGGTGTGACAACTGCATGTAGCTGGGTGTGTTTGCAGCTGTGTACCCCAGGTGCATTGTGTCTGGGCATGCATGCGCTGGAGAGTGTGTGTATATGGGGACTCTGCAGGTGCCGTTACAGCTGGTGACTGTGCACCTGTGCCTTGGGGGAATGTGGCCTGGCCCAGGTATGTCCACGTGTGCCCTGACCCAGTACTGAGATGGAAAGGGTGTATGTGTGTGTGTGTGTGTGTTTGGGGGGACAGGGTGGGAATCTATAGCCTTCACACTTCAATTTGGGGGTGTAGAGTCTGGCAACAAATATTTATTGTGCCCCACTGTGTGTAGGGGGAAGGGGAGCTCTCTGGGAGGGGGTGGTCCTGAGGCGTGTGGGGGGGCACCCTTACGGGGGCAGGACCCCTTCGTCGGGGTATGGGAGCAAGCAGGGGCGGAGTCAGGATTTGGGGACTCGGAGGTGGCGAGGAGTGGTGGGGGAGGGCAAGGGTAGGGGGCGGAGCCGGCGGTGGTGGGGGATGGGCGAGGTTGGGGGCGCGGGGAGGGGCGATGTCTCCTCCGCCGGCTCCCGGAGGGAGGGGAGAGGGCGGAGGGAGGGGAGGGAGGGAGAGAAGGAGGGAGAGAGACAGGGTGAGGGAGAGACAGCGAGAGCGAGAGAGCGAGAAGGGTGGCAGAGGAGGCGCGGAGCGGGCGGCGGCGGCGGCGGCCCGAGGAAGAGGAGGAGGAAGAGCAGGCGGAGACGCGGCGCCCGGAGCCGGCCGGACCCAGCCGGGGGCGGGCGAGGAGGGGCGCGGCGGCCGCGGCGGAAGGGGGGGCGCTCTGCGGATGGCCAGGCCTGGCCCGCGGGGGGGGTGAGGTCCTCGGCCCTCCCGCCCTCCCCCCCGGCCCCCGCCCGCCCCCTCCCCGGGCCCGCTCGCCCTCCGGGGCGGTGGGGCATGGCCTGAGGGTCCCCCGTCTCCGGGGGGTGGGGGGTGGGGGGAGGGGGGAGGGGCCGCGGGCGCCGCCGACCGGGACTCAGCAGCCCCGCCAGGCAGGTAAGGGGGTCGAGAACCTGGGGGTTTGGGGAAGCTGCGGGGCCCGGGCTGCGGGAGGGGGCGAGGGCGCCCCGGATGTCCTTGGCCGGGCGCCGGGCTCCTGGCCTGGGTGTGCGGCTGGGGGGTGCGGGTAAGGTGGGGAGCGTTGCCCTGGGCGACGCCAAATTGGGTTACGCCCCGGTCCCCGGTGCCCCGTCCCAGATCGCATCCTGGATGGGAGGGCGCGCCCCCCATCCCCCGCCAGCAGAGCCCCTATCCCGAACCCGCCTCCCGGCTCTCTGGGGCCCAGGGCTCGGTCCCGGTACCCGCCTCCCCGCCCAGCCCGGCCACTCCCCCGCCTCGCCCACCCTGGCGCACCTGGGCCCCTCTGCCAGGTCACCCTGGTCCCCACTCCCCTCCAGCGAGGGTCTAGGCCCGGGCTTCCTCCGCCCCCTTCGACCCCTCCAGCTCCCGCTTCTCCTTCCAGGCTCCTCCAGTCCCTTCCCACCCCCTGCCCAAGCTCTCCGCGTCCCCACCAGGTCTCCAGTCCCTACACCGCCGGCCGGCGCGCCCTCTCGGCTCCCGCCCCCGACTCCTGCTCCCCGGTGCCCCCCGCCCCTCTCCCCGTCGGGCTCTCCCCCACCAGTTTCCCAGCCTCAGCCCCGGCTCTCTCTCCCCGCCCCTCCCCGCCTCCCTCCGCCTCCATTCATTCTCCCAGGCCCCGCTCTCGGCCACGCCAGCAGCCCCTGTCCCCCGCAGCCTCTCAGGGCACCCCCTCTCGCGCGTCCTCCACCCCCCCCCCCGCCGATTCCTCAGCCCGTCTCGGTACCAGCTGCGTGCCAGCTATTCTTAGCCGCCGAGCGTTTGATTCATGCCGCCCCGGCGGAGCGTGCCCGCTCCCTCCCGCGAGCCCTGAGGGGGAGGGGCCGGAGCCGGCCCGGGGGGCTGGGGCAGCCGTACACGCTGGGGGCCCTGGCCAGTTTTTCTTTCATCCCACCGGCCACCCCCTCCGAGCGGGGTTAAGGCTAGGGGTCAGCCAGGGTCAGCCGAGGGGGAGTGGCTGGCTGCGGGCCCCAAATCGCTAGGTGGGCTGTGAGGCGGGGCGGGGAGGAGGAAGCCGGGGTCTCCGCAGAGACGAGGTGGGGCGGCGTGGCTGGGTACCTGGAGGGGGAGGGGGCTTCGCAGCGCTGTCGCGCGTGGGGGAGGGGTCTGCTGGCCCTGGGTTAGAGGCTCGCTCGCCCACAGCTCCTGGAACTCTCCTCCCACCACACACATTTAGTCTTCCCTTTCCCAACCCCCCAGCCCATCCCCACTCCCCCAAAGTCAGCAGTACCCTCCACTGCTTCCCATCTCCATGGCAACGGTGCAGGAACCGGGCCTGGTGTGGGGGGGAGGGACCAGACCAGACATTCTGGTTTCCGGTGTTGGGGTGGGAGTTGGGGGAGAACAGAAGGGAGGCGGACCCCGTTTGGAAGGGGCTCCACCCTCATAAGTCCACCTCAAGGGAGAACAGGGAGGATCCAGAGATGACCCCCTACCTCAGTTCCCCAGACCTTCCTCTCACTTCTTAGCCTCCCTCCTAACACCCCCAGTCCTCCGAGTGGAGCCCCTAGTACCCAGCAAAGCCAGCCCACCCACCCTGCAGTCCTAGAAAAGAGCTACAGGTCATCTGCAGCCACCCACATCTACCCGGGCCACCACACCACTATCACCAGTACAGCACTCCCCAGGCCAACCTCCCCACCCACCCACACACCCTCTCAAGATGCCCCAGTCTCTAAAAGCCACTTCTTGTGGTTCCCTTGGGGACACCCTAGGCCAAATGCTCTGTCCATGACACCACCATCTCAGTGCCCCTTGCTCCCCTGGGACGGCCGATTCCCCAGCACTACTCTGCATGCCACGCGTTGTCAGCCACACTTGAGTGAAGTCACCAGTTCCACCCGCTCCAGGCTCACCACGCCTCCCTCTCCCCCTTACTACATCTCAGTCTCAGCCTCAGCTTCTCCCCAACCCCACCCCCCAGCCCTGGGGTGACAGGCCAGGCTGGGGCCAGGAGGGCAGGATGCCTGTCAGTTTGTCCATCTGTCTGTCCTTAGCTAATTTTAGCTGCATTTTCTGTGGCCTGGCAAAGTGGGCCAGTAGCTCCCGCGGTGATTCTGCGGTTTCTGGGACACGGCCACGCTGGGTCACCGGCAAAGTGGGGCGCAGGGGGCGGGCTGCAAGCGGGGCCAAGGGCAGGGAAGGAGACACATGCCAGAAGCATGTCAGGGACAGAGGTGTGTGCGTGCCAGCATGGGAGGAGGCGGCAGGGGAGGCCATGCAGGCCGGGGGTGTGCCCAGCCTCCTTCCTGCCTATCTTGGGCAGTGGGGGTAGGCTGCCCTTGACCGCTTGACCACCAAATAGCACTAGCGGCCTCTGAGGGGCCCCGGGCCCCTAGTCTGATGGCCGCCCTTGACCCCCATAGCCGCCTGTGATGCTGCCGTCCCCCGTCGCCCCGTGGCCCCACAATGACCCACAGCCCCGCGACAAGCGAGGACGAGGAACGCCACAGTGCCAGCGAGTGTCCCGAGGGGGGCTCAGAGTCCGACAGCTCCCCAGACGGGCCAGGTCGAGGCCCCCGGGGGACCCGGGGCCGGGGCAGTGGGGCACCTGGTAGCCTGGCCTCTGTTAGAGGCCTCCAGGGCCGCTCAATGTCCGTCCCAGACGACGCCCACTTCAGCATGATGGTCTTCAGGATTGGCATCCCGGACCTGCACCAGACAGTGAGTACCTGCCCACTGGCCAGCGGCAGGAGAGGGACAGGGGAAGCTGGGGGGACAGGGCTCCAACTGACATGGGGAGTTCCACTGGTGCTGGGGATCCTTCCAGGGATCACCCCCACACCCAGCTCCTGGCTCACTTCCCAACCCACCTCAGGCTCCTCTCTGGCCCCTGGCCCACCCTAGCCCCTATCTCCTCCCCCACCAGAAATGCCTGCGCTTCAACCCAGATGCCACCATCTGGACGGCCAAGCAGCAGGTGCTCTGTGCCCTGAGCGAGAGCCTGCAGGATGTGCTCAACTATGGCCTGTTCCAGCCGGCCACCTCGGGCCGTGACGCCAACTTCCTGGAGGAGGAGAGGTTGCTGCGGGAGTACCCCCAGTCCTTCGAGAAGGGGGTGCCCTACCTGGAGGTGAAGCTTCCCCACCCCATTCACTGACAAGAGAAGGCATGCCCTAAACATATCTGTCCCTCACCCACTTTTTAACACACTCAAAACCTTAATGAGGGGGCACCCATTGTACTAGTCCTGATCTTCTAAGCATCACGGGGAAGTCAGAGAGTCCTGAGTTCAAATGGCTGTCTGTTCTGCTTCTGACCAGCTAAGTGACCTTGGCCAAGTCACTTTCCTGCCCCAAGCTTCTCCTCGCCCATCAAAACGGGGGAGGATTCCCAATTACAGTAGGCACTCTAGAACATTTCCTGTGGGGTCCAGACTCCTCCTTCAAAGCAGGGGTTGCAGTGCACATATACCATGATATCCAGCACTCAGAAAAGCCACTGCCACCCCTCTACCCCATAGACCAAGGTTCCAGGGCTGTTTCCACTCCTACCCTGAGCTACCCTTGAGAATTAGAAGGGGATCAGACCTTCCCCCTACCCCAAGCCTTCTCCCCAGGCCCCTGATTCCAAGTCTCTGTGTCTCTCTCACTGCCCTACCCCTGACCTCAGTTCCGATACAAGACCCGAGTTTACAAACAGACCAACCTGGATGAGAAGCAGCTGGCCAAGTTGCACACTAAGGTGAGAGAATCCTGCTGGCATCTGTCCCCTATAGCCCACTACCACCAGAGCCCCCTGCCCAACCACTTTCTCTCCCCACCTCTTCCCAACAGACCTGCACATTCCCCAAGCCCACAATCCCTCTGGCCACTTCCACCCCTTAACTCAGGGTGCTGTACCACATTTGAGACAACCACAAATACCCCCATTATCTCCATCACAACCCCTTCTTACTTTCCTCTTTTGCCCCTCATCCTTCTGCCTGGGCCCCCATCATTCCCACCTGGCCTCCTTTGAGTCTCCCCTCTCTTCCCCTGCCTCCCCGCATATCCACCCAAGGCCTCTTTACTTCCCCACCTTGGCCTAGGACCCTGACATTGAAAGTCCTTCTGCCTGGAGACTATTTCAAAGACAGGCTGCATTTCTCCCAACCTCATAGCCTGAATCCCTGCAAAAATTCGACCATTACACCCCCCTTTCCAGCCATATCTATACTCCTGGTATCTTGCCGACCAATCCTCAGCCCCGTCTCTGCTGTGTCTCTAATGGTGAGAGCTGGGAGGAAATTGGGGAACTGCTTTGGTCAGAAATGAAGGATTCTTGATCCTTGAGAGGGAAAAACTCCCAACCCCTCCTTGTCTACCCTCTCCCGACCACAGCATGCATTGAACTCTTTCCTGCCCTAAATGTTCCATCCCTCCAGGCCTTCACGGTCCACTTTGGGAACCACTGGCCAAGTGTGGCTCCTGAGTACTTGCAATATGGTTACTCCCAACTAAAACTCGCTGTGGGTGTGAAATACACACTGAGCTTCAAAGACTTAGTACCAAAAAAAGTTAAATAACCTCATTAATAAGTTTCATCTGGAGTACCTGTTGAAACAGTAACATTGTGGCTATGTCAGTTAAACAACATATATCATTAAAATGAATTTCAACACAACTAACACTTCACCCCCGACCCTGCTTTTTTTTTTTTTTTTTTTTTTTTGAGACAGAGTCTTGCTCTGTCACCCAGGCTGGAGTGCAGTGGCGCAATCTTGGCTCACTGCAAGCTCCGCCTCCTGGGTTCACCTCATTCTTCTGCCTCAGCCTCCCGAGTAGTTGGGACTACAGGCGCCCGCCACCTCGCCTGGCTAATTTTTTGTATTTTTAGTAGAGATGGGGTTTCACTGTGTTAGCCAGGATGGTCTCGATCTCCTGACCTCGTGATCCACCTGCCTCAGCCTCCCAAAGTGCTGGGATTACAGGCATGAGCTACCGCGCCCGGCCTTTTTTTTTTTTGAGACAGGGTCTTGCTCTGTCACCCAGGCTGCAGTGGTGCAATCATGGCTCACTGCAGCCTCGACCTTTCAGGGTTCAAAGGATCCTTCCAGCTCAGCCTCCTGAGTAACTGGGACTACAGGCATGTGGCCACCACGCCTGGCTGGTTTTTTGCATTTTTTGTAGAGATAAGGGTTTCACTGTTGCTCAGACTGATCTCGAACCCCTGGGCCCAAGTGATCCTCCCACCTCGGCCTCCCAAAGGGCTGGGTACTTTCTCTGTAAAGGAAGCCGCTAGAAACTTTTCAATGGCATATGTGACTCTATGTATATTTTCACTGGACGGCGCTGCTTGAGCACCCCGCTTCTCTGCCTTGCTCCTGACTGTCCTGTCTTCTGTGTCTTTGCCCATGACTCAGACGGGGTTGAAGAAGTTCCTGGAGTATGTGCAGCTCGGGACATCTGACAAGGTGGCGCGACTGCTGGACAAGGGGCTGGACCCCAATTACCATGACTCGGATTCGGGAGGTAGGGAGGGGTGAACATCAGGAGGACCTCGGGGCCGGCCAGGACAGGGCTGGGGAGCAGGGGTGCCATCTGCATTCAGATCCATTCCTGACTGGTGTCTCAAACACGTCGCTGTCCAAGAGGGAGGCCGTGGGGCCAGAGGCTGTGGGGTGGAGAGCTACAGAGCCTGGAAAATGGGAAGGGATGGAGGAGAGGAGAAGGGGCTTCAGGTGACCAGCTCTTCCTGCCTTTCAGAGACCCCCTTGACACTGGCAGCCCAGACTGAAGGCTCTGTAGAGGTGATTCGAACCCTGTGCCTGGGCGGGGCCCACATCGACTTCCGGGCCCGGGATGGCATGACAGCACTGCATAAGGCCGCATGCGCCCGACACTGCTTGGCGCTCACGGTGAGGCTGCGGGGACCCCCTACCCCCACCGTGGGGCCCTCTCTCCTTTTCCCTTTGTTCTTTCTCAAACCTCAGTTCTTTGGTTTCTGTAAAAATAGGCCCTCTCATGTCCCCAGTTCAAAGCCCCTTTCCATAGACTGACACACAGCCCCTGTTGTCACCCTTGTCAGGCCCCCCAGGTGCACCCACCTGGGCTACAGCTGACATCATGCAGACCCGGGCACAGCCTCCTGCCCTAAACACCGGGAACATCTCCATGCCCTGTGACCCAGCTCAATACCAAACCTGCCACTGTCTCCCCAAGGTGTCAACCCTTCTCATTCCTTAAAATGCAAGTGAGTTCCCTGCCATGCCCCCAGACAGAGCCCCTCCTCACACACCCTGAAAACAGTCCCCCAGCTACCCTTCCAAACCCAACACTGCACCAGCTCCACTCCCTCCTCTCTCACATGCAAATACAGCCCCTTCCCCACGTACACAGCCTCAAATGCACTTTCTCAAATAGACAAACCCATACACCCACAAAATACATACACGGCGTCAGCTGCACAGTCTAATTTTAAAATACTCTTCTCCCCCTGCCCCCGCCAGGACACTTGATTCCTCTTCATATGCGGGTCAAGATGGGCTGCCCTCAAAGACAGCCATTGAGAAGCACCCCAATGCATAGATGCTCCAGCTAAACGGCCCCTCCCTTCTCTCCCTCAGATTCTTTCTTGAAGAGCCCCTAATGCAGTCAGACACCAGCCACAAAGATCTGCAGTATACCCCTGGAGTTAACGGACCCTGTTCATGTATCTCCCATGCACACTCACCCCCAAACCCACATCCTGCTCATGCATGCCCCTCCCAGCCTCCAGACCTGTGCTATGCAAGCCAGTAGCCAGTGGCCACCTGGGGCTGTTTAAATTTAAATTAATTAGAATGAAGTAAAATTAAAATTTCAGTTCCTCAGGCTCACTAGCCACGTTCAAGTGCTCAGGGGACCACACGTGCCTGCCATATAGGGTGGTGCAGTTGCAGACCATCCCCACGGTGGTGGAACGTCCTGTTGGATGGCACTGCTACAGGCTGTCCTCATACAAGGTTGCTGCCAACACTTTCTCCTATTAATGCTCATTATTGCCAGCCTTCCACACCCAGAGTTGTCTTTCAAGTGGGAGCAGGAAGTGGCCTGCAGCCCCAGTGAGGCCGGCCTGATCCTTGCCCTTATCCAAGCTTACTTGTCTATCCCCTGGCTTCCTGCTATGCCCCTTCTTTGAGATCCTGGACCTAATAACGCCTCCCACTTGGCCAGAGACCCTCCAGCATCCAGACTCTGGCCTCTCATTTGTTCCCAACAACCTACCTGTAGGAGGTGGAATGGGTGGGTACTGTGGCCTCTAATGTCCTTCAATGGCTCATCCAAGGTCACCCCCAGGGGAAAGGCTGGGTGGGATGTCAGAGTGCCAGGGTCCTCTGGAGGCATCTACCCAAGTCCCACATTGTTCACAGGGGATCAGAGTGGCCCAGGGAGGAAAAGGGCCGGGCTCAAGGTCACACAAGGGCATCATGGCAGAACTAAGACTGTCACTGTCATTGGCCACTGTGGGTCACCCAGGACGGTCCAGTCCCCCGGCCCTTCAGAATGAGCTGGTTAATGTGTGACTGTCATCTGTGTTTTTCTACTGGGTTCTCTCTCCGTTCCTAGGCGCTCCTGGACCTTGGGGGTTCCCCCAACTACAAGGACCGTCGGGGGCTGACCCCTCTGTTCCATACGGCTATGGTGGGTGGTGACCCCCGATGCTGTGAGCTGCTCCTGTACAACAGGGCCCAGCTGGGCATAGCTGATGAGAACGGCTGGCAGGAAATCCACCAGGTGCTCCTGATTCAGGCCATGAAGGGCTGGGGTGGGGGACCTAGTCTCTGAGGCATCCAAGGGACTGGGGCTGGGAACCAGATGCCAGGGTCCTCACAGAGCATGGGGGTAAGAATAACATGGTCCCCAAAGAGGAAATGATGGGGGTGAAGACACAACGACCCTAAGGGGGCATAGGCAGGGGAACCAGATGCCTTGATCCCTGAGAGGGACGGGCTGGCCTCTTTGCCCTCTTAAGGAGGCAGACCAGACGCCTGGGCCTTGGAATGACTGAACATTTGGATTGTGAGGCTGACAGCCTGGGTCCCAGAGCAGGAAGAGGGGCAAAACGGTGATGGGGAGGTGGATGTGGTGAACGATAGGATGAGAAGGCCAGTGCACAGGTTGTGTGCAGACTCTTGGCCCAGAGGGAGAACAGCCTGGGTCTGATCCATGCCCCTCGCTCCCTGTCCTGCCCAGGCCTGCCAGCGGGGTCACTCTCAGCACCTGGAGCATCTGCTCTTCTATGGGGCTGAGCCTGGAGCCCAGAACGCCTCAGGGAATACAGCTCTGCACATCTGCGCCCTCTACAACAAGGTCTGCCTAGCAGCGGCCGCCCCAGGCCCCTCGCATCCCTCATGGCTGCCTCCCCCAGGGCCAAGCTCAGATACTCCTCTTGACTGCATCTCTGCACGCTTCACTTCTTCACTATTTCACCCTCTCATCCAGTCATCCATTCATCCATCCATCTATCCATCCATCCATCCATCCATCCATCCATCCATCCATCCAACAGATATTTACTGAGCTCCTTCTCTGTATCAGGCCCGGAGCTGGGTGCTGGGGACAAAGTGTTGAGCTCATGGCAGAGAGCAGGCAACATAGTTTGCTGCTACAATCCAGAGTGCTCAGAGCAAAGTCACAGGGAATCCAGATCCCTGTGGGGGCCCACATCTGGGACTGGGCTTGAGATGGAGTGGCTGGGGGTGGAGGTGGCTTCCCAGAGGCAGTGCCCCCAGTGTTGAGATGAGCAGGAGTAGAAAAGGCGAGAAAGGGGTGCTCCAGGGTGGGGGCACAGCCTGTGCAGAAAACCAGAGGAAAGGGGGCTATAGGTCCTCAGTGCCCCTGTGTCTCCATTCAGCCAGTGGTGTGTTCAGGTGCCACGTGGTGGCACGGCAGGGCACAGGGGAAAGTTCAACGTGCAGCCACTGTGGCCCCTGAAGGGAATGAGTGATATGGGAGTTTTAGCAATTCAGGACCTTGGGGGTCCTGACAGCCTGGGTCCCTGAGCAGGAAGGGAGTGCTGAAGGAAGACGGGAAGGACATCCCCACTTCCAGAGTTACTAGGAAAGGAGAGGGACGGAGCAGGCAGGGGGTCTCGTGGCAGCTGGTTGGCAAGAGCCAGAGCTTTCAGTATCATGACCTCTGGTACTTTAGCCACCTGCGCTACAGATGATCCTGGGCAGGTCAGCCCTATGGAAAGCCTCAGTCTCCCCACCTGTTTCTTGATGCTCCCTGCCCTTGAAGGGCAGCTGTGGGGGTACTTAGAGGGACAGACGCTGGCATGACAGAGCTGGTCTATCAGCCCCCTTCCTCCAGGAAGTCTTCCAAAACAGCCCTCAGCCCCCTCTGCCTCAGCAGAACTTACAGTGCTGGGGATTTGGCGGGTGGCCACATGCTGCCTGGTGGCAGCCAGCAGTATGCCTGGAGCCTGGGGAAGACTCAGTGTTTTTCAAACCGAACCAACATGGTGCCGGCACTTCTCTCCCTGTGTGCTTCTGCCTCCTGCTCTGTGACACACAGGCCTCGCAACCAATCCTCTGACTCCCAGGCCCTTGTGCAGCTGATGGGGAAGAAGCCCCGGCCCCGCGGGCAGATGGGGGTGGGGGAGCAAAAAAGTCCCCCTGACTCTTTGAGGCGCCATCCTTCTTCCTGAAACGGGAATAACGCCAGCTTTTATTGAAGAGGATGAGCCATCGTGTATATTAAGTACTCATCCCTGGAAGGCAGCCATCAGAATAATAATTGTCATTGTTACCATCACCAGTGTCAGTCAGGGTCCAGTCGGGAGACAGAAACTGTACCATTCAGATAAACAGAGAAATTTCAGTATAGAGAACTGGACCAGGCACGGTGGCTTACGCCTGTAATCCCAACACTTTGGGAGGCCAAGGCGGGAGGATGGCTTGAGCCCAGGAGTTCGAGACCAACCTGGGCAACATGGGAAAACTGTCTCTATGAAAAATACAAAAATCAACTGGGCACAGTGGCGTGCACCTGAAGTCCCAGCAACTCAGGAGGCTGAGGCAGAAGGATCGCTTGAGCCTGGTAGGTGGAGGCTGCACTGAGCTATGATCATGCCACTGCACTCCAGCCTGGGTGACAGAGTGAGACCCTGCCTTAAAAAAAAAAAAGAGAATTAGACAGCAGGCAGAGTTTTCTTAGTGGCACAGATGAACAAGTCATTTCCCCTCCTTGATCTTCTCCTTTCTCAGCTGTGATGGGTCAATAGTTAATATCCACCATGCAAAAGGATCAGGTGGGTTAGTAGTTTTGCTTGCCTTTGCCATGGGCTTAACAAATCGATGCATAACACATACGAACTTGATTCCTCCATTTCCGCCCTTGTCTTCCTCCCAGGCTTTAAGCTTTCCAAGAGCCAGGGCTAAGTCTGACAGTTCTTCCCCAGCACCTGCCACCTTGGCCTCCTGACATGCCCGTCTAGCCTTTGGTGGTGAAGGTCAGATCCGTGTCTAGGCTGTGAGCACCTCAAGGGTGGGGGTTGAGTCTGATTACTTGCTCTGTTCCAGGACCCCAGCACACAGCAGGCCTAACTGCATCTTTGTTGAGTGAGTAAATGAATGAATGAAAATGAGTGAATGAATGATAGGTCAGCCCTCTTGGATTTCCACCAAGACTCTGCACAGTGCCTGGCTCAGAGCATTCAACAGGTGTTTGCTTGTTTCAACAGACTGAGTGACTCAACAAACGAATGAATGATTTGAACAAATGAATTTTGACTGACTTAACTTCATATCCTCCATCCTCATCCTTTCCATGCACATTCCTTGAGCACCTACTATGTGCACAGCACCAGGCCTTGGGGATGTGAGATGAATCAGATGCAGCATCTGGCCTGGGGAGGGTGAGGGTGTGTGGGGGGCGGGGTGGGAGTTCACAGTCTAGTGAGGAGGCAGACGTGTAAACACATCACGGCAATGGCATGAAATAAGTGCTAGGATGCCATTAAATGCAAGTTTCTCTTGGTGCCATCAACTCTGACTTGCACACCTTCTCAGCTTTGTAAGAGTAGGATGAGGAGCAGGTGAGCTTAGGGGCTGTGCTCTGGCCCTGTGCCCCCAGTGTGGGGGTAGGGGGTGTGAAAACACGCAAAAGGTCAGGAGCGGTGCCTCATGCCTGCAATCCCAGCACTTTAGGAGGCCGGGGCGGGTGGATCACGAGGTCAGGAGTTCACAACAAACCTGGCCAAGATGGTGAAACCCTGTTGCTACTAAAAAGACAAAAATTAGCCAGGCATGGTGGCGGGCACCTGTAATCCCAGCTACTTGGGAGGCTGAAGTAGAGAATTGCTTGAACCCAAGAGGCAGAGGTTGCAGTGAGCTGAGATCGCACCACTGCACACCAGCCTGGGTAACAGAGCAAGACTCCATCTCAAAAGAAAAAGAAAAACATGCAAAAGTACACATGGCAGGCGTTAACAGTCTAGTTGGCCAGCAGCACGGGCATACACAGACTCACATACACACACACACACTCACAAACATACCCAGAACACACACTGGGCTAACTCTGCTGCCTGATGTGTCTTTGGCAGTCAGAGTCGTCCATTCATAGGAGACAGGTGAACCATAGGATCAGAAAGCCACGTGCACAGGAGGATCGCTTGAGCCTAAGAGGTGGAGGCTGCAGTGAACTGAGATCACGCCACTGCACTCCAGAAAGTGGAGGTTACAGTGAGCTCATATTGCGCCACTGCACTCCAGCCTGGCAACAGAGCGAGACTCCATCTCAAAAAAAAAAAAGAGGGAGGCCAGGTTGGAATCCTCGCTGCTCCACTAACCGGTTGTGTGGCCTTGGGCATAGCATCTGCCGTCTCTGAACCTGTCCTGTAACATGGACTCATACAAACCCCTTGGTGTATGTTTGTCATGTGGAAGGGGTAAGATCAAGGAGGTGCTTGGAGAATGATGGTTAAATTAGCATCAGAGGACTCTGGGGTAGAGTTAAGCTGGGGGCCAAGTTGGGTTTAGCCAGGCCAAGAAAAAAGGGAGAGGACACTCCTTCTACCGAACAGTTCCTGTGGTTCCAGCATTAATCCAGGTGGCAGGTGCCACAGGCAAAATCATGCCCCTGTACAACTTATGACGTAGAGGAGAAGGGACGCTAATCAGACAAATAACAGGAAATGGAATTCCAGGGAGATGGGGTTATGAAGAAAATGAGTTAACATTGGCTTAGAGCGCCTGGCACATACACCAGCCTCGTATTAAAAAACAAAGCAAGAGGCCAGGCACAGTGGCTCATGCCTGTTATCCCAGCACTTTGGGGGGCCAAGGCGGGCTGATCACCTGAGGTTGGGAGTTCAAAACCAGCCTGGCCAACTTGGGGAAACCCCATTTCTACTAAAACTACAAAAATTAGCCAGGTGTGGTGGGCGGGTGCCTGTAGTCTCAGCTACTTGGGAGGCTGAGGCAGGAGAATCGCTTGAACCCAGGAGGTGGAGGTTGTAGTGAGCCAAGATCATGTTACTGCACTCCAACCTGGACACACCACCACGCCTGGCTAATTTTTGTATTTTTAGTAGAGATGGGGTTTCTCCATGTTGGTCAGGCTGGTCTTGAACTCCCAACCTCCTGGGTGATGAGAGCAAAACTCCATCTCAAAAAAATTAATTAAATAAATAAATAAATAAAAATAAATCAAGCAAGAGGAGAAGGTTTTTTTTCCGACAGGATGGCCAGAGAAGACCTCTATGAAGAGGTGGCATTTGTGCAAAAGCCTGAATGAAGTGAAGAAGCAAGCTATGCTGAGATCTAGCAGGAGAGGATTCTAAGCAGAGGGAGCAGCCGTGCAAAGGTCCTGGGGCATGAGTGTGCTGTCAGAGGAAGGAGGAGGCCAGTGTAACTGGAGCCTGGGAGCAAGGGCGGGTGGTAGAAGATGAAGTTGGTCAGGGTCAGGGTGGGAAGTGGCAGGGCAGGCAGCTCAGGTTAGCTCAGCTAACCCTAACCCTCCTAGGCTGTGGCGTGGACTTTGTGCTTAGCCCAAACAGTGATGAGGGGTGCCGTATGATTGACATTGGTGAGAAATTGATCTGAATGTAGAAGGTGTCCCTGTCCCCGCTGGCCCAGTCCTGTCCCCACTCTTTCCCCAACAATGTGTGTCCCCTTCCTTCTGGGTCTGGCAGGAAGTGTGATTAAGATAGAAGGCTTTGGAGTCACAGAGACCTGGGTTCAAATCCAAGGCTGATAGTCACCAGCTGTGTGATCTTGAGCTCCCCCACTTTTTTTTTTTTTTTTGAGACAGGGTGTCTCTTTGTCACCCAGACTGGAGTGCAGTGGCATGAACAAGGCTCTCTGCTGCCTCAACCTCTTGCGCTCAAGTGATCCTCTCACCTCAGTCCCACAAGTAGCTGGGACTACAGGCGTGTGCCACCACGCCAGGCTAATTTTTATTTTATTTTATTTTATTTTTTGAGACAGAGTTTCGTTCTTGTTGCCCAGGTTGGAGCGCAATGGCGCGATTTCGGCTCCCGGCCACCTCCACGTCCCGCATTCAAGCAATTCTCCCACCTCAGCCTCACGAGTAGCTAGAATTACAGGCACGCACCACCACGCCTGGCTAAGTTTTGTATTTTTAGTAGAGATGGAGTTTCTCCATGTTGGTCAGGCTGGTCTTGAACTCCCGACCTCAGATTATCTGCCCCCCCTCGGCCTCCCAAAGTGCTGGGATTACAGGCGTGAGCCACCTGTAGCCAGCCACGCCAGGCCAATTTTTTAAAAATTTTTTGTAGAGACGGGATTTTGCCATGTTGCCCAGGCTAGTGTCAAACTCCTGGGCTCAAGCGACCCCCCCCAGCCCCCGCCTCGGCCTCCCAAAGTGCTGGGATCACAGGAGTGAGCCATGGTGCCTGGCCCACCTTGCGCTCTTTTGAAAGCCTTAGTTTCCTCTTCTGTAAAGTAGAGACAATTTCCATGTCCTGGAATTGTTGGGCAATTGAAGGATCTTCTGTCTCTAAAGTGCCAAGTGCCTGGCATGTAATGGTAAGCCTCGGTAAGGTCTAGACCCGTGGTTCTCAACCGGGGAGCTTCTGTCCCCCAGGGCACACTTGTCAACGTCTAAAGACATTTTTGGTTGTCATGACTGGGGAGGGGAGTGCTACTGGCATCTAGTGGTAGAGACGGGGGATGCTACTCAACATCCCACTGCACTCAGAACACCCCCCACAAACCAATGAATCACCAGAGAATTATCTGGCCCCAACGTTCAGTGGAACATAGCATGAGCACGTATCCTAAATGCCCTCAAATATCCTAGTGGCCATGTTAAGGAGAAGGGGAAAATAATTAGGTGACATTTATTGTAACAACATACTTTACTTATAACAGTGTATCCAAAATGTTATCATTTCAACATAGAACCAATACAGAAATTATTAGGTTTTTTTTTGTTGTTGTTGTTTTTGTTTTTTTGTGTTTTTTTTGAGACAGAGTCTCCCTCTGTCACCCAGGCTGGAGTGCAGTGGCGGGATCTCGGCTCACTGCAACCTGCACCTCCTGGGTTCAAGTGATTCTCCCACCTCAGCCTCCTGAGTAGCTGGGATTACAAGCGCCCACCACCACACCTGGCTAATTTTTGTAGTTTTTGGTAGTGACGGGGTTTCACCATGTTGTCCAGGCTGGTCTCAAATACCTGACCTCAAGTGATCCGCTTGCCTTGACCTCCCAAAGTGCTGGGATTACAGGTGTGTGTCACCACACCTGGCTTTTTTTTTTTTTTTTCAGGGCGGAGGGGAGACAGGTCCGTGCTCTGTCACCCAGGCTTGATCTCAGCTCACTGCAGCCTCAAACTCCTGAGCTCAAGAGATTCTCCCACCTCAGCCTCCCAAGTATTTGGGACTCCAGGCACCCACCACCATGCCTGGCTAACTTCTGTTTATTTTTTTATAGAAATGGGGAGTGGCTCACTATGTCGCCCAAGCTGGTCTGGAACTTCTGCCTTGGCCTCCCAAAGTCTTAGGATTACAGGCTTGAGCCACCATGCCTGGCTATAGACATTTAAATTCTCTCTTGTTTTCATATGGCATCCTTGAAATCCAGTGTGTATTTCGCATGCATGGTGCATCTCCATTTGAGCCGTCCATGTTTAAACTCAAGTGCTCCTGGTCTGTACCTGGCAGGTGGCTGCTGTCCTGAGTGGTGCAGGTTTAGGGTGGAGTATTTATTCCTGAGGCTCTTAGCACAGTACCTGTATCCAC
Organism: Trachypithecus francoisi; assembly: GCF_009764315.1. Lineage (NCBI taxonomy): Eukaryota > Metazoa > Chordata > Mammalia > Primates > Cercopithecidae > Trachypithecus > Trachypithecus francoisi. Next base: position 6,049,502 of record NW_022681457.1, on the reverse strand, counting down.
TCATGGTGCCCTTAATGTTTTTTCTCTCTCTTTGTCCTGCGCCGCTGGCCATCACCCACAGGAGACCTGTGCCAGGATCCTCCTGTATCGAGGTGCCGACAAGGATGTGAAGAATAACAACGGACAGACGCCGTTCCAGGTCTGGGGCTGCAGTGGATGTACTGAAGTCTCCGGGGCTAAGGAAAGGGTGACAGTGACACCCAGTGGATAAGGAAGGGGACAATGGGGAAAGCAAGGAGACAGGCCGTGGAGGGGAGCGGGAAGAAGAGGGAGGGTGGCATTGTCAGGGTGGAAGGTTTGGGTCGGGCTGGGGACCTCAGTATGTTTCCTGCCCCCTCTCTGCTCCCTGGGCCACCCTGCCCCCCCGCCAACCCACCTCTACCCACTCCCTCCAGGTGGCAGTGATCGCTGGGAATTTTGAGCTGGGGGAGCTGATCAGAAACCATCGAGAACAGGATGTGGGTGAGTGACAGGGAGCTGGGGCTGCACAGAGAACCTGGGGCGGCTGGGGTTTCATGGTGGGATGGGGGAGTCGAGGTACCTGACTTGAGGGCCAGGATAGGATGGAGAAAACCCTAGAGGACCAAAAATGTCTGGGTGGTGGTTGGGGGAGCAATTCCAGGCCCCCCGCCCTTTCTCATCTCTGTCTTTCTCCCTCATGCCTCTCTCCCACCATCTCTTGCCCCCGCATGGCCCCCTGCTTGCCTTTTCTCCCCTAACATCTGCCCCCCGCCGCCACTGTGCCCTCTCAGTGCCCTTCCAGGAGTCCCCCAAGTATGCGGCCCGGCGACGGGGGCCCCCGGGCACAGGGCTGACAGTGCCCCCGGCGCTGCTGCGGGCCAACAGTGACACCAGCATGGCGCTGCCCGACTGGATGGTGTTCTCCGCCCCGGGGGCCTCGTCCTCTGGGGCCCCTGGCCCTACCTCAGGGTCCCAGGGCCAGTCGCAGCCCTCGGCCCCCACCGCCAAGCTCAGCAGCGGGACCCTCCGAAGTGCCAGCAGCCCCCGGGGTGCCAGGGCCCGCTCTCCATCCCGAGGGAGGCACCCTGAGGACGCCAAGAGGCAGCCCCGAGGCCGGCCCAGGTAGGGGAGGCAGCCCTGGCTCCACAGTCCCCAGCCCCGTCAAATCCCCTCCCCAGAGAGGTGGCTTCCCCCGAGGCCAGCTCAGCTGCCTTCCTCTGTAGGCCCTCATCCATCCAAGTCCCTAGTGTCACCGTGGGGTAAAGTAAGGGCCTTGGGAGCTACTGTCCCGACTCCACCCCCAGTGCACCACATGTTAGCTGGACATCTGCTCCACGACAGGGGCCCCAGGCAGAGGATACCCCAAAGAAACATGTGTCCCAACCCCTGAGGACAGAGAATGACAGGGTGAGGTGGAGGGAAGCCGAGCAGGAAGAGGATGGGGGTGGTGGCAGGGACTTGGGTGGGGGACAGAGAGGTCACTCTGGAGGGAGGATGAGGAGTGGGCGGGGGCATTCCGGGGTCAGCAGGCCTACGTGGCTAGAGGAGGGTGAGAAGGAGGTGGAGGCCAGCCAGGCGTGTCCCGAGGAAGTGGGGGAGAGGCTGGCAACGGCGGGCAGAGGAGTTGGACCTGACCCAGGAGGAAGCTGGGAGTCGCGGAAGGCTCGTGAGCGGAGGGATGACACAGTCCCAGCTCAGCCTCAGGAAGCTGAATCAGGCGGTGCGCACAGGACCGTGGGAGGGGGCAGAGCCGGAAGCCAGGAGGCAGGAGAGGGGGCTGGGGGGCAGCTGCGGGGAGGCAGAGGAGCCCCCAAATGCCCTCTTTCCTGGAGGACACCAGTGCTGGGAAAGTCCCTCCCCCCTCCCCCACCCTGATGCTCCGTCCTCTTCCCCCACCCAAGGACCCCTGTCCTCCCAGAGGTGTTCCCTCCCTCCACCCTCCCCTGCCTCTCATGCCCTCTGTGTACACAGCTCCAGCGGGACACCCCGGGAAGGGCCAGCCGGGGGCACGGGGGGCTCAGGGGGCCCCGGGGGCTCCCTGGGCAGCCGCGGGAGGCGGAGGAAGCTCTACTCAGCAGTACCCGGGCGCTCCTTCATGGCTGTGAAGTCGTACCAGGCCCAAGCCGAGGGGGAGATCTCCCTAAGCAAGGGCGAGAAGATCAAAGGTACCCAGGGTGGAAGCAGGGCCTGGGCTGGGCTGGGCTGTGGGGGCGATCAGGGAAAACGTGGAGCAGAGAGCAGACCATTCTCAGACACCCGGAGTATCTCAGACCTCAGAGAGCCCTGCGGCGCCCCTTGAGCTTTGAAGGAGCATGGAGTGTAGCTGAGTTGACCCTGTCAGGAGGCAGTGCTGAGGCAAAAGCAGTGAAGTGAGCCGTGTCCCATTGTGGGACACTGATGCCGTGTGCAGGGCATGGTTGGAACATCTCACCAAATCGTCTCATTAGACTCCTCATGGCCCTTTCTGGGGAGGGAGGTCATGGGCCCCATTGCATGGTTGAAGGAACAGAGCCTCACACAGGTGAAGCAACTTGCCCAAGGTCCCCAGTCCAAGCCCACAGTCCTTCCTGCCACCTGGTGCAGGGCGTGAGGCCGAGCAGCCTTAACTTTGCCTCCTGCATCTGCCCAGGGGTCCTCAACTGAGAGACGGGCAGGATCCTACTTCTAGGGCCCCGATGAGCTGGCACATGTAAGATGCTTGGTCATGGGGAGGGCTCCCAAAACAGTGGTTGCCGTTATCAGGGTTCACCTCCCTTTGGTTTCTCCACCTTCATTTGGAAAGTGGAGCCAGTCTCCCCTGCTTGTAGGCTTTGCAGGGCTGCTGACGTGTTCTTGGATAGAAGGATGCTTTAGAGACGACCATTTGCCGCAGGTGTGGCCGTTAATATGAGGCATTGGAAAAATTCTTTGCCAGACTCTAGGCTGCTCAGGAGCCGAGTGGCATAGAGGTTGAGAGCCTGGCAGCCTGGGTTCAAATCCTAGCCCCACCACTTCCTAGCTGGGTGACCTCAGCCAAGTGACTTCTCTGGGCCTCAGTTTCTTCATCTGTAAAATGAGACCCTCATGAGGATTAGAGGAGTCAGAGCATGTAAAGCACTTAGACTAATGTTTCCTACATAACAAGTGCCACTTAAGACCCATCACTTGGCCAGGCACGGTGGCTCACGCCTGTAATCCCAGCACTTTGGGAGGCCGAGGCAGATGGATCACCTGAGATCAGGAGTTCTAGACCAGCCTGGCCAACATGGTGAATCCCCATCTCTACTAAAAACACAAAAAATAAAAAATTAGCCGGGTGTGGTGGTGCACACCTGTAATCCCAGCTACTTGGGAGGCCAAGGCAGAATTGCTTGACCCCAGGAGGTGGAGGTTGCAGTGAGCTGAGATCACGCCACTGCACTCCTGCCTGACTGACAAGAGTGAAACTCCATCTCAAAAAAAAAAAAAAGAAAAAAAAGCCATCATTTTCTTAAGTGGCCCCTACTTTAGGCACTTAGAGGAGAGAGACCTGGGCCCCTGGATAAGTAGGGAGATCCTACCGTAGAAGGTCAACTTGAGTGAGGCCTTGAAGGGTATTCAGGGGTCAGAGCGTCAGGCGGGCTGTGTAACTGCATGTGTTACAAAGTCTCTCTTCCCATAGCCTGAGTTCCTGTAAGTGAGGTCATAAGTCATTGGTCTCTAGGTCTCTAGGGCTCAGTTTAATGACCCAGCACACAGGAGGCTTTAATGCACATATGTTGAATGAATGAATGAGTGAATGAATGATCAAATTCAGGAGCTACTGTGGAGGCCAGGTGCAGCTCCTTCAGGGGAAGCTGCCTGGGACATAGGCACGTGGGGTGGGAGGAGATGGGAGAAAAGAAGGGTGAGTTGAGGCCAGAAGTAAAGGACCTTCTGGGCAGGCAAGGACCATGGGCAGTATCTTGCTGAGCTACAAGCTCAATGCTTCTATGCAGGAAGAGAATACACTGCCTTCTGTTTTTATATCCTCATCTTCCATTAAGAGGGACTTAATTGCCTCAAAGCACGCCCACATCCACTATGTCACTGAGCTGCACACAACCCGATGAGGTAGCCGACTCCTGCTACTCTCAGAATCAAAGCCCAAAGTCTTAACCTGGCCTCCAAGCTGCCTGTCTGCCCACCTTGCCAACCTCATCTCATGCGACTCTTCCCTTTACCCACAAGGTTCCAGGGACCTCATCCTTCTCTCCAATCTTCCAGTGCCCCAAGCCCTCCCATCCCCCAATGCCCTGAGCCCTCCCATCCCCCAATGCCCCGAGCCCTCCCATCCCCCAATGCCCCAAGCCCTCCCATCCCCCAATGCCCCGAGCCCTCCAATCCCCCAGTGCCCTGAACCCTCCAATTCTCCAATGCCCCAAACCCTCTAATCTTCTAATGCCCCAATCCCTCCAATATCCCAAAGCCCCAAGCCCTCCATTCCCTCAATGGCCCAAGCCATCCAATCCTCCAGTACCCGAGCCCTCCAATTCCCCAGTGCCCCAACCCCTCCATTCCTCCAATGCCCCAAGCCTTCCAATCCTCCAATGCCCCGAGCCCCCAAGTCATCCAATGCTCCAAGCCCCCCAATCCTCCAATCTACCAACTCCTCCATTCCTCCAATGTCCCAAGCCTTCTTATATGCCAAACTCTTCAAACATGTTGTTCCTTCTGCCTGGAAAACTCTTCCATGCTCTCTTTGCCTCCCCAGCTCCTAGGATCCTTCAGGTCTCAGTCTATATGTCACACCTCAGGGACACCTCCTTGGACCCCTTTGCCATCTATAAGTTATATACTCCCATCTGGCTTCTCTCCAAACATTCTCTTATTGTCCCTTGAGCTCTGACCCCAACTTCCAATCTTGTAGTCACTTGTACAGTTATGCCTCTATTGGCGGCTGTTCTGGAAGCTCCTCAAAGGAAGGAAAAACATTGATTATATTCAACTGTGTCTACCCTGGTACCTGACTCGTGACTGGCACTAAATAAGTATTTTTTAAGTGAACAAATGATTGATTACGAGACCACCAAGCCAGGCATGGCAGCACCAGCCAAGAACCCAGTCCCCTTGACAACCCATCTCCTGCTCTCTTCCATGACTTTCAGCTTCCCCTCATTTAGTCTCCCCAGATGCTCTCAAGGGAGTCAGTTTATGGAGAGGAATACATCTGATGGCCCCAACTCAACCCCTAGCATAGCTGGAGTCATCTCCACGCAAGGGTATTTTCCACATTCACTTCAGCTTCTTTGTCTATAAAATGGAAAAACAGTTGTTACCTAGCTGGGTAGGCATAAGGGTTGAACGAGGAAGGAAACTATGTGAAGGGCTAAATGGGGGCAGAGTCATGAAAATTGCCAGAGAAATTGAAGACCATGTGTTTGCCACTGGTGTCCTTGTCATGCCCTGAAGCCCTTGCATGGAGAGGTAGCAGCACATGAGTGACTGAAAGCATGCCCTCTGGAAGCAGACTGAGCTGGTTCAAATCCAGATCTGTCAATTACTAGCCTTGTACCTTTAGCAAATGATCTTGGCTCTCCAAGCCTCAGAGTTCCCATCAGTAAAAGGGGGATAAAGGAAGTGGCCCCTCTTAGGGTTCTGGCCCAGGTGAGAGTTGGATAAACATTAGCTGTTCTTGTCATGCATCTCTGTTTTTCAGCAGCAGGCATGTAACAGGCAGTCTGTGATGTTCGCTAAATGGGGAAGCGGTGGGGCCTGGAGGGTGGGCAGGGGGGAAGTGGCTTCTGTTAGGGGAGAAGGAGAGAAGGAAAGAAGTGATTCTAATCTCTTCTCCATTCTAGAGCCAGGAGAGGCAAAGAGAGACAGAAAGAGGGGTCTGGGGACACAGGACTACACAGGACTAAAGATTAAGTAGCAAGGAGACTTTGGGAGGTGGCAGGGACAGTGATGGGAGGGTGAAGTAGAGCTTGTCCCCCCATCTGTGATCTAAGTCCACAGAGCCTAGGAGGATGAAAAGGAATTACACAACTGAGCTGTGACCAGTTACCAGGGGAGACAAGGACCAATTGTGGACCTGCCCCTAACCTAGGAAGACCATGTTATAGAACACAGTCCTCTTCCCCAGTGCCTCTGGTCCTCATGGGATCCAGAAGCTAGAATGCAAGAGTGATATGATTTGGGTCTCCCCCAAGCTCCTTGCTCCTTCCTCAGACGTTTATTAAGGATGCCGTTGGGCCGGGAACTGGTAACTGTGGGAAGGCTGTAAGTTGAGTGTGTTGGCAGTTGAGAGGTATAGAGACACAAAAATGTCTCTATGTCCCCGTTCCCCATCCAGTACTTAGCATCGGGGAAGGAGGCTTCTGGGAAGGCCAGGTCAAAGGTCGTGTTGGCTGGTTCCCGTCTGACTGCCTGGAAGAGGTGGCGAATCGCTCTCAGGAGAGTAAGCAAGGTAATGTGGAACCCCCAGCCGTGTTCAGTGGACCCTAGGATTCCCATGTCCATTCCTTTCCCTTCCTAATGGGGGTGGGGTACTGGGAGGTAGATGGGAAGACTTGGGCCAGGAGCTCTAGGGTTGGGCTTGTGGTTTCCAAAACAAGAGTCCAAGGTTGTCTGTTGTCCCCCTGCAGAAAGCCGCAGTGACAAGGCAAAGAGACTCTTCCGGCATTATACCGTGGGCTCCTACGACAGCTTTGATGCCCCAAGGTAAATGTCCTTACACCCTCGGGCAACCCCCTCACCCCAAGTTCCCTTCACAATGTATGCCTTTAAATATTTCCATCACCTCTAAGCCCCCTTTCTAATCTATTCCTTCTAAAGTTTGATCCAGGGGTGGGAGAAGCCAGAATTAGCTTCAGACAGCACAGTCCAACCCCAAACCATCTTCGGCAGCCACTAAGACTGCCCAGCTCTGGGGTAGCTAGAGACAACGGAGTGGTCAGGGCAGGGCGGGGATGTCTAGGGGGGCCGGGGCGCTCTTATGTCTGGCTGGCTGGAGGCCCTTGTCTCCTTCATGTGCCCCATCTCTGTGCAGTCACGTGCAGTGGGAATGTGTGTGTCCCATGCACCAGTGTGGGGAGGGTACTGTCAGGGCCGGGTGGGATGGGGGTGAGGAGAGAGGTGCACTGACACCTTTCCCCTCCCTGGCTGCTGGCTGACTTGCTTCGGAAGCTTAATGGATGGGATTGGCCCAGGGAGGTGAGAGGGGAGGGGCAGGGAGGGGATGGGGTCAGGAGGGGAAGGACGGGCTGCCTGGGGGGTGTATGAACGTGTGTGTGCACGACCAGAGCTGAGGTTTCCTGGTGTGTGAACGTGTGTCTCTGTAGGTGTGCATGACACGCATCTGTGTGCATGTGTGGCCTGGATGTACCTGTACCTATGCCCAGGGCTGGAGGGTCTGCCCTGCTCTGTATATACTGGTGCCTTTGTGGCTATGATTATGTGGGGCTGGCTCTGCACATCTGTGCTTCTCTGAATCTGTGGGCAAGCACTGCAGGGCATGTCAGTGAGTCTGCTCACACACATGGACAGGTGGGTCTCTGCACACATCTGTCCCTCTCTGTGCATGTCACTGTGCGTGTGCGCTCGCACATTAACGTGTGTGCATGCATGTGCGTCTGTCTGATTGATCTGAGATTCAGGACCTGGGATGTTGGGGGAGGGAAGGGCAGAGGAGGGGAGGATTCCAGGGCTTGGGCCTCCAGAAGGACAGGGTTGTGGGGGAGGGAGGGTCATAATTTGGTGTCTAAAATATGACACTCTCCTCCACTGCTCCCCCCAATCCAGGGAAGGGTCCCTTTGTGCGTAGCATCCTTCCATTAAATGTGTCCAAACCTACGTGTCTGTGTTCTGGCCAGTGGGGATGGGTCGGGGATGGGGGGGACAGAGAAATGGCAACATGGGGATAGAGGGTGGGGCTGGAGTGCCACCCTGCGCCCCGAGTGTCTGAGGCGCTTGACCCTTGTGCGTGTTTGCCTGGCACGTCTCCGGCTCTGGGCACCGGGTGAGTATTGGGGTACACCCCCCCACCCCGAGCTTCTATGTCAACCTCTGCTTCTTGTCTACCAGCCTCTCTCTGGGTCTCTCCTTGGCCTCCGTCCGTGGGGGTCACTTGCCCTACCAGCTGAATGGGGGTGGTCCCCGTCACCCTCAGCTTCCTTCCTCCTTCTACTCTGTCTTGTCAATGGGCTTCCTCCCCTACTCCTCCCTGCCTCTCGCTGGCTCCCACGTGCTCTCTGTGTGTGGTGCGTCGGAGCTTCCCCTCCTCCTGCCTCCCCGCTGCTCGCGGACCCTATCTGCGCTGGCCTGGCCTGTGCCGTGTGGTGCGCCCTGCAGCCAGGGCCCAACCCCGGCCTCCCTCCCGGAGCTTGGCGGTCCTTCGTGTGTCTCCCTTCCTGGCGTGTGCCGCCCCCTCCTCGCGCTGGCTCGGGGTCCACGCTGTCTCGGGGAGCTATGGTGGTGTGTTCGCCCCTCCGCCTGGGCTTCTCTGGTGGGGGAGGGGTGTTGCTCATGGCCTTGGGGCCCAGTCTGAATGTCCTGGCCTTTCTTGCCGACCGTGTCGAGGTGCGTTGCGTGTTGGTCTGTAGTGGTGGGCTGCGTGTCCCCGCCTGGGGCCTCTCTCACCCGCGGTGTCCCTGCCGGGGAAGCGGGGCTCCGTCCGCGCGTCTGTGCACGCGGCTGCGAGGCATCTTGTGTGATGTTGTGCCTCCCTCTCCCCGCGCTCTCTCGCTCTGCACCTGCGCGGGAGGGCTCTGGAGGGGGGAGGGGGGTTAAGGGGGGGCTCAGACCGGAAGTGCCTCCCCCTTCTCCTCCCCCCTCCAAGCCTCGCCCCTCCCCCTTCTCCCGCCAAAGGGGCCCCCGCGTTCCCCTCCCGGCCCCCTCCCCCCTGCCCGGCCCCCTCCGCCGCCCGGCGCAGGACGCCAAGGGGTTAAGCCTCGCGCCCGCCGCCCGCCTCCGGAGCTGTCCGCGGTGCTGAAGCCGGCGCCGTCCGCGGTCCTCGCGCTACCGCCGCGGCCCGACCCCGCGCCCCGCGCCCCCGCGCCCCCCGGCATGTGAGCCCCCGGCCCTGCCCTCCCTCCCGCGGGGGGGGGTGCGCGCCCCCTCCCCCTCCCCCTCCCGGCGCGGGTCAGCATGAGGCGGGGCCTGGGGGCCCGGACACGGGGGTTCGGCCGAGCGGGGACGGGGACGGGGACGCGGCGGCGGCGGCGGCGGCGGGGGCGGCCGGTACCGGGACCCGGGCCGGGGCTGGGGCCGCGGCCGCGATGGCTTTGTCTGCGGTCGGCGGCGGGGGTCTCGGGGGCGGCCCCGGTGGGAGCTCCCTGCCGCAGCCGCCCCCCGCGCTGTCCTCCAGCTGGCCAGCCCTGGGGCCCCGGCGGCGCAGCGTCTGGTACATCTACAGGTAACGGAGCGCGCCGCCCCCTGTTTTGCCGCCCGGCCGGCAGGCCCCGGCCCGCGGTGGGGACCCTCCCCCGCCGCTAACCCCCAGCCCCAGGGCCCTTCTCCTTCCCCCAACCCGCCCCTTCCCCTCCGCTCCTCTTCCCTTAACCTTCTCTCAGTCCCAAATCCCTTTCAGCCCCGCTCCATCTCCCTCCCTCGACCCCTCTCCCTGACCCTCCCCCCTAATACGCACTCGTCAGCCCTGGGAATCTTTTCCTCCACCCCCTCACAGGCCCTTCCAGGCCCCCCTCTGCTCTTCCCCCAAGACCTTCCTCCCAGCAGGCCCCCCAAACTGACCCCCCTCCAGAATTTGGAGCCCACTCGCCTTTCTGCCGCCCTTAGCGCCCCCACTCCCCGGAGCCCTCCCTGTGTGGAGCCACCGTGGCTTACCCGCATCCGCCTACATCCCAGGCCCCTGTCCCTCTGATCCCCACATCCCCACACCTCTTCACGTTGTTGGCAAGTCCCCCCATTCATACCCCTCTCTCCCATTCACAGTCATCCCCCCTCCATCACACACGCATCCCGCCCCCGGCTTCCCCTCCCCTCCTCTTTTTCCGCTGCGTGTCACTGTGCGACGGTTCGTGTGTCAGTGTGGCTGTGTCGATGTGCGTGTGTGTGACTGCCTGCAGCCGCGTGCGTGTGTGTGCGTGTGTGTGTGAGTGAGAGAGAGATGGAGAGATGGTGGGCTCCCAGCCCACCCCCCAACTGTGTCCATCTGTGTGTCCCTGTGTGACAGCGTCTGTCTCTGTATGACTTGGAGCGACAGCGAGGCTGTCTGGGACCGTGTGTGTGTGTGTGTGTGTGGTGTGTGGTGTGTGCTGGAGTGGGTCTGTCCCAGGGACTGCGGCTGTGCTTCCCAACACCCACCTTCCTGGGCCTGGCCTGCCCCTCCCCCACAGGTCCCTACTTCAAGGGTCCATCCTGTGTCTCCTCCCCATGTGCTCCTCCCCCTTGCCCCTTTGCCCCCGGGGGTCTGTGCAGGTCAGGGGCACTTGAGTCACTGGCTCTGCCCTCTGCCCATGTGGGGCACGTGTGCTGAGCCCCGTCTGAGCTGCATGGGGAGCCGCATCCGCTTGTGTGTGCCACTTCTGAGCATGGGGACGGGGGCTGGCGTCCCTGTGTGGGGCCTCTGGGCAGGCCGTGGACACGGGTACATGGGGAAGGGCTTGAGTGCGGGGTTGGGGGTGCGCCGTGCACAGCAGCAGGCTCTGGGCTGGCGGACCCTGGGTGTGTGAGAAGGACGTGGGGTGGGGAGGGGAGTGCTGGCCGCTGCAGTGCCCCTGTGTGTGGGATCCAGTGAACAAGAGCTGGCTGCTGAGCTCCGGAGGCCGCTCAGGGTTGCTGAGGGATGGCCTGGGGAAAAGCATTGTGTGAGCTCCTGCAGGGCAGGTAGTCAGCCAGAGGGAGCCTGAATGGGGTGCTGCGGGGGCAGCCAAGATGGGGGGCGAGGGGGAGGGGCTAGAGGGGTCTGGGTAGGAGGTGCAGGGTTGAGAACGGAACAGGGGAGAGTGGAGATGCTGAAGTGGGGGAGGGGTGGAGGCTGGAGCACGGAGGGTTCGGAGCAGAGAAATGGAGTGGGGAGGGAATTCGGGGAATGTGGGGAGGATTTGGGAGTGGGGATTTGGACAGTAGGGGGAGAATACCAAGAGGACGCAGGGAATGTAAATGAAACGCAGCTGCCAGTAAACGCAGGCGGGAGGGCTGTGGTGAAGTGAGTCGAGGGGGCAGAAATAGGTTTAGGTTTTCTGATGCAAAAGTGGGTACCTGGGAAGCATGAAAGGGACCAGAGGTGCTTTAGGGGAGCCAGTGAGGTTACTTACGGAGGTGCCAGAGGGTGCAGGAAGGATGAGGATAAAGGATGAGGGAGAGGTCGCAGGACGAGGGTGAGGAGGTCACAGAGGTCTGAGGAGGATGCTTTGGGGGAAAGGGGGGTAGGGTATGTCAAGGGACATGGGAAATGGGGGGATGGTTCCATGGGGTGTGAGGAGGGCTTGTGGGAGTCAGGGATGAGGAGGGTGGGTTAGGGCGATGTGGAACCTCAAGATGGCATGCAGGAGTAGGGAGTGAGGTGCAGAGAGGAGGGGTACACAGGAGTTGGGGAGAGGGAGTTTAGAGGTACATGGAGCTGTGGGAGCAAAAGAGCAGTTGGAAAGTCCAAGGAGACTGTGGTGGGATGAGGGCAACACCACCTATGTCCTAGCTGGGGATTGGGTGAGGAAGTCATGGAGCAGAGAGGGGAATGGAGCATGTGTAGGATAGGGGTTGGTTGAGAAGCAGGAACAGGGTGGGTCTGGATGTTGTTGGACCCCCTCCCCGCCCTAGATCACCACTGGCATATATACAGGTTACCTCTGGTGAATTCAGATCTTGGCTTTGACATTTTTTTAACTAGTGTCATCTTGAGCAAGTTATTTCTCTGTGCCTCAGTTTCCCCATCTATAAAATGGGAAGAATAACAGTCAAACCTTCCCTGGATTGTTGTGAAGACTAACTGAATACATAAATGGAAATATATAAATGCAAAGTGCTTGGAATCATGGCTGGCATTCAGCAATAATTCAATAAGCGTTCCTCGCCACGGTGTTACTGCCACACCCTGGGATAAACTCCAGGTGCTGCAGGGCCGAGCTCAGGGTGGATTCTGAGCAGACGGATATATGTGCTCAAGGTATTTCGGTGCTGTGGAGTGGAGGGTATTACCACTGCAGTTACCTGAGTATTCTCTTGGGTATTGTTGAAGAATGATACTCACTGTGTGACCTTGGACAAGTTACTTAACCTTTCTGTGCCTCTGTTTCCTCACCTATAAAGTGAAACTAGGGCTGGATGTGGTGACTCATGCCTGTAATCCCAACACTTTGGGAGACTGAGGTGGGAGGACTGTTTGAGTCTAGGAGTTCAAGACCAGCGTGGGAAAGATAGTGAGATCCCATCTCTATTAAAAAAAAAAAATTTTTTTTTAATTAGCTGGGCATGGTGGTAAGCACCTGTAGTCCTAGGTACTTGGGAGGCTGAAGTTGGAGGATCCTTTGAGCTCAGGAGTTTGAGGCTGCAGTGAGCTATGATTGTGCCACTGCACTCCAGCCTGGGCAAGAGAGTGAGACTCTGTCTCAAAAAATATAAATAAATACATAGATAATGTGGAACTGGCACTTATCCCTACCCCAGAGGCTGGTTATGAAAAGACAATTTAATGATCTATCTGTGAAGGGCTTCAGATACTGCCCAGCCCATGGCAAGTACTCCTTCTTGGCATATTGACATGGGAGTTTTATTGACTGTATTGGCTGACATTTGGGGAAGGCTTATGTATGGGGTATGAGGCTGATGAGGGGGCAAGAGAGAGATTCCAGAGGGCAGGGAGAAAGATGGAGGAAGGGAGGGGTTTGTGGTATGAGTGAAAGAAAAGTGAGGTTACCTCCAGTGAGGAAGGGTGCTGCTGGCTGCTAGGGGAGCCTGGAGACCTGGAAGAGATACAAGAGGAGGAGTAGGAAGGTGAGAATGAGGACATTACAGAATGCATGCATAGAAATAGGCAGCTCTGACCTCTGAGCCAATTTCCGGGTCCAGTTTCCTTGTCCACTCGCTGTTCCAGCCTTCTCGGCCCCTTTCCTACCTTCCCCTCTCCCTTTTCCTCCCTTCATTCACCCCTTTGAGCCCCTTCCCTCCTTCTCTGTCAACACCTCTCCATCCAGGGGAGGAAGACATGGCGGGTATGGTTGGATGAGTTTACTGGACTGTGATGAACTTTGAGCAAGGACTGTTGCTGGAGTATGTACATGTGAACATGTGTGGTGTTAGGTGCACTGAGGCGCCACAAGGAGGGTGGTGGCAGGAAGGGAGGACACATGCACGTCCAGAACCCTGTTGCCATGGTGCAAATGTATGGATTTTTATAAGGGGAGCCATGGGGGTCCTGGGAGCATACAGGGGTGCTTGTGGGGGTGGCACCCAAATACAGTGGAGCACAGTAAGTATTATTGGCATTTGCTGGGATGTATGTGTTCAGAGGGCGTGTTTTGGGAATACACTGAGATCCGAGTGAGGGGGAGTTATTATTGGAACATACTGGGATGTGTGGGGGTTGCCGAAACATACTGGAGTATTCGAGGAGGGCTGTTTTGCTGAATTTGTGGGGGCAGGTAATTGGGAGCATGCTTGGCTATGATTGGAGTGTATTAGGGCCACATGGATGTTACTGGGATCTGGGTATTATTGGAATACACTGGGATTGTGAGGGTGGGAGGTGGGATGGGCTTTAGACAGTGCTGAAGGAAGCAGGGCACAGCAGAGTGCACGTTCCAGTGACTCCTGGGTGTTCTTGGGTATTCTGAAGGCAGTGGGGATGCAGCCAGGGTGTCTGAGTATTCCTGCTGTAGACTGGGGGTGTTGGATCCTCTGGGAGTGGAATGGATGTGTATTCCTGAGGTGTACAGTGGTCATATCAGGGGTTTGGGGCTGTTTAAGTGAGCATTGAGATCCATGAACTGTATCTGAGTTTCATTGACATTTCCTGGGTACATTTGGTGGCTTTACTGGAAACTACCACCCATATTCATGGGTGCTTTGCATTTTACTATAATAGAATATGCTGACTGCATGCAGGAGCTCCATTTGAGATGCACCAGGGAATACAGAAGACAGTGCTGTCCACAGCGAGCTTTGCAGCAGTGGAAATGTTTTATATCTGTACTGTCCAATGTGGTGGCCACCAGCCACGTGCAGCTTCTGCACACTTGGAAATATGGCCACTGTGACTGAGGAATTGAATTTTTCCATTTGATTTTGATGAGCTTTCATAAAAACAGCCACATGACCCTAGTGGTCACCATATTGGGCAGTGCAGAATTAGCAATTTTACCCTGCGTAGGGTCCTTGGGAGGTGACATATGTATAAAGGAATTTTGAGGGGTATCATCAAAATACATGAATCCTCTTGACTTAACACCCTGACCTAAGGACATCAAGCAGATCGTATTGAGCACCTACTGTGTGCCAGGCACTGTGCAAAATACTAAATGTGTATTACCCCCACTGGACTCCCACTGCAACCCCATCAGGTAGGGTCTGTGATCGCCCTCCATTATAGATGGGGGAACTGAGGCACAAAAGGTTAAAGTTGTGGGCTCAAGGTCATAGGCAGGAAGTGACTAGCAGGGGCCCAAGCCGGGCTGTCTGGTAATCTGGAAGCTTTTCTCCCCATCCTCCCCACCGTGCCTGGCGCTGAATGGATGGGTGGATGGATGCATGGATGGATGAATGAGGAGGGAGTGGGAGACAGAGCATGCTGGCTCCAAGGGGGAAGCCCGTCAGGGCCGCTGCTAGCATACGCACACCGAGTGGGTGACAGAGATCCTAGGAGGTGCAATTAATAGCCCTGGAGCAGGGGTTCAGGTCTCTGGGTTGCCGGGTGGGGGACAGGCTCTGTGTGTCATGATCTCTTCTCTATTCCCCACCACAACCCCCCCATTTCTCCTGCCTCCCTGCCAGCGATTACATCATTAAGGAAAAGACAGTCTTGCTGCAGAAGAAGGACAGTGAGGGGTTTGGGTTCGTGCTCCGGGGGGCCAAGGGTGAGTGCCAGCCGGGGAGGGGATGGGAGAAGGGCTCTGTGACCCCAGAAGCAGGGCTGGAAAGGGGGGCTGGAAAGGGAAAGGGACCCCAGCCCGCCCACCACCCCACCCCGGGATGCTGGTCCCTCAGCTGCGGTGAGGCCTCTGTGACTTGGGTCTGAGCCCCATCCCCTGCTCGGCCTCTCCACCCCCTCCCCTCCGACCCCGCCGGCTCCTCCCTGTCTGCAGCGCAGACCCCCATCGAGGAGTTCACCCCCACCCCGGCCTTCCCGGCGCTGCAGTATCTGGAGTCGGTGGACGAGGGTGGCGTGGCATGGCGAGCTGGACTGCGAATGGGAGATTTCCTCATCGAGGTCAGTCCAGGCCCCCTCTCTTCCCTGGGACCCTGTGACAAGTTTCCAGACGCCCTCATGATCCACACCAGGATCTGGCTGCCCACTTTTATTCTCCTTTAGCACCAGGATTCCCAGCCCCCTGCCCACCCTCCAGCCAGCCTCTACTTTCCCCAGTGACTCCATCCAAAGGCCTCTGAGGCATCTCAAAAGAGTGACACAGAGCTGTCCCCAACACATACACAATACCAGGGGATGGCCAGGCACAGTGGCTCACGCCTGTAATCCCAGTGCTTTGGGAGGCTGAAGCAGGTGGATTGCTTGTACTCAGGGGTTTGAGACCTGCCTGGGCAACATAGCAAGACCCTGGCTCTTAAAAAAAAAAAAAATTAGCTGGTGCTGTGTACCTGAGGCCTCAGCTTCCTGACTCAGGAGGCTGAGGTGGGAGGATTGCTTGAACCTAGGAAGTCGAGGTTGCAGTGAGCCATGATTGTGCCACTGCACCCCAACCTGGGTGACAGAGAGAGACCTTATATTTTACAAATAAATAAATAAATAAATAAATAAATAAATACTGGGGACAAGGAGGGAGGGGGAAGTGAATAGGGTAGGCTGAGCCTCATCCCCAACCCTGGGGCCAGGGAGGGTGGGAAAGGGGGCTTGCCCAGGGAGGCGGTAGTATGAAGGGTCAGAGGGAGGGGAACGTGGCCCAGAGGGCCATGGACAGGGCAGCGCAGGAGCCATCCTTGTTGGGGTCTCTGAGGCTGCAAGCACCCCTCCCCTCATCTACTCTGTGTGATCTGGGGGTGTCTGTGCCACAGGTGAATGGGCAGAATGTGGTGAAGGTCGGCCACCGACAGGTGGTGAACATGATCCGCCAAGGAGGCAACACGCTGATGGTGAAGGTGGTGATGGTCACCAGGCACCCGGACATGGATGAGGCAGTGCACAAGAAAGGTGCTCCTGCGGCCGCTCTCGCAGCCACCCCACTGCCACCAGGCTCAGCCCCGCCGGGCTGGTTGCTGCTGCCCAAGGCCTTCTGTTCCCTAGCATTACTTCTCCATGACCCTTGTGGGGAGAAACTGAGGCAGGGAGGGCTCAGCACGCTGGCATCGGCTATTCTCTGAGCCCTGGGAGCCCTGTGGTGGCAGAGGGTGGTGGGGGCGTGTCCCCCATGATACTGATGCCTCCCCTCATCACCTTTCCAGCACCCCAGCAGGCCAAGCGGCTGCCGCCCCCAACCATCTCCCTGCGTTCCAAATCTATGACCTCAGAGCTGGAGGAGATGGGTGAGCCTGCGGGGCTGCTGAGGCCAGGGGGCCGGGGGGGGCGGGGGGAGAGGGGAAGGAGGGCTGGACCATCCCTCGAGTTCGTTAGTGTTGTTAGTGACCAGGGGTCCTTGTCCTCATCCTGTCCCCAGTCCATGGGTCGGACTCTGGCCTGTGTGTGTGTCTCTGGGAAGGGGTGTCTGAGAGACGACTCTCCTCTGTGCTCTTGTATCTGTTTCTCTGTTGGGGTCTCTCTCAGGGTCTGTATGTACCCTCTCTGCGGGTCTCTCTGTCTCCTTCCTTCTGTCCCACCTCACCCTCAAGCCCCATTCAACATCTCTCCCTCCACCAGCTCCCCCCAACCCCCAATAACAGAGAAAAGCGAGCCCCTCCCTCCAGACGAGGCCGAGTGGACCTGGGGGTCCCATTTCCCCTGACAGGGGGCTGGTCGGACAGCTGACCGCCCCGGGGCCCCGAGGGAGGTGGGCTTCCAGAGAGGGGGCCCCTCTCCTTCCCTTGACGTCCTAACTCTTGGCTCCTCTACTGCCTCTCCCCCGGGCTAGTCTCCCCTTGGAAGAAGAAGAGTGGTGAGTGGGCACAGGACTGGCGGGAGGGTCCCCGTCTCCCGACCCTGCCGGCGGACTCGCCCCTCCCCGACCCCGGCCCCTCACTACCCCTCTCGCGCATGCGCGCGCCCGCTGGCCACGCCCACCGGCCCGCACCTGCTGGCCACGCCCACGGGCCGAGCCCGCTCCACCCCGCCCCCGGGGGCTCCCTGGGCTTCATCCGTGTTCTTTGCCCACAGAGTACGAGCAGCAGCCGGCGCCGGTGCCCAGCATGGAGAAAAAGCGGACCGTGTATCAGATGGCTCTCAGTAAGACGGCCCAGCCCTGCTCCTCGGGCTGCCGGGCCCCAGCCCCGGCATCCGCTGCATCCCCGTCCCACCATAAGCCCCACGGCGCCCCTCACCTTCCTGCCCCAGAGAGGCCGCGATCCCACCTCCCCTCCCTCCGCCCGCCCTCTCCCAACGGCTGCCCCGTTCCCTGCCCGCACCCCTTCCCACCCTGGGTGCTGCCCACCGGGCTTGGTGATTGTGTCTCCAAGCGGGACTGCCCGTCCACCTGGACCCAGGCAGGGCTGCCCTTTCCTGGTTGATCCAGGTGCTGGATGAGCTGCGGGCGGCAGCTCTGGTCTCTGCGGCCTGGGTCAAAGCAAACTTCATTTCATTGTCTTCCCATCTGTTCCTCTCCCCCTAGACAAACTGGACGAAATCCTGGCCGCGGCTCAACAGACCATCAGTGCAAGCGAGAGCCCTGGGCCCGGTGGCCTCGCGTCCCTGGGCAAACACCGACCCAAAGGCTTCTTTGCCACTGAGGTAGGCGGCCTGGTGTGGGGAGGAACTGGCAGGGGGAAGGCGGTTCACACACCAACCTGGAGCCTTTCTCTTTCCAAAACCCTCCTGATGCCCCTGTGCTTTAGGCTGGTCCTGGAGGGGCGACACGCATCCTAGAGTTTCCTCCTTTCTCCCAACTTTGGGGACCTCCTTTCCTCCTTATCCCCTTTCCCTCAAATCCCATCTCTGTCCTTTTCTCTCTCCACTTTCCACCCCTGCTGTTATACTTGCGCTCTTGACCCACCTCTTTCTATCCCTCTGCGTCCCATCTTAAGGGTTTCCGGGAAGGCAAAATGATGTCATGGATGGAGATTCCCAGACATAATAATAGATACCCAACACGTAGTACTTATTAAAATATGAATGGTCACGTCTGTCGCCACTCTGTCTGCCTCTCCCCACAACCAGAGGCCAATCTGTGGGGAGTGTTGATAATTTGGGGGACACTGCATTTTATTTTTTAATTTTTATTTATTTATTTATTTTGAGACTGAGTCTCACTCTGCCGCCCAGGCTGGAGTGCAGTGGGGCAAGCTCAGCTCACTGCAACCTCTGCCCCAGGGGTTCAAGCGATTTTCCTGCCTCAGCCTCCTGAGTAGCTGGGATTACAGGTGTGTGCCACCTTGCCTAGCTAATTTTTGTATTTTTAATAGAGATAGGGTTTTGCCATGATGGCCAGGCTGGTCTCGAACTCCTGGCCTCAAGTTATCCACCCACCTCAGCCCCCCAAAGTGCTGGGATTACAGGCGTGAGCCATCTTACCGGGCCAGACACCAAATTTTATATGGATTATCTCATTCATTCCTTAGATTCATCCTGGGAGGTACACGAGGTTGTTAGCCCATTTACAGAGGGGGAAACTGAGGCTCAAGGAAGGAAGAGGGATTTTAACCCAGGGGCAGCCCTCTGAACCCATGGTCCTGCCACAGCTCTGGCTATCCTGGTGGGGTCCTGCTGGTCCCTTCCTGGATGTTGCCCCTACTCCACTGGACTGTGTGCCTTCCCTCCAACACATCCCCCACTAGGCCTACCAGTGCCACCCCTTGCCCTTCACCTGTCTCCTCCAGAGGCCACACTCTGCCTTACTCTTCCCTTCCCGCTTCCTTCTTCTCTGCCCAGTCCCCATCCTCTGGCCACATCCACCACCTAGTGGTCAGGAGTCCATTCACTCTAAAACTGGGTTCTTTGGCTTTTAGGGGGTCATGGATCTCTTTGGCAGGCTGCCATAGTCCTCAAAATAATGCTCATAAATGCATAACATAAAATAAGATAACAAAAGAGGCCAGTTACACTAAAATATAGTTCTCAAAATATTTTTCAAAAGCAAAATTTGTGATATCATAATATCATCTTTTTTTGTCAACATGTTAGATACTGGCGGTGGATCTTAACAACTCTAATTTCAAAATCACGAGGAGCATAAACACTATTTTGGGAAATCTGCACCACTGTGATGGGATATGGAAATATCTGTGATTCCTACTGGGGATACAGGCATGGGTCTTGCTGAAACTAGCATGGTTTGCTGCTTACATATTTAATTGAGGAAAGGTTGAGTTTTTGTTGGAGGATGATGAAAATGAAAACATAGGATTTCTTTTCCTGTACAAGTGCACAGGCCCCTGAAGTCTATCCACAGTCCCTCGTGCTCTGGAGGGTTTCGTACTTTTAAAAAATCAAGAGTAGGCCGGGCGCGGTGGCTCAAGCCTGTAATCCCAGCACTTTGGGAGGCCGAGACGGGTGGATCACGAGGTCAGGAGATCAAGACCATCCTGGCTAACACGGAGAAACCCCGTCTCTACTAAAAAATACAAAAAACTAGCCGGGAGAGGTGGCGGGCGCCTATAGTCCCAGCTACTTGGGAGGCTGAGGCAGGAGAATGGCGTGAACCCGGGAGGCGGAGCTTGCAGTGCGCTGAGATCCGGCCACTGCACTCCAGCCCGGGCGACTCCGTCTCAAAAAAAAAAAAAAGATGAAACGGTTTTAGAGATTTGCATTCACTTGCCGGAGACCTATTGAGTGTGTATCTAATCAGACAGAACCAAAGTCCAAATTCGCCTACTCGCTGAAATTTATTAGAACCCCAGGATCAATATGCGAAGGGTTTTTGTGGTTATTCTTGGAAAGGCGCAAAGCAGAGAAAATCTTGAGTACATGCGGGCTCCCAGACGAGGCTGAACGAGGGTGCCTTCTCATTTCAGCTCTTATACTGTGAACAAGTGTCTTTTCTCGGTCTATTTAGTGCCACGTGCTTTGCATCTTTGGGCCTTTTAGTGGTGATACCAGTGTTTCAAAGGTGCCCCAAGCATGGTGCTAAAGAGCTGTCTAGTGTTCCTAAGTGCGAGAAGGCCGTGATGTGCCTTATGGAGAAAATATGTATGTTAGAGAAGCTTCATTCAGGCATGAGTTAGAGCACTGTTAGCCAGGAGTTGGATGTGAATGAATCAACAATGTATATTAAATAAGGCATCCTTCAACAGAAACATGCATAAAACAAGATTATGTATTGATTGGTTGAGGGAAATGTGTGGCAACCCCATATTAACGTAACTACTGCAAGTAGCCACAATTGCCTGTATTTGGGGCTGCATAATTCTTTGTTGTGGAAGCCTGTCCTGTGCATTGTAGGATTTTAGCAGCATCCCTGGCCTCTACCGTCTGGATGCCAGCAGCAAATACTGCCCAATGTCCTCTGGGGAGCAAAACCACCTCTAATTGAGAACCACTGCCCTATATCATTCTAAGGTTAAAAGATTTTCAGGGCCGGCACAGCGGCTCACACCTATAATCCCAGCACTTTGGAAGGCTGAGGCTGGCTGATCCCTGGAGCTCAGTAGTTCCAGACCAGCATGGGCAACATGGCAGAAAACCCATCTCTACTAAACATACAAAAATTAGTTGGGCAGATGTGGTGGCACACACGTGTAGTCCTAGCTACTCCGGGGGCTGAAGAGGGAGGATGACCTGAGCCTCTGGGGTTGAGGCTGCAGTAAGCCATGATTGTGCCACTGCACTCCTGCCTGGGCAACAGAGAGAGACCACCCTGTCTCTAAAAAACAAACAAAAAAGATTAAAAGATTTTCAGCCCCAGGATTATCCTGTGGGGACTTAGAGTCAGGATGCTACCATCCATATTCACTCATTAAATTATTCAGTATTTATTGGAAGCCTGGGAGGTACTCCCACTAGTCCCATTACTTCATGCCTCCCCCCAGTCTGTATTTTACACTCTCCTCCTTCTGAATTTCCCTCTCTGGGGCTCTAAACACACCCCAGGTGTTTCTGTTTGTTCCTGATCCCCCAGAAACTCTATATTAACAGACAAATGGGGATTCAAATTCTGACTTCCTTTAACTTAATTTGCCACCTTGGACCACATTACTTAATTTCTCTGCATCTCAGTTTTCTGTTCTGTAAAATGGGGCTAAAGCCAGCCTTGCCCAGTTCTTATGACGATTCCATGAGATTAACTGTAACACAGCAAACTCCCAACAGATGGTGAACCCCTCAGGATAGAAAATAGGCCAGGCTGGGCGGGGCACGGTGGCTCACACCTACAATCCCAGCACTTTGGGAGGCCAAGGCAGGCAGATCACAAGGTCAAGAGATCGAGACTATCCTGGCAAACATGGTGAAACCCCATCTGTACTAAAAATACAAAAAAAAAAAAAATTAATTGGGCGTGGTGGCGGGCGCCTGTAGTTCCAGCTACTCAGGAGGCTGAGGCAGGAGAATGGCGCAAACCTGGGAGGCGGAGCTTGCAGTGAGCCAAGATCATGCCACTGCACTCCAGCCTGGGTGACAGAGGGAGACTCCGTCTCAAAAAAAAAAAAAAGAAAATAGGCCAGGTACAGTGGCTCTCACCTGTAATCCCAACACTTTGGGAGGCCAAGGCAGGAAGATCACTTGAGGCCAGGGGTTCGAGACCAGCCTGGGCAACACAGTGAGACCCTGTCTCTACAAAATATTTAAAAATTAGCCAGTCATGGTGTGTGCTGAGGTGGGAGGATCACTTGAGCAAGGGAGGTCAAGGCTGCAGTGAGCCACTATTGCGCCACTGCGCTCCAGCCTGGGCAACAGATTGAGACCCTGTCTCAACAAATACATAAATTAATTAATTGAAATAAAGTAAACTAGAAAGTCCACCATGACTCACCAGTGATCTCTGTGTATGCCTCCAGAGACCCTGCAACATCAGAGACCCCACAATAGCATATCAGACTGAGTGTAAATCTCTGATAAACTAATTAGAGCAAGTCCTGTTTTCATTAATTCAACACATGCACAGAGCTCCTGTGAAGTGGCAGGCAGTCACAGTGCTAGGTCTGCCCTGCATGAACCCAGGTACAGGATAGTCAAGAGCCTAACCCTCAGGGAACTCACTCTCTGAGCTCCAAAGACCCCCAGCCCCAAAGGAGCCCAGACACCAACCAGTAATAAAACCAGCTGCCCACCTGCCCCTGCCTCCTAGAAATGAAACTCACAGGCACTCACCTGAGTTCTGGGAGACCTCCTTTCCCTCTGTGTCCAGAGGACCCATAGTCATTTGTCCTGTGCATCCCCCTTGCCTTTTCTTCTCTCACCTCTTGGATCTGTCCCTGGGCCTTCCCCAGGCCCCCCTCTCATGTTGGAGGCTCTTTCTGCCACCTTCTCTGCTCCTTCCCACCTGCCATTTTTATCTTTCCCACTCTCTGAGTCAATGCAGATGCCCCTTCATGAGTTTTCTGCGTCTTGGTGGCCTCTCTTGATGTCTGGTCTTGTTCTCAGTGTCTCGATTTCCCATTCATTTCAGCTCCTCTCCCCTCTTCACTCTGCATCTTCCCTCCGGTTTAGATGCAGTGGGGGGGGGGCGGGGGTGCACTATCCCCCCGAGGCTTCGTGGGTCAGGTCTGCACAAAAGTGAGCAAGAGCAAAGCATTGCATAAGATGCCACTATCAGCCAGGCATGGTGGCTCACGTCTGTAATCCCTGCACTTTGGGAGGCCAAGGCAGGTGGATCACCTGAGGTCAGGAATTTGAGACCAGCCTGGCCAACATGGCGAAACCTCATCGCTACTAAACCTACAGTAATTAGCTGGGTGTGGTGGCACACGCCTGTAATTCTGGCTACTCGGGAGGATGAGACAGGGGAATCACTTGAACCTGGGAGGCAGAGGTTGCAGTGAGCCGAGATTGTGCTGCTGTTCTCCAGCCTGAGTGACAGGGTGAGATTCCCTCTCGGAAAAAAAAAAAAAGATACCACTGTCTAAGGACTTGGAAACTGGGAGATTTCAACCCTCTCCAAAGATGCACTTTTGCATACAACCTAGAGGATGTGGGGAGAGTGGGGGCGCAGAGCCCGGCAGATCCACCCTAGGTCAGGGTGCCTCTTGGGCTGTCTCCTCCTGGGGCTCTGCTGTCCCTCTGCCCCTTGGTATGGCTTTGGCTTTCTCGGCTACCGTCTTTGTCATCCGCCACTGATGACTGAGGGCTCCCTCGTGCTCCCTCGTCTCTCAGTCTGAGACGTCATTGTTCCCTCTCAGTTGCACTCCTCGCTTCTGGGGTTCCCTCCTGGGGCTGCACAGGCCCTCTCCGAGTCAAAGCTGCCCTCCCTCCTGCCTCTCTAGGCTCTTCCTGCTTCCCATCGCCCTCTCATTTTCCCTCTCATCTCTCAGTCCGTGTCTCTCCCCCTTCTAGGCCCCATCTCTGTCTGTCCCTCCTCTCCTCTCTCACTCTCCCCATCTTCCCATCCCTCCCTGTTTGCCCACCTCCCTCTCTCCTGCATCTCTGTCTTCGTCTCTTTGTCTCTGTCTCTCCATCTCTGTCTCTGTGTCTCTTTGTCTCCCTGGCTGTCTCTCTGTCTCTCTATCTGTCTCCTCATCTCTGCCTTTGCCTCTCTGTCTCTCTATCTCTGTCTCCCCATCTCTGACTTTGTCTCTCTATCTCTGTCTCTCCATCTCTGCCTTTGTCTCTGTCTCTCCATCTCTGTCTCTCTCTATCCCCATCTCTGCCTTTGTCTCTCTGTCTGTCTCTCTATCTCTGTCTCTCTTTTTCTGTCTCTCTACCTCTGTCTCTGTATTTCCTTGTCTCCCTCTCTCTGTCTCTGTCTCTCTCTCTGTCTCCCCATCTCTGTCTCTTCAGTTGTCTCTTCAGTTGTCTCTCCCCTATCCCGTCTCAGGGCTGCCTTCCTAGCAGGAGTTCCCCAGCCACTGGTCAGCCGCAGGACATGCGCTGCCATTGAGGCACCAGGCCACGAGGTGACGGAGAACTGGGCCTTTGGGCGACTCACTGAGGGGGAATCTGCCCGGCGGCCGGTGACGTCATGCAAGGCTGTGCACTCTGATTGGCTGCCTCTTCTGCGCGGGAGCGAATGCTCCCGTTGGTTGGTGGAGTTCAGGTGCTCCCTCGGGGATCAGTGCGATGCCCCATCAGACTGTTATGGTTCTTCCGTCAGTCTGACATCTCTCCTGTCACCCTGACCCTTCTTATGTCAAGCTAACCCATTTTTGTCCCTTCTTCTTCCACATGGCACGGAAGTGTCTGTCAGCTTGCAAATCTGACGCCTCCTCTGTCACTCTGCACCCTCCTCTGTCGGGGACACGGCTCCCCCCTCACTCTAACCAGTTCCTTGCCACTCTAAGCCCTCTTCCGTCACCCTGACCCCTTGCCTGTAACTCTGACCCATCACACTGATACCCCCCATTACCCTGACCCCTTACCTGTAATGCTTGTAATCCTGACCCCTCCCCATCACGCTGACCTCTCCCCATCATCCTGACCCCTCCCCATCACCCTGACTCCTCCCCATTATCCTAACCCCTTCTCATCACCCTGACCCCTCCCCATCATCCTGACCCCTCCCCATCACCCTGACCTTTCCCCATCACCTGACTCCTCTGTTGTCCCTTTGACTCCTCCACTGTCTCTCATTTACCTCTTCTCTCACCCTGACCCCCACCCTATCACCCTCGCCCTTCCCCATCACTCTGACTCCTCCTTTGTCACCTGACCCATTCTCTGTCACATTGACCCCTCCACTGTCCCCCAACCCTTCCCTGTCATCCTGACCTCTCCCCCATCACCCTGGTCCCTTCTGTCACTCTGACCCTTCCCCTGTCACATCGACCCCTCCACTGTCACTCTGATCCCTGCCTCATCACCTTCACCCTCACCTGTCACCTGATCCTCGCCTGTCCCTCTGGTCCCCATCACCTGCACCCATATCCTGTGCAGGTGTTTCCCTCGCCTTCCCTCCTCCCAGCTGTCCTCTCCTGCCTGGACTCTGTTCTTGGTGTCCTCTCCAGCTCTGCCCTTCAGCAGTCCCCATGTGCTTCCTGACTGGTCACATCCCCTTCTCCTGGCTCTTCCCACCCCTCCCATTTTATCTTAGGGTTTTTGAGCCACTCTGATATCTTTTCTCCGATGTGTCTTTAATCTCCTCCTTACTCGCTGGCTGCTCTAGGATAAGGCCCTTTTCTCTCTGATCCACAGCCTCTTTCATTATCACCCGAATGGGTATAATCCACCCTAACTCACAGGTGTGAGGATCCAATGAGGAGGACACATACGAAAAACAGCAGGCAAAATGGCTCACACAAGAGTGTCTCGCTCCACTTGCCACTTCTCTACTGCTTTTATCTTCTGGAAGGTTCTGCTGTCTGATACCACACAGCTGCAGGACAGGACAGAAAGCCAAGCAGAGTACTGGGCTGTGGCTGAAGGAGATGGGGGAGGGGGTCAGAAAAATATTCAGCAAAGCAGAGAAGGATTGAGCAGGCTGAGACGTGCTTAGAGAAGAGCAGCATGGCAGGAAATCCGTCAAAGCAGGGATGCCTTCAGGCAACAGCTCCTGACACCTGCTTGGAACTGGCTCTGTGCTGTTTGATGGGAATGTTCAGAGGAACAGGCTGGGATTTTGTCCTGGAGTTGCTCCCCACATCTTGTCAGGGCTTCTTGTATTGTTTCCAATGAGTTCTTCCTTCTGCAAATATTTATTGAGCACCTACTATATCCTGGACCCGCTGCTGGGCTCTCAAGGTCTCTCTCTTTTTTCAGTCAAACAAAGTAACTTCCTTTACAGAATTTACATTTGAAAGAGGAGACTAGCAGAATTAGGTTCTGCGGTACCTGAGGGGGAAAAAGCAAATAATAGTGACTTGACCAAGAAAAATGCTTTTATCTCTCTCTTATTAAACAAGTATGGGGGCCAGGCATGGTGGCTCATACCTGTAATCCCAGCACTTTGGGAGGCCAAGGTGAGTGGGCAACATGGTGAACCCCTGTCTCTAGTAAAAATACAAAAATTAGCTGGGTGTGGTGGTGGGCACCTATAGTCCCAGCTACTCAAGAGGCTGAGGCAGGAGAATCACTTGAACCCAGGAGGTGGAGGTTGCAGTGAGCCAAGATCATGCCATTGCACTTCAGCCTGGGTGACAGAGTGAGACTCCCATCTCAAAAAAAAAAAAAAAAGTATGAGATAGGGAATCTCAGGCAGGTTAGCAGCCTCCATGGTCTTAAAGACCCAGAATCCTTCTCAATTTCTGCTCCACCATCCTCGCCATGTTTCCAACTGCAGACTGGCCTCGTAATCCAAAATGGCTGCTGGAGCTCCAGCTATTGCACCAGCATTCCAGGTAGCAAGAACAAGGAAGGGCAGAAAGGCAGAAGGGCAAAAGAGGGCATCTTGCTACCTCTTGAGTTACCTCCAAGACATCCAAGATGTAACACACAACACTCCACTTGTGCATCCGGGTTGGCCTTCCTTTGTCATATGGCCACACCTAGCTGCAAAGGAGTCTGGGAAGTGTAGTCTCTCCAAAGGTGCCAAATAAGATTGGCATTTTCTTACCAAGCAAATAGAGTAGAAAGAGTATTGGGGTGGGCTGCATGCCCAGGGAGACAGACAGTAAACAAGCAAGCAAGTGATTATGACTCCAAACTGGCATAAGTTAAGGGAGTTATGAACAGAGTAATAGGAGGAAGCCTCTCCAGAGAGGAGACCTTGGAGCCAAAATCTGAAGGAAACCTGAAATTTGCAGGTCCTACCCAATCCCACCCTTCTATCACCTGTCTGACCTCAACTCCTGCCCTTTAGTTTCTGGCCTCCTTCCTAGTCCTCCTGAGCCTGCCTGGCTCACCCTCACCTCAGGGCCTTTGCACCTGCTGTTCCACCTGCCTGGAACACTCTTCCTCTACACATCATTATGCCCCCTCCTTCACCTCCTCCAGGAGTTTGCTCAAATAATACCTTCTCAGTGAGGCCTTCCTTGACCACCTTATTTTATTTACTTTGAGACAGGGTCTTGTTCTGTTACCCAGGCAGGAGTACAGTGGCACGATCATAGCTCACTGCAGCCTCAAACTCATGGGCTCAAGGAATCCTCCCATCTCAGCCTCCTAAGTAGCTGGGATAACAGGCACATGCCACCATGCACCACTAATTTTTAAAAAAAATTGGGGGGTAGAGACAGGGTCTTGCTATGTTGCCCAGGCTAGTCTCGAACTCCTGGGCTCAAGCAATCCTCCTGTCTCCTGGAGTGCTGAGATTACAGACAGGAGCCACTGTGCCTGGCCAGCCTTTTTATTTTATTTTATTTTATTTTATTTTTTTAGAGTCTTGCTCTATCACCCAGACTGGAGTGCAGTGGCACGATCTTGGCTAACCACAACCTCTGCCTTCAGATTCAAGCGATTCTCCTACCTCAGCCTCCCTGGGACTACAGGCATGCGCCACCACGCCTAGCTAATTTTTTGTATTTTTAGTAGAGATGGGTTTCACCATGTTGGTCAGGCTGGTCTCAAACTCCTGACCTCAAATGATCCACCCACCTTGCACTCCCAAAATGTTGGGATTAAAGACGTGAGCCGGCTGGGCACGGTGGCTCAAGCCTGTAATCCCAGCACTTTGGGAGGCGGAGACGGGCGGATCACAAGGTCAGGAGATCGAGACCATCCTGACTAACACGGTGAAACCCCCGTCTCTACTAAAAAATACAAAAAACTAGCCAGGCGAGGTGGTGGGCGCCTGTAGTCCCAGCTACTCCGGAGGCTGAGGCAGGAGAATGGCGTAAACCCGGGAGGCGGAGCTTGCAGTGAGCTGAGATCCGGCCACTGCACTCCAGCCTGGGCGACAGAGCGAGACTCCATCTCAAAAAAAAAAAAAAAAAAAAAGACGTGAGCCACTGCGCCTGGCACCAGCCTGTATTTTAAATACATTCTCCCTCTCTCATCCCCCTTACCTCCATCTGACCCGTGTTATATTTTATGAATTTATGTTGTTTATGGCCTGCTTGGCCTTCCTGTGGGCCGGGACATTTGTCTAATTTGTTGTATCTTCAGTATCTGTCACAGTCCCTGGCATAAAGGAAGTCCTCAATAAATATTTCTGGAATGAATGAATCAATGAGACAAACACAGCAACAGACAGTCCCAATCCAGGAAGGGAATTATAGTGAGAGGCGTGTATTACAGACCCCAGGAAAGTCTGGACTAGAACCAATAGAACTCTCTGTGATGATGAAATGTTACACATCTATACTGTCCAATTTGGTAGCCACCAGCCACAGGTAACTGTTGAATATTTCAAATGTGGCCAGCACAACAGAGAAATTGGATTTTACAAATTAATTTTAATTAATTGCCTTTTTGGTTTGTTTGTCTGTTTCTTTTCTTTCTTTTTCTTTTTTTTTTTTTTTGAGACGGAGTCTCACTCTGTCACCCGGGCTGGAGTGCAGTGGCCGGATCTCAGCTCACTGCAAGCTCCGCCTCCCGGGTTTACGCCATTCTCCTGCCTCAGCCTCCCAAGTAGCTGGGACTACAGGCGCCCGCCACCTCACCCGGCTAGTTTTTTGTATTTTTTTAGTAGAGACGGGGTTTCACCGTGTTAGCCAGGATGGTCTCGATCTCCTGACCTCGTGATCCACCCATCTCGGCCTCCCAAAGTGCTGGGATTACAGGCTTGAGCCATCGCGCCCAGCCTGGTTTGTCTGTTTCTTTAGAGACACAGTCTCACTCTGTCATCCAGGCTGGAGTGCAGTGGTACGATCATAGCCCAGTGAAGCCTTGAACTCAGGTGATCCTCCCACCTCAGCCTCCCAAATAACTAAGATGACAGGCGTGTGTCACTACACCTAGCTAATTTTTTTTTTTTTTTTTTGAGACTGAATGTCACTCTATCACCCAGGCTGGAGTGCAGTGGTGTGATCTCGGCTCACTGCAACCTCCACCTCCCAGGTTCAAGTGATTCTCCTGCCTCAGCCTCCTGTATAGCTGGGATTACAGGTACACACGGCCATTCCCAGCTAATTTTTGAATTTTTAGTAGAGATGGAATTTCACCATGTTGGCCAGGCTGGTCTCGAACTCCTGACCTCAGGTGATCTGCCCACCCTGGCCTACCAAAGTGCTGGGATTACAGGCGTGAGCCACTGCACCCAACAATTTTTGTAATTTTTATTTTTTTAGAGACAGAGTCTCCCTATGCTGCCCAGGGTGGTCTCAAACTCCTGGGGTCAAGCGATGCTCCTTAATGTTGAGATTTCAGGCATGAGCCATCATATTGGCCGGAAATGCACAGTTGAATGGCTATAGGCTACTCTAAGGGGCACTGCAGGCCTAAAGGAAGGGGGTAGCTGGGCCAGGGTACAGGGCTAAGATGACAGAGCTTTTCCAAGCAGAGCACAGAGCCCAGTGAAAGGATGTTCTAAGCAGAGTCTCGGAGGTGAGACTTGAGGGAACTGGGCATGGTTGTGAATGGCTGGAGGAAAGAGGCAGGAGGGGGTACGGTGGGAAGTACAGGAAGTGAGGGTTCATCCCAAAGGTGGGAACTTCATTCCGAGAGGGTTTCCTTTCTCTGCACTTCTGGTCTCAAAGATGGAGAAGGGAGACACATGGGAGACCTGGCAGAAGCTGGGGACTCCGGGCCCCTAAGTGCCTGACCTTGGCTGATTCTCCCTGTTACTTATCTGATGCTTGTAGAACAGCAGGCCCTATGCGGGGACTGGGAACTCAGTGGGAAACGAGACTGATAAAGTCACTACTATACCCTACCCTCGGCAGGTTTCATAATGACTTCCGTGAACCTTAAGCACTTTTGCTCTTCTGCATTAAAAACAAAAACAAAAACATTGGCCAGCAAAGTCTCTCATGCCTGTAATCTGAGCACTTTTGGGGAGGCCAAAGTGGGAGGACAGCTTGAGCCCATGAATTTGAGATGAGCCTGGGCAACATAGCAAGACCTCGCCTCTGCAAAAAAAATTTAAAAATTAACTAGATGTGATGGTGCCTGCCTATAGTCCCAGCTACTCAGAAGGTTGAGGTTGGCAGCGCTTGGGCCCAGGAGGTCAAGGCTGCAGTGAGCCGTGTTAACGCCACTGCATTCCAGCCCTGTCTAAAAAGAAAAAAAAAAAAAAAGTTTAAATTTTATTATTTTGTTGCTGCAAAGACCAATATTATCCAGGGTAGAATTTTTTCTTTTTTTTTCTTTCACTTCTACTTTGAAAAGAAATTAAAACATTTCCCCTAAAAGCATCATGGGCCGTAGACACTGTAGGTGGGATGCCTGGGATACATCGGCCCTGCCTTCAGGGAGTTTCTAGGCTAGTGGAGGAAACAGACAGCAAGTAAACAAGATGGTTTCTAGGGAAGAGAGATGCTGTGAAGAAAATGGGACAGAGGGAAGTGCAGTCTGGGCAGGGGGCTGGGGAAGGTCTCACCAGGAGAACTTAGCACTGAAAAGGAACTGTGACAATAAGAGGGAAAGCGGTTGCCGAGAGAACCAGGGCTTGCAGGTGTTCTCAAATGAGGGTAGACCTGGGGCTGACAGAGGAGAAGGAAGAGGTGGGAGTGGAGGGGGACCAAGGGAACAAGTGGGAAACGCGGGCAGAGGCTGGGTCCTGCAAGGTTTCTTTGTGTGGGCTTCCCTAGAATGGGAGCCTGAGGTGGGGATTCCTGTACTGGTTGCTAAGGGGGAACCTTCAGGGAGTGCAGGAGACTGGCTGGGGCTGTGGAAGGAGGTCAGGCAGACGTGGTTCTCACTGGAGTGGGAACCCGTGGGGTCAGGCTGGGCACCCCGGCTTTAGTGCTGCCTGGGACCTCCATATCAGTCAATCATGGGCTGTGGGCTGCTCCGGGAAGCAGGGACACATAATGGACTGGGCGAGTCCAGGACTCTGAAGGAGGGTGATTCTTAAGGGCCACAGGCAGGTGACACTCCCAGCAGTGGGAGAGGGATGGGATGCTGCATCCAGGGGGAGGGGAGGGCAGCTGCAGGGGTACCAGCAGTGCCTGCCATGGAGGGTCTTGCAGACCAGAGCTGGGAGTTTGGTTCCCTCCGATCTCCTAACTGACATGGGATTTCCAGCAGGGGCAATAGCATGCTTTTTGAAAGATGCCTCATCCTCTTGTGTGGAAAACAGACCGGAACAGGGTCGGGGGTTGAGGATGGCAGCAGGGAGATGAGGGAAGCGGCTGCTCCGTCCTGGAGAACACTGGTGGGGACCTGGACATGGGCAGTGGCTGGAGGAAGGAAGCAGAGCAAGAGTCGATGGAAAATCTGCTTTCTTCTCCTTTCTTTCTCCCTCCTGCCCAGACTCAAGGCTTTTCATTCCCCCAGAATTCCTTTTTGCCTTCTTCTTCTTCTTTATTTTAATTTTTTTTTTTTTTTTTTGAGACAAAGTCTCGCTCTGTCACCCAGGCTGGAGTGCAGTGGTGCGATCTTGGCTCACTGTAGCCTCCACCTCCCGGGTTCAAGTGATTCTCAAGCCTCAGACTCCCAAGTAGCTGGGATTACAGGTGCCCGACAAATGCCTGGCTAATTTTTGTATTTTTAGTAGAGACGAGGTTTTGCCATGTTGGCCAGGCTGGGTCTTGAACCCCTGACCTCAGTGATGGTCCTGCCTCAGCCTCCCAAAGTGCTGGGATTACAGGGGTGAGCCACGTCGCCCAGCCTCCTTCCACCATCTTCACACTGCTCTCCCTTCCTGCAGGAGCTTAGGGAAGGAATAGGGGGCAGCCATGTGGTGAAGCCATAAGCCTTTCTGCGCTCACTGATCTCTCTCTGCTATCTTTTCTCTCTCTCCCCCTCTGACTGCCACCCCAAAGTCGAGCTTCGATCCCCACCACCGTGCCCAGCCAAGTTACGAGCGTCCTTCTTTCCTGCCTCCAGGACCTGGGCTGATGCTCCGGCAAAAATCTATCGGTATGCCACCCACAAGAAGAGATGTGGAGGCTGGGGGAGGCCAGGAATGTGACAGTTTAGGAAAAACAAGCGGACTTGGAAATGTTTTCTGCTTCCAGAGAGACCATAGTTTCATCAAATTGGGTTAAGAGTTCAGGCTTTGGAGATGGGTGAACTTGACCATGATCCTGGCTCCCCTCCTTCCCAGCTGTGTGAACTGGGGCAGGTGGCTTCACTTCTCTGGGCCTCTGGCTCTACATCTAGAGAATGGGGATGCAGTGAGCTAAAGCGCCTGCTACAGCTTTCTGGTTCTTTCTCTTATACCAGATTCCATCCATCCATTCATTTTACAAGTGTTTACTGAGCGCTCCCCACATGCCAGGAATTGTTCTAGAATAGGGATGTCAGCAAATAAAACAGACTAAAGGTTCCTGCCCTCATGGGGCTTGCCTTATAGCAGGGGAAGACAGATAATGGATTATAAGGATGATAAGCAAGAAAATTATCTAGTATGTTAGCAGTTGTATGTGCTACGGAAAAAAAAAGAGTAGGCCGGGCGTGGTGGCTCACACCTGTAATCCCAGCACTTTGAGAGGCCGAGGCGGGCGGATCACAAGGTCAGGAGATCGAGACCATCCTGGCTAACACAGTGAAATCCTGTCTCTACTAAAACTACAAAAAATTAGCCGGGCGTGGTGGCAGGCGCCTGTAGTCCCAGCTACTCGGGAGGCTGAGGCAGGAGAATGGTGTAAACCCGGGAGGCGGAGCTTGCAGTGAGCTGAGAACGTGCCACTGCACTCCAGCCTGGGTGACAGTGGGAGACTCCGTCTCAAAAAAAAAAAAAAAAAAGTGAAAAAAATAGTAGAGTAAGGAAAGAGATCACACCATTGCACTCCAGACTGGGCGACACAGCGAGATTCAGTCTCAAAAACCAAACCAAACCAAACAACATCTAGAGAGGAATTGGGGTATCATGCGGCTGTCTGGGGGTAAGGCATTCCAGGCAGAGCGAACCACTTCTGCAAAGGTCCTGAGGTCGGGCTGAGTCTGGTGCGTTTACAGAACAGGGAGGAGGTCCGTGTAGCAGGGGCCGAGTGAGCACTGGACATTGAGGGCAGAGGGGGACAGGGTCCCCATCCTGCAGGGTCTGGGGAGTCATGGTGAGGACTTGAACCTTTGCCCTGAGTGAAGTGGGTGCATGGCCAAGGCTCTGAGCAAAGGAAGGACATGAGCAGACTTCAGTTTTAACAGAAACCCTCTGGCTGCTGTGAAGGGACTAGATTGAAGGGGATGAGCTGGGAAGCCCGGGGACCAAAGAGGAGAGGTGACAGCCATTGCTATCCAGATAGGAAATGATAGTGGCTGGCCCAGGGTGGTGACTCTGGAGGGGTGAGAAGGGACTGGATTCCGGATATGTTTGGAAACAACAGGATTTGCTGCTGGATTGGATGTGGGGGACGTGAAGAAGAAAGCTACTAAGGGTGGCTGCAAGGTTTTCAGTCTTAGCGCCTGAAAGGGCAGAGCTGCTGTTTGCTGCGGTGGTAGGGGGAGACGGTGGGCTGGGCGGAGTCTGTTGGGGAGGAGACCAGGAGATTGGGTTGGAGAGTTTCGAGTCTGAGATGCCTGTGAGACAGCCAGTTGGGTGTGGGTATTTGAATATAGGAGCCTGGAGCTTGGGGCTGAGGATGGGGCCCCAAGCATAAACGTGGGCGTCCACAGCAGAGAGGCAGTGAATGAAGCTGGTCACTGGTTGAGAGGGAGTAGTCAGAGGCGAGAAGAGGGTCAAAGACGGAGCCTTGGCAGTGAAGTAAGCAAAGACTTAACTCCTGCACGCCTCCTGGAGTTGTTTTTCCCTGATTGGATCCAGCTTTTCCCCAACTCCTGGCGTTCAAAGTCCACCAGTGTGAGTCTTGCACTCCCACTGAGTGTGGGGTCCACCTGGCTCTCATCGTTTACCTGATTGTTTTTTCTATAGATCCGCTCCCTTTTAAACTTTAGCCTCATCATAAGTGGTTCTCTCTGTAGAATCACAGCTTTGACGTGCTGGTTGCACTTCTTTCCTGCATATAAGTGAAAAGAAACACGCATCTATGCATAAACACGAGGGACTATCCCTTCCCAGCTCCAGCCGCTTTTGCTGGCCCCAAACCATTCACCGAGCCTTTGAACAGAGTTAGAAAACGGCGCCCCCTCCTGGCATGGGGAGGAAGTTCCGCCGAATTTCAGTTTCCTCACCTTGCAGTTTGCAGTTGTGCAGTGCACAACCTGTACCTCTGTATGAAGCAGATTTGGGTTTACCCCAAATAGGGAAGAGCTGGGCGAGTCCACGTGAAGTTCCTGGCATATACGGGGTGCCATTCTTGTTATTAGTATTGTTGCAGTTCTATGGGATAGTGGAGCAGGGAGACCCTCTCCACCAGGGTCCCCCTCCCTGATCCTCTGTATCTCCCCAGGGGCGGCAGAAGATGACAGACCTTACCTAGCACCCCCAGCCATGAAATTCAGCCGCAGCCTGTCTGTGCCTGGTTCGGAGGACATTCCCCCGCCACCCACCACGTCCCCACCGGAGCCCCCCTATAGCACACCTCCAGCCCCCTCCTCCTCAGGGCGCCTCACCCCCTCCCCTCGGGGAGGGCCCTTCAACCCCGGTTCTGGTGGCCCCCTCCCCGCCTCCTCCCCTGCATCCTTTGACGGGCCCTCCCTTCCCGACACCCGTGTGGGGAGCCGCGAGAAGAGCCTGTACCACAGCGGGCCCCTGCCCCCTGCCCACCACCACCCGCCCCACCACCACCACCACCACGCCCCGCCCCCCCAGCCCCACCACCACCACGCCCACCCTCCTCATCCTCCGGAGATGGAGACAGGTGGCTCTCCCGACGACCCTCCACCCCGCCTGGCTCTGGGGCCCCAGCCCAGCCTGCGAGGCTGGAGGGGCGGCGGGCCCAGCCCGACCCCGGGGGCTCCGTCCCCGTCGCATCACGGCAGCGCAGGCGGGGGCGGCGGCTCCTCCCAGGGCCCGGCTCTGCGCTATTTCCAGCTGCCCCCGCGGGCGGCCAGCGCAGCCATGTACGTGCCCGCCCGCTCGGGCCGCGGCCGCAAGGGCCCGCTGGTCAAGCAGACCAAGGTGGAAGGCGAGCCCCAGAAGGGCGGCGGCCTCCCGCCTGCGCCGTCGCCCACGTCCCCGGCCTCCCCGCAGCCGCCGCCCGCAGTGGCCGCGCCCTCGGAGAAGAACTCCATCCCCATCCCCACCATCATCATCAAGGCCCCGTCCACCAGTAGCAGCGGCCGCAGCAGCCAGGGCAGCAGCACCGAGGCGGAGCCCCCCACCCAGCCCGAGCCTGCGGGAGGCGGCGGCGGCGGCGGCTCCTCTCCCAGCCCCGCACCGGCCATGTCGCCCGTGCCGCCGTCCCCCTCGCCCGTGCCCACCCCCGCCTCGCCCAGCGGCCCGGCCACGCTGGACTTCACCAGCCAGTTCGGGGCCGCCCTGGTGGGGGCGGCCCGGAGGGAGGGGGGCTGGCAGAATGAGGCGCGCCGGCGCTCCACGCTGTTCCTCTCCACCGACGCGGGGGACGAGGACGGCGGAGACGGCGGGCTGGGCACAGGGGCGGCCCCTGGCCCGCGGCTGCGCCACTCCAAATCCATCGACGAGGGCATGTTCTCCGCCGAGCCCTACCTCCGACTGGAGTCTGCGGGCAGCGGCGCGGGCTACGGCGGTTACGGGGCCGGGAGCCGAGCCTACGGGGGTGGCGGGGGCAGCAGCGCCTTCACCAGCTTCCTGCCCCCGCGACCCCTGGTGCACCCGCTGACCGGCAAGGCCCTGGATCCCGCCTCCCCGCTGGGGCTGGCCTTGGCCGCCCGCGAGCGAGCGCTGAAGGAGTCCTCGGAGGGCGGTGGGCCCCCCCAGCCCCCTCCTAGGCCCCCATCGCCCCGCTACGAGGCCCCGCCGCCCCCTCCGCACCACCACTCGCCCCACGCCCACCACGAGCCAGTGCTGCGTCTCTGGGGGGCCTCCCCGCCGGATCCCGCGCGCCGGGAGCTGGGGTACAGGGCCGGGCTGGGCAGCCAGGAGAAGTCCCTTCCCGCCAGCCCGCCCGCCGCCCGGCGTTCCCTGCTACACCGCCTGCCGCCCACCGCTCCCGGGGTGGG
Organism: Trachypithecus francoisi; assembly: GCF_009764315.1. Lineage (NCBI taxonomy): Eukaryota > Metazoa > Chordata > Mammalia > Primates > Cercopithecidae > Trachypithecus > Trachypithecus francoisi. The sequence continues at coordinate 6,013,282 of NW_022681457.1, read as the reverse complement.
GCCCCTCCTGCTGCAGCTGGGGACGGAGCCCCCGGCCCCGCATCCTGGAGTGAGCAAGCCCTGGAGGTCCGCAGCCCCCGAAGAGCCCGAGCGGCTGCCGCTGCACGTGCGGTTCCTTGAAAACTGCCAGCCCCGGGCCCCTGCGACGAGCGGAAGGGGCCCCCCCTCGGAGGACGGACCCGGGGTCCCGCCGCCCAGCCCACGCCGGTCCGTGCCCCCCTCCCCGACCTCCCCGAGGGCCAGCGAAGAGAACGGGCTGCCCCTGCTGGTTCTGCCACCGCCCGCCCCCTCGGTGGATGTGGAAGATGGCGAATTCCTTTTCGTGGAACCGCTGCCTCCGCCTCTGGAATTCTCCAACAGCTTCGAAAAGCCGGAGTCGCCCCTCACGCCTGGGCCTCCCCACCCGTTGCCCGACCCACCTGCCCCGGCCACGCCGTTACCCCCTGTGCCACCCCCGGCTGTGGCCGCAGCCCCTCCCACCCTGGACTCCACCGCATCCAGCCTGACATCCTATGACAGCGAGGTGGCCACCCTGACCCAGGGGGCCTCCGCCGCCCCTGGGGACCCCCCTCCACCAGGCCCGCCTGCCCCAGCAGCACCGGCTCCCCCTGCCCCACAGCCCGGCCCGGACCCTCCGCCTGGCACGGATTCTGGCATTGAGGAGGTGGACAGTCGGAGCAGCAGTGACCACCCACTGGAGACCATCAGCAGTGCCTCCACGCTGAGCAGCCTATCTGCTGAAGGTGGTGGCAGCGCAGGGGGTGGTGGCGGGGGTGGGGCCGGTGTGGCCAGTGGGCCGGAGCTTCTGGACACCTATGTGGCCTACCTGGACGGCCAGGCCTTTGGGGGCAGCGGCACTCCCGGCCCGCCATACCCTCCTCAGCTCATGACTCCCTCTAAGCTCCGGGGCCGGGCACTAGGAGCCAGCGGAGGCCTGAGGCCTGGCCCCAGTGGGGGACTCCGAGACCCTGTCACCCCCACCAGCCCCACCGTCTCGGTGACAGGGGCTGGAACCGATGGGCTGCTGGCCCTGCGTGCTTGTTCAGGACCCCCCACGGCAGGCGTGGCTGGGGGTCCAGTGGCTGTAGAGCCAGAAGTCCCACCAGTGCCCTTGCCGACGGCCTCCTCTCTGCCTCGGAAGCTGCTGCCCTGGGAAGAGGGCCCAGGCCCACCGCCACCACCTCTGCCCGGTCCCCTGGCCCAGCCTCAGGCCTCAGCCTTGGCCACAGTAAAAGCCAGCATCATCAGTGAACTCAGCTCCAAGCTTCAGCAGTTTGGGGGCTCCTCGGCAGCTGGTGGCGCTCTGCCCTGGGCCCGAGGAGGCAGCGGGGGAAGCGGAGACAGCCACCACGGGGGAGCCAGCTACGTCCCGGAGAGGACCTCCTCCCTGCAGCGGCAGAGGTAAGCGGGGGGCTGGTGGCCAAACAAGGGAGGCCAGAGGGGTTGATGGCATAGCTGTGTCCCTTTAGGGTCTCAGGGTGGCAGAAAGGAAACAGAAACCAGGTTGGCAGGAGTTTGCTCTCACAGAAGCATGCTTTCACAGATACTTTCTTTTTTCTTTTTTTTCTCCTTTTTTTTTTTTTTTTCTTGAGATGGAGTTTCACTCTTGTTGCCCAGGCTGGAGTGCAATGGCACGATCTCAGCTCACCACAGACTCTGCCTCCTGGGTTCAAGCGATTCTCCTGCCTCAGCCTCTTACACCACCACACCCAGCTAATTTTGTATTTTTAGTAGAGACGGGGTTTCTCCATGTTGGTCAGGCTGGTCTCGAACTCCCGACCTCAGGTGATCCATCCACCTTGGCCTCCCAAAGTGCTGCGATTACAGGCATGAGCCAACATGCCTGGCTCTTTTTCTTTTTTCTTTTTCTTTTTTTTTAGAAATAGGGTCTCACTCTGTCACCTGGCTGGAGTGCAGTGGTATAATCATAGCTCACTTGAAACCTCAAACTCCTGGGCTCAAGCAGTCCTCTGGGACTATAGGTGCATGCCACTATGCCCGGCCAATTTTTCTTCTTTTCTTTTCTTTTTTTGAGACGGAGTCTCGCTCTATTGCCCAGGCTGGAGTGCAGTGGTGCAATCTCGGCTCACTGCAACTTCCACTTCCCAGGTTCAAACAATTCTCGAGCCTCAGCTTCCTGAGTAGCTGGGATTACAGGTGCCCACCACCACGCCTGGCAAATTTTTGTACTTTTAGTAGAGACCAGGGGTTTTGCCATGTCGGCCAGGCTGGTCTTGAACTCCTGACCTAAGGTGATTCATCCCACCTCGGTCTCCCAAAGTGCTGGGATTACAGGCATGAGCCACCATACCTGGCCCTGGCCAGTTTTTCTTAAGCTTTTTGTAGAGACCAGCTATGTTGCCCAGGCTAGTTTCAAACTCCTGGGCTCAAGTGATCCTCCTGCTTTGACCTCCCAAAGTGTGATTACAGGTGTAAGCCACCTAGTCCAGCCTTTACATTTTCATTTATTTCAGTAGCTTCTGTTGTCTCCTCCTATCACCATCACAACCTACATCCCATGATGAACAAAGTTATTAACAGGCTGGGCATGGTGGCTTATGCCTGTAATCCCAGCACTTTGGGAGGCTGAGGTGGGCGGATCATGAGGTCAGAAGAGAGACCATCCTGGCTAACACGGTGAAACCCCATCTCTACTTAAAAAAATACAAAAAATTAGTCGGATGTGGTGGTGGGTACCTGTAGTCCTAGCTCCTCAGGAGGCTGAGGCAGGAGAATAACTTGAACCTGGGAGGCAGAGGTAGCAGTGAGCCGAGATTGCGCCACTGTGTTCCAGCCTGGGTGACAGAGTGAGGCTCCGTCTCAAAAAAGAAAAAGTTATTAACAAAGGAGACTGGAGTGAGACCTGCTTATATTTGTTTCCTTGGTGAGCTGTCACTTCTTTCTGACAGTCCCTGAAATCTGTAAGTCCCTTGAAGCCAGTGTGGTTCAAGACAGGATGCAGTTATAGGTGTGGTTCTAGAGCCCACCTTCTCAGCTTCCAGTCCCAGCCCTCCACTTTCCACCTGGGTGATCTTAGGCAAATGAATCCACCTCTCTGTAGAACGGGGATGGCCTAGTGCCAGCCCAAAGAGTTTTTGAGAGGATTTAATATGGGTCATTGTTGTAACATGAGATGGGGGAAGAGGGGGGCCTTGAAAAAGAGCCCAACAACTTCTACATGGGGAAATACAGGATGATGCAGATGTTTCCCAGAGCAGCCAGTTAGCCGCATCGCCACAGAATTCGATCCCATTCAAGACCTTCTAGTCCTAGAGAAAGTAGAGTTATATCTCTGGTTCAGATACACAGAGGGTTGGGAGCAGTTTTTAAATATCCTTGTTCATCTACAGAGTTCACTCAAATTCTGTTTGAAGGTCTGCTATCCAAATGTGACCTTCAAATGTGGGTTCAGGGAGGGTATATTTGGGGCAAAAGAAAAGAAAAAGGAGGCTGGGGACAGTGGCCTGCATCTGTAGTCCCAGCTACTCAGGAGGCTGAGGTGGGTGGATCACTTGAGCCTAGAAGGTTGAGGCTACAGTGAGCTGATATCACACCAAGGCACTACAGCCTGGGGAACAAAGTGAGACCCTGTCTCAAAAAAAAAAAAAAAAAAGAAAAGAAAAGAAAAGAAAAAGGAAGTGTATGTTATCAGAGCAACTTGAATCAATGCTCCTAGGTTGTAAAAATAAACAAACAAACAAATGTGGGTTTATTAGGCCTTTAAGATCTGAATGAAATTCATTGAGTATTCTTAAGTATTCTGGGTAGAGAATTTTTTTTCTTGTTTTTTTGTTTGTTTATTTGTTTGTTTTCCCACTGCTTGTAGCAGCAATAGAAAGGATGCTTAATTCAGTCAACAAATGCATTAACTATTGATTCATGACCTGTGTGTGCAGAGTGCCCTTCTGGGTGATGGGATCCCTGCTGGACAGAACAGGCAAAGACTGTGCAACCCCATACCTCTAGGGACATAGGAGTGGGGGCGGGGCAGTAAACAAAATAATTGCAACCATCCTTTTTTTTTTTTTTTTTTTGAGACGGAGTTTCGCTCTGTCACCCAGGCTGGAGTGCAGTGGCCGGATCTCAGCTCACTGCAAGCTCCGCCTCCCGGGTTCACGCCATTCTCCTGCCTCAGCCTCTGGAGTAGCTGGGACTACAGGCGCCCGCCACGTCGCCCGGCTAGTTTTTTGTATTTTTAGTAGAGACAGGGTTTCACCATGTTAGCCAGGATGGTCTCGATCTCCTGACCTCGTGATCCGCCCGTCTCGGCCTCCCAAAGTGCTGGGATTAGAGGCTTGAGCCACCGCGCCCGGCCACAACCATCCTAAAAAAAAAAAAAAAAGCTACCACAATGGGATGGTTGGAGAAGGTCTCTCATGTAACAGGCAAGATGGGCAGAGTAATGGAAGTGGAGAGGAAGCAGCTGCCCGGGGCAAGAGTGAGCCAGGCAGGGGGAGCAGCCAGTTCAAAGGTCCTGAGGTGGGACAGTGCTGGAGGAGAGGGAACGAAAGGGATGAGGGGAACCTTTTTCTCCCCTTGTTTCTTCTCTCTTTCATCTCCCTCTCTTCATCTCTCTCTCTCTGTGTCCCCCGCCCCTTCCATCTCTCTCCCCTGGATACTCATCCTCTTTTTGTCTCTCTCTGTCTCCCCATCTTTCACTCTGCTATGACTGGCCATAACCTGAAAGGCAGTATAGAATAGTGGTGAAGAGCTCAGACTTTGGTGCCATATAACCGGGCTCTGCCACTTCCTGTGTGTCCTTAGGCAAGTTATTTAACCTCTCTGTGCTGATAATAATAGTAACCTGCATCAGGGCTGTCGTGGGGATTAAACTGAGATGCAATCATGTAAAGCACTTAGAACAATGCCTGGCACACGTGAGCATCAGTGAGCGGTGACGATTATTATTATTATCACTTAATGTCTCTTTTTCTTTCATCTCTCTTAACTGTCGCCCTCTCCCTGTCCTCTCGTCTTTCTCTCCCTTCATTTCTTTCCTCCACGGCCGTCTTACCCTTTGCTCCCTCCATTTCTTCCCGTCTCTCTCCTCCATTTCTCCCCCTACCCTTATGTCTCTCCTCCTCTCTCCCTATATCTTGACCTCTGCCTCTTTCTCACCCCTGCCCTTGCCCCCTAAATCCCTGTCCTCCCCCACTGCCCCCTTGTCACATTCCAGACTCTCCGACGACTCCCAGTCCTCGCTCCTCTCCAAGCCTGTCAGCAGCCTGTTTCAGAACTGGCCCAAACCACCTCTGCCACCGCTCCCCACCGGAACAGGGGTCTCCCCTACAGCCGCTGCGGCCCCAGGGGCCACCTCACCCTCGGCCTCCTCCTCCTCCACGTCCACCCGCCACCTCCAGGGCGTGGAGTTCGAGATGCGGCCCCCTCTGCTCCGCCGGGCCCCCAGCCCCTCGCTGCTGCCCGCCTCGGAGCACAAGGTCAGCCCTGCACCCAGGCCCTCGTCCCTGCCCATCCTGCCTTCTGGACCCCTCTACCCAGGCCTCTTTGACATCCGTGGCTCCCCAACTGGAGGGGCAGGAGGCTCGGCTGACCCCTTCGCCCCAGTCTTTGTGCCGCCACACCCGGGTATATCCGGGGGGCTCGGGGGAGCCTTGTCAGGGGCCTCGCGCTCCCTCTCACCGACCCGCCTGCTCTCGCTGCCCCCGGACAAGCCGTTTGGCGCTAAACCTCTGGGGTTCTGGACCAAGTTCGACGTGGCTGATTGGCTAGAGTGGCTGGGTTTGGCGGAGCACCGAGCCCAGTTCCTGGACCATGAGATCGATGGCTCCCACCTGCCCGCCTTGACCAAGGAGGACTATGTCGATCTAGGTGTGACCAGGGTGGGCCACCGCATGAACATCGACCGGGCTCTCAAATTCTTCCTGGAGAGGTGATGGCTGGCCTGGACGGACCAGCCCCGTCCACAGAACTCTTGAGCTTGCTGGCCTCTTGACCTCTGACCCCTGACTGTCATTCTCTCCCCCTGGCCAGGGACTCTGTTCAAACTGCGCCCTGCCCTCGTCTCCCAAGGCCAGAGGTCACTAGGTGGCCCAATCCAGGCCGGACATTTGCACCTCACTGAAGGGGGGCAGCTGACACAAGACTGTGTGTGTGTGAAGCGGGGAGCGGAGGGGGGATAGGAGAAATTACGGAGGGGGATTGAGAAGGAGGGAAGGGCCTGTTCTGGGGGAGGGGACAGACAGAGCCATAGAGGGTCAGCCCTGAGCCTGATTGGATGGGGACTGTCCCCCAGGCCGCAGGGGAAGGGGGTGCCCTCAGATTCCACCACCTGCCACCCCTCTAACAACCCTTCCCACTCTCTCCAGGCCCCTCAGCTCTTCCCCCTTCCCCTCTCCCCAGCACACACAGCTGCCCCCCTCAGCCTCTTGCACGCTCCGTTGCACGCCTGCTCACCTCTCTCCCCTCCCCTCCCTGGGCTGCAATTTTGCACAAATTTGCCCTCTCGCTGTCTTGCACATTCTGCCTTTGCTTCCGGCTGGCGAGGCCCGCTCAAACACACTCTGTTCTCCTCGCACCGCTGCATTTCCTTTCTCATGCTCCATGCCTCCTGCTCTGATTCTCGCTGCTTACACACTTTTCCCCTACCAGGGCCCTCCTTTACACACTCCATTTCACATCTCCTCCTCCCCGCTCACTCTGGACCCTTGTTGCAGACACACTTGGGACACATTTTCCCTCCCCTACTCACAGACTCCATGCACATCATTCATTCTCTGGAGTGCCCTGCTCTTTGCTCAGCCCTTGCACACTTGCTATCTTATGCACCCCTCCTGACACACTCTTACCTCCATTTTCTTACGTTGAAGCACTTTCCCTTCTTATTCTTAAAAACCCCAGATTCTTCCACTCCCCACCTCTTCCCTCTCACCATGACACTCCTAGCCCTCCACTCCTCCCCCTCCCCTTGCCCCTTTTGCACCGTCACTTTTGGTCACACCTTTTGCACACTTGCCTCCCAGGAACTGTGTTTCTCTCACAAATGCTCATTCTCTTCTTCTTTGCCAGGCTCCCACTCCCTTGCCCCTTTCTGTTTGAAATCTTTGCCCCTCTGCATTTTTGATTCTTTTGTGAACCCTCTCGCACACTTGCTTTTGCACATGCGCCCCCGCCCCTCCCCCCAGCATTTTCAGTGCTCTCTGGAAGCCTTGTTTCTCCCCTTTTAATAATGTTCTTGCACACCGTGACGTGGCTGCACACTGCATCTTGTCTTTTCTACCTGAATGAGAGCTCTACCACTTCTTTCCTTTTGCAAACTCATCTCATTCCATGCGCTTTTGGGCTGTAACATTTCTTTTCCTGACACCCTTATTTTTTTTGCCTGTTGACAAGCAACTCTTGCGTCCATTCTCATTCGGATTCTCTTACCTCCTTAAGCTCTTTCTCTTCCTGGTGAGAGAAGACGCTATGCACACTGGCTTCCGGCTCACCATGCTTCCACATTCAAGCCTGTCCCTGCCTCCAGCCCTCACCCTCCCTCACTTCCTCCCTCTTCTGTCTTTCCTGTCCTTCCTGGGCCATCTGTCCATCCCTTTTGCACGAAGATTCCTCTCTCCTAACCTGCCCACTCCAAGAAGCTCCCTCTCCCTCCAGCATGGCTGTTCCTTCCCGCACGCTTCCTCTCTCCCCTTTTTCCCCGGGGCTTGGGAATTTTAAGCCACCCCTCCCCCTGAGAAGCCCCCTCCCCTGCTGTGGGTAAAGGGGGGAGGGCATTGCCCTCAGGACCCCCCCCATGTTCAGCTGCCAAAGAAGGGAGCTCCCCCTCCTTCCCCAAGCCCATTCCCTCTCTGCTGCCCCCTACCCCCGAGAGGGGGGGCGCTCCGTCCATGAGGGGAGGGGGCTTGCAGCCCCCTCCCCTCACCATGTCAGGGATCTGCGGGGAACCTCGTGGGAGGGTCGTGGGAGGGGGGAGGGGTGTTGAGGAGAGGGGCAGAGGCCGCGCTGGACCCCTACCCGCCCCCTCCCCCTTGTCGGATGCCCCCAGTCCGCAGGGGGCCTGCGCGGCGCCCGTCTATCAAGGGCTTGTTCATTCTGGATGGGTGCCGCGGGGTTGGGGAGGGTGTAGGGGGTGGGGAGGGGGGAGGAGAGGTCGGGGTGGGAAGTGGGGAGGGACCGAATGTGGGGACAGCGCGGGATGGAGAGGAGAGAAAAAGCAAAAAGAGGAACAATAACAAAAGAAGAAAATATAAAAAACAGAAAAAAAAAAAAACCCACAAAACCCCTAGAACACACAAAAAAAAATCCAGAAAAAAATCCTGAAATAAAAGCCCGAGAATTGTCTTCCAAGGGGGGTGGGAGGGGAAGAGGAGGGGGGCGGATGAGGACGTCTGATTCTCGCTGAGACAGGGCTCGGCACGCGTTGAAAGCCCCGGTGCCCAGGTCTTCCCTTCCGCGGGCCTCAGTTCATCTCTCAAGGGATTGGGACCCAGGCGTCCACGTACAGGGACTGGAGGAAGATTAGGGAGGCGGGATTATAACAAGGGAGTTCATTCCTACCCCCCATCACCTCCCTTCCCCTGACTCCCCACCAAGATTTTGCAGAGAGAAATGGCTTTTGTACCAGGTCATTCTTTATAATTAAACTCACAGTATCCACCCCCTCGAGCCGGCCCCGCCTCCTTCCTGGGAAGGCAACGCCCCCTATCCTCCTGGGCTCCGGGTGGGTGGCCCCAGCCCGCTGGGCGGTGCGCAAGCGCAGCCGGGGCCGGTCCGGGCGTCAGGCCTCCTCGTTCGGCTCCGCCCCCAGGGCCTCGAGCATGCGCCGCCGGACCAGGGAGCGGCGCAGGTGCAGGCGGTAGTCACCCAGCAGGAGATCGTCGTGGCGCACGAGCTGGTGCGCGAGCCCGCGGGGACTGAGCCCGGAACGCAGCAAGCGCGAGCGCGTCTGGAAGTCCGTGACCGCGATGAGCCACCTGCAAGGGGGTGGGAACGGAAAAGGAACTCGCAGGTGGTTTCAGCCCCGGCTTTGATCGTCGAAGAGTGCCTGCCTGGTCCCTGGAGTCGTTCACAGCCCCTAGTCCAGCAGACAGTCGCTCCGTCCCTAAACTCCCCTCCAGCCCTGCCCTCTCGCCTGGGTCGCTCTAGGCTCCTTACGCACTCTTAGCCTGGTTCTGCGTCCTAATCACTGTCTCTCGAGACTCCATCTCAAACCGCTCCAAGGCCCGACCCTCAACTGGCGACTGCAGGCTCCGCTCTACCCTAGGCACTCCAGGCCTGTCCCCACCCTATCACCCCTGGCCCCACCTCTACCATGTGCTCAGTCCCTTCCACCCCCTCACAGCTGCCTTTCCAGGCTCAGACTCCTATCCCGGTCACTACTGGGTCACTCAAACTCGGGCCCCTACTCACTCCAGATCCCTCCTTCTCTCTGATCTCACCGGACCCTGCCTCCAACCGCGCACACTCTTGGCCCCACCCCTCAGTGACTGCGCCAATCTTGCTCTTATCTAGTCGCTCCAGGCCCTGCCCTACCACGCTTTCACTCCACTGTCGCCCCGCCTTACGACGGCTTTACACAAACTACGCTCTTATCTAGTGGCTCCGGGGCCTGCCCTTCAGCGCCCTTACACCAACCACGCTCTTATCTAGTCGCTCCGGGCCCCGCCCCCTCACGCTTTCATTCTTGGCCACGCCCCTCAGCGCCCTAAAACCAACCACGCTCTTACCCAGTCGCTCCGGGCCCCGCCCCCCTGCGCGCTCCAGGCCCCGCCCCCGCCGCTTACACACCGGTTCCGGCGGCCAGCAGTCCCACAGATGACATTCATGTTCTCGAAGCGGATGCTGCTCACGCGCCCGCTCTCCATGGCCCCCGGTAACTGGGCCTCCAGCGCTTGCAGCACCTCCAGGTGGGTAAAATCCTCCTCGGGCTGCGGGTGTCGGAGAGAGAACCTCAGCCCGTGACCTCCTGGTTCATTTTGGATTCAGAAGTCACCACCCTAGGCCCCACCTGTAGAACCTGCCACAGAGTTCCAGGTGGCATTTGAGGGGCAAGGATCGCTCTTGATCCCAGGTTACTGTCGCTATTGTCAAAGGAGACGACAGATGATCTCTCAGATGGGAAAGCATCTACTGTCACTCTAGGTCATTCTCCAAAAAAATCAGTTCTCACCAAGCCGATTTGCCCAAAAGTCAATGAACAGTTGGCTGAATGATTCACCAACTTAGCCAACTTTACGAATCTACCAAAAACTTTCCCAGCAATTTGCAATGGATGCGACTGAAAGCTCTTGAAGATTTCTGCCAGGATTTAAATTGCACACCTTTCCTTTTATATTCGTATTAGCATTTTAAGAATGTTCAGTAGTCAAAAGATAACAGTCATAGGGGTTTTTGATGTCTTGTCAATCTAACATTCAGAGACATGTACTGATCACTAAACACATTTACAACACGTGATTAGCATTTCAAGGGTGATAACAGTTGTCATAGCACATAAAATTGCTGAGGAACTAAAATGAAATGAAAATTTTCATGATTTCACTGAAAAATACTGTCACTTCCAGAAAGGCATTCCTTGACTGGGGTGAGAGGGGAGGCTGGAGGGTCCCTTGCTCAAAGCCACAAAGAAGTGGAGTGATAAGGTGGAGACTGATCCCTAAGAGAAGGACCGCAATCCCTGTATGCAGGGTGGAGAGTCACATGGATTAGCTGAGAAGGTACCTTGGAGGCCTGTGCCTGGCACACAGTAAGCACCCATTGACATTAGTTCTTCTCATTCAATTATTGAGTTCCTGGGACCCTAATATATACCTCTTCTGATTGAAGGCAGGGATGACCAGTTTGCTGAATCTGTCAAAAACATGAGCCCCTTCCTTCCTTCCTTCCTTCCTTCCTTCCTCCCTCCCTTCTTCCCTCCCTCCCTCCCTCCCTCCCTCCCTCTCTCTCTCTTTTTTTTTTTTTTTTTTTTGAGACGGAGTCTCGCTCTGTCGCCCAGGCTGGAGTGCAGTGGCCGGATCTCAGCTCACTGCAAGCTCCGCCTCCCGGGTTTACGCCATTCTCCTGCCTCAGCCTCCCGAGTAGCTGGGACTACAGGCGCCCGCCACCTCGCCTGGCTAGTTTTTTGTATTTTTTTAGTAGAGACGGGGTTTCACCATGTTAGCCAGGATGGTCTCAATCTCCTGACCTCGTGATCCGCCCGTCTCGGCCTCCCAAAGTGCTGGGATTACAGGCTTGAGCCACCGCGCCCGGCCTCTTTCTTTTTTTGACAGAGTCTCACTCTGTTGCCCAGGCTGGAGTGCAGTGGCACGATCTCAGCTCACTGCAACCTCCACCTCCCGGGTTCAAGCAATTCTCCTGCCTCAGCCTCCCCAGTAGCTGGGATTACAGGCACCTGCCACCACACCTGCCTCATGTTTGTATTTTTAATAGAGATGGGGTTTCACCATGTTGGCCAGGCTAGTCTCAAACTCCTGACCTCAGGTGATCCACCCACTTCGGCCTCCCAAAGTGCTGGGATTCCAGGCGTGCGCCACCACGCCTGACACACACTGGCTTTTTCTTGAGTTTTTGTTATATTTGTAAACTGTACAGAATTTTATAGTACGTGGATTAGTAGGATTGCTTTTGTTCTCCCTCCCTGCTCCCCTCAGCCTCCCCTTTCTTTGCCCCTTGGTCTTCCCTCTGACATGAGCTGTCGATTTCGTGACTGACGCTTTGACAAATTCACAATCAATTTTCAGCAAACTGTCCTGGTGCCAAGCCCACAGCTCTGAAGCCACAGAGCCTGAATTTAAACTCTGGCTACACTGCTTCTCAGCCTGTGCCCTTCCCACCACCCCACCAAAACTGTGCAGAAAATAAGGGCCCAGATCCACTCACCAAGGTCTCCATGCAGAGGCAGAGGGGCTGGGCAGCGGGTGGTGCGGGGAACTTCTGGATGCACGGGAGTTCTTGGTCCAGTGCCTCGTACTCTGCAATGACCTGCCGCAGGTACTGCTTCCTAGGGAGAGAGCCAGCAGGCAGGGACCTCTGAGGTCAGGATTTGCTGCCATCGCATTTGGGGAAGCGGAAGACAGAGGTTATGGGGGCCAGGGACAACTCACGAGGATTTGATGGGCCTGCCCAGGCTCCGAGCCTGCATCTCCTCTGGGGTCTCCAGGTCCATAAGGAGGGCTCCTGAGGACAGAGAACCCACCATCAGCTGCCCTGAGCCCTCCTCAGCCATGATTCTGCTTAAATGGCCATCACCAATTGCCTGCCCATGCCACACCCAAAATAGCTTGTATGCCAGATATTGAGCTACTGTCTCTTAGCTCCAAACTCTCTTAGCTCCACACTGGCTCTGTGATGCCTGGATTGAGACTCTACTAACCACATTTCTCCTTCAACAGCTGGGTTCCTATTAGGCTCTGCCTAAAGGGGGCGCCAGAGGGAGGCTGCAAGGCAGGAGGAAGCAGGAGGAATTTGCTCCTTTTTGCTTCCTCTTCTGGTCACCCCAGCCTTCCTTCTTCACTGTGGCAGCATCACTTCAGTAACAACACTTGAATCCAGTTTTCAGGGTTTTTTTTGTTTTTTGTTTTTGTTTTTGTTTTTGAAACGGAGTCTTGTTCTGTTGCCCAGGCTGGAGTGCAGTGGTGTGATCTTGGCTCGCTGCAAGCTCCTCTTCCCGGGTTCATGCCATTCTTCTGCCTCAGCCTCCCGAGTAGCTGGGACTACAGGTGCCCACCACCACACCTGGCTAATTTTTGTACTTTTAGTAGAGACGGGGTTTCACTGTGTTAGCCAGGATGGTCTCGATCTCCTGACCTTGTGATCCGCCTGCCTTGGCCTCCCAAAGTGCTGGGATTCCAGGTGTGAGCCACCGTGTCCGGCCCCGTTTTCAGTTTTTCCAACACTCTCAGAATCAGTCTCCTGATTGGAACTTGACTGATAACAGTTCTCAAATATGGACCCTTTTTTGACCACCCCACCATCAGTTAACTGGTCTCTCTCTTATGGCCAAGTGCTGGTTGTTCCATGCACTCCATTTTCCCCTTCCCCTACAGTCCTAGAGTTTTACCCAGCACATGGCTTCCCAGCTGGAGACAACACTTCCCAGACTCCCTTGCAGCTAACTGTGGCCATGTAACCAAGCTCTCACCAATGAAGTGTTAGCTGAAGTGAGAGGTGTAACTTTGGAGTCATTTGCTTTTTTTTTTTTTTTTTTTTTTTTGAGACGGAGTCTCGCTCTGCAAGCTCCGTCTCCCGGGTTTACGCCATTCTCCTGTCTCAGCCTCCCGAGCAGCTGGGACTACAGGCGCCCGCCACCTCGCCCGGCTAATTTTTTTGTATTTTTTTAGTAGAGACGGGGTTTCACAGTGTTAGCCAGGATGGTCTCGACCTCCTGACCTCGTGATCCGCCCGTCTCGGCCTCCCAAAGTGCTGGGATTACAGGCTTGAGCCACCGCGCCCGGCCTCATTTGCTTTAAAGATTACTGCTTTTCTTGGACTCTGCCCTTTCTCTTGGACTGGAATGTGGATTAGCAATAACCCTTCTTCCACCATGTTTGGATATGGCAAGCAACAATATGGGAGGAACTCTTATCTCTAAATCTTCTCACCAAGCCAAGATGTCCCACCAACCCTGCCTTCCATTACACAAGAGAGAAATATACTTCTGGTTCTTGACCAGCTGAGGCAGGTGACATAGCAACACCCTAGCTCCACAAAAAAATTTTTTTTTAATTATCTGGGCATGATGTTGTGTGCCTATAGTCCCAGCTACTAAGGAGGCTAGGGTGGGAGGATTGCTTGAAGCCAGGAGTTAGAGGTTGCAGTGAGCCATGGTTGTGCCACTGCACTTCAGCCTGGGTGACAGATAAAGAGAGAAAGAGAGACAGAAAGAGAGAAGGAAGGAAGGAAGGAAGGAAGGAAGGAAGGAAGGAAGGAAGGAAGGAAGGGAGGGAGGGAGGGAGGGAGGGAGCCGGGTGTGATGGCTCACGCCTGTAATCCCAGCACTTTGGGAGGCCGAGGCGGGCAGATCATGAGGTCAGGAGTTCGAGACCAACTTGGCCAATATGGTGAAACCCCATCTATACTAAAAATACCAAAATTAGCCAGGTGTGTTGGTGTGTGCCTGTAGTCCCAGCTACTCGGGAGGCTGAGGCAGAAGAATCGCTTGAACCCAGGAGGCAGAGGTTGCAGTGAGCCGAGATTGCACCACTGCACTCCAGCCTGGGCAACAGAGCGAGACTCCATCTCAAAAACAGAGAGAGAGAGAGAAAAGAGAGAGAGGGAATGAGGGAAGAAGGAGAAAGAGAGGAAGGGAGGAAGGGAGAAAAGAAAAGGAATACACTTCTGTCTTCTTTATGATGGTGTGTTTTGGGGTGTCTTTGTTATAGCTGCTGAAAGAGAGGAAAGCAGACCCCGACAGCCAGGCTCTGGTGCTCTCCTGCCGAACATCAAACATTTCCCAACATCAAGCAAGGCCACTCTGTGACTGTGATGGACTGAGACAAAACAAGACCGCTCCTGAATCATGTCTCAACACAACAAAGCATGAACATTGTCCAAACCACAAAAATGACCAAAATCCCCCCTGTCCCAGCTCAGAGCTGACAGCTGCTTTTTCATTAACCCCAGCATTAGCTCCATGTACCCCTCCTGGTTCCCGGTGAGATGAAGATTCCCAGTCATGAGCTTGCCCGTGCTTTCCATCAGCCTCCCATCCAGAGCAAAGCACCACTCCCATGAACCCTCCCCAAAGTCACCTGACACAGCCCGGTTCTTGCAATAAGTCCTTGCTAACACCCTTCTACTGAGACAACCCGTGTGTGTGTGTGTGTGTGTGTGTGTGTGTGCGCGCGCGCTCTCATTACAATAAGTCAACACATTTAACTGGGTTTAACTATAGTCAGTGGTGTGTTGGTACATGTTTCACAACAGGCTGTCTCGCACACTGTCACATACACATACGGTAGACACTTACTCCAGGGCCCACCCCCAGACCTACTGGATTCAAATCTACATTTTCACAGCATCCCCTTCCAGAAACACCTACCCTCATTCTTTTCTTCCAGCCATACCGGCCTCCCTCCATCCCTCAAACGCAGCCATCTCCTCCTCAAGTCTGTCCACATAACAATATAACTATGTGCTTACTGTCCCTTTTATATGCCAAACACTTTTAAAAATATTTCCCACTGTGGCTGGGCATGGTGGCTCATGTCTGTAATCCCAGCACTTTGGGAGGCCAAAGTGGGCAGATTGCCTGAACTCAGGAGTTCGAGACCAGCCTGGCCAACATGGTGAGATCCCGTCTCTACTAAAAATACAAAAAATTAGGCGGGCATGGTAGTGCTCACCTGTAGTCCCAGCTACTCCGGAGGCTGAGGCAGGAGAATTATTTGAACCCAGGAGGCAGAGGCTGTGGTGAGTGAGCCAGGACATGCCACTGCACTGCATCCTGGGTGACAAAGCAAGACTCTGCTGCCAAAATAAAATAAAATAAAATGGAATAGAATAAAATACTTTCCATTGCATCCTCACAACAACCTTCTGAGATAGTGTCGTTTAACACATGATGAAACAGAAGCACAGAGAGGTTAAGTGACTTGCCTAAGGTCACACAGCACAAAATGACAGAATAAGGATAAAAATGTAAGCATCTGGATCCAGATCTCAATCTGTCCAGGTGGCTTCCTCTCACCTCACTCTCATCTAGTCTCCAAACTAGTCTCCCTCTCCAGTTACCCCAGCAAAGTAGAATTTTGAAATGTATATCTGACCCTATGGCCCCCTTCCTCAAAACTCTCCCAGGACCTTGCATTGTCTTTGGGATGAATAAAGTCCAAAGTCCTTCCAGTGACCATAAGACCACACATGATCAGACCCTGCGAATGTCTTAAGCCTGATCAAGCACAATCGTCCTTTTCACCTGCTGCAGTCCAGAAATGCTGTTTTTCTGTGACTTGGACACTCTCTGACGCCTCCTGCTGCAGGATCTTGGCTAATACTGTAACTCTGCATGGACCTCTCTTCCCCCTCATCTGACTAATCAAGTCTACCCTGAGGGACCGCTGACACCCTTCCTCATAGCACAGTACGTTTGCATTCACAGTGGTTGCAATTTTACCTTTATTTCTATGATTCCCTAATTACACTCTGTCTTACCTACATCTTCTGAGCAACGTGAGGGCAGGGACTTGTCTTTGTGCCCCCAGCATCTAGCAAAGTGCCAGACTTATATTTTTCCTTAGTATTTATTGAATAAAGTCTGAAATGTGTGCACTTTGTTTGGGCCCTAATTTAAACAAGCCAACTATAAAAAGTACAATTTTGAGATAATGAGGGAAATTTAAATATGTACTAGGTATGAGATGATATTCAAAAATAATTATAATATAATCCTGGCACTTTGGGAGGCTGAGGCAGGAGGATCGCTTGAGCCCAGGATTTCGAGGCTGCAGTGAGCTATGATGGTGTCAATTCATCCAGCCTGGGTTACCAAGTGAGTCCCTGTCTCAAAAAAATAAATTAATTTTTAAAAAGTCCTGTAGGCCGGGTGCAGTGGCTCAAGCCTGTAATCCCAGCACTTTGGGTGGCCCAGACGGGCGGATCACGAGGTCAGGAGATTGAGACCATCCTAGCTAACACAGTGAAACCCCGTCTCTACTAAAAAATACAAAAAACTAGCCGGGCGAGGTGGCGGCGCCTGTAATCCCAGCTACTCGGGAGGCTGAGGCAGGAGAATGGCGGGAACCCAGGAGGCGGAGCTTGCAGTGAGCTGAGACTGTGCCACTGCACTCCAGCCCGGGCGACAGAGTGAGACTCCGTCTCAGAAAAAAAAGTCCCGTAAAAGTGTTAAATGAGTCAAAAAGTAGCTCCAGCAACATCAAAGATGCATGTGAAAAAATCTGAATACAAGAGTTTCTCATGAAATATGACATTAGAAATAAGAACTATTTCTAGTTATAACAGTGATTTTAATATATGCATTTAAATGTATATGTGTAATTAAATTAACAAAAGCACAAACTTAAAAATAAGTACTTATTGAATAATTCAGTAAATGCAACAATTTCAAGCTTTTTTTTTCCCCCTTTGGTGACAGAGTCTCGCTCTGTTGCCCAGGCTGGGGTGCCATGGTGCAATCATAGCTCACTGCAGCCAGGGTACTCCTGGGCTTAAGGGATCTTCCTGTCTCAGCCTCCCAAGTAGATGGTTGAATTTTTTAAACAGGCATCTCAGAGGGCCCCTGCATGCCTTGGAGGATGCTGGGGACCAAGAGATGAATGAGACACACCTCTGCCCTTTCAGAACTCTCAGGTAAAAGGCAATGTGTGTTTCAATGAAAGTGTTACGAGGTGGAGGGAAAGCCCAGTCTGGGGGCAGTCAGGGAAGGCTCCCTAGAGGAGGTGTTGTTCACAGTGAGACCCAAAGAATAAGAAGGCATTTACCAAATAAAGAGATGACAGAGAGAAGGATGTTTCACATGAAGGGCCTAGCATGGGTCAAGGTTTTTGAGCAAAAGAGAAGAGAGTCACCTGCAAGAACTTCCCAGAATTCCCTTGAGCCCCAAGACTAAAGAGTGCTTATTGCCATTGGAGGCTATGTATGATCTGTGAGATGGCATGGTTCACGTCTCCTCTCCCAGCATGAGAACAAGCCAGGCCATTTCATCCATTAGGCACTACAGGCAAAATGCTTGGGGCCCAGGGGTTTTCTAATGGCCTATGCTGAAGTTTGCAACCCGATCAACTAAAATATGTTATTGGTTCTACAACGCTGCAAACAAAACAGCAAAATCGAAATAAACAAACGTTGATCAACAAAACTAGCCAACTGGTCGACTCAACTCCACTTGATTTTTCTGGAGCTACATATAAATTACTTGTCACGTGGGTGCCTCAGTCTAGTCTAGAGATGGTGCAGCGTGGGGCCTAAAAAAGAAAGATGCCTTCAGAAGCCCTAAAAGAGACCTAAAGGCAGAGAAACAACGTCTGTATTGCCATCAGGGCATTTGTTCTGCTTCGAAGGCTGAGGTGGAAGGATCACTTGAGCCCAGGAGCTCAAGGCTGCGGTGAGTTTTGTTTTTGGGTGTGTTTGTTTGTTTGTTTGGAGACAGAGTATCCCTCCATCACCCAGGCTGGAGTGCAGTGGCACAATCTTGGCTCGCTGCAGCCTCTGCCTCCTGGGTTCAAGCGATTCTCCTGCCTCAGCCTCTCTAGTAGCTGGGATTACAGGCACCCACCCCCACGCCTAGCTAATTTTTGTATTTTTAGAGATGGGGTTTCACCATGTTGGCCAGGCTGGCCTCGAACTCTTGACCTCAGGTGATCCACTCACCTTGGCCTCCAAAGTGCTGGAATTATTATTATTTTTTATTATTATTATTATTTTTTGAGACGGAGTCTCGCTCTGTCGCCCAGGCTGGAGTGCAGTGGCCGGATCTCAGTTCACTGCAAGCTCCGCCTCCCGGGTTCACGCCATTATCCTGCCTCAGCCTCCCGAGTAGCTGGGACTACAGGCGCCCGCCACCTCGCCCGGCTAGTTTTTTGTATTTTTTAGTAGAGACGGGGTTTCACCGTGTTAGTCAGGATGGTCTCGATCTCCTGACCTTGTGATCCGCCCGTCTCGGCCTCCCAAAGTGCTGGGATTACAGGCTTGAGCCACCGCGCCCAGCCAAAGTGCTGGAATTATAGACGTGAGCCACCACACCCAGTCCTGAGTTTGGTTTTCTATTACCTGCAGTTACATGCATCCTCACTGAGATACTACTCCATAAATGTTGAATGAGTGTAAATGCATGAGCTGTGCTACAGCACAGAATGCTAGCAGGAAGTGCTGGCCTAGGAGCCTGAAAGTTGTCAGCAGGGGTCAGACCACACAGGGCCTCAAAAGCCAGGCTGGAGCTTTGGGACTCTGTCCTAGAGGTGACAGGAAGCTAGGAAGTGTTATGAGCAGGGGACAGCCAGGGTCGCTGCTGGAGGTCAGAGAGATCTCTCTGGAGCCATGGAAGGATAGGCAGGAGGAGAGAAACTGGAGACCAGGGAGGAAGTGAGGAGACGGTTCACATGGAAGAGGATGAGACCTGGTACATGGCTGCGGGGACAGAGAGGAAGGAATGGGGAAGGGAGAGTCAGAGGGCAGGAAGATGGGGCCTGATGGGCTGTGGGAGGGAATTATGGGAGGTGGAAGGATGGGACCAGTGACTGGGTTGGCGGTGGGGCCATTTGAAAATGGAAACCAGGAAGGAGGAGAGCAGCTTTGGGGGAAGATGCTGAGCTCAGGGTGGGAGACATGACAGTGAGGGTACCTAGGAAAAGAATGCCCTCAGAGGTGTTGCTTAGGTCCCAGCAGAGGCTCATGGGAAATGTAGTTCTGAGTCCAGGGCATTGGCCAAGGAACTGCAGAGGCTGGTGGGAAATATCGTTTGAGGTCCAAGGGGGCCACTCTCCAGGAATCTGGTGAATGTTAGGGGTGGCTTTCACTTTGGAGTGCCAGTGACTCACTTAAGGCCACACTGTGAGCCAGGGCTACTACACACTGCCTGGATGGAGGAAGTCCACCCCTTCCCCAAAGACACAGCTCAGTACCTGCCTCCCTGTGCATGGTGAGGCTGCCCATGGTGGAGGAGCACATGGGCTCCACCTCTGGCTGCATCCTGGGAAGGTGGGTGAGGGATGTCTCAGGAAGGTGGCAAGAGAAGCTCTGACTGGGCCACCCGCCCCAGCTCCTTCTCCCCACCGCTGCCTCCTCTACCTCCTCTTTGAAGCCCAGGGGCAGAATTACAGAGGAACTGGAAGGCTGAGACCACGCGGAGATCTGGGTTCCCCTGACCTCAGGGACTCCCTGTGTGCCCCAATCCCTTCTTTCCCATTTCCCTGTTTTCCCTCCTATCTCTGTCTGTCTCCTAGAGTCCCTTTCCCCACCCCTTTCTCTCCTCCTCCCTTCCTCATTGTCTCCCCATCTCTCTGCCCCCCTGCCTCCTCCCCTCTGTCCCCACGTCTCCACCACTCTTTTGCTTGATTTCTCTGCCCTCCTCCTTCCTCCTCTCCTGGGCTCCATCTCTTCAGTCTCCTCCATCAGTTTCCCTGGCATCTCCCCAGGCCCCTGTCCCTCCTCGTCTTCATGGTTTTCTGCCTCTCCCTAACCCCATCACCCTCTCTCTGTCTTCCCACCTCTCCCCAGTCCCCTTGCCCCATATCTCTCCTCTCCTAGCTGCCTCCACTGCCCCCTTGAGCCCCCCTCCCCTCTGTCATCCCCTTTCTGTTCCCACTTGCCCTCTGCTCATCCCTGCCCAAGCCAGGAACTGGTTAGAAACAGACGAGATTCCAACAGAAACTGGGTTCTCTAGGGGGGAGGGGATGGTGGGCAGGGGGCCTGGTTGCCATGGTGCCTCCAGAGGGGGAGGGGCGGGGGCCTGGACTGCTGGGTCTGAGGGAGGAGGGCCTGGGACCTAGACACCTACGTCTGAGGGAGGAGGACCTGGGGCCTGGACTCCTGGGTCTGAAGGAGGAGAGCCTGGGGATCTGGACACCTGGGTCTGAGGGAGGAGAGCCTGGGGCCTGGACTCCTGGGTCTGAGGGAGGAGGACCTGGGGCCTGGACTCCTGGGTCTGAGGGAGGAGAGCCTGGGGCCTGGACACCTGGGTCTGAGGGAGGAGAGCCTGGGGCCTGGACACCTGGGTCTGAGGGAGGAGAGCCTGGGGCCTGGACTCCTGGGTCTGAGGGAGGAGGGTCTGGGGCCTGGACACCTGGGGCTGGGGGAGGAGGGCCTGGGGCCTGGACACCTGGGTCTGAGGGAGGAGGGTCTGGGGCCTGGACACCTGGGGCTGGGGGAGGAGGGCCTGGGGCCTGGACTCCTGGGTCTGAGGGAGGAGGGTCTGGGGCCTGGACACCTGGGGCTGGGGGAGGAGGGCCTGGGGCCTGGACTCCTGGGTCTGGGGGAGGAGGGTCTGGGGCCTGGACACCTGGGTCTGAGGGAGGAGAGCCTGGGGCCTGGACACCTGGGCCTGAGGGAGGAGGGCCTGGGGCCTGGACTCCTGGGTCTGAGGGAGGAGGGTCTGGGGCCTGGACACCTGGGGCTGGGGGAGGAGGGCCTGGGATCTGGACTCCTGTGTCTGAAGGAGGAGGGGGCAGGAGTTCTGGACTCCTGGGTCTGAGGGAGGAGGGCCTGGTGCCTGGACTCCTGGGTCTGAGGGAGGAGGGACTGAAGTTCTGGACTCCTGGGTCTGAAGGAGGAGGGGCTGGGGGCCTGGACTCCTGGGTCTGATGGAGGAGGGCCTGGGATCTGGGCACCTGGGTCTGAGGGAGGAGAGGATGGGGGTCTGGACTTCTGGGTCTGAGGGCTCCTGGGACCTCTCATGCTAGACAGAAGGGGTCTAGCCATGTAGGTGCCCATTCAGCATCCCTTTCTCTGGGTTTGCAGAGCTCTCAGCAGGAATTGTGGGAAAGGAAGCTGGACCTTCCCTTATTTATTTTGTCTGTCCTTGCAGTCTCTGTCTCTGTTACTTGTATCTCTGTTTCTCTCCCTCTCCACATCCAGATGGTCTCTGGACTATTTGTTGTTCATGCTTACTAAGTATTCGTTCTAGGTAGTGGCACCTTGATTTCCTCAGTGATTTGTTCAGTGGCGAGCTTAAGAACCAATCTAGGCCGGGCGCGGTGGCTCAAGCCTGTAATCCCAGCACTTTGGGAGGCCGAGACGGGCAGATCACGAGGTCAGGAGATCAAGACCATCCTGGCTAACACCGTGAAACCCCGTCTCTACTAAAAAATACAAAAACACTAGCCGGGCGAGGTGGCGGGTGCCTGTAGTCCCAGCTACTCGGGAGGCTGAGGCAGGAGAATGACGTAAACCCAGGAGGCGAAGCTTGCAGTGAGCCAAGATTGCACCACTGCACTCCAGCCTGGGCAACAGAGCGAAACTCCATCTCAAAAAAAAAAAGAACCAATCTAGGCTACGAAGTCAACCTTTGGACTTTTGCTGGACCTGTTAGAAAACAGGCTTTTTCCACTGTGGTTTTGGGGCTGGTCAGAACCGGGGTTGGAGCTCCCAGCGCCACTACATCACCATGCAGGGAGATAACTTGCCTGAGAGCAAAGACAACACGAGGGAAGCATAGCCCAAAGGTACAGACAGTTGGATTCCTGGAGATGATTGGAACACCTGGATCCAGCAATGCCTGAAGCCCTCATCCACCCAATAAACTTCCTTTTATGCTTAGGTAAATTTGATTTGAGATTCCGTTATTGGTGATTAAAACAGTCCAGACTGAAATAGTCTTACTCAGTTCTGGGGCCCCTGAACTGCTAGAAGACCCCCTCCTGGCATCTTCACATCTCTTTCTGTGCCATCAACCTGTCTTCCATTTCCAGCCGGCAATTTTATCTCAGCGGGATGGAGGACATTTTTGATTGTCTTGGCCGCAGGCACATCTGACCCTCACAGCCTATCTGTCTCCAAGTTCCATTCCTTTTGCCTCTCACCTCTCTCTGCTCCTTCCTCTCCCCTCTACTACCATAGCTCTAGCAGCCATTCAGACCTCATCCTCTCCTGCTGGGACCCTTGCCCCAGCCTCCTTTTTTGTTGGCTTGTTTTTGAGACAGGGTCTCACTGTGTCCCCCAGTCTGGAGTGCAGCGGTATGATAACAGCCTTGACCTCCCAGGCTCAAGCAATCCTTTGGCCTGTCTCCTGAGTAACGGGGACCACAGGCCCACACCACTTCGCCCAGCTATTTATTTTTAAGATGGAGTCTCACCATGTTGCCCCAGCTGGTCTCAAACTCTGGGGCTCAAGCGATCCTCCCACCTCAGCCTCCCAAAGTCCTAGGATTACAGATGTGAGCCACCATGCCTGGCCCAGCCTCCTTGCCGCCCCATCCTCCATTCTCTCGTCCTCACTCCTCTTCCCACAGGTAAGGCTCCAGAGGGGTCTTTCTGTGCCCAGCACTGACCTGCCCCTGCCCTGCTCACAGCCCTGCCAGGGCTCCCCAGTGCCTTGGACAAACTTTCAGCCTCTCACCTGGACTGAAAGAGCTGCATGATCTAGCCTCACCTCCCTCTCCCGACCTCACCCCTCCAAACATCCTCCAGCTACCCTTTATTAATTATTTTACATAAATAATCCCTCCCGCACATCCCACCTTATTCTGTCTCCACTCTTTCCATACGCTGTGTCTTCTGCCTGGAATGCTCTTCCAACCTTTCCCCATGTCCCCAAATGCCCTCATCTTTTAATAAGAAGCTCAAGTGCCCCCTCCTCCAGGAAGCCCTCTCTGACTCATCCTCCTACCAGTTGTGTTTTCTCTCTCCTCCCTCTGCCTGTTTTTTATCTGCTCCTTCTCCAGACCTCTGAACACTGCCCCCCACCCCATGCATCTTGCTCAGAAATTTGTTTCCTGACTCATCTCTGGCTCTCCAGCATCACCCCACACAGGGCTAGGCTTCTGGGAAGTCCAGGACACATGAGTTGAATGAATACATGATTATTTCCCACTAT
Source organism: Trachypithecus francoisi (assembly GCF_009764315.1). Classification (NCBI taxonomy): domain Eukaryota; kingdom Metazoa; phylum Chordata; class Mammalia; order Primates; family Cercopithecidae; genus Trachypithecus; species Trachypithecus francoisi. The sequence continues at coordinate 5,989,842 of NW_022681457.1, read as the reverse complement.
TTCTGGGACCCACACTCAGTAGCCCCTTAACCCCATCTGCCCTGTCCCTCCCGGTCTTCATGAGCCAACATAAGGTGAAGAAGAGAACATGGGCTCTGGCATCAAACAGACCAGCATCAAATGCTGCTCCCAGGCTGTGCAATGTCAGGCAAATGTCTTCCCCTCTCTGAGCCTCGTCTTCCTTACATCTTGCCTTCCTCCATCATTCTACCAATGCTACCTTCAAGGGCTGTTGGTGCTTAAATGAAGCAAGGTACAGCAGCACCCCCAAATCTGAGCCAGGCACCAAGGAGGCACCCAAAAGGAGGTCATTTCCTTTCGAGTCCTCTGAGTCTGCATCCAGCTTTGGCTGAATGTCTTTGTCTCTCCTCCTCTGCATCTCTCTCTGCTCCTCTGTGTGTCTCTCTTCTTCCCTCTGGGGTTTGGGACTCTGTGTCTCCATCTCTCTGTGCCTCCATTGCTCTCCGTGTCTTTATCTTTCTTCCCTTCTCTCTGCCTGTCTCTGGAACCCTACCTCATCTCTGTGTGTGTGTGAATTTGAATTTTGAGGGGGTTTGGGTTTTGTGGGGGTGGGGGGGTGTTGAGACAAGGGCCCAGGCTGGAGTGCAATGGTGCAATCATAGCTCACTGCAGCCTCAACCTCCTAGGCTCAAGCGATCTTCCGCCTTAGCCTTCCAAGTAGGCGGGACTACAGGCGCACACACCACACCTGGCTAATTTTTGTATTTTTTTGGTAAAGCTGAAATTTCACCATGTTGTCCAGGTTGGTCTTGAACTCTTGAGCTCAAGCTATCTACCTGCCTCAGCCTCCCAAAGTGCTGAGACTACAGTGTGTCTGAATTTGAATTCCTGTATCACATGTTTCTGTACTCCTGTATCTCTGTCTCTCACTGTCTGCATCTTTATCGATTTCTGTATGTCTCTGTATCTCCATCTTTCTCTCCCTGTCTTTCTCTCTGTACATCTGCCTCTGTCTCCATCACTCTATTTCCCCATCTCTGTTTCTCTGTCTGCATCTCTCTTTCCTTCCCTTTCTCTCTATATCTCTGTCTCTGCCTCCATCACTTTGCCTATTTCCCTATCTCTCTGCTTCTCTGTGTCTCCACCTCTCTATCTCCTTGCCTGTCTTTCTGCCTTACCTCGACTGACTTCCCTCTGCCACTCACTCCATCTCTCTGGACCATCCCTGTCCCACTTCCTGGCCTGGTGCCCAGTCTAAGACACACATCCCTGAATCAGCATTTTCCTCCAATTCCAGAAATACTGTCAGTACCACAGTGGCGGCAGGGATGGCAATAGCCCTGGCCAAAGGGTTTGTCTCCCACCTCCCCATTCTCTGTGTTTGCCCTCTCCAGGGGGAGCACCAGAAGAACAAGTGAGTCTGTGTTTACACACATGTGTGCATGCCTCTGAGTGTATCTGCATCTATCTCCAGGCACATTTGGGTGTGAATCTGTAGATATTTGTGAAAACTCACTCAATCAGTCATCCATCCATCCATCCCTTCATCTATTTCTCCATCATCCACCCATCCATCCTCTGTCTAACTCTTCATCTATCCAATCATCCATTCAATCATCCCTCCATCTGCCTAACCATCCACTCATCCCTTCCTTCATCTATTTCTCCAAAATCCATCCATCCTTTATCTAATTCTCCATCTGCGCATCCAATCATCCATCCATCCACCCAACTCTCCATTCATCCATCCCTTTATCTATTCTTGCAGCATCCATCCATCATCCTATCATCTACTCATCCATCCATTCCTTCATCTATTTCTCCAACATCCATCCATCCATCCATCCAGCAATCCATCCATCTTCTATCCATTCAGCCACTTACTCATTCACCCCTTCATCCATTTCTGCAGCTTCCATCCATCCCATCCAACCATCCACTCATCCACTCATCCATCCCTTCATCTATTTCTCCAATATCCATCCATCTATCCACCAGTCTATCTATCCTCTATCCATCCAGCCATTCACTAATCTATCCCTTCATCTATTTCTGCAGCATCCATCTATCCACTCTCACTCTAACTCTTCATCTATCCATCCAATCATCCATGTATCCACCCAACCATCCACTCTTTCATCTATCCATTCCTTCATCTATTCCTCCAACATCCGTCTTATCCATCCAGCCATTCACTCATCCACCTATCCGTCCATCCCTTCATCTATCCTTCTAGCATCTATCCAGTCATGCACCCATCTATCAATACATCATAGATTCATACATTCCTCCACTTACCCATTCACATGTTCATTGATTCATTCAACCAACCAATATGTATTGAGTGCCTACCATGTGCCAGGTACTGTGCCAGGCAGCTGGAAGACAGCTATGAACAAAACAAAGTGCTACTCCTACAGAGCTTGTGTGCTCGGCAGTCCTCAAGGTGCCAAACTCCCTCCTGCCCCCAGGTCTTACATGGGCTGTTCCTTCTCCCTGGAGCATTTCCCCTTCCCTCCCTCATCTTCACCACCTGGCTTATGCCCACTCATCCTTCTGAGCTTAGCTGAAAAGTCACTTGCTCAGGAGCTTCCCTGATCTCTCCCAAACACACAACTCAATGGATGTTCCTTCTTAGCATTGATCCTAGTATGAGGATCCTAGTATATGTAGTTATTTTGATTATTTTCTGTCTCTTCCACTAGACCATGAGCTCTTCCAACCCTGGAATTTTAGTCTATTTTGTTCCCAGCTGAATCCCTGGTGCCTAAAAAAAAAAAAAAAAAAAAAAAAAAAAAAAAAAAAAATGCCTGGCACACATTAGGTACTCAGAAAGTATTTCTCAAATGACTGCATGAATTGAGTTGAATGAATATGGAAGATTCTATCTCTGTCTCCTGGCTCCGTGTCCGGTGCTCTTTATACTGTTCTATCCTCCTAGCAGCAGTAGCAAACAAGTCCTCCAATGGGTCCTAGATGCAAACAGCATGGTGGCTAAAGGCAAGGGCTCTGGATTCAGATCCACTCCGTTTTTTGTTTTTTTCTTTTTGTGTTTTGAGACAAGGTCTCACTCTGACTGGAGTGCAATGGCACAATCATGTCTCACTGCACTCCAGCCTGGATGTAAAGGCACAGCCATCTGGGGGGATGCAAGAAAGCACAAGGGTGGGACTCTGGGCAGCCTCCATTTCCCCACAGCCTCAACTTCTGGGGCTCAAGCAATCCTCCCACCTCAGCCTTCCCCCCAAGCAGGTGGGACTACAGGTCCTCCTCTGCATCTCTCTCTGCTCCTCTGTGTGTCTCTCTTCTTCCCTCTGGGGTTTGGGATTCTGTGTCTCCATCTCTCTGTGCCTCCATTGCTCTCCGTGTCTTTATCTTTCTTCCCTTCTCTCTGCCTGTCTCTGGAACCCTACCTCATCTCTGTGTGTGTGTGAATTTGAATTTTGAGGGGGTTTGGGTTTTGTGGGGGTGGGGGGGTGTTGAGACAAGGGCCCAGGCTGGAGTGCAATGGTGCAATCATAGCTCACTGCAGCCTCAACCTCCTAGGCTCAAGCGATCTTCCGCCTTAGCCTTCCAAGTAGGCGGGACTACAGGCGCACACACCACACCTGGCTTTAGCCACCACGTCCGGCTAAATTTTGTAATTTTCGTAGAGATGAGGCCTCACTATGTTGTCCAGGCAAGTCTCGACTCCTGAGCTCACAGGATCCTCCCACCTTCAGCCTCCCAAAGTGCTGGGACTACAGGTGTGAGCCACTGCACCTGGTCCAGACCCATATAGTTTTTAATTTCCACTCACACTTTCCAGATGTGTGATCTTGGGCAGGGCACTTCTCTTGCTGAGCCTCAGTTTCCTCACTTGTCAAGTCCAGCTAAAGTTTAAATGAGCAAATGCATTTCATTTTTAGTTATGACAATACCGAACACTAGCCATTTTTCCTAAGCACCTTCCATGAATTTAATTTAACCCTCAAAATAACTCAATGAGATAGAATATGATTCTTTCTTTCTTTCTCTCGTTCTTTCTTTCTTTTTTTTTTTTTTTTTTAGACAGAGTTTTGCTCTTGTTGCCCAGGCTGGAGTGCAATGGTGTGATCTTGGCTCACTGCAACCTCCACCTCCTGGGTTCAAGTGATTCTCCTGCCTCAGCATCCCAAGTAGCTGAGGTTACAGGCATGTGCCACCATGCCTGGCTAATTTTTGTATTTTTAATAGAGACGGGGTTTCTCCATGTTGGTCAGGCTGGTCTCAAACTCCCGACCGACCTCAGGTGATCTGCCAGCCTCGGCCTCCCAAAGTGCTGGGATTACAGGCATAAGCCACCGCACCCAGCCAGAATATGATTTTTAAAAGTAGTGTTATCTGCACTTACAGAGAGGGAAACTGAGGCATGGAGAATATAAGTAACCCCTCCAAGGTTGCATGGAGATGGGGGCAGCGCTGGGATTTGAATCCCAGTGCTCTGCCCCCAAAGTCACACAACCAGTGCACTACGGCTCCCTCTCAATGCCTGGGCAGCCTTGGAATCTGAGCATCTCTTTGGAAACGTGTCATGGCAGCCTGGCAAGCCCATCTGTGTGCCCATCTCTGAGTGTGTGCATCGCAGCATGTCTCTCCTTGTGGAACAGGGCTACCTGTGGACCCTGGGCAGGCCCAGTAGGGTTCAAGAGTCGGGCCGTGAGAGTTGGCATCCAGACCTGCACTAGTGGTCTGTAGGTTTACACTCACGCATGCTTCCCTGGATAAAAACGCACATCCATCGGGGAGGGATGCAAGAATCCATGAGGAAGGGACTCTGGGCAAACCTGGGAGGCATTTCTGGGGGTGCTGTGGTAGGATAATGACTGCAAAATGCACACATAGGCAGCAGTAGGGGTAGGGTGTAACCTAATTAGAGGGAGGGCCCAAGATGCTTGCTTGAAGTTGTATTTGCAGAAGCAGCAAGCAATTTTTACTTTTAGTTACTTATTTATTTTGACATTTTTATTTCTTGCTCTAAATATTTATGTAATTATTCATATTTATTTTTATTTTTGAGACAGGGTCTCGCTTTGTCACCCAGGCTGGAGCCCAGTGGTGCAATCTTGGCTCACTGCAACCTCCACCTTCTGGGTTCAAGTGATCCTCCTGCCTCAGCCCCCCAAGTAGCTAGGACTACAGGCGTGCATCACCACACCCAGCTAATTTTTGTATTTTTTGTAGAGACAGGGTTTTGTCATGTTGCCCAGGCTGGTCTTGAACTCCTGAGCTCAAGCGATCCACCTACCTTGGCCTCCCAAAGTGCTACAGTTACAAGAATGAGCCACCGCACCTGGCCTGTTTATTCTTGAGATAGGATCATGCTTTGTTGCCCAAGCTGGATGGAGTGCAGTGGTGCAATCACAGGTCACTGCAGTCTCAAAATCCTGGGCTCCAGCAGTCCCCCCACCTCCGCCTCCTGCGTAGGCACACACCACCACACCCACTAGTTTGGTTTTGTTTTGGTTTTTTGTTTTGTAGAGATGGAGTCTCGCTATGTTGTCCAAGACCTCTCAAACTCCTGGTTTCAAGCGATCCTCCCACTTCGGCCTCCCAAAGTGTTGGGATTTACAGGTGTCAGCCCAGCCTTTGATTTTTACTTAGAGGTTGTATTTATTTGGATGTCACTGATTGAGAGCACTGAGGGGGCCTCCGAGCCACCTCTCCAAGCTATGTAGATCTAGATTGAGCTTGTCAAACCAAGGGCCTGAGGCCCGCATGCAGCCCAGGAGACTCTGAATGCGGCACAACACAACTTTGTAAACTTTCTTAAAACATTTTGATTTTTTTTGGTAATTTTTTTTCTTATCAGCTATTGTTAGTGTTAGTGTATTTTATGTGTAGGCCAAGACAACAATGCAGCCCAGGGAAGCCAAAAGATTGGACACCCCTGATCTAGACCTTACCCAAGGGATTTAACCTCCATGGGCCTCAGTTGTCTACTCTGTGAAATGGGAATGTCATAATTGCACCCAAGTGAAAATTAAATAAGAAAATGCTTTCAAAGCACTTAGCACTTCACCACTTATAGGAAGTGACAATTGCCATTAACTGCTATTAATATATCAGAAACTGTTACTCACTGCTTTAAGTACCTAGTCGGTAGCAATGTTTTGTCTACACTGACTGGTTTTTCAAACTGTGGATCCCTTAGGAAATAAGTTTATGGTGTGTATTTTGCTGACGAGGAAACGGGGCCTCAGAGCAAGAGGCGCACACAGGCAGGAGTTGGCCCAGGTGGGATTCAAACCCAGGTTCCTGTTAATACCTCTATCCTGGCTCTGGCACTGTACCTTTGAGTCTCAGCTTCCGCTCCCACCACCGGCCTTCAGAGCGGCTCAGGTGGGAGGGCCTGAAGTCCTGGGTTCCTGGGAAGAGAGCCCTGGGGTCCCTGGACTTCCATCTCTGTGAGATAGCGGGACGGAGACCCTGGAGAAGCAGCACGTCACGATCCCAGATCTCTGGGTCCCCAGTGTGGAAACCCACCCGGTCTCTGCTGCCTTGGTCCCGGGAAATCTCCCTGCTTCCTTGCTGAGGCCAAGTGATTTCGGCTTTCTTGCAGCGGATTCGGAGTGGGGAAAGGAGGGAGTGCAGGGGGAGGAGCCGCGGACCTGCGACAGTGGCGAGGGGAGGAGCCGAGCCAGCACCGCGGCGGGCGCGCGGGGCTGCGGCGGCGGCGGCGGCGGCAGCGGCGGCTCCGGGTGAGTCCGCTCCTCCCCCTCCCCCTGCCAAAGCCCCAGCCCCAGCCAGATCCCGGGGGTCGGCCCCGGCGCATGGGGGCGGGGTAGATGCAGAGGCGCGTGGATCTTGGGCCGGGGAGTGGGAGCGCTGCAGCCCTCTCTGGCCACCCCGGGGGAGGGGCACGTGGCCCTGGAAGGGGGTCCCGAACACCTGGGTGTACCCCACCCGTCGCCCACCGATCTCCAGCTCGGGGAAATCGTTCCCCATTCCGTGGCCCCTAAGGACTTAGGGCTCCGTGGCTTTTCGACGTCCTGGACATTGTTCCCCTCCCCTGAGCGTCTTGGGACCCCAGCATCTTAACCCCCCCACAACCTTAAAAAAAAAAAAAAAAAAATCCCATCGTCTCTGCAGCCGGGAGAGGCATTAAGGACTTCAACTCCCAGCAGCTCCTGCAGCGCCGGGTCTATGAAGCCGCAGCAGCGCGAGCGCGAGGCGTGCCGGGAATTGTAGTCTCTAAGCCCTTAACGGGAGCTGGGGGCCCTGAGGTGGGAGGGGGTGGCCCGGCTCCCAGTGGGTCGCCTGGGGTAGGGCAGCTGGCTCGAGCAGGACAAGATGTGACTCTTAAGCTGGGCTTTTTCTCTTGGCCTCAGCCCCCAGATCAGACTTCCCCTGTCATTACTCGGCGCGTGGGAACGAGTCCACAGTCCCTTGTCCGCCCTACAACCCCATGGGCTGCCGCCCGCCGCCGCCTCGGCTGCCACCCAGGACACGGCAGAGATAAGCGCAGGTGAGTGTGACCATGCCTGTCTTAGAGTCCTGGCCTTCTGCAGCACCCCCCGACACCTGTCCATCTGTGAGCCCTGGTCTGTCTGTTCCTAATTCCCCTGCATCCCCTTCAACCCATCTTGATGCCTGGCTCCGAGCCATGTACCACTAATTCCCCCTCTCCTCACATCCACCTCTCCTTCCTAGCCTCCTCTCATTTATGTGCTCATTGAACCTTCCCTTATGAACCCATGTCTGCCTGCCCAGCCCGCCTCTCTCCTTTTGTCTGTCTGTGATCTCTAGCCTTCATCTACTGTCCTTTATTTCCGCACCCATCCATGCTCCCATTCGACCGTTTCTCTTTCAAAGATATTTCTGCCCACACTCCTGCCTGCCCCTCTTCACCGTCTCTTGTCCCCTTGTCTCTCGAGCCCTTGTGAATTAATTACACCTCAGTTCATTCCTTGTCACTGTCCATCCCAAGTCTCAATCCTTGACTTTCCTTCTGCCTGCCTGTTCACCTCTTCATCTCTTCGGAGCCTCAGTCGGCCCTTCACATTATCTCTGTCTCCCCTCCCTGTATCTCTCCCTCCCTCAACTTGGTCCCCATCTCTGCATCTCCACCTTTCCACCTCCAGCTCCCACCGTACCTATTCACCTCCCATCTCTCTACCGGCATCCATCCTTCTCTCCCGGCCCTCCCTGCGTCTACCCCACGCTGGCCTCCTTGGTCCCTGGACCCTCCAAGTGCTTTCCTACCCTAGGTCCCTGCTCATCCTGTTCCTGCCGTCTAAAATGCCTTTCTCTGAAAGCTTTTCCCAACCCCGGTGCCACTGTCCCCCGCCTGTGGCTGGCTCCATGTCATCCTTCAAGTCTGGGAGAGCCCTCCCTGACCGTCCCCCTCCGAGTTCCTTTGTGACACATCCTCCGGCTGTGTCCTGTGGAGTGCTTCTCACAGTCAGTCTGAGAATGACAGGTTTGTGTATGTGTTTTTGTTTGCTTGTTTACTCTATGTCTCCTCTCGTTGGATTTTGACACCAGGAGGTCAGGGAACTCCAGGACCTTGTTCTCTGCTGGATTCGTAGCAACCAGCACAGCACGTAGGGTGCAGTTGGTGCTGGAGGGATGTTTGTTGAATGAATGAATGATGAATGGCTGGCACCTTGTCTGCTCATCCCTAACTCCTGTTCCTTCATCTGTGCAGCCCTAATCTTTGTTTCCTCATCTGTCCATCCCTTTATTTGTGCATTCTCATTCTTAGTCCCTTCACTGCCCTTCTCCGTCTCTTCCTCCTTGTTCATTTGTCCCTATTCTCTGTCCTCTACTCCATTCACGCCTATCTCTGTCCCCTTGACTTACCCAGTCCCTGTTACTATCTCCATCCCTAATTTCTGCCCTCTTGTCTGTCCACGCCTAATTCCTTTTCCTTGTCCATCCCTCTCTAATACCTGTCACCTTGTCCTTCTTCCTCAAATCTCCATCCCTAATCCATCTGCCCCTAATCTCTGTCCCCTTTGCCCATCCTTCCTTTGCTCGGTGTCTCCTTCCACCCTTATCTCCACACCTGCCCACCCTGCTCTCCCATTCTGTTTCCCATCTGCACCCTTGCCCCATCCCTCCCACACATAGGACCAGACGGCCACCATGTCAGGAGACTACGAGGATGACCTCTGCCGGCGGGCACTCGTCCTGGTCTCAGACCTCTGTGAGCTGGTCCGAGATGCTGACACCAACAACAGGTGCCAGGAGTTCAGTGACCGAATCCGAGGCTATCCCCGGGGTCCAGATGCAGGTCAGCACCCCTGCCTGTCTTGGCCAACCCCCTGCCTGCACTATGACCAGGCGACTCGGAGCAGAACTGCTCAGCTTTCCATCACTTGCGGGGTCAGTCCCTCGCAGAGTCTTGCCCCCATCCTGCCTGCTGCTGCCCCTCTCCCAAATCTCTGATCCAAGGAGAAGGAGCTGTGTGGTCCACTTTTTGAGTTTTACCCTGTGGGCCTCCCTCTGACTACCACCACCAAATGCCCCCTTCAGATATCTCTGTGCATCTTGTGTAAATCTCAGGCTCTTGAGTCAGACTGACTTGTTTGGGTTCAAGTTCCATCTCCCTTACTTTCTTAATAACTGCATGGCTGTAGGTAAGTGACTCTACTTCTGGGCCTCAGTCTCCTCATCTGGAAAATGGGGATAATAAAAGGGATGCTTCATCGAGCAGATGAAAGGCTTAAATGATGCAACACCCAGGAAGCACTTAGAACAATGCTGGGCACGCAGTGGTCATTCACTCAATGCTGGGATTCGCTTACTGGGCACCCATTGTGGTCTAGGCAGCACGTGAGGCCCTTTGCACATCTCAATGATTACTCACAGTGACCCTTTGTGGAACATATAATCCCCATTTTCAACAGAGGAAACTGAGGCTGAGAAGGGTGAAGTGACCTGTCCAAGGTCACACAGCTAGAAAGCAGCAGGGTTCTGGGAACGAGGGAACATGATGAGTGCCGTTGCCTGGATGAGGAAACGCTGACGAGAGGGAACATGTGCTGAGTGATTACAACCACGGTTGCACCTGCTGAGCCCCAGGGCAGGGCCTGGCTCCTCACGTGCAGGATGTCCAGGTGACAGTCATGAGGGATAAGGCCGAGAGAGCAGCAGTCACTTGCCCAGAGGCTCGATGGTAGCAGAGGCAGAATTGAATCCTGCATCGTCTAGTACAGCACTGTAGTTTGGGGGTCCTCATGACCACCATCAGCTTCAATGATTTGCTAGAATCATTGACTCACAGAACTCAGGAAACTGTTTTTGTTTGTCTGTTTGTTTGTTTTTGAGACAGAGTTTCACTCTTATTGCCCAGGCTGGAGTGTAATGGTGGGATCTCAGCTCACTGCATCCTCCGCCTCCCAGATTCAACTGATTCTTCTGCCTCAGCCTCCCGAGTAGCTGGGATTACAGGTGCCTGCCACCACACCCAGCTAATTTTTTTTTTTTTTTTAGTAGAGACAGGGTTTCATCATGTTGGCCAGGCTGGTCTCGAACTCCTGACCTCAAGTAATCCACCTGCCTCAGCCTCCCAAAGTGCTGGGATTACAGGCATAAGCCACTGTGCCTGGCCAGAAACTGTTATACTCATGGTTATGATTTATTACAGTGAAACGATACAGACTGAAGTCAGTAAAGGGAATAGGCACCCAGGGCAGAATCCAGGACAGAGCAGGTGTGAGCTTCCAGTCATCCTCTCCCAGTGGAGTGACATGGACAGTGCTTAATTTTCCCTGCAATGACGTGTGACAGCATGCACAGTCTATTACGAACCGGGGAAACTCACCTGGGCCTTGATGTGCAAGGTTTTTATTGGGGGCCAGTCCCATATACGTGGCTGATTGCTGGTGTGGCTGACTTCAGTCTCCAGCTCCTCCAGAGGTTGAGCCGGAGGCCTCCAGCATACATCACAGTGTTAGCATAGACTATGCCGCATGATCCAAGGCTCCAGGTAAACAAAGACACTCTAATCAGGCAGGACATTCCCTGGGCTTAGAGGTTCCCTCCCAGGAACTGATCAAGGGCCAAACCTTTCTTTGGACAAGGTGAATCTTCTGCTGCACAACTACACCACCTCTCCACGCCCAAATAGCTCCCCAGTCTGTGCAGACAGGAATGGCGAACCTGTCAGGGTGTGTGGGATCCATGTTCTCAGTTGAACAGGGTCTGAATCAGGCTGGCAATAGGGGAAAGCATCTGTTTAATTTTTCTCTGTAGTGACCCTGTTTTCTCAACTCACCCTGTGTTGAGGAGGCTGGTAAAGTCCTTGCCTCTGGTTTCTAACAGGCCTCCCAGAATGCTCAGTGAGTGTTGGTCACTTAAAAAGGAGCAATCTGGGCCGGGTGCAGTGGCTCACACCTGTAATCTCAGCACTTTGGGAGGCTGAGGTGGGTGGATCATGAGGTCAGGAGATTGAGACCATCCTGGCTAACATGGGTGAAACCCCATCTCTACTAAAAACACAAAAACAAAAATTAGCCGGGCATGGTGGCGGGCACCTTAGTCCCAGCTACTCGGGAGGCTGAGGGAGGAGAATGGCAGGAACCCAGGGGGTGGAGCTTGCAGTGAGCCGAGATCGCACCACTGCACTCCAGCCTGGGTGACACAGTGAGACTCTGTCTCAAAAAAAAATAAAAAGGAGCAGTCTGGCCAGGCATGGTGGTGCATGCCTGTAATCCCAGTACTTTGGGAAGCTGAGGTGGATAGATCTGAGGCCAGGAGTTCGAGACCAGCCTGGCCAACATAACAAAACCCCGTCTATTCCAAAAATACAAAAATTAGCCAGGCATGGTGGTGCCCACCTGTTGTCCCAGCTACTCAGGAGGCTGAGGCACAAAAAGTGCTTGAACCTTGGAGGTGGAGGCTGCAGTGAACCGAGATCACACCACCGCACTCCAGCCTGGACGACAGAGCAAGACTCTGCCTCCAAAAAAATAAAATAAATACATAAATAAATAAAGCACCCTAAGAGGGAGGGGAGAAGGAAACCCAGAGTTCTGCCAGTGCCTAGTATATGTCCCTGCAGGGCCACTTCCTCTCTCTCAGAGCCTGTTTTCTTATATGTAAAATGGTATACGTCATTTCAAAGTTATATAATGTCATAAGGTTTAATGTCACACACCACTATAGATTCACTGAGCAGTACAGGACAAGAAGGCATCCCCTTCCTGCTGTGTGTCCCCTAATGTAACTGGACACAGCCATTCCACTCAGCTGTCCTTGCTGGCAATGGCCTTCCTACCTGCTTCCCCACCATAACCCACTGTCTGTTTGGAGTAGGGATTTTCCCTTTCACTTTGCCAACACCCAGAAGTCCATTTCAAAACGAATTCCCATTCCTTGAAGGTCATTTCTGAAAAACCCCACTCCTTGTACCAATTACTGAAGAAGCCCAAAAGCTTTGGTTGTAAGAACAATTCTGTACTTGGATTTCTCTGCAAGGCATATCAGCACATATGTGGCATTCAGATTGTGTTAGCTATGGTGTTGATGGTGTTGGACACACATGGTGGCAGCAATAGGATTTATTATTCTAATAAAAATTCACATTTGAACTACCATTTATTGGGAAGCATTGAGGTGTGACAGCATCATGGTGAAGACCATGGGCTTTGAAGCCAGGCTTCTGAGGCTTAAATCCTGACTCTACCACCTACCAGCTATGAATTTTGAGCAGGTGATTACAGTTACACTAATCTCAGTTTTCTTTTGTGGAAAACAGGGATAAATATGTGGCTAACCTCATGTAGTGCCTGGCAGGCTTAAATAACCTGACCCCTATGAAGTACTGAGATATCTGGTATGTAATCATCCCTCAAGATATGTTTGTTATTATCTTCCACATGTGGTTTACCTTCTGCATTCCTTCAGACTACTAGAAGAGAGAAGAACTGATTTTTCCTACTTGGGAAATGGGAAATGTAAGGTTTAGAGTGGTTAAGATACGTTCCCAAGGCCACACAGCAAGCGTGATTTAAACCTTGACTTGCCTAACTGTGTCATGAAACTCTATCTCAAAAACAAACAGACAAACAAAAACAGTTTCCTGAGTTCTGTGAGTCAATGATTCTAGCAAATCAGTGCAGGACCTTGGTGCTACCTCACATGTTGTGTTCTCTTATAGAGAGGCAGCAAAGTCTAGTGATTAAGAGAATAAAATCTGGAGACAGACTGCTGGATTCAAATCTCAGATCTGTCATTTGTTACTTGTAAAACTTTAAACAAATCACTGAATCTCTCTGTGTCTCAGTTTCCTCATCTTTAAAATGATTATGTAGAAATACTGGGCTGGGTACAGTGGCCACATCTGTAATCACAGCACTTTGGGAGGCCGAGGTGGGAAGATTGCTTGAGGCCAGGAGTTCAAGACCAGCCTGAGCAACATAGCAAGATCTCATTTCTACAAAAAAAATTTAAAAGTTAGCCAGGTGTGATAGCAAGTACCTGTAGTCCCAGCCTCTTGGGAGGCTGAGGTGAGAGGATTGCTTGAGCCCAGGAGTTCGAGGGTGCAGTGAGCTATGATCATGCCACTGCACTCCAGCCTGAGTAACAGAGATTCCATCTCTTAAAAAAAAATAATAATACAATACTTACCTTGTAGAGTTGTAGAACATATATTAAGTAATACGTGCAAAGTGCCTGGCACTTGCGATTGCATGGACGATTGCATGGGGCAAATATGAAGGGTTAACTCTTCGGGGATAGCAGAGGGAGGAGGTACTGTGACCCCATCCTGACCCCTACCTCTGTCCTCATTCTCTCCAGACATCTCCGTGAGCCTGCTGTCGGTCATCGTGACTTTCTGTGGCATTGTCCTTCTGGGTGTCTCTCTCTTCGTGTCCTGGAAGTTGTGCTGGGTGCCCTGGCGGGACAAGGGAGGCTCGGCAGTAGGTGGTGGCCCCCTGCGCAAAGACCTGGGCCCTGGTATCGGGCTGGCAGGCCTGGTAGGCGGCGGCGGGCACCACCTGGGTGCTGGCCTGGGTGGCCATCCTCTGCTGGGCGGCCCACACCACCATGCCCACACCGCCCACCATCCACCCTTTGCTGAGCTGCTGGAGCCAGGCAGCCTGGGGGGTTCTGACACCCCTGAGCCCTCCTACTTGGACATGGACTCGTATCCAGAGGCTGCAGCAGCTGCAGTGGCCGCTGGGGTCAAACCGAGCCAAACATCCCCTGAGCTGCCCTCCGAGGGGGGAGCAGGCTCTGGGTTGCTCCTGCTGCCCCCCAGTGGTGGGGGCTTGCCCAGTGCCCAGTCACATCAGCAGGTCACAAGCCTGGCACCCACCACCAGGTGAGAGAGGATACTGGGCTGGGGGTCCACTCTGAACTTCTGCTCCTCCTCTGTGTCTCTTTCCCATCTATGGTTCTTATGAGTTCGGGATTTGGAGTGGAATCGGGGTATTGACTCTTGGATCTTAGGGAAAGAGGAGGGTGGGGCCCTAGACTCCTGGATCTGAGGGAGGTTGGAGCTATGGGGTCTAGACCCCTTGGACCCGAAGGAGTAGGGGACTGGGGGCCTGAATTCCTCGGTCCAGAGGGAGGAGACTGGGGACAGGACTTCAGGACAGGAAAGTAGAGGAGAATGAGGTTGGATCCCCAAGTCCCTGTGGCACAAGGCAATTCACTCCCTTTCACTCTAAGCCAGGACTGGTAGTGGGACCTGGAGTTCCGTCATTCATTATTCCTCAATATACCTGTAAATGTATATTGAGCACTAACATAAACTAGGCCTGAGCGGGGTGTTAGGAAAACACCGGACTCTGCCCTCCTGTTCCTCACAGTGCAGGGGAGGCGGCCCCCAGACTGGCTGTCCTGGTGTAGCTGGGCTGGTGAGGCAGGAAAGCGGCTCAGGGGACCACAGCTGGGAGAAGGCTGGAAGCTTCCTGGAGGTGGAGGTGTCTCAGCTGAGACCCGCAGGCTGAGGGAGAGTTAGTCAGGCAAAGAGGCAGGGCTGTGACCTGGGCATTCCAGGTGAAGGGAACGGCCCAAGCAAAGACAAGAGGAGAACGAGATCATAGTGCATTGTGGGGACAGCCCACACCAAGGGGACAGCCAGGGCACCATGCCTTAGTCACCAAGGCATGAGAATAAGTTTGAAAAAAAGAAAACTTCAGGCCGGGCACGGTGGCTCATGCCTGTAATCCCAGCACTTTGGGAAGCCAACGTGGCCAGATCACTTGAGGTCAGGAGTTCAACACCAGCCTGGCCAATATGGTGAAACCCTGTCTCTACTAAAAATACAAAAAATAATAATAGCTGGGCATGGTGGTATGTGTCTGTAATCCCAGCTACTCAGGAGGCTGAGACAGGAGAATCTCTTGAACCCGGGAGCCAAGATTGCACACTCTACTCCAGCCTGGGCGGCAGAGCGAGACTCCATCTCAAAAAAAAAAAAAAAAAGAAAAGAAAAAAGAAACTTGAGAGATGTGGCTACGCACACCAGACCACACGGGCTTTGAGTGCCAGGCTGAGGCTCTGGGACTTTGTCCTGAGGGCACTGAAGAGCCATGGGAGGGCTGTGAGCAGGGGAGGGGCAGAGTCATCTCTGGGTGTAGAAGGAACCCTGTGGGACCACATGGGGTGGGCTGGAGGGGGACACTGGAGGCTGAGAGTTCAGGAGAGGACAAGGCCTGACTGTGACCAGGACAGTGGGCATAGAGAGGAGAGACGGCCGGGGAGATTAAGAGAAGGGCAGAAGAGGGTTCAAGGAAGGTCTGTGTTATGTGGGGCATCGGGGGTCCATGGAGAAGCATCCTCGGTCACCAGCTTGAGGTCCAAGGGAGGTTACTGAAAGCTGGTGCATTCACAGGTATGGGCTGGAGCTAGCTTTGAAATGGGGAGAATGAGACTGGGTGCGGTGGCTCATGCCTGTAATCCCAGCACTTTGGGAGGCCGAGGCAGGCGGATCATCTGAGGTCAGGAGTTTGAGACCAGCCTGACCAACATGGTGGAACTCCGTCTCTGCTAAAAATATAAAAATTAGCCAGGTATGGTGGCACACACCTGTACTCCCAGTTACTCTGGAGGCTGAGGCAGGAGAACTGCTTGAACCTGGGAGGCAGAGATTGCAGTGAGCCGAGATCATGCCTTTGCACTCCGGCCTGGGCGAGAAGAGCAAAACTCTGTCTCAAAAAAGAAGGAAAGAAGGAAAGAAAGAAGAAAGGGAGGGAGGGAGGGAATGCCCCCAGATATCAATGGGGAAACTGAGGCTCAGAGAGCCCAGTGGCTCCCTCAAGCTCACACAGTGAGCAAAGGAGGGGACTTGTGGCCACCTGGCTGGGGGACGGAGGGAAAGGCAGGAAGGAATCTCTCAGGTCTCTGCACGCAAAAATCAGAGTCACTGACCTCACCTTGGTCTCCCCCACCCCCCTACAGGTACCCAGCCCTGCCCCGACCCCTCACCCAGCAGACTCTGACCTCCCAGCCGGACCCCAACAGTGAGGAGCGGCCACCCGCCCTGCCCTTACCCCTGCCTGGCGGCGAGGAAAAAGCCAAACTCATTGGGCAGATTAAGCCCGAGCTGTACCAGGGGACTGGCCCTGGTGGCCGGCGGGGCGGGGGGGCCCCAGGCTCCGGAGAAGCAGGCACAGGAGCACCCTGTGGCCGCATCAGCTTCGCCCTGCGGTACCTCTATGGCTCAGACCAGCTGGTGGTGAGGATCCTGCAGGCCCTGGACCTCCCTGCCAAGGACTCCAACGGCTTCTCAGATCCCTACGTCAAGATCTACCTGCTGCCTGACCGCAAGAAAAAATTTCAGACCAAGGTCCGGAGCAGCAGGCTGGACACTGGGGTCCCACAGAGAGGGAGCTAGGAGTCTGGACTCCTGGGTCTGAGGGAGGAGAGGCTGGGGTCTGGACTCCTGGGTCTGAGGGAGGAGGGGCTGGGGTCTGGACTCCTGGGTCTGAGGGAGGAGGGGCTGGGGTCTGGACTCCTGGGTCTGAGGGAGGAGGGGCTGGGGTCTGGACTCCTGGGTCTGAGGAAGCAGCAGCTGGGGGCCAGGACTCCTGGGTTTGAGGGAGGAGGTACTGGGCCTGGACTCCTGGGTTTGAGGGAGGAGGTACTGGGCCTGGACTCCTGGGTCTGAGGGAGGAGGTGCTGGGCCTGGACTCCTGGGTCTGAGGGAGGAGGGGCTGGGGTCTGGACTCCTGGGTCTGAGGGAGGAGGTGCTGGGCCTGGACTCCTGGGTCTGAGGGAGGAGGGGCTGGGGTCCTGGACTCCTGGATCCTGTGGAGGAGGGGCTTATGGGCACGGTGTCTGTCTCCTGTCACCCACCACCACCAGGTGCACAGGAAGACCCTGAACCCCGTCTTCAATGAGACGTTTCAATTCTCGGTGCCCCTGGCCGAGCTGGCCCAACGCAAACTGCACTTCAGCGTCTATGACTTTGACCGCTTCTCGCGGCACGACCTCATCGGCCAGGTGGTGCTGGACAACCTCCTGGAGCTGGCCGAGCAGCCCCCTGACCGCCCGCTCTGGAGGGACATCGTGGAGGGCGGCTCGGTCAGTGGCCCCCTCCCCTGACCTTCCCCTTCCCAGGGCCCTGAGCGCCCCCAGGTTGCGAGTCCCCTGCCTTCAGACTTCATAACTTCCTCACTTCTTGTCCCTGCATTTTTCTGTTAAAATGTATCACACTGGGGAAGATTGCAAACTTACAGGCAAGAATCGAGAATGGGCTGGGCGTCATGGCTCATGCCTGTAATCCCAGCACTTTGGGAGGCTGAGGCGGGCAGATCACTTGAGGTTGGGAGTTCAAGAGCAGCCTGGCCAACATGGAGAGCCCCATCTCTACTAAAAATACAAAAATTAGCCAGGCGTGTTGGCACATGCCTGTAATCCCAGACACTCGGGAGGGAGAATAGCTTGAACCTAGGAAGTAGAGGTTGCTGTGAGCAGAGATCATGCCATTGCACTCCAGCCTGGGCAACAAGAGTGAAACTCTGTCTCAAAAACAAAACAAAACAAAAAACAACAGAGAATGATACGATAGACACCCTTCCTCTCCTCGACGTCGCCGAATATTAGCATCAGGCCTGGATCCGATTTTCCAGCCTCCCACCCCCTTTGCCATCGGATGCCTTCCTGCCTCAACCCCATGACTTCTCCCCTCTCACCCCAGACTTCTGACCTTCCAACTTCCTGACTTTGCAAGTTCTGGACTTCTAGAAGCCCCAGTCCCTCTCTAATCTCTGAACTTCTGAATTTTCCCAACCCCTGACATGGGAACTCTTTCATATTCTGACCCTCTGTTTTTTCATGGTCCCTGCCCAAATCCTGATAGCCTGATCCCCCAGGCCTCCACCATCCTGGGATCCCCAGTATCCAGACACTCCCCAATTCTCCCAGCATCCAGATTACAGGGCCCAGTGGCCTCTTCCTTATTCCTTATGACCCCTGCCCTCTGACACCTGGTTGTCCCTGTACCTCCAATCCCTCCCCAGCCCCACTCTTAGTTTCTTGTTGTGTGTGTGTCCTGAGCTCTTCTGCCTCAACAAATCTCAGCTCCTCAACTCTACAGCGCCCCCACTCCAATCTGACCTGTGGATTCTACAACATTCCAGTTCTCTGCCAATCTGGGGTAACTGTGTGTGTGTTGTGGGGAGCGTGGCCTTCATATCAGGAGATGACTAGATCTCCTCAAGGTCCTTTCCTTCTCTGAGCCTCAGTTTCCCCATCTGTCCAATGACAGATGTCCAGTTGAGCTGGGTACCTATAGCTCTTCCTGTAGGCTTCTTCATGGTGCTCCCCCCAGTCTTCCTGCTTGGCCCCCCAAGCCCAGCCTTTGGGATTGAAGTGCCCAGTTCCAAGGTCCCTGTTCCCAGGGCCCCGTGGGTTCCACCAGCTCCTACTCCCAGTCATCAGCCGTGACAGCCCCATGCCAGGGCCTTCTCTCTGTATCCATGGTGGCCTCATTCTTGTGCTCACCCTTCTCATTTTCTCTCTCCATCATCATCACTTAAAGTTTTCCTCACTCATTCCACTGATTCGTATATTCTCTCTCTCTCTCTCTCTCTTAAGACAGAGTCTCCCTCTGTCACCCAGGCTGGAGTACAGTGGTGCAATCTTAGCTCACTGCAACCTCCACCTCCTGGGTTCAAGTGATTCTCCTGCATCAGCCTCCCAAGTAGCTGGGATTACAGGCATGCACCACCACACCCGGCTAATTTTTGTATTTTTAGTAGAAACAGGGTTTTGCCATGTTGGCCAGCCTGGTCTCCAACTCCTGAGCTCATCATCCGCCCACCTCAGCCTCCCAAAGTGCTGGGATTACAGGCATCAGCCACCGCACCCAGCCTTCATTCATTTCTTCAACCACTGTTTTTTCAGGAGCAGGGCCTGGGGACCCCAGACAGCCCTCGGCAGCTCCAGGTCTAGGTGGCTGGGCCTTGTGTCAGGGACTAGGGTTATGGGGAGGCACAGGAGGAGCTCTGCAGGGCTGCAGGGGAGCTGGGAGCTTGTGGAACGAGGGGAGGCTCAAAGGCCAAGGAGGAGATAGAGGGAAGAATGTTCTGGCAGAGGGGCAGCCTGGACAGAGGCCCTGACGGGAGTGAGTGGGGAGGGCTGGCGCAGTTGGGAGGCTGCAGGGCTGGGCCGGGTTGGTCAAAGCTCCCAGCTAGCTCCAGCATGGCTCCAGCCTGTGTGTCAGGGTTGGGGGCGGTCCTGGAAACTTCAGTGGAGGTTGATGAATCTGCCCTCTCTCAGGCTGGTTTGTATGTGTGTCTCTGCTCGGTCTTTGTCCCACTCTGTCTGAGTCAGTCTCTCTCTGTCTCTTTCTCTTTCGGTGCAGGGACGAGGATGTCTAAGTCTAGGTTTCTCTCTCACTCTCTGGTCTCTGTCCCTCCACTTTAATTCTAGGTACCTATCACTGTCTCTGGGTCTTTATACACCCCAACCCACTGTCTCTGTCCCTCTCTCTCTGGACCTCTGTCTCTCTCTGGGTCTTTATATATATATATGTCTCTCTTTCTCTCTCTAGGTCTCTGTACTCCCTCTCTCTAGGTCTCTGTCTGTCTGCCTCTGGGCCTCTGTCCCTCTGACTTTATTTATTTATTTATTTATTTTGAGACGGAGTCTGGCTCTGTCGCCCAGGCTGGAGTGCAGTGGCTGGATCTCAGCTCACTGCAAACTCCGCCTCCCAGGTTCACGCCATTCTCCTGCCTCAGCCTCCCGAGTAGCTGGGACTACAGGCGCCCGCCACCTCACCCGGCTAGTGTTTTTGTATTTTTTAGTAGAGACGGGGTTTCACCGTGTTAGCCAGGATGGTCTCGATCTCCTGACCTCGTGATCCACCTGTCTCGGCCTCCCAAAGTGCTGGGATTACAGGCTTGAGCCACCACGCCCGGCCCCCTCTGACTTTAGAACTTTGCCTGTGGGTCTATCTTTCCAGCTGCATCCCTCAGTGTTTTGGCTTCTGTCTCAGTCTATTTCTCTCTGTGTTTTTTCTCTCTCTCACCTTCTCTCTCTCTCCCCTCACTCATGCTTCTTCCAGTCTTCCCTACAGAACAAATAGGCTTTGATGGTCATGGGCAGCTGTGGCCAGGGAGTTACTGGGTCTTGGCCCAGAGTCAGATTGTTAAGTGGATGGGAAGCCTGAGCCCGGATGTCAGGGTGGAGAGCGGGAGGCTCCAATGGGAGAGAAAATCAGGGAGAGTTGAAGAGGGGCTGAGGCAAGATATCACTGACCTTTTTCCCCAACTGCAGGAAAAGGCAGATCTTGGGGAGCTCAACTTCTCACTCTGCTACCTCCCCACGGCCGGGCGCCTCACCGTGACCATCATCAAAGCCTCTAACCTCAAAGCGATGGACCTCACTGGCTTCTCAGGTGAGGATCCTGGGTCTGAGGGAGGAGGACCTGGCGTCTGGACTCCTGGGCCTGAGGGAGGAGGGGCTGGGGGTCTGGGGTCTTGGACCCCTAGGTCTGAGGGAGGGAATCTCTGTTCCTTGCTTCATTGCTGTTCCCAGACCCCTACGTGAAGGCCTCTCTGATCAGCGAGGGGCGGCGTCTGAAGAAGCGGAAAACCTCCATCAAGAAGAACACGCTGAACCCCACCTATAATGAGGCGCTGGTGTTCGACGTGGCCCCCGAGAGCGTGGAGAACGTGGGGCTCAGCATCGCCGTGGTGGACTACGACTGGTGAGGGGCGCGGCCCGGGCGGGGTCAGGCAGGAGGGCTGGGGTGGGGACAGGCCCTCCTACCGCCCTCCTCTGGTCTTTACCGAACCCAACCCCCAGCATCGGGCACAACGAGGTGATCGGCGTCTGCCGCGTGGGCCCCGACGCTGCCGACCCACACGGCCGCGAGCACTGGGCGGAGATGCTGGCTAACCCCCGCAAGCCCGTGGAGCACTGGCATCAGCTAGTGGAGGTGAGTGGGGTCCCACACCGACCCCTGACAAGCACCCGTGCGCCCTCGGCCCCTTCATCCATGCAATGAACGCCCTGCATGTTTATAAGCCGCATACCAGGCATCCTCGGTTTCAATCCCTGCTGTGCCAACTTCAGCCATGTGGCTTAGAGCCAGTTACCCAAGCGCTCCGTGCCTCAGTTTACCCACTAGGAAATGGGACTGTTGATAGTATCTTCTGTTAGGATAGAGGTGAGATGTGCTGAGTTAAACGTTCTGTAAGTGGTCGCTGCTGTTGTTACCCATGAGGCTAAGTTGAAAATAGAGGGGGCCGGGCGCAGTGGCTCACGCCTGTAATCCCAGCACTTTGGGAGGCCGAGGCGGGCGGATCCCCTGATGTCAGGAGTTCGAGACCAGCCTGACCAACATGGAGAAACCCCTGTCTCTAATAAAAATACAAAATTAGCTGGGTGTGGTGGCACGTGCCTGTAATCCCAGCTACTTGGGAGGCTAAGGCAGGAAAATCACTTGAACCTGGGAGGTAGGTGAAGGTTGTGGTGAGCCGAGATGGCACCATTGCACTCCAGCCTGGGCAACAAGAGTGAAACTCTATCTCAACAATAACAACAACAACAACAAAAAAGAAGAAGACGACGAAAGAAAGAGAGAAAAAGAAGGAAGGAGGGAAGGAAGGAAGGAAGGAAGGAAGGAAGGAAGGAAGGAAGAAAGGGAAAGAAAGAAAGAGAGAGAGAAAGAAAGAAAGGAAGGAAGGAAGGAAGGAAGGAAGAAGGAAGGAAGGAAGAAAGAAAACAGAGAGGAGAAACTGGGTGAGAAGATGGAGTGGGGTTTTTATTTGTTTTGGTTTGTGTTGTGTTAAGAGCAGGCTGTGAAAATTACTTGGTCATAGCATACTGAGTGGACATTTTTTTTTTTAATGGGGCCAGGTGAGGTGACTCACACCTGTAATCCCAGCACTTTGGGAGGCTGAAGTGGGAGGATCACTTGACCCCAGGAGTTCGAGGCCAGCCTGGCCAACATGGCGAAACCCTGTCTCTACTAAAAATACAAAAAGCAGCTGGGTGTGGTGGCGGGCGCCTGTAATCCCAGCTACTTGGGAGGCTGAGGCAGGAGAATCGCTTGAACCCAGGAAGTGGAGGTTGCAGTGAGCCAAGATCGTGCCATTGCACTCCAGCCTGGGCGACAGAGCAAGACTCGGTCAAAAAAAAAAAAAAGTCATTTAAGATCATCACTTGATCAGGAGAAATAATCAAACATGGCCATTCTCTCAGTAGAAAACAAGAAGAGCAAACAAGTAGATTTAGAAAAGTGTTATTGATAGATTTGCCTCCATTAAAAGCCAAGAAAGTCAAATTATTCAAATTTCGTCTAGGGTATATATGAAAGATTTAAATGTAAAATAACATTGTGAATTTCAATACATTTACTCTTCATTTTTCAGTATTTTTCAGCTAGTTTAGCATTCCGGGAAAAATAAATTTAGAAAAAGTATATAAAAACTTGGGCAGAGCACAGTGGCTCATACCTGTAATCCCAGCACAGGCCTTGGGAGGCCAAGGCGGGTGGATCACTTGAGCCTGGGAGTTTGAGACTAACCTGGACAACATGAGAGAGCCTGTCTCTACAAAAATAATTTAGGAATTAGCTGGGCATGGTGGTGCATACTTGTAGTCCCAGCTACTCAGGAGGCTGAGGCAGGAGGATCCCTTGAGCCCAGGAGTTTGTTACTGCAGTGAGCTATGATCTCACCACCACACTCCAGCCTGGGCAATGGAGCAAGAACCCCTCTCCTTAAACAAAAAAAGCAAGTATATAGGGGCACATACATTTCCTCTGGAATAGCAGTCTAATGTGGCATGAGACTGGCCCTTTTTAAAAATTTGATATTTTGTCCATCATGGATTTGTTTTGCATTAATTTTGATTTTTAAAAAATATTGCATTATTATTATTATTATTATTGAGACAGAGTCTCACTCTGTCACCCAGCCTGGAGTGCAGCGCTGCAATCTTGGCTCACTGCAACCTTCCCCTCCCTGAGTTCAAGTGATTCTTCTGCCTCAGTCTACCAAGTAGCTGGGATTACAGGCGTGTGCCACCTCACCCTGCTAAATTTTTATTTTATTTTATTTTATTTATTTATTTATTTTGTAGAGACAGGGTTTCACCATGTTGGCCAGGCTGGTCTCAAACTTCCAAGTGATCCACCCAACTCGGACCCCCAAAGTGCTGGGATTATAGGCGTGAACCACCGCACCTGGCCAATATTGCATTAAATATTATTTATCTTGATTGCTGCATTTGGGGCACACATTTACATTTAGTACCGGGTGAAACTTTCACCACATCACCAGATTGAGTCCGGCCCTGCTGTGGGCTTTTTTCCAGTGATGATGAGGGACCGAGCAGCTGGGCACAGAGCTCAGATTTGAGATTGGAAAAGACGAGGACTCTACTAAGGTGGATAGGACGGAGACGACTCCCTCCTTCTGTCATTCACTCATTCATCCATTCATTAATTCATCCCACAAACCTTCTGAGGAGTTTCTGGTGAGCCACCGCCCATGTTGGGCAACACTGGCGGCACAGAGTCTGGGCCCAGTCCTGACGCTGCCCATGAATTTCAGCCCCTCGTGCTCCCTATGGCCTCAGAAGATCCTTCTACACCCAGAGCTTCTCCTCCCCTTCCTTGCTCACAGCCCTCCCGTGGCTCCCCAGTGGCCCCAGGACAGAGCCTCAGCCCCTCTGATGCCATGCAGGACCTGCCGCACTCATCCCTACAGCCTCATCTCTCCTCGCATTTGCAGAGACTCCTCTTTTTTGTGCCTCCATTTCTCCATCTGTAGAATGGAATCGTAATACCATCTGTCCATCATTTCAGGGCCAAGTGAGAAAGCGCATCCTAAATAATGAAACAGGATTGACGTCTTCTCCTGTTGATGATTAGCGTCTGTTTCAAATCTCTGTCCCTCACTCCTGAACCTTCTGGACTTTCTCCTTTAGGAAAAGACTTTGACCAGCTTCACAAAAGGCAGCAAAGGACTATCAGAGAAAGAGAACTCTGAGTGAGGGGTAAGGAGCCTGGCCACAGGGAAGGGGCTGGGGGTGGAGATGCCTGAGTCTGAGGGAGGAAGGGCTGGGGGCCTGGACTTCTGAGTCTGAGGGAGGAGGTCTGGGGGCCTGGACTCCTGGGTCTGAGGGAGGAAGGGGCTGGGGGTGGAGATGCCTGAGTCTGAGGGAGGAAGGGCTGGGGGCCTGGACTCCTGAGTCTGAGGGAGGAGGGTCTGGGGGCCTGGACTCCTGGGTCTGAGGGAGGAGGGGCTGGGGGCCTGGACTCCTGGGTCTGAGGGAGGAGGGGCTGGGGGCCTGGACTCCTGGGTCTGAGGGAGGAGGGGCTGGGGGCCTGGACTCTTGGGTCAGAGGGAGGAGGGGCTGGGGGCCTGGACTCCTGGGACAGAGGGAGGAGGGGCTGGGCCTGGGACCCCTGGGTCTCTGGGTGGTGATGGAGCTGCAGGAGGTCGTGACGCAGTTCTCTGCCATTGCTGACCCTTCCTCTCCTGCTCCATCGTGCAGGTCTGGCCTAGGCCCGGGATCAGACCAGGCTCCCTCAGGACCCCATCCTTTCCTGCCCGGACCATGAATTCATCTCCTTGAAGCCATAACGTCCGAGCTGCTGGTGCAGGGCAGCCCTGGCCCTAGGCTTCCTACCCCTGGAAGCGAGAGGATGGGAGGAGGCCGGCCCAGCTCCTTCTTTCAGGGTGGGGGGCATTCAGCCTCCACGGTGTCTGTCTTTTCTTCCCTGGGGCTCCCCCTTGAGGCGAGGGGCCATGCATGTCTGGGGGACCCCTGCCCCCCAAAACCCTCTGTCTGTCTCTGTCACTTTGCTGTTCGTCCAAGACTTGGTGTCCCGACCCTTGTTCTTGCCATGAATGTCAATGAGCCGATCCTCTCTGTCCTTTCAGACACACACACACCTGTGTCCCCCCCTTCTGTTCGCCACACCCCGCGTCTGGCCGGTCCCCCCACTGCTGCTGCTATCAATGCCAGAATAAACACACTCTGTGGGTCTCACTCCACCTGGGCCTCCTGTCCTCTCTGAGACTAGGAAGCTGGATTGGAATATGCTGGCCCTGCAACAGACAAATTTGTGTTTCTCTCTCTGGGCAACTTAATGATCTCGCTGAGCCTCAGTTTATAAAAATGGTGTTAGCCAGGATCATTGTGAGTACAGAACACAAAATTCAACCCAAAACCATAAACAGAATTGAAAGACCTCTGTCCATGGAAAGCCTATGAACACAGAGGGACTTTAGGCATGGTTAGATCCAGGTGTCCAAGGGACTCTTTCACTTCTGCTTTCCTCGTTTCTTTTTGGATGGAGTTTCACTCTTGTTGCCCAGGCTGGAGTGCAGTGGTGTGATCTGGGCTCACTGCAACCTCCTGGTTTCAAGCGATTCTCTTGCCTCAGCCTCCTGAGTAGCGGGGATTACAGCCGTTTGCTACCATACCTGGCTAAGTTTTTGTATTTTTAGTAGAGACGGGGTTTCACCCCATTGGCCAGGCTGGACTCAAACTCCTGACCTCCTGTGATCTGCCCGCCTTGGCCTGCCAAAGTGCTGGGATTACAGGTGTGAGCCACCGCACCTGGCTATTGACTTCTCTCTCAGGTAGGTGTTTGCAGTGGCAATGAGATGGCCACTTGGAGCTCTAGGTGTATAATGCTGTATCTGTTATGATACGTTTGGCTGCAAAACAAACAAACAAACAAACAAAAACTTCTCCACCGAAAGAGCTTAAGTGAAAAGATTTTTTTCCATGTTTGCAAATCAGATTTTTCAAAGACAGTCCCAGAGTTGGTTCGGCTGCTCAACAACATTAGGCTCTGGTTGGCATCTCTGAGATTGGTGTTCATTCCTCTCCTGAGTACAAACTGTCTAGAGCAGCATGGTGTTCTCACACACTGGCATCTAAAGCAGGCAGTGTAGACAGGGGCCTCTCCTTCTGTGTTCCCCTTTTTTCCTCCACAGAATAATTCTCCTTATTTCTCTCTTGCCAGAACCCGGCTGTGTGGCTACCCCGAGTTGCAGAGCGGTCTGGCTAGTGAACATCTGTCATTTCCAGTCCCCATGGTGGGGTGCGGACTTTGCCTAGAGGAAGCATGGGGAGGGGAACTATAGTTGGGTAGGAAATTAACAGGATCTGCTGCCATTGCAAGAAATTAACAAGACTTGTTGTAATTGCCTTCAGAGCAGATCACTTCAGAGGAAACAATGTGAGAATCAGCTGTCTCTCAGCTGCTGTGTCATTCAGGAACAGGATTCTGATTGGTCCAGCTCAGACCTTGGAGACACCCCGGGCCAATCATTGGGTCCATTTTGGGCAGACTCTTGGGCCCGCCTCCTGCGTTTGCTGACTCCTCCTCCTCCTCCCCTGACCATCTTGCCGGGGATTGGTCCAAAGCCCTTCAGGACCTCATCCCTTTTTGCTGGAGCGATGAATTCATCTCCTGGAAGCCAGTAGGCCTGCACTGTGGCCTGGGCAGAGGCACTGGTGAGGCTGCTTCCTTCTGAGGCTCTGATGGAGAATCTGTTTCCCACCTCCCACCTACCTCCTGGTGGCTGCTGGCGATCCTTGGCCTTCCTTGGTTCATGGAGGCATCGCTCCAGTCTCTGCTTCTGTCTTTGCATTGCCTCTTCCCCTGTGTGTCTCTGTGTCTCAAATCTCCCTCTGCCTTTCCCCTATAAGGACACCTGTCACTGGATGTAAGAAACCACTCCAAATCCAGGATGATGCCGTTTGGAGATCCTTAATTACATCCCAGAGACCTTTCCTCTAAATAAGGTCACACTCACAGGTTCCAGGGCACGGGACATGGGTATATCTTTTGGGCGCCACCTTTCAACCCACTGTAACCGCCTTGAAAAACAGTTGATCAGTTTCTTATAAAATTAACACAAACTTACCATATGACTCAGCAATCCTGTTCCTAAGTATTTACCCGTGAGAAATAAAAACATGTTCACACAAGTATTCACAACAGTTTTATTCATAATAGTCCCGACCTGGAAAAGCAGAAATGACATGACTGTTCCTCAGTGGGAGGGTGGATGATCAAACTGTGGTATGCCCACAGGATGGAATACGACTCGGCCATAACACAAACCACCTGCCAACAGGCATAGCACCATGGATAAATCTCAGAAACATGATGTCACATGATATAAGCCAGACACAAGGGTACATACTGTAGGATTCCAGTTACGTGAAATTGTAGAAAGAAAACACTAATATGGGCCGGGCATCGTGGCTCATGCCTGTAATCCTAGCACTTTGGGAGGTTGAGGCAGGCGGATTACTTGAGATGAGTTCAAAACCAGCCTGGCATCTGTAATCCCAGCCACTTGGGAGGCTGAGGTAGGAGAATCGCTTGAACCCAGGAGGCGGAGGTTTCAGTGAGCCGAGATCACACCACTGCACTCCATCCTGGGCAACAGAGTGAGACTCCATCTCAAAAAGAAAGAAAGAGAGAAAGAAAGAGGCCAGGCATGGTGGTTCATGCCTGTAATCCCGGCACTTTGGGAGGCTGAGGCACGTGGATCATGAGGTCAGGAGTTCAAGACCAGCCTGGCCAACATGGTGAAACCCCATCTCTACTAAAAATACAAACATTAGCTGGTTGTGTTAGCGAGCGCTTGTAATCCCGGCTACTCTGGAGGCTGAGGCAGGAGAATGGCTTGAACCTGGGAGGCGGAGGTTGCAGTGAGCCGACATCATGCCACTGAACTCCAGCCTGGGTGACAAAGCAAAAGAAAAAAAAAAGAAAAAAAGGAAAGAAAAGAAAAGGGGGGAGGGGAGGGGAAGGGGAAAGAGAAGGGGAAGGGAACGGGCTAATATGTAACGGCAGAAAGTGGATTAGTGGTTGACTAGAGGCAGTGGCAGTGGTTATGGAGAGATTGATTACTAGTGGACACGGGGAATATTTCCGGATGATGGAAGTGATCACACAATTGAATACATTTGTCAAAATTCTTTGCACCTAAAATTGGTTCATTTAAATTCTTGTACATTGTTGCAAAATACACATAACACAAACTTTACCATCTTAGCCAAATTTTTTTTTTTTTTTTTTTGCGACGGAGTCTCGCTGTGATGCCAGGCTGGAGTGCACTGGCGTGATCTTGGCTCATTGCAACCTCCGCTTCCCAGGTTCAAGCAATTCTCCTGCCTCAGCCTCCAGAGTAGCTGAGATTACAGGCATGAGTCACCTCCCCAGGACTTAGCCAATTTTAAGTGTACAGTTGCATTGTTGTGCAATCATCACCCCTACTCATTTCCACTCTTTCCTCTTGTAGAATTGAAACTTTGTTCCGATTAAGCAACTACCACTCCCTTCTCTTCCCAACCCCTGGGAAGCCCGTTCCACTGTCTGGGAAATTCCCTATGAATTTGACTACTCGAGGTACCTTGTGTAGGTGGAATCATACAGCATCTGTCTTTTCACGACAGGATTGTTTCACCTAGCATAAATGTCCTCAGGCTTCACCCAAGTTGTAGCATGTGTTAGCATTTCCTTCCTTTTTGTTTTTTTTTTCTTTTTTTTTTTTTTTGAGATGGAGTCTTGCTCTGTTGCCCAGGCTGGAGTGCAGTGATGCCATCTTGATTCACTGCAAGCTCCACCTCCTGGGTTCATGCCATTCTCCTGCCTCAGCCTCCCAAGTCGCTAGGACTACAGGCGCCCGCCACCACACCCAGCTAATTTTTTTGTATTTTTAGTAGAGACGGGGTTTCACAGTATTAGCCAGGATGGTCTCGATCTCCTGACCTCGTGATCCGCCCGTCTCGGCCTCCCAAAGTGCTGGGATTACAGGCTTGAGCCACCGCGCCCGGCCCATTTCCTTCCTTTTTAAGGTTAAATAATTTTCCATTATGGGCCAGGCATGATGGCTCACCCCTGTAATCCCAGCACTTTGGAAGGACGAGGCGGGAGGATCACGAGGTCAGGGTGTTATGGGAATACATAATAACCTATTTATCCATTCTACTGTTGATTGACATTTAGTTGGCTTCTGGTTTGGCACAATCACTTATAGTACTGCTATATACATTGAATTTTAGTGAATGTATGTAGGCATTTCTGTATTTCTGTTGGGTATATACCTAGAAGTGTAATTGCTAGGTCCCAGGGTGTGTGCATGCTGTGTGAATGTTCACCTTTTTTTTTTTTTTTTTGAGATGGGGGTGGCCAGGATGGTCTTGACCTCAAGTGATCTGCCTACCTCGGCCTCCCAAAGTGTTGGAATTACAGGCATGATCCACCATTCCCAGCCTCATGTTCATCTTTAATAGACACTGCCAACCAGGTTTTCAAACTAATTTTCTCCATTTATACCCCCGCCATCAGTATCTGAGAATTTCAGTTGCTCGCCAACATTTGGTATTGTTAGTCCTTTCAATTTTAGCAGTTCTGGTGGGAGTGTAGCCGTGTTTTATTATGGTTTTAATTGACCTTTAGCCCAGTGCCTAAAGAAATGTAACACCGTTTCAAATAGTTATTGGCCATATGAATATGCTATTTTGTGAAATATCAATTCACACCATTTGTCCATTTTTCAACTGGTTTTTCTGCCTTTTTAAAAAAACAGGTTAGTAGGAGTTCTTTCTTTATTTTTCATATGAGTCCTTTGTTAGAATACATATTTTTCTCCCACTCTCTGGCTTGCCTTTTCATTCTCTCAACGGTATTTTTTGATGAAGATCAGTTTCTATTTTATTTATTTATTTATTTATTTATTTATTTTTTTTTTTTTTGAGACGGAGTCTCGCTCTGTCGCCGGGGCTGGAATGCAGTGGCCGGATCTCAGCTCACTGCACGCTCCGCCTCCCGGGTTTACGCCATTCTCCTGCCTCAGCCTCCCGAGTAGCTGGGACTACAGGCGCCCGCCACCTCGCCCGGCTAGTTTTTTTGTATTTTTTAGTAGAGACGGGGTTTCACAGCATTAGCCAGGATGGTCTCGATCTCTTGACCTCGTGATCCACCCGTCTCGGCCTCCCAAAGTGCTGGGATTACAGGCTTGAGCCACCGCGCCCGGCCAGTTTCTATTTTAATGTAGTCCAATTTATCAACATTTTCCTTTATAGTTAAGGCTCCTTTGTTTCTGGTTTAAGAAATAATTTCTGGCGAGACACAATGGCTCATGCCTGTAATCGCAGCAATTTGGGAGGCTGAGGAGGGAGGATCACATGAACCCAGGAGTTCAAGACCAGCCTGGGCAATAGCAAGACCCTATCTCTACTAAAACAAACAAGTAAATAAAAGAAATATTTTCTTATTCTGAAGGTTCTGAAGATACTCTATGATATTCTCTTCTAGAAGTTTTATTGTTTAACATTTGATCTACAACACATCTGGAACCAACTTTTGTGTGTGGTGTGAGGTAGAGGTCATATGACTATCAATGAGCTCAGCCCTATTTATTCAAAAAGATCATTTTTTGCTTCTCACTGCACTGCAATGTTGCTTTTGTCATAAACCAAGTTACCATATATGTGTGAAATTTTCCTGATTTTTCCATCTTATTCTTTTGGTCTATTTGTTTTTCCTTGCAAGACTATGCTGCTTTAATTATTATTATAATAAGCCTTGCTCTCTAGAAAGTACTCTTGCTATTTTTTTTGCTTTTGACAAAGGGAATTTGTTGACTTATAGAACTAAGCTGTATAACTAGCTTCAGGCATAACTGGATCCAGGCACTAAAATGAATCTTTAGGAATACAGCTCATTTCCCATCTGGGCCTTACTTTTCTGTATCTTGACTTCCCTCTCAGGCAGAATCTCTTCCCTCATGGTGACAAACAGGACCCACAGCAGCTCGAAGCTTCCATCCTATCATTTCAACAACCTAGCAGAAAAGGGGTACTGCCTTCCTGAATGGTGATACCAAAGTCTCAAGGTTAGCTCTCATTGGCCCAACTTGGGTCACATGTCCATTTCCATAGCAAGCATGTGTCTTAGTCCATGTTGTCTTGCTATAAAGGAAAACCTGATGCTAGGTAATTTTTATTTTATTTTATTTTATTATTTTATTTTGAGACGGGATCTTGCTCTGTCACCCAGGCTGGAGTGCAGTGGCGCAGTCTCGGCTCACTACAACCTCCGCCTCCCAGGTACAAGCAATTCTCCTGCCTCAGCCTCCAGTGTAGCTGGTACCCACCACCACACCTGGCTAATTGTTTGTATGTTTAGTAGAGACAGGGTTTCACCATGTTAGCCGGGCTGATCTCGAACTCCTGACCTACAGTGATCCACGAGGCTGGGTAATTTATAAAGGGAAAAGGTGTATTTGGCTTATGATTCTGCTGGCTGGAAGACTGGGCATGCAGAGAAAGTCTCAAGCTGCTTCCACTCTTGGTGGAAGGAGAAAGCAAGCAGGGATCACATGGCAATAGAGGAAGCAAGAGAGGCAGCTGTCAGCCTCTCTTTGACAACCAGCTCTCATGGGAACTAATGGAGGAATAACTCACTCACCCACACTCCCAAGGAGGGCATTAATCTATTCGTGAGGGGTCCACACCTGTGACCAAAACACCTCTCATGAGGACCCCATCTCCAACACTGGGGATCAAATTTCAACAATGAAGTTTAGAGGGCAGCCTGGCCAACATGGGGAAACCCCGTCTCTACTAAAAATACAAAAATTAGCCAGGCGTGGCGTGTGCCTGCAGTCCCAGCTACTCAGGAGGCAGAGGCAGAGGCTCACTTGAACCCAGGAGGTGGAGGTTGCACTGAGCCAAGATTGTGCAACTGCACTCCAGCCTGGGCAACAGAGCAAGACTTTATCTGAAAAAAAAAAAGAAAAAAGAAAGCTGATATCCAAAGTATACAAAGAACTAAAACTCAACAATAAGAAAACAAACAACCCAATTTAAAAATAGGCAACAGATCCAAACATACACTTCAACAAAGAAGATATGCAGATGGCAAATAAGTAAATAAAAAGATAGTTGGCCAGGTGTGGTGGCTCCTACCTGTAATCCCAACACTTTGGGAGGCTGAGGCAGGAGGATCATTTGAGGCCAAGAGTTTCAGACCAACCGAGGCAACACAGTGAGATTCCATCTCTACAAAAATTAAAAATAAAAAGGTCAGATGCAGTGGCTCACACCTGCAATCCCAGCACTTTGGGAGGCCATAGCTGATAATTCCCTTGAGCTCAGGAGGTCAAGACCAGCCCAGGTAATGTGGTGAAACCCATCTCTACGAAAAATACAGAAAAATTAGCCAGGTGTGGTGGTGCACACCTGTGGTCTCAGCTACTTGGAAGGCTGAGGTCGGAGGATCACTTGAGTCCAGGAGACAGAGGTTGCAGTCAGCAGAGACAGTGCCACTGCATTCCAGCCTGGATGACAGAGCAAGACCCTGTTTCTAAATAAATAAATAAATAAAATAATAAAAATAGAAGTAAAAAAATAGCCAGGTGTGATGGCACACACCTGCAGTCCCAGCTACTGGGGAGGCTGAAAAGGAGGATCAAAGAGTTGGAGGCAGCAGTGAGCTATGATTGCACCACTGTACTCCAGCCTGGGCAACAGAGACCCTGTTTCTTAAAATAAACAAACAAACAAATAATAAATAAAAGGTACTTGGTCTGGGCATGGTGGTTCACACTTGTAATACCAGCACTTTGACAGGCCAAGGTGGGCAGATCACCTGAGGTCAGGCATTCGAGACCAGCCTGATCAACATGGAGAAACCCCGTGTCTACTAAAAATACAGAATTAGGCGGGTGTGGTGGTGCATGCCTGTAATCCCAGCTACTCAGGAGGCTAAGACAGGAGAATCACTTGAACCCGGGAGGTGGAAGTTGCGGTGAGCCGAGATCATGCAATTGTACTTCAGCCTCAGCGACAGAGCAAGACTCTGCCTCCAAAAAAAAAAAAAAAAAAATGGTGCTCAACATCAAATGTCATTAGGAAATTACAAATTAAAACAACAATGAGATGCGACAACCACCTATTAGAATGGTGAAAATCCAAAGCATGAATAACACCAAGTGCTGATGAGGATGAGGAACCTCAGGAACTCTTATTCATCTCTGGCAGTAATGCAAAATGATGCAGCCACTTTAGAAGACAATTTGGCACTTCCTTACAAAACTAAACACTCTTACCATATATTGCAGCACTCATGTTCCTTGGTATTTACCCAAATGAGCTTTTTAAAAAATCAGTGGTTTTTAGGGGTTTGGGAGGAGGACAGGATGAATTAGCAGAGCCCAGGCGAGTTTTAGGACAGTGAAGCTACTCTGCACAATACTATAATGGTGGGTACATGTTGTTATAAATTTGTTCAAACCCACAGACCATAAAACAAAACACTAAAAGAGAAACTTAATGTAAACTATGGACTTGCCTCTCAATTTTGCTGTGATTTTAAAACTGAAAAAAACAACAAAAAAAACTATAGAATGTACAAAGTATCACACAAGGAGTGGACCTTAGTGGAAACTACAGATTTCAGCTAATAATAATGTATCAGTATTGGCTTATTAATTGTAACAACAGTAGCACAGTAACACAAGATGTTAACAGGGGAGATGGGGGGCAATGAACAGATGAAGGGGGATATACAAATTCTCAGAACTTTTCATTCAATTTTTTCCTGTAAACCTAAGACCATTACAAAAAAAAAAACTTGTTAATGAAGAAAAAAATCAGAGATAACAGATGTCACTCAGGCAAAAACATCAGGTGTCCATTATAAGGATCCAAGCTGCCCTAGGTGTTCACTCTAATAACAGTCTGCACCTTGGGGCATGATTATGGAGCATAGAAGGGATAAAGACGCAGGCCACGGTGGTTCACGCCTGTAAGCCCAGCACTTTGGAAAGCGGAGGCAGGCGGATCACCTGAGTTCAGGAGTTGAAGGCTAGCCTGACCAACGTGGTGAAACCTCGTCTCTATTACAAACACACAAAATAGCCAGACATGGTGGCACGAGCCTGTAATCCCAGCTACTTGGGACACTGAGGCAAAATAATTGCTTGAACCCAGGAGGCGGGGGTTGCGGTGAGCCGAGATCGCACCGCTGCACTCCAGCCTGGACAAAAGAGCAAGACTTCGTCTCAAAATAAAAAATAAAATTAAAAACCAAAGGCCAGGTAGCGATGGCTCACACCTGTAATCCCACCAATCTGGGAGGCCGAGGCAGGTGGATCACGAGGCCAGGAGATCGAGACCATCCTAACACAGTGAAACCCCTTCTCTACTAAAAATACAAAGAATTAGCTGGGCGTGGTGGCACGTGCCTGTAGCCCCAGCTGCTCGGGAGGCTGAGGCAGGTGAATCGCTTGAACCCGGATGGCGGAGGTTGCAGTGAGCCGAGATCGCGCCACTGCATTCCAGCTTCAGAGACAGAGCAAGACTCCGTCTCAAAAATAAAGCTACAAATACAAAAATTAGGCAAGTGTGATGGTGTGTGCCTGTAACCCCAGGGTGAGACAGGAGACTCTCCTGAACCCAGGAGGAGGAGGTTGCAATGAGACGAGATCATACCAGTGTACTCCACCCTGGGCAATAGAGCAAGACTCCATCTCAAAAGATACATTGCAGTAATTTAAAAACACTTATATTGGAAATGAAATTTCTTCCTGTCCAGTCCTCCCTTTATGTTTTCGTGTTATATAGGAAACAATGAAAAAAAAATTGTTTTCAGTTTTGCCCAGGTTAGCTTCGAACACGAAGCATCGCCTGCTTGTGTGCCAGGAAAACCAGACAGAGCCACCGAAGCTGCCGGAAAAAGTGCTCTCAATTCTTCCATTTGAGCTTCCAGGGAGCCATGTAGCTAATCACGAGAGGCTCACCCCTGACATCACCCATTCCCCTAGGGCCAGAGAGTGCCCTGCATTCCATGGCGCCCCTTAGCGGGAGGAAAGGGACCTGTATCTGAGAGAGAGTAGCCAATTGGGTCCGCTGACTCGGGATCCCGAGCCCTGTCCAATACTCCTCACTCCCCAACAGCGACTCAAGTCACTTTCCATCTCCACATCCCCAGTGCTTGAGGAAGAAATCCCGCTAAGAGAGAAATACGAGAAAGGTAGGGAAGATCCAAATTTCCAGGCATCCAATTTATACAAGTCTTGACTCGCCAGGCATCCAATCAGAGTGGTGGATCCAACGAACTGGAGCAAGTATCCAATTAGGTAGGGCACGGTTGCCATGATGACAGGAGTCTCTATAGGGTTTCCAGGGTCAGTGAGCTCTAGCGCGGAGCGCCCCCTGACGCTTGGCAAGGCGTGGCCGTCTACTCCATTAAGCGCGCGCTGGTCGAAGGCAGCCAACAAGGCAGGGACAAGCCTCCGTGACGTCACTAGTTGCCGAGCTGGCCGCCGGAGCGTGTGAGCTCGCGCGTAAGTTCCCGTGAGCTCCCGCGAGTCTGCAGGCCGGCCGCGCGCACAGTTCCAGAGCGGTGATTGGGACGCATGCGCTGATGCTCCCGACTGTCTTTCTAATTCTGAAGGCAGAGATAAAGGGCGGGAAAGGGCGTGAGGGGAGGAGAGACGAGGCGAAGGGCTCGAGGTTCTAAGGAGATGGTCAGACTGACTAATGGACCTCGACATGGCCCCTGTGCCCCAGGAAGGGCCTAGAAGAGGATGTGTTCCCCTAGAAAACAGAGACTGAGTGGAGGAAACGGCTTCCAGGGGCAGAGCCCCCAACACACACAAATCCAGAGGAGCAGAGGACGATTCGGAGAAGGAAGGAAAGATGCTGGGAAGGAGCTAGGGATAAGAGGAAGAGAAGGAGACGGGGAAGGGCCCTCAGGCGAGGGAGACAGGGCCTCTGACCAGGAGCGACAAGAGGGAGTGTGACAGAGACGGAGGGGACAGAAAAAGACTCCACAGCCACAGGTGGAGCGCCCGACGGCACAGGGGACTGAGGCAGGGGATGAGGATGGCGACAGGACTGGGAGAAGACAGCAGCAAGGACAGTGCAGAAGTGGGATCAACAGCGAAAAAGAGGATACAGTCCGAGGCAAAGGGGGGAGGACCAGAGAGAGAAGACAGTGAATCAGATGGGAGCAAACTAGAGAGGGGACGGAGACAAAGATCCCAAGGGCCAGGACAGAGATCAAGGAGTCTAAGAAAGATGGGAGAGACTGCCGGGTGCGGTGACACCCTGTAATCCCAGCACTTTGGGAGGACAAGGGGGAAGATCTCTTGAGGCCAGAAGTTCGAGACCAGCCTCGTTAACATGGTGAAACTCCATCTCTACTAAAAATGCAAAAATTAGCTGAGTGCGGTGGTGTGTGCCTGCAATCCCAGCTACTCGGGAGGCTGAGACAGGAGACTCACTTGAACCCAGGTGGCGGAGGTTG
This sequence comes from Trachypithecus francoisi, assembly GCF_009764315.1. Lineage (NCBI taxonomy): Eukaryota > Metazoa > Chordata > Mammalia > Primates > Cercopithecidae > Trachypithecus > Trachypithecus francoisi. The sequence continues at coordinate 5,953,151 of NW_022681457.1, read as the reverse complement.
CAGTGAGCCGAGATCACACCACTGCACTCCTGCCTGGGCAACAGAACAAGACTCTGTCTCAAATATATATACACACACGTGTATATATATGTGCATATATACATATATACATATATATATGAAGACATCCTCCCTTTATGTTTTGTTATATATGGAAAAATAAAAGTTTTTTTTAAATTTTTTAATCACTGTTGACCAGGTTGGCCTCGAACGTGTAGCCTCGCCTCCCCGAGTGCCAGGGCAACCGGTCTAAGCCACCGCGGCTCCTGAGGTCTGCGACCCCTTTCTTCCCTTTGGTCTTACGCAGAGCAATGTAGCCAATCACGAGAGGCTCACCCCTGACGTCACCCAGTCCCCTGGGCCAGAGAGGGCCCTGCATTCCATAGCACCCCTTGGAGGGAGGAAAGAGCATTCAATTGGGTCCGCTGAGAGATAGCATTCAATTGGGTCTGCTGACTCGGACCGAGTTCCCATGCTGTGTCCAACACCTCTCACTCCCACACGGAGACTCAAGTGTTCAACACCTCTCACTCCCACACGGAGACTCAAGTTACTTTCCATCTCCACATCCCCAGTGCTTAAGGAAGAAATCTGGCTAAGAGAGAGAATTGGGAAAGGTAGGGAAGATCCAAATTTCCAGGCATCCAATTATATACAAGCCTTGACTGGCCAGGCATCCAATCAGAGTGGTGGATCCAACTAACTGGAGCAGGTATCCAATTAGGTAGGGCAGGGTTGCCATGATGACGCGAGTCTCTATTATAGAGTTCCCAGGGTCTGCGAGCTCTAGCGCCGAGCGCCCCCTGGCGCATGGCAAGGCGTGGCCGTCTACTCCAGCAAGCGCGCCCTGGTCGAAGGCAGCCAATAAGGCAGGGACAAGCCTCCGTGACGTCACTAGTTGCCGAGCTGGCCGCCGGAGCGTGTGAGCTCGCGCGTGAGTTCCCGTGAGCTCCCGCGAGCCTGCAGGCCGGCTGCGCGCACCTGTTCCAGAGTGGTGATTGGGGCGCATGCGGTGATGCTTCCGACTTTTTTTTTTTCTTTTTCTTTTTTTTTTTAATTCTGAAGGCGGAGATAAAGCGCGGGAAAGGGTGTGAGGGGAGCCTAGGCGAGGCGAAGGGCTCGAGGTTCTAAGGAGATGGTCAGACTGACTGATGGACCTCGAGATGGCCCCTGTGCCCCAGGAAGGGCCTAGAAGAGGATGTGGCCCCCTAGAAAACATCCAGAGACTGAGTGGAGGAAACAGCTCCCAGGGGCAGAGCCCCCAAGAGGCACAAACCCAGAGGAACAGGGGACGATTGGTAGAAGGAAGGAAAGACGCTGGGAAGGAGCCTGGGATGACAGGAAGAGAAGGAGACGGGGAAGACCCCTGAGGCGAGGGAGACAGGGCCTCCGACCAGGAGCGACAAGAGGGGTTGTGACAGAGACGGAGGGGACAGAAAAAGACTCTACAGTCACCAGTGGAGTGCCCAACGGCACAGGGGACTGAGGCAAGGGATGGGGATGGCAACAGGACTGAGAGAAGATAGCAGTGAGGACAATGCAGAAGTGGGATCAACAGCGACAATACAGTCCGAGGCAAAGGGGAGAGGACCAGAGAGAGAAGACAGTGAATGGGATGGGCACGAACTAGAGAGGGGACGAAGACAAAGATCTCAAGGGCCAGGACAGAGATCAAGGGGTCTAAGAAAGATGGGAGAGATGGCCCGGCGTGGTGACACACCCGTGTAATCCCAGCACTTTGGGAGGACAAGGAGGAAGATCTCTTGAGGCCAGAAGTTCAAGACCAGCCTCATCAACATGGCCGTCTCTACTAAAAATACAAAAATTAGCTGGGTGCAGTGGCGTGCGCCTGTAATCCCAGCTACTCGGGAGGCGGAGACAGGAGACTGGCTTGAATTCAGGAGGCAGACGTTGCGGTGAGCCAAGACCACACGACTGCACTCCAGCCTGGGGAAGAGAGCACACTACTGCACTCCAGCCTGGGGAACAGAGCAAGGCTCTGTCCCAAAAAGAAAAAAAAAAAAGATATATTGAAGTAATTTAAGAACACTTAGGAAGACGCCATTTCTTCCTATGAAAACATTCTCCCTTTATGTTTTGTGGTTATATACGGAAAAATAAAAAAATTTTTTTTCAATCAATGTTGACCAGGTTGGCATTGAACATGTAGCCTCGCCTCCCTGAGTGCCAGGGCAACCGGCCTGAGCCACCGTGGCTCCCGGGACCAAGGCTCTCCTTTATTGCCTTTAGTCTTACCCAGAGCGATGTAGCCAATCACGGGAGGCTCACCCCTGACGTCACCCAGTCCCCAGGGCCAGAGAGGGCCCTGCATTCCATGGCACCCCTTGGAGGGAGGAAAGGGACCTGTATCTGAGAGACAGCATTCAATTGGCTCTGCTGATTCGGGCCGGGTTCCCGTGCCGTGTCCAACACCCCTCATTTCCACACGGAGACTCAAGTTACTTTCCATCTCCACATCCCCAGTGCTTGAGGAAGATATCCGTAAGAGAAATGCGAAAGGTAGGGAAGATCCAAATTTCCAGGGATCCAATTATATACAGGCCTTGACTTACCAGGCATCCAATCAGAGTAGTGGATCCAACGAACTGGAGCAGGTATCCAATTAGGTAGGGCAGGGTTGTCACGAGGACACGAGTCTCTATAGGGTTCCCAGGGTCAGTGAGCTCTATCGCGGAGCGCCCCCTGGCGCTTGGCAAGGCGTGGCCGTCTACTCCAGCAAGCGTGCGCTGGTCGAAGGCAGCCAATAAGGCAGGGACAATCCTCCATGACATCACTAGTCGCCGAGCCCACGGCCTCAGCGTGCGAGCTCGCGCGTGAGTTCCCGTGAGCTCCCGTGAGCCTGCAGGCCGGCCGTGCACACTGTTCCAGAGTGGTGGCGCATGCGCGCATGCTTCCGACTGTCTTTTTTTTTAAATTCTGAAGGGAGAAATAAAAGGCGGGAAAGGGCGTGAGGCGAGGCAAGGTAAGGCGAGAGTTTCGAGGTTCTAAGGAGATGGTCAGACTGATGGACCTCGAGGTGGCCCCTCTGCCCCAGGACAGGCCTAGAAGAGGATGTGGCCCCCTAGAAAACATCCAGAGACTGAGTGGAGGGGCAGAGCCCCCAACAGGTGCAAACCCAGAGGAGCAGAGGACGATTGGTAGAAGGAAGGAAAGACGCTGGGAAGAAGCCTGGGATGACAGGAAGAGAAGGAGACGGGGAAGACCCCTGAGGCGAGGGAGACAGGGCCTCTGACCAGGAGCGACAAGAGGGGTTGTGACAGAGACGGAGGGGACAGAAAAAGACTCCACGGTCACAGATGGAGCGCCCGGTGGCACAGGGGACTGAGGCAGGGGATGGGGATGGCGACAGGACAAGGAGAAGACAGCAGCAAAGACAGTACAGAAGTGGGATCAACAGCGACGAAGAGGATACAGTCCGAGGCAAAGGGGAGAGGACCAGAGAGAGAAGACGGTGAATCAGATGGGAGCAAACTGGAGACGGGACGGCGACAAAGACTCCAGGTGCCAGGAGAGAGATCACCAGGTCTAAGAAAGACGGGAAAGAAGACCGGGCACGGTGGCTCACACCTGTAATCCCAACACTTTGGGAGGTCCAGGTAGGAGGATCACTTAAGGCCAGAAGTTCGAGATCATCCTGGCCAACATTGTCATACCCCCATCTCTACTAAAAATACAAAAATTAGGCGGGCCTGGTGGCGGGCACCTGTATTCCCTGCTACTCGAGAGTCCCAGCTACTCGAGAGGCTGAGGCAGGAAGGAGAATTGCTTGAACCCGGGAGGCAAAGCTTGTAGTGAGCTGAGGTTGCGTCACTGCAATCCAACCTGGGTGACAGGGTGAGACTCCAAGAGAAAAAACAAAACAAAACAAAAGAAACAAAGAGAGCAAGCGAGGAGGGGAGAGAGAGAGAGAGAGAAGAGGAAGAAGAAGGAGGAGGAGGAGGAGAAGGAGGAGGAGGAAAGAAAAGAAAGGAGGAAGATGGGAGAGAGACCAAGAGGACAGTAATAGAAACAGGGAGGACTGTGACAGAAGGGACAGAGACTAAGGGATAGTGATAGGGGAGAAAGAGATAAGGGGATGTGGCAGACATAGAGAAGGTGACAGCCATAGAGACAGAGAAGACAGAGACCCAGAGGCTATAAAGATGTAGTGGACAGTGATAGAGAGATGGCAGAGATAACAGAAGTGATACAGGGAAAAGTGACAAAAATGGAGATGGTACCAGAGACAAAGTTGGAGGCAACAGCGAGTGAGGCAAAGAGAACAAACTCAAATGGATTGGGCAGAGATAATGGTGTCAATATCAGAGATTCAAGAAACAATACTAGATTAGGAGTGCACAGAGGGGACCGAGAGCTGGTGGCAAATAGCAAAGACAGGCCGGGCACGGTGGCTTATGCCTGTAATCCCAGTACTTTGGGAGGCGGAGGTGGGCAGATCACTTGAGGTCAGGAGTTCAAGACCAACCTGGCCAACATGGCAAAACCCTGTCTCTACAAAAAAACATATAAAAGTTAGCTGAGCACAGTGTTGTGCGCCTGTAGTCTCTGCTATTCAGGAGGCTGAGGCAGGAGGATCACTTGAGCCAGGGACATCAAGGCTGCAGTAAGCTATGATGATGCCACTGCCCTCCAATGTGGGCAACAAAGGGAGATCTTGTCCCTACAAAAAAATGTTTAAAATTAGCCAGGCGTGGTAATGGTGGTGCATGCACATCTGTGGTCCTAGCTACCTGGGAGGCTGAGGTGGGAGGATCACTAGAGCCTTCAAGTTGGAGGCTGCAGTGAGTGGTGTTCGTGCCACTGCATTCCAGCCTCGTCTGGGCAACAGACTGAGACTCTGTCTCAAAAAAAAAGAAAAAGAAGAAAGAGAGAGGGAGGGAGGGAAAGAAAGAGAGAGAGAAAAAGAAGAAGAAAAAAGAAAAGAGAAAGAAGAGAGGAGAGAGCAAGGAGAGAAGTGGAACAGAAGTTGAGGGGACAGAGACGGAGATAGAAGGTAGAAGTCAGAGAAAGAGGCTCTGACAGAAATAGAGGAGACAAGCTGAGCAAGGGACAGAGATGGAGGATTCAGAGTGGGAGGAGACAGAGCCAGAGGGAACGGCAACAGAATGCACAGACTGAGTGGAGGGCAGTCATGGTGATGCTACCAGGATGAGCATAACAGAGCCCATTCAATGACAGAGGTGCAGATATAGAGGCAGAGAGCGTGATGTCAGACAGAAGGGATGGTAACATAAAAAAGGGGTGATACAGAAAGAAAAAGCATGAGGCAAGACGGGGGTAGGGGGTAGATGGACGATGGCTTGTCAGACATCCTACAGCTAGAGATTAGGGGTGTGGGCAGAGTCAGAAACAGAATTGTATCTTACAGGGGAGGAGAGTGACAGGAAGAACATGATCGAGACCCACCAGAGAAAGATAAGGACACAGAGACTGAGTCACAGAGATGAATAGAGAGAAAGGGCAAAGAAAGGAAATGCGAGGGTCAGAGCTGTCTGAGATTTGGTAAGGGATGAGGACAAAAGCCAAGATGGGCAGACTGAGCAAAGACCCAGAGAGCATGACAGGGACCCACAAACCCGTGGGCAGCTGAGACCTGCCACTCCCCTCAGTACCTAAACCTGGGAAGTACTGAAAGCCAAGAATGCTTGAGGTTCTTTCTGCCAGTCTGGTTAAGTTGTGACCTTGATTTGGAATTGTGATTTGAAAGATCTTGACACCGGTTCTAGATCTGTGACCATGTTTCTGAATCCCCCAGTCCTCTTTCTTTGGCCCACAGTGGCCATGGCACAAAGCAGTAAGCAAAATCATTCTTTTTTCATTCATTCATTCAACAACCATTGAGTATTCACTATGTGCCAGGCATTATTCTGGGTGCCAGGGAGACGACAGCAGCAAACAAAGTACATGCACCCATGCAGCTTTCAGCCTAGATGGTGGACAAATAAATATATAATGTCAAGTAGTGTTAAGTGCTAAGAAGAGAAATTAAGCAAAGATGAGAGGACAGAGTAATTGAGGTTGCTGATAATGGCAGGCTAGGTTATTCAGACCAACATTCCCACTAAAAGCAACTAAAAATGCTGGATGCATTTTTTTAAATCCTGAAAGCATTGCCCTGGCACAGTGGCCTGTGCCTGTAGTTCCAGCTACCTAGGAGGCTGAGGCAGGAGGACCCCTCGAGGCCAGGAGTTCGAGGCTTAGTGCACAGTGAATATGCTTGTGAATAGCCACTGCATTCCAGCCTGGGTAAGACCCTGTCTCTAAAAGAATTTCTGAGCCGGGCGTGGTGGCTCAAGCCTGTAATCCCAGCACTTTGGGAGGCCGAGACGGGCGGATCACGAGGTCAGGAGATCGAGACCATCCTGGCTAACACGGTGAAACCCTGTCTCTACTAAAACTACAAAAAATTAGCTGGGCATGGTGGCAGGCGCCTGTAGTCCCAGCTACTCGGGAGGCTGAGGCAGGAGAATGGCATAAACCCGGAAGGCAGAGCTTGCAGTGAGCTGAGATCCGGCCACTGCACTCCAGCCTGGGTGACAGAGCGAGACTCCGTCTCAAAAAAAAAAAAAAAGAATTTCTGTGACTTAAAAAAAAACAAAACAAAACACTGAAGGCTCACAGGATTTATCAGGCTGTAACTGATACAAAATTGGGAACTCAGAGAAGTAATCAGAGTACTTCTACCCTAAGGGAATTTTATAACCCTGGCAAATTTAAACTTTTATTTGGATGGCTTCTTAGATGAAAGGAATACCAAAAAAAAAAAAAACAAAAAAAAAAAACAAAAAAAAAAAAAACAAAACTAGGGCCCACCAAGGTGGGGAGTCCACACTGAGCTGAGAAAGCAATGGCTATGCCTCCAGGGTAAGGGGAACTAGAAGTAAATTGGCCCTGGTTTGTTACTTGACAGCCTATTCCATGGGTGGTCCAAAAGACCTCAAGTTGTGGACTTAAAGTCCCCAGCTGGAAGTATTTTTAAGCTCTTGATGACAACACACAGAGAATTCTCTCTGGTGAAAATAATCTTCATTAAAGGCCTTATATTTTCCTGTAAACATTTTTTCCCCAAGGAAAGTGAGTAGCACACAGATATAACCAAGTACACAAAGTACCAGGAGCAAGAACTAGCAGAAATAAGAGACACTATAAACAGACCCACTAATCTTTGTGATTTTAGAACTATCAGAGGGACATAAAACAATGTGGTTTGTTCATAGAAAACATAAGATTGCCATTGTTTTGCAATGGCAAGGGACTGAGAAACTATAAAAAATTATCTAGGTGCTTTCAAAATGACAAAAACTCTAAAAGAGGATTAAAAATAAAAGCAACAGCTGAGTAGAGACATAGGGAAGCAGAACATAGATCAATAGAAGTTATCCACAATTCACCATAAGAGACAAAGCAGGAAACACGCAAAAGAGGTTAAGTGGAATGGAGTGTAGAGTGTAAGAGTCTTAACTATATTTATTCTGAGTCCCAAAAGCGGGGAGAAAGATACTATGGCAGAAAGAATATTTAAGAAAATAATGGCGGATTTTTCAAATTTTCCAAAATTGAGGAGAGAATTTAATTCAAAGATTCAAGACGCTTCATGAATCATAAGTATAAAGAAATCTACACTTAGAAACATCATTGTATTAACATGTGTGGAGTCCTGACAAAATAAGTAAGCAACAAGGAAGGGGTCCCAGGTTGGGGAAAACAATTGTTCTGAGAGATGGCTAATTACAGACAACAGGCTGGCACGACATCCTGTTCCCAGATACCTCACTGCATGTAACTTCAGCAGCATAAACTCATCCCTCTAGTTCCTGCCTCTTTGCAAATAGCCACTTCTCTGCTGTGCTGCCCATTGCAACCTTGCAACGTATCTTTATACTTTCTCTAATAAATCTGCTTTTCTTTACCTATGACTATCTCAGGAAATTAATGCCCGCAACACCAGCCCCAGCAGTTCACCCGCGACAGTATGTTTGCAGAACACTAAAGGCAAAGAGATCTCAACAGCAGCTAGAGAAAAAAGACAGATGTCCTTTCAAAGATCAATAGTTGGAGGGCCAGGTGTGGTGTGCCTCACATCTATTATCCCAGCACTCTGGGAAGCCTCTGAGGCAGGAGGATTGCTTAAGGCCAGGAGTTTGAGACCAACCTAGGCAACACATCAAGACTGTCTCTACAAAATTTTTTTAAAAATCTTAGTCAGCCATGGTGGCACAACCGTAGTCCCAGCTACTCACTTAGGAGGCTGAGGCAGGAGAATCATTTGAGCCCAAGTGGTCGCGGCTGCAGTAAGCCATGACTGCACCACTGCACCCTACCCTTGGCAATAGAGCGAGACCTTGTCTTAAAAAAAGAAATTCACTGCAAGTTGTTATAGAACCCCCTACTGCTAAATTGGACTGGCTTTTTATTTTATTTTTATTTATTTATTTATTTATTTTTGAGGTGGAGTCTCGCTCTGTCGCCCGGGCTGGAGTGCAGTGGCTGGATCTCAGCTCACTGCAAGCTCTGCCTCCCGGGTTCACGCCATTCTCCTGCCTCAGCCTCCCGAGTAGCTGGGACTATAGGCGCCCGCCATCTCGCCCGGCTGTTTTTTTGTATTTTTTAGTAGAGACGGGGTTTCACCATGTTAGCCAGGATGGTCTCGATCTGCTGACCTCGTGATCCACCCGTCTCGGCCTCCCAAAGTGCTGGGATTACAGGCTTGAGCCACCGCGCCTGGCCTGGACTGGCTTTTTAAAAAATAAATAATTTGTATAACAACTGACATTGTTATAAGAGTAACAGTGGAATTTAGAATAAGATTAATGTGCTGATAGAAAATAACTGTCGGCCGGGCGCAGTGGCTCAAGCCTGTAATCCCAGCACTTTGGGAGGCCGAAACGAGCGGATCACAAGGTCAGGAGATCGAGACCATCCTGGCTAACACGGTGAAACCCCGTCTCTACTAAAAAATACACAAAACTAGCCGGGCGAGGTGGCGGGCGCCTGTAGTCCCAGCTACTCGGGAGGCTGAGGCAGGAGAATGACGTAAACCTGGGAGGCAGAGCTTGCAGTGAGCTGAGATCCGGCCACTGCACTCCAGCCTGGGCGACAGAGCAAGACTCCGTCTCAAAAAAAAAAAAAAAAAAAAGAAAAAGAAAATAACTGTCAATTTAATATCCAGTAAAATATGTATATATACATGTGTTTTTTGAGATGGAGTCTCACTCTGTCACCCAGGCTGGAGTGCAATGGCATGATCCCAGCTCACTGCAACCTCTGCCTCCTGAGTTCAAGCAATTCTCCTGCCTCAGTCTCCTGAGTAGCTGGGACTACAGGCACGTGTGCCACCATGCTCAGCTAATTTTTGTATTTTTAGTAGAGACAGGGTTTCACCATGTTGGCCAGGCTGGTCTTGAACTCCCGAGCTCAAGCGATGCACCAGCCTTGGCCTCCCAAAGTGCTAGAATTACAGGCATGAGTCACCATGCCCAGCCAGTGAAAATATATTTCAAGAATGATGTCGGCCGGGCGCGGTGGCTCAAGCCTGTAATCCCAGCACTTTGGGAGGCCGAGACGGGGGGATCACGAGGTCACAAGATCAAGACCATCCTGGCTAACACGGTGAAACCCCGTCTCTACTAAAAAAAATACAAAAAACTAGCCCGGCGAGGTGGCGGGCGCCTGTAGTCTCAGCTACTCAAGAGGCTGAGGCAGGAGAATGGCGTAAACCCGGGAGGCGGAGCTTGCAGTGAACTGAGATCCAGCCACTGCACTCCAGCCTGGGCGACAGAGCGAGACTCCGTCTCAAAAAAAAAAAAGAAGCAGGCAGGTCGGGCGCGGTGGCCCACGCCTGTAATCCCAGCACTTTGGGAGGCAGAGGCGGGTGGATCATGAGGTCAGGGTACCTAGACCATCCTGGCCAACATGGTGAAACCCCGTCTCTACTAAAATACAAAAAATTAGCCGGGCGTAGTGGTGCATACCTGTAATCCCAGCTACTCGGGAGGCTGAGGCACGGGAATCTCCCAAACCTGGGAGGCGAAAGTTGCAGTGAGCCGAGATGGGGCCACTGCACTCCAGCCTGGCGACACAGGGAGACTCTGTCTCAAAAAAAAAAAAAAAAGCAGACAACATGGTGCCGGCCAGGTAGAGAACCCATCTGCATGATAAAAGATGAGGGTGGGAGCAGCCAGCTCCTTCGCACGCTATGCAAATGATACACCTGGTCCCACCAATCTCTCATCCTCTGTGTAAATCAAACACCACCTCCCCAGGCTCGCCTATAAAACCCCATTCATTTCACCTCGGAAGCAGAAGACCCATTTGGGAGCCCCTCCCTCTCTGCAGGAGAGAGGGCTTTTCTTTCTTTCACCTATTAAACCTCCACTCTTAACTTCAAAAAAAGAAAAAAAGAAAAGAAAGAAAAAGAAAGACCTTCTATGTGTAAAAGAGCTAACGAGGCCAGAATTCAAAACCCGCTTCATATCTTTGCTGTGTATCTTGGGCACTCACTGTGTCACTCTGATCTTGGGTTCTTCCAAGTGTGGAAAGAGGGGATAGAGAGAAACATAATCCACGAAGGAGATCCAAGAGAGGCTGTCCCCCACCTTATGCCCCCTGCTCAGTAGATTCCAAAAGTAGGGCTGAGAGATTCTCTCAAAGAGGCTGAGTGAAGTGATCGCAAAGAGCCTTTTTATGCCTCCCACAGAGAACTCCCACCTTTCATTCCTTGATCCAGTGGTTTATGACCTACATCAAAACTCCTCTTCAGGATCGGAGGGAGGGACTGGGCATCCCGGGCTCCCTGAAGACACCCTGTCTCTTCTCTCCTTTTTGATGCCTTGCTGGCGATACAGCTTGGAACACACCAGGACTTCATAACCTGGGGCCTGACTTCAGGGGTCCAAAGTTTCCCCGAAATTGTATATAAAGGTTTGTCCTCATGCATTTTTCTCAAGGGAAAAAAATTTATAGCTGTCATCAGATTCTCAAAGCGTTAGTCCACTTGCAAAGGACAGACCCCAATTCAAATTGGCTGAATTTTAAAAAGGGAGTTTATGGCTAGGCATGGTGACTCACACCTGTAATCCCAGCAATTTGGGAGGCCGAGGTGGGCAGATCGCTGGAGGTCAGGAGTTCGAGACCAGCCTGGCCAACATGGCGAGACCCCATCTCTACTAAAAATACCAAAAAAATTAGCCAGGAGTGGTGGTGCGTGCCTGCAGTCCCAGTTACTGCAGGGAGGGTGAGGCAGGAGACTCGCTTGAACCTAGGAGGCAGAGGTTGCAGTGAGCTCAAATTGTGCCACTGCACTCCAACCTGGGTGACAGAGTGAGAGTCTGTCTCAAAAAAAAAAAAAAATTGTGGGAGATTCATTGAATGTATTGCCTCACGTAGCTGAAAAGTCAGAACTTCAGGCAGGACTAGATCCAGGCACTCAAACGATGTCGTGGGGAATGTGCCTCTGCATCTCTGAGTCATCATTCCCTCTGAGTCGTCTTCACATAGGCTGTTCCCTCATGCTGGAAATATGACCATCAGTATCGTCAGGCTCACATCCAACCCCCTTAGCAACTTTGGCTTAATTCTGTGCTTTGGCCCAGTTTTGCTCACGTGACCATCTTTGAACCAGTCGATATGGCCAGAGATTGTAAATTCTCTGATTAACCAAGCCAGGGTCCTCTGAATCTGAGAGGACCCAGTGTATCCAAAGAGTTATGTCCAGGAAGCACACATGGGTTATTTGGAGAGAAGAGTGGTTCTGCAACCAAAAATAGAGATGCCTTTGTAGGAATCAAAGGTTGCATTGGGCGGGGCACGGTGACTCACCCCTGTAATCCCAGCACTTTGGGAGGCTGAGGTGGGTGGATCATTGGAGCCCAGGAGTTTGAGACCAGTTTGGGTAACATGGCAAAACCCCATCTCTACAAAAAATGCAAAAATTAACTGGGCGTGTTAGTATGTGTGTCTGTGGTCCGAGTTACTCGGGAGGCTGAGGTGGGAGGATTGCTTGAGCCAGTGAGGCAGAGGTTGAAGTGAGCTGAGATGGCACCACGGCACCCCAGCCTGGGTGACAGAGTTGAGACCCTGTCACACACACAGACACACACAAAGTTGCATTGTTTTTTGTTGCCACCATAGCAAATTACCACAAACTTAGTGACTTAAAACAATGCAATTTCTTTTTTTTCTGAGACAGAGTCTCGCTCTTCTTGCCTAGGCTGGAGTGCAATGGCACAATCTCGGCTCACTGCAACCTCCGCCTCCCGGGTTCAAGCAATTCTTCTGCCTCAACCTCCAAAGTAGCTGGAATTACAGGCACCCACCACCACGCCTGGCTAATTTTTGTATTTTAATAGCGACGGGGTTTTACCATGTTGGCCAGGTTGGTCTCGAACTCCTGACCTCAGGTGATCTGCCCACCTCAGCCTCCCAAAGTGCTGGGATTACAGGCATGAGCCACCGAGCCCGGCCATCTAGTGCAAATTCATGATCTTACAGTTCTGTAGTTCAGAAGTCTAACATGGGTCTCATTGGGCTAAAATCAAGATGGCAGCAGGGCTGCATTTTTTTCTGGAGGCTCTAGGGGCAAATCTGTTCAATTGTCCTTGCCAGTTTCTAAAGGCTGCCTTGGCTGATAGCACCTTCCATTTTCAAAGTCAGCAGTGTAGCATTTTTCTAACCCTGCTTCCAGTGTCCCACATGTTTTTCTGATTCTTTCCTTCTGGCCGCCCTCTTCCACTTAGAAGGATTCTGACTGCAAAGGGCATGCCTGTGCCTGTGTACTCTAGGATACTTTCCTTATCTTTTTTTTTTTTTTAGATGGAATCTTGCTCTGTCGCCCAGGCTGGAGTGCAGTGGCACGATCTCAGCTCACTGTAACCTCCGCCTCCCAGGTTCAAGCGATTCTCCTGCCTCAGCCTCCCAAGTAGCTGGGAGTACAGGCGTGTGCCACCATGTCTGGCTAATACTTTGTGTTTTTAGTAGAGACGGGGTTTCACCATGTTAGCCAGGATGGTCTTGATCTCCTGACCTCATGATCTGCCTGCCTCCGCCTCCCACAGTGCTGGGATCACAGACGTGAGCCACCGCGCCCGGCCTACTTTCCCTATCTTAACGTCAGCTGATTAGCAACCTTAATTCCGCCAGCTGCCTTACTTCCTCTTTGCTATGTAATCAAACATATTCACGGGCTCTGGGGATGAGGACATCTTTGGGGAGCAATTATTCCGCCTACCCTAGGGAATGTAAGTGCTAAGGAGGCACCTACGAAATAGTCACCACAGCATGACTCATGGCTTAGGAGCAAGGTTAGAGTTAGCTGGGACTGGGAAGTGGAAGGGAAGGGAAGGGAATTCGTATTTAATTGAACATACACTAGTTGTCAGACACTGCTCTTGGAACTTTTTTTTTTTTTTTTTTTGGAGACAGAATCTCACTCTGTCACCCAGATTGGAGTGCAGCGGCATGATCTCAGCTCACTGCAACCTCTGCCTCTGGGGTTCAAGTAATTCTCTTGCCTCAGCCTCCCAAGTAGCTGAGATTACAGGTGCCTGCCACCATACCCAGCTAATTTTTGTATTTTTGGTAGAGACGGGGTTTCGTCATGTTGCCCAGGCTGGTCTCGAACTCCTGACCTCAGGTCATCCACTCACCTCAGCTTCCCAAAGTGCTGGGATTACAGGCGTGAGCCACCATGCCCAGCCTGCTCTTGGAACTTTACAAACATTATAATTTACTTTGATGACAACCCTATTAAATATAAATGAGTATCCCCATTATACATATGAGGAAATAGAGGTTCCAAATGAAAGAATGGACTTGTCAAGTGACACAGTTAGCTGGTGGCAGTAGCAGGATTTGAATTCAGGCCTGTCTGCCACAAAGGACATTTAAAATAAGGCCCTATGTTTATGTTCATAGTATGCATGGATGTATATATTCATACATGTTTTTTCCTTTCATAAAATTATTTTTAGGCCGGGCGCAGCGGCTCACACCTGTAATCCCAGCACTTTGGGAGGCCGAGGTGGGAGGATCACTTGAGCCCAGAAGTTCAAGACCGAACTGGACAACATGGCAAGACTCCATCTCTACATAAAAAAAAAAAAGCAAAAATTAGCTGGGCGTGGTGACGCGCATCTGTAGTCCCAGCTACTGGGGAGTCTGAGGTAGGAGGATTACTTGAGCCCAGGAGTTTGAAGCTGCAGTGAGCCATGATCTTGCCACAGCACTCCAGTTTGGGTGACAGAGCAAGACCCTATCTCAAAAAAAAAAAAAAAAAGAAAAAGAAAAGAAAAAAAGAAAATTACTTTTAAATTGTGCAAACAATATATGCATAGACTTTCCTTGCTTCTTAAAAAAAAGTGCTACAGACAAAGCTAAAATTCTCTTTGGTCACCTCTCTCTCATCTAGATCTCTTCCCTAGAAGTAACCATGATTGTCGGTTTATGGCTGATCCTTCTGGATCTTTGTCTAAAAGTGAGTGCATGCTGCATGTGTGTGTGTGCGTGCATGTGTGTGCATGTGTGTGTGTGCGTGCATGTGTGTGCATGTGTGTGTGTGTGTGGTAATATAGTATATGCATAGTATTGTGTAGTAGATGAGTAGTATTGTTTTGAGCAAGCATATGAGTATCTTTTAACATAAATGGGATCCTACTGTACATATTGTTCTGCAGCTTGCTTTTTTAACTCAACAATATGTCTTGGAAACCTATCCAGATTTATTTAAAGAGCTTGTCCTCTTCCTTTTAAAAGCTGCAGTAGTATTCTGTAGAACTCGGTGTTTCTTTGTCCTCTCTCCTATTGCTGGACATTTGGGTTATTCTTGGTTTCTTTGCTCTTATAAACAATGTTGCTATGAACATCTTTACACGAGTTTCCTTGGAGACATGTCTAATAAGGAGAGTTAGAATTATCAAGTTATATGAATGTATTCATTTTAATTTTAATAAACAATTCCTGGAACTGTCAAGTATTTCTACATAATAAATAACAAAAACTCAGCAACTTCATGTGCTCTTGATCTAGCCAGGCTTTTCTGTTTCTTTTGTTTGTTTTTTTGTTTTGTTTTGTTTTGAGGCAGAGTCTCTCTCTGTCGCCCAGGCTGGAGTGCAATGGCACAACCTCGTCCCACTGCAGCCTCTGCCTCCCAGGTTCAGGTGATTCTCCTGCCTCAGCTTCCCAAGTAGCTGGGACTACAGGCATGCACCACCATGCCTGGCTAATTTTTGTATTTTTGGTAGAGACAGGGTTTCACTATATGTTGGCTAGGCTGGTTTTGAACTCCTGACCTCAAGTGATCCACCTGCCTCGGCCTCCCAAAGTGCTGGGATTAGAGGTGTGAGCCACTGTGCCCAGCCTAGCCAGACTTTTCGAGGGCTGCTCTGCTTGAAGCTGCAGATCTGGCTGACTCCAAGCGTCTCATTCCAGGGCCCAGGCTGAGGGAAGGTCGGCTGCCAGGGAGAGTTTCTCATGGTGATGGTGGGGGCACAAGCGGACCAGAGGCAGATGCAAGGCTTTTGAAAGCCTAGACTCAGACGCTGGTGCGTGCACCCACATGCCATTGGCCAAAGCAAGTCAAGTCAGCTGTGCAGAGTTAAAGGGCAAGGAGGCACCCTCCACACACGGCGAGGCCATGGCAAGGGTGTGGGGCCATCGGTAGACACTGATTTTCACTTTTTGTGGGTGTGTTTGTGACAAGGTCTCACTCTGTCACCCAGGCTGGACTGCAATGGTGCAATCTTGACTCACTGCAGCCTCCGCCTCCCAGGTTCAAGTGCTTCTTGTGCTTCAGCCTCCCAGAGTAGCTGGGAATACAGGCGCCCGCCACCACACCCAGCTAATTTGGTATTTTTAGGAGAGACGGGGTTTCGCCATGTTGACCAGGCTGCTCTCCAACTCCTGACCTCAGGTGATCCGCCCACCTCAGCCTCCCAAAGTTCTGGGATTACAGGCGTGAGCCACTGCACCCAGCCTGATTTTCTTTCTGCTGATGATGGGACAGAGAACCTGCTTCCCTACATTGTCATCAATGCCTTTTTTTTTTTTTTTTTTTTGAAGCTGAGCCTCTCTCTTTTTCTCTCTTTTGCCCAGGCTGCAGTGCAGAGGTGCGATCTTGGCTCACCACAACCTCCGCCTCCCAGATTCAAGCGATTCTTCTGCCTCAACCTCCCGAGTAGCTGGGATTACAAGCGCCCACCTCGGCCTCCCAAAGTGCTGGGATTACAGGAGTGAGCCACCGGCCCGGTCCATCTCATCAATGCTTAATACACCAGTTAACTTAGGTTTTGCCAGTCCTATGGGGGGAATATATATTGATTTCCTCTCCCTTCCCAAAGACTACTGTCAGCCAAAACGCAGCATGAAGTAGAGGGAAAGTACCAGGTGGAAGAGCCTGCCACTCCCCGTGACTTTTTTTTTTTTTTTCTTGAGACAGGGTCTCACTCTGTTGCCCAGGCCGGAGTGCAGTGATGTGATCACAGTTCATTGCAGCCTCAGCCTCCCGAGTATGAGATCCTCCACCTCAGCCACCTGAGCAGACACGTATCACCACGCCTGGCTAATTTTTCTGATTCTTTGCAGGGATGGGGGTCTCCCTATGTTTCCCAGGCTGGGTTTCAAACTCCTGGGCTCAAGCTATCCTCCCGCCCCGGTTTTCCCAAGTGCTAAAATTACAGGTCACTCTGGCTCAAAAAAATAAAAATAATAAAATTATTAGTCAATAAATCAGGAGTGGCTAGGCGTGGTGGCTCACGCCTGTAATCCCAGCATTTTGGGAGGCTGAGATAGGCAGATCACTTGAGCCCAGGAGTTCGAGACCAGCCTGGGCAACACAGTGAAACCCTGTCTCTACAAAAAATACAAAAATTAGCTGAGTATGATGGTGGGTACCTGTAATCCCAGCTACATGGGGGGCTAAGGCAAGAGAATCACTTGAACCAAGGAGGTAGAGGTTGCAGTGAGCTAAGATTGCACTACTGCACTCCAGCCTGGGTGATAGAGACTCTGTCTCAATAATAATAAATAATAAAATTATTAGTCAATAAGGCAGGAGTGGCCAGAAATGGTGGCTCACACCTGTAATCCCAGTACTTTGGGAGGCCAAGGCGAGTGAATAACTTGAGCCCAGGGGGCTTGAGCCCAAGAGTTTGAGACCAGCCAGGGCAACATAACCAAACTCCATCTGTACAAAAAAATATAAAAATAGCTGGGCATGGTGGCAGGCCCCTGTAGTCCCAGCTACTTAGGAGGCTGAGGTGGGAGGATCTCTTGAACCCAGGAGGTGGAAATTACAGTGAGCTGAGATTGTGCCATTGCACTCCAGCCTGGGTGACAGAGTGAGACTCTGTCTCAAATAAATAAATAAATAAATAAAATAATAATAATAGTAAAATAAGGCAGGGCCGGGCACAGAAGCGTACGCCTGTAATCCCAGCACTTTGGGAGACTGAGTCGGGCAAATCATCTGAGGTCAGGAGTTCAAGACCCGTCTGGCCAACATGGCGAAACCCCATCTCTACTAAAAATACACAAATTAGCCAGGTGTGGTGTACAGGCCTGTAGTCCCAGCTACTCGGGAGGCTGAGGCAGGAGAATCGCTTGAACCTGGGAGGCAGAGGTTGCAATGAGCTGAGATTGTGCCACTGCACTCCAGCCTGGGCAACAGAGCAAGACTCTGTCTCTAAAAACAAAAAATAAAATAAAATAATAAATAAAATAAAAAATTAAGGTAGGAGTGCATCCCCATATCACACATACTCCATTAATTTTTAGCACTTAAGTTGTTTTCAGATTTGGCTATAATAAATGATTCTATGAGATACATCTCTGTGCGTATATTTTTGTCTACCTCTCTGATGATTTCCTGCATATAAATTCCTATGAGTTGAACTGCTGGGTCATTAACAAAACTTTTCTGCAGAAGCTAAAGCAATTTTCACATTAACTGTTTCATTTAGTTCCTTTTATAAAGCCCAAAGGCATAGCATTAAAACAGCTCAGTGATTCCTTCCTCTGCCCATCAAATGAGCAACAAATATTTTAAGGTTCTACCGAATGCTAGAGAGAGTGCAGCCAAACAGACATTCATGCTGATACTCAGTTGTCAGAAGGTAAATTGCTACCACCATTTTGGAAAGCAATTTGGTGGAAGGTGTCAAATATAGGAACAATGCCCATGCCCTGAAAATATCCCATGCCTGGGAATTCACCTGTAAGTCAGAGGCTTACAAACAAAGAAGTTTGTCATGATATTATTTATAATAGTTTTTATTTATTTATTTATTTTTATTATTTATTTTTTGAGACGGAGTCTCGCTCTTGTCACCCAGGCTGGAGTGCAGTAGTGTGATCTCGGCTCACTGCAATCTCTGCCTCCCAGTTTCAAGTGATTCTCCTGCCTCAGCCTCCTGAGTAGCTGGGATTACAGGTGCACACCACCACACTCAGCTACTATTTGTATTTTTAGTAGAAACGGGGTTTCGCCATGTTGGCCAGGCTAGTCTTGAACTCCTGACCTCAGATGATCCGCCCACCTCAGCCTCCCAAAGTGCTGGGATTACAGGTGTGAGCCACTGTGCTCAGCCTTTATTTTTATTTTTTATTTTTATTTCTTTTTTGGACAGAGTCTTGCTCTGTCACCCAGGCTGGAGTGCAGTGGTACCATCTCAGCTCCCTGCAACCTCCACCTCCCGGGTTTAAGCGATTCTCCTACCTCAGCTTCCCAAGTAGCTGGGACTATAGGCACGCACCACCAAACCTGCCTAATTTTTGTATTTTTAGTGGGGACGGGGCTTTACCATGTTAGCCAGGCTGGCCTCAAACTCCTGAGCTCAAGAGATCCACCTACCTCGGCCTCCCAGAGTTCTGGGATTACAGGCATGAGCCACCATGCCAGGCCTAGTTTTCGAAAAATAAAATTACCAGAGTATCCAACTAGAAAGGAATGGATAAATTAACCATGCTGTATCCACCCAACAGAATATTACACAGCCATTTAAAATGACATTTTAAAGAATATATGTATGAGCATGAAAATGCTGATAAGGTAATGTTCAGTGAACAAAAGCAGAGTGCAGACATTTTATGAAGTATGAATTTAGATGTTAAAGACTCCACAGACTCTTAAGGGGGGACTGTATTTGGAAGGTGAGGGTATGGAACTTTTTCTGCCTTTCTCTGTTTTCCGCCTATTCTCTCGTGATCATTGCAGCAGACAGAATAAAAATGCTCAAGTCCTGATCCCTGGGACCGATCAATGTATTATCTTACACGGCAGAAAGGACTTTGCAGATATGACTAAGTCAAGAATCTTGAAATGGGAAAGATATCCTGAATTGTCACGGTGGCCCCAGTGGAATCACAGGGACCTTCTAAGAGGGAGGGGGGAAGATCAGAGTCAGAGAAAGCAGCATGACCGTGCAAGGGAAGCGGAAGCATTCCTTGACCACCCCCACACTCCCAACCTCACAGGACATGCAACAGGACTGTGGCTTGACTGTTCGGCTACCGCGCACTCAAACCCCTTATGCAGATGGGCAGGTGCAGGATCGAGGACAAGCACTTTTTGGGCTCCAGCCCCATGGTAGCTTCTAGGGACGGGTGCCTGTGACCCCCCAAGCGCCAGTGGGCATGCTACAGCGTCCTTTTACCTCTGCCATCTGCAGACGGCTTAATGTTAACCAGCTCAGTGCCCTCTTGGTACCCAGGTTCTTATCAGGTGCCGTTCACAGAATCAGGTCACACACAAACTTGAAGGATGGTGCATGTAAGGGTTTTATTGAGTGGTGGAGGTGGCTCTCAGTGGGATGGATGTGGAGCTGGAAAGGGGATGGAGTGGGAAATGATCTTCCCCTGGAGTTCAGCTGTCCCTCAGCCAATGTCCTCTCCAACCATCCCCAGCCAAACTCCTCCCAAAGTTCAGACGCTCCTTCTATTCTCTCCTCCTCTGCCGTGCTGCTCTTCTGATCTTCGGTTCACCTGCTTGTCTGCTCATCTGCTGGTGGAGCCTGGGGTTGCCATAGCAGCTATAGAAAACTAATATAACCATGCATTTTGAAAAAGTGGGCCAGGCATGCTGGCTTACACCTATAATCCCAGAACTTTGGGAAGCTGAGGCGGAGGATTGCTCGAGCCCAGGAGTTTGAGACCAACCAGGGCAACATGGTGAGACCCTGTCTCTACAAAAAAGTAGCTGGGTGTGGTGGTATGTGCTTGTAGTCCCAGCTACTTGGGAGGCTGAGGTGGGAGACTGGCTTGAGCCTGGGAGGTCAAGGCTGCAGCGAGCCATGATCATGCCATTGCACTCTAGCCTGGGCAACACAGCAAGACCCTGCCTCAAAGAAATAAGAAGTGCTATCACTTTTTTGTGTAGTTTCTGTTTAAATCTTTTTTTTTTTTTTTTTTGAGACGGAGTCTTGCTCTGTCACCCAGGTTAGAGTGCAGTGGTGCGATCTTGGCTCACTGCAAGCTCCACCTCCCGGGTTCACACCATTCTCCTGCCTCAGCCTCCCGAGTAGCTGGGACTACAGGCGCCCGCCACCACAACCGGCTAATTTTTTTTTTGTATTTTTAGTAGGGACAGGGTTTCACCATGTTCGTCAGGATGGTCTTGATCTCCTGACCTCGTGATCTGCCCACCTCGGCCTCCGAAAGTGCTGAGATTACAGGCGTGAACCACCACGCCTGGCCTTTTTTTTTTTTTTTTTTTTTTAGACAGAGTTTTGCTCTTGTCGCCTAGGCTGGAGTGCAGTGGGGTGATCTTGGCTAGCCTCTCCAGTACAGGCACGTGCCACCATGCCCAGCTAATTTTTGCATTTTAGTAAAGATGGAGTTTCACCGAGTTGGCCAGGCACCTGACTCTTGTTTAAATCTTTTGCTCATTTATCAGGTTGCTCGTCTTTTCTGTTGTTGATCTGTAGAAGTTCTTTATATTTTTTGCATTTGATTCCTTTGTCAAATACAGTCAGCCCTCTGTATCCATGGGTTCCACAAATTCAACCAACAATGTACTGAAAATGTCTGGAAACAGCCCGGACAACGTGGTGAAAACCCATCTCTACAAAAAAATACAAAAATTGACCGGGTGAGGTGAATCACGCCTATAATCCCAACACTTTGGGAGGCTGAGGCGGGTGGATCACTTGAGGATAGGGGTTCAAGACCAGCCTGACCAACATGGAGAAACCCTGTCTCTACTAAAAATACAAAAAATTAGCCAGGCGTGGTGGCACATGCCTGTAATCCCAGCTACTCAGGAGGGTGAGGTAGGAGAACCACTTGAGCATGGGAGGCAGAGGTTGCAGTGAGCTGAGCTCACACCACTACACTCCAGCCTGGATGACAGAGCAAGACCCTGTCTCAAAAAAAAAAAGAAAAGAAAAGAAAAGAAAAGAAAATATTTTAAATAATAATAATACAATTAAAAATAACAGATTTTTTAAAGCAATATGGTGTAATAACTATTTATAGAGTATTTACAATTTATTAGGTATTACGAATAATGTAGAGACGGCCTGAAATCCAGGAGGATGTAGGTGGGTTATGCAAATACTATACCTTTTTACATAAGGGACTTGAGCATCCACAGATTTCGTTATTCAAGAGGGTCCCGGAAACATTCCCCCATGAATGCTGAGGGAGAATTGTACATGTAATGTGAATATTTTTAGCAGCCTGATGCTTGTCTTTTCATTTTCTTTTTTATTTTTTGAGATGGAATCTCACTGCAACCTCTGCCTCCCGGGTCCAAGCAATTCTCCTGCCTCAGCCTCCTGAGTAGCTGGGACTACAGGCACGCACCACCACGCCCAGCTAATTTTTGCATTTTTAGTAGAGACAGGGTTTCACCATGTTGGTCAGGCTGGTCTCGAACTCCCGACCTCAGGTGATCTGCCTGCTTCGGCCCCCCGAAATGCTGGGATTATAGGTGTGAGCCACCAAGTCCAGCCTTCATTTTCTTAATAATACTGTGGTATTCATCCAGGTTGTTGCTTAAGTCAGTAGTTCGTTGCTTTACTTGTTTTTATGTATTCTCTTCTATTATTAGACCACAATTTGTTTGTCTATTTGAAACTCACCCACTAGTCCCATAGATGGCGTTTTGGATAAACAGAAAAATTGACCGTTCTGGTCTTAAAGCTTGACCCTTACATTTGTTTTATCTGAATTCCTTCCTCGGGAAACTACCTTCAGGCCTCTCAAAAAAAAGTATCAAAGAACTGAGACTCACCAGGTCACCATATCCAGACAGTGAGGTAATGGATCCCCTCATTCATCATGAATTGCTCTGACTTCTGTGTTGAAAATCATTTGATAATAAATATGGGTCGATATAAGAATTCTCTATTCTATTCTATTCTTTTCTGTGGGCCACGGGAACAGGGTCTCCTCTATGGCCCAGGCTGGAGTGCAATGATGCAATCATGGCTGACAGCAGCCTCAACCTCCCAGGCTCAAGCAATCCCCCCACCTCAGCCTCCCAAGTAACTGGGACTACAGACACACACCACCACACCTGGCTAAATTTTTGTAGAGACAGAGTCTCGCTATGTTGCCTAGTCTTGTCTCAAACTTCTGGGCTCAAGGGATCCTCCTGCCTTGGCCTTCCAAAGTGTTGGGATTACAGGCATGAGCCATTGTGCCAGCTTCTGTTTTGTTCTTAATTGTCTGTTCTTATGCGAACACCACACTGTCTTGGTTACTGCAGCTTTATGGTAAGTTTGAAATCAGATAGTTTGAATCCTCCAACTTTGTTTTTCTTTTTCAAGATTGTTTTTCACTATTCAAGATCCCTGTAATCCCAGCACTTTGGAAGGCTGAGGCGGGCAGATCACCTGAGGTCAGGAGTTCAAGACCAGCCTGGCCAACATGGTGAAACCCTGTCTCTACTAAAAATACAAAAATTAGCTGGGCATGGTGACAGGTGCCTGTGATTCTAGCTACTTGGGAGGCTGAGGCAGAAGAATTGCTTAAACACGGGAGGAGGAGGTTGCAGTGAGCCAAGATTGTGCCACTGCACTCCAGCCTGGGTGACAGTGTGAGACTCCATCTCAAAAGAACAAAAAAAGGAAGTCTTGCACATCTTTTGCTAAAGTTATTCCTATGCATTTTGTATGTTTTCTGCTATTTTGAGGGCAAAATTTTGCAAAATTTCATTTTGCACCAGTATATTAAAATATAAATAAAAATTTTTATATTGACCTTTTATTTTTCAAAATAGCTAAATTCACATGTTTGTTCTAGAAGTTCTTTTGTAAGTTCCTAAGGCCTTTTTTTACATATATGTTGTTGTCTTGAATAAAGATAGTTTTAAAGTTTTTTTCTGCATCTATTGAGATAATCATATGACTTTTTTCCTTTATTGTGTTATGTGCTAAAGTATATTCACTGCTTTTTGAATGTTAAACAAATCTTGCTTTCCTGGTCTAAGTCCCACTTGCTTACGATGTATTAACCTTTTCGTATATTACTATTTTGATTTTCCAGTATTTTATCAAGGGCTTTTCCATCTGTGTTCATAAGGGATATTGGTCTGTAATTTTCTTTTCTTGTAATGTCAGCTTTTGATATCAGGATTATACTGCCTTGTGAAATGATTTTGGAAGTGTTTCTTCCTCTTCTGTTTTCTGAAACAGTTTGTGTAATGTCTGGAATTTCTCTCTGCTTTTTATTATTTATTATATTTTATTTTATTTTATTTTATTTATTTATTTATTTATTTTGAGACAGATTCTCTCTCTGTCGCCCAGACTGGAGTGTAGTGGCATGATCTTGGCTCACTGCAACCTCCACCTCCCAGGTTCCAGCAATTCTCTGGCCTCGGCCTCTCGAGTAGCTGGGACCACAGGCACGTGCCACCACACCTGACTAATTTTTGTATTTGTTGGAGAGGTGGGGTTTCACCATGTTGGCCAAGCCGGTCTCAAACTCTTTACCTCAAGTGATCTGCCCACCTCGGCCTTCCAAAGTGTTGGGATTATGGGCATGAGCCACCGCACCTGGCTATCCCTCTGATTCTTTTTTTGTTTTTTTGTTTGTTTGTTTTTGTTTTTGAGACAGGGTCTTGGATCTGTCGCCCAGACTGGAGTGCAGTGGCATGATCTCGGCTCACTGCAACCTCTGTCTCCTGGGTTCAAGCAATTCTCCTGCCTCAGCCTCCTGAGTAGCTGGGACTACAGGCATGTGCTACCACACCTGGGTAATTTTTGTATTTTTAGTAGAGACTGGGTTTTGCCTGTTTGCCAGGCTGGTCTCTGGGCATGGTGGCTCATGCCTATAATCCCAGCACTTTGGAAGGCCGAGGTGATGGATTGCTTGACCTCTGATTCTTTTCATAGTTTCTGTATCTCTGCTGAGATTTTCCATCTCTCACTCCCTGTGCATATTTTCTTTTAAGTCGCTGAATATATTTGTAATCGCTGTTGTAAAGTTCTTGGCTCTCAATTCCAATATCTGGGTTACCTTGAGGCCTGTTTCTATTGGCTTCTTCTTCTTCTTTTTTTTCTTTCTTTTTTTTTTTTTTGCTTTTGTTTAGGACATATTTTTCTGTTTTGTTTGTTTGTTTGTTTGTTTTTGCAGGTTTCATGTTTTCTAGCTGAATGTTGAACATTATGGATGGCGCATAGTAGGGACCCTGAATGATGCTGTCTTCCTTTGAAAAGTGTTGAGTTAGGCTGGGCGCGGTGGCTCAAGCCTGTAATCCCAGCACTTTAGAAAGCCGAGGCGGGCGGATCACGAGGTCAGGAGATCGAGACCATCCTGGCTAACATGGTGAAACTCCATCTCTACTAAAAAATACAAAAAACTAGCCGGGCGAGGTGACGGGCGCCTGTAATCCCAGCTACTCGGGAGGCTGAGGCAGGAGAATGGCGTCAACCTAGGAGGCGGAGCTTGCAGTGAGCCAAGATCTGGCCACTGCACTCCAGCCCGGGCCACAGAGCGAGACTCCGTCTCAAAAAAAAAAAAAGAAAGAAAAGAAAAGTGTTGAGTTTTGGGCCGGGTGTGGTGGCTCATGCCTGTAATCCCAACACTTTGGGAGGCCGGGGAGGGCAGATCACCTGATGTCAGGAGTTCAAGACCAGCCTGGCCAATATGGCGAAGCTGGGATGTCTCTACTAAAAATATAAAAATTAGCTGGGCATGGTGGCAGGTGCCTGTAATCCCAACTACTCAAGAGGCTGAGGCAAGAGAATCACTTGAACCCGGAGGTTGCAGTGAGCTGAGATCAAGCCATTGCACTCTAGCCTGGGCAACAGAACAAGACTCTATCTCAAAAAAGAAAGAAAGAGAGAAAGAGAGAAAGAAAGAAAGAGAGAAGAGAGAAAGAAAGAAAGAGAGAGAGAGACAAAGAGAGAAAGAAAGAAAGAAAGGAAAGAAAAGTGTTGAGTTTTGTTCTGAAAAGCAGTTACTGGAAGATATTTTGGATTCTATCGGGCTTGGGGTTTTGGGGTTTGATTGTTTTTGTTTGTTTGTTGGTTTTGGTTTTGGTTTTTTTTTTTTTTTTTTTTTTTTTTGGAGACAGTCTCACTCTGTTGCCCAGGCTGGAGTGCAGTGGTGTGATGTCGGCTCACTGCAACCTCTGCTTCCTGAGCTCAAGCAGTCTTCTCACCTCAGCCTCCAGAGTAGCTGGGACCACAGACCCTTGCCACCAAACCCGGCTAATTTTTATATTTTTTGTAGAGACGATGTTTCACCATGTTGCCCAGGCTGGTCTTGAACTCCTAGCCTCAAGCAATCAACCCGCCTCGGCCTCCCAAAGAGCTGGGATTATAGGCGTGAGTCAGCACGCCCAGCCCAAGCTTGGTTTTGACTCACTGTTAGGATAGGTCCATTTCACTTCTCTTCCTAGTCCTGGAGCATGGCCCTTACTATAGGGTGTGGGCCTTACTCCTAAAGCACGGCCTTCCTGAGCTTTCAAATGAATGCCGGGAAGCTTAGCGAGGCCCTCCCACTCTGACTGGGCAGGAGACTCAGCATCTCCTAGCACTGCATGACGGCTTTTATTTCTGCTCATCTCTCATCTTTGTAGCAGCTACTCCCAGCTGGGACTCATGGAGTCTTGTCCTCTGCAAACACTGTCCAGTCCTTAGCCAAGGACCTATGGTGAACTCCTCACAGCCTTCTGGGGGCCCATCTCATGTAGCTCCCTCTTCCCCACTGCCCCGTCCTGCAAATTCCAGCCTTGTCAGCAGCCCCCAGAGCCGTCTTTCTGCCTCCTCAGCTCAGTAAGACTGCTCTGGGCCAGGCGCAGTGGCTCACTCCTGTAATCCCACCACTTTGAGAAGCTGAGACAGGCAGATCCCTTGAGGCCTGCCTGTCTCAGCTTTGGCAGCATAGCGAAACCCTGTGTCTACTAAAAATACAGAAATTACCCGGGCGTGATGGCACGTGCCTGTAATCCCAGCTACTCGGGAGGCTGAGGCAGGAGAACCACTTGAACCGGGGAGGTGGAGGCTGCATTGAGCCGAGATCGCGCCATTGCACTCCAGCCTGGGCAACAGCGATACTCGATCTCAAAAAAAAAAAAAAAAACAAGGAAGAGAATAGAAAGAAGATAAGAGAAAACATGAAAAACAACTGCACTGTTTTAGCCCCTTATCTCTGTGCCATGGTAGGGACAGGGCTCCCGGTGAGGAACCTGGGCCAGTACATGGGCTCACCTTCACCATCGTCTCCTCTCAAGGATCGCAGTCCTCTTTCCACGGTTCAATGCCTGAAAACAGTGGCCCTCCTATATTTTGTCCAGTTTCACAGTTGTTTTTCACAGGAGGGCACGTCTGGTGCCAGTGACTCATCCCAGCCGTACGCAGGAGCTCCCGATGTGTTACATTTGTAATGGAAAAAAAAAAAAACCCTCATGATTCAATTTTGTCCCAAACATTATGGCAGAGTAGAAAGAACATGTGCTATGGAGTGCAGTAGAACAAGTCTCGATTCCACACTCTGATGCTCCGTTCCTGTGTGGTGGTCTTGCATAAGCACCTCAGCTCTTTGCGCTTGAGTCTTCTCTATAAAGTGGAGAGGAGGATATTAATAGCACCTTCCTTGCAGGATTGTTGGTGGGGTCAGAAGTAACCCAAGCACTTATCTCATGCACAGTAGACCAACGAGAACAATGAATGTTGTGTTATGGAGAGGAATGATTCTGTTTCAAGAAAGGTATTTAAAGTGCAGAGCAGCCTGCATGGATTGTACGTAATATTCCACAAATTCCATGAAAATACTCAGTTCTCCTGGCATTTTCCAGACACTGGGAATGTAGTCATCACTGAAAATAGACCAGGTCTTTGTTCTCATGGAGTTTGCCTTCAAATGAGGGAAGACAGTGAGTAGTAAGGAAACAAGCGAAGAAAATTTCAGGCTGGGCGTGATGGCTCATGCCTGTAATCATAGCATTCTGGGAGGCCGAGGAGGGCAGATCAATTGAGGTCAGGAGTTCAAGACCAGCCTGGCCAACATGACAAAACCCCTTCTCTACTAAAAATACAAAAATTAACCTGGCGTGGTGGGGGGCGCCTGTCATCCCAGCTACTCAGGAGGCTGAGACACAAGAATTGCTTGAACCTGGGGGGCAGAGGTTGCAGTGAGCCAAGATCACACCACCACACTCCAGCCTGAGCAGCAGAGGGAGACTCTGTCAGAAAGAAAGAAAGAGAGAGAGAAAGGAAGGAAGGAAGGAAGGAAGGAAGGAAGGAAGGAAGGAAGGAAAGAAAAGAAAGAAAAGAGAATGGCGTGAACCCGGGAGGCGGAACTTGCAGTGAGCCGAGATCGTGCCACTGCACTCCAGCCTGGGCGACAGAGCGAGACTCCATCTCAAAAAAAAAAAACAGAAGAGATGTCAAGGAGCCATTTGTATACCTGTAGGAGGAGCTCGGCACAGAGTTCAGAGTAGGACGCCTATACTGGGGAGTCATCGGCTGCCTGAATTTTTGGTTTGTTTGTTTTGTTTTGTTTTTTGAGACAGGGTCTCGCTCTGTCACCCAGGCTGGAGTGCAGTGGTTCGATCTTGGCTCACTGCAACCTCCACCTCCCGGGTTCAAGTGATCCTCCCACCTCAGCCTCCCGAGTAGCTGAGATTACAGGTGCCCACCACTACACCTGGCTAATTTTTGTATTTTTAGTAGAGACAGGGTTTCACCATGTTGGTCAGGCTGGTCTCGAACTCCTGACCTCAAGTGATCTGCCCGCCTCAGCCTTCCAAAGTGCTGGGATTACAGGCTTGAGCCACTACTCCCGGCCTGGCTGTCTGGGTTTAAAGCCACACAACTGGGTCACCTGGGGTAGAGAACAGAGCACAAAGAGGGCTGGCATCCAGTGGCTTTCCTCCCACACTTAGGGGACAAGCAAAGGAGGGGAACTGGCAGACGAGTCCTAGAAAGCCCAGCCAGGTGAAAGAGGAGGAAAGTGAGGAGGGTTTGAAGTCATTGAAGCCATGAAAAGACATTCGTTTCCAGGAGATTCTGTGGCCAGTGCTGCCAAGTGGAAGAGTGGGATGAGGGTAGAGAAGTGGCCATTGAATGTGCAGTGCCGAGGCCATTGGTGGCCTTGGACAGGGACAGCTTGGTCGGGGGTGGGAGGCAGAAGCCCAGCTGGTGTTTGGAGAGGAACTAGGACATGAAGAAGGAGAGGTAGCTTTTGTGAAGTTTTGCTGAGAAGAACAAGAGAAGCGGGTGGTCGCTGCAGGGAGGTGTGTCAGAGGAGGGCATGATGATGTGGTTCCTCTTTAAGACGGGAGAGACCAGGGAAATCTTAAAGGCTGGCGCAGACAGAGAGAAGCACTTATGCAGGAGGGGAGTGGTTAACTGCAAGCAACAACGTGCCCTAAATGTGACTTCTCTCAGATGAATCTCCCCCAAATTTTTTATGAAAAATGTCATATATCCGGAAAGCTGAAAAAAACATTGAGCATCCATATGTCCACCACTTCGATTCCGTCGTTGTTAATATTTGAGATGCTGAATGATTTGAGAGGAGGTTGCAGACGCAAATGCTTCCGTACGAATCTCCTAAGACAAGAACACTCTAGGCCAGGCGTTGTGGCTCATGCCTGTAATCCCAGCAATTTGGGAGGGTGAGACAGGCAGATCACTTGAGGCCAGGAGTTCGAGACCAGTCTAGGCAATGTACGGAAACATGGGGAAACTCTACAGAAAAAATACAAAAATTAGCCAGCCATGGGGGTGCACACCTGCAGTCCCAGCTACCCAGGAGGCTGAAAACAAAAGATGGCTTAAACCAGGGAGGTAGAGGTTACACCAAGCTAAGACTGTGCCACTGCACTCCAGCCTGGGCAACAGAGTGAGACCTTGTCTCAAAAACAAACACAAAACAAAAACAAAAAAGAAAAAAAAATAAGAACATTCTCCTACATAACTACAATATTATATCATATTACACCCAAGAAGAGTAGCTGTAATTCCCTAGTGCTTCTAAGATCAAGTCCAAATTCACATTATCCCACTTGTCCAGAGATTGTCTTTTAGGACTTTAAAAAAATACTGTGGGTTGGGCACAGTGGCCCACATGTATAATCCTAGTGCTTTGAGAGGCCAAGGCAGGAGGATCGTGTGAGGCCAGGAGTTGAAGATCAGCCTGGGCAACATAGCAAGACCCCATCTCTTAAAAAAAAAAAAAGTTTAAAAATTAGCCAGATGCAATAGCTGCCACCTGTAATCACAGGCAATTTGGGAGGCCGAGGCGGGCAGATCACTTGAGGTCAGGAGTTTGGGACCAGCCTGACCAACATGGTGAAACCTTGTCTCTACTAAAAATACAAAAGAAAAAATAATTACCCAGGCATGGTGGTGTGCGCCTGCAGTTTCAGCTACTTGGTAGGCGGAGGCAGGAGAATGACTTGAGCCTGGAAGATGGAGGTTGCAGTGAGCTGAGATCGTGCCACTGCACTCCAGCCTGGGTGACAGAGCGAGAGTCCATCTCAAAAAAAAAAAAAAAAAAAAAAATTAGCCAGGTGTGGTAGCACCTGCCTGTAATCCCCGCTACTCAGAAGGCTGTGGCAGGAGGATCACTTAAGCCCAGGAGTTGGCGGCTGCAGCGAGCTATGATTGCGCCACTGCACTCCAGCTTAAGCAAAAAAGTGAGACCCCATCTTCAAAAAAAAGAAAAAAGAAATGTTGCAAACCAGGATCCAAGCAAGGCTCAAGCATTGCATGCGGTGGTTATATCTCCTTAATCTATTTTAATTTAGAGCAACCACTCCATCCAGTGTCTCTACCCCATCATGGTGACTTTTTGGAGGGACCAGGCTGGTTGTCTCCTAGAACGCCCCGCATTCTGGATTTGCCTGATTGTTCCTTCACAGTGTCTTCCAGCTTGTTTCTCTCTCATAGTTCCTGTAGATGGAAATGGGAGCTTGTGCAGAGGTTCCCCCACATTCTTAGTTCACAGCACCTCAGTCATTTTCTCATGGTGTCCCTAAGCCAGAAAGCAATACTTGGTGGTTCCATTATTAAGTAGTTATGTTCATACAACTTAAGGAGTCTTGTTCTAACAACTTAGCACCAGTTGAAAAAGTAAGGCACACAAACTGAAAGAAAAAAATAATTTATTTCATCCTTTTTTTTTTTTTTTAACTGATAACAGAGTCTTGCTTTGTCACCCAGGGTGGAATGCAGTGGTGTGATCTCAGCTCACTGTAACCTCCGCCTCTGGGGTTGAAGTGATCCTCCTGCTTCAGGCACCAGAGCAGCTGAGGCTGCAGGTGTGCACCACCACACCGGGCTACTTTTTGTATTTTTAGTAGAGACGGGGTTTCACCAAAGGGTTTTGCCATGTTGGCCAGGTTGGTCTCGAACTCCTGGTCTCAAATGATCTGCCCTGCTTGGCCTCCCAAAGTGCTGGGATTATAGGCATGAGCCACAGTGTCCAGCGTTTATTCAGTCTTAAATGGCACTGATTACTTACTAACGGGGTATATGCACCTCTCACACTTTGGAATCAGATTGGACACCACCACCTTCATTTCCTGTTCCACAAACAGGTAGTGCTTGCTTTTAATCACGGAACTACCGAAAACTCAGCTTCACGGAGATAATATCATCCCCCTAACGTAGCATAATCTAATGTTGAAACTGTGGACTGTCCCAAGCCATGAGGTCATGGTGGTGTCTGAGAGATGTCAACCACCACTGTGTTTCATTTGAAAAATTTAAAGATCCTGTAACCAGTTGTGTGCTGGAGCCAGCGAGTGCTGGCTTTCCAAACAGAAGCAAAAAAAAAGTACATCTCTCCTCTAATGAGTGTTGAGATCCGGTTGGTAAACGTTTACCACCATGGCACTGCCGTGGCCTGCTATGAATTTGCTGTAGTCACCCCAGGGTGTCTTGGCATCTAGTTTGGGAACCACAGGTCTTCGGGCTTAATTAGATTTACTTTAAATGCTCTTGGCAAGAAAACGTTGTAAGTGATGCTCTGTTTTTGTTTTTGCTTTTTCCCAAGATGGAGTCTTGTTCTGTCATCCAGGGTGGAGTGCAGTGGTGTGATCTTGGCTCACTGCAATGTCCACCTCCCGGGTTCAAGCAGTTCTCCTGCCTCAGCCTCCCTAGTAGCTGGAACTACCCGTGCATGCCACCACGCCTGGCTAATTTTTGTATTTTTAGTAGAGATGGGATTTTGCCATGTTGGCCAGGCTGATCTCGAGCTCCTGACCTCAGGCGATACTCCTGCCTCAGCCTCCCAAAGTGCTGGGATTACAGGCGTGAACCACTGCACCCGGCCAGGAAGCTTTCAATCATAGAAGAGGGTGAAAGGGGAGGCGAAGCCAGTATGTCACATGGAGAGAGAAGGAGCAGAAAAGACAGTGAGGAGGGAGGTGCCAGGCCCTTTTTAACAACAGGATCTCAGTGAACTAATAGAGCAAGAACTCATTCATTGCTGCAGGAATGGCACCGAGACATTCATGAGGGAGTCTGCCTCTGACACCTCCCCCCAGGTCCCCCGTCCAGCATCGGGGATCACATTTCAAAAGGAGATTTGGAAGGGACAAAGTATCTAAACTCGGTCAGGTGTGGCTCATGCCTGTAATGCCAGCACTTTGAGGGGCCAAGACAGGAGGACAGCTCGAGCCCAGGAATTTGAGACCAGCCTGGGCAACACAGTGGGACCCTATCTCTACAAAAAACTTAAAAATGAGCCATGCGTGGGGGCACATACCTCTAGTCCCAGCTACTAGGGAGGCTTAGGCGGGAGGATCATTTGAACCCCTTGGGTCAAGGCTGCGGTAAGCCGTGACTGCATCACTGCACTCCAGCCTGGGTGACAGAATGAGACCTTGTCTCAAAAAATAAAAAAAAAAAAATAACAAAAAAACACCCAACTATATCAGGTTAGTGTGAGCCACCTCACAGCATAACTACCTCAGGACAGTCAGTCAGCTCGTAGAGCTGCCAAAGGCTGGAGTTAATATTTTAGCAAATAAAGCAGAAGCTACATCTTTTAGGTGGCCACAGGCCATTGGTTAAAAAAGTCACAAAAGCCCTCCCAGTTTCAAGGGTTTTTATTTATCAAAGGTATACCTCACTGCCAATCAGCACTTCTGATGGGATGAGACAGGGGAAAGTGTCAGTCTCATCGTAAGAAGAGTCTGAGGGACGGGCAATGATTACAGTCATCTTCAAGAAATGTAGCCTGTCACACTGACTCAGGACAAGTAGAGACGTTCTGGAAACCAGACAAGCAGGCAATAGGGATGTTACCCTGCTGTGAGGATGGAGCACCCAGCTCTGTGCTTCTGTTTCAGTGGCCACTCATCTCTCCTAACAGTGAGGGTCAAGGTTTGGATTAGAGGCACAGTGTCTTCATCCACTGGGGCTGCCACAGAAAAAATACCTTAGATTGGGTAAATTTATTTATTTATTTATTTAAAGACAGAGTTTTGCTCTGTTGCCTGGGCTGCAGTGCAGTGGTACAATCTTGGCTCACTGCAACCTCCACACTTCCTGGGCTCAAACAGTTCTCCTGCCTCAGCCTCCTGAGTAGCTAGGATTACAGGCGCCCACCACCATGCCCAGCCAATTTTCATATGTTTAGTAGAGATGGACAGGGTTTCACCACGTTAGCCAGGCCGGTCTTGAACTCCTGACCTCAAGTGATCCGCCCACCTTGGCTTCCCAAAGTGCTGGGACTACAGGTGTGAACAACCACGCCCGGCCTAGATTGGGTAATTTACAAACCATGGGAATTTTCTCTCGCCGTTCTGAAGGCTGGGAATTCCAAGATGAAGGCGCTGCAGATTCAGTGTCTGGGGAAGAGCTATTCTTCATAGATGGTGCCTTCTGGATGTGTCTTCACATAGCAAAAGGGAATATAGCTCACTCAGACTTCTGGGTTTTTTGTTGTGGTTGTTGTTGTTATTGTTTGAGACAGGATCTCACTGTCCCCCAGGCTGAGTGCAGTGGCGAAATCTCAGCTCACTGGAACCAGCAACTCCCAGGTTCAAGCAATCCTCCCATCTCAGCCTCCTGAGTAGCTGGGACTACAGGCACATGCCACTATATTGGCTAAATTTTTGTATTTTTTATGGGCTTTGTATATTATTATTTTTTTTTTTTTTGAGACGGAGTCTTGCTCTGTCGCCTGGGCTTTGTATTTTTTATGGGTTTTGCCATATTACCCAGACTGCTCTCAAACTCTTGGACTCAAGTGATCCTCCCACCTCGGCCTCCCAGATTGCTGGGATTACAGGTCTGAGCCACTGGGCCTGGCCAAACTTCTGTTATAAAGTCACTAATGCGGCTAAATGTGCTGGCTCATGGTTGTAATCCTAGCACTTTGGGAGGCTGATGCGGGTGGATTGCCTGAGCTCAGGAGTTCGAGACACCCTGGGCAACATGGTGAAGTCCCATCTCTACTAAAAATACAAAAAAAAAAAAAAAAGCTGGGCTTGGTGGCAGGGGCCTGTAGTCCCAGCTACTTGGGAGGCTGAGGCATGAGAACTGCTTGAGCCCGGGAGACAGAGGTTGCAATGAGCAGAGATCGTGCCACTGCACTCCAGCCTGGGCGACAGAGCGAGATTATTTCCAATAAATAAATAAATAAAGTCACTAATGACATTCATGAGGGCTCTGCCCTTGCAACTTAATCATCTCATCAAGGACCCACCTGTTAATACTGTCACACTGGCAATTAAGTTTCAACATAGGAATTTTGGGGGAACATATTCAGATCATAGCAGTTAGCAATAGTCAGAATTGGGAGTAAGAGCCCGGGCGCAGCAGCTCATGCCTGTAAACCCAGCACTTTGGGAGGCTGAGGCAGGCGGATCACCTGAGGCCAGGAGTTCGAGACCAGCCTGGCCAACATGGTGAAACCCCATCTCTACTAAAAATACAAAACACTGGGTGTGGTGGTGCGCGCCTGTAATCCCAGCTACTCGGAGGCTGAGGCAGGAGAATCGCTTGAACCCGGGAGGTGCAGGTTGCGGTGAGCCAACATCGCACTACCACACTCTGGCCTGGGTGGCAGAGCAAGGCCCTGTCTCAAAAAAAAAATAAAAATAAAAAAGAATTGGGGGTAAGGCATAAGGCCAAGCCGCTTAGCACCATGGTGGTGTGAGCCGCCTTCCCGGACCTTCCCACCGTGGGTGGCAGTCCTGTTATATCGCAGCCCAGGTGAAGGGTGCCTGGGAGTTGTCCGGTGTAACTGGATGGAACTAAATACAGGAACGCCAGAGTGGCTGTGATTCCTTTAGCCACTGTCCCCCATAAGTCCCACTTTGAGAGATTTTTCTGACCAAATGGAACTACATTTAGTGAAAAGTTCATTCATTTTCCCATGTTTTATTGATCAAAGGTATACCAAACTGCCAATCATAGCTTCTGATTGGGGTGAGACAGGCAGTGAACACATTGCATGGATTTTTTTTTTTTTTTACAGCCCAAAGCAAAGAAATTTGAAATTTAACCTCTGAAATCCCATCCCGAAGGAAATGTACAACTTCCATGTGTGTGTGTGTGTATATGTGTGTGTGTGTGTGTGTTTTAAATGGTGAAAATACCTTTGAGCGTTCGTTACTGTGGAGGGTCACTCTCCCCGTCTCTTACCTGATAACATTTCTGGGGCATCAGAGGCCCCAATCCATGTTGAAAACATGAATGAAAAATGAGGATGAGTGTTCTGGTTGCTCAGGACTATCACCTGAGTGGGAGATTAGAGTTAAGCCTTAGGGCAAGGTTTAGGGGACAGTGGGGAGCGTTAAGGTTTGGTTTTGTGTTTGAGTCCAACCTGGGGCTTCATCCTCACCTTTTTCCACTCTGCTTCTCTTCTTCCTCCACACCACACCCGTCTCGCTCCCGTCTCTCAAACAGGCCCGGCTTGTTGCCATCTGGGGGCCTCTGCCCTAGGTGCTTGCCCCTGTGCACGCAATGAGCTGTCTCCTTATTTTGGCCTCAGCACACAAGACACCTCCTCCAGGAGGCCTCTCCTGCTCACCTCAAGTCTGTCCTCCTGACCTCCCACCAACTTCTCTCCGCCCTAATTGTCCTCTTATTTTCTTCATTGTTCACACTGCTCTTGGAAATAGGACCTTGAGTTATCCTCTCTGCTGGAGGGTCAGCTCCGTGGGGACAGGTGCTGTCTCCTTCCTGTTCTCCGGCCGGCTCTCAGGACTCTGAACAGCGCCCGGTGCTGAAGGCCCTTGATGAGTTCTGGGGGTTGACGGCAAATTATTTCTCCTTCAGTAAAACAGGGGCAGTCACACCCTCCAGGCAGGGCTGAGACTTAGGCTTCATGGACCGAGAGGGTTCACTGGTTGTTAAAATATTGGAATACTTCCCTGCTTCTCTAAGGGCCCCACCTGACACGGCTTGGCCTCTCACCTGAGACCCTCTTGGTTTGTTTGTTTTTTGAGACTGAGTTTCGCTCTGTCACCCAGGCTGGAGTACAATAGTGTGATCTCGGCTCACTGCAACCTCTGCCTCCTGGGTTCAAGTGATTCTTGTGCCTCAGTCTCCCGAGTAGCTGGGATTACAGGCATGCACCACCATGCGTGGCTAATTTTTATATTTTTAGTAGAGATGGGGTTTCACCATCATGTTGGTCAGGCTCGTCTCGAACTCCTGACCTCAAGTGATCCACCCGCCTCGGCCTCCCAAAGTGCTGGGATTTCAGGTGCGAGCCACCAAGCCCGCCTGAGACCCTCTTGTAATGAAAGGGTTAACTCGGGGCTCAGCAAGGGCCTGCTCTCACCTGTGCCCACCGGGGCTCCCATCCCTAGGAGTTGGTACCGCGTGGTGGCAGGATCGATGCCATGCTTGTGAGGTGCTGGGCACAGCATCTGGCCTGTGGGAGACCGGCAGGAACCTCGGGCTGCCACCATGTGATTGTTTTGTTGGTGTCACCATTGGTCTTGGCCTATTCTGTGAGGGCCCTGGTGCACACACACATTCACTGGTCCAGTCTCGCAAACTAGACTTGAACGACGATGCCCAGGGGCGGGTGAAACCGGAAGCACCACAGCACCACCTGCTACTCCCTGGCCCTCGCCCGGCCCCTTCTCAGTTTCCCCTCTCGGCAGCTCTCAGGGCTCAGCGCCGACCATCGCCCACCCGAAACCACCTCTTCTGAACCCATCTGTGACCTGGCTTCTCTCGGGAACCCTGGCTCATTATAGATGTGTCTGGCCCATTTTCCTTCCAGCTTCCAACCCCGACTCTCCCCAGGCTCTGCCTGCAGGGTTAGGGCCACACTTTCCCTCCTGGGGCTCTCCAAGGAGAAGGGGAAGAGGGAGAGTCCGTCCCGGTCCCCTGGCACTGAAAGAAGGAACCTTCATCTTTCTTCTCTCTCTCCTGAGTCCTCAGTTATTAGTCAGCGTTTTGGGGGATAACAAGGAAGGGGTGAAACTTCTGTGCTAATTTTAACATCTGGAAGGATCTTCAGTGTCCTGGACAGGGGCCACCTCTCCTTGTGGGTTTCTCTGACCCCGATTCCCGATGTCCCCCTTCCTTGGGGCCCAAGCTTTTGGGGTAGTGGACCGGGGAGGTAGAGGGGAGGGTCACGGTGACCTCCCAGAGGCCTCTGCATTCGCCCTCCCTCTCCCTGCACCCAAGATGCAGCTCAGCTTCACAGCTCTAAATGCGTCCCCAGTACCCGCTGCCAACACCTGGGGGAGGTGAGAGGAGAGTGGAGAGGGAGGCTGTGGGCTGTGCCCTCTGCCCTTCCCAGGCGCCTCCACCTGCCAGGTCTGGACCAGGGATGAAAGCTAGGACCTAACCTATTCTCCATCTCCCTCAGGGTCCCCCCAGCCCAGGACTGTGCATTCAAGCCCCATCCTGGCTCCTCCAAGAGCCTCAATGGTCTCTTCTGGAAAATGGGTTTGGGGATTCTTCTCTTCATGAGGTGGAGGGGCTGACGAAGCGGGCACACAGCAGGGTTCAAGAAAGGCCCTCTGTCCCCTCCCCTACTCCGTCTACTCCCCGGGCTCTTGCCATCCAGTCTTGGGCCCTCAAAGCTCCAGTTCCGCAGCTTCTCTCCCCTCCCTCGAGATCTTTCTCCTCTCCCCATCCCCCCGACGGGTTCTTCCCTATGTCTTCCATCCTGTCATCTCTGTCCGACTTAGTTCCTCCTGCCTCTTCCGGGTCCTGCCAGCTTCCCCTGCTCTTCCTGACAACACCCACCACACTCCCCATTCTTCTCCGGGCAGCCCCCGCTGCCCTCCAGGCCCCTCTGTCCCCTGCAGCCCTCAAAGCTGGGCCTTCCCTCTTTCCTCTTTCCCCTCACTTCCCTGCCCCTGGGCCTCTCCTGCCCATCTCTCTACCAATCTCTCCCTCCACTCCTCCTCTCCCTCCTTTCCTCTTCCTCTGCCCACTCTCCCCGCTCCCCCGCCCTCCCCTCCCCTTCATCCAGGACCTTATTGCAGGAGTTTCCCCACCACCCCCTCCCCTCCCCTCCCCACCCACACCCTCTCCCTTTCCCTCCTCTCTTCCCTGCTCCCTCCCCTTTTTCTCCCCCTCTTCTTTCCTCCACCCCCTTCCCACTTCCTTCCTCTTTCCTCCCTTCCCTCTTCTTTCCTCCCCCTTCCCTTCCCTCCCATCTCCCTCTCCTTTCTTCCCTCCCTCTCCCATCCTCTCCAGTTCTTCCCCCCTCTTTCCTTCCTCCCTCTCCACGCTGCCCTCCCTCCCCTCCCTCTCTCCCCCCTCCTCTCCTCCCGGGCCTCCCTCCCTGCTCCCTCCCTCCGCCCGCCCGCTCCCACCATCATCAGTATTCCGCTCCCGTCTCCGCCGCTCTCGGCTGCTCTCGGTCGCTGCCGCACCGTCCGAGGCGGGGGCCGGGGCCGGGGCCGGGGCCTGGGGGGGGGTGGGTGGGGGGAGAGCGGCGCCGGCGGGCCCGAGGAGGGAGGAAGGAAGGAAGGAAGGCTGGAAGGAAGGAAGCCAGGAAAGAAAGAAGGAAAGAAAGGAAGGCAAGAAGGAAGGCGGGCGGCGGGCGAGGGCGCCGGGGCCGGACGGCAGGCGGGCGCGAGGCAAGGAGGCAGAGCGGCCCCCCCAGCCCCACCACCGCCGCTGCGGAAGCCCCCTCCCCACCCAGGAGCCGGGGAGGGGGGAGAGCGCGAGAGGCTCCGGGCCCGGCCGCAGCCCCGCCCCCCGCGCCTCCCCGCAGCGGGCCTTGCACCCCAAATTCCTCAGCCTCATTGGGGGGGTCCTCCCCCCACGGGCCGGGCATGCTGCCCCCCGGAAGGAACCCCTCTCCTCGCTGTGAGTAGCCGCCAAGGGGCACGGGTCGGGGGCGGGGGCCGGAGGCGGAACCGCGGGGGGTGGGTGGGGGGCATTCGCTAATTGGGGGACAGTGGTCTTAGGCCTCCTCCAGGATGGGGGAGATGGCAGAGGACAGGGGGCGGGGCCTAATGGGAGGCAGAAGCCGGTTGGGGAGGCGACTGGGTGGGGGTTCTCCGGGCCAGGCGAGTTCTGTGCTGGGTGGGGGGGGGGTTGTCGCCGCTGCCTGGGGACAGGTTGTGGGGGGTGCGTCCGGCGGTCGCTGCGTATCCAGCTGTGGGGCTGAGGAAGTAGGCTTAGGGTGGGGGGTTCTCCGGGCGTAGGTCCGGGCCCCCCTTTCTGGGGCGGGAGTCCAGGTTATTCCTCTCCCCATGGCCCCTCCCACCCTCCACACCGCTGCTGCTTGGGGTGGGGGGGGCACGCCAGTGATGGGGAGGGGGGAGAGGCGGGCACGGGGTTTCCTTGGTGACCGCGCCTGGCAAGAGCGGTTGCCGTGGCAACCGGGAGAACCGGGGAGTTTGGGAAGTGAAAATGGGAAAGACGGAGGGGGTGATTGGGGAGTGAGACAGCCCCCTCCCCAGTCTTCAGCCCTTCTCCCTCTGGGGTCACCTCGCCTCTCTTTATGGGCTGCTCGGACCCCTGCCCCTCCCTCTCTCCAAGACCCCCGGTTCCCTGACCCCACTAGGCTTTGGGGCCTTGTATCCTTGGGCACGTGTCTCTCCAGGACCACTGCCTCTCCCACCTCCCTCCGCCCTCCCCTCCTGGAAATCTCTCCTCCTGGGGACCCTCGCCCCCCATTTGCTACCTCCTCACCAGCCTTCCGACCCTTACACCTGCTCTTCTAGGACCTTCTAAGGCACGGCACCTGCCCCTCAGGATTCTCTAACCCCCATCTCTGACAATACCCCAGATATCCCTCTCCAGACCCTCTGTACAGGAGACCCTCACTTCAGCCACCCTCTCCTCCAGCTCCCTCCTCCCACTCCCTCCCCGCTCCTCTTTGGGCCTTGCACCCCAGCCTCTCCCCTTTCTCCCCAGCACCCCCAGTCGCCTTCTCCTTAGCCCGTCACTCTCTGAAATCTCCTTCTATGACCTTTCTTCACCCAGAGACCCCATCCATCCTTGTCTCCTCACCCCATAGTACTCCCCAATCTCAGATGCCCCCAATCCTAGCTCTCTCCTTTTGGGAACCTCTCCTTCCAACTCACCATCAATCCCGGGCTCTCAGGGTTCCCCCCATCTGCATGCCTCTGCCTCCCTGGGGTCCTGTTCTGCCAGGGGCCTAGCCAGTCTCTCTCCAGGACTCCGAGTCTCCATAGCCCAGGATGGCCTCTTGCCCACCTCTCCACCCCTTCGCCTCCTCTCTGCACCCCCATCTCCTTCCCCAGACCTCCTCACCTCTGCTCTCCCCCTGGGCGCCCTCCCCTCCTCCCTGCCCCCTCCCTGCAGCCTCTGGCGACTTTCTCTCCGGGTGGGGAATTCCCCGGGGGAGAGCCCAGCTGGGAAGGGGGAGGGGGAAGGGAGCCTCGGGGCTGCCCCTCGGCCCCCTCCCCGCCCCCCTCTCCAGCTGGGAGCTGCAGTGGCGCCTCCGCAGCGCCCCATTGCTATGCGCCTCACATCCCAAGTCCCGGCCGCGCAGCCGCCAGACAGGAACTCGGGCTCCAGGCAGCTGGGAGTAGCCGGAGCCGGCTTCCCTCCTGGTCCAGGAGCCTGAAAACTCCCGCCCCCCACCCCCGAACCGCGGCCAGGAGGGCACCTCCCTCTTCCTGTAGCATCTTCCGCAGCCTTCGCCTTCTAACCTGCCTTTCGGCAGCCTCCACTTCCCCTTCCCACCTTCTTCCTCCTCTTCCTCCTCCCTGGGGCTCGTCTCCTCCTGGCCACCCGATTGTCCAAACGCACACAGAGAAAGGAGGGACAGAGAGTGAAGCTGCAGAAAGGCGGGAGAGAGACACAAGGAAGGGAAGGGTGGGAGCCAGGGAGGGAGGCACACAGGGAGAGAGGGGACCCAGCCTCCGAAACAGACATACAGGCAATTAGGGCATCAGCACGGAGTCACGGAGTTACTCACTTAATTTCTGAAAGAAAGAGAGAGGGAGCCGGGGACACACGCCACTCCCACCCGGAAAGCAGACACGCGAGCCAGGCAGAGACGCAGGGAGCCACAGACTCAGGGAGGGTGGGACAGACCCACGAGGTGCCTGCTGGGGCCAGCAGGAAGCTGGGGGATACTGGTCACCAGAGCTCTAGGGGGTTAGAGGCCGATTCTGGCTTGTCAGAGGGACCCCAAGTCAGCGACAGAGAGTGGGAGCCTGCGAGGAAGATACGGGGCACGTGGAGGCAAAGATTCCCATACATGAGCACACAGTCATTCACTGGCAGCTAGAGACCCCATGTGGAACCAGAGAGGCCCAGTTGCAGAGGCAGCCCCCACACTCAGTCTGCCAGTGGTCAGGAGAGAGAGGGAGCAGTCCCCAGACCTGTAGTCTTGTGTCACATGGAGACACACACACAGTCCTTCATACACAGACCTGGAGGGAGAGACAAAGGCAGGAGGCCCTTGCCTCGTGGCCTCACGCTTAGGGACAGACACACAGCAAAAGGCACAGAGGTGGCCCCAGAGCTACAGAGATGCAGCCCCAGGTGCCGCTAAGACAGTCACAGAGCTGCGCACACACTAAAGCTAGTGCCAGCGTCGGGGGCATGCGTGTGTACTGCAGGGAGGGCCAGCCCCGTCGGGCTCCAGCAGTCACCCTTAATCCCACTCAGAGACAGCCCAGAGAGTGCTCCTCTCCCCACAGGGCTCCTCAGGGACCTCCTTGCCGTCCGTCCAAGAGGTCAGCAGAATTAAGACATCAGGTATCAGAGGGCGCTGACGTCTCTGTCACAGGCAGAGCCTGTACACACAGGTGCCCACACACACATCGTCAGGGCCCATGCAGAGAGGCCAATCTTCAGGCAGAGGTGCTGTGGGGTGGGGGTGGGGGTGGGGTGGCCGCTGAATCCTCAGTCCCTTCCGGAACCCTGGCCCTGCTTTCTTGCCAGGGTCTCCACCCCCTCAATCACCTGTCTCACCTGCTAGGACACCTGCTGGGTAGCTCACGCAGGCTCTCTCTCTCCATCCTCTCTCCCACCCCACTCTCTCTGGCTGGGCGTCTGTCTCGAGGTGTCACCTGGACCTCCTGTCTCTGTCAAGCCGTCTCATCTCTTCATCTCCTCTCATCTTCCCTGGGACTGACCCTTCGCCCTCCCAGCCCCCAGGGTCTTGCTGGCCTGGCCCATCCGTCTAGTCTGTGGACTC
Source organism: Trachypithecus francoisi (assembly GCF_009764315.1). NCBI lineage: Eukaryota > Metazoa > Chordata > Mammalia > Primates > Cercopithecidae > Trachypithecus > Trachypithecus francoisi. Next base: position 5,911,121 of record NW_022681457.1, on the reverse strand, counting down.
ATTCATCAGTCTTTCCCTCTTCCACCCCATCTGCTGTGAAACCTGCCTCTATTTCTGTCTCTGCTCGACACCGCTCTCTGTGCCTGTCTTCTTTGTCCCTCTGTGTCACTCGCCCTCACCTCTGCTGCTGTTCTTGCCAGCCTGTCTGCCTCCCCGCCTCCCCTGCTCCTTCCCTGTGGCTCCCTCTCCCCACATCCCTGAGGACTCACTTACGCTGGGGTCCTCTGGGCGGCCCTAGAGGGTTATTTTCCCCCAGTGCCTTCAACATGTTTAATTTGTTGCCAACATTTTTTAAATTCGAGATTTCGTATAAAAATCTAGACTGCTAGCTTTTGGAATCTTCTTCCTCCTGGGTAACTGTGGGCTGTGCTCAGGTGTGCAGGGCTACCACGCCCCACTCTCCCCTCTAACCAGCATCGTGATCATCTTCCCCGCTGGGCTCCGTAGACAGAGGAGTTTGCAACCTCTGCTGTTTACTCCTCTTCCTCTCTGCTCCATCTCTTTGTGCCCCATCACCCTCTCCACTCTCCTTCCCTTGGTTTCCCTTGCGGGGTCCTCTTTCTGACCCTCCTCCTTCATCCCCCCATCAGTTTGCCCTAACTCCAAACCTCACTTTGGGCCCTGTTTCCACTTAAATGGCCTCCTTTCCTTGCCAAGAGCAGAAAGAGTCTTATCTTTATCTGGGAGAAGTGGTTCTTAACACTGCCAGGGCGCAGAGCACACGCCCATTCTCCAGGGTCAGGGTCTGCTGTGAAACTGCCAGCCCCTCACAGTGTTGGCAGGTCAGCGTTGCATGAAGCCACCATGTTGCAGCCTGTCCTTCTCAGCTGGCTGATGGCTGGAGTGGGCCACGGACCCACACTCTTGCCCCCAGCGTGTGGCATCACAGCCTCTACGTAGGCAGGGGGTAGGCTTCCCTGTGCACCAGGCTGCATATTTGGCCCCAGAGCAGGTGGAGAGCAGGGGCTGCCTTAGAGGACCTGGCATGTAGACCCTGTTTCTGGAGGAAGAGGGCCTCACCTCCAGAGAGGGGTGCAGAGGACAGGGCTCCCCTTTGTGCCTGGCAGCGCTCAAGCCCAAGAGCAGCCCCTCCACCATCACCCTTGCTGGGTATAGGGGACACGTCTTTGTGTCCTCTCTGGCAGGGTTCGGGAAACCTCATTAACTCTGAGTTTGGAGACCCTCTGTCCCCACTGGGGAGAACCTCCCTTTCCTTCCAGTCCCAGTTCCTGAGACTGGGCTGGCTCTGCCAGACAGGGGGTGGCAGGAGAGTAAGAAGAGTGGCAGGATGCCCCTTGTTGCCTGGAAACCCACTCGCAACTGTTGTCATGGCAGGCAGAGGTGGAGGGGCTGCCTCGGAGACCCACGAGATGGGCTGGTGGGGGCTCGCCGCTGGGAGGCAGGCAGGAGCCCACAGGGGACTGCTGAGAGTGAGAATGGGGGGTGTCTGGTAGTATCTGGGATCCTGGTGGGAGGTTGAGGACTAAGTATAAGACCTAGACAGAGACAGACCGGGCATGGTGTTTCACACCTGTAATCTCAACACTTCGGGAGGTTGAGGTGGGTAGATCACCTGAGGTCGGGAGTTTGAGACCAGCCTGGCCAACATGGTGAAACCCGTCTCTACTAAAAATACAAAATTAGCCAGGCATGGTGGTGTGAGTCTGTAATCCCAGCTACTCAGGAGACTGAGGCAGGAGAATCACTTAAACCTGGAAGGTGGAGGTTGCAGTGAGCCGAGATCATGCCGTTGTACTCCAGCCTGGATGACAAGAGCAAAACTCTATCAAAAAAAAAAAAAAAAATCCTAGATGGAGAGGAGGAAAGGAGTGAGGCAGGGCAGGAGGGGGCAGCAGCCCCAGCCACTCCCAGGCTCACTGTGCCCCCCAGATGCTGTGCCAGCCCAGGGAGTTGAGCTTAGGCCCCAGAGCTCTTGTTCAAACACTGCAACAAAGGTCAGAAGGCTGTGCGGCCACAGCTCCACTGGAGAGGCCAGCCCCAGGTGGTAAATGCAGAGGAGATTGGCCCCCCCCTTGCCTCGAACCCTCTCTCCAGAGCCAGAAATGATCATGATCGTAGCTAACTGATGAAGAGCGTGCCACGAGCCAGGCTCAGTGCTCAGCCTTTCATGTGGATTTCTTCCATGTTTTCCTTGGGCAACCCTGCAAGGAGGCACAGCCATCATCTCTGGATCGACAGATGGGGAAACTGAGGCCCAGAGAGGTGGGGTTCCTTGCCCCAAATGATACACCTAGAAGTGGCAGAGCCAGGACGACAAACCCTGGTGTGGGCTGCCCTGCAGGTCGCCTCCCCCCGTGAGACTATTGCTTTACAGAGGGGAAAACTGAGGCCAAGAGAGGAGAATGCACTGGTCCATTGGGCCCTCCAAGTGGCAATTAGAGTCTCACTCTGTTGACCAGGCTGGAGTGCAGTGGTGCAATCTCGGCTCACTGCAACCTCTGCCTCCCAGGTTCAAGCGATTCTCCTGCCTCAGCCTCCCGAGTAGCTGAGACTACAGGCGTGCATCACTACACCTGGCTAATTTTTTTTTTTTTTTAATTTTATGGTAGATACACCATTTCACTGTGTTGGCCAGGCTGGTCTCAAACTCCTGACTTCAAGTGATCCACCTGCCTCAGCCTCCCAAAGTGTTGGGATTACAGGTGTGAGCCACTGCTCCCGGCCATAAAATTGTTCATAATCACAATAATTAGGTTGTTAATAACAATATACTCGTAGGTTAGACCATTGGGGTTGGGGCAGGACAGGGTCTTGCTCTGTTACCCATGCTGAAGTGCTGTGGCACGACCACAGCTCACTGCAGCCTTGACCTCCTGGGCTCAAGCGATCCTCCCGCCTCAACCTCCCGAGTAGCTGGGATTACAGGCATGCACCACCACACCCAGCTAATTTTTGTATTTTTTGGAGAGAGGGGGGTTCTCACTATGTTGCCCAGGCTGGTCTGAAACTCCTGAGCTCATGCGACCCTCTTGCCTTGGCCTCCCAAAATGCTGGGATTCCAGGCAGAAGCCACCACGGCCAGCAAGATTAGACGTTTGAAGGCACTGAAGCTCCTATAACTCAGGAGCTGTCGGGTTCTCAATCTCGTTTATGCCTCTAAAGCACCAGAAGCGAAAGGATTCCCCCACGCTGGTTCTCACAGTGGGGTATGAGATCAGCCCTCACCAACGTGGGGTTGTAGGATCTTGTTGCGGGAAGGGCAAAGACCCCAAATGTGATCCCATGGGCCCCCTGCTCCTTGAACAATGAGTGGTTTTGATCCAGCCAGAAATGCTGGATTTACAATGGTGGAGAAGTGGCGGGGTTTGGGGGGGAGGGGCTGAGTCACGGAATGGGAAAACTATTCATTCTTCTGACCCGTAAGAATAAATAATTTTTTTTTTTTTAAAAGACGGAGTCTCGCTCTGTCACCCAGGCTGGAGTGCAGTGGCACTATCTTGGCTCACTGCAACCTCCACCTCCCAGGTTCAGGCGATTCTCCAGTCTCAACCTCTTGAGTAGCGGAGATTACAGGCGCGTGCCACCGCTCCCGGCTAATTTTTTGTATTTTTAGTAGAGACGGGGGTTTCACTATGTTGGCCGGGCTGGTCTCGATCTCCTGACCTCAAGTGATCCACCCGTCTTGGCCTCCCAAAATACTGGGATTACAGGCGTGAGCCACTGCGCCCGGCTGAGAATAAATGTTAACTTTTAATGTAGCTGTCACTTAAGTGTCAAGCACTGTACATGGTCACCAGGAACCCCAACAAGCTATGAATAGGTGTCATTATCTTCACCGACCGCAAGGCGGAGCCTGGGGCGGTGGACACAGGGAGAAAGTGGCCAGCCAGAGTTTAAACCCAGTTTTCTTCAACACCAACGCGCTTTCCACCTCTCTATCCTTCCTCTTCACAGGACGGTGTGATGAGGTGGACGAGGAGAAGGAGGATCTTCCGGATCCTAGAATAAGTTCACTGAGCATTTTCCTTTCATGCCCCAGGCATTTCCCTAAACTCATCACAGATGTCAGACCTTCCCCACCTACCGATGAGCAGACCGAGGCCCTGAGGGTTGAAGTTCCCTTTGCAAGCCAACATAGCTAGTAACTGTGGCAGCTGAGGCTCAAACCCAGGTCTAGTTGATTCCAAGGCCCGCCCAGAGCCACACCCCTATACAGAGCTCAGGAGAGAAGAGGAGGGGGCTATATCCTGAACTGGAATATAGGAGTGAGATGGGCACTTAGAGACCCTTCAGCCCGTTGCTGCGAGACCCGCATCCCCTGGGAAACAGAATGACAGTCTCGCCCTAGATATGGTGATGCAGAATCTGCGTTTTTTTGTTATTATTATTATTTTGAGACAGAGTCTCACTCTGTCACCGAGGCTGGAGTGCAGTGGTGCGATCTCGGCTTACTGCAACCTCTGCCTCCCGGGTTCAAGCAATTCTTCTGCCTCAGCCTCCCGAGTAGCTGAAACTACAGGCAGGTGCCCCCACGTCCAGCTAATTTGTGTATTTTTATTAGAGACGAGGTTTCACCATGTTGATCAGGCTGGTCTCAAAACTCCTGACCTCAAGTGATCCGCCCGCCTCAGCCTCCCAGAGTGCTGGGATTACAGGCGTGAGCCACTGCGCCCCGCCAGAATCTGCCTCTTAACAAGATTCCCAGGCAGCTGGACACATATTCATGTCTGAGAAGCGTGGCTCCAGTTCACATAGTTTTCAGCTTTTTGTGACTTTAAGCGGCACCCTTTTGTTGTGAACAAAATATGCACAACCCCGTGAGAGAAAACAGATCAGATCAGCGTTCTTCCTAGGCAGGACCTCTATGAGTGCAGCAGGCTGGGGCCATGCCCCTCCCCACCTGCAAACTCAGTCTCACACCCCACTGCCCGAGCCTTGGCAACAAATACTGTTGTAAAAACTACCAGTGCCAGGCCAGAGCCCTGCTCTCTTCCGGGGTGAATTCAGTTCAGGGGTGTTAAGCCGTCCCATCCCAGCAGAGAGTCACAGTCCAGTGGCCTGGAAGTTCAGTTTCCTTTCTTTTCTTTTTTTGAGACGGAGTCTCACTCTTTGTCACCCAGGCTGGAGTGCAGTGGCGCCATCTCGGCTCACGGCAAGCTCTGCCTCCTGGGTTCAAGTGATTCCCCTTTCTCAGTCTCCCGAGTAGCTGGGATTACAGGTGCCCGCCACCATGCACGGCTAATTTTGTATTTTTAGTAGAGGTGGAATTTCATCATGTTGGTCAGGCTGGTCTCGAACTCCTGACCTCAGGTGATCCACCCACCTTGGCCTCCCAAAGTGCTGGGATTACAGATGTGAGCCACCGCGCCCGGGCCTCTTCTTTTTCTTTTTCTTTTTTTTTTTTTGGAAGTTCAGATTTTGTCCCAAAGCCTGCCCAAATCTGGCAATCCATGGGTATGGCAGTGTGACCTCACCATGCCTCAGTGTGCCCTTCTGTAAAATGGGCAGCAGTAACTCTCGCCGTGGGCCCTTGCAGGACTGAATGAGCTCTTGCAGCTGGCTCCTGCAGCACAGGCCTGGCGCAGGCAACCAAGGCAGAGCTGGCCAGGTGCTCGGGCCTCACACTCTCTGTAATGTTCCGTTTCTCCAGCTGTGATCTCCCTGGCCTCTCCATGAGTCCTGTAAGAGCCCTGTGAGGTAGCTGGGCAGGGCCAAGGAGCAGACGGAGCAGCACTTCAGGGACTCAGGCAGAAGCAGTTCCAAGCAGTATCAGTGGTTAGATCCATGCTGTCCAACACAGTAGCCGCCACAGCCACTGCTACACGTGAGCACCAACAGTCACATCAAGTGAAATGAAGAATTCAGTCCCTGTCCACCCTCAACACATGTCACGTGCTCCATGGCCTCATGTGGCTGGTGGCCGCCAGTGCTGGACAGCATGGAGAGAACATTTGCATCACTGCAGAGAGTCTATTGGATGGTGATGCACTGAAATACTGAAATACAGGCAGGTGCTGCAGCTCACGCTTATAATCCAGCACTTTGGGAGGCTAAGGCCGGAGGATTGTTTGAGCTTGGGAGTTTAAGACCAGCCTGGGCAACATGGTAAAAGCCCTTCTCTACAAAAATACAAAAAAATTAGCCGGGGGTAGTGGTCGGCGCCTGTAGTCAGCTACTTGGGAGGCTGAAGTGGGAGGATCACCTGGGCCTGGGAGGTGGAGGCTGCAGTGAGCTGAGATCACGCCACTGCACTCCAGCAGAAATTTGTGTGTGTGTGTGTGTGTATGTGCGTGTATATATGTATGTGTGTGTGTATATATATATATATGTATGTATACAGTTGACTCCTGACCAACTTGGGGGCTAGGGACGCCAGCCCTCTATGCAGTTGAAAATCTGCATGTAACTTTTGATTCCCCTAAAACTTAACTACGAATAGTGTCCTGTTGATTGGATGTCCTGCCAGTAACATACACATTCAGTTAACACGTTCTGTGTGTTAAATGTATTCTATCCCGAATTCTGACAATAAAGTGAGCTACAGAAAAGAACATGTTATTGAGAAAATGCTAAGGAAGAGAAAATACATTTACTAGCCACTAAGTGGAGTGTATCATCGTAAAGGGCTCCCCTGATCATCTTCACGTTGAGTAGGCTGTGAGCAGGTGGGGGGTGGGGGGAGCGTTGTCTTGCTGTCTAGGGAGTGGCAGAGGCGGGAGAAAGTCCACGTATAAGTGGACCACACGGTTCAAACCCCAGTCCTTCAAGGGTCAACTGTAGTCCTCCACTTGCTGGTAAATAGCTCACCTTAGCCCTTCCTGCATCCCCACCGCCCCCCAGCCAGCTCTCCCAGCCCTCTGTCTTCTGAAACCTGCTGTTAATTCCCGTTCCTCCATTGAGGAAACTGAGTGACCGCAAGGTACTATTCCTAGCAGAAAATTGGCAGCACCACGGGGTCGAAGCCCAGGTTTCTCCTTTTCCCAGCTGCCAGCCAGGCTCTGAGTCCTATATCTCACTTGTTGGTCACTTGCTGTGTGCCAGGCCCCTACTTGGGCCGCCTTGCCACAGCCCCGTGCAGCCTCATCAGAGAGGCTGCAGCTGGCCCAAGGTGGCACAGCCAGGGACTGGACAGGAGCCGGGCGGGCAGCATGTTCCCTGCTCACCTGCTGCCCTGTGGGTGTGACCAGAGCGAGGCACGTAGAGATTGGGGCTGGGGGACCCGTGGCAGGGACCTTTGCATTCTCTTCTCCCCATAACTGCTTCCCACCCCGACATCCTCTTTTGGCTTTGGAATTTGACCCCAGATCTCTAAGAAGAGCCTGGCTCCTCCCTCTCCCTCACCTCCTACACCGCCTCCAGGTTCTGCCACTTTTACAAATTTGCTTTATCTGTTCACTCTTTCCCTTCTCTCCATCCCCGTGGCTCCAGCCGCGGCCTCATCCTCTACCCCCGGACCCTTGGCGCAGTTCCTCCTTGACCTCCAGCAGTCCCCGCTCCAGTCCACTCAGAGGGGACCTTCACCCCGCAGAGCTGAAGCTGCCCCTCTGTTGTCACAGCCCGATGTGGGAGGAAGGAGGCCCCCGGGCCCATTGCCACGGCCTCTGTAACAGCTCGACATTCCCTCCTCCCGGCTTCCCTCCTGGACGTTCCGGAGCCCACCCTGTGCCCACCCTCTCACTTAGCCCCTACCCCCACACTCGCCTCCCTACAGACACAGGGCTCCTTGCATCGGGTGCCAGCAGAGGAACTGCCGGTAGGGGGCGCTGGCTCGCTCCTTCCTGCAGGAAGTACTGAGGCTCGGAGGGGCCGGCGCTGTGGCAGGTCCTGAGGATGCAGCCGTGAACGCCCCGACAAAGCCCTCAGGAGCTCCCCTCGTAGCAGGAAGGCAGGCAAGGAACGAAGGAACAAATCACCAAGCATCAGGTGCTGGGTGGCCGTGACACGAGCTGTGAAGAAAAGGAAGTGCAAGGGATAGGGATGGTAGGGGAGCTCAAAGAAGACCTCCTGGAGGCGTCGTGGGAACGCAGAGCCACCTTGACTGCAGGAAGAACAGCCCTGGCTGGCAAAGGCCTCTCAGGGGAACGGGCCTGGTGTGGATGGGAGGAACCTGGGTGGCAGGCGCCTGGTGGGTGGGAGGAGCCTGGGGGAGGCTGGCCTGGCTGCACGAGAAAGGACAGCCCCCCTCCAAGCAAGTCACCACCTCACCCCCACCCACTGCACCTCACCCCCACCCCGACTGTACCCCCACTGCACGGGCCGCCTGTTGGTCCTGCTGCCCAGTGGTCTGTGGTCCAGGAAACCCTTGAGCTGAGCCAAGCACCCCCAGTCTTGCTTCCTCATCAGCAGCTCCTAGGGGGCCTGGACTGCCCTTTCCCTAAGGTTCTTCTACCTGGAAATATAGCAGCCTGACAATTCTTGGGGCTGTGGGGTTGCTTTTATTTTGAAAGCATTCAGGACATGGATTGGCTCAGAAAAGCACATGAGGGAAGTCTTATCCCTCCCTGATGCCAGCGCTGCCTGTCCCCTCCCCCTGAACCCAGGTCTCTCCCATAGGACCAGCTTCCAGGGACAGAAGGGCTCATCCTTCCCCGGCCTGGATCCCTCTCCACCCTCTGGGCTCCAGGCTCCACTTCTGCCCCAGTCCCTCGCAGTGGGAAAGTTCTTCTCTAGCTCTAACTTGCAGGCCTCTTGCTGCAATGGTAGTCAATTTCCTATCTTCCCTCTGGCCATCTGAATGTACCCCCCCACCCCCACCCCAAAAAATGAGTGTGCCTGACAGGAACGTTCCCTGCCTCCCATTTCTCCTCACCCCGCCTCCCCTGGGTCCCCGAGTTTCCGATCTGCCATCTGCCTGAATCCTCCCAGGCACAGTGCCCGAGATCTCTCAGAGCTGGGGCTGGGGAGGATGGCGAAGCCGATGAGGACTCAGCTTCACGCCTCGAGCGCCTGGGTCCTCCCAGCCTCTGCCTTCCCTGGATCTCAGCTCCATCTCGGGGCCTCCTGCCCTCCTGCCCCTTTCATGCCTCCTTGTATGCCTGTGACTGTCTCCCTGTGACTCTGCCACTCTCTGCCCCTCATAATTCTCCTCTTTGGGGGCCTTCTGTGTCTGCACCTCTGGCTTGTTCCTTGCACCAGGTGAGGGAGGAGAACAGGTGTACCCTTGTGATGGGTCCTCTCCCGGGGCAGCTGGGGTGGGAGAGGCAACCGTGGTGACCTGGCCAAGTTCCAGGCCTGGGTTCCAATGCCGGCTGTGCTGCTTGAGGGCTGTGTAACCTTTGACAAGTGCCGCCCGCCTCTGAATCTGCTTCTGTACGTCAAATGGGCACAAAAACCATCCCTTTCTCCCAGGGTCGTGGGGAGAGGCCAGCAGCTTGAGGAGTGGACAGCATGGCACCCACATGTAATCAGTACTCCCCACCACTACTAGGGGTGCGTGGGGGCAGTGGGCAGTCCACAGAGCCTCCAGCAGCGGAGCGTGAAGCCATGATGGGGTGTCAGGCGTGTCATGTCCTGTGCAGTGCGGGTGACTGCAGGGGCTGAGGAAGGGTGGCTGTTCAACATGACTGTGGCCTTGCCTGCACCCTGCCCCCCACACAGAGGCAACCTCTATGGGAATTGTTGCTGTTGTCAGGCCAATCTTGGGGGTCTTTGGGGCCCCTGGACTCTAGCTAGGCTGACCTGGGAGGGGCCACTTCCTAGCCGTGTGTTTCGCCTCAGGCAACTGACAGTACCTCTGTGTGTTTCAGCTTTCCTAGCTGTGAACTGGGTGTAATAGCAGTTCAGAGGGCTGATGCACACTGTGGCAGCTAATGCAAGTAAAGCTCCCAGAACCGTGCCCAGTCAGTGCCAGATGTGTGTTGGATGTTACCACTTTTAGTGGGGTCGTTATTCAGTGAGTTCACACAAGTCAGATATGTGTGCCATGCCTGGCTTTGAGAATGTGTGCAGAAGAGATGAGGTTAGCCAGCATTCCTGTTATCCGGGTCAGAGGGCTCTATCTGGGGACAGCTGGGGCCAGGTGCCCCCTCAGTGTGCAGCTGTATCCAGGAGTGTAGCTCACACAGGTGGTATCCGAGGTTTGGGCAGAGTGGTAACATTCCTCTGGGTGCACAGAGCTGCGCTGGGACCTCCTGTTTGGAACCTGAGACGTAGTATCTAGGACTTAGCCATCCGGGTTGTGCTGGGGCATGGATGGTGACCTGGGGCATGGAGGGTGACCCAGGACATTGGTGTCCAGCTGACAACAGCTGCATCATGGCCTGAGGTGTGCTTTCTCATCCAGGTACAGTGGCCCACACCTGTCATCCCAGCACTTTGGGAGGCCAAGGCAGGCGGATCACTGGAGGTCAGAAGTTCAAGACCAGCCTGGCCCACATGGTGAAACCCCAATTCTAACTAAAAATACAAACATTAGCCGGACGTGGTGGCGAGCGCCTGTAGTCTCAGCTACTCGGGAGGCTGGGGCAGGAGAATTGCTTGAACCCAGGAAGTAGAGGTTGCAGTGAGCTGAGATTGTGCCACTGCACTCCAGCCTGGGCAACAGAGTGAGACTCTGTCTTGAAAAAAAAAGGTGCTGCCTCTGCCAGCAGGCCTCCTGGGATGGAAGGGGACCTGGGAACCAAGGGCGTCCAGGGCTGGGAGCCTGTGTTGTGCAGTGTGGCCTGGCTCGGTGTGCAGAACCGAGAGTGCGGGTGTCTGTGTGTGAGCGTGGGGGGAAGTAGACTCCCAGTGGTGATCGGTACCCATCCATCCCTGAATCCAGTGTTTGTGAGCAACTGCCATGTGTCAGGCCCTGTTGTGGGTCCTGGGAACCAAAGAGTCACAAACTGGCTGCCCTCAGGAAACTTGCATTCAAGTGCACCGGCCCGTATAAAAGCTCAGATGCTGATAAATGTCACGGAGAAAAACGAAACAGAGAAGGTTCTGGAGAGGGATGGGGGTGCTGTCCAATGCAGGGTGGTCTGGACAGCCTCCCTGAGATGGTAGCATTGGAGCACAGACCTGATAGAGAGCAAGGCAAGGGCCCTGTGGACAACTCAAGAAGAGCATTCCCAGCAGAGGGAAGAGCAGGTGCAAAGGCCCTGGGGCCGGGGTGTGCATGGCCTGGAAACAGCGAGTTGAGCAGGGGGAGGAGGGAAGTGATGAGGTCAAAGGAGGAGCTGGGTGGAGAGTGGGGGCCTGAAAACTGCGGTGAAGTCCTCACCTCTGCTCTGAGTGGGAAGGGAGCCGTGGAACGCTGTGGAGCAGAGGCAGAGAAGGGTCCATTGGGTGTTGACAGGATCCCTCTCGCTGCCCATGGGGAACACACAGGGAGTGGGCGTGAAGGTAGAAATGGGGAGGCTGGAGAGGAGGACACTGTAATCGTCCAAGAGGGAGATGGGAGCCAGGCCAGGGAAGTAGCCTGGGGGTGGGGAGAAAGATCCTTTGATTCTGGGGTCTGATTCCGCGTATGTTGTGAAGACAGAACCCTTTACTGAGAATTTACTGATTTAATGCCCCCAGCGGCCCTAGGAGGCAGGGCAGATACTCTCCTTATCCCTGTTTCACAGTGGAGGGAACTGCAGCTTGGGAGAATGAAGCCACCGGCCTGAGGTTACAGGGGAAGTGGCAGCAGAGTCAGGATTCAAACCCAGGCCTCTCAGCGCTCACCAATGTGCCCCACCCTCAAGATGTGCCTTTTGTGGCCCATGGGTGTCCTGGGCCAGTGTCTGGCACATAGCAGGGACTGGGTAGACATTGGTTGGATGGATGGCGGATGGATGGATGGATGGACGGATGGGTGGGTGGGTGGGCGGGTGGATGGATGGATGGATGGATGGATGGATGGATGCATGGATGGATGCATGGATTGGCGGATGGATGGATGGACGGATGGGTGGGTGGGTGGGTGGGTGGATGGATGGATGGATGGATGGATGGATGGGTGGATGGATGGGCAGACGGATGGATGGATGGGTGGGCAGATGGATGGATGGATGGATGGATGGATGGATGGATGGATGGACGGACGGATAGATGGGCGGATGGATGGGCGGATAAGTTGAGTGAATGAGTGTGGCTGCCCTGACGATTTTGCAGAAGTGTGTCAGGAGGCGGATGTCTGGATCTGGCTAAGGTCCAGGGAGAGGGGTGCCTCTGGTGGTGGGGGTCTTTGTGGCATGAAGAGGGGCTAGTCCTCAGTCGCAGGACAGGGGTGATGGTGCAGGTCGCAGGTTCCAGTGCTGGTATATCAGGTGTGGGGGTTGGAGTAAAGGCTGTGTGGCATGGTGGGGGTTTGAGGGAGTTCCTGGGGTACAGGGGCATCTGCAGGAAGACCGTGGGCAAGACTGTGTGCCTAGACCCGGTGGGGCGTGTGATGCAGGAGGGGTGGTTTTAGCCGGCCATGGGGGTGGGGGGTCAGCGGTGGCCCAGCCCGGTTATACAGCCGACGAGGCTGTCTGTGTGCCACGAGGCTCCGGCTTGGCACGGCCCAACCACCCCCCTTTCTTGGGCAGCCCAGCCGGCAACCTTCCTCCCCCGCTTCCCCCGACCTTCCTCGGCTGCCTCCTCGGCTGCCCAGAACCAATGGGTTAATTAGATAACGGAGCCTTTGATTAGCGGGGGAGGGGGAGGCCTCCCCTCCGGCGGCACAGGGAAGGGAGGCTGAGGAGGAGGGAGGAGAGGCGCCCTCCCCGTTCAGAAGGAGAGAAAGAAGGAGGGAGGGGTGAGGAGGGAGGGAGCTGAGGCACAGCTTGGCTCTGCACTGCCGTGTGACTAGAAATTGTAATCGCAGAGAAAGAGAGAGACAGAGCCGGGGAGAAAGGGACCAAGACAGACGGACAGACAGACAACCTGACTGAGACAGGCTTGGGGCCGATGAGAGGGTGACAGGGACAGAGCAAGAGGGAGGAATAGATGGAGGAGAAGGAGAGAAGGGGCCTGGGGGTCCCGAGAGAGGCAAGATTGTGAGGGGGAGACTCAGGAGGGGGTTGAGGCCAGAGAAGGTGGACGGGTACCAGAGGCGGAGGGGGAGGACTGAGAGGGGCAGAGAGAGGGGAGAAGGGGGCTGGGGTCGGTGGGTGGAGAGAAAGGAGGCTGCGGTGGGGGGAGAGTCGAGGTAGAGGTGGGAGAGGGGGTGGAAGGAGACCGGAGGAGGCGAGCGGGGAGGGGAGGAGAGAACTGCTGCAGTGGCCAAAGGACAGCCTCCCCCCAGGGGTGGGAAGGGCGACAGACCAGTGGGGGGGGCGCGGGGAGACCCAAGAAGCCCCTGCGCCCCCCCCCAGCACGATCTCGACGGGAAGCCCTGGAGAACTGGGGAGTCAGAGACCCCGGCTGGCTGGAGGCATGTGGAGGGGGGGGCCTGGGCGCAGGGAGAGGCCCAGCAGAAGCCAAACCACCAGGGTGAGTGTCCCCCACTGTGGGGTTGCGGGGAGAAAAGGACGGGAGATGGCGGAGGGCGAGGGGGGAAGGGGAGGGAGGCCGAGTCACTGCAGAAGCCGGGATGGGGGTGGGGGGATGCGGGCTGGCAGCGGGAGAGCTAGGGACAGATGCGGAGGTAGACACAGCAGCGGCAGGCCTGGAGGCCGGGGTGGATGCCGTGGGCTCCCACAGGCCCTGCGGGTGCGCCCCCCTCCCCCGCCTCAAATCCAGGCCCTGTGCTTTGGGCCAGCCCCTTGGCTAAGAGGGTGTGGGCTCGATCATCGCCAGGGTCTTAAGGGGTGGGAGCCCCAGACCCAGGATAAGGACTGGGCATCGACCTCCCTGTTCACATTCAGGAAGATGAAGACCCTCACTGTGCTCACACAGTCAGACACAGGCGCACGGCCCCAGCCCTCCAGGAGAAAAATGAGCCCGGGTGCAGACACAGAACCAACCTCTCTCTCCTCTCTCTCTCTCTCTTTCTCTCCCCAGCCCCCTCTTCCCCCTCTCTCTGTCTCTCTGCCTCTGCTTCTGTCTCTGTCTCTCTCTGTCTCTCTATGTCTCTGTCTAGCCCTCGCTCTCACACACGCACTCAGATACACAGATGTATGCACACACATTTTTATCTGGGTTAAAATGGTCTTGGAAACTGCAGGAGGAGGGAGTGACTGTGTGTGTGCACGGCCGTGTGCCTGGGGGTGAGCCTGTGTCGGGGGGCCTGAGAGTCCACCGTGAGAGGGCGTGCCCATCACTGCTTAGTGCGTGAGTGGGTTGGTGTGCGTGTTTGTGTGACCTGCTCTCCTCCTGGTCTCTTGGGAATGATTTGGGGTTGGCCTGTGTTGGGGCAGAGCCTGCTGGTGTGGGTGTATTTGTGTGTACTCAGAGATGCTGCATGCAAAGGAGGGCTGGGAGCCAGAGGGTAGACCCAGGGCCGAAGTACCCTCTCTGTGCCGTCCCAGCCTGCTCTGTGCCCTTGGACAGGCCGTTTTCCCTCGTAGTGCCTCAGTGTCCCCATCTGTAAATTGGGCATCCTAACAGCTTTCTCCTGTGGTCATTATGAGGCTTACATGAGCCGACCGGGATACAGTTTGCTGCATTGCAAGGGCTTACCCAGTGTTCCGGAGAGACTATTGTTACTGGTATCGTTGCTATTGCTGTGACTCGTCCATCCCCTTTCCCTCTCTGGTTCTAGGGAAATGGTGGGGCAGGACAGATTGGGGAGGTACAGCCTGACTTCTCAGAGGACCCAAATCCGCACTGTCTGCTTTCCTCCCAGAACCCAGGCAGAGTCCCTGGACCCCCTTCCCTTCCCCATCCCCTCACCGAGAACCGAGCTTGGTCCTGCGGCAGCAGCTGGCATGAGTCCCACCGGGGCTGTCTCTGCCTGGAGCACCCAGTCTCCGGGCAAAGGAGGAGGTGCAGCTGGTGGCCTGTCGGCCTGTGCCGCCCCCTGCGAGGTCCCCAACCACCCTTACACACAAACTCCAGTCTCCTCCCTCCTCACCCTGCTGCCTCCCAGCCCTCCCTTCACCTGCCCACACCTGTCACCTCCACGGTTGCCTTGTCTGCTACCTTAGCCCTCTCCCCCTCAGATTCTCCCATGAGTCTGACTTAAAACTCTGAAGCCGCCGCGAGGGCCCCGCAGGGCCTGGACAGGGTGGGCAGTGACAGGAGGGTGTGCAGCGGAGGGTCTTTCGGTTCAGCTGAGGGTACGGGGGGTGGGGGAAATGCATCTCTTCGCTAACATCCCTGGGAGGGGGAGAGGGAGCGGGAGTGGAAGGGAGAGGAGGCTGGGACCCACCCCCCAGGGGACCACGCAGGTGGCGAGGGGACCGGGTGGGTGTTGGGATGGGAGCGAGGGGACCACGCAGGTGGCGAGGGGACCGGGTGGGTGTTGGGATGGGAGCGAGGTCCTCGTCGCCTGTCTGGCTCTTCCCCCTTTCTGCCCCCTCGCCTTGTCTGTCTGTCTGTCTCTCTGTCACTCCTCTGATGTATCTACCTTTTTGAAATCGTGCAAAGAGCTGGGTTTTGAATCTGGACGACGTCCGCACTTACTGGCTGAGTGACCTTGGACGGGCATTTCCTCTCCCCTAGCCTCAGTTTTCCCTGCTGCAGAATGGGCGTAGAGTCTTGCCAGCATGGAGAGGATGAGCTAGTGTGGGGCGGGGCGGGCCACGCTTCCCTGTGTCTGCCCCAGCCTGCTGGGTGGGTCCATTGGCAGCTGTCGCCCTCCCTGCCCCTTTGGTTCTGGGCATGGGGCAGGGAGGCGGCAGTGGGGCTGCCTGGGTGTTGGCAAGCACCCAGGCCACGTGGGCTCCTGTCCCTCACTGAGCCTCTCCCCTCTCTCTTCCCCCACCCACAGCCCCCCAGCGTCCACGCGGAGCATGAACATTGAGGATGGCGCGTGCCCGCGGCTCCCCGTGCCCCTGCTGCTGCCTGGTAGGATGTCCTGGCCCCACGGGGCATTGCTCTTCCTCTGGCTCTTCTCCCCACCCCTGGGGGCCGGTGGAGGTGGAGTGGCCGTGACGTCTGCCGCCGGAGGGGGCTCCCCACCGGCCACCTCCTGCCCAGCGGCCTGCTCCTGCAGCAACCAGGCCAGCCGGGTGATCTGCACACGGAGAGACCTGGCCGAGGTCCCAGCCAGCATCCCCGTCAACACACGGTACCTGAACCTGCAGGAGAACGGCATCCAGGTATGCGGGGCCAGCAGGTGGAGGGGGACCATGGAGGGGGGCACTGGGGAGACGTGCAGATGTAGTGCATCCCTTCCGGGCCTCCCCACACCGGCTCTTCCCCGTCTCCAGCACCCGTGGACGTGTGGGTCTGCATCCGATCACCTGGAGCCGGGCTCCCAAGGTGGAGCGGAAGCTCTCTGGGCTTTGGGACCACAGTGCTCCCTGTCTCTGAGCCACTGTGTTGGGGTCCAAGTGCAGGCCGCCTGCCCAGCCCCCAGCACAGGACAGGTGGGTCGGCCTAGGCTGAGCCCTGGAGTCACTGGGGTGTGGAGAGCAACCCTTCCGTGGGGACCTCTGTGGCATCTGCACCACCTCACTCCCTCGTGGCCTTGGGAAGATGGCAGCATGATTCTGAGCCTCAGTTTCTTCATCTGAAAAACGGGGACGATGCGAACCCCTGTGCTGAGGCGTTGCTGTGAGGGCTGAGGGCTGTGGGTCTCGTACTTTAGCCTGTGTGCTGGCACCTGGCAAGTGGTCAGAGGACGGGAGGCGTTTCCATGGTCATTTGCCGGGCAGTGCAGGGTTTGCGTCCCCATTTCCTGGAGCTGGTGTGAGAACTGGAGAGCAGAGAGGCTGAGATCGCTCTGGTGCCTGGCGCCGTGGTGGCCTGTGACTGCTGCTCAGGATGGAGCAGCTGCCACTCGATTAATGATGACTCTGATTAGGATAGGCCGTAAGCGAGGGCTTGGGGGACAGAGCTGTGCTACTAGAAAGCAGGGCTTCTCAGCCTCTACCCTATTGACATTTGGGACCAAATCATCCTTTGGCAGGCAGGGTGGGGGGCTCTATCCTGTATGCTGTAGGATGTTTAGCAGCATTTCCGGCCACTAGATGCCAGTAGCACCCCACCCCCAGTTCCAAAAATGTCTCCAGGCATTGCCAATGATTCACAGGGGATCATTACCCCAGGTTGATTTGGTCCAACTCCTGCCTCCAAGCAAGCCTCCTCCTGCCCCAGCCTGTAAAGCTGGGCGAGAAGAGGGCGCCCGTGCCAGAGGTCCCAGCTCCCCCAGATCTAACCTTCCAGATAGAAGGGCAGCTGCTCTTCTGACTGGTCCCTGGGAAGGGGTGGGAGGACTTGGCCGCTCCCATCTGACTATCCTGAGAGCCAGATTCGGGGAAAAAAGGGGACCTCTCAAGGGAGCAGTCTCTTCCTAGTGGCTGTGGGGCAAGGGCCAGCGAAGGGGTCCAGAAACATCAGGGGCCTTGTCACCACCCCCTGCTCTTGCAAGGCCTTGTCCCTCTGTCCACACCCACCTCCCACAGGCTCCCATGTCTGCCAGTTTGCTTTGAGTCTGCCCTGCATCTCCCTAGCTGCAGTCTCCACCAATCTGTCCACATGTCCCTTGAGCAAGTGACATTCCGCACTATGCGGTCCCCATGCACCTGCCCCCGGCTTCCCTGCACTCTATCCTTCCCCTATTTATACACGTGATGTTCAACAGACACCGGCAGCACCGGCTCTGCGCCAAGCCCCGTCCTGGGTGGTGACCGAGCAAGGCAAAGCCCAGCCCTAGCCCCGGCAACTCACCTTCTAGTGGGGAAGAAACGAGGAGGAAAAGGAGCCAATGGATGGAACGGCACGCCAGGGAAACGCACTTTAGAGAAACGGCCAGGGAGAGCATGGGACGGGGAGGCACCCACGCCACTCACCAGCAGCCCCAGGCCATGGCAACACCCCCGTCGTAGAACCTGGACCCGTATCTCTTTGTGGGGGGGGGCTCAGTGAACAATTCAGTCCCACAAACGTGCTGAGCGCCGCCAGCGGACGTATGTTCATTTATCATTTATGATTTATGATAAGTCATGCACAGGCCCGCTCCCTCCGTATATCACGCACCTGGTAAAGCACACACCGAGGTGGACGTTGTCAGAGAGTGAAAAACATCAGTAGGAATCCAGACACCTCCATTTCTCATTTCCCCCACCACCACCAGGGGTTCTCGCACCCCTCCAGAGACGGGGATGGAGGGCGTGTTCGTCCAATCCACGAGAGTGGATGCTTGTGAGTGTTTGTCAGTGGGCTTGACCTCCCTCAGTGGACACATCCCAGACAGGAAGGGGCATGGACCACGTCGAGGGTAATCAGAGGCTATTTATTTATTTATTTACTTTTTTTGAGAGAGAGTCTCACTCTGTTTCGCAGGCTGGAGTGCAGTGGCGCAATGTTGGCCCATTGCAACCTCCACCTCCCGGGTTCAAGCGATTCTTCTGCCTCAGTCTCTTGAGTAGCTGTGATTACAGGCACCTGCCGCCACGCTCAGCTAATTTCTATATTTTTAGCAGAGACGGGATTTCACCACGTCGGCCAGGCTGGTCTCGAACTCCTAACCTCAGGTGATCCACCCGCCTCGGCCTCCCAAAGTGCTGGGATTACAGGCGTGAGCCACTGTGCCTGGCCCAGAGGCTCTTTAAAATGTAATAACTTTTAGCCCAGCGCGATGACTCATGCCTGTAATCCCAGCACTTTGGGAGACTGAGGCAGGTGGATTGCTCGAGCCCAGGAATTCGAGCCTAGCCTGAGCCACACGGCGAATCCCCATCTCCACTAAAAAAACAAAAATTAGCCAGGTATGGTGGCATGCGCCTGTGGTCCCAGCTACTCAGGAGGCTGAGGTGGGAGGATTGCTTGAGCCTAGGAGGCAGAGGTTGCAGTGAGCTGAGATTTCACCACTGCACTCCATCCCGGGCAACAGAGAGACCCTGTCTCAAAAAAAAAAAGTAATAACTTTTTAGTTATCCAAATAAAAAAGTGAAAAAAATCACCCTAGTTCCATCACCAGATATAAATAACTACTGTTTATATTTTGTTTTAATACCTTCCTGGCTCTTTCCCGTGTCTATGTAAATGGTTTCATTTTTAGGAACAGGGTCTCACTCTGTCACTCAGGCTGGAGGGGCAGTGGAGCTATCACAGCTCGCTGCAGCCTCAACTTCCCTGGCTCAAGTGATTCTCCTGCCTCAGCCTCCAGAGTAGCTGGGACTACCTTTTTTTTTTTGAGACGGAGTTTCACTCTTGTTACCCAGGCTGGAGTGCAATGGCACCATCTCGGCTCACTGCAACCACCGCCTCCCGGGTTCAAGCGATTCTCCTGCCTCAGCCTTCTTGAGTAGCTGGGATTATAGGCATGTGCCACCACGCCCGGCTAATTTTGTATTTTTAGTAGAGACAGGGTTTCTCCATGTTGGTCAGGCTTGTCTCGAACTCCCGACCTCAGATGATCCACCTGCGTTAGACTCCCAAAGTGCTGGGATTACAGGTGTGAGCCACTGCGCCCGACTTTTTTTTTTTTTTTTTTTTCCTTTTTTATGAAGACAGTGTCTCACTATGTTTCCCAGGCTGGTCTTGAACTCCTGGGCCCAAGCAATTCCCCCACCTTGGCCTCCCAAAGTGCTGGGATTACAGGTATAAACCACCTAACCCAGCCAGAAGTGTATTTTTAATTACTTATTACAGAATGAGTACAAATTAATTGAGAAAAACTAGAAAATATACCTAAGTAAAAACAGGAAGACAGAAGCCAACCACAAATCCACAGCCACGGGTAGCTCTCCTTTGCTTTGGTGTCTTTGGATTCGGACACCCTCCCAACCCATGCGCAGTGTGTTGCACAATTGCTGCTGATTTGTAAATGGAGTTTTTGCTTTTTTCTTTTTTTTTGAGGCGGAGTCTTTCTCTATTGCCCAAGCTGGGGTGCAATGGCATGATCTCAGCTCACTGCAACCTCCGCCTCCCAGGTGCAAGCAATTCTACCGCCTCAGCTTCCCGAGTAGCTGGGATTACAGGCGTACACCACCACGCCTGGCTAATTTTTTGTATTTTAATAGAAACGGGGTTTCACCATGTTGGTCAGGCTGGTCTCGAACTCCTGGCCTCAGGTGATCTGCCCGCCTTGGCCTCCCAAAGTGCTGGGATTACAGGCGTGAGCCACCACAACCCGGCCAGCATCCCGTTATTAACCAGGCTCTTCTTTTTTTTTTTTTTTTTTTGAGATGGAGTCTGTTGCCCAGGCTGGAGTGCAGTGGTACGATCTTGGCTCACTGCAACCTCCGCCTTCTGGGTTTAAGTGATTCTCCTGCCTTAACCTCCCAAGTAGCTGAGACTACAGGTGCCCACCACGATGGCCGGCTACTTTTTGTACTTTCTAGTAGAGATGGGGTTTCACCATATTGACCCGGCTGGTCTCGAACTCCTGGCCTCAAGGGATCAACCCACCTCACCCTCCCAAAGTGCTGAGATTACAGGCGTGAGCCACCCCACCCGGCCTCCTTATTTACAGTTTCTGAGTTGATATGAACAACACCCGGGGGACATCCATTGCCTCATTCTTCCTAACGTTCTGGACTCTGCCCTTGGGATAAATTCCTAGAAACGAAGTTTCTGGGTCTGAGGGATGATGACGGAAGCACCACCCTGTGAGTTCTATGTGGCTTCCTCATTTGAGTATACTCCTCCCTTACACACACATACGCACACACGCACACACACACACACACACACACCAGGGCCTGGCACTGAAGCATTGGTAGCGACAGGCTGAATTCTGGGGATTCGAGAGCCTCCCGTGTGGCCTGCCACCTTGGTTGTCATCTGTCCCCTGCTGTGCCGCCACCTGCATGAAGGCAGGGACTTTGCACTGTTCTCTGCCGGATCCCCAGCACCTAGGGCCGAGCCTAGCATGCAGGAGGTGCCCAGCAGCTGTTTGCCTGTAAATGGGAGGCCAGCTCCCGAGCTCCTGCCCGGATCCTTGGCAGCGGCCCTGCAGCCATCTGTCGGTGGGAGCCGACGCGAATCCCTACAACGCCCTCCCATGAGCTTGGCTCGGAGACTCCTGTCACCTGTTCTCGCCTGCCCCTGGCCTGGGCGCAGTGCGGGCAGCAAGAACCTTGTGGGGACTTTGAGGGACTGACAGTGCTGGCCTCTCTCTGGGAGGCTAGAACGTTGCCATTCATCTTTGGTGAGAGGGTTAAAATGTTCTTCTGCCACACGACAGGGACAGTAGGTAGTCCCCATAGTAAGACAGAGGATGTGATTTTTATTTATTTATTTTTTTATTTATTTTTATTTATTTTTTTATTTTTTTTTTGAGGCGGAGTCTCGCTCTGTCACCCAGGCTGGAGTGCAGTGGCCGGATCTCAGCTCACTGCAAGCTCCACCTCCCGGGTTCACGCCATTCTCCTGCCTCAGCCTCCCGAGCAGCTGGGACTACAGGCGCCCGCCACCTCGCCCGGCTAGTTTTTTGTATTTTTTAGTAGAGACGGGGTTTCACCGTGTTAGCCAGGATGGTCTCGATCTCCTGACCTCGTGATCCACCCGTCTCGGCCTCCCAAAGTGCTGGGATTACAGGCTTGAGCCACCGCGCCCGGCCGAGGATGTGATTTTTAAAAGATCATGATCGGGCAGGGTGGTGGCTATGCCTGTAATCCCAGTACTTTGGGAGGCTGAGGCAGGCAGATCACCTGAGGTTAGGAGTTCGAGACCAGCCTGGCCAACATGGTGAAACCCCATCTCTACTAAAAATACCAAAATTAGCCAGGCATGGTGGCGCGTGCCTGTAGTCCCAGCTACTTGGGAGGCTGAGGAAGGAGAATGGCTTGAACCCGGGAGGTGGAGTCTGCAGTGAGCCGAGATCGTGCCAATGCACTCCAGCCTGAGTGACAGAGCTAGACTCCGTCTCAAAAAAAAAAAAAAAAAAAAAATCAGCAATCTTCAGAGGCCCTCCCCCGGCCCCACCACTGTTTTTTGAGATTGGTAGGGCCTGCAAGCCTGGAGTCTCCAGAAATGCCTTTTAAGGCAGAGGCCTGGAGACTGCCTTCCCCCAGCTCACATGCCCTGGACCCCTGGGAGAAGACCGGGTGCAGATCTGCTCCTCCATCTCCTCTGGGCCTGGGGGGCAGCTGCGCCACCTCGGCTGGGCCCAGCCTGTCCACTCCTTGCTCCTCAGTCAGGCACGTGGTCCTCACCGGACTGGCTCCTTCCTCTTTCCCTCCCTTTTATCCTCGTATCCCCGCCTTCCCCTCTCCCCACAGAAAGTCCTCCTAATATGTTTACTGTGGATTTTTTGCTTGTGTGTGTTCTTGCAAAACGGGTATTGTTGTTTTGTGTGCATGTATTCTTAATTTATGCAGAGGAAGCTGCGTTAAGATCGCTGTCTTTGTCTCACTGTGTTCACTCGGCCTGTGTTTCTGAGAGTGGTTCACATTGCTGTGTGTGTCCACTCTGCTGCTGTCGCTGCTGCAGAATGGATGGGCACCCACCCCCATCCACCTGCCAAGTCCCCCACTGCTTCCTGATGAGACTGGACGTCCCGGAGGCTTCTAGCTGCCCCACCGCAAATCCTCCCTCAGGACCCCTCTGGGAGCTGCGTGATCATTTCTGTGGAATATATACCCAGAGGGAATTGCCAGGCCATAGGATATTCATGTACTTAATTTAACAAAGTACCGCTGAATCCACCCAAGGCTTTTAGCGGGCGGCCCTGGGGCCCTCCTGAGGCCCGCTATGAGGTTGTATGGCAAGTAAGTGTGGTTCCAGCTTAAGGAACAAACCAATCCATCCTATGGAAATTATGAGAGGGGCTTCAAAGAGTTGTGTTTAAGGATGGCCCGACTCCAACATTTAGAAGTAACCTCAACTCCTGCTGACAAGGGACTGGCTACATCAGTGCTCCCCAGCTTTTTTAGCACCAGGGACTGGTTTCATGGAAGATAATTTTTCCATGGACTGGGGTGCCGAGGAGACGGTTTTGGCATTACATTTATGATGGTGCATTTTTTTCTTTTTTCTTTTTTTTTTTTTTTTTGAGACAGAGTCTTGCTTCGCTCTGTCACCAGCCTGGAGTGCAGTGGTACAATCTTGGCTCACTGCAACCTCCGCCTACCAGATCCAAGCGATTCTCCTGCCTCAGCCTCCCGAGTAGCTGGGATTACAGACACACACCACCCTGCCCGGCTAATTTATTTTATTTTATTTTTTGAGACGGAGCCTCGCATTTTCACCCAGGCTGGGGTGCGGTAGCGCGATCTCGGCTCACTGCAAGCTTCGCCTCTCAGGTTCACGCCATTCTCCTGCCTCAGCCTCCCAAGTAACTGGGACTACAGGCGCCCGCCACCACGCCCGGCTAATTTTTTTGTATTTTTAGTAGAGATGGGGTTTCACCGTGTTAGCCAGGATGGTCTTGATCTCCTGACTTCATGATCCGCCTACCTCGGCCTCCCAAAGTGCTGGGATTAGAGGCATCAGCCACCGTGCCCGGCCTATGCCCAGCTAATTTTTGTATTTTTAGTAGAGATGGGGTTTCACCATGTTGGCCAGGATGGTCTCGATCTCCTGACCTCATGATCTGCCCACCTCGGCCTCCCAACATGCTGGGATTACAGGCATGAGCCACTCTGCCTGGGTGGTGCACTTTATTTCTATTATTATTATTACATAGTAATATATAATAAAATAATTATACTACTCACTATAACTTAGAATCAGTGGGACCCTGAGCTTGTTTTCCTGCAGCTAGATGGTCCCATCTGGGGGTGATGGGAGACAGTGATGGATCATCAGGCATTAGGTTCTCATAAGGAACAAGCAACCTAAATCCCTTGCCTGCACAGTTCACAATAGGGTTCACGCTCCTATGAGAATCTAATGCTGGCCGAGTGTGGTGCCTCACGCCTGTAATCCCAGCACTTTGGGACGCCGAGGTGGGTGGATCACCTGAGGTCAGGAGTTTGAGACCAGCCTGACCAACATGGCAAAACCCGTCTCTACTAAAAATACAAAAATTAGCCGGGCATGTTGGCAGGTGTCTGTAATCCCAGCTACTCGGGAGGCTGAGGCAGGAGAATCAGTGGAACCTAGGAGGCAGAGGCTGCAGTGTGCTGAGATTGTGCCATTGCACTCCAGCCTAGGCAACAGAACAAGACTCTCAAAAATAAATTTTTTTTGTAATTTAAATAAAAGAGAATCTGATGCCGCCAGTGATCTGATAGGAGGCAGAGCTCAGACAGTAATGCTCGCTCGCCTGCTGCTCACCTCCTTCTGTGCAGCCTGGTTCCTAGCAGGCCACCCACCAGTACCGGTCTGTGGCCTAGGGGTTGGGGACCCCTGGGTTCAATCAATCACTGTGCCACTTACAATGGAGTATTATGCAGGTATTTAAAACAGAGTTTCAAATAATAGTGGACAACATGGGGAAATGCTCAAAACATAATACTGAGCTTTCAAAGAATGTGAATAGGATCTCCAATTCACTTTTAAAACTTAAGTAATATATTTTAAAAGACTGAGAAATACCCAGGAAGGTCAACAGGGTCTTTTCTCTTTGCATTAGTATTACAAGGATATTTAATTTCTCCTTTATGTTTTCTTTATTCTCTAGATTTTCTTCAGTGAGAGTATTTAATAACTTTTTTTTTTTTTTTTTTTTTGAGATGGAGTCTCACACTGTCACCCAGGCTGGAGTGTAGTGGCACGATCTTGGTTCACTGCAGGCTCCACCTCCCTGGTTCAAGTGATTCTCCTGCCTCAGCCTCCCAAGTAGCTGGGACTACAGGCACCCGCCACCACGCCTGGCTAATTTTTGTATTTTTAGTAGAGATGGGGTTTCACTGTGTTGGCCAGTCTGGTCTCGAACTCCTGACCTTTTGATCCACCCAGCTTGGCCTCCCAAAGTGCTGGGATTACAGGCATGAGCCACTGTACCCAGCTAATAACTTTTATAATCAGAACAAATTAAACTTTAAAAATACTAAGTATAAAATCCTATGCAAACTGGAAAGAAAAAGAAAAAGTCTATACTGGAATTTGCTCACCTTTTCCTGAGGAAAAAGAAACTAAAATTTCAAAGCATTTACCTGGAGCAGGGGGGCAGGGAGTGCTCATCCAACCCCATTTATTCCTGTGAGGGCAGGATGACTGCTCCCATCTTATGGATTGGAAAATGGAGGCACAGGCTCTGAGTGACGTAACCAAGGTCGCCCAGCAAGCTGTAGCCCCCATGGGCTCGTCCTGTGCCTCAGAAGGTATATATGTCTGTCCTACCCTGAAAGTCATCGTGGAGAAGCCAGGCCCAGACAGCCAAAGTGGGACAGCTACAGGATGGTAATTCCGTTGCAAAAGCAAAAAACAAAACCCGGCCGGGTGCGGTGGCTCACGCCTGTAATCCCAGCACTTTGGGAGGCCGAGGCAGGTGGATCACAAGGTCAGGAGTTCGAAACCAGCCTGGCCAACATGGTGAAACCCTGTCTCTACTAAAAATACAAAAATTAGCCAGGCGTGGTAGTGGGCACCTGTAATTCCAGCTACTTGGGAGGCTGAGGCAGGAGAATAGCTTGAACCTCGGGGGTGGAGGTTGCAGTGAGCTAAGATCGCGCCACTGCACTCCAGCCTGTTGAAGAAGCGAGGCTCCGTCTCAACCAAAAAAAAAAAAAAAAGTGGGCATGGTGGCTCATGCCTGTAATCCCAGCGCACACCTGTTATCCCAGCACTTTGGGAGGCCAAGGCAGGTGGATCACTTGAGCTCAGGAGTTTGAAACCAGCCTGGGCAACATAGCAAGACCCCATCTCTACTACAAATACAAAAGTTAGCCAGGTGTGGTGGTGTGCAGCTGTAGTCCCACATACCTGGGAGGCTGAGGTGGGAAGATTGCATGAGCCCAGGAGGCAGAGGCTGCAGTAAGCCGTGATTGTGCCACTGCACTCCAGCCTAGGTGGCAGAGCAAGACACTGTCTAAAAAAAACCCTAACCAACCAAACAAAACCCTGGCCATAGTGCATTAGCAAGGCAAATACCAAGAATGGCTTTTAAATTACCCACTAGTTTGCATTTTCCAGGTGGCTGATCCCTCTAGGGGCATGAAACATAGAGCTTTGGATTGGACAGACTTTTCCCAGTTAGAGCCCTTTAAGGAAGAAAATGGTGGGAGAGCCGGGCGCGGTGGCTCAGGCCTGTAATCCCACCACTTTGGGAGGCCGAAGCGGTTGGATCACCTGAAGTCAGGAGTTCGAGACCAACCTAGCCAACATGGCGAAACTCCACCTCAACCAAAATACCAAAGTTAACTGAGAGTGGTAGTGCGCGCCTGTAGTACCAGCTACTCAGGAGGCTGAGGCAGGAGAATCACTTGAACCTGGGAGGCAGAGGTTGCAGTGAGCTGAGATTGTGCCACTGCACTCTAGCCTGGGCAACAGACAGAGAGTCCGTCTCAAAAAAAAAAAAAAAAAAAAAAACAAAAATGAAAGGAAGAAAGGAAGGAGGGAGGGAGGGAGGGAGGGAGGGAGGGAAGGAAGGAAGGAAGGAAGGAAGGAAGGAAGGAAGGAAGGAAGGAAGGAGGGAAAATGGCGGAAGGAAGGCTCTATGTGGGGGAATCTAGGAGCTGACCTCTCTTGAGGTCAAGTGGGACATTCCCCCGCCGCGGGCCCGTGACTAGAAGCCCGGAGGTCCTCTGGGTAGGAGGGAGCAGTGCGCCCTCTGCCGTCCGTTCCCAGGCTGCTGAGACTTCGTGTCTTAACTGCGGCCTCTCTGGCTCTCATTCCAGCTGTGTTGTCCTCTTCATTCCCTCAGCAGCGCCATCTCGACGCCCAGATAATCTTTGTCACCTCTTGGAGCATCAGTTTCTATCCTTTTCAAATAGGACTTCCCATACTTTGCCAGTTTCTTCCTTTTTCTCATGATGACGCACAGCACTCTCACAGAACAGAACAGTCAGTCAGGCGCGGTGGCTCACACTTGTAATCCCAGCACTTTGGGAGGCCAGGGCAGGCGGATCACTGGAGGTCAGGAGTTCGAGACTAGCCTGGGCAACCTGGTGAAACCCCATGTCTACTAAAAATACAAAAAAAAAAAAATTAGCTGGGCACGGTGGCGCGCACCCGTAATCCTAGCTACTCGGGAGGCTGAGGCAGGAGAATCGCTTGAACCCAGGAGGCGGGGAGGTTGCACTGAGCTGAGATCACGCCACTGCACTGCAGCCTGGGTGACAGAGCGAGACTCCATCTCAAAAAAAAAAGAAAAGAGAAAGAAAAGAAAAGAACACAATCTTTAAAAGTCCAGCGCAAAAGATCGTCACAGAGAGAAGAGCCATGTAAATACCACCTGGGTCCGGAGATGGGAGCGAGGGAGCCCCCCCTCCGCAGTCCCCCACGCGCTTCCCACCACCACTGCTTTCCCCTTCTCCCGAAGGCACTCTCTCCGACTTCTGACTGCAAGGGGCAGTTTCGCGCTGGTGCAGACGCCGGCTCTTGTGTGGCTTTTTTCACTCTGCACTGTTGATGAGAGTCACACCCGTGCTCCTGGTAGCCTTGGCTCCTCCTCTCCTTTTCTGTCATTGCATAATATTCTGTCGGATGAAGATAGCAGTTTCTTTACTCTTTTCCTACTGATGGGCATTTGGATTCTTTGCAGTTTGGGGCCCTTACCCTGCTTGATTTTAGATTTCAAATCTTTTCCTGCCAAAGGAGATAGGCTGAATGTCTCTCCACTTACTCAGTGGATGAAAGCCCCAAGGTGGGAGAGGCGGAGCAGCTCTGAGCTGCCTGTGGTCTGAAGCTGGTGTTAGTGCCTGGTGGTGGCCTCAGACCCAGGTCTGACCACACACCTGCTGCTCCTTTTTTTTTTTTTTTTTTTTTGAGATTTGGCTCAAGAAGGAACAGAACCTCACACAGCATGTGTCAATGCCTAGAGCTTATCCTCTTCTTTTTATTTATTTTTAATTTTTTAGAAGTGGGCCTTGCCCAGGGCGGACAGATTGTGAGGTCAGGAGTTCAAGACCTGTCTGGCCAACATAGTGAAACCCTGTCTCTACTAAAAATACAAAAAATTAGCCAGGTGTGGTGGTGTGCACCTGTAATCCCAGCTACTCAGGAAGCTGAGGCAGGAGAATTGTGTGAACCTGGGAGACGGAGGTTGCAGTGAGCTGCAATTGCGCCATTGCACTCCAACCTGGGTGACAGTGCAAGACTCTGTCTCAAAAAAAAAAAAAAAAGTGGGGTCTTGCTATGTTGTCCAGGCAGGGATGCAGTGATACAATCATGGCTCACTGCAACCACAATCTTCTTGGCTCAAGCAATTCCCTCAGCCTCCCGAGTAGCTGGGACTGCAGGCATGTGCCACCATACCCGGCTAATCTCTACATTTTTGGTAGAAACAGGGTCTTGCTATGTTACTCACGCTGGTCTTGAATTGA
This sequence comes from Trachypithecus francoisi, assembly GCF_009764315.1. Classification (NCBI taxonomy): domain Eukaryota; kingdom Metazoa; phylum Chordata; class Mammalia; order Primates; family Cercopithecidae; genus Trachypithecus; species Trachypithecus francoisi. Next base: position 5,882,847 of record NW_022681457.1, on the reverse strand, counting down.
GCTCAAGCAATTCTCCCACCTCAGCCTCCCAAAGGGCTGGGATTACAAGCATGAGCCTCTGCACCCAGCCTCGTCCTTCTCTTTCCACTTCATTCTCCTGGGTATCTTGTCCTTGTTGCTGCAACTGAGCTGAGATCCTCCAGGACGTGGTCTGCCCCCGTCTCCCACCGGGTACCTCCCACTTCCTGCAACACACTCGCATCTCCTGTACTCTCCCTCACACATGCTGTACTCTCAGCACCCTCACACATGCTGTTCCCGCTCCCTGGAAGGCCCTTCCACTGTCCCGTTCACCTAGTTAGTGCCAGCGCCTGGGACTGTGGGAGGCAGTTGAGGTTTGATTGCACCCCGGCCACTTATCAGCCGAGGGGCTTCAGGCACGTTATTGAACCTGTCTGGGCCTCAGTTTTGTCATCAGTGAAATGAGGATAGTGACAGTCCCTCTGTCATAGAGTTGCTGAGAAATCGGATGCGTCTCATTCTTCGCACAAGCACATACCGAGGGCTACCATGTGCCAGGCTCTTCCAGGCACTGGCGGGTGGGTCGGCAGGTGCAGGACGATTCAGCAGAGGGCCTGGGATGGGGTTGGCTGCTGGGCAGTGCTGGCAGCTTTCATAGTGAGGCCATTATCACGGTTGTGTCGTCCTTCATGAGCTAGACAAACATCTCAACCTCAGGTGCCTTCTGTGTGCCCCGAATCTGGCCATACCCCACTGATCCCCGGTGCCTCTCCAATTTTTTGGTTTTGTTTTTTTTTTGAGATGGATTTTCACTCTTGTCGCCTAGGCTGGAGTGCAGTGGCACTATCTCAGCTCACTGCAACCCCCAGCTCCCGGGTTCAAGCAATTCTCCTGCCTCAGCCTCCCGAGTAGCTGGGATTACAGGTGCCCGCCACCACCCCTGGCTAATTTTTTGTATTTTTAGTAGAGACAGGGTTTCATCATGTTGGCCAGGCTGGTCTTGAACTCCTGACCTCAGGTGATTCGCCCACCACAGCCTTCCAAAGTGCTGGGATTACAGGTGTGAGCCACCGTGCCAGCCCCCAATTTGTTGATGTCATTGTGTTTGTCCATCTCCATTGCTGCTGGCCCCAGCACACCACAAACTGTAGGTGTCCACAATGCAACTGTTAAAGTTAAATTGACAAACGCATAGAATTGCTTGGCGTCCTGCAAAGCTACATGGCCCCTGAGCCTCGGGACAGGCCCGAGACGGGCTGGGTGGGAGTGTCAGTCCCACATCTCTGTCGAGCAGCCTGAGAGGCCCTGAGAGACACAAGACCCACATTCTCCCCTTAGCGGCCTTGAGTCACCTCTCTGAGCCTGTCTTCTCATCTAGAAAATAGACCAATTACTTCTACAGTTCAGCAAGGGTGGGCGGGAGAATGTCAGCAGGGCCCCCGGCGCTGCTCCAAGCCCTTTACAGGGTCAGCGAATTTCAGCCTCATGACAGCCCCCTGAGTAGGTCCTATTCTTCTCATGTTACAAAGGGGGAAACTGAGGCATAGGAGAGTAAGACACTTGCACACGGTCCTGGTCTCATGGTTAGTGACGGAGCTGGGACTCAGCCCAGGCAGGCTGGCTGCAGAACTTGGTTTTTTCAATGCGATTCCTAACGCTTCCTAATTCGTAGCTATCCCTGGCGCTGCGCCCTGGTGACTCAGTTTCAGAACGGCCACTGAGTCCCAGTCTGCATCCCCCCAGCCCAACCTGGCTCTGGCCTTGTCCTTGCTCCTCCGGAAGCCCCAGCTTCTTCCTAGCCTCCCAGCCATAGCCTGTACCTGCACACCTCCGCCAGCACACCCAGCCAGAGTCGCCACGCCATCTCCTCCTAGGGGACACCTTTCTGCGAGCCACCCTGTCCCCTTCTCAGATCAGGATGAGGATGCCTGGCGCTCCTGGAGCTACACCAAGCTCAGGGGCACCCTCTACTGGGCACCAAAAGCCAGCCCAGCCCCTTCCTGCCTTTAAATAGTCACAGACACAGATGTGCTTGCCTTGTGCCAGGCGCTCTTCCCCACGGCGTACAGATATCGAGACAGTTTAATCCTCACAAGGACGCCATGGTCTCATCACCACCCCGAGGTGAGCCCAGGAGCTGAGCTGAGACCCATGCATCCTTCTCCCTACATGAGCTGTTCCTCCTGTGTCTGAACAGCCCCGGCTAATTCATCTGCAGTATTCAGTGCAGCCCTGATTCATTTATTGAGCACCTAGTGTGTGCCAGGCACCACTCGAGGCCCAGAGAGCAAGACATACAGAGACCCCTGCCCTCTGGACACTGCGTGCAGAAAGAGGTGATTCAGAAAGTGAGCAAGTCTCATCCGTGCGCCGGGGCTCACGCCTGTAATCCCAGCACTTTGGGAGGCCGAGGCGGGCGGATCACGAGGTCAGGAGATTGAGACCAGCCTGACCAACGTAGTGAAAACCCATCTCTACTAAAAATACAAAAATTAGCCAGGCATGGTGGCGTGTTACTGTAATCCCAGATACTCGGGAGGATGAGGCAGGAGAATCACTTGAACCCAGGAGGCGGAGGTTGCAGTGAGCTGAGATCGTGCCACTGCACTCCAGCCTGGGCAACAAAGCAAGACTCCATCTCAAAAAAAAAAAGAAAGGAAGGTGAACAAGTCCTGTAGCAGCGTGCACGAGCTGGCGGGGGGTTGCTGAGCTGAGCATAGGGCAGGAAAGGCCGGGAGTGAGGGGAGGCCAGGGAAGGCTGCCCAGGAAGCAGTGTAAGACTGTGGCCTGTGCCTCAGCTTAACCCCACCCTTCCACCCCACCCGCAGGTGCCTTAGGCAAAGTCGTGCTGCCTTGCTTGGCCTTGCACATGCCTCTGATATAGATCTCATCCCCTTGTTGTTTACACCCAGGTTCAGATGCCCATTTGGGCTCCTGGTGGTGGGGAGGGGTGGTGGAGGGGTAGCCATCCAGCCAGACTTTCCACCCAGGCCAGGCCTGGTCCCAGAAAGGCTCAGGAGGCCGCTCCCAGGAGGATGAATGGGAGGAGGGAGACAGGGACGTCTAGGCCTGAGCTGGGTCAGTGTGAAATCAGGGGCCCACAATGGCCCCTGCAATGCTGCCAGTCATGGCAGTCAGAGAAGTCCCTGTTGGAGAGGAAGGCACAGTCCCTTGTCTCAGGGACAAGGAATAAATATGAGAAGTCATCATAAAGACAGTTGATGTGACAAATAACAGGTTTTTTTTTTGTTTTTTTTTTTTTTGAGACGGAGTCTCGCTCTGTCACCCAAGCTGGAGTGCACTGGCCAGATCTCAGCTCACTGCAAGCTCCGCCTCCGGGGTTCACGCCATTCTCCTGCCTCAGCCTCCCGAGTAGCTGGGACTACAGGCGCCCGCCACCTCGCCCGGCTAGTTTTTTGTATTTTTTTGGTAGAGACGGGGTTTCACCGTGTTAGCCAGGATGGTCTCGATCTCCTGACCTTGTGATCCGCCCGTCTCGGCCTCCCAAAGTGCTGGGATTACAGGCTTGAGCCACCGCGCCCGGCCGACAAATAACAGTTTTTAAAATCTGAATGTAAAAAACTTAACACACATACACACACAAACAACAGTAAACTTGCTAAACTTTTGTGATTGACTCATTATATTCAAAACATAAAAACAGGCCGGGTGCAGTGGCTCACGTCCATAATCTCAGCACTTTGGGAGGCAAAGGCAGGCAGATCACCTGAGGTCAGGAGTTGGAGACCAGCCTGGCCAACTTGGTGAAACCTTGTCTCTACTTAAATACAAAAATTAGCCTGGTGTGGTGGTTTGTACCTGTAATCCCAGCTACTCAGGAGGCTGAGGAGGGAGAATCACTGAAACCCAGGAGGCAGAGGCTGCAGTGAGCTGAGATCACGCCACTGCACTTCAGCCTGAGCAATAGAACAAGATCCTGTCTTAAAAATAAATAAATAAATAAATAAATAGGCCAGGCGTGGTGGGTCACACCTGTAATCCCAGCCCTTAGGGAGGCCGAGGCAGGCAGTTCATGAGGTCAGGAGATCGAGACCATCCTGGCTAACACAGTGAAACCCCGTCTATACTAAAAATACAAACAATTAGCTGGGCGTGGTGGTGGGCACCTGTAATCCCAGCTACTCGGGAAGCTGAGGCAGGAGAATCACTTGAACCCAGGAGGTGGAGGTTGCAGTGAGCTGAGATCGCTGCACTCCAGCCTGGTGACAGAGCAAGACTCCATTTCAAATAAATAAATAAATAAATATAAATAAATACAATTTATAATGTTAAGATGAACAGTTCACTTAATTGTTTTCTTACCACAGTTACATTTTTAATAAGGAATTTCTTGACAATTTATTTTCTTAAAAACCCCAACAGATCTCGGCGGGATTTTTTTCAGCTTTAGTAATATTTACCTACCACAACCAAAGTGGAAAGTCCCCTACACAGGCCAAGTTGCAGGATAAAAGGAAAGTCCCCGTTGGGGTTAGGAGGCAGTCACTGACCGGGGCCACGTCCCTTTGCCGGATTCACATCCGCATTATTGAGATCTGGCCCAGAGCCCAGCGTAGGTGGAGGTGGGCTCAGCAGTTGGGGGCTAAAGATCCAGAGAACTTGGAAGTGTGGGCAGCTACGTGGCTGTCAGAGGTGGCCCCAGGCCTGGGTCCTCTACTGTATGACAAAATGTCAACATCTTCGTCAGGCCAACGATATTAGGGTGAGGGGGCAGGGGGATTTACCTGCTTCGAGAACCAATCCCCACCTTGCCCATCCTGCTCTGTGTCAGGGGCCGTGAGGGTGATGGCCCTCACAACTTCAGAGGTGATCTGGTCTAGGGTGTTTTTTTGTTTGTTTGTTTTTTTGTTTTTTTGAGACGGAGTCTCGCTCTGTCACCCAGGCTGGAGTGCAGTGGCCGGATCTCAGCTCACTGCAAGCTCCGCCTCCCGGGTTTACGCCATTCTCCTGCCTCAGCCTCCCGAGTAGCTGGGACTACAGGCGCCCGCCACCTCGCCCGGCTAGTTTTTTGTATTTTTTAGTAGAGATGGGGTTTCACTGTGTTAGCCAGGATGGTCTCGATCTCTTGACCTCGTGATCCACCCGTCTCGGCCTCCCAAAGTGCTGGGATTACAGGCTTGAGCCACCGCGCCCGGCCTTCTAGGGTGTTTTAAATCAGGCTTTGGAGGGGCTCCAGGCCTGCCTTCCCCTGCAACCACGGCAGCCTCCACTATCTGTGTACACCTTTGCTGGTTAAATGATTGTTTGCGTAATTGTTTTGTTTAGTGTCTCTCTTCTTCTCTGAGGCCGGGATCTAGGAAGACAGGGCTTTGTCTGTCTTGTCCACAGCTGGATCCCCAGAGCCCAGTATGACACTTGACACATAGCAGCTCCCAAAAAATACCTGTCAAATGAGCAAAACAATACATGGTAATGTAAGAATGAACAGGCCCCACAGCTCAAAAAAAAGCATTGTGAAGCCCATAGACAGCCCAGCTGTTTCAGTTTAGGGTGGGTAGATGTGGTGCAAACTTCCATGTCTGTGTTCAGGAGAAGGAGACGTTGAGCCTTGGTTCTGCAACTCTGGAGCCTGTGAGACGGGGGACAAGTGACTTTACTTCTCTGAGCCTTCATTTTCTCAGCTATGAACCATCAGATATGAAGGGAGCAGGAGTATGCGCTTGATAACCCCCATGTGACGGAATTTTCACAAAGATTAAAGGAGATCATACCTCAGAGCATTTAGCACAGCTCTGGCAATAATCGGCACTTAACAGATTATGATTCTCCCCCACCCCCCGCTTTTACCTTACTGGGAAGCTGACCAGGATATCTCTTTCTTTTAGAGTCAGAGATGAAATCAGCTTTGTATTACTTGGGAGGAGAAGAGAAGAATTAACTAGTCTTTGGTCTTTGTATTATTTGGGAGGAGAAGAGAAGAATTAACTGGCTTTGGTCTTTAGGTATGCATGTTAAATTTTATGGGTAACCACTAAATAAAGAGAAAATATATAAATTCTAAAACAATAGAGAGAAGAAATGGAATCAGAAGACATTCAATCAATACAAAGAAGACAGGAAAGGGGAAAGAATAGGCTACAAAATTCAGGACAATTAAAAAGCCCAAAATAACATTATAGGAAGAATTCCAAATATATTAGTAATTATAGTAAATGTAAATGAGCTAAACTTCCAGTTAAAAAACAGAGATTTCAGACTGACTTAAAATCGAAAGACATGAGGATAGAAATCATGAAAGTAAAAATGATGACAAACACAAGAAAGGTAATGTAGCTTTAATGGTCTCAGACATGTGCACATGAAGGTAAAAAGCAGAATAGGGGCTGGGCGCGGTGGCTCACGCCTGTAATCCCAGCACTTTGGGAGGCCAAGGCAGGCGAATCACAAGGTCAGGAGATTGAGACCATCCTGGCTAACACGGTGAAACCCTGTCTCTACTAAAACTACAAAAAATTAGCTGGGCATGGTGGCAGGCGCCTGTAGTCCCAGCTACTCGGGAGGCTGAGGCAGGAGAATGGCGTGAACCCGGGAGGCGGAGCTTGCAGTGAGCCGAGATTGTGCCACTGCACTCCAGCCTGGGCGACAGTGCGAGACTCCGTCTCCAAAAAAAGAAAAGAAAAAGAGAGAAAAAAAAAGCAGAAATAGGTTGGAACCAGAACACCAATGCTTTTCAGTTTCCAAGTTCTGTCATATTGATGTCAACATGATTTTGACATGTTGGCATTATCACCCAGGCCAAAAAGCGTGAGGGAAACAGGGACCAGCACAACCAGGGTGTTCCCCAATAAGAGCCTTAGACACTCTAGTCTGTTTATTCAGTAGATCTTGGCCGAAGTCTGTCATGAACTTGGCCTTGCATAGCGTGCTGGGAATGCAGAAATCATCCCAACACAGTCTCTGCTCATACCGACTCATAGCCTAGACAAGGAGATAGATGTGTGAAACCAAATTATAGTCACTGCAATAGGGATCTAATAAGAGAGTGTGTGTGTGACCGATGAGGGACCAGGGGTCAAAAAGGGCTTTTCCAAGGAAGGCAATTAGAATTTTCCAGAGAACAAGGAGGAGGACAGTATAGAAAAGAGGCAGAGCCTGTGCAAATGCAGAGGCTGGACAGAGTGTGGCAAGCAGAGGGAACCCCATGCATCTCTCTCATTTCTCTTCTCTCTACTATGGCTAGAGTCAAGGAGAGGGCAGCAGGATAGGTTCTGAAGGGCCTCTGACACTTTGTTGAGGGTGATAGCCGTGGGAGGGCTGGGAACAGGGATGTGGCAAGGTCTAGACTGCATTTCCGGTCATTCTGACAGCCAGTGTAGAGGAAAGATGCTGAGGGAGAAACCGGAAGCCCAGAGACAGGACTAGCGTTTTTTTTTGTTTTTTTTTTTTTTTAATTTTTGAGACAGAGTCTCACTCTGTCACCCAGGCTGGAGTGCAGTGGCGCAATTTCAGCTCACTGCAACCTCTGCCTCCCGGGTTCAAGCTCCTGCCTCAACCTCTTGAGTAGCTGGGACTACAGGAGTGTGCCCCCACACCAGGGTAAATTTTGGTGGGTTTTGTTGTTGTTGTTGTAGTTTTAGTAGAGACGAGGTTTCACTATGTTGGCCAGGCTGGTCTCGAACTCCTAAGCTCAAGCAATCCTCCCGCCTTGGCCTCCCAAAGTGCTGGGATTACAGGGATGAGCCACTGTGCCCGGCCAGGACCGGTGTTAATGATCATTATCAGCTGAATTAACCATGAAAAAATATAGATTATTGCATGCTCGCCATGCCCCACACATTCACTATCTCATCCCAAGCACTCACTGTCTTGTCCAAGCATCACAATAACCCCATGGTACCTGTGAGGAAAGTGGGCTCAGAGAGGTTAGAACACTTACCCAAGGCCACACAGCTGGTCAGCAGCAAAGCCAGGATTCAAACCCAGCCTCAACCATCCCCCACGAGGCTGCTCAGCAGGCATTCTGCAGAGAAGAGGAGAGAGAATAGACTGGAATTCTGTTCAAAATAAAGAGACTCCTATTTAAAGCAGCCCTATGCCACATGTTTCAACAAAACCAGGCTTCCCTTTGCAGCAACACCCCCATCCCACTTAGTTCTCAACTGCATTACTAAAGTGATTGGCAGGGGGACCCCACCCCCTCCCTTTGGGAGTGTCCCTTCATCTCCCTTCACACCTCCTTCCCTCTGCAGCTGGGTCACTGCGTACTGAGTGCCGAGCAGCCTCAGCCTGTCCGCCTATGGCCACGCTATTGTCACGGTCCTCTGTCCAGAGGCACCAAGGAGACTTGGAAAACACATGGTGGGTGGAGCCCCAGGTGCACACTCCCCAGGGCCGGCAACCCTGCTGAGTCACTTGACTTCACGGAGCCTGGGTCTCCTGTCTCTGAAATGGCATGTGGTGCTCACCTCCAGAGCTGCCCGGGGAGTCAGCAGGAGCCTGGGGTGTGGCAGAGACTCCGGGAGCTGCAGGCAGGAGGCAGGTGTGGAGGAGCCTGAGGCTCAGGGCTCAAACCCTGGCTCTGCCACTTCCTGGTTGTGTGGCCTTGCTGAGCCATCTTCCTTCTCTGAAAAGTGAGCCTAGGCTGGGCACGGTGGCTCACACCTGTAATCCCAGCACTTTGAGAGGCCGAGGCAGGTGGATCACCTGAGGTTGGGAGTTCAAGACCAGCCTGACCAACATAGAGAGACGCCACCCCCGTCTCTACTAAAATACAAAATAGCCGTGCGTGGTGGCACATGCCTGTCATCCCAGCTACTGGGGAGGCTGAGGCAGGAGAATCACTTGAACCCAGGAGGCAGAGGTTGCAGTGAGCCAAGATGGCGTCACTGCACTCCAGCCTGGGTGACAAGAGCGAAACTCCATCTCAAAAAAAAGAGGAGCCTAACAACACGTGCCCTGCAGAGAATCAACACCTGTGCCCAGCGCACGCCTCCAGGTGCCAAGCCCTGAGCTGAATGAGTCTCACCTCAGGCCTTCAGTGCAGCTCTGCAAGGCTGACATCCTGATGTCCTTTCGCAGACAATGGCCCCTCTCCACCTCTGCACCTGCAGGCCTGCTTCATCTCCATCCAATCAGTAAGCACTGGGGGAATGAATGGAGACCTTTTGGCTGGGTTCAAGAGGGTGAGCAGGAGCTTTCCAGGTGGATGAAAGGGAAGGGCATCCTGAGCAGAGGGAACAGCATGTGCAAAGGTGGAGTGCCCAGCGAGAGGGTCCGAGAACTTATCCTGGCTAACGTGTATCCGAGTGAGGGCTGCGAGTGAGGAGCCATGCAGAGCGGAGGGGGAGAAAAGCAGATGCCAGGCAGGGTTTCCAATGCAGGCTGAACTTCCCGAGGGCACTGGGGAGCCCCGGAGGCATCTAGAGGATCAGCTCTGGCATAGCAGGACCCGAGATGGACTAGAGGGAAGAGACTGAAGGCCAGGCAGGAGACTGGGGCAAGGGTCCAGGGAGAGAGGATGAGGTGGGAGCTGGGCTGTCGGGATGGAGAAGAAATGGAGGGAGCTTGCTGCAAGGCATTAAAAGGCATGAAGCCACCTGGCCCTGCTGGCCGACCCATGAGCGAGGCTGCAGCCCCACTTCGGACAGGGAAGGTGAGCTGGGGGGGCCCCACTGAGAAAAAAGACCCTGAAAGGAGGGAGGGGAGGGTGGGGCACAGAGGGTTTGCTGGGAACAAAGGGGGCCCCAGGTCACCTCAGTGTACCCCGGCGAGGGGGAAAGTTCCAGGGGGTTCTTGACAGCACATGGACCAGCAATACCTTTGTTCTTTCTGTATTTATTATTATTATTATCATTATTATTATTAAGACGAGTCTCTGTCATCCAGGCTGGAGTGCGGTGGCACAATCTCGGCTCACTGCAGCCTCCTCCTCCCAAGTTCAAGCCTTCTGCCTCAGGCTCCCGAATAGCTGGGATTACAGGCACGCATCGCCACACCTAGCTAATTTTTGTGTTTTTAGTAGAGACAGGGTTTCACCATGTTGGCCAGGCTGGTCTTGAACTCCTGACCTCCAATGATCTGCCCACCTCAGCCTCCCAAAGTGCTGGGATTGCAGGCGTGAGCCACCGCGCCCGGCCTCTTGGTCTAGGCTTTCTTTTCAAGTCCACCTCATTCTCTGCCTAGCAATCAGTGATGACCCGGACCTCCTCTTCCTGTTATGATTATTGATGTTATTATTATTAATAGAAATAGCAACAGAGCACCTGCTTTGTCAATCACCAGCATTTCCCAGGGAGGTGATAAGTGGCGTTTGGTGAGAAGTGTCCCATGTGTATTATGTTTGGGAAACCCAGAGTTGAGGAAAGCAAAGCCGCTGTCTCCCTCTGGGCTTCACAGAGCTTCAGCACGCCAGGCGCACCGGAGTCTCGGGGAGGAAGTGTGCAGGCTCCCAGTGCATTGATATGAGCGTTTTTTTGCTGTTGGTGTTTAGTGTCCCAGGGAACGGCTCTGAGAAGCTCCAGGTTGAGTTATCCCCCAGATGTTCTCTCCGAGGAAGAATGGCAAGCTCTGGGGACCCCTGGCAGAGGGGAGTTTTAGAGCTCCAGCCCAGTCAGGCCAGAGACATTCTCAAGCCCCTGCTTCTCCTGCCCTGGACAGGAGATGCCCCCACCCCCCAGCCTCATGCACAGGCACAGTTGCATCTCCGGCTGGGTGCAGAGACCCCAGACTGGCTTGGGACCCAACTGACCCTCAGGACCCGTGCCTGCAGAGGCATCCCTGTTGTACTCCGCCACTCTCCCTACCCCACAAGGCCTGCCCGAGCCCATCCTCAGGCTTGGTCCTGCAGGCTGACCCCCACCAGCTCCCTGCAAACACATTCACACCCTGTTGCCTGTGAAATAGCATTCACGAAGGTCTCGTTCAGTTCTGAAAGCTAGCTGTGTTCACTCCGGGAAGTTAGACAAAGCAGAGGCCTATTAAGAAAAAAGTCGGCCGGGCACGGTGGCTCACGCCCATAATCGCAGCACCTATACATAGGTATAGCCATGGGCCAATACTCCAGAGAGCCATTCAAATCATGTCTTTGAAGCACTTTTCATGATGTAAGAAAATACTCACAATGAGGCTGGGCGCGGTGGCTCACGCCTGTAATCCCAGCACTTTGGGAGGCCAGGGCGGGTGGATCATGAGGTCAGGAGATCGAGACCATCCTGGCTAACATGGTGAAACCCCGTCTCTACTAAAAATACGAAACAATTAGCTGGGCGTGGTGGCGGGCGCCTGTAGTCCCAGCTACTTGGGCTGAGGCAGGAAAATGGCATGAACCCAGGAGGCAGAGGTTGTAGTGAGCCAAGATCGCACCACTGCACTCCATCCTGGGCAACAGAGTGAGACTCTATCTCAAAAAAAAAAAAGTAAAAGATGATGAAAAAACATATCCCTGCATAATATGCATAGAAAAAATTGGAAGAATGTGTCAAATGATTAACATAAATTAACTCTGGGTAGATGTATTTTGGCCAATTTTTATTTTCTTCTCATACATTTTTCCTAAATGAGTATATATTACTTCAAAAAAACTTTTTTTTTATTTTAGAGACACAGTTTCACCTTATTGCCCAGGCTAGTCTGGAACTCCTAACCTCAGGTAATCTGCCTGCCTCGGCCTCCCAAAGTGCTGGGATTACAGGCATAAGCCACTGTGCCCATCCTTCGTCTATCCCTTTCACTCTGAGGCTGTGGAGTCCTTCACTGGGCAAGACGCCCTGTGGTTGGGACCCAGTCCCTGCCCTCCCTGGAGGTGTCTGGACTCTGGGCTCCAGGGAACCCAGCCCTGGGGATCCCTGACCAGACTGGGGTGGGTAGACGGGATCAGGACATCCTCCCGTGTTAGTGACCCTGGAACTAGGTGTTGAAGGACAGATGGGGGTAGGTATCCAGGAAAAAAGCAGGAAAGGTGTTCCTGGCAGAGGGAAACACAGGTGCAAAGTCCGGAGGCAGGAGTGTGTCTGCTGGGCCCAGGGACTTGCCAGAACAGGGGGTGGGGAAAACAAGTAGGGGAGGAAGGAGAAGGTGGTGCCAGGCGGATGAGCTGCTCCAGGGCAGAGACTGTGTCTTATGGGCTCTCACTGTCATTGTCGCCTTGGTGGGCAGCACAGCGCGGCACGGAGAGTCTTGTGCTGGGACTGACGGGCAGTCCTGGGAGGATTGTGAAGGGCCCAGGGGAGGGACGGGGGATCTGTGGGACCTTTTTCTTTTTTTGAGACCGAGTTTCGCTCTTGTTGCCCAGGCTGGGGTGCAATGGCGCGATCTTAGCTCACCACAACCTCCACCTCCTGGGTTCAAACGATTCTCCTGCCTTAGCCTCCCTAGTAGCTGGGATTACAGACACGCGCCCTGCCTAAACAGACCTTTCTAGGGCCTGGTGAGAGAGGCGGAGGATTGAGGTGCAGCTGGGCCTGTGGGCATGGAGAGGAGGGAGACTGGAACAGGGAGTCAGAGAACAGGGGGCCAGGATGGGGGCGGCCCTGATTTTCTTCCGGAAAGGATGCAGTAAGACAGTTCTTGCCGGGCAGGGAGACTCATGCCTGTAATCCCAGCACTTTGGGAGGCCGAGTTGGGCAGATCACCTGAGGTCAGGAGTTCAAGGCTAGCCTGGCCAACATGGGAAAACCCTGTCTCTACTAAAAAAAAACAAAAACAAAAACAAAAATCAGCTGGGCGTGGTGGTGCATGCCTGTAATCCTAGCTACGGGGGAGGCTGAGGCAGGAGAATCACTTGAACCCAGGAGGTGGAGGTTGCAGTGAGCTGAGATTGCACCACTGATAACAGTAGCAATGAGAATAATGATGTGCTGAGCAGCCCTGAACACTGGGACCTCCTCTCCTCTCCCTCACCCTCCGAAGTGCTTTTCTTTCTTATTTTTTTTTTTTTTTTTTTTTTTTTTTGAGATGGAGTCTCGCTCTGTTGCCGGGGCTGGAGTGCAGTGGCCGGATCTCAGCTCACTGCAAGCTCCGCCTCCCGGGTTTACGCCATTCTCCTGCCTCAGCCTCCCAAGTAGCTGGGACTATAGGCGCCCGCCACCTCGCCCGGCTAGTTTTCTGTATTTTTTAGTAGAGACAGGGTTTCACCGTGTTAGCCAGGATAGTCTCGATCTCCTGACCTCGTGATCCGCCTGTCTCGGCCTCCCAAAGTGCTGGGATTACAGGCTTGAGCCACCGCGCCCGGCCCGAAGTGCTTTTCGTCATCCTCCTTGTGGTAAGAGCGGACCTGGAGGTACAGAGAGCTCAAGTGACAGGCCCTACAACCAGGACGGGGGAGGGGGGATTTGAACAGGGCACTGCTCTCCACGCCACATCTGCGACCTCTGTTTCCGTGTCTGTCTGTGGGGAATGGCGATGGGTGGGTGCCAGGTGGCCGAGCGAGACGGGGAGAGGCGCGGGCTCCGGCCAGCCCTGCCCAGCTCTGCCATGGAGCAAGCCACTTCTTCAGGCTCCTGTTTCCTCCTTTCTTTTCTTTTCTTTCTTTTTTTTTTTTTTTTTTTTTTTTTGAGATGGAGTCTCGCTCTGTAGCCCAGTCTGGAGTGCAGTGGCCGCGATCTCGGCTCACTGCAAGCTCCGCCTCCCGGGTTCACACCATTCTCCCGCCTCAGCCTCCGAGTAGCTGGGACTACAGGCGCCCGCCACCACGCCTGGCTAGTTTTGTGTGTTTTTAGTAGAGACGGGGTTTCACCATGTTAGCCAGGATGGTCTTGATCTCCTGACCTGGTGATCCGCCTGTGTCGGCCTCCCAAAGTGCTGATGTTTCCTCCTTTCTAAAATGGGGCGATCATAGTCCTTGTTCATAGGGCTGCTTGATGGACAAAAGGCGACTGTGTCCACAGAGCGTCCCTGAGCGCTGAGTAAACCCGCAGTGTCTCACAGAGCAGCCGCTAGCATCGGGGCTGCTGGCTGGGCCTGGGGACCACGTGCATTGCTGCTGAGAGGTGCCCTGGACGCCCTGGGTGTAAAACACATGTCGGATTTCCTTGCGTTTAGAAGCTTCACCATAAAGAGTATAAAATGGCTCAGTTGCAAGTTTTCATCTTGATGACAGGTTCGAATGATAGTATTTTGGACATGTTGCACTAAATAAATACATTAGTAAAGTTGATTTCACCTATTTGGTTTTTGTTTGTTTGTTTGTTTTTGTTTTTGTTTTTAATGTTGCTTCTAGGAAATTTAAAATTACACATGTGGGCTGGGTGTGGTGGCTCACGCCTATAATCCCAGCACTTTGGGAGGCTGAGACTGGATGGTCACTCGAGGCCAGGAGTTTGAGATCAGCCTAGGCAACATAAGGAGACCCCGTTGCTACAAAAAATTTAAATAAAAGTTTAGCCAGGTGTGCTGGCAGGTGCCTGTAGTCCCAGCTACTCAGGAGGCTGAGGCGGGTGGATTACTTGAGCCCAGAAGGTCAAGGCTGCAGTGAGCTGAGATTGTGCCACTGCACTCCAGCCTGGGCAACAGCGAGACTCTGTCTTAAAACAAACAAACAAACATTTCACATGTGGTTCACATTCTTTTTCTTTCTTTTTTTTTTTTTTTGAGACGGAGTCTCGCTCTGTCGCCCAGGCTGGAGTGCAGTGGCACGATCTCGGCTCACTGCAAGCTCCGCCTCCCGGGTTTAGGCCATTCTTCTGCCTCAACCTCCCAAGTAGCTGGGACTACAGGCGCCCGCCACCTCGCCTGGCTAGGTTTTTTTTTGTATTTTTTAGTAGAGACGGGGTTTCACTGTGTTAACCAGGATGGTCTCAATTTCCTGACCTCGTGATCTGCCCGTCTTGGCCTCCCAAAGTGCTGGGATTATTACAGGCTTGAGCCACCGTACCCAGCCTCACATTCTGTTTCTATTGGATAGCACCAACATAAATTATTATTATTTTGTGACTGTGCCTATGCTACCAATATTACCATTTTTTCTGCCTCTCAGGTATATCTGGGTTTGGTTTTGTTTTTATCCCTGCTTACTATAAAAGTAATTTTTGTTCATTGAAGAAAAAAATCACAAAAGAATAAAAATTGTCCATAATTCCCAACAGATAGAGTTCACTGCTAAGAAAACTTGGAGTAGGTCCTATGTCCTTCCAGTTTTTTTTTTTTTTTTTTAGACAGAGTCTTACTCTGTCACCCAGGCTGGAATGTAATTGGGGGGTCTTGGCTCAATGCAACCTCCACCTCCCGGGTTCAAGCAATTCTCCTGCCTCAGCCTCCCAAGTAGCTGGGATTACAGGCATGAGCTACCATGCCCAGACTCTTTTTTCTTTTTAAGATGGCGTCTTGCTCTGTCGCCCAGGCCAGAGTATAGTGGCGCCATCTCAGCTCATTGCAACCTCCACCTCCCTCTTGCCTCAGTTTCCTGAGTAACTGGGATTACAGGCGCCCACCACTACCCCCGGCTACTTTTTGTATTTTTAGTAGAGACGGAGTTTTATCATGTTGGCCAGGCTGGGCTCGAACTCCCAACCTCAACTGCTCTGAGCGCCTCGGCCTCCCAAAGTGCTGGGATTACAGGTGTGAGCCACCGCGCCCGGCTTCTTTTTCTCCTTTTTCTTTTGGTGCATATACTCTGATACCTAATTCTTCGGCTTCTTTGTGATGACACAGGATGCATCTGAGGTTCTCAGTTTCCTCTGTTAATACCGTAACACCACATTCCCCCAGTGCCTGTCCCCTTCTCCCTTGTACACATCATTATCTGGGCTTTGCAAATATGATCCGATGGCTGTGTGACCTTCTGGGCCTCAGTGCACCCGGCGTGGTGATCAGTAGTGAGGACCCTGTGAGATCCTGCCTCCCATGCTCTGACCCAGCACTGCCTCTCCTGTGGACCCCAGTCCCACCCCTGAAAGGCGGCAGCCAGGGTCAGAGGTCAAGAGCTAGGACTCGAGCCGGGCGCGGTGGCTCAAGCCTGTAATCCCAGCACTTTGGGAGGCCGAGATGGGCGGATCACGAGGTCAGGAGATCGAGACCATCCTGGCTAATACGGTGAAACCCTGTCTCTACTTAAAAATACAAAAAACTAGCCGGGCGACGAGGCGGGCGCCTGTAGTCCCAGCTACTCGGGAGGCTGAGGCAGGAGAATGGCGTAAACCCGGGAGGCGGAGCTTGCAGTGAGCTGAGATCCGGCCACTGCACTCCAGCCTGGGTGGCAGAGCAAGACTCCGTCTCAAAAAAAAAAAAAAAAAAAAAAGAGCTAGGACTCGAACCAGAGGGCCTGGATCCAATCCCAACTCTGCAGTCAACTTCTGTGTGACCCTGGGCAAGTCACTGCACCTCCCTGGGCCTAATTCATCATGCTTCATGTGAAACCCTTGAAGTCTGATGCGTTTTGGCATTCTGATATTAGAAACATAATAATAGTTACCATAGGTTTTATAACATCTTAGTGGTCTTGAAACATGGGAATTTCTAGAATGAAATGTTTGGATAGTCACGAGTGGGATCAATAAAAGCTTTAGTTTCATGTGACCGTGCGCGGTGGCTCACATCGGTAATCCCAGCACTTTGGAAGGCCAAGCTGGGTGGATCATCTGAGGCCAGGAGTTCGAGACCAGCCTGGCCAACATGGCGAAACCCTGTCTCTACTAAAAATACAAAAAAATTAGCCGGGCGTGGTGGTGGGCACCTGTTGTCCCAGCTACTCGGGAGGCTGAGGCAGGAGAATGGTGTGAACCCGGGAGGTGGAGCTTGCAGTGAGCTCAGTGCAGAGATGGCACCACTGCACTCCAGCCTGGGCGACAGAGCCAGACTCCGTCTCGAAAAAAAAAAAAAAAAAAAGACTTATTGCCCACAAAGCATTTAGAACAGTGTCTGGCATCAAAGACTTGTTCAATGTGTCTTAGTTGCTGGTATTAGTATTTTTACTTTTTATTATTTATTTATTTATTTTGGGGATGGGGTCTCCCTGTCACGCAGGCTGGAGTGCAGTGGCATGATCACAGTTCACTGCAGCCTTGACCTCCTGGGCTCAAGCGATCCTCCCATCTTAGCCTTCTGAGTAGCTGGGACCACAGGTGCGCACCACCACACAGGGCTAATTTTTGTATTTATTTGTAGAGACAGGGGTCTTGCTTTGTTGACCAGGATTGTCTTCAACTCCTGGGCTCAAGTGATCCTCCCACCTCAGCCTCCCAAAGTGCTGGGATTACTGGTGTGAACCACCATGCCCAGCCTTATTTTTTTTATTTTTAAAACTAATGCATAGTGGCCAGGCAAGGTGGTTCACGCCTGTAATATCCCAGCACTTTGGGAGGCCAAGGCAGGCAAATCACTTGAGATCGGGAGTTCAAGACCAGCCTGGCCAACATGGTGAAACCCCGTCTCTACTAAAAATACAACATTGGCCGGGCACGGTAGCTCACGCCTGTAATCCCAGCACTTTGGGAGGCCGAGGCGGGTGGATCACGAGGTCAGGAGATCGAGACCAGCCTGGCCAACATGGTGAAACCCCGTCTCTACTAAAAATACAAAAATTAGCCAGGCGTGGTGGCACACACCTGTAATCCCAGCTACTCGGGAGACTGAGGCAGGATAATCGCTAGAACCCGGCAGGCGGAGATGGCAGTGAGCCGAGACTGTGCAACTGCACTCCAGCCTGGGTGACAGAGCAAGACTCTGTCTCAAAAATAAAATAAAATAATGTATCACTGGCATGGAATAAAATACCGCATTTTAAGTGTAGTTTGGGGAGTCCTAACAGTTGCCTTCCATCATGTAACCACCATGCCACTGTAGCACGTGTCAGTCACCCCAGAAAGCTCTCTCACACCCTTCCCTGTCTGCCCCAGACACCTCACCCACCCACACACGCAGAGACGCCCGCTTAGAACACCCAGAACACAGTGTGGACGGATCCACCGTGCCAGCTCCTTTGGGTTCGGCTTCTTTTGCTCAGTGTCACCCCGGAGAGATTCTTCCGGGGGTCACAGTAGCCAGGTCCCTTTTGTGGCTGAGCCGCAGCATCCTCCACACGGCCACACTTTGCAGTGTTTATCCAGTCACCTGCTGATTATCATTTGGGCCGTCTCCAGCTTAGGCAGTCCAGAGAAAAAAAATGCTGCGAACACCCACGTAGAAGCCGTTGCGTGGACATCTGCCTTCATTTCTCTTGAGGAAATACCCAGGAATGGAACAGCCAGGTCGGATGGCCACTCCAGTTTTAACTTTTTTTTCAAAAGTTTTTTCCTCCTCAATGCCAAAATTCTTGTTTTTACATTTCTTTTTAAATTCTTTTCTGTAGAGAGAAGGTCTCCCAATGTTGCCCAGACTGGCCTCAAGCTTCTGGGCTCAGGGGATCCTCTCACCTTGGCCTCCCAAAGTGCTGGGATTATAGACATGAGCCACTGTGCCTGGCCCCCAAAATTTTTTTTTTTTTTTTTTTTTTTTGAGATGGAGTCTCGCTCTGTCACCCAGACTGGAGTGTGGTGACACGATCTCAGCTCACAGCAACCTCTGCCTCTCAGGTTCAAACAAGTCTCCTGCCTCAGCCTCCCAAGTAGCTAGGATTACAGGCATGCGCCACCACGCCCAGCTAATTTTTGTATTTTTAGTAGAGACGGGGTTTCACCAGGTTGGCCAGGCTGGTCTTGAACTCCTGACCTCAGGTGATCCACCCACTGCAGCCTCCCGAAGTGCTGGCATACAGGTGTCAGCCACCATGCCTGGTCATCCCCAAAATTCTTGAATCCAGTTTTAACTTTGTAAGTAACTATCTTTTTTTGTTTTCTTGTTTGATCGTTTTTCATTCTTTCTTTCTTTCTTTTTTTTTTTTTTTTTGAGACAGGGTTTTACTTCATTGCCCAGGCTAGAGTGCAGTAGCGTGATCAGGGCTCACTGCAGACTTCCCTTTCCAGGCTCACGCAATCCTCCCACCTCAGCCTCCCTAGTAGCAGAGACAACAGGCACATGCCACCACGCCTGGCTAATTTGTTTATTTTATTTTTATTTTTATTTTTATTTTTGTAGAGATGCAGTTTATGCGCTGTTGCCCAGTCTGATCTTGATCTCCTGGGCTCAAGTGATCTGCCCACTTCAGCCTCCCAAAGTGCTGGGATTACAGGCATGAGCCACCCCGTGCCTAGTCCCCCAAAATTCTTGAATCCAGTTTTAACTTTGTAAGTAACTATCTTTTTTTGTTTTCTTGTTTGATCGTTTTTCATTCTTTCTTTCTTTCTTTTTTTTTTTTTTTTTTTGAGACAGGGTTTTACTTCATTGCCCAGGCTAGAGTGCAGTAGCGTGATCAGGGCTCACTGCAGACTTCCCTTTCCAGGCTCACGCAATCCTCCCACCTCAGCCTCCCTAGTAGCAGAGACAACAGGCACATGCCACCACGCCTGGCTAATTTGTTTATTTTATTTTATTTTATTTTTATTTTTGTAGAGATGCAGTTTATGCGCTGTTGCCCAGTCTGATCTTGATCTCCTGGGCTCAAGTGATCTGCCCACTTCAGCCTCCCAAAGTGCTGGGATTACAGGCATGAGCCACCCCGTGCCTAGTCCCCCAAAATTCTTGAATCCAGTTTTTTTGTTTATTTCTACACGGAATCTTGCTCTGTTGCCCAGGCAGGAGTGCAGTGGCACTATCTCGACTCACTGCAAACTTCGCCTCCTGGGTTCAAGTGATTCTTGTGCCTCAGTCTCCCAAGTAGCTGGGATTACAGGCACACGCCACCACACCTGGCTAATTTTTGTATTTTTAGTAGAGACAGGGTTTCACCATGTTGGCCAGGCTGGTCTCGAACTCTTGACCTCAAGTGATCCACCTGCCTCGGCCTCCCAAAGTGCTGCGATTACAGGCCTGAGCCACCGTACCCAGCCTTGACTCCAGTTTTAACTTCATAAGAAACTCATCAAACCATGTTGCAATGTGGTCGTACCGTCACAGCACAGCACGGGAGATCCAGCCACCCGACCCCGCCTGCTCCCGGGACCCTGGTGATCCCCCCACAGCCCTTGTCAGTATCTCCGTGACTGATCCGTGTCTCCCTCTCCCCAGGTGATCCGGACGGACACGTTCAAGCACTTGCGGCACCTGGAGATTCTGCAGCTAAGCAAGAACCTGGTGCGCAAGATCGAGGTGGGTGCCTTCAACGGGCTGCCCAGCCTCAACACGCTGGAGCTTTTTGACAACCGGCTGACCACGGTGCCCACGCAGGCCTTCGAGTACCTGTCCAAGCTGCGGGAGCTCTGGCTGCGCAACAACCCCATCGAGAGCATCCCCTCGTACGCTTTCAACCGCGTGCCCTCGCTGCGGCGCCTGGACCTGGGCGAGCTCAAGCGGCTGGAGTACATCTCGGAGGCGGCCTTCGAGGGGCTGGTCAACCTGCGCTACCTCAACCTGGGCATGTGCAACCTCAAGGACATCCCCAACCTGACGGCCCTGGTGCGCCTGGAGGAGCTGGAGCTGTCGGGCAACCGGCTGGACCTAATCCGCCCGGGCTCCTTCCAGGGTCTCACCAGTCTGCGCAAGCTGTGGCTCATGCACGCCCAGGTAGCCACCATCGAGCGCAACGCCTTCGACGACCTCAAGTCGCTGGAGGAGCTCAACCTGTCCCACAACAACCTGATGTCGCTGCCCCACGACCTCTTCACGCCCCTGCACCGCCTCGAGCGCGTGCACCTTAACCACAACCCCTGGCATTGCAACTGCGACGTGCTCTGGCTGAGCTGGTGGCTCAAAGAGACAGTGCCCAGCAACACGACGTGCTGCGCCCGCTGTCATGCGCCCGCCGGCCTCAAGGGGCGCTACATTGGGGAGCTGGACCAGTCGCATTTCACCTGCTATGCGCCCGTCATCGTGGAGCCGCCCACTGACCTCAACGTCACCGAGGGCATGGCTGCGGAGCTCAAATGCCGCACGGGCACCTCCATGACCTCCGTCAACTGGCTGACGCCCAATGGCACCCTCATGACCCACGGCTCCTACCGCGTGCGCATCTCCGTCCTGCATGACGGCACGCTCAACTTCACCAACGTCACCGTGCAGGACACGGGCCAGTACACGTGCATGGTGACGAACTCGGCCGGCAACACCACCGCCTCGGCCACGCTCAACGTCTCGGCCGTGGACCCCGTGGCGGCCGGGGGCACCGGCGGCGGGGGCGGCCCTGGGGGCGGTGGTGGTGTTGGAGGGGGCAGTGGTGGCTACACCTACTTCACCACGGTGACCGTGGAGACCCTGGAGACGCAGCCCGGAGAGGAGGCCCTGCAGCCGCGGGGGACGGAGAAGGAACCGCCGGGGCCCACGACGGACGGTGTCTGGGGCGGGGGCCGGCCCGGGGATGCGGCCGGCCCTGCCTCGTCGTCTACCACGGCACCCGCCCCGCGCTCCTCACGGCCCACGGAGAAGGCGTTCACGGTGCCCATCACGGATGTGACGGAGAACGCCCTCAAGGACCTGGACGACGTCATGAAGACCACCAAGATCATCATTGGCTGCTTCGTGGCCATCACGTTCATGGCCGCGGTGATGCTCGTGGCCTTCTACAAGCTGCGCAAGCAGCACCAGCTCCACAAGCACCACGGGCCCACGCGCACCGTGGAGATCATCAACGTGGAGGACGAGCTGCCCGCCGCCTCGGCCGTGTCCGTGGCCGCGGCGGCCGCCGTGGCCGGTGGGGGTGGCGTGGGCGGGGACAGCCACCTGGCCCTGCCCGCTCTGGAGCGAGACCACCTCAACCACCACCACTACGTGGCTGCCGCCTTCAAGGCGCACTACAGCAGCAACCCCAGCGGCGGGGGCTGCGGGGGCAAAGGCCCGCCCGGCCTCAACTCCATCCACGAACCTCTGCTCTTCAAGAGCGGCTCCAAGGAGAACGTGCAAGAGACGCAGATCTGAGGCGGTGGGGCCTGGCGGGCGAGGGGCGTGGAGCCCCCCACCCTGGTCCCAGCTCGGGCGCAGCCTGACCGGGACCCCTCCCTCCCACAGCCCAGCCCACCTTCTGGGACCACGCAGGGAATTGGGGAGAGGTGGCTTCCGGCCCCATCTGGGGCTCGGACTCCCAGTGAGGACAGGGTGGGGCTCCAGGAACGGAGTCTCTGGGGTCCTCGCCTCACCCCCACCAATCCCCGGTGACGGGAGGGGACGTGGGACCCAGGAGAAGTGGCGTTTCCTCCTCGCTCTGCGCGTTTCCTCCTCGCTCTCCCGACCAAGCGTTCCCGGCCCGCCGCCTTCCAGGGGAGAGAGGAGCTTTTTCCAGGGGTGTCCTTTCCCCTCGGCCCCAGACACCCTCCTTTTACGGTTCAGTTTTTGCAGTTTGACGCCCGTCCCTCCCTCCCAATCCTCCGCCCTCAAAACTGAAGAGATGGACACGTCGCCAGAGCTCCCGGCCGGCGGTCCCTGTCGTCGGCAGAGGGTGGCAGCCTCCACCCGCCCCAGCCCCACCTGCCCCATAGACACTTTTGATACTGAAGGGAGGTTTGCGTCAACGACTACCTGCTCTGTAATTACTTTAAAAAAAAAACATGGAAAAAGTAAAAAAATATTTTTTTTGGTCATGAAAGCACGGAGGAGCGAAAACAAAGTGAATGTGGGTGGGGGCAGAAGGCGAGGCTGGAGAGCCAGCCTCGCGGCCCCGTTGGGAGGGTGGGCCGGGGCACCTCTGGGTGGTCTTAGGCCCCTCAGCCTTCACGCTGGAGACCCCAGAGAAGGTCTGATTCCCTCTCCTCCTAAACTCCTCCCGTAGCACCGCCAACCACACCCAAACCCAGGTGGGAACTTAGAACAAAGGAAATCTATAGTCCCACAGTCCTGGAGGCTGGATGTGATCCAGGTGCCAGGAGGACCAGGCTCTCTCTGAAACCTGGGGGTACCTCGGGGGGCTTCCTGCCTCACCAGCTTCTGGTGGCCCCAGGCTGTCCTGGCTGATGGCTGTATTATATCACCCCAGTCTTCCAGCGCCTGCCGCTGTAACCTCTCATCTCTTCCCTCTGTGTGCCTCTGTCTGTGTCCAACTCCCCCCACCCCCCTCTTTTTTTTTTAATTGAGATGGAGTTTCATTCTTGTCGCCCAGGCTGGAGTGCAGTGGCACAGTCTTGGCTCACTGCAACCTCTGCTTCCCAGCTTCAAGCGATTCTCCTCCCTTAGCCTCCCAAGTAGCTGGGATTACAGGCATGCGCCACCACGCCTGGCTAAATTTTGTATTTTTAGTAGAGACGGGGTTTCACCACGTTGACCAGGCTGCTTTCAAACTCCTAACCTCAGGTGATCCACTCACCTCGGCCTCTCAAAGTGCTCGGATTACAGGTATGAGTCACCGTGCCTGACTTTTTTTTTTTTTTTTTTTTGAGACAGAGTCTCGCTCTGTTGTCCAGGCTGGAGTGCAGTGGCACAATTTCAGCTCACCAAAGCCTCTGCCTCCCAGGTTCAAGTGAATCTCCTCCCTCAGCCCCCTGAGTAGCTAGGATTACACGCGCCTACCATTACACCCAACTAATTTTTGTACTTTTAGTACAGAAGGGGTTTCACCATGTTGGCCAGGTGACCTGAACTCCTGACCTGAAGTGATCCACCTGCCTCAGCCTCCCAAAGTGCTGGGATTATAGGTGTGAGCCATTGCAGCCTGCCTAACCTCCCCTCTTCCAAGGACAGAGGTCAGACTGGACCAGGAGCCCCCACCTCCAGTATGACCTCAGCTCCATCCTTAGAAAAACCCAGTTCCCAAATAAGGTCCCATTCTGAGGCCCTGGAGGTCAGGACTTCTGTGCTTCCCTTTCTGGGCGACAATTCAACCCACAACAGGGCCCAATCCAGAGTGTCTCCACTGCAGACCTCCTCAAGGCTGCTCCGGAGGATGGGCGCTGAAGGGGAGGGAGGCCAAGTGGGAGGCTGGGGCTGTGGCCTCTGGGGCACAGGAGCTGTATTTCTGGCCTGTTCAGTGGGAGGCTGGAGGGCCGGATCGGGTGGGCCTGGGGCATCAAGGGCACCACAGTGCCGCCCAGAAGGGCAGGAACAGAGTCCTCAGAGGGCAGGGAGCAAGCCCGGAACAGGCCGGGGTGTTGCCGGCACAGTGAGCAATTGTTGGGGGGATTGGGGGAGGGGGTGATGATGTCTTTTCAGGGGGTCAAGGCGCCTGAGTTGCAGCCCCTGGACAGCTAGCGCTGGCCGGGGCTGCCATCTCACGCCACTGGGGGAGGCAGAGGGAGTGACAGAGCCATGCAGGGCCTTCTAGCGCCTTCCCACGCTGAGGTGGCTTCAGGGATACAGCCCTGAGGACATGTAGGCCTGCGCCCAGCCCCCTTCTCCCCTGGCAGTGACCCAGCCTGGACCCCGTACACGGCAGCTATGGACACTGTGGGGACACTCAGGCCCCAGGAGGAGTCAGAAGGTGGGGATGGCGGTAGGCCCCCCACTTCCATGAGGTGCCTGGCCCCTGCCCCCTTCCTGGATCTCTCTACACCCGGGCATCTTATCTCCCCCACACCTGGGGCTCCTGGCTCTGGAAGTCAGTTCCTCCTTTATCAGCAGCAGCAGCAGCCTCTGGGCGCCGCGTCGGGGTTTCGGCCCCTCTCTGTCTGCGTCTGTCTCCTCTCTCCTCCTGTCAACTTGGGGCTCTCGCCACCCGGTGCCCGTCCCCCCACCCCGTGCTCCCGTTCACGCTCTCTTTCTCTCCAGCCTCTTTCCAGCGCCAATCCTAGTTGCTATGGAAACACTGCAGCGGGTACCAGGTGGTGGCTGGGGGCAGGGAGCCCGTGCTGCCGCAGCCTGCGCCATTTCCGATGCCAGGCACCCTCGAGGCACAGTGGCTGGGGCTCATGTTGGGGGTGCTTGGCCTCTCCAGGCCTCGAAGGCTTCTCCTGGGCTGATGCAAGCTGAGGAACAGGAGGGACAGACGTGGGAGTGGGAATGTCACATGGGAGGCAGCTGGTGGCACGATGGGGGACAGAGTGAAAGGTGGCAAGTCAAGGTGAACCGAAGGATGATCAGAGCGGAGGGAAGCTGTGGACGGGGGCGGAGGCTGCAGGAAGGGGACCCATGCTGCGGGGCTAGGGAGGTTGGACCTGCTGAGGCAAGGGCACATCGAGGAGAAGCCGCAACCAGGGCTCCCGCTGCCTCCGGGAGGGCTGGGGCACGGCCAGCTTGAAGCCTCCCTCAGACCTTGGCCACCTGAGGACGAGGAGGAGAGGTGAGCGCAAGGGGACAGACAGAGCCCAGAGTCCCTGTCACCATCTCTTTTCCCCACCCAAAGCAAGATGCAGTTTCCATGACAACCTGGCCGGCCAGATAGGGGGCAGGGGACTGCAGAGGAAATTTTCCACATCAGCAGGGAGCAAGGAGGGTGTGCTACAGGGGAAAGGGGGACACACAGGGCTCCCGGAACCCCCGGTCACCATGATCACTGTGCCGGACCCGGGAAAGTGGACAGAGCACACGGAAGGATTCTCCCGCCTCCACTCCAGCAGGCCCACGCCCCCACACTGGGTCTGCGGGAAGGGGGAGGACTGAGCCCAGAGGCTCAAGGGTCAGATGTCCAAAGAGCAGCAGCTGCCCAGGCCTCGTGCAGGGGGCAGCCAGCAGCCCAGGGAGCCGGGCCACAGACACCACGCTCAGGGCCATGGCTGACAAGGGCCCATGGAGGGTGGGCGTGGTGGGCTACGGCCGCCTCGGTGAGTTCCTGACCATCCTGGGCCTCCTTCCCCAAGCCCCTTCCTAAAGCCCCCAAGGCTCTCTGCCCTCCACAGACACTTTTCTCTGTCTCTATCTGCCCCTAGCTGTGTCTCTGGGTCTGCCCAACACAACCCCACCCTGGGTCTCTGTCTCCCTTCTCTCAGGGCCTCTGTCCACCACACTGGGTCTCTGCCCCTGCCCCCATCTCTGTCTACCCTCCCCCTGACATCTGAGTCTGTCCCCACCTCCTCTCTCTCTGGGCCTGTGTCCTCCTGTCCCTCTGAATCTCTGCCCCTGGCCCCATCTCTGTCTCCCCGAGTCTCTGTCCTCACCTCCTCTCTCGGGGTCTCTGTCCCCTCTCTCTGGGCCTCTGTCCCCCCCTCCTCTCTCTCTGGGTCTCTGTCCCCCCCTCTCTGGATCTCTAGCCCTCTCCTTTCCCTCTCCTCAGGACAGTCCCTCGTCTCCCGCCTGTTGGCTCAGGGACCAGAACTTGGCCTAGAACTTGTTTTTGTCTGGAATCGTGACCCAGGACGAATGGCAGGGAGCGTGCCCCCTTCTCTGCAGCTCCAGAAGCTTGCTGCCCTTAAGGAAAGGTCAGTGACCTTGCCATGGGAGAGTGGAGCTCCCTGAAGCTCCTGTCCTGGCCCTCTTAGCCACTGTGTGATCTCAGGGATTCCCTGATCCTCTCTGGGCCTTGGTTCAAGCAAATGTGAAACGGGACGAGCCCATTCATCTCATTTCTCCTCCCAGGCCAGGGAAAAGAGGGGCAGCCCTCAGTAGACTCAGAGGGAACTTTGGGAAGAAGAGGCCTAATACCTCTCCAAGACCCTCTGCCTTCTTTCCCCTCTCCCAGGCACCCTGATCTGGTTGTGGAAGTGGCCCATCCCAAAATAATCCATGAATCTGGGGCACAAATCCTGCGCCATGCCAATCTCCTGGTAAGCCCCACCCCAACCATTGACGCGGAGCCCTACCCCTTGTGTCTTGGTCTCACCCCACCCTAAAGTGGATATCCTTCCCTGACCTCAACCCTCTCCTCCTTCATCCACCCCAGGTGGGGTCCCCCTCAGCTCTAAGTGACCAGACCACAGAGCGGCAGCTCTTGGAGGCCTCACAGCACTGGAACCATGCTGTGTTTGTGGCCCGAGGGGCCCTGTGGGGCACTGAGGACATCACGAGATTGGATGCAGCTGGGGGCCTCCGGGTGAGAGCCTGCTGGGCTCCCCAGGAACCAGGGGAGGCCTGCAAAGACCCCACTCCCCCTAACCCGGGCTCTTGCTTCCAGAGCCTTCGTGTTACCATGGCCACACACCCCGATGGCTTCCGGCTCGAGGGACCCCTGGCTGCAGCCCACAGCACCGGGCCTCGCACTGTGCTCTACGAAGGCCCTGTCCGCGGGCTCTGCCCCTTTGCCCCCCGAAATTCCAACACCATGGCGGCGGCTGCCCTGGCTGCTCCCAGCCTGGGCTTCGATGGGGTGACTGGTGTGCTTGTGGCTGATCTCAGGTGAGCAGAGTGAGCAGGGTGTTGGGCTGAGTCCAGGCTAACCAGACTGACCGCCCCACTTGTCCTAGCCTCACGGACATGCACGTGGTGGATGTAGAGCTGAGCGGACACCCGGGCCCCAGGGGCCGAAGCTTTGCTGTGCACACCCACAGAGAGAACCCTGCCGAGCCAGGCGCGGTAACCGGCTCCACCACGGTCACGGCCTTCTGGCGGAGCCTCCTAGGTGCGGCCAGGCCCCTCTCCCCTGGCCCTGGGCTCCTGCGTTCTGCAGAGCTTGGGGATCCCGGGCTCTCGCTAGTTCTGCAGCTCTGGTTCTGTATTTGTTGACCTTTATTTCCTTAACCTCTCTCCACGACTTTGAATCCTGGCACCGTGGATGTCTCCATCTCTGTCCGCGTCCCCTCTCCGAGTCTCTGTGCCCGCCTCTGATCAGGACTCTCTCTGTCTGTGTCCACCCCCAGGGCTCTGTTCCGCTCTCTCCGAGTCTTCCTCCACCGCCCCCAGGCCTGTCCCCTCCTCCCACCATTGCCTCCCCCAGGTGTCGGTCTCCTCATCTCTCCTCTGTCTCACTCGCTCATTCCCCTCTCTCCCCGCAGCCTGCTGCCAGCTCCCCTCCAGGCCGGGGATCCATCTCTGCTGAGAAGCTTCCTCCCTCCCGAGACGAGATCATCTTACTGGCCTCTCACTACCACTGTCCCAACCCTGCCTTGCCCCACTTCCCCAGGATCTCCCTTCTGACTCAGTAAAGATCACCGCTGTCTGCCCCTGCACCGCCTGCCGTCCCTGGTCCCTGTTTCCCTTGTGTGACGTCACGCTGCGTCTGCGCACCGCGCATGACGCCATCGCAGGGGGCGAGCTCCCACGAGAGCGCGGCGCCAGGAAGCTATCGCGACAGTGTACCCACTACATTTCCTAGAAGCTCTGAGCGGTAGTGGGCGCGGCCGTACGCGAAGGAAGGGCCTCTGAGGCGCACTTCCGGGATTTGCCGCGGGGCCCGACGGAAGTTGTAGTGCGGCATTTTCTAGGCCCGTCGGCGGACTTCAAGGCCGCGCGGCCCGGGCGTTCGGTGGGGAGCAGGAGTCACGCGGGGCCCCACGGGAGTCGTAGTCCGGCGCGCAGGGATCACCGGGAGCTGTAGTCCATCCCGCCTGCCCAGTCAGCGCGGTGCTGGCCGCCCCGCACTCGGAGCACAGAGCCGCAACCCAGGAAGGGGATGCGGAAGCCCTTGGCTTGTTGGAGCGGAGAGGCAGGCGGGGTGAGGGGCGTTGCCAGGCAAAGGGCGAGCGCCGTGGTTGGGGTTCGGGTCGGTGAAAGGCTCCATTCCTTGGTGTCCGGGGAAGGGGCCTGGTTGCCGGGTATAGGAAAAGGAACTCCTGTTGCTTAGTGACTGGGGAGGGGGCCCCGTTGCCAGGTGACAAGAGCAGAGAGCCTCGCTGCTTCATGACCGGGGAGTCTTCTGTTGCTAGGAGACCGGAGGGGACCCTATCACCTAGAGACAGGGGAGGAGGACTCTCTATTGCTAGGTGCTCGGAGGACAGACTTTGTTACCTAGTGCGGTGGGGAAGGGGCTCTGTTGCTAGGTAACCACAGAGTGCCCGGTTACCTAGGGACAGGGGAGGCGGGTTCCTCTGTTGCTAGGTGACCATGATAGGGACCCTTTTACTTAGAGACCTGATGAGGGTGGTTCTCTGTTGCTAGGGGAGCAGAGGAGACAGCCTTTTTCGTAGGAATAGGAATAGGGGATGGAGGGACGTGTACTGTCAGGGAGCGGGGTCAGGGGCCCAGTGTCCTCCCGCGCTGCCCCGAGCCCCAGCTCAATCAATGACGATGCCCCAAAGGCCTGCTGGGAGGTTGGACCTCTAGATCCCGGGCCCCTGAGGACCTTCTTCCCCTTCCAACCTCCAGCAGGAGCCGAGGACGGCATGTCCCAGGCCCCGGGAGCACAGCCGAGCCCACCCTCTGTGTACCACGAACGGCAGCGCCTGGAGCTATGTGCCGTCCACGCCCTCAACAACGTTCTGCAGCAGCAGCTCTTTAGCCAGGAGGCTGCCGATGAGATCTGCAAGAGGTGACCGTCACCCACCCCGGCCCCTGGAGCAGCAGGGCTCCGGCAGAGCGACCCACCTGGGTCTCGCCACCAAGCAGGCGCTGAGCCTGGGGGCTTTCTTCTGTCCCCAGCTCACTTGCCTAAGCCAGACGCTGGGGACTCTGGGGAGATGTTGCCTCCTGTGCCTGTCTGTCCCTGTGGCCTCAGCCCTAGCCAGGCCCCAATCCAATGGTCCTTTCTTTCTTTAGAGACAATGTCTGGCTGTGCTGCTCGGGCTAGTCTTGAACTCCTGAGCTTGTGATCCTCACACCTCAGCCTCCCCAGTAGCTGGGATTACAGGCTCACCCAGCTTCAGGCATCTCTTATCTGGGCCCTGTCACAGCTCTCCAGTCCATCCTAAACACGCCCCCGCCCTACTTAGGGCCCTCCCGATAGCAGAGGCTGAGCCTGCCTCTGCAACTTCAGCCCTCACAGCCCCCCTCAAACCAGACTCTCCACTCCCGTGAGCCCTCTTGTGCAGCCTCTGGGCTTCCAGGTACTTCTTTCTGCCTGGTGTGGCTTCCTTCTCTGCCAGCATGGAATGTTCCTCTTCACTATTCACGATGTCCAACCTCGCTCCTTGGCCGGGCGCAGTGGCTCACGTCTGTAATCCCAACACTTTGGGAGGCCGAGGCAGGTGGATCACTTGAAGTCAGGAGTTCCACACCAGCCTGGCCAACAGAGCAAAACCCTGTCTCTACTAAAAAATAAAAAATAATTAGCTGGGCGTGGTGGCACACGTCTGTAGTCCTAGCTACTCTGGAGGCTGAGGTGGGAGAATTGCTTGAACCTGGGAGACAGAGGTTTCAGTGAGCCAGGCAACAGAGCAAGACTCTGTCTCAAAAAAAAAAAAAAAAAAAAAAAAAATCCATCCTTTATCATCTCTTACTCCCTCCTCTCTGTCCCCACGTCCCTGGCCCCAGCTCAGGCCTGACCCTCTCCTGCCCAACCTGCCCGTGGCCTCCAGTCTCTTTCTGCCTTCAGTGCCCACTGATCCTAGCGAGTCTTTCTACACCTGGAGATGGGCCTGCCTCTCCTGTCTCTTGCTCAAAGCCGCCTCTGGCTCCCAGACATCCTGAGTCCCAGCCCCTCAGACTGATCATTATGGTATTTACTCATCTCCTCTGTCCTTCAGAACAAGGACCCACCAGCTCTTTAATACCAAAGCCATGTTGGAGACCCTGAGATGACTCAGACTCAAGTGCCAGCCTGAGGGTGGCGAGGGAAACACATATACACAAACACACAAGCCTTTTCCTCCCATGCCCTGCCTGCCCAGGGCCCAGACAGGGAACAGAGGTGCAGCTGTTCAGAGGCAGGGCCCAGAGACAAGTGGCGGCAGGTGGAAGAGCCTTCCTGGGCAGGGGAAGAGCTGGAGGAAAGGTTGGCGGGGGTGGGGCGGGGGCGGTGGGCACCAGGGATGTGGCTGGGGCCAGGGGGCCAGGAAGGAGGGTGCTGAGGCTCTGAGGTGAGGCCACCAGGGCCAGACCACGCAGGGCCTTGTGGGACTCTGTCCCGGGGGAAATGAGGCAGCAGAGTGGGCTGTGAGCAGGGGAGAGGTGAGGGCAACCCCATGGGAGAAGCAAGCAGTGTTAAATGAGGGTGATGCGGGCAGCTGTCATCGTTGAGGTAGCTCAGTTCACTGGGGGAGCCCAGACAGGGCCCCGACCCAGCCTGAAGGTCACGAGCCTCCTCTCAGAGGATCTGACATCTGAGGCGGGTCTTGAAGGACAGAGGAAGGGACTGGGAGAGGGACAGGGACTTTGTTCAGGGCGCTGGGGAGCTATGGGAGAGCTGTGAGCAGGGGAGGGCCAGGGCCGCATGGGAATGGACTGGAGGGAGGCTGGAGGCTGGGGGAGAAGACAGAGCCCAACTGGGGCCTTGGGGACAGGGCAGAGTTGGGGCAGGAGAGACAGGACTTGGGGGTGGATGAGTTGTGGGGTCTGAAGCGGGGAGAGTCAAAGGCTGATGCAACTTGTGGCCCCTGGGACCCCCATTTTGTGGGGCGGCCTTTCCAGGGGTCCCCAGCTCAACTCTGGCCACCCCACTACCAGGCTGGCCCCAGACTCCCGGCTGAACCCTCATCGCAGCCTCCTGGGCACCGGCAACTATGACGTCAACGTGATCATGGCCGCTCTGCAGGGGCTGGGCCTGGCCGCCGTGTGGTGGGACAGGAGGAGGTAGGCCCCAGAGCAGCACAGCACATCCTGGGCCGGGCACAGAGGGCACCCTGTAGTGCGTGAGCCTGTTGGGGGGGTCAGGGAGGGGAATGTGGCCGGGGGGGTTGGCATGAGTGCGGGAAGGCTGGCGCTGATGGGTTAGTGGGGGAGATCAGGTGGTCGCCAGGCTGAGATGCTGGGTGGATGATGGTTACCAGGTGAATGCTGAGTAGGTGGTTGGATGTGTTGGGTGAGGGGGAGCGAGGGGATTGGGTGTTCATGGTCAGTGGACAACAGACAGGAGGCTGGGGAGTTGGGTGGATGAATGGGAGGTTTTGATGGCTGGCTGGCCAGTGGCCAGGTGTGTGGCTGGTGGATGAGGGATAGACCAATGGCAGGTGGGTCAAGAGTGGGTGAGGGCTGGGGGCATGGCGAGTCCACTGTTGGGTAGATGGCTGGCTGGGTGGTGGCTGGGTGGTGGGTGGGTGGTGGACAGTAGATGGCTAGTTGGATGGTGATGGTGACAGGGAGGTGAATGCATAGATGGAGGTGAGTGTCAATCGTCCTTGGGAAGTTGGCTGGTGGCTGGGAGGCCCGGTGGGGTGGGCGGATCATGCCTGGATCCTGGGTGGCTGTGTGAGGAGTAAGTTGGTGGGTGGGTGGCTGGACAGACAGGGTGATGGTGGTTGGTGAAGGGCCGATGTGAGTTGGGTGAATGCTGGGTGGATGGGTGGGAGGTCTGGTTGGGCGGCTGCATGGGTGGGAGGTTTGAGTGGGCGGGTGAACGGATGAGTGTCGGGAACCAGGGTGGCTGATGAAGGAGCACCTCTGGGTGGGCTCAGGAGGCCCCCACCACCGCCAGCCTGGGCCCCACATGGTCAGCCACACTTCACCAGGGGCGGAGCAGGCCCTGATGGCCGTGTCCCCTCTCTGCCCACACAGGCCCCTGTCCCAGCTGGCCCTGCCCCAGGTACTGGGATTAATCCTGAACCTACCCTCGCCCGTGTCTCTGGGGCTGCTGTCACTGCCGCTGCGCCGGCGGCACTGGGTGGCCCTGCGCCAGGTGGACGGCATCTACTACAACCTGGACTCCAAGCTGCGGGCGCCCGAGGCCCTGGGGGACGAGGACGGAGTCAGGTGAGCCCAGCAGAGGTGATTCCAAGACCAGGGGCCTGAAACCCCACTCCCCAGAGGGAATGCCCAGGCTGGCTGAGCCTCAGTCTCCCCATTTCTCCCACCCAGGGCCTTCCTGGCGACTGCGCTGGCCCAGGGCCTGTGCGAGGTGCTGCTGGTGGTGACCAAGGAGGTGGAGGAGAAGGGCTGCTGGCTTCGGACAGACTGATCTCAGCTGACCGTCGGCGCCCACAGCACAGTCCCTGCGCGTCCCCCTCTGACTGCACACACTGCGTGCCTGGGAAAGGCCTGGGGAGGCCCGGCCCCCTCCCCACACCCCTGCTCCCCACTGCCGCTGCTGCCTCAATAAATCTGCTGATTTTCTGCCGGCCTGGCCTGTGTCTGACTGCCCCGCCCTTCTGGGGCCCCTTCCACTCAGTCACTCCCACTTCTCTGACAGGCCAGACACCCTGATGGGTGGGGCTGAGAGCCCAGGAGCCCTCCTGGTTCTCTGCCGCCTCATGCCAGTTGCTCACTGCTGGGCCTCAGCTTCCTCATCAGTGACACAGCAGAAAACAATACAAGTCCGTGCCCCTGGGGCTCACGCTCCTCCGGCGCTGGAGAGAGACCAGTGGCGAACGGATGAGTTTGATCTGGGTTCCACGGGGGTACTTGCTAAGGAAAAAGCAGGTGTTTACTTCTTTATTCGATTGATTGAGACAGGGTCTCACTCTGTCACCCAGGCTGGATTGCAGTGGGTCAATCACGGCTCACTGTAGCCTTGAACTCCTGGGCTCAGGTGATCCTCCCACCTCAGCCTCCCAAGTAGCTGGGACCACGGGTGCATGCCGCCATACCTGACTACTTTCTTTTTCTTTTTTTCTTTTGAGACGGAGTCTCCCTCTGTCACCCAGGCTGGAGTGCAGTGGCCGGATCACAGCTCACTACAAGCTCCGCCTCCCGGGTTTACGCCATTCTCCTGCTTCAGCTTCCCGAGTAGCTGGGACTACAGGCGCCCGCCACCTCACCCGGCTAGATTTTTGTATTTTTTAGTAGAGATGGGGTTTCACTGTGTTAGCCAGGATGGTCTCGATCTCCTGACCTCGTGATCCGCCCGTCTCGGCCTCCCAAAGTGCTGGGATTAAAGGCTTGAGCCAATGCACCTGGCCCTGACTACTTTCTTTAAATTGTTTTGTAGAGATGGGATCTCACTCTGTTGCCCAGGCTGGTCTTGAACCCCTGACCTCAAGCAATCTGCCTGCCTCGGCTTCCCAAAGTGCTAGGATTATAGGTGTGAGCCACCATGCCTGAGTTTACTTCTTGACTCTCCATTCTATTCCGTTGATTGGTAGGTGGGCAGAACAGCGGCCCCAAAGATGTCCACACCCTGGCCAGATGTGGTGCCTCATGCCTGTAATCACAGTGCTTTGGGAGGCTGAGGTCCACAGTGTGAGACCAGCCTGGGCAACATAGCAAGACCCTGTCTCTACAAAAAAAAAAAAAAAAAATTAAAAATAAGTGGGATGTGAGGCCAGTGGCTCACATCTGTAATCTCAACACTCTGGGAGGCCGAGGTGGGTGGATCACCTGAGGTCAAGAGTTCAAGACTGGCCAGGCGCAGTGGCTCATGCCTGTAATCCCAACACTTTGGGAGGCTGAGGCAGGCAGATCACGAGGTCAGGACATTGAGACCATCCTGACTAACACGGTGAAACCCCATATCTACTAAAAATACAAAAAATTAGCCGGGCATGGTGGCGAGCGCCTGTAGTCCCAGCTACTTGGGAGGCTGAGGCAGGAGAATGGTGTGAACCTGGGAGGCGGAGTTTGCAGTGAGCCGAGATAGCGCCACTGCACTCCAGCCTGGGAGACAGAGCAAGACTCCATCTCAAAAAAAAAAAAAGGTTCAAGGCCAGCCTTGCCAACATGGTGAAACCCCATCTCTACTAAAAATACAAAAATTAGCTGGGTGTGGTGGCGGGTGCCTGTAATCCCAGCTACTCGGGAGGCTGAGGCAGGAGAATCGCTTGAACCCAGGAGGTGGAGGTTTTGGTGAGCCGAGATGGCACCACTGCACTCCAGCCTCGGCAACAGAGGAAGACTCTGTCTCATAAATAAATAAATAAGCGGGACGTGGTGGCCTGCGCCTGTAATCACAGCTACTTGGGAAGCTGAAGCAGGAGGATTGCTTGAGCCCAGGAAGTTAAGGCTGCAGTTAGCCATGATCGTGAGTGAGAGAGACCTTGTCTCAAAAATATAATAACCCAGGCATGATGGCTCACATCTGTAACCCTAGCACTTTGGGAGGTAAAAACAGGAGGATCACTTGAGCTCTGGAGTTTGAAACCAGCCTGGGCAACATAGCGAGACCCTGTCTCTACAAAAAAATTCAAATAAGCTAAGCTTGGTGGTGCACACCTGTGGTCCCCGCTACTTGGGGGTTGAGGCAGGTGGATCCTTTGAGCCCAGGAGGTCGAGGCTGTAGTGAGCCATGACAGAATCACTGCACTCCACCCTGGGTGACAGAGTGAGACCCTGTCTCAAAAAAATTAATAAAGATAAATATAATAGACCAGGCACGGTGGCTTACACCTGTAATCCCAGCACTTTGGGAGGCCAAGGCAGTCAGACCGCAAGGTCAGAAGATTGAGACCATCCTGGCTAACACGGTGAAACCCTGTCTCTACTAAAAATATAAAAAAATTCGCCAAGCATGGTGGCGGGCGCCTGTAGTCCCAGCTACTGGCTGAGGCAGAATGGCGTGAATCCAGAAGGTGGAGCTTGCAGTGAGCCGAGATCATGCCACTGCACTCCAGCCTGGGCGACACAGTAAGGCTCTGTCTCAAAAAAAAAAAAATTAGGCCGGATGCAGTGGCTCATGCCTATAATCCCAGCACTTTGGGAGGCCAAGGTGGGTGGATCACGAGGTAAATAAATTGAGACCATCCTGACCAACATGGTGAAAACCGTGTCTCTACTAAAATTACAAAAATTAGCTGGCCGTGGTGACACACGCCTGTCATCCCAGCTACTCAGGAGGCTGAGGCAGGAGAATTGCTTGAACCCGGGAGGCGGAGGTTACAGCGAACCAAGATCGCGCCACTGCACTCCAGCCACGCCATTGCACTCCAGCCTGGTGACAGAGTGAGACTCCGTCTCAAAAAACAAACAAACAAACAAAAAACAAAAATTAGCTGGGTGTGGTGGCAGGTACCTGTAATCTCAGCTATTTGGGAGGCTGAGACAGGAGAATCGCTTGAACCCGGGAGGCAGAGGTTGCAGTGAACTGAGATCGCGCCACTGCACTCCAGCCTCAGCAACAAGAGTGAAACTCCATCTCAAACAACAAAAAATTAAATTAAGTTAAAAGATGCCCTGTCCTAATCCCTGGAGCCTGTGAATATGTTGTGTTACTCGGCCAACAGGGAGTGAGGTTGTGAGTGGGATTAAGGCTGCCATGACCTTGAGACAGGGAGAGTGTCCTGGATCCCCCGATGGGCCCCGTGTCATCACGAGGGTCCTCACAGCGGAGGAGGGACACCCTCCCAGCTCCCACCCTGTGAGGAGGCCCAAGGGAACACCAAAAGTTCCTGTCCCAGCAGTGGGGGCTTTTACAGGGTTCCCATGGGGCACTGCAGGGACCAGAGGACAGAGAAGAGATCCTGGGACAAGCGAGTCGCATAAAATGGCCCAGAGACAAGGCTGGCCACGGAAGGCTGAGGAGGGCTCTGCAGAGGCTGGCGGGGCAGGGGAGGGCACTCCAGAATTGGAAGTCATCCTGGATGAGACCTAGAATGCTACAGCTGTTTATCGCCAGAGTTATTTGAGGAGATGATGAAAGAGGAGGGTGGGTCCCTGCCAGGAACCCAACCAGGCGGGACCTCCGAGGGCAACCTGGGAGCGGCGAGAAGGGAAGGGCAGGTCAGCTCTGGATGCAGACACCCCTCTGGAGCTGCAGGCTCAGAATGGAGGGGGGACCAGAGGCCAGGAGGCCAGGAAGGAGGCTGGGAGGGCAGGGCTGGAGCCAGGCCCCTGAGGGGGACAGAGAGCTGGGTCTGAGCCTGGTGGGCCCTGGGAGGTGAGGAGGCAGGAATGAGTGAAAAGTGCCCAGGGGCCTGGCTGAACCCTGGGACCCCCGTTAGGCACCTGCAGAAATGGGGGACTCAGGCACAGGGAGGCAAGGGGTCCCCGGCTTGGGGCGCATCCCCTCCAGGAGCCATAGACCCTTGCGCCCAGGCAGGCAGTTCATCCAGGCAGCCCACGAGCTGCCCATGACCCCCCGGCAAGGTGGAACTGATGCCGTGCAGGACACGCTCACAAAAGCCCTCGCCACGCAGGGACCAGGGTGTGGCAGGTTCTGGTTTGCAAGTTTTCCCAAGGTCAAAGGGCGGGTCGTAAAGTGAAAAGCCAGATAGCACCGAAGGGGAAGCTGCTGGGGGCTGCAGACAGCCCAACTCCAGGACAACTCAGACCCCTGCACCTCCTGCCCACCCGCCAAGCTCCCCATGCCTCTGCTGGTGTGGGTCTTGCTCTCTGCCCCGTCTGGGTGTCTGGCCCCAGGCCCCTGGCTAAGCCCCCTCTGTCTCTGTGTCTACCT
This sequence comes from Trachypithecus francoisi, assembly GCF_009764315.1. Classification (NCBI taxonomy): domain Eukaryota; kingdom Metazoa; phylum Chordata; class Mammalia; order Primates; family Cercopithecidae; genus Trachypithecus; species Trachypithecus francoisi. The sequence continues at coordinate 5,845,820 of NW_022681457.1, read as the reverse complement.
CTGTCTCTCGCTTCGCCTGAGTCTCTCTTCTCTCTCTCTCTTGCTGGGCGTTTCTCTGCACCCCTCTCTGCCTCTTTGACCCTGTCTCTGTCTCTCCCCCTCGATCTCAGTCTCTCCTCAACTCGCTGTCTCTCCCCTCTGTCTCTCTGTGTCTCCACCCTTCTCTCTGTGCCCCTCCTCTTCTCTCTGTGCCCCTGGGCCCCTCCCTGCCACCCTGTGCCTGTTGCCTGTCCCATCGCAGGTCCCAGACAGACTGGCGGGGGCCTGAGTGTTGCTATTCTTGGGCCTGAGTGGCAGGAGGGGCTGTGGCCCCCAGGTGCGTCCTGGGCTATGGCCAAATAAGGTCCGGAGTGAGGAGCCCAGGGAGGAGGAGCTGGGGTGGGGGGTGGGGGGTGGGGGGAGAGGGGCCAGCTGACCTCCTGCTCCCACTCCCTCCTGCCCTAACCCCCACATTCTGGCAGGTGAGAGCTGGCAGGGCAGACCAGGTCATCGCATCAACTAAGCACTTAACTGCGGGCCCCTCACAGTGCAGAGCGCCTGTGCCTCCACCCACTGGGACCCCTCTTCCCAGGAGATGGCCTCGGGACTCAGAGGGCTGCCGCTTGCCCCAGGGCGCCCAGCCAGGCCCGTCCCAGAGCTGAGGGGGCTGGGGCACCCCCCGCAGATGCCAGCGGCCTCTCAGCACCCCCAGGCTGCAGAAGGGGAGAGGGAGGGGCTACGGTCACGAGGCAGGTGCAGGGCAGGTGCAGGGGGAGGGGGACAGCTGTCCCGCACCCCCCGGTGGTGACAGCTGCTGCCCGATTTAGCTCACAGTGCTGGGTCTGGCCAGATAAGGCAGTGGCGGGGGGGCGGTCTCACCCCCAGGGTACCCCTTAAATCACACGGTCAGGCCCAGGGTTCAGCCGCCACCGATGCCAGGTGAGAGGGTCTGCTCCTTCCTCCACCTCCTGCCGCAAGGCTCCGCGCGTCTTCTCCCTCTGTCTCCCTGTCTCCTCTCTCTCTCCATCCCTCTCTCCTCTTTCTCCCTGTTTCTGTCTCTCTCCCCATCCGTCTTTCTGTGTCCCTTTCTCTTTATCTCCCCAGTTCTCTGTACCTCCTTCTCTCCCACCTCATCTCCCTTCCTCTCCTCTCACTGTCTCTGTCTCTTATTCTCTCTATCGTTCTCTCCATCTCTCTCTCCCCCACCTTCTCCGTCTGTCTCTCTCTGTCTCTCCATCTGTCTCTTCCTCCCACCCCTTCTCTGTGTCTCTGTCTCCTCCCCCCAACCTTCTCTCAGTCTCCCTCAGCACCCCCTGTTTCTCTTTCTTACTCCCCATCTCTCTCTGTCTCTCCCTGGCTTTGTATCTCTGTGCCTGTCCCTCTCACCCCATTTCTCTCTATCTCTGCCTCTCCCCCATTTCTCTGTCTGTCCCCCACTTCTGTCTCTGTCTCTCCATTTCTTTCTATCTCTGCCTCTCCCCCACTTCTCTCTCTCCCCCACTTCTCTCTGTCTCCCCCGTACCTCTCTGTCTCTCCCTCCATTTCTCTCTGTCTCTCCCACACTTCTATCTCTGACTGTCCCCTATTTCTCTGTCTCTGTCCCACACTTCTATCTCTGTCACTCCCCCACTTCTTTCTGTCTCTGTCTCTCCCCATTTCTATCTCCCCCATTTCTCTCTGTTTCTCCCCCACTTTTCTCTATCTTTGACTCTCCCCCATTTGTCTCTGCCTCTCCCCCACTTCTATCTCTGTCTTTTTCCCATTTCTGTCTCTGACTCTCCCCCACTTCTGTCTCTGTCTCTGCTCCACTTGTCTCTGCCTCTCCCACACTTCTATCTCTGTCTCTGTCTCTCCCCCCACTTCTCTCTGTCTCTGCCTGTCCCTCACTTCTGTCTGTCTCTTCCCCATTTCTATCTCTGACTCTCCCCCACTTCTTTCTGTCTGTCTCTCCCCCCATTTCTCTCTGTCTCTGCCTCTCCCCCACTTCTGTCTCTGCCTCTCCCCCACTTCTGTCTCTTCCCCATTTCTATCTCTGATTCTCCCCCACTTCTTTCTGTCTCTGTCTCTCCCCCCATTTCTCTCTGTCTCTGTCTCTCCCCCCACTTCTCTCTGCCTCTGTCTGTCTCTCCTGTCTTTCTCTGACTCCTCCTCTCTCCCCAGCTCCCCGGATGAAGCCCTCCCTCCGGGCCTCTGTGGTCCCTGCTGAATAAAGCTGTTTCTGTCCTCACCTCTCTCCCTTCTGCGCCTCCTTCTTTCCTTCCTCACTCCTCTGCCTCTCAGCTCAGCCCCCAGCCCTGATCCTGGGTCTAGGGGGTGGGAATTCCGGAGGTGGGGGTGGGGGCTCCTCCCTCCCAGAGACAGAGATGGATGCAGAGAGAGAACCAGAGACAGGCACGGAGAGAGACAGAGAAAGAGACTGAGTAAGACAGAGACAAGATGGGGGCCATAAGCTCAGAGATGAGAGAGACGGCAGATCAAGGAGACACAGCATGTGAGAGACAGGGAGACACAGAGAGAGACTCAGAGACAGAGACCAGGCAGCGTCCCCACTCCAATACACACAAACAGACACAGGGGACAAGGGCCGGGCAGGGCTGGGCAGCCTTCCCTCCCCCTCCAGGCCAGGCCAGGCCAGGCAGTGCCAGGCCCAGGACAATGGGCCCTTGTCAGGGCTCCAGAGGAGCGGGCCAGCTGGGGAGGCCTGTGGGCTGGGCCACGGAGGAGGGGTGGCCACAACAGCTGCTGGGTTGGGGAAGGTGCACCTCCTGGGGGCCTGGCCCACAGCCTCCACCCTCAGACTCTCCTCCTCCCCTGGCCTCCCTTCCTGGGGTCTCTGCCTACTCCCAGCCTACTTTCTCTGCTCTGCCTGGGGAAGGGGACGGGTATTTATGGAGCACCTGCTGTATGCACCCAAAATGCCTCCTCACCTCTCCTCAGATACCCCGCCTCCCGCCTCGCGTGTCCTCGGCGCCCTCTACTTGTTCCTCCTGTGCCTCTGGCTCCTTCCATGGAAGAAATAGGCAATGATTAAGCACCTGATGTTTCACAGGCAATTCCCCTAACTGCGTCTGCACCTTCCATCCTTCTTGCTTTCCTGTCCCTTCTGCCCCAGTTCCTTTCTCTTTCTGATTTGCTTGGTCTCTCCTGGGAAGGAAACCGGCATGTACTGAGCACCTACTATGCGCCGAGGAGTTGAGGAACACGGCTCCTCTCTTACTACATTCTTTCCTCCCCCCACCCCCATTCCTTTCTTTCTTTTTTTCTTTCTGGGACAGGGTCTCACTCTGTCACCCAGGTTGGAGCGCACACAATCGTAGTTCACTGCAGCCTTGACTTCCTGGGCTCAAGCGATCCTCCCACCCCAGCCTCCTAAGTAGCTGGAACTCCACGCACCACCATGCCTGGCTAATTTATTATTATTATTATTACTTGAGATGGAGTTTTGCTCTTGTCACCCAGGCTGGAGTGCAATGGCATGACCTCGGCTCACTGCAACCTCCACCTCCTGGGTTCAAGAGATTCTCCTGCCTCGGCCTTCCGAATAGCTGGGATTACAGGTGCCTGCCACCATGCCTGGATAATTTTTAAGTATTTTTAGTAGACAGGATTTCACCATGTGGGTCAGGCTAGTCTTCAACTCCTGACCTCAGGTGGTCCACCCACCTCAGCTCCCAAAATGCTGGGATTACAGGAGTGAGCCACCGCGCCCAGCCTAATTTGTGTATTTTTTGTAGAGATAGGGTCTATGTTGGCCAGGCTGGTCTTGAACTCCTGTGCTCGAGCGATCCTCCCACCTCTGCCTCTCAAAGTGCTAGGATTACAGACACGAGCCACAGTGCCTGGCCCCTTTCTTCCCTCTCTATTAGTTTCCTCTCCTTTCTGACGTTCTGCTCTCTCCTGGCAGAGGAGTGGACACATTTTGAGTGCTTACTGTGTACCAGACACTTTACATACCTCTCTCCTCACTCTCTTCCTCCCTGGTCCCTCTCTGTCGTCTCCCTGTGTTTCTGAGTTCTCTACCCTCTTCCAAGGCAAGGACTACATTTATTGAGCACTTCTGGTATGCAAGCAATTGTGTCCTTTCTCTACTCTCTTCTTGCCCTTCAGTCTCCACTGACTCCGCCAGTCTCTGCTTCTTTCTGCTCTCTGCCAGGGAAGAAAATGGGCATTTATGGAGCACCTATTGTGTGCCAGACAGTCTTCTTACTCTCCCCCAACTCTTCACTTCTCTTTCTTGCCTTATCTCTAACTTCTTTCTGTTCCATCAGCTCTTTCTCAAGGACAAAAACAGCAATTATGGGCACCTACTGTATGCCAGCCAATTAATATCCCACTTCACCTCCTCTTGCCTCTTTCTCGCTGCCCCTCTCGCTCTGCCAGCTTATCCCCTTGTTCTGTTCTCCGGGTCCTCTTCCGGGGAAGAGTACAGGTGTTTACTGAGCGCCTCCTGTGTGCCCCATGGTTTACCTGCAATGCCCCCTCCCTGCGTATCCTCTCCTCTGCCAGATTCCTCTCACTGATCCCTCCTCCCTCTGCTCCTCCACCCCCATGAAGGCCTCCTGGGCCAACACCTTTTCCTCTCGTTCCTGCCTGTGCCTTCACTTCTCTCTTCTCTTGCTCCTCCAAAGAAGACAATGTGCATTTACTGAGTGCCTCCTGTGTGCTCGCCACCTCACCAGCGCACTTGTTCTCATTTCTTCTCTTCTCCCTGCCTCCTTCTCTCCTCCAGCTTCTCCCCGTCCTCTCTGCCCTGCCAGCTCCTTCCTGGGAGAGGAAATAGGCATGTGTTGAGTGCCTGCTGTATGCTGCCCCTTCATCTACACTGTCTGCTTGCCTCACAGGTTCTGTTCTCCCTTGTCTCCTTCTCTCCTTTTCTCTGTTTGCTCCCTTCCTCCTGGCTGCTTTCTCTGTGCTTGCTGCTGGGGAGGAGAATGGGCATTTATTAGGCACCTACTGTGTATTAGTCACTTTACATATATTGTCTCCTTCCCACACAACAATCTATTCTATTCTCTCTGCTGGAGTTTCCTCCTCATCCTCCTCCTCCCTTCCTCCTCTTCCTCCTTCTCCTCTTCCTCCTCTTCCTCTTCTCACTCCTCTACTTTCTCCTCTCTTGGGGAAAAGAAATAATACTTAACAAAAACCTACTGTCTGCTTCACACTTTCCACCCATGAACACCCCCCCGCCTTTGTTTTTTCTTGTTTGTTTGTTTTAGTTTTTGTTTTTGAGATGGAGTCTCGCTCTGTCACCCAGGCTGGTGCGATCTCGGCTCACTGCAACCTCTGCCTCCCGGGTTCAGGCGATTCTCCTGCCTCAGCCTCCAGAGTAGCTGGGATTACAGGCGCACGCCACCACGCCCGGCTAATTTTTTGTATTTTAGTAAAGATGGGGTTTCACCGGGTTGCCCAGGCTGGTCTCGAAATCCTGAACTCAAGCAATCGCCCACCTAGGCTTCCCAAGGTGCTGGGATTACAGGCGTGAGCCACCACGCCCGGCCCCATGCCCCTCTCTTTAGGCTGCCTCTCCTCCTGCTTTTCCTCTGCGGGCATTTCTTCTCCTTTCTCATGTGGTCCTGAAGGGAATGGGCAGCTTTTGAGCACCGACTATGTGCCAGGCTTTTTTTTTTTTTCTTTTTGAGGCGGAGTCTCACTCTGTCGCCCAGACTGGAGTGCAGTGGCCGGATCTCAGCTCACTGCAAGCTCCACCTCCTGGGTTTACGCCATTCTCCTGCCTCAGCCTCCCGAGGAGCTGGGACTACAGGCGGCCGCCACCTCGCCCGGCTAGTTTTTTTTTGTATTTGTTTTAGTAGAGACAGGGTTTCACCGTGTTAGCCAGGATGGTCTCGATCTCCTGACCTCGTGATCCGCCCGTCTCGGCCTCCCAAAGTGCTGGGATTACAGGCTTGAGCCACCGCGCCTGGCCTTGTGCCAGGCTTTTTATAGGCATCATAGCTTCCCCTTCTCACCCTCGATTCCTCCTTTCCCTTCCTCTCTCTGCCTTCCTGCTCTCTGTGCTCTCCCCTAGGAAAGGGAAAGGGCACCAATTGAGCGCCGACTGTGTACCAGGCGACTCTCTTTAGACCTTCCTTTCCCCCTGCCCCTTCCACTCCACCGACTCCCTCTTGTTTTCTTCTTCTCAGCGGTGGAAACTCCAAACCTTCCAGACGGAAGGGGTTTAGGTATCCCCCAGGAGTCTCAGCCGCCACAGCCCTAGAAGGGGCGGCCAGCTACACCACGCGGGGCTGCAGGAAAGAGGAGGAGGAAGGAGGATTTGGGCTGCAGTCCAATTTCTCCCTTGGAAAAATATGTGGACGACAATGGCCACTCCCTCCCAGGTCAGGGCAGGGTGGGGGAGGCTGAAGGAGGCCTGGAGGGGCTCTAGGACGGAACACTCTAGAATCTGAGCCTGAGAAGCAGCCTATGCCCATGAAGGGGACGCTTCTGCCGCCAGTCACCACACTGGATTCAAGCCCGAACCTCCTTCCTCCACCTCCCTCTTCCCTCCGCAGGCCTCTCTGCCCTGCAGGCACTTGGCATATGGTCCCTGGACACCTCATCACCTTAGAGAGCAGATGAGGAAACTGAGGCTCGGGTGGGAAAGAGGATTTGCCCCTCCCCGTTTCTCCTTCTACCTCTCCTCTGTGACTCCCTTCCTCTGTCTCGCTCACCCTCTCCTCTCTCCATTCTCTGAATCTCTCCCCTCACCCCTGCCCCCACTCTGTTCCTGTCTCTGCATGCCCCAACTTCCCCCCCACCTTTTTTTTTTTTTTTTTTTTCCTGAGATGGGGACTCGCTTTGTCGCCCAGGCTGGAGTACAATAGAGTGATCTCGGCTCACTGCAACCTCCGCCTCCCGGGTGTAAGTGATTCTCCTGCCTCAGCCTCCCAAAGTGCTGGGATTACAGGCGCCCGCCACCACGCCTCACTAATTTTTGTATTTTTAGTAGAAACGGGGTCTTACTATGTTGGTGAGGCTGGTCTCGAACTCCTGACCTCAAATGATCCACCTGCCTCAGCCTCCCAAAATGCTGGGATTGCAGGTGTGATTACTGCGCCCGGCCCCAACTTCTCTTTGACACACACTTTCCTCCACACACTAATTTCCCTCCCGCTACAGGCCAGCAAGGGCTCCCACCTTCTGGACCACCTTTTCATTTTCATGATTCTTCATGCAGCTGCCCCTCCTCTTTCCTCCTCCTCCTTCCTCCTCCCCTTTCCTCCTTCCTCCTTCCTCTACCCCTTCCTCTTCTTTTCTCCTCCTCTTTCCTCCTCCCCTCCTCCTCTTTCCTCCTCCCCTTTCCTCCTTCCTCCTTCCTCTTCCTCCTTCCTCTTTTCTCCTCCTCTTTCCTCCTCCCCTTTCCTCCTTCCTCCTTCCTCTACCTCCTTCCTCTTTTCTCCTCCTCTTTCCTCCTCCCCTTTCTTCCTTCCTCCTTCCTCTTCCTCCTTCCTCTTTTCTCCTCCTCTTTCCTCCTCCCCTTTCTTCCTTCCTCCTTCCTCTTCCTCCTTCCTCTTTTCTCCTCCTCTTTCCTCCTCCCCTCCTCCTCTTTCCTCTTCCCCCTCCTTTCTCCACCTCCTTCCTCCTTTCCTCTTCCTTCTTCCTCCTTCTCCCTCCTCCTCTTTCATCCTCCTCCTTCCTCTACCTCTCCTCCTCCCTCCTCTTCTCTCCTCCTTTCCTCCTCCCCTTTTTTACTGCTCCTTCCTCCTCCTCCCTCCCCCTTTCATCCTTCGCCCTCCTTTCATCCTCCACCTCTCTCCTCCTCCATCCTCCCCCTTTCCTCCTCCTCCCTCCACCTCCTTCCTCCTCCTCCTTTTTCCTCCTCTCCTCCTTTCTTCCTTCTTCTCCTCCTTCCTCCTTCTCCTCCCTGATTCCTCTTCCTACTTCCTCCTCCTCCCTCCTTCTCTTTCCTGCTCCTCCTCCTCTTTCCTCCTTCTCCTCCTCCTTCCTCCTCTTCCTCCTTCCTTCTTACTCTTACTCCCTCCTCCTCCTTCCTCCTCTTCCCTCCTCCTTCCTCTTTCCTCCCTCTCCTCTTTCTCCTCTTACCCCTCCTCCCTTCTCCTCCTTCCTCTTTCCTCCTTCTCCTTCCTTTCTTCCTTCTCCTCCTCCTTCCTCTCTCCTCCTCCTTACTCCTCCTCTTCCCCCTCGTCCTCCTTTCATTTCCTTCTCCTCCTCCCTCCTCCCTCTTCTCCTCTTCCTCCTCCCTCCCTCTCCTCCTCCTTCCTCCCTCTCCTCCTCCTTCCTCCCTCTCCTCCTTTCTCCTCCTCTTTTCCTCCTTCTTCTTTCCTCTTCCTTCCTCCTTCCTCCTCCTCGCTCTTACTCCCTCCACCTCCTCCTCTTTCCTCCTCCTTCCTCCTCCTCTCCCCTTTCCTCTTCCTCCTCCCTCTTCCTTCCTCCTCCCTCCTTCTCCTCTTCCCTTCTCCTTCTCCTCTTGCCTCCTCCTCCCCTCCTCTCATCCCTCCTCTCCCCTTTCCTCTTCCTCCTCCTTCCTTCTCCTCCTTCCTCTCCTCCTCCTTCCTACTCCTCCTCTTTCCTCTCCCTCCTCTTTCCCCCTCCTCCTTCCTCCTCCTTCTCCCCTCTCTCCATAACACACAGACACACAGGCTGTCCCTGTCTGTCCTTTCTTTGGCTGGATCCTCACGCTTCCTCCTCTCTAGGTCTCGCACACTGCTCCTCCTCCCTTGGGCGATGTTCCCGTTCTCCACCTGCTTCCACCCGGCCCCACCTTTTCCTGACTGTCCACCTTGTGGCTGTCAGCCTTTCTGGGATCTTCTCCCTTGTCCTCCAGACTGCCACCGCCGCCCCCCACCCCCCGTCCTCTGCCCTCTCTCCTTCCGGTGCGCTGGGTCCCCCCCCTTATCCCCACCCTGTCATTTCCTCATTGTCTGTACCTGACCCCCACAGGAAGTGCTGATGGGGCCCAGCCTGACTGCACCTGTCCACAGCACTGGACTGTGTCAGAAGGAGACAAGGGGGCCGGGGACAAGGGGCAGCACTTCGAGCAGGGCCTGTGCCCTTGGTCTCCCTCCCTCCTCCGCCTCCTTCACCTCCAGTTTCTGTCCCTTGGATGTGCCTCTCCCCTTCCTCTCCTTGCGCCTTCAGTGAGTCCCACCTGGCTTCCCCGCGACACGCCCCAGTGGCTTCCCTTTGGCGCTTCTCTGCTCCTCTCTCTCCCGCCTGTCTCTCGCTCTCTCTCTCTTGCTCTGTCCCTCTCTCTCTCACGCCATAATTTTGTCTCTCTTTCTAGCCATCTCTCTGTCTCTCGCTGTCTGTCTCTGTCTCATTGTCTCTCTCTGGCTGTCTCTTTCGCTGTCTGTCTCGCTATCTCCCTCTCTTGCTGTCTCTTTCTCTCGCTCTTTCTCGCTGTTTCTCTCAATGTCTCTGTCTCTCTCTCTCCCTCTGTCTCTGACACACTCTTTCTCCCATCCTCCCTCCATGGGGCTCTCCTGTTTCCTTTCCATCCTCACTTTCACTTGCTCTTTCCTGACCTTCTTAGTATTTTGTTCTCCTCACTCTTTCCTCTCCGTTTTCTCCCTCACCCCACAAGCTCTCTCCCCTCGCCTCCAGCCCCCCAAGTCCTTCCCAGCTTCGCCTCTCCATGCCCGCTACTTCCTTTCCAGTTTCTCTGTCAGTCATTGTCCTTGACCCTTCCCTCTCCTCCTCTCTGCTCCCACTAGCTCCTCTGATACCTGGCGCCTACAGCCTTCTCCTCGCCGTCACCCCACCCCCGACTCCTGCCGTCCCCTCTCCTCCTGGTCCCTATCCCCCTCCCGCGTCCCTGTCTTCTTGATGGCTCCAACAGCTGCAGCTGCAGAGGCCCCGAGGTCCCTCCGATGAGACGGGGCAGGGAGGGCTCCTCCGAGCGCTGGGATATTTTTATCCTGCCTTGGACGATCGGAACGATTAGTCCTGCAATCTATTTCACCCTTTAGGAAACTCGTTTCATGTCCTGCCAGGTCCTGGGACCATCAGCTCGCGTGTCTCCACAGCTGCACATTCCCGTCCATCTGCAGCTCATTATCTGGGTCACAGGGACGTTACCGCATGACTTGGAAGGACACACCATCACGCGGGAGGTCACAAAGTGGACGGCAGGAAACCCAGCCTTCCCTCGTCTGCCTTCCTCCTCACCTCTCTCTCTCTCTCAGTATTCTGTTCTTGTTAATATCAGTGTATCAATGAGCCTGGTTTTTTGCCTTTTACTATTATTATTACTATTAACATAGTAAGCACAGGCGTTTCATAGTCTGCATCTGATTTTCCAGCAGCGAACCTCTGCCATCTGCCCCGCCCTGCCACCCCGCTGGCTCTTGCTCATTGTCTCTCCCTTCCCTGCTTGCCTGGTCGCTTGCACCCCTGCTCTGCATGTTGGATTTGAAAAGGATGTCAGGGACGAGGCAGAGGGCATGTTCCTCTGAGCCCAGGCTACACCTTGGCACAGTGGCAGGTCCACCCACCTCAGGTAGCCCAGGTGAGGGCCCTGGGTCCCCCTTTCACCCAGGCTGTCCACATGGAATTCCCAATGTCTCTAAGAGATCCCTGGGAGAAAGGACGGGAGGCTACCGCTTCACCGGGATGGGTTCCCGTATCCCTCCGCGTTGACCCACAGCTTCCTTACGGTCTTGTCTGTAGTTTGATGCTTTTAAGGGCCGGGCTCAACGCCTGTAATCCCAGCACTTTGGGAGGCCGAGGCGGGCAGATCATGAGGTCAGGAGTTCGAGACCAGCCTAGCCAAAATGGTGAAACCCTGTCTCTACTACGAAATATAAAAATTAGCGGGCGTGGTGGTGGGCGCCTGTAATCCCAGCTACTTGGGAAGCTGAGGCAGGAGAATCGCTTAAACCCGGGAGGCAGTTTGCAGTGAGCCGAGATCGCACCACTGCACTCCAGCCTGGGCGACAGAGCAAGACTCCGTCTCAGGAAAAAAAAAAAAAAATTGTTAAGAATATTTTATCCAGGTTCCTACTTGTTTTCAGTTATGGGGTTGGGGGTGGGGCAGGGGAGGGCGATGACCTGACACAGTGTTACTGGATGAGGACTCCGGTCTTGCTTTGCTTTCTGTGACTTTTCTGTCTTGTCATTGGTTCTCCCGCCCTCCTACACGCACCCCCCACTGACACTTTTGCTTCTCTCATTCTCCAGTTCCCTTCCAATCCTCCTTCCCTTCTCTTTACTCCCCTCCCCCAGCTCAGCGCTTGGGGTTTCCTGCTTCTTTCCGTTCTCCCATCCTCCCCGGCAGCTGTCTCTGTCCCGTTCTGTTTCCTGCTCTCCTGCCCCCCCAGCTCCTTCCCTTCCTCCTTTCTCCTGGGCCCTTCTCTGCTGCACTTTCCACAGCTGCTCCATTTCTCCCCATCCTTGTCTAGTCCCATTCATTGTCCTTTCTCTCCCTGGGTCACAGAGATGGCCCTGGGGTGGCTGCGCCCCGTTGAGGCAGGGAACGTTTCTGTGAGGCTGGGGAACGTTTCTGCTGCATGGCCAAGTTCCCAGCCTGGACTTGCCACGTCTGGTCGCCTGTCTCCACAGTAGCCTGGGCTGTGCCGGGGAGACCCCCGGCCGCCCAGTTACCTGGCCCTCTCCCTGCCTCGCACTGGCTCCTAACCTGCTTCACGTCCCTGCTTCCTGCCCCGGTCTCTGGGCTGACGCCCAGACATCTGCCGTCTTAGGGAGGCGCCCCCTCCTCAGCTGGAGGGGCAGGGTCCTCTGTCTCCTGCCACTTCCAATCCTCTCTCCCTTCTTTCTCTCCATATTGCTCTTCCACACTCCAGCACCTCTTCTTTCCTTTCTGCTTTTTTCTCCCTCGCTCACCCAGGCTGGGGTGCAGTAGTGCAGCCTCCACCTCCCAGGCTCCAGTGATCCTCCTGCCTCAGCCTCTCAAAGTGCTGGGACCACAGGTGCAAGGCACCATGCCCGGCCTGTTCTTTTCTCTCTGCCCTTTTTTGTATTCTTTTTTCCTTTCTCCCTTCCTTCTTCCCTAATGTCTCTCTCCTTCCCTTCTTACCTTCCCTCCTCTCTCCAGCCCTCTCCTACCCTTTCCTCTCTCCCGCTCCACACCACTCCATCCCCTAGGTCCAGTCGGCTGTCTCTGCCCCCTCTCTGTTCTGTTTTCTCTCCCACCCTCGTTCCCTCTCCCATTTCTTCTCTTCCCCTCTTCCTGTTCTTTCTCCCTGTCCTCACTGTTGCCACCGTCCTTTTTCTCACTTCCGCTGTCCCCTCCTCCCCGCTCTTCTCTCTCCTCTCTTCCTTCTAGCAGATTCTCTGGCGTTTCCTCTCCTCTCCCTCTGTGCTCCTCCCTCCTCCTCTCTCCATCCCCTTTCTCTCCTCCCTGCCACTCTCCTCTCTCTGCGCCCTTTTCTATCTCATGGTCTCCTCCTAGCTCTCTTTTCCTTCCCCGTTCCTGGCTCTCTCCTTTCTCTCTTTCCTCTTCTCTGGCTGGAGCTCCCCACTCCTCCATCCCTCCCTCTCCCTGGGCAGTTGGCCCCCTCTCCCTCACCCCCTTCTCCTAGGCTGCTCCCTCCTTCACCCGTTTCTCTGCCTCCCTCTTCTCCCAGCTCACCAGCCATGACACCCACCCCTCTGCCTCGCTTCCTTCCTGTCCCTTTTTTCACTCCATCTTTCTTTCCCCTGTTTCTTCCTCTCTTTCCACTTCTGACCCCTCACTCTGTTTCCTTCTTTCTACCTCTTCCTCTCTCCCCTCCTGCTCTGGCCATCTTTCTTTTTTTTTTTTTTTTTTTTTTTGAGATGGAGTCTCGCTCTGTCACCCAGGCTAGAGGAGGGCAGTGGTGCGATCTTGGCTTAATGCAAGCTCCACCTCCCGGGTTCACACCATTCTCTGCCTCAGCCTCCCGAGTAGCTGAGACTACAGGCGCCTGCCACCACACCTGTTTTTTTTTTTTTTTTTGTATTTTTACTAGAGACAGGGTTTCACCCTGTTAGCCAGGATGGTCTCGGTCTCCTTACCTCATGATCCACCCACCTCGGCCTCTCAAAGTGCTGGGATTACAGGCCTGAGCCACCGCGCCCGGCTCTTTCCTGCACTCTGTTCTCCCTCCTTTCCTCCCCCTTTCTCCTGTTTCATTTCCGCCTCTTTTCTCTCCTCTCTCCTCTGAATCTGCCTCTTCCTCTTCTCTTTCCTCTTCCTTCCCTGTCTGTCCCCCTTGGGTCTCTCTTCCTCCCCTCTCTCTGTTTTCTCTATCTCTGCCCTGTCCTTTCCTTTCCCTCCTCTCTGGACCAGTCTCCTCTCCTGGCTCTCTCTCCCTCTCTCTCCTCCGAGCTCTCACTCAAACTGGCCTCCCTCCCGGGAGCCCCATCTCCCATCTCCTGGCTGGCCCCTGCATCCCTGCCTGGTGGGCCTTTGCCTCCCTCTCCCATTCCTGCCTTGCCTGCTCCCACGTTTCCAGGTCCTGACCAGGAGGCAGGAGTCCACACCAATGCCCAAACAGGCTAGCCCTGAGCAGGGTCCCCAAGCCTGAGGCCCAGGAGTGGACCACCTTTCTGACACCCATTCTCTCTTTCTTTTCTATCTGGAACTCTGGACACTGCCTGGAGGAATCGGGCTTGCCCTAGGCCCAGGAAGGTGGACACAAAGAAGAGGCTCACAGACAGGAAGCAACTTGCCTAAAGACACACAGCACGTAAGGAGCAGGGCCAGGACTGGGTGGGGCCCCTGGGGTTAACCAGGAATGGGCTCCTGAATCTGCTGATCCCTGGCCTCCTATCTGAGCTCAGTGAGCAGATGACGCCTTTCTGCTCCATTCCACTCCTTCCCCAACTCCTCCTCTGACATGAAGCACCTCAGCACTGGTGGGACCTCACCTGAATTCCATTTCAGACATGAGAAAAACGGTGCCCAGTGTTTCTGAAGACCAGCAACGGCTAGGACAGAGACTTCAAGGGAACCCGACCTTGCCTGGAGGACCAACAGCGCCCCCTGCAGGACACTTCCCTCCATGGACAGAAGCCCCAGGGGCCGGCCTGAGGCATTCTGAGTGCGTGGAATCCTCTATCACCACCTCCTGGCAAAGAATGGAGCTGCAACCCAGTTGTATGAGACACCGAGAATGATCCCAACAAAAAGGAACAGTGACCTGAATGCCTGGGGGAGGAACAGGGGATACTGGGTGGAAGGAGGGGACAGGGAGAAGTTGTAACATTTTGTAAAAACGAACATTTTTACTCCTAATCAATATATAAACATCATGCTCAGCAAACTTCTTGGCATGAAACTTCTGAACTTCACACTGTTTTTTTGGTTTTTCTTTGACGTAGTCTCGCTCTTTCGCCCAGGCTGGAGTGCGGTGGCGTGATCTCGGCTCACTGCAAGCTCTGCCTCCTGGATTCCCACCATTCTCCTGCCTCAGCCTCCTGAGTAACTGGGACTACAGGTGCCCGCCACTACGCCCAGCTAGTTTTTTCTATTTTTTAGTAGAGATGGGGTTTCACCGTGTTAGCCAGGATGGTCTCAATCTCCTGACCTCATGATCCGCCCACCTCAGCCTCCCAAAGTGCTGGGATTACAGGCATGAGCCACCGCACCTGGTACTTCACACATTTTCAAGTCATTCTATGGGTGGGTGGATTGGCTCTCATGGAAATGCAACTGGGACTGCACATGGGAAACAAAGGAAAATGGAATTTGGTTCACACAAACCTGTTTGGGAGATTGCATTACCAGGAAATGGGCCAAATTGAGTTTGTTTCCTTTGTAACAACATTGTTGTGCCTTGCTGACTGGAAGGTGGGTACAAGCAAAGGAGGATGGACTGACAGCTGAAGAGGCACCAGTAGTTAGCCCCTGATCCTTACCAGGGAGTCTCTCTGATGGGTTAAAGAAGCCTACAGAGAACAGGGGCAGAGGCTCACACCTGTAATCCTAGCACTGTAGGAGACCAAGGCAGGTGGATCGCTTCAGGTCAGGAGTTCAAGACCAGCTGGGCCAACATGGTGAAACCCTGTCTCTACTAAAAATACAAAAATTAGCTGGGTGTGGTGGCACGCAGCTGTAATCCCAGCTACTCGGGAGGCTGAGGTAAGAGAATTGCTTGAACCTAGGAGGTGGAAGTTTCAGTGAGCAAAAATAGAGCCACTGCCCTCCAGCCTGGGTGACAAGTGAAACTCCATCTCACAAACACACCCGCCCCCCACCCACCAATAAAAAAAAAAAGGAGCCCATAGTTTCCAGTAGACAATTTGAGGTTGGTAAAGAATTTTACAACATACTAAATGCAGTCTTGTATATTTTAGGATTGCTTGCCATGCAACAATATACTGGGAGCGCCTAAATGCCCACATGAAACCCCAGGCTGGGAAGAGGGACGCTTCCTCAATGCCAGGGAGCTGAAAACATTTTGTGGTGGCAGGAAATGGGAGGCAGCAACCCTCCTGGAGCATTTACCTTGCCAGGTGCTCTCACATCTTAGACCAGAAGTCACGAGGCTAGGGTGAGGGTCCAGGAGGCAGAGAATGAGGGTTGAGTTAGGGTCAGGACAGTGGAGACAGAGAGAAGGAGACACAGAATGATGCGTTGGGACTTTATCCTGGGAGAGGTGAGGGGCCACGGGGAGGCTTGTGAGCAGGGGAGTAGTGAGGTCAGCTCTAGTGTCAGGAAGCCCTCCATTAGGGGGACGGATTGAGGGGGGATGCTGTGGGCTGGAGGCCAAAGAGGAGGCTGGGCTGATGGTCCAGGTGGCAGAGGACAAGACTTGAGCTGGGGCCAAGGCCATGGAGACAGAAGTGAAGGGATGAGGCCAGGAAGAACTTTAGGGGTAGGTATGGTGGTGCACAGGGGAATGTGATTGGGACAGGGCAGTGCTCTGGGCCATGAGTTTAGGCAGGTGGTGGCACCACTCACTAGAACAAAGATCCCTAGAGAAGCACCCGATCCGGGC
The DNA here is from genome assembly GCF_009764315.1 of Trachypithecus francoisi. NCBI lineage: Eukaryota > Metazoa > Chordata > Mammalia > Primates > Cercopithecidae > Trachypithecus > Trachypithecus francoisi. The sequence goes on along the minus strand of NW_022681457.1, from coordinate 5,829,963 downwards.
AGGTGAGAGGCACTGGCTCCTTTAGTGGCCCCTGAGGCACATCCTGGGGAAGGAGCCCAGGAGGCAGATGGGGCCATGAGTCTGGAGATCAAGGGTGGGATCTGAGCTGGAGATCAGTTGAGGAATCACTGAGGGGCTGTCTGGCACCTCCAGGGTGGAGGGCAGACACCTGTAGTAGTAAGGGGGCAGCATACACCACCATCACACACACATCCCTGTCCCCCAGCAATGCGGGGCCGCACCGGGCCATGGCTTCCACACACACACATCCCTGTCCCCCAGCAAGACGGGGCCGCACTGGGCCATGGCTTCCACACACACACCCCTGTCCCCCAGCAAGGCGGGGCCGCACCGGGCCATGGCTTCCACACACACACACACACGTGTGCAAAGTGATGCAGCAGAACAGGGGGATTCCTGCAGTGCTGCTTAGAACAACTCAAATCCAGCAGCAGGGGACCAACACAACACGCTCTTACACCAGAGATGGAGTAAGATGGTACCTTATACCAGAGATGGAAACTGCCCCAGCTATGTCAAAAGGAGGTGGAGGAAAAGAGCAACACTTGCAAAACTGTTTAACTGTGCATCTGTTTCTGCGGCGAGTATCTGCAGAATACCAGGGGACAGAACACCCAGGCTGTCTCCAGGGAGGGGAAGTGGGTGCTAGAGCCTGGAGTGAGCATACAGTTTCTAAACGTGCATCCCACTGCATCTTTTGTCTGTTCTGGAGACAGCGTCTCCCTGCCACCCAGCCTGGAGTGCCGTAGTTCAATCGCAGTTCAGGGAAGCATCGAACTCCTGGGCTCAAGCGATCCTCCTGTCTCCACCTCCCAAACAGCTGGGACTACAGGCATAAGTCACTATGCCTGGCCAACCTACTCTATCTTTTGAGTTTCATACTTCATCCCTGGATACCCCAGTCAGTAAAACAAAATAGTGAGTGGGTTCCCCAGGGACAGGCAGACCTGAATGAAAAGTTTAATAAGAACAGACCCGGCCAGGCATGGTGGCTCACGCCTGTAATCCCAGCACTTTGGGAGGCAGAGACAGGCAGATCACGAGGTCAGGAGATCGAGACCATCCTGGCTAACACGGTGAAACCCTGTCTCTACTAAAAAATACAAAAAACTAGCCGGGCGAGGTGGCGGGCGCCTGTAGTCCCAGCTACTCGGGAGGCTGAGGCAGGAGAATGGCGTGAACCCGGCAGGCGGAGCTTGCAGTGAGCTGAGATTCGGCCACTGCACTCCAGCCTGGGTGACAGAGCGAGACTCTGTCTCAAAAAAAAAAAAAAAGAACAGAACCCTAGGGGAGTCTGAAGGAACTCAGGCATTTGCTGGAATACCCCACAGAATAACTCTGCCAGCCTGAAAGCAACCGAGTCTTAGAGGGAAAGGATGTAATTAGGCTTATAAGGATCCCAATGCTCAACCCAGGAAAAATAAGATGGCCCCCCAGCACCAGTGTAGAAGGCATCTGCAGATCAGACACAGGGACCAGGACTCTGAGTTGTGAATACTTCCCAAAAGTCTCAGTAGGCCTGGCACAGGGGCTCATGCCTGTAATCCCAGCACTTTGGGAGGCTGAGGCAGGTAGATCACCTGAGGTCAGGAGTTCAACACCAGCCTGGCCAACATGGTGAAACCTGTCTCTACTAAAAATACAAAAATTAGCCAGGTGTGTTGGCGGGCACCTGCAATCCCAGCTACTTGGGAGGCTGAGGCAGGAGAATCACTTAAACCCAGGAGGCGGAGGTTGCAGTGAGTTGAGATCATGCCATTGCACTCCAGCCTGGGTGACAGAGCGAGACTCTGTCTCAAAACAAAACAAAACAAAAGCATTAGTAAAATACTTCAGGAATCATCTAGGAAGAGTAAAGCAGGATTCACAGGGAATGAAGACAGAAAAAGCATAAGCTATCTCCTGCAGGTGGAGGAAGAAACAGAAGTCAGCAATGCTAAGACTATCTTCTTTATTAAAGCTACCAAAAATAGGCCAGGCGCGGTGGCTCACGCCTGTAATCCCAGCACTTTGGGAGGCCGAGGCAGGTGGATCACTGGAGTACTGCAGTTCAAGACCAGCCTAGGCAACACGGTGAAACCCCGTCTCTACAAAAAATACAAAAACTAGCTGGGTGTGGTGGTGCACGCCTCTAATCCCAGCTACTCAGGAGGCTGAGGTGGGAGAATCGCTGAGCCTAGGAAGTGGAGATGACAGTGAGTCAAGGTATCACCGCGGCACTCCAGCTTGGGTGACAGAGCAAGACCCTGTCTCCAAATCAAAAAGAAGTGACGAGAGGGAAGGCAACGTCCCACCGTGCACCACCTCCTGGTCTTGACAGTCGACTCACGTGAACCCATCACTTGTTCATAAGCGCGTTTCCCATCTGCCATCGTAACTCCATTTTAGTCATGCGTCCCGAGATCATTCAAACCACAACCAGGAGAGACTGGAGGAGAGACTGGATGACAGCATTCACTGGGGTGCTATTTATAACCACACAATGCAGGAGGTCAGCTGAGTGTCGATTTGGCGGCCAGTTTAATAAACTGCCACATGGCACAGCTGAGCTTCATACAGCCATGACGATGGGGACAGCCATTCCTTGGGTTTCTGAATAACGTATCAAGTGAGCAGTGAATTTCAGTCAAGCCTGTCTTGACTGTCTTGCCATCAGGACCGTCTTGCCAAAACAACAGTTGCTTTTGGCTGCTGGAAGCTGTAGCTTTTCAAAACGTTCACACATTTCAATGTATCGTCGATGTTTTTAAATAGACTTACAGAGAGGGCAGCGCACAGCAAAGGCCCACAGCCCCTCATAGCACCGCAGTCCAGGCAGGATGCTGGGCGGCGGCGGGCGGCGGAGGGGGTTCTATTTACAGTGTCTGGCCTTTGACTCCACTAACTGTTGGTTTTGTTTTTTTTATCTTAAATCTTTTCCTTCAAGTCTGGAGGCCTGTGGAGGGCCTGTCACCCTAAAGGCAAGGATTTCTTGTCTGCACCAGGCAGACATGTCAAACCACGACCGCAGGGGCCGTGCTAGGAGCCAAGCCCAGAAGCCCCTGGCCATCCAGCCCCGGCTCTTTCATGCTTCTGTCCCCTCAAGGAGACACAGAAGGGAGGGTGCATCCTAGTGCAGTGTCAAAGTGAGGGGGGCGCTGCAGAAGCCTGGACAGGACCACCTAACCCAGCCAGGGACAGGATGGGGAGACCACCCGGAACAAAGGCACACAGGCTGGAGAGAAGGTGGCATGTTCCCAGACTGCACGGGCTCGGGGTGGGGGGATGTGAGGTCAGAGCTGGCACAGTGGCCGGGATCTCGGGCTCTATTCCATGGGCAGGGGGGAAGCCCCTAGGGGTGCATGGGGCCATGGGGGAGGCGGGCGCAGGAGACACCCGCTCCCGTGCCAAAGGCCCCAATCCAGCCGCTCCACTGCCAGCAAGAAGGCAGAGGACAAGGGGCCTCGTGAGACGGGGGGAAAGGAGGGACCAGCAAACCCTTCTTGGGATGGCTGAGGACACAGGGGACTCCAGCAGAAAGGGAGGCCCGTGGGTGTGCAGGACGGGAAGCTGACCAGCCTGGGCCCTCACCGGCCACTACCCCCACCACCGCCCCCACCCCCACCCCCACCCTGGCCCCCGGTGTCCGGCGCTCCTGACATCATGAGGAACAAGACGACGGGAATGATGTACATCCACTGCAGCCGGACGGAAGGATGGACAGACAGACACAGAAAAAGAGAGAGAGGGGAAGGAGGTGAGTGTGGGCATCGCCCGCCCAGGGTGGGGAAGGTGGGGCCCGGCATGAAGGGAGGCCGCGTAAGGGGAGGGCACCCAGGTCCCCTACGTCACTACAGGTCAGGGAGGGCCAGTGGGGCGCAGGGAGGGGCAGGGGTCTCGGTCCTCACTCAGGCCTCTTGCGGCGGTGGCGCGGGCCCTGGCGCAGCAGGACGCAGGGCTGTGAGCAACACGGCCCCCCCCAGGATGATGTGCCACTGGGGAGGGAGGAGCGCAGGTCAGAGCCACTGGGTAGCCATGGGGCCCTAGGGCCAGCGGGGAGCGGGAGGGCGCTCGAGTGGGCAGCAGGGCAGGGCCCGGCAGGCAAGGGCTCAGCCTCTGGGCCTCAGTTTCCTGCAGTGCAGCTGTTGGACTACCCGGGCAGAGCGGGTGAGGCCCTCGGGTAGGGCGCTCAGCACGGCAGGGCTCAGCCATCCCAGTCTCAGCATCCTCCTAGCCTCCCTCGGGCCACGCCAGCCTCCTCACTGGCCTTGTCCTGCCTGGGGTCCTGTGCTACAACTAACACCAGTCTCCACACTCAAGGGACCAGAGGCCTGGGTAGAAGCCACCTCCTCTGGCCGTCCCCAGCCTCCCCACCCCATACCGCAGCCTCCAAGCCCCTGGACTCAGACCTGCTGCTGGCAGCACAGGCCCCTCCCTCCTCAGCTCCAGGAGGCCTCCGGGACACCCTGCTGCCCTCAATGCCCCTCCCTGGGCTACATCCCTCCCGGACCCTCTCCTCTCTCCTTCCTGTATATCCCCCTGGAGAATCTGCTCACCCCTCCTTTCTAAGCCTCCCTGGTTCCTTTGAAACCTCCACTGTTCCCTTCCTCTCCAGCCTCATGGCTCCAGCCTAGCTCATGCCGAGACCTTCCCCAGGACCCGGCACCCTAGAGCTGGCCCGACCTCCCCTGACCACACCTCCATACCCTCCTCCTGCAAACAAGCCTCAGTCCAGGTATCAGGACACACAGGAGGCCTGGAGAATGATGGGCCCCCATGCAGGAAGCCTGGAGGATGAGGGCAGGCCCGAACACCAGAGGGGAGTCTGAGTGGGAGCAGAGAGGGCCTAGTCAGGCGCTGGGACTGTCAGGAAGGGAATAGGGGAGGCGGGGGAGCCCCACTCACGTATTTGGCGAAGAAGGACTTCTGCTCCTGGGGGTTCTTGGCCTTCTGGGCCTGTTCCATCTCCAGGCGCTCGATGAAGGCCGCCGTCTCAGGGCTGGGGCGAGGGGAGAGAAGGAGAAGGGTGAGGCCCTGAGTCCAGAGACCCGGAGACCCTGAGGCCGCCAGGAAGGGCCGGGGCAGGTGGCAATGGCGCCGCGAAGGCTCTAGAAGCAGGCTCACCCCGGGGCTGTAGCAGGCGGCTGCAGCTGCACCGAGGTGTTGAACAGCTCCAGGTCCACATCCTCCACCTCATGGCCCCGGCAGCCCCCGGGGTGCGTCACCACTGACACGCCCACCACGTTGCCAGCCACGTCCACGTGCAGGGTCAGCTGGTCCGAGAGGTGGGACTCCACCAGGGAGCACTGTCAGGGGAGTGAGGTCAGCGGAGGTGGGGAGCCTGCTGCCTGGGCTCCACCCTAACCTCCCCCTCCCCCCCACCACAGGATCCCCAGAGCATCTTTCAAAACCTTCCCATGGTTCCCTGTCACCCTCAGGCACAAGCCCAAGCTCAACCGTCACCCACCCTGGAGTCCTCACAATGCTGTCCCCAGCACCCGCTACCTGGACCGACCCCTCCAGACCAGGAGGCCTTGGAGGGCAAGGCCAGGTCCGAGTCTCCCAGGCCTCTGCGGGCTCCAAAAACACAGGGGTTCGAATGGTGGAAGCAGGACCAGGGTAGAGGGTAAGGACGAGGGAGAAGGGGGCTTGTCCTCGACACCAACTCACCGCAGGGACAAAGGAGGAGACGTAGCCACCAGCTTCCAGGCCATCCAGGGCCCCAGGTCGCCTCGGGACCCGGACCCGGTACAGGCCGTTCAGGGCTGCCACATCCTGGGGATGGGAGAAGAGGGTGCTGGTCAGAAGGATGGCACCAGCCCTGGACAGGCTGTGATGCCCACCAGGCCTCCGTGAAGGCCCCTCTCCAGCCCTACCCGCCTCACAGCCCACACTCCCCAGGCTGGCCGACCTGAGTCTGCCCAGGACTCTTCCTGCTGGGGTGGCCTGGCTGGTGGGTGAGGCCAGGAGCAGCTGGGACTGCCCCACCTAGGGGAGAAGCCATCACAAGGAGCACAGAGCCCAGCCCAGCGATGGAGTGGGTCCTGAGGACGCCTTCCCTGTGCCTGGATCCAGCTGCACCTGGCATCCACCCCACGCCTGGATGCGCCAGTTACACGCACAATAAATTCTGTTTGGGGGCAGCTGTGACAAGAGAATCATGTGGGCACCAAGCAGGAAGGCTGCTCAGGCAGACGTCACCGCGTGGCCACCAGAATCAAGCCTGCACTCCCAGCCTTCCTCACAGCTACATCTGGCCAATGGGTGCAAGTGGGCTGTGCCAGCTTTTGCAAGCTTTCTCTAAATGCTGCTGCTCCTTCTGCCCCTATTTCTCCCGCTCTATCCTGCCTGGAGCCCTGGGGCCTCTCTGCATGACACCTAGGGAGGACTGAGCCGGGCCCTGAGGCTGTCACAACAAGGGCGACAGAAGTGAGGTCCTGTCCAACCATGGCTATTTTAAGGATCTCTTTCTCCTCACAAGCAAAGCTCGTCTAAGTGGTCATGAAACAGCTCAGCTGAATCTGGAAGAGGAGAGGAGCCGATTGTGTGAAACCTGCAGGGGAAGGGGGTCTGCGGGCAGAGGGAGCAGCGTGGGCAGAGGCCATGAGGCAGGACATTGTGCCTGGCAGCGCCAAGACAAACTGCAATGCCGTTCCACCGGGGCAGTCATCCAGGACAGAGGCTGAGAGTGGCAGGAGGTGCTGGAAGTTCACCTGGGACTGGAGGGAAGGCTGCGGGGGACCAGCAGGGGGTGGCTGAAGAGACAGCTAGATACCCTCCATCCCCATCTACACCCAGCCCTGAGTGCCCCACCTCACCCGGAGTCGGCCCCGCTCCTCCTCGCTGAGCTGCCGCTGTGACAGGGACAAGGTACCATCCTGCTGGTTCCAAAGCAGCGAGCCCCGCTTCCGGAAGTTGGCACTGTCATCTGTGAGGAGCTCAGGCTCAGAGACAACCCCCACCGCCCCCCGCCCATCTTTCAACCCAGGCAGGGGCCAGGAGGTCCAGCTTCAAATTTCGGCCTGGCCTTCACCCAAGTGACCAGGTTCCCTCCCCATCTTGGCCCCCATTTTCCTATCTGCAAAGTGGGGACACCTCCACCATGTTCTACCTCACAAGGCAACCCATAGCAGATGCATGAACCCCACAGCTCCCAAATCCTGCCTCTGCCTCACCAGGTGACCCAGGGACAGCCATATAACCTCTCTGAGCCTCAGCTTCCCCAACTGCAAAATACGGAGGCTGTGGAGTTCAGGAATTCCCAACTACCTGGCTGTGTCAGAAGCAGGGGAGCTGTTCGCTGAGCAGATGCCAGGGTCTGCAGAGGGGCACCAGCTTCAGGGTTTGTGCCCTCAGGTTCGGGGCCTCAGACTCGATTACTACACTCTGGGCAGCACTGATGTCCAGCTCTGGGAACCCGGACGCCTGCGTCATGGCAATTTAAGTTTGGCTTTGAAGCTGGCTCCTGCTCTGCCACTCACTCATGATGAGACCTTGTGTGGTGCCTACTCTGAGCCCATTTCCTCTTCTGGAAAAGGAGGCTGACACGAATACCTACCACCTCACGTGGCTGCTGTGAGAACATGTGAGTTAATACTTGCAAAGCGTGCAACCACTAATGCTGGGCACGTGGCAACTGATCGGGAAAGTCGGCTCTGACATTATTACTGCCGTGCTGACCCTTCAAAAACTGAGATTTGTCTTACGGGCAAGGGGACATTTAAAGACAGTGTTTCTTTTCTTTCATGTCCCCCTTTCCCCCAACCTGGGGCAAATCTGTTAGTAAACGGATGTTAGTAAATGTCATATATGACGGGAGGCACCCGGACTCCAAGTCTTGACTTCTCAGGGCACCAATGTTAAGAGAGGACGTTGCCTGACTCACCGATCTCAAATGAGTGCTCCAGCAGCAGCCCCACCGTGCCGCAGGCCTCGCCCTCTCGGCCTTCCACCCCAGCCTGCAGAGGACACAGAAGGCCCCAAGTGAGAACCATCCAAGCCCTCAGCATGGCAGTCACCCACAAAGCCCAGGACAGACAGATTGGGGTGGGTTGAGGGAGGAGCCTTATCTGCAGGTTAATCACTGCTGCTTGCCTCCATTTCACTATAAACCACCCATTTCATGAATATTCATAATCTGGACTCCCTCACCCCCAAAACACCATACCCTACAAACATGCCTAACCTCACTGCCAGAGCAACTATCCCAAGGTCAATTTCAAGCCTTGCACCACAAATACTCTTGAGTTAAATGACACCATTCCTCTCCCAAGGCTTCTTTTTCATGCTAATATCCAAATGGCCTCCTTATCACCTGACAGCCCAAGAGCCAAGATGCAGCCTGAGTTTAGTCCCTATTAAGCACATTCAAGATTCATGCTTTCCTTTTCTCCAATCTCCAAACCTGCATATTCATGCATATTCAGGAGGTAAAACTCCTCTCCACCTCCTCAAGAGCCCCCTCCCACTCCTTATTGTTTTTCTGAGACAGGGTCTCGCTCAGTCGCCCAGGCTGGAGTGCAGTGGCCTGATCTCAGCTCACTGCAACCTCTGCCTCCCGGGTTCAAGCGATTCTCCTGCCTCAGCCTCCCGAGTAGTTGGGATTACAGGCACCTGCCACCACACCCAGCTTATTTTTGTATTTTTAGTAGAGATGGGGTTTCACCATGTTGAACCGGCTGGTCTTGAACTCCTGACTTCAAGTGGTCCGCTCACCTCGGCTTCCCAAAGTGCTGGGATTACAAGCATGAGCCACCGCGATTGGCCTAATTTTTTTAATTAGTATTTTTTGTAGAGACGGGGCTCGCTATGTTGCCCCGGCTGGTCTTGAACTCCTGACCTCGAGCAATCCTCCCGCCTCGGCCTCCCTAAGCGTTGGGATGACAGAAGAGCCACCGCGCCCGGCTTCACCATGCCTCTTTCATTTTAACCGCTCCGATGTGATTCTCCAAGATTCCACACCCCCAGCCCCGCCCCCTCATACATATTCCCGAGCCAGAGCCTTTCCAACAGGTGCTCTCGTTCTTCCTCCGAGTCGCTGCAACCCGGTGCACTGGCGAGGCCCCTCCTGCGCGTGCGTGACTCACGCCTGGCTTTCCAGAAATCGCCCACCTCTTCCCTCTCAGCCCTGCGCAGCCTCCTTCCGTCTGTAACTCACCTAAAGACCCAAGACCCGGGACATCCGTAGACCGCGCCCGCTATGCACAGCTAAAGAGCACTCACCCCTCGCGCACCAGTCCCGGCCCGGCAGCCGCTGCCCCGGGCTCGACTGGGCGCTGCTACCGCCATCAGCAAGAGCAGGAGCAGCCGGGTCGCCCCAGCGCTGGTTGCCGCCATCTCGGCTCCTTCCCACCAGCGAAGGGATGGCTGAAAGGCAGGAGCCGCGCAGCACGCCGGGAGAAACAGGCCGCATCCTGACGCCCGTGCGCCTGCGCTGGGCCCCAGCGCCTGCGCACTGGCGCCCGTCCGCTCCTGCGGCCTGACATCAGCAGGATGGAGCCGCCCCCTCCGGGGACGTCATCACAAACTGGGAGCCCGGTTCTGTGTGACGTCATAGAACCCGATCCACATCATGACGTCACAATGCCCCTCATTTTTCTCCCTCGGCTCCTTCCTCCGCTCCCGTCGGGCGGGGACATCGCGATGAGGCGGGATCGCGGCGCTAAGCCGGCTGTGAGTGGAGCTGGCGAGGTGGAAACAGGTGGGATGGCAGGTGAGAGATGGAGCCAGGCCTGGAGGGGTTGGACCTGGTGAGGGAACCAAGTAAAGGCTGGGTCCGGCAATTCGGGGACATCTGATAACCCGTCCTCTGCGCGGAGCTGTGCCGGGCCCTCCTGTCTGGCAGCCAGACACAGCCTCCCGGGATCGACCCCCAGACTTCGTCCTGCTAAAATGCCTCCTGGTTCCAGCCTCTCCCACGGGCCGTCCCAGACGGCTCCAACGCTACCTCCAGAGCGGCGAATTCGACCAGTTGCGAGACTTCCCCATCTTTGAGAGCAACTTTGTGCAGGTAGGGAGCCCCAGAACCCCCTCATCCCAAGCCTCGGCCTGTCCCTCGACCTCCTCCTGACTTGGAAAGCCCCTGCTCCCCCATAACGTCTATCTCGTGGGATTCCCGACTCCCAACTCCTACGTGACCTCTGACGCCCCATACCTCTAGTTCTTTAGATTCTTTGTGAACCTCTAACTCCGTTGCCTCAGTTTCCCTAACTTCACACCCATATGATTTTTGACCTTTAATTCCAAGATATCTGGCCCCCAGCCTGATTTTCAACTCACCTGGTTCATGACCTTTTCCCCTACCAAGATTCCTAGCCTCTGATCCCTCCCCAGTTCTGCCCCCACATCTGTCCTGCCCCTAACCTCTGACCTCTGGCCCCAGGTGACTCGGTTGGGAGAAGTTGCCAACGAGGTCACCATGGGGGTGGCAGCCTCCAGTCCAGCGCTGGAGCTCCCGGACCTATTGCTTCTGGCCGGCCCTGACAAGGAGAATGCGCGCCTGCAACTCTTTGGGTAACTGCCGCCACCTCAGCTGAGACCCCCTCCTCCCTCAGCTCCAGGCACCTGAGCCCCCAGCAGTACCTCCCCTCACCCAGACCACCCCCAGGGCCAGGAGCTGGCAGTGCTACCGGCCCTCCCTGAGCTGCCGTCTGCATGGGAGAAGGACAGAGCAGCCCTCAGGGGCCAGAAATCAAGGACTAGACAGACCTGAAGGGGACAGTCCTCAGCCATGCCCCAGCAGGAGTCAGGAGAATGACCATTTCCGCAGGGCCTGCTCATGCCAGATGCCCCTGGGCCGTGCATGTGATCTCACCTCTGACCTCATATCTTCACATGGTGGGCTCCCTTAGCCCCATCCTCCAAAGAGCTAAACTGAGGCTCAGAGAGCTGGGAGCCATTTGCCCAGGGTCCCACTGTGGCGCCAGAGTGGGCCAGGATTGGAACGCCAAGCTTGTCACGATTGTGGATCTCACGGTTCTTGAGCCCTCCTGTGCCTCACTCCATACTCTCCTTTATGTCGTATTTTTTCATTGAAAAAGTAATGCAGATTGGGCGCGGTGGCCCACACCTGTAATCCCAGCACTTTGGGAGGCCAAGGCAGGCAGATCACTTGAGGCCAGGAGTTTGAGACCAGCCTGGCCAACATAGCAAAACCCTGTCTCTACCAGAAATACAAAAAAATTAGCCAGGTGTGGTGGCAGGCGCCGGTAATCCCAGCTACTCGGGAGGTTGAGGCAGGAGAATCACTTGAACCCGGGAGGTGGAGGTTGCAGTGAGCCGAGACCATGCCACTGCACTCCATTCTGAACAACAGAGTGAGTGAGACTCTGTCTCAAAAGAAAAGAGAAGAAAAAAGAAAAGAAAAGAGAAAAAGAAAAAGCAATGCTAACATACGAGAAAACAAAATAGACAGCAGAAGCTGTTCCCTTCTCTCACCCAAGGCTCCTGCTCCAACTCCAGCTACAAACACTGAAATGTTTATGTGCCCATAGTACAGAAACATTCTGCCAGTAGCTTTCACTTTTTGTTGTTGTTGTTGTTGTTCTTGTTGTTGTTGTTTTGAGACAGAGTCTCAACCTCGGCTCACTGCAACCTCTGCCTCCTGGGTTCAAGCGATTCTCCTGCCTCAGCCTCCTGAGTAGCTGGGATTACAGGCACCTGCCACCACAACCGGCTAATTTTTGTATTTTTAGTAGAGACAGGGTTTCACCATGTTGGCCAGTCTGGTCTCAAATTCCTGACCTCAGGTGATCTGCCTGCCTGGGCCTCCCAAAGTGCTGGGACTATAGGCATGAGCTACCATGCCTGTCCAGCTTTCACTTTTTTGACCATATCTCACAGTTCATGAAAGAGAGATGCCAGACACAGTGACTCACACCTGTAATCCCAGCACTTTGGGAGGCTGAGGTGGGAGGATTACTTCAGGCTTGGAGTTCAAGACCAGCCTGGGCAACACAGCGAGACCACAATCTCTACAGAAATTAAAATTACAAAGCTAGCCAGGTGTGGTGGCACACACCTGTGGTCCTAGCTACTGGGGCTGAGCCAGGAGGATCACCTGAGCCCGGGAGTTCCAGGCTGCAGTGAACTGTGACCACACCACTGTACTCCAGCCTGGGCAATGAAGTGAGACCCGTTCTCAAAGAAAGAAAGAAAGGGAAGAAAGAAGAGAGAGAAAAGAAAGGGAAGAAAGTAAGGAGGGAGAAATAGAGGAAGGAGGGAAGGAAGGAAGGACCAACTCATTGTCTCACACATGCACACATGAAGGTCCACAGTTCTTTCTCGCACTTCTGAAATCCAAAAGATTGCTTTTGTAATTTGGTAGCCAAATCAGATTTTGACCTGCATGTATTCAAGATTACTTACAGCCTTTATTAATCCCCCCTAAGTTAAAAACCTTTCAGAAAGCAGTATTCTGACGCCAGTACAGTACACTGAGATATTTTCTCTTCTACACTATGCCTTTATTTTTGTTTATGTGTTGTGGAGATGGAATCTCACTATGTTGCCCAGGCTGGTCTTGAACTCCGGGCCTCAAGTGATCCTCCCACCTCAGCCTCCCAAAGCACTAGAATTACAGGCATAAACCACCGTGCCTGGTCTTTATTTGTTTATTTATTTATTTATTCATTCATTCATCCATTCATTCATATTTAATTTTGTGACAGTGTCTCACTCTGTCATCCAGGCTGGAGTGATCACAGCTCTCTGCAGGCTCAAGCGATCCTCCCACCTCAGCTGCCTGACCCTGTCTTTTTTTGTAGAGACAGGGTCTCACCGTGCTGCCCAAGCTGGTCTCGAACTCCTGGGCTCAAGCAATCCTCCTCCCTCAACTTCCCAAAGTGCTGGGACTGTACGTGTGACCCACCTTGCCCAGCCCCTTTTATTTTAAATGCTAACTGTATTTCACCAGTGATCTCATCACTCACTGAATCATGACCTGCAGTTGGAAGAATACCAATGATGATGCTGAGAGTGGCTTTGATCCTCTCATAAGCTCCTTTGGCACTCTAAAACCCCTTCCCAAATGAACATACCACTGAAGTGAGAACATTGAGCTTGCTCTGCAAATTTGGCCTCAGGACTCATCTCCTAGCCCCTCACTTTTGTCTAACCAACTTCAGCCCTGAGCTGTTCTGGGGCAGTTCCTGAGAGGTATATATACATGTATATACACACACAAATATATATACATATACATACATATATGTACTTATACACACATACACATATTACACATATATACATATAAACATACATATAAACGCATATATACATATAAACGCATATATACATGTATACATGCATATACATATATACACATATACATATATACATAATGTATATATACACAAATATATACATATATACACAGAGACATACATATACATATATACACATGCACATATACATATATACATATATGCACATATACACACACGTGGACATATATACACATATACACATATATACACACATATATATAGATCCACCCTTTCTTTAAAAACAGCAGTAGAGGCTGGGTGTGGTGGCTCACACCTGTAATCCCAGCACTTTGGGAGGCCAAGGTGGGCAGATCACCTGATGCCAGGAGTTCGAGACCAGCCTGGCCAACATGGTGAGACCCCATCTCTACAAAAATGCAAAAAATTAACCAGACATGATGATGGCCACCTGTAGTCCCAGCTACTCGGGAGCTAGTCGGGAGGCTGAGGCAGGAGAATCACTTGAGCCTGGGAGTCGGAGGTTGATTTTTGTCCCCCAAATAGAATAACGGCTGACTTTTTTTTTTTTTTTTTGAGACGGAGTCTCGCTCTGTCACCCAGGCTGGAGTGCAGTGGCCGGACCTCAGCTCACTGCAAGCTCCGCCTCCTGGGTTTACGCCATTCTCCTGCCTCAGCCTCCCGAGTGGCTGGGACTACAGGCGCCTGCCACCTCGCCAGGCTAGTTTTTAGTATTTTTTTAGTAGAGGCGGGGTTTCACCGTGTTAGCCAGGATGGTCTCGATCTCCTGACCTCGTGATCCGCCCGTCTCGGCCTCCCAAAGTGCTGGGATTACAGGCTTGAGCCACCGCGCCCGGCAATATTTTTTTTTTTTGAGACAGAATCTCACACTGTTTCCCGGGCTGAAGTGTAATGGCGTGATCTCGGCTCACTGCAACCTCTGCCTCCCAGATTCAAGCAATTCTCCTGCCTCAGCCTCCCAAGTAGCTGGGATTATAGGCACCCACTACCACGCCTGGCCAATTTTTTGTATTTTCAGTAGAGATGGGGGTTCCGCCATGTTGGCCAGGCTGGTCTCGAACTCCTGACCTCAGGTGATCCACCCGCCTCGGCCTCCCAAAGTGCTGGGATCACAGGCGTGAGCCACCGCGCCCGGCCCCAGATGGAAATTTCAAGTAGGCAGTTGTATATTTGAGTCTGGAGTTTAGGGGAGAGGACTAGTAGGCGACAAAAAGGAAATGTGGCTGGAAGAAAGTTGGGAATGGACTCAAATTCAAGAGGCAATGAAAGTGGAAAGGGATTCCTGGGGCAGAGGGAGGGGTGGCAAGGTGGGGACCCCTGACCCCGATGGTGCAGGAAGACCCGACAGGGTCAGAACCTGAGTCTGCCCCTTCCTCCCACCCAGGCTGTTCCCCTTGAAGTTCGTCCAGCTCTTTGTCCACGACGAAAGCCAGTGTCAGCTCGAGGTCAAGTTGAACACCAGCCGAACCTTCTACTTGCAACTGCGCGCCCCACTCGAGACCCGAAACCAGGAGTTCGGCCAGTGGGTGCGGCTGCTCTACCGCCTGCGCTTCCTCTCCGCCTCCGCCGTGCCCTTCACACGGGAGCACCAAGTGCTGGAGGATGAAGATGAGGAGGGCGATGACGATGAGGTGGAGGCCCAGAGGGAGTGGGAGGAGGTGAGGAGAGGGGGGAAGCGCGGTGGGGCGGCAGAGGACAGAGGGGAGGCGTCTGAGGACTCCCAGGTCTAAGACAGGAGAGGGCTGGGGCCTGGACTCCTGGGTCTGAGGGAGGAGAAGCTGGGGCCTGGACTCCTGGGTCTGACGGAGGAGGGGCTGGGGGCCTGGAGTCCTGAGTCTCAGGGAGGAGGGGCTGGGGCCTGGACTCCTGGGTCTGAGGGAGGAGAAGCTGGGGCCTGGACTCCTGGGTCTGACGGAGGAGGGGCTGGGGGTCTGGACTCCTGGGTCTGAGGAGGAGGGGCTGGGGCCAGGACTCCTGGGTCTGAGGGAGGAGGGGCTGGGGCCAGGACTCCTGGGTCTGAGGGAGGAGGGGCTGGGGCCTGGACTCCTGGGTCTGAGGGAGGAGGGGCTGGGGCCTGGACTCCTGGGTCTGAGGGAGGAGGGGCTGGGGCCTGGACTCCTGGGTCTGAGGGAGGAGGGGCTGGGGCCTGGGCCTCTGGGTCTGAGGGAGGAGGCACTGGGGCCTGAACCCCTGGGTCTGAGGGAGGAGGGGCTGGGGGCCTGGACTCCTGGGTCTGGAAGTGGAGGTGACCCAGGGATATGGGGGTCTGTGGGTAGAAGCCAGCAGTCTGTCCAGGGCCTTGGCGCCCCAGCCAAGGAGGCTGTCGTGTCCTACTTGGGAACACACACAGCCACCCACACCCATGCCCCAGCCCCTCTCCCCCTGACCTACCAGAGTGGGGTCTAGAGAGGGACAACCTGTGTCCTGAAGGAGTGGGGTCAGCCAGGCCCAATGTCCAGTTCTCTGTAGGGCCTTGGGGGTCAAGGTGGAGCAGGGGGTGATGCCAGTTTTAGAAGCTGGGGTCACTGGAATCTGTGCCCACTCTTGAGACACCTGGCTTCCCCTGCTATTCCAGTAAGTGCAAAGTCCCTCCCCGCCCCCCACTCCCTAACTGCAGGCCAAGGCCTCTGAAACGAACTCTCTCTCCCCAGCCCCAAGGCGTGGAAGCCAGGCTTGACCCCAAGACCTCTGAGCTCTGGGGACTCTGAGTCTTCCAGCATCCTTCAGGTCACCGAATCACCAGAGATCAAAGTACCTTGCCCCAGGGCCAGGCAGATGAGATATCAAAGTTAATAAAGGTCAACCCCTTAAGAACCAACCAGCAGGCCACGAGCGGTTTTGCCATCATCGCCAAGTCCGCGCAGCTGCCTCCCTCTTCAGTTCACCACGTCTAGCTCTTTGGGCCACGGCCCAGGCCTCGAGGCCGCCACACTGACACAGCTGCCTCCAGCCTTCTGGGCGTGGCCTGGGTGCATCTTTGACTCGCTGCCACATTCATTGTCCCCAGCCTGCACCCTCCCTCCCTCCCAGCAGCTCTGCTGGGGCCGGCCTCCACATGGGCTTGGGTTCACCTTTGGTGCTCTGTGCTTGCAGTAACCACATGGCTGCCTCACTAAAGTAGCTCCTCCGAGAGGCCACCTCACCGTGGCCTGTGTCGACGCAGCTGCTCCCGTCGCCAACCCCAGGGTGACCAACCCCCTGCAGGAGGAAGACGGAGCTACAGAGGTAAGAAGGACAGACACTCCAGGGTCCAGACAACACTGTTTTGTTCTCAGCAAAAACTCCAGAAAGAACACAGTCCCGGGAGGCTGGGGATTGGGGTCAGGACTCCGCCACCAACTGTCTTGGCAGGTAGGGGATAGGTCTCACTGCGGCACTACAGGAAAATGAGAAAGCGGGTGAGCCAGGCCCGGGCACGCCTCCTCCTGAAGCCCCAGGCCCCTTTGGCTGCTGTGTCCACATGACCAGCAGGGAGACAGGATGACAGTCCCCATCCCGCCCCATCCCAGGCCACTGTGGCTGGAAAACCCAGAGTCACAGTGCGCCTGACTACTGCTATTCTGGATCCCAGATGGGGACGTGCTGAGCTGCTGGCTGTACGTGGTCACTGGAATCCTGAGGCCGGGATTTTTCTGAGCTGATTCAGTAGTTAATCAGGGAGACAGCAGAATATCAGAAATTGAGTGGGCTTGGAAGAGCAGTGATCGGGGGTGTTTTTGTTTGGTTTTTGAGACAGAGTCTTACTCTGTTGCACCAGGCTGGAGTGCAGTGGCACGATCTCAGCTCACTGCAGCCTCAGCCTCCCCAGTTCAAGTGATCCTCCTGCCTCAGCCCCCCAGGTAGCTGGGACGACAGGCATATGCTACCACGCCCGGCTAATTTTTTTTTTTTTTTTGTATTTTTAGTAGAGACAGTTTCGCCGTGTTGCCCAGGCTGGTGTTGAACTCCCGGGCTCAAGCAACACGCCTGCCTTGGTCTCCCAATGTGCTGGATTACAGGCGAGAGCCACCGTGCTTGGCCAGAAAGTATCCTCTCTCAGCTTTTTTTTTTTTTTTTTTTTTTTTTTTTGAGACGGAGTCTTGCTCTGCCACCCAGGCTGGAGTGCAGTGGCCGGATCTCAGCTCACTGCAAGCTCCGCCTCCCGGGTTTATGCCATTCTCCTGCCTCAGCCTCCCGAGTAGCTGGGACTACAGGCGCCCGCCACCTCGCCCGGCTAGTTTTTTGTATTTTTAAGTAGAGACAGGGTTTCACCGTATTAGCCAGGATGGTCTCGATCTCCTGACCTCGTGATCCGCCCGTCTCTGCCTCCCAAAGTGCTGGGATTACAGGCTTGAGCCACCGCGCCCGGCCTCAGCCTTTGTTAAAGGTACCCAGCCACCCTGTCTGCTGGGTTGTTCTCAGAGCCAGGGGAGTCAGAGGTCAGAAGTCACCATCCGGGAGGGACTCTGGAAGTCCACATTGATGTCATCCTGCTCTGAGGGACACTGTTAGTGGCCTCTTTGCTGAGCCTTGACTGGCAGGTGTCTGATGGGCTGGAGCACAGGGTAAATGAGCAGGGGAATTGTGTTCCAGGAAGAGGGAAGAGCCTGTGCCAAGTCCCGGTGGAAGGAAAGCCTGGCCAGTGTAACGGCCAACAGCCCAGTGTGGCTGGGACATCATGTGGGAAGAACCGGGGTGGGTGGGGGCCGGAGGTGGACACACCACTGTGAATACCAGGCGGAGGGCCGCTGGGGTGGTGGGGAGCCCCCAGTGGGCTGGGATCAGGGCTGGGGCAGAGCAGTTCTGGATAGAGAGAGCTCTCTGGGGCCAGTACAGGGGTGAAGGTGGGTGGCAGGTTGGAGAGACTGGAGACAGGGAGGTGGCTGGAAATGGAATCCGGGAGGAAGAGGATGTAGCTTTCGTTGGGGCTGGAGCTCTGGGACCGAGATGAGGGGAAGGGGCAGGGAGAGGCAGGGGCAGGTGGGTGAGAGCATGGGGACAGGCTATGGAGGGGAGGCACTTTTGGGAGCTCCCACCACCCCTGGTCATTTCTGTTATCCATGTTTGCTCTCACTCTGTCAACCCATCTGCCTGCGGGGACCCAGGTTCACTGGAGGCCTTGGGAACATTTGCTAAGCCCTTCTCACTCAGCCTCCCTCTTCCTTGTCCTTCAACTCCTTTGAAAAAATCGGATTCCTGCCCAAGCTGGGTCCGGGGCTCCCCCACCCCAACTCCTATGATGCTCTGTGCTGCCTTCAGGACAGCAGCTTCCCAGTCCTCCTCCCAGAGGGCAGGTCTCACTGTCTCCAGATCTCAGCGGTGCTCAGCCCAGGGCCTCTGGCCAGGCTGGCACAGGGCCCGAGCCACGGTCAGCCCGTGTTGGGGACGGCCACGCCCTCACCTCGGACCTCCAGCTTGCACTCAGCCAGCGCCTCGCCCAGCTCGTTGACGGCCAGGCAGGTGTAAGTCCCAGCGTCGAAGGGCGAGGGGCGGCGGATGTTCAGCGTCAGGACCCCCTGGTAATTGGTCATCAGGAACTTGGGATCTTCGCGGATTTCCATCTTGTTCTTCATCCAGACCACCTTCGGCTGTTAAGAGTCAAGGGAGAGGAGGCCAACTTAGAGAGGGTCCCTGGGCAATGACAAAATGGGGCTCGGGAAGCAGATCTGGGTTCTAGGCTCTGCCACGCTCTTGCCAGATGTCCTGGGGCGAGTCACTTCTCCCTGACCCTCAGTCTCCTATTCTGTAAAAGCAGGTTGATAGTCCCTACTTCACATGGTCACGGTGCGGTCTTCCCATTGCTCTCAGGACAAGAAGCTCACTGTCGTGGCCCACAGGGTCCCACAGTCTTTGATCCCCATTACTTCTCTGCTCCAGCCAAACAGGCTACCTCGCTGTCATTCAAACAGACCAGACAGGCGCCCACCTCAGGACCCTGGCACTGGCTGTTCCCTCTTCCATGCTGCCCTTCCCTCCTTTTTTTTTTTTTTTAAACCTATCCTTTAGGTCTCAGTTCACACGTCCCTTCGTGGCCCCTAGACTGGAACGGAAATACCTATTTTTACACTCTGCCTGTGTTTCTCTCACACACTTGCCTCCCTTTATAATTGTATTTATTTTGTATATAGAGATGGGTTCCACCATATTGCCCAGGCTGGTTTCAAACTCCTGGCCTCAAGCCAACCTCCCACCACGGCTTCCCAAAGTGCTGGGATTGGGATTCCAGGAGTGAGCCACTGTGCCCTGCCAGCCCTTTTTTTTTTTTTTTTTTTTTTTTTTGAGATGGAGTTTCACTCTTGTTGCCCAGGCTGGAGTGCAATGGCGCAATCTCAGCTCACTGCAATCTCCATCTCCTGGATTCAAGTGATTCTCCTGCCTCAGCCTCCAGAGTAACTGGGATTACAGGCATGTGCCACCATGCCTGGCTACTTTTTTGTATTTTTAGTAGAAACAGGGTTTCTCCATGTTGGTCAAGCTGGTCTTGAACTCCTGACTACAGGTGTGAGCCACTGCGCTTGGCCTTTTTTTGTTTTTTTGTTTGTTTGTTTTGAGACAATCTTGCTTTGTTTCCCGGGCTGGAGTGCAGTGGCGTGATCTCGGCTCACTGCAACCTCCACCTCCTGGGTTTAAGCGATTCTCCTGCCTCAGCCTCCCAAGTATCTGGGATTACAGGTACTCGCCACCATGCCTGGCTAATTTTTGTATTTTTTTTTAGTAGAGATGGGGTTTCACCATGTTGGCCAGGCTGGTCTCAAACTCCCGACCTCAGGTGATCTGCCCGCTTCGGTCTCCCAAAGTGCTGAGATTACAGGTGTGAGCCACCGTGTCTGGCCCAGCCCTTTATAATTTTATATTATTTGTGTGACTCTGGGCAAATGTCAGTCTCCCTCAACATACAGGAAATTTCTTGTTCGAATCACCGAGGTCGTTGAAAGCCTCTGAAAATGTTTGTTGAAAGAATAAATGGAGTGAATAAATGAATGAGAGCATGAAAAAGTGCTGTAAATAAGCAAATGGAGTGAAGGAAGGAACTGAGTAAAGGATGGATTGGTAGGTGGATAAATGAGTGGAATGAGAGACATGAGTGGAGTTAGTGAATAAAGTACACAGAGATGGAGATGGTGAACCAATGAATCCATGGTATGCCTAAAGGGGGCTAAAGCGAAGAACCTACAGCCCAGACCAGAAGCTGGCAAACTGTTCCTATAAAGGGCCAGATGGTGAATATTTCGGGTTTTTTGGGCCCTGTGGTCTCTGGGTCCGGAACATGAGCCACGCACATTTATTTACATTTTGTCTGCAGTAGCTGTAAACAAAACATAAACAAATGTGCATGGCCCGTGTTCCAATAAATCTTTAATGAGAGGAACAGGTGGCGGGTGGATTTGACCCATGGGCGATGGTTTGCCAACCTCTGGTCTAAACGAGCTCTAGGTTGCAAGTGTCCACACTCCCAAAGAGCAGTCGGGAAACGGCTGGACAGAAAGACCCTGGGGAGCCATGGCGGTTCAGGCTGCCCCTGCTCCCAAGGTTTCTTTTTCCATGGGACTGGCATTTGTCCTTGGACAGAGCAAGAGAGACTTAATGGTCCTCTCCTCAAGCTGCCGAGACAAGCTATTACCTGACAGGGGACAAAGAAAAAGGCAAGAGGCTGGGCACGGTGGCTCACACCTGTAATCCCAGCACTTTGGGAAGCCGAGGCAGGTGGATCACCTGAGGTCAACAAAACCCTGTCTCTAGTAAAAATACAAAATTTAGCTGGGCATGGTGGTGCACACCTGTAATCCTAGCTACTCAGGAGGCTGAGACAGGAGAATCGCTTGAATCTGGGAGGCGGTTGCAGTGAGCCAACATCGCACCACTGCACTCCAGCCTGGTGTCAGAAAAAAAAAAAGGAAGGAAAAAGGCAGGAAGCCAAAGGCAAGGTGTGATTGATTGTCTGAGACTTGGGCTGTGGTCAGAGGAGTTAACAGGAAGGGGGTGAAAAGCAAGCAAGTCCAGTCTTGGCGTGGTGGCTCACACCTGTAATCCCAGCACTTTGGGAGGCCGAGGCAGGAGAATCACTTGAGCCTAGGAGTTCAAGACCAGCCTGGACAACATAGCAAGACCCCATCTCTACAAACCATAAAAGTAGCTGGGCATAGTGGTTCATGCCTGTGGTCCCAGCTACTCAGGAAGATGAGGTAGGAGGATCGCTTGAGCCCAGGAGGTCAAGGTTGCAGTGAGCTGTGATCGCACCACTGCACTCCAGCCTGGGTGATACAGCAAGACCCTGTCTCAAAAAAACAAACAAAAAAAATCAATTAAAAAAATTGTTTTAAGTGACTAAATCCTTGAGACAGAGAACTCGGGGAGGAAGAACTGGCGTGATGGGGAGTGGGGGCTTCGTTGTATAGAAGATTCCCCACAAGGCAACACACACACAGATCTGAGTCCCTGCACAGGCACCTTTGGGTGGCCTCTGACAGCGCAGTTGAGAGCCGCTGAGTACCCAGCCACGACCACCCGGTCTATGAGAGGCGTCAGGAACTTGGGAGCCATCCGGAAGTCATGCTCCTTATACTCGAATGGTTTTAAGGTGATTCCTGGGGAGAGAGGATGCACCCGTGAGGCGATTGATCTAGATCATCCCGACACCAGCTGCGGAACAAACTGCAATCACTTCTCCCCCATAACTAGGTGCAGTCAACCCCAGTGGGGAGGGGAGGGGAGGGCAGGGGGAGTCCAGGTGGGACCTGGGCGGGAGGGTGGAGGGGGGGGCCTGGGCCGTGGAGCAGGATGGCTGTACCTGTCTTGAGGATGCGGGCCGTATTCTTGGAGACACCAGGTGAGTCACTGAGCCCACAGATGTTCTCAGTGTAAACTCGGAAATAGTATTCATTGCCCACGATGAGGTCGGACACAGTACAGCTAGTGTGCCGGTTACGTTCATAGACGTTGAACCACTCCTAGTGTGGGGACAGGGAGGGACCAGGCGGGTCAGCGCCACCGGATCACAGGATTACACACAGACACAGACGCAAGAAAGGGTGAGAAGAGCACATCCAGTGTTTAAAAATCTTGTCACTCGTGGCACACTACTCACAGTGGCCAACAGGTGGAACCAACCCAGCGCCCATCAGTGCAGGGATGGACTGGTCAGCCCAGACAAGGGAACATCATTCAACTCTAAGAAGGAGTCAGGCACCATGGCTCACGCCTGTAATCCCAGCTCTTTGGGAGGCCAAGGTGGGAGGCTCACTTGAGCCCAGGAGTTCGAGACCAGCGTGGGCAACACGGCGAGACCCTGGCTCTTCAAAAAAATCAAAAAATTAGCCAGGTCTGGTGGCCAGCACCTGTAGTCTCAGCTGCTCAAGAGGCTGAGGAAGGAGGATTGCTTGAACCTGGGAGTTTGAGGCTGCAGTGAGCCATAAACATGCCACTGCATTCCAGCCTGGGTGACAGAGCAAGACCCTGTCTCAAAAATAAAAATTTTAAAAAATGTAAAAGAAATTAAGACCAGGTGCAGTCATTCACGCCTGTAATCCCAACACTTTGGGAGGCCAAGGTGGGAGGATGACTTGGGTCCAGGAGTTCAAGACCAGCCTGGACAACGTAGTGAGACCCCATTTCTACAAAAATTAGCAGGGCGTGGTGGCATGTGCCAGCTACTTGGGAGGCTAAGATGAGGGGGGATCACCTGAGTTTGGAGGCAGAGAAGGCAGTGAGCCGAGATTGCGTCACTGCCCTCCAGCCTGGGTGACAGTACGATCCTGTTTCAAAAAAAATAATTCTAAAAACAGGACTGTAGGCCGGGCGCGGTGGCTCAAGCCTGTAATCCTAGCACTTTGGGAGGCCAAGACGGGCGGATCACGAGGTCAGGAGATCAAGACCATCCTGGCTAACACGGTGAAACCCTGTCTCTACTAAAAACTACCAAAAAAACTAGCTGGGCGAGGAGGTGGGCGCCTGTAGTCCCAGCTGCTCGGGAGGCTGAGGCAGGAGAATGGCGTGAGCCTGGGAGGCGGAGCTTGCAGTGAGCGGAGATCGCGCCACTGCACTCCAGCCTGGGCGACAGAGCCAGACTCCATCTCAAAAAAAAAAAAAAAAAAAAAAAACAGGATTGCCGCATGGACACACCCTGCACCCTGCAGTATGGATGAACTTTGAAGATGTGCTGAGTTAACAAAGTCAGACACAAAGGTCACATAGCTAGGATTCCACGTGTATGAAATGTCCAGAGTAGGTAAATCCAGGGAGACAGAAAGCAAATCGGTGGCTGCCAGGGTCTGGGGCCAGGGGAGACCAGGGGGTGGCGCTATTGGATACAGGGCTTCCCCTGGGGGATGAAAATGGACTGGGTAGAGGCGGTGGCTGCACAACCCTGCAAATGTCTTAAGGGCTGCTGAATTGTTCGCTTTAAAACAGCGAATGGCTAATTCCATTATGTGATGTTTACCTCAGTGAAAAAAGAAAATGAAAACCCATCACGTGCCGAGTCTCAGCTAAAAGGCTTCCCTCCCGGCCCCAGCCCGTCCTCCAGCCTCTGGGCCCCTCCCTGCCCTTCCAGCTGTGAAAGGGGGACATCTGCACCTGCTCTGCCCACCTCACCGGCTCTTCCCCGTCACCCCCTCTGCTCTCTCACCATGGTCTTTTTGTCTGCTTTCTGGACGAAGTACCCCGTGATCTCAGTGTTCCCATCATCTTTGGGGGCCTGCCATTCCACTAGCGCGTTCGTGCCCCACACCTCCTTCACCATCACGTTTATGGGGGGCCCAGCCTTTTCTGGAAGTGGGGAAGTGTGACAAGTCAGTCTGGGTTTTGGGGTGTCCAGCCACTCCCCTCCCCTCCCCACACCCCTATACTCCTCTTCTGATTCTAACCTCTCTTATGCCCCATTCTCATTCCTACCTACGGCCTCCCCCATCCCAATCTCTCCACTTCCTCCTATCCTGGGCCATCCTCATCCCTCCTCACCTCCTCTCCTCACCCCGATGTCTCCCCACTTCCTCTCTCCACCCAATGTCTCTCTCAAGGGTTCCCCATGTTCATCTCTCCTCCACTCCTAGCCCTGGTACTTGCCTTGCTCCTTATCTAGTCTCCGCCTCCTCATCTCCTCACTTCCTCTCCCACCCCTCATCTCTCACCTCCTCTCCCACCCCTCATCTCACCTCCTCTCCCACCCATCTGCCACCTCCTCCCCACCCCTCATCTCACCTCCTCTACCACCCATCTCCCACCTCCTCTCCCACCCCTCATCTCCCATCTCCTCTCCCACCCCTCATCTCTCACCTCCTCTCCCACCCCTCATCTCCCACCTCCATTCCCCCCCCCCATCTCCCACCTCCTCTCCCACCCCCCATCTCCCACCTCCTCTCCCACCCCTCATCTCTCACCTCCTCTCCCACCCCTCATCTCTCATCTCCTCTCCCACCCCTCATCTCCCACCTCCTCTTCCACCCCTCATCTCTCACCTCCTCTCCCCCCCTCATCTCTCACCTCCTCTCCCACCCCTCATCTCTCACCTCCTCTCCCACCCCTCATCTCTCACCTCCTCTCCCACCCCTCATCTCTCACCTCCTCTCCCACCCCTCATCTCTCACCTCCTCTCCCACCCCTCATCTCTCACCTCCTCTCCCACCCCTCATCTCTCACCTCCTCTCCCACCCCTCATCTCTCACCTCCATTCCCACCCCCCATCTCCCACCTCCTCTCCCACCCCTCATCTCTCATCTCCTCTCCCACCCCTCATCTCCCACCTCCATTCCCACCCCCCATCTCCCACCTCCTCTCCCACCCCTCATCTCTCACCTCCTCTCCCACCCCTCATCTCTCACCTCCTCTCCCACCCCTCATCTCTCACCTCCTCTCCCACCCCTCATCTCTCACCTCCTCTTCCACCCCTCATCTCTCACCTCCTCTCCTACCCCTCATCTCTCACCTCCTCTCCCACACCTCATCTCACCTCCTCCCTCATCGCTTCCCATCCCTGCCCCTCCCGACCACCAGGGGCCCTCCCAGCGCGCGCACCCACGACGCGGATGTGGATGGTGGCGGTGTCCTTCATGTTCTCGATCTGCACGCTCAGCTCGTACTCCCCAGAGTCGGAGCGGGCCGCCTGGCGCACGAAGAACACGGTGTCGAAGTCGCTGGTCCGCACGTGCACGCGGGAGGTGTCCACCGGGGCCCCGCCCTTGGTCCACACCACCTGGGGCCGGGGCTTTCCCTGCGGGAAGAGGGCGGGGCGGGGTCAGCAGGGGCTCCACCCGCACAAAGGGGGCTTGCGGCAGGAGCGGACCCCGGGCCCCTGACCCCGCTCCCCTGACCTGGAAGGGGACGACAAGGTTGAGCTGCTCTCCCACTTTGCGGATGTAGGTCTGGCGGAGGTGGCGGGGGAGTCGGATCTTGGGTGGCTCTGAGGGCGCAAACACAGGGAGGGGGCTCAGCGGGGGGCCGGGGCACGTTCCAGGGGCCAATGGCGATGAGACTGTCTGGGGAGGTCCTGTCGACCAGACAGAAAGGGCAGGCGGGACGACGCCAGCTTGGTCTTTCGGAGCGCAGGGTCAGGGGCCACGCACCTGCAATCTCCCTGATGGTGACCGGCTGGGCCAGGGTGGCCGGCTCGCTGCGCCCCGCGATGTTGACCCCAACGACTCGGAAGAGGATTCTGGCTCCGGTCGGGAGATTCTTGACGGTAAAGCCACAGCGCTCCACGGGCTCCGTGTTGGCAGAGACCCATTCATCCGCTGGAGAGAGAGGCCCTGCTGGCGGATCTCCTGTCCTCCTCCCACCCTCCGCTCCGTTTCTCCCGGGGATTTGGGCCCCACGCAGCGAGTGAGAAGTGGGTAAGCTCCTAGCAGAAGCCGCAGCAGCAGCTGGCGTTAGTTAAGCATTCATCATGGCCAGGCTCTAAGGGTGGCACATCTGTTCGCTCATTAATTCTTTTTTTTTTTTTTTTTTTCAGACGGAGTCTCGCCCTGTCGCCAGACTGGAGTGCAATGGGGAGATCTTGACTTACTGCAACCTCTGCCTCCTGGGTTCAAGTGATTCTCCTGCCTCAGCCTCCTGAGTAGCCGGGATTACAGGCGCCCACCACCATGCCCTGCTAATTTTTGTATTTTTAGTAGAGATGGGGTTTCACCATGTTGACCAGGATGGTTTTGAACTCCTGAACTCGTGATCCGCCCACCTCAGCCTCCCAAAGTGCTGGGATTACAGGCGTTGTTCATTACTTCTTACCTCAACGCTGTGCTATCCCCATGTTAGAGGTGAGAAACTGTCCCTAACATGTTAGGATGAGGACCAGAGAGGTTAAAGAACTTTCAACCGGAGGCGGTGGCTCATGCTTGTAATCCCAGCACTTTGGGAGGCTGAGGTGGGCAGATCACTTGAGTCCAGCAGTTCGAGACCAGCCTGGCCAACATGACAAGACCCTGTCTCTACTAAAAATACAATAATTAGCCGGGCAAGGTGACAGACACCTGTAATCCCAGCTACTCGGGAGGCTGAGGCAGGAGAATCGCTTGAACCTGGGAGGCAGAGATTGCAGTGAGCCGAGATCACCCCATTGCGTTCCAGCCTGGGCAACAGAGCGAGACTCTGTCAAAAACAAAAAAACAAAACTAAACAAAACAAAAAAACAAACAAAAAAACTTTACCCGCGTGCAATGGCTCATGCCTGTAATCCCAGCACTTTGGGAAGCCAAGGCAGGAGGATCTCTCAAGCCCAGGAGTTCGAGACCTGCCTGGACACACAGCTCAGGCTCCATGGACTAGGATGTTAAACCCAGGCCTGTCTGACTCCAGCATGCTCTCAAGCTCTGCTCTCCTGCCAGGCTGGCACAGAGGAGCAGGGATCGTGGCGCTGTCTGAGGGCACAGCCAGGTGGGTGTCTGGGAGGGCGGGCTGAGGACAGCGTCAGAGCTCTTCACATTGCCTGCTTTTTGTTACATGCCTTTCTGTCTTGGGTTTATGGCCGTGGGCTGAGAAACTCATGGCTGTTGGCTCAAAGCAGCAATCAACAGAGAGTGAACTCTAACAAGCTGGCTTCTGAAACGTCAGGGTGGGAGCAGCCAGCCAGGGAGGAATGGGGTAAAGAATACGGAGAGGAGGAGGGAGGAAGCTGATGAGGGTTCAACCATCCCTC
Organism: Trachypithecus francoisi; assembly: GCF_009764315.1. Classification (NCBI taxonomy): domain Eukaryota; kingdom Metazoa; phylum Chordata; class Mammalia; order Primates; family Cercopithecidae; genus Trachypithecus; species Trachypithecus francoisi. The sequence continues at coordinate 5,802,615 of NW_022681457.1, read as the reverse complement.
CTTTCCATGCATTCTCAAGTGCATCGTCACTGTACCCTGTCAAGATGAGAACTGTCTTCGCCATGGTTAGATGAAGAGACTGAGGCTCAGAGACTCGCCCAAGGACACACAGTTAGACAGTGGAGGGGCAGGGTTGGAACCCCCATCTGTCTGACTTTAAGGTCGGGGATATAGTGTCGAGGTGATCTCGTCTGTTCTCCCAGAGAGATGGCTGTGTTTGAGACATCTCCATAGCCATGGCGCTGGGCCGGACAAAAGTCAGTGCTCAGCGAATGTTTGTTTGGTGGAGGATGGAGAGTGGATGTATGGAGGTACAGATGATGGATGGAAAGGCAGAGAGACAATGGCTAGTTAGGTGGACAGATGGTTGGATGGCTATATAGGTAGAAAGAAGGAAAGAAGCAAAGATAGTGGTGAAGAGATAGATATATGGATGAAAAAATGATACTGGGCCGGGTGTAGAGGCTCACGCCTGTAATCCCAGCACTTTGGGAGGCTGAGGCGGGTGGATCACGATGAGGTCAGGGTTCGAGACCAGCCTGGCCAGCAAGGTGAAACCCCATCTCTACTAAAAATACAAAAACTACCTGGGCATTGTGGTGGGTGCATGTAGTCCCAGCTACTCAGGAGGCTGAGGCAGGAGAATCACTTGAACCCAGGAGCCAGAGGTTGCAGTGAGATTGTGCTACTGCACTCCAGCCTGGGCAATAGAGTGAGACTCTGTCTCAAAAAAAAAAAAAGTTCCTGAAAGGATGGTTGGATGATTCAAATGACTCTCAGATGGATACAAGGATGGATGGATGGATGACTGGGTAGACAAGTGAATGCCAAGCAGGAGGAAAGGAAGGGAGGGAGGACAGAGAGAAAGGGAAAAAGGGAGCAATAAAAGGGAAAAAGGGTTCGGGCATGGCAGCTCACACCTGTAATCCCAGCACTTTGGGAAGCTAAGGTGGACAGATGGCTTGAGCCCAAGAGTTTGAGCCCAGCCTGGGCAACATGGTGAGACCCTGTGTCTACAAAAAATCAAAAAATTAGCGAGGTGTGGTGGCACATGCCTGCAGTCCCAGCTACTTGAGAAGCTGAGGTGGGAAGATCACTTGAGTCCAGGAGGTTGAGGCTGCAGTGAGCTGTAATTGTGCCATTGCACTCCAGCCTGGATGACAGACTGAGATCCTGTCTCAAAAATTAAAAAAGAGAGAAGGTTGGGCGCCACAGCTCACGCCTGTAATCCTAGCACTTTGGGAGGCCAAGGTGGGTGGATCACAAGGTCAGGAGATCGAGACCATCCTGGCTAACACAGTGAAACCCCATCTCTACTAAAAATACACACACACACATACACACACAAAATTAGCCAGGCATGGTGGCAGGTGCCTGTAGTCCCAGCTACCTGGGAGGCTGAGGCAGGAGAATGGCATGAACCTGGGAGGCAGAGCTTGCAGTGAGCCAAGATCACACCACTGCATTCTAGCCTGGGCAACAGAGCAAGACTCCATCTCAAAAAAAAAAAAAAGAGAGAGAGAGAGAGAAACGAAGGAAGTAACTATGGATGGATGGATGGATGGATGGATGGATGGATGGATGGACAGGTGGACAGATGGACGAATGGAGGGATGGATGGATGGATGGAAATATGGATGGGTGGGTGGATGGATGGATAAATGGATGGATGGATGGATAGATAGATGGAAATATGGGTGGGTGGGTGGGTGGATGGAAATATGGATGGATGGATGGATGGATGGATGGATGGATGGATGGATGGAAATATGGATGGATGGATGGATGGATGGATGGATGGATGGACAGATGGATGGAAATATGGATGGATGGATGTACAGACAGGTGGACAGATAGATGGACAGATGAATGGATGGGTGGATGTTAAGATGGATGAAGGAAAGATTGGTTAGATGGATAAATGAATAGAAGAAAGAAAGAAGTCATAGAGGTAAAAGAAAAAAGATAAATGGGGGGATGGAAGGATAGATGGAATGGACAGAAAGTCACTGCTGTATGGAGGATGGGTGTAGAAAGGAAGAAGGGAGAGAAAACACACTAGTCACTGGGGGTCCCATCCCAGGGACTTATGACAGTACAGACACAAAACATGAGCAGACCACGCACCCACCTCCCTCCCTGCACGGTGCTATTTTCAGCTCCCTGGACTGGATACCCACCTGTGCTAGCCACCACCCCCACCAGGCCTGCCAGGATCACTCACAGCCTTCCAGGCAGTACTCCACCAGGTACCCATCGATGCCACCTGCCCCGATCCTGTTCGGAGGCCTCCACTTGAGTGTGGTGGTGGTGTCTGTCACATCCTCCACTATCAGGTGCAGGGGTTCACTCGTAGGTGCTGGAAGCATCCAGAAAAAAGAGGATATGGGGGGAATGAGGGGTCAGGGGCCAGCAGGAAGGGGCAGGGGTCAGAGGTAGAATGACTAGTCAGAAGGCCAGGGTGTAGGGTCAGAGACTGATGACGGGCAAAAATGGGCCAGAGGTGGACGGGGTTGATGGATCAGAGTGAGGGGGGACATTACCAATAGGCATGAAAGGCTTGGTGTTCATGCTGGGCTGGGAGACCCCTATGGCATTGACGGCGAAGACACGCATCTCATAGAGGATGCCCTCGATCATCTTGGTGGACTCATAGGTGGTCTCCGTGAAGACCTCAAAGTTCAGCTTCATCCAGCGCTGAGAGCCCTTCTTCTTCCGCTCCAGGAGGTACCCTGGAGGCTCCAAGCAGAGAGGAGAAGAGGGAACGGGAGGGCACAGGGCACAAGTCAGCTGGGGGCATGAGGGTTATATCCAGAGGATCGCATGACCTAGGGCGGTCTGAGGCCATGAACTTTAGGTGGATCTCAGGGGCCACAGAGCATTCAGAGGCCACCAGTCCTGGAGTCAGGAATCGAGAGGGGGTCACAGCTCATGAACCAGGGGGCCAGAAGCCATAGAAAAACCCAGCCTACTGGTCAAAGTGAGAATTCCCAGGTCACCAGCAAGTAAAGGAAGAGGGAAGAGCAAAGGGATTGAGACGGCAAAATGGAAAATCAGGGGTCAGAGGCAGGTCACTGAGGATGCCAAGGGCTTTGGGAGATCAAGGAGAAGGCAGAGGCCGGCGCTGTGGCCGGCGCTGTGGCCGGGCGCTGTGGCCGGGCGCTGTGGCCGGCGCTGTGGCTGGCGCCTGTGATCCCAGCACTTTGGGAGCCCGAGGTGGGCAGATCACTTGAGGTCAGGAGTTCAAAACCGGCCTGGCCAACATGGTAAAACCCCATCTCTACTAAAAATACAAAAATTAGCTGGGTGTGGTGGTGGGCACCTGTAATCCCAGTTACTTGGGAGGCTGAGGCGGGAGAATTGCTTGTACCCAGCAGGCGGAGGTTGCAGTGAGCCGAGATTGAGCCACTGCACTCCAACCTGGGCGATAGAGTGAGACTCCGTCTCAAAACAAAACAAAACAAAACAACAACAACAACAAAAAAAACGAAGGCAGGAGGGAAGGTCAGAGGTCATGAAGACAGAGGCACTCACCGGTGACCGGCTTCCCCCCATCGTACTTAGGTGGCTCCCAGACAAGGATGGCCCAATCCTCTCCAACTGAGGTGATGCGCACGGCCTCTGGGGGGTCTGGGACATCTGCGGGGGGCAGGAGAGTCAGGTGGCCCCTCGGGGTCTCAGGGAGTCACCCCTTGGCCCGGCCGCCTCGGCCTTCTCTGCTCACCCACAACCCGCAGGAAGATGGAAGCCACATCCTCGCCCACGGGGTTGGTGACCTTGATGGTATAGCGGCCCTCGTCTGCCCGCTCCGCGCTCTCAATCACAAAGCTGCTGCAGTCCGCGCGCTTCTCGATGCGGATCCTACCCTCGGTGGTCGTGAATACCTGGACACAGCCACAAGACGGCCTCGCACCCGATCGTGTCCCCAAGCAAACCCAGGCCTGCCTCTGCCACTCCCCTACTCAGAATCCTCCCGTGATTCCCCATCGACACACAGAGTCCTCACTCGCTCCACTGCCCTCCTCCACATGCCGTCCTTCGTTAAAAACACCAGACTGGGCCGGGTGCGGAGGCTCACACCTGTAATCCCAGCACTTTGGGAGGCCGAGGCGGGCAGATCACCTGAGGCTGGGAGTTTGTGACCAGCCTGGCCAACATGGTGAAACCCCGTCTCTACTAAAAATACAAAATTAGCCGGGCCTGGTGGTGCATGCATGTAATCCCAGCTACTCGGGAGGCTGAGGCAGGAGAATCGCTTAAACCCAGGAGGCAGAGGTTGTGGTGAACCGAGATCGTACCACTGCACTCCAAGCTGGGTAACAAGAGCGAAACTCCATCTGGAAAAAAAACAAAAAAACAAAAAAAAACAGACTGCCTTGTCTCAGAGATTTTGCAAGGCTGGTCCCTGTGCATGCAACACTAAGCTCTTACTCATCCCTCAGGACACACCCAGAAGACACTTCTTTCAGGAAGCCTTCCTGGATACCCTCAGCTGGAAGTGCTGGCTCCAGCCCCTGGGTTCTCATAGCTTCTAGAACCTCCCTTTATCTCAGCCAGGGCACCCTGAACCGTGGCTGCTTGGGCAGGTGTTTGCATCTCTGCAAGAGTGAAGGCTCCTGAGCGGGACAAGGTGGCTCATGCCCATAATCCCAGCACTTTGGGAGGCTGAGGCAGGAGTATCACTCAAGCCTAGGAGTTCAAGACCAGCGTGGGCAAAATAGTGAGACCCTGTCTCACATTTAAAAATAAATAAATTTTAAGTAAAATGAAGGCTCTTGGAGGGCAGGAGCTGCATCCAACCTGGTGCAAAGGAAACTTTAGGGGATGTTTGCTGAGTGAGGGAATGGATGGATATTGAGCCAAGTCTATCCATTTTACAGAAGAGGAAATGGAAGCACAGAGGAGAAATGAAAAATCGAGCTGTCCCAGGGCCTGGGACATGCAAGGTTAAAATATTTGTTGGATGGATGGATATAGGAATATATAGATATGGCTAGGCATGTTGGCTCACGCCCATAATCCCAACACTTTGGGAGGCCAAAGTGGAAGGATCGCTTGAGCTCAGGAGTTCGAGACCAGCCTGGGCAACATGGCAAAACCCTGTCCCTACAAAAATACAAAAAATTAGCCAGGCATGGTGGTCCCAGCTACTCAAGAGGCTGAGGCAGGAGGATCACTTGAGCCTGGGAGGTGGAGGTTGCCGTGAGCCAAGACCATGCCACTGCACTCCAGCCTGGGTGACAGAGTGAGATTCCCCCTCTCAAAAACATAGATAGATAGATACATACATACATACATACATACATAGGTAGATAGATACATAGATAAATACATACATACACATATACATACATAGATAGATGATAGATACATAGATGATAGATAGATACATTAGACAGATACATAGATACATACATACATACATTAGATACATGGATGATACATACATACATAGATACATGTATACATATGTACATAGATACATAGATAGATAGATAGGTAGGTAGGTAGGTAGATAAGTGGGTAGATGTGTTTCTGGATGAATGGATAACTGGATTGGTTGATGGATAAATGGACAAACGGATTATTTACTGGATGAGTGGATGGCTGGGTGAATTAACCAATTCGTTGATGAAAAAATCACCAGCTGGATGGGCGGATGAGTTACTGGATGGCTGGAAGGCTAAACTGGTCGATCGCTTGATTAATTAACTGAAAGATGAATGGATGGAAAGTCCACCGTGTACTAGTCCCACACCTGTGATGGACAAACATAATCTCCAATCTTCAAAACAACCCTGTGAAGAAGGAATCATCACCCTCATTTTATAGAGGATGAAACTGAGGCTCAGGGGGAAAGAGACTTGCCTAAAGGGAAGGGAGTCAGGACAGAGGCGCGGCCCCGACCCACCTCATCTCCCTTCAGCCAGGTGGCGACGGGAGGGGGCTCCCCTGTGATGGACACGTCCAGCCTCAGCTTGTTTCCAGCCACAACCACAATCGCATTCTCTGAGGTCTTCCCCGAGCAATCCAAGTGGATCTTTGGTGGTTCTGGTGGCACAGAAGAGATACGGGGACCCTGGAGGTGGGAGGCTGGGCCTTCCCAGTCGGCACGAGAAGATCTCGGAAAAGTTGGGTTCCAACAGCGAGAGTCCCAGGGATCCAAGCCCCCAACCCCTCCTCCCTCAGACCCTACAGTCTAGGCCCCCAGCCCCTCCTCCCTCGGACTCCAGTGCCTCCTCTCTCGGCCGACCGCCCCCACCCCCGCCTGTGGGCTCCCTGCCCCTTCTCCCTCCCTCAGCACCCCCCCGCCCCTCCTCCCTCAGCCCCGCTCCTCCCCCGCAGACCCGCCCCTCCTTCCTCGCCCCACCCATCCCCCCGCGTCCCGCCCATCCGTCCTCGCCCCGCCTATCCTCCCTCGGCCATTCCCCTCCTCCCTCAGACCCGCCCCTCCTCCCTCGGACCCGCTCCCAGCGCAGCCCGTGGTGCTCACCTTGCTTGGGAACGTACTCCACCTTGATTTCTGGAAGACAAAGAAGAGTGGACGGTTAGGTCTAAACCCAGCAGGCTCCTCACCCCACCTTCACGGCCCAGAGGAAGAGGTGACGGGGTCTGGCAGTCTCCCTGGGAACTGGGGTGCTGGGGACAGGTTCAGGCCCAGGAGCCACCCCTCCTCCCAGGCGGCAGGCGGCGGTGAGTTCAGTGCTCTCCCTCCATCTTCTGACTCCAGCCATGAGCGGGACAGAGGCTTGCTGTCGTCCTCATTCGCACTCAGGGAACCTTAATCCTGGAGGGGGACATCCCGGGCCCTGGGTCTGGGAAGGTGTGTCTTATAGTCCCCAGGGAAGGAGGAAGGGGCACCCTCACCCAGGAAGTTGAGCTTGGCTGAGAGCGACAGGGCGTAGCCGTCAGGCACGAACGTGTAGTCTCCCTCATCCTCCGGGCGGACGTCATCGATCACCAGCTTGTGGAACCTAAGGGGTGGGGGAGAAGGGTAGGGTTCGGGCCAGATTGCAATGGGGACCACTATGGGACTACACCGTCTCATCAGCTTCCCTCAGTGCAATTCACATGCCTGCATTCTTATCCAGGGTTTTGGAATGCTGTGGCCTATGTTCAAATCAGTAGCTGTGTGACCTTGGGCAAGTTACTTAACCTCTCTGTGCCTCTGTTTCTTCATCTATAAAATAGGGGTAACGATACCAATCTACATGAAGGTTGTTGTAAAGCATCGAAAAAGGTGCAGTGGCTCACATCCCAGCACTTTGGGAGGCTGAGGATCAAGAATTGCTTGAGCCCAGGAGTTCGAGACCAGCCAGGGCAACACAGGGAGACCCTGTCTCTACAGAAAATAAATAAATAAATAAATAAATAAATACTGTTATTTGGCCGGGCATGGTGGCTCATGCCTGTAATCTCAGCACTTAGGGAGGCTGAGGTGGGAGAATTGCTCCAGCCCAGGTCAAGGCTGCAGTGAGTCGTGATTGCACCACTGCACTCCAGGCTGTGTGACACGTTGAGACCCTGTCTCAAAAAAAAACAAAAAACAAAAAAAAAACTGCACCTAGAAAAGTACCTGGCACATAGTCAGTGCCCTATAAGCGTCAAGACGTGTTATCATCATGTGTCGTTGTTTTTGTTTGTTTGTTTGAGACGGAGTCTCACTCCGCCACCTAGGCTGGAGTGCAATGGCATGATGTTGGCTCACTGCCAAGATCCTCCTCCTGGGCTCAAATGATTTTCCCACCCCAGCCTCCTGAGTAGCTGGAACTATGGGCGTGTAACACAACACCCAGCTAATTTTTGTGTTTTTCGTAGAGATGGGGATTTCACCATGTTGGCCAGGCTGGTCTCAAACTCCTGACCTCAAGTGATCCACCTCCCAAAGTACTCGGCCTCCCAAAGTACTAGGATTATAGGTGTCAGCCACCACACCTGGCCATTATCATCATTTTTTTTTTTTTTTTTTTGAGACAGAGTCTCTCTCTGTCACCCAGGCTGGAGTGCAGTGGCCGGATCTCAGCTCACTGCAAGCTCCACCTCCCGGGTTTACACCATTCTCCTGCCTCAGCCTCCCGAGTAGCTGGGACTACAGGCGCCTGCCACCTCACCCGGCTAGTTTTTTGTATTTTTTTAGTAGAGACGGGGTTTCACCGTGTTAGCCAGGATGGTCTCGATCTCCTGACCTCGTGATCCGCCCGTCTCGGCCTCCCAAAGTGCTGAGATTACAGGCTTGAGCCACCGCGCCCGGCCCATTATCATCATTATTGAGACCACCAGCCGGCATGGTTCCCTACACAGAACACAGGGAACGCCTGCCTCCCACTAAGAGCTATTGCCAGGAAGCCCTGGACGGCACGACGCTCTCCGGGCGTCATGGAGATTATCATGCATTCTGCAGGTAACCAGGTGTTTGTCTTAGGTGTCCACGTGCGACCTGTTGATTCCAGCTTCTTGTTTTCTGAGCTGGCGCCCGTGTGGACTGTTAGCAGATATGGCCAGAGACTTTTCTCTGCCCGTGTCCATGCCCTTGCAATGCGGCCTTGCAGCATCCCCATCAAGTGGTGGAATCTGCTTCCCAGTCCTTGACTCAGAGCTGACCTGGGACTTTCCTTGCCCAACAGACTATGGCGGAAGTGGCATTGGACCAGTTTCCAGCCTGGGCCACAAAGGTCTTGTTTGCTTCCATGCTCTCTCAGGACCTCTGCCTCTGCCACATGAATGTGCTAGGCTGAGCTCACTGGAAGAGGAGGAGGTGCCATAGGGAGCAGCATGCTGGGTGCCCAACTGTCCCAGCTGAGGTCCTGACAGCACCCATGCAAAGTCAGCAGGGCCCAGGTCCTGCTACTACAGAGGTAAGAATGAGGCCATCCTGGATCAGCCAGCCCCCAGCCAACCTGCAGACTCAAGATGAAATGAATCCTAATTTGTTTATTTATTTAGAAAGAGGGTTTCACTATGTTGCCCAGACTGGTTTCAAACTCCTGGGCTCAAGAAGTCCTCCTGCCTTGGCCTCCCAAAGTGCCAAGATTGCAGGTATGAGTCACTGCAATGAGCCCAATCTTCATCCTTTTAAACCTCTAAGTTTGGAGACGGGATAGGAGTGGTGGCTCACACTTGTAATCCCAGCACTTTGGAGGCTGAGGTGAGTGGATCACCTGAAGTCAAGCGTGAGAGACCAGACTGGCCAACATGGCAAAACCCCGTCTTGACTGAAAATGCAAAAATTAGCATGGTAGTGTGCACCTGTAGTGCCAGCTAGTCAGGAGGCTGAAGCAGGAGAATCGTTTGAACCTTGGAGTTGGAGGTTGCTGTGCAAGACTCTGTCTCAAAAAAAAAAAGAAAAAAGAAAAGAAAGAAAAAAAGAAAAGAAAAAGTCCAGGCACGGTGACTCACGCCTGTAATCCCAGCACTTTGAGAGGCCGAGGCGGGTGGATCACTTGAGGTCAGGACTTCAAGACCCACCTGACTGACTAACATGGTGAAACCCCGTCTCTACCAAATACAAAAAAATTAGCCAGGTGTGGTGGTGCATCCCAGCTACTTGGAGGCTGAGGCAGGAGAATCCCTTGAACCCAGGAGGCAGAGGTTGCAGTGAGCTGAGATCGTGCCATTATACTCTAGCCTGGGCAACAAGAGAGAAACTCCATCTCAATTAAAAAAAAAAAAAGTGGGGGACAGCTTGTTATGCAGCTAAAGCTAACTGCTATACACACCCTGCCCCCAGCCACTTCTGCAGCCCACTCCTCACCTGCCTACATGTGAAATGGTGATCCTCTTGCTGGGCCGCACCTCGATCCCATTCTTATACCATTTGCCCGTCACTTTCTCATCAGACACCTCACACTTGAACACAGCCTGTTCTGCGGCCTTCACCGTCAGGTCCGCGATGTCCTGCAGGACCTCCAGCTGTTTCTCTGGTTAGGGAACGAAAGACAGGGAGCTGTCACTACTCCAGTTGGTGCACAGACACTTGTGAGCACCCACTGCATGCCAGGCACTGGTCTAGGCACTGGGGATACCAGCCACGGACAACCCAGAAACAACCCACTGGCCTTGGGAAGCTCCCATGCTAGTGGGAGACGGTGAAGAAAGAAACAGAAGAGGGAGCAAGGAGGCCTGAGGGAGACAGGGAGGAATCCACCAGAGGATGAAAAAAAGCCTCCCAGGCAGAGGGACTGGAGCGTGCAAAGGCCCTGAGGTGGCCAGGCACAGTGGTTCACGCCTATAATCCCAGCACGTTGAGGTTTTTATTTATTTTATTTTATTTTTATATATTTTTTGAGACGGAGTTTCACTCTTGTCACCCAGGCTGGAGTGCAATGGCGTGATCTTGGCTCACTGCAACCTCTACCTCCCAGGTTCAAGTGATACTCCTGCCTCAGCCTCCTGAGTAGCTGGGATTACAAGCACACACCACCACGCCCGGATAATTTTGTATTTTTAGTAGAGATGGGGTTTCACCATGTTGGCCAGGCTGGTCTTGACCTCCTGACCTCAGGTGATCCACCCGCCTCGGCCTCCCAAAGTGCTGGGATTACAGGAATGAGCCACCAAGCCCAGCCTGAGCCATCACGCCCGGCCTGATTTTTTTTTACAGAGAGGGGGTCTTGCCGTGTTGCCATGAACTTCTGGATTCAATTTACCCTCCCACCTCAGCCTCACAAAGAGTTGGGATGACAGGGCTGAGCCACCATGCCCAGTCTAAAACATTCTCTTTTCTTATGGCTAGATATGGAAATACCATCATTTGTTTGGCCCATAAATGACTTGTTTTTTATTTTTTATTTTTACAGAATTATAGACTCCCAAGAGCTTGCAAAAATAGCACAGAGTCCTGTGTGCTCTTCACCCAGCCTCCCCTACTGGCGGCGGCGTACATAACGGACTCCAGTATCCAAACCAGGACGTTGACACGTACCAGCACTGTTTCCCGAACTACAGACCTGTTTCTTTTCACCATCTCACTTACATTTTACGAGGCTCACTCTCGCGGGTACTGGGGGGTGGAGGTCAGGGGGCAAGTATAGACACAGAGTGACTAGAGAGGAGACAACTGCACCAGTCCAGGCATGAGGGGAGGAAGACCTGGGCCAGGCGGGGACAGTGACAGGGGGCTTGTGGTTGGATTCAGATTTTTTTTTTTTAGGACGGAGTCTTGCTCTGTCACCCAGGTTGGACTGCAGTGGCACAATCTCAGCTCACTGCAACCTCCAACTCCTGGATTCAAGTGATTCTCCTGCCTCAGCCTCCTGAGTAGCTGGGATTACAGGTATGTGCCACCATCTCCGGCTAATTTTTGTTATTTTTAGTTTTAGTTTTAGTTTTTTTTTGAGACAGAGTCTTGCTCTGTTGCCCAGGCTGGAGTGCAGTGGCACGATCTCAGCTGACTGCAACCTCTGCCTCCTGGATTCAAGCGATTCTCCTGCCTCAGCCTCCCAAGTAGCTGAGATTACAGGTGCACACCACCACACCCAGCTAATTTTTGTATTTTTAATAGAGGTGGGGTTTCACCACGTTGGCCAGGCTGGTCTCTAACTCCCGACCTCAAGTGATCCACTTGCCTTGGTCTCCCAAAATGCTGGGATTACAGGTGTGAGCCACCTCGCCCAGCTTTTTCTTTTCTTTTCTTTTCTTTTTTTTTTTTTTTTGACAGAGTCTTGCTCTGTTGCCCAGGCTGGAGTGCAGTGGCGCAATCTCGGCTCATTGCAACCTCCGCCTCCTGGGTTCAAGCAATTCTCCTGCCTCGGCCTCCCAAGTAGCTGGGACTACAGATGCACGCTGCCACGCTCAGCTAATTTTTTTGTATTTTTAGTAGAGATGGAGTTTCACCACGTTGGCCAGGCTGGTCTCGAACTCCTAAGCTCAAGTGACCCACCTGCCTCGGCCTCCCAAAGTCCTGGGATTACAGGCGTGAGCCACCAAGCTTGGCTGGATTCAAAATTTACTTTGAAGTTGGAGCCACCAGATCTCCCTGGTGGGCTGAACACAGGGTGTGTGGGAAAGAGAGGAGTCAAGAACAACTTCCAGACTGGGGGCCTGAGCAACCTCAAGCTGTGTGGAGAAGCATGCGCAGTACAGCCCCTGCCCCACCTGGAGGCCCCGTACCTTCCACAATCAGCTCGGCCTCACACTGGCCGCCATTGGTTATGACCTGATAATGACCCCCGTCCTCCTGGGTCACATCTGAGTAGATGAGGATGTGACGCTTCCCGTCCTTCTTGAAGCGGTACCGGGCTTTGAAGGAATCCTCCCGAGTCAGTTCCACACCATCTTTCATCCTAGGTGGAATGAGACAGAGAGCGGGATGTGAGGAGACAGCACAGCCCTCGGACTGGGTCGTGGAGAGTCAGTCGGGGGCCCACGCAGAGGGGTCAGAAGGCAGGTCCCCAGAGACAGGAGACATAAAGGGTGGCAGAGGCATCTTGAGTGGCGGAAGGGTCACAGGTCAGGTGAAGGGGAGTGAGAGGGCCAGGCACGGTGGCTCATGCCTGTAATCCCAGCACTTTGGGAGGCAGAGGTGGGTGGATCACTTGAGGTCAGGAGTTTGAGACCAGCCTGGCCAACATGGTGAAACCCCATCTCTAACTAAAAAAACACAAAATTACGGAGGTGTAGTGGCGGGCGCCTGTAATCCCAGCTATTCAGGAGGCTAAGGCAGGAGAACTGCTTGAAACCAGGAGGTGGAGGTTGCAGTGAGCCAAGATCACGCCATTGCACTCCAGCCTGGGTGACAGAGTAAGACTCTGTCTCAACAACAACAACAACAAAAAGGGCAGCGGGGAGAGAGAGGAGGAGTTCACAGGCCACACACAGTTAATTGCCTCAAGGTATTGGCTGGAAGTCAGGGGACCCAAAAAGATGCCACGGGCAGAGGTCAGCACAGAGGAAGCCCTAGGGTCTCGGAGAAACATCACACGTTGAGGCCTCTGCCAATGGTTTTCCCTGTCCAGGGCACTCTCCCCTTCTCTCTTCACTTATATCTCCGCATCATTCAGTTCTCAGCTCAATTGTCATCTCCAGGAAGCCTTCCCTGACCTCCTGAATCCCTTCCTCCTGGGAAGCTGTTACAGAATCCATTACTGCTCCTTTCAAACCAGTCTCAAAATGGAACTTTTATATGTATGTATGTGACGACTTGATTAATGCCTATCTCTGTCTCCTAAGCACACACACACACACACACACATCACCACCACTATCACCAAATTAGCAGATTATAAATGCCATGAAGGCAGGTACCATGTTGACATTTTTTTCTCCCCATATATCTGATATGTAGAAGAGTACCACCACACAACAGGTGCTCGATAAATATTGGTTGGGTTGGTGAATAGGTACATAGATGGATGAATGGATGGATGGGTAGATGGTGGGTAAGTATGCAGGTGAGTGACTGAGTGAGTGAGTGGATGGATAGATCTCTGGATTGATAGGTCGATGGATGACTAGATGGCAACCTAAATGGAAGAGTGGATATATGAATGAGTAGATAGATGAATGGGTCAATGGGATGGATGGATGGATGGATGGATGGATGGATGGATGGTTGGTTAAGTAGATGGATGGATGGTTAAGTGGATAGATAGATGGATGGATAGATGAGTGGATGGATGGATGGATGAGTGGATGGATGGTTAGGTAGATGGTTGGATGGTTAAGTGGGTGGATGGATGGATGGATGGATGGATGGTTAAGTAGATGGATGGATGGTTAAGTGGGTAGATGGATGGATGGATGGATAAGTGGATGGATGGGTGGATGAATGGATGGATGGTTAAGTAAATGGATGAATGGATGGACGGACGGATGGATGGATGGATGGAGTAGGTGGATGAGTGGATACATGGATAGATGGACCAAGGGACAGATGATTGGTCAGATGAATCAATATTTAATGGAACAGTGGAGATCAGGAAAAGGATCCTGAAGAGGATAGGATGGGTAGAGGTCAGAAATTCTAGAAACAATTTTAGGTGAAGGTAAGGATTTATAGAGAAAAGCTGAGATCTCCTGGGGGTGACTACTGAGTAAAGGTCAGAAATCTCCAAGAGAAGTCGCAAGAGGTCCCATAAAGATCAGGGCAGAGGCAAAGAAGCTTTGTGCACCTGTATGGAGATCAGGGATCAAGGGTCACTTACCACATCACCTGGGCACCCTCTTCTGACACCTCCACTGCCATTTCCACCCGGTCACCCACAAACACCTGCTGGTCCTCGAGAGGTGTGACAATCAGGACTGCAGGTTCTGTGGGGCAGGGGGACAGGAGGTCAGTCATTTCAGGACCCCCTCCAGAGTTCCAGTCCCTCTCCAGGCTCAGGCCTGAATCCAGCCTCACCTTTGACGAAGAGCTCAGTGAAGCACTTCTCATCCTTCACAGCTACTTCATAGGCAGCGTCATCCGCCAACGTGCACTTGTTGATGGTGAGGATTCGCTTCTTACCAACGTTCTCAAACACGTACCTGATGCGAAAGTCTCACCTCAAACCAGGGCATGTAGCATCCACCTAGCCCTGGTAGCTCTGCTCACTTGTTCTCAAGGCAAGTCTCTCTCTCTCTCTCAGAACCAAATTGTGTGGAAAGGGATTGAGAGCCCAGTTTCAATTATTTATTTATTTATTTTTTATTTTTGAGACAGGGTCTCACTCTGTCACCCAGGCTAGTGTGTAGTGGTGCGATCACAGCTCACTGCAACCTAGACTTCCTGGGTCCGAGCGATCCTCCCACCTCAGCCCCTGAGTATCTGGGATCACAGGTACACACCACCATACCCAGCAAATTTTTTTTCTCGTTTCTTGGTATCTTCTAATTTTTAAATGTTTTTGTAGAGATGGAATGTTGTCCAGGCTAGCCATTCCTATTATTTGAATAACCATGGCGGGACCGGTCATGGTGGCTCACACCTGTAATCCTAACATTTTTCAGAGTCTGAGGTGCGCAGATTGCTTGAAGAGTTCAAGACCAGCCTGGGCAACATGGTAAAACCTCATCTCTACCAAAAATACACCCCAAAAAATCAGTCAGATGTGTTGGGGTGCTCCTGTCATCCCAAGCTACTTGGGAGGCTGAGGCAGGAGAATCTCTTGAACCTGGGAGGCAAAGGTTGCAGTGAACTGAGATCATGCCATTATACTCCAGCCTGGGCAACAAAAGCGAAACTCCGTCTCACAACAAAATTAATTAACTAATTAATTTAAAAAAGGTTGTCTTGTGATGTGTTTGTTGTTGTTGTTGTTGTTGTTGAAACAGGGTCTCACTCTGCCACCCAGGCTGGAGTGCAGTGGTGAGATCTCAGCTCACTGCAACCTCTGCCTCCTGGGTTCAAGCGATCCTCCTGCCTCAGCCTCCTAAGTAGCTGGGACTACAGGCGCCCGCCACCATGCCCGGCTAATTTTTGTATTTTTAGTAGAGATGGAGTTTCACCATGTCGCCCAGGCTGATCTCGAACTCCTGGGCTCAAGCCATCCGCCCGCCTCAGCCTCCCAAATTGCTGGAATTATACATGTGAGTCACTGCATTCAGCTATTATAAATATATGTTTGAGTGACTGCAGAGTGTCTTAGCATGAAACTACATTTTGGTTGTTTTCCATTCTTTTCTATGATAGCAAATGCCTCAGCGAACATCCTTGTGGCTAAATATGCACAGTCATGATAACTCCTCACAATGCATACCTAGGATTGCACATCCTGAAGACTTTTTAATACATTACCCTTAGGGAGACTCGGCAAATTACATTCCCACTAGCAACATTTGTGCTATTCTTCTCCAGCACTGGGTTTTAGAATTTCGCAAGGTTTTGCCCATTTGGAGAGCAGAAACACTGTTGTTAAATTTTTTCTTTTTCTTTTTTTTTTTTTTGACAGGGTCTCGCTTTGTTGCCCAGGCTGGAGTGCAGTGGTGCCATCATAGCTCACTGCAGCCTCAGCCTCCCAAGCTTGGGCAGTCCTCCTGCCTTAGCCCCTCAAACAGCCTGGACTACAGACATGTGCCACTGTGCCTGGCTAATTTTATATATTTTTTGTAGATATGTGGTTTCATTATGTTAGCCAGGCTGGTCTTGAACTCCACTCCTGGACTCAAGCAGTCCTCCCACATCAGCTTCCCAGAGTGCTGGGATTACAGGCGTGAGCCACTGCGCCTGGCCTGTACTTTTCATATAGAGGTGAGTGTGTCCTTTCTAGTTAAGAGTGATGGGCCTTGTCTCCGGGCATTCTCTCTGGACTGGGATCTCCCCGGTACAGGGACTGCCCACCCCACACATACTTGCTGCTTGGTTTGATCTCCTGGCCATTCTTGAACCACTTGAGGGGCAGGTCTGGGTCGCTGATCTCTACCATCAACTTGATCTTGTTGCCTCTGTCCACTTGGTAGGCTGGATCCAGCTTCTTTGTGAATGCTGGAGATTGAGGCATGCAGAGGGGATGGAGGCACGTGGTCCTCCCGTGGTCATCCCCTGAGGCTCCACATCTCCCTCCCCAGGCCACAGGCTCTCCAAAGTCAAAGCGAGGAAGTCAGGAGGCCTTCTATGAACTTAGAGATCCTTGAGAACTCCTCTGGTGGTGATGCAGGGCAGGGGACCCCAAAGTGGGGCTTAGCCTGCAAGGGTTCTTGGCTTCACCCAGGAAAGAAGTCAAGGGCAAGCCAGTGGTAGGTAGAAGAAAACAGGTTATTTATTTATTTATTTAGACAGAGTCTCACTCTGTTCCCCAGACTGGAGTGCCATGGTGTAATCTCAGCTCACTGCAACCTCTGCCTCCCTGGTTTAAGCGATTCTCCTGCCTCAGCCTCCCAAGTTGCTGGGATTACAGGCATGTGCCACCATGCCCGGCTGATTTTTGTATTTTCAGTAGAGACGGGGTTTCACCATGTTGGCCAGGCTGGTCTCAAACTCCGGACCTCAGGTGATCTGCCCTCCTCGGCCTCCCAAAGTGCTGGGATTACAGGCGTGAGCCACCGTGCCCGGCCTGAAAACAGCTTTATTGAAGTGGCAGTGTTACAGGCCCCCTGACTGCTCCTGCGGAACAGGGCTACCCCAGAGACAGAGAGCAACGGCTCAGGGCAGACCTGCAGTCAGATTGATACCCGCTTTTAATTACTTATAGATTAAGGAGCGGGTTATATGGAAATTGCTAGGAAAAGGATGGTAACCTTTGGGTGGTCTGGTCGTTACCAAGGAAAGGAGCAGTAACTCCTGGCCATTGCCATGGCCATGGTAAAGGGACATGGCACATTGGTGGGCGTGTCTTATGGAAAACTGCTTCCACCCTGTCCCTGTTTTAGCTAGTCCTCAATTTGGTCCAGTGTCCAAGGCCCACTGCTAGAGTTGGGTCTTGCCTCCTACCTCATTGGGACCCCTTGAAAACATAGGTCCAGGGTCTAATCATCCGATACCCACGAGGCTAGGGGTTCCTGCGTGCAGGGCCCAGCTCCCCCCGGACCAGGGCTGACCTGCACTCTTCTTGACCTCGACCTTGGCCTTCTTCAGCCGCTTCAGCATGCCCCGGAGGTCGGTGATGCCATACTGGAAGGCGATTTTCTCGTACTCGCTCTTCTTTGCCCCTTTCAGGAGCTCCCAGATCTCCGGGGGGATGCCTAAGTCATCGTCATCTTTCTTTTTCTTCTTCTTCTCTTCCTCCACCACCTCCCTGGGGTTGGGGGAACGGACAGGGGCCATCAGGGAGTGAGGAGGGAGGATATCCCTCTGCCTTCTTCACTCATTGGCTCTGAGACTCACCCAAGCCACCTTCCCTTTAGGGGCCTTATTGTTTCCCGCCTGGTCCATTGCCCCAGCCGCTTCCTGGGGTCTCCTGGCCTCTTCCCAGCACGGTCCCCACTGGGTTTTTTTTTTTTTTTTTTTTAATTTTTTTGAGACCGAGTCTCACTCTGTCGCCCAGGCTGGAGTGCAGTGGTGTGATCTCGGCTCACTGCAACCTCCACCTCGGCTCACCGCAAGTTCAAGCGATTCTCCTGCCTCAGCCTCCTGAGCAGCTGGGATTACAGGCGCACGCCACCACTCCCGGCTAATTTGTGTATTTTTAGTAGAGACAGGGTTTCGCCATGTTGGACAGGCTGGTCTCGAACTCCCGACCTTAAGTGATCTGCCCGCCTCGGCCTCCCAAAGTGCTGGGATTACAGGCGTGAGCCACTGTGCCCGGCCTGCGGGGTATGTCTTTACATTTATGTATTTATTTATTTTATTTCCATAGGTTTTTGGGAAACAGGTGGTGTTTGGTTACATGAGTAAGCTGTTTAGTAGTGATGTGTGAGATTTCGGTGTACGTATCACCCAAGCAGTACACATTGTACCCTATTTACCCTCTTTAATCCTGTGGGGTATTTCTGACACCCACATCAGTGGCTCTCCCTTTCATGTTCAGAACTGTCCCGTGGCTCCCCACTGCCTTCAGGAGGAAGCCCCAGCCCTCCGCCTGGAAGTCACGCCCCAGCTACTTCCATCACCACTCACAAAGCCACCTGAACCAAGCTGCTTGTCTCCTGCTGAACACTTCAGGCTCTCTCTTGCCTCCCAGCCTTTGCACAAAATGTTTCCCTACCTTGATGACGTCTCCCCACCTTCTCTTCCTCCTGGACTCCTCTTCATCCTACAAGACCTAGCACCAAAGTTCCCTTCTCCCTGAGGCATTCCCTGTCCTCCAAGGCAGTGAGTTGCTCGTGCTCTGGGCTCTCACAGGCCCCGGTGGGACCCTCTCTAAAATCACACCAAATAGTCTCAGTCTGTGTCCATGTCTGTTAGACCAGACCCATTTCCCAAGGCAATGAGTGATCTCACATCAGGGACCTGGTCAAACTGTTCTCTCTTCCTGGATCTCAGCCCAGGACCTAGTAGACGGGAGGCCTCAGAAGACGGATGATGGGTGAGAGAGTGACTGAATGCATGGATGGAGCCTGGGAGGGAAGGAAGGAAGGGAAAGGAACAAAGAGAGGATAGATGTGGAGGTGAATGTGGGGACATGAATATTTGAATTGATGTAGAGAATGGTGAGTAAGTGGGCTGATAAGTAGGTGGGTGGGTCAATGGAAGGGTGGGTGGGAGGACACGCAAATGGGTTGGGGGAAGACAGGTGGGTGAGTGGATGGACTGATGGGTTGATGAGAACTGACTGCACAGTTGGGTGAATATGTTGATGGGAAGTGGCCAACGACGCGGCTGGCTGGCTGGAGATATAATTGATCAGCAAATGGAATTGTCAGGGATTTGGTTATGGGGATTGACGGGCAAGTGAAGATGGATAAGTGGGCCAGCAGATAATGAGTATAAGATTGCCAATATTTGGCCGGGCATGGTGGCTCAAGCCTGTAATCCCAGCACTTTGGGAGGCCGAGAAGGGCGGATCACAAGGTCAAGAGATCGAGACCATCCTGGCTAACACAGTGAAACCCCGTCTCTACTAAAAAATACAAAAAACTAGCCGGGTGAGGTGGCGGGCGCCTGTAGTCCCAGCTACTCGGGAGGCTGAGGCAGGAGAATGGCATAAACCCGGGAGGCGGAGCTTGCAGTGAGCTGAGATCCGGCCACCGCACTCCAGCCCGGGCGACAGAGCGAGACTCGGTTTCAAAAAAAAAAAAAAAAAAAAGATTGCCAATATTTAATTTTTTGTTTGTTTTTGAAACAGGGTCTCACTCTGTTGCCTAGACTGGAGTGTAGTGGCGCCATCATGACTCACTGCAGCCTTGATCTCCTGGGCTCAAACCATCCTCCTACCCCAGCCTCCTAAGTAGTTAGGACCACAAGCACATGCCACCATGCCCTGCTAAGTTTTCTTCCTTTTTTTTTTTTTTGTAAAGTCAGGGTCTCCCTATGTGGCCCAGGCTGGTCTTGCACTCCTGGGCTCAAGTAATCTTTCCACACTGGTCTTCCAAAGTGCTGGGATTATAGGCGTGAGCCACTGCATCCAGACTTTCAATCATTTTTACCTACAGAACATCAATTTCACATAGTTCAATCTAACACAAGGCTATCTGTGTGGATGGGTGTGTCAACTGCCCACCTCTTCATTGGTGAACTCAGACACGTATTCATGACCCCATCCATTCATCCTCCACCCACTCCATCCATCCATCCACTTCCCCACCTACTGAGGCACCCATCCTCCCACCTCTCCACCACCCATTCATCCGTACCATCCACCCACCTTCCCACCTGTCTATCTGCACCTGCATCTCCCAACCAAATCCAACATCCCATTCACTTGTTACTCATCCACCTACCCGTGTAGCCAGGTTGACTGTAATGGCAGATGGGCAGGTAAACAGGTGGGAAGATGGTGGTTAATGGAAGGATATGTGGGTAGATGGATTGGCAACTGGGCAGGTAGGTGGATAGATGCATTAGTAGATGGATAAATAGGCAACTGGTTGGATGGATGGGTGAGTGGATGGATTGGTGGGTGGAAAGTGGATGGATGGAAGGATGGATGGATGGGAGGGTGAGTAGGTGGAGGAGTAGGTGAACTAGAGCCTGAGTGAGCAGGAGAGTGGGTGTGAGAATAGTGGATTAAAGGGTGGGGAGGTGAGTGAACTCGTGGCAGATGGTTGGCTGGGTGGGGGTGTGGGTAGGGGTCTGGGTGAATGGATAGATGGGTGAATGAACAGGCAGCCTGATGGGTTGGTGTGTTACATAGTGGGTGAGCAGGGAGTGAACAGATGGAGGTGGTAGAGGGATAAGAAGTGGGTCCAGGAGGAAGCAACGGGCCATGGAGCTTCACCCACCACCTCCTCCCCTTGAGCCCCATCTCCCCTCTCTGTGCCAGCTCTGGGGCTCACCTCTTCTTCAACAGGCCGCTGAAATCCAGCTCACCTGCAGTATCCGACTTCCCTTCACCCCTGTGGCCATTGAGAGGGGTGTGAGTATTGACCCTTCAGATTCACCCCTTGCCTTCCCCAGTCCTCCCTTTTTTCCCTCCCAAGGGAGAGCCTCCCATGGTCCTTGGGACCCTGGTAAGGGCCTGGGGTCACTTACATACGCTTGAAGCTTTCTAGACTCTGCCCAGAGGCATCCTGACGGGGTGCTGGGGAGAGGTGATAAGAGAAGGGAAGGTGAGTTGGAGGCCAGGGTGGATCTAAGACTGAGAGCCCCTCTCCAGGCCTGCACAACCTCTTCCAGGCCCCCTTTTCTCCATCTCTTGGACCAGCACACCCTCACTGAGGCCTGGGCATCCTCTAGTTCTAGACCAGCTCATACTCATTTTCCCGGCTGCCCAGCTCCACCCTCTCTCAGCAGCCTATACCCCCGCACCTGGGCCAGCTTGTCTTTCTCCCTAGGCCTGGACAATCTCATTTCCTGTGCATCCCACATTTAAGCCCTCACACATTCTGGGCTGCAGACCCCCAGAGCCCATATACCCTCAGGGGGCCATATATGTGCCCTCAAATCCGTGTAACTTCCTGTTAATCCTGTACACCCTCACCCTAAACCTATATGCCCTTATTCTCTAAATCTGGACACTCTCTAAACCTGGACACCCTCCTCACTTCCCAAGTCTTTATGCCTACTTTCTTGAACGTGGAATGTGCGTAACTCACCTCCTAAGCCTTTGCATGTGCATCCCAAGACCCTGAACATTTTCATTTTTTTTTTTTTTTGAGACCGAGTCTCGCTCTGTCGCCTGGGCTGGAGTGCAGTGGCTGGATCTCAGCTCACTGCAAGCTCCGCCTCCCGGGTTTACACCATTCTCCTGCCTCAACCTCCCGAGTAGCTGGGACTACAGGCACCTGCCACCTCACCCAGCTAGTTTTTTGTATTTTTTAGTAGAGACGGGGTTTCACCGTGTTAGCCAGGATGGTCTCGATCTCCTGACCTCGTGATCCGCCCGTCTCGGCCTCCCAAAGTGCTGGGATTACAGGCTTGAGCCACTGCGCCCGGCCAACCCTGAACACTTTCAACCCCCAAATCCAGACCTCCTCCCATGCTAAGTCTCCCTGAGTTTGAATACTCTGACCCCAGAATCTGCACTCCCTCCTCCAAAAATCTGTGCCCACCTCATGCCCATGCCTATGCACTCTCCCAACACCCGGCTGGTACGTCTGTCCCCCACCCCCCAGGCACAGAACCCTTTGCTCCCTCACCCCCCACCAGCGTACCCTCCACGTCGATGTTGAAGCCACAGCTGTCGCAGGTGTCCTTGGCTTTGACCTCAAGGCGGTAATCCCCACGATCCCCCAGTACCACCTTCCCGATGTGCAGCTCCACGGTGTACACCTGGGTCCAGGCCGGGGGTGTGGGTGCACGGGACCACCCTCTAGAGCCACCCCATATTTTAGAGTCCACTCATAGCTCTATCTCCAAGTCCTCACCCCCACCCCACAGGGGGCCAGTGGAGACAGAGAGGGGGCTCAGCATCTGATGGCCAGCTCTGTCTCCTCACATCTGACCCATCGGGACTTCTGGGGCCCATGTCCCTGGCCCTCTCAGGCCTTGCCAGGAATGTACATGACCAAGCCCAGATACACCTCCACCCAACCCCAGGCATCCTCCCCTCTGCCTCACACAACCTCTCCCCAGCAGCCCTGCACAGCCTCCATCCTCAGAGGGCCCACTCTCCATCCCGGCTCCAGGCTGCACAGCCTCCATCCTCAGAGGGCCCACTCTCCATCCCAGCTCCAGGCTGCACAACCTCCATCCTCAGAGGGCCCACTCTCCATCCTGGCTCCAGGCTGCACAGCCTCCATCCTCAGAGGGCCCACTCTCCATCCCGGCTCCAGGCCCACAGCCATGCCTCAGGCAACAGCATTTCTGAGGAGCACGTCCTGCACAAGCTCCACTCCCCCCGCCGGCCCTCTGGCCCACGGGGTCCTCACGTTGCTGGCGGAGTCATGGGACTCCTTGAAGGAGAAGCGGGTGCCACTCTTGCTGCCCAGCTCCAGCCACTTCCCCTTGAACCACTTGATGGTCGGTTTGTCCGGAAGCTCCTTCCCGTTCACCTTGGCCACGATCACTGTGTCCTTCCCTACACGGGGTGAGTAACAGCGGGGAGTGGAAGGAGGCCCAGGAAGGAAACTAAGGCTCTCCAGAGCCCTGGCTCCTCCTCCCTCAGACCCAGGAGTCCAGATCCCCAGCCCCTCCTCCCTCAGACCCAGGAATCCAGGCCCCCAGCCCCTCCTCCCTCAGACCCAGGAGTCCAGGCCCCCGGCCCCTCCTCCCTCAGACCCAGGCGTCCAGGCCCCCGGCCCCTCCTCCCTCAGACCCAGGCGTCCAGGCCCCCGGCCCCTCCTCCCTCAGACCCAGGCGTCCAGGCCCCCGGCCCCTCCTCCCTCAGACCCAGGCGTCCAGGCCCCCGGCCCCTCCTCCCTCAGACCCAGGCGTCCAGGCCCCCGGCCCCTCCTACCCCGGGTTCGCCTCACCAGTCTCCACTGATACAGAGTCCGGCTTCTTCAGGAAAATGCCAGTAGGCTCCTCTACAGTCGGGGACTGGTCCTCGGGTGGGGCTTCTGCTCAGGGGACAGGATTAGGATGAGGAGGTCTGAGGGTCTGAGATGGGCTGAGGAGGGGACAATGGGCCGCTTTGGGGAAAGGACTTAGAGACAGTGAGGGACCCTCTGCTCAGAAACCAAACATCATGGGGATTAAATGACTTTTCCTGACCTGGGAAAGGCCACCTGTCACCCTCATGGCTGTGTGACCTTGGCCAGGCTCCCCCACCCCATTGGGCCTCGGTTTCCTCATCTGTGGACTGGAGGGGTGGGAGAGGTTTAGAGAGACTGGGGCGGAACTTGGTGATCAGTCAGTCAGTTGACCGGAACTGATGCCAGCCGAGGGGCTGGGCTCTGCCTGGGGGTGCCAGGGAGCCCCAGGAGGGCTAGGAGCATGGGAGGCGTGGGTCAGCCCTGGGGCTGTGTGGGGACAGATTCAGGGACAGAGGCTAGGGGAAGGCCGGGGGAGGTGTAGAGGGGAGGACGGAGATGAGAAGCCAGGTCGGCTGAGCCCGAGGGAACACCTCCTCACCTTTGGGGGCCTCTGCAGGAGCCTCCTTAGGGGGAGTCCCCTTGGGGGCTTCTTTGGGGGCATCTTTGCCCTTGGGGGCTTTTTTGGCCGCTGTAAGGTAGGGGACAGTCATAGTTGAGCATGCGGTCAGCACACTCCTCCCTCAGACCCAGGAGTCCAGGCCCCCGGCCCCTCCTCCTCCCTCAGACCCAGGAGTCCAGGCCCCCGGCCTCTCCTCCTCCCTCAGACCCACAAGTCCAGGCCCCCACCTTAGGTATAAATTTATCTCAGATCTGAGAGTCTGTGGGATCGGGTTTCCCTTGCCCCCAGCAGGCCCTGCCCCATCCGCCCAGGCCACCAGCCCCTGACCTTTTGGGTCCGAGGGTATAATTAGCTCTCCCTCTGGGCTGGAAACTGGACACCTGGTGCTGACCGCAGCATCCTTCCCCTGCCCTGCCTGCTGTTCCTTGCTGGCTGGGTCTGCAGCTACAGTAGGGTCCGGACCCACCCCACAACCTGCTTGGCCTGAGGCCAGCGGACCAGACATCCCAGGAGGGGGTCCACCCAGTGGTGCATGATTCCTGCGGTGAGTTCCTCATAAAGAGAAAGCCTCATCTCCATAGAAAGTGCTCCCCAGTCCCATTCAAAGAAGGTCCCCAAACCCCACAGAAAGGACCCCATTCCCTATATGAAGAAGCCTCGCTAATTCCTACACAGGGAAGCCTCAGTGCCCACAGAAATGAGGCTCCCCCATCCTTAATACAGATACTTACCCTGTGACTCCATGCAGATGGGAACCACTAATCTTTATATCCACAATCACCCCATATCCTACAGAGAGGGTCCCTTGGAATCTATTTTTTGTTTTTGTTTTTTCCCAGCAGGGTCTCGCTCTGTCTCCCAGGCTGGAGTGCAGTGGCAAGATCTGGGCTCACTGCAACCTCCGCCTCCCAGGCTCAAGTGATCCTCTTGCCTCAGACTCCCAAGTAGCTGGGACTACAGGCGCATATCCACAAGCCCAGCTAAGTTAGTATTTTTTGTAGCGATGGGGTTTTGCCATATTGGCCAGAGTGGCCTTAAACTCCTGGGCTCAGGCGATCCACCCACCTTGGCCTCCCAAGGTGCTGGGACTACAGGTGTGAGCTGCTGCACCAGGCCATTTTTGTTGTTGTTGTTGTTGCTTGTTTTTTAGAGACAGGGTCTCAGTCTGTCACCCAGGCTGGAGTGCAGTGGTTATGATTACAGCTCACTGCAGTCTCAAGTGCCCAGGCTCAAACGATCCTCCCACCTCAGCCTCCCAAGTATCTGGGACTACAGGCATGCACCACCACACCTGGCTAACTTTTAATTTTTTGTAGAGACAAGGTCTCGCCATGTTGCCCGGGCTGGTCTTGAATTCCTGGCCTCAAGCAATCCTCCTACCTTGGCATTCCAAAGCACTGGGATGACAGGCGTGAGCCACTGCACCTGGCTCCCTCTGAGTCTTCACTCAGAGAAGTGGCCCAGACCCTGCCCAGAGGATGCCATCCCCGGATGTGGAGAATCCAATCACATGCGAAGACCTCCCAGTCTGGCCGGGCGCGAGGGCTCATGCCTGTCATCCAAGCACTTGGGGAGGCTGAGGCGGGTGGATCACCCGAGGTTAGGAGTTTGAGACCAGCCTGGCCAACATGGCGAAACCCGTCTCTACTAAAAATACAAAAATAGCCAGACATAATGGCGCATGCCTGTAATCCTAGCTACCTGAGGCAGGAGAATTGCTTGAACCCAGGAGGCAGAGGTTGCAGTGAGCCGAGATTGCACCACTGCAGTCCGGCCTGGGTGACAGAGCGAGACTCCATCTCAAAAAAAATAAAAAACCCAGTCTACACACACAGGACCCCTAGCTCCATCGAGCAAAAGGAACCCAATTTACAACCAGAGAATCCCCATCTCCACCAGAGATGCCCCCCAATCACTTATAGAAAAAGAAACCCCCTCCCTGCTGAGTGAAGGGAATCCCTTACCCCAACAGATATGAGACCGACCCCATCTCATACAAGGAAGGAAACTCCTGTCACAAACGAAAGGGGACCTTCTTCCCCATGCAGAATCGAGACCCTCGCCCTAAACCAATGTGGCAACCCCCATCCCGCACAGCAAAGGGAGCCTCCTCCTCACACAGCGAAGGCTCCTCCTTCTCCCAACCCTACAAAGAGAGGGGCCCCAAATCCCCATTCAGAAAAGGACAGCCCCATCCTCACAGGGAGGGGGTCCTGGCACCACCTGGTTTTGCCTCAGGCATGTCGGGGGACCTCCTCCCGCTCCTCTGACCGCAGCCGCGTCCCGCTAGGCCCTAGGGAGGACAGGTGGGCCCCTGAGGGGAGCCTTTTAATGAGTCCTGAGACTCCCAGAAGGCTCCGGGAGGCATCAGACCATAGGGCCGCCCCACATTCCGCCCGCATGTTCTAAAGGGCGAGAAATAACAGCTGGACCTAGGGAGATGGCTGAGAGCCAGGTCCCCAGGGAGGAGGGGCTGGGGCTCGGACACCTGGGTCTGAGGAAGGAGGGGCTGGGGCTCGGACACCTGGGTCTGAGGGAGGAGGGGCCTGGAGTTCGGACTCCAGGATCTCAGGGAGGAGGGGACTGGGTGCT
Source organism: Trachypithecus francoisi (assembly GCF_009764315.1). Classification (NCBI taxonomy): domain Eukaryota; kingdom Metazoa; phylum Chordata; class Mammalia; order Primates; family Cercopithecidae; genus Trachypithecus; species Trachypithecus francoisi. Next base: position 5,776,037 of record NW_022681457.1, on the reverse strand, counting down.
TGGACCCCTGAGTCTGGGAGCAGAAGCAGCTGGGGTCCCAGATTCTCGGGTTCCCTAGAAAGGATAAGCGCCTGGACGCCTGGGTCCCGGGAGGAGGAAGACGAAGAGACTAAGGGTCTCAAGGGGGCAAGGGCTGCGGGCCAGAGCTCTGGCATGAAGCAGGCGGGGGAGGGACAGGGTCTAGGAAGCCATTCTTAGCATCTGCAAGTCAGGAGTTTTCGGGAAACCGGAGCCGGGAGGGAGGGTCCGGTTTCCCAGCCTAGGCAGGACGGCGGCGGGGGGAGGAGGTCCCTGCGCCTCCGGGGAGGGCGCCGGGGCTCTGGGACTCCGGAGTTTCGCGCCCCGGGCGTGGGCAAACCAGAAGAGCTGGGGCCCCGGCCATCTGGGACCCCGAACTGGCCGCCGCCCCTCCTGGGACCGCTCCGCGCGACTCTTCCCGGAGCGCGCACTGCGGGCACCGGACGCGGGTAGGGGGTGGGCGTCCCCGGCGGGGGCGGGTGGGAGGCTGGGAAGGCCCTGGAGGGCTGCCCGGACGTTGGCGCCCTTCCCGGCAAGGGGACCTGTGACTTTCTGAATGGGGTAGCTCTGGACGCGGCGGGGAGCCGAGGGGGCGGAGCCTGGGGAGGGGCGGGGCTTGGGGACGCCAGGTGTTGTGGGGAGGAAGGAGGGAAAGGGTGTTGGGGAGTTAGGGTGAAGGCGGGGGACTGCCTGGCTAGTAACGCGGCGTGAGGGACCCGGTGTGAGGAAAAACAAGTCCCTCACCTTTTTCTTCCTGTTCATCTTCCCCCTCCTCCTTTTCCAAAACCCCCTACGAGCCGGAAACTTCTCCGCCTCCAGGGAGGGTCCAGCCAATCCGACGTCAGCCCCTTGTGATGTCACGGGTTGCCAGGCAGACTGCCACTGCGCTCCCGAGAGCCCCGCTAAGTTGGGGAGGGGCCCAGGCCTGCAGTGCCGCGGCCACCTGAAGCCTCGCACCCCTCGCCGCCAGCCCGAAGACTCAATTCAGAGGGAAGGGGACACAGACCCAGACGGAAGGGGAAGCGAGGAGGTGGAGAACTTCAATTGGCAGGAAGGCAGGAAGACATAAAACAAATGGAACCCCCTGTGCCTGCACGTCAAGCCTCTTATTTCTCGGCATTCAAGGTTCAGACAGGTTTTGCTGTATAGTCTTTTTGTGATTTGTTTCTGAGACAGGGTCTCGCCCAGTCTGGAGTGCGGGGGCACGATCACGGCTCACTGCAGCCTCAACTTCCTGTGCTCAAGTGACCCTCCCACCTCAGTAGTTCCGAGTAGCTGGAACTACAGGCATACACCAACACACCCCGCTAATTTTTTAATTTTTTTGTAGACGGGTAGGGAGGGGTCTCACTATCTTGCTCAGGCTGGTTTTGAACTCCTGGACTCAAGCGATCCTCCTGCCTCGGCCCCCCAAAGTGTTGGGATTTCAGAGCCAATGACCAGCATATAATTGTCTCTTTGAACTCCTCTCTCATCATCACCCGTGATGTCACGGTGTCTCTGAGAGCCAGCGGCCCCAGTGGAGGGGCAGGATTGCAGTACCTAACAAAAGGCCCAGGAGGTTTGTCTACTTCGATGTGTCTTATTTTATTCCACACTTAGGGTGACAATGACAGCTCTTGTAAAAAGTACCTTCTTCGTTTCAGGGGCCCTGGGAAGGACGTTTTACCTGCCCTTCCCCCTCCTCCTCCCCACTCATTCTCTTGAGGGCTGGTCCCAGCCTGGGCTCTGCCACCAGCTGCTGTGTGCCTCCACACGGACTTCTCGTGTCTCTGGGTCATCGGTATTCCTTCCTCCTCCTCCCCTGGGAGTGGGGTGGATTTCAGGCAGTGTCAAAGGCTCAATAGGGGCTGCAACAGCTTTTTTTTTTTTTTTTTTTTTGAGACAGAGTTTCACTCTTGTCGCCCAGGCTGGATTTCAGGGCACGAACTCAGCTCACTGCAACCTCTGCCTCCCAGGTTCTAAGCGATTCTCCTGCCTCAGCCTCCCAGGTAGCTGGGAGTACAGCCACGCGCCACCACGCCCAGCTAATTTTGTATTTTTAGTAGAGACAGGGTTTCACCATGTTGGTCAGCCTGGTCTTGAACTCCTGACCTCAGGTGATCCACCTGCATCGGCCTCCCAAAGTGCTGGGATTACAAGTGTGAGCCACCGTACTGGGCCAGAAAGGCTTTTTGAGATCTTCCTCCTCTTTCTCTCTGTTTTTCACAGAAGGCACAAACTAAGGTTGGGAAGCAGCAAGTCATTCACCCTAGATCCACCTGTCCACCCGGGCTCCAGGACCTCTGGCCTCTTGGCCCTCAGCCTTTGACACTCCCTGGGGGTCACAACCAGTGCTCCATAGTCCACCCAGGCTTCAGTTCCAGCTGGGTTTATACAGTGATCTAAAGCAAACAGGCTTCAGAAGCTGCTGGGGTAAGATAGCCAGGGATGGCAGCGACTGGGGCAGACTGGAGAACAAATATCCCATTAGGAAAGGCTACTGTCCTCCTGTTCCAGCTCCCCGCCAACCCTCCAAAAACTGGCCCACTCTCTCCAGATCGTCCAAAGTTTTAAGTGAAGGTAGAAATCTGGGTTATGCAAAGTCTCCCTATTTTGAATGGTCTGCTGTTTTTTTATTGTTGTTGTTTTCAGATGGAGTCTCACTCTGTGGCCCAGGCTGGAGTGCAGTGGCGCAATCTAGGCTTACTGCAACCTCTGCCTCCTGGGTTCAAGTGATTCTTCTGCCTCAGCCTCCAGAGTAGCTGGGACTACAGGCACGCGCCACCACGCCCAGCTAATTTTTGTATTTTTAGTAGAGACAGGGTTTTCACTATGTTGGCCAGGATGGTCTTGGTCTCTCAACCTCGTGATCCGCCCACCTCAGCCTCCCAAAGTACTGGGATTACAGGCATGAGCCACCGTGCCTCGCCTTGTTTTTTGTTTTTAAGACAGTGTCTCGCTCTGTCGCCCAGGCTGGAGTGCAGTGGCACGATTACAGCTCACCACAGCCTCGACTTCCTGGGTTCAAGAGATCCTCCCACCTCAGCCTCCTGAGCAGTTGGGACCACAGGTATGCACCCCCATGCCTGACTAATTTTTTTTTTTTTTTATGTTTTGTAGAGATGAGGTCTCATTATGTTGCCCAGGCTGGTCTTGAACATCTGGGTTCAAGCCATCCCCCTGCCTCACCTCCCAAAGTCCTGGGATTACAGGTGTGAGCCACTGCCCAGCTGATGGTCTGCTTTAATGTGGATCCCTCACACCTCCACCGCCAAATGCTACTTTGAACTAAAGAGACCATCACCAGGGACCAGGGCCTGGGTTGGGGGACAGGGGGTGACCACCTTGAGACCTCTGGTTAGAAATGACATGGGTGGGGAGCTGCCATGATCACCCAACAATCAGTCATGTGGCCAGAGTGGTCCTCAGCATAGCCATAGGGAGGGCCACCAGGAAGGGTAGGGTCCCCATGAGAACTCAGTCTTTGTGGGGTCCCTGAAAGGGCATATCAGATGGACAGCCTAGGCGGTCTCAGATGTGATTAGAGGATCCCAGATATGACAAGGGTGTCCCTGACAGGGCCCAGACAAGACACATTTCACTGACTTCCCCATCCCCCAGCACCCCAGACCTCTCAAGAGTGATTTCAGACATGACAAAAGGATCTTGGAGGAGCCCTAGATGTGATTGGGGAACTCCAGACACATAAAAAGGGACAGCAGAATGGTTCCAGAGAATTGGGGGATCTCAGAGATGAGGAGACAGATGTGGCAACACAGCCATAGAGATCTGAGATAACAGCTCCCAGAGGGCCCCAGACATTAACGAGATCTCAGACCCGACAAGAGGGACCCCTGGACAGGGCTCAGGGTTGCCAGCAGGGCCCCCACCCCAGATGAGATTGAGGGTTTACAGACACACGGGGATCTTAAAAAGGTCCCAGGCCTCACTGGGGAATCAGGTATGACAAGAAAATCCCAGAGAAGCTCTTGGGATTCTGGAAGAACTGCTACCCTGCCTCCCCTAGTATAGTGGTCCATAGGTCCTGTCACCCAAAACCTGAGGATCCTGGGGAGTCTGTACATGACAAAGAAATCCCAGAGGGACCCCAGGTACAAGTGGGGGAATCCCAGACAGGCCCGGGCTGGGCTTGGGGATTATGGCAGGGCAGCACTCCCCCTACCCCCAAAAGGTGGGGATGCATAAGTCATATCAGGTAGGGTGTGTGCCCTTTTTCTTCCAGGGGGATCCTGGCTGAGACGTGAGGTCCCCCAGCGGCTCCACGGGGTGGGAGCCTCGGGTGTGCTCAGGCCCGGCGGGCTGCAGGCAGCAGCGCGCTGTCGAACTGGTAGGTGAGCTTGCGCTTGACCTTGCGGATCTCGCCGGTCTTGGCGTAGTTTCGGAGGGCGCGCGCCAGCTTCTGGTAGGTCATGCGCTTGCGGTTCCCCTTCTGCTGGCCCCAGCGGCGCGCCAGGAGCTCCTTGTGCTTGGAGGAGAACTGGAAGACGCCGGCGCCCGGCTCCACCCACCACACGCACTCACGCATGTCCCCGCGCGTCAGCAGCCCCAGCAGGAACTGGTACAGGCGCAGCTTCTTACGGGTCCCTGCGGTGAGGTTGGGGGCACGCGTTAGGCGAGGGGTCCCTAAGGCCCCGCCTTCCCCATCCACCCTCCTCTGAGACTTCCGCCCCGGCCTCTGTCTCCAGGATCTGAGAAGTAGGGTGAGGAAGTGGCTGTTACATACTCCTGGCTCTGCGCCCCTCACCACGGGGGGCAAGTCACTCCCCCTGCCCCAAGCTGTCCTCCCCAGGCCCCCTCCGGAGTTCTGTGCTTTAATGTTCGAGATTTACATCTGTGCTGCCTTCCGCCCTGCGGCCAGCACGTAATAGTCCCTATTTGTTGAGCTAGTGGATGAGTTTGTGAAATGGGTTGACAGCGCTGCTCAAAGGATTATAACGGAGAGGCAAACAGATCTGGAGGCAGTTGCATTGGCCTGGCTATCTCTCCTGCTTCTGGTCTCCCAGCCTCTCAGCCCAAACCAGGACAGGGTCCCAGGAAGAGGCACCTGACTCCTGGGCTCCTAGGCTTTTCTATGTTTTTGGGACAGACTCTTGCTCTGTGGCCCAGGCTGAAGTGCAATGGCCCAATCTCGGCTCACTGCAGCCTCTGCCTCCCGGGTTCAAGCAATTCTCCTGCCTTAGCCTCCCGAGTAGTTGGGACTACAGACATGCGCCACCACTCCTGGCTTATTTTTATATTTTTAAGTAGAGACAGGGTTTCTGTTGGCCAGGCTGGTCTCGAACTCCTGGCCTCGGGTGATCCGCCCGCCTGGGCCTCCCAAAGTGCTGGGATTACAGGTGTGAGCCTCTGCGCCCAGCCAATAACTGGGAGTTTCAGAGCAGGGCACTGGCTACAAGAATCCCATCTCTGCCATTTTACAGCAGTGTGACCTTGGGGTGGTGACATAGTGACATTTTTTTTTTTTTTCAAGGCAGGGTCTCGTTCTGTCACCCAGGTTGGAGTACAGAGGAGCAATCACAGCTCACTGCAGCCTCGACCTCCTGGGCCTAAGCAATCCTCCTGCCCCAGCCTCCCCAGTAGCTGGGACTACAGGTATGCACCATCAGGCTTGGCTAATTGTTTTATTTTTTGTAGATGGTGTCTTACTATGCTGCCCAGGCTGGTCTTGAACTCCTGGCCTCAGGTGATCCTCCCACCTCGGCCTCTGAAAATGCTGGGATTACAGGTGTGAACCACTGCACCCGGATTGAATTCTTACAATTTTAGGCTGCCTCGGCATTAATTTAAAGTATAAGTTGGAGGCTGGGTGCAGTGGGCCATGCCTGTGATCCCAGCACTTTGGAAGGCTAAGGTGGGCAGATCACTTGAGGTCAGGAGTTCGAGACCAGCCTGGCCAACATGATGAAACCCCATTTCTACTAAAAACACAAAAATTAGCTGGGTGTGGTGGCTTATGCCTGTAATCCCAGCTACTGAGATTACAGTAGCTGAGGCAACAAGCTACTGTAATCTCAACAAGCTGCTGTAAGCTAGTGCAATGGTATGATCTCAGCTCACTGCAACCTCTGCCTCCTGCGCTCAAGCGATTCTCCTGCCTCAGTCTCCCAAAGTGCTGGGATTATAGGCATGAGCCATCGTACCTGGCCTGAACCCACCAATTAAAATCCCCCTCAGGAAACCTGTTTGGTTGACGCCTTGGACCCAATAAAGGCATCAGTCCACTGATCTCTCTCTCTCTCCCTCCCTGCCTGCATTCCCTGACGTGTGTGTGTGTGTGTGTGTGTGTGTGTGTGTGTGGCCTCCAGGCGTGCCATGTATGCCCCAGGACCTATAAGCAATAAAACAATTTATTTCCGGCTGGGTGTGGTGGCTCATGCCTGTAACTTCAGCACTTTGGAAGACTGAGGTGGGAAGATAACATAGGCTCAGGAGTTGGAGATCAGCCTGGGCAACATAGCGAGACCTCACCTCTATAAAAATTTAAAAAATTAGTCAGGTGTGGTGGTGTATGCCTGTGGTCCTAACTACTCAAGAGGCTGAGGCAGGAGGATCGATTGAGCCCAGGAGTTTGAGGCAGTAGTGAGCCTAGATTGCACCACTGCACTTCAGCCTGGGTGACAGATGGAGACCCTGTCTCAAATAAATAAATAAAAATAAATAGCCGGGCGCGGTGGCTCAAGCCTGTAATCCCAGCACTTTGGGAGGCCGAGGCGGGCGGATCACAAGGTCAGGAGATTGAGACCATCCTGGCTAACACGGTGAAACCCCGTCTCTACTAAAAAATACAAAAAACTAGCCGGGCGAGGTGGCGGGCGCCTGTAGTCCCAGCTACTCGGGAGGCTGAGGCAGGAGAATGGCGTGAACCCAGGAGGCGGAGCTTGCAGTGAGCTGAGATCTGGCCAGTGCACTCCAGCTTGGGTGACAGAGCGAGACTCCGTCTCAAAAAAAAAAAAAAAAAATAAATAAATAAATAAAATAAATAAAATCTTTATTTCCATCTTGTCTTCCCTAGTCATTGGAGAGATCCTCTCCATCTTAAATGTCCTAAGTTAAAACAGGTGACTTAACCTCTTTGAGCTGAAGTCTCCTCAGCCACAAATGAGGCTGTGTGGCCAGGCACAGTGGCTCACGCCTGTAATCCCAGCACTTTGTGAGGCCAAGATCACCTGAGGTCAGGAGCTCAAGACCAGCCTGGCCAACATGGAGAAACCCCATCTCTACTAAAAATACAAAATTTAGCTGGGCATGGTGTGATCCCAGCTACTTCAGAGGCTGAGGCAGGAGGATTGCTTGAACCCAGCAGGTGGAGGTTACAGTGGGCTGAGATTGTGTCACTGCACTCCAGCCTGGGTGACAGAGCGAGACTCTGTCTCAAAAAATAAATAAATTAATTAATTAAATTTTTTTTTTAATGAGGCTGTGGTTTTGTTTTTTTTGTTTGTTTGTTTGTTTTTTTTTTGAGACGGAGTCTGGCTCTGTCGCCCAGGCTGGAGTGCAGTGGCCGGATCTCAGCTCACTGCAAGCTCCGCCTCTTGGGTTCACGCCATTCTCCTGCCTCAGCCTCCCAGGTAGCTGGGACTACAGGCGCCCGCCACCTCGCCCGGCTAGTTTTTTGTATTTTTTAGTAGAGACGGGGTTTCACCATGTTAGCCAGGATGGTCTTGATCTCCTGACCTCGTGATCTGCCCGTCTTGGCCTCCCAAAGTGCTGGGATTACAGGCTTGAGCCACCGCGCCTGGCTGCTTTTGTTTGTTTTTGAGATGGAGTCTTGCTCTATCACCCAGGCTGCAGTGCAGTGGTGTAATCTCGGCTCACTGCAACCTTTGCCTCCTGGGTTCCAGCAATTCTCCCACCTCAGCCTCCTGAGTAGCTGGGATTATAGGCACATACTACCATGCTCCACTAATTTTTTTTTTTTTAGATGGAGTCTCACTCTGTCGCCAGGCTGGACTTCAGTGGCAAGATCTCGGCTTCCTGCAACCTCTGCCTCCTGGGTTCAAGTGATTCTTCTGCCTCAGCTTCCTGAGTAGCTGGGACTACAGGTGCGCACCACCATGCCCAACTAATTTTTGTAGTTTTAGTAGATGTGAGGTTTCACCATGTTGGCCAGGATGGTCTCAATCTCTTGACCTCATGATCCACCCACCTCAGCCTCTCAAAGTGCTGGGATTAAAGGCGTGAGCCACTGCGCCCGGCCTAATTTTTGTATTTTTAGTAGAGATGGGGTTTTGCCATGTTGGCCAGGCTGGTCTCGAACTCCTGACCTCAGGTCCTGCCCCACTCAGCCTCCCAAACTGTTGGGATTACAGGCGTGAGCCACCGCACCCAGCCTGTGTGTTGATTTTTACAATCCACTGTGGTGCATGTAGGACCAGGTGCTTTGCAAGGTGCTTTACAATTATGAGCTTATTTAATCTCCGTCATAACCCCGTGAGATAGGGACAATGACAATGATGCTCACTTTACAGATGAGAAAGCGAGGCCCAGGCACAGAAAGTAAGGAATGATCTCAGCTTTCTTGGGGTTGAGCATAAAGGATATTGGGCACATGGGCAGGGCAAGGGCTGAAGCGTTGGGGGTTGACAGCGTTATTATTTCTGTTGCTGTGGTGTCAGGAATGATGGGGAAGAGGTCAACTTATTGAAGTGCTCACTCTGTGCCTGGCACTGCTGTCCCATTTACACTTATTATCCCATCTAATCCTCCCAACGACCTCAGGAGGGTAGACACTATCACCTCCATCCCCATCGCACAGACAGGAAACCTGGGCACAGAGAGGTAGAGGCACTTACCCAAGGTCACACAGCCAGCAGGTGGTGTGGATCTGGGAGCTGCCTGGAGTGCTGGCGTATATGTAGAGGCCCAGGAAGCCATGGTGCTCTCAGCCCCCCAACCATCTCCAGCTGGCATCTCCCCCACCCCAGCCACTCCCGCATACCTGCCTCGGATCCCTTCCCCTCGGGGCCAGCCACGAGGGCCTCATCCGACTCGCTGTCTGAGACCTCCAGGGCAGGGCTGTCCAACGGTAAGTCTTCCTCCTCTGATAGTACGGGGCTGGGGTACGGGGCATATGCCGGGGAACCCAGGGTCTGCGGAAGGTCAGGGTCACTTGCACGTCCAGGGACCCCTTGTCTCCCTCCACTTCCTCCTCTCAGGCCAAGGCGGTGGCCCTCCTGGCTCTGGTCTCCCTCTTTGTTGACAGCGTGGACTCTGGCCTTTGTTCAGATCACCACGTTGTGGGCAGGGGACACCTGAGGCACCTCCTCAAAGCTGGCCCAACACAGGTGATGTGAGGCTGCCCTGTTTCTGGCTTCCTGTCACTACCTCTCTTGACTCACTTGTTCAGAGGGGCAACAACAGAACGTAACCTGGGAGGCTGCTGCAGGGGTTACTATGTGCAGTCTCTGTGCAGTACCTGGCACCCAGCACACCTCAGCCAAATGACTGAGCTTGAGTTTTCTTTTCTTGTCTTTTTTTTTTTTTTTTTTTTTTGAGACAGGATCTTGCTCTGTTGCCCAGGCTGGAGTGCAGTGGGATGATCTCCGCTCACCACAGCCTTGACCTTCTGGGCTCAAGCAATCCTCCTCCCACCTCAGCCTCTCAAGTAGCTGGGATTACAGGCGTGCACCACCACACCTGCTTTGGGCTTGATTTCAACTGTCCCCTTACCACTCACCTGGCTGGCGAAGTCCTCCGTGGGGTATGCAGGGAGGCCAGGCCCTGGGGCCTCCAGGCTGGGGGCCAGTTCGAGGTTCCCTGCAGGGCTGTAGGTGGGGGGTCCATAGCAGAGCTGGGCAGCCTGGGAGTGGCTAAAAGCGGCTGCTGCTGGGTCAAAGGCTTCATAGGGGGCGGCTGGGACAGGTGGGGCCACAGTCCAGTCCCACAGGGAGTCTGGGGGAGGGGCACTGAGTCAGAAGCTGGGAGGTCTGAGGGAGGCCTCCTCCCAGTCGAAGCCCCCAGCACAGAGAGGCCATTGTAGGCTGTGCAAATCTCTGACCCCAGGATTTGCATGGGGGAGCAGATGGGTGGGAGAGGAAAGGGGAGGAGGGCTACAGGCCCGGGCCACCTTTATCCTGTTGTGCTAGGTGATGACCTCCCCTGGGCCTCAGCTCCCCCATCTGTGAAATGGGCCCCAAGGCAGGAAGGGTACTGGGCTGGGGTCACTCACCAGGAGCCCCCTCTGAGTCAGGGTAGCTGGAATGCTTGCAGCTGTCCAGGTCATAGAAGATGCCATCTGGGTACTGGTACGGGGTGCAGGAGGGAAGAGGGGTCATCCCAGGCCTTGGGGACTCCCAACCCCCACCCTGGACCCTTGGGGAGACTCCAGCACAGACAGGGGAGAGAAGAGGGGACGCTGGAGAGATTAGAGCAACAAAGAGACACAGAGACTAGGCATCAGAGACAGGGACAAAGAGACAGAGATACAGGGAGTAGAGACACAACCCAACAGGGACACACAGCAACCAGCTCCTGCTAAGACAGTGGGCTCCCAAGAACCCCAGCCCCTCACTGGCACACAGTCAGCACATCAGGGCACCTGGAGAAGGGGTGGAAGAACTTTCCCAGCCTTGCCTGTCTGGGGGCCCTGGAGGTGAAGGGCAAGGGGAAATGGAAGTGTTTCACTTAGCAGAAGCAGGGGTCAATGCTTTTTAAATACACCTCCAGGCCGGGCGTGGTGGCTCACGCCTATCATCCCAACACTTTGGGAGGCTGAGGCGGGCAGATCACCTGAGGTCAGGAGTTTGAGACCAGTCTAGCCAACATGGTGAAATCCCATCTCTACTAAAAATACAAAAATTAGCCAGGCACAGTGGTTTATGCCTGTAATCCCAGCACTTTGGGAGGCTAAGGCCAGCGAATCACCTGAGGTCAGGAGTTCGAGACCAGCCTGCTCCATATGGTGACGCCCCATCTCTACTGAAAATACAAAACTTAGCTGGATGTGGTGGCAGGTGCCTGTAATCCCAGCTACTCTGGAGGCTGAGGCAGGAGAATCGCTTGAACTTGAGACGTGGAGGTTGCAGTAAGCTGAGATTGCACCACTGCACTCCAGCCTGGGTGACAGAGTGAGACTTTGTCTCAAAAAATAAATAAATAGGCTGGGTACAGAGGCCCATGCCTGTAATCCCAGCACTTTGGGAGGCCAAGGCAGACGGATCTTGAGGTCAGGAGATGGATACCAGCCTGGCCAACATGGTATTTTGTATTTTGTAAAAATATAAAAATTAGCCAGGCATGGTGGTGCACACCTGTAGTCCCAGTTACTTGGGAGGCTGAAGTAGGAGAATCGCTTGAACCCAGGAGGCGAAGGTTGCAGTGAGCCGAGATCATGCCACTGTACTCCAGCCTGGCGACAGAGCAAGACTGTCTCAATAGATAAATAAACCTCCATATGTTGATTTGCCCCAAGAATCATGTGTTGTTGCTTCAAGAACTCGAGTCTAGGAAAAACTAAAGCTAGATCCACACCATGCCTAGGACCTGGCAGTCTCACTCCTTGGCATTTAATCAAAAGAACTGAAAATGGATGTGCACAAAATAGCCTTGTTCCAGAATCATCCCGGCAGCTTTATTATGAGTCTCCAACTGGAAACAGCCCAGGCATCATCAGCAGAAGGGATAAACAAACTGTGGTGGGGGCTGATCATAGAGTACTATACAGCAAGGAAAAAGGACAAACACTGACACACATTTCATGTTGAGTGAGGGAAGCCAGACCCCAAAAGGGACATGCTGTATGACTCACTTTACATAAAGTTCAAAAGCAGGCAGCCAGTGTGGTGGTTCACACCTGTAATCCCAGCAATTGGGAGGCTGAGGTGGGAGGATCAGTTGAGCTCAGAAGTTTGAAACCAGCCTGGATAACCTGGTGAAACCCTGTCTCCACTAAAAATACAAAAATTAGCCAGGTGTGGTGGTGTGTGCCTGTAATCCCAGCTACTTGGGAGGCTGAGGCAGGAGAATTGCTTGAATCTGGGAGGTGAAGGTTGCAGTGAGCCAAGACGGTCCCACTGCACTCCAGCCTGGGTGACAGAGTGAGACTCCTTCTCAAAAAAAAAAAAAAAAAAAGAAGAGCAGGCAAAACAAATTACAACTTGGTGGCGGAAAACATCAGAGAAAGGTATTGACTGAGAAGGGACAGGAAGGAACATTTCAGAGATGGAAATGTTCGGCATCTTGATCTGACTTGTGGCTACACGGTGTATAGATAATGCAAAAACTCACTGAAGCGTCCACAAGATTTGTCACTTTACTGACTTGTTAGTTACACTTCAATTAAAAAAAAAAAAACAAAAAAGCATGACTGGGGTGTGAATGTGGAGGGGCATGAACAGGGGGTTTCTTTCAGGCACATCAGACTGGGTTGTGGGTTCAAGGGTGTTGGGTATAGTATTCCGTGTCTGAACTATTACAGAACACAATTTTTAAAACTATGAACAAACAAGAAGGAAAGGAACATGAAAATACATTTGCTGAATGTGGGATGGGCAGAGAGAGACGCAAAGCCACAAGGAAGTGGATTCAGCCTGAGAGAGGGAGAGAGACATCAAAAATATGGATGGGGATGGCAGGAGATACCGAGGGGGAGCTCAGAAACAAAGTGTCAGGAAGAGGCAGGAGGGGAAACTGAGGAAGGAAGCAAATGACTTGTCTGAGGGAGGTCACCATGGGCCACCTCTCCCTGGCTCCCAGGGGCCCCAACTCACCAGACAGCTGAAGTGTGGCCCGTCAAGCCTGGAAGGGGAGAGACACAGGGGCATGCTGAGGCTGCCTCCAGCCACCTGAGTCTCAAAGTGGTTGGGGACTGACGGGGAGGCGGCAGCAGCTGTGACCACCACAGCCCTGTGTGAGGGACCAGCCCCACCACATTCACCGGACTCCCCCACTACCCCCTGCTGGGACAGGAAGTTGGGGGGAGGCAAATGTCCCCCTCCTCCCCAGGATTTGCATAGACACCCTGGTGGGGAGGGGCAGGGAAAGTGAGGGAGAGAAAGTCCCGGAAGGGAGGTGTGGGGATGGAGAGGGGGCCTGGGTCAAGTGGGGTCTTGGTGGCGAGTCAGTTAAATGAGTCCAGCTTGGACCAGAGGAGAGGGATGGAGAGATGTCTGGGTGGAGAGGGGGAAACCCAGAGGAGTCTCAGATGAGGAGGCTCCAGGAGAGGTGGGACAGGGAGAAAGGTGTGCAAAGGGACATTCACGCCGGAGGCAGGGAGGATTCCTGGAGCCCCGGATGGAGGGTGAGGCAGAAGGAGACCAAAAGTCAGGGAGAGCGAGAACTGGAGACAGAGACACAGAGACCGGCGGAGACAGAGCAACAGGCAGAACGCTGAGAACCAGGAGATGCCAGATAGAGCGAACAGATACGGGAACTCAGGGAGAGGGGAAGAGTCATGGCTGGACAGAGAGCCACGAAGGACGCCTGCAGGAGGGCTCGCTAGCAAGTGTCCCAAGGAAATGAGATCTTTGGGGAACAGGAAGGACAGGGACTGGGGGGATGGAGGAGAGTCCCAGCGAGGGCATGCTAGCAAGTGTCCTGGGGAAATGAGACCCCTCCCCTCCACTCCCACCCACCTGCCCTGAGGAGCAGAGACCCCTGCCCATGGGTAAGGCCCCACAGAGGGACAGGGCAGGTGGGGACCCCGGGTGCAGGTTTGGGGGCCCTCACTTACTGTGCAGCCTCCAGGGCGAGCATGGTGGTGCCGGGCAGGCTGTTTGCCGCCTGCTGCAGCCGCCAACCCTATTTATATCTTGGCCCAGCCCCTACGGGGGGAGGAAGGTGCCCGCTGTCCACAAGCTCGGCCCTCCTCAAAAATCCCCTCAGGGAGGGGGTCAGGGGAGGGGGCTGGATTGCACAACCCCTTTGTCACGTGGCAGGGAGGGCGGGCCAGAGGCTGTCTGGATTTGGGGATCCCCGTGGGGCTGGGTTTGGGGGGCTGACCTTGAGGGCTGGAGATGGGACAGAAGCTGGATTTGGGGGAATCCTGAAAGTCAGGGAAGGGCTGGGGTTCACTGAAGAGGAGAATCAGGAAACAGAGGATCTGGACCCAGGAGTCGAATTCCAGCAGCAGCAGGCTGGGGGCCCGAGGGGCAAGCACAAGACTCTCCCGGGGGATGTGTGAGGTGACGGGAGGGCTGAGGGTGTCTGAGGGCATTCAGAGGCTGCGGGGATGGAGATGGGAGTCGCTGGGGGGAAACCCAGACCCAAAGCCCATTGCCAGGACCTCGACGTGGAAACATCGTGGGTGTGTGGCCCGGTGGGGGGCGAGGGGGGGTCCTCTTGGCCGTGCTGGGGAGTGGAAGCCCGGGTGAGCCTGGGGCTGCCCCAAGGCCTGGAGGAAACAGGTCAGCACCTGGAGGGTGGGGCATCCACCAGGGTCCCCAGGGTCATGACCAGGGAGGGCTGGACCGGGGCCAGACACCTGGGGGTCCTAAGCAGGGCAGAGAAGCGCCGGTATGTGTTCATTCAGGGCCAGAGAGGAAACAGGCAGGCTTGGCCCACATGAACCAGGCAGCACAGGTGGGAGCCCAGGGGGCTTCGGCTGAGGATGAGGTGCGGTGGGGGCCTCAGGAGGGTCCCAGCCAAGACCAGGGCTTATGAAACCAGACCGTGTGCCCCCAGAGACCACAAAGCACCATGTAGCAAAAGTCCAGAACTTTATTCGTTGTCCCTGGCCCCGCCCCCGCCCCACGGAATGCTTGCAAGGTCACCAGGCCTCGGGGCCAGGGGGTCCGAAGCGCCGCAGGAGCTGCTCCTGGTCCTCCAGGTCCTTCCGCACCTTCTTGCGCATGTAAAAAATGGGGCAGTCCCGGCTGCGGGTGGGGGAAGGGGCAGGGGCAGGGGCAGGGGCAGGACCGGCCAAGGCCCAGTGCCCAGCCTGGGAGAGGGGTGGGGGCTGTTCCCAGGACTTTGGCCCCCGCCTGCTGCCCAGCCCACCCGCCCCCTCCCGCAGCGGGCTGTTTGCTCAGCAGGCACGGGGGGAGCCGATAACGGCGGGTGTCTGGCGAGGTGCAGAGCCACGGCTGGCCGTATATCACCTGTCACCTGGCGTGGGAACCCACCCCGCCTACCTGTTCCCTGGGGAAAGCCCAGCCCCGCCCTGGGGAGGGGGCCAGGCTGGCTGGGTGTGTCAGGAGGACAGCCATTTCCCGGGCAACACTGGGTGCCGGGCCCTGCCCCTCAGCACCCACCCCCTCTGGGGGGGCTGGGATGGGCCCATTTTCCAGGCAAGGGCACTGAGGCTCAGGAGAGCTCACAGCTGGAAGGGGATGGGCAGGGAGGATGCTCAGGAGAGGCCTTGGAGTCAGAGGTTGGGTCAGCAATCCACAGGCCTGGGAGCTGGGAAGGGGTGGGGCAGCCCAGGGTCGGGACACGCGCACACCTGGTGCAGATGACATCCTCGTGCAGGCTGCCCTGGCAGCGCTGGCACTGCGTCCAGAGACGCGAGAAGCGCTCCTCTAGGGCATTCAGATGGGATACCTGGGGATGGCAGCGGCTGAGCAGGGCGCCCCCGCCTCCCGACCGGGCCCCTCCTCACCTCCCGGCCCTCTCACCTCCTTCTGATACAGCTCAGACTCCCGGGGCTGGCAGAACTCACACACGGCTCCTGGGGGAAGGCGGGTCAGCACCAAGGGCTGGGGCCAAGCCAGGAACTGGGCCACCCCACCCCTGCCCACTGCCAATCCCAGCTTCTGAAAGTCCCCAGAGGCTGGAGAACAACGGAGCAAGTGTGCTGGGAAAACTCCCCTGGGGAACTCCCAGGGTGGGGGCCGAGGACCCTCTGTGGGGGGTGGAGAGAGGGGCCACCTGCCCAAGGGCCCTGGGCCTACTGGGTGGCAGTGCCAGCCCATGGGGTGGGTGTCTAGGACCTGGGGTGATGGCAGAGGCAGGCTGAGGGCCAGTGGGGGCCCAGTGGACAGGACCACTCACCCTGGTGGTTGAGCACTGTGCGGCAGCCGATGCAGCAGTTGCGGCGTTTGGCGAAGGCCAGGAGGCCGCCAACCTTGCCTGTGAGCACCGTTTTGCAGCGCGTGTGGTCCCCCCCTGCAGGAGAGGAGGCAGGTGGTGGGTCGGTGCCCTCCCCTGCACCCCCAGGGTGCCCCCCGTCCCCCGATGCCCCCGTACGCAGTAGCACAGCCTCGGCACGGCCCTCGCCCAGGATGGGCTCGAAGATGCGCAGGAGGGGCTTGGCCAGCTGCTGCTCCAGGTAGTACTGCGTGTCGATGGGCAGGCTGTGCTCCAGCACAAACAGTGGGTCCTGCGGCCACACAGCAGTCACACCCAGGCAGCCCAGGGTAAGGGCGCCGGGGCGGACACGGGGGAACAATGGCACGGGGTGGTCATGGGGCGTAGGGCCTAGGCCTGCCTGTGGGCTGTGACATGGGGGGTCCTGGGTCTGGGATGGGGTTGGAGGTCATGAAGGAGTCTCTGGGCCACAGAGTCTATGGGGCCCTCAGGTCACCAAGGAAGGGTCAGAGTTCACAAGGGGAAGCAAGGATGAGGAAGGGGTCAGGAGGTCAGAGGTCATGGGGCTAAGATGTGGGTCACGGGGGGTGGGGGCAAGAGTGGGAGGATTATGAATCCAAGGGAACCCCTGACTGGGGAGCTGTGTGCACAGGGGAGGGACTGGGGCCCCCTTCCATAGGGGAGCAAGGGAGGGGTCAGAATAGAGGGGGGGCCTCCAGAAGGGGCCCAGGCCACGCCTAGGCTGCCATCGGGGGTGGTTCTCAGGGCCCCACAGGGCATGGGAGGCCCCGCCCTTCCCGCAGGTCCGCCCATCACGGAAAGCAGAAGTGAGAGCAAGGGGGCTGGGCGGGAGCGGGCAGCCAGGTGGGCCTGACCTCCGACTTCATGTAGGCGGCCACACCTTGGCGGCACTGATGATCACGTAGGGGACGCGGTCGCCCAGGCTGGGCGCACTCCCGGGGTCCCGCTTCCTCATCCTGCGTGGAGACGGGGTGGCGGGTGGGTGAGGGCAGGTGGGTGGCGGGGGTGGGGGTGGGGGCGTAGGAAGTGGGCCCAGCTGGCAGGAAGGAGGGGGCTATTTCTAGCCAGGCCACCCGCCCCGTGGCAGGACCTCTCGGCCAGCTCCACGTGGGCCTGCTTGCCGGCATAGTCGGAGGCCGCGCGGGTCAGCTCCTTGGTGATGACCAGCTGGGAGATGTCGATGCGGTTGCACAGCAGGTCCGAGATGACGTCCTGTGCATGGGCCACCGCACCCTCGGGGTCTCTGTGGGACAGCAAGCCGCACAGTGTCACCAAAGGGCACTGAGGGCCAGGCTGGTGCCTCCACAGGTCTCAGGACTGGGGACCAGGATGAGTGCTTAGGGCTGAGGCTCAGGGCAAAGAGGGGCCCTTCCTACCACAGGCTGTAGAGTGGCAGAGGCAGGGCCTGAACCCACAGCTGCCCAAGCCGACTCTTTCCACTGCTTCACCACTAAGAGCTGGGCCTGACACCTGTGTTCCCAGGGGAGGAGGGGCTGGGGGGTCTGGACTCTTGAATCTAAGAGAAGAGGGGGCTGGGGACCCAGACCCCTGGATCTGAGGAGGAGGGGCTGGGGGCCTGGACCCCTGGGTCTGAGGAGGAGGGGCTGGGGGCCTGGACCCGTGGGTCTGAGGGAGGAGGGGCTGGGAGCCGGGGCCTCCTGGGTCTGAGGGAGGAGGGGCCGGGGGCCCGGACTCCTGGGTCTGAGGGAGGAGGGGCCGGGGGCCCGGACTCCTGTGTCTGAGGGAGGAGAGGCCGGGGGCCCGGACTCCTGGGTCTGAGGGAGGAGGGGCCGGGGGCCTGGACTCCTGGGTCTGAGGGAGGAGGGGCCGGGGGCCTGGACTCCTGGGTCTGAGGGAGGAGGGGCTGGGGGCCTGGACCTGTGGGTCTGAGGGAGGAGGGGCTGGGGGCCTGGACCTGTGGGTCTGAGGGAGGAGGGGCTGGGGGCCTGGGCTCCTGAGTTTGAGGAAGGAGAGGCTGGGGGCCTAGACTTCTGGGTATGAGGGAGGAGGGCCTGGGGTCTGAACTCTTGTATCTAAGAGAGGAAGGAACTGGGGGCCCGGACCCCTGGATCTGAGGAGGAGGGGGCTGGGGGCCTGGACCCATGGGTCTGAGGGACGACGGGCTGGGAGCCAGGGCTCCTGGGTCTGAGGGAGGAGGGGCTGGGGGCCCAGACTCCTGGGTCTGAGGGAGGAGGGGCCGGGGGCCTGGACTCCTGGGTCTGAGGGAGGAGGGAGGGGTGGGGCCCAGATTCCTGGGTCTGAGGGAGGAGGGGACTGGGGCCCAGACTCCTAAGTCTGAGGGAGGAGGCCCCACCCACCGGTCGATAAGCAGGCGGCGCAGTGAGGCAGTGACCAGGTTGGCCACGAGGGGGCAGTTGTCCCTGCGCACGGCCTCCAGGCCCTTGCAGTCCATGCGGTCATGGGTGTCGGGCCGGGAAGAGAAGAGCAGGCCTGCGTAGCGCTTCTTGCTGATAAGCAGGTATGGGAAGTAGACCTGGGAGAAAGCCGCGGCTGAGACCCCTGAGCTTGTGGAGGCCAAGCCCCAATCCCAAGACTCCCCCCAGAAACTGAAGGCAGACAGGGTCCCAGATGCAGGAGGACACGGGAGCCACGCCCTGAACCTGACGGGATGGGCCCTGAGACACCGCATGTGGCTGGAAGTGGCTCTTGAGGCCCCTTGGCATGCCAGGGCCCCCAATACCAGAGATCCCAATCTGAAACAGAGATGGGGATAAATCCAGATAGTCCCTAAAACATGAGATCCAGACAGGGGAGTCGATGAAGCGTCCCATGAAAGAGGAGAAACTACGGCTGGGTGAGCCCTGAGGCAGAGACCTTCCCATTCTGCGAGGCTCCAAGGCCTGGCACAAGAGAGCGTTAAACCAAGGGGAAAAAGTACAGTTTGAGAACTGGGCATGGCGGCTCAGGAGGCCAAGGTAGGAGGATCGAGAGCCCAGGAGTTTGAGGCTGCAGTGAGCTGTGAACTTGCCACTGCACTCCAGCCTGGGTGACAGAGCGAGACCCAGTCTCTTCAAAAGAAAATATGGGCCGGGCGTGGTGGCTCAAGCCTGTAATCCCAGCACTTTGGGAGGCCAAGACGGGCGGATCACGAGGTCAGGAGATCGAGACCATCCTGGCTAACACGGTGAAACCCCGTCTCTACTAAAAATACAAAAAACTAGCCGGGCGAGGTGGCGGCGCCTGTAGTCCCAGCTACTCGGGAGGCTGAGGCAGGAGAATGGCAGGAACCCGGGAGGCGGAGCTTGCAGTGAGCTGAGATCCGGCCACTGCACTCCAGCCTGGGCGGCAGAAGGAGACTCCGTCTCAAAAAAAAAAAAATGAAAAGAAAATATGGTGCAAGGATTCCTGGGACCAAGTGTGCTGCACCCTGAGGGCTGGGGCAATGGTGCACAGATCCAAGATGCACCCCCATTAGGGTCCCTGCGTGGAGGGCAGCTCCACATCTGACAGGTATTGGGAAACCTCAAAACCAGGGACACTGTGACAGGGTTTTCAAAGAACAGATGCCGTCCAGTATAACAAAGCCCAAGGCCTTGGAGGCTTCCAAAACCAAGGCCCCAACCTCAGGAGATTCTAAGCAGCAAAATCCCTTCACACTGAGGCTTATGTGAACCCAAAGAATGGGACGCCCTGAGTACCCTGATGAAGGAACCTAAATGCAGAGCCCCTGACCCAGCCACGCACCTTCTCAAACTCGAGCCGGATGGGCGACGGGAAGTGACCTGACACCCAGTCCGCGGCCTCTCGCCCCAGGGCCATCGCCTCAGCCACCGAGGACACACCGAATCGGCACATGACGGAGTCGGTGTCACCATACACCACCTGTGGCGGGCGAGGATGTGTGTGTCAACAACTCCCTTCTGTCAACTACTGGGTGTGTGGGGGGGGTGGGTGGCTAATGCCAGCAGGACCCAAGGATGCAACAGGAGAGTGGGCAGGGTGTGACCAGGAGGCACGGGGACAGGGGGGCCCGGCCCCGCTTCCATTCCCCCACCTGCCCAGGGCCCATCTCAGGGCAGGGGGGGGGCAGCCCCCGACCTTGGCGCTGGTGCTGTAGCCATTCTCCACTGTGTACTTTGACTCCACCAGTTGCTTGGTTTTCTCAATCATCTGACGTCCGAACCCCGTGACGCTCTGTCGGGGAGAGAATCGTGTGGAGTGAAGCCCTGGGGGCCATGTGCAGTGAACATGGACTGGTGGGGGAGGGGTCCCGCCTCTGCCATTTCCCAGTGGCATGGGCTTATGCACAAGCCGCTCTGCCCCTCCTGGGCCTCAGTTTCCAAATCTGCAAAATGAGATTACGAGGCTGCTCCTCAATGGTCAGGTGGAAAGAACTGGGTTCCCCGGCTCAGAGCTCTGGCCACGCACGAGGAACTGACTACATCAAAAGCATGCTGGAAAGACTGTGGCCTGAAGAGGTCACTGACTCAGTGTTTCCCTCACACTGACATTCTGGGCAGCTCTCTGTGGTATAGGACCACTGACATAGCTGGCCTCATCCCTGGAAGCCAGCAGTGCCACCCCCATCCCTGTGCCACCAGAACTGGCCCTACCTACACATTGACAAACGCCCCGCAGGGCAGGGCGTGGTACCACCCTGACTAAGAAACCATTGAGAAACCCACTGTCTTATTTTAGAATTAAGAAAACTGGCTGGCACGGTGGCTCATGCCTGTACTCCCAGCCTTTGGGAGGCTGAGGTGGCTGGATCACTTGAGGTCAGGAGTTCAAGACCAGCCTGGGCAACATGCTGAAACCTCATCTCTACTAAAAATACACACACACACACACACACACACACACACACACACTCCCCTAAAAAATACTTTAAAACAACAATAACAGGCTGGGCGTGGTGGCTCAAGCCTGTAATCCCAGCACTTTGGGAGGCTGAGATGGGCGGATCACGAGGTCAGGAGATCGAGACCATCCTGGCGAACACGGTGAAACCCCGTCTCTACTAAAAATACAAAAACTAGCCTGGCGAGGTGGCGGGCGCCTGTAGTCCCAGCTACTCTGGAGGCTGAGGCAGGAGAATGGCGTGAACCCGGGAGGTGGAGCTTGCAGTGAGCTGAGATCCGGCCACTGCACTCCAGCCTGGGTGACAGAGCGAGACTCCGCCTCAAAAAAAAAAAAAAAAAACACCTGAGGCTGGGGGTGGGGACACCAAGGAGAGATGGGTGTGATTCTTCTGTTTTTGTTTGTGTGGATCCAGTCAGGAAATCTGTCTAACTAGAGCATTTTGTCCATTTACATTTAGTATAATTACTGATATAGCTGCTCTTACGTCTACCACTTTACTGTCTGGCTTTTACTTGTTCCACCTGTCTTATGTTCCTTTTTCCTTCCTTTGTAATCTTTTCCTGAAATCATACAATATTTCTTTTTTTTTTTTTTTTAAGAGACTCCTGAAATGATTTAATATTTTTCTTTCTTTCTTTTTTTTTTTTAAAGAAACAAGAGGCCGGCCGGGCGTGGTGGCTCAAGCCTGTAATCCCAGCACTTTGGGAGGCCGAGACGGGCAGATCACGAGGTCAGGAGATCGAGACCATCCTGGCCTACACGGTGAAACCCGGTCTCTACTAAAAAATACAAAAAACTAGCTGGGTGAGGTGGCGGGCGCCTGTAGTCCCAGCTACTCCGGAGGCTGAGGCAGGAGAATGGCGTAAACCTGGGAGGCGGAGCTTGCAGTGAGCTGAGATCCGGTCACTGCACTCCAACCCGGGGGACAGAGCGAGACTCTGTCTCAAAAAAAAGAAAAAGAAACAGAAGGCCAAGCATGGTGACTCACACCTGTAATCTCAGCACTTTGGGAGGCTGAGGTGGGTGGATCACCTGAGGTCAGGAGTTCGAGACCAGCCTGGCCAACATAGTGAAACCCCATATCTACTAAAAATACAAAAATTAGCCAGGCGTGGTGGCAGGCGCCTGTGATCCCAGCTACTCAGGAGGCTGAGGCAGGAGAATCACTTGAACCTGGGAGGTAGAGGTTGCAGTGAGCCAAGATTGGGCCACTATACTCCAGCCTAGGTGACAGAGTGAGACTCCATCTCAAAATAAACAAATAAACAAAAACTAAGAGAGACAAGGTCTCAACTCTGTCACCCAGAATGGAGTGCAGTGATGCCATCACAGCTCACTGTAACTCAAACTGCTGGGTTCAAGTCATCTTCCCGTCTCAGCCTCCTGAGTAGCTGCAACTCTAGGCATGAGCCACCACCATGCCTGCCTAGTTTTGTTTGGTTGTATTTTTTGTAGCAATGGGGTTTCACTATGTTGCCCAGGCTGGTCTCCAACTCCGGGCCTTAAGTGATCCTCCCTCCTCAGTGTCACATAAGTGTTGGGATTACAGTCGTGAACCACTGTGATTCATTATTATTATTATTTTTTTGAGACGGAGTTTCGTTCTGTTGCCCAGGCTGGAGTGCAGTGGCGCGACCTTGGTGCACTGCAAGCTCTGCCTCCCGGGTTCAAGCGATTGTCCCACCTCAGCCTCCTGAGTAGCTGGGATCACAGGCATCTGCCACCACTCCTGGCTAGTTTTTTGTATTTTTAGTAGAGACGGGGTTTCACCATGTTGGCCAGGCTGGTCTTAAACTCCTGACCTCGTGATCCGCCTGCCTCGGCCTCCTAAAGCGCTGGGATTACAGGTGTTGAGCCACCGCGCCCGGCCCACTGCATTTTTATTATTCCACCTCTTGCTCCCATAAGCTTGAGAGACAGAAATAAGGAAAGAGGTCAAGAGGCAGAAACAGAACAGTGACAGAGGGAAGCGACTGAGAGAGAGAAGACAGAGACACTGGATTGGTAAGAGGCAGTCCCAGGGGAGGGCCAAGCCGTGCTCTCTTGGCCTGGCCTCTGCTTCAGGGCTGGAGCCTGATGTCCACACAGCCGCCCCTTTCCACGAAGAGGCTGGGGAGGCAGCTGGGGACTGTGAAAGGCGGAGGGCAGTTGAGGGCATGCAGTGAGCAATTCACTTTGTGCAAAGAAAGGTCTGGCTCTTGCCTGGTTCCTGGAAGTCGAAGCCCCTAGAATATCCTGCCTGATAACAGTGTCTCTGTTCCAGCCTGGGCACATGGCGAGACCCCATCTCTACAAAAAATAACAAAAATAGGTGGTGCGTGCCTGCAGTTCCAGCCACTTCGGAGGCTAAGGTGGGAGGCTCACTTGAGTCCAGGAGGTTGAGGCTGCCGTGAGCCATGACTGTGCCACTGCACTACTCCAGCCTGGGTGACAGAGTGAGACTGTCTCAAAAAAAAAAAAAAAAAAAAGGTATCTGTGTACCTGGGACTTTGAACCACACCAGGCAGTTGACACTAACATGGTTTATGGTGAGGCCCTGGGCCATGCAGTATCGGTTTGACCTCTGGGGGTTGCTGAGGGGCCTGGGGATGATGGAGTCACTACGGCCAGTCACAGGGTGCTCCATGCCTATAGGACTGACACCCAAGAAAAACCCTGGACCCCAAAGCTTGGGTGAGAGCCTCGGGTTGGCAATGCTGCATGTGTGTGGCCACGCATCAACGCTAGGAGAAAGGACGGCCATCCCAGTAACTCTACTGGGAGAGCACAACTGGAAGACACGCCTGGTCCCTCCGACACCCTGCCCTGTGCACCTCTTTCCTTTGCTGAGTTTAATCTGTGTTCTTTCGCTGTATTAAATCATAACCATGAGAACCAGCTTTTCTGAGCTCTCTGAGTACTTCTAGTGAATCACTGAGCCTTGAGTGGTCTTTGGGTCCCAGAACTGCGGGTGGGTGTGTGTGTACAAAGGCCCCATCCACTGAGAATTCATCCAAACCTTCCACGCAGAGCTCTCTGAAAACTGACGCAGGGCCCAGCCAGGGAGGGAGTTCCCCGTGGCTAGAGGTAACCAAGCAGAGCGGCACAGCTACTGGCCTGGAATGGGCCAAGACCCAAGTCCCAGTGGAGAAGGCTGGACAGGAAGACCCTTCCGAGGTCCTCATATGCCAGGAGCTGAGGCACTGACCCCAGCTTGGCAAAATCTCAGAAACTCAGGCCCTCTGTGCTTTCAAAGAATCTGGTTTTCTGTCCAAGCAGCAGGGCTGCCGTGGGTAGGCAGGCCGGGATGCCGCCGTGAGGACGGTGAATGCCTTCCCTCCCCACGTCCCTTGGCCTCTGCGTGAGCGTCGCCTACTGAGAGCGGTGAGTCCCGCCCAGCCCCATCACTTCCCCCAAGTCCGCACCTTCCGCTTTATCTGGCTGCAAAGCTCGTAGCTCCACTTGTGTCCTGAACACGTTTACCACGGACCTGTCAGTGTCCCCATTGGGCTGCGAGCTGACAGGGAAAGGGACTCTCATCCACTGTGTCCCCCTCTGTATCCCCAGGGCACAGGGCCCTGACCAGTGTGTGCTCAGGAGGCATTTGCTGAGTGAATGAATGGACCAATTGCTCAAGCCATGCTGGCATCCTTTCTCTAGAAGGCCAGTGAGTCGGGTCGCCCAGTCCTCTGGATACAGGTCCCCAACATGGAGCCCTGGTCTCCTACACAGGGGGCCCACCTGCCCCCAGTTGCCTGCCAGGGGCCCGAGTGCTCACCTGTGAGATCTCCAGGCACGGCAACTTGCCCACCTGGGCGCCGGTGAAGCCATATACGGAGTTGGCGCTCACCTTCAGCGCCAGCTGCCGTCCATCCAGGACCTGGCGCCGCAGGGGGTCTGTCTCCTTGGCCAGCTCGGCCTTGGCCCTGCAAGGGAACACAGGCAAAGCACACTCAGGTGGCGCCCGGGCACTGGTCAGGGCTCCTTTCTGGAAGTGGGTGCCATGTACAGTTGGGCGTGCTGTGCACTGCACAGAAGCTTCTGGTCAAGGGGGCGAAAGGAAGCTGCCAAGAGGGGATGCCTTGTGCTAATTCACACACAGCTGTGGGCAGGGTGGCCGGACAGCCCTGGGGTGTCCCAGTGAGGGACAGGGATTGCCCAGACGCCCCAGCAGTTCTGAGCTCCAAGCAGGGGATCTCCAGGGCTCACCTCTTCCGGGCGCTGAGCAGGTTCTCCAGGATCTGGGGCAGCAGCCCCTTCCGCACTGAGGTCTTCACAAACTCGTCCCCGGTGGGCGTCTTGATGAACTGATCCTCAGTCAGGCTGGGTTGGAAGATGGCGGGGTGACTGCCGGCCACCCTCCTCCTCCAGCCCCACCTCTGCCCTACAGTCCTGGTCTTGGCCATGAGCACATGCAGGCCCCTCAAGCACCCCTTCACTCCCCACTATCTCTGGGCCTGTGCCTATCTCCCCCCGCCAGATGGAGCCCCTCAAGGGAGGGCCCAGGTGGGCCTCGGGGGACACGTGCTGAATTGGGCACCATACCCCAGTTTCTGCGCAGCCCCGGGTCGCAGGAGCGTGGTGTAGCACAGGTTGTGGGCCATCATGATGGACGGGTACAGCGAGGAGAAGTCCAGGGTGGCGATGGGGACGTCGTAGTACCTGGGAGGGGAGCAGCCACGGCAGGGAGTCAGGGCTACAAGTTCCCATGCCGCCCCCTGCCCTGTCTTGTGGCCTCACCCTTTAACAAAAAAAAAAAAGAAAAATCATTCATTAGCTGGGAGCAGTGCTCATTCCTGTAATCCCAGCACTTTGGAAGGCTGAGGCAGGAGGATCGCTTGAACTCAGAGGTTCCAGACCAGCCTGGGCAACATGGCAAAACCCCATGTCTACAAAAAATTTTTAAAAATTAGCTAGGTGTGGTGGTGCATGCCTGTGGTCCCAGCTACTCAGAGGCCAGAGGCAGTAGGATCGTTTGAGCCTGGGAGGCTCACTGCAACCTCCGCCTCCCAGGTTCAAGCGATTCTCCTGCCTTAGCATCCTGAGTAGCTGGGACTACAGGCGTGTGCCACCATGCCCAGCTAATTTTTGTATTTTTAGTAGAAACGGGGTTTTACCATGTTAGCCTGGATGGTCTCAATCTCCTGACTTTATGATCCGCCCACCTCAGCCCCCCAAAGTGCTGGGATTACAGGTGTGAGCTACCGCACCCGGCCTATTAATTTTAGGGCCAGGGTCTTGCTCTGTCACCCAGGCTGGAGGGCAGCGGCACAATCATCGCTCACTGCAGCCTCCACCTCCCAGGCTCATCATCCTCCCAGCTCAGCCTCCCAAGTAGCTGGGATTACAGGCATGCACCACCAGGCCTGGCTCATTTTTTTTTTTTTTTTTTTTTGAGACGGAGTCTCGCTCTGTCACCCAGGCTGGAGTGCAGTGGCGCAATTTTGGCTCACTGCAAGCTCCGCCTCCCAGGTTCACACCATTCTCCTGCCTCAGTCTCCCGAGTAGCTGGGGCTACAGGAGCCTGCCACCACGCCTGGCTAATTTTTTTGTATTTTTAGTAGAGACGGGGTCGATCTCCTGACCTCGTGATCTGCCCAACTCGGCCTCCCAAAGTGCTGGGATTACAGGCATGAGCCACCATGGGCCTGGCTCATTTTAAAAAATTTTTTGTGGAGCAGGGGTCTCACTATGTTGCCCTGGCTATTCTCAAACTCCTGAGCTCAAGTGATCCTCCCCCCTCAGCCTCCTAGAGGTTACAGGTACAAGCCTGGGGCCTCACCCTTTGAGGGGCTCGATGACAGTGGCTCCCGTGTAGTCCTCGCCACCCTCCGACCTCACCACGGGCATCAGCAGCCCCTCGTGCATAGCCTGGGAGGGGAGAAGGTGGAAAACGGAGTGGGTATAGGTGGGGTTGTGCGGATTGGGAACGGGGAGAAAAACTGCATCCCGGATGCCATTGCCTGGAGGGGCCAGAGATGTGCCTGGTGGGGAGTGGTGAGGACAGGTCTCAGCTACTGACCTGCCGCAACAGCTGGGATACGACCTTCACCTGCTGACCACGGCTGAGCAGGTAGCTGAGGGGCACGCCAGTGACCCTCGCCATCTCCACGGCGTTCACCAGCACCATGAGCCGCTCCAGCAGCCGCAGCGGCAGATAGGCGTCCTTCAGGCAGTACACGGCCAGGCGGCGGCGGGTCTGGTCGTTCCCATTCTGGGGATGGGCACGGATGGGGTCAGGGACCAGGAGTTGGGGGTGGGAGGCAGAGCAGGAGGAGGAAGTGAGGGTCAGGGTGAGGTAGCCTGGAGAGGGCCTGGGAGGTGAGGTGGGCAGGGGCAGCCTCCAAGCCATCAGGGTCTGGGTGGGGATGGAGGTAGTGTTGGGGGCCAGGGAGTCCACAGGGTCAGAGGGAGGAGAAAGGAGCAGCCTGAAGGCCACCGTGGACCTGTGGTCAGGCCAGGAAAGTGGAGCCAAGGTCATAGTAACAGAGGTCACAGGAATGGAGAGAAATCTGGGGTCAGAGGTCAGAAAAAGGTGGGTGGCAGGTAAGGTCACAGGTCATAACAGCAGGTCAAAAAGTGAAGCCAGACACGGGGCTGTGAAGTTGAGGTTAGGGGCTGGGGAAGGGTGAGGTGGGGGTCAGAGGTCAGAGGTCAGGGAGGCGGCAGGCACCTGCAGGTCGGTGATGATGCTGTGCTGCACGTCCTCCTTCTGCTCGCCCAGGAAGTGGAAGCTGACGGCATTAAGCGTGTAGGAGCGGAGCTTGTACTCCCGCAGCAGCACCTAGGTGGGTGGATGGGCTGCTCGGCTGCAGGCCTGGGCAGTGGCCTCCCGAGGACAGGGACACACCCCTCCTCCCGCCTGGCCCGGCTGTACCTGCAGCATGTCCATTTGCACACGGCCCACCATGCTGACCACCTTGGTGTCCCGCCGGCCCGTCTGCTTGGACTGGAATGACGACTCCCGGATGTTGGAGCGAAGGCCGGCCACACGGCCCAGGAAAGGGAATGTTTGTACCTGGCGGGGGAGAGGCAGGGTGTGCAGCAGGCTGCGGGTCCTCAGTGTCACATCAGCCAGAGGAACGGAGATCGAGACCGACCACAACCTCCTTATAGCAACCCTCGGGGGTCGAGAGCAACCCTGGGGACAGAAAGACAGTCTCGGGCTGGGTGTGGGGGGCTGAAGGCTGGGGAGGGAGTCCGGAGGGAGGACGAAGCTGCATTCAGGGCTGGGACAGGGAGAGTCAGGGGCCCGGATGGACTGGGGGCTAAGGACAGAGCCTGGTGTCTACGGGCTGCACCTAGCCGGGAAACAGGAAAAGATTTGGGGACACTGTGAGCAGGCGGCCAGGTTGGGGCAGAGGCAGGAGGTGACGTGGAGCTGGACTGAGATGGATGCTGAGGGCGCTGGAGGGCGCCTGGGTGGAGGGGGCCTTGCAGGGTGCTGGGGCCCAGCCTGGGGGAGACTGAGGCCAGAAGAAGCCTGAGCTGGGGCCAGAGCAGAGGGTGAGGGCCGCCCAGGGAAGGGGAGGAGGCGGCAGTGGCCCAGGCATCAGTGCCACGCTGTGGAATGTACAGCTGGAGCCACTGGGGGTCCTAACAGTTTGTTCTGTTTTTTAGAATGGATTTTTTCTTTTTTTCTTTTTAATAGAAACAGAGTCTTGTTATGTAACCCTGGCTAGTCTTGAACTCCTGGGCTCAATCGATCCTCTCGCCTCATCCTCCCAAAGTGCTGGGATTACAGGCATGGGCCACCACACCCAGCCTGTTTTGTTTTTCCATTACCAAGCTGGCCAGACATAGAGAAAAGCAGGAAAATAAGGCAATATACCCTGTTAAGGGCTGAACCATGTTCTCCCAAAAGATGTTGAAGTCCTAACCCCCAGCACCTCAGAATGTAACCTCATTTGGAAATATGTCTTTGCAGGGGGTCAAGCAAAGATGAGGTCACTGGGGTGGGCACGCATCCCATGACGGTATCACTACAAAGAGGACATGTGGGCCAGATGCACTGGCTCACGCCTGTAATCCCAGCACTTTGGGAGGCCGAAGTGGGCAGATCACCTCAGATCGGGAGTTCGAGATCAGCCTGGTCAACATGGAGAAACTCTGTCTCTACTAAAAATGTAAAATTAGCCGGGCATGGAGGTGGGCGCCTATAATCTCAGCTATTTGGGAGGCTGAGGCAGGAGAATGGCTTGAACCTGGGAGGCGGAGGTTGTGGTGAGCCGAGATTGTGCCACCGCACTCCAGCCTGGGCAACAAGAGTGAAGTTCTGTCTCAAGAAACAACAACAAAAAAGCAAAAATTAGCGGAGTGTGGTGGCGTGAGCCTGTAGTCCCAGCTGCCCAGGAGGCCGACGCAGGAGAATCACTTGAACCTGGGAGGTGGAGTTGCAGTGAGCCTCAGTCGCTCCATCGCACTCCAGCCTGGGTGACACAGCAAGACTCCACCTCAAAAAAAAAAAAAAAGGGCCGGGCGCGGTGGCTCATGCCTGTAATCCCAGCACTTCGGGAAGCTGAGGCGGGCAGATCATAAGGTCAGGAGATCAAGACCATCCTGGCTAACATGGTGAAACCCCGTCTCTACTAAAAATATAAAAAATTAGCCGGGCGTGGTGATGGACACCTGTAGTCCCAGCTACTTGGGAGGCTGAGGCAGGAGAATGGCGTGAACCCATGAGGCAGAGCTTGCAGTGAGCTGAGATCACACTACTGCACTCCAGCCTGGGTGACGGAGTGAGACTCCGTCTCAAAGAAAAAAAAAAGGAGGACATGTGGGAACAGACACGCACAGAGAGAAGATGAGAAGACAGTGTAAAGAGGCACAGGGGGCCAATGTCCGTCTGCAAGCCAAGGAGAGAGGCCGGGAACCGGTCCTCCCTCACAGCCCCAGAAGGAAGCAGGCCCGCTGACACTGTGGTCGTGGACTTTCCAGCCTTCAGGATGGTGAGACAATGACCTTTGGCTGTTTTCAGCCACCTGGTCTGTGGCTCTTTGTCACAGCAACTCGGGCAGAGGAATCCACCCTTACACACACACACCCAGACTCAACAAGCATCTGGAATTTGCCCCGTCCGTCAACACACTCCCCCCTCCTCCTCCTTCATTATGATTCTTTCCCTTATGCTGATATAACCTAAAGGAAGACTGGGATTCAGTGGCTGCTTCAATGGCTTGTTGAACCCCTGCAAGCTTCAGTCCGACATCCGAATGCACAGCCTTCTCTTACTTCACTGTAACCCCCTCCTTGTCTCTGACAAAAGCCACAGTAACTTTTCCGACTTGGAGCAGGGCAGGGCCAGGAGAGGGAGCGGGAAGGAGGCCCAGAGCCTGGAGGCCACACCTAGGGCATCTGAGAGAATCCCCCCGCCTGCCCAGCCCTCACCTTGAGGGTCTGGGCCCGAGAGATGAGGTATGGAAGGTCGAAGTTCTGGATGTTGTAACCGGTGATCACGTCGGGGTCCATGATGCGGATGAAGGTGGACCAGGCCTGGGGGTGGGAGCACACCGGGTCACCCTGGTAGGTTGCCCTGCCACGGAGTCCCCTACTTCCAGAATGTTCTAGAACTCCTGCCACCCCTGAAAATCCTGCAGAACCCAGAGGGGAAGTGCTCAAGCCTCAGTGCACAGGGGCCCACCCAGACCCACAGACACGGGCGTCGCAGCACCCGGGGACTGACGGCTCAGGACGTGGAGGCTGGTGGGGCCCCCAGGAAATGGTGTGGGGCACGGAACGAGAGCTACCTGCAGCAGGTCCTCCTCCTTCTCGTAGCTCTGCACCTTGGCGCCCAGGATAGGGGCACAGGGCCGCAGGGTGAGCGCCAGGCGCAGGAAGGGCTCCTGCTCCCCCCAGCGCAGGCCTAGCGAGCAGATCTGGATGACAGGGTCCCGCTCAGGCTCAGGGAAGATGCCTGTGAGGGAGGAGGATGCAGGGGCCTGACTCCTGCCCCTCACTCCTGACACAGCAGGGAGGCTGCACTTCCCATCTCCCTAGGGCTGTCCCCACTGCCTGCCGGCCCTGGTCCTGCTGCCCTGTGGCCCTGCAGCCCTGTGTGGCTCACCCTGGCTCCTGCTCCGCCCTAACCTCCAGGCCGTCTCCACACCCTCCGTGCTCACTCCATCTGGCCACATGGGCTAGGGTGCTCCCACCCCAGTACCTTCGCACTTGCCATTCCCAGGGCCTGCCCTCCTGACCCCCTGCCTGGTACCAACAATGAGGCGGGCAGGAGCCCGGGCCCGGGGACAGACCTTTGCGGCCAGCGCACTCGATATCAAAGCTGAGCACGCGCAAGGGTGCGATGCGCTGCCACGGCCCTTCCGGTGGGTGACTGACCACGTCAGACCACAGCACATCTGCCTCCAGCTGGCACTGCGTAGCCTGTGGGCATGGGTGGGTCAGCGGTGGCAGCAGGCCCTGCCCTGGGAAGCCCTGTCCCTTCTTCTTCAGCCTCAGGGTGTATTTCCCGGCTGGGAGCTCCAGCCAGTTGCAGCCGACGATGTCCGTGTCCACCATGAACCTGGAGGAGGCTGGGGGTCAGTGGACAGGGGCTGCCCGAGGGCGGGGATAGAGGCTGGAGAAGTGAGGCAGAGGCCGTACCGGATCTCAAAGTCGACATTGGCCTCGTAGGGCGCGAAGCTGGGCGTGCCCAGGCCTGTCACACGGATGCCCTGTTCCAGGAGACGGCGGGCCGGGGCCACGAGGCGCGGCAGTGCCAGGGTGATGCGCAGGAATGGGGAGGGGCCGTGCCCGTGGTACCCAAACATGCCTGCAGATGGAAGAAGCTGGGACCGGCCAATGGCCTCCCCAGGGGACCCCCCAACCTGCTGATCCCGGGGGAGCACTCACTCTCTCGGGAGCACAGCTCCACGGCCAGCACGGCCGGCCCGGTCAGCTCCTTCCCCCCGCGATTGTCCCGACTGATGGCCAAGTTTAGCTCCCGTTGCAGGTCACCCAGGTGCTCGGGCCCGAAACCTGGTGTGGGAGGGGTGGTCAGAGGTGCAGGGGGCTCCAGTGGCTCGGGGAGGGGCTGGGTGGGGGCCACTCACCAGGGGGCGCTGGGGTGTAGAAGTAGGGAGCGAAGCCGTGGATGTGGCAGCAGACAGAGACCCCCTCATCGGTGACCCCGAAGGCGCGGAGCACAGGCACGGAGCCGCGGGACAGTGGGGGCCCGCCAGCCACAGGCTGCGCTGGGCCTGTGGGGCCACAGGTAAGACAGCGGCCATGTGTCTCACTCAGGGTCCTCCGAGGTGTGCCTCCACAGCCTCGAAATACCTTGGGGCCTGCAGCCTGGGGCACTCCTGCCCCTTACCATTCCCTGTGTCCATTTCAGCCTCCGCCCTGGTTCCCATCTCCACCCTCATCCCCCAGGATCCATTCTCCACAGCACAACTACAGGGAGGCCCCTCTTTTTTATTACAAGATAAAACCACCTGGCCGTGCACAGTGACTCACACCTGTGATTCCAGTGCTTTGTGAGAGCGAGGCGGGAGGATCGCTAGAGCCCAGGACTTTGAGACCAGCCTGGGCGACAGAGCGAGACCCAGTCTCAAAAAAAAAAAAAAAAAAAAAAATATATATATATATATATATAGATATACACACACGCACACACACATATTATCTGTATAAATATATTTGTCCCTACAAAGTACATTAATATATGTTATATATAAAATAACATAAAGAACATATGATATATATTACACATATATTATATATATATATTTCAACCACCTCCCAGGTTGAAAGTCACCTGAATAGCTGAGATTACAGGCCCGTGCTACCACAGCTGGCTAATTTTTTGAATTTTTAGTAGAGATGGGGTTTTACCATGTTGGCCAGACTGGTCTCAAACTCCTGACGTCAAGTGATCAGCCTGCCTCAGCCTTTGAAAGTGCTGGGTTTACAGGCTTGAGCCACCACACCGGGACCAAAAGTATATTTTTAAAAGTAAGGCAGGCCGGGCGCGGTGGCTCAAGCCTGTAATCCCAGCACTTTGGGAGGCCGAGACGGGTGGATCACGAGGTCAGGAGATCGAGACCATCCTGGCTAACACCGTGAAACCCCGTCTCTACTAAAAAAAAAAAAAAATACAAAAAACTAGCCGGGCGAGGTGGCGGGCGCCTGTAGTCCCAGCTACTCGGGAGGCTGAGGCAGGAGAATGGTGTAAACCCCAGAGGCAGAGCTTGCAGTGAGCTGAGATCCGGCCACTGCACTCCAGCCTGGGCGATAGAGCGAAACTCCGTCTCAAAAAAAAAAAAAAAAAAAAAAAAAAAAAAAAAAAAAAAAAGTAAGGCAGACATTGTGGTGCAAGCCTGTAGTCCTAGCTACTCGGAGGCTGAGGTGGGAGGATCACTTGAGCCCAGGAGGTTGAGGTTACAGTGAACCATGATTGTGCCACTACCCTCCAGCCTGGGTGACAGAGGGAGACTCTGTTTCAAAAAAACAAAAAAAATTGGCCGGGCGCAGTCACTCATTCCTGTAATCCCAGCACTTTGGGAGGCCAAGGTTGGCAGATCACCTGAGGTCAGGAGTTCGAAACCAGCCTGACCAACATGGCAAAATCCCGTCTCTACTAAAAATACAAAAATTAGCCAGGTGTGATGGCGGGCACCTGTAATCCCAGCTACTTGGGAGGCTGAGGCAGAAGAATCACTTGAACTCAGGAGGCGGAGGTTATAGTGAGCCAAGAGCGTGCCACTGCACTCCAGCCTAGGCGACAAGCGCAAGACTCCATAAAAATAACTAAATAACTAACTAAATAAATAAATAAATAAATAAATATTGGCTAGGTGCACTCCAGCCTGGGCAACAGAGAGAAATCTTGTCTCAAAAAAAAAAAAAAAAAAACTCATAAAAAGTCAAATTGGGCTGGGCATGGTGTCTCACACCTATAATCTCAGCACTTTAGGAGGCCAATGCAGGTGGATCACTTGAGGTCAGGAGTTCAAGACCAGCCCAGCCAACATGGCGAAAGCCAATCTCTACTAAAAATACAAAAATTAGCCAGGCATGGTGGTGTGCACCTGTAATCCCAGCTACTTGGGAGGCTGAGGCAGGAGAATCACTTGAACCCCAGAGGCGGAGGTTGCAGTGAGCCGAGATCACGCCACTACACCCTAGCCTGGGCGACAGAGCAAGACTCCATCTCAAAAAAAAAAAAAGTCAAATTGACTTTTGGTGTACATGTCTAGTGTTATGAATTTTAAGGCACAAAGGTCCTTGCACAGGCTGCAGCCACCACGTATGCAAAACAGCTCAACGCTCCAAGCACCTCCCTCAAGTTGATCCTGTGTCACCTTTGCTTCGCACTCCACAGGCCCTGGCACCCACTGGTCTGTTCTGTCACTACAGCTCTATGGCTGGAAGGGCTGACCTGGCCCGGCCTCTGCCCCAGGAGCGCAGGGCCCCAGCACTCACCCATAACCCCCAAACTCACCCACATAATGGTCAATCTCCAGCTGTTGGAAGATGAGGGGCTCTGTCTGGGGGTCCAGGGGGGGTGGTGTGGGCCGACGCCAGCGAGGATCTATGGCTGACGGTGGGAACTGCCCTGGTGGGGGAAGGGAAGGAAGTGGGGTACACGGAATCATGGTCTTCCCTGGCCAGGATGGCATGTGATTCTGAAAGGAGCCAGGCAGAGGTGGCGGTCTGGGTCAGGCAGGAAACTTGGAAGAGAATGGGGGTCAAGGGTCAGGTCCAGAATCACTGCAGGCCACACAGGCGGCATGGGGGGAAAGGACAGTCCTTTGTAGGATTCAAAGTTGGCAAGAGTGGGGTCACAGGTCAGCTTTGCAGCTGACTGTTGGACCAAAGGCAAGACCAGGAGCAATGGGTTGGGCAGCAGGGGCTTCCAGCTCTAAGACTTACCATCTGCAACCCCCTCTAGGACTGACTGCAGTTCCTCCTCCTCCTGCTCCTGCAGCCTGTGCTCTGCCTCCATCTCCTCCATCAGTGCCAGGTCCTCCTCGAATTGGGATGGCTGATGTGCATCATCATCATCCCAGAGGCTCCCACGGGCCCGCTTTGGGGGCACCCCAGGACCTGGGCCTGGCCGCCGCTTGCCATCCATCCTGCTGGGCAAGTTGGAGCTTGGTGGAGTTTCTGACCAGAGACACCTCTTACCCTGTCTTCTCCATGGCATCCCATGCATCCACCATGACCATGAGCCTTTTCCTACTCTGGAGTGGCTGTACTAACTCTGCACCTTGCAGGCAGTGGGGTGGGAGCACATTCCAGACGCTCAACTGTTAGCTACTGCAGTGGCAGGCCATTCGACTCCCTGACCATCTCTCCCATCACACTAGGTCCTTAGCACATCTCTCTCTTTTTTCTTGAGATGTGCTCTTGTCACTCAGGCTGGAGTGCAATGACATGATCTCGGCTCACTGCAAACTCCACTCCCAGGTTCAAGTGGATCTTCCCTCAGCCTCCCGAGTAGCTGGGATTACAGGTGCCCACCACCACACCCAGCTAATTTTTGTGTTTTGAGTAGAGACGGGGTTTCGCCATGTTGGCCAGGCTGGTCTTAAACTCCTGACCTGAGGTGATCCGCCCACCTCAGCCTCCCAAAGTGCTGGGATTACAGCCCCCACACCCGGCCTTAGCACATCTCTTTATTTCCCATAAACCTCTGTCTCCGATGCCCTCACCTACCAACCATGCACCCAGGCCATCTGCCATTGAAATGATAAAAACTGCAATTACTTTTGCACCAACCTAAATGCTTTGACATAATCTCAAATCCCTAGAACTCCTGTATGCCCTTCCCCAGGCTCCCCAGTGGTCAGTGTGTTATGTGTGTGCTTCCTCGCCGCCTCTCTCTGCCCTCCCACATGTGTGGCGTGCACACCATATTATGACTTCTTTTCCTAATTTGAGAGTTCCTAGCAGATCCCATACCCCTGCACACTTCAGCATGTAGTGCCTAAGAAATTCCCTTCACTCAGCAAAGTACGGTACAATCTAGGACATTTAACACTGACTCAAGGATGATATAAAATAAAGGGCACCTTTCCCAATTTCTCCAACTGTCTCCTAAATGCTATTTATAGTAACCTGCTTTCTCCTCCAGTCTAGGACCCACAGTAGCAAACAAAACACACACAAATCACATACAGACTGCTACTTATACATGTGTCTTCTTCTTTTCTTTCTTTCTTTTTCTTTTTTTTTTTTTTTTAAGATGGAATCAGGGCTGGGTACGATGGCTCACGCCTGTAATCCCAGCACTTTGGGAGGCTGAGGCGGGCGATCACAAGGTCAGGAGTTCGAGACCAGCCTGACCAACATGGTGAAATCCCATCTCTACTAAAAATACAAAAATTAGCTGGGTGTCGTGGCAGGCGCCTGTAATCCCAGCTACTCAGAAGGCTGAGACAGGAGAATCCTTGAGCCCGGGAGGCGGAGGTTGCAGTGAGCCGAGATCATGCCATTGCATTCCAGCCTGGGCCACAGAACAAGACACTGTCTCAAACAAACAAATAAAAAAGACGGAATCTGACTCTTGTTGCCCAGGCTAGAGTGCAGTGGCGCAATTTCAACTCACTGCAACTTCCGCCTCCCGGGTCCCAGTTCAAGCAATTCTCCTGCCTCAGCCTCCCAAGTAGCTGGGATTACAAGCACGTGCCACCATGTCCAGCTAATTTTTGTATTTTTAGTGGAGATGCGGTTTCACCATGTTGGCCAGGCTGGTCTTGAACTCCTGACCTCAAGTGATCCGCCTTCCTTGGGGCCTCCCAAAGTGCTGAGATTTCAGGCATGAGCCATGGCGCCTGGCCTCTGTTTTCTTATTTTTTGAGATGGAGTCTCGCTCTGTCACTGAGGCTGGAGTGCAGTGGTGCGATCTCAGCTGCAACCTCCGCCTCCCAGGTTCAAGAGACTCTCCTACCCGAGCCTCCCGAGTAGCTGGGATCACAGGCGCCCACCACCATGCCTGGCTAATTTTTATATTTTAGTCGAGACAGGGTTTCACCATGTTGGCCATCCTGGTCTTGAACTCCTGACCTCAGGTGATCCACCTGCCTCGGCCTCCCAAAGGGCTGGGATTACAGGCATAAGCCACCATGCCTAACCTGTGTTTTCTTAATTACAACCTATAAAAGATTATTTTGGAGGCTGGGCACAGTAGCTCACCCCTGTAATCCCAGCACTTTGGGAGGCAGGTGGATCATGAGATCAGGAGATCGAGACCATTCTGGCTAACAAGGCGAAACCCCATCTCTACTAAAGAAATACAAAAAAATTAGCCAGGTGTGGTGGCAGGCGCCTGTAGTCCCAGCTTCTCGGGAGGCTGAGGCAGGAGAATGGTGTGAACCTGGAAGGCGGAGCTTGCAGTGAGCCGAGATCGTGCCACCACACTCCAGCCTGGGCAATAGAGCGAGACTCCATGTCAAAAAAAAAAAAAAAAAAAAAAGATTATTTTGGGGTATATTGATACAGAAGTTGACTGGAGCCAGGTATGGTGGCCCACGCTGTAATCCCAGCACTTTGGGAAGCTGAGGCAAGTGGATCACTTGAGGTCAGGAGTTTGAGACTAGCCTGGTCAACATGGTAAAACTCTGTCTTTAATAAAAATACAAAAAAATTAGCTGGGTGTGGTGGTGCACACCTGTAATTATGGCTCCTCGGGAGGCTGAGGCAGGAGAATCACTTGAACCCGGGAGGTGGAGGTTGCAGTGAGCCGAGATCATGCCACTGCATGTTAGCCCGGGTGACACAGCAATAGTCTGTCTTCAAAAAAAAAAAATCGCTGGGCACGGTGGCTCAAGCCTGTAATCCCAGCACTTTGGGAGGCCGAGATGGGCGGATCACGAGGTCAGGAGATCGAGACCATCCTGGTGAACACGGTGAAACCCCGTCTCTACTAAAAAATACAAAAAACTAGCCGGATGAGGTGGCGGGCACCTGTAGTCCCAGCTACTCGGGAGGCTGAGGCAGGAGAATGGCGTGAACTCGGGAGGCGGAGCTTGCAGTGAGCTGAGATCCGGCCACTGCACTCCAGCCTGGGCGAAGCGAGACTCCGTTTCAAAAAAAAAAAAAAAATCCACCACCAAATAAAACCCAAACAAGCAAGCCAAAAAACAGCCACAACAAAAAAGTTCACTTGGCACAGTGGCTTATGTGTGTAATCTCAGCACTTTGGGAGGCCAAGGTGGGAGGATCACTTGAGCCCAGGAGTTCGAGACTGGACTGGACAACATGGCAAGACCCCGTCTCAAAAAAAAAAAAAAGAAGAAAAGTATGTATCCTCTAGTTGATTAGACAAGATTATATTCAGGTTAAACTTAAGGGGGTTACTTTACTGTGGTTCAATAAGAATATTCTAAGGAGATACACACTCAAGTATTTAGGAGTAAATGGCCATAACGCCTACAAGGTATTGGGAATTCTTTGTAAAAAGTGTATGTATACAGAGAGAAGGGAGATAAGAAACACGCATGCAAATCATAAATAGGGTGGAATGTTGAAACAGGTGATCTGGGCAAAGGGCGTGCAGGTGTTCTTTACACTATTTTTTTTTTTTTTGAGATGGAGTCTCGCTCTGTTGCCCAGGCTGGAGTGCAGTGGCATGATCTCAGCTCACTGCAAGCTCCGCCTCCCGGGTTTACGCCATTCTCCTGCCTCAGCCTCCTGAGTAGCTGGGACTACAGGCGCCCGCCACCACACCCAGCTAACTTTGTATTTTTAGTAGAGACAGGGTTTCACCGTGGTCTCGATCTCTTGACCTCGTGATCCGCCTGCCTTGGCCTCCCAAAGTGCTGGGATTATAGACGTGAGCCACCGCGCCCGGCCTACACTATTTATTCTTTCAACCTTCCTGTTAATTTGAAATTATCAGAGAAAGAAGTTTTTAAAAAGTACCTGTACCTAGCCGGGCGCAGTGTCTCGCACCTATAATCCCAGCACTTTGGGAGGCCGAGACGGGTGGATCACTTGAGGTCAAGAGTTTGAGACCAGCCTGACCAACATGGTGAAGCCCTGTCTCTACTAAAAAAATACAAAATTAGCTGGGCATGGTGGCGCACACCTGTAACCCCCAGCTACTTGGAAGGCTGAGGCAGGAGAATTACTTGAACCCAGGAGGTAGAGGTTGTAGTCAGCCAAGACTGAACCATTGCACTCTAGCCTGGGCAACAAGAGTGAAACTCCATCTCAAAAAAACAAAAAAACAAACAAAAAAACAAAGTACTTGTCCCCCAGGGTCCAGGCTGAGACAGAGGGGATTACTGGAACACAGAGCAGATCCCAGATGCGGCTGGGAAGAGACAGGTGAGCAGGTCAGCTGTCCTAGGTTCAAGTGAACACCCCTGGATCTCATAACGGTTGCCCCATATCCAGTCCTCACTTTGCCTTTTTATTTATTTTTTTTAGACAGAATCTCGCTCTGTCACCCAGGCTGGAGTGCAGTGGCTGATCTCGGCTCACTGCAACCTTCGCCTCCTGGGTTCAAGCGATTCTCCTGCCTCAGCCTCCTGAGTAGCTAGGATTACAGGCGCCCGCCACCATACCCACTAATTTTTTGTATTTTTAGTAGAAACGGGGTAGGCACCCCTCCTACCCTGCCTCTTCGGAGCGGCTATAGGCTGCCCAGTTGATGACTACATTTCCCAGTGTGCATCGCCAGCATGGCCACGTGACTAAGTTCTCCCTCCAGGAATGAGAGTGATCATGAGGTGTGCAGCTACTGGGACATCACCCCACCCTCTTCCCCATCACAATGGCTGGAACGTGGATGTAGTGGGGGAGCTAACCACAAAGATGGGGACAACACTGGGCTCCCCAACAACCTTCCAGAGCAAAGCTGTCTGCCAATCCTGCACACCTGCCTATCTTCCAAAGCATTACGTGGAGAGATCAATTTGTGTCTTTCTTGGGCCACTGTGTTTTGGGGGCTCCTTGGTACAACAGCTTAGACCTCAAATAAGCACGGAAAAATTCTGAACGGACGGAGTATACGTTAGAAATGTTCAGGGCGGTTCATGACAGACACTCAGCATTAGAAGGGGGCCAGCTACTGACAGACATGCAACACGGATGGATCTTGAGAGCAGGCTGTGCAGAAGCCAGACACAAAGCACACGCTGGGGGCTCGGGGAGTGACTGGTTACGGGGTATGGGGTTTTCTGCAGGGGTGATGAAATGTTTTGAAATTAGACAGAAGTAATGGTTGTACAACACTGTGAATGTGTCAACTGAATTATTTGCTTTATTATTATTTTCTCTTTATTGAGACAAGGTCTCACTCTGTCACCCAGGCTAGAGTGCAGTGGCATGATCTCAGCTCACTACAGCCTTGACCTCCCAGGCTCAGGCGATCCTCCTACCTTGGCCTCCTGAGTAGTTAGGAAGACAGGTGCGTGTTACCATGCCTGGCCAATTGTTTTTTGGTAAAGACGGGTTTTGCCATGTTGCTCAGGCTGGTCTGAAACTCCTGGGCTCAAGTGATCTGCTCGCCTCGGCCTCCCCAAAGTGCTGGGATTACAGGCATGAGCCACCGCGCCCAGCCATTGTTTGCTTTAAAATGCCTAATTTTACCTCCGTAAAAAAGAACGTACTTATTGTATGATACCATTTAAACAAAGTAGAATAGACTAAAGTGATCTACAGCGCTAGAAATCAGACTAGTGGCTGCTCCTAGAGTAGGAGAGACTGGGAAGGGTACGAGGGGTTTTCTGGGGTGATAAACCACACTACACAGCCAACTGTACACTGGAGACCTGGGCATGGCATGCCATGTAAATGACACCTCAATTACAAACATAAAAGTTTGGAGGCCGCAATTCCACATCTAGGGACGTACGCTGTAGCTATATTATCACATAAGAAAAACTGCATTTATAAGGTTATTTCCGGAAGCATCGTTTGAAATCCCCAAAGACTGGAAACCACCTAACTGTCCTCATCCAGGGGTCTATTTAAATAAGTTAAGTCCGTTCAATGGAATACTATGCAACTGTGTAAAGGAACGAGGAAGCTCTTTGTGTACTGACAGGGAAGTTTCTCAAAGAGGCATTGTTCAGTAGATAAAGCAAGATGCACAGTGGTGCACTCAGAATTTTATCTTTTGTGTTGAAAAACAATGTCTAAGAAAACGTTTACCCTGATTCTAGTCATTAAGAAACAAATGGCCTGGGCACAGGGGCTCACGCCTGTAATCCCAGCATTTTGGGAGGCCAAGGCGGGTGGATCACTTGAGATTAGCAGTTCCAGACCAGCCTGACCAACATGGTGAAACCCTGTCTCTACTAATATACAAAAATTAGCTGGGCATGGTGGTGGGTGCCTGTAATACCAGCTACTCCAGAGGCTGAGGCAGGAGAATTACTTGAACCTGGGAGGCAGAGGTTGCAGTGAGCTGAGATCATGCCACTGTGCTCCAGCCTGGGTGACAGAGCAAAACTCTGTCTCAAAACAAAACAAGAAAAAGAAACAAACGAATCCAAAATGAAGGGTGACAACACTGGTCTGAAATCTTTAAAACTGCTGATGTCATGAAAAAGTAAGTTGCCTAGGCCAGGGGGCTCACATCTGTAATCCCAACACTTTGCGAGGCTGAGGTGGGAGGATCACTTGAGGCCAGGAGTTAGAAACTGGCCTAGGCAACATGGTGAGACTCAATTTCTACAAAAAATTAAAAATTACTTAAGCATGGTGGTGCATACCTATAGTCCCAGCTACTCGGGGGGCTGAGGTGGGAGGATCACTTGAGACTGGGAGGTGAAGGCTATAGTAAGCCATGATTGCACCACTGCAATACAGCCTGGGCAAGAGAGCGAGACATGTCTCAAAAAATGAAAAAGTTGCCATGACAATGTGTGTTATCCTAAGTTAGAACTTGGATTTAAAAAAATAAAATTATGGCCCGGGCGTGGTGGCTCATGCCTGTAATCCCAGCACTTTGGGAGACCGAGGCGGGCGGATCACCTGAGGTCTGGAGATTAAGACCAGCCTGACCAATGTGGTGAAACCCCATCTCTACTAAAAAAATATAAAAATTAGCTGGGTGTGGTGGTGGGCGCCTGTAATACCAGCTACTCGGGAGGCTGAGGCAGGAGAATTGCTTGAACCTGGGAGGTGGAGGTTGCAGTGAGACAAGATTGTGCCATTGCACTTACACCTGGGCGACAAGAGTGGGAAAAAAAAAATGAAATTATTGGCCAGGCGCAGTGGCTTATGCCTATAATCCCACCCCTCTGGGATTCTAGGCGCAGTGGCTCGCGCCTATAATCTCAGCCCTTTGGGAGTCCGAGGCGGGTGGATCACCTGAGGTCAGGAGTTTGAGACCAGCCTGGACAAAATGAAACCCCGT
The DNA here is from genome assembly GCF_009764315.1 of Trachypithecus francoisi. Lineage (NCBI taxonomy): Eukaryota > Metazoa > Chordata > Mammalia > Primates > Cercopithecidae > Trachypithecus > Trachypithecus francoisi. The sequence continues at coordinate 5,733,916 of NW_022681457.1, read as the reverse complement.
CTCTACTAAAAATACAAAAAAAATTAGCCAGGCATAGTGGCGGGTGTCTGTGATTCCAGCTACTCGGTAGGCTGAGGCAGGAGAATGGCTTGAACCCGGGAGGCGGAGCTTGCAGTGAGTTGAAATAGCGCCACTGCTGGGTGATAGAGCGAGACTCGGTCTCGGAAAAAAAAAAAGAAAAAAATTATTATAGCTTTGAAGAATATTACAGGGACACATGACAGATCTAAATAAGGACTGTCTATTCGATAACGTCACTGTCTCATGTTAAACTGCATGACGATGACAATGACACTGTAGTTCTGTAGGCGGACATCCCTGTTCTTAAGAGCTGACTGCTGGAGGCCAGGCACCGTGGCTCACGGCTGTAATCCCAGGACATTTGGAGGCCGAGGCAGGGGGATCGCTTGAGCCCAGGAGTTTGAGAACAGCCTAGGCAACATGGTGAAACCCTGTCTCTATAAAACAATACAAAAATTAGCAGGGTGTGGTGGCAAACATCTTTAGTCCCAGCTACTCAGGAGGCTGAGGATCAGCTGAGTATGGGGAGTTTGAGGCTGCAGTGAGCTGTGACCACCCCACTGTACTACAACCTGCATGGTAAGAGTAAACTCCTGTACAAAAAAAAAAGAGTTAGGCAGAGTGCAGTGACGCACTCCTGTAATCCCAGCACTCTGGGAGACAGAGGAAGGTGGATCATGTCATCAGAAGTTCAAGACCAGCCTGGCAAAGACAGTGAAATCCCGTCTCTACTAAAAATACAAAAATTAGCCAGGTGTGCTGGCAGGTGCCTGTAATCCCAGCTACTCAGGAAGCTGAGGTAGGAGAATCGCTTGAACCCGGGAGGTGGAGGTTGCAGGGAGCCAAGGTTGTGCCTGTACTCCAGCCTGAGCGACAGAGCAAGACGCCGTCTCAAAAAAAAAACAACAAAAACAAAAAACAAACAAACAAACAAAAAAAAACCCCAGGAGTTAACTGCTGGAGTTTTCAGAGGCAAAGTATCATGATGACCACAACTTTCAAATAGTTCAGCCACAAAAAGGACAAAAGGTACAGGTATATGTGTGTGCTCGGATAAAGCAAATGAGGTATCATGCCAACAGTCAGTGAATCGAGGCAAAGGAGCGTGGTTGTTCACTGTACTTAATTTGTACCTTCTCTGCAGGTTTGAGACTTTTCAAAATATTAAGGGGGAAATATATAAAATGAAAATAGTAACAATTTTACAAGGTGGACAGAAGAGTATGTGTAAATCTTTTTGCTTTTAATGAAGGGAGTATGTAGAAATCTGTTTTATTTTAATGCAGAGCATATGTATAAATTTATTTGCTTTTAATGCAGCATTCTACAAGGACAGCTAAGAAACTGGTTTCCTGGGGGACAGGGTAGAAGACGACTTCATTTGCTAACTGCTTTATTGAGCTATAATTCACATACTATACAATTCATCCACTTAAAGTATATATAGTTCAATGGTATTCAGTATGTTCAGAGTTAGGCAACCATCACCACAGTCAATTTTAGAACTCTTTCATCACCCCAAAAAGCCTACATCCTCTAGCTCTCTCCCCGCATTCAGCTCATCTGCCCCCACTCCTGGCAGTCCCTCATCTTACTTTCTGTCTCCATGGATCTGCCTATTCTGGGCATTTCCTATAAACGGGATCTTGGAATACGCGGCCTCTTGTGTCTGGCTGCTTTCTCTGAATGTGTTCATCGTTCATGTGTGTGGCGGCCTGTCATCAGTGCTGCGTTCCTTTTTTGCCGAGTACTTTTCCGCTATATGGCGAGAACACGTTTGCAGTATCCGCTCATCAATGGATGGCCATTACAGTTGCTTCCACCTTTTGAGAGTGGTGCAGCCATAGTGTGTGCAGGAGGTTTCGTGTGAGGAGGACTTTAGCTGACGCTGCGTTTGCGCTCTTTGAGTGACAACCGCGTACATGTGTGACTTATAGGAAGAAGCAAGTATAGTTAGTAGCTCTGGCTCCAGTTGTGCAAGTAGCCGGAGAGACAGGGAGTGATGACCTGTGGGGAGAGATCCGGGTGGGACAGACAAAGCGCAGGGGCTTGTGGGAGCTGGAGGAGGAAGGAAGGAGCTGACTGGCTGCTCTTGGTCAGTTGGCTGTGGCTACGAGGGTGCGGTGGGAGGGATGGTGTCAGCAGGGGCAAACCTGGGCTCCTGTTAGTACACGGTGGAGGCAGAGCAGCATTAGGAAGGAAAGGTCCCTGTGTTCCTTCTCATCAGCCCTGGCGCAGGATGAGAGCTTGGCAAACATTGTCCTCTGCACCTCTCACGGCCCTTCGGTAGCAAGCACTTAACAGAGATTCAGCAGTCAAATGACACCGTGCGCTCACTGCAGGCCAGACACCGGTTTTCTCAATGAGTGAGACACTCATTTCCTCAATAACCTCATCCAATCTTGCCCAATCTCACAGCTTTATTTTGTTTTGTTTTGGGGGGGGGGACAGGATCTTGCTCTGTTGCCCAGGCTGGAGTGCAGCGGCACGTATATGGCTCACTGCAGCTTTGATCTCCTAGGCTCAAGTGATCCATCCACTTCAGCCTCCCAAGTAACTGGAACCAGAGGCATGCACCAGCTGCCATGCCTTGCTAATGTTTTAATTTTTGTAGAGACGGGATTTCACTATGTTGGCCAGGTTGGTCTCAAACTCCTGGGCTCAAATGATCTCCCACCTCAGCCTCCCAAAGTGCTGTGATTACAGGTATGAGCCACTGCACCCGGCCTCCAATCTCACAGTTTTTTGTTTTGTTTTGTTTTGTTTTTGAGACAGAGTCTCGCTCTGTTGCCAGGCTGGAGTGCAGTGGCGCAATCTCGGCTCACTGCAACCTCCACCTCCTGGACTCAAGCGATTCTCCTGCCTCAGTCTCGCAGGTAGCTGGGATTACAAGCACCCACCACCATGTCCAGCTAGTTTTGTATTTTTAGTAGAGACTGGGTTTCACCATGTTTGCCAGGCTGGTCTCAAACTCCTCACCTCAAGTGATCCGTCCGCCTCGGCCTCCCAAAGTGCTGGGATAACAGGCGTGAGCCACCACGCCTGGCCTGGTTAGTTATCTTGTGTCCAGTGAGTCCTGCTAGTAGAACGGGGGCTCCAGGAGAGCAGGGGCATCATCTTTTGTTTCCTGCTCTATCCAGTGCTCCAGGAATGGAGGGGTGCTCAGAAAACATTTTTTGAACGATAAAAGAATAAAGGAACTCAAAGAATCCTCACAAAATCCTCAGTTGCTGCTACGACCTCATTTTACAAAGGCTGGAACTGAGGTCCAGAGACGTGAAACTACCTGCCCAAGATGGCACAACTAGCCCAGTGGGGCACGGCCAGGGTTCAAACTCAGGCAGGCTGGCTCCAGAGCCCCACCGATAAATCTGTGTGCCAGGCCTGTGCCAGGGGAGATACGGTGGTGACCTCCCCGGGAGACAACTTTTTCTTTTGCTTGTTCACCACTGCGTCCTGGTTCACACACATCGGCTGAGGGAATGATTAAATAACTGCAAAGGCAACTATTCATTTTTGCTCCACCAGAAAACACCTCCACTTTTTTATTTTGACACAAGATCTCATTGTATTGCCCAGCCTAAAGTGCAGTGGCATGATCACATCTCACAGCAGCCTTGAACTCCAGGGCTCAAGCAATCCTCCCACCTCAGTCTTCTGGGCAGCTGGGACCACAGGCATGTGCCACCACACTAGGCTAGTTTTTGTATTTTTTTTTTTTTTGATACGGAGTCTTGCTCTGTTCACCTAGGCTAGAGTGCAGTGGCATGATCTCGGCTCACTGCCAGCTCTGCCTCCCGGGTTCACGCCATTCTCCTGCCTCAGCCTCCCGAGTAAGTGGCACTACAGCCCGCCACCACGTCTGGCTAATTTTTTGTATTTTTAGTAGAGACCAGGTTTCACCGTGTTAGCCAGGATGGTCTCGATATCTCCTGACCTCACGATCTGCCCTCCTCAGCCTCCCAAAGTGCTGAGATTACAAGTGTGAGCCACCGTGCTCAGCCTAGTTTTTTTTTTTTTTTTTTGTTTGAGACGGAGTCTTGCTCTGTCAACCAGGCTGGAGTGCAGTGGCCGGATCTCAGCTCACTGCAAGCTCCGCCTCCCGGGTTCACGCCATTCTCCTGCCTCAGCCTCCCGAGTAGCTGGGACTACAGGCGCCTGCCACCTCGCCCGGCTAGTTTTTTTTGTATTTTTCAGTAGAGACGGGGTTTCACCGTGTTAGCCAGGATGGTCTCGATCTCCTGACCTCGTGATCCGCCCGTCTCGGCCTCCCAAAGTGCTGGGATTACAGGCTTGAGCCACCGCGCCCGGCCCAGCCTAGTTTTTGTATTTTTTGTAGACAGGGTCTTGCTATGTCACCCAGGCTCACCTCCACGCTTTTGGTCTTGTCCTTCCCCTAGGCCTCTGTGACTGCTGCCTCTGGACTGCCTGGGTGTATGTCTTCCTCCCTTACCAGCCAGGGACTTCTGGATGGCAGAGCAAGCACTGACTCTCCTCTGGGGCCTTAGCATCACCCAGCATAGGGCTGAGCCCCCAAGAGGCCTTAGGCAGTGTTCACTGCATGAAACTCCACTGGTTACTTCAAGACATGCGAGTTTAGGCTGGGTGTGGTGGCTCACGCCTGTAATCCCAGCACTTTGGGAGGTTGAGGTGGGCGGATCACTTGAGGTCAGGGATTCGAGACTAGCCTGGGCAACATGGCAAAACCCTGTCTCTACTAAAAATACAAAAATTAGCTGGGCGTGGTGGTGCGCACCTATAATCCCAACTACTCAGGAGGATGAGGCATGAGAATCACTTGAAGGTGGAGGTTACAGTGAGCCGAGATCGTGCCACTGCACTCCAGCCTGGGTGACAAAGCAAGACTCTGTCTCAAAAACCAAAAAAAAACAGACATGTGAGTTGAAACTCCCTGTGAGTATCAACCACTCTGGTGAGTCTTCCCTGAGCACATAGGTTCTTCTCTTGGCTCCCAAAGACTATCACTGCTCCACCATAGCTCAGCACACTCTGGACTGAGATCTCCGGTCCTTCCCCAACCAAACTGGATGATCACTGGCTCCCCAGTGCTCAGCAGAGGGCCTGTCCAAACAGCAGCTGTCAGAAACCCATAAGAGAGGGAAGAGCATTTCAGAGGAGGGAAGGAACCTCTCTAGCGGGAAGAGAGATCTGTCGGGGGAAGTGCAGGAAGGAGAGGCGGCCAGGCACGGTGGCTCACGGCTGTAATTCCAGCACTTTGGGAGGCCAAGGCGAGTGGATCACCTGAGGTCAGGAGTTCGAGACCAGCCTGGCCAATATGGCGAAACCCCATCTCTACTAAAAATACAAAAAATGAGCTGGGCGTGGCAGCGGGTACCCGTAATCCCAGCTACTCAGGGGGCTGAGGCACGAGAATCGCTTGAACCCGGGAGGCGGAGGTTGCAATGAGCTGAGTTCACACCACTGCATTCCAGCCTGGGTGACAGAGCAAGTCTCAAAAAAAAAAAAAAAAAAAAAAAGGGCCGGGCGCGGTGGCTCAAACCTGTAATCCCAGCACTTTGGGAGGCCGAGACGGGAGGATCACGAGGTCAGGAGATCGAGACCATCCTAGTTAAACCGGTGAAACCCCGTCTGTACTAAAAAATACAAAAAACTAGCCGGGAAGGTGGTGGGCGCCTGTACTCCCAGCTACTCGGGAGGCTGAGGCAGGAGAATGGCGTGAACCCGGGAGGCGGAGCTTGCAGTGAGCTGAGATCCGGCCAATGCACTCCAGCCTGGGCGACAGAGTGAGACTCCGAATCAAAAAAAAAAGGAGCGCCGCAACAAGTTCCTTGAGTGGAAGGGCTGAGGCGAGGCACTGACATCGCCCTGCCCACTCCTGGTTCCGCTCTAAACCCTGCCCACTCACTCCCCCACTAATCTCTGCCTTCAGAGCGGCAACCCAACCTGCTTCTCCCTTAGCCTTCCCCATCCAGCCTGCTGCTCAAACTCAAACCCAAGAGTCATTCTGGACTCTTTCCCTCGCTCCCACGCCCAGTCCATCAGCCAGTGCCCGTAGCTCCACCCACAAAGGTAATCTGAGCCTGATTCCCTCTGCCTGCTGGACTCTCTCCGTCCTAACAGACCTCCCTCCTTCCATTCTTATTCCTGCTACAACCCAATTTCCACTCAGTGGTCAGTGAGTTTTTCAAAACACGGGCGAATCGTGTTGTTTCCACGCTCAAACCCTCCCACGGCTCCCCGCTGAACCTGGAATAAAGGAGAAATTCCATACCAAGGTTTACAAGGCCCTATAGGATCTAGTTCCCCATCATGACTCCGACCTCATCTGTATTACTCTCGTCCCCTCGGCTCCTGCTACAAATACGCCGAGCTCCTTCCACCTCAGAGCCTTTGCACTTGAGGGTCCCAGAGCGGCCTATTCTGGCCCACTCCAGCTAAAGCAGCAGGCTCTTCGCTCATTATACCATGTTACCCTGCGTTAGTTCCCTTGTGAGAGCATCTCACAGCCCCAGAGCAGGGCTTTACTGGTGCTACTATTAACTCATCGCTTGTCTATCGTCTGTCTTCCCAAGGCAGGAACTTCTCTGACTTGTTCTTGCTTCCAGAATAAGTGCCTGGCACAGAGTACTCAAACACCCAGCGAATCCAGGATGACACCAAGCCAGCATGTGCACCACCACCCAGTGGCCCCCGCTGCTCCCGGGCCACTTCCCGCCCCACGGTGCCCGGCGCATGCGCCCCCTGCCTGCCGAGGAATTCCACCCCCACCTCGGCCTTTTCCTGTGCGTCCCCGCGCCCTCCCCCAAGAAACCCCTGGCCGCTGCCCCCTCCTGCGCGCTCCCGGGCCAAAGGGTGCCCTCGCAACCCTCTCTCAGGTCTATGTGCCTGGCTGGTCAAGCCCCGTTCCCTATACCAGGCCCAGTGCCCCGAACTCCCCTCTTCCCCTCTACTCACCCGCTTCAAACAGCGTTTCCCGCCACAGCAGACGCCGCCGTGACCCCTGACTCTCGCGCGCGCAAGCCCAGAGCCGCGGGGCGCCGAGACGGGCCACGCCCCCGCCTGCCCAAGTGCGGGCGAGGCCACGCCCAACCAGGCAGCGGACCACGCCCCGCTCGTTCGACTGCAAGGCAGGCCCCGCCCCCTCCCTCAGCTTGCAAAGTGGCCTCGCCCCCTTGCTGAAAAATTCCCTTAATTCCGCCTCCCCATGACGTGTCGGCCAGAAGCCACGCCCCTCCGTGCGGCAGCGTTCACGACCTCGTGCAGTTCGTGCGCGCCGCTGCTCTGTTCTCTCTCCTCCCACCCTCGTGTGTTGCGCGCGCATCCTCCGTGTCCCCCGCCCGCCTCTCGCCTGGGGCCGGGTAGGGAGCTCTGCCCCGTCGCTGCCCAGCAGCCAGCCGGTGACCTGACGCCCGAGATCCCCGCAGAGGCTGGCCGATAAGTGGTGGAGTCCTGGCTTGATCTGTTCTCCATCCTGGCCTCAGTTTCCCCACATGTAAACTAGACTCAACAACGCATGATGGGGACACGTGTGGGGCGCCCGGTACACTACTCTTGGGATAAGGTGATCGTTTTTAACTACTCTCACTTCCGCTGTCCCCCGCCCCAAATAAATGTACCTTTAAGTTGCATCTCTGCATGTAACCCCCCCTTTCGCCCTCGATTGGAATTGCTCATTCAGCTCTTTTAGGGCTGGCACAGGGGCAAGAAGAATTGGAGGAACTTCGTCGCTTGCTCACTCCGAACTCGCAGTGTCCCTCACCTTTCAAACTTTGCACGTGCTCTTCCCTCAACTTGGAGTCCCAGCCCCTGGGCTCGTTTTAGGTCCCAGCGATTGCCTCTGTTGTAACACCTTGCCTGACTTCCTCTAGCCCCACCACAGTGCCACCCTCATTAACGTCCCTATCCCCTGAGTCTTGGTAGGAGCGTGGTTATCTTGTTCACGGGTGTTTCCAGTGCCTAGAATTGTGCCTGACTATAGTAAATGCTCCGGAAACATTTACTGGGAAATGTCTTCATCTCTAGAATGGCCAACCCAGTGCCTGGCCCACAGGAGGCCTCAGAAAACACTTGTTGAGACGAAAGTCCAGGTCCCCTCATACACTTAAGTCCTGTTTATCCTTCAAGGGTGAGTCCTGATTCACCCTGTCCAGGGGAGGTGACCCTGAGGCTGTCAGACCCCTGAACTTTCACAGCAGGCGACACACCACCCAGCACTGGGACCCTATGTGCCACCCCTCCCACCAGCCTGGGGAGACCCAGTCCCACATGCTCAATCAGGTTCAGGGACCCGGTGTCACTGAGGTCCCTAGAAGCCCACGCCCTCTGCATCTTGCACTCCAGCTCTGGGCTGGATTGTATTCATATTTTTATTTTCCTGTTTTTGTTTTTAGTTTTTATTAAATAAAAGGAGCAGAGGAAGAGGAAGGCCCCTGGTCTCCCAGCCTATGGGGAGAGCCATGGGTCGTCCCCCCCTCTGTTCAAGGTGCACTGCGTGCTGGGCTTGAGGTGTAAGCTGGGGAGGGAGGGCAGCCGGGAAGGGTCAGCGGTCGGGACCTGTAACCCTTTCACCCTTTCTGGAAGACTTGGTGGGCAGGGAGGGAGTCTCCTGGACCCGGACTGGGGCTCATCCCAAGGGCTGAGGGCTGGGAGGTCTACAGGCTCAGCCCAGGGCCCCTTCCACCCGAGGAGGAGAAAGGGGTGCCGACGTCTATCTGCTGGAGGGTGGTCAGGCAAGGCTGTGGGGCTGGGTGGCCGGCCCCTCACTCGTGGACGTCCCAGATCTCTGACAGCAGAGGCGGTAGCTTCTTGTCCTGGAGCCGCAGGGCAAAGACCTGCTCCGAGTGCACGGAGCTCAGCGTGCGCAGGCTCACCAGCTTCATGAGCATGCGCGGGAAGCGCAGCTGGTCCTGAGGGAGGAGGCAGGTGGGCACTGAGTTCCTGCCCGGCCAGGCTCTGGGCGGCCCACCCCAACAGAAAGGAGGGACCCTCTCCGGTCAGGCGTGGGAGCCAGCGTGGGGCCCGGCCCTGTGCTTGGACTAGACCTGGCTCCCAGTCCAGCAGGGTGGGGCCTGAGGAAAGACTGCCGGAGGGGACAGCAGCCAGGCAGAGCCCAGCCTGGACGGACCAAGTGGGCCGCGGGACGTAGCTGGCTCTGCGCAGAGGCGCTGCGGGGCCCTACCTGCGGCCTCTTGATGCGCGTGTAGGACAGCAGCGCCTCCACGTAGGGCTGCTGCAGCGCCTCCACGCGGCCCGGCTCCTGTACGTTGGGCCGGTCGGCGGAGAAGATGTTGATGGCGATGAGCAGGGCGTACTCAGCGTCGTCCAGGCCCAGCCGCCGCATGGCCCTCGAGAACTCAAAGATGGGGTTGATGAACTCCACCTGCAGGCCTAAGGGGCGGGAGGCAGCCCGTGACTCCCTCAGCCTGAAACCGGGCCCCACAGCCTCGCCCCTGGCACCGCCCACAGTCACTGGGGCTGGGAACACAGCAGTAATCACAGCGTTCTTGTCATTTCTGTCCACCTGTGCCCTGTGCCCATGAGAGTGCTGGCACGTAGCAGGTGTGCCACACATCCCGCCTAGTGAGGGAATGAATAATGAGGGTGCATGTTTCCTCAGTATTTTCTACTATCCTGTCACCACCCTCCCTTCCCACCTGGCGGTGGTTGCAGCTTCCCCGGGTCCTATCCTTGCCCCTTCACGAAGGCAAAGGGAAGCTTTTAAAACCATCGTGTCGGTCCCTGCACTGGTTTCCACTGCTCAGGTAAAGCCCAAACTCATTCCCACGACTGATTTGTTCGTTCATTCATCGAACATCACTGAGTACCTACCACGTGCCAGGCCCCAGCACTTACATTTGAGGGCCTAGGGAACAGGTCATAGACAAACACATGAGGAAGAGGCCCAGCCAGTCAGAAGGCTGAGTTCTATGGAACCAGGCAGTGCAGAGAAGGGCGAAGGGCCCTGCTGAGCCACGTTTCTATTTTACACAAGGCGGGCAGGGAAGGCCATGCTGTGGGTGACGCTGGAGCAGTGACTAACCCCAAGGAGGTGAGATTGTGAGGGTGACCAACTGTCTGCTGTTCCCAGGACTTGGGACAGGGGGCTACGCAGGCCATGGGACTTTCGGTGTTAAAACTGGGAAGGTCCTGGGCAAACCAGGACCAGTTGGTCCCCCTAGTTCTGGGCAAAGGAAACTCCCAAGTACAGCACGCCAGGTGGGTGCCAGGAAGAGCCCAGAGTGACTGGAGGAGGGGGAGAGGCTGGAAGCTGAGGGCAGAGAGTGAGAGTCCAGGTCCTAAAGGGCTTTGTGGGCCACAGAGAGGACTCTAGCTCTTCTCCTAGTGAGACGGGAGCTGTGGAGGGTTCTTAGCGGAGGAGGGATGTGGGCGGCCTCAAGTGCTGACAGGACCCTTCTGCCTGCCATAGGAGCAGCTCCATCAGGCGGGGGTGGAGGCAGGGGCCCCTCAAGGGGACTCTGGCAGTGTTCCAGAGTGGTGGCAGAGGAGGGGCTGGGAAGGGGTAGGGTGGGATTCCCAACCTCTCCACCCCGTCTCCTTGTGCTCCAGCTGCCTGGGCCTCCCTGTAGTTCCTCCAAACCACCGGCTCTCCCTGACCTCAGGGCCTTTGCAATCGCCGATCCCCCCGCCAGAAACGCTTCCACGAAGCCCTGCTCTGCTAAGCTCATACTAAAAGGGTTACTGGGACCGTCTTGGGTGGTGAAAGGGCCAGGGTAAAAGGAAGGGGAGAGGGTGGGGCTCAGAAAGATGTCGGGAAATGCAGAGAGGTCCCACACAGATTACGGGACGATGAGGAAGCGAGGCCCAGGTGTATGCTCTACAGCACTAGCAATGCGCCTCCCACCCTTTTCCTAGGCAGTGCCTCTCACTGCCCAGGCCTTCTTCCAGAAGCCCACCCGCCCAGGTGACACACCCAGGTCAGCGCTCTCGGAGGGCAGGAAGCAGTGCTCCTGGACAGTAGGGAAGACTGCCCACTTCACAATGGACTGAGCTCCAGCCTGCCTCCCTTGGGTGAGACCAGGTTTTGGGGTGGGGGGATGCTTTCCCTAGTGCCCACCAAGACGCCTGATATGGTAACAGGGCCTTTCTGTCTCAACTTCCACTGCAACCCACTGTACAGAGTCGGCACTCAATACAAGCTTTTTTTTTTTTTTTTTTTTTGAGACAGGGTCTCGCTCTGTTGCCCAGGCTAGAGTACAGTGGCGCGATCTCAGCTCACTGCAACCTCCGCCTCCTGGGTTCACACCATTCTCCTGCCTCAGCCTCCCGAGTAGCTGGGACTACAGGTGCCCGCTCCCACGCCTGGCTAATTTTTTGTATTTTTAGTAGAGACGGGGTTTCACTGTGTTAGCCAGGATGGTCTCGACCTCCTGACCTCGTGATCCACCCACCTCAGCCTCCCAAAGTGCTGGGATTACAGGCGTGAGTCACCGTGCTCGGCCAATACATGCTTTTTTTGAAAAAAATAGAGACACGCTCTCTTCTGTCGCTAGGCTGGAGTGCTGTGGCACAATCACAGCTCACTGTAGCCTCAAGCAATCTTCCCTCCTCAGCCTCCTGAGTAGCTGGGCCTACAGGCACACGCCACCACGCATGGCATACACACTCTTGTCTTGCTCTCACCTTGGCTCAACCCTCACCCCAACTTTGGAGATAAAGAAACAGAGACTCTGACAAGGATGAATTAATTGGCCCCAAGTCTTCCAGCCAGCAGGGGCGCTAAGCCTCCCCAAAGCCTCCCCTGGGCCCTACCTGCGCGGTGGAAGTCGTCCTTGCTGTAGGTGAAGTCCTTCAGGAAGGTGATACACTCTGTCTCGTGGTTGTAGCGCCTGGCTGTCTCCAACAGCATGATCTGAGGGTGGCAGTGGGAGAGGGCTCAAGCCCTGTGACCCTTAGGCTGCTAGTCCCTTCCCTGCTGGCCCAAATGGGGGTCTAATCTCACCAGGAATATCCCTCATCCCCGTCCCCCGTTCTCTCAGCCACACCAGCGTGCAGCCATCACGTGAGACAGCCCAAGCTCTTTCTTCACTTTGGGCTTTCGCACACGTTGCATCCCCCCTCCTTAGGATACTCCTTCCTCAGGTGGGCACAAGGTATAGGGGCAGGAGGTTTGATCTGCTTTGTTCTTTGCCATATGCCAACACTTGGTATACAGCTTAGCATACAGTAGGTGCTCAATACTTACATGTTATCCCTACTTTGATTCAAATGCTAACTCCTCTGAAAAGCCTTTTTGGCAACTTTTCTCTAAAATAGCCTCTGGCCTGATCCTCAATTTTCTCAGCCTCAGACCCTTTTTCTTCTTGGCTCATAGGAGATTCTGTTTGCCATGGAATGTCATCCTACAAGGGCAAGGACTGGTCTTGCTTCAACTCTGCTCCCTGCATCTGTCCTGGAGCTATCTCTGGGGTTCCTTGTGGGCAGATGGACCATTACCTCGATGGTGGACGCCTTCAGGAGGGCAATCTGGTCCTCCCGGCCCAGCTGCAGGAAACCAGGCACTTGCTTGGCAAAGTCCACGATCTCCTGGACTGAGATGATGGCCAGCTCCGTGAAGTGGGCGAAGCGCTGCTGGCGGGCATCTCGGGACTGGGGGTCTGCGCCCAGGGGCCAGGGCTGGAACACGGGACACCAGGGTCACTCCCAGGTCTTTGTGAGCCTAAGTTGGGGTGGCCACCTTGAGGCCAAGCCTGCACCCTGGGGGACCCTCCTCCTAAAGCCCCTGCCCTCTGGAGCCTCATTCTCCCACACCCTGGGCGATGGCCCAGCCGGCTCTACCCGATTGGGAGAGGCATCTACCATCACACTCAAGGTTGTGGAGAGAGCAGTACCGTGACTTTGGGCTGGTCGGAGAAGGAGCGTTTGTTGCACTGCAGCTGGGCCGCCACCAACTGCTGGATCATTAGTTCTTGAGCCGCTGTTAACTGGACACCCTCGCCTTCCCCGGAGCCCTGGCTGCCTGCCTCAGATCCACCAGGGGACGCCCCAGGCCCAGAGGCTGAGCTGCTGCTGCCCTGCGGCCCCGCAGGCGACTGTGACTGTGACTGTGACTGCTGCTGCTGCTGCTTCCGAATCTTCTTCTTCCGGATCTGTTCTTCAGAGAGGACGCCTGTAGGGGGATGCAGGCCTCAGCAGAACCCCAAGGCTGGGCCAGCGGGCCAGGCCGGCACCGCCCCCTCCCACTGCACTCACACTGCTCCCTCATCCCTGCCTCCTTGCACTTGCGCAGCCGGCACTGCTGGCACTTGCGCCGCATGAAAGCGTCCATCTGGCAGGTTCCACCGCCCCGGCAGGCATAGCGCCGGGCCCCACCACGGACCACACTGCGCCGGAAGAAGCCCTTGCAGCCTTCGCAGCTGAGCACATTGTAGTGGAAGCCGGAAGCCTTGTCCCCGCAGACTCGGCAAAGCTCGTGGCCCAGCATCTTCGGGGCTGGGCCCTTCTTTCGCTTGCGCTCTGGCTCCTCTTCAGGATCTGGGATGACTGGGGTGGGTAAGCAGAGGCCATGAGAGAGCCACAGGGAGAAACACGAACCAGAGGGATGGGCCCACAGGAGATCCCCAGGCAAAGCACCAGAGGATGGAGAGAGAGAGGAGATGCTACTCACATTCAGGGAAATTGCAATTCAGAAAGATGTATATATCAAGGAGAAAGCGAGAACAAAAAGCAAAGATCAGGGGCCTCCCATTCCCATCTCCATTTATGTCTCCCTCCCTAAGCCCCCACATCAACTCCAGAGCCCTGTCTCTAGGCCCTGTCTCACCCCAGTCCACGCTGCAGGCTGAGCCGGCCTCATCGGTGCCTGGGACATCAGGGTCCGGACCCCCGGGCCATGGCTCTGGACCCTCCTCCTTTACAGTGGGTGAAGAAGAAGGGGCGGCAGGCTGAGAGGGGCCATTTCCTGGAAGAGGGTGGAATCCGGGAGGGGTAGTACAGTGAGCTTCTGCTAGTGTGTGATAAGGGCTGGGCAGGGAAGAGAGTCACTCACCAGGCAGGGGGGTATCCAGGGAACTCGTGGTGGGAGAGGACATGGTGGGATCACGGAGCAGCCTGTAGAATAGAGGGGATTGAGAGCCTTGTGGGGCTAAGAAGGGTTGGGTTAGGTCAGTTACAGGTCCTGACAGGGCTTCCACTGTTACTTCCATCTCTCCAGAGACCCTACTCTCAGCCACAGCCTTGGTTCCTGCTGGCCTACAAACCATCCCCATCCTTCTAACAGGACCCGCCCCTTCTGTTCCAGGCCAGCCTTCAGCTTGGTCTTAAGCCCCGCCCCTGCTCTAGGCCCCGCCCCCTCAGGTCCGATCCACCTGCTTTCTAGGTAGGGCCCATTCTCCTTTAATTATGCTCTGCCTTCACGGCCTCCATCCCATGTAGTTTCCCCCCAACCTCCTCTTCATAAGGCTGCCTCACTTCTGCCCCATGCATCCCTATTTCTCATTCTGACCCCACCTCCTTCTATTATGCTCCGCCTTCAACCTTCCAGGTTCAGCCCCTAAGCCCCCCATCATGGGCTTCCCAACACCTTGCCCCGCCCCATACGCATCCCTCCCTCCAAGCCTCATCCCTACAACCTCGCTCCAGGTCCCGCCCCATCTCCTCCCATCATGCCCCCCCCATCCTACCTCTTCCCTTCCCGCTGCACCCCCACAACCTCGCTCCAGGCCCCGCCACATCTCCTCCCATCATGCCCCGCCCCCAGCCCCGCCTCCTCCCTTCATGCCCCGCCCTCGCACCGCGCTTCCAGGTCCCGCCCCATCCCCTCCCATTATGCCCCGCCCCCACCTCCTCCATTCATGCTCCGCCCCCGCACCTCGCTCCAGGTCCCGCCCCTCTCCGAGCACCAGCGGGGGGCGGGGCTCATGGCTGCGCGCGGGGGTCTCGTGGACTGTCTCTCGCGGAGTGAACTACTCCTGTTGCCCTGGAAACAGCCGCGGGAGGCGCGAGTTACGGACGGGAGGAAATGGAAGAAGAGAACGGGGCTGAGCGGAGTACGCGGGGAGCGCCGAGAAGCCCCAGGTTCGGGGCTCCTTCCGCGTCTCCCCACTCTCGGGTGCACCTGCCTGGGTCCCCTTGCTCCGTTTCTCTTCGTCCTCCTCTTTAGCCCCTGACACACCGCCGCTACTCGAATACCCTCAAAAGTAACTTCGCCACTTCTTCCGGCAACCCCGCCCTTGCGTCACGTCCGGAAAAGAGGCGGAGCGTGAAAGTTGACGAACTTCCGGCCCGCTTAGGACCAGCCGAAGCTGCTGCCCCGCACGGAAGTTGGAAACACCGGAAGTTTACCGGGTAGATGTACTGGGACTTGGCAGAAGAGTTCCGAACCCATTTCCTCGCTTCTTGGATGAGAGGGGAATCTGGGAGCCAAACCTCCAGCCCCGCGCTTTGTGGCTTTAGCTCATTCATGCGCTTCTCTGAGCCAGCGGCCAAACCCTAACTATAGCTGCTTGTCGCACATGACTAATTTAAGGCACGTTTGCACTTTTTTGGTCGTTACAAGTTTTTTTTTTTTTTTGAGACGGAGTCTCGCTCTGTCGCCCAGGCTGGAGTGCAGTGGCTGGACCTCAGCTCACTGCAAGCTCCACCTCCCGGGTTTACGCCATTCTCCTGCCTCAGCCTCCCGAGTGGCTGGGACTACAGGCGCCCGCCACCTCGCCCGGCTGGTTTTTGTATTTTTTTTAGTAGAGACAGGGTTTCACCGTGTTAGCCAGGATGGTCTCGATCTCCTGACCTCGTGATCCGCCCGTCTCGGCCTCCCAAAGTGCTGGGATTACAGGCTTGAGCCACCGCGCCCGGCCACAAGTTTTCTGATTTTGGACTCGTGCTGCTTGTTGGTTTTATTTTATTCTTATTTATTTATTTGGAGAGATCTCACTCTGTCACCCCAGGCTGGAGTGCAGTGGTGCAATCTCAGCTCACTGCAGCCTCCGCCTCCTGGGTTCAAGAGATTCTCGTGCCTCAGCCTCCCAAGTAGCTGGGATTATAGGCATGTGCCACGCCCGGCTCATTTTTTTATATTTTTAGTAGAGATGGGGTTTCACCATGTTGGCGAGGCCGGTTTCGAACTCCTGACCTCAAATCCGCCCGCCTCGGTTCCCCAAAGTGCTGGGATTACAGGCGTGAGCCACGGCGTCCGGCTTATTTTTACTTTTTTTTTTTTTTGAGATGGAGTCTCGCTCTGTTACCCAGGCTGGAGTGCAGTGCCGCGATGTCAGCTAACTGCAACCTCCGCCTCCTGGGTTCAAGCGATTCTCCTGCCTCAGTCTCGCTTGTAGCTGGGATTACAGGCGCCCGCCACCACGGCCGGCTAATTTCTATTTTTAGTAGAGATGGGGTTTCACCATGTTTGCCAGGCTGGTATTGAACTCCTGACCTCAGGTGATTCACCTGCCTCGGTCTCCCAAAATGTTGGGATTACAGGCGTGAGCCGCTGTGCCCGGCCAGATATGAGATGTCAGAATTTTCTCGTTAAAATTTTTGCAAAAATGGTTTCAATAACTTGGTGATTGGAAGAATTAAAAAAGCTCAGTCTCAGACCGGGCACAGTGGCTCAAACGCCTGTACTCCCAGCAGTTTGGGAGGCCGAAGTGGGCGGATCCCCTGAGGTTGGGAGTTTGAGACCAGCCTGACCAACATAGAAAAACCCCGTCTCTACTAAAAATACAAAATTAGCCGGGCGTGGTGGCGGGCGCCTGTAATTCCAGCTACTCCGGAGAGGCTGAGACAGGAGAATCGCTTGAACCTGGGAGGTGGAGGTTGCGGTGAGCCGAGATTGCGCCACTGCACTCCAGCCTGGGCAACAAGAGCGAAACTCAGTCTCAAAAATAAAATTAGCCGGGCACGGTGGCTCACACCTGTAATCCCAGCACGTTGGGAGGCCGAGGCGGGTGGATCACGAGGTCAGCAGATGGAGACCATCCTGGTTAACACATGTTAACGGTGAAACCCCGTCTCTGTTGGAAAAAAAAAAAAAAATTAGCCGGGCGTGGCCGCCAGTGCCTGTAGTCCCTGGAGGCTGAGACAGGAGAATGGCGTGAACCTGGGAGGCGGAGCTTGCAGTGAGCCCAGATTGGGCCACTGCATTCCAACCTGGGCGACAGAGCGAGACACTGTTAATAATAAAATACAATAAAAATAAAGTAAAGGAATAAAAGAATGGCTTCTCCAGGTAGAGCAGCGGCTTGGGCTGTTCACTGTGATTATACTTACAGTTATTTCTTGATTACATGCTAAACAAGGGGTAGATTATTCATGAGTTTTCCAGGAAAGGGGTAGGCAATTCTCAGAACTGAGGGTTCCTTCCCCTTTTAGACCATATGGGGGAAATTCATGATGTTGCCATGGCATTTGTAAGCTGTCGTTGTGTTGGTGGGTGTGACTTTTAGCATGCTAATGCATTATAATTAGTGTATAATTAGCCATGAGGATGGCTAGAGGTCACTCTCATTGCCATCTTGGTTTTGCTGGGATTTGGCTGGCTTCTTTAGTGCATATGCTGTTTTATCAGCAGGCTCTTTGTGACCCGTATCTTGTGCCAACCTCCTATCTCATCCTGTGACTAGGAATGCCTTAACCTCCTGGGAATGCAGCCCAGTAGGTCTCAGCCTTATTTTACCAAGCTCCTATTCAAGACGGAATCTCTATGGTTGGAATGCCTCTGACATATGTGTATGCCTTAAAAAAAAAAAAAAAAGAAATGGGACTATGTGATCCATGCTCTTTTGTAACTTATTTTGTCTACTCAGGCCCATCCTTTGAGATTGTGGAATTTTCCACCCAGGGATGTTAGAAGCGAAACAAATGGTTAACATGAGCATTGGAGACGGCAGAACCTGGCGTCTCTGTCACTTCCTTCCTGTATAACACTGAGCTCAGTTCCTTTACCTCCTCATGCCTCAGTTTCCTTGCCTGTAAATTGCAAACAGGAGACAGCTGGTCGTGGTGGCTCACGCCTGTAATCCCAGCACTTTGGGAGGCCAAGGTGGGTGGATCACCTGAGATCAGGAGTTCGAGACTAGCCTGACCAACTTGGTGAAACCCCATCTCTACTAAAAATATAAAATTAACCGGGCGTGGTGGCGGGCACCTGTAATCCCAGCTACTCGGGAGGCGGAGGCAGGAGAATTGAACCCGGGAGGCAGAGGTTGCGGTGAGCCAAGATCGTGCACTTGCACCCCACCCTGGGCAACAGGAGCGAAACTCCATCATAAAAATACAAATACAAATACAAATAAAATAAAAGACAGGAGGCCAGGCGCAGTGGCTCACACCTGTAATCCCAGCACTTTGGGAGGCCAAGGTGGGCGGATCACGAGGTCAAGAGATTGAGACCATCCTGGCCAACATGGTGAAACCCCGTCTCAACTAAAAATACAAAAATTAGCCGCATGTGGTGGCGGGCGCCTGTAGTCCCAGCTACTCGGGAGGCTGAGGCAGGAGAATCGCTTGAACCAAGGAGTGGGAGATTGCAGTGAGCTGAGATCACACCGCTGCAACTGCACTCCAGCCTAGCAATAGAGTGAGACTCTATCTCAAAACAAAAACAAAACAAAACAAAACAAAAATGTGAGACAGGAATAACACAGGCTGGTCACGGGAGAATAGAAAATTCCAGGCAGCAGTTTCACATGACTAGCAAAAGGAAACGGTTGAAATAGTTGCAGCAGGTAGGGGCTGAAAAGACTCTTGAAAACCCTAGGTGCGGACCAACCTGGCTAAGACACGCTGGATCCAACAAGGCCCTACATATGATCTAGGTCTCACCTAGGACCTCATTATATGCTCATTAACATAAACACACACCCACCAGCACCAGGGCAGTTACAGGAACACCCATAGTTGGTGTAAAACTGGGTGGCACCACCGTTCTCAAAAATCTCCTTTTTCTAGGAATCTTCATGAATATTCCACTCCTTGATTAAAGAAACCCATAGTGCAGGCCTATAGTCCCGGCCACTCAGGAGGCTGAGGCAGGAGCATTGCTGGAACCTGTGAGGCAGAGCTTGCAGTGAACTGATATCGTGCCATTGCTCTCCAGCCTGGCGACAGAGTGAGACTGTTTCAAAAAAAAAAAAAAAACCATAAAGGTAGCAGCCCCAAACCCCCTGCAGGAGACTCTCTCTCGAGTCCACCTGCACTCTTCTGTGTTGAGTGTGTACTTTTCACTTCGCAATACATCTTTGTACTTACAGTATTTTCCTACTTGTCCTTTAGTTCCTTCCTGAGATGGTGTCAAGAGCCTGGACATTGGCTGGGGTGGAGGTCCCACACCGGCGTATGGGGACTTCCCCTAGCCCACCTCTATCAAGAGTACTGACCTTGTCGCCTTACTCTTACGACTAAATGAGGTAAACGCATAAACAGGGTGGGTTTCAAATGAGGTGCCTGATATGGTGGAACTATATTTATACTTTTTTTTTTTTTTTTGAGACAAGATCTCACTCTGTCACCCAGGCTGGAGTGCAGTGGTACCATCTTGGCTCATTGCAGCCTTGACCTCCTGGGCTCAGGTGATCCTCCCACCTCAGCCTCCAGAGTATCTGGGACCGCAGGCATGAGCCACCACACCCAGCCAAGTTTTTATATTTTTGGTAGAGATGGGGTTTCACCATGTTGCCTAGGCTGTTCTTGAACTCATGGACTCAGGCGATCTGCCTGTCTTGGCCTCCCAAAGTGCCAGGATTATAGGCATGAGCCTCGCATCCAGCCTGTATTGATTCTTGTAGATGTTAAAGTTGTTTCTAAGTTTCCACTATTAGAAAAGTGCAAGAGTCCTGACATAGGCTGAAGAGGAAGTACAACACTTTTGAGGCAAGTCACATAGCACTCAGTCTCGGTTGATATACTGGTAAAATAGGAGAAATCATTCTTCCTTTTTTCTTTGAGTTTTGCTCTTGTCACCCAGGCTAGAGTGCAGTGACCCAATCTTGGCTTACTGCAACTTCTGCCTCCCAGGTTCAAGTTATTCTCCTGCCTCAGCCTCCTGAGTAGCTGGGATCATGGGTGTGCGCCACCTTGCCCGGTTAACTTTTGTGTTTTTAGTAGAGACAGGGTTTCACCGTGTTGGGCAGGCTGGTCTCAAACTCCTGACATCAGGTGATCCGCCCCCCTCGGCCTCCCAAAGTGCTGGGATTACAGACATGAGCCACCACGCCTGGCTTTGTTCTTATTGATTGATTTATTTGAGACGGAGTTTACTCTAGTACAGTGGCGTGATCTCGGCTCACTGCAACCTCTGCCTGCCGGGTTCAAGCGATTCTCCTGCCTCAGCCTCCTGAGTAGCTAGGACTACGGGCACCCGCCACCATGCCCAGCTAATTTTTTGTATTTTTAATAGAGACAGGGTTTCATCATGTTGGCCAGGCTGGTGTCCAACTCCTGACCTCAGGTGATTCATCCGCCTCAGCCTCCCAAAGTGCAGGGATTACAGGCGTGAGCTGCCGTGCCCAGCCTCTTGCTCTTATTTCTTATGAAGGGTGTGAGGATCCCGGAAGCGCAGCGCGTGGCATACAGAAGCATTCAGTCACTGGCAGTTTTGTTGTCTGAACGTAGTTGTAGACCAAGGTTCTCATTTGTACGTAATCCAATATCCTCTGATTGTTTGTTTTTTTGTTTGTTTGTTTTTTTGAGACGAAGTCTCGCTTTGTCGCCCAGTCTGGAGTGCAGTGGCCAGATCCACCCGTGTGAGCCACCACACCCGGCCAATATCCTCTAATTTTTTTGGTAATAGCTTTATTGAGATTTGGTTCACATACCAAACAATTTACCACTTCAAAGTACAATTGAATGGTTTTTAGCATGTTCACAGGGTTGTGCAACCACCACCATAGCCAATTTTAGAACATTTGGTCACTCCACAAAGAAACCCCATTCCCATAAGCAGATATACCTGCTGGACGCAGTGGCTCACGCCTGTAATCCCAGCACTTTGGGAGGCTGAGGCGGGCGGATCACGAGGTCAAGAGATTGAGACCATCCTGGCTAGCATGGTGAAACCCCGTCTCTACTAAAAATACAAAAATTAGCCGAGTATGGTGGCGGGCGCCTGTAATCCCAGCTACTCAGGAGGCTGAGGCAGGAGAATCGCTTGAACCCGGGAGGCGGAGGTTGCAGTGAGCCAGGATCACACCACTGCACTCCAGCCTGGCGATAGAGTGAGACTCCGTCTCAAACAAACAAAAAACAGTTATACCCAATTCTTCCACCCTTTTTCTCTAGCTTGAGGCAGCAATTAATCTATGTCTGGCTGAGCGAGGTGGCTCATGCCTGTAATCCCAGCACTTTGGGAGGCCGATGCTGGAAGACTGTTTGAGCCCAGGAGTTTGAGACCAATCTGTGCAACACAGGGAGACCCCCCCACCCCCGTATCTACAAAAAATTAAAAACTAAGCCACGCATGGTAGCGAATGCCTCTAGACACAGCTACTCAGGAGGCTGAGATGGGAGGATCACTTGTGCCCAGGAGGCTGAGGTTGCAGTGAGCCATAATGGCACCACTGCACTCCAGCTTGGGTGACAAAGCAAGACTCTGTTTCAAAAAAAAAAAAAAAAATTCTATGACTTTATGGAATTTTCCTATTCTGGACATTTCCTATAAATGGATCCGTGGAATATGTGGCTCTTTGTGACTGGCATCTCTCACTTGGCATAAAGTTTTCTAGGTTCATCTACATTGTAGAATGTATCAGTATTTCATTTGTGTTTATGGCACAGTGATAGTCCATGATACAGATATACCACCTTGTACTTACCCATTGGCTAGTTAATGGACAGGTGGGATGTTTCTATTCCTGGCTGCAACGCTGCTATGAACATTCATGTACAAGTTTTTGTGTAGACATATGTTCTCATTTCACCTGGGAGTAGGATTGCTAGGTCATGCAGTAACTCTATGTTTAACTTTTGTTTTGAGACAGTGTCTTACTCTGCGACCCAGGCTGGAGTGGAGTGGTGTGGTCACAGGTCATTGCAGCCTTGACTTTCTGGGCTCAAGTGATCTTCCCACCTCAGTCTCCAGAGTAACTGGGACTACCAATATGCACTAGCAAGCCGGCTAATTCTTTCATAGAAACAGACTCACTGTATTGCCCAGGCTGGTCTGGAACTCCTGGGCTCAAGCAATCCTCCCACCTCAGTCTGCCAACGTGCTGGGACGACATGCATGAGCCACCACTCCCGGCCTGTGTTTAATATTTTGAGTAGGCCAGGTGCAGTGGTTCACACCTGTAATCCCAGCACTTTGGGAGGCTGAGATGGGCAGATCACCTGAGGTCAGGAGTTTGAGACCAGCCTGGCCAACATGGCAAAACCCCATCTCTACTAAAAACACAAAAATTGGCAGGAGAATCGCTTGAA
This sequence comes from Trachypithecus francoisi, assembly GCF_009764315.1. Lineage (NCBI taxonomy): Eukaryota > Metazoa > Chordata > Mammalia > Primates > Cercopithecidae > Trachypithecus > Trachypithecus francoisi. The sequence goes on along the minus strand of NW_022681457.1, from coordinate 5,711,545 downwards.
CCCAGGGGACGCAGGTTGCAGTGAGCCGAGATCACAGCCACTGCACTCCAGCCTGGATGACAGAGCGCGACTCTCCCTCAAGGAAAAAAAAAAAAAACCTAATGCGAGACCTCGGGAAAGTGCGATATAAGATCATAGAGGGAACGCGGGTCCGAATTTGAGACCCTGTTGGGTCAGATGTGGCCCACAGTGGCTGAGAGTCACACAAAGTGTCCCTCACGCTTAGACACACAACTGGACTACATTTTCCGGGTCGTCCTTGCAGCCAGGAGCAACCACGTGACAGATTCTCGCTAATGGAACGGGCAAAAGTAATCCTGGCAGAGACAATGCGAGGCATCTGGGCTGATTACTTGGTGTCTGCAGCTTCAAGAACCAGGTTCAATTCCCCTCCAAGTGCACCTGGGCTGCCTCCTTTTAACCTTTCTGCACCGCAGCACCCCCCCAATCCCGTAAAATGTGGGCGATAATTCCTTTATTACAAGGTTAGTTAGTAAATAAAATGACGGGTTTAAAAATCTGGCAATCCTTTACCTAATCACCTCCTGAGGGGCTTCGGGAAAGATTGTGTTGGGCGATTCTGGAGACTGTGCTCCTCTGATGGTGGAGGCCGACCCGGTCACAACCCCCTGAGAGAGAAGACATGGGGAGATCCAGGTCCCATTGGCCAGGCCGTGTTCGGCAGGAGATGTCCCAGTAACCTCGGGCAGGGGAGTCAGGGAGGAAGCCTCTGTTCTGCTCCTTTTCCCGTGGGGTGCAGAGAGCGAGCAAGTCGGCATTCCAGGGTGGGGAAGCGCCAGGGCAGAAGCAGGGAGCTGGAAAGAGCCTGGTGTTCCAGGAGTCCCGCTCTAGAAACAGGGGTGGCGGCTGGGGAATCTTGGCTGGGAAAATAGGCCCACACCTCCACCTTGTGGCCAATTGGGAATTTGCAGGCACGGCCTCTCAGAAACTACTTACGGGCGCTTTGGGTGAAGTTGGATGGGGTGCTGCAGACGGAAAGCGTGGGGGGCGACTTGAAGGGTGCTCTGACTGAGAAAACAAAGTGGGTGGTGACAGTTATCAGAGACATGGTCGACTGTTTCAGGAAAATCCCCCAGAGTGCACAAAGTGGATCTTTAGCATTATTTTTGCATTTATTTATTTCTATTGAGACAGTGTCTCACTGTGTCGCCCGGGATGGAGTGCAGTCCCCTGATGACGGCTCACTGCAGCTTCAGCCTCCTGAGCTCAAGTGATCCTCCTGCCTCACCTTCCCCAGTAGCTGGGACTACAGGAGTGTGCCATTACGCCCAGATAATTTTTAAATTTTTTTGTACAGACAGGGTCGCCCTTTGTTGCCCAGGCTGGTCTCCAACTCCCAGGCTCAAGCGATCCTCCTGCCTCAGCCTTCCAAAGGGCTGGGATGACACCCCCACCTCCCAAACGCACCCCCACCACACCTAGCCTTTCTTTTCTTTTTTTTTTTTTTGAGATGAAGTCTCACTCTGTCGCCCAGGCTGGACTGTAGCAGCGCGATCTCAGCTCACTGCAACTTCCGCCTCCCGGGTTCAAGCAATTCTCCTGCCTCAGCCTCCTGAATAGCTGGGATTACAGGCGCCTGCCACCACGCTCGGCTAATTTATTTGGGTGTTTTTAGTAGAGACGGGGTTTCACCATGTTGGCCAGGCTGGTTTTGAACTCCTGACCTCAAGCGATCTGCCCGCCTCGGCCTCCCAAAGTTGCTGGAATTATAGGTGTGAGCTACCGCACCCGGCCACCTTTTCTTTAGAAATTACCCCGCCTTCGGTATTCCTTTATTGCAGTGCAAAATGGACTAATACAGATGCTATGGAATAGATGTGCAGAAAATATCTATAAGGATATTACTGCATTGTTTATTACATTAAAAGGGGGAAAACAATCTATGCAGAGAATCAGTTCTGGAAGTGGTGTTGTAGTGTTACATTAATACTCTCAAATACTATGTAGCTATTTAAAAGAATGGGCTTGGCCGGGCATGGTGGCTCATGCTTGTAATCCCAGCACTTTGGGAGGCCAAGGTGGGCGGATCACCTGAGGTCGGGAGTTTGAGACCAACCTGACCAATATGGAGAAACCCGGTCTCTACTAAAAATACAAAATCAACTGGGTGTGGTGGCGCATGCCTGTAATCCCAGCTACTCGGGAGGCTGAGGCAGGAGAATCACTTGAACCCGAGAGGCAGAGGTTGCGGTGAGCAGAGATTGTGCCACTGCAATCCAGCCTGGGTGAAAAGACAACAGCGAAACTCCGTCTCAAAAAAAAAAAAAAGAAAAGAAAAGAATGGGCTTTAGCCAGGCATGGTGGTGCGGCTGTAGTCCCAGCTACTCGGGAGGCTGAGACAGAAGAATCGTTTGAATCTGAGAGGTGGAGCTTGCAGTGAGCCAAGATCGCGCCACTGCACTCCAGCCTGGGCGACAGAGCAAGACTCCCTCTCAAAAGAAAAAAAAAAAAAGAATGGCCTTGTGGAAGTATATGCACTGAAGAATACTCATGTCTGCAGGTTATTCTGAAATCAAGAAAATGCGATGGGCCGAGGAATGAATACAGCAAGGTTTCTCGACCTTGCCACTGTGACATTTGGGGCCAGATTTTTTTTTTTTTTCCACTTTGCCACCTAGGCTGGAGTGCATCCTGGACCTGCTGGGCTCCAGCGGTCCCCACACCTCAGCTTCCAGAGTGGCTGGGACGACAGGTGCATGCCGCCATGCCTGGCTAAGTTTTACATGTGTTTGTACTGGCCATGTTTCTCAAGCTGGTCTTGAACTCCTGGGCTTAAGTCATCCTCCCACCCCAGCCTCTCAAAGTCCTGGGATTACAGGCATGAGCCACCATGCCCTGCCTGGGGCTGGATAATTTTTGTTGGGGGGCTGTCTTGTGCATGGCAGGAAGCTTAGCAACATCATTGGCCTCTACCCCACTACATGCCAGAGCACCACCCCCACCCACCACCGCAGGTGAGACAAAAACGTCAGCAGACAATGCCAAACGTCTCCTGCAGGGAAAACAGCCCCTAGTTGAGAACCACTGGGATACAGGGTAGGCTAGACAGATTGAAACAGGATAAATCGGCCAGGCGCAGTGGCTCACACCTGTGCCTCAGCACTCTGGGAGGCCGAGGTGGGCGGATCACCTGAGGTCAGGAGTTTGAGACCAGCCTGACCAACATGGTGAAATCTTGTCCCTACTGAAAAATAGAAAAATTAGCTGGGCATGGTGGCAGGTGCCCAGGTAATTCCAGCTGTGGCTGGAGAATTGCTTGAACCCAGGAGGCGGAGGTTGCAGTGAGCCGAGATCATGCCACTGCACTTCAGCCTGGGTGACAGAATGAGACTCTGTCTCAAAAGACAAAAAAAAGAAAAGAAAAGAAACAGGATAAAGCAAACACAGACAAATGTTAGTGGTGGAAGCTGGGTAGGAGGTATATGTGGGTTCACTGTAAAATTCTTTCCACTTTGTCTTATGTTTGAGCGTCTGAATTTTCTTTTTTTCTTTACTTTTTTTTTTTTTGAGATGGGGTCTCACTCTGTCACCCACGCTGGAGTGCAGTGTCACAATCGCAGCTCACTGCAACCTCCACCTCCTGGGCTCTATCGATCCTCCCACCTCAGCCTCTCTACTACTTGGGACCACAGGTGCATACCACCATGCCAGACTAATTTTTAGTATTTTTGCCAGAGGCGGGGTTTTGCCATGTTGCCCAGGCTGGTCTTGATTCTTGACCTCTATTGATCTACCCGCCTTGACCTCCCAAAGTGCTAGGATTACAGGCATGAGCCACCACGCCTGGCCTGAATTTTCGTAATAAAATCTTTTGGGGAAAAATAAAGTAAATCTGTATGCTCTGACTTTTCAAGACATGCAGAGACAGGATATTGAGGGATAAAAACTGAACCCAAAAGAAGTCCTGTGATGTCTTGCATGTGACACTCAAGAACAGGCAAAACGAAACTGTGGTCGCGGGGTATTCATTCCTTTTGCGGGACACTGGCTGGGAGGCAGTGAGACAGGACCTTCTGGGAAGCTGGAAATGTTTTGTTGTTGTTGTTGTCATTTGTTTTTTTTTCTGAGACAGTCTCGCTCTGTTGCTCAGGCTGGAGTACAATGGCGCGATCTCAGCTTGCTGCAACCGATTTCTCTCAGGTTCAAGTGATTCTCCGGTCTCAGCCTCTCAAGTAGCTGGGATTATAGGCGTGCGCCACCACACCTGGCTAATTTTTGTATTTTTAGTAGACACAGGGTTTCACCATGTTAGCCAGGCTGGTCTCAAACTCTTGACCTCAAGTGATCTGCCCGCCTCGGCCTCCCAAAGTGCTGGGATTATAGGCGTGAGCCACCGAGCCCCGCCTGGAAACGTTCTATGTTTTGGTCTGAGTGGTGCTGTACACCTATGTGTAAATCCACCAGGCTGATGATGTAAATGCTTAAGTGTTTAGGGGTGAAGAATGGATGTCTGCAACTTATCTGAGAGATTCAATTAAAAAAACATAGGCTCCTGGATGATAAGAAAGGTAGAGAGCTGGACAGATGTGTAACAAAGACAATTCTGCAAAATACATTAATTATAAATTCTAAGTGGTGGGAACAGGGACCTTCTCTCTATAATCCTGTGAACTTTTCTCTAAGCTTGAAAATCTTCAGACTAAAATGTTGTGGAAAAAAAATAAAGTCATAGTGCTGTACACTTAGGATTCATGTGTTTTGCTATAGATAAGTTATATCAAATTTTCTGATGTCCAGGGAATATGGCTAAGTGAAAAAAAATCACTTGCAGATCAATAAGTAAAGCGGCTTTTGTTTACTAAAAAAATTTAAAATGGCCGGGCACAGTGGCTCACGCCTGTAATCCCAGCCCTTTGGGAGGCCGAGGCGGGCGGATCACAAGATCAGGAGATCGAGACCATCCTGGCTAACACGGTGAAACCACGTCTCTACTAAAAATACAAAAAAATTAGCCGGGCATGGTGGCAGGCACCTGTAGTCCCAGCTACTCGGGAGGCTGAGGCAGGAGACTGGTGTGAACCCAGGAGGCGGAGCTTGCAGTGAGCTGAGATCGCGCCACTGCATTCCAGCCTGGGCGACAGAGCGAGACTCCGTCTCAAAAACAAAAAAGAAAAAAAAAAGAATGAAAGAAAGAAAAGAAAAGAAAGAAAAAATAAATGCATGCTGATATTGACTTGCAAATCTATCTCAGAAACCCAAAGAACTTGAATAGGGTTTCTCAGACATGTTTATGGCTCCATGATCAGTGGGTTTGTTGGAAAATGCAGATTCTTGGGCCCTCTTCCAGGCTTCCTGAACTAGAATTTCTGAGGGTGGGGCCAAGGAATCTGCGTTTTAACCAGATTTCTGATGCCTGTTAAAAATTGAGAAGCTTAGAGAGAAGGGGGGCTGGCAGACAGAGGGATATTGCAATTACTTGTATACATTTTGGCGGGGCTCACGTCTGTAATCCCAGCACTTTGGGAGGCTGAGGCAGGTAGATCATTTGAGCTCAGGAGTTCAAGACCAGCCTGGCCAACATGGTGAAACCCTGTCTCTACTAAAAATACAAAAAAAAAAAAAAAATTAGAGGAGTGTGGTGGTGTGCACCTATAATCCCAGCTACTCAAGAGGCTGAGGCAGGAGAATCACTTGAGCCCAGGAGGTAGAGGTTGCAGTGAGCTGAGATTGCACCACTACACCCTAGTCTGGGTGACAGAGTGAGACTCCACCTCAAAAAAAAAAAAAAATTATTATTTTTATATGTTTTGAATGATGGTGGGCCTACAGGTGATTTGTATTTGTGTGTGTGTGCGTTTTAGTATTTTCCAAATAAAACAGAGAGGCTGGGTGCAGTGGCTCATGCCTGTAATCCCAGCACTTTGGGAGGCCGAGGCAGGTGGATCACTTGAAGTCAGGAGTTTGAAACCAGCTTGGCCATCATGGTGAAACCCTGTCTCTATTAAAAGGACAAAAAATACGCTGGGTGTGGTGGTGCGTGCCTGTAATCCCAGCTACTCGGGAGGCTGAAGCAAGAGAATCACTTGAAGCCGAGAGGTAGAGGTTGCAGTGAGCCAAGATCGTGGCACCGCACTGCAGCCTGGGTGACAGGGTGAGACTCCATCTCAAAAAAAAAAAACAAAAAACAAAACAAAACAAAACAAACAGCAATTAGAGAAAGTCTAGAGAGGCAGCAGAGCAAGATGGCCAAACGGAAGTTTCCGCTGATCATCCCCTCTGCAGGAACACCAAATTTAACAAAAATCTACCAAAAAAAAAAAAAAAAACCTTCAAAAATCATGGCCTCAGGTGAGCACTGAGGGGGAGAGAGAGAGAGAGAGAGAGAGAGAGACAGACAGAGACACTCTGGGAGAAAGCAAGGGAAGAGAACAAGAGTCTCTGCCTGGTAATCCAGATAATTCTTCTGGATCTTATCCACGACCACTAAGGCAGTACCTCCATGAGTTTGCAAGAACCACAGCATTAATGGGCTTGGGGAGCCCGCTAATGCGGACACGGCTTACATCACAACACCCAAGTACTTTTGAATACCTGGAAAGCCTCCCCAAAAAGGACAGGTACAAACAAGCCTTGTCTGCAAAGACTACAATAAATACTTAACATGGCCAGCCGTGGTGGCTCATGTCTGTAATCCCAGCACTTTGGGAGGCTGAGGCGGGTGGATCACCTGAGGTCAGGAGTTTGAAACCAGCCTGACCAATATGATGAAAACCCCGTCTCTACTAAAAATACAAAAATTAGCTGGGCGTGGTGGCATGCGTCTATAATCCCAGGTACTGGGGAGGCTGAGACAGGAGAATCGCTGGAACCCATGAGGTGGAGGTTGCAATGAGCCAAGATGGCGCATTACACTCCAGCCTGGGCAGTAACAGTGAAAGTCCATCGCAAAAAAAAAAAAAAAAAAAAAATTAGCCAGGTGATGTCAGGTGCCTGTAGTCCCAGCTACTCGGGAGGTTGAGGCAGGAGAATTACTTGTACCTGGGAGGCAGCGGTTGCAGTGAGCTGAGATTGCGCTATTACACTCCAGCTTGAGCAACCAGAGCAAAACTCCATCTAAATAAATAAATACCTAACTTGTCAGTGCCCAGCCACCAGTGAACATCTATAAGCATCAAGACCATTCAGAATAAATGACCTTACCAAACAAACCAAATAAGCCACCCAGGACCAATCCTCAAGAAACAGAGATACGTGACCTTTCAGAGACAGAACTTACAATCGCTGTTTTGAGGAAACTCAAAGAAATTCAAGATAACACACAGAAGGAATTCAGATTCTATCAGATAAATTTAACAAAGAGATTGAAATAATTAAGAATCTGCTGGGCGTAGTGACTCACACCTGTAATCCCAGCACTTTGGGAGGCCAAGGCGGACGGATCACCTGAGGCCGAGAGTTCTAGCCCAGCCTGACCAACATGGAGAAACCCTGTCTCTACTCAAAATACAAAATTAGCTGGGCGTGGTGATGCATGCCTGTAATCCCAGCCTGGGCAACAAGAGCAAAACTCAGTCTCAAAAAAAAAAAAACAAAAACAAAACAAAAAACCAAAAACAACAACAAAAAAATACCCAATGATCTGTTGTCTACAAGAAACATACTTCACCTACAAATGAAAGAGTAAGAGTCTGGGTCCTGAAATGCAGGCAGTCCCACTTCATACATGAGGGAGGGCGTCTAATCATTTCCTTTCTCCCTTCCCCCAGGCCCTTCACAGGTGCCTGCTGGTTTCTCCCACTTGGCCACGGAAACACTTGTGGTTAATAAGTCTCAGAAAAGTTATATGAAAGTTAAAAGTAAGACTGACAGCAGCTGAAGGATGGGGGGTGGGAGGTGGTCACGGTGGAGGAGACCCCACCACCACGGCCACTCAAGTAGGCAATGAGGAGCACCAGGAGCACAGGATGCTACTTCTGCTGACCCTCCAAAAATACTTTGCATAAACCTTCAAGAAACATCCTTGTCCACTGTATCACCTGCTGACAGATTTCACGTCCTGGTCTCCTTCTAAACCTGGAGGTGGGGCATGAACAGGGTGGAGTCACCAGGGAAAGAAAACGAGGCCCCAGGACACCTGGGTTCATACCCAGGTCCCCAGCCATGTCTCCACTACCCCTGCTGCTACCCCTGCTGCTGCCTCTGCTGAATATGGAGCCTGCCAGGGCCACACTGATCCGGTATGGCGACCCCACCTACCACCCCCAAACTTGGGAGGGATTCTCTGCCTCTTGCCCTTTAAGTCTAGGACTCCCAGTTCAGTGATTCCCAGGCACCCAGGATCCCTAGGACTTCTTTCTCAGCTTCCCAGATCTCTAAACCAGGCTGTCACCCCTAAGGGCTCCACTCTGACATCTCTTAAATCAGATTTTTTTTTTTTTTGAGATGGAGTCTCACTCTGTTGCCCAGGCTGGAGTGCAATGGCGTGATCTCAGCTCACTGAAACCTCTGCCTCATGGGTTCAAGCCATTCTCCTGCCTCAGCCTCCCAAGTAGCTGGGACTACAGATGCCCGGCTAATTTTTGTGTTTTTAGTAGAGACGGGGTTTCACCATGTTGGCCAGGCCCGTCTGGAACTCCTGACCTCATGATCCACCCACCTCGGCCTCCTAAAGTGCTGGGATTACAGGCGTGAGCCACTCCACCTGGCTGACCAGAGCCCTTTTATTATTACTATTATATTATTTTTAAGATGGAGTCCCGCTCTGTCACCCAGGCTGGAGTACAGTGGCGTGATCTTGGCTCACTGCAAGCTCCGCCTCCCAGGTTAACGCCATTCTTCTGCTTCAGCCTCCTGAATAGCTGGGATTACAGGCATCCACCACCACGCCCGGCTAATTTTTTGTATTTTTAGTAGAGACGGGGTTTCACCATGTTGGCTAGGCTGGTCTTGAACTCCTGACCTGATGATCTGCCTGCCTCAGCCTCCCAAAGTGCTGGGATTACAGGCGTGAGCCACTGCGCCTGGCTAGGACATGTTTTTGAGAGGTCTCTGCAGACCCCACTATAAGCTCTGATGATTAGGTATTATGGTTTCCAGACCTGTGACACACTCCTCCCATCTCAGAGCCCCAGATGTGTGACATTTAAACTGAGACTCCTCCATGTCACACCCATCAAACTGTTTGGCCTGAAGAAGTCATGTTTTTGGCCAGAGACGTGGCTCACACCTGTAACCCAGCACTTTGGAAGGCAAAGGTGGGAAGACCGTTTGAGGCCAACAGTTTTGAGACCAGCCTGGACAACTTGGCCAGACTCCCAGCTACTCAGGAGGCTGAGGAAGGAGGATTGCTTGAGCCCAGGAGTTTAAGGCAGTGAGCTATGATCTTGCATGATCCTGCTACTGCACTCTGGGCAGAGCAACAGGGTGACACCTTGTCTCAAAAAAAAAAAAAAAAAAAAGCCAGGTGTGGTGTTTGTGCCTATAGTCTCAGCTACTCCAGAGGCTGAGGTGGGAGAATCACTTGAGCCCTGGAAATCAAGGCTGCAGTAAGCCCTGACTGCACTACTGAACTCTAGCCTGGGTGAAAGAGGGAGACCCTGTGTCAAACAAAAAGTTTTAAAAAAGAAAAAGAAATCCAATTTTGAGGACCCCATGCAAGACGTCTTCTCACTACCTTACCTCTGATGCCTCCCCCAGTCTCTCCCTTTTTCTCCTCTCTTCTCATCCCCTGGAACTCCTGGTAGGGGGAGGGGTGTACACTTCCAGGAAGAGTTTTCCCCACTTCACATTCTTGTGCCTCTCAAAGACTGACTCATGCGGGGTGGGGGGAAAGGTGGGAGTGAGGCGACAAGTGCTTCGAGAAGTGACTAAAAGCAGGAATGAAGATACTACCGCACATGGTGCTTGTTAACCTGCTTTTTGAACCTAATGTCTCATGGCCATTTTCTAAGTCAATGCAAAGAAAAGTGGGTCTCCAAATGTTGTATCAACAGCATCATCAAGACCTGGGAACTTGTTAGAAATCCAAATTCTTGGGCCCCATGCTAGACTTACTTAATTAGCAACGAAGATATCTGAATTGTAACTGGCCCTCTAAGTCAAGGGTTGCAAACACTCAGCTTCAGAGCCAAATCCTGTTTGCCTCCTGCTTTTGCAAATACAGTTTAAGGGAACCCGGGCAGGGCATAGTGCCTCTCCTCTGTAATCCCAGCACTTTGGGAGGCTGAGGCCAGGAGTTTGAGATCAGCACGGGCAACACAGCAAGACAGTTAAGACTTCACGCTTACATTTTTCTCCCCAAGGGTGGGGAAAATAGTACCTAAACTCATGAACTGAAGCATGCAGGGGCCACCACCCAAGGGCTTTTGCAAAGGTTAGGTTTTCTGTTAGGGTCTTGGGAAACCTTTGAGAATGTCAATTCTTTGGGAATGGCTTATTTTAAGGGATTTGAACATGGAAAGGTCTTTAGGAAGGTCTGTTTGGGATGCGTTGCTCTTGTAAAGTATTTGGGGACATCTGTCATCATGGCATCTTTGATAGGTTTTTCTGGAGGTTGTTATTGTAGGGTTTCTGGTACTGACTACTATTGTAGTGCCTAGGAGATGCTGAATTTGTCATCATATCCTATTTGGGTAAGTCTATTTAGAGGATCTCCAAGAAGGGCAGCTTCCTGTCAATATCCTCTTTCCTTACAGCATCCCTCTTCATCGAGTCCAACCTGAACGCAGGACCCTGAACCTACTGAGGGGACGGAGAGAACCAGCAGAGGTCCCCAAGTTGGGGGCCCCATCCCCTGGGGACAAGCTCACCTTTGTACCTCTCTCGAACTACAGGGATGTGAGTCACAGCCCCACACAGCCCTCACCCCTGCGCCTTTGAGCCAAACTCATTTACTCTCCTCTTTTGGTATCAGGTCCAGTATTTTGGGAAAATTGGGCTGGGAACGCCTCCACAAAACTTCACTGTCGTCTTTGACACTGGCTCCTCCAATCTCTGGGTCCCGTCCAGGAGATGTCACTTCTTCAGTGTGCCCTGTTGTGAGTTTCTATGCGGGAGAACAAGGCTGAATGGGGGTGAAGGGAGAAGGCGGGGCTGGACCTCAGCTTCTCAGAGGATTTTGAGGAATTGTTCTTTTATGATGCCCTCACAGGTCAGAAAGTCAAAGGGGCAGTAGGCATTGGGGAGATTCCCTCCCCCAGTGACACCTTTCTGACCTCTAACCTAGGGTTACACCACCAATTTGATCCCAAAGCCTCCAGTTCCTTCCAGGCCAATGGCACCAAGTTTGCCATTCAATATGGAACTGGGCGAGTAGATGGAATCCTGAGTGAAGACAAGCTGACTGTGAGTGACCTTTGACTCTCAGAAGTCTTCAGCCTAGGAGAACCCCATGGTCTAAGATCATCTGGCTTAGGGAGGGGCTTGAGGAGGAGGAGCTCCCCAAATCAATGGATGGGGCTTTTCAAGTGGGGTGGAGGGCCTGCCTATCGGAGTGAAGGGATGGTGCATCACAAGGAAGGGGAGGGGCTTCCTGGGTGAAGAGGTGGGGCTTCTCAAGCAGGGGGAGGAGCTTCCTGGGTGAAGAGGTGGGGCTTCTCAGGAGGCAAAGTTTCCTAGGAAGTTGGGGCTTTCATCCAGATGTCCCCAGAACTAGGATTCATGCCTTGGTTTGGGAGCCCTCAGGACATGTGGTTATTGTCATCCAAAAAGTAACTGGTCACATCTCAATCTACCCCTAGATTGGTGGAATCAAGGGTGCGTCAGTGATTTTCGGAGAGGCTCTCTGGGAGCCCGGCCTGGTCTTCACTTTTGCCCATTTTGATGGGATATTGGGCCTCGGTTTTCCCATTCTGTCTGTGGAAGGAGTTCGGCCCCCGATGGATGTACTGGTAGAGCAGGGGCTACTGGCTAAGCCTGTCTTCTCTTTTTATCTCAACAGGTACTGGGAAGGGTGCACCTATCTGTGAGTCCTATCCCCAAGAAGGAAGTGAGTCTTCCTTCAGGAAGTCTCTTACTCCATAAAGTCCCACCTTCACTCAGGAAGTCACTGACCCAACTCAGGAAGTCTCACTCTCAGAGTCACCCACTTATACTCTCCATTCAGGAAGTCAGCCATCCAATACAGGAAGTTGCATCCTCCATGCAGGAAGTCACCTACCCTATACAGAAACACCTCAACCCTATTCAAAGTCCCAGAGCTTAAGTGACAAGACATACTAAGGAAACTCACCATCAGTTCAAAATGCTCCATGTTTCAAAATCAAACAAGGAAATTCCATGCCACACCCAACAAAATACTCAGGAGCTTTCTCTTCCTTAACAAGAAAGCTCAAATCCCATTTGAGAACACTGACCAGAAGTCAGGAATTGCCTGATTTAATCCAGGAAGTCCTACTGACTTGCTAGGAAGTTCAATCTTATGCTCAGAAGTCCCACCCAACATCCAAGAAGTTTCCAAGAAGTCTCCACTTTCCCTCCCAGAGGCCCATCACACACAGTCAGAAAATCCTGTGCCCACTCAGTTACCCTGACATCCAACCCACTCTAGCAGTTCTACCAACCACTTAGTAGATCCCGCTCTCCTCTACCTTCCAGGAAGTCTCCATCCCTGTTCCCATTGCTCTCAGCCAACTCAGGAAGTCTAACACCTCTCTAGATATCACAACAGGCAATTCAGAAATTCTCTCCTCCTACCCAGGAAGCCACCCCACCCCTGCACAAGTCACACCTTCAAGAGCCAATTCCAAGACGCCACTGCTCTACTTGGTTACTATGATATTCAGCTCAGGAAATTCCCCCAAAACTCTACCTTCCACAGTCAAATGAAGTCTCCTCTTCACTTCAGGAAGTCCCCAACAGCCTAAAGCGCCATGCTTTTCTTGCCTGGCTTCCAGTCCCAACATCTAGGCCCTTCCTGCATCTCACTACCCCGTGGGAACCCCACATACCTAGGGCTGAGGGAAGGCCAGTGACACTGACATCTACACTTTCTACACTCTGCCCCTGCAGGGACCCCGAAGAGCCTGATGGAGGAGAGCTGGTCCTGGGGGGCTCAGACCCGGCACACTATATCCCACCCCTCACCTTCGTGCCAGTCACAGTCCCCGCCTACTGGCAGATCCACATGGAGCGGTGAGGGACTTGGTCTCCTGGCTCTGGAGCTGGAGGCTGGGGGCCTGGACTCCGAGGACCCTGCCTCTGATGACTGCCTACTTCCCCCTCAGTGTGAAGGTGGGCCCAGGGCTGACTCTCTGCGTCCGGGGCTGTGCTGCCATCCTGGATACGGGCACGTCCCTCATCACAGGACCTACTGAGGAGATCCGGGCCCTGCATGCAGCCATTGGGGGATATCCCCTGCTGGCTGGGGAGGTGAGGTCCCAGTCTCTGGTGGGTACGGGCTGAGGAGGCTGATGGCAGTTTGGCAGTGAACATCCAAGGGCCTGAGGGTGGGAAGCAAGTATTTAAGGGGCATTCCAGGGCAGGAGGCACCGGACTTCGTGACCGATAGTCTGGAGGGTGGTGGGAGGAATTGAGGACACTTTCCAAGTGTCTACGCTGTGACTCTCTGGATGGTGGTGGGGTGGAGGGAGACGATAATGCAGGTTTGCTTGGGACTGCAGAAGTCTAGGCGGCAGGGCCTCTGCACACAGGACGCTGAATACCCAGGTGCTCAATACGGAGGTTACCCCATGGCACTGGGGAGCCACGGAAGGGACGGAGCAGAGCAGGAATCTCTCATCTTCACTGGTTCCTCTTCTCCCCCAGTACATCATCCTGTGCTCGGAAATCCCAAAGCTCCCCGCAGTCTCCTTCCTTCTTGGCGGGGTCTGGTTTAACCTCACGGCCCAGGATTACGTCATTCAGGTAGGTGGCCATCACCATGACGCCATAGGGACGTCATACGACGGTTTGAGAGGGTAGAGCTGAGAGACGTCTCTAGGAAGGGAAAGGGCCGCAGAAACATTTCTTGTCCCTGTGATGGCAGTTTGTTGGCGAACACTAAAGAGCCCGAGGGTGTGGGGGAGGGGGGAGCACCGGCTCCCAGGGAAATGGCCGTCCCTGTGGTCGCCACACCCAGTTGTCTTCTTGTCGCCTTGCAGACTACTCGAAATGGCGTCCGCCTCTGCTTGTCCGGTTTCCAGGCCTTGGATGTCCCTCCGCCTGCAGGGCCCTTCTGGATCCTCGGTGACGTCTTCTTGGGGACGTATGTGGCCGTCTTCGACCGCGGGGACACGAAGAGCAGCGCCCGGGTGGGCCTAGCGCGCGCTCGCACTCGCCGAGCCGCCCTGGGACGGGGCGAGACCGCGCAGGCGCAGTTCCCCGGGTGACGCCCACGTGAAGCGCATGCGCAGTGGGTGGTCGCTGAGGTCCCGCTGCCCAGTAAAAATCCACTATTTCCATTGAGCGATGCTGCCTGGGTGGCTTCTTTTCATAGCGTACTTGTTAAAGAGAAAGCTTTGTGACCAGGCGTGGTGTCTCACGCCGGTAATCCCAGCACTTTGGGAGGCAGGGGCGGGTGGATCACCTGAGGTCAGGAGTTCGAGACCAACCTGGCCAACATGGTGAAACCCGTCTCTACTAAAAATACAAAAAAATTATCCGGCCATGGTGGCGCATGCCTGTAATCCCAGCTACTCGGGAGGCTGAGGCAGGAGAATGGCTTAAACTTGGGAGGCCAAGGTTGCAGTGAGCCGAGACCGCACCATTGCACTCCAGCCTGGGCAACAACGAAATCCATCTCAAAAATAAATAAATAAAGAGAAGGCCGGGCGCGGTGGCTCAAGCCTGTAATCCCAGCACTTTGGGAGGCCGAGACGGGCGGATCACAAGGTCAGGAGATCGAGACCATCCTGGCTAACACAGTGAAACCCCGTCTCTACTAACAAAATACAAAAAACGAGCCGGGCGTGGTGGCGGGCGCCTGTAGTCCCAGCTACTCGGGAGGCTGAGGCAGGAGAATGGCGTAAACCCGGGAGGCGGAGCTTGCAGTGAGCTGAGTTCCGGCCACTGCACTCCAGCCTGGGCGACAGAGCGAGACTCCGTCTCAAAAAAAAAAATAAATAAATAAATAAATAAATAAATAAAGAGAAAACTTTGTGCCTGTACCCACGGAGTTGAGGAAGTGGGAGGCGAAGGGTATCACCCGTTTTCTCCAGGACGCACCCTGGTGAGGGATTTTGTAATACGAATCCCATGAAGCCCCTCGACTACGCTGCCTTTCGTCAAAAGCTCCCAGCGCCGTGGAGCATCACGGTCGTTGTAGTCCACGCCGTGGTCACGCCCTGACGGAGGCGGGCGCAGCCACAACATGCGTGGGAGGTGACAGGTCGCGACGGCAGCGACAGGTGGCAGTGGGGGGGGGGTGACTGTAATTGGTAAGGGTTTACCAGTTCCTGGTCAAGGGGGCAAGGATACTATTCCCCCGGATCTCATCTCCTGTTTCCCCTCTCTCCCTCTGGATTCTGAGACCCCGGGGGAGCTCTGAGCCTCTGGGTTCGGGGAGCAGTGCTGCGCCATCCGTGGAGGTGACGTCACTCCCCCCTCCTCAGCTTCTTGCTATCCAGAGCTAATTGGATACGGGTACATATCCAATTGATTCTAAAAAACTACTGGTCGAAAAATCTGGTAATCCTTTAATCGCATCCTGAGGCTTCTGGAAGAATTGTGTTGAGCGATTCTGGGGACCCCGAAAAGAGTCAGGCCTGAGCCCCATCTCGAGAGTGTGCTCCTCTGATAGGGGAGGCCGACCTGATCACAAACCGCTAAGCGACTAGACACGGGGAGATTCAGGACCCAGTAAGCTCGGGCAGGAGAGTCAGGGAGGAAGCTTCTGTTCTGCTCCTTTTCCCATGGGGTGCAGAGAGCGAGCAAGTCGGCATTCCAGGGGGTGGGAAGCGCCGGAGCAGAAGCAGGGAGCTGGAAAGAGCCTGGTGTTCCAGGAGTCCCGCTCTAGAAACAGGGGTGGCGGCTGGGGAATCTTGGCTGGGAAAATAGGCCCACACCTCCACCTTGTGGCCAATTGGGAATTTGCAGGCACGGCCTCTCAGAAACTACTTACGGGCGCTTTGGTTCGTGAAGTTGGATGGGGTGCTGCAGACGGAAAGCGTGGGGGGCGAGTTGAAGGGGCCCCAGATGGAGTGCTCTGAGAAAACAAAGCGGGGATGGTGGTGGTGGTGGTGAGAGTTATCATAGAGGCACTGTCCGCTGTTTCAGAAAAATTCCCCAAAGCAAGGAGTGCACAAAGTGGATCTTTACTATTATTATTATTATTTTATTGTTATTATTATCGAGACAAGGACTCACTCTGTCGCTCAAGCTGGAGTGCAGTGGCGCGGTAATGGCTCACTGCAGCCTCGAACTCCCCGGCTCAAGCGATCCTCCTGCCTCAGCCTCAGGTGTAGCAGGGAGCACAGGCATGGGCCACCACGCTTGACTAATTTTTTAAAGTTTTGTAGAGACTTTCTTTTCTTTTTTTTTTTTTTTTGAGATGGAGTTTTGCTCTTTTTGCCCAGGCTGGAGTGCAGTGGCACCATCTCAGCTCACCACAACCTCCACTTCCTGGGTTCAAGCGATTCTCCTGCCTCAGCCTCTCAAGTAGCTGGGATTACAGGCATGCACCACCACTCCCGGCTAATTTTTGTATTTTTAGTAGGGACGGGTTTTTTCCATGTTGGTCAGGCGGGTCTCTAACTCCAGACCTCAGGTAATCCTCCCACCTTGGCCTCCCAAAGTGCTGGGATTACAGGGGTGAGCCACCGCACCCGGGGTTTTACCATGTTGTCTTGGTCATTATTTATTATTCACTATGTGCCAGGCTCTGTCCTAGGTGCTGGGGCACAGTGGATAATTAAACGGATGAAGATCTTTGCCCTCATAGGGATTACACTCGAATGGGGAAATAGGCATTAAGATAGGAAGTAAATTACCAACATTGGGGGCTGAAGAGTGGCCCCCAAAAGATATTCACACCTCAGTCCCTGGGGTTGTGAATACTACCTTATGTGAGGAAAAGGATTTAGCAGATGTAATCAACTGAAGGAGTCTGAGAACAGGGTCATCCAAGAGGACCCTAAATGTCATCACAAGGGTCCTTATAAGAGGGAGGCAGGGCCGGGTGCGGTGGCTCAAGCCTGTAATCCCAGCACTTTGGGAGGCCGAGACGGGCGGATCACGAGGTCAGGAGATCGAGACCATCCTGGCTAACACGGTGAAACCCGTCTCTACTAAAAAATACAAAAAAAAAAAAAACTAGCTGGGCGAAGTGGCGGGCGCCTGTAGTCCCAGCTACTCGGGAGGCTGAGGCAGGAGAATGGCATAAACCCAGGAGGCAGAGCTTGCAGTGAGCTGAGATCCGGCCACTGCACTCCAGCCTGGGCGACAGAGCAAGACTCTGTCTCAAAAAAAAAAAAAAAAAAAAAAGAGGGAGGCAGAGGGAGACTGATTCAGAAGTTCACATGAAGACGGAAGCAAGACGCCAGGATGCTGGCTTTGAAGAAGGAAGATGGGGCTCCTGCAGAGCTCCTCCAGAAGCTGGAGAAGGCGAGGACGTGGATTCTCCTCTAGAGCCTCCAGAGGCTCTGCAAACATGGCTCTGCAAACACGGCACTGCAAACACGGCTCTGCAAACACGGCTCTGCAAACACGGCTCTGCAAACACGGCACTGCAAACACGGCTCTGCAAACACGGCTCTGCAAACACAGCTCTGCAAACACGGCAGTTTCAACACTGAAATCATTTCGGGCTTCTGGCTTCCATAATTGTAGGACAGTGAATGTGTGATTGAGTGATTGATTTTGTTGCCCAGGCTGGAGTGCAGTGGCACAATCGTGGCTCACTACAGCCTCCACCTCCCAGGCTCAAGCAATCCTCCTGCCTCAGCCTCCCAAGTAGCTGGGACCACAGACATGCACCACTACGCCCAGATAATTTAATTTTTTTTTTCCTAGAGACAGGGTCTCCCTTTGTTGCCCAGGCTGGTCTCCATCCAACTCCCAGGCTCAAGCAGTCCTCCTGCCACAGCCTCCTGAAATGCTGGGATTACCGGCATGAGGCACCCACCTGGCCTTTTCTTTATGAATTACCCAGCCTCAGGTATTCCTTTATTGCAATGCAAAATTGACTAATACAGATGATATGGAACAGATGCACAGAAAATATCTATAAGGACTGTGATGATTCATACTGAGTGTCAATTTGATTGGATTGAAGGATACAAAGTATTGATCCTGGGTGTCCTGAGGGTGTTGCCAGAAGAAATTAACATTTGAGGAGGGGAACATCGCACACTGGGGCCTGTTGGGGAGTGGGGGGTAAGTGAGGGGGAAAGCATTAGGACAGATACCTAATGCATGTGGGGGTTAAAACCTAGATGACAGGTTGATAGGTGCAGCAAACCAGCATGGTACACGTTTACCTGTGTAACAAACCTGCACGTTCTGCACATGTATCCCAGAACTTAAAGTAAAATAAAATAAAATAAAACAAACAAAGAAACGTTTGAGTCAGTGGGCTGGAAAAGGCAGACCCACCCTTAATCTGGATAGTTACAATCTAATCAGCTGCCATCCTGGCTAGAATATAAGCAGGCAGAAAAATGTGAAAAGAGAGACTGACCTAGCCTCCCAGCCTCCCTCTTTCTCCCGTGTTAGATGCTTCCTGCCCTCGAACATCAGACTCCAAGTTCTTCAGTTTTGGAACTCGGACTGGCTCTCCTTGCTCCTCAGTGTGCAGACGGCCTGTTGTAGGACCCTTGTGATTGTGTGAGTTAATACTTAATAAACTCCCATATATATATATATTCCATTAGTTCTGTTCCTCTCGAGAGCCCTGACTAATACAAGGACATTACTGCATTCTTGTTTATTACATTCAAAAGGGGAGGCCGGGCGCAGTGGCTCACGCCTGCAATCCCAGCGCTTTGGGAGGCTGAGGCGGGTGGATCACAAGATCAGGAGATTGAGACCATCCTGGCTAACCTGGTGAAACCTCGTCTCTACTAAAAATACAAAAAAATGAGCCGGGCGTGGTGGCGGGCGCCTGTAGTCCCAGCTACTCCAGAGGCTGAGGCAGGAGAATGGCCTGAACCCGGGAGGCGGAGCTTTCTGTGAGCCAAGATCGCGCCACGGCACTCCAGCCTGGGTAACAGAGTGAGACTCCATCTCAAAAAAAAAAAAAAAAAGGAATTATAGTTCCTTGCCAGTCTCCATGGAACACCCCCCCACCTGTTCCCAAGCCAGGGACTAAGGACTATTGACCCGTACAGCACTTATGCTCGGCTAACCAAGCTACAGTGACTCTGCACCAACAGTTCCTAACTCTTCCACACTGTTAGGATTGCTGCCAGCTGAGGACAGCTGGTGCGCTTGTCTGGACTTGAAGGATGCCTTCTTTAGCATCAGACTGGTTCCTGAGCATCAAAAGCTGCTTGCCTTTCAGTGGGAAGATCCGGGGTCAGGTGTCACCACTCAGTACACTTGGACTTGGCTTCCCCAGGGGTTTAAAAATTCCCCCACCATTTTCAGGGAGGTATTGGCTCGAGACCTCCAGAAGTTTCCTGCTAAAGACCAAGGCTGCGTCTTGCTCCCGTACGTGGATGATCTTCTGCTAGGACACTCCATGGCAGACAGGTGTGCAAAAGGGACGGATGTCCTGCTTCCACACCTGAAGGACTCTGGGTATAAGGTGTCCAAGAAGAAAGCTCAGATCTGCAGACAGCAGTCATGCTACCTGGGATTCACTATTCAGAAAGGGGAGCGCAACCTGGGGTCAGAAAGAAAGCAGGTCATCTGCAGCTTACCAGAACCTAAAACCAGAAGGCAAGTAAGGGAATTTCTAGGAGCTGTGGGGTTTTGCAGATTATGGATTCCAAACTTTGCGGTGCTAGCCAAACTGCTGTACGGGGTTACAAAGGGGGGCAATCGGGAGCCTTGGGAGCCTTTTGAACGGGGACCTCTGCAACAGCAAGCCTTTTGCAAGTTAGAGGAAACACCTATGTCAGCCCCAGCCTTAGGACTACCAGATTTGACAAAGCCCTTTATGCTCTGTGTGTCAGAAAGAGAAAAAAATGGCAGTCAGAGTTTTTTTTTTTTTTTTTTTTGAGACGGAGTCTTGCTCTGTCGCCCAGGCTAGAGTGCTGTGGCCGGATCTCAGCTCACTGCAAGCTCCGCCTCCCGGGCTCATGCCATTCTCCTGCCTCAGCCTCCCGAGTAGCTGGGACTACAGGCGCCCGCCACCTCGCCCGGCTAATTTTTTATATTTTTTAGTAGAGACGGGGTTTCACCTTGTTAGCCAGGATGGTCTCGATCTCCTGACCTCATGATCCGCCCGTCTCGGCCTCCCAAAGTGCTGGGATTACAGGCTTGAGCCACCGCGCCCGGCCGGCAGTCAGAGTTTTAACCCAAACTGTGGGGCCCTGGCCAAGACCAGTAGCTACCTCTCAAAACAGCTAGATGGCGTTTCAAAAGCCTGGCCTCCTTGTCTGAGAGCCCTGGCAGCTACAGCCCTGTTAGCACAAGAAGCAGACAGGCTAACCCTTGGACAAAACTTAAGTATAAAGGCCCCCCATGCGGTGGTAACTCTGATGAATACCAAAGGACGCCATTGGCTAACAAATGCCAGATTAACCAAGTACCAAAGCTTGTTATGTGAAAACCCCTGCATAACCAGTGAAGTTTATAACACTCTGAATCCTGCCACCTTACTCCCAGTATCAGACAGCCCTGTCGAACATAATTGTGTGGAAGTATTGGACTCAGTCTATTCTACCAGACCCGATCTCCAAGACCAGCCATGGGTATTAGTGGACTAGGAGTTATACGTGGACGGGAGGAGCTTCATCAATCCACGAGGAGAAAGATGTGCAGGATATGCGGTGGTAACCTTGGATGATGTTATTGAAGCCAAACCATTGCCTCAGGGCACTTTAGCCCAGAAGGCAGAGCTCATTGCTTTAACTTGGGCCCTGGAACTTAGTGAAGGTAAGACTGTAAACATTTATACTGACTCTCGATATGCCTTTCGAACCCTTCAAGTACATGGAGCATTATATAAAGAAAAAGGCCTGTTAAATTCTGGGCAAAGGACATAAAATACCAACAAGAGGCCGGGCGCGGTGGCTCACACCTGTAATCCCAGCATTTTGGGAGGCCAAGGTGGGCGGATCACAAGGTCAGAAGATCGAGACCATCCTGGCTAACACGGTGAAACCCCGTCTCTACTAAAAATGCAAAAAATTAGCCGGGTGTGGCGGTGGGCACCTGTAGTCCCAGCTACTTGGGAGGCTGAGGCAGGAGAATGGCGTGAACCCGGGAGGCAGAGCTTGCAGTGAGCCGAGATCCGGCCACTGCACTCCAGCCTGGGCGACTGAGTGAGACTCCGTCTCAAAAAAAAAAAAAAAAAAATCAACAAGAAATTCTGCAATTATTAGAGGCAGTATGGAAACCCCAAAAGGTGGCAGTCATGCATTGCAGGGGACACCAGCACGTTTCCACCTCGGTGAGCCAACGAAACTCCCGAGCAGACACAGAGTCACGAAAAGCAGTATCTCCTTCTTTTTCTTCTTCTTTTTTTTTTTTTTTTTGAGATGGAGTCTTGCTCTGTTGCCCAGGCTGGAGTGCAGTGGCCGGATCTCAGCTCACTATAAGCTCCGACTCCCGGGTTTACGCCATTCTCCTGCCTCAGCCTCCAGAGTAGCTGGGACTACAGGCGCCCGCCACCTCGCCCGGCTAGTTTTTTGTATTTTTTAGTAGAGACGGGGTTTCACCGTGTTAGCCAGGATGGTCTCGATCTCCTGACCTCGTGATCCGCCCGTCTCGGCCTCCCAAAGTGCTGGGATTACAGGCTTGAGCCACCGCGCCCGGCCAGTATCTCCTTCTTACCGGGCATGCGTCACAGCCCCTTACTCCCTCAAATACCTAATCTGGTGCCTACTCATTCTAAAGAGGAAAAAGACTTTCTTCAAGCAGAGGGAGGACAAACAATAAAAGCAGGATGGATAAAGTTACCAGGTGGGAGAATAGCTGTGCCACAGCTGCCAGGAGCCGCAGTCGTACTGGCTGTACATGAAACTACCCATTTAGGCCAGGAGTCACTTGAAAAGCTGTTAAGCTGCTACTTGTATCTCACACTTGCCAGCTCTTGCTGAAACAGTGCTGCAGCGATGCGTTACCAGTCGACAGCACAATGCAAAGCAAGCCCCCTCTGTGCCTCCTGGCATACAAGCCTATGGAGCAGCTCCTTTGGGAGATCTTCAAGTGGACTTCACAGAGATGCCCAAATGCGGAGGTAACAAGCATTTACGGGTTCTAGTGCGTACTTACTCTAGGTGGGTAGAGGCTTATCCAACATGAACTGAAAAAGCTCATGAAGTAACCCGTGTGCTTCTTCGAGATCTCATCCCTAGGTTTGGACTTGCCTCTGCGGATTGGCTCAGATAATGGGCCGGCATTTGTGGCTGACTTAGTACAGAGGATGGCAAAGATATTGGGAATCACTTGGAAGCTACATGCCACCTACCGACCTCAGAGTTCCGGAAAGGTGGAGCGGATGAATTGCACTATCAAAAACAGTTTAAGGAAAGTAGGTCACGAGACAGGATTAAAATGGATACAGGCCCTTCCTATGGCATTGTTCAAAATTAGGTGCACCCCCTCTAAGAAAACAGGATACTCTCCTTATGAAATATTATATCACAGGCCTCCTCCTATACTGCGAGGACTTCCGGGTACTCCCCAAGAGTTGGGTGAAATTGAACTGCAGCGACCAGCCTGGCCAAGATGGTGAAACCCCGTCTCTACTACAAATACAAAAAAATTAGCTGGGCGAGGTGGCACGCGCCTGTAATCCCAGCTACTCCAGAGGCTGAGGCAGAGAATTGCTTAAAAACCTGGAGGGGCGGAGGTTGCAGTGAGCCGAGACCGCGCCACTGCGCTCCAGCCTGAGCCGAGATCGCGCCACCGCGCTCCAGCCTGGGTGACAGACGGAGACTCCGTCTCAAAAAAAAAAAAAAGAAAGAAAAGAAAAAGAAAAGAAAAGAAATTGAATTGCAGCGACACCTACAGGCCTTGGGGAAAATTACCCAGACAATCTCAACTTGGGTAAATGAGAGGTGCCTGGCCAGCTTATTCTCCCCAGTTCACCCTTTTTCTCCGGGTGACCGTATGGTGTGTGGATCAAGGACTGGAACGTAGCTCCCTTATGGCCACGGTGGAAGGGACCCCAGACGGTTATCCTGACCACTCCCACGGCTGTGAAGAGACAAGGAATTCCAGCCTGGATTCACCACAGCCGCATAAAGCCTGCAGCCACTGGAACCTGGGAGGCCAAACCAAGCCTAGACAATCCCCGCAAAGTAACCCTGAGGAGGACGACAAGCCCTGCTCCAGTCACCCCCGGAAGCTGACTGGTCTACGCTCCGCCGAAGCATGAGGAAAATTGTGTGGGACTTACTTTCCTTGTAACATGGACTTGTGTGGTAAAATCTTCCACTGCTTCTTCCCACACAGAGGACTGCCTTCAGTGCATACATCAGGTCACTGAGGTAGGACAACAAGTTAAGACAATATTTTTGTTCTATAGTTATTATGAATGCCTAGGAATTCCAAAAGGAACATGTTTGTATAATAACACTCAGTACAAAGTCTGTAATCCAGAAAGTGACCAGCCCGATGTGTGCTATGACCCCTCTGAACCTCCCATTTCCACAGCTTTTGAAATAAGAACTGAAGACTGGTGGGGATTATAAATGAGACAAGTAAAGTATTAGCCAGAACAGTAGAAAAAGGAGTGCCCAAATGCATAATCTTAAAATTTGATGCTTGTGCCCTCATTAATAGAAATAAGTTAGGAGCAGGATGTGGCTCTTTCAATTAGGAAAAAAAAAAAAATACATGTCCGAAAATAAGTACATCTGTCATGAATTAGGATTGTGTGGAAACGAATGTGGGTACTGGTCTTGTGACATTTAGGCTACTTGGAAAAAAAAGAAAATGAAAAAGATCTTGTTTGGCTCCAAAACCGGAAAGGCAGACCCTCCTGCAGGAGTGGAAGCTGCAACCCTTTAGAATTAGTCATCACAAACCCCTCAGACCCAAAATAGGAAAAAGGAAAATACGTTCTCTCGAGGCATTGATGGAAAAGAACTAGACCGTAAGGTCAACATTTTAATCAAAGGAGAGATTTGAAAACGCTCTGCAGAGCCAGTATTTCTGACTTTCTATGATGAACTAAATGTGCCAGTACCTGAAATTCCAGGAAAAACTAGAAATTTGTTTTTGCAATTAGCCGAGCATGTAGCCCAGTCTCTAAAAGTCACTTCATGTGATGTTTGTGGAGGAGCCGTCACAGGAGATCAATGGCCATGGGAACCCGAGAATGAGTTACTACAGACCCAGTTCCTGATGAATTCCCGGCCCAAAAGAACCACTCTGACAATTTCTGGGTTCTAAAAGCCTCAATTATTGGACAATATTGCATAGCTAGAGAAGGAAAAGAATTCACTCATCCTGTAAGACAGCTTAGTTGTCTTGGACAAAAACTGTATAATGGTACCGCAAAAACAATTACATGGTGGAGTTCCAATTACACGGAAAAAAGATCCATTCAGTAAATTTCCAAAATTGCAGACTGTTTAGGCCCACCCAGAATTCCACCAGGACTGATCTGCCCCCACCGGGTTATACTGGATATGTGAACATAGAGCCTATGCTAAGCTACCTGATCAGTGGACAGGTAGCTGTGTAATGGGCACTATTAAACCATCTTTCTTCCTACTGCCCATAAAAACAGGCGAACTCCTAGGATTCCCTGTCTATGCTTCCCACGAAAAACGAAGCATAGTCATAGGTAACTGGAAAGATGACGAATGACCCCCTGAAAGAATTATACAATACTGTGGGCCCACCACTTGGGCACAAGATGGCTCATAGGGATATCGGACCCCCCATCTACATGCTCAACCGAATCATACGGTTGCAAGTTGTTTTAGAATGTATTACTAATAAAACCGGTCAAGCCTTGACTTTGGTAGATAGCAAAGTAGACTAGCTCTCGACTACTTGCTGGCAGCTGAAGGAGGAGTTTGTGGAAAATTTAACCTTACTACTTGCTGTCTACACACACATGATCAAGGGCAAGTAGTTGAAGACATAAAGATATAACAAAACTGGCACATGTGTCCGTGCAAGGGTGGCACGGATTTGATCCTGGGGCCATGTTTGGAAATTGGTTCCCAGCAACAGGAGGATTTAAAACTCTTATAATAGGAGGTATAATAGTAATAGGAACCTGCTTACTACTCCCTTGTTTGCTACCTATACTTCTTCAAATGATAAAAAGCTTCATCGCTACCTTAGTTCACCAGAGTGCTTCAACACAAGCATATTATATGAATCACTATCAATCTATTGCACAGGAAGACATAAGTAGTAAAAATGAAAGTGAGAACTCCCACTAATAAAATGAGTGAGAGTCTCAAAGGGAGGAAATGAGAGAAGTGAGAAAGAGACACCCCCCCCATATTGTTATATACTATTTTATACTCGTTACCTGTTTTAAGAAGAAACAAGGAAGCAAAACCAAAGGCAGGCAGCCCGGCACCAGGCACCAGACCCAAAACCAGGCCTGGACCTGCCTGACTTTAGCCTGACAGTTAAAATTCAACCCATGACTTAGCAACCAATGTTATCCATAGATTCCAGACATTGTATGGAAGGACATTGTGAAACTTCTCGTTCTGTTCTGTTTCACTCTGATTACTGGTGCAGGCAGCCCCTGTCACATACCTCCTAGATTGCTCAATTAGTCACGGTCCTTTCATGTAAAATCTTTAGTGTTGTGAGCCTTTCAAAGGGACAGAAATTGTGCAATCAACAAGTTTGGATTTTAAGACGCTAGTCTGCCAATGCTTCCAGCTGATTAAAAGCTACTTCCGGCCGGGCGCGGTGGCTCAAGCCTGTAATCCCAGCACTTTGGGAGGCCGAGACGGGCGGATCACGAGGTCAGGAGATCGAGACCATCCTGGCTAATACGGTGAAACCCTGTCTCTACTTAAAAATACAAAAAACTAGCCGGGCGACGAGGTGGGCGCCTGTAGTCCCAGCTACTCGGGAGGCTGAGGCAGGAGAATGGCGTAAACCCGGGAGGCAGAGCTTGCAGTGAGCTGAGATCCGGCCACTGCACTCCAGCCTGGGTGGCAGAGCAAGACTCCGTCTCAAAAAAAAAAAAAAAAAAAAAAAAAAAGCTACTTCCTTCACTATCTCAGTGTCTGTGGGGTTTTGTCCACGGCTCGTCCTGCTAGACTAGAATAGCATATCCAGTGAAAATATCCTTCAAGCATGAAGGAGAAATAAAGACTCTCCCAAAACAAACAAAGCTGAGGAATTTCATCAACACCAGATCTGTCCTACAAGAAATGCTAAAGGGAGTACTTCAGTCAGAAAGAAAGGCATGTTCATGAGTGATAAAAAAATCATCTGACGGTACAAAACTCACTGCTAATAGTAAGCACACAGAAAAACATGGTGTATTGTAACAGTAGAACTATGGTGTATGAACTACTCTTAAGTAGAAAAACTAAAGGGTGAACCAATCAAAAATAATAACTACAACTCTTTAAGACATAAACAGTACAATAAGATATAAATACAAACAACAAAAAGTTAAAAAGTTGGGGACAAAGTTGAGATGTAGAGTTTTTATTAATTTTCTTATTGTTTGTTGGTTTGTTTATGCAAACAGTGTTAAGTTTATGTTGTCAGCTTAAAATAATGGGTTATAAGATAGTATTTGCGGCAGGACGCGGTGCCTCACACTTGTAATCCCAGCACTTTGGGAGGCTGAGGCAGGCAGATCACAAGGTCAGATCAAGGCCATCCTGGCTAACATAGTGAAACCTTGTCTCTACTAAAAATACAAAAAAAAAAAAAATTAGCCCGGCACGGTGGTGGACTCCTGTAGTCCCAGCTACTCTGGAGGCTGAGGCAGGAGAATGGTGTGAACCCGGGAGGCGGAGCTTGCAGTGAGCCGAGATAGAGTCCACTGCACTCCAGCCTGGGTAACAGACTCCATGTCAAAAAAAAAAAAAAAAAAGACAGTATTTGCAAGCCTCATGGTAACCTCAAATCAAAAAACATACAACAGATACAAAAAAAAAAGGAAAAAATTAAATCATATGACCAGGGAAAATTACCTTCTCTAAAAGGAAAACAGAGGCCAGGTGTGGTGGCTCATGTGTATAATCCCAGCACTCTGGGAGGCTGAGGCGGGTGGATCACCTGAAGTCAGGAGTTTGAGATCAGTATGGCCAACATGATGAAACCAAATCTCTATTAAAAATACATAAATCAGCCAGGTGTGCTGTCACGTACCTGTAGTCCCAGATACTCAGGAGGCTGAGGCACAAGAATCACTTGAATCCAGGAGGCAGAGGTTGCAGTGAGCCGAGATTGCACCAGGGCACTCCAGCCTGGGCAACAGAACGAGATTCTGTCTCAAAAATAAATAAATAAATAAATAAATAAATAAATAAATAAATAACAGCAAAGAAGGACAGAAAGAAGAGAATACCACAAAACAACCAGAAAACAAATAACAAAATGGCAAGAAGATGTTCTTATCAAGGACAACATTGAATGTAAATGGACTAAACTCTCGAATAAAAAGATATAGAATGGATGAATGGATGAAAAAGAGGACCCAATGTTTTGTTGCTTTTTTTTTTTTTTTTTTTTTTTTGAGACGGAGTTTCGCTCTGTCGCCCAGGCTGGAGTGCAGTGGCGCGATCTCGGCTCACTGCAAGCTCCACCTCCCGGGTTCCCACCATTCTCCTGCCTCAGCCTCCCGAGTAGCTGGGACTACAGGCGCCTGCCACCTCACCCTGCTAGTTTTTTGTATTTTTTTAGTAGAGACGGGGTTTCACCGTGTTAGCCAGGATGGTCTTGATCTCCTGACCTTGTGATCCACCCGTCTCGGCCTCCCAAAGTGCTGGGATTACAGGCTTGAGCCACTGCACCCGGCCAGTGTTTTGTTGCTTACAAGAAACATACTTCATCTACAAATAAAATAATAAGAGTCTGGGTCCTGAGATGCAGGCAGTCCCACTTCATATGGGAGGGCAGGCTTATAACCAGTTCCTCTCTCCCTTCCCTAGACCCTTCACAGACACCTGCTGGTCCCTCTCACTTGGCCAAGGAAACACTTGTGGTTAAAAAGTTGCAGAAAAGTGATGTGAAAGTGAGAAGTAAAAGTGACAGAGGCTACAGGATGGAGGGTGGGAGGCAGTCCTAACAGAGGAGACCTCACCACCACCACCACCCCCCAAGTAGGGAATGAGGAGCACCAGGGACACAGGATACAACTTTTGTTGACGCTACACAAATACTCTGCACAAATCTTCAAAAAGCATCCTTGTCCCCCTGTGTCACCTGCTGAGAGATCTCGTGTCTTGGTCACCTCCTAAACCGGAAGGTGGGGCATGAACAGGGTGGAGTCACAGGGGAGAGAAAACTAGAAAGCCTGGGTTCACACCCTGTTCCCCAGTGATGTCTCCACCACTGCTGCTGCTACCCCTGCTGCTGCTGCTGCCTCTGCTGAACGTGGAGCCTGCTGAGGCCACACTGATTCGGTATGGTGACCCCATTTGCCACCCCCAAACCTGGGAGGGATTCTCTGCTTTTTGCCCTTTAAGTCTGGGGCTCCTGGTTCAGTGATTCCCAAACCCGACACCCAGGATCCTTGACTCTTCTTTCTTGGCTTCCCAGATCTCTAAAGTGGGCTTTCACTCTGAGGACTCCACTCTGACATCTTGTAAGATCAGAGCTCCCCCACCCTTTTTTTTTTTGAGAAAGAGTTTTGTTCTTGTTGCCCAGGCTGGAGTGCAATGGCATGATCTTGGCTCACCACAACCTCCACCTCCCAGGTTCAAGTGATTCTCCTGCCTCAGCCTCCCGAGTAGCTGGGATTACAGGCATGTGACACCACCCCGGCTAATTTTGTATTTTTAGTAGAGATGGGGTTTCTCCATGTTGGTCAGGCTGGTCTCGAACTCCCGACCTTAGGTGATCTGCCCACGTTGGCCTCCCAAAGTGCTGGGGGTTATAGGCATGAGCCACCATGCCCGGCTCAGAGCTCCCTTTTTAATTTTTTTTTCCTTTTATTTATTTATTTGTTGAGACTGGGTCTTGCTCTGTCACCCAGGCTGGAGTGCAGTAGTGAGATCATGGCTCGCTGCAGCCTCAAACTTGTGGTCTTAAGCCATTCTCCCACCTCAGCCTCCAAAGTAGCTGGGACTACAGGTATGTGTCACCATGCCCAGCTAGTTTTTGAAATTTTTTGTAAAGAGGAGGGTATCCCTGTATTTTCCAGGCTGGTCTCCACCTCCTGGGCTCGAGCAATCCTCTCACCTTAGCTTCCCAAAGTGCTGGAATTACAGACATGAACTACCATGTCCAGCCCAGAGCCCTTTTAAGATCCTCCAACACTGAGAGTTTTTTTTTTTTTTTTTTTGAGACAGTCTCACTCTGTTGCCAGGCTGGAGTGCAGTGGCGTAGTCTCGGCTCACTGCAACCTCCACCTCCTGGTTCAAGCGATTCTCCTGCCTCAGCCTCCCAAGTAGCTGGGATTACAGGCACGTGTCACCACGCCTGGCTAATTTTTGTATTTTTAGTAGAGATGGGGTTTCACCATGTTGGCCAGGCTGGTCTTGAACTCCTGACCTGTGATCTGCCCGCCTCAGCCTCCCAAAGTGCTGGGATTACAGCCGTGAGCCACCGTGCCTGGCCTTCACTGAGACTCTTGAGTGAGGAACCCTCCCCTTCTTCTCTGGATATGTTTTTTGGGAGGCCTCTGCAGATCCCACGCCGAGCTCTGATGACCAGGTATGGGGGTCTCCAGACATGTGACACATTCCCTCCATCTTGGAGACAAAGGCATGTGACATTTATTTATTTATTTATTTATTTATTTTTTTTTTTTTGAGACGGAGTCTCGCTGTGTCGCCCAGGCTGGAGTGCAGTGGCGCGATCTAGGCTCGGCATGTGACATTTAAACTAAGCCTTCCCCACATTCACACCCTCCAAATTGTTTGGGCCTCAATAAGTCTATTTTTTGTCTGAGCACAATGGCTCACCGCTGTAATCTCAGCACTTTGGGAGGCCAAGGCAGGAGAATTGCTTGAGGCTAGGAGTTCAAGACTAGTCTGGGCAACATAGTGAGACTCTAGTCTCTACAGAAACAAAAAAAATCAGCTGGGCATGGTGACAGGTGCCTGTAGTCTTAGCTACTTGGGAGGCTGCATGGGAGGGCCATTTGAACCCCACTGCACTCTAGCCTGGGCAACACAGTGAGGTCCTGTCTCAAAAAAAAAAAAAAAAAAGAAGTCCAGTTTTGGGGACCCCACCCAAGAAGTTCTCCCCTACCTTACCTCTGATGCTTCCCCAATTTCTCCCTTCCCCTCTTCTCTTCTCCTTAGGCCTTAGAATTCTTGGCAGGGGGAGGGGTGTATTTTCCAGAAAGTGTTTTCCCCACTTCTCATTCTTGTGCCTTTCAAAGACTGAGTCATGAGGGGTGAGGGCAAAGGTGTGAGTGAGGGTGTCATTTTCCAAGGAGTGACTAAAATTGGGTACGAAATATTACTGCAGGCCGAGCGTGGTGGCTCATGCCTGTAATCCCAGCACTTTGGGAGGCTGAGGCGGGTGGATCACAAGGTCAGGAGATCAAGATCAGCCTGGCTAACATGGTGAAACCCCGACTCTACTAAAAATATGAAAAAATTAGCCGGGCGTGATGGTGGGTGCCTATAGTCCCAGCTACTCAGGAGGCTGAGGCATGAGAATGGCGTGAACCTGGGAGGATAGAGCTTGCAGTGAGCCGAATCATGCCACTGCACTCCAGCCTGGGTGACAGAGCAAGACTCCGTCTCAAAAAAAAAAAAAAAAAAAAAATTACTGCATGAGGCCAGGCATGGTGGCTCACACCTGTAATCCTAGCACTATGGAAGGCAGAGGCCTGGAGGATTGCTTGAGGCCAAGAGTTCAAGACCAACCTGGCCAACATAGTGAGACCCCATCTCTTTCTACAAAAAAATCATTAAATATAAAATTTATTTTAAAAATTAGTGCACATTATGTTTGTTAACCAGCTTTTTTTTAAGTTTGTTTTTTTGTTTTTGTTTTTGTTTTTGTTTTTTTGGTAGAGATGGGTGGTCTTACTACGTTTCCTAGGCTGGTCATGAACTCCTAGCCTCAAGTAATCCTCCCACCTCAGTAAGATCTTTCAGTAAGTAAGGATTTACAATCTGAAATTCTCCCAGGACTCTGAGAGTATAGATGTTGCTTGCTGGTGTACGATTCAATGAATTCACCATTCCCCATTAATCTGCTTTGCAAACCTAATATATCATGGACATTTTCAAAGTCAATGCAAAGAACAGTGAGTCTCAGAATGTTGTCTCAAGACCAATAGCATTAGCATGGCCCAGGAACTTGTTAGAAATGCAAATTCTCAAGCCCCATCCCAGATCTACTTAAAAATTAAGAGATCTGAATTTGAACTAACCCTCTGAGTCTGGGCTTGGCAGACACTGAGCCTGAGGGTCAAATCCTGCCTGCTATTTCCCTTTTACAAATAAGCTTAAGGGAACCTAGGCCAGATGTGGTGGCTCATGCCTGTAACCCCAAAACTTGGGGAGGCCGAGGCAGGAGAATTGTTTGAGGCCAAGAACTTGAGACCAGCCTGGGCAACTTAGCAAGAGCTTATCTCTACAAAAAATGAAAAAAATTAGCTGGATGTGGTGGCATACACCTGTGGTCCCAGCTACTTGGCAGGCTGAGGCAAGATGATCTTTGAGCCTGGGAGTTTGAGACTGCAGTGAGCCATGATCGTGCCACTGCTCTCCAGCCTGGGCAACAGAGTGAGACCCTGTCTCTAAAAAAAAAAAGGAGTCAGCATGCACATTCATTTCCGCATTGTCTGTTGTCTGCAGCCGCTTTCATGCTATCTTGGCAGAGTTGAATAGTTACAACAGAGACCGTCTGGCCTGCAAAGCTTCTACACAAAGATTTGCCCAACACCACTGCTGTAGGTGATTTGGGGTCATGCTAAAGTTTGAGAATGACTGGTATAGACAGCTACTTCCTCCTTCTTTGCGGTCGAATGGGGTTCCATTCTATGTATGCTCCAAAGCAGAACTAAGCTGTACCCATCGGTGGCCGTTGTAACTGCCCAGCTGGTTCTTTTTGCCTGCTGTCTAGATACAGCCAATTTATCAAGAAGGGAAAATGGCAATAGAGAAAGAGTTTAATTCATGCCGAGCCATCGGCTGAACAGGAGACCAGAGTTTTATTATTACTCAAATCAGAGGTGGGCATGGCGGCTCACGCCTATAATTCTAGCACTTTGGGAGGCCGAGGCGGGTGGATCAGCTGAGGTTAGGAGTTCAAGACCAGCCTGGCCAACATGATGAAACCCCGTCTGTACTACAAATATAAAAACTAGCCGGGTATGGTGGTGGCTGCCTGTAATCCCAGCTACTTAGGAGGCTGAGGGAAGAGAATCACTTGAACCCAGGGGGCGGAGGTTGCAGTGAGCTGAGATCACGCCAGTGTACTCCAGCCTGGGTGGCAGAGTGAGACTCCATCTCATAAAAAACAAAACAAAAACAACAAATTAGCCTCCCCTAACATTTGGAGGCTAAGGTTTTTCAAGGATAGTTTGTCAGGCCTGGGAATGGGTGCTGCTGATTGGTCAGGGAGGTAATCATTCGTAGTAGGGGCCCGGAAAATAGTCTGCTTCTGGGTGGAGCCACAGGACTGGTTGGCAGGTCTGGGTGGCATCATCAGAAATGCAAAAACCTTTAGTCTCAAAAGGCCAGTCTTAGGTTCTACAATAGTGATGTAATCTGCAGGAGTAATTGGGGAAGTTGTGACTATTTTGACCTCTGGAATAATGACTGGTAATCATTGATGTCTGCACCTTAGCAGAATTTAATGCTCCTCTCATCCTCCTATCCTGGTGGTACTTCATTAGCTTTACAAAGGTGGTTGAGGTTTGGGGATGGACTATTATCATTTAAACTATAAACTGTCTCCTAAAGTTAGCTTGGCCCAAGCCCAGGAACGACCAAGGGTCGTTTGGAAGTTAAAGGCAAGATGGCGGTTATTTAGATCGGATCTCTTTCACTGTCCTAATTTTCTCACTTATAGTTTTTGCAAAGGCAGTTCATCATTGGTCTATCTCCAGTTTCCAAAATTAGGCACAGCCTCGTAAACACACCGTTATGCACTCATCCAAGGATCTCCTAGAGATGAAATTCTGGGTTGGGTTAAATGGTGGGTATAATTTTTGAGCATTTGATACACATTTGCCAAACCTGATCAATGGTAAGTATTCTCAGTTCTTCGCCAAAAGGTTTCTCACTGTTGTCATTTGTATTTTTTTGATGACTATTCTGGACATCTTTCCATGTTTTTAGAATTTATTTGTACTTCTTTTGCAAATTATGTCCTTTGTTCATTTTCCTAATGAGTGTCAAGAACTATGAAGTTAGTTTGCCATAGTTTCATGGCTGCTCATAGGAGATCCAAGACTCCCAAGTCAGAGACAAAGGGCAGTTTATCACTCCCAGCAATAGTAGTAGCAAGAGTATTAGTATTTGTGCTAGTTTTCCTTTTCCTTTTTTTTTTTCTGTCTTTCTTTTTGTTTCTTTTTTGAGACAGGGTCTTGCTCTGTTGCTCAGGCTGGAGTGCAGTGGCATGATTATAGCTCACTGTAACCTTGAATTCCTGGGCCTCCCAAGTAGCAGGAGAATCACTTTAACCTGGGAGGTGAAGGTTGCAGTGAGCTGAGATCATGCCACTGCACTCCATTCTGGTGACAGAGCAAGCCTGTGTCACAGCTGGGCGCGGTGGCTCACACCTGTAATCCCAGCACTTTGGGAGACCGAGGAGGGCGGATCACCTGAGGTCGAGTTCAAAACCAGCCTGGCCAACATAGTGAAACACCGTCTCTACAAAAATACAAAAATTAGCCGGTCATGATGGTGATACCTGTAGTCCCAGCTACTCGGGAGGCTGAGGCAGGAGAATCGCTTGAACCCAGGAGGCAGAGGTTGCAGTGAGCTGAGATTGAGCCACTGAACTCCAGCCTGGGCAACAGAGTGAGACTCCATCTCCAAAAAAAAAAAAGAAAGAAAAGAAAAAGAAAAGCTGTCCTCTTTCCAGAATTAACATTTTACTTGCTTCTTTTTTTTTTTTTTTTTTTAATTTTTTATACAGAGTTTTGCTCAGGTGGGAGTGCAGTGCCATGATCTCAGCTCACCACAACCTCTACCTTCCAGGTTCAAATGATCCTCCCACCTCAGCCTCCCAAGTACCAGTGACTAAAGGCTCGTGCCACTACACCCAGCTAATTTTTGTATTTTCTGTAGAGATGGGGTTTCGCCATGTTGGCCAGGCTGCTCTCAAACTCCTGGGCTCAAGCAATCTGCTTGCCTCGGTCTCCCAAAGTGCTCTTATAATTTTACTTTTCCCATTAAGTGTTTGATATCTCAGATGTATTTTAGTGTAAAGAGTGAAATTAAGGCCGGGTGTGGTGACTCATGCCTGTAATCCCAGCACTTTGGGAGGCCAAAGCGGGTGGATCACCTGAGGTCAGGAGTTCGAGAGCAACCTGGACAACGTGGTGAAACCCCCCTCTCAACTAAAAATACAAAAATTAGCTGGGCGTGGTAGTGTGTGCCTGTAGTCCCAGCTACTTGGGAGGCTGAGGCAGGAGAATCACTGGAACCTGGGAAGCAAATTAAGATTTGATGCTTACATTTTTTCCCCCAAGGGTGAGGAAAATAGTCTCCAACATCATGAACTGAAGCATGCAAGGGCCACCATCTGAGGGCTTTTGCAAAGGTTAGATTTCATGTTAGGGTCTTGGGAAACCTTTGAGAATATCAATTCCTGGGAATGGCTTATGTTAAGGACTTGGATACCATTGGGAAGGTCTGTTTGGGATAGTTTGTCCCTGTAAAGTCTTTGGGGATATTTGTCATCATGGTATCTGTGCTAGGGTTTCCTGGAGGTTGTTATTTTAGGGTTTCTGGTAATGACTCCTATTGTAGCCCCTGGAGATGTTGAATCTGTCATCGTATTCCATTTGGGTAAGTCTATTTTAGAGGGTCTCCAGGAAGGGCAGCTTCCTAATTCTCATCATCTTCTTACTCTACAGGATCCCCCTTCGTAGAGTCCACCCTGGACTCAGGACCTTGAACCTACTGAGGGGATGGGGAAAACCAGCAAAGCTCCCCAGGTTGGGGGCCCCATCCCCTGGGGACAAGCCTGCCTTGGTACCTCTCTCCAAATTCCTGGATGTGAGTCACAGCCCTACACAGCCCCCACCCCTGTGCCCCCAAGCCAAACTCTTCACTGACTCTGTCTCCTCTTTTGCCTCATCAGGCCCAGTATTTTGGGGAAATTGGGCTGGGAACGCCTCCACAAAACTTCACTGTCGTCTTTGACACTGGCTCCTCCAATCTCTGGGTCCCATCCAGGAGATGCCACTTCTTCAGTGTGCCCTGCTGTGAGCTTCTATGCGGGAGAACACGTTTGAATGGGGGTGAAGGGAGAAGGCGGGGCTGGACCTCAGCTTCCCACAGGTTTTTGAGGAACTCTTCTTTTCTGACACCCTCAAAGGTCAGAAGGTGAAAGGGGCAGAAGCCATTCGGAAAGCTCCCCTCCCAAAGTGACCCTCTCTGACTTCTGACCTAGGGTTCCACCACCGCTTCAATCCCAATGCCTCCAGCTCCTTCCAGCCCAATGGGACCAAGTTTGCCATTCAATACGGAACTGGGCGGGTAGATGGAATTCTGAGTGAGGACAAGCTGACTGTGAGTGGCCTTTGACTCCAGGAAGCCTCGAGCCTGGGAGAACCCTGTTGTCTAAGATCATCTGGCTTAGGGGGGTGCTTGAGGTGGAGGGGCTTCCCGAGCCAATGGATGGGGCTTCTCAAGGAGGTGGAGGGGCTCCTAGGTGAAGGGATAGGAATTCTGTCAAGTCCAGAGGCAAAGTTTGCTAAGCAATCGGGGGCTTGGGTCCAGATGTCCCCAGACCTGGGATTAATGCTTTGGTTTGGGAGACTTCAGGACAGGTGGTTATTGTTCTCCCAAAAGTAACTGGTCACATCTCAATCTACCCCTAGATTGGTGGAATCAAGGGTGCATCAGTGATTTTCGGGGAAGCTCTGTGGGAATCCAGCCTGGTCTTCACTGTTTCCCGCCCCGATGGGATATTGGGCCTCGGTTTTCCCATTCTGGCTGTGGAAGGAGTTCGGCCCCCGCTGGATGTACTGGTGGAGCAGGGGCTACTGGATAAGCCTGTCTTCTCCTTTTACCTCAACAGGTACTAGGGAGGGTGCACCTATCTATGACTCCTATTCCCCAGAAGGAAGTGAGGCTCTCCTTCAGGAAGTCTCTTACTCCATAAAAAAAAGTCCCAGTTCAGGCATGGTGGCTCATGCCCGTAATCCCAGCACTTAGGGAGGCCAAGGCAGATTGATCACCTGAAGTCAGGAGTTCCAGACCAGATTGGCCAACATAGCGAAACCCCATCTCTACTAAAAATATAAAAATTAGCTGGGTGTGGTGGCACATGCCTGTAATCCCAGCTACTTGAGAGGCTGAGGCAGGAGAATTGCTTATATCGGGGAGGTGGAGGTTGCAGCAAGCCGAGATCGCACCACTGCTCTCCAGTCTGGGTGACAGAGAGAGATTCTGTCTAAAAAAAAAAAAAAAAAAAAATCCCAACCTTCATTCAGGAAGTAGTCACCTACCTAACAGAAGAAACACCGCAATGCTATTCTTAAGTCCCAGAGCTTAAGTGACAACTTAAGATACTAAAGAAATTCACCATCAGTTCAACATGTGTTCAGTTTCAAAATCAAACTAGGAAATTCTATGCTCCACCAACCAAATATTTAGGAAACTTCTCTTCACCATAAAGCTCAAATCCCATTTGATAACATGGACCAGAAGTCAGGAAATGCCTGATTGAATTCATGAAGCCCCACCCACCTGGTAGGAAGGTCAATCTTATGCTCAGAAGTCCCAATCACCATCCGAGAAGTCTTCATTTTCCCTCCCAGGGCCCATCACACACAGTCCAGTGTCCACTCAGTTACCCTGACATCCAGCCCACTCAAGAAGTTCCACCCTGGATCTCTTGGTAGATCCCACTCACCTACCTCTTCCAGGAAGTTTCCAGCCCCATTCCCATCACTCTCAGCCAGCTCAGGAAGTCTAACACCTTTCTAGATACCACAACAGGCAATTCAGAAAGTCTCTGCACCTTCCCAGGAAGCCACCCCACTCCTGCACAAGTCACACCTTCGAGCCAATTCTGAGACTCCACTGGTCTGCTTGGTTACTATGATATTCAGCTCAGGAATTTTCCCCAAAAGCTCTACCTTCTACGGCCAAACGAAGAGGTCTCCTCTCCACTTCAGGAAGTACCCATCATCCTAAAGTCCTAACTTCCATCAAGAAAAGCGCCATTTCCCTTCATTTCTTGTTTCCAGTCCCAACATCTAGGTCCTGTCTGCATTCCACTGCCCCAGTTATAACCCTAAAAATGACCCAAGTGGCAGGAAGTCTCATCCCTGGCCATTCCTAGGGCTGGCGGGGGAGGGCCGGTGACACTGACCTCTACACTCTGCTCCTGCAGGGACTCTGAAGTGGCTGATGGAGGAGAGCTGGTCCTGGGGGGCTCAGACCCGGCACACTACATCCCACCCCTCACCTTCGTGCCAGTCACAGTCCCCGCCTTCTGGCAGATCCACATGGAGCGGTGAGGGACTTGGTATCCTGAGTCTGGAGCTGGAGGCTGGGGGACTGCACTCCTAGGTCCCTGCCTCTAATGACTGCCTCCTTCCCCCTCAGTGTGACGGTGGGCTCAGGGCTGACTCTCTGTGCCAGGGGCTGTGCTGCCATCCTGGATACGGGCACACCCGTCATCATAGGACCCACTGAGGAGATCCGGGCCCTGCATGAAGCCATTGGGGGAATCCCCTTGCTGGCTGGGGAGGTGAGGTCCCAGTCTCTGGTGGGTGTGTCCTGGGGAAGATGACGGCAATTCGATGGCGAACACTGGGGCCTGAGGATGGGAAGCAGGTAGCTAGAGCATATCCAGGACAGAGGGGACTGGGATTCTTTTTTTTTTTTTGAGACGGAGTCTCGCTCTGTCGCCCAGGCTGGAGTGCAGTGGCCGGATGTCAGCTCACTGCAAGCTCCGCCTCCCAGGTTTACGCCATTCTCCTGCCTCAGCCTCCCGAGTAGCTGGGACTACAGGCGCCCGCCACCTCGCCCGGCTATTTTTTTGTATTTTTTAGTAGAGATGGGGTTTTACCATGTTAGCCAGGATGGTCTCGATCTCCTGACCTCTCGGCCTCCCAAAGTGCTGGGATTACAGGCTTGAGCCACCGCGCCCGGCCTGGGACTGGGATTCTTAAGTGACATGCTGGATGGAGAGTGGTGGGAGGATGCAAAGATACTTCCCAAGTGTCTATGTTAAGTGGCTCAGTGGATAGTGAAGTAGGGGTGGGAGTGGGGATGGGGGGAGATGATAATGCAGTTTTGTTTGGGGCTAGATGAGAGAAGCCTAGGCAACAGGGCTGTCCACACAGGACGCTGAATACCCAGGTGCTCAATATGAACATTACCCCATGGCACTGGGGAGCCACGGTCGGGATTTGAGCAGAGCATGAATCTCCCATCTTCACTTGTTCCCCTTCTCCCCCAGTACATCATCCGGTGCTCAGAAATCCCAAAGCTCCCCGCAGTCTCACTCCTCATTGGGGGGGTCTGGTTTAATCTCACGGCCCAGGATTACGTCATCCAGGTAGGTGTCCATCACAACGACGCCACAGTGATGTAATATGACTGGAGTTGGGAGGGTGGAGCTAGGAGTTAGACATCACTAGGGCTGGAAGGGGCCACAGAAACATTTCTTGTCCCCGGGGCTGGGGGCAGAGAGAGCACGGGCTCCCAGGGAAATGGTGGTTCCAGCCGCCTGGACACCCAGTTGCCGTCTTGTCGCCTTGCAGTTTGCTCAGGGTGACGTCCGCCTCTGCTTGTCCGGCTTCCGGGCCTTGGACATCGCTTCGCCTCCAGTACCTGTGTGGATCCTCGGCGACGTTTTCTTGGGGGCGTATGTGGCCGTCTTCGACCGCGGGGACATGAAGAGCGGCGCACGAGTGGGCCTTGCGCGCACTCGCCCTCGCCAAGCGGACCTGGGAAGGCGCGAGACTGCGCGAGCGCAGTACCGCGGGTGACGCCAGGTGATGCGCATGCGCAACGGGTAGCGGAGCTAACGCTACTCAGTAAAAATCCAGTATTTCCCTTGAACGAACCTGCCTAGGTTGCTTCTTTTCAGAACGTACTTTTTGAAGAGAAAACTTTGTGCATGGACCCACGGAGTTGAGGAAGAGAGGGAGGCGAAGGGTATCACTCCTTTTCTCCAGGGCGCACCCTTGTGAGGAGTCTTGTACTACGAGTCCCACGAAGCCCCTCGCCTACGCTGCCTTTCGTCAAAGGCTCCCGGCTCCGTGGAGCATCACGGTCATTGTAGTCCACGCCGTGGTCACGCCCTGACGGGGGCGGGCGCAGCCACAACATGCGTGGGAGACGACAGGTCGCGACGGCAGCGACAGGTGGCAGTGGGGGGGGGGGTGACTGTAATTGGTAAGGGCTTACCAGTTCCTGTTCTAAGGGGAGGGGATAACGTTCCCTCGGACCTCATCTGTTGTTTCTCCTCTCTCCCTTGTGATTCCAGGACCCCGGGGTCCGCCATAAAGGCGGAGCTTGAAGCCCCTGGGTTGGGGGAGCGGTGCTGCCCCTCCTCCGGCGGTGATGTCACTCCCCCCTCCGCAGCCTCTTGCTGCCCAGAGCTGCCGGAGCTGGGTCACCCCTCCCCCCATCTCGAGCCCCGGATTCCCCCATCCCCGCCTCGCCTCGACTTGGGGTGAGTACGGGGGAGGGGGCGAAGGTCCAGGGTCCGGGGGCGGTAAGACAGCCTGAATCCCAGTTTTGGA
The DNA here is from genome assembly GCF_009764315.1 of Trachypithecus francoisi. NCBI lineage: Eukaryota > Metazoa > Chordata > Mammalia > Primates > Cercopithecidae > Trachypithecus > Trachypithecus francoisi. The sequence continues at coordinate 5,671,521 of NW_022681457.1, read as the reverse complement.
GACGGCGGACTTGGGATCCAGGGACCCAAAGATTATAGCGGAGAGATTTCCCCTCGACTCTGAGCTTTTGGGGGCCAAGGTACTTGGAGTGTTACAGGGGACGAAGGATTGTAGGCAGAGAGTGCTCACATTTTCAGCTTTGGTGTCCGGAGACCAAGGCTCCGAATGGAACCGGGTGGGAATGGGGGCAGAGGAACAAGGAAGGGGTCCTAGAATTCAGGGAGGGGAAGACTCTTCCCCAATTCCAGGGCCTGGGGTATTGGGGAAAGGAGGGTTGTCAGGGGACACCGAGGATGACAGAGATGGGAGTTGCAGCTTTCAGGAATTGTCTGCCTTAAGTGCCTGGAACGGACGGACTGGGAGGAGCAGGGGTGGGGAAAGAAACTGAAGACGTAGACAGACGTTGGCCTCTCCCCTCCTGGTGTCCCTAGTCAAGAGTCGAGTCTACTTCCCCCGGGTCTGTGAATGTAGCTGAGTGTCCAGTATTTGGAGCCCTCATGAGGCTTCCAGAAGCCCCCTCCTCTTTAATGGGTGGGTGGAGACTCCAGGCTCACAAATCCTCCCATAGATCCTGGTGGGGTCTGTGGAGGGCCACGAGGGAGTGCTGGCATCCAAGTTTCCCAGGGCCTGCTGGAGTGTGGACCAGCCTGCTACTCTCCGCCCGCTGCCTCTTCCCCTCCCATGGCCTCTAATCCTGAGTCGCATCGCACATTCCTCCTTATTCCAGGCCCCTTTTCCCACAGCCCCCACCTTCTCCCACACTTCAGACCTCTGCAAAAAAACAAAACAAAACGCTAATTTGGTCACTTAATACCATGCCTGGCTGCTGTCAAAAGCCGAAGAGAAAAGCAGGGTTGAGGGGAGAGTGTGGAGGAGGATGGCTGACCGAGGTCCTTACCTAGCCCATAGTGCCTACCCAGCCCTCGCTCCTGCCTCCACCACCCCACCCCCAACTGCCCAGGAGCCTCATCCAGCCCCAGCCCAGTCCCTCACCTCAGGATTCGCTGCTTCTGCCTGGGGGTGCACCAGAATTCGGGGAGGGGGTAGGAAGTACCTATGTCTTTTCTCTGCCGTCTTGGATTCCATCAGAAGCTGAAGGACATGATGGATTGGGTGCAATGGAGAGCCCTGGGTCTGGGGAGTGAGGGCAACGACCTTCCTGGACTGCAGGACAGGCCCCACTTCTCCAACTCTCTCTGCAGTGACGCAGTCCCAGCCAGGACGGGGGTTAGAGAGGGTGATGGTGGGTCTGAGAGAAAGGAACGGAGACCCAGAGAGAAGGGGACAGGGTCCCCAGGAAGTGGAGACAGACCTAGAAAGAGAGAGACCCAGAAGAAGGTGAAACATAGGAGGAATAGAGATCCAGGGAGGGGACAGAGGGAAAGTGAAGAGGCAGAAACTTAGAGGGAGAGAGAGAAGGACAGAGAGCCAGCAAGAGAAAGAGCAGAGACAGAGGAGGGAAAGAGACGGAAGAGGGGGAAATACACCAGAGATGGGGAGAATGGGGAGGGGAAAGAGGTTGTCAGAGAGAAAGGAGGAGACAGATTCAGACGAAAAGGCAGAGACCCAGAGAGGAGGCAGGACAGAGCGGGTTGGGGAGAGGGAGTAGAGGACAAGGACACAAGACCCAGGGAGTGGGATACAGAGACCCAGGCAGAGAGGCACACTCCTGATAAAACGGTACAGAGACTAAGAGAAAGAGACTCGGGAGCTGGGGTGAGGGACGGGGACTGAGACACCGAGGAGGAGAGACTGAGGCCTAGAGAGATGAGGAGTAAAGACACAGAAGGAGGGGGACGGAATCAGAGACCCAGGAGGGCAGATTTACAAACTGAGACCCAGAAGGGCCGGAGACTCAGACGGGTGGTAACAGAGACGGCGGCACAAATACTCAAGAAGGGAGAAAAATAGACGCCAAGAAACCCAGAAACGGGAGCGAGGGGTGGGATGGGGTAGGGAGGCGATACGAACCAGCCGCCGCACCTGCAGCAGGAGGCGGTGGGCCAAAAACTGTGCGGCCCGAGGGCGCCCGCAGCCCCCTGACCCGACCCCTTCGCTCCCGCAGGAGCCGCCTCCTCCCTCCGCAGTCCCAGCCGCAGCCGCTGGCCCCGCCCCAGCCCCCTGAGCCGGCGCTCTGCCTCCCGGAGCCTAGGACCGCCCAGGGGGCGGGGACGGCCCGCTCCGAGGCGGTCCCCTTTTTCTGGCCCCGCCCCTCAGCATTCTTCCCCAGGACCTGACCTCTCAGACTCCTAGCCCACCCCATTTTTTATTGGTCCTGTCTATTGCCTCGGTCTTGACGGTGCTTCCTGGAGCTTTGGCCTGTCCCCTCTCCCGTCCTCTCTGCCTCCTTGCGTGTCCCCTCCTCACCAGTCCTCATCTACCGTTGGTCCTCCAATCTGCAGTCCGCCGCGGTGTAGCCTTCGTTAGAAGTTCTCGCCCCGCCCTTTGAGGACCCTGTGACCGTTAGGCAGTGCCCTCTCCCAGGTCCTCCGATCCCCAAGACTCCCCGTTCCAGGTGCCTCCCCTCCATCCAGCCCAGTAGGTTTGTACTCTTCGTAGTCTCATTGTTCCCCTGGGACCCACCTCTACCGTTCCTCTACTCTCCCTTAGCCCTGCCCTGTCCTCTCCTACCCTGGTTGCTTTCAAGCCCCTCACAGCCCCACTCCTCCCTTAGTCGCTACTTCCTACCTCCCATTCAAGACTTTTTTTTTCCTTTTTTTTTTTTTTTGACAGAGTCTCGCTCTGTCGCCCAGGCTGGAGTGCAGTGGTGCGATCTCGACTCACTGCAACCTCTGCTTCCTAGGTTCAAGCGATTCTCCTGCCTCAACCTCCCGAGTAGCTGGGACTACAGGCACCCACCGCTACGCCCGACTAATTTTTGCATTTTTAGTAGAGGCGGGGTTCCACCATTTTGGCCAGGTTGGTCTCGAACTCCTGACCTCAAATGATCCACCCACCTCAGCCTCGCAAAGTGCTGGGATTACAGGCGTGAGCCACTGCGCCCCGCCTTAAGACGTTTTCTACTTGTCGACCCCACTCACCTTCCTCAGTACCACTCATTCATCCGAACACTCATTCTCCGAGCCCAGTCCCGACTAACCAGGCCCACCTTGGAGCCTCAGCCCCGCCCCCTCTTTACTCGCCCCCTCTTTACTTGCCCCCTCCCTTGGGCCTATCCAGGTCCTCTCGGGTTTCCAGGCTTCTCAAGTCTCCACGTCTTCACACTGAGTCTAAGTCTCTGTTTCCCTCCCCGTGTCCCCTTTCAGTCCAGCCTGTTCCCCTTGCGCGGGAAAGTCCTCCATCTCTAGTATCCGCCCCAGTGCAGTCTCATCTGGACTGTTTCTGCTTTCTGCGGCCCTCTCTTTTGCAAGCAATGCTCCTCCTCACCAGGTCCTGCCTAACAGTGTTTTAGGTGAGGGCATGCGATCGCTTTTGTTTCTCTCCGCCGCTTCCTCAGCCCAATGAGGACAGCCTCTCTCATGGTGGCTCCGCCCCTCCAGGCCAGTCGGGCATCTTTAAATAGCTTGGCCGTATCCCCTCCTCCGTCTACCCCGCCCGCACTTTTTTCAGTTCAGTCAGGTCTGTCTGTCATATCTAGCCCCGCCTTCCCCTAGCTCCCAGTGCAGCCGAACACAATCAGTAGTAACCGGTCCCGCCTCCTTTGACGCCCCGCCCCGCCCCTCCGCCCTGCTCTCTAAGAAAGAGCCAATCGCTGTGTCTCATTGGCGACCCGGCCTCGTCCAGCTGGGTCGCGTTAGAGTGCCCGCCCCACTTCTCCCGGCCACAGCCCCGCCCCACCTCCCCCAGGCCAATCAGTTTGGTTTCTCTCCCCTAAGCCACGCCCCTGTCACCTCGCTCCTCCTCCCACCCAATCCCGTCAGTCTGTCCCTCCGCGTCCCCGCCCCCTGTGTCCCCGCCCCTCCCGCCCCGCCCCCCGTCCAATGCTGAGCTCAGTCTGCGTCTCGTCCTTCCGCGGGCGCCAGGGGGCCAGCAAGCAGCAGCCGGCGCCACCGCCGCAGCCGCCCGAGTCCCCGCCGCCGCCACTGCTGCCGCCGCAGCAGCAGCAGCCTGCGCAGCCCGGCCCCGCCGCGTCCCCGGCGGGCCCCCCGGCACCCCGCGGGCCCGGGGGCCGGCGCGCCGAGCCATGCCCCGGGCTGCCGGCGGCGGCCATGGGGCGGCACGGCGGCGGCGGTGGCGACAGCGGCAAGATCGTGATCAACGTGGGCGGCGTGCGCCATGAGACGTACCGCTCGACGCTGCGCACCCTGCCGGGGACGCGGCTGGCCGGCCTGACGGAGCCCGAGGCGGCGGCACGCTTCGACTACGACCCGGGCGCCGACGAGTTCTTCTTTGACCGGCACCCGGGAGTCTTCGCGTACGTGCTCAACTACTACCGCACCGGCAAGCTGCACTGCCCGGCCGACGTGTGCGGGCCCCTGTTTGAGGAGGAGCTCGGCTTCTGGGGCATCGACGAGACCGACGTGGAGGCCTGCTGCTGGATGACCTACCGGCAGCACCGCGACGCCGAGGAGGCGCTCGACTCCTTCGAGGCGCCCGACCCAGCGGGCGCCGCCAACGCCGCCAACGCCGCGGGCGCCCACGACGGAGGCCTGGACGATGAGGCGGGCGCGGGCGGCGGCGGCCTGGACGGAGCGGGCGGCGAGCTCAAGCGCCTCTGCTTCCAGGACGCGGGCGGCGGCGCCGGGGGGCCGCCAGGGGGCGCGGGCGGCGCGGGCGGCACGTGGTGGCGCCGCTGGCAGCCCCGCGTGTGGGCGCTCTTCGAGGACCCCTACTCGTCGCGGGCTGCCAGGGTGAGCGCGCTCTCGGGGCCCCCATCTATCCCACCCCCGCCTCTCTAGGCGCCCCCAGTCTCCCAGGAGCGCCCCGGCTCCACCCCTCCGGGTCTCTCTAGGCTTCTCAGCCTCCTGGAAGCCTCTTCCTCAGTCGAGTCTCCTGGGCTCCTCCGAACACACCCCCCTCTCGCAGCCATCCCCCAGATCCTCCAAAAACAGATCTCCAACCTTCAGGCTCTTCCAGATCCCTCCAAAGCCCCTCCCCCCACCGCCCCGCCGCCAAGACCAGCCTAGACCCTTAGACACTTCCTCCAGATCGTGAAACTCCCGTGCTTCTCTGAACAACCCGGTCCCTACCTTTCCTGGGCTCCTCTGAGACCCTCTCCAACCCTCACGTCTTCTGGGCCCCTGCAAATGTCTTCTCACTACTCTTGGTCACCGTCCAGCCCTCGGTTTCTTGGACCTTCCCCAAGCCCTTAGAAGACATCCCTTCTCAGCCCTCAAATTCTCCTAAGCCCTGTGAATACTGTTCCCCACTTCCCCCCCTCCCGACTCTCTAGGGCCCCCTCTTCAACTCTCAGTCTCTCCCGGCACCTCCCTGATTCACCGCGTGGCCCCTCTCCCAGAAGACCTCTCTCCAAGTTTGAATCTCCTGATTATTTTTTCCACCCACTTCCTGCGGTATCTTCTGCTCTCAAAGTCTCAGAAAACTCTCCCACCCCAATCTCACAGCCTTCCGGACTCCTCTGAACCTCCACTTGTTCTTGCCTGGACATTTTCACCTTCCCCTCACTGCAATACTGAGTCTTGGGGCATCTTCTCCGCTGGAACCTCCCGGCCCCCTCTGTGTTCACTCTGTGTTCAACACTCTTCAACCTCCACGCCAACTCCCATCCCAAGGACTTTCTCCATAAAGCTCCAGACTTCCCCCAAGACTTTCACACTCCTCCTCAGTGTCTCCAGAAGCATCCCATGCCCCCATCATATGCCTTTCCTCTCCAGAACCCTCACATGTCCTCCAGGATTGTTCTTCCTCCTCCAGAGATCCTCGCAGCTTCTCCTCTCCATCATTTTAACCGCACAGTACACTCTCTGTCCCTGGGACTCCCCCTATCCAAAGCCCCCACGGCCCCTTTCCTAGTCTAAGTGACTTTCCCTGCTGCTCTAGAACTTTTTCTAACCTAAAACCCTGGGACGCCCCTCAAGTCATCAGCCCTGAAACTTTCATCTCAAAATAGCTTACAATTATTTCTACTTTGCCCTCGGATTCCTTCCACCTGCCCTCTTCCTTTCTCAACCCCACCTGTGCAAAACCCAGAACCTAGCCCCTCAGTCTGTCCCCCTCCATCGAACTGAACCAAAGAGCCTTCTCTCTCTCCAAATTACAGATTTTCCCTAAAGCTGTCTCCATCGCTCCTAGAAAACTTTCCTCAAGCATCCATATACTTCCTAGGCTAAATGACTACCCTCCCCCTGGGTTCTCTCCTGAACCTCTTCCTCCTACTAACTTCCTCCCTGTCCGGGGGACCCCAGAGGGAGAATGTGGTGGAAAAGGGGGGCGGTGCAAAATGGGAGCAATTGGAAATGGGGGAAATAAGAGCGATCCCAGGATCCCCTCTGGGGCTCCTGGGGACCCAAACACCCAGAGGAGCAGGTCTTGACCCCCTCCCCCCACCGTGCCGCGTCCTGAGCCTGGAAGGACGCGGAGCCGCAGTGCCGCATTCGCGCGGGGGGGGGGGGGGGGGCGCCTGGAGCCACCGCATAAAGTTTGGTCCCCAGAAAGCGCTGAGTTGGCGAGATTTGGGGTTGGATGGGGGGAAGTGGGGAAGAGGAGGTGCGGAAGGGACATGGCCCTAGATGCCCCCTCAAGACACTGAGCGGCTCCTTCCCCCATGGCCTGCCGGGGCGCCCTTCTCTCCTGTGACCCCATTGAAGGGTGCTGAGGTGAGGGGCGGGATGAAGGTAGAGTTCTGTGATGGTCAGGCTAGGTGTTCGGGACAGCTACGGGAGACACTCATTTACTCCACAAATGTGTTTTGGGTGTCCACGGTGTGCCGAGCCCTTTCCAGCCTCCCAGTGAGATGGCATGAGAGAGTTGGGAGCTGAGGCCAAAGCAAAGTGGAGGGTCCGACCCTACAGCCCCCTGCCCCCGCCCCCTTCCTCGTAATCACTCCTTTCCTTTTTACAGAGACTCGATGCCCTCCTACCCCTTCTGCTTTTGACACACCCTGGAGTAAGGGGTTAAACCAGCCCGACGCTGTCCAGCCTCTGCAGCCGCGCACTGCGGCGGGTGCCCACCTTCCCCTGTGCCCTAGAAGGGAAGGAGTTAATTAGACTCCTGGCCCGCGGCCTCCCGCCGGAAAGCAGCAACACTGCGGCTGCGCGTTGATTACTAGGCTCCGGTCCGGAAGGGGTTAAGATGGCCCCGAGCCGCTGCGGCTGCGCACTGCGGCGGGGGAGCTGTCCGCGGTACTGGCCGCCGTGCGCCCCGCCCCTCGGCCCGGCCGGCCCGCCCCCACTGCGGTGCTGCAGCTAGCGCCGAGCGCCCGGCTCGGAGGGGGCGGGGAGGAACCAGGCATGCGCTCTGCGGAGGCCTCTGGCCTCTTAAACCACTGCAGAGAAGCGAAGGTGGGGGTGGGGGGAGTGCAGAGAGGATCTGCGCCGGCCCCCAGCCCACCCCAACGTCCAGGGTCCTCTCTGTGGCCCTGAAACTCTCCATCCCCTACTTCTCAGCTCTGCACCTCAGTGAAGTCAAGCCCAGAGCCCAACCCCTGTGGAGGAAGTGGGGTGCACAGAGGGAGAGTGCTGGCCCTTGGCCCACCCCAAAGTCCAAGGTCCTCTCTGTGGTCCGGCAGTGGCCTCCCTGTGCTCTGTGCCCCTGATTAGAAGCAAAACTCCCCATGCCCTCCCTCCTGCACTACCCACAGGATTAAAACCCTCTCTTTACTATAACACCTGTCTTCCTTCCCTCTCCAATGCACTCCTCTCCCCTCCCACCCCTCTGCGTATCTGATAAAGCCCACGACATCTCTAGGGGCCTGGCCCATTGCTTTCCTTCTCCGAGACCCTGACCCCACTCCCTCCTCTTCTAGGCCTTCATCAAAACCCACATCACTATGTGGCAGGACTCTGGTTATCCCCCATCTTGAAATGGCTCAGGACCCTTCATCCCTCATTCTCTGCCCCTTTGGCAAATGCCCTAACTTCTCTTTGGCCCTGGCTCTGCCTTCTCCCACAATGTCCAGGCCAATGACTCTCCCTTCCTCTGCAGGGCCCTAAACCCTGCCTGACTCTCCTTTTTTATCTCTTCTTCCATTTTTGCAGGCTTAACCCTTCAACCCCTCCTCCCTTAAGGGCCCTGACCCCCAGCTCCCCTCTGTGGCACCACCCCTGCCCTGTCCTCTCTGGGTGAGGCCTTGGCCTTGCCCCCCAACTAACTGCTGCCTGCATACCCTAACAACAGCTCAGGTCTTCTTACTGTGTTCCAGGCACTGCTCCAAGCACTGTGTTTGGAGCCAAGTCCTTCGTACACTTATCTAATTTAATCCTCACAACAATCCCACTACAAACTTCTGGTTCAGAAAGCTCAATCTCCATGCCCAGTTTTGACAGGTTAAAAGCCAGATTCATACCCAGGCTCTCTGACTCTTAACTACCTCATGATTTTGCCTCCCTGCCCACCTTTTCCCCTTCCCCTCTGCTCAGCTCCAAGTTGAGCCCTAAAGCATCCGAGACACACAGGATGTGTGATCTTAGGCCCTGTGGCTCCCGTCCTACAGCAGAATCCTTGGACCCTGCTGGGGAGCCTTGAAATAGGACACAGGGAACAGGAGGGTGGGGGGAGGTGGTCTAGGAAACAGCAAGGGTCCAGAAATGTTTCCAAGGAAAGAAGCTGCCCATCTGCTGCGTCTGCTGGGGCCAGCTCTTCTCCAACTGCCTGTTCCTTTCTCTCCCCTTTTGCTAGCTTTAGAGGGGAGAATGGGATTCTGGAAGTGATGGAGCCACAGGGCTGAGACACCTGGATTTTGCCCAGAGTTTGGGCCCAGGAGGCTGGGGAAGGGGTCACTGGAAGGTCTTCTGGATGTTATGGCCAACCGGATGCCTAGGTCACCTCTTCCTCTCTCTCCCTCCCTGCCCTGCAGTATGTGGCCTTCGCCTCCCTCTTCTTCATCCTCATCTCCATCACCACCTTCTGCCTGGAAACCCATGAGGGCTTCATCCATATCAGCAACAAGACGGTGACCCAGGCCTCCCCGATCCCCGGGGCGCCTCCGGAGAACATCACCAACGTGGAGGTGGAGACGGAGCCCTTCCTGACCTACGTGGAGGGGGTGTGCGTGGTCTGGTTCACCTTCGAGTTCCTCATGCGCATCACCTTCTGCCCAGACAAAGTGGAGTTTCTTAAAAGCAGCCTCAACATCATTGACTGTGTGGCCATCCTGCCCTTCTATCTCGAGGTGGGCCTCTCGGGCCTCAGCTCCAAGGCCGCCAAAGACGTGCTGGGCTTCCTGCGGGTGGTCCGCTTCGTCCGCATCCTGCGCATCTTCAAGCTGACCCGGCACTTCGTGGGGCTGCGCGTGCTGGGACACACGCTCCGCGCCAGCACCAATGAGTTCCTGTTGCTCATCATCTTCCTGGCCCTGGGGGTGCTCATCTTCGCCACCATGATTTACTATGCCGAGCGCATCGGCGCTGACCCCGATGACATCCTGGGCTCCAACCACACCTATTTCAAGAACATCCCCATTGGCTTCTGGTGGGCCGTGGTCACCATGACGACCCTGGGCTATGGAGACATGTACCCCAAGACATGGTCGGGGATGCTGGTTGGGGCGCTGTGTGCCCTGGCGGGGGTGCTGACCATCGCCATGCCCGTGCCCGTCATTGTCAACAACTTTGGCATGTACTATTCGCTGGCCATGGCCAAGCAGAAGCTGCCCAAGAAGAAGAACAAACACATCCCCCGGCCCCCTCAACCAGGCTCACCCAACTACTGCAAGCCTGACCCACCCCCGCCACCCCCGCCCCACCCGCACCACGGCGGCGGGGGCATCAGCCCGCCGCCACCCATCACCCCACCCTCCATGGGGGTGACTGTGGCCGGGGCCTACCCAGCGGGGCCCCACACGCACCCCGGGCTGCTCAGGGGGGGAGCGGGTGGGCTGGGGATCATGGGGCTGCCTCCTCTGCCGGCCCCCGGGGAGCCTTGCCCGTTGGCTCAGGAGGAGGTGATTGAGATCAACCGGGCAGGTGAGCCTGGGTGTCAGGGGTCAGGGACACAGGTGGAGACCCGGGAGAACTGGGGAGGTAGCTGCCGGGGTTCAGAGAGCCTGGGGTGGTTGGCGTCAAAGAGGTGAGGGAGAAGAAAGCCAACAGCAGGAGCTCAGGCCGAGGAGGCACAGATAATCACACAGAGACATAGGTTTCATGTGAAAGAGTTTTGAGGAGAAATAGATTTGCAAGGTATTCAGAGGGGCTGGTGAGGCAGAGGCAGTGTCAGAGTGTACTCTCCGCTGTACAGAGAGAGGGACCCGGAGGAGAGTGGGGCTCAGAGAGAGGGTCTCACGTGAACCACAGGCAGACCCAAAGCAGAACCCTGGGGACGGTGGCAGCATCTGAGCATCCGGGAGACAGCCCTGAGGGAAGAGAGACTGAAGCCGATATGGTTGGAGACGGAGAGTCAGAAACCGAGAGATTGTCATGGAGACCAGAGAAAGAGATGGGATGTAGATTTTGGGCGGAGGTGGGGGCGGTCAGCGGCAGAGTTTGGGTTCTAATGACAGCGAGCTCAAGAGGCGGACAGACTTCAAAACAGAGTCAGGCCAGGGCACAGCCCCCAGGGCAGAATGGAAACCAGGACCTGGTCAGTCGGCTTTGCTGCTGGCTGCCTGGGAGAGTCCCGGAGAGCGATCCAGAGAGGTGCTGCTCAGAGGAAGAGACGAGCGAGATGAGGGAGAAGAAAGTTCCCTGTGGTTCTGTGTGTGTTCCTCCCCCAGGGGGTGTCTATGCCTCAGAGGCAGTGGCTGGGGAGTTTTAGGAGGAAGGAGAGACTGGCGGCTCCCGCTGCATCGCCCCGCCTTAAGTAGGTCAAGAAAGGGAGCTGGGCCACCTGGCCCCCATCTTGCTCCCTCAGCTGCTGACCCAGTTTCACACCAATTAAATATAGCTGGAGTCAGAGCCTAGGGGACCCCCACGTCCCACCTCCCATCTCTGACCTTCCGCAGCCCTTCCCCTTGGTGCCCTTCCCAGAGCCCAGCACTGCTCCCTAAACAGCCACTTCCTAGCCTGCCACATCCTCTCCAGTCATCCCTCCACCCCCTACCCCTACCCCAGCCAAGCCCCCCGAAGTTCGCTCCAGCCAACCACCCCCCAGCACTGCCTCACCTCTCCAACACCAAGCTTGCTTCATCCACAACCATCTCTTTTTTTTTTCCTTCTTCTTCCAAGACGAAGTCTCACTCTGTCTCCCAGGCTGGAGTGCAGTGGCAACATCGTGGCTCACTGCAACCTCTGCCTCCCGGGTTCAAGTGATTCACCTACCTCAGCCTCCAGAGTAACTGGGAATACAGGCGCCCGCCACCGTGCCCGGCTAATTTTTGTATTTTTTTTTTTTTTTTTTTTTTGAGGTGGAGTCTCGCTCTGTCGCCCGGACTGGAGTGCAGTGGCCAGATCTCAGCTCACTGCAAGCTCCGCCTCCCGGGTTTACGCCATTCTCCTGCCTCAGCCTCCCGAGTAGCTGGGACTACAGGCGCCCGCCACCTCGCCCAGCTAGTTTTTTTGTATTTTTAGTAGAGACGGGGTTTCACTGTGTTGGCCAGGATGGTCTTGAACTCCTGACCTTAAGTGATCTACCCACCTCGGCCTCCCAAAGTGCGGGATTACAGATGATGCCACCACGCCTGGCATCTTTTATCTTTTTTGGAGACAGGGTCTCACTCTATCACCCAGGCTGAAGCAGTGAAACTATCATGGCTCACGGCAGGCTGACGTCCCAGTTTCCAGTGATCCTCCTGCCTCAGCCTCCAGAGTAGCTGGGACTATAGGCGTGTACTACTATACCCAGCTAATTTTTCTGTTTTTTGTAGAGATGGGGTTTTGCTATCTTGCCAGGGCTGGTCTCAAACTCATGGCCTCAAGCACTTCTCCCGCCTCAGCCTCACAAAGTGCTGGGATTATAGGCATGAGTCACTGTGCCCAGCTCCAGACCATATCTTTAAACAGCACCCCACCCCAGTCCTGCCCTTCCTGGCACCCCACACCTGGCACCACCACCACACCCCAGCTCTCAACACCTCCCTGCACCACCAGAATCTGTCCAGCTCCCTGTTCAGACCACCCTTCCCGACTGCAGTTGCCCTTCCCAGCACTCAACACCCTCCCCTATGATCACCCCCCAGCCACACCCCCTTGACACCCTCTCCCAGCTGTGCCCCCTGCCACCCTCCTGGCCACTCCTTCCCATCACCCTGCCCTTGAATCTCCACTTCCAGTGCCAAACATCCTCCGGCGCTCCCAGCATCTGCTCCGCGCAGACATCTCGCCCCACCACGTGTCCACCGCACCTCACGCTCTCCTTTGTTTCTGTCTGACCCCCTCGGCATGCAGATCCTCGCCCCAATGGGGATCCGGCAGCAGCTGCACTTGCCCACGAGGACTGCCCAGCCATTGACCAGCCCGCCATGTCCCCGGAAGACAAGAGCCCCATCACTCCTGGAAGCCGTGGCCGCTACAGCCGGGATCGAGCCTGCTTCCTCCTCACCGACTATGCCCCTTCCCCTGACGGCTCCATCCGAAAAGGTGAGGTGTCCCCCCACTGGCCCCCTGGGACCCTCCCTCTCTCTCCCCTGCCCAGGGGAGGGAGGAGAAGGGAATGGGGGAGGAGGCGCTGGACTTCCCTTCCCCCTTCCCTTGACCCCAAACTGCCTCCATCCCAGATCTTCCCTATACCCCCCGCACCAAGTTTCCTCACCACTGACCCTTCAACTGTCTATTCCATGTCCATCCCCCCAACCCTCTGGCCTCTCCCCCACCCCCAGCCACTGGTGCTCCCCCACTGCCCCCTCAAGACTGGCGTAAGCCAGGCCCCCCAAGCTTCTTGCCCGACCTCAACGCCAACGCCGCGGCTGGATATCCCCCTAGTGGATGAACCCCTCCCCCCGGGGTAAGTAACCCCACCCTCTGATTCCCCCAACCCCCAGACTCCCCACTCCTGCCCGACTAACCCCTCTGAGAACATGCGGCCCCCACTGACCGAGACTCCGGCCCCTCACTGCAAGCAGCTGCACCCAGTTAACCCCCAGCTCCTGACACTGACCCCACACCCACCTACCCAGGACTCACCCTGCTCCTCACTAACCCCCGAACTAACCCAACCCTGCCTCCCACACTGCGCCTGCCCTCATGACTGACCCCCTCCCCACCCCCATCACCATCTCTGCCTCCCTCCTGCGCCCCAGGGTTTTTTTTTTTTTTTAATTCAATCAGGAAAACGGGGGGTGGGGGGCATACCCAGAACACTTCTGGGTACAGAATGGGGAGAGAAAGGCTTAGCCATCCGTCCATGCCTCTGTGAATTCGGCCAGCACTTAGACAGCACCCACGCGTCCTAGGTACTGGGCATGGGGAGTTCAACCATGAACAAAATCCATGCCCCCAGGAGCTTCCGCTTTGGAGCAGGAGGCAGACACAGACCTAGAAAGTCATGGTTTGAGGCGATATGTGCTAAAATGGAGGGAGCACACACAGTAAGAGGAACACTAAAAACTCCCAGGGGGTGGGGCCGGGCATCAGGGAAGACTCGATATCTGCAATGGGGCCTTAAGGTTGAGCAGGAGTTCTGGCCACGTGCAGAGGAAGCAATCCCGTCAACAGGAATGGTTGGAGGGAACTGCAGGACAGAACCTAGGAGACTAGACCCTGGAGGGAGGATTCTCAGGTAGAGATGAGGCAGGTGCCAGGCTGAGAGGCTGCAGCCTTGTCTAGGGGCCTGGGGAGGAGGCAGGTGAGCTGCAAGGGGCAGCTCTGGGGTCTTGCGAGGACGGACTGGAGGTGGGAGGCTGGAAGTCAGGAGGCTGGAGAGGAGGCTGAGGTGACAGGTGGAAGCCTGAGCTGGGGCCAGGGCTGTGAGGATGGAGAGGAAGGGACGAGGCAGAGAGTCAGGGGTCAGGGATCAGAAGGGATAGGCTGGAGGCTGCCGGCCATGCAGAAGTGAGGGGGATAGAGGGTGGTGCTATTTAGTAGAGGAATCATTCAGCAAACATCGCCAAGTTCCTAGCATCACCACATGCTAGGATTTTAACATATATTATTTAATCCTCATAACAACTCGAGCCAACTCCTGGCTCCTTTCATTCATGTGTTCAATCCATTCACTGTTTCAGCAACTGATTCTTTTTTTTTTTTTTTTTTTTTTTTTGAGCGTGTCTTGCTCTGTCACCCAGGCTGGAGTGCAATGGCGCAATCTCGGCTCACTGCAACCTCCGCCTCCTGGATTCAAGCAATGGGGTCTCGCTATGTTGGCCAGGTTGGTCTTGAACTCCTGGGCTCAAGCAGTCCTCCTGCCTTGGCCTCCCAAAGGGCTAAGATTATAGGTGTGAGCCACCACCCATGGCCACAACTGATTCTTGAGAACACAGTTGCAGGCACTACAGATTTGGGATTACACAAAGCATGAATCTGCCATCACAGTTTACAATCTCTAGATTGTAAGGGGTCAGCAAACTAACTCCAGCCTGAGGGCCTGATCTTTCAGCCATCTGTTTTTGTAAATAAAGCTTTATTGGAACACAACCATGTGAAGCTACAACAGCAGAGTGGAATAATTGGGACAGAGACTATACAGCCCCCATGCCCAAAAGATTTACTATGTGGCCTTTTACAGGAAAAGTTTCCAGCCCCTCATAGGAGGAAGCAGAAAATAAGCAATTAAGGCTGGGTGGGGTGGCTCACGTCTGTAATCCCAGCACTTTGGGAGGCCGAGGAGAGTGGATCACTTGAGGTCGGGAGTTCGAGACCAGCCTGGCCAACATGGTGAAACCTCATCGTCTCTACTAAAAATACAAAACTTAGCTGGACATGGTGGTGCACGCCTGTAGTCCGAGCGACTCAGGAGGCTGAGGCAGGAGAATCACCTGAACCAGGGAGGCAGAGGTTGCAGTGAGCCAAGATCACGCCACTGCCCTCCAGCCTGGGCTACAGACAGAGTGAGACTCCCTCTCAAAAAAAAAAAAAAAAAAAAAAAAGAAGAAAAGAAGCAATTAAGATAAAGATAAAAGAACAAGACTATTACTCTGGCCACTTCAGTTAAAGAGGTGTGGCTGGGCACAGTGGCTGCTGCCTATAACCCCAGCACTTTGGGAGGCCAAGGTGGGAGTATCGTTTAAGCCCAGGAATTTGAACCCAGCCTGGGCAACATAGCAAGACCATTTCCTCAAAAACAAAAAACTTAGGTGTGGTGGTGCATGCCTTTAGACCCAGCTACTTGGGAGGCTGAGGTGGGAGGATTGTCAGAGCCCAGGAGTCTGGGAGGCTGCATTCAGCCATGATTGTGCCATGGTGCTCCAGCCTGGGGGCACAAAGTAAGACCCTGTCTCTGGGGAAGAAAAGGAGTTCTGCAAAGGACTTTTTGAGGAGATGACACAGAACCTGGAGGTTGAAAATGGCCAGGCAGGCAGAAGGAACAGCAAGTGCAGACCCTGAGCTTCCCCGCAGGAGGGGGTGGAGGATGAGCTTTGCTTGTTCAAGGGACAGCAAGCAGCACAGTGAGGCTGATCCCAGTGGCCAAGGGGAGAGGGCTGCTGGAGTCCAGGGAGAAAGATCAGGACGGTTTCCGCCATGCTGAGGAGACTTTATCTTAGATGCGAAGGGAAGCCACCTGAACATATGTGATTCATCACGCATTCATTCAACAGCTGTCTATGGAATCTTCTTTAGAAATGCAGAGACACATCCTAAAGAATCCCTGTCCACAGCCTAAGGAGATGGCGTAGGGGAACCTGGGGGGCCTCACCGAAACCCCTGGGTTTCACAGACGTTCAGGGAAGGCCATGACCAACCCACCACCCCAGGCCACAGAGCACAAGGGCTGAGACCCCAGGCTTCCAGACTCCTAGTCCAGAGTGGGGACTGTCTGGCTCCTCTTGTTCCATCCCCCCTCACCTCTCCTTTTTGCAACCCCACCCCCCATCATTGTCCATTTCCATCTCATTACCCCGCCGAATCCCCTCCCTGCTCCTATCTAACTCCTCCCCCTGCTTGCACCTACTCCCAGTCCTTTACCTCCCTTTGTTCCCCATCCCCAGGTCTGGAGGGGCCCCTGTGGGATTGAGGGGGAGGGGGTGTGGGGAGGGTGTGGGCCTATGAGTGAGGGAGGATTGGGGTGGGGGTGGCTGGGTGGGGGAGGTTCCTGCTTCTCTTGCCTATGATGCCAAAATCCATTCATTGAACTCAAATCATGGCTGGAGCTGATGGGGTTGGCTGAAGCCTCTATCCCTGGTGCCCTGGATCCTTCCCCCTCCAGCCCTCTCGAAGCCTTTTCCTTGCTGTCCTTCAGCCCCACAACCCTCCCTCCCACAAGACCCCTTTGACCTATTGTCCCCCATGCTCCTTCCCCCAAGAGTCTCTCCCACCACAACCTTTCCTTCACAACCTTTTTGTTTTTTTGAAACGGGGTCTCGCTCTGTCGCCCAGGCTAGAGTGCAGTGGCGCAATCTTGGCTCACTGCAGCCTCTGCTTCCTGGGTTCAAGTGATTCTCCTGCTTCAGGCTCCAGAGTAGCTGGAATTACAGGTGCTTGCCACCACGCCCGGCTAATTTTTGTGTTTTTAGTAGAAACGGGGTTTTGTTGGCCAGGCTGGTCTCCAACTCTTGGACTCAAGTGATCCGCCTGCTTTGGCCTCCCAAAATTCTGGGATTACAGGTGTGAGGCACTGCGCCAGGCTCCTTCCCTCCCTAATTGTTCCCTACAGTCCTCCCAAGACCCTCCTTCCCCCCAGGCTTATCCTCCACCATGCTCCTCCCTCCTACATCTGCTCTCACCTGATCACTGGCTCCCACTCCTCCCCAGCACTCTCCCTCCTCCCATCCTTCCCCCCCCTTACCCTAGCCACCTCGGAAGCTCCTTTCATATTTGATGTCTCAGCTGCCCCCCCATTTCACTGCTCCCCTCCCCGGAAAACACCAGAGAGGAGGAAGAGATCCCGGCGGCGTTTCTCCGTCCCCCCAACAGTGAGGCTGTGTTGGGGGGTTTCCCCGACCATCCTCTCTCCACCCCCGTGACTCTGTGTATTTCTGTCCCCAGCTCTTGTCACCGCCTGAGACCTCGTGAGACCCTCGGTCCCCCCCTGTCCCTTCCCCCCAGGTTAGCAATTGGGAATGGCTGGGAGGGGGTGTCCCCAAGACACCGGGCTTCAAATCTACCCCCAAGCCCTCTCTGCTATGATCAAGACACCTTTGTCCAGACAGCTCCCTTAGCATTGCCTGGAAAAGCCACAGAACTCCCTGCGGGGGCGCCGAACCTTGCAGGCAGACCCCGGCTTTGTAGAAACCACACACACTGCTGCTGGATCTTGAGTCCCATTAGCTGTGAGACCCCCGTGAGAGCCTTCCCGCACCCGTCAGAAGCCCAGAGCCTTCTTGGACCTTTTAAAGATGTCCCTCCCCCCAGCACCGCTCCCAGCGCTCCCCCTCGTCCTTAGAATCTTCTGGAGGAGCCTCCCCCCCCCGCCCCCCCTGCTCCTGGCTCCTGGAGTTCTCATCTGATTCCCCAAGGGCACTGCCAGCTTCGCTCCACTCAGCCCCTCGCAGACCCCACCCCCTGCCTGCCCTCTTTCCCTACAACTAGGTCAGCCCCCAGCCCCGCCACAGCGGCCGCACCGTTCCCTGCCCTCTCCGCTGGCTGCTCCCACGTGCATTCCACCCAGCCCCTCCCCACGCCCCTGCCGCCCACCATCCCGCCTTGCTGCCCCCAGCCTTTTGCCTGAGATGAGGGGACCAATGGAGGGGGGAAGGGGGGCGGACTGTGGTGGGAGTGGGGCGGGGGAGGCTCGGTGGGCACCAACCTGCCTCCTAATCCGGAGTCTCTCCCCCCTCCCCATGTCTCCACCTTTCTCATCGATGTTGACTGACTCCCCGATTTGTTCACTTTCTCTCTCCATCTCCTTGGTCCATCTCTGTCCATCTCTTGTCTCTTGCCATCTGTCCTTTGTGTCTCTGTGTCTGCCTGTCTCTGTCTCTCTTGCCTTCTTTGTCTCTCTGGGTATCTCTTGTCCTCTTCTTCCATTTCTCTCTCTCTCTATCTCTTTCTCCCTGCCTTGGGTCTCTCTATCGGACCCTTCCCTGCACCCTCATCTTCGTGCTCCCCCCCTGTTTCTGCACACCTCCCCACCCCCCAGGTTACGAGAAATCCCGCAGCCTGAGCAGCATCGCGGGCCTGAGCGGGGTGTCCCTGCGCCTCGCGCCCCTTGCCACCCCCCCTGGCTCTCCCCGGGCCGCCCGCCGCGCTCCCCCGACCCTGCCCTCCATCCTCTAGCGCTCCCCTCCCCCCTGTGGGGGGACTCGGGGGTGACCAGGAAGAAGGTCAAAGGAGCTGGGGGTGGGGGGTGGGGAAAAGGGTTTTTTTAAAAAAATCAAAAAGTCATTAATAATATGCAACCGAGATGACGATGCCAGCAGACACCCCCGGGCCCCTCACCCCCAACCTGGGCCCCCAGGATGGAGAGAGGGGCCACAGCCCGTCCCCCCAACTCTTCCCCCCCCAAAAAAAGCCTTCTCAGGTCTCCACGAGCCATAGAACATCTCCCCTCCCATCAACTTGTGTAAATAAGTCCAAATTATGCCAGTTACATCTTGGGGCACCTCCCCCCACACACTGCATGCCTTCCCTAACCTGGAGCCCCCACTTCAAAGTCCACCTCAGCAATAAGCCGCCAGGGGCCGCATGCGCCGGTTTGAGGGGCAGGCAGTCTGGGAAGGGGGCTGGCACCTCCCAGGGGTTGGGCTGGCCTTTAAGGTCTCCAGCCTTCCCAACCTTCACCCCCGGAGGACAACCAACCCTGTGTGTTGATTAGGAGAAAACAAACCAGAAACTAGAAACAATGCAGGGGAAGGAGGAACAGTTACCCAAGCCCCAAATCGGAGTTGAGCTCAGATGGTGGGAGGGTGGGGCAGGCTTCCGACCTGCTCCCTCAGCTTTTAGGAGGATTCCTCTGGTGAATTTCACCCTCTCATCCACCCCTTCCCCCAGGGACCTGCTCGCCTCTATTCTTGCTGCATGGACCCAGACCTCCTATCCCAGAATTCCTGGGATGATCTGGCCCTAGCACATGAAATTCCCCAACTATCCCCCTCCATTCCCGGGACACGAGACCTGCACCCAGAATTCTGAGACTGACCCTGGCACCCCACATCTCCCAATCCCCACACACTCCTGCGACTTAACCTCTGCACACAGAGGCTCCCGGCACCACCCGTCCCCCCACTCCCGCCACCCTAAACACCCCCACCAAATTCCCTGAACTGCATCCCAGCACTTCTTGAACCTCCAAGACTTGACCTAGCTCTTTTCAGCTCAAATTCAGCCTTTGGGATGCTCCAAATCCTTCCCAAAACTGACATTTCCTGGACACCCCCAAATCCTCAGGCCTGTCCCCCACCCATACCCCCAAAGCCCCTTGTCCAGCCCAGGTTCCCTTGACGCTAGAACTTCCAAGATAGGCGCAACCTGTCTGCAATTCCAGGGAACCAGACCCTCCCAGGCACCCTCTTTGTCTTCCGCCTAACCCTGAGTCCCCTCCCTGAGATGGTGCCCCAAAGGTACCCTCTTCACAGACACCAGTGTTTCCCAGAGGGTCGTATTTGTACCCTTGGTGGTGTGCTAAGGTTTGAGGCAGTATGAGGACAAATACTCGTTTTAAAAGTTTTGTTTCTAATACGCATTTTGTACAGAAGCCGGTAAGCGCAGGCAGCTCTGCTTGGCTAGGACACGGTTTATTTAGGTTCAGAGTGTTTCCATCTAAAGCAGTCCACAAACGATCACAGAGGCTGTTCCCGAAGGGAGGGACACTGGCATATCAGAAGATTGGGAACCGACCACATACCCAACTCGGCTGGGATCCCAGCCTCCCCTTCCCCAGCGGTCCTCGCCGCGTCGCGCTCGCGGGTGGAAGATCATTTCCCACCTCCCATCCTGGCTCAAGGATGCGCTACCTCCCCCAAGCCCAGAGACCACACCGGTCCCAGACTCCTTAGCGGACCCCTCTTTTGGAGCCGGGGGCCCACGGAATTAGCCACCTCCCTCCCTCTGCTCCCACGGCCTCAGGAACCCCCCACCCGAGGGTGGATGGGGGGCGTCACTGAGCACGATTCTCGATGCAACGATTCCTATGCAAGGGGCATTTTGAGTCCCCCCCATCCTTCCCTCGGACCCTAAACCCTGGTGAATCAGGGGTGAGGGGTGGGGCGGGTTTTGGTGGGGGCGGGGCAAAGGGCTAGGGGCTCCAGACACCAGGGTACGGGGTGGGGACTGATTATATTGCCAAAGGGTTCAACTTCTTTAACAACCGCCCCCCTCCCTTTCCCCTGACCTTCACGAAAGCCGAAGGGGGCGGGGAAAGGGGGTGAGGGTCTTTTCCAAAGGGCACTGACCTCTTCCCAACGTCTCCCCCTGCTCGCCAATCGCCACACGTACCCAGCTTTTTAGTTCAGCTTTTCAAAATAACCACAATCATGATAAACTTCTACAAAACGTGATTCTCCTCCCCTCCCACCCCATCCCCCAAGTCAACAGTGTGGGATTCGGGGAGGGAGGGAGCGAGCTAAAGGGACTCTCTCCAAGTCCGGCTCCCCCTTTTCCCCCGGCCGCCAGGGTGCCTGCACCTACACGCATGCGCTGCATGACGCGCCCCCCACACGCATGTCGCACCCCTCCTGCGCTCCGGGAACGCACGGACACGGGCCAGGGGGCGGGGCGATTGGGGAGGAATGAATGGCGGGGGGGTTTTCCTGAGCTCCGCGGCTCACCCTCCCCAACACACACACACACACACAGCAATAAGTTTCTCTCACTCAAATGTGGGCGGGGCGGGCCTAGCCTGTCGCTGGTGGGGGGAGTGGCGAGGGGGCGCTCTCAGGGATGGGGGCGGGGTTCGGAGACAGTGTGGGGAGGGGAGGTCTGCAAATCGTCCAACTCTGGTGCTAATGGCGGGTCTTCTCAGCCCACCCGCAGGGCAGGGAGGGAGGGGTCGGCACGGCCCCTTCCCCAAGCCTCCCCCACGCCCACCCTGGGTGCATGAACCGCCCAATGCAGAAGCTGCCGCATGTCACCCCCCTCTCCCCAAAGAAAAAGTGTCATGCCCCCTTCCCACCCACCCTCACTCCCCACCAAAATAAACGTTTCCTTTTCATTTAAAAATTGCCTCCTGTGTACCTGCTGGGAAAGTCTCCTGATTTGGGCTGGGGCGCACAGAGGGATTGGGACTTCAAGAGTGGGGCCCTATTGCTGGGCACAGTGGCTCAGGCCAGTAATACAAGCACTTTGGGAGGCCAAGGACGCAGGAAGATCGCTTGAGGCCAGGAGTTCAAGACCTGCCTGGGCAACACAGAGAGACCCTGTGTTTACAAAAAATAAAATAAAATTAGCCAGGTGTGGTGGCATCTGTAGTCCCAGCTACTGAGGAGGCTGAGGTGAGAGGATCGCTTGAGCCTGGGAGGTCGAGGCTGCAGTGAGCCACGGTTGTGCCACTGCACTCCAGCCTGGGTGACACAGTGAGACCCTTTCTCAATTTTTTAAAAAAGGGGAGGATGGGCTTTGGTGGTCCTGACATCCTCTCCATGGCTTGCACCTTATTTAGGGCAAGCACCTGCCTCAGTTTCCCTGATGGTAAAAATGGGGATCAATACCTGTAACTGAAAAGTCACTGAGGACTCAGTCTGAGGAACGTGAGCCCCCGCACCCGCACGAGGGTGCCTAGTTCCCAGGGGAGGGATAGACCTGGGTCCCCAGGGTTGGGTCAGGGGCTGAGGGCTCAGACTCTATATGTGCTGACTCTGAGGCCAGACTGTCTGGGTTCAAACTGTTTCAACTTCTTGGTAGCTGTGTGTCCCTGGGCAAGTCACTCAGCCTCTCTGAGCCTGTTTCCACAACTCTAAAAGGGTAGGAGGGGCGTCACTTAGTTATTCAGCAAATATTGAGTGAATGCCTGCTGTGTGCTAGACACTGTTCTAGACAACGGAGTGCAATGAAATCTCTACCTGTAGTGCTGTGCTAAGGGTTAAGATAAACTGTGCTTAGCACAGCACCCAGCACAAACCACCACAGCTGCGTTTTTGTTTTGCTTTTGAGATAGGATCTCATTCTCACCCACGCTACACTGCAGTGGTGCAGTCATAGCTTGCTGCAGCCTCCACCCCCCCAGGCTCAAGTGATCCTCCCACCTCAGCCTCCCGAAGCACTGGGATCACAGGTATGAGCCACTGCAGCAGGCCTGTCATTTATTTTGCAAACACTTAAGAGTTGGCGTGAGTGCAACACCCCTTCTAGCACTCACTGGGGGCGTGGAGTGAGGGACGCTGCTGCTCTGAGACTGTTCGCTCATCTGTATAGTAGAGGGAATATTTCCATTATACACTGGGGTGGAAAGGAAAGGAGTTAAGAAGCGCCTGATCCACAGGAGGCCCCTGTAAACCCACGCAGCTGTGATCCGAACCAGCAGGCTGCCTGACCTGCTGCCCCAGCAGGCTGAAGCAGCCTGTGCCCAGCCTGCCCCATCAGAGACCCCCTGCGGGAACACACATAGCCACACAGACAGGCCAGTTGGGTTGGAGTTTATTTCTGCCAGAGCCTGGAGGCTGGGAGGATAACGGACACTCCTTCAGTCCCAGAGGGAGGCTCCAAACCCTCAGAGCAACCAGAAGGGAGGGCGGAGCATGGGCAGCAGCAGGAGTGAGAGGAGTCCCCTTGTCCTGCCCCTTTGCAAGGGTTCAAGGCTGCTGGAGGCCTGGGGTTTCTGCCACTCAGGAGTTAAGGGATGGACGCAGAAATGGAGGAAGGAGAGTGGCTACGTAGAGAGAGAGTGGGAGCGAGACTCCTAAAAAGATGCAGAGAGACCCTCAGAGAAGCCAAGAAAGACGGTGAGAGGGGAGGGAGGGAGAGAGAGAGAGAAGCAGAGGGAATGGGCTGTACTGGCTGAGGACGGTGGAGGAGCCGTGTCACTCCCTTCCTAATATCTATAGATCAATAACGAGGGAAGAAAGGACAGGGACTGACGGGAACACAGCTGGCCAACTGCACCCAGTCTCCCCCCAAGCAAGGTGGCTCCAGTCCTTGCCTCCCTGCCTGCCCCGCTCCTGTGTTTAGGGGTCATCCTTTGATGGGAGGTTGCAGGGGACCCAGGTGGGGTCTGATAAACGTCAGAGTGCGGCACCATTTCCAAAGGGCAGGAAGTCAGAGGGCGGGGTTCCTGGGACAGGGGCCCGTGGGGTCCAGGGAGGAAGGGGGCTGGGCCCCATCTGTTAGTGCATCTGGGGACAGGGTAGGGTCACTGGGGGTGGGCTGGTGGGGACCCCTCAGGCTCCGGGGATGGCCCAGACCCAGGCTCTGCTTCCTCTGTCTCCTCGTCGGATGCCACGCCCTCCTCTAGTCGGAAGACCTGCCGCACCGTCCGGGTGGTGAAGGTGAGGGGGCCGCGGCTGTGGGGAGGAGAGACCAGGATACAGAGATGAAATGAGGGGAAGGGAGGGGAGGAGAGAGAGAGAGAGAACAAAATAAGGGAGGAGAGAGAGATGAGATCAAGAGAAATGGAGGGAGATGGGCAGAAGCAATGGGGGGCAGAGAGAGATGGACACACAGAGGAGGAAAGGAGAGAAAGGCAGTGGTACGCGGTGGGAAAGGAGGGCACAGAGATGGGACAGGGAGAAATGCGTGTGGGAAGAAAGAAGTTACGTGGATCTGGCTCTCCCGCAACACAGCCGCTGTTCCCACAGCCCCACGCCCCGATGGATCCCATTTCCCCCTCCTGTTGCCCCTGGCAAAGCCTCGCGTCCCCCGGGGTTTATGGAGTGAGGGTGCTGCCCACCCATCAGGGCTACACGAGGGATGACCATACCGAAGCCGGTTCCTCAGTGTGGTCACTTCACGGTTCATGGACTCGGCCGACTCTGTGACATCCTCCAGCTCACGCTGCAGCCTCCGGCGGCCGGCCTGAGCCCGGGATGCCTCCTCCTCGGCCTCCTCCAGCTGCCGTTTCAGCTGCTTTACTCGAAGGTTTCCCTTCTCCAGCTTGGTGGGAGCAGGGGGACCGGGTTATATCTCCAGGTACTGTCATCACTCTCTCCCTCCCCAACAGCCCACTACTGCCCCATCCCTACGGCCCCCTGACTCTCTCTGCCCCATCCTCTGTTCTCTGTTTAGGCCTTGTTCTTTTCCCCTAAATCCCTCATGCCAGCTTCTACCCTGACCTCCAGTCGCTCCCCTCCAGGTTTTCTTCTACATGACCTCAGAAAGGTCTTCCTATACCCAGAGCTGACCCAGACCCTCCTGCTCACAATCGTTTCATGGCTCCCCAGTACCCCTGGGACAAGGTTCCAGCCCCTCAGCCTTGCACTCCAGGCCCCACAGGGTCTCTTTTTGGTCCAGTTCTCTCTTCCCATAAACCCACTGACCAGACCAACTTCACTGAGATCCTCCCCAGACCCTACCACCTCTCTCTTCAGGGAGGGAACATACATGATCTGACCTCATTTCTTATCATTCAACCCTCCTACCCCACATTTTCTGGTGTCAATGAGCTCCCATCACAAGAAGCAACTTGCAGATGCTGGACTGGAAGTGAGTGCAGATGCCATCCTGGCACTTGGCACATCAGCAGAGGGTTGGAATCAATGACTTTGCAATTCACAAATTCTGGCATCTAGGAAGGGCCCTTGTAGGGAGGTGAGGCAGCCAAAGTGAGGAAAGAAGTTAAACTCTACCAAGAAGCTAGACCAGGACTAAAATAACAACAGATGTTTATCTAGACCATACTGGTCTGCTTTTTGTTCTTAACTCACCAAACTTATTTCTGTACTTCAAGGCCTTTATACTTGCTGTTCCCTCCGACTGGCTCTTCTTCACCCTTCAGGTATCAATTTAAATGTCACCTTCTCAGAGAGTTCTTCCTGATCTCCCAACCTGAAGAGGATTCACCAGTCCTCTGTGTCTTCCTCTCTCTTCACTTTTTTTCTTCATAGTCCTTGTCACAATCTGTAATTATCTGCTGGTTTACAGGTTTATTGTGTCTCATCCTATGCTGAAAATGTAAGCTCCATGAGGGCAGGGACTTCCTCTGTTTCATTCACATCCATATCCCTAATGCCTACCACAGTATCTGGCACATAGTAGGTGCTCAATAATTGTTTGTGGAATGAATGGTAAATAAAGCACAGCTGAGCTTTTAAGGGCAGAGGGACTCTGTCCAGACAGACCTGGGATCTGATCCAGGCTCTATCGCTGTGATTCTGATGCAAAATATATCTTCTTAAAGTTTCAGTTTCTTCATCTGTGAAATGGAACTGGTGAGGAAATGCAAATGTGTATTTTTTATTTTTATTTTTATTTTTTTGAGACGGAGTCTTGCTCTGTCACCCAGGCTGGAGTGCAGTGGTGCGATCTCGGCTTACTGCAAGCTCTGCCTCCCAGGTTCACGCCATTCTCCTGCCTCAGCCTCCTGAGTAGCTGGGACTACAGGCACCCGCCACCACGCCCAGCTAATTTTTTGTATTTTTAGTAGAGATGGGGTTTCACCGTGTTAGCCAGGATGGTCTCGATCTCCTGACCTCATGATCCACCCGCCTCAGCCTTCCAAAGTGCTGGGATTACAGGTGTGAGCCACGGTGCCCGGCCGTGTAGTTTTTAAAAAGCAGTTGCTTATGACACAGTAACTGCTCAGTAAATAATCAAGAACACACACTCTGGGGCCAGAGTGCTGAGGTTTGAATACTGACCCCACCTCTTACCAGCTAAATAATTTTGAGCAAGTTACTTCACCTTTCTGTACCTCAGTTTCCTCATATAAATAAGAGTATAAATAATAGCACCTTCCTTCTAGCATTCTGATAAGAATTAAACACACTAAATGTTATGTCTTTAGCACAGTGCCTGGTACATAGAAAGCACTCAGTAAACATTATCTTCCGTTATTTTGGTACTGGTCTAGCTTCTGGGTAGAGTTTCACTTCTTCCCTTGACCTGGCTGCCTCAGCTCCCTACAGGGCCCTTTCTAGATGCCAGCATTTAGAAATTGCAAACTCACTGATTCCAACCCTCTGCTGATGTGCCAAGTGCCAAGATGGTATCTGCCTTCAGTTCCAGTCCAGCACCTGCAAGTTGATTCTTGTGATGGGAGCTCATTGCCTCTGGAGATGGCCTGTGCAGTCTCTCAGTCAGTGGTCACACTCTCCACTGCTCCCTAATGATGTCAGCTGCTTACCTGGTCCCGGAGCTGGTCAGCCACCCTCCGCTCCTCCTCCACCTGGAGCACCACCTCTTTAAGCCGCTTCTCAGCTCTGCGCACCAGTTTTCCAGAGAGGATGCGCTCTCTGAAGAGAGGGATGAGGAGGAGGCTCAGTAGAGGGGCTCAACTTAGGATGTTGTCCCCATAGACTCATGCATTGGCTGTCATCTTGTTCTTGGATTGGCCTCTTCCCTCTTTGCTAACCCCTAACTGGTTCCCACAGTTGACTGAGGCCAAACACTGACATACAGGCTCCCTTCTCCTCGGCATTCGTGTCCCTGGCTTCTACTAGGATACCTCACATACCTGTTTCCTAGGATACTGTGATTTATAATAAGTATATGTTTGGTCCCATTCAGTTTCCAAACAGAATCATTTACAAACTAGTTTACTCTTTGGGCCCATTCATTTTCCCCTGAAAGTCATTTACTATCTCTCACAATTGAACACATCCTTTTTTGTCCCTCTCCCCTATAAAGAGGATACTTAAGCCTCAACCATCTGGCCCTGTATAAAAAGTCTTACATTTTATATGGCTCCTGCGTTCATGCACATTAATATATTTGTATGCCTTTTATTTTGTTAATCTATTTATCGTCAGTTTATTTCAGCAGACTTGAATCTTCAGAGCGGGAGGGAACACTCTTTTTCCCCTACACCTGTCCTCTCCTGCACAGACCATCACATCTGGGGTGAAGTCCATGTGACAGGACCCCTAGCCATCGGTATTGCTTGACAGCCACACTGGATACAACAGCCCCAGGTGTGCTGAGAGGAAGGCACAGGGCTGGGGGCGAGTGGCAAGGCACTAAGCAGTGCAAAAGGATGCAAGGAGAGAGCAAGGAGAGAGACTTCTTCAGCTAAGAATCATCTAGTCTTTCTTTGCTCCCAGGGCGACTATTATTTTTCTGAGAAAGGGCCTTGCTGTGTTGACTGGACAGGAGTGCAATGGTGTGATCATGGCTCATTGCAGCCTCCATGTGCTGGGCTCAAGAGATCCTCCCACCTCAGTGTCCCGAGTAGCTAGGACTACAGGTGTGTGCCATCATGCGGGGCTAACTTTTAATTTTTATTTTTGTAGAGATGGGGTCTCGTCATGTTGCCCAGGCTGGTCTTGAACTCCTGGGTTCAAGTGATCCTCCTGCCTCAGCCTCCCAAAGTGTGGGGATTACAGGCGTGAGCCATTACACTTGGTGCGGGGTGACTTCAAGCAACCCTTCTACTCCCTCAGAACCTCGGTTTCCTCATTTGTATAATGGAGCAGGGGTCCTCATAGACCTCAGACTACAGTTCCCATGAGCCCTGGGGCCCCTGGGTAACCCTGTGGACTGAGAACCACTTCTCTCATGAACCTCTGGGGCCGTTTCCTTCTGCCTGTCCCTGAGGCCTCTCACTCTCATCATATTCCACAACGAATTTAGCATCTTTCCCCCAAAACCCAATATTTCCTCAGTCACTAGGCCTTAGCTCCAAACAGTGTCTTCTTCCCCTGCCGCCACCCATAGCCTCAGCTTCATTCCTTCTGCCCCCGATTTCTCTTCTTCATCCTCTCCTGTTCATCATTATGGCCCCAGCCCCAGCTCAGGCCTCATCTTGCTCTGCTTGGACCATCACTGCAGACTCCTTCCAAACCTCCCAGCTTCCAGTCTCTCTCCTCTGATCCATTCCACCGTAGCCCCATAGAGGTCTTTCTATACCTAGAGCTGGCCGTGTCCCTCCCCAGCCCTCCCATGGCTCCCTCCCCATTGTCCCCAGAGCTCCCCACTGCCCACACAACAGAGTTCTTTGGCCCAGTATACAAGGCTCTGTGTGCTTCAAGCCTCATTTACCTCCCTGACCCCCTGATCCCTCTCCCCGGTCCCAGACTCTCAGAACCAATCACATTCCTCCAAATGCCCTGATGTCTCCCCGACTTTCCCGCAAAGCTGCCAGCTGACCTGGGACTCCAAGTCCTGGAAATCCCATTCTTGTCAGCTCCAGTTCAAGTGCTTCCTCCTCTAGACACCCTTCCCCAACCACTACATCTCAGGGCATTCCAGCTTCTTCTTCATCTATGTCCCTTCACCCTTCTAGTTCACAGACCTTCATTGCCATGTCCAGCTCATGAGTCTTTCACCTTGGAGAATCCACCAGACATGGTATTAGACATGGAGGTAATTAGATATACTTCCATGGTATGTCTAATTGTTCATAATTTTTTCAGTGACCAGAACATGGGAAGGTCAACAGTACACTCCTCTTTTTTTCTGAGTCGGAGTCTTGCTCTGTTGCCCAGGCTAGAGTGTAGTGGTGTGACCTTGGCTCACTGCAACCTCCACTTCCCAGGTTCAAGTGATTCTCCTACCTCAGCCTCCTGAGTAGCTGGGATTACAGGCGTCCACCACTACTCCCGGCTAATTTTTGTAGTTTTGGTAGATATGGGGTTTCATCACATTGGCTAGATTGGTCTTGAATTCCTGACCTCCAGTGATCTGCCCGTCTTGGCCTCCCAAAGTGCTGAGATTACAGGCGTGAGCCACCATGTCTGGCCCCAACAGTGTACTCTTAATATTTGTTTGTTGAATGAATGAATAAATACAAAAGGGAACCTTATATAAATTTGATGTATAATAACATTCCTCGCCATGAGATCATGTACAGATGATGAATAGCAAGTCAAGCATCCTACATTTATAGCCCATCTCAGCCTCAGTTTTTCTACATGTAAAATAGGATAACAATGGTCCTTCTCTCACAAGGATTACGTGATATCATACAGGTATATATAGGTAGTCCAGCACCTGATATATAGTAAATCCTCAATAAATGGAAACTATTAGTATTGTTGTAATTATTGTTGCTGAATAGTATTGAGCAATAGAAAAATCTATTGTATTGGAAGAGTGAAAGGTATTAGGCTTAGTAATAAATATTCTGTTAGTTTTATTAGCACAGCAGTTCTCAACTAGGAATGTTATGGGAATATTCTTGGTCATTCCAGCAACTGGAGATGGAAACCCTTTCAGCCCCATACTACTGCTGCTTCCTGTCTCTGAACATGGATGTCTGTGGGTGTGGTGCTTGGTGCAATTGCAGCCACTTTGTGACCATGAGGAAAAGACTAAAAAACAACACAGATGTTGATCCAGAGCCCTACCATTTTTTGGCTGCCTAGCTCTAGACTTCTTATCACATGACAAAAAGACATTCCTCGTTGTGCTAGACTGACAGAACAGATGGTCCCAGTTCTCACCCCTTCCTGTATCCATACCCTTGGCAATATGACTTTGCAGCTGCTCCTATCAAACAGTCATATCTATTTCCCCTTTCCTTTGAATCTGAGAGGGCTGAGTGACTTGCTTTGGTTAATAGGATATGGCAGAAGTGACACAGTACCAATTCCAAGTGCGGGCCTCAAGGAGTCTTTAGCACTTTCCCTTGCTCTTAGAACCTTTACTCTGTCATATGAACAACCCTGGGCTAGCCTCCTGGAGGATGAGAGGCCACATAAAGCAGAGACAAGTTAGCTTAGTTATCCTAGGCAAGGCCTTATAGTTATACAAGCCCAGCCTATACCACTCACGCTGTTCTTGAAAATAAGAAAGGAAACAAAAAGAAAGAAAGCCCAGCCAAGATTAGCAAATCCATCTAGCTGACCCTCAACTGAGCAGATGCATGAGTGAAGTCCACCAAGCCCAAAGCAGCAGAACTCACTAGCCAAAGACTCATGAGTAAAACTAAATAGTTGTTGTTTTAAGCCACTAAGTTTCAGAGTGGTTTGTAATTCAGCTATAGCTAACTGACATGTTATTATGTAAATAATACTCTTAGTGAGACTGCAGTTACTTATAGCCCAAAGCATCCAAAATGATACACAAAATCAGCAATCACTTAAATATTTACATACATTTACACTTTTTTTTTCCCCTTTCTTTTCTTTTCTTTTCTTTTTCTTTTTTTTTTTTTTTTTTTTTTTTTGAGCCAGGCCGGAGTGCAGTGGTGCAATCTTGGCTTACTGCAAGCTCCGCCTCCCGGGTTCATGCCATTCTCCGGCCTCAGCCTCCCAAGCAGCTGGGACTACAGGAGCCCGCCACCATGCCCTGCTCATTTTTTGTATTTCTAGTAGAGATGAGGTTTCACCGTGTTAGCCAGGATGGTCTTGATCTCCTGACCTCGTGATCTGCCTGCCTCAGCCTCCCAAAGTGCTGAGATTACAGGCATGAGCCACTGCACCCAGCCTCTTTTTCTTTTCTTTTTTTTTTTCCCTTTTTTGAGACAGAGTTTCACTCTTGTTACCAGGCTGGAGTGCAATGGCGTGATCTTGGCTCACCACAACCTCTGCCTCCTGGGTTCAAGTGATTCTCCTGCCTCAGCCTCCCGAGTAGCTGGGATTACAGGCATGTGCCACCATGCCCAGCTAATTTTTTGTATTTTCAGTAGAGACAGGGTTTCTCCATGTTGGTCAGGCTGTTCTCAAACTCCCGACCTCAGGATTACAGGAGTGAGCCACCGTGCCTGGCATCTTTTTCTTTTCCTTTTTTTTTTTTTTGAGACGGAGTCTAGCTCTGTCGCCCAGGCTGGAGTGCAGTGGCGCGATCTCGGCTCACTGCAAGCTCCGCCTCCCGGGTTGACGCCATTCTCCTGCCTCAGCCTCCCGAGTAGCTGGGACTACAGGTGCCCGCCATCTCGCCCGGCTAATTTTTTGTATTTTTTTAGTAAAGACGAGGTTTCACCGTGTTAGCCAGGATGGTCTCGATCTCCTGACCTTGTGATCCACCCGTCTCGGCCTCCCGAAGTGCTGGGATTACAGGCATGAGCCACTGTGCCTGGCTGTTTTTTTTTTTTTAGAGACAAGGTCTTGCACTGTTACTCAGGCTGGAGTTGGACTGCAGTGTGTGATCATAGCTCACTACAGCCTCGAACTCCTAAGCCATCTTCTTATCTCAGGTTTTTGAGCAGCTGGGACTACAGACACGCGCTAACACATCTGGCTTTTTTTTTTTTTTTTTTTTTTTTTAAGAGATGAGGTCTTGCTAAGTTGCCCAGACTGATCTTAAAACTCCTGGCCTCAAGGGATCCTCTGCTTCTGCCTCCCAAAGTGCTGGGATTATAGGCGTGAGCTACCATGCCAGGCCAGCAGTCATTACTATGATGATGTCTTTTGGATGTTTCAAACTAGGTGTCTGTAACACAGCGTCCTTCCTCTCACTCACCAGAATGGGGAGGTCACTTTTCTCCCGTGGCCTCCGCTTTCACCTACCTGGTCTCTTGCTCCAGCTGCTCCTCAGCCTGGGCCAACTTAGACTCAAGGGCAGCAATGGTCATCTTGTGGCGGGCTCGGGCCCCAGCATCCTCCTCACCCAGACGTCCCCGTAGCTCCTGGATCTGCCGTTCCAGCTGCTGCCGCCCGCTCTCTGCCTTGGCTGAGAAACTGCGCTCAGCTGACAGCTCTGTGGTCAGTGACTCTACCTGTAGCAGGAGGGGAAGGAAGGATGTCATGGTGGAATCTCAGAGGGAAGGTGGTAGGTAAATCCAGGCACCTCCAAGAATGAAGCGCACTGATGATTGTCACACGCCTCGCACAGAGCCTGAAACATACTAAATCCTCAACAAATGTTCGCTTGTATTTTTATCAATAGTTTATTGACTCATCACCCACAGCACTGCCAGCCCTGGGTTTTAACATTGTGGATGGTTTTCTGCTTACTTTAATAAGTCCATGAGACCATCACAAACTTGTTTAAATGTCATAAATTCTACTTCTGACTGTGAATGAGTCTATTCCGAGCGTTATCACACTTCTCTTTGCACCAGGATCTTCTGGGGGAGCTTGTGAAAAAAATGCAGACATCTGGGTCTCACCCTTCAGAGATTCTGACTCAGCAAGACCAAAGCGGAGTCCGGGAACCTGCATTTATAACAGGCATCTCACGTGATTGAGATGGGAGGGATATGCAGGAGGATTTTGAGAAATACGACCTCCATAAACAGTAGCTGCTACGTGGAAAATGTGTAAGCACACCCCTAATAATAGTTTCCGTTTATTTATTCAGCTTGTACTCCGAGCGAGGCCTTCTGCTGGAGCCATGGAAATGAGTCAGACTCAGTCTGATTCATACTTTATTTTACCCTCACAAGGACACAATGACTGGGTAATTAGCATATTCTCCTTTGCGGTTTTTTTTTTTTTTAATTAAAAAGTTTTTTTTGAGACAGAGTTTTGCTCTGTTGCTCAGGCTGGAGCGCAGCTGTTGCCCAGCTGGTAAAATCCCAGCTCACTGCAGCCTCAACTTCCCAAGCTTAAGTGATCCTCCTACTTCAGCCTCCTGAGTAGCTGAGATCACAGGCATACACCATCACCTCTGCTAATTTTATTTTATTTTATTTTATTTATTTAGAGACCATGTCTTGCTCTGTTGCCCAGGCTGGAGTGCAGTGGCACGATCTCAGCTCACTGCAGTCTCAACCTCCCAAGCTTAAGTGATCCTCCCACTTCAGCCTCCTGAGTAGCTGAGATCACAGGCATACACCATCACCTCTGCTAATTTCATTTTATTTTATTTATTTAGAGACCATGTCTTGCTCTGTTGCCCAGGCTGGAGTGCAGGGGCACGATCTCAGCTTACTGCAGTCTCAACCTCCCAAGCTTAAGTGATCCTCCCACTTCAGCCTCCTGAGTAGCTGAGATCACAGGCATACACCATCACCTCTGCTAATTTTATTTTATTTTATTTTATTTATTTAGAGACCATGTCTTGCTCTGTTGCCCAGGCTGGAGTGCAGTGGCATGATCTCAGCTTACTGCAGTCTCAACCTCCCAAGCTTAAGTGATCCTCCCACTTCAGCCTCCTGAGTAGCTGAGACCACAGGCATACACTATCGTCCCTGCGAATTTTATTTTATTTTATTTTATTATTTTATTTATTTAGAGATCATGTCTTGCTCTGTTGCCCAGGCTGGAATACAGTGGCACGATCTCAGCTCACTGCAACCTCTGCCTCCCAGGTTCAAGCAATTCTCCTGCCTCAGCCTCCTGAGTAGCTGGGATTACAGGCGCCTGCCACCACAACTGGCTAATTTTTGTATTTTTTTGTAAAGACGGGGTTTTGCCATGTTGGCCAGGCTGGTCTCGAACTCCTGACCTCAAGGGATCCACCCACCTCGGCCTCCCAAAGTACTGGGATTACAGGGGTGAGCCACCACGCCTGGCTTCAAACTTTTTATTGTGAAGTAAAATGGCGATACAGAGAGCCAAACATTAATCACATAAAAAAAATCAGTAATAAATATCCTGCTAGTTTTATTAGCACAGTAATTCTCAACCAAGAACATTATGGGGGTGTCCCTGATTATTCCAGCAGCTGGAGATGGGAACCCTTTCAGCCCCATGCCCCTGCTGCTTCCTGTCTCTGAACGTGGATGCGTGCGGGTGTCATCCCACACAGGCGTCATGAGTTAACAAAAGGGAAACATGACTGTCAGTAGCACCTTGGTCAAGAAATAGAACTTTGCCCTTCCAGAAGCCCTTTCACACACTCATCCTAATGACAACCTCTTCCTTCTCCCCTAAATAGCACGTTATCCTGACTTCTTAGGTCCACACTTCCTTGTATATCTTTAGAGTTTTATTACACACAGATGCATCCCTAGATCCTATAGTTGAATCCTACCCATTTAAAAAGTAGATGTATCTGGCCTCCAGGATCACAAGAGAATACATTCCTGGCCGGGCGTGGCGGCTCACGCCTGTAATCCCAGCACTTTGGGAGGCCGAGGCAGGAGGATCACTTGAGGTCAGGAGTTTGAGACCAGCCTGGCCAACATGGTGAAACCCCGTCTCTATGAAAAATACGAAGATTAGCTGGGCATGGTGGTGCATGCCTGTAATCCCAGCTACTCGGGAGGCTGAGGCAGGAGAATCACTTGAACCCGGGAGGCAGAGGTTGCAGTGAGCTGAGATCGCACCACTGCACTCCAGTCTGGGTGACAGGGTGAGACTCCATCTCAAAGAAAAAAAAAAAAAAACCGAGAGAATACATTCCTGTTGTTTTAAGCCACTGTTTGTGGGAATTTGTTATGGTGGGCCTAGGGAACTAACAGCAACTAATTAATATTTTTTTAAAGTTGCTGTGAACTCATGAATTTAAACAGATTTCAAGGGATTAAATCAGTCGCAATTATTTTCCTCATTGAAGCTCAAGTTGCCCCACTTTGGGCCAGTGGGAAGCTCTTTGCACTGACTTCTGCGTGCTCGTGACATAACTACACTATCTTTCCCGCTAATGGGTATCACAAAATGTTCTGGGTTACTCTTGTTCATTGCCTGCTCCAGATCTGGAATCAGCCATTTTCGAAGAAGCTCCAGTTTCTTTTCTTTTCTTTTTTTTTTTTTGAGACAGCCCCTCACTCTGTTCCCTAGGCTGGAATGGAATGGCACAATCTCGGCTCACTACAACCTCTGCTTCCTGGGCCCAGACAATCCTCCTACCTCAGCCCTCAGAGTAGCTGGGGCCACAGGCGTGTGCCATCGCACTTGGCTAATTTTATTTTTTTGTAGAGACGGTGTCTTACTATGTTGCTCAGGCTGGTCTCAAACTCCTGGGCTCAAGCAATCCTCCTGCCTCAGCCTTCCAAAGAGCTGGGATTACAAGTGTGAGCCACTGTGCCCAGCCAGCCTGTTTCTTTTACAGGGAAACAGCATTTCCAGATCACAGCGTGGACACAGGGATACTCACTGCTACTAGGTTGCCTGTTGCTAGGCCTTTTGGGTGGTCAGAGAGACTGGATCTGTATAAAATACATCACCAGTTGGCCAGGTGCGGTGGCTCACACCTGTAATCCCAGCACTTTGGGAGGCCAAGGCGGGCGGATCACGAGGTCAGGAGATCAAAACCAACCTGGCTGACACAGTGAAACCCCGTCTCTTCTAAAAAATACAAAAATTATCCAGGCGTGGTGGCGGGCGCCTGTAGTCCCAGCTACTCGGGAGTCTGAGGCAGGAGAATGGCGTGAACCCAGGAGGCGGAGCTAGCAGTGAGCCGAGATCGCACCACTGCACTCCAGCCTGGGCGATAGAGCGAGACTCCCTCTCAAAAAAAAAAAAAAAAAAAGTACATCACCAGTTCACATGAATATAACGTCAAATCAAGAACCACAGATTTGCTTAGTTTTGTTTTTAAACCTTTTTTTTTTTTTTTTGAGATGAAGCCTTGCTCTGCCACCCACGCTGGAGTGCACTGGCATGATTCTGGCTCACTGCAACCTCCGCCTCCTGGGTTCAAATTCTCTGCCTCAGCCTCCCAAAGTGCTAGGATTACAGGCATGAGCCACTGCGCCTGGCTTAAACTATTTTTTAAACATAATTTATCACTTTTCTTTTTGAGACAGAGTCTCACTATGTTGCCCAGGCTGGAGTGCAGTGGTACAATCATGGCTCACTGCAGCTTCGATCTCCCTGTGCTCAAGTGATCCTCCCAACTCAGCCTCCTGGGTAGCTGCGACTATAAGTGTGTGCTACTATACCTGGCTAATTTTTAAATTTTGTGTAGGGAGGCAGTTTTGCCACGTCATCCAAGCTGGTCTTGAGCTCCTAGGCTAAAAGCAATCCACCAAAAGTGCTGGGATTCCAGGCGTGACCCACTGCGCCCAGCTAAACGTAATTTCTTTTCTCTTTTTATTTCATATATAGTTTTTTTTTTTTTTTTTTTTTTGAGACGGAGTCTGGCTCTGTCGCCCAGGCTGGAGTGCAGTGGCCGGATCTCAGCTCACTGCAAGCTCCACCTCCCGGGTTCACGCCATTCTCCTGCCTCAGCCTCCCGAGTAGCTGGGACTACAGGCGCCCGCCTCGTCGCCCAGCTAGTTTTTTGTATTCTTTAGTAGAGACGGGGTTTCACCGTATTAGCCAGGGTGGTCTCGATCTCCTGACCTTGTGATCCGCCCGTCTCGGCCTCCCAAAGTGCTGGGATTACAGGCTTGAGCCACCGCGCCCGGCTCATATATAGTTTTTGTAGAGATGGGGTCTCACTATGTTGGCTAGGTTGGTCTCAAACACCTGGGCTCAAGCGATCCTTCTGCTTTGACCTCCCAAAGTGCTGAGATTACAGGCATGAGCCACCACACCTGGTCTTTTTTTTTTTTTTTTTTTTGAGATGAAGCCTTGCTCTGCCACCCACGCTGGAGTGCACTGGCATGATTCTGGCTCACTGCAACCTCCGCCTCCTGGGTTTACGCCATTCTCTTGCCTCAGCCTCCCGAGTAGCTGGGACTACAGGCGCCCGCCACCACACCCAGCTAATTTTTTATATTTTTAGTAGAGACGGGGTTTCACTGTGTTAGCTAGGATGGTCTCGATCTCCTGACCTCGTGATCCACCTGCCTTGGCCTCCCAAAGTGCTGGGATTACAGGCATTAGCCACCACGCCCGGCCACACCTGGTCTGTTTTTTTTTTAAAAAAACAACTTGATCTCTTCTATAGGACAACTACATCAAGGTTCTTTGGCACTGAGTACCCTGATGTCAAGGACGTTGTAGATGACAGAGTATCCCATCTTTGATCATTTACTTTATCCCACATTATAAACTCAATGTCTCAGAAAAACAAGGCTAATACTATCACCATCAATTAATGAGATAGGCTAAAACGTTTTTGCATATTTTCCCCATTCTCTCCATTTAAAAAGTAGTCTTACTACACGTAACTGTTGAGCATATAATTATTACCTTTTTTTTTTTTTGAGACAGGGTCTCACTCTGTCATCCAATCACCCAGGCTAGAGTGCAGTGGCACAATCATAGCTCGCTGCAGCCTCTATCTCCCAGGCTCAAGCGATCCTCCCTCCTCAGCCTCCCAGGTTGTTGGACTACAGGCATGCACCACTGTGCCTGCCTAATTTTTACATTTTTTATAGAGAAAATTAGAGAATCAGGAGAATCGCTTGAACCTGGGAGGCAGAGGTTGCAGTGAGCCGAGATTGCACCACTGCACTCCAGCCTGGGCAACAGAGCGAGACTCCATCTCAAAAAAAAAAAGAAAGAAAAAGAAAAAGTAAAAGAAAAAAAATTAATGAAGAATGCAGACATTGGTTTGTCCTTTGAAATCCCATCGCTCTGTTGTCTTCCTGGCAAACTCCTATACTTCCTTTAAGATCTCTCAAAGCATCACCTCCACCAGGAAGCCTTCTCTGATGGCCTCTATCCTCCAGGCTAGGTCCGTAGTCCCTTCTAGGCTCCCACAGTGCCCGTGTTTCCTCCATTTTCACTTGTATCTCTGTATTGGGATGGTCTGTTTCCTCCTTTAGACTAAGATGTGTTTGAGGGCGGAGACTTACTATTATCCATCTCCAGGTCCCCAGCATAACCCAGAATAGGATCTGGGCTACCAGAATCCTCAGAAAATATTTATAAATAAATATACAAATGAAAACATGCTTTTCTCCCTCTGCTGAACTCCAACTTAGGCTTTAAAACTCCCAGCCAAATGTCTCTTTTTCCAAATGTTTTCTTGACTCCTGCAGAAAGTCCTTTATCTCTCTTTACTGGGCTCAAGAGACTTCCATGATCACACCTGCTGGCCTATAATGTGACAGCATAGTCCCATGTCTGTTTCCTCCAGAGAACTTCATAGGACAAAAACCCCATGTAATTCATCTTTGGATCCAGCCCTGAAGAAACCCCTCAGAAATACAAGTGAATCATGCCTTTCCACCCTTTTAAGAACTCCTATTCTACCTTCAAAACCCAACTCAAATATCCCCTTTCTATATTTGTTGAATAAGAGGACTGAAGGTTACAGTCCCAGGTCAATGGGGACTGAGGCTAGTGGGGATAGTCAGTCGCACTCACCTGCAGGAGCAGCTTGCGGTAGCGGTCATTGAGCAGCTCCGAGTTGCTCTGCTCCTCCTCCAGCTCTTCCTCCAACTGCCCCAGGCGCCCCTCCAGCTGACGCTTCTCCTCCAGAATGGCTGCCCTAGGGAGATAGGAAGGGGTGGGGATGACAGGACAGGACAGTCAGAGGAGGGTACCTTGCCTGTCACACTACAGGACCCTGTGGTTGGCCCCACCCTCCTCCCCAGCCTCATACCCCAGGGGTCCCTAGGTTAACCCTGCCCACCTCCCAGCTTCCTGTGCCAGAGCTCAGCCAGCTCCAGCCTACCCCAGCTTCACCTCCTGCAGATGCAGCACCTCAGCCTGCACACCCTCGGGGCACTTACTTGCTAAGGTTGCCATTGGCCACCTCGTCTGCCATCTCATCCCGGTCCTGCTGGGCCTGCCGCCGAGCACGGTCTGAGGCGGCCAGTTCCTGTGATGACAGAGAGAGGGGCGGCCAGTGGGGGTGAGGAGAAGCAACCTGGGCACGGGTCGCACCCCTTCTCTGTCCCTCACACCTCAAGTCTCTTGACTCTTTTCTCATGCTGTCCCTGGGTAACCCTGGAATAACATCTACAGGTATCTCCTAAATCTGTCTCCCGAGCCCCTGACCTGTGCTCACCTCTTGCAGCCCAACCCCCCGGCCCCTCACCCTCTCCACCTTTTACTGCGCACAGGTTCTCCTCTCAAACCTGCCTCTCCTCCAGGGTCCCCCAGGCACCGAGCCAGACCCCCAGTGCTCTCCTCCCCTCCTCTGGCCCCCCTCACCATAGCCTCCTCCCTCCTGCCTTCTGACTGCTTTCTCTGTCCTCTGCATCCACTTGGTCCTGGCTGAGGGCTCTCTCTCTCTCTCTCCCTGTTCCCACTCCCCCTCCCACAGCCTCTGTGCCTCCAATCTCCCCACTCCATTTCAACTGCTACAGGGCTGACCCTGCCCATCCTGTGTTCTTGATCTTTCCATGGCTCCCTAGTGCCCTAGGACAAAATTCCTGCTCTTAGCCTAGTATTGGAGGCCACATGGTAAGCCCTATCCACCTCCCAAGCCTCACACCCAGGGACCCTGTGGTTAGCCCCCCCGTCTGCTCCTCAGCCTCATACCCCAGGGTCCCTGTGGTTAGCCCCACCCACCTCCCCAGCCTCACACCCAGGGACCCTGTGGTTAGCCCCGCCTACCTCCCCAGGCTCACACCCAGGGACCCTGTGGTTAGCCCCGCCCACCTCCCCAGCCTCACACCCAGGACCCTGTGGTTAGCCCCGCCCACCTCCCCAGGCTCACACCCAGGGACCCTGTGGTTAGCCCCGCCCACCTCCCCAGCTTCACACCCAGGGACCCTGTGGTTAGCCCCGCCCACCTCCCCAGGCTCACACCCAGGGACCCTGTGGTTAGCCCCGCCCACCTCCCCAGCTTCACACCCAGGGTCCCTGTGGTTAGCCACGCCCACCTCCTCAGCATCACACCCCAGGGGCCCTGAAGTTAGCCCTGTCCACCTCCCAGCTTCCTGTCCCAGGGCCCAGCCCACCCCAGCCTCACCTCCTGCTGCCGCAGCACCTCAGCCTCCAGGCCCTTGAGGCGCTTTTCACTTTCCCGATTCTGGGAGAAGATCTCCTCCCGGGAACAGCGTGTCTCCTCCACCTCCCGCCATAGCTCCTTCATCTGGGCCTGGGTGGAATGGAATAGGTAGACGGGCTCAGCCTGGCCACACAGCACAGGGAACTCCTCCACCCCCCTGCCAGGTCGACGGGGGGTCCTCAGCTCCCGTGAACAAGCAGGGAGTTCTCCCAACCCTGCAGACCTGGGCTCCTGTGTATAAAGCCACTTGCTGTGTGACCTTGGGCCAGCCTCTCCATTCTGGTCCTCAAGGGAGGAGGTTGATCTGGCTGAGCCTAGAAGGCAGCTGGAAGCCTGATGGAGCCTGGCTTCAAGTTAGACGTGGGTTTGAATTACAACTTGGCCATATCCTTGCTGGGTGACCGTGAGCCAGCCACTGCCCCTCTCTGAGCCTCAGTTTACCTCCTGTTGATTGATTTATTTATTTCTATTTTTACTTTTTTGAGACAGTCTTGCTCTGTCGCCCAGGCTGGAGTGCAGTGGTGGGATCTCAGCTCACTGCAACCTCTGCCTCCCGGGTTCAAGCAATTCTCCTGCCTCAGCCTCCTGAGTAGCTGGGATGACAGGTGCGTGCCACCATGCCTGGCTAATTTTTGTATTTTTAGTAGAAACGGGGTTTCACCATATTGGCCAGGCTGGTATTGAACTCCTGACCTCAGGTTATCTGTCCACCTTGGCCTCCCAAAGTGCTGGGATTACAGGTGTGAGCCACCATGTCTGGCCAAAAAACCATAGGGTATTTTCACTTCAAAAACAAAATCACGGAGGCGGGTGGATCACTTGAGGCCAAGAGATCGAGACCAGCCTGGCCAACATGGCAAAACCCTGTCTCTACTAAAAATACAAAAATTAGCTGGGTGTGGTGGCGCACGCCTGTAATCCCAGCTACTCGGGAGGCTGAGACAGGAGAATCGCTTGAACCTGGGAGGCGGAGGCTGCTGTGAGCTGAGATCACATCACTGCACTCCGGCTAGGGCGACAGAATGAGACTGTCAAAAAACAAAACCAAAAAAAAAAACAACAAAAAAACTGAACAAACAAACAAAGAAACAAACAAAAAATGAAATCTGACTTCAAAGTGCAGCATTTGAAATGAAAGAAATGTGAAGCATAAGAAGAAGGGAGCCAGCCTCTGGGGCGTGGATGTTTATAAAGGCGCCGACCCATGTGGATGCCGCCTGTGGGTTGAGAGGGAGGGTCCGAGCTGGCCTCAGGCCCTGGAGTGATGGTCGGGGCTTGAAGACATCAAAGCCTCCCCTCCCTGGCACAGCTCACGCCCGCCCTTACCTGCATCTTGCGAAGCTGCTTCACTGCCTCCTCCTTGCCCTGCCCGGCGGAGGCCATTTGAGCCTTCAGCTCCTCCAGCTCCCCCTCCAGCTTCTTGCGGGCAGCCACGGCCAGAGTGCGCTGCTTCCGCTCCTCATCCCGCTCCACCTCTGCATCTCTCAGCTGGAGAGGAGGTCAGGAGGGACTGGGTCAGGGACAGGAAACCCAGCCTCCCTCTGCATGCTAGGGACATGGATGTCTACACTGGAGCTCCTGCCCAGACTGCAAGCCCCGTTCCTTTCACCCCCTGACTCTCCCTACTGGGTCCCCTCTCTATCTCCACTGCCCCAGCTCAGTCCCCCATCTCACCTAAGCCTCCTTTCTAGCCTCTCATCTCTCCCCTCCAGCCCATTCCAACACGTCTCCAGAGCTGACCCTACTCATAGCCCTCCCATGGTTTCCCAGTGCCTCCAGGTCCAAGTCTTGGACACTCAGCCATGTCTAAGTCAAAGAGGCTACTGGAGACAAAACCCCGTGGAGACTCCTGGCCTTAGGTCACCCGTTCACCTCTCTTCCCTGCCTCCCCAGCTTCTGGCACCCTCTTCCCCAAGTCTGTTGCCCACATGGCTCCAGAGGGGTCTTTCTGACACCCAGAGCTGCCCCTGCTCCTCACCACCTAGTAGAGGGAAGACATGGGAAGTTCCTGGACTGAATGAGTAATGAATGAATGCTGCAGGGAGGGAGAGAGCAATGGAATAAACAAGGAAGCGAGGGAGCGATGACTGACTGGATTGGGGAAGGATATGGATGGAGGGGAGGGCAGATGAGCAGGTCAGTGAGTGAGTGACTGAGTGGAGTCAGCAGGGGGTGCTGAGGGGCTGGGGTTGGGTAAATAGGGGAGGGGTTGGGTTGGGGAGAGGAGATGGGTTGGAAGGGGGTAACTGGGTAGATGGAGCAGCTGGACATGGCATTGGCTGGGTATTAGCGCTGGTTGGGGGAGAGGCTGTATGTGGGTGGTTGGGGTGGTTGAATAGATGGGGTAGCAGATGGATGGATGAATGGTTTGTTTGGTGGATGGAGGATGTATGATTGGGTACAGCAACAGGTCAACAGGATATGTGTGTGGGTTAATGGGTCATGGCAGGTTAACAGGTTGGGGAAT
The DNA here is from genome assembly GCF_009764315.1 of Trachypithecus francoisi. Classification (NCBI taxonomy): domain Eukaryota; kingdom Metazoa; phylum Chordata; class Mammalia; order Primates; family Cercopithecidae; genus Trachypithecus; species Trachypithecus francoisi. The sequence continues at coordinate 5,629,362 of NW_022681457.1, read as the reverse complement.
AGGAAGATGGTTTTGTGGGAGGAAGATGGTTTGGCTGGCAGGAGAGACTAGTAGAAATACTGAGTGGCAGGCGGGTGGGGAGACAATGAGTGGCAGGCAGGTGGGGAGACACCGAGCAGTGGAAGGGTGGGGGAGACAGAGTGGTGGGTGGGTCGGGGAGACCCCTTGCTGACCTTTTTGCTGTCTGTACACACCATGACATACCCCAGCTGGACCAGCACCCTGTGGCCTTCCGTGTGACATTACCTGCTTGGCCAGCTGTCTCCGCCTCTCTTCACCAGCCTCATCACGGCCCTGCAGGTCACGCTCGTGCTGAGTCTTGAGAGCCTGCACAGTCACCTCCAGACGCAGCTTGGCATCCTCGGCTGCTGTCAGTTCATCCTCCAGTTCTGTCACCTGTGCTCGCAGATCATTGGCTGCCTGTTCTGCCACTCGGCAGGCTCGTTCCAGCTCATGCACCTGGTGGGGAGGGAGAGTGGCTGCTGGGCACTTGGGTTACTGAGGCAGAGGAGGTTACAAACCTAGGTAGAGTAGGGGAAGCTTTGATGGAGGATGGGGAGGTGGCAAGTCAGTGTGCCCATCCTAGTTTGTTCATTCATCCATTCAAGATCTACTGAGCGACTCCTTCCAAGGTGTCTCATTCAGCATCATCACAAAATGTATTTCATGAATAACTGATGCCTCATAATTCTATTAGCTGAAGCGCTTCAAAGTCTAATACAAACATCTGTTAGGTCAGCTGACTCTCACTCATGGTGGATTATTCCCTCTGAGTTTTGTAATTTTCCATTGTGAGCTCACTCACTGGGAATTCATCTTCGGGAATCCTGTGTGAATGGGTCGAAGGCAGGTAGCTCCAGGGTCATCAGTGCTGGTGTCTGCCAGACTCCCAGGGTGTCACCAACCTACTATCTACTTGTATTGGGTTTTCTGTTTGGGAGGGTCCCCGATCTTTTAGGGAGGTATGAATTAAAACCCCAAACACTGTGAAAATAGAGCTGGGCTTATGAATTTTCAGACTCCCCCTTCACTCCTCTCCTTACTTAACCACACCTCCTCAGGGAAGCCTCTCTTGACCCATCAGGGCCTCTCTGCTACCCATGCTCCTGGCACTGGGGCCCCTCTCGTACCTAGTCCTAGTCACAGTGGTCATTTGACATTTGCTTAGGTGGCTTTTTGTGCAACACCCGCCTCCTGCACTGGACGGTGAGTTTCACAGAGAAGGGCCTATGTCTGTGGATCACCACTGCCCACATGATACTCATTACAATTCTGGTCACTGACAGTTTCTACTTTCAGTCCTTGGAATGGGCCCTCTAGCCTCCCTTCCTATTTGGTAGTTGCCAATTTATTTTGCTTACTTGAAGGGATCAAACTTTCTCCTGTCAACATCCTGTTTCCCACAGGGGCCTTTGGAGTCACTACAAATAACGACATTTTTCCCAAGGCACAGACCTTAACGGCTCAAGTACGAGCCAGGTTTTAGCTCCATTATCCCTAGGGCCGCAGGCCAGGTCTGTGTCAGGGAGAGAGGGTTCTCTCCAGGCCTGGCTAAAAGCAAAATCAGATCAATGTCTAGATAAAGCCCTCATCCATTGGACTCCTAGAAGTGCATGGGTGGGAAAATAAAGAAATAAGGATGTCGAGATGGCGTCTGTTCACGAGCTCAACAAATTCTGCCAGTGCCTCCCATCATTAGTGAGGGTGGCCTGTGTCCCTGGGTGTGATCCATAAATGTATTTAGAGGATGAATGAAGGAAGGATGGAGTGGAGGTTGTGGCGGGTCATTCTGACCACTCAGAAGGCTGGGACACTGGCTGGGTGAGGAGAGCCTGGGAGCAGCCTTGGGGCACCATCCTACAGGCCCTGGAGGGATATATGAGTTCAGGGAAGACAGAGGCTTGGTGGGAGAGTCTGTGTGTGCTCAGTGGGGTTGGTGGCAGGCAAAGTGGGAGTCCTCACACTGTGTGTGCATGTGTGTGTGTGCTGTGTATGTATGCATGCACATAGTCATGTCTGGGGAGTGGTTCTCAGGCTGTGTGTTGTAGTAAATTGTCTTCATGTTCTCTGAGCATTCACACATATGTGTGGTGAGTAGTTTTCTCATGCTGTATGTGTATATATGCACATGAATATGTTTATTTAATGGAAAATTCTCAGCAGGGTACAATGGCTCATGCCTGTAATCCCAATGCTTTGGGAGGCCGAAGTGGGAGGGTTGTTTGAGCCTAGGAGTTCAGGACCAGCCTGGGCAATACAGCAAGACCCCATCTCCACAAAAAAAATTTTAAAAAGCCAGGTATGGTGGAATGCATCTATAGTCCCTGCTACTTGGGAGGCTGAGGCAGGAGGACTGCTTGAGCCTGAGATTGTAATGTGCCATGATTGCACCACTGCCCTCCAGCCTGGGCAACAGAGCAAGACCCTATCTCAAAAATAAAATTAAACAAAACAAAAAACAAACAAAAACAAGTAATAGAAGATTCTCTTCATATCCCATGTACACAAATGTGAGCATGTGTGCTTTGTGAGCAGCTCTCGTGTTCTGTGTGTGAACACATGTGCTGGATGAAAGATTCTCCTCATGTTCCGTGAATGTCTACACAAAGACCTACCTCTGGTGAATGGCTCTCCTTGCTTTCTGTGCGTGTGCATGAGCGCACATATTTGGTGGAAGATCTCTTCACACTGTGTGTGTGTATCTGTGTGTGTGTATACGAACGCAAATGTTTGGTAAACAGTCCTCCTCTTGTTCTTTTTTTTTTTTTTTGAGACAGAGTCTCGCTCTGTCACCCAGGCTGGAGTGCAGTGGAATGATCTTGGCTCACTGCAACCTCTACCTCCTGAATTCAAGTGATTCTCCTGCTTCAGCCTCCCAAGTAGCTGGGATTACAGGCACGCACCACATGCCTGGCTAATTCTTGTATTTTTAGTAGAGATGGGGTTTCACCATGCTTGCCAAGCTGGTCTCAAACTCCTGACCTCAGGTGATCCACCCGCCTTGGCCTCCCAAAGTGCTGGAGTGCTGGGATTATAGGAGTGAGCCACCGTGCCCGGCCCTCTTGTTCTCTTTGTGCATGAATATATGACTTTGATGGCTGGTTGTTTTCATGTTCTGTGTGTGAAAACATACATGCCTGTATGTGTCTTCCCCTCACCCAGTGTGTCCCGGGGAGTGGGGGCCCTGCTCACGCTCTTGCCGACGTCATCCTTGCTGCTCAGCAGTGCCTCCAGCTCAGCCCGCAGGGCCCGGTTCTGCCGCTCCAGCTCCTCACGTGCCTCCTGCTCCTCCTCCAGTGCCCGTGTCAGTGACAGGGCCCGAGCCTCACGCTCCCGGCCCTCTGCCTCGGCCCGCTCACGTTCCTCCACTGCCCGAAGTACAGCTGCCTTCTCCTCTGCCAGAAGCTTCCAGTTTGAGGGAGATGGGGTGGGGGGAAATAGATTAGCTGAAAGGAGTGTACAAGGGAACGGGAAGAGGGAGCAGCCAGGAACAGAGAAAGAAAGAGAAAGAGACAGACAAAGGCAGAGACACAAGAGGGAGGTAGAGGGATTAAAGTTGCAACCGTGTCCCAAACCAGCTCAACTCTTGAATGGATCAAACTGATCAGTCCCTCACTCTCTATGCTCAACAGAAGAAAGGGTATTCCTTCCTGTTAAGAGTGGCCGTAGAAAATGAACTTCAACCTTTACTGTTTTTTTAAGACACAGTAATTGGCAAACAAACTTATAAAACATGCAAAGAAGAAAAGAGAACAGGACTCATAGTAAAGAGAAAAATCAGTCCATACAAATAGACCCACAGATGACCTACATATTAGAATGTGCACACAAGGACTTCATGATGAGTTTCAGAATGAGGCAGATATAATGGGTGAAGAGGCAGAGTTATTTCAGGAGGGATTTGAAACTGTAAAACAGAACCACATAGCAATGCCAGAATAGAAAAATGAAATAGCTGAAATAAAAAAGTCATTGGATGAAATTAGTAGCTGACTGGACACATCAGAAGAATCAGTAAACTTGAAAACAGGTCAATAGAAATTATCCAAACAGAGGAAAGAAAGAAAGAAAGAAAGAAGAAAGAAAGAAAGAAAGAAAGAAAAGAAAGGAAAGAAAGGAAAGAAAGGAAAGAAAAGAAAGGAAAGAAAGGAAAGAAAGGAAAGAAAGAAAGATTGTAACAAAAATTAATGGAACTTGAAAAAAGTACCAAGCAGTCATACATACATGCATTTGGGTCCTAGAAGGGTAAAGAAAAAGTAAAGAAAGAAGTAAAACTGCCTTTGTTCACAGAAAACATGATCATCTATGCGGAAAATCCAACAAAATATATAAAAACTCTGTTAGCACTAATAAGTGAGTTTAGCCAAGATTGTGGGATACAAGATCAATAAAATCTATTGTGTTTCTACATACTAGCAATAAAATATGGAAATGAAAGTAATATCACTCAAAATAGCCATAAAACCATGAAATACTTAGAAATACATCTGGCAAAAGATGTCAAAGATGTACACTGAAAACTAAAAAACATTTCTAAGGTATTTCAATGGACATATATACCATCTTCCTCAGTGAGAAAACTCAACATTGTTACGATGTCAATTCTTCCCAAACTGATGTATAGATTCAACACAGTTCCAAATCGGAAGGCTTTTTGTTTTGGGGTAGAAATTGACAAACTGATTCTAAAACACATATGGAAATGCAAAGGAACTAGAAGCGGCAAAACAACTTCAAATAAGAAGAAAAGGCTGGTGCAGTGGCTCATGCTTGTAATCCCAGCATTTTGGGAGGCTGAGGCGGGCAGATCACCTGAGGTCAAGGGTTCGAGACCAGCTGGCCAACATGGTGAAACTCCGTCTCTACTAAAGATACAAAAATTAGCCAGGTGTGGTGGCACACACCTGTAATTCCAGCTACTTGGGAGGCTGAGGTGGGAGAATTCGCTTGAACCTGGGAAGCAGAGGTTGCAGTGAAACAAGATCACACCACTGCACTCCAGCCTGGGCAACAAGAGCGAAACTCTGCTTCAAAAAAAGAAGAAGAAGAAGAAAAATGACTTTCAATAGATATGCAAAAACAAGTCAGTGGAGAACAAACAAACGGTGTTGGAATACTTGGACATCTATATTCACAAAAAATGAACATGGAGCATGATAGCATCATATATAAAAATTAACTCCGGATGGATCACAGACCTAAATGTAAACTTTTAACTGGAAGAGTGCCAGAAAAAAAACAGGATAGGCCAGGTGCAGTGGCTCATGCCTGTAATCCCAGCACTTTGGGAGGCTGAGGTAGATGGATCACGAGGTTAGGAGTTTGAGACAAGCCTGGCCAACATAGTGAACCCCTGTCTCTCCTAAAATTACAAAAAAAAAAAAAAAAAAAAAAATTAGCAGGGTGTGGTAGCATGTGTCTGTAATCCCAGCTACTTGGGAGGCTGAGATAGGAGGAATCGCTTGACCCAGGCAGGCAGAGGTTGCAGTGAGCCGAGATGGTGCCACTGCACTCCAGCCTGGGCAACAGTGCAAGACTCTGTCTCAAAAAAGAAAAAGAAAAAGAAAAAAACAGGATAAAACCTTTGTGACCTTGAGTTAGGCAAAAAATTCTTATATACAATACCAAAAGCACAATCCATAAAATAACAAACTGATAAATTGGACAAAATTAAAAACTTCTGTTATATGAAAGACTAACAGAATGGAAAGACAAGCCACAGACTGGACAAAAATATTTGCAGAGCACATATCTGATAAAGAACTTGCATTCAGAATGTATAAAGAACTTTCTTTTCTTTTCTTTTCTTTTGAGATGGAGTTTCACTTTCGTTGACCAGGCTGGAGTGCAATGGCGTGACCTCGGCTCACTGCAACCTCCGCCTCCCAGGTTCAAGCGATTCTTCTACCTCAGCCTCCCAAGCAGCTGGGACTACAGGAATGCGCCACCATGCCTGGCTAATTTTGTATTTTTAGTAGAGATGAGGTTTCTTTTTTTTTTTTTTTTGAGGCGGAGTCTCGCTCTGTCGCCCGGGCTGGAGTGCAGTGGCCGGATCTCAGCTCACTGCAAGCTCCGCCTCCCGGATTTACACCATTCTCCTGCCTCAGCCTCCCGAGTAGCTGGGACTACAGGCACCCGCCACCTCGCCCGGCTAGTTTTTTTGTATTTTTAGTAGAGACGAGGTTTCACCGTGTTAGCCAGGATGATCTCAATCTCCTGACCTCGTGATCCGCCCGTCTCGGCCTCCCAAAGTGCTGGGATTACAGGCTTGAGCCACCGCGCCCGGCTAAGATGGGGATTCTCCATGTTGGTCAGGCTGGTCTCAAACTCCCGACCTCAGGTGATCCATCCGCCTCGGCCTCCCAAAGTGCTGGGATTACAGGCACGAGCCCACCATGCCTGGCCTGTAAAGAATTTTCAAAATTCAATAATAGGAAAACAAACAACCTAATTAACAGATAGGCAAAAGATCTGAACAGACGCTTCAGCAGATAAGATATATGGATGGCAAATGAGCATATGAAAAGATGCTCAACATCATTGCTCATTGGGGAAATGTTAATTAAAACCACCTTTGAGAAAGACTAAGGCTTTATCCATAATAGTTCCAAACTGGAAAAAACCCAAATGTTCATCGAAAGGTTAATGAATATCAAAATGTGGCTGATCTAGACCACAGGAATAATACTGAGCAGCAAAAATTGGAATACATTACTGATATGCAAAAATACGGATGGATCTCAAAATAATTACTCTGAGGCTAGGTGCGGTAGCTCACTCCTGTAATCCCAGCACTTTGGGAGGCCAAGGTGGGTGGATCACTTGAAGCCAGGAGTTTGAGACCAGCCTTGCCAATATGGTGAAACCTCGTCTCTACTAAAAATACAAAAATTAGCCAGGCATGGTGGTGCACACCCATAATCCCAGCTACTTGGAAGGCTGAGGCACGAGAATCACTTGAACACGGGAGGTGGAGGTTGCAGTGAGCTGAGATCGTGCCACTGCACTCTAGCCTTGGTGACACAGCAAGACTTTGTCTCAAAAAAAAAAATTTTGTTTTTTAGTAAAATAAGCCCATCCCAAAAGAGATTTATGTGAAAATAATTTATATAAAATTCTAGAAGATGCAAAAAATTAATAAGGCCTCAATGACCTGTAGAAGAGTATTATAACCGGCCGGGCGCGGTGGCTCAAGCCTGTAATCCCAGCACTTTGGGAGGCCAAGGCGGGCGGATCACAAGGTCAGGAGATCGAGATCATCCTGGCTAACACGGTGAAACCCCGTCTCTACTAAAAAATACAAAAAACTAGCCGGGCGAGGTGGCGGGCGCCTGTAGTCCCAGCTACTCAGGAGACTGAGGCAGGAGAATGGCGTGAACCCGGGAGGCGGAGCTTGCAGTGAGCTGAGATCTGGCCAGTGCACTCCAGCTTGGGTGACAGAGCGAGACTCCGTCTCAAAAAAAAAAAAAAAAAAAAAAGAAGAGTATTATAACCAAACCATATGTATTTGGAGTCCAAGAAGAAGGGGAAGGAGAGAGAGTGAGAGATAAAAATATTTGAAGAAATAATGGCTGAAATTTTCCACATTTGATCAAAAACATCAGCCCACAACTACAGGAAGCACAGTGAATCTAAAGCAGGATAAATACAAAAAACGCACAGCTGGGCATATCATAGTCAAACTGCTAAAAACCAAACATAAAGAGACAAATCATAAGTCAGCCAGAAAAACATATTGCACCACCTACAGGGAAATGACAATTTTTTTTAAATTTTTAAATTTTTTATTTTTATTTTTTTGAGATGGAGTCTTGCTCTGCCGCCCAGGCTGGAGTGCAGTGGAGCGATCTCGGCTTACCGCAACCTCCACCTCCCGGGTTCAAGCGATTCTCCTGCCTCAGCCTCCTGAGTAGCTGGGACTACAGGCGCACACCATCGCGCCCAGCGAATTTTTTGTATTTTAGTAGAGACGGGGTTTCACTGTGTTGCTCAGGCTGGTTGTGAACTCCTGAGCTCAGGCAATCCTCCCGCCTTGGCCTCCCAAAGTGCTGGGATTACAGGCATGAGCCACCGAGCCTGGCCTCACACTGCATCTTCTAAATGAATAAAATAAAGCACAGAGAAGTTGAGCAATTTGCCCAAGCCACACAGCCATCAAGAGGCCGAGTTGGGATCTGAACCTCAGGATTGCCTGATCTGAGCTCTCTGAGGTTCTCTGATTTTTATTTCATCCTCAGGCTGCCAGATACTTGGTGTTATTGCCATTTTCTAGACGGGTGAACTGAAGCTGAGATGGAAAAAGCAACTTGCCTGAGGTACCCAGTGAATCAGCAGAAGTGAGATGAGTTATTTGATTTAATTCTCATAAGCAGCCTCTGGGGTACTGAAGGTATTCGTATATTTTGTCATCCAAAAACCAGGGCAGCTTTGAAAGTAAATGTGGGTGCTACGATGAATTATGCTGTGACAAGAGGCATGAATCAGGACAGAGGGATGTCCTATTTTACAGAGGCCCAGAGCAAAGAGGGGTCTTGCTTCCTGGTCCACTACAACTGCCTAGTTGAGCCATGACGGATTACTGGTTCCTCACCATGACCATGGGAAGCCTAGATGGACTTGCTGATTCCCCAGCTGGGGGAACTGAGGTGCCCCACCTGGTCGAACTTGCGCTGCTTCTTCTCCAGGGTGCTCACAAGCTGCCGCTGCTGCTCCAGGTCCATGGTGGCGTCGTCCAGCTCCTGCTGCAGCCGGCGGCGGCCCCGCTCCAGCCGATCCACGGTCTCTGTCTTTTCTGCCAGGCGTTGGGTCAGGGCCTCGGCCTCACGGGCTGCCCGGCGCCGTGCCTCCTCCCCTGCCTCCAGTGCCCCTGCCTCCTCCTCCTGGCGCCGCCGCCACTCGGAGAGCTGAGGGGAGGAGAGAGAAGGTGGTTGGTGGTCACAGCCGTGAGTGACCAAGGTGTGAACTGGTGGTGCTCCATTTCCAGGATGAAGAGACTGAGGCCTGAAGAGGAAAAAGGGTCACTCTGCTGGGCTCTTCTGCCTCTGAGTGGTATGAAGTTGTGAGTACTATGAGCCCTAGTTCTTCCAGGGAATTAAAATGACTCCCTCCAAGACGCAGAGATGAATCAGACCTGGAGTCTTTCCTGGGGAGCCCCTCGTCTGCTAGGGGAGACACAGCATCACAGCCAGGACGACAAGGGTTAAGGAAGCAGTATGGGAGCTGTGGAAGTCCACAGGAAGGGCTCAGAATCTGTTTAGAACATCCAGGAGAAACTTCCTGAAGGAGGACCATTTGAGATGGGTCTTGAAGCATGCATAGGAGTTTGCCAGTTGAAGGATATCTGCAGGCAAGCACCATCACTCATTCATTCAATAAGCATTTTTCCAAGCCTACCATACGTGAGGCTCTAGATTGGGCTGTGCTACAGACCTGGATCTAACTCTAATGGGATTCTAGTTTGCAAGGGCTCTCAGTCTGGTGGGGAGACTCATGGGCAGAGAAAGTCCCAGCCCAAGGTGACTGGAGTTGGGACAGAGGAGAAAGAGAAGAGGGGTCAGGAAACTTCCCACAGGGGAGCCTAATGCTAAGTCTGGAAAAATAAAAGGGTTTTTTCAAATAAAATAGGAAAATAGTGACAGAGATGAATACAGCTAAAGACAGAGGAAGGACCAGAGATTGCAGGGCCTCACATGCCCAACTAAGAGGCATGGACTTTGTCTAGGGGTACTGGGGAGGCATGGGAGAGCTGTGAGCAGGGGAGGGACAGGGTCAGCTCCAGGTGAAGAAAGAAGCTTCTGGGGCTGTGTAGGGGATGAGCTGTTAGGGGAGAGGTCAGAGGCCCAGAGGCCAAGAGGAGGATCTAGGTGGGAGAGGATGGTGCTGGAGCTGGGGCTGAGCTGGAGCTGGGACAAGGGATGAGGCTGAGAGTCAGGGGGCAGGAGAGCCAGGGCTGGGCACAGGCTGTGGGGGGTAAAGGGGAATCAGAGATGAGAAAGGCATCCATGGGTCTGGCTTATGAGAAGGTGGGCAGCGTGGCCGTCCCTGAGCTGGGGAACCCAGGAGAAGCAGTGAGGCGGGCTGTGCCTCCCTGAAGGTCTTACGTAGGGCTGCTCACCTGGGCCTGGGTGGTCTGCAGTTCACGGCCTGCCCGCTCCCTGGCGGCTGCCTCCTCTTCCAGCTGCTCACGTAGCCCGGCTGCCTCAGCCTCCATGGCTCGCACCCGGGACCCCAAGGCCAATTTTGCCCTGGTCTCCTCCTGCAGGAGCTCCTATAAATGGAGGAGATGGCAATGTCAGGTGTGGTCAGGAGGAAAGGAGGGGAGGGTGACGGTGGAGCCGAAGGGCAGGCAGGGTCACCTGGGCATCATGCAGCTGGGCTTCTGTGCTGCTCAGCTCCTTGCTAAGACGGATGGCCTTGGACTCAGCCTCGTTCAGCGCCCCAGACACATTCTCCAGTTCAGCCTGCAGGGAAGGGACAGGGGAATGAAGTCCTCTAATCGTGGCTTCCACTCAGCGACCCCATGTGACTCAAATCCCTCCCACACTAGGGGGAATGTGATAGGTGCAGCTGCCATGGAAAACAGTCTGGCAGGTCCTCAGATGCTTAAACATAGGGTTCCCACATGACCCAACAATTCCGCTCCTAGGTGTACACCCCACTTACCTGGGCTCGCTGCAGCTTCTCAGCAGCCTCCGCTCGTGCCCTCTCCCCATCACCAGCCCGGCCCTGCACCTCCTGCAGCTGTGACTCCAGGCGGCGCCTCCGCTGCTCACCCTCCTGACGTGCAGTCTGCAGGCTGCTCAGTTCCACCCGCAGCTCGGACACCTCGGCCTCCAGGGCCAGCCGCGTCTTCTCCCATGCACCTTTGCCCTGGTGTGGGAAGGAGATGAGCAAAGATCTGTGAGGCCTTTCCTGGACCAGGCCAGGCACACTCCCCTCTCAGGGCCTTCGCACTGGCTGTTCCCTCTGCCTGGAACACACTTCTCCCAATGCACAAAGAGTTCACCCCTCCCTCCCTCATTTTTTTTTTTTTTTTTTTTTTTTTTGAGACAGTGCTTCACTCTTGCTGCCCAAGCTGGAGTACAATGGTGTGATCTTTGTTCACTGCAACCTCTGCCTCCCGGGTTCAAGCAATTCTCCTGCCTCAGCCTCCCAAGTAGCTGGGATCACAGGTGCCCACCACCACACCCAGCTAATTTTTTGTGTTTTTAGTAGAGATGGGGTTTCGCCATGTTGGCCAGGCTGGTCTCGAACTCCTGACCTCAGGTGATCCACTCGCCTCAGCCTCCCAAACTGCTGGGATTACAGCCGTGAGCCACGACGCCTGTCCCATTTTTTTGTTTGTTTGTTTGTTTTTTAAGATGGAATCTTGATCTGTCACCCAGGTTGGAGTGCAATGGCGCAATCTCAGCTCACTGTAACCTCCGCTTCTTGGGTTCAAGTGATTCTCCTGCCTCAGCCTCTCGAGTAGCTGGGACTACAGGAGTGTGCACCACCAAGTCCAGCTAATTTTTGTATTTTTAGTAGAGATGGGGTTTTACCATGTTGCCCAGGCTGGTCTTGAACTCCTAGCCTCAAGTGATCTGCCTGCCTCAGCCTCCCAAAGTTACAGGCATGAGCCACCGTGCCCGGCCACTCCCTCAGTTTTTTACCCCGATATCACCTTCTCACAGAGTACCTCCGCAGCCTCTCTACTTAAAAACTCACCCGCCTTAGAATTCTGATCCCCTTTTTCTGTTCATTACGGCCCCATAGCACTTATCACCCCGATATAAACTGAAGGTGTTTATATCGTTTACTCTCTGCCTCTCTCACTAAAAGGAAAGCTCCACAAGGGAAGGCAGTGCTAGTTGTTGGGTTCATGGCTGGTTTCCCAGCAATGCTCCTGGAATATAGTCCACACCCTATTCATGCTTGCTGAATGATAGCTGTACATGAATACGTGAGGAAAGGAGCCCAGAGAGATGAGATGGCCTAGAACCAGCCAGCGGTACCGCCTCCAAACCCGCGTCCTGCCCTACCCTCCCCGTGGCCCCTCCGCCCTGTCCCCCTGCCCCAACCCACCCTCCGGGCCTGCTCCAGCTGCTCCGCCAGCTCCCCCAGGGCCTGGCCGTGGCGCTGCCTCAGCTCCTGCACTGCCGCCTCGTGGATGCGAGTCTCCTCCTCCAGAGTCTTCTTCAGCTCCGTCACCTCCTGCTCCCTCTTGGACCTTTATTAGGGGAAGGGAGAGGGGAAGAGAATTTCAGAGCAGAGGAAGGCAGGGGCTTTGGGGGAGCTGGTTGTTTCTCCTTTCCATGTTTCCTAAAATCATAAGAGCCTCATGTTATGCTCCCCAGGAGATCTGGGTGGTGACACTGTGGAAGGAGTGTGGCTTTAAGGGTGAACTCCTATTCACCTTTCAAAACCCTTATCCAAAACGCCCTTCCTCAGGAAAGTCTTCCTGGATCTCCCATAGACTTGGTTTAGGAGTCTTCAGTTAGTACCCACAATGCCCTGTGTCACTCCACTAAAGCACCCCTTGTTCTGGGTTGAGATTGTCTTTGTCTGAATCTGCCTCCCCTGAGACTGGAAATTCCCAAGGGTAACACCTGGGTCTGACCCATCTCTGTCCCCAGCTTGACTAGGCTGGGCCTAGAGCTGGTGGTTCAAGAACAACTGAACCGTAAGCCTCTGTAAGGACAGAGACTTTGCACCTAAGTCCTTCCCCCAGCCCTGCACGTGCACAGGCTGTGACAGCGGCTGCCACCGGGCCTCACCGGAGCTCCTGCTGTGCGTTGGTGGAGTCCAGCGTGTCCTCCAGCTCACTCCGCAGTGCCTCCAGCTCCTCGCCCAGGTCCCGGCGCTGCTTCTCCGCCTTGGTCCTGGCCACGCGCTCGGCCTCCAGGTCCTCCTGGGCCTCGGCCAGGGCTGCTTGAGCCTCCCGCAGGGATTTCAGCAGCTGGGCCCGGGCCCCACCCTCGTCTTCTGCCCTGGAGGTGACAAGAACCATGGAGTTGGTACAGGGGCAGGCAAGGGCGAGGCAATGATTTCTGGGGACAGAGAGGCTGGATGTGGGCTTTGGGGGTGGCCAGTCCCAGGTTCGAATCCTATCTCTGCCACTGGGTACTTGACTCCAGTACTAATTTAATTTTTTTGAGACAGGGTCTTGCTCTGTTACCCAGGCTGGAGTGCAGGGGTGCAGTCATGGCTTACTGCAGCCTCGAATTCCTGGGCTCACGTGATCCTCCTACCACAGCATCCCATGTAGCTGAGACCACAGTTGTGGTCCATCACGCCTGGCTAATTTTTTTTTTTCCCCAAAGAGACGGGGTCTCACAACGTTGCCCAGGGCTGGTCTCGAACTCCTGGCCTCAAGCCAGGAGGTGGTTCCATCCTCCCACCTCGGCCTTACAAAGTGTGAGATTGTAGGACTGAGCCACTTCGCCCAGCCTGACTCATTTCGGACCTCAGTTTTCTTAGCTATAAAGTGGGAATGACAGCAACAGTAATCGTTGGAGACACTTAGTAAGTTCCTGCCTCATGCCAGTGCTTTACTTGTATCACCTCATTTAATGTTCCTGCCAAATGAGGAAACTGAGGCCCAGCACAGAGAAAGCACTTGCCAAGGTTACCCAGTCCGTGAGTGGCTGGGTTGCCCCGGAGTTCCTCCTTGTAACTCTCACAGGGATGTGGCTTCCTGTCCCTTCATGCAGTGTCATTGCAAAGAGAAGCTGGATCCAGGGGCTGCATCAACTGAGACCTGGGGGTTAATGGCTCAGGGAGCCACACAGGCCTGGCTCAGTATCCTCTCCTGGACCCTGCTCTGGCAAGTGACTTAAGAAGGGCAGGGTCCTGGTTTGTGGGAGGACATGACAATGAACACTGTCCTTTATCAGGGTTGCTGGGGGGATGATGACAAAAATAAAGCACAAAAAGGCCACATGTCGTATGAAATATCTAGAATAGGCAAATTCTATTTAGACAGAAAGTGGATCAGAGGCTGCCAGTCTGGGGAGAAGGAGGGATGGGGAGTGACTGCTTTTTTTTTTTTTTTTTTTTTTTTTTTGAGAGAGGATCTCGTTCTGTCACCTAGACCAGAGTGCAGTGGCTCCCTGCAGCCTCGACTTCCCAGGTTCAAATGATCCTCCCACCTCAGTCCTCTAAGTGGCTGGGACTACAGGCACACGCCACCATGCTTGGCTAATTTTTTAAAGTTTTTGTTGGAAACAGGGTCTCATTATATTGCCCAGGCTGGTCTTGAATTCTTGGGCTCAGGCGACCCTCCTGCCTCCTCCTCTCAGATGGATTATGGCGTGAGTCACTGTGCCTGGCCGTGATTGCTTAATACATACAGGGTTTCCTTTTGGGGTGATAAAAATATTCTGGAGGCCAGCACAGTGGCTCATGCCTGTAATCCCAGCACTTTGGGAGGCTGAGACAGGTGGATCACCTGAGGTCAGGAGTTCAAGACCAGCCTGGCCAACATAGTGAAATTCAGTCCTTGCTAAAAATACAAAAATTAGCTGGGTGTGGTGGTGGGCACCTGTAGTCTCAGCTACTTGGGAGGCTGAAGCAGGAGAATTGCTTGAACCCAGGAGGCAGAGGATATAGTGAGCCAAGATCACACCACTGCACTCCAGGCTGGGCGACAGGGCAAGACTCCATCTCAATAAAAGGGAAACTGTTCTAGAACTAGATAGAGGTGATGGTTACACAGCATTGTGAATGGGCAAAATCTACTGAATTGTACATTTAAAAAACGGTTACTTTTATGTGAATTTCACCTCAGTAAAAAAAAAAAAAAAAAAATTAGCAAGAGTAATAAAAGTAGTAACAGAAACATCTGGCATTTATTGAGGGCTCAGGGTATGCCAAGCGTCTGAGGAGTACTTTCTTCTTTAACCCTCACACTAACCCTAGGAGTAGCGTCTATAATTACCCCATTTTATAGATGAAAAAACTGAGGCTAGAGAGGTGATGTGACTTGGGTGAGGTCACATGACTAGAAAGGGGAGAAGCCAGGATTCCAACCCAGAAGTCAGACTCAAAGATGTGTGTTCACAGCCAGGTGCAGTGCCTCACGCCTATAATCCCAGGACTTTGGGAGGCCGAGATAAGTGGATCACCTGGGGTCGGGAGTTTGAGACCAGCCTAGGCAACGTGGTGAAACCCCGTCACCACTAAAAATACAAAACTTGCTGGGCATGTTGGCGGGGCCTGTAATCCCAGTTACTTGGGAGGCTGAGGCATGAGAATCACTTGAACCTGGGTGGCGGAGGTGGTAGTGACCAAGATAACACCACTGCACTCCAGTCTGGGCAGCAGAACAAGACTCCATCTTAAAAAAAAAATTTTTTTTTTTTTTTTTTTTGAGACGGAGTCTCGCTCTGTCGCCCGAGCTGGAGTGCAGTGGCCGGATCTCAGCTCACTGCAAGCTCCGCCTCCCGGGTTTACCGCCATTCTCCTGCCTCAGCCTCCGAGTAGCTGGGACTACAGGCGCCCGCCACCTCGCCCGGCTAGTTTTTTGTATTTTTTAGTAGCGACAGGGTTTCACAGTGTTAGCCAGGATGGTCTCGATCTCCTGACCTCGTGATCTGCCCGTCTCGGCCTCCCAAAGTGCTGGGATTACAGGCTTGAGCCACCGCGCCCGGCCAAAAATTTTATATATATATATATGTTCTTAACCACCCCCCCACACACACACCATGTTCCACCAACTCTAAGATGCACAGTTTTTCACATTTTAACATCTCTGAAATTGAGTTGTACTTGTAATCAAGGAGGTCTTAGATTGCATGAAGCACAGTGCATAAAAAGCATCTGAAATACTAAGCACCACATCTGACATACAGTAGGAGCTCAATTATTGTGAATGAGTGTAAATATAATTATTATGATTCCTAACATAGGCCACCTGTCAAATCTCAGCTGATTCTGGGCTGTTTGGTGTGGGGAGGCCAAGAAGGGGAAGAGGAAGAAATAGCTTTTTTTTTTTTTTTTGAGACGTAGTTTTGCTCTGTTGCCAGGCTAGAGCGCAGTGGTGTGATCTCGGCTCACTGCAACCTCTGCCTCCTGGGTTCAAGTGATTCTCGTGCTTAAGCTTCCTGAGTAGCTGGGATTACAGGTGCCTGCCACCACACCCAGCTAATTTTTGTATTTTTAGTAGTGACGGGGTTTCGCCATGTTAGCCAGGCTGGTCTCAAACTCCCGACCTCAAGTGATCCACCTGCCTTGGCCTTCCAAAGTGCTGGGATTACAGGTATGAACCACCGTACCTGGCCTAGAAATAGCATTTTCTTGTTCCGTTTGTGCACTGTTATGCAAGTTACCAGACACATAGAGTCTTGTTCCACTTTTCGCTTAACCTAGTGGGCCCGGAACTCTTGCTATCTTCATTTGACAGAAGGGGACACTGAGGTGTGGAGGGGATGTGGCTTGTCTGTGGCTGGTGAGTGGCTCCACCAGGGTTTGTACCCAGGAGCTTCTGACTTGGGCACCCCATGCTTGCCCCACCAAGCCCGCCCCCCACCCTGCACCTGGCCAGGGCAGCCTGCAGCTCCTCCTCCTTGCGGCCCAGCTGGGCCCGCAGCTCCTCTGCCCGCTGTTGCTGCTCCACCATCTGCTCCTGCAGCTCTGAGCTCTCCCCGTCCAGCCTCCGCTTCAGCTTCTCCAGCTCCTGGCGACCCTTCTCCTCCTTCCGTAGGCGGTCTGGAGGCAGGGTTGGGGGCCACGCATGAGGACTCCAGGCCTGCACACTCAGCCGCTCCCACAGAGACCACAGGCCCCCAGCCACATATAAGGCTACGCTCAGCACCTCCCTTAACACCTTCTCCTCCTCCCACCTTCCCCATCTATCCTGGGGACTCTCCCCACAATGTTGTCCTAGACCCTCGGCCAGACACCTACGCACTGTCCTCTCCTCCTCATCCCCACTGACAGCCCATGCCTCCTCCCTCTGACTCTCTCTGCCCTGTGTCCACAGCCCTGCCTCCTCCTTGTGCCCCTTCCTTTCTGTTTCTGATTCTAAGTCAACAGGAAGGGACAGGGAGACAAAAACGTGTCTGAAAGAGACAGACAGTGGAGCAGTCAGATGAGAAGAAAGTAGGATAACCCAAGACACCACGGAGAGAAAGGGAGTTGGATTTAGAGATGCATGAAGAACTCAAGAGCTGGGAGGACACTCAATCCGCCCTGAGCCTTCCTTCCTATCCCATTTAGCAGACACAGCCACTGAGGCCCTGTAGCACATGGAGCTTGCCTGAAGTCCCCCATCAGAGCACACACAGACCCCTACAGCTCCCCACTGGCTGGGCGGGAGCTCACCCTCCATGTCTGCGATTGTGGCCTCATACTTGAGCCGTAGCTTATTGAGGCTCTTGACCTTCTCCTCCTCCTCAGCTGCCTGGGATGAGAACTCCGACAGGCGATCTTCTAGCAGCTTCCGCTCCTGAGGGGTGGGGTGGGGTGGGGGGCAGTCAGGAGCCAGGCCAGGAGCAGCCCCTACCTGATCTGAAGCTTCTGGTGTTGTTCTCATCTATGGTTCTGCTCCTGTTCACCCTTCTCTGACCTTCCTCCCCCTACACCTCCCTCTTCTTCCCATTCCCTGGGGTCTGTAGACCCATCCCACCCCCACCAGTGCACACCTGAGAAGCGCAGTGTGGTAACCGCCATGGTTTGAAGTTCACCATTCATTAACGCACCAACGCACCCGCTCCCCACTTTCCCAGCTGCCCTCAGGCCCCCAACCTTGCTCAGCTTGGAGTTCTGGTCTTCCAGGAGCAGCAGGTCCTCCTCAAATTTCTTCATTTTTGCCTCTGTCGTCACCTTCTCCAGCTGCAGCTTCTGCCGTGCCCCCTCCTCAGCCTCAAGGTGAGCCTCTAGCTCCTGGGGAGGGGAGGCAGGAGGAGTGAGGATACACGGGCCAACAGATGGAGCGTGATGGGAAGGATGCGGACGGGGATAGTCTGCGGATCCCCGGGGTGGCTCAGAGAGGTGCATACCCCGGGTGAGGCTGGGAAGGATAAAACCTGTATTGGCTTTCCCATTTCATTCATTAGCTCAACAAGCATTTATTGAGTGCCTAGTGTATGCCAGGCACAGTTCTAGACACTGAGGATGGGAAAAGTTCCTGGCCTTCTGCAGTGAGAGATGACCACACCACTGCACTGAAGTCTGGGTAACAGAGTGAGATCTCGCCTCTGAAAAAAATATGAACACCTATCCTTGTGGAAATCACTTTCTTGTGTGGGGGTTAGGGATACAGATTATAAACAACAAACATAGTAAATAGGTCGGGCGTGGTGGCTCACGCCTGTAATCCCAGCACTTTGGGATGCCAAGGCGGGCGGATCACGAGGTCAGGAGATCAAGACCATCCTGGCTAACACGGTGAAACCCTGTCTCTACTCCGTCTCAAAAAAAAAAAAAAAAAAATTAAACAGAATAAAATAAAATAAATTCAAAAGATAAAGTTGAGTCTTGATTTCCAATGTGCCTGATGACTGTCATATTGGCAGTACCCATTTCTATAATTTATTTACTATGTTTATTTTATTTTTTAAATTATGTATTACTTATTACTATTTTTTGAGATGGAGTCTCGCTCTGTCACCCAGGCTGGAGCGCAGTGGTGCAATCTTGGCTCACTGCAATCTCCACCTCCTGGGGTTCAAGCGACTCTCTTGCCTCAAGTTCCCGAGTAGCTGGGATTACAGGCATCTGCTACCACACCTGGCTAATTTTTCGTATTTTAGTAGAGATGACGTTTCACCACGTTGGCCAGACTGGTCTTGAACTCCTGACTTCAGGTGATCCACCCACCTCAGCCGCCCAAAGTGCTGGAATTACAGGAGTGAGCCACCGCGCCCAGCCTATTTTATTGTTTGAGACAAGGTCTCACTCTGTCACCCAGGCTGGAGTGCAGTGGTACCATCACAGCTCACTGCAACCTTGACCTCCTGGGCTCAGGTGCTCCTCCCACCTCAGGCCTCCTGGGTAGCCGTGATGACACTACAGGTGTGTGACACCATGCCTGGCTAATTTTTGTGTTTTTGTTTTTGTAGAGAAAGGGTTTCACCACATTGCCTAGGCTGGTCTTGAGTCCCCGGGCTTAAGATATCCTCCCAAAGTGCTGGGATTACAGATTGAGCCACTGCACCCAGCCAAGACTCAATTTTATGTGCGGCCTTGACATCTGATAAAAGTAGGAGGGGCCTCAAATGGCCTAAACAAAAGTCCTCCTACTCCCTCTGCTCCCCCAGATAAGGTCCCCCAGCCTTACCTGGAGACCCTCCTTATCCTGGGGACCAGGCACAGTGCCTGCTTATCCCTGAGAAGCACATTCCAGCTCCCTGCCAGCCCATGGAATTACTGAAACAAACCAATCACATTTTCTTACAGTACCCAGGAGTCACCTCCACCTGTTGTTGCAATGAAGCCTGTTTCCCACAGCCCCTGCTTGTTCACTCTGCTCTTGAGGGGCAACACCCCTGTGGCTGTCTGTGGTGTGGTGTTGGCCCGTCAGGCTGTGAATATTCAATATTCAAGAAACTGCTGTCAATCAATCTCACCTGTCTAGTGTCCAGTGCTGTGTGCTCAGCCATCCCCATAAACCTAGGGAAGGGTCCCACCCTCGGTCCCACCCTCGGTCAAGAGAAGTTGATTAAAACACTACTGGGCCGGGTTCGGTGGCTCACGCCTGTAATCCTAGCACTTTGGAAGGCTGAGGCGGGCAGATCACCTGAGGTCAGGAGTTCGAGACCAGCCTAGCCAACATACTGAAACACTGTCTCTACTAAAAACAAAAAAATTAGCTGGGTGTGGTGGCACATGCCTGTAATCCCAGATACTGCTGTAGAGGTTGAGACAGGAGAATTGCTTGAGCCTGGGAGACAGAGGTTGCAGTGAGCTGAGATGGCGCCACTGCACTCCAGCCTGGGTGACAGAGCGAGACTGTCTCGAAAAAACAAAAAACAAAAAAACACTACTGAGCCCTTGAAATGTGGCTGATGTGGACTGATGAACTGAATTTTCTGTCTTATTTAATTTTACTTATTTTAAATTTAAAACGAGACACCCAATCACTGAAAAGCTTTTTAAGCATGTTTGGAACAACTTGGTCATGTGAATCTAGTTTTTATAAACTGCAGAAATTATGAAATTGAAATACAGGTCAAGTATTTCCAATGAGAATTTAGTATCTGAATTGAGATGTGCTGTAGTGTAAAATACACACTAGATTTTGAAGAGGAACCATGAGGGCAGCCTGCCGGTGAATGAAGCCAGGAGATAGAGAGAGGGGGAGTACTGAGGACATTGCCCGAATGCCTGGATCCAGCCATGCCTGAAGCTGAGGACAGCATTTGGGCGCCTGGATCCAGCCATGCCTGAAGCTGAATATATCACTTGGACGTCTGGATCCACCCATACATGAAGCTCACACATTCTAGGGTCTCCCGTGATCTGAATAAAAAAATGTATACTTTTTGCAAATTCACTTAGAACTGAGTTTTCTACAAATTCGTGGCCCAAAGACACATGGTTTGCAGAAGCAAAGGTGGATGGTGTAGACAGAGGGGTCTGGAGGGTGGCCTGGTGGGCATGCAGGGGGCCAGACCTGTATGTGCTGCTGAAGCCTCTTCTTCTCGGTTTGCAGCTGACGACTGCACTCCTCCTCCTCGCCCACGCGAGCCTCCAGCTCTGACACCACCAGCTCCAGCTCCTGCTTGCGGGCTGCCAGCCTCCCCCGCGTCTCCTCGGCCTCTGCACACAGTTCTGCCTCTGCTCGCAATTGCTCTGCCAGGCGGGTGCGCTCCTCTTCCAGCTGGGGAGTGTGTGGGAAGTTAGTGGTCAGAAAGCAGTGCTCCCAGGGCAACCTGCACCAGGTGCCTGCTGCTGCCTTGTAACTTGCTTTGGCCTTTAAGGCCTTCAGGGCAGTACTGAGGGGTGAGAGGACACAGTGTCCCCACCTCCTCCCCCTCAGGTCCCCGTCTCAGGATGAGCCCATATCCACCTAATCACTAAGTCAGAATCCTGGGGATGTCCTTCTCCCTCACCTCTCACAGTCATCAGCCTGCACCCCTGCTCTCTCTGGCCCCTCCTCTCTGTCCCTACAGCCCCAACAGGCTCAGGTTTGCCTTCTCTCACCTGTCTCTCTCCAGACTCCTCCCCAGCCTCCCACCCCAGCCTCCCAGCCTCCAGCCTTTCCCCTTCCAGTCCATCCTTCAAATAACCCCCTAAGGGTCTTTCTACCATCTCACATTTCATTTAATACTTCCATACTTAGAAATGTAACCACACAAAATAATGCAGAAAAGGCAAACAGAAAAATGCTCAAGAAGGGGTTTGTTCTAGTATTATTATTATTATTATTGAGACAGAGTCTCACTCTGTCACCCAGGCTAGATTGCAGCAACACCATCTCGGCTTACTGCAACAGCCACCTCCTAAGTAGCTGGGATTACAGGTGTGCGCCATCACACCCGGCTAATTTTTGCATTTTTAGTAGAGACGGGGTTTCACCA
Source organism: Trachypithecus francoisi (assembly GCF_009764315.1). NCBI lineage: Eukaryota > Metazoa > Chordata > Mammalia > Primates > Cercopithecidae > Trachypithecus > Trachypithecus francoisi. The sequence goes on along the minus strand of NW_022681457.1, from coordinate 5,607,862 downwards.
TGTTGACCAGAGTGGTCTTGAACTCCTGATCTCAGGTGATCTGCCCACGTCAGCCTCCCAAATGTTCTAGCATTATTTTAAGATAGCCAAATACTGGAAACAGTTATAAGTCCACCGCCTGCATACCATAGCCCGGACACACAGCTGAGGTCCCTGCGCCCAGATCCTACAGCCCAGCTCCATTCTGGCTCTGCAGGACTCTCCCACCCCACCCCTACCCAGCCCATACCCTGGCTACACCCCCAGGGCCCTGCTCCCTGCACGTCACGATTCAACCAAACTAAACAGCCCCAATCCCCGCCAGGCCTCAGTACACCTTAGCTTCGCTCCCATCCTCCTGACAGCCCTGCCTGGGCACAGGCTGGCTCAGAAGCCCCGCCCCTCACACCTGGCTCCACCCACGTGACACAGCCCCGCCCCCAAGACACGCCCCCACGCCCCCTCACCTGTGCCACTCGGCCCTGGAGCTCCCCAACTTCGCGGGCGCTCTGCTGCTGTAGCTCCTGAACTTTCTGCAACTCCTGGGCCCGTGCCTGCAGCACCTCATCCTGCCGCGTCACCTGCAGCAGTGGCTTCACCTAGGTGGAGGTGAAAGGGGATGGAATGGCTGACTTCCAAGGTGAGAGGCCACCTGACCCAGGAGCCAAGGCCTCACACTCTTGGTCGGGTCTGAGTTTCTGGGTTCAAATCCCATCTCCTCCACCTATTAGCTGTGTGTCTCCGCCTTGGCAACAGTCCTTGGTCACAGGCCTAGAACACTGACAGGTACAGGCAAGCACCACTAAATACACTATTGGTCTATCTAATCTATCTGGCTGGCGAAAGGATCCCTCCACATCCAAGAGGCACTGTGGACTGTGGCCGCCGCTATTCTGTGGAACAATCTTTCTTTCCTCCCTTCTTTCCTTCCTTTCTAATTTTTTGTTTGTTTGTTTGTTTTTTGTTTTTGATGGAGTCTCACTCTCTCGCCAGGCTGGAGTGCAGTGGTGCGATCTCAGCTCACTGCAACCTCCACCTCCCTGGTTCAAGCAATTCTTCTGCCTCAGCCTTCTGAGTAGCTGGGATTACAGGCGTGTGCCACCACGTCTGGCTAATTTTTGTGTTTTCAGTAGAGAGAGTTTCGACATGTTGGCCAGGCTGGTCTCGAACTCCCGGCCTCAGGTAATCCACCCGCCTCAGCCTCCCAAAGTGTTGGGATATAGGCATGAGCCACCGTGTCTGGCCAAGGGCCAGTGCTTCTTAAGCCTGTTAGTCCAAGATCCTTCGTGAGAGATGAGCTTTACATGGCATGATTCAGGCTGCCGTGACAGAGGTACACACAGTACTGAAACAAAAATTTCACAAAAGCTCGTTCCCCTTGCTAAGTGAGATCCACTCTGATAAATTCTGTTCTATCATATTCTACTCCGTTCTACACAAGTCTACTTGATTCTTTTCCTCTCCACCCAATTCTGTATCCATTCTATTCTCTTCTTTTCTGCCCCAACTCCTAGCCTCTTTCACAGGCATCATTCACATTTCTGAATTGATGCCAATCAAATCCTACTTGACCCCAACCCCCAACAGCTAAGGTAGGCAAACTTTTTCTTCAAGGGCCAGCCAGGAAATATTTGAGACTTTACAGGCCATCCTTGCTCTGTTTGTTTTTTATTTATTTATTTATTTATTTATTTATTTTTGAGACAGAGCCTTGCTCTGTCCACCCAGGCTGGAGTGCAGTGGTACAATGTTGGCTCAGTGCAACCTTCACCTTCCAGGTTCCAGTGATTCACCTGCCTCAGCCTCCCGAGTAGCTGGGATTATAGGCACCCACCACCACATCCAGCTAATTTTTGTATTTTTAGTAGTGACGGGGTTTCAGCATATTGGCCAGGCTGGGCTTGAACCCCTGACCTCAAGTGATCCACCCACCTCAGCCTCCCAAACTGCTGGAATTACAGGCATACACCTCCATGCCCTGCCAGTTTTTTTTTTCATTTTTTTTTTTTTGTTTTTTTGAGGTGGAATCTCACTCTGTCGCCCAGGCTGGAGTGCAGTGGCGCGATCTCGGCTCACTGCAAGCTCCGCCTCCCGGGTTCACGCCATTCTCCTGCCTCAGCCTCCCCAGTAGCTGGTACTACAGGCGCCCAGCACCTCGCCCGGCTAATTTTTTTTTTTTGTATTTTTAGTAGAGAAGGGGTTTCACCGTGTTAGTCAGGATGGTCTCAATCTCCTGACCTCGTGATCCGCCCATCTCGGCCTCCCAAAGTGCTGGGATTACAGGCGTGAGCCACCGCGCCCGACCCCAGTTTTTAATTTTTATTTCTTTTTCTGAGACAGGGTCTCACTCTTGTCACCCAAGCTGGAGTGCAGTGATATGATCATGGCTTACTGTAGCCTCATACTCCTGGGCTTAAGCAATCCTTCCTCCCAAGTAGCTAGGACTACAGATGTGCACCAGTACACCCAGTTATTCATTTATTTATTTTTTGTAGAGATGAGGATCTCACTTTGTTGCCCAGGCTGGTCTCGAACTCTTGGGCTCAAGTGATGCTCCTACCTTGGCCTCCTGAAGTGCTGGGATTACAGGTGTGAGCCACTACCCTCAGCTTCTGGCTGTTTACCTACTCCACTCAGCTGTTGTAGCTCAGATGCAGCTGCAGACACTACGTTAACGGAAGGGCTTTTGCAAAAGCAGCCATCAGGCCCAAACCTCCCTCCATTCTCCTCTCTCCTCTCCAGCTTCCCCCTGAGGAAACACCCAGTCCCCGAGCTCCACAGCACATGGTGACCTGGCTTTGCCCTCTCCGCTTTGGGTACGGTTGTGATGCACAGCCTGGCTCATCTGATCCCTACTAACTGGCTCTGGGATGGTCACATGACTCCAGCTGGGCCAATGAGCATGAAACCTGGGAATCTGGCTGGAGCTCTGTGATAAGACAGACCAGGCTGGCCAAGGTGGTTGGGGGTAAGTCTCCATCTGCTGGTGGCCCCTAGTGTGGAAAGCCTCTGTTGGTGATCATCACGGAGGAAAGCCAAGTGGGAGACGTCTGGATACTGACGTCACTGTTTGGACCCTCGTGCAGTAAAGGGCTAACTCAGCAGGCCTGGGTTGTCCAAACCCCGCACATTCCTAAGAAAGTTCTGGCCCCTGATGGGCTCCTGGGAGGTAACCTCTAAGTCCTTGGAATGTCCCGTCTGATAAGAGTGCCTTGGTTTACCTGGAGCCTTGGGACACCCTGGAAAGTCTATGCTAACAGTGGGATCCGTGGTGGGGACCTTGGGCCACATGGCATCAGTTTGACTCTGGAGGGGCTGGAGACTGAGTAACTGAGGTCACCATGTGACCTTGTCCATGCCTGTGTGACCAGCCCCAGGAAAAACGCTGAACATCAAGGCTCAGGTGAGCTTCCCTGGTTGGCAATACCTCATGCATGTTATCATACTTCATTGCTGGGAAAAGCTAAGTGTTGCCCACACAACTCCACTGGGAGAGAACAGCTGTAGGCTCATGCTTGGTCTCTCCGAGCCACTTATACACTGTTTTATTATTATTATTATTATTATTATTATTATTTAACCTTTGCTCTTTTCTTTTCTTTTTTTTTTTTTTCCTTTTCTTTTCTTTTTTCTTTTCTTTTTTTTTTTTTTTTTGAGACAGAGTCTTGCTCTGTTGCCCAGGCTGCAAGTAGTGTCACGATCTTGGTTCACTGCAACCTCCGCCTCCTAGGTTTGACTGATTCTCCTACCTCAGCCTCCCAAGTAGCTGGGACTACAGGCATGCGCCACCATGCCCGGCTAATTTTTGTATCTTTAGTAGAGACGGGATTTCACCATATTGGCCAGGCTGGTCTCGAACTCCTGACCTCAAGTGATCCGCCCGCCTTGGCCTCTCAAACTGCTGGGATTCCAGGTGTGAGCCACCGCACCCGGCACCTTTGCTGTTTTCAATCTATTCTTTGTATTGTGATAAACCGTAGCTATGAGTACAATAGCTTTTCTAAGTTCTGTGAGTCCTTCCAGAAAATCCTTGAACCCTTAGATCCTTGCAGAGCCCTGGATCCAGGTGCAGCCCACAGTGTCTTGAACCTTTGATCCATGTTGTTCTAAGTCAGATTTTTCTTGTCGCTGGCTAACTAAAGAATCCCAGCTAGCAAAGGCTGGGCCGACTGGCTCCGTTTTACTGATGGAGAAAACTGAGGCACACATGGAGGAAGTCACTTGTCAAGCAGAGCAAGCCTCAAGGTCCTATCCTCTCCCTGCTCAGACCACCTCCCCAGGCTGCCCTCACCTTGGTAAACAGCCGCCACCACTGCCAGTGTCTCAGCTTGAGGTAGGCTGCACAGTTCCGCTGCATCACCCTCAGGGCACTCTGCTGCTGCTGGCGCTTCTGGAAGGCCCTGGGTGGGGAAACAGGGGAGGGGCAGAGTGGGGGCTCAGCTCCTCCAGATGCCGTCCCCTTAGCAAGAGAGGCAAGCTCTTTTCTTTGTTTCTTTTTTTTTTTTTTTTGAGACAGAGTCTTGCTCTGTTGCCCAGGCTGGAGTGCAAGGGCATGATCTCAGCTCACTGCAACCTCCACCTCCCAGGTTCAAGCGATTCTCCTGCCTCAGCCTCCCAAGTAGCTGGGATTACAGGTGCGCACCACAACACTGGGCTAATTTTTGTATTTTTAGCAGAGATGGGGTTTCGCTATGTTGGCTAGGCTGCTCTCGAACTCCCGACCTCAAGTGATCTACCCACCTCAGCCTCCCAAAGTGCTGGGATTATAGGCGTGAGTCACCACGCCTGACCAAGCCAAGCTCCTTTCACTTAGCCATCATAAAATGCCTACTGTGTGCAGGCATTCTTATTACTTTTAGATCTGTGTTCTGGCCGTTCGCCCCCCTGCCCCTGACTCTCTCTGCCCTGTCGCACGGCCCCAGCCCCTCTGCCTAGCCTCCTTCTCCAGCCTCTCCTATCCGCCCATCCCGGCACACCTCCAGAGGGTCTTTCTACACTCAGGGATGACCCACTCCTCCCCTGCTCACAGCCGTCCATAGCTCCCTAGCTCCTCTGGACGAGGCCCCACTCAGCCTGGTGTTTGGGCCATCCTTTCCTGCCACTCTATTCTTTGAGGCCTTTTTTTTTTTTTTTTTTTCCAATACAGTCTCACTCTGTCACCCAGGCTGGAGTGCAGTGGCATGATCTTGGCTCACTGCAATCTCTGCCTCCTGAGTTCTCCTGCCTCATTCTCCTGCCTCAGCCTCCCGAGTATCTAGGATTACGGCTAATTGTTGTATTTTTAGTAGAGATGGGTTTCACCATGTTGGCCAGGCTGGTCTCGAATTCCTGACCTCAAGTGATCCACCCGCTTCGGCCTCCCAAAGTGCTGGGATTACAGGTGTGAGCCGCCGCACCCAGCCTCTCTGAGCCACTTCTAAGGAGGAAGGAGAGTCTCCCGCAAACGCCCTGTATTCCTGAAGCATGCCAGGGTCTTGCATTGTTGGACCTTTGCACAAGCTTGCTCCTGCTCTGAGCGCCTTTCCCGTTTTCCTTCATCCACCTGGTTGTCCGGAGTGACCTGGGGGAGTCACGGCCTGCAGCAGGGCCCCCTTGCTGCACCTCTATGGCCCCCATCAAAGCAGGTCTCACCCAGGACTGGGACTCTGTGCCCATGCAAGTCTCACCTCCAGACTGGAGCCCCTCGAGGGAATGGGCAGGGAGAGCGGACAGCTTGACCCGGGTTGCCCCGGGCTTTCTCTGTTTTAGCAATGGAAGTCCTGCACCCTGGAAAACCCCGTCCCAGGCCCACTAGGACGGCTGGTCACCCTATGGCTAAGTCCGGCCTCTGTGTTGCCAGTCTTACTCTGTACAGGGCCTGCCCACAGGGCCCCTCAGGGACTGCAGAACCAAGAAGCCTGGGCACCCAGCAGCTCCATCTATCTGCTCCCCAGCCCTGCACCCGTCCTGGAGGCCCTGACACCTGGAGCCATCTGGGCAACCCCTCCCTGACTCAGCCTCGGCCAACAGGACCCCAGGAGACAGCGTGGCCGCCCACCTGCGAGCCAGGTATCCCCGGGCAGCTGCCTGGAAGGAGACGATGATGTCAGTGACCTTCAGGTCTCGCTCCTCTTCCAGCTGGGCCAGGACCCCGGCCCGGAAGAAGATCTGCTCTGTCCCACACGGTAGAGGTTGGGGTCCAATTCCAGTGCCTGGATCTGTGAGGGGGGGAGAGGGGTGATGATGGAGAGGGGGGTGATGGGGGAGTGGGGGTGGTGATGAGGGGGAGTAATGGGGGAGGGAGTAGTGAGGAGGGGGAGTGATAGGGAAGGGGTGGTGATTGGGGAGGGGGGTGATAGGGGAGGGAGGTGATGGGGGAGAAGTGATGGGGAGGGGGGTGATGAGGAGGGTGATAGGGTAGGGGGTGATGTGGAGAAGGGTGATGGGAGGGAAGTTATAGGAAGGAGGGTGATGGGGAGGGGGATGATGGAGGAGGGGGGTGGTGAGAAGGGGCAGTGATAGGGAAGGGGTGGTGATTGGGGAGAGGGTGTGATGGGGTAGGGGGTGATATGGAGGAGGGTGATAGGGGAGGAGAGTTATAGGGAGGGGTCGATGGGGGATAGGCGTGATGGGACAGGGTGATGGGGTGACAGGTAGGGGGTTGATGGGGGATGATGAGGAAGCAGGGGTGGGGGCGTTGATAGGGAGAGGTAATGAGGAAGGGCAATGAAGGGGAGATCCCAGCCCCACTCCCCCACCACCTGGCCCCCTGCACACACATGCATACACACACATAGACACAAACACATGCACACACATACAGACACACACACAAACACGCACGCACACACACACGCCGGGCTCTGTCCCACTCACCATCTTTTCACAGGCCTGCTTCCCATCCATGAAGCCCTTGGGGATGGCATTGGGCGTCAGGATCTCATACCTGCAATGAGCAGGGAGGGGTGGGGAGGAGAGAGTCACAGCAAAGGCTCACCTAGTGCCTGCTGCGGGCCAGGCACTGGGCTCAGAGTGATGCACAACAGGAACAACGGTGACAATAACAAGGATAGTCACAAAACTCACATCTGAGCATTCACGCCACCGCCAAGGACAGCAACATCAACAATGATAGAAATGATTGACTGCTTCAGTTTTTTGTTTTGTTTGTTTTTTGAGATGGAGTCTCGCTCTGCCATCCAGGCTGGAGTGCAGTGGCGAGATCTTGCCTCACTGTAACCTCTGTCTCCTGGGTTCAAGCGATTCTCCTGCCTCAGCCTACTGGGTAGCTGGGATTCAGGCATGTGCCACCACACCCGGCTAATTTTTGTATTTTTAGTAGAGACGAGGTTTCACCATGACGGCCAGGCTGGTCTCGAACTCCTGACCTGAAGTGATCCACCTGCCTCGGCCTCCCAAAATGCTGGGGTTACAGGCATGAGCCACGGTGCCTGGCCAGTATTGGCCAGTATTTTGGATGTATTGGCTTTAGTAAAATATCTTGTTAAAATTAATTTCATTTTTTTCGCTTTTAAAAGTGTAACTATTAGAAAATTTTCAGTTGTGTACAAGGCTTCTATTAGAAAATTTTCAGTTGTGGGCCGGGCGCGGTGGCTCAAGCCTGTAATCCCAGCACTTTGGGAGGCCGAGACGGGTGGATCACGAGGTCAGGAGATAGAGACCATCCTGGCTAACACTGTGAAACCCCATCTCTACTAAAAAATACAAAAAACTAGCCGGGCGAGGTGGTGGGCGCCTGTAGTCCCAGCTACTCGGGAGGCTGAGGCAGGAGAATGGCGTAAACCCCGGAGGTGGAGCTTGCAGTGAGCTGAGATCCGGCCACTGCACTCCAGCCTGGAGGACAGAGCGAGACTCCGTCTCAAAAAAAAAAAAAAAAAAAGAAAAGAAATTTTCAGTTGTGTACAAGGCTTCCATTCTACTTCTAACGGACAGTGCTGCTCTCCACAGCTTGTGTGAAGCATCATTTTTGTTATATTTGCTGTATTACTTGCTCATTAGGCCTTGGTATTTTCTGTTCTGTCTTATTCTTCTTTTTTTTTTTTTTTTGAGACGTAGTTTCGCTCTTGTTGCCCAGGCTGGAGTGTAGTGGCACGATCTCGGCTCACTGCAACCTCCACCTCCCAGGTTCAAGAGATTCTCCTGCCTCAGCCTCCCGAGTAGCTAGGATTACAGGCATGCTCCACCACGCCCGGCTAATTTTGTATTTTTCATAGAAACGGGGTTTCTCCATGTTGGTCAGGCTGGTCTCGAACTTCCGACCTCAGGTGATCCGCCCACCTTGGCCTCCCAAAGTGCTGGGACTACAGGCGTGAGCCACCACACCCGGCCTTCTATTTCATTTTTAAAGACATGCAAATTTGTAACACCATGCAGTGATTTAACGTTCATAGTTTGGGGACCACGGCCCTAAACAGCAGCAGCAATGTACCCCAGGTCCCCATAGACTCTGTGTGCTTTCTCTCGGGAGTGCATCAAGTGGGCTATTGTTCTCCCATACCACAGACGAGTAAACTGAGGCTCAGCAAAGTGAGTAATCTGCCTCAACTTCCCCGGCTCGGAAGGAGCAAGAGTGGGTGGAGACCTGAACGCAGGTGTGTCGGCTTCCAAATCGGGATCCCACCCAGCCCCTCCGCCGGGCCTGGGCCCGGGCTCTCGCTCACCGCTGCCGGAACTCCTGGAAGAGGATGCGGTTGGGGAAGCCCTGGCGACAGATGCGGATGCCCTCCAGGACGCCGTTGCAGCGAAGCTGGTCCAGCACCAGCCGCGGCTCCAGCTTCCCAGCCTGGGGAGAGGACGGACACGCGGGGGGGAGGGTCAGTGGCGGCCACACGGGGGCGCCAAACGGTCAACCGTGGCAATTTCCTATATTTCCATACGTAATTTACTGAGCACCTACTAGGTGCCTAGGAACTGTTCTAGGCCCTGGGAACACAGCAATGCTCAAGCCAGGGGGAAATGCCTTCCCTGGGGAACTGAGAGTTCAGTGAGAGAAACTGGAAATACCCTAGGTGAAGCAGTCACTAATAAAGAAGAAATACTAAGTGCTAAGGAGAAAAGATCCGCAGGGAGGGAGGTGGGCAGGGCAGAATTTGGACGCAGGAGAGTCGCCAAAAGGCCTCCTGGGAAGCTGATGTCTGTCCAAAGCTGGTAAATCATGGTGTTTTGTTTGTTTGTTTAAGACAGTCTTGCTCTCTTGCCCAGGCTGGAGTGCAATGGCATGATCTCAGCTAACTGCAACCTCTGCCTCCCAGGTTCAAGAGCTTCTCCTGCCTCAGCCTCCTGAATAGCTGGGATTATAGGCGCCCACCACTATGCCCAGCTAATTTTTGTATTTTGAGTACAGAGGGGGTTTTGCCATTGCCCAGGCTGGTCTTGAACTCCTGGGCTCAAGCAGTCCTCCCACCTCAGCCTCCCAAAGTGCTGGGATTACAGGCATGAGCCACCGTGCCAGGCCGCCTTTTCTCTTTTCAACAGTAATACACAAATGGCAAAAATCTAAACAGTACAAAAATTCAAATGGCACATGCTATCATTAAATATGCCACCAAGAAAGGAAAAAGCCTGGCAATTCAACCCTGACAGGCCATTGACAGTAAGCTACATCTCGACTTCAGAGACGCTAGCGGGGAGGAATACATGTCTTAGATTTGATAAAAGATGGGATCTCAGGCCGGGCGTGGTGGCTCACACCTGTAATCCCAGCACTTTGGGAGGCCAAGCCGGGTGGATCGCTTGAGCTCAGGAGTTCGATACCAGCCTGGGCAACATGGCAAACAGCGTAGTTTTCCCATTCCCCTTGACCCTTCTCTGTAGGGCCCATTCTCTGATTTTCTCAACATGAAAATCAGTGGCCAGTGAGGCTGGCCATGGTCTTGTCGCACCTACGCAACAACCCCAGCCCTGATGGCCTTCTTCTATCCCTTGTACCTCGCGTGCTCCATCCTACCATTGGACCTTTGTACAAACTGTTCTCTGTCTGGAATACCACGTATCCTTCAGGGCTCAGTCATCACCTCCCCCAGGGAGCCTTCCCTCACTTCACTGACCAGATCAAGCCCTATGTGACACTTACCGCCCCTACAGATTTAACTGGGCATTCATTTTGGGTGGTTAGATGAATGTCTGTGCTCCCCATCAGACTGTGAGCTCCCTGAGACCAGGAGTTGGCTGTGCTTTTCTCTCCAATGCCTCCCCAGTACCTGTTCCCAGCACGGTAGGTGCTCAATACATTTAAGTTATATGAATGGATGAATTTTCCCAACCGGACCCTGAGCCTAGGAACAGAAGCAATTTGCTCAAAGCCACACAGTCAATTAGAGAGGGTCCTCAAATCAGATGTGGCTCCAGCCAAGTCCAGAGGCCAAACCTTAACCCACGGCCACAGTCATCCCTTCCTCCCCAGGCTGAGTCACTCACCCTCTTCTCGTGGTTGGGGACAATGCAGCGGACAAAACTGGGGTTGGTGTTGCTGAGTGTGGCCATGAGGCGGCTCAGGGACTCCTTGTAGAGCTGTCCCACTGTCCGGAACATACCCCGGCGGGGGCGGCCACCTGGTGGGCCATCGCCCAGGCTGCTCACCTGTTCCAGCCCCACAATGCCCTCCACTGTCAGATGGAGATACAGAGAGACAGAAGGAGGTCAGGGGTCAGTTTTAGGGACCGGGGCCAAAGGTCAAGGGTCTTATCATTTATCACAACTGACACTTTACATATGAAGGACCTCACACAGCCTGTAAGGTAGATATTATCAGCCCCATTGGACAGAGGCTCTGAAGGGTGGGAGAATGTGCTTAAGGTCACACAGCTTAGAAACTGAAGATCCAAGATTAGAACCCAGACAGTAGGAGTCCTTTCAAACCCTGGTCTTTGACCCTTCTTCTCTTCAAGGACATGATCTCTGTTTTCCTTAACAATAAATGATGATAATAACAGCAAATGCTTACCTAGCATAGATGCTCTGGCAGGCATTGCTCAAAGCACTTTACATCAATGGCTTTATAAGCCTGTAAGAATCATTCCCATTTTATAGATTTGGAAACTGAGGCACAGAGAGAGAAAACAGTGATAACATAATCACTGCAGTTGCATTTTAGGAATCTGAAACATACTACAAGATGTAATAAATTATTGCATTATACGCAATATTTGAAATAGGGCAAACGATCTCTATGGTAACTATTTTTCCAGAATGCCTGATTTCATAGAGGTTTTATTTTCTTTGCAGGGTGTGGTGGCTCATGCCTGGAATCCCAGCACTTTGGGAGGCCAAGGCGGGTGAATCACCCGAGGTCAGGAGTTTGAGGCCAGCCTGGCCAACATGGTGAAACCCCATCTCTACTAAAAATACAAAAAATTAGGTAGGTGTGGTGGTGCGTGCCTATAATCCCAGCTACTTGGGAGGCTGAGGCAGGAGAATCACTTGAACCTGGGAGGCAGAGGTTGCCGTGAGCCAAGATCACGCCACTGCACTCCAGCCTGGGCGACAGAGCGAGACTCCGTCTCCACAAAAAGATTCTGTTTTCTCTATTGCCACTTGGTGGCGCTGCTTTGAGTAGTGAAAAATCCGAAAAATATCCACTCCTTCCATTGGTACTGTCTCGAATTCTGTTTTGTTTGTTTGTTTTCCGAGACATGGTCTCGCTGTCACCCAGGCTGGAGTACAGTGGAGTGATCACAGCTCACTGCAGCCTCAACCTCCCAGGCTCAAGTGATCTTCCCACCTCAGCCTCCCAAGTAGTTGGGACTACAGGCGCACACCACTAATTTTTAAATTTATTTTTAGAGACGGGGTCTTCCTGTGTTGCTCAGGCTAATCTCAAACTCTTGGCCTCAAGTGATCCTCTCACCTCAGCCTCCCAAAGCGCTGGGATTATAGGGGTGACTCAATGCACCTGGCCCAAATTCTATGTGTTAAATCATGCCAGCTTCCTCAGGAACCCACAGCTAGGGCAGAATCTGATGTCCTTCCAAACTCATCCCATTCAAGGGCCATCAGCCATCAACTAGATAATCTGTGCTTAGGGCAGGGCCAAGTCATGGCAGGGGCTCAAATATGTTATTTTCTTCCCCAGGTTCAACTGTCTCCCCTACCCCATACTCCCTGTCATTTTCAAAATGATAATTATCATTTATGAAGTCCTCATAGCACAGATAAGAGCTAAAGTTCTGAAATCTGATGTCCTGGGTTCAAATCCCAGCTCTGCCACTTACTGGCTGTGTGACCTCTCAGCAAGTTACTTAACCTCTCTGTGTTTTAGTTTCCTCATTTGTGTACTGGGGTAATAGTACTAACACCTGAGTCTTACCTGAGTGTTAGTACTATTACCCCAGTACACAAATGAGGTGTTGATAATTCTAAAGGGGCTTCACATGGTGAACGGCACATAGTAAGTGCTCAAGAAACGCCAGCTGGCACTATCACACCTATTTGTACTTTTACATGCAGTTTAGTTAGAAGAAGGCGTTCTGCTGCTACAGAGTCTGGAAACTTCCGAGGGAGCCAACAAGGAGGGATAGGAAGAGTGAGAGACCTCCACAGTGAGAGGAGAGGGGACAGATGTTTAAAACCAGGTCCCCAGCCCAACAGGTCCACCCTCCTCCTCCAGCAAGCCTCACCCATTGATGCACAGAGACACCCACCCCCTGGCGGAGAAATAGCAGAGCTGCACCTCTCTGCAGATCCTGGGGGCGACGGTGGGAAGGAGCCAAGGAAAGAGAACTGCTGGAAACCCCCGTGTTCTGGGGAGTGAGGACAGATGTGTGGGTGGGTAGAGGGGAGATGGCAGAGAGATGTCGGGGAGAGATGCATGAAAAGAGGGGAAGGAAAGGAGGTGGCAGGAAGAAAGAGAGGAAAGGGTTATTAGTCAACAGCACAGCACAGAGCAGAGCAAAGCAAGAGGGAAATCCAGAATGTTGGCCATAAACTTTTGAATTCCTATTCATCTTTGTATCCACACACTGTTGGCCAAAAGGACAAATGTCCTCTGTAAGAATTCAGTGCAAAGAATAAAAAATCTCTCCCTCTAAAGGTTGTATCTGTTTTAATAGGTAGCCCTTTTTGCTCTGGCTACCAGGAAGCTCAAGAATGAACTTGATGCTCCCAGGCCACTTGTTGTTTTTGCCTCTCAGAGGAGAGCTAATCTCATTTACCGTTTTCCCTGGGCTGTCAGGATGATGGGCATACAATTCTGGGCTCAAAGCTACTCTAGTATAGGTTGGGCAAAAATGGCCCCGATTCCCCACTTTTCTCTGTATTGACACCCTTTGCCTGTGTCTTGCAGCTCCTTGAATCTGGGAAGACCTTGTGAATGCCTTTGTTTAGGAGGATTATGAAGGAAGTGACATTATGGCAGCTCCCCAGCTACTTGGGAGGCTGAGCCAGCAGGTTTTGCGGCTTCCACTTTTTCTCTTGGAACCCTCTGAGAGTCAGGCACACACAGAGTGTGACAAATGAGGGCTCACTGTAGAGAATCAGGTGTTTATGAAGAGGGCACAAATATTTTAAAAGGGCAGCAGATTTTCAGCCGGGAGATGATTCTCATAGCATAATCTGGTTCTGTTCCTGAACATCAAACCCTACTTTCCAATCTCCTGTGTAAATACTACATGAGACACAAACATAAAATCTATCTTTCTAGCATCAGCTCACAAGATCAAGACCCTCCATGCTCTTTTGCTCTGTGAGTGTGTTTTGGGAACCACTCATCTTGCTCATTTGGGAACCACTCAACTTGCCAAATTGCATGGACTGGTATTTCTACAGCTGCCTTTTCACTTCAATAAATAAAGGCAAACTGACAAATGCCAGAAAGTTGTAACCTGGAAAAAACAGGATGCTAGTTCTGCCAGCTTTCTAAAACCATTTCTCAAACCTCCTCTAAGGATGGGGGTGGGGACGGAGGCGGTGGCAGAAAAGGCTCGGAAAAGGTCAGAGTCCTACCACACGGCATTTGGCATCTCTGCCTATGACCCCTAGAAGTGTCAATCAAAAAAGACACTTGGGGCAAACTCATGGGGGCCTTTTTGGGGGAAGGAAAGCCCTCTAAAACTGTATCTCAGTCTGTTCTTTCTTTCTTCTTCCCCGGGGGCTTGAAGGGAACTTTGTAAGAAAACAAAGAAAGCAAAGCCTAAAAGTTGACTGATCTGCAAAAAAATAATCATTCTGTGTTCTCTGATTGTTATAAATTATTTTTCAGTAGGATTTTTTTTTTTTTTTTTTTTTGAGACAGAGTCTCACTCTGTCACACAGGCTGGATTGTAGTGGCACAATATTGGCTCACTGCAACCTCCACCTCCCAGGTTCAAGTGATTCTCCTGCCTCAGCCTCCCAAGTAGCTGAGACTACAGGCATGTGCCACCACACCTGGCTAATTTTTGTACTTTTAGTAGAGATGGGGTTTCACCATGTTGGCCAGGCTGGTCTTGAACTCCTGACCTCAAGTGATCTGCCCACCTTGGCCTCCCTAAGTGCTGAGATTACAGGCGTGAGCCACCATGCCTGGCCAAATCTCTTAATTTTTTAGAGAACACAGACCATCTACAAATAATAAGTTTACCTCTTCCTTTTTGACATTCATATTTTTTTCTGGTCTGATTGCATAGGCTAATATTGCTAAAAAAAAAAAAAAAAAGCGATGTTTAACAGCAGTGTTAGTGGGTATCTTTGTCTTGTTTCTGATTAAGGGGGAGTGTTTTATCTTTGAGAAGGATGCTGGCTTATCAATCAAATCAATCAATTAATCTATGGATCCATCCATCACTGATTTGAAATACTATTTGTGTCACGGGCTGTTCTGGGTCTAAGCAGAAAACTCAGGTTCAGACCTCAGCCTCTGAAACAAAAGTGTTCACACTATGGGTTGGGAGAATGGCTGCACAGACCCCCAGGGGCCGGAGCCGGGGAAGCAGGTCCTCACCATCTTTCCAGATCTCTGCTGTCAGCCGGTCTGTGCTCTGGTGAAGCAGGGCTGCGACATTGTCATTCAGAGGGTCCATATTTTTCATCAGCCACTCATTGGCCTTGTAGTCAACCTGAATGAAGTCAGGTAGAGGAGGGCAATGACTTGCAGGCTCAGACATTCTCTGGATTTCCTAAGGAGCCTTCCAGAAGCTCTGAGACTCCCAGGTCTGGAGCTCACCATGGACAAGAGAGCACTGGTGCCACCTTGTGTCCATATTCTGAACTGCACCCCACTGGCATGGCCCCCTCTCCTTCCTCTCTATGCCCCCTCCCATAGAGACCTCTGTGACCTCCACCGCCACCACTTTCTTCCTTGTTCCTCTCCAGCCACCCTGGCCTCCGCACTGCTCCTTATTTTTATTTTTATTTATTTATTTATTTTTTTGAGACGGAGTCTTGCTCTGCCGCCCAGGCTGGAGGGCAGTGGCCGGCTCTCAGCTCACTGCAAGCTCCGCCTCCCACGTTCACGCCATTCTCCTGTCTCAGCCTCCCGAGTAGCTGGGACTACAGGCGCCCGCCTCGTCGCCCGGCTAGTTTTTTGTATTTTTTAGTACAGACGGGGTTTCACCGTATTAGCCAGGATGGTCTCGATCTCCTGACCTCGTGATCCGCCCGTCTCGGCCTCCCAAAGTGCTGGGATTACAGGCTTGAGCCACCGCGCCTGGCCCGCACTGCTCCTTAAACACGTGAGCTTACTCCCACCTCGGGGTTTTACCCCTGGGTTCCTGCCTGGAGTTCTGTCTCTGGATTTCACATGACTGGCTCCTTCTGGGTACTCAGGCTTTGCGTTGGGGCTCCCTAGAGTCACGATCTTGGCCACTACAATTTTCTGCATATGTGCCCCCCACCAGACAGCGGCCCCCCAAGGGCAGGGCCCAGATCTGACTCACGGCCTAGCAGAGGGCTGGGTACAAGGGGAGTTCTGGAGTATGTCTGGGGAAGAAACTGAGGGCTACACACAGAACATGTGGAATCTCCTGCCTCCTAGCCATTGTCTATGCTGTTCCCTCCGCCTGGACAGCCCTTCCCACCCTTCACCCAACCTCTGGGGCTGCCTGGTTCACATCATCAAAACCGGGGATCAGTAAACTATGGCTCGCAGGCGAAGTCCCGCCTGCCACCTCTTTTTTGCAAATACTTTTATTGGAACAGGCCGGGCACAGTGGCTCACACCTGTAATCCCAGCACTTTGGGAGGCCTACGCGGGTGGATCAACTAAGGTTAGGAGTTCGAGAGCAGCCTGGCCAACATGGTGAAACCTTGTCTCTACTAAAAATACAAAAATTAGCCAGGCGTGGTGGCAGGCGCCTGTAATCCCAGCTACTGGGCAGGCTGAGGCAGAATTGCTTGAACCTGGTAGGTGGAGGTTGCAGTGAGCCGAGATTGCGCCACTGCACTCCAGCCTGGGTGACAGAGGGAAACTCTTGTCCCAAAAAAAAAAAAAAAAAAAAAAAGTTTTATTGGAATAGAACCTTCATTTATGTCTTCATAGTCAAACTCATGGGGCCTTCTGGGGCAGGAAAGCCCTCCAGACTGTATCTCAGTCTGTTTTTCCTTTCTTTTTCCTTGGGGGCTTGAAGATACTTATGTATTATCTGTGGCTCTTTTTGTGTGACCACAGCAGAATTGTGTGACAGAGACCGTCTGGCCCACAAAGCTGAAACTATTTACTATCGGACCCTTTACAGAAAATGTCTGCTGGCTCTTGGCTGAGATTTGAGATTGAGCATATTCTCTTCTGTGAAGCTTTTTCAGGTATTTCTCTTCTGGGCTCTGACACTACCCTCAGCTGCCTCCATTCAAACACCTATTGACCTTATATCCTGATGGTCTGTATTTGCCTCCCTCCCAGATAGGGATCTTTGTGAGGAGAGAAACCATGTTTGATCTGTGCATCCAGCTTTGCTCGGCACCGAGCTGGGCACACAAATGGCAGCCCGCACACGTCTGCTGAATAAGTGGATAAAATGCACATAGATCGCCTCCTGATGAACTCCTACCCATCCCTCAAAACCCACTGCAAATATCACCTCTTTGAGGAAGTTTTTGGTGATCCCATCGGACAGAGTCCTTGCTCCTCCCTGGGCTCTCCTAGCCCCTGCTCTGTTTGTCTGGACCTCAGGAGGACCCAGTTTTCCCTCTAGACCCTCCCCCATCTGTAGCCAGTGGAGACCTCTTGATCCCCACTCCCACTCACATGCCCCAAGGCTGGCCCCAGCCCGTACCTTGCCCGCATAGTGCAGAACACTGAAGTCGGCCTGATCCCGCAGTTGCCTCGGCCGCTGGAACTTGGGATGGCCACCCTGCTCCTGGGCTACCTTCTCCACAAACGACTTGTCTGTGGCCTTTGGGAACCAGCACTCCTCGTCCAGCAGGGCCAGGAGTCCAGGGGGGTTGGCCTGGCCATCGACAGCAGGGGGAGAGTAAGTCAGATCCCCAAATATTGAACACTCAGGTGGCTGCTGATTTTTAGCTCTTAGAAGTCACACTTGGACATAAAAACAAATGTGAGAATGACAGTTACAGGAGAGCCCTGATTAACCGAATGATTCGAGCCAGGCCCTGTGGCAGGCACGTTCTGGGCTCTAATCACCTATGGTCACAAAGATCAAGGAAGCAGGTGCTGTCACCTTCTTCACAGAACCCATGGGCATCCTGAGGCCCAGCAGAGGAGGAGCTAGACCATGGTCACGCAGATGCTGGGAGAGACGGAGCTGAACCCTGTGTGGGCTGGGAAGGGGCCCGGGGCTCACCGGCCGCTCGATGAGGTCGATGCAGGGCTGCAGGTCGAGGCCAAAGTCGAGGAAGGTCCAGGGGATCCCCTCACGCTGGTACTCCTCCTGCTCCAGCACGAACATGGTGTGGTTGAAGAGCTGCTGCAGCTTCTCGTTGGTGTAGTTGATGCAGAGCTGCTCGAAGGAGTTCAGCTGCAGGGACGCAGGACACATGAGCTGGGAGGATGGAGAGGGACAGAGACCCAGAGACAAGGGACAGAGACCCAGAGACGGGAGAGAGACCCAGAGAGAGGGGGACAGAGACCCAGAGAGAGAGGGGGGCAGAGACCCAGAGACGGGGGACAGAGACCAGAGAGAGGTGGGGACAGAGACCCAGAGAGAGAGGAACAGAGACCAGAGAGAGGAGGGAACAGAGACTTAGAGAGAGAGTGGGGGACAGAGACCAGGGAGAAGGGGAGAGACCCAGGGCTTCAGAAAGGACCAGGACCGGAGTGAGGAAGTCAGCATCCCCCTCCCAGCACGAGGGCGGACCTGGAAGATCTCAAAGCCCGCGATGTCCAGGATGCCCAGGAAGGAGGCGCCTTGGCGGGGGCTGCGGTCCAAGGCCCGGTTGAGGCGCAGAACCAGCCAGCGGAAGAGGCGCTCATAGGTGGCCTTGGCCAGGGCCTCCAGCGCGAAGTCAGCCTGTGGGGCAGGGCTCGTGGTAAGGACGCAGCCTGCACATCAGCAGACTGAAAGACGTCAGAGGTGGACCGGGGAAGGGCCCCCAGCTCATCCCCCTTAAGGTCACCTCCCAGCTCCTTGACCAGATATACCATCAAGAACAATACCATGAACAACAGGCAGACATTCCTGAAGTCCGACTGTGCGTCAGGTACTATGTGATGGGCTCGGGTGTGTTAGCCCTTGAATCCTCCCCTCACCCCTCAAACCAGTTTCTACCGCACAGCAGTTAAGAGCGTGGACTCTGGAGCCAGACAACCTGGGTTCGAATCCCAGCTCTGCCACTTGGGGGCTGTGTGACCTCAGGCATGTGAATAAACCTCTCTGTGCCTCAGTTTTCTCCTCTGTAAAATGGGAACTAACAACAGTACCCCAGCTGAGCTTGAACCAGGGTCAGTGTGGCTCCCAAACTCCTCTTGTCTCCCACAGCATCTATTTCATCCGGGCACCTCACTGCCCAGCCTAGGGCCAGCAGAGGCCTCGGCCCAAAAGCTGGATTCCGAAACCCTCCCTGACCTGTGGTCGCTCCACTCCACCCTCCCTGCCACCACCCTGGTGTGAGCTCCCATGATTGCCAAGACTCTGGCTGCAGCCTCCTTAAGTCTCCCCGCCTCTACCTGCATCCCTGAACCCAATTCTCCATGCAGCAGCCAAGGGGATTTTTCTGTGAAAGACAAACTGAATTAAGCCACTCCCTGGCTTAAAACCTCACTGGCCTCCTATGTACTTTCAGTAAAACTCACCTCCTTACTGTGGCTCCTAAGACCTTGCATGATCTGCCCCTTGCTGATATTTCTGACTGTGGATTCACCCACCCTCTCTCCCTTCCTCTTTAGCCTCACTGACCTGACCTCCCTCAATTTTTTCTTTTCTTTTTTCTTTCCTTTCTTCCTTTCTTTCCTTTCTTTCTTTTTCTTTCCTTTCTTTTCTTTCTCTCTCTCTTTCTTTCCTTTCTCTCTCTCTCTCTTCTTCTTCCTCCTCCCTCTTCCTTCCTTACTTCCTTCCCCTTCCTTCATCCTTCCTTCTTCCTTCTTCCTCTTTCCTTCCTTCCTTCCCTCTTTCCTTCCTTCCTTCCCTCCCTCCTTCTTCCTTCTTCCCCTTTCCTCCTCTTCCTTCCCTCTTTCCCTCCTTCCTTCCTTCCCTCTTTCCTTCCTTCCTTCTCTTTTTTTTTTGAGAGTCTCGCTCTGTCGCCCAGGCTGGAGTGTAGTGGCGTGATCTCAGCTCACTGCAACCTCTGCCTCCTAGGTTCAAGTGATTCTCATGTCTCAGCCTCTCGAATAGCTGGGACTACAGGCGTGTGCCACACGCCCAGCTAATTTTTGTATTTTAGTAGAGATGGCGTTTCACCATGTTGTCCAGGCTAGTCTTGAACTCAATCTGTCCTGAGCTCAATCTGTCCTCTTTGGCCTCCCAAAGTGCTGGGATTACAGGCGTGAACCACCACACCCAGCCTCACTGACCGGCTTAATGCTCCCAACTCCCCAAGCCTGCTCCACCCCCAGGGCCTTTACACTTGCGGTTCCGTCTGCCTCAAACCATCTAGGTCTCCCCTCGAATGTTATGTCCTTAGAGCGTCCTGAGAGAGGACTTTCCTGACCAACCACACCTCCCCTTCATTGGTGCTCTCACCATCTAAAAGCATCCTGAGCTTTTGTTTTTTGTTTTTCTAGGATACCATGTTGCATTTATATCCTGTTTTTTTTTAATTATTGTTAAATTTTTTAACTTAATTTTTTTTAGAGACAGAGTCTCACTCTGTCACCCAGGCTGGAGTGCAGTGGTGCAATCAGGGCTCACGGCAGCGTCAAACTCCCGGGCTCAAGCAATCCTCCCACCTTGGCCTCCCACAGTGCTGGGATTAGCCACCACTCCCAGCCACATCCTGTTTAACTTTTATTATCCATTTCCTTACTATAACTTGAGGTCCCTGAGGGCCTGGTACTTGATGACTGCTTTTATTCCTGGCACCTAGACCAGGATCGGTAACGGAGCGGGCACTTAGCAAAAGCCTGTTGCGTGGTGGGAAAAACGGCATACACTGTTTAAAGACCCAGGGCCAGGATGCCTGGCTCTTCCTGTGCCTGCCCACCGCCAGCCCTGCCTACCTGTTCCTTAGTCTGGGCTTTCTGCACGTAGTCTCGGCCAACTTTGATGCGAGGCGTGAGCAAGGCTCGGGAGAAATCCGTCACCCCCAGTCCCAAGAGCCGGCAGAGCTTCTGTGCAGCTGAGGGCGAGAGGCACCAAGACCCAATCAGCACTGGGAAGAGGCACTTGCTGCCCAGCAAGGGAGAGGGCACCGTTTCCCACACTGTCAGGGGAGCAGAAGACGGACCCCGCCTTTCCCAGGAGAGGCATTACGAGTCCCAAAAGTGTGTACGTTCTCTGCCCAACTGTTCTCTTTCCAGGAACCAGAACTGGCAAAATAACCTGCACGTGAGCAAAGACCACACCATGAGGATGTTCAGAGCAGTGTTGTTTATAACCGGAGAAAACCAGGAAACAATCTGAGGTCCCAAGAAGCGGGCGTTGGTTAGATGGGTCGGGCTTCATCCATTTGAAAGAATATTCTGAATGTGTTTTTTGTTGTTGTTGTTGTTTTGTTTTGTTTTCGAGACAGTTTGGCTCTCATCACCCAGGCTGGAGTGCAGTGATGCAATCTCAGCTCACTACAACCTCCGCCTCCCTGGTTCAAGTGATTCTCCTGCCTCAGCTCCTGAGCAGCTGGGATTACAGGTGCCTGGCCGATTTGAAAGAATGTTCTGCAGTCACTAAAAGCTACACTGGAGGCGGGCACGGTGGCTCCTGCCTGTAATCCCAGGGAGGCCCTTTGGGAGGCCAAGGCAGGCAGATCACCTGAGGTCAGGAGTTTGAGACCGACCCGGCCAACATGGTGAAACCCTGTCTGTACTAAAAATACAAAAATTAGCCTGACATGGTGGCGTGTGCCTGTAATCCCAGATACTCGGGAGGCTGAGGCAGGGAGAATTGCTTGAACACGGGAGGTGGAGGTTACAGTGAGCCGAGATGGTGCCACTGCACTCCAGCCTGGGCGAGACTTCATCTAAAAGAGGAAGGATGGAAGGAAAGAAGGAAGGAAGGAAGGAAGGAAGGAAGGAAGGAAGGAGGAGGGAGGGAGGGAGGGAGGGAGGGAGGGGAAGGAGGGAGGGAGGGAGGGAGGGGAGGGGGTCCCAATACAGTTCTGTCTAAAAGAAGGAAGGAAGGAGGGAGGGGAAGGAGGGAGGGAGAGAAGGGATGCCAGTAGAGTTCTTGTGAATAACCTGAAAATTATCCCCAAAGCATTCAGGGGAAAAAAAATAGCAGGTTTCAAAACAGTTTGCAGGGTCTGACTCCAGTTTTATAAAACAAATGAGTAAATGTGTATGCACGGCACAGCTGCCGGGTGCCTATGTACAGAGCCCCCAGCTGCCTCAGGTAATGCTGTTACCAGCAGCATCGTGGGGTAATGCATGCTGTCCTCCTATGTTCTGTGCTGTGCAGCTTTTAGAAATGAGCCCGTCGGATTTCATAACCAGGACAGAAAGCTCTTGCTGTCTCCAGGGGAAGAGGGGGTGAAGCACGATTCCATTTCTGTGACAATCTATATCCACAGTGATACAGACACAGAACAAAGCCCAGAGAGACACATCCCAAAACGTGAGCAGCAATGATCTCTGGGGTATGATTATGGGTAATTGTCTTTCTTTTTCTTCCCTTTTTTTTTTTGGAGACAGATTCTTGCTCCGTTGCCCAGGCTGGAGTGCAACGGCGCAATCTCGGCTCAGGGCAACCTCCGCCTCCCGGGTTCAAGCAATTCTCCTGCCTCAGCCTCCCGAGTAGCTGGGACTACAGGCACTCGCCACCATTCTCAGTGAATTTTTGTATTTTTAGTAGAGAAGGAGTTTTGCCATGTTGGCCAGGCTGGTCTCGAACTCATGGACTCAGGTGATCCACCTGCCTTGGCCTCCCAAAGTGCTGGGATTACAGGGATTATGGGTAATTTTCTCTCTTCCTTTCTACTTTTCTGTCATGCCGATTTTTCCCCTTCCAGCTTGTATTATTTTATAATAATAAAGAAACATAGCTATTTCTATTTTGGTTTAAAGTAGGGGATATTGACTATAATTCTGTTCTTGAAAGGCAAAAAGAAGTGTGTCTCTGCAGAGTGCAGAGGCTGGAGAAGCTATGCCAAATGCTAATGTCGGCTCCCTGTGGGGAGAGAGGGTCTGGGAGGATGGGCTCCTGCTGTTCCCCTCTGTCGTGCTGGTGTGGTTCACTTTCACACTTTTAGAATCAGGAAAAGAGTGGTCGATGTTATTTTGGCAAAGACTCAGCAAAAAGCAGGAAATCGGCCAGGTGCGGTGGCTCACGCCTGTAATTCCAGCACGTTGGGAGGCCGAGGTGGGCAGATCACGAGGTCAGGAGATCGAGACCATTCTGGCTAACAGGGTGAAACCCCATCTCTACTAAAAATACAAAAAGTTAGCGGGGCGTGGTGGCGGGCGCCTGTAGTCCCAGCTACTCGGGAGGCTGAGGCAGGAGAATGGCATGAACCCGGGAGGCGGAGCTTGCAGTGAGCCAAGATAGCGCCACTGCACTCCAGCCTGGGCGACACAGCGAGACTCCATCTCAAAAAAAAAAAAAAGAAGAAGGAAATCAGAGGGATCCTGGGATGGAGACAGGTGTGGCTGGAAGGGGGATGCTTTCTATGTGAGACAGGGGCGCAAGAGGGCTGGGCACCGCCTGGGCAGGGGCTGGGGGTCTGGAGCAGGCAGGCCAGGGGCAGTACCTGTGTTGTCAGGCATGGTGGCTTGATCCGTGTTCCGTTCTCTCTTCAAGGCGATGTTGCCGAACTGCAGAACTGCTGAGACCATCCGCAGCATGGCTGGGGACACAAGGACAGAGGTCACGTGTGGCTCTGGACCCTGATGTGTGGTCTTAACTGGCCCTTTAAAAATGTAACTTAAAAAGCTTAAGGCAAACTATATCACCACCCCTCAGCTTAAAATCCACTTGTGGGCTGGGCATGATAGCTCGCACCGGTAATCCCAGCACTCTGGGAGGGCGAGGCCGGAGGATCACTTGAGCCCAGGAGTTTGAGATCAGCCTGAGCAACAGAGCAAGACTCCATCTCAAAAAAAACAAAAAAAAAAAGAATCCATCTTGACACTGGGCAGGCCTTGAAATACGTGAACAGATCAGCGAATTCTGGTTTGAGTTTATTATACCTGAGGTTTGCCCTGTCGCTATGATACTTAACCAGTGTCCGCTTACGTTGTGTATTTTGGGAAACAATGCAAATAGAATGTAAAAGGACTTAGGGAAATGAACGAAGATCTACAGTGATTTGGAAAGACTTCTACCACCATGAGTGAAAAATAGGAGGTGAAGAATGCTGTGTGCGGCTTACTGCTATCTATGTGCAAAAGGGGGGAAGTATAAAGTATAGTCGATTCTTGTGACTTGCACTGGTTAGCATAGGTTAGCATAGGTTTATGAATGTAAATACGTATGCACAGCACACATACAGAAAAGGACACATATTATAGATGTCCAGCTCTAGGAACGTTTACAAAACCAATGTGTCTGTGGAACTGGCTTCTCCAAAGCCCCCTTCCCTCACTGGACACGGATGAATGTCACAAACACACGGTCAAGAGAAAGAAGCCAGGTGAGAAAGTGCACACCATGTGATTCTATTTGTAACAAACCCAAGAAGAGGCAACACAACTCTATACTCAGAAGTTGGAATAATGGGCTGGGCGCGGTGGCTCATGTCTGTAATCCCAGCACTTTGGGATACCGAGGTGGACAATCACGAGGTCAGGAGATCGAGACCACCCTGGCTAACATGGTGAAACCCTGTCTCTACTAAAAATACAAAAAAAAAAAAAAAAAATTAGCCAGGCTTGGTGGCGGGCACCTGTAGTCCTAGCTACTCGGGAGGCTAAGGCAGGAGAATGGCATGAACCTGGGAGGCAGAGCTTGCAGTGAGCCGACATCGCGCTATTGCACTCCAGCCTGGGCAACAGAGCGAGACTCTGTCCCAAAAGAGAGAGAGAGAAAAAAAGAAGTAGTCAGAATAATGGTTACCTTGAGGGGGTGCTGGTGGTGGGAAGGGACATGGGGAGCTCCCGGGTGCTGGATATACAGAGCGTTCCCTCCCAAAACTCCCCCAAGCTGGATGCCAAGGGCTTGTGCTCATTTTATTGGTGTATATACTATACTTCAACACAAAGGTGGCTTAGAAAAAGGTGTGTGTGAGTAGGGGTGGGAGGTCGGCATTTCTTCTGGAATACTCCTGCCAAAACGTGTAACTAGAATGTCATCGCAGGGAAACAAACCCAAATAGAGACGAAACAACCAGTCTGTAATCTTCCAAAGTGTCAAAACCGTGAATGATAAAGACAGACTCAGGAAGAGTTCCAGACTGAAGGAGAGTAAAGAGATGTGGGCCGGGCGCGGTGGCTCACGCCTGTAATCCCAGCACTTTGGGAGGCCGAGGCGGGCGGATCATGAGGTCAGGAAATCGAGACCATCCTGGCTAACACGGTGAAACCCTGTCTCTACTAAAAATACAAAAAATTAGCCGGGCGTGGTGGCGGGCGCCTGTAGTCCCAGCTACTCGGGAGGCTGAGGCAGAAGAATGGCGTGAACCTGGGAGGCGGAACTTGCAGTGAGCCAAGATTGTGCCACTGCACTCCAGCCTGGGCAACAGAGCAAGACTCTGTCTCAAAAAAAAAAAAAAAAAAAAAAAAAAAAGAGCAAGAGGACCGGGCACAGCGGTTCAAGCCTGCAATCCCAGCATTTTGGGAGGCCAAGGTGGGCGGATCACCTGAGGTCAGGAGTTCAAGACCAGCCTGGCCAACATGGAGAAACTGTGTCTCTACGAAAAATACAAAATTAGTTGGGTGTGGTGGCGTGCACCTGTAACCCCAGCTACTCGGGAGCCTGAGGCAGGAGAATCACTTGAACCCGGGAGACAGAGGTTGCTGTAAGCCGAGATCGGGCCACTGCACTCCTGCCTGGGGAACAAGAGCGATACTCCATCATGCACAAGAGATAATTTTTTTTTTTTTTTTTTTTTGGAGCTGGGGGACAACTGGTGTAAGGTCTGTGGACTGGATAACAGTACTGTGCTGAAGTCGATTTCCTGGTGACACTGTGGGTCTGTGGTTGTGTAAAAGAATGTTCTTAGGAAATACACACTGATGTTTTCAGAGGGGGTGGCAGGATGAATAACAGCCCCCAACAATACCCATAACCTAATCCCTGGGACCTGGGAATGTGATCTTCCATGGCAAAAGGGACTTTGCAGATATGATTAAATGAAGGATCCTAGGCCGGGCACGGTGGCTCACACCTGTAATGCCCGCACTTTGAATGGCCAAGCCGAGTGGATCACTTGAGGTCAGGAGTTCGAGACCAGCCTGGCCAACATGGTGAAATCCCATCTCTACCAAAAATACAAAATATAAGCTGGGTGTGGTGGCAAATGCCTATAATCCCAGCTACTCGGGAGGCTGAAATGGGAGAATTGCTTGAACCTGGCAGGCGCAGACTGGAGTAAGCTGAGATTACACCACCGCACTCTGCTCCAGCCTGGGCAACAGAGCTAGACTCCATCTCAAAAAATAAAAAAATAATAAATAATAAATAAATAAATAAATAAGGCCGGGCGCGGTGGCTCAAGCCTGTAATCCCAGCACTTTGGGAGGCCGAGACGGGCAGATCACAAGGTCAGGAGATCGAGACCATCCTGGCTAACACGGTGAAACCCCGTCTCTACTAAAAAATACAAAAAACTAGCTGGGCGAGGTGGCGGGCACCTGTGGTCCCAGCTACTCGGGAGGCTGAGGCAGGAGAATGGCGTAAACCTGGGAGGCGGAGCTTGCAGTGAGCTGAGATCCGGCCACTGCACTCCAGCCCAGGTGACAGAGCGAGACTCCGTCTCAAAAAAAAATAAATAAATAAAAATAAATAAATAAATAAATAAAGTAAGACACATCCTCACAGACCCACAGTGCATCTGGCCCAGCAAACTTAACGATCATTCCTTAACATCAGCTTAGACCCCGTCCAGACCTGGCTTCCCTCAATGGCCTTTAAAATGGCCTCCTGGCCGAGCGTGGTGGCTCAAGCCTGTAATCCCAGCACTTTGGGAGGCCGAGACGGGCGGATCACAAGGTCAGGAGATCGAGACCATCCTGGCTAACACGGTGAAACCCCCCCCCGTCTTTACTAAAAATACAAAAAACTAGCCGGGCGAGGTGGCGGGCACCTGTAGTCCCAGCTACTCTGGAGACTGAGGCAGGAGAATGGCGTAAACCCAGGAGGCGGAGCTTGCAGTGAGCTGAGATCCGGCCACTGCACTCCAGCCTGGGCGACAGAGCAAGACTCCGTCTCAAGAAAAACAAAAAAACAAAAAACAAAACAAATAAAATGGCCTCCTGCAGTTGGCTTACGAAGCTGTGTTTGTGCCAGGCCCCGGGGCGCATCTGATGCCCTGAGGACTTGGCAGTCAGCTCTTGTTGCTGACATCAGACTCGCCCATCTCTAGCAAGCCCGGCCTGTGGACACCTCATGTGAGAGGCCAGCACGCCTCCCTGTGTCCCAGGCTACCTGCTGAACCTCTCAGCATGGCATTTATGGTGCCAAGGGCTGGCAGGTAGAGATGTGAAGTGGGGAAGGAGATGGATGGACACCCTGCCTTGACTGGCCCCAAATGTTTTCTGCCTTGGGCTCCCTGTGGGTGACACTGAGGTGTCGGCCTCTCTCTCTGGATCATGGGCTGGCTTTGGGGTCAGATGTGGATTCCACCACGGCACTGTCTCCTCCTCCTGAATTGGGGTGAGTCCTAGGACAGGACACCCCACCTCCCTGACCCTCTGTCTCTTGTCAAAAGAAGAGTCTGTGAAAAAGTGACCAACTCTACCCCTTGTAAGCAAAACACAGAAAGCAACTGTAATGAGAGCTCATTCATCCGCCACATCAGCAAACACAAAACAGCTTCCAGCCATGGTTGCTGCGTGCAGGTGGATACACAGGTGCTCCCCGTATATGGCTGGAGGAACTGGAAACTAGCGCCACCCTGTGGATGGCGACGAGGTAGAGTCTCTGCAATTTAAAAAATGCTCATGGCCGGGCGCGGTGGCTCAGGCCTGTAATCCCAGCACTTGGGGAGGCCGAGGTGAGTGGATCACAAGGTCAGGAGATCGAGACCATTCTGGCTAACGCGATGAAACACCGTCTCTACTAAAAATACAAAAAAATTAGCCGGGCGTGGTGGCGGGCGCCTGTAGTCCCAGCTACCTGGGAGGCTGAGGCAGGAGAATGGCGTGAACCCGGGAGGCGGAGCTTGCAGTGAGCCGAGATCGCGGCACTGCACTCCAGCCTGGGCGACAGAGCAAGAATCCGTCTGAAAAAAACAAAACAAAACAAAACAAAAATGTCCAGAATAGGCAAGTCCGTAGAGACAAAAAGCAGAGGAGTGGTTGCCAGGGGCTGCAGACAGGGCCTGGGGGAATAGCTAAGGGCTGTGTGTTATCTTCTTGGGCTACTGAAAGTATTCTAAAAGTGACTGTATGATAGATGCACAACTCTGTGAATATACAAAATTCTATGGAATTGCACAGTTTAAATACGTGAATGGTGTGACGTGTGAATTACATCTTAAAGCTGTTCGATTCTTTTTTTTATACTGAACACAAACAAGAATCACAAATCTCTCTGGACATGACATTTCATTTCTTTTTTTTTTTTTTTTCTTTTCTGTTTTTGAGACGGAGTCTTGCTCTGTGGCCCAGGCTGGAGTGCAGTGGCATGATCTTGGCTCACGGCAACCTCCGCCTCGCAGGTTCAAGGGATTCTCCTGTCTCAGTCTCCCGAGTAGCCGGGATTACAGGCATGCACCACCACATCCATCTAATTTTTGTGTTTTTAGTAGAGACGGGGTTTCGCCATGTTGGTCAGGCTCGTCTCGAACTTCTGACCTCGTGATCCGCCTGCCTCGGCCTCCCAAAGTGCTAGGATGACAGGTGTGAGCCACCGCACCCAGCCGGCATTTCATTTCTAAGAATTGTACCTACAGGTCTGCTTCCACATGAGCACAAGAACCTCCTTACAAGGATATTCACAGTCGCTTGTTTGTTTCTTTTGGACCCAGAGTCTCACTTTGTTGCCCAGGCTGGAGTGCAGTGGTGTGATCTCGGCTCACTGCAGCCTCCACCTCCCAGGCTCAAGTGATCCTCCCACCTCAGCCCCGCAAGTAGCTGGGAGTAAAGGCGCACACCACCACGCCCAGGTAACTTTTTGTGTTTTTTGTAAAGACGGGGTTTTATCATGTTGCCCAGGCTGGTCTCAAACTCCTGAGCTCAAGCAAGCTGCCTGCTTTGGCCTCTGAAAGTGCTGGGATTACAGGCGGGAGCCACTGCGCTGCCTTAGCATTGTTTTTTAATTGTTCCAATCGTAAGGGAATGGAGACAACCTAAGACTCTATCTGCAAGGGACTGGTTGAAACAATCATCGTTTATTTAAACAATAAAACCTTACGCAGCTGCAAAAAGGAGTGAGGTCCACCTATACATTTTGAACCAGAATTATGGCCAAAATATACCAGTCAGTACGAAAGGGGAGTGGGTGGGTGGAGGGGGAGGGTGGTCCAGAGCATCCTTCCATGGGAGTGATGAGCTGAGTAATTTGTGTCTTTGTTTTGGGGTTTTTTGAGATGGGGTCTCATTCTATTACCAGCCTGGAGTACAGTGGTGCAATCGTAGCTCACTGTAGCCTCCTGCTCCTGGACTTAATCCTCCCACCTCAGCCTCCCAAGCAGCTGGGACTACAGGTGTGCACCACCACACCTGGTTAATTTTTTTTTTTTTTTTTAATTTTTAGTAGAGACAGGGTCTCACCATATTGCTCAGGCTGGTCTTGAACTACAGGCCTCAAGTGATTCTCCCACCTCGGCCTCCCGAAGTGTTGGGATTACAGGAGTGAGCCAATGATGAGCTGAGTATTTAACTCCAGCACTGCCTGGCCCAGACTAAACTAGGCCAGAGTGCTGGGCCAGGGTCCAGGGGGGTCTCCAGTGGAAGGGTAGGGAGCCAGCCAGTTGGAGCAACCAACATCCAGGAAGTTTTTTTTTTTTTTGGATGGAGTCTCGCTCTGCTCCAAACTGGAGCGCAGCGGTGAGATCTTGGCTCACTGCAACCTCTGCCTCCCAGGTTCAAGTGATTCTCTAGCCTCAGCTTCCCGAGTAACTGGGACTACAGGTGCACACCACCATGTCTGGCTAATTTTTGTATTTTTAGTAGAGACCAGGTTTTACCATGTTGGCCAGGCTGGTCTTGAACTCCTGACCTCAGGTGATCTGCCCGCGTCGGCCTCCCAAACTTGACATTACAGGTGTGTGCCACTGCACCTGGTCGGAACTTTTGAAATCGCTTCACGTTTTTTTTTTTTTATCACCACAGTGATGTTGACAGCTGAATATCAGCTGTGGGGCTAGAGAATGCCACCTCTTATAGAAAAATAATATGTGTCTTTTCTTATATTCCTAAAATATTTCTGGAAGGAGACACAAGAAGCTTAACAGTGGGGAACTAGGGCCAGGGAAGAGCGGGAAGGCTTGGTTTTGTCACATTCAGGTTATGTCACTACATGCATAGGTTGCTGCAAAGTTTTCATTTCTGAATTCCAAAAATCAGAGCTGCTGCCTGCACCCGCCACACAGCAGGGCAGCTGCCAGGAGGGTCACATGAGCTCATGGTGACAAGAGGCCAGGCAGGACCTAAGAGGACAGGCTGGGAGGCCCAGGTCCCCATTGCAGCCACAGTCTGAATTTGTGTGCCAGCTGCCCAGCTGCGGAGTCATGCAGGCTGGGGAATTATGCAACCATGGTTGGGAAATGCAGCGGGGTGGGTGTGGGAGAGGCCCGAGACCCTGTATCAATAGGCCACAAGAGGCCCTGCTGTTTGCAGCCTGGGTAAACAGCCAAGCTACGCTCCATTTCCAGCCCTTCCAATCCGGCCCTGGAGCCAACAATAGCTCCTGGGGCCTCCCACAGCGCCAGAGGCCAGAGGACAATTAGACCCAGAGGCAGCCCTGGGAACACCTAAAGGTCTTTCTTTGGAGAGCTTGGTTAAAAGAATCATAGTTCATGCAAACAATGAAACATTATGCAGCCTCTGAAAAGGTGGAGGTCCACCTACGTACTTGTTACGGATTGAATCATGTCTACACCACCCCCTCCTAAAAAGGTATGTTGGGGATCCAAACCCCAGGACCTCAGAATGTGACATGATTGGAAACAGGGTCATTACGGATGTAATGAGTAAAGATAAAGTCATACCAGAGTGGGGTAGGAGGCCAGGTGTGGTGGCTCATGCCTGTAATCCCAGCACTTTGGGAGGTCAAGGCAGGAGGATCACTTGAGGTCAGCAGTTCAAGACCAGCCTGGCCAACTTAGTGAAACCCTGTCTCTATTAAAAGTACAAAAAAATAGCCGGGTGTGGTGGTGGGTGCCTGTAATCCCAGCTACTTAAGAGGCTGAGGCAGGAGAATCTCTTGAACCTGGGAGGTGGAGGTTGCAGTGAGCTGAGATTGCGCCCTTGCACTCCAGCCTGGGCAACAGAGCGAGACTCCATCTCAAAAAAAACAAAAAGCTTGCGGAGGTGGGGGAAGTGGGGATTTTGCACACAGATGCACACACAGGGAGCTGCCATGTGAACACAAAAGCAGAGATCAGGTGATGTGACTATGAACCAAGGAACGCCAAAGATTGCCAGAAAACTACCAGGAGCCCGGGGAGAGGCCTGGAGCCAATTCTCCCAGGATGAACCACCCTTGCTAACACGATGATCCCGGGCGTCTGGCCTCCAGAACCACAAGATGATCAATTTCTGTTGTTTTAGGCACTTGGTTTGTGGTACTTTGTTAGCCTAAGCAAACTAATGCAGCACTGAAACAGAGCTGCTGTCAAAACATGCTGTTTGGCGAAAAAAGTGGGGGCACAGGCTGGGCACAGCACCTCATGCCTGGAATCCCAGCACTTTGAGAGACTGAGAAGGGTGGATCACCTGAGGTCAGGAGTTTGAGACCAGCCTGGCCAACATGGTGAAATCCCATCTCTACTGAAAATAGAAAAATTATCCAGGCGTGGTGGCGGGCGCCTGTAATCCCAGCTACTCGGGGGGCTGAGGCAGGAAAATTACTTGAACACAGAAGGCGGAGGTTGCAGTGGGCTGAGATCGTGCCACTGCACTCCAGCCTGGGCGACAGAGTGAGTCTCCATCTCAAAAGAAGAAAAAAGGGGTCGGGCACAGCACCCTGACACGGGGGTGATGAGCTGAGCACTTAACACCAAACGACCAGTGCCGCGCAGCCTGGGCCAACCTTGCAGCCCTGGGCCAGCATCCTGGGCTTTCCCTAGCCCCTCAGCAGCCTCCTTCTGGTCTCAGCACCACCCACTCCAGCGTGTCCCTCACACAGCCCCCAAGGGGTCTTCTTGCTCCTAGAGCTGACTTTGTCCAGCCCCTGCTCCCAGCCCTCCCACAGCTCCCCAGCACCCCAGGATAAAGTCCCAACCTCCTAGGCTGGTGTTTGAGACTCCCCACCCCTCTGCAGCCCCACCACCAGAAGTATCAATCCCTCAAATATGCCGCCCCTTTCCTGCCTCAGGGCCTTTGCACAGGCTGTTCCCTCTGCCAGGAATGCTCTTCCCCCACATCTCCAGCGCTCATTTCCTCACTTCCTCAGGACTTCGCTCCAACATCCCCATCTCAGTCTGCCCTCCCCTGAGCCCCTGCTTAAAGCTGTGCCCCTCCCTCCCCAGTTCCCTGGCTTATCTTTCTCCATGGCACTCACGGTCTTTTTTTTTTTTTTTTTTTTTAGACGGAGTCTTACTCTGTCACCCAGGCTGGAGTGCAGTGGTGCAATCTCAGCTCACTGCAACCTCCGCCTCCTAGGTTCATGCGATTCTCCTGCCTAAGCCTCCTGAGTAGCTGGGATTACAGGTGCCCACCACCACGCCTGGCTAACTTTTTTGTATTTTCATTAGAAACGGTGTTTCACCATGTTGGCCAGGCTAGTCTCGAACTCCTGACCTCGAATGATCCACCCGCCTCGGACTCCCAAAGTGCTGGGATTACAGGCGTGAGCCACCGCGCCCAGCTGCACTCACAGTCTACTAACAGGCCATGTGATTCCTTATTGACTTGGTTGGGGGCTCTCATTTTGTCAGCTTCCCCAAGGCAGAGATGTCTGTGAGTCTCATGTCCTGCTCTGGCCCTAGTGCCTGCACCCAGTAGGTGCTCAATAAACACTTCAGCAAAGAGATCAGGGCATCATTGGCCAGGTCCCCGGCTCTCCGTGGGTGTCCCCCCACCCCTGGCCTCCACGGGGCTCACTCACAGATGATTTCCTCGTGGGTGAATCCCAGGACCCGCAGCGACTCCAGCGTCTCCTGGAAGAGTTCTCGCTCCTGGCCGGGAGAGGATGATGGCCCGTTGGTCAGGAACCGGTACTGGGAGCAGGGCTCGAGGAGGAGGTCGGCTGTAGGGGCAATGAGTGGGGTCAAGGTCAAGGGTGGGCTGTGGAGTCGGACTCATCCTGGATTCATTGGTGGCAATCCCAGGATATGCCACAACCTCTCTGTCAAGTGGGTGGAGGCCTTTCTCACAAGTGTGGTGGGAAGGATTGGGGGTGGAGTGGGTGTTTAGCACCTATGAAACCACCACTCTCTCTCTCTCTCTTTTTTTTTTTTTCTGAGACGGAGTCTCGCTCTTGTCGCCCAGGTTGGAGTGCAGTGGCCGGATCTCAGCTCACTGCAAGCTCTGCCTCCTGGGTTCATGCCATTCTCCTGCCTCAGCCTCCCGAGAAGCTAAGACTACATGCGCCCGCCACCACGCCCGGCTAATTTTTCTGTATTTTTAGTAGAGATGGGGTTTCACCGTGTTCGCCAGGATGGTCTCGATCTCCTGATCTTGTGATCTGCCTGCCTCGGCCTCCCAAAATGCTGGGATTACAGGCGTGAGCCACCGCACCCGGCCTTTTTAAAAATTTTTTTAGGCCGGGCGCCGTGGCTCAAGCCTGTAATCCCAGCACTTTTGGGAGGCCGAGGCAGGCAGATCACGAGATCAGGAGATCGAGACCATCCTGGCGAACACGGTGAAATCCCATCTCTACTAAAAAATACAAAAAACGAGCCGGGCAAGGTAGCGGGCGCCTGTAGTCCCAGCTACTCGGGAGGCTGAGGCAGGAGAATGGCATGAACCCGGGAGGTGGAGCTTGCAGTGAGCTGAGATGGGGCCACTGCAGTCCAGCCTGGGCGACAGAGCAAGACTCCGTCTCAAAAAAAAACAAAAATTTTTTTTAGAGACAGGGTCTTACTCTGTCGCCCAGGCTGGAGTGCAGTGATGCAATCACAGCTCACCACAGCCTCAAACTCCTGGGCTCAAGCAATCCTCCCACCTCAGCCTCCCACATAGCTGGGACTACAGCTGTGTGCCACCACGTCCGGCTTATTATTATTATTTTTTATAGAGATGGAGTCTCACTATGCTGCCCAGGCTGGATTGGAATTGCTGGGCTCAAGCAATCCTTCTGCCTCGCCCTCCCAAAGTACTGGGATTGCAGGCATGAGCCCCGGCCCATTTTATACCACTCCTCTTTGCTCCCTCCGCAGGGACTTTCGAGTCTCTAGAAGTGCCCAGAGCAGGCATGGGCCACTGGTTGGCAGAAGCAGTGGGGCTGAAGGCCCAACTCAGCACAAGCCATGTGAGGCAGGGGCCGGCGCCCAAGGACATGCGGTCTCAAGGGCCACAGTGAGTGGGAACCTGGATGAGGAGGGGCTACATGGCCGCAGGAGCCAGGAAGCGGCCTCAGCCACCAGGAGGAAGGAGCCAGGAGCAGAGGGAGCCGCAGGGCAGTGCCAGCCACTGCAAACAGGAGCCAAGGGCGCTTGGGCAGCCAGAGGGCAGGAGGAGCAGGGAGCAGGGACAGGAGGACTTCCGGCAGGAGCCGTGGCCTCGGAGCCAGAGCAGAGGGGAGCACGAGGCAGCAGGAGCCGAGAAGCAACACAAACCAGCGTCGTCAGGAACCAGGAGGAGCCTCAGCAAAGCCGGAGTCACCCGCCGGAGTGAGGAGAAGCCGCGCGAGAGAGAAGCCACGGAGCTTCGGAAGCGAGCGTGAGCAGGAGCCACCAGGCGGCGGGGGGCTGCGTTGCCTTGACAGCGGGCGCGAGCCAGACCCGGGACAGAGCTGGAACCAGAGCGCAGCAGAACCCACCGTGCGACAGACGCCACTACGCAGCGAGAGCCGGGACTGCGGAAGCCTCATGTGAAGTCGGTGTTTGACGGAGATTAGAGCCCCCCCCGTCTTGCTTCCTCCCCAGAGGGGGCCCCCCCGAGAGAAGTGGTGCCCACCCTCCCCCGGGTGAGCAGGGTGAGACGGGGCGGCACTGACCTTTGAGCTGCTCTCCAGCGCCCCCCAGCAGCTGGTAGAAGATGTGGAAACTGCACTCGTCCTTGGCCTGGCGGATGGCGCGCGACTTCTCCAGCAGGTCTGGTCACAGCGAGTCAAGGTGCTAGATAGAGGGGAAGGGAGAGCCCCGACGCTGCCAGGCCGCTACAGGAGCCTGCCCTGCCCACGCTGCCTCCTTCTCTCCTGTGGAGCAGTGGAGTCGTTCACAGCCCAGGCTAGTGACTTTGCCACTAACTCGATGAGCAGCCATGCTCATGTCACGTAAGCACTTGTGCCTCAGTTTCCTCATCTACCTGTTCAAGGGGCTCAAAAATAACACCTTTATGAGACCTTCCTCTCTCTCTCTCTCTCTCTGTCTTTTTAGAGACAGGGTCTTGCTCTGTCTCTAAAAAACTCATCAACCCTGTGGGTGCGGTGGCTCACGCCTGTAATCCCAGCACTTTGGAAAGCCGAGGCAGGTGGATCACCTGAGGTCAGGAGTTCAAGACCAGCCTAGCCAACATAGCCTAGCCAACATGGTGAAACCCTGTCTCTACTAAAAATACAAAAATTAGCCAGGTGTGATGGCAGGTGCCTGTAATCTCAGCTACTTGGGAGGCTGAGGCAGGAGAATTGCTTTAACCTGGGAGGAGGAGGTTGCAGTGAGCCAAGATTGCGCCACTGCACTCCAACCTGGGTGACAGAGTGAGACTCCATCTCAAAAACAAAACAAAACAAAACCCTCACTGATCCTGGATGAGTTGCTGTGAGGATAAATGACTTATTGTGCATGAAGCACCCTGAACAATGCCTGGTTCAAAGTTACCCGCGGGGGCCGGGCGCGGTGGCTCAAGCCTGTAATCCCAGCACTTTGGGAGGCCGAGACGGGCGGATCACGAGGTCAGGAGATCGAGACCATCCTGGCTAACACGGTGAAACCCCGTCTCTACTAAAAAAATACAAAAAAAACTAGCCGGGCGAGGTGGTGGGCGCCTGTAGTCCCAGCTACTCGGGAGGCTGAGGCAGGAGAATGGCGTAAACCTGGGAGGCGGAGCTTGCAGTGAGCTGAGATCCGGCCACTGCACTCCAGTCCGGGCGACACAGCGAGACTCCGCCTCAAAAAAAAAAAAAAAAAAAAAAAATTACCGGCGGGTGAGAATGTCTCCTGCCATTAGTACTCTCCCAGCCTCAGCTTCCCCATGCAGATACATCAGCTCCCATCTTCAACTAGACTGTCTCTGCATGCTCTCCCTCCTAAGAAAGTCACGTGTCAAACTTACATATTAAAAGGTGGCAAGACTCTTGTTTTTTGTTTTTTAGACAGGGTCTGGCTCTGTTGCCCCAGCTGGAGTGCAGCAGCACAAGGCACAGCTCACTATAACCTCGGCCTCCCCAGCTCAAGCGATACTCCCACCTCAGCCTCTTGAGTAGCTGGGACTACAGGTGTACACCACCATACCTGGCTAATTTTTAAATTTTCTTTATTTTAGTAGAGATGAGGTCTCACTATGATGCCCAGACTGGCCTCGAATTCCTGAGCTCAAGCGATCCTCCAGCCTTAGCCTCCCAAAGTGCTGGGATTATAGGCATGAGCCACTGCACCCAGCCAAGACATCTTAGAGTAAAACACCAGACACTTTGCTTAACCCCTCAAACTCCTGGCCTCAAATGACCCACCTGCCTTGGCCACCCAAAGTACTGGGATTACAAGCTTGAGCCACCATGCCTGGTCACAAATTTAATCACCAATTGCTAATAACAATACCTTGTTCTTGAGTGCCTGCTATGTAGCAGGTGCTGTGGCCAAGCATTTAACTCCAAAATCCTCCAAACCCCTCTAGGGTAGAGTAGGTTCTATGTTCCTTCTCCTTCTACAGAGGGAGAAACTGAGGCAGGGAACGGCCAAATCACGTACCCAAGTCCCCAGAGTCTCAAAGTGGCAGAACTGGGATTTGAACCCAGGTTGGTACGATTTCTTGGCCCATCCTCTTAATTTCTGCACTCCCAGAGTGCCTGTGTTTTATCGTTTAATTTCCTTTAAACACCCATATGCCGTCTGAACAGAAAAGGGTGAACACAGCCGGCCTGAGATGCTCCCCTGGAAAGGCCTGCTGGCCAGGTGGGCCCCAGGCTAACGTCTGGGGACCTGGATTTCGGGAGGGTTCCAGCATCCTCTAACAGGATGAGAGGGGTTCGCTGGGCCTAAAGGGTTTGTGCAAACACCGTGATTTACACTGATCACCTGCTTTCCTCCTGGGAGTGTGGAATTTAGGTTCATACTAAGGGCGGGGGATGGGGGTGCAGGCAGGGATGTGACCAGCCCCCAGTGAAAACCCTGACACTGAGTCTCTCTGCGCTTCTCTGGGACAGCATTTCATCAGTGTTGCCCCATCTGGTGTCCCGTGTGCCTCTGCTGGAGACGGTTCTAGGAGCCTGTGCCTGGTCCCCGGGAGACAAGGCCCCACGTGCCTTTTCCCTTTGCTTACACTGCTCTATATCATTTCACTGTCATGGGTCACCATGAGTGCCACTGCAGGCTGAGTGCTGGGACTCCCCTTATGGCTGAACTGGGTGGACACCAACCCACCACCCCATGGCAAGTCTGT
Source organism: Trachypithecus francoisi (assembly GCF_009764315.1). Lineage (NCBI taxonomy): Eukaryota > Metazoa > Chordata > Mammalia > Primates > Cercopithecidae > Trachypithecus > Trachypithecus francoisi. The sequence continues at coordinate 5,570,406 of NW_022681457.1, read as the reverse complement.
ACTGGCCTCATACACACCAGAAGTCCCACCCTCCCCTCCCCATGCAGATGCTGCCTGAGCATCGGGTCCCATCTGAGTAGCAGGGAGGGGTCCCTCCGGTGGGAGGCGCTTCCCATACTCAGTGCTGTCTGAAAGGCCGCCCCCTCGGCTGCCACCCCCATGGACTGTGACAGGATACAGGTCTCAATGTTGGCGCCCACGATGTACCCGGCAACGTCGAAGTTGATGCGGATGAATTTGCCCTGGGAGAGACCAAGGTGGGTGGGCTTCAGCGGAGGGTCTCCTTCCCTGCTCAGACCTGAAGAGCAGCCCAAACCCCACACCCAGTGCTCCCAGAGCTGGGGCTGCCTCCGCACTTCCTTGCTCCCTCTACCTGAACCCCATCCTATGGTGAGTCCCCAGCGAGGGACCCCATGGGAATTCAAGGTCTTGGCTCCTTGGACTTCTTTCCCCAGCCCCCGGTCCCCAGCTGCTCCTCCCTTGGAATCAGGCACCCAGCCTCCAGCCCATTCTCCCTCAGACCCAGGGATCCGGGCCCCCAGCCCCTCTTCCCTCAGACTCAAGAGTCCAGGCCCCCAGCCCCTCCTCCCTCAGACTCAAGAGTCCAGGCCCCCAGCCCCTCCTCCCTCAGACTCAAGAGTCCAGGCCCCCAGCTCCTCCTCCCTCAGACTCAAGAGTCCAGGCCCCCAGCCCCTCCTCCCTCAGACTCAAGAGTCCAGGCCCCCAGCCCCTCCTCCTCTCAGACCCAGGGATCCGGGCCCCCAGCCCCTCCTCCCTCAGACCCAGGGATCCAGGCCCCCAGCCCCTCCTCCCTCAGACTCAAGAGTCCAGGCCCCCATCCCCTCCTCCCTCAGACCCAGGAGTCCGGGCCCCAGTCCCTCCTCCCTCAGACTCAAGAGTCCAGGTCCCCAGTCTCTCCTCTCTTAGACCCAGGGATCTGGCCCCTTAGCCCCTCCTCTCTTAGACCCAAGGGTCCAGGCCCCCAGCCCCTCCTCCCTCAGACCCAGGAGTCCAGGCCCCCAGCCCCTCCTCCCTCAGACTCACGAGTCCAGGACCCCAGCCCCTCCTCCCTCAACAGATCCACATGTCTTTCCCCCTGAAGTCCACTCCCAGGTTCCCAGTTCCTATATCCCTGACACAGGCAGCACTGCCCACCCCTGGCACTCACGAATCGGGAGGAGTTGTCATTCTTCACTGTCTTGGCGTTGCCGAAGGCCTCTAGGATGGGGTTGGCCTGAAGCAGCTGCCGCTCCAGCTCACCCTGCCAGGCACAGGAGATGATGCATGAGATCAGTGAGAATGGGGCAGGAGGCCAGGCCAGCCCAGCTCAGGCTGTGTCTCCAGTTGGCTGAGTATCTGTGTGTGAGGGGCCTTTGTGTGTCTGGGTGTGTGCCCACTTCCTGTATCCGGGTCTTGCCCATCTGTCTATTGTGAGGGGAAGAGGGAAGCATCTCCAAGACATATTGTTAAGTGGAAACCAAATCAAACCAAGCCAAACAAAAAAACAAGTTGCAGAACAATGTCTACAATGTTATCCCATTCATAAAATATGAATTAAGGAAGAAACACCACAAAACAAGACTCTTAAATCTACAGATATACACATGTTTGTAAACATATGGAGAAAGGTCTGCAAGGATGCACACCAAACTGTCAACAGTATAAGGCACTCCAAGGAAGGGGACTGAGGGGAGGAAACAGGAATTTCATTTCATCTGATTTGTTGTTGTTACAATGAATGTGTACTCATGCGTTGCTTGTAGAAATTCTGGAGTGCAGTGGCATGGTCATAACTCATGGCAGCCTCAAATTCCTGGGCTTAAGGAATCTTCTCACCTCAGCCTCCTGAGTAGCTGGGACTACAGGCAAGTGCCACCATGCCCAATTAATTTTGAAAAGTTTTAGTAAAGATGGGGTCTCACTCTGTTGTCTAGCCTCGTCTTGAACTCCTGGCCTCAAGCAATCCTCCCACTTCAGCCTTCCAAAGTGCTGGGATTATAGACCTGAGCCACCAAACCCAGCTTAGAATTTTTAACTAAGACAAAAATCTGTATCACCTATGTAAAGTGCTTCAAGCAGTCTGGCACATAATAGGCCTTCAGAAAATAGTGGGTTCCCAGCCCCGCCAGGCTACTCCTTGGCAGGAACCCTATTCCAAACTTCCCTCCAACCCCTTTGGTGTCAGAACCTGGCACACAGTAGGTGCTTCGTAAATGGCAGCCTGTGTGTGTTTTCTCTCAGTCCACGTCTTGCTTGTGTTAAGATGACATGATCTAGCTAGGTGGATGCTTTGTCAAATGAAAAAAGATAAAGTGAAGGGCACACGACTTGGCACACAGAAGAACACAGGGCATGCATGTATTTCCCTTGCTACACTGTCCACTCTCTGGTTGTACACACGCAGCGTCTGTGGGACCCTGCTGGACATGTTTAGTAGATCAGTAATAAGTGGTAGTTTCGTTCTCTGGATTGTTTCATGTTGGTGTCTGTGGCCCGTCTGCACACACACAGCAGGGCCGCCATGAACAGCAGTGGGGGAGCAGGGGGATCCCTGGCAGGTGGGACCACTGCTGCCTTGGGCCCTGTCTACCAAGAAGATCATGCACTGGGTGGCCGGGAAGGCATTAGGGGCAGCAAGACTGGAGGTGATCCCCTGCTACTCACATAAGACACGGTGCTGACGGAGGCCTGAGGAAGTCACGGGACACGAGACACGGACCAGGACACAGCATATGGAACGTGGACAGACACACAGGTGAACTGGTGATCTCGGGTGGTGGTATAGGGGGTGGGGGAAGGGGAACTGGGGAAACCGGGTGTGTGGAGTAGGGTGGCCTGGGGGACCACACGCCTGGGTTTGAATCCCACTCTACCCCCTTTATTTAAAAAAATTTTTGTAGAGATGGGGTCTCACTGTATTACCCAGGCTGGTCTTGAATTCCAGGGCTCAAGTGATCCTCCCGCCTCGGCCTCCCAAAGTGCTGGGATTACAGGCATGAGCCACTGTGCCCAGCCCCCACTCTACCTCTTCCTGGGTACGTGACCAACAACTGACTCACCCCTCCCATGCCTGGGCTCCTCATCTTCAGCGCAGAAAAACAGCACCCACCCCACCCAAGGGGTAAGTAAGGCAGTGGGAGAACAGGGCTTGGAACAGTGGGGGGCACCTTGTAACATTCACTTAGACGACAAACCCGGCCATCATGATCACCTAAAATCAGGCTTGACACAGTAGGTGCTTAGAAAATAAAGCACCTACTAAGTACTAGGAGCCATTCCGAGAGCCAATGAGACCAAGACTGACCCTCACACCTCTGTGTCCCCCGACTCTGCTTCCAGCCCCACCCCAGGCACACAGTAGGTGCTCAGGTGGCACAGACATCCAGGAGAAGGTCCTCCATGAGGGGAAGAGGCAATTGTGAGGAAAGCCCAAGATGGAAGGGGCGATGCTGTGGCAGGGCCCAGGGGGTGTCCCAAGGCTGGGGTGCTTACGGGGACACCCGGCTCCTTCCTGCCCTTCGGTGACGATGCCACATGGGCAAGGTACTGGATGACCTTCTTGGTGTTTTCCGTCTTCCCAGCTCCAGACTCTCCACTGTGGGGATGACAAGGGGAAGCAAAGGGGTTGGCAGTGACCTCGGGCAAGCTCCTCACCTGCCCTGCCCATTCCAAACACAGCCACGCCCCACCCAGGCCCCTCCCTCCTCCTCCAGGAAGTCCTTCCAGATTACTCACGTGCAGAGAATGGACTGGTCCTCACGATCTGTAGGGGACAGAGTGGGGGGATGTGTCATTTGAGAGAGTCTCTAGCAGGGCCCTCTGGTCCCTTACACTCACTGCTGCCTTTTTAAAATTATTCCCAAGGAGTGAGGAAAAGCTTGGGTCTTGATGTATAACACTCCTGGATTCTAATTCCCCATCCAGCTCAGCCCCTTGCTTGCTGTGTGACCCTGGGAAAGCAGCTGCCCCTCTCTGACCTTTGGTTTCCCCACCTGTGCAATGGAGACAGCCTCCCTCAGCTGAACAGAATAGGATTCATTCAGCAACCTCAACATGAAACCCTACTGTGTGCCGCCTCATGCTGGGCATGTGAGATTCAAAGACAAGAGTGAGGTCCTGTGATATAAGATGTCTACCCCAGCGCCCGCCCTGGGCCTAACACAGCCATTCCACAATCGCATGCTGACCACCTACTGAGCGCCAGGCATGGAGGGGAGTGGGGAGCTGGCAGGGTGTGTGCCCCTACAGAGCTTTCACTTAAGATGCAGGGGACGAAAACCTACAATCAAATAGCGATTAGCACTGGGAAGAAAACTAAATCAGGAAGAGAATGAAGCAGTGGTTCTTAAATGGGGGCAATTATGTCCTCTATTCCCGCCAGAAGACACCTGGCAATGTCTGGGAGGCATTTTTGGTTATTACCCTGACAGAGGGGAGTTCCATGGGCACTGAGTGGGTAGAGGTCGGGGTGCTGCTAAACACCTACCATGCCCAGGACAGCCTCCTATGACAAAGAATCATCCAGCCCCAAATGTCGATAGACCCAGGATTCCAAAACCCTGGTGTTAGGTAATAAGAATAGACTTGGGGGAAGGAGCAGGGAAGGCTTCTCAGAGGAGGTAGCATTTCAGGTAGAGGGCACAGCCAGGGGAAAGGCTCTGAGTTAGGGATGTTTGAGAGACAGAAAGGCCAGTGAGGTTGGGGGATGGGGCAGAGATGGCAAGTGGTGTGATGGGTTTTAAAGCCATGATTAGGCTGGACGCAGTGGCTCACGCCCGTAATCCCAGCACTTTGGGAGGCCAAGGCCAGCAGATCACCTGAGGTCAGGAGTTCAAGACCAGCCTGGCCAACATAGTGAAACCCCGTCTCTACTAAAAATACAAAAATTAGCCAGGCATGGTGGTGCTGCCTGTAATCCCAGCTACTACTCGGGAGGCTGAGGCAGAAGAATCGCTTGAATCTGGGAGGCGGAGGTTGCAGTGAGCTAAGATCGTGCCATGGCATTCCAGCTGGGCGACAAGAGTGAGACTCCGTCTCTAAATAAATAAATAAATAAATAAAGCTATGATCAAAGAGTCTGAATGTTTTTTTCAGCAGGACAGGCATCCTCTGGGTGTCTTCAAACCAGGGAGTAAGCTGCATCCAGTAGGACCCCAGACTTGGCAGCCTGGTGTGGGGGACCATATGCACACGGATTCACCACCCAGCTGTCTCTCTGACTTGCTGCGTGACCTTGGGTCACTCTCTGAGGTGCTTTGTGCCTGTTTTCCCATCTGAAAAATGGGGCTCAAAACAGCTGCCATCTCACAGGGCTGTAGTCAGAACTCAGAATGTTCAAAACGCACCCAGCACAGTGCACAGCACAGGAGGAAATATAACACACAGTGTGACATACAGGGAGACGGTGGTCGGGGGCCCTGGGTTCGAATCCCACCTCAGCATACACCCACCAGTGTGACCATGGGCAGCGACTGCTTTGCTCTGTGCCTCAGTTTCCCCACCCAGAAATCAGGGAAAAGGAGATAACCTATTTCCTAGATTTGCTATGAGGTTAAATGAATTAATCTGGCAGAAACTGATAGACCTGCCAGGAGAAATAGATGAATCCACTATTCTACCTGGAGACTTCAATATCCCCATTTAATACTCCCATTTAATATGCATATTAAATAAGCATATTAGGCTGGGCGCGGTGGCTCATGCCTGTAATCCCAGCACTTTGGGAGGCTGAGGTAGGCGGATCACCTGAGGTCAGGAGTTCAAGACCAGCCCGGCCAACATGGTGAAACCCTGTCTCTACTAAAAATACAAAAATTAGCTGGGTGTGGTGGCATGTGCCTATAGTCCCAGCCACTCAGGAGGCTGAGGCAGAAGAATGGCTTGGACCCAGGAGGTGGAGGTTGCAGTGAGCTAAGGTCATGCCACTGCACTCCAGCCTGGGTGACAGAGTAAGACTCTGTCAAAGAAAAAAAAAAAAAACCAGCATAATATGTTTACAATATTATGCTATTTAATATACCATTTAATGTAATGTTATACTATTTAACACATTAATTTATTATACTTATTGAATATGCATATTAAAAAGGTATAATTTATTAAATCAACATTACCCTTATATAATAATAAAATAAATATAAAGTATAATAAAATACAAATGAAGTATAATAAAACAAAATAAAGTATAATAAAATAATACACTTATTGAATATGCATATTAAATAAGCATAATATGTTCACAATATTACACTAATTAAATATATACATTTAATTGTTCGTATTAATATGCATATTCAATAACTATAATATATTCATATTCAGGCCCTGAGGTAGGACTGGATTAGGGATGTTTGACAGGAAGGTGGGTGAGGCTGGGGTGCGGGACGGAAATGGTGAGTGGCACAGATGGGTGTTGAAGCCATGACTGAAGGGTCTGACTGTTGTGTACTATTACATGGGGTTTTTCCTTTTTTAACAAAAACTTTTTTTTTTTTTGAAACATAGTCTCACTCTGTCGCCCAGGCTGGAGTGCAGTGGTGCGATCTCCGCTCACTGCAAGCTCCGCCTCCCGGGTTCACGCCATTCTCCTGCCTCAGCCTCCCAAGTAGCTGGGACTACAGGCGCCCGCCACCACGCCTGGCTAATTTTTTGTATTTTTAGTAGAGACGGGGTTTCATCGTGTTAGCCAGGCTGGTCCCCATCTCCTGACTTCATGATCCACCCACCTCGGCCTCCCAAAGTGCTGGGATTACAGGTGTGAAATAGATATAATTTTTAATGTTTAATAGATATAAACAAATAAATACTAAATATTTATTAAAATAGATGAAATATATCAAATATATAATAAGGGCATTATATATGTAATAGATGTTAATCACATAATTTTGCCAAGACTGATCTATGTTGTCATGGTGTGAATGGTGGCCCCTTGGATGGATACCCTTGTTCAGTGTACAACCTGCCCAGCTGTACACAACTGCCTTGTGCTGCCATCTGTCTAAGGGGCTACATTTACCCCATGACAATGGAGATCAGATCCACAATTCAACAATAAGTGTTGAATGAATGAATGAACACTCCGGGAATTACTGTCTCAAGGGAAATGTTCACAGAAGCCCCACACCCAACCAATATTGTTCAGAGAAAGAGTGAACAGAGATCTTTAAAGAATCTCCATACTGTTTTCAATAGTGGTTGTACTAGTTTACATTCCACCAGCAGTGTAAAAGTGTTCCCGTTTCACCATATCCACACTAACAGCTGTTATTTTTTGATGATTTAATGATGGAAAACAGTATAGAGATGACTTAAAGAACCAAAAGTAGATCTATCATTTGATCCAGCAACCCCACCCTGGGTATCTACCCAGAGGAAAAGAAGCTATTATATGAAAAAGACACTTGCACACACATGTTTATAGCAGCACAATTCACAATTGCAAAAATATGGAATCAGCCTGAATGTCCATCAACCAACGAGTGGATAAAGAAATTGTGAGATGTGTATATATATATATATATATACACACACACATATATATATGAGTATTCCATGGTGTCTATACACACACACATACATATCCCATGGTGTGTGTATGTGTATCTATATCTATATCTGTATCTATAGTATATATAAAGAAAGAGTGTATATCCCACGGTGTGTGTATATACATATTTGTTATATACACCATGGGATATATATACATACATACACCATGGAATACTACTCAGCCATAAAAAGGAATGAAATAACAGCATTCACAGCAACCTGGATGAAACTGGAGACCATTATTCCAAGTGAGGTAACTCGGGAATGGAGAATCAAAATCGTATGTTCTCACTTATAAGTGGGAGCTAAGCTCTGAGGATGCAAAGACATAAGAATGACACAGTGGACTTTGGGGACTCAGGACGAAGGGTGGGGGGGGTGGTGGTGAGGGATAGAAGATTACACATTGGGTGCAGTCTACACTGCTCTGATGGCAAGTGCACCAAAATCTCAGAAATCGCCACTGAAGAACTTTTCCATGCAACCAAACACCGCCTGTTTCCCAAAAACTACTGAAATAAAAAATAAATTTTTTTTTTTTTTTGAGGCAGAGTCTCACTGTGTCATCCAGGCTGGAGTGCAGTGGCGCGATCTCGTCTCACTGCAAGCTCCACCTCCTGGGTTCATGACATTCTCTTGCCTCAGCCTCCCGAGTAGCTGGGACTACAGGCGCCCGCCACCATGCCCGGCTAATTTTTTTTGTATTTTTAGTAGAGACGGGACTTCACCTTGTTAGCCAGGATGGTCTCAATCTCCTGACCTCATGATCCGCCCGCCTCGGCCTCCCAAAGTGCTGGGATTACAGGCGTAAGCCACCGCGCCTGGCCAAAAATTAACTAATTTATTTAAAAATAAGAAAAGAGGTCAGGCGTGGTGGTGCACGCCTGTAGCCCCAGCTACTTGGGAGGCTAAGGCACAAGAATCGCTTGAGCCCAGGAGGCAGAGGTTGTAGTGAGCCAAGATCGTGCCACTGCACTCCAGCCTGGGTGACAAAGCAAGACTCTGTCTCAAAATAATAATAATAATAATAAATAATAATAAAGAGACAGTGAACATAGAGATAGGTAAAAAGACTCTGGGACCTGGCACCTCGCCCACTCAGGCCTCTACTTGTGTTCCCTCCAGCCCCATAAGAAGCCCCACAGAGTCAAGTCCCCAAGCTGTCATTTGACCTGGACTCTGGCTTCCGGCAGCCCCAGGTCAGGCCCCCGTTGAAGAGCTGCCTACAGCCCCACCCAGCACTCACCCTGCAGCATGCTCCGATAGGCCCCCTCGGTCACTGCGTACACATGAGGTGGCACCTCGTGGCGCTTCTTGCCCCGGTACATCTCCACAATGGCTTCTGTGTAGATGGGAAGCTGCTTGTATGGGTTGATGACCACACAGAAAAGGCCGGAGTATGTCTGCAGTGGGGGAGAGGGGAGAGGGTCTCAGATCCCTGCCCATAGCCTGAAAGGCGTCATGGGGCCACTGAGCAGGTCATGCATTGCACAAGGGCATCTGCACATGGTGTGTTTACACCATAACAATATAGACTTGAATTTTTTTTTTTTTTTTTTTTTTTGAGACGGAGTCTCGCTCTGTCGCCCAGGCTGGAGTGCTGTGGCCGGATCTCAGCTCACTGCAAGCTCCGCCTCCTGGGTTTACGCCATTCTCCTGCCTCAGCCTCCCGAGTAGCTGGGACTATAGGCGCCGCCACCTTGCCTGGCTAGTTTTTTTGTAGTTTTTAGTAGAGACAGGGTTTCACCGTGTTAGCCAGGATGGTCTCGATCTCCTGACCTCGTGATCCGCCCGTCTCGGCCTCCCAAAGTGCTAGGATTACAGGCTTGAGCCACCGCGCCCGGCCGACTTGAATGTTTTTTATGAGCATTTTCAGGCTGATGGTAGCAAAGAATCTTTCCAAATTGCACAAAGGCACTGTCTGGGTGAGGATTTACCCTGAGAGAACAAGGCCTTTGCAGCCAGCCAGACTTGGGTCACAGCCTGTGGTTGCCTGGACTCACACACAGGAAATGACCATGTGCGAGGTGACTAGTTGAGGCACTCTTTGTAGCAGCAAAAGACTGGAAATGACCTGAATACACCTTCACATGACGGATTCCTAGAAAGCTCTTGTGTATAGACATGGGACTACCTTCAAATCAATATCGAGTAAAAGGAGGTGAGTTGAGGACTGTGTGAGGAGCTACAATTTGCATTAGAAAGGATGGAAGAGAAATCTTTTTTTTTTTTAAGACGGAGTCTCACTCTGTCACCCAGGCTGGAGTGCAGTGGGGCGATCACAGCTCACCTCAAGCTCTGCCTCCTGGGTTCACACCATTCTCCCGCCTCAGCCTCCCAAGTAGGTGGGACTACAGGCGCTTGCCACCACGCCCGGCTAATTTTGTGTATTTTTTAGTAGAGACGGAGTTTCATTGTGTTAGCCAGCATGGTCTTGAGCTCCTGACCTCATGATCCGTCCGCCTCAGCTTCGCAAAGTGTTGGGATTACAGGCCTGAGCCACCGGGCCCGGTAGGAATCTTTTTATGTATTCACTTGACTATGCATGGAATATCTCTGGAAGGGTGCTTGTGGTATCTGCAATAACCGAAATGCACCAGGAACATACCTGCGGTTTCCAGTGATAATAGACACATAACAGTCCTGCTGAAATGACCGTGCCTAGTCTTTTTTTTTTTTTTTTCTCTTTGAGACAGGGTCTTACTCTGTCACCCAGGCTAGAGTGCAGTGGTACAATCATGGCTCACTGCAGCCTCCACCTCCTAGACTCAAGCAATCCTCCCACCTCAGCGTCGAGAGTAGCTGGGATCACAAGTGTGTGTCAATCCACTAGGTTGATTTTTTCATATTTTTAGTAGAGATGGGGTCTCACCACGTTGTCCAGGCTGCTCTTGAACTCCTGGGCTCAACTAATTCTCCCACCACAGCCTCCCCAAGTGCTGGGATTACAGGCTTGGGCCACCGCACCCGGTGTATTTTTTTTGTAGACACAGGGTCTCCCTATGTTGCCCAGGCTGGTCTCGAACTCCTGACCTCAAGTGATCTGCCCACCTCAGCCTCCCGAAGTGCTGGGATTAGAGGCGTGAGCCTCCACATCCAACATCAGGACTCTGTAACAGTTTAAGAACAAGTCCAGCTCACAGGGTTAATCATGTAGGCAACAGGGGTTCAACACTCACAGAAGCAGTAAGATACAGCTAGAGAGCTAGTTAGCCACTTAGCTAAACCAGCCAGAGAGCTGACTAGCCAAGCTCTCTAAAGTTAGCTAGCTAAACTAGCCAGAGAATTAGCTGCTTAGTGGCTTAGCTAGTTAGCCACTCTGGACTTTGAAGCCATGTGGAATTCAAATTAAGATGTGTTTTCCAGATGTGTGTGACAAAGTCGGGTAACCTACTGTGCTAGCTACCCAGCTAGCTGGTTTCTAAGCTGGTTAGCAGCAGGACTATCTTTTTCTTTTGTTTTTTAGAAACAGGATCTCACTTTGTCACCCAGGCTGGAGTGCAGTGGCATGAACACAGCTCACTGCAGCCTCCACCTCTTGGGCTCAAACAATCCTCCTGCCTCAGCTTCCCAAGCAGATGGGAGCACAGGAATGCACCACCATGCCTGGCCAATTTTGTAAATTTTTACTTTTCGTGGAGATCAGATCTCACTATGTTGCCCAGGCTGGTCTTGAACCCCTGGGGTCAAGTGATCCTCCCACCGCGGCATGCCTGGGATTACAGGCATGAGCCACTATGCCCGGCCAGCAGGACTGTTTTAAGCTCCCAGGGAGCTTGAGCTTCTCAAGCAGAGTAGGGTGTGGCCACCATAGGCTGCCTGGTCCCAGGTGCCAACCTCCTAATGGTGGGAGGGTGGGTGGCCTGGGTGGCCCGCCAGGAGCGGAACAACCGGTTTGCTGGGTGTCTGCCCTCCCCGCCTGAAAGGGCTGCTCCGGGAGCTCCCCAGCTCTCAGAGGGTGGGGCGGCCGGACCACATTCCCTGGGAGGGTATCTCATGGCTGCCGGCGCCCTGGCCCCCACTCCTGGCTGGCGGAGGAACCCACTCCCCACACCACCCTCCCACCCCAGCCCCTCCTGCCAGCCACACCTTGTTTCCAGGGCGACACCCTAGGAACAGAAACCTGAGCTGGTCAACAAGGCTAGGGGGGAAAGAACAGAGGCTGGTGCACCCCTACAGGGTGGGAGACAGCTGGGGAAGTCTGCGGGGAAGGGTCAGGCATGGCTGCTCCAGGCCTCTGGGTTCTGAAGACAGACCTGCCCCCCGCCCCAGCCGGGTGACTTTCCCCATAGTCTCAGTTTCCTCCTTGGGAAACTGAGGGCGACACTCCCCACCCCATTACAAAGGCTGTAGGGATTAGGGGAGATCATGGATAAAAACCAGCCAGGCCGAGGCGGCGCCAATGCGTCCCACACCAGATATGGGTCTTGAGACTCTTTTTTTTTTTTTTTTTTTTTTTGAGACGGAGTCTTGCTCTGTCGCCCGGGCTGGAGTGCAGTGGCCGGATCTCAGCTCACTGCAAGCTCCGCCTCCCGAGCTTCTCCGCCATTCTCCTGCCTCAGCCTCCCGAGTAGCTGGGACTACAGGCGCCCGCCACCTCGCCCGGCTAGTTTTTTGTATTTTTTTTAGTAGAGACGGGGGTTTCACCGTGTTCGCCAGGATGGTCTCGATCTCCTGACCTCGTGATTCGCCCGTCTTGGCCTCCCACAGTGCTGGGATTACAGGCTTGAGCCACCGCGCCCGGCCAGAGTCTTGAGACTCTTACGTTACCCATCGTACCTGGGAGCCCTGGGCTCACTCAGACTTTTTTGGCGGGGGCAGGCAGGACAGAGTCTGGCTCTGTCACCCGGGCTGGAGTGCAGTGGCGCGATCCCGGCTCACTGCAGCCTCAAACTCTCAGGCTCATTGTTCAGACTTTGAAGCCATCTAGGGTTCAAATTCAGATGCAGCACTTTTGAGCTGTGTGTGACTTTGCATGAAGGCTGTGTCCTCTCTAAACCTCAGTTTCCAGCCCTGGAAAATGCGGCTTTTAACCCATCACCTAGAAGTGTTCTGAGAGTGAAATCACATAATGCATCTTCCATGTTTCTCAGAGCAGGGTGTTCTACAAAGGGGTTCTCTGCCTGCCCCAAGGGTCCCAGGAAAGGGACTGAGACTCTTAGCAGCTCCAAGCCAAACAGCCTATTAGTGGCAGAAACTGGGTTTCTGGAGCCCTGGACGTCCCACTTTTCGCTGGGCAATACCACCTTCCCCACCATCGGTTGGTCAGTCAACAAACATGTATTAAGCGCAGGTCTTAAACAGGGCAGAGTTTTAATCACACCTCTAACGTTTTTCGGCCAGGTGGCTCGAAACTCTCACGGTCTCAGTGTCTTTAGCAAATGGTGACAGAAATAGTGCTTCCTGCATAAGGTGCCTAGGAGTCATCCACAAGTTCATGTGGCATACAGAGGGTTTAATGGGAACCCCAGCAGGGCGCAGCGGCGGCTCAATCCTGTAAATCCAGCACTTTGAGAGGCCCAGGCAAGAGGATCACTTGAGTCCAGGAGTTTGAGACCAGCCTGGGTAACATTGTGAAACACTGTCTCTACAATAAATTAAAAAATCAGCCAGGTGTGGTGATATGTACCTGTAGTCCCAGCTACTTAGGAGGCTGAGGCAGGAGGATCACTTGAGCCCAGGAGGTTGAGCTGCAGTGAGCTGTAAGCATGCTACTGCACTCCAGCCTGTGTGACAGAGCAAGGCTATGTCTAAAACAAACAAACAAACAAATAAAACAAAACAACAGAACATGGACCTTGAAACACTGCATGCTCAATATTTTAACCAGTATCAGCTTCTGTTGGGCCAATGGCTTCCCCTCTCCAAGCTGTGGGAAAAAGAGGGTGATAATCCCTACCTCACAACCTGATGTGGATGGGGAGGGGGTCAACAAGATCACATTGGAAAGAAACTTAGAACAGCACCCAGCAGAGAAAGCAGGTATTCACTAAGGGCTAATGATTTTTATTAAGGCCCAATTTGCTTCCCATCTGGAATTCTAGAATCTTCTCTCTTACATTGATTTCTTAGGCCCCAAAAGTCTGGCTCCCTGGCCACCACCTTAGCTCAGGCCCTACCACTTTTTCTATTGAACTTTCTGAATAATCTTCCTAGTACAATGGCTAGGACCTGGGGTCTGCAGTCACAATGACCTGGGTTCAAGTTGTAGCTTAGCTGGTTCCTAGTTATGGGGCTTATGTTCAAATCCTACCCCCCAATCTGAGGCTCAGTTTCCCCACTTGCAGAGTGGGGATGACAGCAGATACCTTACAAGGTTGCCGGGAGCACTCAGAGTATTTATTAAAAGGCAAAGAGTGGCCGGGTGCGGTGGCTCACCCCGGTAATCCCAGCAGTTTGAGAGGCCGAGTTGGGCAGATCACTTGAGCTCAGGGGTTTGAGACCAGCCTGGCGAACACGGTGAAACCCCATCTCTACTAAAAATACAAAAATTAGCTGGGCATGGTGGTGGGCGCCTGTAGTCCCAGCTACTCAGGAGGTTGAGGCAGGAGAGTTGCTTGAACCCAGGAGGTGAAGGCTGCAGTAAGCCAAGATCATGTTGCTGCACTGCAGCCTGGGCAACAGAGTGAGACCCTGTCTCAATAATGTATATATATATAAATGAATAAAAGGCAACCAGTGGATCCATGTTTTGGATGTCATCCTGATATCTGTGGCCTTGGGTGAGATGTGGGGGGAGTGGATCAGGTAGAGGCCTCTTTTCCAGGACTAGTAAAGGTGTTTGAGGATTTGGAAAGGGCCAGTGCAGACTGGAGAAGACAGCAACCTCATGCAGGGTCCGATAGCCCTCGATTCAAATTCCACACCTGCCACCACAAGCTGAGGGACCCTGAGCTAGCCACTGCTTATCTCAGAGCCTCGATCTCCAAGTAGGAGCGAGGCTTCATAAAAATATTCTAATCTTCCACTTTGTGACCCTCAAAGGGGTGGATGTTGGAGCAAAGCTGTGAGACCCCACCAGTCTAAACTGGAGTTTGGAGCATGACTCTGGAACCAGCTGCCTGGGTTCAAATCCTGGCGTGATTCCTTCATGGCTGTGGGTCACTTAACATTCCTGAACATCATGTGATATCAGCAGTCCCTGGCCCAGAGAGAAGCTGATAACTCAAACGCCGCACTTAGAACAGTGCTTGGCACATCACGAGTGCTCGATTAAATATTTGCTAGCCTCCTCTTATTATTATTTTTCATTATGATTGTCCACATTCCTTGTCAATCTCTCTAATCCTGTTTGCTCTTTTGTTAAATGAAATTAATAACCCCTTGGCTGCCCATTAGAACCTCCTTGGAAGCTTGTTAAAAATACCATTGCTGGCTAGGTGCGGTGGCTCAAGCCTGTAATCCCAGCACTTCGGGAGGCCGAGACGAGCGGATCACGAGGTCAGGAGATCGAGACCATCCTGGCTAACCCGGTGAAACCCCATCTCTACTAAAAAAAAAAAAAAAAAAAACTAGCCGGGCGAGGTGGGGGGCGCCTGCATTCCCAGCTACTCAGGAGGCTGAGGCAGGAGAATGGCATAAACCCAGGAGGCAGAGCTTGCAGTGAGCTGAGATCCGGCCACTGCACTCCAGCCTGGGCGACAGAGTGAGACTTGGTCAGAAAAAAAAAAAAAAAATACCATTGCTCATGTCACAGCCCCAGAGAGTTTGATTTAAAGTTCTGAGGTGGGGCACAGGCACTGGTATTTTCTAAGAATTCCCCAAATGACTCTACCATGCAGGTGGGGTTAAGAACCACTGCCCTACACCATCTGTTTGCTCTAAAGAGTTTTAAAAATGCAATGAACATCCAACACTTAGCACAGATGTGGGAAGACTACCATAGTCAACCTAGCTATCATCAATCCCTTCTCAATGGGTTTTGTATTGTTTTGTTTTGTTTGAGACAGGGTCTTGATCTGTTACCCAGGCTGGAGTACAGTGGCACTATCACAGCTCACTGCAGCCTCGACCTGCAGGCTCAGGTGATTCTCCCACCTCAGCCTCCCAAGTAGCTGGGACTACAAGAGTGTGCCACCATGCCCAGCTATTTTTTTTTTTTTTTTTTTTTTGCAGGCATGGCCATGCCCAGGATAGTCTCGAACTCCTGGGCTCAAGCAATCCACCCACCTCAGCCTCTCAAAGTGCTGGGATTACAGGTATGAACCACCATTTCCAGCCCCATCTCAATCTTAAGAGGCACCACAGCAAAGTGAGAATGCCTGGGACCACCTGAATCTGCCAGGTCTAATTGTGCGACCTTGGCCTCTGTGCCTCCGTTTTCTTACCTGTAAAATGAGGATCAGATGCTTTCTAATTCCAAAAATGGACAGAGGCAATGTATTCTAGAAAGCTCGGAAGAAGGCTTGGTAAATGTTTAATAAATGTTCATTTTTATTGTTATTAACTCTCTCTGGGCCTGATTTGCCTCTTATGTAAAATGGGAATAATAATAGACTCTACCTTTCCTATGGTGAGATTGCATGAAGTAAAAGATAGGCATTTAGCACAGAACCTAGCATATACCTTTTTGCTTTTTGTCTTTTTTTGAGATGGGGTCTTGTGCTGTCACCCAGGCTGGAGTGCAGTGGTACTCCAGCTCACTGCAGCCTTGGCCTCTGGGGCTCAAGTGATCCTCCTGCCTCAGCCTCCCTGGAAGCTGGGACTAAAGGCATGGGCCACCACCACACCTGGCTAATTTATCTTTTTTTAAGAGACAGGGTTTCGTTTTGTTGCCCAGGCTGGTCTTGAACCTCAAGCAACATATTTCTATACTCAGTGATTCACATTAATGATTGTCACAGATCTGTTTCTGTTCCTTAAAACTCGGGATGAGTTATATTTGAGAAATTGGAACGTTTTATACTTTCGGAAAATAATACAGTTTATCTACCATATATATCATGCGATGTCCCCAGTAGGTTCCGAGGCTGTCCTAGTAATCCAACAATGAATTCATAATTTGGCAACCAAGTAAGTGTAGGAATAGTCATGGGACAGGGGATACAGGTGATACACAGCCTCGAGTTAATGCAGGTTGGGGTGTGGACCCGGCTCCCCACCCGGCAGCAACCCCGCCCTCCCGTCCCCCGCCCCCCAGCAGGAGGCCACTCACGTAGATGAGGCCCGAGTAGTACCGCTCCCGGAGGTTGTGCAGGACCGAGGCCTCGTTGAGGCAGGTCAGCTCGGCCATGTCCTCGGCCTTGCTGAACTTGGGTGGGTTCATGCGCTGTATCTGGTCCCGCGGCAGCCGCAGCCGCCTCCCGCTCTCCGCCAGCTCCACCTCCGCCTCCTCCTCACCTTCGTCCCGCAGCGCCGCGGCTTCGAACCCGTGAAGCTCCGAAGGCACCCACACGAGACGCCGGGCCGTCCACTCCACCTGCGGGGAGGTGCCTGAGCCAGGCCCGCCACCTGCACTGGGCCCGCGGGGCGTGAACAGGAATGGCTGGGCAGCCTCGGGCACTGGGCCTGGCCTGGGGGGCGCCTTCCGCCCAGGCACCGACATGGTCATGGCTGCCATGGTCTGCAGGGGGCAGAGAAAGAGGGTGGAGGTCAGATGAGGCTCCATCCCCAGTGCCTCCCTTCCCTACCCCAAATTCCCTTTCCTACCCCAAATTCCCCAGGCAGCCCCTCTGCCTTCCTTTATCAGATCTCTTGCCACCGTTCTGGTTTAACAGACCTAGCTTACTCATTTCATTCATTCACTTCTCTATGCACTCATTCATTCTATAATAAGCTGGGCTGTGAACCAGGCTCAGAGGGTCAGTTCTCTTTTTTTTTGAGGCAGAGTTTTGCTTATTGCCCAGTCTGGAATGCAACGGCGTGATCTTGGCTCACTGCAACCTCGGCATCCAGGGTTCAAGTGATTCTCCTGCCTCAGCCTCCTGAGTAGCTGGGATTACAGGCGCCTGCCACCACGCCCAGCTAATTTTTGTATTTTTAGTAGAGACGGGGTTTCACCATGTTGGCCAGGCTGGTCTCGAACTCCTGACCTCAGGTGATCTGCCCATCTCAACCTCCCAAAGTGCTGGGGTTATAGGCATGAGCCACCATACCTGGCCCAGGCTAATTATTTTCAATTTTTGTAGAAATGAGGGTCTCATTATGTTGTCCAGGCAGGTCTTGAACTCCTGACTTCAAGTGATCTACCCTTTTCACTCTCCCAAAGTGCTTGGGATTGCAGGTGTAAGCCACCACACCCGCCCAGGCTCAGTTCTGGGCATTGACAATGGAGCAATGGACAAGCTGGAAGAAGACGCCTGCCTCCAAAAGTTTACTTTCTAGCCCTGGGCTGTCCAGTGTAGGAGCCACCACCACCTGTGCACTACTGGGCACTAGAAATGTGGCATGTGTCACTGAGGAAACACATTTTCAATTTCATTCATTTAAATTAAATCTGTATCATTTTATTTTGAGATGGAGTCTCGCTCTGTTGCTCAGGCTGGAGTGCAGTGGTGCAATCATAGCTTGCCACATCCTCAACTTCCCGGCCTCCGGTGATTCATGTCTGAAATTTATTAATTAAAAAATAAATACGGCCGGGTGCGGTGGCTCATGCCTGTAATCCCAGCATTTTGGGAGGCCAAGACAGGCAGATCACGAGGTCAGGAGATCGAAACCATCCTGCCTAACACGGTGAAACCCCGTCTCTACTAAAAACACAAAAAATTAGTCGGCCGTGGTGGCGGGCGCCTGTGGTCTCAGCTACTCAGGAGGCTGAGGCAGGAGAATGGTGTGAACTCAGGAGGTGGAGCTTGCAGCAAGCCGAGATTGCGCCACCGCACTCCAGCCTGGGTGACAGAGCGAGACTCCGTCTCAAAATATAAATAAGGCTGGGTGTGGAGGCTCAAGCCTGTAATCCCAGCACTTTGGGAGGCTGAGACGGGCGGATCACGAGGTCAGGAGATCAAGACCATCCTGGCTAACACGGTGAAACCCCGTCTCTACTAAAAACTACAAAAAAAAACTAGCCGGGCGAGGTGGTGGCGCCTGTAGTCCCAGCTACCCAGGAGGCTGAGGCAGGAGAATGGCGTGAACCTGGGAGGCGGAGCTTGCAGTGAGCTGAGATCCGGCCACAGCACTCCAACCTGGGTGACAGAGCAAGACTCCATCTCAAAAAAAAAAAAAAAAAAAAATATATATATATATGTATTATATATATATATATAACAAATTGGCGGGGTGCGGTGGCTCAAGCCTGTAATCCCAGCACTTTGGGAGGCCGAGACGGGCGGATCACAAGGTCAGGAGATCGAGACCATCCTGGCTAACCCGGTGAAACTCCGTCTCTACTAAAAAATATAAAAAACCAGCCGGGCGAGGTGGCGGGCGCTTGTAGTCCCAGCTACTCAGGAGGCTGAGGCAGGAGAATGGCATAAACCCGGGAGGCGGAGCTTGCAGTGAGCTGAGATCTGGCCACTGCACTCCAGCCTGGGCGACAGAGCGAGACTCCATCTCAAAAATAAATAAATAAATAAATAAAAAATAAACAAATAAATGTATTAACAGGCATGCCACCATGCCTACTAATTTTTAAATTTATTTTGTAGAGACAAGGTCTTCTATGTTGCCCAGAATGGTCTCAAACTCCTGGGCTCAAGTGATCCTCCTGCCTTGGCTCCCCAAAGTACTGGGATTACAGGTGTGAGCCACCAAGCCCCATCTTAAAATTTAAATATAAATAGCCCCATCTGGAGTTCTAAGTGTAAGACACAGAGCAGATTTTCAAGACTTAGTACAACAAAAAGATAGTTCGCTGAGATTTTAAATATTTAATGACATTTTGAAATAATATTTTCAATCTACTGGGTTAAATAAAATATATCATTAAATTAATGTTACCTGTTCCTTTTTTACTTTTATCATTAAATGTGGCTACTAGAAAATGTTACATTACACGTCTGGCCTGTATTATATTGCTATTGGACACAGCTGCTCTAATCCCAGGAGACAGATAAAAAGATTAAAAATGTAAATTAGATAGTATGGTTTTTGTTTTTTAAAAATTCTCTCTTTTCTGTTTTTTTACAAAAACCAAATATAGTATGTTTGGTGGTTTTTTGGGGATTCTTTGTTGGTTTGTTTTCGTTTTGGTTTTTTTTTTTTTTTAATTAAATTTTTTTTTTTGAAGCAGAGTCTCGCTCTGCCGCCCAGGCTGGAGTGCAGTGGCCGGATCTCAGCTCACTGCGAACTCTGCCTCCCGGGTTCTCGCCATTCTCCTGCCTCAGCCTCCCCAGCAGCTGGAACTACAGGTGCCCGCCACCTCGTCCGGCTAGTTTTTTGTATTTTTTTTAGTAGAGACGGGGTTTCACTGTGTTACCCAGGATGGTCTCGATCTCCTGACCTCGTGATCCGCCCGTCTCGGCCTCCCAAAGTGCTGGGATTACAGGCTTGAGCCACTGCGCCCGGCCTGTTTTCGTTTTTTTTAGACAGAGTCTCGCTCTGTCGCCCAGGCTGGAGTGCAGTGGCTTGATCTTGGCTTAGTGCAACCTCCGCCTCCCGAGTTCAAGCGATTCTCCTGCCTCAACCTCCCAAGTAGCTGGGATTACAGGTGCATGCCACTATGCCTGGCTAATTTTTGTATTTTTAGTAGAGATGGGGCTTCACCATGTTGGCCAGGCTGGTCTCGAACTCCCAACCTCAGGTGATCCACCCACCTGGGCCTCCCAAATTGCTGGGATTACAGGCATAAGCCACCGTGCCCAGTCATATAGTATATTAAATGGTAAATAAATGCCAAGTAAATAAATGCCAAGGGGAGGAATAAACCAGGGAACAGGGGATGTTAGTGTTGAGAATGTTGAAGTTTTCATTAGGGTGGCCAGGGAGGGCCTGTCTGGCGTGACATTTAAATTAAGACCCAAGGGAGATGACAGGAGTGAGCCAAGTGGTTGTTGGGAGAAAAAAAAAATCATTCCGGACAGCAGTGCAAAGGCCCTGGGGCTGCAATGTACCTGTGTGGCTATGGCACTGGGAGGTGGGCAGCATGGCTAGAGCCAAATGATCGAGGGGCAGAGGGTGGGAGGGAATATAAAAGAGGTGACAAAAGGTACAACCTTGCTTTTACTCTAAGATGTGAGTCCAGGGAGGGAATTGACCTGATTTTTTGTCATTCAGATTCCCTGATCACCTCTGGTCACGCCTACCTCATGCCTGCCGAATAGACTCGAATCTCACTGCTTCAGTGAACAATTCCTTCCTTCTGTGGAACCTGGCTCCTTCTCCATAAAATGGGGAAACTAGCCCCATTCATTCAACTCTCTGAGGACTTTCAAGTACGAGACTCTGCCCTGAGTGGGTCTGAGGACCCAGAGAAGAGTCGGCTGGGAGCCCTGCCTGGAGGAGCTCCTGGCTTAGGCGTAGATCCAGCTCCAGCTATCACGGAGGCAACCAGGTGCTGGGGGAACTAGAAAGTGCTAGGTCCCTCCCGCCATCCAGGGGGTCATGGATAGTAGTGGCATTTCCAAGGTGGTCCAAGCACCAGGCAGGAAAAATATTCTCCCTATCCTGCTAAAGAAGTCTGCCCCTACTCCCTCTCTCTCTCTCTCTCTTTTTTTTTTTTTCTTAGAGACAGGTCTCACTCTATTGCCCAGGCCGGAGTTGGAGCACAGTGGCACAATCACAGCTCACTGCAGCCTCAACTCTTGTGCTCAAGTGATCCTCCCACTTCAGCCTCTTGAGTAGCTGGGACCACAGACGTGCAAAACCAGGCCCAGCATTTTTTTTTTTTTTTTCTAGTAGAGACAGGGTCTCACTATGTTACCCAGGCTGATCTTGAATTCCTGGGCTCAAGTGATCCTCCTGCCTTGGCCTCCACAGTGTTGGGATTACAGGCATGAGCCACCACGCCCGGCCCCTACTCTCATCCACTGCCTCAAATGTCCCCATCACTGCCCCACCACATCGATCACAGAAACAGTGGAAGATTTCTGTCTCCCCAACAGCAGGACTTCACCTCTTCCCAGCAGACCTATATTCACCTGCCGTCCCCACCTCGCTCCCACATACCCCTGGAAAAATCCTTCTAAACACCCAGCTACCCTGGAGGCATCCCTGGATCTGGTCCCAACAGACTCCTGCCTTTCCCTCAAGCCTCTCCCATGGGAATCTCAGCTCCGCTCAGAGGATCCACTTCCTCCCAGACCCTCTCCTTTTATCCCTGAGCCCAGCAGCTCCAGCTTCCAGTGACTCAAACGCTGGACCCTTGCACTCTGAATGCAGCAGGGAGTTTCTCCACCCCGTGACCCCCAAGTCGTCAAGGCTCACCCCAGGCCTCCAGTATGACCTGGATCCACCGGACCCAAACTCCATCCCTGGCACTTTACCCTCACCCCCACCCACCCCACCCCACCCCACCCCATCCACTTCCTCTCCAGCCCTGTGGCCTTTGACCAGGAAGGGTTTGGGAGTTTTTGCAATCACCCTATGCCCTATGCCTCTCCTCCCTGGAGCCAAGAGTCCAAGCCCCCAGCCTTTTCCTTCCAGGGGCTGAGGAGTCCCGGCTCCCAGCCTCCTCCTCTCCCAGGACCCAGGAGTCTGAGCCCCCAGCCCCCTCCTCCTATGGATGGGGAAGTGCAGGCCCCCTCACCTCACTGCAGCCGAGCTAGAGGTGAGGATGCTGAGTTCTGGAGAGGGATCATAGCCCTGATGGGGCAGGCAGGGCCTGCAGGCCTTGGCTCCAGGTGGCCCAGCCTCTCTGGCTGCCCTACCCTTCCTCACCCAGCAGGAACACTCTGCCAGGGCTAATTACTGTCACCTGGGCAGGTGAAAGCACCTGCCCTGGGAGGGGCCGAGACTGCTGGGCTTGAAAAAGAAAAGCAGCCAGGGATCCGCCCTGGGGCAGAGGTTGGGGCCCTTAGCATCCAGCCCTCTGACCCTGGCTTCTAGCGCTGGGATTCCGGAGTCCCAGTACTCAATGTCCTCCTGTCTCAGACCCAGGAGTTCAGGCCCCCAGCCCCTGCTCCTACAGACCCAGGAATCCGGGCTTGCAGCCCCCTCCTCCCCTAAGACCCCAGAACTGCAGTCCTGACCCGAGTCCTTTCCTCCTCCAAGACCCAGCAGTTCGGGCTCACAGCGCAGTCCTTCCTCAGACCTGGGACAACCGGCCCCCAAGGCCCCTCCTCGGATCCCGGAGTCCGACGGCCCAATACCCATTCCCCTGGACCCAAGCGCCTGTGTCGCCGCCCCCTCAACTCGCAGATCCTCGGGGCTACCTGGGGGCGCCGACCGGAGCGGGGAGATGGGGAGAGGGCACAGGAATCCCCGTCCTCTTCAGGTGCTGCGACCTCCGCGGTCCAGCGCAGGGCGGGGCCCCGTCGCGTCACGGGGCAGGAGCCCAGCTCTGATGTCACCCAGCACCTGCCCGGCTGGGGACGGGGCGGGCCTGGAGCTTCAGGGCCTCTGACGGGGGCCGGGGGAAGGCGGGGGTTGAGCCTGTTGCCAGGTGGGCGGCGGCGGCGGCGGCGCCAGGGGCTCCTCCCCCTTATGGCGGGCAAAGGTCGAGGGCCCGCCGCGGAGAAGGCTGAGGATTCCCGGGATTCAAACCCCGCTGGAGCTTCATGGGCCTCAGCTTTCCCTGCTGTGAATTGCGGCCAGTGAAATTAACAAAACCACTTTCAGAAAGTTCCCCAGCCCAGTGCTTCATCATTAATCTCCCTGAGCCTCAGTTTCCCACCTGCGGGAACGGAACAACAAATCCGTAGACAGTAAGAGAACCAAAGAAGAGAACAATGGTATTCTGTCCTGAGCTTCAGTCTCGGGAGCGAAATAAAGACTACATGGTGTTAAGAGTACCTACTATGCTACTATGTGTCGGGTATTTTCTCCTCTTAGAACAGCTCTTTGAGATCATAAAATGATTTGAGAGAGAGAGAGAGAGAGACTGTCTCTGTTGCCTAGCTTGGAGTGCAGTGACATGATCATGGCTCACTGCAGCCTTGACTTTCTGGGCTCCAGAGATCCTCCCCGCTCAGCCTCCCGAATAGCTGGGACGACAGGGGTGCGCCACCACGCCCAACTAACTCTTTTACTTTTTGTAGAGACGAAGTCTCGCTGTGTTGCCCAAGCTGGTCTCTAACTCCTGGGCTCAAGCGATTCTTTCGCCTCCACCTCCCAAAGTGCTGGGATTACAGGCCTGAGCCACTGCGCCCAGCGTAGAATAATCTCAACAACCGATGACATAAGGGCGATCAGCATGTCCATTTCTCTGATGTGAAAACTGAGGCAGGGAGGGTCAAAGTAAGGCACTCAAGGTCACACAGTATAAGACGGAGGTCTGGGATTCAAGCCGAGACCGTTTTCTGCCATTCTAAAGGAGGGGGTCTGGGAAGAACCTGTAGCACGTTCCTAACGACATCAATTTCTGCGTCCCAGTTGTTGATACTACCAGCCTGCTTCCCCATCTATGCCACAGGGACCGCCGCTTTCCTTAGGGGGACTCCTGTGGGATTGAAAAGGTTAAAGGACCCAGAACGCAGTTGGTCTCCGGAGTGTTCTTCTCCACAGGACCCCCTGCAGTCACCAATTCTGTCCAGTCTCAGCCTTCCCCTCTCTGTATAATGGGTACAATATAACTCACCTCGAGTCAATATGATAAAGAAAGTAAATTATTTAGTAGTAAAAAATAAAAGCGTCCAAGTACATCGATGGTTCTCAAATATGTCCTTCGCCACCCCTCCGCCTCTTCCAGTCACGACCCCTCTTTCTGGCCCCCGATTCTGACACTTGAGAACAGAGACATGTCATGCTGGGGGCGGGGGACTGGAGGCGATGACTCAGGTATTAAAGCGGCCGAGGTTCCAAAGACAGCCTCAGTTTCCCCTTCTGCGGAACAGGCCCGGGGCTGCCAGCTAGGACCCCGACCCGGCCTCGCACACGGCGGCAACTGGAGTTGGGGGAGTGTAGACGTCCCGCCCCCCCACCGCCCTCGCCGCCGTCCCACTGCGCGCCCAAGGTGAGTGCCCGCGTCACCTCCCCGCCGTCCCCGGCCGCCTGCCCGGGCTCCCGGGCCCCCATCGCAGCCCCCAGGCTCCAGCTTCCCCTGGCCCAGTCCCGTTCTGCCGCCCCCGGAGGGCTGCCGGCCGCGGGCACTCACCGGCTTCCAGGGCCGTCCCGAGGCTTCGGCCTGGGGAGAAAGAGGGGCGGGTCCGCAGGGACAGCCCCGCCCCCACGAGCGCAGTAGGGGCCAATCGGCTCCCGCTGCGGCAAGCTACGGCCCCGCCCCTGGGGGACAGGAGCAGCCAATCAAAAAGAACGGCTGGAGGGCGGGGCCAATCAGAAGTTGTCGAAGGGTGCCAGCCGTGGGAAAAGAACGCGGCCCGAGCGCGGAGCTAAGCGGCGCGGTCGGGGGTGGAAGCCGCGGCCTGACGGGCACGGGGCGCCACCAATAGCGAGGCGCGGGGGGCGGCCGGGGGCGGGAGGCCCAAGGGGCCCGGGTGAATGGGCCGCTTTGTGCGCAAGGCATGAATGGGGGCCTTTGTAAGGGCCGACGTGGGGGGGCCGGCCGAAGGCCGGAATGCCTGGGTCCCCCGGGAGCCGGCGGGCAGGAGAGACAGGAGAGAGAATTCACTTTTGTCGAACGTAGACCATGTACCAGGCACCCTCCCAGGCTCTCACCCACCGGGAGGTGTGGGCCGTGATACCATCAGAATAACAATGACCCGATGTAGACCGGGAGCTGTGCTAAGCGCGTTACCTGCATGATCTCATTTAATCCTTACAACGAAGCCCTTGAAATTGGTGCTATTAAGATTTTCATCTTCTAGATGAGGTAACCCCAAGCTTAGAAAGAAGGTGGTAATTGCAGAAAGTCACAGAGCTGGCCGATGGCAGCGCAAGAACTCAGATCGAACCAGAAGTTGAGCTTTTAACCGCCATGCTATACCCAAACGTGGTAATGATTCCCCATTTACAATTCACAGATGGGAAAACTGAGGCTCAGGAGAGCCAAAAGACTTCCCAAGGTTGGAAGGGGGCGGTGGCTCACACCTGTAATCCCAACACTTTGGGAGGCCAGGGCGGGAGGATCACTTGAGCCCAGGAGGTCAAGACCAGTCTGGGCAACATAGGCCCCATCTCTATTTAAAAGCAAAATAAAAAGAGCCAAGGGCACGAAGGAATGACTCCACTGAACCCGAGGTGGCCTACCAGCCTGGCTCGGCTGCTCAGCAGCTGTGTGGGCTCAGGCCAGTTGCTGGACTTTTTTGAGATTCCATTTATTTCCGCACTCGTAAAATGGGAGTGATGGACTGTCTGCCTTCACCCTTGCCTTCCCTACTCTATTCAGATGGGGACTTTTCTCTGTTCAGAGCCTTCCATGGCTCCCATTTCACTCAGTAAAAGTCTAAGAACTCACCACGGCCAGAATGTGGCCCTTTTGCTCTCTCTGATCTCACCCCCAGGCCCTTCCCTTCATACTGCTCCAGCCACACTGGCTCAATTTCTTGAACACTCCTGAGGCCTGGCGCTGCCCCCAAGGCCTTTGCATTCTCTGTTAGGTCCATCAGGAATGCTCTTACCTGGAATTTTCATGACAGCCTCCCTCCCACATCATCTGTTCTGCTTCAATATCACCTCTTCCAAGAGGCCTTTCCAGGCCATCCTATATAAGACAGTTCCGCTCATCACTCTCTCTCGCTTGACTCCACGTTGCTTTTTCTCATAGCACTGGGAGTGTTTGCTAATTTAGCTGTTTATCATCTGTCTCCTCACTAGAATTTAAGTCCCACGAGGACAAAGATCTTTATTTTGTTCAGTGCCGAATCCTCAGTGCCTGGCACACAGTAGGTGTTGAATAAGTGTTTGTTGAGTAAATAGTAATGAGTCCTTGTATTGAGTGGATTAAGTGAATTAGTGCATACAAAGCTCCTAGTACAATCCTGGCACTGGGGGAAAGGCTGAATAAGAAAATACTGGCCAGGAGCGGTGGCTCACGCCTCTAATCCCAGCACTTTGGGAAGCCAAGGTGGGCAGATCACTTGAAGTCAGGAGTTTGAGAGCAGCCTGGCCAACATGGTGAAACCCTGTCTCTACTAAAAATACAAACAGTATTCAGGCATAGTGGCTCACACCTGTAATCCCAGCTACTCAGGAGGCTGAGGCAGGAGAATCACTGGAACCCGGGAGGCGGAGGTTGCAGTGAGCAGAGAGATAGCACCACTGTACTCTGGCCTGGGTGGCAGAGCAAGACTCCATGTCAAAAAAAAAAGAAAAAGGAAGAAAGAGAAGAAAAAGAAAATGCTGATTATCATGACTATTGTCATTTATTGTCCTTCAAACAGCATGCAGGAGAGAAACCATATACATACGAAGTCTAGTGTAGGAGAAAGAAGCCAGAGAAAGATGAAAGGAAAAGTTGGGAGATAAGAGATGGGCAGACACAGAGACAAGAGAAGCTAGAGTTGGATGCTGAGGGCAGACACAGATTCAAGCATCCAACTCACAATGCATTTGCTCAGCAACAGCCAAGGTGAATCACGGGACAGTCCCTGCAGTCATAGTGTCAAGATTGCCATGGCTTTGAGATTGCCACAGCCACCTTCCACTTCTTTGCAGGTGGGGAAACTGCATCCTGGGGAGGAAAGGACCTTTCTGAGAGTACCCGCAGTGATAACACAGCTCATGGTTGTGAGGTCTGATTGTGTGCTGGAAACATGACTGTCATTATGTCAGTGCATCCTCATGCCAGCCCTGTGAGGCTGGCACGGTCACTACCCCACTTTATAGGCCAGCAACATGTCCCAGGTCTCCTGACTACTGCTAGTGGTGGATCTGGGCTCCAACTCCTGTAGATCAGACCCCTGAATCTGTCTTTTTTTTTTTTTTTTTTGAGACGGAGTCTTGCTCTGTCGCCCAGGCTGGAGTGCAGTGGCCGGATCTCAGCTCACTGCAAGCTCCGCCTCCCGGGTTTAGGCCATTCTCTCGCCTCAGCCTCCCGAGGAGCTGGGACTACAGGCGCCCGCCATCTCGCCCGGCTAATTTTTTGTATCTTTTTTTTTAGTAGAGACGGGGTTTCACCGTGTTAGCCAGGATGGTCTCGATCTCCTGACCTCGTGATTCGCCCGTCTCGGCCTCCCAAAGTGCTGGGATTACAGGCTTGAGCCACCGCGCCCGGCCCTGAATCTGTCTTAACCAAGACAGAGCTGAGGGCTCCTGTCACTCTGGCTGGAGTGTTCTCCATGGAAACATCCTACAGTAAAGCTAATGAGTGCTGCTGTGTATGGAGTGCTGACTGGACATTATGTCCTTTTATGTATTAACTCATTATGCCCTTTTATGTATTAACTCATTGGATTCTCTCCACAACCCTACGAGGCTAATGCTTTTATTATCCCCATTTGATGGATAGAAAACTGAGGTCCAGGCCAGGCGCAGTGGCTCACTCCTGTAATCCCAGCACTTTGAGGGGCTGAGGTGGGAGAATCACCTGAGGCCAGGAGTTTGAGACCAGCCTACCCAACATGGTGAAATTCTATCTCTACTAAAAATACAAACATTAGCCAGGCGTGACAGTGGGCATCTGTAGTCCCAGCTACTTGGGAGGCTGAGACAGGAGATTCGCTTGAACTCGGGAGGTAGAGTTTGCAGTAAGCCAAGATTGTGCCATTGCACTCTAGTCTGGGTGACAGAGTGAGACTCTATCTCAAAAAAGAAAAGAAAACTGAGGTCCAGAGACATGAAAGTCCTGTTCCCAAGGGCGCTAGGAAGGAGTGTTCACTGGGACACAACAGAATTTCAAACAGGGAAGAAGGCACTGGGCACCCACATTTTAACTATAATCTGCCTGGTAACTGGTGATGTCAACACTACCCCGGGCTAAATCTACCTGGCAACTTGTGATATCATCATGCCCACCCAGGTTCTAAATTGACCTCGAAACTGGAGATGTCATTAATTCTGCTCAGTCTATGAGTTGATCGATGACATCACTGAGTGATAGTAATGAGCTTTCTTTTGCTGAGGGCATTCTATGAGCTGGACGCCTGTATCAGCACTTTGAAAGTTGCTGGTATTTATTGATTGCTTACTGTGTTCCAGGCACAGTTCTGATCCCCTTCTGTGTGTTAAATCTTATAATACTCCTGAAAACGCTGCGTGGTAAGTACTAATGTCAAACTCATTTTACAGATGAGGACACTGAGGCACAGCTGGCCAAGGTTGCACAGTTTAAAGATGGCAGAGCCTGCATTTGAATCAATGTGGTCTGCACAGTTTAAAGGTGGCACAGTTTAAAGGTGGTGTGGGCTACACAAAGCCAGCAGAGGGAGGCTGAGACCCAGAAAATCAAGTCCAAAGGAGGCATTCCACTGCCTCTGAGTTCTCCATCTGTCCTCCATCCAGGCCTGCCAGAGGAGGTCCTCAGGAGAAATTCTAAACTCGGGCTGGGTGCAGTGGCTCACACCTGTAATCCCAGCATTTTGGGAGGCTGAGGTGGGCGGATCACAAGGTCAGGAGATTGAGACCATCCTGGCTAACACGGTGAAACTCCGTCTCTACCGAAAATACAAAAAAAATTAGCTGGGCGTGGTGGCCGGCGCCTGTAGTCCCAGTTACTCAGGAGGCTGAGGCAAGAGAATGGAGTGAACCCGGGAGGCGGAGCTTGCAGTGAGCCAAGATCACGCCACTGCACTCCAGCCTGGGTGACAGAGACTCCGTCTCAAAAAAAAAAAATTAAAACTCATTATCTCGGGGATCAAGGCCACCCCAGCAGCCATCCCTCTCTGAACTCCAGGCACTGGGATCGTTCACACTAAATTGTGAGTCCCTGGCTGTCCAGGGCTGATCCCTCTGTGGGCCCTGTGGGTATCAGCTGCAGCAGAGAAGGAACCCAGACCATGAGGGTGGATGGAATACCACGACGGGTGTGTGCTGGGGTAAAGGAAAGGGGAATATGGGGGCCTTCTGAGCCTCCAGGGAAGCTGCATTCCCACCAGCTGGCGCAGCCCCCAGACACGACCTTGTTATGCCGAATCTGAGTAAGTAGCAGCACAGGTGTAGGGGGAAGCCAGCAAGGAGCTAAGCTGATGAAAATAAAAAACTGTCAGTGCCAAAAGACAGGATGAGAAAAAAAGAAACAGAAGAGAAAAAGTTGGAGCTGAAAGGGGAAGAGACAGGAGAACCAAGGACAGGGCAGCTTTGTGGAAGAGAGTTTGGGGGGAATTTTTTGAGCAAAAAAAATTAGGGAGCAGCTTCCATGCCTGGTGGAGGGAAAGGGGCCTGAGTCTTACTAGAGAAAAAGGAGGAAGAGGGGGTTAAGTTTTGCTGTGAGTCCTGACTGCAATCCTGCCTGGGCATTTTCTCTGTAGCAAAGACTTGAATGGTTCCAGTATTTTATTTTTGGTCGCTGGGCTGTTGTTTTCCTGCATGTGACTCGGAGCTGGAACTGGCTCTGAGACAAGAGCAAGCTGGCAACCCCGTGTGGGTCACAGATGAGTGACAGGTTCAGTTCTGCAACAATTATTTTTTGAGTGCCTACTGTGTGCCAGGCATTGTTCTAGTTCAGGGGTCAGCAAACTTCATGTAAAAGGCCAGACAGTAGATAGTTTCAGCTTTGCGGGACAGAAGCCTTGGCTCTAATTGTTCCACGCTGTCCTTGCAGTACGAAAGCAGCCAGAGACAATATGCAAATGATAGGTGAGGTAGTGTTCCAATAAAACTTTATTTATACAGACAGGGAGAATGTGGCTAGTGGGCTATAGTCTGTAGTTTGCAGACTCCTGTTTTTGTTTTTGTTTTTGTTTTTTTGAGATGGGATCTCACTCTGTCACCCAGGCCAGAGTGCAGTGCACAATCATGGCTCACTGCAGCCTCAACCTCCTGGGCTTGAGCGATCCTTCCAACTAAGCCTCCTGAGTAGCTAGGACTATAGGCACTTGCCACCATGCCCAGCTAATCTTTTTATTTATTTATTTATTTTTTTTGAGACAGAGTCTTGCTCTTTCCCCCAGGCTGGAGTGCAATGGTGTGATCTCGGCTCACTGCAACCTCTGCCTCCCGGGTACAAGCGATTCTCCTGCCTCAGCCTCCCGAGTAGCTGGGATTACAGGCACGAGCCACTATGCCTGGATACTTTTTGTGTTTCTAGTAGAGACGGGGTTTCACCATGTTGGCCAGGCTGGTCTTGAACTCCTGACCTCGTGATCCACCCACCCCAGCCTCCCAAAGTACTGGGATTACAGGCGTGAGCCTCCATGCCCAGCCCTGGCTAATTTTTTTTTTTTTTTTTTTTTTTTGAGACGGAGTCTCGCTCTGTCGCCCGGACTGGAGTGCAGTGGCCAGATCTCAGCTCACTTCAAGCTCCGCCTCCCAGGTTTACGCCATTCTCCTGCCTCAGCCTCCCGAGTAGCTGGGACTACAGGCGCCCGCCACCTTGCCCGGCTAGTTTTTTGTATTTTTTTAGTAGAGACGGGGTTTCACCGTGTTAGCCAGGATGGTCTCGATCTCCTGACCTCGTGATCCGCCCGTCTCGGCCTCCCAAAGTGTTGGGATTACAGGCTTGAACCACCGCGCCCGTCCGGCTAATTTTTTTAAAAAAAGAATTTGTAGAGACAGGGTCTCGCTATGTTATCCAGGCTGGTCTGGAACTCCTGGGCTTAAGCGATCCTCCCACGTTGGCCTCCAAAACCATTGGGATCACAGGCGTGAGCCACTGCATCCCACCCAGACTCCACCCAGACACAGAGGAGGCGACAGGTGCAAAGACATGATCCTGTGCTCTCACAAAACTCAGATATTAATCTACTCCCTACATAGCAGGCAGAGGGAAGCACTTCCTGCCTAAGTTGGATCCTGTTTCTTTCCGGCTCAGAATCCTCCTCTGGCTCCGGTCACACTCAGAGTGAAAACAGAGTGAAAACAGAAAACACCCACATGGCCCTGCTCCATCTGGTCCCCTCTGTCCCCTCTCTCTGCCCCCACCTCTTGCTCTCTCTTCCTTCCTCATTCCATTCCAGCCACATTGACTTTCTTAATGTCCCCCAAACACACCAGGTTCACTCCTGCCTCAGGGCCTTTGCATGTGCCATTCTCTCAACTGCAATGCTCTTCCTTTGGATAATCTCATGGCCCTCTTCTGTCCCCCAAGTCTCTCTCAGCTATCACCTCCTTGGTGAGGTCTTCCTTGAGTACCCATTCCCCTGGACCCCTGATACCCTCATTTGGCTCTATGCTTTATTTTACCACAGCACCTTTCTTCCAATCTGCCTTATAATTTATTTATCATTTCTATGTTTATTGTCTGACATCACTACTAGAATGTCGGCTTCATGCAGAAGGGGATTTTTGTCTCTCTTATCCCCTACTGTGTTCCCAGTGTCTACAACAGAGCCTGGCACACAGTGATGATCAAGAAATATTTGTCTCATCTACCATGCTTATTACTGGGGTGATTAAATAATACATACACCAAACCCCTGTGACACACAGTTTACCTATGTAACAAACCCTCACAGGTACCCCTAAAAGTTAAATTTTAAAAAGAGAGAAACATTCATTGAATAAATGATCACATTCTCATGGTAGCCACAGACACCAAACAAATAAACATACAATTACAGGGCAAAATTGCAAGTCTGGGTCAGGGCTGTGAAGAAAATAAAAAGGAGGGTAATAGAGGCAAGGTGGCTGGGTATTATTTTCGAAAGAGTTCGGAAAGGCTGTCTGAGGAGGTGTTGCTGGGGAAGGATCATATGACAGTTGATACTGATAAATATGTGAATGGATGCGTGTGTGACTGATGAGTGGATAAATAAATGGATGAATGAAGGGGCAGATGATCATTTGAATAGATGGATGCATGAATGAATGAATGATATACACAATGAATAAATAAATAAGATGGATGGAAGAATCGATTAATGCGTAAGTGCATGAACAGATAAACATATAGATGGACAGAGGGACAGATGGGCAGATGGATGGAGGGATGGATGGATGGACGGATGGATGGATAGATGGATAAATGGATGGATGGATGGGTGGATGGATGGATGGATGGATGGATAGATGGATAAATGGATGATGGATGGATGGATAAATGAATGAATGGATGGATGGATGCATAGATGGATGGATAAATGGATGGGTGGATGGATGGATAAGTGGATGGATGCATGGATAAATGGACAGATGGATGGATAAATGGATAGATGGATGGATAAATGGATGGATGGATGGATGGATGGACGGATGGATGGTGGATAATGGGTAATGGATAAATGGATGGATGGATGGATGAAGGAATAAATAGTGTTTCATGCCTTTGTGGCTTCGCATATGCTGTGCTTTCTGCCTGATACTCCCTGTCTCCATCTCCCCATGTCAAGAAACTCCAGGTGAACTTCCCAAGGTTCAAAGTGTGTTAAGGGTTCCCTCATCTCACCCTCTTTCCATCCCACGCCGTGCCACGGCTTGCACACACTCTTCACACTGGGTTGGGATGCTCTGTCTCCTGGTACCTTTCCACACTAGCAGCCCTTCCAGGGCTCAACCTGCATCTGAGTCATGTCTGTGTCCAGCCTGACCCAGCACAGGGTACATTGGATGTTGAGGGCTTGCAGGGATGTGTGCTGTGCATGTGGGTGAGGGATGAAGTGGGTCTCTGAGCCTGAGGGCTGGGGCGGCAGAAATCTCTGACACCATCATTGTCTGCGGGGTCAGGGGGCGGTCTGCAGATTTGAGTGGGGATTTGGGGTGTGTTCAGCATCTGGGTGAAGGGTCTGAAAGGGGGCAGGTCTGCATCTCTGGCATCTCATTTGGTTCTTGAAATCCCCAGACTCCAAGATCAGGATATTTATTCATTCTGTGTTATCTTTAGCAAGCCCTGTCCCTCTCCAGGCTTTAGTAAATAGGAGAGGGGGGTCAGACTAGCCATTTCAAAGCTTTTGTTCAGTGCTGACCTACTAGGAGTCCGTGACCCACTCTGTTCCTCTCTCTGCTTGCCCTGGTCACCCTGAATTATATCCCTCTCTGCCTTCCCTACCAGCTTGGAGGCACTAGAGGACAGGGCTTGGATCTGACCCATCCCTGGGACTAGTAGCTTCACACAGGTCAGAAATGAACTAATGCTAGGTCCCTGGGATCTCCCCACACAAGATCTGGAACACAGCATGCCTCAAGGGAGGGTCTTGACTAAGAAAATGCAAGGAAGTATGACTTTTTGTCACCTGGTGAGCTCCTACTCATACTTCAAAACCCAACTCAACATTCTCCCTTTGAGAAAACGTCTCTGACTCCTCATGTTTGACCAAATAATAACAGCTAATACTTTTACGATGCTTGAGCTTACTTATACATACATATTGAATCATTTAACCTTCTGAGTATCTGGGACCACAGGTATGTGCTACCATGCCCAGCTAATTTTTTTGAGATTTTTGTAGAGATGGGGATCTCCCTATGTTGCTCAGGCTAGTCTTGAACTCCTGAGCTCAAGTGATCTTCCTGCCTTGGCCAACCAAAGTGCTGATTATAGGTGTGATCCACCACACCTGGCCCACTACAGCTATTTTTAAAACATTATTTTATTTTTGAATTAAAACAATTCTAATTAATTACACAAGATGGAAAAAAATCAAGTGATAGAGAAATGTTTCCCTTGACCAATCTCCTCTATTTCACTTAACCAACAAAATGTACCTCTGACACCTGATAATATTTTGGTGTGGATTTTATTACCAAGAATTCATCATCGGCCGGGCGCGGTGGCTCAAACCTGTAATCCCAGCACTTTGGGAGGCCGAGTTGGGTGGATCACGAGATCAGGAGATCGAAACCATCCTGGCTAACATGGTGAAACCCCGTCTCTACTAAAAAATACTTTAGAAAAACTAGCCGGGCGAGGTGACGGACGCCTGTAGTTCCAGCTACTCGGGTGGCTGAGGCAGAAGAATGGCGTAAACCCGGGAGGTGGAGCTTGCAGTGAGCTGAGATCTGGCCACCGCACTCCAGCCTGGGCGACAGAGCGAGACTCTGTTTCAAAAAAAAAAAAAAAGAGAATTCATCATCTTTTAGCCAGGCATGGTGGCAGGCTTCTGTAATCCCAGCTACTTGAGAGGCTGAGGCAGGAGAATTGCTTGAACCCGGGAGGCGGAGGTTGCAGTGAGCCGAGATTGCGTCACTGCACTCCAGCCTGGGCAACAGAACAAGACTCTGTCCCCCAACCCCTCCCCCCTCCCAAAAAAACAATTCATCATCATTGGAACTGGATGCTAATTCTAGCTGCCCTTATTGGGAAGTTGTATGTGGTGGCACCATTTTATATATTTTATACACATGAACTCATTCAGACCCTACGTCAGCCCTGTGAGGCAGGTACCATCGATAGTCTCGTTACAGATGAAGAAACTGTGGCTGGGAGAATTTAAGGTGTCATTCCAGCTCACACAGGTGGAATGGCAGGGTTGGGATTTGAACCTAGGGAGTCTAGCAACCACTCTAATGTTCTACCCTGAGAAGGTGCCTCCCCACCCCTGAGAGGATCATGGTTGCCTCTGGGTCCCTAGTCTTTTCCTGGGCAGCTCGCACAGAAGACAGTTTCCTGGGTTGCACCCAGGGGTGTGAGCTGCATAAATCCCGGTGGGGTAGGGCAAGGACCTGCATTTTTATGAGTCCCCAGGTGATCTGTGGCAGATGGCTGTTGATTGTACTTGAGCCAAAACACTTAGCGCCATCCTTGATTCCTCTTTCCTTCTTACCTCTACTTCCAGTTTATCAGCAAAAGTAGTCAACTTGACCTTCAAAATATATCCAGAATCTGATTGGGTGTGGTGGTTCACACCATGTAATCCCAGCACTTTGGGAGGCCGAGGCAGGCGGATCACTTGAACCCAGGAGTTCAAGACCAGCCTGGCCAACTTGGTGAAACCCCATCTCTGCTAAAAATACAAAAATTAGCTGGATGTGGTGGCACATGCCTGTAATCCCAGCTACTCAGAGGCTGAGGCAGGAGAATCGCTTGAACCCAGGAGGTGGAAGTTGCAGTGAGCTAAGATCGTGCCATTGCACTCCAGCCTGGGCGACAAGAGTGAAACTCTATCTCAAAAAAACAAAAAAAAAAAAGGTCGGGTGCAGTGACTCACGCCTGTAATCCCAGCACTTTGGGAGGCTGAGGTGGGCGGATCACAAGGTCAGGAGATTGAGACCATCCCATCCTGGCCAACATGGTGAAACCCTGTCTCCACTAAAAACACAAAAATTAGTTGGGTGTGGTAGTGGATGCCTGTAATCCCAGCTACTCAGGAGGCTGAGGCAGGAGAATGGCTTGAACCTGGGAGGCAGAGGTTACAGTGAGCTGAGATCGCGCCACTGCACTCCAGCCTGGGTGACAGAGTGAGACCTTATCTCAAAAAAAAATCTGTATCTATATAATCTTTAGCTCTAGCTCTAGCTCCAGAATCTGACCCCTTCTTGCCACCCCCACTGCCTCACTCTGGTCAAATCCACCATCATCTCCTGCCTAGATCACTGCCACCACCTCCTCTCTGGTCTCCCCACTTCCCACTGCGTCTGCTCCCACAGGGCAGTCAGAGGGACCCTCTTAGACCTCAAGTCAGCTCCTGTCCCTCTGCTCAAACACCACCCCCACCTCACCATGGCCCAGAGTAAAACCAAAGTCCTCACCATGCACCACGGGGCCCTGCAGGCTGTAACCCGCTTTGCCCCTTATTTCCCCTCACCTCTCCCCCTCTCCCCCAGGCTCATGCCACTACAGCCACACTTTCTCCCTTGCTGTTCCTCAAATGCAACGACACATTGCCACCTCAGGGCCTTTGCACGGCTGCTCCCTCTGCCCGGAATGATACTCCTCCCAGACGTCCTCCTGGCTCTCATCTCATTCATTCAGGCCACTGCTTAAATGTCACGTTCGCATTGAAGCCTTCTCTGGTCATTTGTTTAATGCCTCACCTGGCGCCCACCGCCATCCCCTTTACTTGCCCCTTATTTCTGTCTTTCCATAACACCTTTGACCTTCTCACCTGTGACACCATTTATTTATTTGTTGTGTTTGTTATTTATGGTCTGTCTCTCTTTGACTGCAGAATATCCACCCTATAGAGAGGGGAGGGACTCGGTTTAATTTACTGTTCTGTCCCTAGCACCTAGGACAGTTCCTTGTACATGGTAAGTGCTGGATAAGTGAATAAAACTTTTTATTCTTTCTCTCTCACCTGTTAAGTGAATAAAAGAAACTCTCTGAGAAATTCTGCTCTAGCTGGTAGGGTGCTGGAGAACTTTGCTTCCTCATGGCTTTCACATGCTGCCGGCATTTTCTTTCTTTCTTTTAAATAGAGAGGGGCCCGGGTGCTGTAGCTCATGCCTGTAATCCCAGCACTTTGGGAGGCCAAGGTGGGCTGATCACCTGAGGTCAGGAGTTCAAGACCAGCCTGGCCAACATGGTGCAACCCCCATCTCCAATAAAAATACGAAAATTAACTGAGCGTGGTGGCAGGAACCTGCCCAACTATTAAATAATCCCAACTATTTGGGAGGCTGAGGCAGGAGAATCGCTTGAACCTGGGAGGTGGAGGTTGCAATGAATCAAGATCGTGCCACTGCACTCCAGCCTGGGTGACAGAGCAAGACTCTGTCTCAAAAAATAAAAAGTAGTAATAATAAATAGAGACAGGGTCTCATTATGTTGCCCAGGCTGGTCTCAAACTCCTGGCCTCCACCGATCCTCCCTTCTTGGCCTCCCAAAGTGCTGAGACAAAAGGTGTGAACCACTAGGCCCTGCTGCTGCTGGCATTTCTAAGACACTGATCAGAAAGGAGAAGAAGGTCACCAAAGCTATTCTTTTTAATTTAAAGCAATTTTAATTTCACAAAATAGAAAAAATGTAAACACGAGGGTAATATTTCCCTTGACCAGGCCCTTCCTTTTCACTCTGCCTTCCAGATGTACCCCTGATAATATTTTGGTGCAATTTCTTTCAAAAATATATATATTTTTTTCAGACAGGGTCTCACTCTGTCACTCAGCCTGGAGTGCAATGGCACAATCACAGCTCACTGCAGCCTAAACTTACTACCCCAGGCTTAAGCTGTCTGCCCAACTCAGCCTCTAGAGCAGCTGAGACCACAGGCACTCACCACCATGTCTGGCTAATTTTTTTATTGTTTTGTAAAGATGAGGTGTCACTATGTTGCCCAGGCTTGTCTCGAACTCCTGGGTTCAAGTGATCCTCCTGCCTTGGCTCCCCAAAGTGCTGGGATTACAAACATGAGCCACTGAGCCGGATCTAACATTTACCATTTATTTACATTGGGGTCAGCAAATGAC
The DNA here is from genome assembly GCF_009764315.1 of Trachypithecus francoisi. Classification (NCBI taxonomy): domain Eukaryota; kingdom Metazoa; phylum Chordata; class Mammalia; order Primates; family Cercopithecidae; genus Trachypithecus; species Trachypithecus francoisi. Next base: position 5,532,543 of record NW_022681457.1, on the reverse strand, counting down.
AGCCCACAGACCACACTGGCCCACTGCCTGGGTTTATAAACTTTTATTGGAACACAGCCATGCTTGTTGGTTTAGTATTGTCTGCGGCTGTGGCTGCTTTCATGCTATAAGGGCACAGTTAAGCAGTTGTGACAGAGACCATATGTTCAAAGCTGAAAATATTTACCATCTGAGCCTTAACAGAAAAAGTTTGCCAACTCCTGTTTTACATATATAGATGCAGAACTGAGAAATACTATGATTTCTTCAGTTTAGGGATATAGGATGATACTTAATATAGGGAAATTTGACTTGCCTTTTTTTTTTTTTTTTTTCCTTTTTGAGACGGAGTCTCACTCTGTCACCCGGGCTGGAGTGCAGTGGTGCAATCTCAGCTCACTGCAACCTCTACCTCCTGGGTTCATGCGATTCTCATGCCTCAGCCTCCCCAGTAGCTAGGTTCATAGGCGCCCACTACCACACCCGGCTAATTTTTGTATTTTTAGTAGAGACAGGGTTTCACCATGTTGGCCAGGCTGGTCTCCATCTCCTGACCTCATGATCCGCCCGCCTTAGCCTCCCAGAGTGCTGAGATTACAGACATGAGCCACCATGCCCAGCCCGTGTTCCTATGTTTTAATTCACCTTTATCTTGTCTACACCATACAGTATTCAATAGCCGCAGCCTATCTATGGTTCCTTTGACTCCTCACCCATTGGTGGGGCTGCTAGTGGCTTTCCACGTTCCACCTTTACCATCGGCAACACACTAAGCCTCCTTCTTCCTACTTCCTCATGCATGAGTAGTGATATTGCTGGGTCAAAGAGTATGTACAGTTAAGACTTTCATAGATGTTGCCAAGCTGCCACCCACAACAAGACTATTTTCCTTTTTAGGAAAAAAAAAAATGAAAAAGAAACCAGTGCAGTCAAGTATTTATTACATGGCTGTTCCCCGAAAGGTTCCACCCCTCGGGTGGGTCACCTATAATTCACTGAACCCTAGACATGCTGTGGACTCTCAGTCCTTTGAACTGGCTGGTCCCTTCTCCACCCTTCTCTGCCTGGTGACACGCTGCCAGAGCTTCAAGATCCACCTTAGATAATGGGGCAGAATTTTGTGATATTCACTGTGCATTTCTCCCGGGATCCAGCAATCCCACTTCCAAGTAGGTACCATAGAGAAGCATACACAAGTAACATACAAGGACATATCCCAGGATGCCCAGGGCAGCATTATGGGTGGGAATGGGGAGGTGGAGACCACCATGGGGTCTGTTTCGTGGGGAGCTGGTAAGCAAAAGGGAGTGGATTCCTCCATGGTGTCCTAGAAGCAATAAATCAGTTTCACTTGGTAACATGGAGAGATCATAAAAACATAATACTGGGCCAGCCGCGGTGGCTCGGGCCTTTAATCCCAGTACTTTGGAAAGCCGAGGTGGGCAGATCACTTGAGGCCAGGAGTTTGAGACCACCCTGGGCAACATGGTGAAACCCCATCTCCACTAAAAAACATAAGAAATAGCTGGGCTTGGTTTTGCGCGTCTGTGATCCCAGCTACTTGGGAGGCTGAGGCACCGGCTCTGTGTTAAAAAACAAAAACAACAAAACAAAAAAATTAATGTAGAATTGAAAAAGTAAGAAACAAAACAGTCTATAGCACAATTTAAAAGATAGCATTTATCCTTTGTGTCAATTTAGAAGATATAATTACACAAAGCAATGCTGTCTGGTCTGTAGGCATTTGTACCTACCCAAGGTAGCGTGAATGTTAGAGGTGTTAGGGTTTGTTTGTGGGGCACCAGAGGAGGAAACAGGAGTGAGGCTGGAGTATTAAAGGGAAAAATAAGAAAGAAAACAAAATCAGGACATGGACAAATGATAAAGAAACAGAAACAGAAAATACGACGGAATTCTATGCACCAAAGTCCACGCCCTACAAAAGGATCTATCCTGGATGGCAATCGCTTCTCAGAAGCCTTCTGCAAATGGCGTCCCCAACCCTCAATTCCTTCCCCAGCTAGAATCAGTCCCTCTCTCCTCTCGCTTCCTTTCAATGTCTTCTGCTGCTACCATCCAAGCACAGCTTCACCAGACTGACACTGTGTCCATGACCATCTCCCCAGCCACAGCAAGAACATTTTGAGGGAAGGAAACAAGTGTGTGCCTCAATGTTCCTGATCTGTAAGAAGGGGGATGGTGATCAAAGTATCTGTTGGCCGGGTGCAGTGGCTCACGCCTGTAATCCCAGCACTTTGGGAGGCTAAAGTGGGCAGATCGCTTGAGCCCAGGAGGTTGAGGCTGCAGTGAGCTGTGATGGTGCCACTGCACACTCCAGCCTGGGCAACAGAGAAGGAGGCTGTCTCGAAGGAGGGAAGAAGGGAAGGAAGGGAGGGAGGGAGGGAGAGAGGGAGGGAGGAGAAGGCAGTAAGGCAGGACAGGAAAAGTATCCACCATTTACAGCTGTTGAAGGGTTAAATTAATTAGTTCACACCCTGTGCTTAGCGTAGTGATTTTGGCCCATTGCAAGCCCTTGATAAATGTTGGTGGCTGCTATTATTATTACTATTATTATTATTTTTGAGACAGAGCCTTGCTCTGTCGACTAAGCTGGAGTGCAGTGGTGTGCTCTCTCCTCACTGCAACCTCTGCCTCCCTGGTTCAAGTGATTCTCCTGCCTCAGCCTCCCGAGTAGCTGCGACTACAGGCATGTGCCACTACGCCCAGCTAATTTTTGTATTTGTTGGTAGAGATGAGGTTCTACCATGTTGGCCACTCTGGTCTTGAACTCCCCACCTCAGGCGATCCTCCCGCCTCAGCCTCCCAAACAGCTGGCAGGTGCCTGTAATCCCAGCTACTCGGGAGGCTGAGGCAGGAGAATCACATGAACCTGAGGTTGCGATGAGCCAAGATCATTCCACTGCCCTCCAGCCTGGCCTATAGAGCAAGACTCAGTCTCAAAACAAACAAACAAACAACAAAACCAAGGAGCTGGGATTACAGGCGTGAGCCGCTGCACCCCGCCAGTGACCATTACTATTAATATCATTATTATTATTGGGCTTGGGCTCATGACATGGGGAAAGGCCTCACCCCAATGCCCCCTTCTTCAGGATGTCTTCCCTGATTATTCCGTAGGTTGCCCTGCCAGTGCCTTCGGCGTCTCCCTTACAGCCTCTTCCCCAGGCGTGGACACTGCCTGCTTACCTGTCGGTCTCCCTCACTGGGCTGGGGAGTCCTCAAAGACCGGGACCAGCGTTGGTTTCCCTCGAGTTCCTTGGAGCCTGGCATAGCGGCTGGTGTCCCTCGGGCCTTCAGGGACATCTGTCTGCCTGAATGGAATGCAGGCTGGGAGGGCAGATAAAGCAGGTGTATGATTAACGAATATATGGAAGGGTGTAGATGATGATAGCTCGGTGACAAAGGTAGAAACCGAGTCCTCATCTGGTTTCAACCCACCCCCTTCCTCCTCCCTACCACTCCTCTGCAAGCTCCCTGTACTCCGGGCTCCTGGCCCAGGAGCCACCCCTGTCCTGAACCTGAGCCCGGGAAGGGTCCTTTCCTTGCAATGTCCTTCATTCCCTTCCTTTATCCCCATCGTGGCAGGTGACACAGGTGTGCACAGTCAACACCCACAGGATTCTTAGTCTTTGCACACGTGCCGTGGGTCCCTTGGCATCCAATAAAACTTACAGACCCTTCCCCCGGAATTATCTTTTTAAGTCAGGCTTATTAAATACATGTACAAATTTATAATTTTTGTGTGTATTTGCACAATTTTTTTTTTTTTTTTGAGATGGAGTCTCGCTCTGTCACCTAGACTGGAGTACAGTGGTGCAATCGCAGTTCACTGCAGCCTCAATCTCCTGGGCTCAAAGAATCCTTCTGCCTCAGCCTCCTAAGTAACTATGACCACAGCCTTGCACCACCACATCCAGATATAACTTTTAAAATTTGTGTAGAAAAATTTGTATAGAGATGGGGGGGCGTCTCACTATATTGCCCAGGCTGGCCTCGAACTCCTGGACTCAAGAGATCCTCCCACCTTGGTCCCCCAAAGTGGTGGGATTACAGACTTGAGTCACTGTGCCCAGCCTCAGTTCTATGCTTTTTGACAAATGATTACACCGGTGTAACCACCACCAAAATTAAGACACAGAACAGATCTGTCACCCTTGAAAATTCCCTTGTGCCTCTTTGTAGTCAACTCCTCTCTTGCTCCTGACAATCACTGCTCTGTTTTCAGCCCCTGTAGTTTGCCTTTTGCAGGATGTTATATAAATAGAATCACAGAGTGTATAGCCTGAGTCTGGCATCTTCCATTTAGCATGATGCATGTGAGATTCACCCATGTTGTGGCACGTGTCAGGAGTGTATGCTTTTTCATTGCTGAGTAGTATTCCATTGTACAAATATATCACAGTTTGTCTATACATTCCCTAGTCAAAGGATATTTGGCCTGTATAATTCTTTGGTGTGGCAATAATGAATATAGAATAATGTTTTTATTTTATTGTTGTTATTTAAATATAGAGATGGTGTCTTGCTATGTTGCCCAGGCTGGTCTAAAACTCCTGGGCTCAAGTGATCCTCCCACCTTGGCCTCCCAAAGTGCTGGGATTACAGGCGTGAGCCACTGCACCCAGCCCAATGTTTTTAAATGTGTAAAATTAATGTATATTATTTATCATAATGAAAGGTACCAGAATGACTAAAATAAAGATTGACAACAACAACTGTTGATGAGGATGTGGAGCAGCTGGAATTCTTTTATACTGATAGTGGGAATGTAAAATGGTACAATCACTGTCGTAGGATGAATAGTGGCCCCCCAAAGATGTCTGCATCCTAATCCTTGAAGCCTGTGAATACGCTACTTTACATGGCAAAAGGAAATTTGCAGTACTGTAATTAAGGATCTTTTTTCTTTTCTTTCTTTCTTTTGTGTGTGTGTGTGTGTGTGTGTGTTTGTGTGTGACAGAATCTCACTCTGTCACTCAAGCTGGAGGGCAATTGTGCAAACAGAGCTCACTGCAACCTTGAACTTCTGGACTCCAGCCATCCTCCTGCCTCAGCCTCCTGAGTAGCTGGGACTCCAGGCCTGCACCACCACGCCCAGCTAATTTTTAAAAATTTTTTCGTAGAGATGGGGTCTCTCTGTTTGCCCAGGCTGGTCTCAAACTCCTGGCCTCAAGCAATCCTCTTGCCTCCACCTCCCAAACAGTTGGGATTATAGGCATCAGCCACCATGCCCAGCCCATAGTTCATTTTAAAAATTCCACAATTGGGCCAGGTGCAGTGGCTCATGCCTGTAATCCCAGCACTTTGGGAGGCCGAGGCAGGCGGATCACGAGGTTAGGAGATCGAGACCATCCTGGCTAACACAATGAAACCCCCGTCTCTACTAAAAATATAAAAAATTAGCCAGGTGTGGTGGTGGGCGCATGTAGTCCCAGCTACTCGGGAGGCTGAGGCAGGAGAATGGCGTGAACCCAGGAGGCGGAGCTTGCAGTGAGCTGAGATCACACCACTGCACTCCAGCTTGGGCGTCAGAGCAAGACTCTGTCTCAAAAGAAAAAAAAAAATTCCAGTTGATGGGTTGATGCGCATCTACATTGTTTCAGTGTTTTGCTGTTGTAGACAAGGAAATTTTTTTTTAAAGCATCTTTTTATACATGCCTCTTTGTGAATGCAGGCCAATTATTTTTCCCTAGGGTGGTCACTAGTAAGTAGTACTGCTGGATCTTAGGGTATATGCATTCTTCCCCTAATACTTATGGAACATTTCAAGGATGCAGAAAATTTGGGAGGAAAAAGTGTACAATGAACCTCCAAGTAGTCACTGGCTAGATTCTACAGCTGTTAATATTCTGCTGTATTAGGCTGGGTACAATGGCTCGTGCCTGTAATGCCAGCACTTCGGGAGGCCGAGGAGGGAGAATCGCTTGAGGCCAGGAGTTCAAGACCAGCCTGGCAACATAGTGAGATCTCCTGTCTATAACAAATTAAAAAATGAGGCAGGAGGATCTCTTGAGTCCAGTAGGTCAAGGATGCAACGAGCTGTGATCGTGCCAATGCACTCCTGCCTGGGTAACAGAGACTCTGTCTCAAAATATATATATATATATATATATACACACACGTATGTGTGTATATATATGTGTGTATATATATGCTGTATTAGCTGCATTGGATAAAATATGTATCCATTCATCCTTCTCTCTATTTCAGCAATTCTAAACCAAGGACAAATTTGTCCCCCCAGGGACATTGGCAATGTCTGAAAACATTTATTATTGTCAACCTGTGTGTGTGGGAGTGCTGTTGGCGTTTAGCGGGTAGAGGCCAGGACGGCAACCACATCGTACAATGCACAGGACAGCCTCCCACAAGAAGTAATTCTCTGGCCCCAAATGGCAATAGTACTGGAGCTGAGAAACTGCAGTTTACCCATTCGTTAGAATAATCTGCAGACGTCAGTAGGCTTCAGCCGTAAACACTTCATTGTACACATCATTAACTCAACTTTAATATTTGTTTAGGGTTCCTTTTTTTAAGGTAAAATTTACAGACAGTTAAATGTACAATTCCTGAGTATACCATTCATTGAGTTTTGACAAATGTATACACCCAACTAGAAAAAGATAGAACATTTCCATATCCTAGAAAGTTACCTGACACTCTCCCCAGCCAACTCGCACCTCCACCCACCCCCAGGCAACTAATGTTCTGATTTTTATCACCATAGATGAGTTTTGTCTGTTCTGGAGCTTTTTATAAATAGAATACCGTAGTAGATGATCTTTTGTGTTTCTTTCACTCCACATAAAGCTTTTGATATTCATCCATGTTGTTATATGAATCAGTCATTTGTCTCTATTTATTTATTTATTTATTTTGAGATGACATTTCGCTCTTGTTGCCCAGGCTGGAGTGCAATGGCACAGTCTCGGCTCACTGCAACCTCCACCTCCTGGGTTCAAGCGATTCTCCTGCCTCACCCTCCCAAGTAGCTGGGATTACAGGCGCCCGCCACCACGCCTGGCTAATTTTTGTATTTTTGAAACGGAGTCTTCTTCTGTCTCGCAGGCTGGAGTGCAGTGGCACCATCTTGGCTCACTGCAACCTCTGCTTCCCAGGTTCAAGCGATTCTCCTGCCTCAGCCTCCAGAGCAGCTGGGATTACAGGCACGTGCCACCATGCGTAGCTAATTTTTGTATTTTTAGTAGAGACAGGGTTTTGCCATGTTGGCCAGGCTGGTCTTGAACTCCTGAGCTCAGGTAATCCGCCTGCCTCAGCCTCCCAAAGTGCTGGGATTACAAGGCGTGAGCCACCATGCCTGGCAAGTCGTTTGTCTGTTTTAATTGCTCTCTAGTATTCCATCATATGAATGTGCCAGCTTGTTCATCCATTCTCAGGTTGATGGATAGCTGGGATATTTTCAGTTTGGGGTTATCATGAATAAAGCTAGATGAGTATCTTGCATGAGTCTTTTTGTGGATATATGTTTTCATTTCTCTTGGGGTAAATACCTAAGACTGGAATTTCTCGGTCGTAGAGGAGGTATAGGATTAAGGTAGGAGGAGGACAGGACTCGACTCTGGACCAGATTAAAGACTGGCCAAAGCCAGAAAGAGGCACTGAAAGCACCTCTCCGGGAGACATGCCCACCAGCGCCATGACAGTTTACCATTGCCATGGCAACACCCGGAAGTTACTAGCTCATTCTCTAGCTAATTCTGAATAACCTGCTCTCTTAATTAACATATCATTAAACGTGGATATAAGGATGACTGCAGCCCTGCGCTGAGCTGCTGTTCCCACTCGGCACGCTGCTTGTTGAACAGCCTGTGGTCCCAGAGCTGTAAGTCTGCCACCGCCTCAGGAAAGCTATTTTCCTCCACCACCGGTTCCCTCTTGAATTCCTTCCTGGTAGAAGCCAAGAGCTTGCCCTACATTGGGTTTACTTTTTTTTTTCTGAGACAGAGTCTCACTTTGTCACCCAGGCTGGAGTGCAGTAATGCACTCTTGGCTTGCTGCAACCTCTGCCTCCCAGGTTCAAGCAATTCTCCTGCCTCAGCCTCCCAAGTAGCTGGGATTACAGGCACGCACCAACACGCCTGGCTAATTTTTTTGTATTTTTAGTAGACATGGGGTTTCACTATGTTGGTCAGGCTGGCCTCGAACTCCCGACTTCAAATGATGCACCCACCTCGGCCTCCCAAAGTTCTGGGATTACAGGCGTGAGCCACCATGCCCAGCCCAGGTTTACTTTTTTTAAAAGTGCCAGACTTCACTCCACGGTGGCTGTATAAGCCAAGGTAGCTTCCTATGGCTGCGGTAACAAATTACCACTAAGTTTTTTTATATATAAATTATTAATATTAATTATTATTATTTTTCTTTTGAGATGGAGTCTTGCTCTGTCACCCAGGCTGGAGTGCAATGACCCCGATCTCAGCTCACTGTAACCTCTGCCTCCTGGGTTCAAGTGATTCTCCTGCCCCAGCCTCCCGAGTAGCTGCAATTACAGGCGTGTGCCACCATGCCCGGCTAATTTTTGTATTTTAGTAAAGATGGAGTTTCACTATGTTGGCCAGGCTGGTCTCGAACTCCTGACTTCAAGTGATCCCCTGCTTCGGCCTCCCAAAGTGCTGGGATTGCAGGCGTGAGCCACTGCGCTTGGCGATGGGGTAAATCTTTATGCTTCTAGGGAGCAGACTCAGCTGTAGAATTGCATTGTCCCAGGTGGTAACTGCTAGTCACATGAGGTGGTTTAAATGTAAATGAATTAAAATTAAATAAGATTAAAATCTTCAAAGCCAGGCGCTGTGGCTCATGCCTGTAATCCCAGCACTTTAGGAGGCCAAGGCGGGAGGATCACTTGATTCCAGGAGTTTGAGACCATCTGGGCAACATAGTGAGATCCTGTGTCTACCAAAAATTTTAAAATGAGCCAGGCATGGTGGTGTGGACCTGTAGTCCCAGCTACTCAGGAGGCTGAAGAGAGACGATTGCTTGAGCCCAGGAGGTCGAGGCTGCAGTGAGCTATGATCAAGCCGCTGCACTCCAGCCTGGGTGACAGAGCGAGATCCTGTCTCTCTAAAAAAAACAAAAAAGAGAGAGAGAGAGAGAAACATTCAGTTCCTCAGTCCCACTAGCCACATCTTCAGTGATTGACAGCCACATAGGTTAGTACAGGTTGGTATCTACCCTGTTGGCAGCACAGACGTTCCACATTTCCAGCATCATGGGAAGTTCTACAAGTCTACGCGGAAATCAACCTGTGTCCTGCAGTGATGACCTTTCCCAGGATTGCACAGATGTATGATTATGCCAGACAACTGCCTTCCCACAGGGGCTGAGAAAAGGAAGAAATAAGAGACACTGAGAAAAAGACATCCAATCATAAAATTAATAATTGTCTGGCACTTTGTAAGCAGTCATTACATTTTTTAAAAACACAACTGCCATCTAATAAGCATTTACCAAGTTCCAAGTACTTTCTTGACTACATTATCTGACTTATGTTTATTCCCAGAGAAACAGGAGGAGCAAGAGAGACAGACACTCATTCTAAGCCTCTTGTTTTCCCAAACAGCAGAGGAATTAACTCTTTAAGTTCCACACACCTCTCTGGGCCAGCCATCTCGGAACGAAATCTCTCTGAAATGTGTCATCCACTTACGGGAAAACAGGGCTCATTATCTTCCCTGCCAAACCTGTTCTGATACTTGCATTTCTCCACTTGGTCAATAATAGTTTCTCTATATCTGTCAGTGTCCAGGTTACAAATGGGGGGGCACCACCCCATCATCCTCACTGCCTCTCTCCTCCTTGCCACCACCCACACATGGGCTTCCTACTCCTGTCTCTGCCCCAAGCCATCTTCTCCATCCTCAGGGTGACCACTTCCATTCAAGCCTCATTCTCTCCCAGCCTCCTCCTAGGCCTGTAGGTTGTTCCGTCCATCCTGCCCCCCACATAGCCAAAGAGGATCTTTCTACACCTAGAACTGATCGTACTCATCCTCTACTCACAGCCCTCCTGTGGCTCCTCAGGCTTCTAGGACCACACTCCAGCCCTTCAGCCTGGCATTGGAAATGTTGTCTTTCATCTCTGCACAAGTACCACTCCTTTACTCTCCCGCCCTGGTGAACTCCTACTCATCCTGCAACACCCAACTCAAATATCCCTTCACACTCTCCTCCAGTCTACTGCAGTACCATATGAGACCTGCGTTACCCACTGGTTTCTCTCTGTTGTGAGTTTTTTTCACTACCTGTCAGTCTTCCTTGTGAGAGCGTAAGCTCCAGGAGGGGAAAATGGTTGCCACATCTTGGACAGCGCCTAGCACATAATAGGTGCTCAGTAAATGTATATTGGGAGAAAAAATGGTTAATAATAGGTACTATCAAATGAACGCTGTGTCAGAAATCGTTAAGTTTACAGAGGAGAATCGAGGAAGACAACACCTTAAGCAGGTGATCAGAGGTAAGATCACCAGTAATGGGGCCTTCTAACATCAGTTTCTAATGTCCTCTTGGTGATGTCACGCACCAAGTAGGACCCAGCATCACTCCCATAGTGTCTCTGCCCAAAGTGCTCAACCTGAATCTAATTACGAAAAAAAAAAAAAAATTCAGACAAATCCAAACCAAGAGATATTCTACAAACTAAACGACCAGGACCTTTCCCTTGAAGGCTTTCGTAGGAGTCTCAAGGTCATGAAAGTCAACAAAAGATGGGAGAGCTGTCACAGATTGGGGGGGACTGAGGAACAAAAGATGGGAGAGCTGTCACAGATTGGGGGGACTGAGGAACAAAAGATGGGAGAGCTGTCACAGATTGGGGGGACTGAGGAACAAAAGATGGGAGAGCTGTCACAGATTGGGGGACTGAGGAACAAAAGATGGGAGAGCTGTCACAGATTGGGGGGACTGAGGAACAAAAGATGGGAGAGCTGTCACAGATTGGGGGGACTGAGGAACAAAAGATGGGAGAGCTGTCGCAGATTGGGGGGACTGAGGAACAAAAGATGGGAGAGCTGTCACAGATTGGGGGGACTGAGGAACAAAAGATGGGAGAGCTGTCACAGATTGGGGGGACTGAGGAACAAAAGATGGGAGAGCTGTCACAGATTGGGGGGACTGAGGAACAAAAGATGGGAGAGCTGTCACAGATTGGGGGGGAATGAGGAGACATAACAATTAAATGTTGTGTGGGTCCCTGGATGGGATCCTGGACCAGAAAAAGGGCATGAATGGGAATATGGTGAAATGTGATAAAAGGTTTGGCTGGGCACAGTGTCTCATGCTCATAATCCCAATACCTTGGGAAGCTGAAGCTGGAGGATCGCCTGAGCCTAGGGGTTCGAGATGAGCTTGGGCAACATAGGGAGACCCTCATCTCTCTTCTTTTTTTGAGACAGAGGCTGGAGTGCAGTGGCACAATCTTGGCTCACTGCAACCTCCGCCTCCCGGGTTCAAGCGATTCTCCTGACTCAGCCTCCCGAGTAGCTGGGATTACAGGTGCCCACCACCATGGCTGGTTAATTTTTGTATTTTTAGTAGAGATGGGGTTTCACCATGTCGGCCAGGCTGGTCTCGAACTCCAGACCTCAGGCAATCCACCTGACTCAGCCTCCCAAAGTGTTGGGATTACAGGCGCGAGCCACCACGCCCAGCCAGGAGACCCCTATCTCTACAAAAAAAAAAATTAGCCAGACATGGTGGTGCATGCCTGTAACAAAAAGAAATCAGTGGGTGACCCAGCTCTTGGTTCAAGGATTGCTTGAGCCCGGAGGTCAAGTCTGCAGTGAGCTGTGATTGCACCATCACACTCCAGCCTGGGCAACAGAGTGAGGCTCTGTCAGAAGGAAGGTAGGAAGGAAGGAGGGAAGGAGGGAAGGAAAGAAGGAAAGAAGGGAGGGAGGGAGGGAAAAGAGAGAGAGAAGAGAAGAGAAAAGAAAAGAAGAGAAAAGAAAAAAGAAAAGAAAGGAGGGAGGGAGGGAAAGGAAGGAAGGAAGGAAAGAAAGAAAGAAAGAGAGAGAGAGGGAGGGAAAGAAAGGAAAGAGAAAGAGAAAGAAGGGAGGAAGAGAAGGAGGGGAAGGAAGAAAAGGGAGGGAGGGAGGGAGGAAGGAAGGAAGGAAGGAAGGAAGGAAGGAAGGAAGGAGGAAGGAGGAAGGAAGGAAGGAAGGAAAGAAAAGCATTCGTAGATTAGTCCATAGAAATGTTACCATGTTTATTTCATAATATTTTACTGTGGTTATGAAAAGTTTTAACCTTTGGAGAAGTTTAGGTGAAGGGTGAGAATTCTTTGCATTATTTTTGCAACTTTTTTTGTTAAGTCTGAAATTACTTCAAAACAAAAAGTGTTTTAAAAGCCATGTATAGCAAAAACTTCCATGCATCATATTTCTTTAACCCTTTCAGCACCATTATCTCAATATCACCAACACAGAAACAGACCTAGGGACAGACAAGTAAGGGGCAGAGTTAGGATTTGAACTCATGTGAGTCTGATTCCAGTGCTCGCATTTTTAAAAATTCAGCCCAATTTTTAAAGCACCTACCGTGTGCCAGGCACAGTGCTGCAAACTGAGAATATCTCCACGGATAAGCCAGAGTGTCTGTCCTCCTGGATCTCAACTTCTCGTGGAAGAGACAATGAGCAAGTAAACAATAAAATATTTGACATAATGGCAGGCGGTGAAGCTTTTATTTATTTATTTATTTATTTATTTATTTTTTAGACGGAGTCTCGCTGTGTCACCCAGGCTGGAATGCAGTGGTGCCATCTCAGTTCACTGCAACCTCCGCTTCCCAGGTTCAAGTGATTCTCCTGCCTCAACCTCCCAAGTAGCTCGGACTACAGGTGCCCGCTACCAGTTGGCTGATTTTTGTATTTTTAGTAGAGTTGGGGTTTCACCATGTTGGTCAGATTGGTCTCAAATCCCTGACCTCATGATCTGCCCCCCTCGGCCTCCAAAAGTGCTGGGATTACAGGTGTGAACCACCGCGCTGGGCAGGCAGTAAAGCTTTTAAAAATGCTGAACAAGGCTGGGACGTGGTGGCTCATGCCTGTAATCCCAGCACTTTGGGTGGCTAAGGCGGGCGGATCATTTGAGGTCAGGAGTTCGAGGCCAGCCTGGGCAACATAGTGAGACTCCTGTCTCTACCAAGAATCAAAAAGTTAGCCGGGTGGGATAGCACATGCCTGTAGTCCCAACTACTCTGGAGGCTGAGGCAGGAGGATCGCTTGAGCCCAGGAGTTCAAGGCTGCAGTGAGCTATGATTGCAAAACTGCACCGCAGCGTGGGCAACAGAGAAAGACCCTGGAGGGTGGATCACCTGAGGTCAGGAGTTTGAGACCAGCCTGGCCAACATGGTGAAACCCCCATCTCTACTAAAAATACAAAAATTAGCTAGGTGTGGTGGCACATGCCTGTAATCCCAGCTGTTTGGGAGGCTGAGACAGGAGAATCGCTTGAACCCAGGAGGTGGAGGTTGCAGTGAACCAAGATCACGCCATTGCACTGCAGCCTGGGTGACAGAGAGAGACCCTGTCTCAAAAAAAAAAAAAAAAAAAATACACCAAAACAAGGCAACAAGGGGATCGAGAGAACATAGTAAGGAGCTGAACGCTGAGAATAGGAAACAGAAGTACAGTGAAGGGAGAAGTTTTAAACCTCTGCGTTTTGGCTACCTGCTTCCCTAATTTGGTGCCTCCAAGTCTGTACTCTTACCCATTAAGCTAAATTACCTCCCACAGGTGCCGTAATTAATCAGCTTTCCTTGACTCAGGGCTGTTATTACAAACATCGGTCATTACATCTATGGTTATTGAGCAATACTCTCTAGACCAGGGATTCTCACAGTTTCATATGCTCTAAAAATGTGCCTTGGTAAAAGCCACCAAATGAGCTCTGTGTGAGAAAGAGTAACTTTACAGAGGAGAAACTGGGCAGACAGCATCTTAAGCATGGGATCAAAGTTAATATCACCCATTGTGGGACCTGCTGACATCAGAGACCTCTTGATGTCATGCATCAAGGACGCAGCATCCCTCCCGCAGTTAATGTTGTGAGGGATCTTAAGATTCTGATTCAGCAGGTCCAGGGTGGGGCTGAGGGTCTGTATTTTTAATAAGCTCCAGGTGAGGCTGATGCTGCTGGTTCATGGATCACACTTTAAGCAGCAAAGCTGGGGCTGCTTAAACTTGAGCAAAGCTGAAAACCACCTCTAGGACTTGGTAAAATTCAGATTTTATGGATTGCATGGTGGCTCATGCCTCTAATCCCAGCACTTTGGGAGGCCAAGGCAGGAGAATTGCTTGAGGCCGGAAGTTCAAGACCAGCCCGGGAAACAGAGCAAGACCCTCATCGCTACAAAAATAAATAAATAAATAAAATTAAAATTAACCAGGCGTGGTGACATGCACCTATAGTCCAGCTACTCAGGAGGCTGAAGTGGGAGAATCGCTTGGGCCGAGGAGTTTGAAGCTTTAGTGGACTGTGATAGAGCCACTGCACTCCAGCCTGGGTGGCAGAGTGAGACCTTGTCTCTGAAAAGATAGATAGATAGATAGATAGATAGATAGATAATGATAGATAGGTAATAGATGATTGATTGATAGATAGATAGATAGATAGATAGATAGATAGATAGATAACAGATAGATGATAGATAGATGATATATAGATAGATAAATAGATAGATAGGCTGGGCACAGTGGCTCATGTCTGTAATCTCAGCACTTTGGGAGGCCAAGGCGGGGAGATCACCTAAGGTCAGGAGTTCAAGACCAGCCTGGCCAACACGGCAAAACCCTGTCTCTACTAAAAATACAAAAATTAGCCAGGCATGGTGACAGGCACCTGTAATCACAGCTACTCGGGAGGCTGAAGCAGGAGAACTGCTTGAACCTGGGAGGCGGAGGTTGCAGTGAGCTGAGAAAGTGCCACTGCACTCCAGCCTGGGCGATAACAGTGAAACTCTGTCTCAAAAATAAAAATTAAAAAAGATATATAGATAGATAGATAGCTGTGCTCTACCTACAGACTCTCTAGAAAGCCTCCCTGTGCAGCATTTAGCTTTTCGGTCCTTCCACCCTCTATGTGATCAATCCCCTATATTAAATTACCTCCTGTTGAAAGACCTAAGGTGATTTTTGTTTGCCTGGCCAGACCCTGTCAGAGACACACGTCTGGAACTGAGAAGGGGACAGTGGGCATAGGTCAAGTGTCCTTGAGATGCAGCATCCTGTAATAACGCACACCACAACTCTGTGACACTAAACGGTGCATCCTTCTCTGTGGAAGCCTAGTGGTGTCCTGGCTCCTTACCTTTGCCCAGGCTGTTCCCTTCACCTTGAATGCCCATCCTCCCCTTTCCACATATCTGAATTTTATCCATCTGTATTAGCTGTAACCAAGTACCACAAACTGTGTGGCTTAAATGGTAGAAATTTATTGTCTGACAATTCCGGAGGCCAGAAATTTGCAGTGTTGCCTGTGCTGGTTCCTGCTGAAGACCATGAGGGAGAATCTGTCTCAGCCCTCTGTCCTAGCCTCAGCCTCCTGAGTAGATGGGACTACAGGTGTGCGCCACCATGCCTGGCTAATTTTTGTATTTTTAGTAGAGACAGGCTTTCACCGTATTGACCAGGCTGGTGTTGAACTCCTGACCTCAAGTGATCTGCCCACCTCAGCCTCCCAAAGAGTGGGATATCAGGCGTGAGCCATCGCACCCAGCCCACATGGCATTATTTTTATAAGGACACCAGTCAAATCGGTTTAAAGGTTCACTCTGCTCCAGGATGACCTCATCTTGACTAATTACATCTGCAATGACCCTGTTTCTAAATATGGTCACATTCTGAGGTATTGGGGGGTAGGATGTCAACAATTCTTTTTTAGGGGGAGACAATTCAATTTCTTACACTCATGAAGACAAAACAGAAAGCAGAGAAGACTGCCAGGAAATGCTGGGGTGAGGGGGTGCTCCCTTAGATCAGGTGGTCTGGGAAGGCCTCTCTTCACCAGACATGCATGAGGCACAGAATGAAGGAGATGAATCAGCGACGCTTTCCCGGGAGGAAAGAACATGGACTTTATTGCCTGGCGTTTAGGACATTTCCCTTGGTGTCTCAGAGGTATTTAAACTGGTTTATTGTTTTGTTTTGTTTTGTTTTTTCCTGCTCATTTCCTGGTTTGAAAGTGGTGAGATTAAGAAAGAGGACAGTCATTGAGGCGTGGTTCTTGTAAGAAGCTGAGAATGTTTCCGCCGTGTCAAATTCACTAAATCAGTGGATATGAGAAGCTCCAACAGCTGTGAGGCTGAGAAGCTGTCAGATCCCAATTCCGGGGAGAATTTGGGGGTTTCTGCTGTGCAGCTGCCGTGCCAGGTATCAGATTGTCACAGGCAACACCCTTGCCCGGCTTTATTTAGAATAACATGCACACAAAAATGGTGCAAACATTGTGAATGTACAGCTCAACGAATTATCACACAGTAAACAAGCCCATGAAGCCAGCAACCCAGTACCCAGATTTTAAAATCAGAACACCCCCAAGCCCTCTTGTCCCTCCTCTTCTCCCAAGGGTCACCGCTATTCTGACTTCTAACACCGTAGATTAATTCTTCCTGTTCTTGAACTTTATATAAATGGAACAGTACAGTCTGTACTCCTTTGAGTCTGTCTTCCTCCACTTAACATAGGTTCTATGTTGATTGCTGACTCTCATTGCTGAATGGCACAGGCTGGAAACCTACAACCTGGGGTCGGCTCTAGACTGTTGCCTGTTTGTGTAAATAAAGTTTTATTGGAACAAAGCCATGCCCATTCATTCACTGTGGTCTATAGCTGTGTAAGCCCGGCAATGGCTGTAGCAGAGACCACATGGCCCAGAAAACTGAAAATATTTACTATCTGGTCCTTAACAGAAAAAGTTTGTCAACCCCTACTAGATGGCATTCCATTGTACAAACATAACACAATATATTTATCCATTCGATGGTGGACGGATGGATGTTTTTGTAGTTTCCAGTTTGGGGTTATTACAATAGGGTTTCTAAGGACATTCTTGTATGGAGTTGTGTAACTTTTTCTACAAAGAGCCAGAGAGGAAATATTTTATGTTATTTTATTTTATTTTAATTTAATTTTATTTTATTTTGAGACGGGGTCTCACTCTGTCACCTGGGCTAGAGTGCAGTGGCATGATCTCAGCTCACTGCAGCCTCCACCTCCCAGGTTCAAGCAATTATTCCACATCAGCCTCCTGAGTAGCTGGGATTACAGGGGTGTGCCACCATGCCCAGCTAATTTTTGTATTTTTAGTAGAAATGAGGTATCTCCATGTTGGCCAGGCCAATCTCAAACTCCTGACCTCAGGTGATCCACCTACCTTGGCCTCCCAAAGTGCTGGGATTACAGGTGTGAGCCACCATGCCCGGCCCAGAGAGGAAATATTTTAAACTTAGGGAATAATATAAGATCTTTGTCATATATATATATATATATATATTTTAACCTTTTTTTTTTTTTTTGAGACGGAGTTTCGCTCTTTTGCCCAGGTTGGAGTGCAATGGTACGATTTCAGCTCACTGCAACCTCCGCCTTCTGGTTTCAAGCAATTCTGCCTCAGCCTCCCAAAGTAGCTGGGATTACAGGTGCCCGCCACCATGCCCAGCTAATTTTTCTATTTTTAGTAGAGACGGGATTTCACCATGTTGGCCAGGCTGGTCTCAAACTCCTGACCTCGTGATCCACCTGCCTCGGCCTCCCAAAGTGCTGGGATAACAGGCGTGAGCCACCGCACCCGACCTACAACCCTTTAAAAACAAAAACCATTCTTAGCTCTGGCCCATAAAGGAACAGGCTGGAGACTGAATTGAGCCCCTGTAGTTGGCCAATCCCTGTTTTAGTGGATTTTGGTGAACATAGATGTGCATCGTGGTTGGGTATGCCAGTGTCCCCCTTTTATTACAAATGTTCTGTTTCTCCTCTGTACCCTGCTGGAATAAAATCCATAAGTAAATTATTTACACACGTAACTTTAAAAAAATCAAATAACTTTAAGATAAAGGAGAAATAGACTAGGTGCGGTGGCTCACGCCTGTCATCCCAGCACTTTGGGAGGCCGAGGTGGGTGGACTACCCGAGGTCAGCAGTTTGAGATCAGCCTGGCCAACATGGTGAAACCCCATCTCTACTAAAAATACAAAAACTTAGCCGGGTTTGGGACCGCATGCCTGTAACCCTAGCTACTGAGGAGGCTGAAGCCTGGGAATGGCTTGAACCCAGGAGATGGAGGTTACAGTAAGCTGAGATCCGGCCACTGCACTCCAGCCTGGGCGACAGAGCAAGACACTTGTCTCAAAAAAAAAAAAAAAAAAAATTAAAAGTGGAGGCCAAGAATGCTGCTCAACATCCTTCAACACACAGGATAGCCCCCAACAACAAAGAATTGTATGGCCCCAAATGTCAACAGCGCCAAGGCTGAGAAACCCATCCCTAGAGCCTTATTCCTGAGGTGTGATCCACGGACCAGAAGCATTAGGGAAACAGGAGCCTAGGAGAGCCAGAATAACACCATTTTCAGTTCTGCTCCATCTTGGGACTAACAAGGCACATTTCTTGCCAGTCACGCGCATGCCTTGCACGCAGGTACAGCTTAGGTTAGTCTTTTTTTTTTTTTTCTTTGATATGGAGTCTTGCTCTGTCACCCAGGCTGGAGTGCAATGGCGCCATCTCGGCTCACTGCAACCTCCGTCTCCTGGGTTCAAGCAATTCTCCTGCCTCAGCCTCCCGAGTAGCCAGGATTATAGGCACATGCCACCACACCCAGCTAATTTTTCTTTATTATTATTTTTTTATTTTTGGTAGAGACAGGGTTTCGCCATGTTAGCCAGGCTGGTCTCGAACTCCTGATCTTAGGTGATCCACCCTTCTGCCTCCCAAAGTACTGGGATTACAGGCATGAGCCACCGTGCCTAGTTTAGTCTTTACATAGACAAAACCCCTATATAAGAAAAACTTAAAACAGGGACGATGTATTCTCCTGCGAGCTCTCTGAGGATGCCCTACTCTGCAATAAAGTAGCTTTCAATAAAATCTTGCTTGTCACTGCACTCTGTGACTGTCCTTGAATTCCTTCCTGCAAGAGATTTAAAGACCTTCTCTTGGGGCCTGGATCAAGACCCCTTTTTCTAGTAACAGAAGCATCATCAACTCCTGGAAGCTTGGAAAACATTTAGAACCTTAGGCCCCACTCTAAACCTCATACATCAGGAATCCACATTTGATCAATATCTCCAGGAGATCCATGTGTGCATTAAAGTTTGAGAAGTGTTGACCAGGATGATATAATGAAGTAGCCAGGGCTTGCACAGGTAATATCATCACCCTGAACAGCTACAAACCCAGCGTGACACTAGGAGGCCAAGGTGGGAGGATCACTTGAAGCCAGGAGTTTGAGACCAGCCTAAGCAGCACAGCAAGACCCCATCTTTAAAAAATATTAATTTCTAATTAGCTGGGCACTGGGATCATGCACCTATACTCCAAGTTGTTCTGGAGGCTGATGTCAGAGGATCATTTGAACCCGGGAGTTAGAGGATGCAATGAGCTATGATCACACCACTGCACTCTAGCACGAGTGACAGAGTGAGACCCTGTCTCAAAAAAAAAAAGTAAAAAAAAGGTGACATTTATTTTAATAATATATTTTAACTTAATACAATATACGTAAATCGTTATTTTAACATGTGGTCACTGTAATAAATTATAACGAGATTTTGACTTTTTTTTTTTTTTTTGAGATAGAGTCTCGCTCTGTCGCCCAGGCTAGAGTGCAGTGATGCAATCTTGGCTCACTGCAAGCTCCACTTCCAGGGTTCACGCCATTCTCCTGCCTCAGCCTCCCGAGTAGCTGGGACTACAGGTGCCCGCTACCATGCCTGGCTAATTTTTTGTATTTTTAGTAGAGATGGGGTTTCACTGTGTTCGCCATGATGGTCTCAATCTCCTGACCTTGTGATCTGTTCCCTTCAGCCTCCCAAACTACTGGGATTACAGGCGCGAGCCACCACGCCCCGCCAACATTCTTTTTTTTTTTTTTTTTAATACTAAGTCCTTTGAAATCTCTAAGCCCATCTCAACTCAGACCAACTACATTTCAGGTGCTCCGGAGCCACATGTGGCGACCAGCTGCAAACTCAACCTTCAAACTGAAACGTTCCTAAAACTGGCGACATTTTAGGTTTGGGATAGGCCTCTACCATCTCAGCTGGATTTCCCTCTCTCTGCCAAGGTGGTTATCATTATTATTATTATTATTTCAGACAGGGTCTCACTCTGTCACCGAGGCTGGAGTGTAGTGGCATGATCTCGGCTTACTACAACCTCCACCTCTTGGGTTCAAGTGATTCTCCTGGCTCAGCCTCCTGAGTAGCTGGGATTACAGGCACGTGCCACCGCGCCTGGCTAATTTTTGTATTTTTAGGAGAGACAGGGTTTCGCCATGTTGAGCAGGCTGATCGCGAACTCCTGACCTCAAGTGATCCGCCTGCCTTGGCCTCCCAAAGTGCTGGGATTACCAGCATGAGCCACTGCACCCGGCCAGGCCATTATTATTCTCTCTCCAAATCCGTCTCCTACCCATTCTTCCTTTGCAACATGGCTTGTATTTATCCCTTCCTGTCTGAGCTCATTAGTTGTTAGCCTGCATTCTTGTTATTTTTCTCATTCATACATTCATTCATTCATCCAACAAATATTTATTGAGCCCCTACTGTGTACCAGGTATTGTTCTAGGGGCTGGGGACACAGCAGGGAGCAAGTTCATGTCCACATGGAGCTTACATTCAGGTGGGGAAGACCATCGTTAATCAGGCAGTCACACCCACAAGTGTAAACTCCCCTCCCTGCTGAGGGCTACCGTGGAAAAATGCAAAGTGTTCTGAAAACATCTAACAAGAGGGATTTGACCTTGTCAGGACCATCCCAAGGTCTTAGAAGGTGTCCTCATTGAGCTTTAAGTTGAAAAATGAGTAGGGGTCATTGGGTAGAATGGGAGAGTAAGGTGGTCCAGGCAGCAGAGATAGCACGTGCAAAGGTCCTGTGGCAGAAGGACACAAGGTGCATGCACAGAACAGGTGCTACACTCAAACTTTCAGCCTCAAGCAATCCTCCCACCTCAGCCTCCTGAGTAACTGGGACTACAGGCAACTGGGACTACCACCACCCCTGGCTAATTTTTGCATTTTTTGTGAAGATGAGATCTCTCTGTGTGACCCAGGCTGGTCTTGAACTCCTGGGCTCAAGCGATCCTCCCATCTGTAATCCCAGCTCTTTGGGAGGCCGAGGCAGGCAGGTCACCTGAGGTCAGCAGTTCAAGACCAGCCTGGCCAACATGGCAAAACCTCACCTCTACTAAAAATACAAAAATTAGTCGGGCGTGGTGGCCACGCCTGTAATTCCAGCTACTCAGGAGGCTGAGGCAGGAGAATTGCCTGAATCCAGGAGGCTCAGGTTGCAGTGAGCCAAGATTGCACCATTGACCTCTAGCCTGGGTGACAGAGTGAGACTCCGTCTCAAAAAAAAAAAACAAAAAAAATTGCCAAGCACATTCTCACCCCAGGGCCTTTGCATTTGCTGTTTCCTCTGCCCAGAAGGCTCCTCCCTGGGATGACCTCATGATTCGCTCCTCATTTCCTTTTGGACTTTACCTGGATATCACCTCCTCGGTGAGGTCTCCCCTGCAGAACCCTGGAAATTGTCAGCACCCCTGCCACCGCCTCCCACCCTCCCTTCCTGCTTTATCTCCCCTTAGTGCTGAAGACCATGAAATATACTATATATTCCATGTGCTTATTTTATTAGAACATAGCTCCAGGGGTTTGAGTCTGAGCTGGTCACTGATGTAGCCCCCGTGTCTAGAACTGTGCCTGGCGTAGAGGTGTGCATGCACCGTGTGTAGGAATGAATGTGTGCATGAAACAAGCACGTCTACCGTGTGCCTAGAACAGGGGTGAGTTCTGGAGACCTAGGGAGCTCAGATAAGGCTCTGGCCTAGAGCAGTTGCTGTCTGAGGTGGGGAGGGCTGAGTCCTCAAGGGAAAGAGAAAGGATACCAGGTTACAGTCTGATAAGATCTGTGAGGGAGGGACAGTTGCCTCAGCCATGGGTGGAGCAGTGTCCTGTGACCAGGACAGCATTTTCCTTGGAAATGCCCCTGAGGCTGGATTTTTTCCCTCCCCCCTCCCCTCCCCTCCCCTCCCCTCCCCTTCCCTTCCCTTCCTTCCCTCCCTTCCTCCCTCCCTTTTTTTCCTTTTTCCTTTTCTTCCTTTTTGAGATAGGATCTTACCCAGTCACCCAGGCTGTAGTGCAGTGGTGTGATCATGGCTCACTGCAGCCTTGCCCCCCAAGGCCCAATGGATTCTCCCACCTCAGCATCCCAAATAGCTGGGAATACAGCTGTAAGCCAGCACATCTAGCTTTTTTTTTTTTTTTTTTTTTTTTTTTTGGTAGAAACAGGGTCTCCCTGTGTTGCCCAGGCTTGTCTCCAACTCCTAGATTCAAGATCTGTCCACCTCAGCCTCCCAAAGTGCTGGGATTACAGGTGTGAGCCACCAGGTTGAATGTACTTTTAACAGTCAAGCAGCTCTACAACTCAAAAGCACATCTAGGCACTCATTATGTCAAATATTTAACGCATGTTACATCACTGGGGTTTTTTTAGGTTGAGATTATAACCTTTGGTCTTAGAGGTACAGAAAATAATTAGCTTTTCATAATTGCATAATGCCTTATAATCTTTAAGATTTTTCTTTCCTTTGCGGTGTTGTGCCATAAAACAAGCCCTGGCTGGGATGGCTCAAGCCTGTAATCCTAGCACTTTGGGAGGCCAAGGTGGGAGGATCACTTGAGACCATCAGTTCAAGACCAGCCTGGGCAATATAGTGAGACCCCATCTCAAAAAAAAAAAAACTGAAGCTCTAGAGGCCAGCCGCAGTGGCTCACACCTATAATCCCAGCACTTTAGGAGGCCGAGGCGGGTAGATCACCTGACATCAGGAGTGTGAGACCAGCCTGGCCAATGTGGTGAAACCCCATTTCTACTAAAAATTCAGAAAATTAGCCAGGCATGATGTCACATGCCTATAGTCCCAGCGACTTAGGAGGCTGAAGCGGGAGAATCGCTTGAACCTGGCAGACAGAGATCCCAGTAAGCTGAGATCACGCCATTGCACTCCCGCCTGGGCGACAGAGCCAGACTCTGTCTCAAAAAAAGAAAAAAAGGAAAGGCCCTAGATTTTGGTCCAAAGTAGTGCATGCATGCAGTATAAAACTTTCCTGGCTGGGAGAGGGGCTGGGGGACAGGTTGGGGCCAGGGGTTAGCGGGAGAGAGGATGTGAGCTGAGTTCTCACCAAACAGATTTTTCAGGTGACTCACAAGTGATACCTCTGTGCTCCCAGCTCACATTTACAGAACGATGTCTGTGTACAAGGACTTTAATTCATCATCCCATTTGCCCCTCACAGTGAAACTATTGTAGAGATGCTAATGTTGTCTTCATTTTACAGATGAGGACACTGAGGTATGGGGGATATGCACAGGTCACACAGTTCATAAGGGACAAAGCTGGGATCCTGATGCTACAGCCCATACTCTTTAAAAAAAAACTACCTTTTAAACTTTTTAAAAAATATAATTCACATGCCATAAAATGCACCATTTTAACATGTGCAATTCGGTGGGTTTTAGTTTATTCGTATGGTTGTGCAACTATCACCACTATCTAATTCCAGAGTATTTGCTCTTTATTTATTAATTTATTTATTTTTCTTTTTTTTTGAGATGGAGTCTCGCTCTGTCGCCCAGGCTGGAGTGCAGTGGCGCCATCTCGGCTCACTACAACCTCCGCCTCCTGGGTTCAAGCAATTCTCCTGCCTCAGCCTCCCGAGTAGCCAGGATGACAGGCATGCACCACCACACCCAGCTAATTTTTGTATTTTCAGTAGAGACAGGGTTTCACCATGTTGGCCAAGTTGTTCTCAAACTCCTGACCTCAAATGATCCACCCGCCTCGGCCTCCTAAAGTGCTGGGATTACAGGCGTGAATGCCCGGTTGTAAATATATTTTTATATTATATGGTTGTCCATTAACTTTCTGGATGGTGTTTTCTGAAGCCCAAAAGACGTCAGATATTTTATTTTGGTTAAGTCCTCGCTGGCCCGTGTATTCTTGATCCCTGCACGCTGTGTTGAACACAGTGATTGACAGATGGGGGAACATCTGGCAATATCTACAGACATATCTACCGTTGTCACAGCTGGGAGTGAGGGTGCTGCTGGCATTTAGTGAGTAAAGGTCAGAGATGCTACCCACATCCTACACTGTGCACAGGTCGGCGCCCACAAGGACGGATCGTCCAGCCCCAAATGTCAGTAGCGCTGAGGCTGGGGAATCCCGATTTGCCGATACACGTAACAGCCAATGTGAAACCCTCAGGAGCACAGGCTCTGAGGCCAGGCAGCCTGAGTTCAAGTTCTCGCTCTGCCTCCTACTCACTGTCTGATCTGGGGCAAGTGGAACAACCTCATCATCCTCATCTGTAGACGGGGACAATGTCATTGCTTCCTTACAGCGCGCCGGGAGGATGAAAGGAGGTGCTAGGTCTTGGCATGGGGCCTGGCACAGAGTCCACACTCTCAACCCATGTGGGCCATGGGTCTGGTTCAGCAGCCACTAAACACCAGGTGTCCGGGATACACAGTGATTCCCTTCAGTTTCATGTCAGCCCAGTGAGTGCCATGGTGCAGTGAGGAAACTGACGGACAAAGAGAGGAAGCCACATGCCCAATGTCATACAGAACATGGGGCTCTCAAACAGAGTTTGACAGGCAGGCAGGCAAGAGGAAAGTAAGGAAGGGAGGAGAGAAGGGAGGGAGGGAGGAAGGGAGAGAGGGAGGGAGGGAGAGAGGGAGGGAGGGAAGGAAGGAAGGGAGGGAGGGAGGGAGGGAGGGCGGAGCAAGCCAGGAAAAAGGAAACAAAGCACTGAGACACAGGGAGAGGGGCAGAGATAGGAGACAGGAGATAGAGACCCAGAGAGAGAGGGACAGAGACCCAGACAGAGAGGGACAGAGACCCAGAGGGTTGGGGGGACAGAGACCCAGAGAAAGGGGGAGAGATACCCAGAGACAAGGGGACAAACACCCAGAGAGATGGGGACAGAGACCCAGAGAGAGAGGGAGAGACCCAGAGAGAGAGAGATAAAGAGGCAGAGAGGGAGGCGTAAAAGAAAAGGGAGTGAGTGATAGAGTTTGAGGAACAAGAGAGACAGTTAGGATTGGCTGGGGACAGACAGCCTGTGGTCACCTCACACCCCAGTTTTCCATCCAGAGAGCAGGTGGTGGAGACAGGCAGTGTACAGAGAACCCCTGGGCTTCATGGGGGTGTGGGGACTCTGGCCTGAGTGGCAGCCTCCAGGCCCAGAGTGTGAGCAGAGCTGATGTCACCCCTTGGTGCTGGTGATGGAGTGAGAGGAAATGTGGGAATGACCGTGCCCCACCCGTGGGTGTGAGAGTCACTGAACTAGGTGAGAAGTGCCCCACGGGGCAGGTCATGGGCCCTGCCTCTGCCTTGGGGTGACATTCAATCCCAGGCCATGCAAATAACAAAGCATGTTATTTTAAAGTTTTTGTGTGAGTGAAATACAACACACATCCAGAAAAGAATCCAAAACACGACATGCAAGCAACCCACGTATCTTGTCGACCGATGAATGAATGCACGCAATGTGGCCCATCCATACAATGGAATATTACTCAGCCTTAAAAAAGGAGGCTATAGGCCAGGCGTGGTGGCTCACGTCTGTAATCCCAGCACTTCGGGACGCCAAGGTGGGCGGATCACGAGGTCAGGAGATCGAGACCATCCCGGCTAACATGGTGAAACCCCGTCTCTACTAAAAATATAAAAATTAGCCAGGTGTGGTGGCGCATGACTGTAGTCCCAGCTACTCAGGAGGCTCAGGCAGCAGAATCACTTGAACCTGGAAGGCAGAGGTTGCAGTGAGCCGAGATCACGCCACTGCACTCTAGCCTGAGCGACAGAGCGAGACTCTGTCAAAAAAAAAAGGAATTGCAGATCATGTTGTCCTTTGTTTCTGCTTTTGCTCAACATCATGTTTGAACGATGCCCCAGAGATGTTTGTGGGCAGCCAGATCATCCTCCCACTGACGTGCGGGATTCCATCAGAGGAACATGCCACAGTGGGTTTATCTAGTGAGTCTCCCGTTGACAGATATTTGGGCTGTCTCCAGCTTGAGCTCCTTACAAAGGACGCTGCCAAGGGGATTCGTGTCTGCCCGCCCTGGCGGATGTGTGCACACATTTCCCGTGTGTGCATGTGAAGGAAGGGATGTGCACATGTCCAGCCTGCATAGAGCCTGACGGTTTTCCAATGTGGCTGTCCCTGTCTGAGCCCCCACAGCTGTGCATGAGAACAGGTCACTGTTTTTGTAGCCACACAATGTGGACTAGGGAGGGGGCTGGGCATGGGGAAGTGGATGGTGAGAAAACACCCCTCACCCCACCCCCAATGCTGGAACCACCTCCTCTAACTCCCCTCCTCCGCTGGGCTTGAAGCCAAATCCCTCTAACCATTTCCCAGACATTCTTTTCCGCCTGCTGCACACCAACGCCAGATCTGGCCATTAGTGTCACTCAGCAGAGCTTTGCAGCCTGGGGACCTCTGGCTGCCTGCCTGGCCCCACATCTGTCTCTGTCTCTACCTGCATAACCTCACACGAGTAGACTGTCCCTGCTCTGCCTCCCAATCCACGTCAGCCAAATGGGGTGTGGATGAAATGAGGTAAGGCATGCCTTCATTCTGGCAATACACACTTGTATGTACATTACTCCATGAGGTTCACAAAGCTCCCCAAAACCCTCCGGAAATATTAGAGCAGCAGGCACAACTTTGTACAGTCACAAACTCAGATGAGCATAAAACATACAGTCCTTTTCAGCTGGGTGTGGTGGCTCACAACTGTAATCCCAGCACTTTGGGAAGCCTAGACGGGCGGATCACTTGAAGTCAGGAGTTTGAGAACAGTCTGGCCAACGTGGTGAAACCCCATCTCTACTAAAAATACAAAAATTGGCCAGGCACAGTGGATCACGCCTATAATCCCAGCTCTTTGGGAGGCCGAGGCGGTGGATTATGAGGTCAGGAGTTCAAGACCAGCCTGGCCAACATAGTTAAACCCCATTTCCACTAAAAATACAAAAATTAGCTGTGTGTGGTGGTGCGCGCCTGTGGTCCCAGCTACTCAGGAGGCTGAGGCAAGAGAATCGCTTGAACCTGGGAGCGGAGGTTGCAGTGAGCCGAGACCATGCCATTACACTCCAGCCTGGGTGACAAGTGTGAGACTCTGTCTCAAAAAAAATAATTAAAAAAAAATACAAAAATTAGCCAGGTGTGATGGCGCACACCTGTAATGCCAGCTACTCAGGAGGCTGAGGCAGGAGAATCACTTGAACCCGGGAGGCGAGATTACAGTGAGTCGAGATCGTGCCACTGCATGCCAGCCTGGGCAACAGAGCAAAACTCTGTCTCAAAATAAACAAACGAACAAACATGTCATCCTTTTCTTTTCCTTTTTATGTTTTGAGACAGGATCTTGCTCTGTGTCCCAGGCTGGCATGCAGTGGTGAGATCGTGGCTCGCTTCAGCCTTGATTTCCCAGGTTTAGGCCATCCTCCTACTTACGTCTCCCAAGTAGCCAGGACTACAGGAGCGTGCCACCACACTCAGCTGTTTTTTTCTATTCTATGTGGGAGCCTGAGGCAGGACGATCACTTGAGCCCAGGAGGTTGAGGCTGCAGTGAGCTGAAATCGTGCCACTGCACTCCAGCCTGGGCAACAGAGGGAGACCTTGTCTCCAGAAAAAAAAAAAAAAATTATGTCAATGGTATTGAGTTGTATGTTTCACTGTGGGTTTTTTGTTTGTTTGCTCGCTTTGTTTTGCTTTTTACTGTTTTCACTTGGATCCATTCATGTCATGATGTGGACAGGCTCGTCTGATCTTCCAGCTGCTACAGAGTCCTGTACCACCAGCAACCCACCTCCCCAGTGAGGACACCCAGCTTGCCTTTGTCTCCCGGTGCCGTCAACAACATGGTGATGGAAGTCTGTGCGCCTGGAGGGTGAGTGTGGGAACTTCCTCGGCCACTTTTGCTGGGGTGTGAAATCTGATGATAGTTCATTTAACTTATGTTTTACCAAATTAGCATGGCTGCAGCCGATAAACAAAACCAGTTCTGCATCCCAAGCCTTTCTGCCTCACACCCGGGCCTCAGGGTTTGGGGCTTGGAAGCTGGGGAATGAGCGGCCTTCCCATCCCATTCTAGCCATCACTTCTTAGGTCAAACAGCAGCACCTTGATTCCCTGCATGAAAGGCAGATGGTAATAGGGGATGAGGAAAAGGACGCGCACGTTAATATCTCAGGTTCATTTCTCAAATTATGGCCCCCACGACATAGGTAGACAACTGGATGATCCTAAGAAAGGTAGGCGTGGGCGGCAAGGCCCTGACTTTCAGTCCGGAAGTAGAGAGAATTTCACTTGGGTGTGAGCACCTCCTTGTGGTCTAATCCCACACTTTGTAATCCCAGCACTTTGGGAAGCTGAGGTGGGGGCGGATCACTTGTGGTCGGGAGTTCAAGACCAGCCTGCCCAACGTGGTGAAACCCCATCTCTACTAAAAATACAAAAATTAGCTGGGCGTGGTGGCACACACCTATAGTCCCAACTACTCAGGAGGCTGAAGCAGGAGAATTACTTGAACCTGGGAAGTGGAGGTTGCAGTGAGCTGAGATCGTGGCACTGCACTCCAGCCTGGGTGACAAGAGCAAGACTCTTATCTCAAAAATTAAAAAATAAAAAAAGGGAACCCAGAGAGTCCTCTCACCCTCTTTCTGCCACGTGAGGATACAAGAAGAGACCTCCACCAGAACCACATCTTGTTGGCGCTCTGATCTTGGATTTCCAGCCTCTAGAACTGCAAGAAATAAATTCTGTTGTTTATAAGCCACCCAGTCTATGGTGTTTTGTTATAGCACCTAAACTAGTAGTAAGACAACTCCCCTCTCCTACTCTGTCTCTCTGTCCTCCTCTCTCCCTCCACATAGTAATATTTAATCTTAATTAATTTAATCTCTATGAATTAATATTTAACTATATATTAATATATCATATATTAATTTCACATTTGCTATATCTCCGTGTATACTATTATAATGTCTTTTAGTTGAATCTCTATGATTAAATTGATATTTAATCATCTACATATATAGAGAGATACAGGGAATGCAAAATGTGAAGTCATATCTGAGTGTTTATTGGATCATTCTTTTTTTTTTTTTTTTTGAGACGGAGTCTCACTCTGTCACCCAGGCTGGAGTGCAGTGGCTGGATCTCAGCTCACTGCAAGCTCCGCCTCCCAGGTTCACGCCATTCTCCTGCCTCAGCCTCCTGAGTAGCTGGGACTACAGGCGCCCGCCACCTCGCCCGGCTAGTTTTTTTTTTGTATTTTTAGTAGAGACCAGGTTTCACCATGTTCGCCAGGATGGTCTCGATCTCCTGACCTCGTGATCCGCCCGTCTCGGCCTCCCAAAGTGCTGGGATTACAGGCTTGAGCCACCGCGCCCGGCCTATTGGATCACTCTTGCAACTGTTCTCTAGATTTAAAAATTTTCAAGATGAAAATTTCAGGGAAAAATGAAGTGCCCTTCCCTCAGCATACCCTCCCTTGTGGATTCATTGATTTGCTAAATATCTATTGAGCACCTAGTACCTGCTAGGCACTGGACTACAGCAGGGAACCAGACCCCACCTCCTGGCCTCAAGGAACTCTCTTAACCGTATCAGGCTATTTGCTTCCCAGCAGGTAATGCAGTTTGTGACTATTTCAGTTACTCATCTGTGTACCAGATTTTACGTTTCTCTTCCTCCCACTCCCTCCCACCCCTGCGAGCCTGAACTCCGTGAGCAGAGATTGTGTTCATCTTATGTCAATCTCTGGCACCTGGCACATAGTAGCTGCTCAATAAGTATTTGTTGAGTTAATGAATTTAAGTACTGCAAGGGCAAGAACCTCTTGTTTTTCTCAGTTCTAGCTCTGGGGGCCTTCAACAGCACCTGGCACATAATCGGTGTTCAATAAATATGTGTTGCATGTAGGTTGGACGCAGTGGCCTGTAATCCCAGCACTTTGGGAGGCTGAGGTGGGTGAATCACTTGAGGTCAGGAGTTCCAGACCAGCCTGACCGACAAGGTGAAACCCTGTTTCTACTGAAAATACTAAAATTAGCTGGGTGTGGTGGCGCATGCCTGGAATCCCAGCTACACGGGAGGCTGAGGTAGGAGAATCTCTTGAACCTGGGAGGCAGAGGTTGCAGTGAGCTGAGATTGCACCACTGAGCTCCAGCCTGTGACACAGAGTGAGACTCCATCTCTCTCTCTCTCTCTCTCTCTCTCTATATATATATATATATGCATATGCATACATAAATTATACGAGTGTGGTGGCACGGTAATCCCAGCTACTTGGTAGGCAGAGGCACAAAAATAGGTTGAACCTGGGAGGTAGAGCTTGCCATGACCCAGGATCGCACCACTGCACTCCAGCCTGGGCGATAGAGCAAGACTCTGTCTCAAAACAAACAAACAAACAAACAAACAAACAAACAATATGTGGGCCGGGCGCAGCAGCTCATGCCTATAATTCTAGCACTTTGGGAGGCCGAGGCGGGCAGATCGCCTGAGATCAGGAGTTCGAGACCAGCCTGGCCAACATGATGAAACCCGTCTCTACTAAAAACAAAAAATTAGCTGGACCTGGTGGCCCCTGCCTGTAGTCCCACCTACTTGGGAGGCTGAGGTAGGAAAATCGCTTGAACCTGGGAGGCGGGGGTTGCAGTTAACCGAGATCACACCACTGCACTCCAGCCTGGGTGACAGAGTGCGACTCCGTCTCAGGAATAAATAAATAAATAAATAAATAAAATAAAACAATATGTGTTGAATGAATAAATTTAAGAGGAATTAGTAAGTTCCAAGAGGGGTAGAGCAGAGGCTTTCTGTTTTTTCTTGACTCTCTAGGTTCTAGAACCATGCCTGGCACACAGTAGGTGCTCAGCAAACACGGACCTGTTAACACCCTGATGCTCCCTGGGCCTCCTGACCGCGCTCTGGACTGGGAGGCGGGGCCGGCCGGGCCCTCTCTGTGACGTCACAAAGGCCCCGCTATGCCTCTGGCCTTGACCCTTCTGCTGCTCTCGGGCCTGGGCGCCCCCGGAGGCTGGGGCTGCCTGCAGTGCGACCACTCGGTGCTGGAGGCCCTGAGTCACCTGCGCTCCGCCCTCATCCCCAGTCGCTTCCAGTTGGAGCAGCTGCAGGCCCGCGCCGGGGCCGTGCTGATGGGCATGGAGGGGCCTTTCTTCCAGGACTACGCGCTGAACGCGTTTGTGGGGAGAGTGGGTGAGTGCTGGAAGTTGGGCAGCTGGGCTGGGCGAGGGATGCCGGAGACTACGCCCCCAAGAGGGGTCGGGGCCAGGCCTGGAGGGGGCGAGGTCACTTGACTCTCTGGGGGCCCCACTGGAGTGTCCTATCCCTTCTCCCCCAGAGACAAATCAACTGGACCTTGTGGCGTCCTTTGTCAAGAACCAAACGCAGCACTTAATGGATAACTCTCTGAAAGGTAGGAGAGGCGAGGGAACGCCTGCTCCAGCATCCCTCTCCTTTCGGCCGGTCTGCACCACTTCCCTTGAATGTAAAAATAAGAGGAAACACGCATGTAATGTAGCCTTGCTTTTTTTTTTTTTTTTTTTTTTTTTTTAAGGCGCAGAGCCTCACTGTCGCCCTGGCTGGAGTGCAGTGGCGCCATCACAGCTCACTGCAGCCTCGACCTCCAGGGCTCCAGCAATCCTGCCGCCTCAGCCTCCCAAGTAGCTGGAACCACAGGCCTGTGCCACCACACCTGGCTAATTTTCTATTTTTTAATTTTTTGTGGAGACGGGGGTCTCATTATATTGCCCAGGCTGGTCTCAAACTCCTGGCCTGGATAAATCCTCCTGCCTCAGCCTCCCAAAGTGCTGGGATTACAGGTGTGAGCCGCTGCACCTGATCGTAATCCGACACTCTTTTTTTTTTTTTTAAGACAGTCTGGCCCTGTCTTCCAGGCTGGAGTGCAGTGCCACAATCTCTGCTCACTGCAGCTTCCGCCTGCCGGGTTCAAGCGATTTTCCTGCCTCAGCCTCCCGAGTAGCTGGGATTACAGGCACCCACCACCATGCCCGGCTAATTTTTATATTTTTAGTAGAGACCAGGTTTCACCATGTTGGCCAGGCTGTTCTCAAACTTCTGACCTCAAGTGATCTGCCCGCCTCGGCCTCCCAAAAGTGCTGGAATTATAGGCATGAGCCACCGTGCCAGCCAAACCAAGATACTCTTAACAGGCAGGATATTCCAAGGACATAGAGATCACCTTCTGTGAGCCAGGCAAGAGCGAAATTTGTGTGTGTGTTGGAGGGGGGAATGTGCAGGGTTGGGACAACCCAGGCCTGCTCCGCTAATCCTTTATTGCCCAATAAAATATGTCAAATGGAGGGAAATACTAAGGAGGAAAAAAACAAAGCAAGGACCACGGAATAGCAAGTGCTGTGAGTAGGGGTGGGGATTGCAGCTTAAAGTAGGGCATCCAAGAAAGATGTCCCTGAAAAGGGAGCATGTGAGAAAAGACCTGAAGGGGAGAGGGAAGCAGCCATGACAGGGTCTGGGGGTAGAAGGGTGCAGGCAGAAAGAACAGCTGGTGGAATCTCTGAGATGGGACTATGTTTGGCATATTCACAGAACATCCAAGAAGGCCAGAGTGGAGTGAGAAGGTGACATTGTCTCTGTGGAAGATGAGATCTTAGAGTTAAGGGGAGGGAATGGGTGTTTTGAATATTGAACAAACAGGATTTGTTGCCAGTCATGCTGACAAATTGCACTATAAGAAAAAGAAAGGCATCGGCCGGGTGCGGTGGCTCACGCCTGTAATCCCAGCACTTTGGGAGGCCAAGGCAGGCGGATCATGAGCAGGAGATTGAGACCATCCTGGCTAACATGGTGAAACCTGGTCTCTACTAAAAATACAAAAAATTAGCCGGGCGTGGTGGCGGGCACCTGTAGACCCAGCTACTAGTGAGGCTGAGGCAGGAGAATGGCGTGAACCTGGGAGGCGGAGCTTGCAGTGAGCCGAGATCACATCACTGCACTCCAGCCTGGGCAACAGAGTGAGACTCCATCTCAAAAAAAAAAAAAGAAGAAGAAGAAAGGTGTCAGCCTGGCGCGGTGGCTCAGGCCTCTAATCCCAGCACTTTGAGAGGCTGAGGCAGGTGGATCACCTGAGGTCGGGAGTTCGAGACCAGCCTGACCAACATAGAGAAACACCGTCTCTACTAAAAATACAAAATTAGCCGGCTGTGGTAGCACATTCCTGTAATCCCAGCTACTCAGGAGGTTGAGACAGAAGAATCGCTTGAACCCGGGAGGCAGAGGTAGTGGTGAGCTGAGATCGCCCCATTGCACTCCAGCCTGGGCCACAAGAGCAAAACTCCGTCTCACAAAAAAAAAAAAAAAAAGAAAAAGAAAGAAAGAAGAAAAGAAGGCCGGGCGCGGTGGCTCAAGCCTGTAATCCCAGCACTTTGGGAGGCTGAGACGGGCGGATCACAAGGTCAGGAGATCGAGACCATCCTGGCTAATACGGTGAAACCCCGTCTCTACTAAAGAATACAAAAAACTAGCCGGGCGAGGTGGCGGGCGCCTGTAGTCCCAGCTACTCGGGAGGCGGAGGCAGGAGAATGGCGTGAACCCGGGAGGCGGAGCTTGCAGTGAGCTGAGATCCGGCCACTGCACTCCAGCCTGGGTGACAGAGCAAGACTCCGTCTCAAAAAAAAAAAAGAAGAAGAAGAAAAGAAAAGAAAAAGAGAAAGTCGTCAAAGATAGCACCAAGGATTCTGAATGGAGCAATTAGAATCGTGACATACCTATTTACTAAGATGGAGTAGACTGGGAGGTTGGGAGTAGGTCTGGAGGAGAATAACGAGGGGTCAGTTTTGGACTTAGTGGGTTTGAGATGCCTCTTAGATATCCAATTGGAGATCTTGACCAGATAGCTGGATATATAAATCCCACCTTCGTTGAGCCCCTTGGGCTAGTAATATAAATGTGGGGGGCATCTGTGTATAGAACAGCACCATCCAATAGAAATAGAATGTCAGCCACAAATAGGAGTCACATATGCAATTTAAAATTTTAATTTTAAATTTTCTAGTAGCGTGGTGGCTCACATCTCTAATCCCAGCACTTTGGGAGGCTGAGGCAGGTGGATCGCCTGAGGTCAGGAGTTCAAGACTAGCCTGGCCAACATGGTAAAACCCCATCTCTACTAAAAATACAAAAATTAGCCAGGTGTGGTGGTGGGTGCCTGTAATCCCAGCTACTCAGGAGGCTGAGGCAGAAGAATCACTTGAACCCAGAGGCAGAGTTTGCAGTGAGCAGAGATCACACCATTGCACTCCAGCCTGGGCAACAAGAGTGAAACTCCACCTCAGAAACAAAAATAAAATAAAATAAAATAAAAATTCTAGTAGCTGTGTTTTTAAAAAGGTAAACAGAAACAGATGAAATTAATTTTGATAATATATTTTAGTTAATCCAATATATAAAATATCACCATTTCAACATGTAATCCACATAGGAATTATCAATATATTTTACAGTTTTTTTGCACGATATCTTTACAATCCAGTGTACATTTTACACCTACAGCACATCTCAATTCAGACTAGCCCATTTCAAGTGTTCAGTAGCCATGTGTGGCTAGTGGCTACCACACTGGACAGTGCAAGGCTAGGTAATATATTAAAGCCATATGGATTGAAATCATGAAGGAGTGAATGTAGACACAAAAAAGAAGAGGCCAGGCACGGTGGCTCAAGCCTATAATCCCAGCACTTTGGGAGGCCGAGGTGGGAGGATCACCTGAGGTCAGGAAACCAGCCTGGCCAACATGGCGAAACCCCATCTCTACTAAAAATACAAAAAATTAGCCGGGTGTGGTGGCACATGCCTGTAATCCCAGCTACTTGGGAGGCTGAGGCAGGAGAATCACTTGAACTTGGTAGGTGGAGGTTGTAGTGAGCCGAGATCAGACCACTACACTCCAGCCTGGGCAACAGAGTGAGACTCCGTTTCAAAAAAAAAAAAAGAGGAGAAGAGAGATCAAATCCACTTGCCAGATGAGGAAGGTGAGGCCAAGGAAGGATGGCTTTGCCTAGGCCCCACAGTAAATCAGAATATAGATGCAGGATCTCCCCGGCCATAGATTTGCCCAGGAGACCCTTTGTAATCCTGGTCTTGGTTACCCCTTATAAATGAAGAGGAGCTTCCTCATATCTTCTCCTGGAAGCTGCGGGTAGTGGGGTGGGCTTTCTGGGTGCCTCCCACCCGACAGAGATCTCTTCCTCTCCTCAGATGAGCCTTTGCTGGAAGAGTTGGTGACCCTCAGGGCGAATGTGATCAAGGAACTCAAGAAAGTTTTAATTTCACATCAATTAAAAGGTGCAGCATATCTCTCCACCAATCCCCTCTCCCCTTCTCCCTTGATCTCTTGATCCACTTTTACCACTTTTTCTCCCAAACCAAACTCCTTCTTCACCTCTCCTATAACTCAGCCTTCTTCATCTCTCCCCAATCTTCCCCTTCTGTCCTTTCCCAGGCTCACTCCTTACCTGCTCTCCTGATCCCTCGCCAATTAAATTATCAAGTTACCATCCCAATTTAACTCACCTCAGCAATTTTCTCTTGCAGCCTGCAACCCCAAACTTTGCCGTGAGTTCTGGATCATCTCTCTCTCCCTTCTTTACCCTCCTAACCCCCTTCGCCCTGTCTCCCCAAATCAAGCCTGGCTACCACTCCTTACTCCATTTGGCAGTTCCCTTACCCCAAAGCCATGGAACCTAGGGAGATTTGCTTTTTAAAGGTTTATGAAAATAACGACTATCTGCAAAACAACATTTTGAAGGTATGTAAGTCACGATAAGATAGGCTATGTTGTATTAATAAATAAACCCTCACATCTCAGTGGTTTAATACAACAAAGCTTTATTTTTCTTTCACCCAAATTTCACTGAGAGTTGAGTGGCAGTCCAGGTGGTGACTCAGGGATCCAGGCTATACACACGTGGCAGCTTCTAAGCATGCTTCAAACGGAAAAGCAATAGAAATCACACTGAGAGTTGGCCGGGCGCGGTGGCTCAAGCCTGTAATCCCAGCACTTTGGGAGGCCGAGACGGGTGGATCACGAGGTCAGGAGATCGAGACCATCCTGGTCTACACGGTGAAACCCCGTCTCTACTAAAAATACAAAAAAAAAAAAAAAAAAAAAGAAATCACACTGAGAGTTTTATAGCCAAGCCTGGAAGAGACACACATGATCCTGCTGACTTTCCATTGTCCAGGACTAGGTCACAAGGTCACAATTTACTGAAAGGCACCCTGGGAAATGTAGTCCTCCTGTATGGCACCAGTAGAGGAGGACACAGTGTGCCCAAAGAGGGGACATCTCACCAGTGTCTGCAAAGGTGGCTCCAAATTAGAAAAAGAAAAGTGCAAACTCAGAATTTACAAATGTTTAATTAAATGTCCACAAACAGAATGCTGAATCTACTGGATGACTGCAACTGAATTGAACTCTTCAATGATTATATAACAATTATTTTTTATGTGAATTGTCAGTGCATTTTGCTCAGTTCCTCTGCTGGGCAGTGGAATCTCTGAAATTTAGGAGAGCCAAGGGACCCCATCTCCTCTTTCTCCTTCTTCCTTCCCACGCTTGCCAGTCCTCTGGTATCTGCCCTTGTCTTATTCCTCCCTTTCCCCTTGCCTAGGCTGGCTAAAAGAAGAGGTGTTGGACTGTTTACATTGCCAGAGGATCAGACCCCAGTGTATCCACAAAAAGTACTGCTTTGGTAAGCTTCTGGGGGTTGGGGAAGACATGGGACAGGCGTGCGAGAGATTAAGACAGCCATGACCCACTAAATATGGGTTTCGAGGCTCCCACATGCAGCCTCGAATCCTGCCCTAACCATTTGCTTAGAGTGTGGCCCAGAAGTTGCTCCTCTATTCTGAAATCCACTTTCCTCCATCTGGTAAATGGAAAGACTCCCCGGAACTTTAGAATGCCCCTAGCACCAGAATGGCAGGTGCCAGAAAAACATTTTCTTCTTAGCCATTGCTGTACCTGGGGAATTTGGAAGGCTGTGCTGAATTCACTCATTCATTCATTCATAAATCTAAAAAAATGCATTCTTTTTTTTTTTTTCAGACAGAGTTTCGCTCTTGTTGACAGGCTGGAGTGCAATGGTGCGATCTTGGCTCACCGCAACCTCTGCCTCCCAGGTTCAAGCAATTCTCCTGCCTTAGCCTCCTGAGTAGCTGCGATTACAGGCATGCGCCACCACGCCCAGCTAATTTTGTATTTTTAGTAGAGACGGGGGTTTCTCCATGTTGAGGCTTGTCTCGAACTCCTGACCTCAGGTGATCCACCTGCCTCGGTCTCCCAAAGTGCTGGGATTACAGGCGTGAGCCACTGTGCCCAACTTTTTTTTTTTTTTTTTTTTGAGATGAAGTCTCACTCTGTTGCCCAGGCTGGAGTGCAGTGGCGCAATCTCGGCTCACTGCAAGCTCCGCCTCCCGGGTTCACATCATTCTCCTGCCTCAGCCTCCCAAGTAGCTGGGACTACAGGTGCCCGCCACCACACCCGACTAATTTTTTGTATTTTTAGTAGAGATGGGGTTTCACCGTGTTAGCCTGTATGGTCTTGATCTCCTGACCTCGTGATCTGCCTGCCTTGGCCTCCCAAAGTACTGGGATTACAGGTGTGAGCCACTGCACATGGCTTTTTTTTTTTTTTTTTGAGCTAGAGTCTCGCCCAGGCTGGAGTGCATTGGCACCATCTTGGCTCACTGCAACCTCTGCCTCCCAGGTTCAAGTGATTCCCCTGCCTCAGCCTCCCAAATAGCTGGGACTACAAGTATGCACCACCATACCCGGTTAATTTTTGTATTTTTAGTAGAGATGGGGTTTCACCATGTTGGCCAGCCTGGTCTCAAACTCCTGACCTCAGGTGATCCACTCAGCCTCCCAAAGTGCCATGATTAAAAGCATGAGCCACCATGCCCAGCCTAAAAAACATATATTCTCATAACAGAAAGAATAATACAAAGAGGCAGGACATGCAGTGGCTCACACCTGTAATCCCAGCACTTTGGGAGGCCGAGGCAGGCAGATCACAAGGTCAGGAGTTCGTGACCAGCCTGGCCAACATCGTGAAACCCCGTCTCTACTAAAATAACAAAAAATTACCCTGGCGTGGTGGCGGACATCTGTAATTCCAACTACTCAGGAGGCTGAGGCAGGAGAGTCGCTTGAATCTAGGAGGTGGAGGCTGCAGTGAGCCAAGATCGCACCATTGCACTCCAGCTTGGGTGACAATGCGAGACTCCATCTCAAAAAAAAAGAAAAAACAATGGTACAATGAATCCACATATATCTATCCAGGTTGAATAGTCATGCTGGATCTTTTCACATGCTGCTCCCTCTCTCTGTCACACTGTTCCAATCACTTCTTTACTTAAGTCAGGTCTCAAAGGTCACTTCCTCAGACAGGCCTCTCTGATCATAATCTCAGAAGTAGCACTTACTATCAAATTATGTTAACAATGAACATTCTTCCACATTTATTTCACCTACTTTATTCTTTGCCATAGTATCTTAAAAGAAATCACAGACACTATGCCCCATACATAGAATGTACCTCTAAAAATAAAGACATTTTCCTAAGCAGCCACAATGTCGTTCCCACACCCACCAAACCGAGCAATGATTCCTCAATGTCAAATTCCAGGTCCCACTGTCAACTTCCCTAATTGTCCCCAGAATATTTTTCACAGTTGATTTGTTCAAACCAGGATCCAATGAAAGGACTTCTTATATCATTCAATTGTTAGGTTTTTCACTTCTTTTTAAAATCTAGAACAGTTTTGTTCTGTTTTGTTTTTAGACTGGGTCTTACCATGTTGGCCAGGCTGGTCTCAAAACTCCTGGGCTCAAGTGATTGGCCCACCTCGGCCGCCCAAAGTGCTAGGATTACAGGCATGAGCCACTGCACCCGACCTAGAACAGTTTCTCTTATCAGTTTTGTTTTGTTTTTTGTTTTTTTGCCTCCATGACATTGGCATTGAAAAAGAAGGGAGTGTGTCCTCTAGGGTGTCCCACTTTTGGATTTGCTTGTTTGCTACCTTTGGCTGGTATTTGGTGACAACAAATATTTTGAGCATGCTACGATGTCCCAAACTGAGGAACAGTGGAATGGGAGACAGATGTAGTTCCTGACCTCATGGAGCCCATATTTTAATGGGGCCAGAGGTTAGACTAGGGTTTCGCAACCTCAGCACTGTTGAGATATGGAGCTGGATCATTCTTTGTTAGCGACGCTGTCCTGGTTATTGTGGGATGTTTAGCAGCATCCCTAGCTTCGATCCACGAGATGCCAGTAGCATCTCCCTCCCCATTATGACCGTCAGAAATGTCCCTAGACATTTCCAAATGTCCCCTGAGCGACAAAATTATCCCTGATTGACAACCACTGGGTTGGATGGTAATTATATGAACAGATAAACAGGCTGGATTCAGGTGGCAATAGTGTTCTGATGAAAACAGAATGGTTTGGTAAATAGTGCCTCGGGGGAGGCTGCTACTTTAGAAAGTACAGATGTAGGCCGGGCGCGGTGGCTCAAGCCTGTAATCCCAGCACTTTGGGAGGCCGAGACGGGCGGATCACGAGGTCAGGAGATCAAGACCATCCTGGCTAACATGGTGAAACCCCGTCTCTACTAAAAAAACCAAAAAAACTAGCCGGGCGAGGTGGCGGGCGCCTGTAGTCCCAGCTACTTGGGAGGCTGAGGCAGGAGAATGGCGTAAAACCCGGGAGGCGGAGCTTGCAGTGAGCTGAGATCCGGCCACTGCACTCCAGCCCGGGAGACAGAGCAAGACTCCGTCTCAAAAAAAAAAAAAAAGAAAGTACAGATGTAGGCCCGGCGCGGTGGCTCACGCCTATAATCCCAGTACTTTGGGAAGCCGAGGTAGGTGAATCACGAGGTCAGGAGATCGAGACCATCCTGGCTAACATGGTGAAACCCCATCTCTTCTAAAAATACAAAAAAGTTAGCCGGGCATGGTGGCGGGCACCTGTAGTCCCAACTACTCAGGAGGCTGAGGCAGGAGAATGGTGTGAACCCGGGAGGCAGAGCTTGCAGTGAGCTGAAATTGAGCCACTGCACTCCAGCCTGGGCAACACAGCGAGACTCCATCTCAAAAAAAAAAAAAAGAAAGAAAGTACAGATGTAGGGCCCCTCTAAAGAGGTGACTTTTGAAAGCTGAAGGAAGTAAGCAAGTGATGGGAACAGTGTCAATGACAGAGGGAACAGCACATGCAAAGATCCAACATGATTAAGCAACAAGTAGGAGAAGGCCAGTGTGGCCAGAGCCCAGTGAATGAAAGAGAATAGTAGGGTGGCAATGGCCAGGTCACGTGGGAACCAGATGGTGCAGGGCTTGCTAGAGAGCATGGTGAGAACTTGAGTTTTTATTCTGAGATGGGGGGCCATGGAGTAGCAGGAAGACTCTGAGCAGAGGGAGCCGACTTAGGTTTTAACAGCGCCTCCCGGAGGCCATGTGAGGAACTGTGGGAGGAGGAGTCAAGGGAGCCCCCTAAGAGAAGCCTTGGGCTGGGGTTGGACCCGCTTGGTAGCCGTGGAGGTAGATTGGATTCTGCCTACAGTTTGAAGGTCAAGCCAAGAGGCTTTGCTGATAGAAGGAAAGAGTTGCTGGTGGGTGGTAAGTGGAAGATGCAGAAAGCAACTCCCAAGGCCACCTTCAGGGTCAACAGCTAAGATGTAGCAACTAAGACATTCATCTTGTGAAACTGTTGCATTTTGCACCTCTGTCTCATGTGCACAGTGTCTCTGGGTTTTTGTTTTTGTTTTTGTTTTTGTTTTTTCTGAGACGGAGTCTCACTCTGTCGCCCAGGCTGGGGTGCAGTGGCCAGATCTCAGCTCACTGCAAGCTCCGCCTCCCGGGTTCCCGCCATTCTCCTGCCTCAGCCTCCCGAGTAGCTGGGACTACAGGCGCCCGCCACCTCGCCCGGCTAGTTTTTTGTATTTTTTAGTAGAGACGGGGTTTCACCGTGTTCGCCAGGATGGTCTCGATCTCCTGACCTCGTGATCCGCTCGTCTCGGCCTCCCAAAGTGCTGGGATTACAGGCTTGAGCCACCGCCGTCTCTGGTTGTTTTTGTTTTTGTTTTTGTTTTCTGAGACAGGGTCTTGGTTCGTCCCCCAGGCTGGGGTGCAGTGACACAGTCATGGCT
The DNA here is from genome assembly GCF_009764315.1 of Trachypithecus francoisi. Classification (NCBI taxonomy): domain Eukaryota; kingdom Metazoa; phylum Chordata; class Mammalia; order Primates; family Cercopithecidae; genus Trachypithecus; species Trachypithecus francoisi. The sequence continues at coordinate 5,491,014 of NW_022681457.1, read as the reverse complement.
CACAGGAGCCTCAACCTCCTGTGTTCCAGCAGTCCTCCCTCCTCAGCCTCCTGAACTGCTGGGACTACAGGCACGTGCCACCATATCTAGCTAATTTTTTCTTTTTTGTAGAGATAGGATCTCACAGCTCACGCTGACTTGAACTCCTGGGCTCACGTGATCCTCCTGCCTCAGCCTCCCAAAGTACTGGGATTATAGGCGCGAGCTCACCATGCCTGGCCATTGTATCTGTACCTTTTGGTTTTGGGTCAAACTTCCTAAGTCCTCACCCCACCCCATCCCATCAAATGAAATGCTTTTAGAACTAGCCTCTCACTGTAACTGTGATAACTGTGGTATGCAAGGTGGACTGTCAACTCCATGAGGCCAGTTTGCCAGCTTGGTTCCCAGCTGAATCCCAAGTGCCTACAATGGTGCCTGAGACAGAGCATTAGAGGAATGGATAAATGGAGAGTCAGATCCCAGCAGAGGGCAGGGAACAAATAGGAAGAGAGAGCGCCCCACCCCCACCCCTGCTCCAGGCTGCTGAATGAACAGGTGGGGTGGGTATGAGGCTAAGGAGGGGTGGTGACTTGGAGGTCGGGGCTGTTTCCCTACCCACCCCAGTCGACCGGCAACCCCGCGTGGCCCTGCAGTACCAGATGGACAACAAATACCTGAAGAACCAGGCGCTGTTGGGCATCCTCATTTCTGTGTCTCTGGCTGTCTTTATGTTCATGGTCATCGTGGTCTCGTGAGTCATCCTTGCCCCCTCCTCAGTCCCCCTTGGGACCCCGTGGGCCCCGCAACAATGGCAACTCCCTGGATGGGTCACTGTGTATTTTGGGAGTCTCCTCTTCAGACACTTTAGTCTCTATCTCTCTTTTTCTCTCTCTGTCTCTCTCCTCCCTCTTCTCCCTCCCGCCCCCACCCCCGTACCATTCTCTCATCTGTACTTCTGTCTGTCTGTCTTTCTCATTTCCCCTTTTCTCCACCTCTGGGTCACATTACAACCTTCCCGGGTCCTCAGCACTTTTGCCTTTGTGGGCCTCTTCTTACACTAAAAACAAACCAAAACCAAAAAAACCCTAAAAGTGATGTTTTGTGGATTCCTTGGTAGAAAGACAAATATCATCCAAGTTGGATTAATTATGTTCTATTTGTCGTCATCATAATTACTGTTATATTCATTCATCTTCTTCTGGCTTTCAAAGATACTACAGTGAAAATATTTCCATGGACCCCAGGCCCTGTGCCTAGGGAGGAAGTGGCCCTCACCTTCCTCTCCCCCTCTAAGTTTATCTCCCTGTCTCTTTCTGCTTGTGCCCCCCACCCCGAGCCCCTTCTCTGGCCCCTGTCTTCCCCTCTCTGTCTCAATTCTCTCTCTCTCTCTCTGCCTCCTCTAAGTGTCCCATTAATCTCCTTTCCCTAACGCCTCAGTTTCTTCATCTGCAAAAAGGGAGTAATGCCACCACCTCCCACTGGGGGGTGTGATGAGCAGTGAATCAGTGAATGCTGTTTTTTTTTTTTTTTTTTTTTTTTTTTGAGACGGAGTCTCGCTCTGCCGCCCAGGCTGGAGTGCAGTGGCCGGATCTCGGCTCACTGCAAGCTCCGCCTCCCGGGTTTACGCCATTCTCCTGCCTCAGCCTCCCGAGTAGCTGGGACTACAGGCGCCTGCCACCTCACCCGGCTAGTTTTTTGTATTTTTTAGTAGAGACGGGGTTTCACCGGGTTAGCCAGGATGGTCTCGATCTCCTGACCTCATGATCCACTCGTCTCGGCCTCCCAAAGTGCTGGGATTACAGGCTTGAGCCACCGCGCCCGTAGTGAACGCTCTTAATAACACTTAGCGCATGGGGAGTGCTCCCTGCAGGCCAGCTCTCACTGTGAACTTGCTCAGCCTCTCTTCCAACTCTCTCTCCTCATTTCTCTGTCTCCCTGTGTATTCATTTCCTATTGCTGCTGTAACATCACCACCAACTGGGTGACTTAAAGCAAAAGAAATGTATTCTCTGGGTTCTGAAAGCAGAAGTCTGAAATCAAGGGGTTGGCAAAGTTGGTTCCTTCCGGAGCCTCTGAGAATGAATCCACCCCATGCCTGTGTCCTAGCTGCTGGTGGCTGCTGGCATTCCTTGGCTCCCTTCTAATCCCTGCCTCTGTCTTCACATGGCTTTGTTTCCTGTGTGTCCGTCTCAAATCTCCCTCTCCTTTCTCTTCTAAGGACACCTGTCTTTAGATGTAGGGCCCATCCTAAATCTCATGTCACCTTAACTTAATTACATCTCCAAAGACCGTGTTTCCAATTAAGGTCACATTCCCAGATACTAGGAGTTGGGACTGGATATATCTTTGGGTTGGGTGACACAGTGTAGCCCACTATACCTGCTTCCACTATACCCTGTCTCTTCCTTATCTCTCTCCATTTCTGCCTGTGTCTCCTCTTGTCTTTTTAGACTCTTTCTGTTCCCACATTTTACCGTCACCCCTGGTCCCAACTTTTCTCTCCTCTCTCCTCACCAACTCCGATTGGCAGAGAACCCTGAAAATCTGCCCAGATACCCATGACATGACTGGATGAGCCAAATCAGGCCAAAGATTGGAGGGAAGTTATGGGAGGGAAGTTATGGGTCCTTTGATCTGGAGGAGCCTGAAATTCTCATTCTAATCTACAGGCTTTTTCTCTCTCACTAGGGCTTGTACATACAGACAAAACCGAAAACTCCTGCTGCAGTAGGACGGTGGTTTGGGGGTAAGGAGAAAGGAAAATTAATAAAATTGGTGACAAATCCATCAATGTCTCTGTCCGTTTCCTGGGGACCCTCCCCCAGTTGGTGTCCAGCTCTGTTTCTCTACCTAACTGGATGCTCCTCAAAAGCTGGGACCAGATCCCACTCATCTGTAGACACCCATTATCCTAATACAAAGTAGAAGTGACTTGGACCTTCAAAAAGGATGGACAGCATATTGTAAGGGTTTGAAGGGACAATCATTTCTCCTCTGGGAAGGAAATGCATCTGAAAGGACATGACTCAGTGCAACGCTCGAGGATGGTTAAACAGAGGAAGAGTGGTGGTCAATGTGAAAGGCACAGGTTTTCTTCTCTATCTGAACTACAATTCTTCACCCTCTGTGCACCTGAATACTAGATTCGGATACTTTTTTTTTTTTTTTGAGACGGAGTCCTGCTCTGTCGCCCAGGTTGGAGTGCAGTGGCATGATCTCAGCTCACTGCAACCTCTGCCTCCCGGTTTCAAGCTATTATCCTGCCTCAGCCTCTGGAGTAGCTGGAATTACAGGCATGCGCCACCACGCCCAGCTAATTTTTGTATTTTTAGTAGAGACGGGTTTCACTATGGTGGCCAGGCTGGTCTCGAACTCCTGACCTCAAGTTATCCGCCCGCCTCGGCCTCTCAAAATGCTGGGATTACAGACAGGCAAGAGCTACCGCGCCCGGCCGAGCGCGATTTCTGATTGGTCGAAACCTTGACTTCTCTGTTCCAGCCATCGGTTGCCAAGATACCATTTTGGCACATGCGCAGTACGTGCGCCTTGACTGAGCAGGTTTGAAGAGGTAGAGCACCGGCGTCAACCTCTGAAATTGATCTGGCTACAACCGGAAGGACTCTGGGAATGGTAGTTTACGGACTCAGCCTGCGCAGGCGCACTGTCCTACGCGGCATTGGCGCTTACTTACTCCGCGTTGAAAGTACGCGCTAACCAGGCCCTAGTGTCTGGGCCTCTCTATATCTGTGAACTGCTCTCTCCTCTTTTTCTCGACTCCGCGCCTCCGCAGGGAGCCGGCTCCCGTCTCCCGGGGACGTGGCCGGGCGACGGAACGCTGGTTGCCATGACGACTCTCTTCCTAGTGCGCGCTACGTCACCGTCACCTGTGCGCTGGCCGGGGACGTGGCTACCGCAGATGCGTCAGAGGTAAATGACTTCACGCGCACCTCTGAACTGGTAGCCAGACTGCAGCACCTGGGAAAAACTCAAGTTTGAGGGTCGCAAACTAGTGGTCCCAGAATGCTTTTTGCTTGGCCAGTAGTGAGCAGTGTTGTGTGTTTGTTTTGACGTCTTCATGCTGCAGGTTCAGACATTTCCTCAAATTCCTGGAAATTTCCTGGGAGAAGTGCGGAATAAACAGATAATTAAGACTTACATAAATTATAGCGTGATGAGACTGGAGCGAGAGAGGCGGACAGTTACAGAGAATTACAACACGGCGGTTACCACATAGCCCTATAGGATCTAAGATACTGGAATGTTCCTGTGCGAACCCGAGAGAGCCAGTTGCCAGCTCCTTCTGAGCTCGGTGGAAATCAGAGAAAGTTTACTGCAGGAGAGGCTGTAAGAACTTGTTCTTGTAAGAAAAGTAGGTGTTTTCCGAAAGCAGTTGTGGGAAAAGGTGGAAGGAAGAGCAAACAGAAAGTCACAGTTGGGGCCGGGCGCGGTGGCTCACGCCTGTAATCCCAGCACTTTGGGAGGCCGAGGCGGGCAGATCACCAGGTCAAGAGATCAAGACCATCCTGGCCAACACGGTGAAACCCCGTCTCTAGTAAAAAATACAAAAGTTAGCAGGACGTGTTGGTGAAACCCCGTCTCTAGTAAAAATACAAAAGTTAGCAGGGCGTGGTGGCGTGCGTCTATGGAGGCTGAGGCAGGAAAATCGCTTGAACCCGGGAGGCGGAGGTTTCAGTGAGCCGAGATCGTGCCACTGCACTCCAGCTTGGCGAGAGTGAGACTCCGTCTTGAGCCACCGTGCCTGGCCTAACGCGTTTTTAATAATAGCAAACACGGCCGGGCGCGGTGGCTCAAGCCTGTAATCCCAGCACTTTGGGAGGCCGAGACGGGCAGATCACGAGGTCAGGAGATCGAGACCATCCTGGCTAACACGGTGAAACCCCGTCTCTACTAAAAAAATACAAAAAACTAGCCGGGCGAGGTGGCGGGCGCCTGTAGTCCCAGTCGGGAGGCTGAGGCAGGAGAATGGCGTAAACCCGGGAGGCGGAGCTTGCAGTGAGCTGAGATCCGGCCACTGCACTCCAGCCTGGGGGACACAGTGAGACTCCGCCTCAAAAAAAAAAAAAAAATAGCAAACACTTACATGGTATTTTCTATCTGTCACATACTGTTCTAATGGCTTTGCTTCTATCTACCTATTCAAATCTCATAACCTGATAAAGAGGGTACTTATTATTGCCCCATGTACAATGAGGAAACTGAGGCACAGAGCAGTTAATGACTTGCAAAGCTCTGATAATAACTTGTATTTAATATCAAATTTCAGCTTCATCAAAGCCTTTGGAGACAGTTGTATCCGCCAGGATAAGTAGTTATGCTTCAGTAACACCCCCACAACCTCCTTCGTGGCTTATAGCCATGAAGGCTTACTCCTTGTTCATGTGTGTTTCGTATAAGGACTATTTATGCAAAATAACCGCCAAATGTGGAAGGATCCAATAAACCAAAAAAGAGGGAGACAAACCCAGTTCGTTGGTAAGGGGTGATTTATTTGGGGAACTTACAAAGGGAAGCATGGGGTCTTGGGTGGCAGCAGGACAGATCTATCTCCACACAGTTACTCCCTAATCCCAAGGCTTATCTAACATATGGAAACGGAATACTTGCTTTAGCAAGACAAGGGTTAAGACAACCCTCCAGAACAGGCAAGAATGCTATTTGTGTCATAGCCTATAATTTGTGTGACAACATCAAGGTCGACATGTTCTTACACTAGGGACAGTAAGTAAAGTAGAAATCAGAAGGCATTCCCAGGACTGGGACTAATCAGAAGTCAACAAGGTGGATTACCATCCAAGATGGAGTCACCTTTGTCTCCACAATGTGACATGCCTATTATAGATTAGCTGAGGCTCTGCTCCATGCCACCCTGATGCTAGAGCCTCAGCTGACAGTACAACCTGTGCTTGGAGCATTTGGTTATCAGGATGCAAGGTAAAAGGAGCAAACTTGGCAGCAGTAAAATGAAGTGGTTGCAAATATGGGCTGGACCTGGATTCAAATCCTGCCTCCATCCTCAACTAGCCCTGGGAGCTTGGGGGGATGACATAAATCCTCTATCTCAGTGCCCTTGTCTGTAAAACAGGGAGAGCAGTGCCTTCTTCATAGGGTGGTGGTGCCAGCTCAGTCAACTAGTAAAGCTCACAACGTGTTGTTAATAAGTAACACCTATTATTATTTCATTTTGGCAATGGGCCATCTAGCTTTTGCTCATGAGCACATATATGGTTTACACTTTTTTTTTTTTGAGACAGAGTCTTGGTCTCTTGCCCAGGCTGGCACCATCACAGCTCACTGCAGCCTTGCCCTCCTGTGTTCAACTGATCCTCCTACCTTAACCTCCTGAGTAGCTGGGTCTACAGGTGCTCACCACTATGCTTGGCTAGCTTTTGTATTTTCTGTAGAGATGGGGGTATCATTATGTTGCCCAGGCTGGTCTCAAACTTCTGAGTGCAAGTGATTCTCCCTCTTTAGCTTCCCTCTTTGAAATCCCAAAGTGCTGGGATTTCAGGTGTGAACCACTGCACCCAGTCTGGCAATTCTTTTAGTGTTTTATGATAAAGCCTGATATGAGGTTTTGATTATATGGACATAAACACAAGAAGAGGCCAGTAATTCTTTAACATTGTCACTATTGTTGTTCAATATGAATACATGCTCAGTTTATTCAGCTTATCTAGAAATGACTGGTTACAGAATTTTTTTTTTTTTGTAAGCTTTCTCAGCATCTAGGGTTACTGAATGTTATCAAAGGTTTTTTTTTTTTAGTATCTATAGATATGGTTGCATATTGATATATTCGGAAAGGTCAAAAGATAAATTGTGTAATGTCCTAATATCAAACCATCCTTGCACTCCTGAACACACATCTCCAAGCTCCCAGAATAGGCTCCATTGCCTTTACCACACTGCCCTTTAAGAAGTGAGGGGTGAAACTGAGCAAACAGGAAGGCAGATGCCCAGGGAAATTGAATAACAGTGGTTCAATTCATTCACCATCAGTTTACATGGGGCCAACTTCTATCTGTCCTGAAGACTTCAACCATGGTAGGAGAAATTTGGATTAAATGGACTGTGGCATCGCCTCTGCCTAAAACAGGGATATTCGCGTGCCACTACAGTCAGGCATGTCCCAAATACCAGTTTTCCTCCAAAAGTTGTTGTGTATATATCCAAACACAGTCCTCTTACTCCCGCTCCGCATCCTGCTCCCAGACTCCATTTCCCAGCATTCCCCCGCAGTCAGAAGCCCTTAGGCGTGAGGAGCCTGAGCCTCAATGGTTTCTGGGAAATGTAGTCCAGTCGCGATGCCGCGTTTAAAGTACCGGGACTTACAGTTCCGAGACAGCGAGCGCGCAGGCGCGTTCCGGGGCCCGTCGGAGGAAGGGAAGGCCTGGCTGTCCAGCGAAATCCTGAACGCGCGGACCTCGCGGACCCGACCGGAGCAGGTGGGTGCGGGCCGGGACAGACAGGCTAGCAGAAGCTCCGGGGGCGGTCCCGAGTTGGGTCTGGGTGGAAGGGGGGAGGGCGCTGTGGGTGACGCCCCGCCCCCTCCTGTCATTCCCTGAGTCCCACCTAGTATCAGCGCGGCTCAGACGGCTCAGCGCGCAGGAATTGGGCGCCTACTGTTTGCCAGGAGTCAGGCGGAGCTTGGGACCGCTGCGCTCTCCGAGGAAGGGGAACCTACCTTTCCTCACTTTGCAGCTGAAGAAACTGAGACTCGGGGAGACTCCGCAATTTCTCTCAGGCTGGTAGAGCTGCAACCCAGATTCTGACCCCAGAGCCCGAGAGCAGCACTGCACGGCACAGACTCGGTCTCGGCTCCCCTTATCTTGAGCATCTGTTCTTCTCTCTCTGGGTCTCCCGTCTCTCTCTGATCTTCCCCTCACCCTCGCCGCCCCAGGTCCTGTCCCCCTTTCGCTGAATCTCTGTGCCCCGTCTCTCTGCCTCTCTGTCCCCGTCTCTGTGGGTCTCTGTCGCTCTCTCTCGGTCTCTGCGCCCTCCCACTTCCCAGCCCTCCTAGCGAATCTCTGTGTTTTCCAAAGACAAGGTCATTTTCTTCCATAACCATAGCACCACGATCACAATGAGGAAATAGTGATGTAATACTAATAGCTAATCTATAGACTTTATTCAACTTTTTGATGATTCTTCCAATAATGACTTTTTGTCTTTTTTTTTCTTTTTCTTTCTTTTCTTTTTTTCTTTTTTTTTGGAGACAGGGTCTTGCTCTGTCACCCAGGCTGGAGTGCAGTGGTGCAATCATAGCTCACTGCAGCCTCGACCTCCTGGGCTCAAGCGATCCTCCCATTTCAGTCTTCTGAGTAGCCAGGATTACAAGCACATGCCACCATGCCCGGCTAATTTTTTAACTTTTTTTTTGTAGAAACGAGGTCTCACTATGTTGCCCGGGCTGGTCTCAAACTCCTGGGCTCAAGCGATCCTCCCACTTCAGCCTCCCAAAGTGCTGGGATTACAGCTGGCTGCAATAATGTCCTTAATGGCCACAGGAAATCCTAGGTCACACATTGCACGCATTGTTGGGCCTCCTTCAATCTGGAACCGGTTTTCAGTCTCCTCTTAGAAGTTCTGAAGATTACAGACCATGTAATTGCAGAATGTCCCTCAGTCTGGGTTTGTTTGGTGCTTCTTCATAATTAGATTTAGGTCACGTGCTTTTGGCAGGGATGCCCTAGGAGTGATGCTGTCTCCTCATCAGATTGGGGACCCTGGGCTGGGCTTGTCCCACCATACACCACATCAGCCTCACTCACATGGGTAAGGTGGCATCTGCCAAGTTTCTCCTCTCTAAAGTTTCCCTGGTCTGAGCACGGTGGCTCACACCTATAATCCCAGCACTTTGGGAGGCCGAGCGAGGTGGATAACCGGAGGTCAGGAGTTCGAGACCAGCCTGGCCAATATGGTGAAACCCCATCTCTACTAAAAATACAAAAAAATTAGCCTAGTGTGATGGCGTGCACCTATAATCCCAGCTACTCAGGAGGCTGAGGCAGGAGAATCGCTTGAAGCTGGGAGGTGGAGGTTGCAGTGAGCTGAGATTGCGCCACTGCACTCCAGCCTAGGTGACAGAGCAAGACTCCGTCTCGTATAATAATAACAATAATAATAATACAAAAATTAGCTGGGCATGGTGGCAGGTGCCTGTAACCCCAGCTACTCAGGAGGCTGAGGCCCGAGAATCACTTGAACCCAGGAGGTGGAAGTTTCAGTGAGCCAAGATCACCTCACTGCACTCCAGCCTGGGCGACAGAGCAAGACTGTGTCTCAAAAATAAAATAAGGCAGGGTGTGGTGGCTCATGCCTGTAATCCCAGCACTTTGGGAGGCCGAGGTGGGTGGATCACCTGAGGTCAGGAGTTCGAGACCAGCCTGGCCAACATGGTGAAACCTCATCTCTACTAAAAATGTAAACATTAGCCAGGCATGGTGGCGGGTGCTTGTAATCCCAGCTATTCAGGAAGCTGAGGCAAGAGAATCGCTTGATCCTGGGAGGCAGAGGTTGCAGTGAGCCAAGATGGTGCCACTGCACTCCAGCCTGGGCAACTGAGCGAGACTCCATCTAAAAAAAAAAAAAAAGTATAAGAAAAAACATAGGGGTGACCCTGTGGCTAGACTTCTCTGATACTTTTTGTCTCCATGAACTTGAGCAAGTCTTGACCTCTTGTGCCTCAATGTCCTCATTTAGGGATCACCATAGTTCCTGTGTCTGAGAGCTGTTGTGTTGGGGAGGTGAGACAGTCTCATGGTTGCTGGCTGTTGTCTCTGGTATGGAATGGGGGCCTCAGGTGGCCTGTCCTGGGTCTTCGCTTTGACTCTTAGGGGACCGTGGCCCCTTCTGTGACCAGGAGTCTTGGGGAAAGCGTCTGTCAGGGTCACGAATCACCCCTTTTCTGCTGTGGTCTCCTCCTCCAGCTCTTCAGGCCCTGGCCTGGACCCTTCTCCCAGAGGCACATGCCCAGGACCCAGCAATGGCCAGTGGGACCCTGATGGCCGAGGGCCAGGTGAGTCTGGGCTTCCTCTTCCCCAAGATGACTTTGTGGACTCCAGTGGGCCCTCTTCTCCCTGTTCTTGATCTCAAGATCTCCTGACTCTTCCAATACTGGGAAAGGGGGTATGAGGAGAGGGGAGCTGGGCAGTGCGGAAGAACGGGGGGCAGAGGCAGAATGATCTGAGCTGGGACCGCATCACGCAGTCTAAAAGTTTTTCATCTAACCCGGCAGCCTTTCAGGTACCAGGCAAAGTGGGCACTGGATGGTTTTGCTTCACCCCTGAGCCTCATCCCTGGAGTCAGGAATGGGGGTCAGGATCAGGGATGGGGTCTGGGATAGAATAGGACTTGCGAATATCTCCTGCACACAACGGCTTGACAGTTTTTTCTTTAAGTATTTCTTAGGACTGTCACTTAGAGCTGTGCAGGTTATGCACTGCACAAGGATGCCTCATCCCGGGCAGGACTCACATCTTACACCTCATACACTGGTGGCAGTTTTCAGACAGTGTGATAAACTGTCATACACTAAATTAATTGGCATATTACAATGACTTCCCAACAGATGGCAGTAAAGAGTCACGTGAGAGGGCTCCTTGTTCTACTTTCTACCAAGGTGCCTATGGGCGAGTTTCTGCCCCCGTTGGGTTCCCATAGGCCAGTTGGATTCAGGCATCCCGATTCTGCACAATCAGAATGTTCCAGCCCAGGGGGCTGTTGTGGGCTCTTGACCCCTGACACTTCTGCCCCCGAGTTCCAGAAGGATGTGCCCCTCCATGGAATGAAATTGGCCCTTGCAGGTATCAGTGACTTTCAAGGATGTGGCCGTGGACTTCACCCTGGAGGAGTGGGGCTGGCTGGAGCCTGGCCAGAGGGAGCTGTATCGAGACGTGATGCTAGAGAACTACCGGAACCTTCTCTCCCTGGGTGAGACCCCTCCTCCTGCCCTCCCCCTGGGGGAGGCCTGATGCCCCTGGAACCCTCTCTGATGCCCCCAGCATTCTCTCTGATGCCCCCTGGCACCCTCTTCTCATTCATGTCCATCCCCTGCCATCTGGGGGCCTCTGTGCTCCTCTCACTGGTCCCTCATGCCTGGCCTCTCCCTTCCTCTCTTTCTGCCAGCTGATCCTGGAGTCCCAGCAGCCAGGAAGGCCCAAGTCTCTTGGCCTGTCCTGTAAAATGTGGATCCCACACACTCTTCAGCCTGTGCCTCCAGCTTCTTTTTTTTTTTTTGAGATGGAGTCTCACTCTGTCACCTAGGCAGAAGGGCAGTAGTGCGATCTCAGCTCACTGCAACCTCCTCCTCCTGGGTTCAAGCAATTCTCCTGTCTCAGCCTCCCGAGTAGCTGGGATTACAGGTACGCACCACCATGCTGGCTAATTTTTGCATTTTTAGTAGAGACAGGGAGGCTGAGGCGGGAGGCTCACTTGAGGTCAGGAGTTTGAGACCAGCCTGACCAACATGGCGAAACCCTAGCTCTACTAAAAATACAAAAATTAGTGAGGCATGGTGACGCACGCCTGTAATCCCAGCTACTGGGGAAGCTGAGGCACAAGAATCACTTGAGCCCAGGAGGCAGAAGCTGCAGTCAGCTGAAATTGCGGCACTACACTCCAGCCTGGGTGACAGAGTGAGACTCTGTCTCAAAAAAAGGACACCAGTCCCTGGATTTAGGACTTGCCCTAATCCAGTAGGATTTCATCTTAGCTAATTACATCAGCAAAGACCCCATTTCCAAATAAGGGCACGTTCTGCTGTTCTGGATGGGCGTAATTTTTGTGGAACGTCATTCAGCCCGAGATAGAAGGAGAGAAATTAGCGATCGCATAGACAGCAGGGCTGAGAGGAGGAGCCAAGGCCTTGCCTGTTGAGTGGAGCGGGTGGTGAGCTCAGGCGCCAGCAGAAGAGCAGGCCCCGGCCTGGAGCAGGGACGGTTTCCAAGATCCCCAGAGCAGAGGCGGGATGTAGGATAGAGATGTGGATTCGTTGCCTGGATTTATGGTGGAAGGTGGAAGGTGGAGCTTCTTACACCAATGGCTTCTTTGAGTGACAAGGGAGGGCCACAGCTGAAAAGAGAGGGTGAGGTGTAGCACAGAGCAGGAAGAAATGACAAAACGATCATTTTGGAGAGTGGGGAGAAAACATACTGTTGTCTGTTGCAAATTCTGGATCCAAGTTCCGAGTAAGCCCCTGGTGGAGGCCGGGGACGGTGGCTCACACCTGTAATCCCAGCACTTTGGGAGGCCGAAGAGGGCAGATCAGTTGAGGTCAGGAGTTTGAGACCAGCCTGGCCAACGTGGTGAAACCCCGTCTCTATTAAAATACGAAAAATTAGCCGGTTGTGGTGATGCACACCTGTAGTCCCAGCTACTCGGGAGGCTGAGGCAGGGGAATCGCTTAAATCCAGGAGGCAGAGGTTGCAGTGAGCCGAAATCACGCCATTGCACTCCAGCCTGAGTGACAGAGACTCCAGACTCAAAAAAAAGGAAGGAAGGAAGGAAGCGAGGGAGGGAGGGAGGGAGGGAGGGAGGAGAAGAGAGAAGAGAGAGGAGAGGAGAGAAAATGAAGGGAGGAAGGATCTGGAAGGTATTTGAGGTCAATGGGGACATTCGTCCGCCATGTGCCTGGGACCAGCAGCCTCGAGGTCCTCTGGGTAGGAGGGAGCAGTGCGCCCTCTGCCGTCCATTCCCAGGCTGCTGAGACTTCGTGTCTAACTGCGGCCTCTTTGGCTCTGGTTCCAGCTGTGTTGTCCTCTTCATTCCCTCAGCAGCGCCATCTCGACGCCCAGATAATCCTTGTCACCTCTCGGAGCCTCAGTTTCTACCCTTTTCAAATAGTTCCTGCTACTTGGGAGGTTGAAGCAGGAGAATCTTGAACCCGAGAGGTGGAGGTTGCAGGGGGCTGAGATCATGCCACTGCACTCCAGCCTGGACAACAGAGAGAGACAGTCTAAAAAAAAAAAAAACCTTAGCGGCAATGTCCTTAGGCTTCTTGGGCGCCAGCACCCATGTCGGAGGCTGTTTGGTTCTAACCGCGGCAGGGCTGTTACCTGCTGAGCTCAGTGCAGGCCGAGAGGGACAGGGCAGGTAGGAGTGCAGGCAGGGGAATGGTTACAGGGATGGGTAGTAAATGCCACGCTGGGGAGTGGAAGGTGAAGTCATGGGGGGCCATGCATGGTGAGGAGGGCCTCAGTATCAGAGGGTTAGCTGTCCTGGGTCCCTGCTCCTCTATCCTCTGGTTGCAGCAGTTAGAGACAGACCCCATGGTTCACCCAGCCACCAAGCCAGGCTCTAGGGCACCCTCCTTGTCCACAGAAGGATAGCTGGAGTCAAGAAGTGGAGAAAGGTCAGGCACGGTGGTTCATGCCTGTAATCCCTGCACTTGGGGAGGCTGAGGTGGGAGGATTGCTTGAGGTCAGGAGTTCGAGACCAGCCTGGGCCACATAGCAAGACCTTGTCTCTTCAATAAAACTAAAAATTAGCCAGATGTGGTGGCACGCACCACTTGGGAGGCTGAGGTGGGAGGATGGCTTGAGCCCAGGAGGCCAAGCCTGCAGTGAGTGGTGACTGTGCAACTTCATTCCAGCCTGGGCAACAGAGCTGGAGTTGCCAGATCCTGTCTCAAAAGCTTCCATCTCAAGACTTCTCTTGAGTCTTGAGTCTTATTTTTTGAGACAGATCCTGTCTCAAAAAATAAAATTAAAAGAATAAGATAAAGTATAGTGGAGAAAGTCCCTGGGAGGCTGGGAGGTGGGAGGGGGTGTCTGACACCGAGATGTGGAGATTGGTGTCATTATCGGAAATAAAGGCTGTGACCATAGGCCTGGGCACCTAAGGCAGAGGGAGGACGGGATCCTTGTAGGAGAGGAATCCCGGAGTCACCCTGGATTATAACTGTGTCCAGGTCTGCCTCCCCCTTCAGCCTGAGACCCCCTCAAGCACAGGGGAGTGTCCAGATGATTTCTGTATCTCCAGCAATGCCAGGGACTGGCAGAGGAAGACCGGGAGGTCCTTGGGCATGTTTGTTTTTGTTTGTTTGTTTGTTTTTAGACAGAGTAAGCTTGCTCTGTCATGCAGGCTAGAGTGCAGTGGCGCAATCTTGGCTTACTGCAACCTCCGCCTCCTGGGTTCCAGCAATTCTCTGCCTCAGCTTCCCGAGTAGCTGGGATTACAGGCACCCGTCACCATGCCCGGCTAATTTTTGTATTTTTAGTAGAGACAGCGGTTTCATCATCTTGGCCAGGCTGGTCTTGAACTCCTGACCACCCGCCTCAGCCTCCCTAAGTGCTGGGATTACAGGCGTGAGCCACTGTGCCTGGCCGGGTATGTTTGTTGAACCAAAATTCGTCTCCTCCTCACCCCTAGTCTAGTCACCTCTTGGCTCGCCTCCTCCAGGAAGTTTCCTTTGATTTCTCCACCCTCTGTGACTTCCTGCAGTGTTGTGTGTTTCTTCCATTCCTGCTCACACAACACTAGACTATGCCTCGGTTTCCTGCCTGAAGGGTGAAAATGAGCTAATACATTTAACCAGCTTAGAAACATGCCTGGCACGTAGTCTGCACTTAATAGACATTTGCTTTTTAGTATCATCCTAACTATTGTAATTATCTCATGTTATAATCAGGGATGGTAGGTTTGTCTACAGTGATTCAAGACAGTTTCATCAAAATGAAAACGTTCAGGCCGGGTGCAGTGGCTCATGCCTGTAATCCCAGCACTTTGGGAGGCCAAGGTGGGCAGATCACCTGAGGTCAAGAGTTCAAGACCAGCCTGGCCAACATGGTGAAACCCCATTCCTACTAAAAATATAAAAAAGTAGCCGAGCATGGTAGCGGGCACCCATAATCCCAGCTACTTGGAAGGCTGAGGCAGGAGAATGGCTTCAACCTAGGAGGCGGAGGTTGCAGTGAGCTGAGACCACACCGTTGTACTCCAGCCTGGGCAACAAGAATGAAACTCCGGGCCGGGCATGGTGGCTCACGCCTGTAATCCCAGCACTTTGGGAGGCCGAGGCGGGTGGATCACGAGGTCGGGAGATTAAGACCAGCCTGGCTAATATGGTGAAACCCCGTCTCTACTAAAAATGCAAAACATTAGCCGGGTGAGGTGGCGGGCGCCTGTAGTCCCAGCTACTCGGGAGGCTGAGGCAGGAGAATGGCGTGAACCTGGGAGGCGGAGCTTGCAGTGAGCTGAGATTGTGCCACTGTACTCCAGCCTGGGCGATTGAGCAAGACTCCGTCTAAAAAAAAAACAAAAATAAAAACAAAAAGAATGGAACTCCATCTCAAAAAAAAAAAAAAAGGAAGTGTTCAGGGTGGGTGGATCACTTGAGCCCAGAAATTCAAGATCAGCCTGGGTAACAGAGTGAGACCCCATCTCTACAAAAAATTTGAAAATGAGCCACAGGCATGGTGGTATATGCCTGTAGTCCCAGCTATTCAGTAGGCTGAGGTGGGAGGATCACTTGAGCCCAGGAGGTCGAGGCTGCAATGAGCCATGATTGTGCCACCACACTCCAGCCTGGGCAACACAGCGAGACCCTGTCTCAAAAAAAAAAAATGCGTATGTTTTTAACTTATGTATTTAGAAGTCTTGAGATGGAAGCTTTGGGCATCAGTGAATCTAAAACAGAGTTGTCCATCAGAAATAAGAAACCCACTTAGGTAATTTTACATTTTTTGGTGGTCACGTTAAAAAAAAAGGAAACGATATTAATTTTAATAATACATTTTATTCCCTCAAGCTATCTAAAATCGTATCATCTTGACACACTGAAACCATAATCGATTAACAAATGATTGAGAGATTTTACAGTTTTTTTCTTTAGTAAGTCTTCGAAACACAGAAGACAATGTTTTTTACACTGTCACAGTGCAGTTAACTCGAACAGCACAGACCCGGAGCCTTAAACAGCCTTGTCAGAGCCCAGCCTCTCTGCAGTGTGCTAAGCACGCAACAAATAAGTCGGCTCAGCCTCTCTGCAGGGTGCTAAGCACTCAAAAAATAAGTCTTGCATTGGCCATTTGTGCTTCTAACCATTAGGCACTCGATGCGTGCACCTTCCCCGCAGACCTCCCTGTGATCCTGGCACCCACAGCCAACTCTTGTATCTTTCCCCAGGGGCAGGGCTGCCTGGGTCCAAACCTGACGTGATCTCCCGTCTGGAGCGAGGGGAAGAGCCGAGGCCGGAGGAGAGAGAGGCCTGGCGAGTTACCTGTCCAGGTGGGTGCTGATATCCAGCAGGTGTAAGCCCTCTTCCCACCCCATCTCTCATGGTCAGTGAAGTTCAGGCAGGGGTGAGGCAGTGGAACACATGGGTGATCATCATGGGCTCTAGAGTCGGGTTGTGTGGTTCAAATCCCAGCTGATTGCTTCCTGGCTGTGTGGCCTTGGGCAAGTCACTTAGCCTCTCTGTGCTTTGATTTTTTTCGTCTGTGAAAAGGGGGTGACATGAGTATCTAGGGTTGGGAGGAATAAATGAAACTTTGAACATCTAAATAAGAATAAAGCAAGAATGAAAATCCCCCATAATTCTCATGTCTCCCAAAAATAACTTTTGACATTTTAATAGAATTCCTTCAAGTATGTTCTTTCCTTCTTCATAGATAGATAGATTTTTTTTTTTTTTTTTTTTTTGAGATGGAGTCTCACTCTGTGCCCAGGCTGGAGTGCAATGGCGCTATTTCGGCTCACTGCAACCTCCGCCTCCTGGGTTCAAGCAATTCTCCTGCTTCAGCCTCCCCAGTAGCAGGGATTATGGGCACCCGCCACCATACCTGGCTAATTTTTGTATTTTTAGTAGAGGCAGAATTTCACCATGTTGGCCAGGCTGGTCTCGAACTCCTGACCTTGTGATCCACCCGCCTCGGCCTCCCAAAGTGCTGGGATTACAGGCATGAGCCACTGCGCCCGGCCTAGCATAATATTTTTAAGAGTCATTCACATTGCATTATGTATGAGAGCTTCAATCCTGTTTATGGCTGAATATTTTATTGTATGAATGTGCCACAACTGGTTTATTCATTAGTTGGTGAACATTGAGTTATTTCTTCTTTTTGGCTATTATGAATCATACTTCTATGAACATTCATGCACAAGTTTTTGTGTGAATGCATGCTGTCATTTCTTTCAGGTAGATACCTAGGAGTGGAATTGTTGAATCATAGGGTAATTCTATGTTTAACCTTTTGAGAAACTGCCAGACCATTTTTCCAAAGTGGCTGTACCATGTTACATTCCCACCAGCAGTGTGTGAGGGCTCTGATTTCTCCACATCCTCACCAATGCTTGTTATTATCTGTCTTTTTTATTATATAACTAGTGAGTGTGAAGTGGAATCTCATGATTTTCATTCTATTTTCCTTGATGTCTAATGATGTTGAGTATCTTTTCATGTACTTATTGGCCATTCATGTATCTTTAAAGAAATGACTATTGAGAACTTTGCCCTTTTTTTTTTTTTTTTTTTTTTTTTGAGACCGAGTCTGGCTGTCACCCAGGCTGGAGTGCAGTGGCCGGATCTCAGCTCACTGCAAGCTCCGCCTCCCGGGTTTACACCATTACTCCTGCCTCAGCCTCCCGAGTCGCTGGGACTACAGGCGCCAGCCACCTCGCCCGGCTAGTTTTTTGTATTTTTTAGTAGAGACGGGGTTTCACCGTGTTAGCCAGGATGGTCTCGAACTCCTGACCTCGTGATCCACCCGTCTCGGCCTCCCAAAGTGCTGGGATAACTTTGCCCTTTTTTAATTGAGTTTTTAAAAATATTGAGTTGTGGCCGGGTGTGATAGCTCACGCCTGTAATCCCAGGACTTTGGGAGACTGAGGCGGGCAGATCATGAGGTCAAGAGATTGAGACCATCCTGGCCAACATGGTGAAACCCTGTTTCTACTAAAAATACAAAAATTAGCCGGGCGTGGTGGCGGGTGCCTGTAATCCCAGCTCCTCGGGAGGCTGAGGCAGGAGAATCGCTTGAACCCGGGAGGTGGAGGTTGCAGTGACCCGGGATCATGCCACTGCACTCCAGTCTGGGGTACAGAGCGAGACTCTGTCTCAAAATATATATATGTGTGTGTGTGTGGTGTGTGTGTGTGTGTGTGTGTGGTGTGTGGTGTGTATATATATAGAGAGAGAGTTGTAAGTATGCTTTATATATTCTAGAAACAAGTTCCTTATCAGACATATGATTAGAAAAAATTTTCTCCCATTCTATTAGTTGTCTTTTTACTTCTTGTTAGTGTCTTTGAAGCACAAAGGTTTACATTTTTTAATTATTATTATTTTTGAGACAGGGTCTCACTCTGTCACCCAGGCTGGAGTGCAGTGGTGCAGTCATGGCTCACCGTGGCCTCAACCTCTAGGGCTTCGATGATCCTCCCACCTCAGCCTCCCAAGTAGCTGGGACCACAGGCATGTGCCATCACTACCTAATTCTTGTATTTTTGGTAGAGACAGTGTGCAGCCATGTTACCCAGGCTGTTCTTGAACTCCTGAACTCAAGGGATCCACCCACCTGGGCCTCCCAAAGTGCCGGGATTACGGGTGTGAGCCAATGTGCCTGGCCTAGGTTTTAATTTTGACAGTGTCCAGTTTATCTATTTTGCTTGTGTTGCTTTGTGATTTTGACATCATATCTAAGATACCATTGCCTAATCCAATGATAAGAGGATAATTTCAGGAATCTCACATAGCATTTAATTGTCATGTCTCTGTTTTGGGGGTCCCACAACCAGCCACTGGTTTGGGGTGATTTTCTGGAAGGAGTCACATAACTTGGCAAGTTGTATTGACGGTTTACAGCAAAGTTTGTAACACAGGAACAGTAGGAACTAACAAAGGCAAGAGAGGTCATACGCAGGTTTCCAGCCCTCCCTTTCCCTGTGCGGGTCACACGGATGTACTTTTTTCTACCAATGCAAAACCACAGACATATGTATGAGGTGTCTCCACCCGGGGAAGCTCACTTACAGTCCAGAGTTCTTGAAGAGAGTTGGTCACGTACGCACATACCTGCTACACGACCAGCCATGGTGAGGACCCCAATCCAGGTACCAGGTACCCATCATGCATCTTCCTATTTACAGTCAACAATGCTGACAACCTACTACATCTTGACCCGTGGTCTTGAGCATATGGAAGAACATCTGACCCAGCACCTTTGTAAACATCCCTGGACTTTAGTTCCCAGAGATCGGCCAAGGGTCATTGCCATGTCTGCAGAGACAAACAAAGACTGAGTGAGATGGGCTGGGCACAGTGGCTCGTGTCTGTAATCCTAGCACTTTGGGAGGCCGAGGGAGGCAGATGACTTGAGGTCAGGAGTTCGAGACCAACCTGGCCAGCATGATGAAACCTCATCTCTACTAAAAATACAACAACAACAAAAAAGACATTTTCCAGGTGTGGTGGCACATGCCTGTAGTCCCAGCTACCTGGGAGGCTGAGGCAGGATAATGGCTTGAACCTAGGAGATGGAGGTTGCAGTGAGCTGAGATCATGCCATTGCCCTCCAGTCTAGGCGTCAGAGTGAGACTCTGTCTCAAAAAAAAAAAAAAAAAAACTGAGTGAGATGGACCTTCTGTTCACTCTTTTCTTGCACATTCCTACAAATATAGTGTGAGAAGGTCTGTACCATGCTCCCTTGGCAACACTGGATATCTTTAATATTTTCCAATCTAAAATGGGTAAAATAGCATCCTAATGATTTGATTTTTTTTTAACTATTGCTGATGTTCAGCATCTAAACATGTATTTATCAGCCTTTTATTTTTCTTCTGTGAATTGTCTACTCATATTCTCGCCTCTCTATTTTCTTAGATTTTTTCTATCATTTTTCTTATTGATTTGTAAAAAGTAACTCTATAGCATGGCTACTCAACTCTGTGTACATAAACTGTTTGCAACTTGGTTGTCTTCATTTTTCGAGTGTATTGAGACTATCCTTCCATGTCAGAACATGAATCAATCTATGTACACCATGCTTTCAAAATAGCAATATCGGCTGGGCATGGTGGCTCACGCCTGTAATCCCAGCACTTTGGGAGGCCGAGGTGGGCGGATCACGAGGTCAGGAGTTCGAGACCAGCTTGGCCAATATGGTGAAACCCCGTCTCTACTAAAAATACAAAAAATTAGGCAGGCATGGTGGCGGACACCTGCGGTCCCAGCAACTCGGGAGGCTGAGGCAGGAGAATTGCTTGAACCTGGGAGGTGGAGACGGTGCCACTGCACTCCAGCCTGGGCAACAGAGAGAGACTCTCCACCACCCCCAAAAAAAGAAACAAACAAAATAGCAACATCAAGTTTGAAACCTTTTTTTTTTTTTTTTTAGGTTTACACTGCCACTTCCAAGTAATCAGCTTGCTTTGTCCTGGGACACATGGTGTTGGTATTTTCCATTTCTTTCAGACTTGGAGATGAGCTCTGTGACTATTCAAGAGACACCTCGAAAAAAGAGCATTTCTGAAGATTCGGCTTCCCCAGTAGAGGGACCTTCAAGGGCTGTGCTTGCAGATGCCCAGGTGGGGAAACCCTTGGCATGTCACTATCCATTGGAGGACCCAAGAAAGCAGGAGAGGCATCTGATGTGTTTATTTGCTACTTCCAAGGGAGACCCCTCATGGGAGAGAGGCCTTGGGGGTAACGAGCTTGAGAGAAGCTTCTGGCAGGCCTCTGCCCTCATCAGGAAGCAACGAGTGCCCCATGGAGACAGGCCCCGGAAGTGGGGCAGGCCCTGGAAGAGCTTGAAACGCCAAAGGACCTTCGTGGAGAAGAAACCATTTAATTGCATGGAATGCGGGAAAGCTTTCATTTACCATTCGGACTATATTCTCCATCAGCGAATTCACACCAGGGAGAAGCCCTACAAGTGCCATGACTGCGGGAAGGCGTTCAGCAACAGCTCGTATTTCATTCAGCACCACATCATCCACACAGGCGAGAATCCCTATGCCTGCCACGCGTGTGGCAAGACCTTCACTCAGAGCTCTTCGCTTACCGAGCATCAGAGGATTCACACCGGAGAGAAGCCCTACAAATGCAAGGACTGCGGGAAGGCCTTCACACAGAGCTCATCCCTCATCAAACACCAGCGGTGCCACACCGGGGAGAAGCCCTACAAATGCGGCCAGTGTGGGAAGTTCTACTCGCAGGTCTCCCACCTCACCCGCCACCAGAAAATCCACACGGGGGAGAAGCCCTACCAATGCGGAGAGTGCGGCAAGGCCTTCTGTCACACCTCCTCCCTGACCCAACACCAGACCATCCACACCGGGGAGAAACCCTACAAATGTAACGAGTGTGGGAAAACGTTCAGCCACAGCTCGTCCCTGACTCAGCACCAGCGAGTCCACACTGGAGAAAAACCCTATGAGTGCACGGAGTGTGGCAAAGCCTTCAGCCACAGCTCGTCCCTGGCTCAGCACCAGCGAATTCACACCGGCGAGAAGCCCTACGCCTGTCATGAGTGCGGGAAGGCTTACACGCAGATTTCCCACCTCATGAGGCACCAGAGCACTCACGTGGGGGAAAAGCCCTACGTATGCAATGAATGTGGGAAGGCTTTCAGCCACACCTCATCCTTCACTCAGCACCAGACCATCCACACCGGTGAGAAGCCCTACAAATGTACCGAGTGTGGGAAAACCTTCAGCCAGAACTCCTCCCTCACACGCCACCAGAGGATTCACACAGGGGAGAAACCCTACAAATGTAAAGTGTGTGGGAAAGCCTATACCCAGATCTCCCACCTCATTCAACACCAGAGGATTCACACTGGAGAGAGGCCCTACGAGTGCAGTGACTGTGGGAAAGCCTTCAGCCGGAGCACGCACCTCATTGAGCACCAGAAGATCCACACTGGCGAGAAGCCCTATAAGTGTAAGGAGTGCGGGAAAACCTTCAGTCACAACTCCTCCCTCACTCAACATCAGAGGATTCACACCGGCGAGAAGCCCTACGCCTGCAAGGAATGCGGGAAGGCCTTCAACCAGAGCATCCACTTAATCCAACACCAAAGAATTCACACTGGAGAGAAGCCTTACAAGTGTAGCAACTGTGGGAGAACCTACACCCAGATCTCACACCTTCTCCAACATCAGAAGGTCCACAATGGCAGCAAACGCTATGCATGTGAGGAGTGTGGAGAGGGTTTCAGCTGGAGTTCACACCTGACTGAACACCGGAGGCTTCACACTGGCCAGGATGCCTATATCTGTGATGATTTTGAGAAAGCCTTTGCTTGGGGCACACAGCTGGCCGATCATCAGAGAACTCATGCTGATGAGACAACCTGAGTGTGTAATGAGCTGGCTGTCCTGCTGTTGGGTTCCATCCCACCTTCATCAACACTAGGAACCCTAGGAAAAATGTTGCCTTCAGGAACAGATGGATCCAGGTGCATAAACGGCCTTTCGGCAATCTGCTCTTCGTCAACACTAGGAACTCCCCAGAGAAGGATGCTGGTGCCCTATGTTGAGATGGTTCGTTCCTTTGTTCCCTAGAGGGAAGGTGGCACAGTTTTTCACGAACTGGGACAGGTTCTGATCATTCCGGGGGCTTCCCTTGCATATTTCCTCCATGCTGCCATGTCCCTAGGTCATGGTATAGTTAGGGGGTGGTCCAAAAGGGAAGCCATTTCATCTGGGACCTTCAACAACAGCTCTCTCCAGGCTTTTTTTTTCTGAGACAGAGTCTCACTCTGTTGCCCAGGCTGGAGTGCAGTGGCGCAATCTTGGCTCACTGCAACCTCTGCCTCCCAGGTTTACGCCATTCTCCTGCCTCAGCCTCCCTAGTAGCTGGGACTACAGGTGCCCACCACCACACCTGGCTAATTTTTTGTATTTTTAGTAGAGACGGGGTTTCACCATGTTAGCCAGGATGGTCACGAACTCCTGACCTTGTGATCCGCCCGCCTCAGCCTCCCAAAGTGCTGGGATTACAGGCGTGAGCCACCACGCCTGGCCTCTCCAAGCTTTTTAAACTGATTCATCCTTCCTTAAATTGGAGCCTGAATATTCAGTGGGGGAAGTCAGCTGTAAAGATTAACCCTTTAAAGTAACATTTTTAGTTTCCTTTAAAACTTTAAGGTACAAATATCAGAATCTGCAGTTGGCTTAAACAATATATGTTTCATATAAATATGGATATAAATATAAATATGTTTCACATATTTATAGACATTTTTAATGTCCTATTGTTTCTGTTTATTATGTTTCCGGGATCTACGCTTTACAAAGCTATTGTTCTTTTCTTTTATTTATTTATTTATTTATTTATTTATTTATTTATTTTGAGACAGAATCTTGCTCTGTTACCAGGCTGGAGTGCAGTGGCGTGATCTCAGCTCACTGCAGTCTCCACCTCCAGGGTTCAAGCGATTCTCCTACATTAGCCTCCCAAGAAGCTCGGATTACAGGCATCTGCCACCACTCCCAGCTAATTTTTGTATTTTTGGTAGAGGTGGGGTTTCACCACGTTGGTCAGGCTGGTCTCAAACACCTCGCCTCATGTGATCCTCCTCCGTCGGCCTCTGAAAGTGTTGGGATTACAGGTGTGAGCTCCCGTGCCTGGCCTACAAAGTGATTGTTCTATTAAGCGTCATGTTCTTAAGCATCACTATTCATGACCAAGGAGAGATTTTTTATTATTATTTTTTTGAGATGGAGTCTCGCTCTGTCGCCCAGACTGGAGTGCAGTGGCACAATCTTGGCTCACTGCAGGCCCCACCTCCCAAGGGGAGACTTTTAATCATATTTTTAAAACATAGTTTTATTTCTAATTTAATAATTATATATACGTGTGTGTGTGTGTGTGTGTGTATATATATATATATATATATTTTTTTTTTTTTTTTTTTTTTTTTTTGAGACGGAGTCTTGCTCTGTCTTCCAGGCTGGAATGCAATGGCAAACTCTCGGCTCACTGCAACCTCTGCCTCCCAGGTTCAAGCATTTCTTCTCCCTCAGTCTCCCAAGTATGTGGGACTACAGGTGTGCGCCACCATGCCCGGCTAATTTTTGTATTTTTAGTAGAGATGGGGTTTCACCATATTGGCCAAGCTGGTCTCGAACTCCTGACCTCATGATCCGCCCACCTCAGTCTCCCAAAGTGCTGGGATTTACAGGCGTGAGCCACCGTGCCCAGCCATATATTTTTATAACAGAAAAATTTTTAGTGAAATATCATACGCTTATCATTAAGGATAATTTGGAAAGTGTAAAGAAGTATGAAATAAAAGACAAATTCCCTGTAATTCTGCAGCTCAGAGAGACTCGCCAGTCATTCTTGGGTGTGTTTCCTTATGTTTTTTGTTTTTTGAGATGGAGTCTCACTGTCGCCCAGGTTGGAGTGCAGTGGCATGATCTCTACTGCAACCTCTGCCACCCAGGTTCAAGTGATTCTCCTGCCTCAGCCTCCCAAGTAGCTGGGATTATAGGCACCTGCCACCACACCCAGCTAATCTTTGTACGTTTAGTAGAAATAGGGTTTCACCATCCTGGCCAGGCTGGTCTTGAACTCCTGCGTGACCCACCCGCCTCGGCCTCCCAAAGTGTTGGGATTACAGGCAACAGCCATTGTACCCATCCTCTTTATGGTTTTTTAAATCTATATCCCATATCCATAGGTTTAGTTGTCAGAAATTTTGGGTCAAAAACATAAAAGCCATCACGGACAATTTGGCCATCCTTAGAAGTCATATTGTTTTTATTTTTTATATTTCCTTTCAAATCTTTTAAACAAATATAAGTTTATTTCATTGTAATCACCATGTAGAGACCATTTTTGCCATCATTATACCATGAGCATTGTCACTATCCCATACACTTTTATCATTACTAAGGATAATTATATGCCATTGAGAAGGTGTAATTTACAAATCCATTCTCCATTTAGATTGTTCTTTAAGCTTTTGACTGATGGGTTGTTCACCAGTTATCCCAATTACAAATAATGTTATAATGAACATGTCCATGCTCACCTCCTCTCTCCCTTTGGGGTGATTATTCCTCAAAGTAAAATTCCCACAATGGCAATGATGGGAACCAAGGCTCCAGCCATTTTCCTGATTCCCCACACATTGCCATATTGCTGTCCAAAGGGCTGAACTTGACCTACCTGCCGCGGCTGGGCATGTGGACCATGGATGCAATACGTTTTTATAGCAACGAGCGTCAGCTATTTAACATATCATTAAGTCACCTTTAACGACCTGATGTTTTGCCGTTTCACGTAGCTTATGCATATTCAGTCAACATATTATCCAGTCCCTTGTTGGACATTTCAGTTGTTTCTAGCTTTTGACTATTTATTTATTTATTTATTTAGAGAAGGAGTTTTGCTCTGTTGCCCAGGCTGCTGTTTCTAGCTTTTGACTATTTATTTATTTATTTAGAGAAGGAGTTTCGCTCTGTTGCCCAGGCTGGAGTGCAGTGGCCGGATCTCAGCTCACTGCAGCCTGCGCCTCCCGGGTTCACGCCATTCTCCCGCCCCAGCCTCCTGAGTAGCTGGGACTACAGGCACCTGCCACCACGCCCGGCTAATTTTTGTATTTTTAGTAGAGACAGGGTTTCACCGTGTTAACCGGGATGGTCTCGATCTGCCGACCTCGTGATCTGCCCGCCTCGGCCTCCCAAAGTGCTGGGATTACAGGCGTGAGCCACCGCGCCCGGCCACTTTTGACTCATATATATATAGTATGGAACATGCCTTTTATGAAAGGGATGAGTGCCTACCCATTTCCCAGGTGAAATCCTGGTAGTGAGGTCATGGGGCCGTAGGGAGAGGATTTCTGTGACCTCGAGTATGTTGCCAATGGGTTGCCAGAACTTCTGTATCAGCTGGAATTTCTGTGAATATATGGGGCTGTGTCTCACTAGCCGTCTTCTGTGCTATTATTGTATATTAAAGTCATTGCCCAGGTATTTCTCCTAATCTTTTGTGGCTTTTTTAATGATTGAAATAATATTCATTGTGAATAATTCAGATGATACAAAAATGAAGAAATCTTTAGTGCCCCGTAAATCTTTGTTCCAGGCTGAGTGTGATGGCTCATGCCTGTCATCCCAGCACTTTGGGAGGCCGAGGAGTGTGGATCACCTGAGGTTAGGAGATTGAGACCATCCTGATTAACATGGTGAAACTCTGTCTCTACTAAAACTAAAAATAAAAAATTAGCTAGGTGTGGTGGTGCATGCCTGTAATCTCAGCTACCTGGGAGGCTGAGGTAGGAGAATTGCTTGAACCTGGGAGACAGGGGTTGCAGTGAGCTGAGATTGCACTCCAGCCTGGGCAACGAGCAAAATCTATTTCAAAAAAAAAAAAAAACCCTTCATTCCAAAGACCTCCTACTTTTTCTATAAATATGAAATCTCCCTTTCTGTTTTTATGAAACTGATTTTATATGTATGTGTGTTCACATATGTATGGTATATGTGGCATGACCACATGCAAACATAATTTTAAGAAGTTGCTTTTCTCACTTGATATAATGTGGATACTTTCCCATGATAATGCAAAATATATACATACTGTACATATTACACAAAAATATATATATACATAGGTATCTTCATTTTTCACAGCTGCCTAATATTTCATGCTAGGGTTTCTTTAATTTGTGTAAGCAATCCCTATTGATGGATATTTAAGTTGTTTTCATTTTCTTTTCCATCATTGGATATTTATTATTTCACTTATGTACAAAACGAATTCCTACAAGTGTACTTGTGGGATCACAGAACACCTGTATTTAAGTTTTTCATAGTTATTACTAAGTAGCCTTCCAAAAGGGGTGAAACAATTTGCATAACTCTGGGAAGTGTATATGAGTGACTATTTCTCTGTTCCTTTACTTCCTTCTCAAATACTTGGTATTAGTCATTTTTTAAAGCAATTTTAATCTGATAGGTAAAAATGCCCTCTTGGTTGTGAGATTCTCTTTTTATGCATTAATTGATGTTCTGTATTCTGTGAATTGCCTTTTTATGTATTTTGCCCATTTTAATTGAGAAGCCTTTTTGTATTGATTTAGAATGACAAGTCCTTATATATTATGCATATTAACACTTTGGTGTATAAGTGACTAATATTTTCTCCCAGTTTCTCTTCAATTTTGTTTACGTTTGTCATACAGAGTTTTTAATTTTTAGATTTAAATTTAAATTTTTAAGGCCGGGCACGGTGGCTCAAGCCTGTAATCCCAGCACTTTGGGAGGCCGAGACAGGCGGATCACAAGGTCAGGAGATCGAGAGCATCCTGGCTAACACAGTGAAACCCCGTCTCTACTAAAAATACAAAAAACTAGCCGGGCGAGGTGGCGGGCGCCTGTAGTCCCAGCTACTCGGGAGGCTGAGACAGGAGAAGGGCATAAACCCAGGAGGCGGAGCTTGCAGTGAGCTGAGATCCGGCCACTGCACTCCAGCCTGGGCGACAGAGCGAGACTCTGTCTCAAAAAAATAAATAAATAAAATAAATAAATAAATTAATTAATTAATTTAAAATTTTAAATCTCTGTATTTTCTTTTATAGTTCTTGGATCTACTATCATGCTATCAAAGGCTTTCCTCACCCCCAAGATTATGAAAAAAATGTTCTGCTATATTTTAATCTAGTACTTTTATGATTTTTTTTCACAATGAAAACTTTGATCCATCTGGATTATTATTTTTTTTTTTTTTGAGATGGAGTCTCGCTCTGTTGCCCAGGCTGGAGTGCAGTGGCCGGATCTCAGCTCACTGCAAGCTCCACCTTCTGGGTTCATGCCATTCTTCTGCCTCAGCCTCCCTAGTAGCTGAGATTACAGGTGTCCGCCATCACGCCCGGCTAATTTTTTGTATTTTTAGTAGGGACGGGGTTTCACCATGTTAGCCAGGATGGTCTTGCTCTCCTGACCTCGTGATCTCCTGACCTCGTGATCTCCTGGCCTCGTGATCTACCCGCCTCAGCCTCCCAAAGTGCTGGGATTACAGGTGTGAATCACGGTGCCCAGCTGTCGATCCATCTGGATTTTTAAATAATTTCTGGTAGAGATTCATTTCCAGCCAAGAGTATTCTGCTTGCTTAAGGGGGCCGGGCGCGGTGGCTCAAGCCTGTAATCCCAGCACTTTGGGAGGCCGAGACGGGCGGATCACGAGGTCATGAGATCGAGACCATCCTGGCTAACACGGTGAAACCCCATCTCTACTAAAAAAATAAAAAAAACTAGCCGGGCGAGGTGGCGGCGCCTGTAGTCCCAGCTACTCGGGAGGCTGAGGCAGGAGAATGGCGGGAACCCGGGAGGCGGAGCTTGCAGTGAGCTGAGATCCAGCCACTGCACTCCAGCTTGGGCGACAGAGCGAGACTCCGTCTCAAAAAAAAAAAAAAAAAAAGGAAGAAAGGGAATTTATTAGCCTGTGTAATTGAACAGTTTTGCCTTCAGGAACAGATAGATCTAGGTGCTTAAGTGACATGTCAGTAATCTGGTCACTCCTCTTAGTTTAGCTTCTTTTTTGGTTAGGTTCATTTTCTGGCAGGTTCTCCCCCCATGGTGGCAAGGTGGCCACCAGCAGCTCCAGGCTTATCTCCTATCACCTTAGAAACCTAAACAGAAAGAAGGTAGGTTTTTCCTATCCCTCTCTCCCATTCAGTGAATCTCTCAACTCTTCCTTCAAATGTTGAACTTGACCACCTCTCACACAGCTCAAACAAGAACGATAATTTACTGGCTTGAGTAGCTAAAAGCATGAAAAGCAAGACACTCAAGAAACTAAAAGAAAACCCCAACTCAAAGTGTCACAGACACCAGGAAGAAGAAATACACATTTAGGGCAGATTCCAGCTGCAATTCATAGTATTCCTCTTCATTTCTCTTGAGGTTGATATTATTTATGTTATTTCACACTATGTTCTCAAATAATTCTGTTTCTTGATCCCACAGTCCCCCCTTCATTCCCATCTCAGCCCCTGCCTGTTTACTTCACAGCACTTTTTTTTTTTTTTTTTTTTTGAGATGGAGTCTCATTCTGTGACCCAGGCTGGAGTGCAGTGGTGTGACCTCGGCTCGGTTACAACCTCCGCCTCCCACGTTCAAGTGATTCCCCTGCCTCAGCCTCCTGAGTAACTGGGATTACAGGCGCCGGCCACCACGCCTGGCTAATTTTTGTATTTTTAGTAGAGGTGGGGTTTCACCATGTTGGACAGGCTGGTCTTGAACTCCTGGCCTCAAGTGATCCACCCACCTCGGCCTCCCAAAGTGCTGGGATTGCAGGTGTGAGCCATCACACCTGGCCTACTTCACAGCACTTATAATTTCCAATCATACGTCTCGTGGTTACTGCCTGCCCCCCTGTATATCTTTCCCCGCTGTATCCCTAGTGTCTGGAGCACTGCCCGGTATACAGTAGGTTCTCAGCAGTCACCCACTGACTGACTGATTTACGTCCTCAAAGGCTGAAGACATTCCTCTCCCTACCAGCAGGGTAGGAGAATGGCGGTTTCCGCACACCCTCGTTAAGACTTAATTTTGGCCAGATCTCTAGATATACTATATTTTCCCTTCTCTTCCAGGCAACCTCCTGCTCATCCCTCAAAGCCTTATTCAGAGGTCGCCTCCTGGGCCAGGAGTGCTGGCTCACGCCTGTAATCCCAGCACTTGAGGAGGCCAAGGCGGGTGGATCACCTGAGGTCAGGAGTTGGCAACCAGCCTGGGCAACATGGTGAAACCCCGTCTCTGCTGTTGGAATGAAGTTTTTGGTGTCGCAAAAAAAAAAAAAAGAAAGAAAGAAAGAATGCGGGAACAAATGATGTTTCAGTAAGGCAAGCTTTACTTTTTGCAGAAAGGGTGCTACTCAATAGCTGTCCAGCCATGAGACCCCACCGAACAAAGGAGACAGAGTTATTTATAACCTGAGGCATCCACCCTACTGTTGTGTCCAGTTTCTATTGGCTGGAATGGGACCTCACATTTTACACCTTACCCGTTTGGCTGTTAGTTTAAAACTTTTTTAATTGGGTAAGTGGAACAGAACAAAGAAAGAAAAGGAAGTTACCCAGGGATAGTTAAGGATGCTTCCTTAACTATGCACTATGGGCTGGGGCTTGTCTAGTTCTGTCCAGGCATGCCGGAGCAAGCTAGGACAGCTGATTTGGAATATATAATAGTGGATAGCAATCTTATAGTAAGAAATTGTGACTTTTTATAATCTTTGAAGAAGAACTTTCCCATTTCTCACACTACTAAAAATACAAAAGATTAGCCAGGCGTGGTGGCGGGCGCCTGTAATCCCAGCCACTCGGGAGGCTGAAGCAGGAGAATCGCTTGAATCCGGAAGGCGGAGGTTGCAGTGAGCCAAGATCGTGCCACTGTGCTCCAGCTTGGGCAACAGAGAGAGACCCCGTCTTGAAAAACTAAAAGTAAAAAACAAACAACAAAAAAATAGGCTCCCTCCTTTGAGAAATCTTCCCTCACATCAACTATTTCAGTCCCGCCTAGCCCGGTTTTTTCTTCCTTGTGCTCTAATATTCGTTCCATCAAGTTTTACGACCCGATCACGCTGTTTGTCCAGCACCCATACTGCTTAAAGGCTCCGGTAATCGGCGGCCCCAGCCTGCGGCGTAGACAGTTGCCATGGAGAAAGACAGGCATTTCCAGAGTTGACGGTTGCCATGGAGACAAAAGCCGCCCGCACGCAATGGGGGCGGGGCTTACAGAACGATTTCTGCGATTGATCCATAGGAAACAGAGGCAGCCTCGTGCATCGCCTTCTCCACCCCGCATACTGAAGCCAGAATAAGCCACCACTTCGTGTGCCCCACTCGAGGGCCGCCTGAAGCCAGGGTTTCTCCCGCATCGGCCATCAGCGGACTGTCGCCCTAAGCAGCTCCCGAGGGATTCTGGGAAGCGTAGTTCATCAAGGAGTCTGACAGGCGCAGAAGCATCCGTGGGGCCGGGGCAGCGTCGCCACCAAGGTGCAGACGCTGGTGGGGAGCAAGCTTCGCGTGGGAGGCCGACCCGAGGTCCAAGCTCCCAGTTGCCAGGTCCCTGAGGGCCCGACTGTCTAGTGACATTCATCAGTTGCCCTCCCGATTTTGGGCCCATTTTGGGCTGAAGAGTGGCCCCGAGCAGTCAGGGATTTAGGCCACCGAGAGGTAAAGGGGCTCGAGAATCTGGCGGCAGCCCATGGGCTGCAGGGCTTGGGACGGGTTTCGAAGCAGCGGAGGCGGGGTTAGGGCGTGGCCAGGAGCCGAGTCAGCGCAATGATTGGCTGGAGTAGGCGGGGAAGGGAGGGGGTTATTAGAGAATTTAGCCCATGGGGCCGGCGTGGGCAGAACCCGCTGATGCTCGTTTTGAGAACCCTTAAACCGAGTATCATTCTTGAGTCCACTGGAGAAACTGAGGCTCAGAGAGGGCAGTGGACCCTCAGGTTCAGTAATTCATTAGAAGGGCTCACAAAACTCAGCAAAGCTGTTATACTTGGTTGCATTTATTACAGCTAAAAATAGAGATTAAAATCAGCAATGGGAAAAGATGCATAGGATGGAGTCTAGGAGAGACCAGGCGTGAGCTTCCAGGTGTCCTCTGCCAGTAGAGTCGTATGGAGAGCACTTAATGCACTCAACAATAACGTGTGACAACACACCAAGTGTTGCCAGAGAAGCTCACCCACGCCTTGGTACCCAGGGTTATGAGGTTGGTTATGTTGACAAGGCTGATCACCTTGACTGACCTTAGTCTCCAGCCCTTCCAGAGGTCAAGCTGGAATTTGGCTGGGGTATCAGTTCCGACAAGGGGTTCCCACTTCTGAAATGTTGGGGGAGACCTTGGCCCTAGAAGACTCTGCTGCTTTATACCTTGACCTCGTTTGAGCTTGTCTTCGCATCAGCCTCAGAGGTGCTGCGTTTTGCCATCTTAGCCTTGCTTGGTTTAGGCTCCTGTAGCTCATTTCTTTTTCCAGTCACATTTTTTTCCTTTATTCGGAGACAGGGTCTTGTTCTGCCGCCCAAGCTGGAGTGCAGTGGCGTGATCATAGCATCCTGCAGCCTAAACCTCCCAGGCTTGCGATTCTCCCACTTCAGTCTCCCTAGTAGCTTGAGTGCAGGCGTGTGCCACCACACCCGGCTGTATTTTTTGTAGACACGGCGTTTCACCATGCTGCCCAGGCTGGTCTCAAACTCCTGAGCTCAAGCAATCCACCCATCTCAGCCTCCCAAAGTGCTGGGATTACAGGCATGAGCCACCACACTCGGCCCGATCAGCTCACTTTATCAAAAAAAAATAACAACTTTCTAGTACTACCATGAGGAGGAAACTAGTATCTCTTGTCACTAAAGGAAAAAGGTGGGGACAAAATTAAAGCACTAAGCAAAGTTATGTGTATTACTGGATGCTAATTAGAAACACTCCCCAAGCCTGGGGCCTGACATGTCTGTGAAGAGTGAACTGCAGGCTGCCTGTGCTCTCTCCTTGATTACTTAGGCTTACACAAAAAATGAAAAGTGTTGTTTGATGATGCATCCAAGGACCAGGTGAACTTGTGTTCCTCCTCAGTGGCGCATGCCCCACCCAGACAGTGGGAAAACAGACTGAGCTGTTTCTTACTGGGCAATGATCACCATCAGAAGCCCTCCCCCACAAAGACGTGAGGCCTGGCAGGCAGGGACTGATGCGTGGCTGCATGGCAGGAGGCTGAGAGAAGGAATCAATGCTTTCAGATTCAAAACTTTAATCAGAGAACCAACAAATATGCACACATGGAGGGTGTTTCTACCCTGGCCTGCAGCAATACAGGTGACTGATTTATAGACTGTCCCCCACCCCCCAATGGCTGCCAGTTTTCCAGAGTCCCCATTATGTTCCAACCCTGCAACACTTTGTCCACTCTTTCGGTCTATAACATGCCCATCTCCCAGACAAGACAGAGCTCCAGAGGACAGGAACCATGTGCAAGAAGTTAAATGTTGCAGCCATTTGAAAAACAGCGTAAGGGCTCAATGGTTAGCCAACAGGTTCCCAGTTTCAACTAAGTTTAACAAACTTAACCAGCAGAACTCCAGGAGACTTGAAGCGCCCAAGGGTACAGAGCACTTACCCCCTAACCATTTTAAGCACCTAAAATCGGAAAGGTATTGAAAGTATGTGTCCAGTGCTTTTCATAAGACTACTGTGTTTCAGCAAATGTGTGACTGAGCCACTTAGTGGTAGGGCACAAACGCCCAGAGCTGACAAGACACTGTCAGGAGGGAACTGGTTGTGTGGGTCCATCTCACTGGACTCTCCAGCAATCCTTGGTGATCCCAGAACTTCCTGTGACATGAGGGAATGGGGCATTTTTAAGATGTCACTTGTCAACTAACAGCAATCGTCTGTGAAAATGAGTTCATTCATTTCTCTGATTCCAGAAGCTTCAGAGCAGTAGCAGTGCATAGTGTATTGATACTACCCACCCCCGAGCCTAGCAAATTGCCTGGTGAGTGGCTGTCTTGGATAAATGGTGAATGATGACATCCCAGTGGTCACTTCCACGCACCACAGGTTTGACCCCCAAGCATGTCTTCCATATGGATTTTGTTTCATATGCAGTTAACACCTTGATCAACACAGCTTTCCTGAAGGAATCTAGCTGTGTTTTGGTGTCAACTCCCAGGACAAATTGGGTGTCTTACTGCATAGCCAACACTGTTAAACAGAGGAAGGTCATGGGAAGAGGAAGCATGTGTTTGTGGGATAGGGAGTCCTCTCTGAGTGAGAGGCTTGGGAGGTTAGGAGTGGAAGGTTGCAGCTAGTTGAGGTTAGGAGTTTACATGTTCTTTTTGGCTTTCTGGGGGTTAAGGAAAAAAAACCAGGAAAGAGAGATAAAGGGACAAAAAAACGCCAGGCATTTAAGAAGAGTAAGGTGCTGGAGAAAAACTTTTTTTTTTTTTTTTTTTTTGAGGCGGAGTCTCGCTGAGAAAAACTTTAAAAAAGGAAAACTTACATTAAAAGCGATACATTATAAGAATATTAACTACAGTAAACACAGAGATTACCAATTCCTTTCTTGTAACACGAGTGTATTTGTGCTATGGCTGATGTGTATTTGTGGCTTACACTTGGTGAGCCCTCATGTGCTGGCCATCAGTTCTAAGTGCTTCACATTTATGTATTTAATCCTCAGAAAAGCCCTCTGAGGTAGGTGATGCCCATTTTACAGATGAGGACACCGAGGCCCTGAGAGATTTTTCTGACTTTCCCAAGGTCACTTAGGTAGTAGATGGCAGAGGTGGGATTTAACTCAGGTAGACTGGCTCCAGAGGCTACCTCTGTATCCTGACGTTGTACAGCTTCTCCATTTTTGTGTTTTCACTGTTATAATGAAACACATGTGCACAAACTTTCTAATCAATCTTTAGATGTATTTATTTGGAGAGAAACTTGCAATGGGATGGATGGTTTCCAACTTTCAATATCGGATGAAGTCTCATATTCTGGGACTCTGCTGCCACCCAATGGCTAGAGCCAGTATTGCTGCTTGTTGTGTACACGCTGGTGGCGGGTGAGGCTCGAGTGGCTCCGAAAGGCTTTCTGGCAACGTTGACACTGATAAAGTGTCTCCTGGGTGTGAACTCTCAGGTGCTGGTTGAGATGGGCACTGAGGCCAAAAGCTTTGCCACACACATTACAGGAGTAAGGCTTCTCCCCAGTGTGAACTCTCTGGTGCTGTGTCAGATTTGCTTTCTGGGCAAAGGCTTTCCCACATTCACCACATATGTAGGGCTTCTCCCCAGTGTGAACTCTCCGGTGAATAGAAAGGCATGAGCTCTGGGTGAAGGCTTTCCCGCACTCCTGACAAACATAAGGCTTTTCTCCAGTGTGAATTCTCTGGTGGCGGACAAGCTCCGCATTCAGGCCGAAGGCCTTCCCACAGTAGTCACATACATAGGGCTTCTCACCTGAGTGAATTCTCTGATGCTTAGAAAGGCACGAGCTCTGACGGAACGTTTTCCCGCATTCATTACACACCAAGGGCTTCTTTCTGGCATGAGTTCGCTCATGCTGAACAAGGTAGTTTCTCTGGGTGAAGACTCTGTCACACTTACTACATTTAAAGGGATTCCCTCCAGCATGAATTAACTGATGTTTTGAGAGGTGTGCACTTTGGCTGAAGGTCTTTCCGCATTCGTTACATTTAAAAGGGTGCTCCTTTGTGTGGGAGGACTGAAGTTTGAGAAGGGAGGCACTGCTGATGGCTTTCCCTTGCTCACCCCATTTATACAGCCTCACTCTAGAGTGGATTCTTTGATGGTGAATGAGCTGAGTACTTTGGCCAAAGGCTCTCCCACACTGGTCACACTCAAAGGGCTTCACCCCACTGGTGTGAATCCTCTCGTGCTGAGTTAGGTATTTGCTGCAGCTAAAGGTTTTCTCACATTTGTTACACTTAAAGCACTTCTCTTTCTGTTCTGGGTTCTGATCCAAGATCTTCCCACTCACAACAAATCTTTGTTTTTCTCTTGTGTGAACACTCTGGTGGCACTTCAGGGTTGAGCTGCAAATGAAGCGTTCTCCGCACTCCTGGCATTCATACGGGGTTTTGACACTGTGCATTTTCTGGTGTTGCACAAGGTGACTGTTATCGCTGAAAGTCTCCTTGCATTCAGCACAGCGATAGGGCCTTTCTGCAGTGTGAATGGCCTGATGTCGCATCAGATGCGAGGGCCGGCTGAAACTCTTGATGCATGCTTGACATTTGTGGGGTCTGTAGCCCGTATGAATTCGCCGATGTTCATTAAGGTGAGTGTACCGGTGGAAGGCCTTCCCACACTCACTGCATTTGTAAGGCTTCTCTCCACTGTGAACCCGCTGATGGATCTTTAGGGTAGAGTTACGGCTGAAGGAT
Organism: Trachypithecus francoisi; assembly: GCF_009764315.1. Taxonomy (NCBI): domain Eukaryota; kingdom Metazoa; phylum Chordata; class Mammalia; order Primates; family Cercopithecidae; genus Trachypithecus; species Trachypithecus francoisi. The sequence goes on along the minus strand of NW_022681457.1, from coordinate 5,455,157 downwards.
TTCCCACATTCATTACACTTATAAGGCTTCTCTCCAGTATGAAGAGCCTGGTGCTCAATGAGCAGCGAACTCTGCCGAAAAGTCTTCCCGCACTCCCGACACGCAGAGGTCGTTTTTGCAGTGTGAGTTTTCTGATGTTGGATGAGGTGTTTTCTCAAGCTGAAGGTCGCCTGGCACTTGGAACATTCATAGCGTTTCCGAGTGTGGGTCTTCTGGTGCCGAATAAGATGCAAGATCCGGGTGAAAGCCTTGCCGCATTCATTACAGTTGTAGGACTTACTATCTGTGTGAGTTTTCTGATGCTCACCAGGCTGTGTGTCATGACTGGGTGGGTGGTCACTGTATTGACTCTTACATGGTTTTTCTCCAGTGTGAGTTTTCTGATGCCACAGGTATGCACTCTGACTAAAAGTTGTCCCATATTCATTACACACATAGGATTTGTAGCCCGTGTGAGTTTTCGGATACACAGAAAAGGAAGCATTCTGGTCGAAACCTTGCTCACACTCTTGATGGACAGTGGGTTTCTCCCCAGTATGAGTAATCCAGTGCTGGGTAAGATGGTAACTCCCACTGAAGCTTTTCCCACATTCACTACATTTATATGGTTTCTCCCCTTCCTGAACAGAATCCTGCTGGCTGTGGTCCGAGTAGGAGTCAAACTCACCCCTATATTCCTTAGACTCAGCTGGTGTGAGGGTCTTTTCAGAAACATTATGTATCATGGAATCTTCTCCCGTGGAAAGGGTGGACACAGGACTGAGGCCTCTCTTTAATTCATAACTCTTGCATTCCGTGGGACTTTCCCCATTGGTGGCAACATCAGACCTCAGAAGACTTTCTGGATCGCCTAGCAAACTATCTAACCAGGTGTCCTCTACACAGGCCTCTCCGAAATTGGAGTTCCAGAAGCCATCCTTGGATAACATCTCTATAATCTCCTGGGAGAATCCTTCTTCCAAGAAATCCTCCACCAGAGGAGAGTTCTTGGTCTCAGTCACATCTGAAAGAGTAAGTGCAAATGTCTCCTGTTCACCAAGGGTGAGAACACAGACAAGAGCAAGTAGGGGTGATGGATCTTGAGTCCAGCCTATCCATTAAGGGACCCAAAGGGGTGACCCATGTGGAACTGGCATCACAGAAAACAGAGAGCCCGGCTGGGCGCGGTGGCTCAAGCCTGTAATCCTAGCACTTTGGGAGGCCGAGACAGGCGGATCGCGAGGTCAGGAGATCGAGACCATCCTGGCTAACACGGTGAAACCCCGTCTCTACTAAAAACTACAAAAAACTAGCCGGGCGAGGTGGCAGCGCCTGTAGTCCCAGCTACCTGGGAGGCTGAGGCAGGAGAATGGCGTGAACCCGGGAGGCGGAGCTTGCAGTGAGCTGAGATCCGGCCACAGCACTCCAGCCTAGGTGACAGAGCGAGACTCCGTCTCAAAAAAAAGGAAAACAGAGAGCCCATTCCCAGGAGGGTCAACAGGGGAGCTGGGAAACCACAGGGGTTCAACAAGGAGGGAGATTCGACCATTACCTTCACAACTAGGTGACTGACCAAGTTCCCTAAAAAGTCACCTGGACTCACCTGCTTCTACTCTCCACTCTATCCTGCACTGTCACCAAAATCTTCCTCCTCATATCCTGCATCCGCTATCCCAGACAACACCCCAATCCCCCCACTCCACCATCCATCCAGTTCTCCATGCTAGAATCCTAGGAGTCAACCTCCTCCCTACCTCTCCCTCAACTTGGCACTAATTTCATTTGGTCTCTATCGAAATGTCTCAACTCCCTTCCTCTCCTCTCTTTATCACTGACTCCATCTGACCCCAGGCTGCTCATTGGTCTCCTGTCTCTGTCTGTCTCTCTCTCCAGTTTTCCACACTAGCCCTAAAGGGTTTTGTAATAAATGGATCTGACTATATCACTCCTCTGATTAAACCCTTCCATGGCTTCCTGCCTGGAGAAGAGAAATGAGTGTATTAGCCCAGCGCTCTTTGTGCTGACCTCATAGAACTCTTGCGGTTCCCTAAATCTACCAGACTTTCTCCTCTGTGCTTTTAATGGTCCCTCATGCTGGATGGCACTTCCTGGGCTAACTCCTCTAAGTCTTTTAATACCCAGCTTGAGTATCACCCTCCTCTGAAAGGCTTCCCTGACAACCCCATCCCCATTCTGCTTTAAGTCCCCTGCCCTGTATTTGAAAAACAGCTGAGCACTTACCATCCTCTACCTTGACAGGTTATGAAAGGGTCTGACCCCTGACCCTTACCAGAAGGTAAGCTCTTTAACGGGGACCTTCCACTGCTCATCCATCCACTGCCACAGCGGCAGCCATGGGACAAATTCACAGATAGTAAATCCCATTCATGGCATGCTTGCTCACAGGCAGGAGTGCCTCAGGCACTCTGTTATACTCGACAACCTCCCATAAGGTAGGCACGTTTCTGCTTCTTAAAGCTAAGTGGGCAGCAGAGGATTTAAACCCCTCTGACCCCATATATGTATGTATGTATATGTGTATATATATATATTTTTTTTTTGGAGATTGAGTCTTGCTCAGTTGCCCAGGCTGAAGTGCTGCACGATCTCAGCTCAATGCAACCTCTGCCTCCCGGGTTCAAGTGATTCTCCTGCCTCAGCCTCCTGAGTAGCTGGGACTACAGGCGCCCACTACCACACCCAGCTAATTTTTGTATTTTTAGTAGAGACAGAGTTTCAGCATGTTGGCCAGTCTGGTCTCGAACTCCTGACCTCAAGTGATCTGCCTGCCTTGCCCTCCCAAAGTGCTGGGATTACAGGTATGAGCCACCATGCCTGGCCCCCATATTCTTAACTACCAAGCTGTATGCTCTCTGGGATCCTTCACAAAACATGAATGTCCCTGCTCTGCTGTATGCCTCCAGTCTCCCCATCTCTCCTCTCCTCCATCATCGTACCTTTTCCAGCCTATCCCTTCTGCAGTTCTTGGCTCACCTTCTGAGTATCTATGAGACTGCTTAAAGTCTCTCCACCTGGAATTAAAACTTGCAAATGAAAGCCTTCTGAAATCACACCTTGTTCTGAATTGTCACCTCTGCCTCTGCTCATCTCTCCCACAGATATCCAGCTCACTCTCCTCACCACACCAGTGCTCATGTTGTTCCCTCTGCCTCAAATGCACCGACAGACATGTAATAGGCACCCCTTATGTGCCAAGCATGATGTCAGGAGCAGTGAATCAGCTAAGCCCTGCTTCCAAGAAAGGCACACCGTTAAAGGGGAAAGACGCTTACGTGGTAACTATGCAACTCGAGTGTCACTCCTAGAGGATATGGAGGTGTATTTGTTAGTAAAGGCATGGCTACCCATGCTTGGAAACAGCCAATATGCTGAGGTGACAGAAACAGAAAGCAGAGGTTGTGAGAGCCTGTGCATGGGTTAGTCACCTACGAGGGACACTGATGTGCTGAACAGGAGGCTGCAGAGGCCTCATGTACACGAGCTTGAGTGTGGTGAGCCAAGAAGGGAGCTACAGACTGACTGGGTTGGGTACAGCCTGAGACTCCTGTGGTCTCTGGTTCAGGGCCCTGCTTCTCATGCAGATAAAGAAACAATGAGAGAAGCCTCCCATGCCAGGCAAGGCAGCTGCCTCTGCTTTCTCCTGCTGGGGATGTCTCTACCATGGGTAATGCCCCAGGAATCCTCACCACCTAACCTGATCCACCTGGAGGAGCCCTGGCTTGGGAGATGGCAGGGCAGATGCTCTTGGCAGCATTCAGGCCTAGGCTGAAGTTACTCCCTAATGTGGCCATTTGCTGTGCCCCAGGGATAGGAAGGAAAAATGGACCTGAAGGAAAGGAGGTAAAAGAAGTAGAATGAGGGTCAACACACCCAGGAAGCACAAGGCAGGAAAGCAGAGACCAACTCAGAGAGCGGAGGGCGTCTCCTTGTTGAGTCTGGAAGGAAGAGGAGGAGCTGCGGAGAGGCACCAGGATAGCCCTGTGCTGAAGGGCTAGGTGGAGAGACACCAGAGTGAGGGTCTATAAAAATGTCCGGATCGCCCCCAGCTCCCAGGATGAGGGGGTGGAAGCCAGCGAGTGGCGAGTAAAGTCCTGAAACTAAGCGTTGTAATGTCTGGGTAGACCTGTGGGAGAGCTGGCGGCAGCCCCAGGATGGAGGTCTGGAGGACAGAAGGTACACAGGGGGCCCCTCTCCATCCACTCACCAGGGCCCGTTGCTTCTGGGCTTCCTCCTGGCAGAGGCTCTAGATCTTCGCCGCCATCTGGGTGGGAGGTCAGGTTGGGTCTTGGGGGGTCTGCAGGGAGAGAACAGCATTGTCATCTAACCAGGACATGGAGGGTCATCCAGACACTCAGTGAGAACCTCCTAGCTCTCCTGACTTTTCTATGCTTTATCCTGCACACGGCTCCTGTGGGCCAGGTGCTGCCTGGGCGACTCTGGGGATGCCTGCCCTGTAGGGTTCCCAGTCCAGTGATAGAGAGGGAGCCAAACAATCACAATCCAGGGTGATCAAAGCTGTGACAGCTGGGGCTGGGGACACAAAGGACTTGTGACAGCTCTTTAATGGGCAGAATCTGCCAGGTGGAGAGGCACGCACTTCCTTAGCCATTCATGATTCACTCACTGACCCATGGGTCACACAACGCCTGAGGCCTCCATGGGCCAAGGACAGAAGATGTCAGGGTCCCAGGGTCCAAGCAGTCCTGAGCCTACCTTCTACAAGCTTCCCCAAGTAAGGGACCAGAGTCATCATCCAGGAGGGACACAGGCTACAGCAGAGAAAACGCCACTGCTGGCTTTGAAGACTGAGAGGCCATGAGTCAAGCAATACAGGTGACCTCCAGAAGCTGGCAACGGGCCAGGAGAGGACTGTATGTGCTGGAGCCTCCAGAAGGAACATGGCCCTGCCAACACCTCGCCTCCAGCCCAGCCACATGCATTTGGAACTCCTGGCCTCCAGGACTGTAACATAATACAAGTGTGCCGGTGGAAGCCACTGCGTTTGTGCTATGTGTAACAACAGCAATAGGAAGTGGATACACTACTCATACATACACGCAAATGGGTGAAGGGGCAGTCGAGGTAAACACACTTCTTACTGTGGGCTGTAGTTTAAAAATTCAAAACGACACTGAGGTAGGACCTCCCATTAGATGCTTCTTAGCACACACTGGTCAGTCTGGAGAAAGTCTGCCCAATGTGATGAGAGTCTATCAAATGACAGTTTCCACAGTGTGTTATCTTTTACTGCTTTCATCTTTTGAAGTAAATTATTTTTCTGGTTCTTCAAAAAGAAAGAACTGAGGCAACAGAGAGGGAAAATGAGCTAATGAGGTGACACTGATGGGGAGCTGGGGTGATGTGGCCTTGGGGCTGCACAGACCTTAGCTGGAGTCTGGACCCTGCCGCTCTCTCACTGTGTGACACTGGTGTGCAGAAGAGGGCGACACAGCAGGCTGGCTGCTCTCCTGGGAAAGGCCTGCTGGCAAGGCTGGATTTCAGGGGGGTACCCCGTGTCTCCGGAACTGAAGAGACACGCTCCCTGGACCTAAACTCTGCAAACACTGTGGCTTACACCTGCTTTCCTTCTGGGAGTCTGCAATTTTGGTATGTGCCAGGCAAAGGGGCCCACGTGACCAGACCCCAGTAAAAACCCTGGCACTGAGGCTCTGATGAGCTTCCCTGGTGGACAGCATTTCACACGTGATATCACATTCTACAATATTGCTGGGGGAATTAAGCATGTCCCATGTGACTCCCCTGAGAGAGAATTCTGGAAGCTTGTGCCTGGCTCCCTTGGACTTTGCCCCATTTACCTCCTCCCTTTGCTGACTGCTCTGACTCTTTTCACTGTAGTCAGTCTTAGCCATGAGTCTGACTACAGGATGAGTCCCAGGAATCCTAGTCAATCACTGGAGCTGTGGGTGTCCTGGGGACACTGGCATGGCTGGGAAGGTGACTGCCTCTCTTTCAACCTCAGTTTCAGACCATTCGGCACAAGAGGGACAACCCAGCTTCCTCATGGGGTGACTGGAGGATTGAACGAGCAAGTCCGAAGAGCTGCTACTCAATCGTTCATTAATTTAGAGCCATCCGCTGGGCCCTGGAGCAGGAACTGTTTGTTCCAATCACTGTGGACACGCCCCTGTCCTCACACAGCTCCCGCTCTGATGATAAAATGGTAGTTAGAACGTGATGGAGCAATGGCCAAGATGAGTAGGAGAGGAGATACGGAGTTCTCACAGGGTCACAGGTCAGACTTGAAGAAGGTAAGCCCTGAGAGCCACTTAGGCAGAGGGGAGGGCAACTGGAAGACCCTGAAGTCTCAGCTTGAAGAATGACTGACTACAAGCAGAAAAGTGGTGAAGACGAGGCTGGGGAGGCAGATGGGGCCAGAGCAGGGTTTCCCAGGCTTAGCACTACTGACACTGGCACAGGCCAGTCCTTGGTTGTGGGGCTCTCCTGTGCACTGCAGGATGTGTGGCAGCCTCCCTGGGTTCCACCGGCTAGATGTTAGCAGCACGCTGCTGGCCCAAGAAGTAACAATCAAAAATGTCTCCACACATTGCCAATGTCTCCTTGGCCAGCTGAGAACTGCTGGGTTAGGTCATGTGGATTCAGAGGAGCCCAGGATTTCACCCTGTGGCTGGGGGAGAACACAGGTGATCACCAAGCAGGACAGTGAGTAGGCCCCTGGGGACAGGGAACACTCACCCAGCAGGAAGAGGTCCTGGCAGTTGTCCAATGCTGTGTCCCAGAACATGTCCCCCTGTTCCAGCCCGAGCTGCTCCCAATCTTCCAAGGTGAAGTCCATGCCGACGTCCTTGAGGGTCACAAATTCCTAAAACACAATACACTATTGGTCACTCAGAGGCTGGGGTCAGGGAGGAGCCCAACAGCTCACTCAGGGCCCAATCTGCCAGGCCTCAATCTGCCAGGCCTTTCACAAAAACTATCCCAGCCTCAGCGTGACAAGAATCTTGAGACGTAAGAGATTGGAAACCCTGTATTTTGTAGGCAAAGAAAAGGAGTCTTGACCAAGGGACAGAATGTCAACCAAGATTAACACAGGTGAGACTGAACCCAGGTCTGTCTGGTCCTAAAAATCTACTTATTTCACACTTTTGCTTTTTTTAGTGTTCATTCAAGATTTTGTAAATTTTCAAACATACATACAAGTAGAGAGATGTATATAATTACCAACCATGAACCCATCACCAGGAGCCATCTGATTTCACCTGTGAAGACTTCAGTATGAGCAGTAACTCCTTAGTCACTGAACACCTAGACCACATTCGAAATCTGTATACAGATTAGGCTGACGTCTCAGTGGTGTGTCCCTTTTTTTTTTTTTTGAGACGAAGTCTCACTCTATTGCCCAGGCTGGAGTGCAATGGCACGATCTCGGCTCACTGCAACCTCTGCCTCCCAGGTTCAAGCGATTCTCCTGCCTCAGCCTCCTGAGTAGCTGGGATTACAGGTGCACACCACCACACCCAGCTAATTTTAATTTTGCATTTTTAAGTAGAGACAGGATTTCACCATGTGAGCAAGGCTAGTCTCGAACTCCTGACCTCGTGATCTGCCCGTCTCGGCCTCCCAAAGTGCTGGGATTACAGGCATAAGACACCATGCCCAACCTAGTGGTGTGTCTTTATAGTTAGCTTGTCTCAATCAGAATCCAGGGGAGCCCATACCCTGCGTGTAACTGATGTGGCTCTGAGATTTTTAAATCTACAGCTGTACCCCTGTGCCTTCTTCATCCTCCATGCTCCTGATTTGGGATTCCACGTTCTGAATGTGGCGAGCTGCTTCTATGCAGTATCACCTGGCTGCTCCCCTGGCTGCGCATTTCCTGTGAGCTGGTCAGGGGAGCAGAGGCCTGAGTGAGTCAGTACAGCCTCTGGGGGAAAGACCCACTCACAGATGGTACCAGGTCCACTTTAGGCCCCATGACTACCTAAGGCTCCTAGCTGGTTGTCCCACTTTTAGTGATGCCATCTTTCATTTTAAAACTTTCCTAGTTAATAAGTGTTTATTATTATTTATATGTATGTGTGCGTGTATATAGTGTATATATACATCATATAATGTATATATAATATAGATACATATTATACATAATTTTATTTTATATATAATTACATATATTTTTATATTATCATTTACATATGCACCTGTAGTCCCAGCTACTCAGGAGGCTGAGGTGAGAGTATCACAGGAGCCCAAGGAAGTCAAGGCTACAGTGAGCTGTGATCACATCACTGCACTCCAGCCTGGGTGACAGTGAGACCCTGCCTAAAAAAAAAAAAAAATTTTCTATTATTTGGCTAGTCAGTGATAGAGTTCATATAGGACAGGTAGGGTAAATGCTTGACTCTCCTTTTATTTGCTAGTTTTCACTATAAGGAATTGGTTTCCTTCTATCATTTATAAATTATGGTAATTTATAAATCTGGTAATTTGTAAATTATATATATAATTTATATTATATATATATTATATATATATAGAGAGAGAGAGAGAGAAAGAGAGACAGAAAGAGAGAGAGTGTCTCACAGTGTTACCCAGGCTGGAGTAGTGGCACGATTATAGCCTCGATCTCCTGGACTCAAGCAATCCTCCTGCCTCAGCCTCCAAGTAGCCAGAACTATAGGCATGTGCCACCAGACCCAGCTAATTTTTTGTCTGTTTGTTTGTTTGTTTGGCAGAGTAGGAGTCTTGCCATGTTGCCCAGGCTGGTCTCGAACTCTTGGCCTCAAGTGATCCTCCTGCCCCTGCCTCCCCAAGTGTTGGGATTACAGGCATGAGCCACTGTACCTGGCCAGTTAATGGGTGTTTAGGATAAAAATTCAAATACTTGAGAAGTACCAACAATAAAACGTGAAAGCCTGCCCCCCCCCCCACACCCCATCTCTAGGTGAAACCACGACTGCTGTGTCTCTTCCATCAATGTGGGCACAGGCACACATGCGCATGCACACACACAGGCACATTTTAAGGAAGAATGAAAACCACCTCTCTTTAGTTTGGCTTTGAGGTTTGGCCCTACTACCTTCACTTACGAGTGACTACTGGCAAGTAAGCTGCATGTCTCTTGTGACCCCAATTCCTGCTCCCCTAGTGAAATGGGACCAATGAGTCCCATCTCATCAGGGCTGCTACAGGAAGCAACTGAAATACTGCTGGGAGGTGACTGCACAGTACTTAGCACAAAGGAAGAGCTCCACAAAGGGGCAATTCCACTCTGGCTCACACTGCCCAGCCCACCCCTCCAGGCATCTGACTGCAAAAGCCCTTCTTTGGCCAAGAGCTTTCTGCATGCCTGCAATGGTTCAATGCTTTACGTGCAGTGACTCACTAAACCGCCTGACTCCTTTCTGAGGCAGGATTATCCCCAATTTATAGAAAACAAAATCAAGGCCCAAATAGTCACTTTCTCCAAGTCACACAGTGTATTAGTCCATCTTCTGTTGCTGTAACTGGGTAATTTATAAAGAAAAGAAATTTATTTCCTATAGTTCTAGAGGCTGTGAAATCATAAATTTGTGTTGTTTTTAAGCCCCCAGGTTTGTGTTATTTGTTACAGCAGCAGCAAGATCCTGAAACAGTCGTCCCAATGTGATGCTAAGCAGGAATTGGGTAGACGAGCCACGGGAATCCTGTTTCTACTTACAACAGATCCTGTCCATCCTCTGCTCCAAACCCTCCAATGGCCTCCGGATTCATCGCATTTAAAGACAAAGGCCATACAATGATCTCCAGGGCCCTAAAGATCAGGCCCCAGCTATCCCTCAGGCCTCACCTTCTCCCCGTTCCTGCTCATCCACTCTGCTCCAGCCACACCAGCTTCCTTGCTGCTCCCCGAACACACCTGGCAGCTCCCATCTTAGAGTCAAGAGTCCCTCAGTTCTCTGCTTAAATGCCTCTTCTCCATGAGGCCTTCTCCAACCCCTCTGTATAAAACAGCAACTCCACCCGGAGTCTCCCTATCCTTTTCTTCCACAATCCTTAATACTGCCTGCATTCTATGTGATTTACTGAATGCATTTTACTGTGTGGTATGGGTTGAACTGTAACCCTCCAAAAAGATACAATGAAGTTCTAATTCCCAGTACCTCAGAGTTTGCCCTTATTTGGAAATGGGGTCTTTACAGAGGTGATCAAGCTGAGGTGAGGTCACCAGGGTGGGTCCTAATCCAACATGACTGAAGTTGTTATAAAGAGGAGAAATGGGCCGGGCGCGGTGGCTCAAGCCTGTAATCCCAGCACTTTGGGAGGCCGAGACGGGCGGATCACGAGGTCAGGAGATCGAGACCATCCTGGCTAACATGGTGAAACCCCGTCTCTACTAAAAATACAAAAAACTAGCCGGGCGAGGTGGCGGGCGCCTGTAGTCCCAGCTACTCGGGAGGCTGAGGCAGGAGAATGGCGTGAACCCGGGAGGCGGAGCTTGCAGTGAGCCGAGATTGCGCCACTGCACTCCAGTCTGGGCGACAGAGCGAGACTCCGCCTCAAAAAAAAAAAAAAAAAAAAAAAGAGGAGAAATGGGGACAAAAAGACAAACACAGGCTGAGGGAAAACAATGTGAAGATACGAGGAGAACATCCTGGGAAGATGAAGGCAGAGACTGGGGTGATGCCTCTCTAGGCCAAGCAACACCGAAGCTGGCCAGCAAACTGCCAGAAGCTAGGGGAGAGGCCTGGCTCGCAGCCTCAGAAGGATCCAGCCCTGACAACACCCCCATCTCAGACTTCTGGCCTCCAGGACTGCGAGACCATCCATTTCTGTTGTTTTCAGCCACCCAGTGTGTGGTACTTTGTTACAGCAGCCCTAGCAAGCTCATACACGGTCACTCGCAATAACGTGAGCTTCATGAGGACAGGAACCGCCTAAACTGTTTCCCTAGTCCAGACTTATAACAAAGCCCACACGTGGCAGGCACAGAGTAAATACTTGTCGAAGGAGGCAAAGCAGCACGTGGTCCTGATAGCTGTTTTGGGACAAGGGAAGGAGCTCATCAAGGATGGAACCCATACTAAGCGAGGTTCAAGATGGGGACAATAAACTGAGTCCCAATCACACTTGCAGATGATGACAGCCCTACCTCTGGACTTTTGGTTATATAATTAGTAGTCTCCTGACTGCGTAAGTCGATTTCTGACACTCATAATAGAAACTGTTGCTGTCTATATCCTGTCAAGAGTACCAGTCAAGCAGTTTTTTCAGCAGGAGCCAGATCACAGAGGACCTTCGAGGGGCTTCCTTTCCTCACACTCCCAGACTGTGCTGGACAAGGGCCCCTGGTCTCAGTGATGCAGGAGGTGGGAAGACAGGGCAGACTTGATCCCTGAGGCACTGGGGAGCCACAGGAAAGTGACAAGGTCGGAGCACATATGTGGCAACCATTTACCTTGTGTGCCAGACCACACTGTGGGCACCAGGGACACGGATGTGTGTCAGACCTGGTTCCTGGCCTCATGGAGCTCATGGTCTGATGAAGAGACATGAGGGAAGGAGGTCTGTGGCACAGGGACGTATCGAGGGCTGTGTGGGCCAGAGGAAGGAGGGAGGCCATTGCCTTGAGGTCAGGGAAAGCTTCCTGGAGGGGAGGTCATTAAAGTTGGATCACTAAGGATTAACAGATATTTACCAGATAGAGAGATGGTTTCATGCATCATTCATTGATTCATTCATACATTCACCTAATACCTCATGAGGCTTCCTGTGTGCCTGGCCTGTGCTGGGCCCTGGGGACCCAGAGATGAATCCCGCAGTTCGTGTCCCCAAGGAGCATCTAGTCTGGTCGGGATGACAGATACGGGCAGGAACATCCATATCTAGGTGGATCTGTGCTACAGTGGAGGCAGCAGGGAGCGCTATGGAAGGTCACAGTGGGAAAGTGCTGAGTGCCTAGGGAAGAGCTGGGGAACTGAGTCGGGTCTTAAAGGCTGTGTGAGACATTACCAGATGGAAAAGGGACAGGGGATTCCAGCAGATGACCCAACCTGAGCAAAGGCAAGGAAGCTGCTGGAAAGTACACAATCAAGTTTTACTACTAGGCCAAAGGGAGTACTGGTCATCTAGAGAAATGGGAGAAGATGTGCAAACGTGGGTAGAACCTAGAACACACAGGAAGGCTGAAAACCCTGGAATTTATCCTATAAGCAATAGGGGTTCCCAGAAGAGTACAAGCAGAAAAGAACAGCGTGTGAGCTTTCCTTTAAAAATCACCTGGGAGCCACCGTGGGACAGGGAGGCCAAAACAAAGGCAGGCCAACTTTCCTGCCTTTGGGGGTGACTGATTAACACAGAGCGGCCTTCAACTCACCTCGGCCACAAAGGAAAGCCAACTTTCCTGCCTTTGGGGGTGACCGATGAAGACAGAGCGACATTCAGCTCACCTCAGTCATGGCCAACTGGGCTTCAGTAGCCTCTTTTAAGCTCCTCCTCCTTCCCCTCCGTGTTCCCGGCTGGCAGGGCTGTGGGAAGCACAAGGGAGCTGTGAGAAAGTCTCCCTTCCGCCCATGGCTGACTCGCTGTCCATGCTGCCGAGCCCCCAAAATGTCCAGGAGGAGGAAGACAAGTCCCAGTGTGAGTCTCCCTGCAGGGGACAACAACAGCTGTATTTACTGAAGCTACCCCAGCCCCACATCTCCACTGTGCTTCAGAACCTACGGAACAGCTTCGCCACCACTGTTAGCACCTAACACAGTCAGTAAAAACATGCTTAGGAGATTTGCTGAGGAAAATCTATGGCCGCAGTGGGAACTTCTGTCTTGCTCACTGCTGTGTTGCTTAATGTACAGGAGGTGCTTTCACAGTAGGTGTAAAGGCACCTACAGTTGTTGACAGAATGAAGGTGTCTGAAGAACCAATGGAACAATGCTTCTGGGATTTCTGATTATCATCTCTAGAATTTGGGTTCAGGTAAATCGGCCTCCAAAACGGTTCCTTATTTTATTTTATTTTTTTGAGACAAGGTCTTTGCTCTGCTGCCAGGCTGGAGTACTACAGCGGCACAATCATGGCTCACTGCAGCTGTAATCTCCTGGGCTTAAGCAATCCTCCAACATCAGCCTCTCAAGTAACTGGGACTACAAGCATGTGCCACCACGTCCAGCTAATCTTTTTCACTTTTTGTAAGGCCAGGATCTCACTTGTTGCCCAGGTTGTTCTCGAACTCTTGACCTCAAGTAAGCTGCCCTCATCGGCCACCCAAAGTGCTAGGATTACAGGTGTGAGCCACCGCACCTGGCCGCTATCTCTACAACAGAAATATTTCAACTTGGCCAGGTGCGGTGGCTCAAGCCTGTAATCCCAGCACTTTGGGAGCCCGAGGCGGGCGGATCATGAGGTAAGGAGATCAAGACCATCCTGGCTAACGCAGTGAAACCCCATCTCTACTAAAAAATACAAAAAACTAGCCGGGTGAGATGGCGGGCACCTCACAGCTACTCGGGAGGCTGAGGCACGAGAATGGCGTAAACCCAGGAGGTGGAGCTTGCAGTGAGCTGAGATCTGGCCACTGCACTCCAGCCTGGGCAACAGAGCAAGACTCCGTCTCAAAAAAAAAAAAAAAAGTATTTCAACTTTTGTTTTAACCATTACCCACAGTAACACCACCAATATGTAGTCAAGCCTGGGACAGTGGCTCACGCCTGTAATCTCAGTACTTTGGGAGGCCAAGGTGGGCAGATTACCTGAGGTCAGGAGTTCAAGATCAGCCTGGCCAATATGCTGAAACCCCATCTGTACTAAGAATACAAAAATTAGCTGGGCTTGGTGGCGCGTGCCTGTAATCCCAGCTACTCGAGAGGCTGAGGCAAAGAATCACTTGAACCCGGGAGGCGGAGGCTGCAGTGAACGGAGATGGTGCCACTGCATTCCAGCCTGGGCAACACAGTGAGACTCCATCTCAAAAAAAAAGAAAAAAAAAGTATCATGACTACTCAAATACCTAAACAAAAGTTTCATGAAGCAATACTTACTCTGCAATGTAAGATGTACTGGGATATTTTCTATTCTAGTCTTTTTTTATTCTCATTCATTAAAAAAAAAAAAAAAACGGCTGGGCGCAGTGGCTCACGCCTGTAATCCCAGCACTTTAGGAGGCTGAGGCCGGCAGATCACGAGGTCAGGAGATCACGACCATCCTAGCTTACACAGTGAAAGCCCGTCTCTACCAAAAATACAAAAAATTAGCTGGGCATGGTGACTGGCGCCTGTAGTCCCAGCTACTTGGGAGGCTGAGGCAGGAGAATGGAGTGAAGCTGGGAGGCAGAGCTTGCAGTGACCCGAGGTCACGCCACTGCACTGCAGCCTGGGTGACAGAGCGAGACTTCGTCTAAAAAAAAAAAACAAAAAAACATAGTCACTGCCCACCCAGTTATTTTCATGACCCATAATATGCAAAACATTGTACCACAGACATCTTTACCCATTTGTATCCACTGCGTGGACCAAGTGGCATATATCTGCAGAGTGCTGAAAGCCTTCATATCACAAAGCAGCACGGATCACTTACCAATGACACAAGTCCACAAATTCTTCAAACTCCGACACCAGATGTGCTTTGACATTCAACTTTTATTTTACAAAGGTGATATGGCATATATATGGCATAGTTCATTAAAATCCCAGTGCGGGGCTGGCTGTGGTGGCTCATGCCTGTAATTCCAGCACTTTGGGAGGCTGAGGCGGGCGGATCACGAAGTCAGATCGAGACCATCCTGGCTAACAAACATGGTGAAACCCCGTCCCTACTAAAAACACAAAAACAAAATTAGCCAGGTGTGGTGGCAGGCGCCTGTAGTCCCAGCTACTTGGGAGGCTGAGGTGAGAGAATGGTGTGAACTCAAGAGGTGGAGCTTGCAGTGAGCCGAGATTGTGCCACTGCACTCCAGCCTGGGCGACAGAGCGAGACTTGGTCTCAAAAACAAAAACAAAAAACAAAACAAAATCCCAGCACAGCGTGGATCAGGCTGCACTTCATAATTGAACACTTTACCATTTCTAGAGAAAGGTATAATCATTCATTCTAGGTAGAATAATTTAAAGTTATATTTTAAAAAATACCCTGTCGTAGTTCAGGTAAGGCATGAATACTAAATTTACGAAAAAAAATATTTGTTCTGAGTTTTCCAGATTTTTGAGACTACAGATATGGGAATGTGGTAGACCTACAATAAATGCTAATTCTACTGAACAATGAGTTTTTCTACATGTCAGAGGTTAAGCCTCAATCTATGAGTATAACTCAGTTGACAGATATTTGGTCCATAATGTTTGTTGGCAGACAGAATGTTTTGAAAGAAAATTCAAGCATGGCTCACTAGTCTCAAACTTGAAAACTGGAAAATTTCACCTAAAAATTAGGTTTCCAACTGCTGAAACATCCTAGGATTTGGCAACACTGGGTCTACATCCCACGAAGTTAGTTCACTGGAGCCCATTTAAAGCTCTCCGACCAGTGCTAGGCAAGTGGGGGATGCTTATAATCCCAGCACTTTAGGAGGCTGAAGGGGGTTCGAGACCAGCCTGGGCAACGTAACAAGACCTTGTTTCTACAAAAAAATTTTAAAATAAGCAAGTTGTGGTGGCACGTGCCTGTAGTCCCAGCTACGTGGGAGGCTGAGGTAGGAGGATCACAAGGCTGCAGTGAGCTATGATTGTGTCACTGTACTCCAGCCTGGGTGACAGAGAAAGATCCCGCCTCCAAAAACATAAATAAATAAATTTAAGTTTAAAAAGCAGCTGGGTGCAGTGGCTCATGCCTGTAATCCCAGCACTTTGGGAGGCCGAGGTGGGCAGATCACCTGAAGTTTGGAGTCTGAGACCAGCCTGGTCAACATGGTGAAACCTTCGTCTCTACCAAAAATACTAAAATTAGCCGTGGTGGTGCATGGCTGTAATTCCAGTTACTTGGGAGGCTGAGGCAGGAGAACTGCTTCAACCCGAGGTGGAGGTTCCAGTGAGACCGCACTCCAGCCTGGGTGACAGAGCGAGACTCTGTCTCCAAAACAAACAAACAAACAACAACAAAAAAAAACCAAACACAACTCTCCCCTTTATATGAGGCAAGTGCTCCCCAAGGCCCCGCAGCCTCACCTGGACCAGTTCTCTTCTTTCCTGTATGTTATCTGCCTGGCCCTCACAGACAGCTGCACTTGAGACCCCTGTCTGCAGTTACCAAATCACATTCTGTCCACATCTCATATACTCTTAGCCCTGGGAGGAAAGAATGAGGGCCCAGAGGTGGAGCCCAAGGTCATCCAGCCCAGAGTGACTTAAGCCAAACAATTATCGGGCTGAAAACCTTGGGCCCCAGAGTCTTGCCCCTCCTTCCAGATCATTTACCTTCTCTAAGCTTCAGTTTCCACATGTACCAAATGGAACAAATACAACAGATCCACGGTCCTTTAAATGCTCCAAAGAACGGAACTTCATTTATAAACTGACCGCAAAACTTCACCTGGATCGCCACAGGCCATGTAGGGTCTTTTTTTTTTTTTTTTTGAGACGGAGTCTCGCTCTGTCACCCAGGCTGGAGTGCAGTGGCCGGATCTCAGCTCACTGCAAGCTCCGCCTCCCGGGCTCACGCCATTCTCCTGCCTCAGCCTCCCGAGTAGCTGGGACTACAAGCGCCTGCCACCTCGCCCGGCTAGTTTTTTGTAGTTTTTAGTAGAGACAGGGTTTCACCATGTTAGCCAGGATGGTCTTGATCTCCTGACCTCGTGATCCGCCCCGTCTCGGCCTCCCAAAGTGCTGGGATTACAGGCTTGAGCCACTGCGCCCGGCCAGGGTCTTAATATTCCCCTAAGTGTGAACATCCACTCCTTGACCCACAGAAACATTTTATGACCAAGAACTGGCCCCGATTCCTCGTGGTGGGGGAGTGCTGCCTAATTATAAAATACACACCCTATTAGCTTTCTAAAATCTGAAAAATTCTGATTCCCAAGATTGCCTTGTGGCCAAGGGGATCTGCACTTCTGTCTCAGTGCTGCTGTGGGGATCGGGAGAGGAAAAGGGACTCCAGCAGGGCGCCTGGCACACAGAAAGCGCTCAAATACTAAAAATGTTAAGTACTTCAACTTCCCCAAGAACTCTCATCCATCCTCCAGCAAGATTCCGCCTAAATCTGCCAACTTCAGGTAACTCATTCTGCCAACTTCAGGTAACTCATTTCCCTCCTTCCCCAACCAAAACCAAAATAAAACAGAATCACTCCTCTCAGGGCCGTCAGAGAGGGCTGGAAACCCCTTTAGCGGTTTTCTTTTTTCTTTTTCTTTTTGAGACAGGGTCTTGCTCTGTCGCCCAGGCTGGAACGCAGTGGTGCCATCTCGGCTTACTGCAACCTCTACCTCCCGGGTTCAAGCAATCCTCCCACCTCGGTCTCCCAATTAGCTAAGACTACAGGCGGGCGCCACCACACCCGGCTAATTTTATATTTTTTCTTTTTTTGTAGCGACAGGGTTTCACCATGTGGCCCAGGCTAGCCTCGAACTCCTGGGCTTAAGCGATCCGCCTGCCTTGGCCTCCCAAGGTGCTTTTCTTCCTTTCTTTTTTTTTTTTTTTTTGAGACGGAGTCTCGCTGTGTCACCCAGGCTGGAGTGCAGTGGCCGGATCTCAGCTCACTGCAAGCTCCGCCTCCCGGGTTCACGCCATTCTCCTGCCTCAGCCTCCCGGGTAGCTGGGACTACAGGCGCCCGCCACCTCGACCGGCTAGTTTTTTATATTTTTATAGTAGAGATGGGGTTTCACCGTGTTAGCCAGGATGGTCTCGATCTCTTGACCTCGTGATGCGCCCGTCTCGGCCTCCCAAAGTGCTGGGATAACAGGCGTGAGCCACCGCGCCCGGCCCTTTCTTTTTTTTAAGACGTAGTCTCGCTCTGTCACCCAGGCTGGAGTGCAATGGCGCGATCTCGGCTCACTGCAACCTCCGCCTCCTGGGTTCAAGCGATTCCCCTGCCTCAGCCTCCCGAGTAGCTGGGATTACAGGCGCCCGCCACCACGCTCAGCTAATTTTTGTATTTTCAGTAGAGAACGGGGGTTCGAGGAACTCCTGAACGCAAGTGATACCCCGCCAAGGCTTCCCAAAGTGCTGGGATTACAGGAGTGATCCACCGTGCCCGGTCCTTGAGCGGTTTTCCTAACAGACTGTGAAAGACGATTCACACCTCCACCCAGACAACCGCCGCCCAAGACGACGCACCCTTTTGCCGAAGTCGCCCCCACTTGCATTCCGTCACCTCTCAGGAAGGACCGAGCCCGCAAGACCCTCAGCCCCAGCATGTCCGTACCTCGGGATTGTAATCCGCCGCGTCAACAGACGCAACCCCAGCCTCGAGGGACCGGGAGATTCAACTCCTCGCACACGAGCCCACTCGCACCAACTTCCTGCGCGCGAGAAGCTTCTCTGAGCGGCTGCACCCAGGATCCTCCACGCCAGCGCCAGGACTCTATTTCCCAGAGGGCTGTGCGGGCGACTTCTTTCGCCTTCCCATCTCCTCCCGCTTCTTCAGCCTTAGCACTCTGGGAGTGGAGTAGAAACAGAATCAGGACCAGGCGGCATCAGGCTTTGTAGTCCAGATTTTTACCTTGTTAAATAATCATCTAATTAGCTTCTTGCCTTTATTAGAAGATTGGGAGTCTTCCCCTCTTCCGAAGAGCAAGCGGTAGGTTGCCATGGAAACGCGTTGAGACGGGGTTTCTGAGAAAACGCGCGGAAATAAGGGGCGGAGTTGAGGCGGGAGAAGTGGTAATGTGACCTCTGATTGGTGGAGCGATGCTTCACGGTGTATCCCGATTGGTTTCCCACTGACACATGCGCAGTAGAACCAGAAGGCCTTCCAAAGAGGCTAGAACGGAGGGGAGGGGGATGAGCAATGACGGAATAATCCCCATTCCGTCTGGAATCAGAGGGCGGGGCTGCCGCGGAGGCCTCTGGGAAACGGAGTTCCCAGGTAGGCGAAGCCCAGGGGCTGTCGGGAAGTCCGCGGCGCCTGCGCGGACGCCACAGACTGAGGATGCGCGCGCAGCGCTCTCCGCCCAGCGGAAGTTTTCGCGGGGCAACCGAGAAGGTGAGTCCCGGTAACTGCGGAGGATCCGAGGGTCAGGTTGCAGAAGCCTAGAATCCCAACCCCGTCCCTAAGTAAAGAGGTGAGGGGAAGCGAGGCGGAATGGCCGTACGTCCCCCGACCCCCTAGCCGCAGCTCGGCTGGGGTGTCCGTGACGTCAGCACGGCCCTTTGTGGGAGGCAGGCGCCCCTGCGGTCGGGGTTCGGAATGAGAGCGGCTCCCGGTAGCGTGGTCCACTGGCTTCCTCTTCAGCTTCCGAAGCCACCTTTGGCTCCGTGTTGGGCATGGCTAAGAAGGAGATGGGCGGAAGTTGTGGGAAGTTTGACAGCTCCTCCGCTTTCAAACTTGGCATCTAAGTCATGGTTTCTATGGAGGATGCGGCCGAAGGGAGTCTGTGTCGCCTAGGCAACCGCCCACCTGCGCTGGGGTAGGGTCTGACCTTTAGCCTTTTTGCTGTGTTGTCTCCTGAAGTTTCTAGGAGGAACACTATACTATGCTATTTAGTTGACACATAGCAGCTGTTCACTAAACATTTGTTGAGTAAGTCAAATAAATTAAGATAAAGACTGGCCTGAGGGTTGGAGTCTTGGGGTTTCAAGTCCTGACCTGGCCATTGCATAGGTGACTTCAGCACATCCACTTTTACGGAGTGTTTACTATATGGAAGGCTCCGTGCAACCGATGTTACACTGCTATAACCGGGACTTGAACGGTGCTAGTCTAATAGGCACTGCTCAAGCCCACGTTATTATAGCAGTGTCTAAAACAAAAATCCTGCCCAGCTAATTCCCATTTTCAGGGTGGTTGGGGATGCCAGACACTAAAAAAGAAATGTTAAAGAATATTTACAGGTCTGCAATCCTTTATCTATAACTTTAAAATCCAAAACGTTGTAAAAACTGAAAGATCTTTTTCTCTGTTTTGCAACTTACCTGGTAGCCCAACCTCACCTGGCTTTGAACTTGTTTGCTGGCAATACCCACTCTGAACTGATGTGTGACTATTTAGAATTTTTAAAGATTTTGTTGTGCAAATCATATACTTGCTTATGGAGAGTTGCCCCTGGATCTCGCCGGTGTTGTAATATGTAATAGGTTCTAAAATCCAAAAAATTTGACTGGACATGGTGGCTCCTGCCTGTAATCGCAGCGCTTTAGGAGACCAAGGCGGGCGGATCGCCTGGGGTCAGGAGTTCGAGACCAGCCTGGCCAACATGGTGAAACCCCCGTCTCTACTAAAAATTAAAAAATTAGCCAGGCATGGTGACATGCACCTGTAATCCCAGCTACTCAGGAGATTGAGGCAGGGAGAATTGCTTGAATCCAGGAAGCGGAGGTTGCAAGTGAGCTGAGATTGTGCCACTGCACTCCAACCTCGGTGACGTAGCAAAACTCTGTCCCAAAGGGAAAGAAATAATATATATTTTTTGCCCACCATCATGTAATACATGGCAGAAGCAAGATCCAAACCCAGGCAGATTATGTCCCAAGTTTATCCTCTTAACCCCTATACAGAACTTTCTAAGTGGCAGGTCTTTTTTAAAGACCATCCAGCTAGATAATTCTGGCCCTGAGCTTTGAGTCTCTGGCTAGATGTCTAGACTTGCCTGAAAGATGAATGTGTGTGACATAGCTGGGGACCCCCCTGCCTTCTTGGCACGTTTTCTTCTGCAAAGGAGACAATGATTTATTCACTCAGCAAACAGACCCAGCATTTGCTCTGTGTCAGGCCTGTGTGAGGCTCTGGCCATACTATGGCAAACCAGACAGGGAAAAGTCCCTGCCATTGTGAAGCTTACATTCTAGTAACTCAGAGTATGTCAGGTGGTGACAAGCACTGTGAAGAAAAATAAAGCAAGGTAAGGAGGATAAAACATGCTATTAGTAAAATTGTGTCCAGGGCCAGGCACGGTGGCTCGAGCCTGTAATCCCAGGACTTTGGGAGGCCAAGGCAGGGGGATCACCTGAGGTCAGGAGTTCAAGGCCAGCCTGGCCAACATGGTGAAACGCCATCTCTACTAAAAATACAAAATTAGCCAGGCGTGGTGGCACGCACCTGTAATCCCAGCTACATGGGAGGCTGAGGCAGGAGGATCACTTGAACCCAGGAGGCAGAGGTTGCAGTAAGCCAGGATCGCACCATTGCACTCCAGCCTGGGCCAAAAGAGCGAAACTCCATCTCAAAAAAAAGAAAAGAAAAAACACAGTAAAGTCGTGTCCAAGAAGATCTCTGAGAAGGTGACATTTGAACAGAGAACTAAAGAAGGTGATGAGGAAGTGACGTGTGTGCACTCTTGCGCGGACAGTGTTCCAGGCAGATGGGAGAGCAGGTGCAAAGGTCTTGGGGAAGAAACGTTCTTGTCACAATTGGGGAAAAACACCGAAGCCAGTGTGGCTGACTCAGCGTGAGCAAGAGGAGATGGTGGGAGAGGTCAGAGAGGGAACGGGGAAGTGGCAGATCATACAGGGGCTCCTGGGCCATGGTAGGAATTTTGGCATTGATTATGTCTGAAATGAAATCCACCATATGGTTTTGAGTAGAGGAGGAACAGGGACTGACTTACATTTTTTTTTAATGTATTTGTTTGTTTATGAGACTGAGTCTCACTCTGTCGCCCAGGCTGGAGTGCAGCAGTGCGACCTTGGCTCACTGCAACCTCTGCCTCCCGGGTTCAAGCGACTCTCATGCCTCAGCCTCCCAAGTAACTGGGATTACAGGCACCTGTCACCACACCTGGCTGATGTGTGTGTGTATGTGTTTTTAGTAGAGACGGGGTTTCACCGTGGTGTCCAGGCTGGTCTGGAACTCCTGACCTCACGTGATCTGCCCACCTTGGCCTCCCAAAGTGCTATGATTACATGCGTGAGCCACCGTGTCCGACCCACCATATGGGCCAGGGCAGGAACAGGGGCAGGGTCTGATTTAGATTTTAAGTGGACCCCTCTAGCTACTGGGTTGAAAATCGATGTAGGGACAAGTGTAGAAGCCGGAAGTCTAGTTAGGAGGCTGCTATAGTAGCACAAGGGAAAGATGGTGGCCTAGACCAGGCTGGTGACGGTGTCAGAACCGGGGATGGCACATGGTTAAAAGACTCTCTTACCCTGATTCTACACCTAGCATCAGCTTCCAGATTTAAATCTACAAGAATGTTCTGACCTGCTGCCCCAAGATCCCAGTCCGGTTTTGCATTTTCGTTGTATAAACTGGCACCAGGTTAAGAACATGGGCTTTTAGGTTCTGGATTCCAGCTGCGTCCCCACTGTTTTCTAGGTGAGTGGAGTCAGGTCTGGGGGAAGGAGAATTGTCACCCTTTGAGCATCATTTTGCAGGGTTCAAAGATGGGATGATCATCCCTACCTCGTAGAATGGAGAGGAAGAGTAAACAAAATCATGTGTCTGGCTTGCCACTGAAGAGCTATGTGGCCCTGGGCAAGTCATTTTCTCCCTGAGCCTCTGCTTCTCATCTCCGCAAAGGGGAAATCATTCTTACCTTGAAAAGGGTGATTGGGAAGGTTCTGTAGATAATATCTCCCGAGAACTTAGCACAGTGATCTGCACATACTGAACTGTCATGAAATGAGAACTGTCTTAAGTGAGTGACTTAACCTCTCTGTGCAGCAGGGACTCCCTGTTCTGGTTACTGTGTCTAGAGAACAAATTATCTCACAATTCACTGGTTTAGAACCGCCATTTCTTGTGCCCATGGAACCTGTGGGCCAGGAATTCAGAGTGAGCACAGCAGAGTGGCCTGTTTCTGCTCCCCAATGCCTGTGCCTTAGCAGGAAGATTTGAAGGCTGGGATTTAAGTGGTCTGAGGACTTGCCCACTCACCCAGCAGCTGATGCTGGCTGTTGGCTGGGGGCCTCAGTTCCTCTCCACCTGAGCCTCTCCGTGTGGTTTCTCTGCCTGGGCTACTTTAGGCTGCCTCATGCCATGGAAACTGGCTTCCGTGGGTGAGCATCCTGAGTGAGCCAGCCAGGTGCAAGTTGTTTTTTATGACCCAGACTTGGAAGTCTCATGGCCTTACTGCTGCCAGTCCTCTGTTGGTAGGAGCAGTCACAGCTCTGCCCAGATCCAAATGGGGAGGAACAGAGACCCTGACTCCTGGGAAGAGGGGTTACAAGGTTCCAAAGAGCACACAAGACCAGAAATATTGCTGTGACCTGCTTTGGAAAATACGAGTGCCACTCTCCTAAGAAGTGATAATTCTGGAACCGGCGTCCTGGGCTGTTGTATAGACTAAATAGCATAATGCATAGAAAGCTCTCTGCCTGGAGGACTCCTTCCCAGATATTGACAACTCGCTCCCTGGTTTCCTTTGGGTCTCAGCTCAGATGCCTCCCTCTGGGTGAGTTCTCCTTGGCTACACTGTGTGAGTAGTGACCCATCAACCTCTGTGGCATCCTGTTTTCTTCTACACACGGTGGCTCACGCATGTAACCATAGCACTTTGGGAGGCCAAGGTGGGCAGATCACGTGAGGTCAGGAGTCCTTATGGAGGACTTTGTTGTCCTCCATGGCACTTTCTCCATCTGACCTGTTCAGCGGTTCCTTGCTCATTTGTGTGTTAGCTTCTCTTCCCCTACCAGAACTTGAGCATCCTGAAGGCAGGGGCTGTGTTGTTTCCTTTGCTGCTATTTCCCCAGTGACTGGCATAAACAGGAAA
Organism: Trachypithecus francoisi; assembly: GCF_009764315.1. Classification (NCBI taxonomy): domain Eukaryota; kingdom Metazoa; phylum Chordata; class Mammalia; order Primates; family Cercopithecidae; genus Trachypithecus; species Trachypithecus francoisi. The sequence goes on along the minus strand of NW_022681457.1, from coordinate 5,431,409 downwards.
CTCAGTGAATCATTATCGAGTGAATGAATGAATGAATAAACGAACGAATGGATTTGGCACATGCTGGTGACATGGCCAGTGCTCAGTAAACATTAGCTATTATCTTTCCTTTCTATGTGAAAGCATGAGTCAGCCACTCCACTTTTGTTCACTTACAGGTCGCTGTCAAAATGGAGTTTCCGGCCCAGTAAATCCAAGGGCCAGACCGTGACCTCATAAAGGTATTATCCCTTGGGCATAGCCTCTCAAGGCCTTTTTCCTTTTTCCCACCAGCAGCTGGCTCCTGCTTGTCTCCTCTGGGTTGCTGCTGGCCAGCTTTACTCCCAGAAGGAACATTGTGGTGGGTATGGCAGGGCTCGCCTGCTTAGGCACTTGCTGCGTCCTGGAGGCATCCTTCCCGGAGGGCAGCCAGCATCTGGGGAAATTCTACGTAACATGAAGCCATTTAAAACCATCACAGATTTCTGCCAGGTGTGGGGGCTCACACCTATAATCCCAGCACTTTGGGAGGCTGAGGCAGGTGGATCACCTGAGGTCAGGAGTTCCAGACCATCCCGGCCAACATGGTGAAACCCCATCTGTACTAAAAATATAAAAATTAGCTGGGTGTGGTGGCACATACCTGTATATAAAAATTAGCCGGGTGTGGTGGCACGTACCTGTAGTCCCAGCTACTCAGGATGCTAAGGCAGGAGAATCGCTTGAACCTAGGAGGCAGAGGTTGTAGTGAGCCGAGACCACATCGCTACACTCCAGCCTGGGCGACAACAGCAAAACTCCATCTCAAAAAAGAAAAAAAAATCAGCTGGGTGTGGTAGGGCACACCTGTAGTCCCAGCCACACAGGACACTGACAGGAAAATCTCTTGAACCTGAGAGACAGAGGTTGTAGTGAGCCAAGGCCGTGCCACTGCACTCCAGCCTGGGTAACAGAGTGAAACTCTGTCTCAAAATAAATAAATAAATAAAACAAACTATCACAGATTTCTAAACAAACCCTTTGTTCACATAAGAAATCTAGGCATAGGCCGGGCGCGGTGGCTCAAGCCTGTAATCCCAGCACTTTGGGAGGCCGAGACGGGCGGATCACGAGGTCAGGAGATCAAGACCATCCTGGCTAACATGGTGAAACCCCGTCTCTACTAAAAAAAAAAAAAAAATACAAAAAACTAGCCGGGCGACATGGCGGGCGCCTGTAGTCCCAGCTGCTTGGGAGGCTGAGGCAGGAGAATGGCGTAAACCCAGGAGGCGGAGCTTGCAGTGAGCTGAGACCCGGCCACTGCACTCCAGCCTGGGCGGCAGAGCGAGACTCCGTCTCAAAAAAAAAAAAAAAAAAAGAAATCTAGGCATAGTGACCCACACCTGTAATCCCAGCACTTTGGGAAGTCAAGGCAGAAGGATTGAGCTCAGGAGTTCCAGACCAGGGCAACATAGCAAGACACCATCTCGACAAAAAGGAAAAAAAAAAAAAAAAAGAGGCCGTGTGCAGTGACTCAACCCTGTAATCCTAGCACTTTGGGAGGCCGAGACAGGCGGATCATGAGGTCAGGAGATCAAGACCATCCTGGCTAACACGGTGAAACCCCGTCTCTACTAAAAAATACAAAAAAAAAAAAACTAGCCGGGCAAGGTGGCGGGTGCCTGTAGTCCCAGCTACTTGGGAGGCTGAGGCAGGAGAATGGCGTAAACCCAGGAGGCAGAGCTTGCAGGGAGCTGAGATCCGGCCACTGCACTCCAGCCTGGGCAACAGAGCGAGACTCCGTTTCAAAAAAAAAACAAAGCCATTCATGGTGGCACATGCCTGTAGTCCCAGATACTTGGGAGGCTGAGGTGAGAGGATGGCTTGAGCCCAAGAACTCAAGGCTGCAGTGAGCCACGATCACGCCATTGCACTCCAGCCTGAGTGACAGGGTGGGACCCCGTTACTAGGAAATGGAAAAGAAGTATAGCAGAGTCTGGCTGGCGAGGCTTCAGTAACAAGCGACTTCTAAATCTTAGTGGTTTCACACAATCACACATTACTTCTCGCTAATACAACTCTCCAGGCACCAGCCTCTATGCAGTTTAATGTATATATATATATTATGTTATATATAATATGTTATTTAATATATGTATATAAATATGTATATAATATATATTTGCACTCCAAATATTGACACAGCCTGTCACTCAGGCTGGAGTGCAATGGCGCAATCATGGCTCACTGCAGCCTTGAGTTCTTGGGCACAAGCCATCCTCTCACCTCAGCCTCCCAAGTATCTGGGACTACAGGTATGTGCCACCATAACTGGCTATTTTTTCTTTTTTTTATAGTATATATATATATAAATATGTGTGTGTGTACATATATATATATATATATTTTTTTTTTTTTTTTTTTTTTTTTTTGAGACAGAGCCTTGCTCTGTCGCCCAGGCTATAGTGCAGTGGCGCGATCTCAGCTCACTGCAAGCTCCGCTTCCTGGGTTCACGCCATTGTCCTGCCTCAGCCTCCCGAGTAGCTGGGACTACAGGCACCCGCCACCACGCCTGGTTAATTTTTTGTATTTTTTAGTAGAGACGGGGGTTTCACCGTGTTAGCCAGGATGATCTCAAGCTCCTGACCTTGTGATCCGCCCACCTGGGCCTCCTAAAGTGCTGGGATTACAGGCGTAAGCCACTGCACCTGGCCAAAAAATATATATATCTTTAATTAGCCAGGCATGGTGGCTCATGCCTGTAATCCCAGCTATTCGGGAGACTGAGGCAGGAGAATCGCTTGAACCCGAGAGGCGGAGCTTGCAGTAAGCCGAGATTGAACAACTGCTCTCCAGCCTGGGTGGCAGAGAGAGACTCCATCTCAAAAAAAAAAAATTTTTTTTTAAATTTTTAATTTACCGGGGTACATAGTAGGTATATATATTTATTGGGTACATCTAGGCAATTTGGTCTTGTGACGCCAGTGTCAAACACCCAGGTGTGCCTGGGGGAGAGGGAAGAGGCAGTGAGACCTCTACCTTAACAAAAATGCCCACTGGTATTTATGCCTTTGAGAAGACAGAGATGTTCTTTTACATATTATTAGCAGCACAACAAATCACTAAGTCAGACAACCAGTCAGAATGACTGGCTTTCTAGAGGGTAAAAGATACTTGACCGACAGCCTTTGCAGTCCAGATGTCTTACACGACTCCTTTGTTTGAAAAAACAGAAGGGCAGATTTATGCCACAGAGTGTTTCTGCTTTTCTGCAGCCTGAGGAAGAGGAATCCAGGACCCCTTCTTTCCCCATGCGACTGAGATTTATTTCACCAGCTTATGGAATGGCCTATGGTTTTTAAGGACAAGCTCTAGAATTTCAGAAGTTCGTACCTACAGGAAATAGGCCTGAGAAACTCAGAACTTCCTATCGAAGAAGAAGGGGAAGAAGAGAAATATTAGTGACTGGAATATAGTAACTTGGGTACAAGGCATGATATGGTCACAGCAAGCACTTACATAAAAGGCTTTCTGTGGGCCAGGCCCTGTTCTCAGCACCTCATATAAATGTATTCATTTAGACCTCATCAACCATTCTATCAGATAGGTGCTGGGAGATGCCCTGTTTTACAATGGGGTGGACTGTGGCACAGAGAGGTTAAGTAGCTTGCCCAGCATGTAGCGGATCTGGGATTGAAATCTGGCAGCCTGGGGCCAAAACTGTGATTTTAAGGACCCCACTGTTTGCATTTGCAACAGAAGCCAGCCTTTACAGTGAATGAAGGAAAATGGTTTGATCAGAATGGTCTCTTGCAACCAGGATGGTAGCTCATGCTTGTAATCCCAGCACTTTGAGAGGCTGAGGCAGGAGGGTTGCTGGAGGCCAGGAGTTCCAGACCAGCCTGGGCAACATAGTGAGACACTGTCTCTATAAAAAAAAATTTAAAAATTAGTCAGTTGTGGCTGGGCGCGATGGCTCACACCTGTAATCCCAGCACTTTGGGAGGCCGAGATGGGCAGATCACAAGGTCAGGAGATCGAGACCATCCTGGCTAACATGGTGAAATGCTGTCTGTACTAAAAATACAAAAAATTAGCTGGGCGTGGTGGTGGGCACCTGTAGTCCCAGCTACTTAGGAGACTGAGGCAGGAGAATGGTGTGAACCTGGGAGGCAGAGCTTGCAGTAAGCCGAGATCACGCCACTGCAGTCCAGCCTGGGCAACAGAGCAAGACTCTGTATCAAAAAAAAACAACAACAACAACAAATTAGTCAATTGTGGTGGCACACACCTATAGTTCCAGCTACCTGGGAAGATTGCTTGAGCCCAGGAATTTGAGGCTGCAGTGAGCCATGATTATGCTGCTGCACTCATACTTGGTGACAGAGTGAGACCCCATCTCTAAAAAAATTTAGAAAAGAATATTCTGTTTCAAAGTGAAATTAAATCACAAGCACATGTTTATATTAACTTCTATTTCGATAGTTTCCATTTTTTGTTTTTGTTTTTGTTTTTTGTTTTTTTGAGGTGGAGTTTCATTCTTGTTGCCCAGGCTGGAGTGCAATGGCACGATCTCGGCTCACCACAACCTCCGCCTCCCAGGTTCAGGCGATTCTCCTGCCTCAGCCTCCCGAGTAGCTGGGATTACAAGCATGCACCACCACGCCTGTCTAATTTTGTATTTTTAATAGAGATGGGGTTTCTCCATGTTGGTCAAGTTGGTCTTGACCTCAGATGATCTGCCTGCATTGGCCTCCCAAAGTCCTGGGATTACGGGCGTGAGCCACTGCACCCAGCCTGTTGCTGCTATGTATTAGTGCTCATTACACACAGCACTGCCATAATGAAGGGCAATACAAACTGCCTGTAGTACTTCATCCTTGTTAATTTCCCTTCTTCACTTAACTGGCTTAAAACTCTTCTATATCCTCATTTGTCATAGGCTCAGTTTGTAATTTGGACTTTTAAAAAGTATCAGGAATTAGCTCAGATGCAAAGCATAGAGAGTAATTTAGTAAACTCTCATCATTCTACTAAGTTAGTCAGGATAGAGTAGGTTGTGCTGCTATGACAAATAAACCCTGAAATCTTGCTGGCTCAATACAGCAGAAGTGTATTTGTTGATCATGAGGTTCCAGTGTGGACCCAGCAGCCCTCCTTCATCTTGTTGCTATGTCCGTTGGGAGCCAGGGTCATCCCTGCAGGTGGAGAGGGAAGCAGAGGAGGTATTCTGACTCCTAACTGCCTCGGCCATGAGATGACTCTACTCACACCCCACTGGCCAGAATTAGTCATGTGGCCTCTGCCTCACTGCCAGGGAGCCTGGGAAGTATAGGGGAGCATATCGATATTTGGGGAACATTGACTGTCACTCCCGTTCCCATTGCATGTTTTAAAAAGTGAACACCACAAACATAGTTGAAGACCCTGGCTATGCCTCCTGCACGCTCACCCTGTGATTAAGAGCAGTTCTCCAACAATACTTCCACTGACCTTCAGCTGGCCTGTTTGACTTTGCGTTTGTTCATACTGTTTTGTAGCATGATCTCCTTCTGTCCAGACTGTGGCAAAAGTATCCAAGCGGCATTCAAGTTCTGCCCCTACTGTGGAAATTCTCTGCCCATAGAGGAGCATGTGGGGTCCGAAACCTCTGTCAGTCCACATGTGTCATCCTTCCAAGGTAAGAACCAGAGCTTTGAGCCCATTTCTGCAGTGGGGATGAGGTGCATGCACGTGTGTGTCTGGGGAGGTGGGGAGGGAGGATGCCTTTGCAGCCTGTCTGACCTTGTCCTGATCCTGGAGAAGCCCAGGCCTCAGGACTGGACTCCTCTGGCTACCCTCAGTCTCTTGGCCTCTTATTGGCCTCATGGCTTTGGACACTCTTTCCATGTTAACAATTCCTTCATTTCTATCTCCAGCCAGCCTGGACTCCCCTGCTTGGAGGAGATATATGTGCAGCCTGCCTGCTTGGCACCTGCAGGTTGAGTATCCCTTATCTGAAATGTTGGGGACCGGAAGTGTTCTCATTTTGGATTTTTTCAGATTTTGGAATATTTGCGTTGTATTTACTGGTTGAGCATCCTGATTCAAAAATCTGAAATCTGGCTGGGCACAGTGGCTCATGCCTGTAATCCTAGCACTTTGGGAGGCTGAGGCAGGCAGGGCACTTGAGGTCAGGAGTTCGAGACCAGCCTGGCCAACAGCCTGAAATCCCATCTCTACTAAAAATACAAAAATTAGGCCGGGCGCGGTGGCTCAAGCCTGTAATCCTAGCACTTTGGGAGGCCGAGACGGGCGGATCACGAGGTCAGGAGATCAAGACCATCCTGGCTAACACGGTGAAACCCCGTCTCTACTAAAAATACAAAAAAAAAAACTAGCCGGGCAAGGTGGCGGGCGCCTGTAGTCCCAGTACTCGGGAGGGAGAGGCAGGAGAATGGCGTAAACCCGGGAGGCGGAGCTTGCAGTGAGCTGAGATCTGGCCACTGCACTCCATTCCGGGCAACAGAGCAAGACTCCATCTCAAAAAAAAAAAAAAAAAAAAAATACAAAAATTAGCTGGCATAGTAACACACACCTGTAATTCCACCTACTTGGGAGTCTGAGGCAGGAGAATTGGTTGAACCCAGGAGGCGGAGGTCGCAGTGAGCCGAGATTGCACCACTGCACTGCAGCCTGGGCAACAGAGTGAGACTCGATTAAAAAAAAAAAAAAAAAAAAAAAACCGAACTCCACAGTAGCCCAGTGAAATTTCCTTTGAGCATCCTGTTGGCACTCAAAGTTTCAGATTTTGGAGCATTTTGCATTTCAGATTTCTGGATTTGGGATGCTTAACCTGTGTTGGATGTCCTGATCACATCTCAGTCTGAACTTGCCTTCACCTGAGCTCCTGGTGTTCGTGCCGCCTGCCCTGCCATAGACTTCCCCTCTGCCGTGAATAGCACTCCATCCAGTTTCTCAGGCCGGACCCTGGGGGTCATCCATGAGTTCTCTTTGTCTCCCACCCCGTGACCCACCCACCCCTTCAGCAAATCTTGTTGGCTCCCTCTTTACAATCAGTGCAGTATCAGCCCACTTCCTTCCCTGCACCTCCCACATCCCTTGCCCTCACCTCTCTTGTGCAGAAGAAGCCTTTTTGCCCTCGGCTCCCCTCTCTTGTCCCTGTAGTCGTCTTCATGCAGCCGCCAGAGGGATCCTATGAATACAGAGTCAGAGCCCGTCATTCCTCTGCTCATACTTTCCCACGTGAGGCGATGGGACCAGGTCCCCATTTCCCCTCAGACCCCACCTCCCAACCCTCCTGCTATTGACTGCGCCATTCTAGCTGCACCAGCCTCCCGGCTGCCTCTCCACACCGCAGCATGCCTGGGCCTCAGCCTGTGCGCTTCCCGCTCCCTCCTGAATGCCTCTTCCCTTATGGGCCTGCATGCCCCACTCTTTCTTTCACTGCCTTCGGGTTTTGTTTTTTGTTGTTTTTGTTTTTGAGACTGAGTCTTGCTCTGTCACCCAGGCTGGGGCGCAGTGGCACAATCTCAGCTCACTGCAACCTCCGCCTCCCGGGTTCAAGTGATTCTTGTGCCTCAGCCTCCCAGGTAGCTGGGATCACAGGTATGTACCACCAAGCCCGGCTCATTTTTGTATTTTCAGTAGAGATGGGGTTTCACCATGTTGGCCAGGCTGGTCTTGAACTCCTGGCCTGAAGTGATCCACCAGCCTCGGCCTCACAAAGTGTTGGGATTACATGAGCCACTGCGCCCATCCATGCCTTCAGGTATTTATTCAGTTGTCACTTTCTCAGAGACACTTTCTCTGCCACTACTAATTAAAGTTGCATCTTTCCTCTATGCAATGATCCTGTCCCCCTTCCTTGCTGTGTATTTGTTTTTGGTACTTGTCTCAATCCTATTAAATACAGTGTTTTACTTATATTGCTTCTTCTGTAAGCTCCATAAGGACAGAAGCTTTTTGTGTTTCTGTAACCTGTGTTGATGGTGGTTTTGTAGCCTGCTGTTAGCACAGCACCTGGGTCTGTGCCTGGCATGGTATCAGGTGCTGAGAAATCTTAGTGACTGGTTGAATTAATTAAATATTAGTAGTCGGTCTTGCTCACTGGAAGGCCCAAGCCCAGATACAGTATTGGTAAATCAAAGAGGGTTTATCCATCGGACAGTTGTGCAGAAGGCAGTCAGCATACATGGCGGGGAGTTGAGTGACATTCGTTTTATCATTTGGGAGTGTATTTAGCTGCAGATAACAGAAAATGCTATGACAAGGGTTTAAACAAATGATTGGGTTTATTTTTCTTTTCTTTCACTGGCAAGTATGTAGAGCAATATTTTTCTTACTGAAAAAAGGAGACAGTGAGTGTTGGGATGGTGTCCCTATGATGCCCTAAGGGACCCAGGCTCTTCTGTCTTTCCACGGAGCCATCCTTAGCATATGGCTTTTGTTCCCATGCTTACTGCCTTGAGGTCTCAGGTTGACTTCTTCATCTCCACAGTTCCAGGCAAATGTGAACAGCGTTGGCCTTGGCCCAACTTGAGAGTCAGAGTGTTTTTTTTGTTGTGTTGTGTTGTGTTTTGTTTGAGATGGAGTCTTGCTCGACAGAGGTTGGAGTGCAGTAGCACGATCTCGGCTCACTGCAAGCTCCACCTCCCGGGTTCTCGCCATTCTCCTGCCTCAGCCTCCTGAGTAGCTGGGACTACAGGCACCCGCCACCACGCCCGGCTAATTTTTTGTGTTTTTAGTAGAGATGGGGTTTTACTGTGTTAGTCAGGATGGTCTCCATCTCCTGACCTCGTGATCCACCCGCCTCGGCCTCCCAAAGTGCTGGGATTACAGGCGTGACCCAGTGCGCCCGGCCTTCGTTTTTTTAAGACAGAGTCTTCCTCTGTCACCCAGGCTGGAGTACAGTGGCACAATCTCAACTCACTGCAACCTCCACCTCCCAGGTTCAAGCGATTCTCCTGCCTCAGCCTCCCTAGTAGCTGGTATTACAGCCGTGCAACACCACACCTGGCTAATTTTTGTATTTTTAGTAGAAACTGGGTTTCACAATGTTGGCCAGGCTGGTCTTGAACTCCTGACCTCAGGTGATCCACCCATCTGGCCTCCCAAAGTGTTGGGATTACAGGCATGAGCCACCGTGCCCGGCCAGAGTCAGTTCTTAACCCAACCTCTGCCTTTCCTAATGCTAACCTAGAGCCCAGTTCGTTATTCACTCCCTCAGTCATCAGATGGCAAACACATATGAGTAACCGGCCATGTGCTGAGGTGCTGTATTTGTCCTGAGGATTATGGTAAGAAACGAGACAGCCATGGTTTCTGTTCTCTCATAGTTTTTACAGCTCAGTAAGGTGACAGACATTGAGTAAATGATTATCAGTAGGTTGCATGATAACAGAGGGGAACTGAATGGACCCTGGAACACGTATAAGGGAACATGTTTTTCAGGGCATCAGGGAAAACCTCCCTAAGTGGGTAAAGTTTGAATTGAGCTAAGGATGAAAAAGAATGGGCCGGGCACAGTGGCTCACAACTGTAATCCCAGCACTTTGTGAGGCTGAGGCAGCCTGATCACCTGAGGTCGGGAGTTTGAGACCAGCCTCACCAACATGGAGAAACCCCGTCTCTACTAAAAATAGAAAATTAGCCGGCCGAGGTGGTGCATGCCTGTAATCCCAGCTACTCACTCAGGAGGCTGAGGCAGGAGAATCACTTGAACCCGGGAGGGAGAAGTTGCGGTGAGCCGAGATTGTGCCATTGCAGTGAGGAGCCAGCCTGGGCAACAAGAGCGAAACGCCATCTCAAAAAAAAAAAAAAAAAAAAGAATGAGCAAGGTAGGAGTTGGCACATGTGTTCTAGGCACTGGGACGTGATATGGGGAGCAGATGTGAGGTGAAGGAAGCCAGGCACACTGGAGGAGTAAGGAACATTTCCGCCTGGGGGAAGACAGGCAGGGCCACGGGGAGTTTGGTTTTAACCGTTGGTGATGTGGAGAGCTGCAGAAGAGCTTCTGCCAAGTAGGCAACACGATAGGCTTTGCATTTTGAAAAGACTTCTGTAGCTTCTCTGTGTGGAAAATGGATTTGAGGCATGGAAACCAGTTAGGAGGCCATTCCAGTAGCCCAGGGACCAACCATGCTGGCTGAGTTAGTCAGTGTCAACTAACAAGAAAGGACATGTTCTTAACCTCCTCTTAAATTGGGGGCTCCTCAGTGGGTGAACTACAGCAAAAGTAATTGTTCCACTGAGAAAATTGGTGGAGATATTTGTCAGCCTTGGTGGTGGGTAAAAAAAGGAGGAATGTCTTCTTTGATAATTCCTTTTTTTTTTTTTTTTTTGAGACAGTCTTGCTCTGTCACCCAGGCTGGAGTGTAGTGGTGTAATCTTGGCTCACTGCAACCTCCACCTCCCATGTTCAAGTGATTCTCCTTTCTCAGCTTCTCAAGTAGCTGAGTTTACAGGCACCTGCCACCACACCCAGCTAATTTTTATATTTTTAGTAGAGACAGGGTTTCACCGTGTTGGACAGGCTGGCCTCAAACTCCTGACCTCAGGCGATCCACCCGCCCCAGCCTCCCAAAGTGCTGGGATTACAGGCGTGAGCCACCATGCCCAGCCTTCTTTGAGAATTCCTAATCAAGAATTTACATTCTCACCAGTTTGGGGCCAGAATTCACACTGATCTGTGTGGTCCCCCAAAATGCAAGCTGAACATTTAACTTAAAGTGGTGAGATGTGGGTACCACTCCCTGCCTGATATAAACAAATCTTCTCTTGGAAAACATCCTTTAAAGACAAACTTCAGGGAATTACCACAGGTCAGTGTCCAAGGAACATAAGCACCAGTCTCTGTTAATTTACAAAGACACCAGGAAATAAGCTAGCCTGAGAGTCAGCAGAAACAACAAACTACAGAATCAGACCTGCCAAGACCACAGACTTTAGAATTAATAGATGAGAATGTTTACAAATCGTGCTTAATACATTTAAATAAATAAAATAACAAATTGAAAGTATAGTGAAGGAATAGGTTAAAGTTGCACAGGCAAATAAGAGAAGGAACCAAATAACTCTAATGATTATATGTGTATATATGTATATGTGTGTGTCTATATATGTATATATGTGTATATATATACACAGTCATTTTATGTGTATATATGTGTATATGTAGGTATGTGTGTGTGTGTGTATACAAAATCGTTGTAATCAGAACCTCAGTGGGTGGTTTAAACAGCAGACTAGACATAGCTGAAGGGAGAATTAGTTAACTGGAAGAGAAATTTTAAGAAATTACATGGAAGAGGCTGGGCATGGTGGCTCATGCCTGTAATCCCAATACTTTGGAAGACTGAGGCTGGTGGATTACTTGAGGTCAGGAGTTCAAGACCAGTCTGGTCAACATGGTGAAACCCTGTCTCTATTAAAACTGTAAAAATTAGCTGAGCATGTTGATGCATGCCTGTAATCCCAGCTACTTGGGAGACTGAGGCAGGAGAATTGATTGAACCCAGGAGGCATAGGTTGCAATGAGCCAAGATTGTACCCCTGCACTCCAGCCTGGGCGACAGAGTGAGACTCCATCTCAAATATATGTGCATATAAAGAAATTATGTGGAAAGGACACAGAGTGGCAAAGTACTGGAAGATACGAGAGAGGTAAGACCTAAGAAGGAGAGAACAACTAAAAGGAACAGTTTACTTAGATATTTATGTGATAGAAGAAACAAGAATTGGTATTGAGGGCCAAAGAGAAGAGCATAGCTGAATATAACCTCAGGGCTCCCAATCCAGTGGAGCCTGCAAAGGGGCCTTTGTAACTCCAGTCTGCATTTTGTCTGCCTTTCTTTAGGCTCAAAGAGAGGGCTGAACTCCAGTTTGGAAACCTCTCCTAAGAAAGTGAAATGGTCCAGCACCATCACCTCTCCCCGATTATCCCTCTTCTCAGATGGTGACAGTTCTGAGTCTGAAGATACTCTGAGTTCCTCTGAGAGATCCAAAGGTAAGAGTTAAGGTCCATCTGGCCTGACTCTAAGTGGAGCAAAGTTGGGTTGTCTAATGATCTTTGGGACGAAACTGCCACAGTCCTGGCTCAAACATCATCCATGCTTGCCTGTTCTCTGACTCCAGCTTCCCATCTCCCCCTCCAGTCTGCCTCTGAATGGCCCCAGATGGGTCTTTTGGCACCCAGAGCTGCCCCGGCCCCACCCTGCACACAGCCTCCTATTGTTCCTAGTGCCCTCAGACCAAGCTCTTCAGTCTGGCATCTGTGTGGCCTGGTTCCTGCTTTAGCCCTCAACACAGTCTTTGCCCAGAAAACACTTTTGAAGATTAACCTTGGTCTTTGCTAAGCCTGTTCCCTCAGCCCAGGACACTCTCACCTTCTGTCTTGGCCTTGTGTACTGCCACTCAGCTGGTCTGGTCTCTAGGAAGCTTCTCTTGAGTGCCATAGGCTCACATCCAGACCTCCTCATCGTCCACCATAGCCTCTTTCCAGCCTCTTTGTCTGGCACCCCCCATGCCTGCTGCAGCCTTCATTGGAGCACATGTCACTCTAGGCTCCACGGACCTTTCTGCCTCACTTTCTGGACTGGGGGGCCCTTTGCGGGCAAGGACCCAGCACAACTTGTGTATATTCCCTGTGCCCAGCCAGTGCCCAGGACACGGGAGGCCTGAGGACTGTGTTCCTTCTGTTCGCTGGGCCCCTGGATCTGAAGCCACAGCCGCAGTGGCAGTGTGAGGTGTCCCCTTCGCTCCTCATTATCCTCTGGGCCCGGAGGCCTCTTGCCATTACTTGCCTTTAGGGGATGGTGGGTGGGAGGAACGGAGTAAACGATGTCTTTTCCTGTGTCCAAATCTGTCTGCCACCACACCCGCCCCATCCTCTTGCCAGTCTAGGAACCCTTCCAGGGCAGGGATTTGGTCTAACAAATATTTTGGCCCCTTTCTATCTCAGGACTGAGTCCTTTTTCAGGATGTTTTTGCGTAAATGTCTAGAATGTCCTTTTTTCCCTGGCAAACTTCTACTCATCCAACAAGACCCAACGCTAACATCCCTTCCTCCAGGAAGCCTACCCTGACTTCTCCAGGCAGGATCTCTTTCTCTTTTGGGCTGTAATATCTGTCTGTGCTGCCCTATCTCAGACCCACCTCTGACTGGCTATGTCTAGAGTAGACTTGCCCACCAAACTGGGCACTGCTGAGGGAAGGATGCAGGTCCGATTTCTTTTTTTTTTTTTTTTTGAGACGGAGTCTCGCTCTGTCGCCCAGGCTGGAGTGCAGTGGCAGAATCTCAGCTCACTGCAAGCTCCGCCTCCCGGGTTTACGCCGTTCTCCTGCCTCAGCCTCCCGAGTAGCTGGGACTACAGGCACTCACCACCTCGCCCGGCTAGTTTTTGTATTTTTTTTGGTAGAGACGGGGTTTCACCATGTTAGCCAGGATGGTCTCGATCTCCTGACCTCGTGATCCGCCCGTCTCGGCCTCCCAAAGTGCTGGGATTACAGGCTTGAGCCACCGCGCCCGGCCAGCAGGTCCGATTTCTATCTTGTACCCCAATGTCATCATTCAAAGGCCTGACTCATAGAAGGTCCAAGGAAGTGTTTGTTGAATGAACGAATTCATAAAGGAACAGTAGTTTGCATGCTGTTTCACTCTCCATCCAAGTTTTCTCTCCTGGATGGTGCTTTTGCTTTATTCTTACCATCCTCCTGCAGGCTCCGGGAGCAGACCCCCAACCCCCAAAAGCAGCCCTCAGAAGACCAGCTGCAGCCCTCAGAAGACCAAGCAGAGCCCTCAGAAGACCAGCTGCAGCCCTCAGAAGACCAGGCAGAGTCCTCAGACACTGAAGCGGAGCCCTCAGACGCTGAAGCGGAGCCGGGTGACCACCTCACTTGAAGCTTTGCCCACAGGGACAGTGCTGACAGACAAGAGTGGGCGACAGTGGAAGCTGAAGTTCCTCCAGACCAGGGACGACCAGGGCATTCTCTATGAAGGTACGCTGTGTCCATGGGCGGCCAGGGACCGGGTCGTCTCAGCGCTAGGACAGTGGGAGGGGACCCCTTCCTGAGAATGGGAATGGAAGTCATTTCCCTAGCTGCAGACCTGCCGCTAGGCAACTTTCTCTTAGACCTAGGACTCTACACCTGCCCACTAGCAGGGCCGGGCAACAGTGGGAATGAGTGCAGCAGGCTGGAGTAAGGCAGTTGGGCGTGGTGGGGACTGTGGCCAGTTGGAAGGCATGTGCCCTGTGTGAAGTGTGCCCCTTCTCAGCCCGCCTGCTCTTGGCATGTGGGAGGCCCAGGGGTTGCATGCTAAGGATGATTGTTTTCTGGCCAGTGTGCAGAGAGAGGATGGATCCTCACCTAAGATTTGGTTGAAACATCGAGGCTGATGATGTCACACACACACCAAGAGGATAGGAGAGGTTTATTGCTTACATAATGGCGGGCTCTGCAGAGAGCAGGCAGGCCTCCCATGCAGATCTGAGATGCCTTGAGAGTGAGGACAGAAGACTGGCCAGGTGTTTCATCATAGTTGGGGGTGGGGCTGGGCTGAGGGTTCCGCCACACGGGCCAATACCACACATGGTTTGAGTCTTGTGGATGCAGACCCCAAAGGAGGGAGCACCCAGGCTTGCTCATCCACTCGCCCAGGTGTGGAATGGAAGGGGAGGAGGCAGACATGAGGCTGAAAATCCCGGCCTCTGTTACAATGAGGAAAATAATTATGGCAGTAGTGTTAGTATTAACTGTACTAAATATTGAGTGCTTCTGCAAGGCCAGGCCTGTTCTAAGCACTTTACATGGGTTTTTCTTTTCCTTTCTTTTCTTTTTGGAGCTTTTTAATTGAGATAAAACTCACATAAAAGTTATTCTTTTATTGGCCGGGCGCGGTGGCTCACACCTGTAATCCCAGCACTTTGGGAGGCCGAGATGGGTGGATTATGAAGTCAGGAGATAGAGACCATCCTGGCTAACGCAGTGAAACCCCGTCTCTACTAAAAATACAAAAATTAGCCGGGCGAGGTGGCAAGCACCTGTAGTCCCAGCTACTCGGGAGGCTGAGGCAGGAGAATGGCGTGAACCCGGGAGGTGGAGCTTGCAGTGAGCCGAGGTTGCGCCCCTGCACTCCATCCTGTGTGACAGAGCGAGACTCTGTCTCAAAAAAAAAAAAGAAGTTATTCAGCGAGACTCCGTCTCAAAAAAAGTTATTCTTTTATTATTTTATTTATGTATTTATTTATTTATTTATTTATTTTTGAGAGAGAGTCTTGCTCTGTCGCCCAGACTGGAGTACAGTGGTGCGATCTTAGCTCATTATAACCTCCACCTCCTGGGTTCAAGCAATTCTCCTGCCTCAGCCTCTCGAGTAGCTGAGATTACAAGCACATGTCATCACACCTGGCTAAATTTTTTTTCTTTTTTTTTTTTTTTTTTGTATTTTTGGTAGAGACAGGGTGTTACCATGTTGGCCAGGCTGGTCTTGAACTGCTGACCTCAAGTGATCCACCTGCCTCGGCCTCCCAAAGTACTGAGAATACAGGCGTGAGCCACCACAAAAATTCATTCTTTTAAAGGGTGCAACTGAGTGGCCTTCAGGATATTCACAGTGTTGTGCAACCATCATCACTATCTAATTCCAGGACGTTTCTGTCGCCGCAAAAAGAAACTCAGTACCTTTGAGCCATCACTCCCATTTTTCTTTTTTTTTTTTTTTGAGGCAGAGTCTCGCTCTGTCGCCCAGGCTGGAGTGCAGTGGCCAGATCTCAGCTCACTGCAAGCTCCGCCTCCCGGGTTTACGCCATTCTCCTGCCTCAGCCTCCCGAGTAGCTGGGACTACAGGTGCCCGCCACCTCGCCCGGCTCGTTTTTGTATTTTTAGTAGAGATGGGGTTTCACCGTGTTAGCCAGGATGGTCTCGATCTCCTGACCTCGTGATCCGCCCATCTCGGCCTCCCAAAGTGCTGGGATTACAGGCTTGAGCCACCGCGCCCGGCCCATCACTCCCATTTTTCTCTCCTCCCATCCACTATTAGCCACTAACCGCCTTTCTCCCTCTGTGGATTTGCCCCTTCTGGGTGTTCACAGAAGCGGAGTCCTGCACTATGTGGCCTCTTGTGTCTGGCATCCCTCACTCAGCAGCATGTGCCCAAGGTGCATCCATGCCATGGCGCGTCACTGCCACAGTCCTTTTACGGCTGCGTGATATTCCACGGTATGGGAGCACCCCGTGTGGCTTAGCCGCTTAGCAGCTGATGGGCGTTTGGGTTGTTTCCACTGTGGGCTATTATGAGTAACGCTGCCGTGAATATTTGCTTACAAGTTATTTGATGGACAGAGGTTTGCTACATTCTCACCATAGCCTTAGGGCATCAGTACTATCCCTATCCCCATTTTATACATGAAGAACATGGATCCCAGAGGTGTGAATTATTAGCTAGGCTCTGGGCTCCAGAATCTTCCAGGTTTTTCAGGAAAAGCTTGAAACCTGGATTTCAACAGGAAATCTTTGATTTGGAAGTGCCCACAAGCATGTGGGCAATTTTGAGCCTTCTGTTGGCCCTCCCTGCCTTGGAGTATGGGCGGGCAGGCAGGACAGCTGGTGTTTCAGACAGCCCCGAATCTGAGTCCTGACTTGGCTTAAACACGCTGAGGGAGCCCCAGTGAACAGCTCAGGCACTCTATGCCTTGATGTCCCCCACTGGAAAAGTGAGATGAAGCCTTGCCCCCTGTCTCCTTGGGCTGTTGGCTCAAATGATGATAGGAGATGGAGGCCAAGCGCTTGGAAAACTGTACAGGGTCCTTCCGAGGCAGAGGGAGGCAGTGTTAGTAACATGGACAGATAGGCAGGGCCAGGAAAGCTGACGGAGAGGGGAAAGAGTGTGACCAAGACCAAGCAGGAGCAAGAGAAAGAGGACCATGGCTAACACCTAGGGAGCCCTTGCCTGTGCCAGCACTTTTATTTTTAAGAGATGGAGTCTTACTCCATCAGCCAGGCTGGAGTGCGGTTATGCAGTCACGGCTCACTGCAGCCTCAACGTCCCAGGCTCAAGCGATCCTCCCGCCTCAGCCTCCTAAAGTGCTGGGATTAACAGGCAGGATCCCATGCCAGACACTTTGGGAACTCTTACCCATGCAATGCTGCCAGCCACACTGTGAGATAGGCACCCGTATTACCCCATCCTACAACTGGGGCACAGAGAGGGGAAGCTACTTGTCCAAAGGCACACAGCCTGGAAGTTGTAGAGCTGGGATTTGAACGCAGGCACTCTGGCTTCTCCCAAGAACGGGAGAGAAAGCAGGAGAGGTCGGGGAGAAAGAGCGAGAAGGGATCTGGATGAGAAGGAATGAGGGGCCGAGGAGCACAGAGGGAGGAGAAAGGGAGAGGGATGAAAAGCAACCGTGAGAAAGAGATTGAGGTGAGAGAGCAGAGTGGGGAGAGGGCAGGAGGGCGGGGAAGGAAGAGGGAGAAGGAGAGGAAAACACACTGGGCCAGGAGCTCCTGAGAGAAGAAACCACACTTGCCCTCCCCGGAAACCCACAGTGAAAGCACAGGAAGGGGCTACTCTGGGCCAATGTGGTTTCGGTTTTGCGTTTTATGACTCGGGTTGTTTGATAAAAATAGCAAACCCCAGCGCCCAACCTGCCTGAGTCATCCATTCCTTCAGCAGTCCCTTTATTTATTTATTTTTTAAAGTAGAGATGATCTCACTATGTTGGCCAGGCTGATCTCAAAGTCTTGGCCTCAAGCCATCCTCCTGCCTCGGCCTCCCAAAGTGCTGGGATTACAGGCGTGAGCACTGCGCCCGGCGGCTCAGTGGATCCTTAAGCGGCACCTACCGTGTGCCTGGCCATGGTGCCATCACAGACACAGTGCAGGGGGAGCAGGGCTGGCGAAGGCCCTGCTGACGCGGAGCTTGCATTTGGGTCACACCACCATCCGGCATCACCCCAGAGCAAATCGCCCTTTTCTTCTGCCAGTTTGCACCAGTCGAGAAGAGATGGTGGAGTTGTGTGTCCCGTAGTTTAAAGCAATAACAATAAAACAAGAACAAGCTGAATCATTACGGTTATTCGAGCAGTGGACACTTTTATCTCACTCTCTGCACCATGCTCTAAGCACTTGATTAACCCTTATCTCTCTGTCTAGTACTGAGTTATAATGTCATACTCCTGCGCCTTCCCGGAGCTGTGTGGGAGAACCACCATCCGTCGTCAGTCACATGAGTCCCTGCAGCTGCTCACTGCGGTATGCTGGGGAGAGCTGTCCGTGAGTAGCAGCTCAGGGTCAGGCACACGCTGCCCTCCACAGCCTCCGCCTTCACGGATGGAAGATGGGGCTTGTGTTAGTTTCCTGTGGCCGCTGTAACAAGTTACCACGATGAGTGGTTTAACACAGCACATGCTTATTCTCCTGCAGTTCTAGAGGCCAGAAGTCCAGAATCACTGGGTACAGAGTTTAGGTGTTGGCTATGCTGGTTCCTTCTGGAGGCCAGAAGGGAGAAGTCAGTCAGGGTCCCCAGCAGGGCCTCGGGAGGTAGAAGGCATGGGACACCCTGGAGCTCAGCAGTGGGCTGGGCTGCCTCTGCTGGCCACTTGTCGCTTGACCTTTCAAATGACAGCGTGACCCTGTGCCTCAGTTTCCTCATCTGCAGAGGGGAGATGGTAATGCTACTGCCCTCACAGGGCTGCAGTCAGGAGAGTGAAATGAGTAGAGTGATGCCAGGAAAATAGCCAGCGCTGTGTACATGCTTCTTGGTGTTAGGGTCAGGATGGGTCCCAGAACAGTGCTCCTGCTCTAAGTTCAGGACCGGCTGATTTTGGCAAGGGGAGGCGCTCACCTGCCTTCCTGGCATGCCCAGGTCTTCATTTGGCACACGTAGAGTTTTTCCATGTGTCAGGTTTCTGTCAAGCAGAAACCTGGATCTGCCACCCTAGATCACAGAGTCTAGAGCCCTGGGCTTGTGGCCCGGCTCTGTTGGGGCCCTTGGCCAAGCCCGTTTTCCCTTGTGGCCTCCCTTGACTCCCTCTACATGGGAAATTGCCCAGCTGGCTTTCCAGGCTGTTGGCAGCAGGGCCAGTTAGAAAAGTTAAAGAGAAAAGCTTTCTATCATCTGCAAAGCAGTGCAGGAAAATTGTATCACATTGCCAGCTTTTCCTGCCTGCCTCTGAGTGCCAGGCATGTACGCATTGTCATTGACCTCATGGTGCCTGTGAGAGACAGGTACTGTTCCTGTGCCTGGGTTCCAGACAGGGGCGGATGCTTGGTCATGATGTCACGGCCTGCTCCAGCGTGATCCCCCCAGTGCTCTCCCCACAGCTGGAAAGGATCTCTCTTTCCCCAAGATGCGGGTCCTGCATGTGTCTCTCTCTCTTCCCCTGGGCTCAGAGCACCCTTGGCCTGGAACGTGTAGAGCTGGCTCCCAACCCTGCTGCAGCTGGAGCTTCTTGAGGGCAAGGACGGCTTCTTGGTGACTTTGTCACCCCCCGTCCTTCAGCCCAGTGTCTGAGATGATACCAGCCTCGATGGGGAAGGGAGGGTGGGAACGATGAGAGCAGAGGAAGGAGGGACACCAGCATGAGTCGGGGTGCGCGGGTGACAGTAGCTCAGCTCATGGACCCAGGTCGAGCCAGCTCTGCCACTCCCCAGCTGTGGAGCCCTGGTGTTATGGGGATTTTTTTTTTTTTTTTTTTGAGGAGGAGGAGTCTCGCTCTGTCGCCCAGGCTGGAGTGCAGTGGCGTGATCGCGGCTCACTGCAAGCTTCGCCTCCCGGTTTCCCGCCATTCTCCCGCCTCAGCCTCCGAGTAGCTGGGACTACAGGCGCCCGCCACCTCGCCCGGCTAGTTTTTTGTATTTTTAGTAGAGACGGGGTTTCACTGTGTTAGCCAGGAGGGTCTCGATCTCCTGACCTCGTGATCCACCCGCCTCGGCCTCCCAAAGTGCTGAGATTACAGGCTTGAGCCACCGCGCCCGGCCGTTATGGGGATATTTTAAGGCTGCCACCTGTGGAGCAATCCTGACACTCCAGGCTCCGTGCTGGGCTCTGGGCTGAGTGGGTTCACCGAGCAGTGTGCGTGCAGGGGGACGCAGACTTGCTGCACACATCGCTGGTGCTGCTCTTACTCCCGCCTGTCTGTTGAGTCCTTGCAGCCAGTCTCTGGGTAGGCCTTATTACTCCGATCTTACAGACATGCAAATGGAAGCCCAAAGTCACACAGAGAGTAGAGGGAGGAGCTGGGATTTGAACCCTGGCCAGCCTGGCGTTTCTTGGCCTCTCTCCTCATCTGTCAGATGGGACGATGCATGTGAAGCCCACACTTAGCACAGGGCCAGAGACGTGGTGGGGTCTGTAAATGAACAGTAAGGGCTCCTGGAGCAGGCTGTGTCAAGGAACAAGCGGACAGGGTGCTTATGGGGAGCTGCCTCAGGGATCAGAACCCAGGGAGGGCTAAGGAAGCAGGCGGGGCAGAGCAGGAGGCGGCGCTGTGATGCAGCCCAGTGATGGCCTCAGCTGACCCTGCAGGGCTCTGGAGCAAAAGTGGTCCTTCAGCGTGGGTCCATGTTGGGCCAGGAAAGGCTGGGCCTTTATGTCCACCTTAATCAGTCATTGGACCTAGGTCACCCTGGGATGTGGCCTTGGATGAGGTCACTCTGCCTAGGACACACCTAATTCCCCAGCCACAGGCTGTGACGGTACGTGGGAACTGTCCACCAGGAAGCTCCTCAGAGGCTCAGTGCCCAGGGCTGTTACTGGGGAGCAGTCATGTGGCCCCCTCTGTCTGACATGTATCCGCATTTCAGGTTCCCCAGAGGAAAGAAGGTGTTGCACAGAAACCACAGTGATTGCACAAGCAGTTTAGGCTCAGCGAGCCGCACTCACTTAGGGGATTCTGGGAGCCCTGCCGGAATCCAGGCTCCCAGACCTTGCCAGGAGAGCCGCCTCAGGCCTGCTGCATTAACCCTTCCTGCATGGCTGGATAGTGACAGAGAGAAAGAGGGAGAAGAAGCTTATTTAAAACTAGGAAGCTTGGACCGGGCGCGGTGGCTCAAGCCTGTAATCCCAGCAGTTTGGGAGGCTGAGACGAGCAGATCACGAGGTCAGGAGATCGAGACCATCCTGGCTAACCTGGTGAAACCCCGTCTCTACTAAAAAATACAAAAAAATAAAAAATAGCCGGGCGAGGTGGCGGGCGCCTGTAGTCCCAGCTACTCGGGAGGCTGAGGCAGGAGAATGGCGTCAACCCGGGAGGCGGAGCTTGCAGTGAGCTGAGATCCGGCCACTGCACTCCAGCCTGGGCGACAGAGCGAGACTCCATCTGAAAAAAACAAAAAAGAAAAACAAACAAAAAAAAAACTAAGAAGCAGCAGGTCGTGAGAACCAAGAGTGCGCTTGACCTTGTCAGAACCAGAGCACCAGAGCTGCTTCTCATTGCTGGGAAGTCTGGGGACGATGACCCTGACCTTCCCTGCTGTTATAACCTCACTCCCTTGTTTGTTCCCCTATAGCTGCACCCACCTCCGCCCTCGCCTGTGACTCAGGACCCCAGAAGCAAAAGTTCTCACTCAAACTGGTAAGTGACCCTGCAGGTAGGGGGGCAGCTTGGAGGGCAGGGACTGTCACAAACACATCCTTGACTTCTGAGCCCCTCTATCAGCTGGGAGAGCTCGGCTGGGGACCAGGGTCCCCACCTGCAAGGAGCGATGAGACCGTGGACGGGGCAGTCACCCAGTTCTCCATCATCCCGGGGTGTTAGAAACCCACAGTTGGATCCGCCAGAGTCTGGCTCTGATGCTCCCCGGCTGTGTGACCTGGGCAAGCCCCCTCAGAACTCAGTTTCCTCATCCATGAAATGGAGCCGCTCATACCCACAGGGTGTGGCCCATCTGCCCCCTACCGCCGGCCTCGCAGCATGCACGTATCGAGCACCTACTGTGTATCACCGTGCTGGGTGTGGGGTCCAACAGAGAACCCATCAGATGGGATCCCCGTGCTGAGGATTCAGTGAAATCACACATCAGGTGCCGACCATGAGTTTCAGCTGTCAGACATGTGCGCTCGAGGGTGGGGCCAAAAGGAAACAGAGAAAGGGAGAGTGGCCACGAGGGTGAGTCATGCCTTCCACACAGAGGAGGTGCCTAACAGAAGGGCATTGTCATGGTTCATAGCCCCGCCATCATCTCTGGGTGCTGGGATTTCGGGTGACTTTTATTTTCTTTTTGTTTATCTGAATTATCTCACACCCCAGAAAACCGGGGACAGCTGGGTGGGTTGCCCTCCCTCCGCCCTAGATGGAGGCCATGAGAGTGGGTCAGAGCGTGGGCTGTGGAGCCAGGCTCACTAGTGATGGGTAGCACCTGCTTTGAGAGGCTGGCATGGCCTGAGCCGGGCTATGTTTCACAAGCACTGCTTCATTGAATCCTCCCAGCAGGGCAGCTACCGTGTCCCATTTAATGCTTCTCTGCGTGGTTCAGGTGTTCCTGGCACAGTATGCACCCCGTCAACCTGAGCCGTTCCTGTTATTACTACTGTAATTACGCTCATCATCCTAGAAATACAGCCTTGCTCTCTGTTCGTGCATCTGATCTCATCAGCATTTCCTGAGGCTCAAAACTCGGTGATGAAGAGTTGGCCCCAGGCCCAGCCCTGGAGAAGCTCCCAGTCTGGCGGGGGCCGTGCCATGTCCCAGTCCCATCAGGAAGAGGGATGGGCTGGGAGGGGAGCACAGGGCACCAGGCCGACCAGAGGACATTCACCCTCCCCATCCACTGGGAAGGCAGCTCTGTTCTGAAGCATTCGAAAGGTCGGGGGCTGAATGCCCAGTGGTGTTCATCCATCCATTTATTCATTCACCAAGCCTTTCCTGCAGCCTCCTGTGAACTGAGTGCTGGGGACATCTGCAGAGATGGGTCAGACCCAATTGCTGCCCTGAAGGAGCTGCCCACTTGGGGGAGTGGGGCAGGCATGAATACCCCATGTGAGATTGCTCAGGGCCTACGTGGCTGTGCCCGCGTCACTCGTGTCAGTCACTATGGACTTCACCAGCATCGTGGGGAGGGCTCCAGGACGCAAAAAGGGAAAAGGAAGGACAAGAAGAGGAGGAGCTGGGGCAGGGAGCTAGGCTCACTAATGACCAGTAGCAGCACCTGCTTATTGAGAACCTATTATGTGACAGTCCCTGTGCTGAGTGTCACAAGCATTATGTCATTTAGTTCTTTTGGGTTTTTGTTTGTTTTGAGATAGAGTCTCTCTCTGTCGCCCAGGCTGGAGTGCAGGGGTGCAATCAAGGCTCACTCAGCCTCTAGTCTGCTAGGTTCAAGTGATCCTTCCACTTCAGCCTCCCAAGTAGGTGGGACCACAGGCATGCACCACCACTTCCAGCTAATTTTTTTTTATCGAGATGGGGTCTTCCTGTGTTGCCCAGGTTGGTCTGGAACTCCTGGGCTCAAGCGATCCTCCCACCTTCACCTCCGAAAGTGCTGGGATTACAGATGTGAGCCACCTGCACCCAGCTGACGCTGTACTCTTAAGAACCCAGCTGCACGAGTTGTGTTTTAATTAAAATATTTGGTGTGCCGGGTGTGGTGGCTCACGCCTGTGATCCCAGCACTTTGGGAGGCCAAGGTAGGTGGATCACCTGAGGTCGGGAGTTCGAGACCAGCCTGACCAACATGGAGAAACCCTATCTCTACTAAAAATACAAAATTAGCCGGGCGCGGTGGCACATGCCTATAATCCCAGCTACAACGGAGGCTGAGGCAGGAGAATTGCTTGAACCTGGGAGGCAGAGGTTGCAGTGAGCCGAGATCGTGCCATTGCACTCCAGCCTGGGCAACAAGAGTGAAACTCCGTCTCAAAAAAAAATAAAAATAAAAATATTTGGTGGCTGTTTTTTTGTTTTTTGTGTTTTTTTTGAGACAAAGTCTCACTCTGTCACCCAGGCTGAAGGTGCAATCTTGGCTCACTGCAACCTGCGCCTCCCAGATTCAAGCAATTCTCCTGCCTCAGCCTCCCGAGTAACTGGGATTACAGGCACGCACCACCGCGCCTGGCTCATTTTTGTATTTTTAGTGGAGGTGGGGTTTCACCATGTTGGCGAGGCTGATCTAGAACTCCTAACCTCAAGTGATCCACCACCTGCCTTGGCCTCCCAAAGTGCTGGGATTACAGGCGTGAGCCACCCTGCCTGGCCATTGGTGTTATTTTTAACAAATACCCAATATTAAGAGTGGCTTAAGCAAGATGATATTTTTATTGCTTTTTCACTTAAAATCAGGGGCAGTTTTCCAGAGCTGATATGATGATTTTATAAACAAAGGGCCCTGTTTCCTTCTGTCTTTTTGCACCAACATTTTCAACGCATAACCTGCATCTCTTGAGCTGTAGTGGCTGCTTCAGCTTCCACCATCACATCTGCATTGCACACAGCTGGAACAGAAGAGGAACGGAAAGCCCTTTAAGGGCATAACCTGGAAGTTGCCCACGTTTCTTCTGCTCACATCCTCATTGGCCAGAACTTGGTCATGTGGTCATTCCTCACTGCAAAGGAGGCTGGGAAACGTAGTTTTTAAGCTGAACGCCACATTCTAGGGAACACTGTGGCTCTTATAAAAGAAAGAAAAGAAACCTGGATACTGGGAGGTAGCTCGCAGTCTCTGATGTGTGTTTGTGTGTAGTACCTGAGGAATCGGGCTCTGATGTGGGGACTCAGTGAGGAACCTCATCATCGAGGGAGTAATAAATTGCCAGTGGGAACTGGGGGCCCTTGTCTGAGACTTCAGTGTGACAGCCTTCTGCCTCTCCTGTCCCCCAGCAGGATGCCAAGGATGGGCGCTTGTTCAATGAGCAGAACTTCTTCCAGCGGGCCGCCAAGCCTCTGCAAGGTACCTGGCAGGGAACTGGGCAAGGAGGGGAGAGTGAGGGGGGCGCCAGCGTGGTCACAGCACCTGGCTTCTACCTGCTGGCGTGAGAAGGGTGGGTTTAGATTAAAGGTCCAGGTTTGCTCCCATCTGTGCCCATAACCTGACTCCTGTCACCCCTCAGGCCTCAGTGTGTGTTGTGGCTGGCTCACACCAGCTCTTGGAAGCCAAGTATTACATTTTCAGGCTGGGCGTGGGTTGACGCCTATAATCCCAGCACTTTGGGAGGCTAAGGTGGGCAGATCACTTGAGCCCAGGGGTTTGAGACCAGCCTGGGCAATATGTCAAAACCTTATCTCTACTGAAAACACAAAAATTAGCCGGGTGTAGTGGCATGCGCCTGTGATTCCAGCTACTGAAGAGGCTGAGGTGGGAGGATTGCTTGAGCCTGGGAGGCGGAGGTTGCAGTGAGCTGTGATTGTGTCACCGCACTCCAGCCAGACCCTGTCTCAAAAAAAAAAAAAAAAATTAAATTTTCAGGAAGATGGCAAGCTGGTAGTTACATATAGCCAGTATTAGCAATTAAATTATATAGACCGGGTGTCGTGGTTCACGCCTGTAATCCTAGCATTTTGGGAGGCTGAAGTGGGTGGATCACCTGAGATCAGGCGTTTGAGAGCAGCCTGGCCAACGTGGTGAAACCCCATCTCTACTAAAAATACAAAAATTAGCCAGGCGTGGTGGCATGTGCTTGTAATCCCAGCTACACGGGAGGCTGAGGCGGGAGGGTCACTCGAACCTGGGAGGTGGAGGTTGCAGTGAGCTGAGGTCATGCCACTGCACTCCAGCCTGGGCGATAGAGTGAGACTCAGTCTCAAAAATATATATAAAATAAATAAATTATATAATCTTACAAATATATTCAAAACAAAGGTAATGAACCCTCAGAAACTCATCACTTTCTAATAATTTCCCTATATGTCCTGTGATGTCTGCCAGTGAGGTTGTGTGCACTGCTGTCTCTGTGGAGAGAACGCTGCATGGCGGCTGCCGCTGTGTATCTCCCCGACCCACCTCCAGTCATGTCATGTTGGTAGCTTGGAGTTGGCCATAGCAGGTGTATTTACACTGCAGAAATTAGCAAATGCAGCCGGGCCTGCTGGCTCACGCCTATAATCCCCACACTTTGGGAGGCCGAGGCGGGTGGATCACTTAAGGTCAGGAGTTGAAGACCAGCCTGGCCAACATGGCAAAACATCGCTACTGAAAATACAAAAAAGGGCTGAGCGCGGTGGCTCACGCCTGTAATCCCAGCACTTTGGGAGGCCAAAGCGGGCAGATCATGAGGTCAGGAGATGGAGACCATCCTGGCGAACACGGTGAAACCCCGTCTCTACTGAAAATACAAAAATTAGTTGGGCGTGGTGGTGCGTGCCTGTGATCCCAGCTACTCGAGAGGCTGAGGCAGGAGAATCGCTTAAACCTGGGAGGTGGAGGTTGCTGTGAGCCGAGATCACACCGCAGCACTCCAGCCTGGCGACAGAGCAAGACTGCATCTCAAAAATAAAAAATAAAAAATAAAATTAGCCAGGTCTAGTGGCAGACGCCTGCAATCCCAGGTACTCGGGAGGCTGAGGCAGAAGAATCGCTTAAAACCAGGAGGCAGAGGTTGCAGTGAGCCAAGATTGTGCCGTTGCACTCCAGCCAGGGCAACATAGTGAAACTTCGTCTCAAAAAAAAAAGAAAAAAGAAATTAGCAAGTGCTACCCATCAGGACTGACTTCCCTGGGCAGCCAGCTGTTAAACTAGCATCAGCTGCCATTGGTTCTGTTCCACCCCACTGACATCTGGAAAACAGGCAGAGGCACAATCTGGTGATGTCATGGCTAGGTTAGACACGTGTTGGTCTTGTTAGCTCTGTGTGAATTCGGAAGTAACCCTGTCATCCCATCTCTGCACTCCAGATTTGTATATGCTTCCTCCAGAGCCACCATGTTCACCCCATCACCTACAGACCTGGATCACAGACGTTCATGGGTCACCCATGCCTGCCCCGTCACCAGCCCCTTCCCCCGTCACCCACCCACAATGTTGTCATCTCCGACAAAGAGACTCAGAGGCAGTCTGGGCACTCTGTGCTTCTGCTCTGAGAACTGGCTCTTATTGCCATGGGCTTGGGACTAGGTGTGTTCTAACCTCAAGCCCCTACTTTCCGCAGTCAACAAGTGGAAGAAGCTGTACTCGACCCCGCGACTGGCCGTCCCTACCTGCATGGGTTTCGGTGTTCACCAGGACAAATACAGGTGAACTGCTCTACTCACTGATTGCCTCACTGGCCCCTTTCCTCCTCTTCCTGTCGTGAGTCCAGGCATGGCTGGGACCCTGAAGCCGGTGGGCCAGTTCTTTGCTTCCTGCCTTCTCGTAGTTTTGACCCAGTTTGCTGCCCAGCCAGTCAGAACCTTTCATCTCACCTGGGACCAGGACCTTGCAGCCCCCACCACAGTCCATCCTTGGCAGCCGGTTCTCCTCTCTCCCCTGTTCATCACCCACCTCCTGGGGTGCTTGTGTCTTCCAGATTCTTGGTGTTACCCAGCCTGGGGAGGAGCCTTCAGTCGGCCCTGGATGTCAGCCCAGAGCATGTGCTGTCAGAGAGGTCTGTGCTGCAGGTGGCCTGCCGGCTGGTGCGTACCCAGAAGTTGCTGAGCTGCTGCGTCGGGGAGGGCGTGTCAGATCCTAGTTTAGCAGGCTCTTTAGTCATGGACACATCCGGCCCCCACCTCCCTCTGCCGCACACTAGGGGTTGGCTCACTGACTGACATGGCAGGCAGTTAGAGCCAGTTGTTGGGGGGTCAGTCCTGTGGAGGGCCCTTGGGGGTCATGAGCATTGGAGGAAGGAGCCCCAGCCTTAAACTGAAGGTCTTAGATTAGGCTTCCTGGTGGAGGGTGTTTCTAAGCCAAGACTCTCAGGATGAGTGGAAATAGCGAGGTGCTGGGTGGAAGAGGCAGAGGATAGATGAGAGGATGGTCCGGCCAAGGATACAGCTAGAGCAAGACTTATGTGGAATAGAGACCATATGGCATTTGTTCATTAATTCATTCATTCATCCTCATTAAATATTCATCAGGCACTTGCTGGGTGCCAGATGCTGTCCCCAGGGCTGGGTGCAGAGCAGGGAGCAGCACAAACATGGTTTCTGTGTCTTGGAGCTCACAGTCTAGTGTGAGGGACCAATAATAAATCAAACAGTTGGGCAAACTATGACGAGTGCTCTGAGTAGAAGTGGCCCCTGCTGTGATGGAGAATAAGAGGGCCCAGTTTTTACTGCTGGAGGGATGGACGTACCAAGGGAGCGACATGCTGAGTCCTAAGGTCTTTATGTTCAGTATCTGCACTATGGCCCTGCAGTGGGGAGAGATGGAGTTGGTGTGGACAGGTCAGCAGTGACCACATCACACAGGGCCTCACACAGCAGGCTGAGGGGCTGGGATCTGTCTTGAGGGCACTGGAGAGCCACAAGAGTGCTGGGATTAGGGGAGGGCGGGGTCAGCTCTGGGTACAGAAAGGCCCTCAGGGGCCATATGTGGAGGGACTGGAATGGGGAGAAGAATCTCAGGGTCCATTTGGAGAGGACAAGGCTGGGGAGGGTCTCAGGCATTGGGAATGGAGAGTCTATAAAAGGAGAACGAGCAGAACTTTGGCCCTGGGGTCAAAGAGGGTTAGGGATATGATTGGAATGTAGCTGATACTCGGGCAGCAGACACAGTTGAAGAGTTGGCCTGGTGCAGCGGCTCACACTGGTAATCCCAGCACTTTGGGAGGACGAGGCAGGTGGATCACGAGCTCAGGAGTTCAAGACCAGCCTGGGCAACGTGGCAAAATGCCCTCTCTAATAAAACTAGAAAAAATTAGCCGGATGTGGTAGTGCGCACCTGTAGTCCCAGTTACTTGTGAGGCTGAGGTGGGAGGATCACCTGAGCTTGGGAAATCAAGGCTACAGTGAGCAGTGATTGCACCACTGCACTATAGCCTGGGCAACAGGAGTGAGACCCTGTCTCAAAAATATGTATATATACACACACCAAAAAGAGTCTGGAGCTCAGTGGGACAGCTGGAGCTGGAGATCAAGATATAAATTACTTAACAAGATTGAAATCTGCTCTCTAAGACAGGTGAGAAGAGCTCTTTTGATATTCGCAGGTGCTGAGTCATTTTTGCAGACAGACATTAACCCCTTCTCCCTCTCCTGAGTTTGCCATCAGCTAAGAGAGAAATATAGGAAGCCACACATTAGCTCAACTGGTGAGCTCCCTGACAGCCTGATTAGAGGCATGCTCAATGTGCTATCACAGTGGGCTCCTCATGCTGCCCCGGATTTAGTCAGGTTTAACCCCCAGTCACAGTGCCGGACAACCCCAGGCCTTAATAGTGGGGCTCCCTGCCCCAGTCTGCACCAGAGGCTGTGTTAGTCCTACTGCTTGTGCAGACACTGGCTTGCTTCTTCCCCCAGCTGGATGCCCTGGAGTTCCTCCATGAGAATGAGTATGTTCATGGAAATGTGACAGCTGAAAATATCTTTGTGGATCCAGAGGACCAGAGTCAGGTAAGAGCCAGCTCCTGCCTACTCTGGAAGATCTCTGGGCTCAGGTTCCCATCTGTCTCCAAACCTCTATTTATTTCACAGTGCTTATTACAGACAAAGGATTGTTGTCCATCATATATAAAGAGCTCCTTCAAATAAATAAGAAAAGTAACTTAGTAGGAAAATTGTCAAAGGATAAGAAAAGCAATTCTTAAAAAACGAACTCCACAGGCTAACTAAATAATATGAAAAGATATGACCAGGCGTGGGGGGTCATGCCTGTAATCCCAGCACTTTGGGAGGCCGAGACGGGTGGATCACGAGGTCAGGAGATCGAGACCATCCTGGCTAACACGGTGAAACCCCGTCTCTACTAAAAAAATACAAAAAATTAGCCGGGCGAGATGGCGGGCGCCTGTAGTCCCAGCTACTCGGGAGGCTGAGGCAGGAGAATGGCGTAAAACCCGGGAGGCGGAGCTTGCAGTGAGCTGAGATTGCGCCACTGCACTCCAGCCTGGGTGACAGAGCGAGACTCCGTCTCAAAAAAAAAAAAAAGAAAAGATATTCAACTTCCTTAGTAATCATAGAGATGTAACTTAAAACAAGATGCTATTTTTACCCACTGAACAAAATGAAGAATGATTTTGAACTTGAATGATGAAGAATTAAGGACAAAATTAAGATGGGAAGCCAGCTCTCCCGTCTCTGGGCTCGTGCTTCTCACTGCTCGTTGTCAGGCAGACTTGTTCCTCCTGGTGAGAAAATCGCCACCAGCAGATGAGGCTTAAATCCCCAAAGCTCAGCAGCCCTGGCAGAAGCAGACCTGAACTGCATGGACTGAGAAGTGGGGGGAGACCATCCCAGATGAAAATCCTGAAACTAAGCATTAGGAATCTTCAGAAAAACAGAACTGGCAGGGTGTGCGTGTGTGTGTGTATGTGTGTGTGTATGTGTGTGTGTATGTGTATGTGTATGTGTAGAGATTTATTATAAGGAATTGGCTCGTTGATAATGGAAGCTAAGCAGTCCTGAGATCTTCTGTTTGCAATCTGGAGACCTAGGAGAACCAGTGAGGTGAGTTTCGGTTTAAAGGCCAGCAGGCTTGAGACCCGAAAAGGGGTTGTTTTAGTTCCAGTCCAAAGGCAGGAGAAGACCAATGTTCTAGCTCAAGCAGTCAGGGAGGAAGAGCTTCTGGTGACTTAGCTTTCTATTCTGTTCACATCTTGAGTTGATCGAATGAGACCCACCCACATTAGGGAGAATAATCTGCCTTACTCAGTCTACACACCCCAATGTTCGTCTCTTTCACAACACTCTCATAGACACTCCCAGAATAGGGTTTGGCCAAATGTCTGGGCACCCCATGGCCCAGTCAAGTTGCCACATAAAAATGACCATCCTGGCGAGGTCCCGTGTCTCACACCTCTAATTCCAGCACTTTGGGAGACCAAAGTGGGAGAATCGTTTGAGCCCAGGAGTTCGAGACCAGCCTGGGAAACATAGGGAACCTCGTCTCTACAAAATAAAAAATAATAACCTATCCAGGTGTAGTGGCACACACCTGTGGTTCCAGCTACTCGAGAGTCTGAGGTAGAAGGATCACCTGAGCCCAGGAGATTGAGGCTGCAGTGAACCATGATCGTGCCACTGTACTCCAACCTGTGTGACCGAGTGAGACCCTATCTCAAAACTTAAAAATATATATATATATGTTTTAATGAACACCACAAACTGTGAACAGAAAAACAGGGAGCAGGGGAAGTGTATAGGTCTTACATAGACAAAACCAACAGTTGTCCACTCTCCATATGGTGGAATAAAATGCAGCCATTGAAAAGAGGACAGTGGCTCACACCTGTAATCCCAGCACTTTGGGAGGCCAAGGCAGGAGGATCACTTGAGCCTAGGGTTTCAAGACCAGCCTGGGCAACAGGGCAAAACCCCATCTTTACAAAAAAATACAAAAAATCAGCTGGGTATGTGGCACATGCCTGTAGTCCCAGGTACTCGGGAGGCTGAGGTGGGAGGATCCCTGGAGCCTAGGAGGCTACAGTGAGCCGTGATCGCACCACTACACTCCAACCTAGGTGACAGAGTGAAACCCCATCTCAAAATAAATAAATATTTTTGAAAGAAGATTTGGTTAACTTTGTGTATCAGGCAGAAAGCATTTAACTTTTGTTTTAAACTTAAGCCTCGTAAGAACCCTTTGAGGTGGGGACTATTATCATTTTACAAATGGAGAAATCATAGCAGAGAGTAGCATAGCTTGCCCAAGGTTGTACCGCCACCAGCGGGCAGAGCTGGCATTTGAACCCAGGCCGTCTGGCCCCAGAGTTAATGCCCAGAACCGCTGTTAAAGTGCTAAGTTCTGGTGTCCAACAGGAGGTCTGGTGTGAGGCCTCTGGAAAACGAGAGCCCCTCCCCATCCACATATGTTACCTGGTTATTAAAAAAAAAAAAAATGTGCAATGATGCATCAAGAAACTTACTAGTGGTTATTTCTGAGCAGTGGGTTTTAGGGGCTGGGAGGAAATATGATGGCTGGTTTGGGTTCTTTTTACTTCACATCGTTTTTACTATGAGCATGGCTTAGTTTTGTAAGTGAAAAATGTCATCTTTGATGGAATGGTTGTTTTCAGTTGTGCTCCTCACCTCCAATCTGTATGGCTTCTCCCTGTGTCCACAGGTGACCTTGGCAGGCTATGGCTTCGCCTTCCGCTATTGCCCGAGTGGCAAACACGTGGCCTATGTGGAAGGCAGCAGGAGCCCTCACGAGGGGGACCTTGAGTTCATTAGCATGGACCTGCACAAGGGATGCGGTACGAGGCCAGGGAAGGGTTTGGGACCACGGAGACATGCTTCTCATGCAAGGGCAGCTCTAGGAGTTCACAGCCAGAGACAGCAGGTGGCCACACAGGACAGGCACTAAGGGCACCAGGACAGGGATCAGAACCACAGACAGCGTCCTGACCACTGTGAGGGGTGGGGGAGGGGGGGTGGGTAGCGGTTCAGCACCAAGGACAGTGGGAGGCTGGGCACTGGGGAGCCCTTTGTTCCAGAGGTTGGGACTCAGGATCTGGTGTAGACTTGGAAGATGGGAGTTGCCTAGGAGTCATCCAGGAGGGTGGTTGGCCACCACGTCTGGAATGTGGGAGGGAAATCTGGGCAGAGGCTCTGCAGTGTCTTGGGAGTTTATCAGCCGAAGCCCTGGGAGAGGATGGGATCATCCAGGGAAAGTGTAGAGACTGGGAAGAAGGCCTGGGGCAGATTTCTTGAGCCCCTCTTTCTCACATCCCTTTATATCATGGCCGTCCACATGCTTGCCACGTCCTCCCACCAGACTGAGCTCCTCCAGGGCGGGGAAGGTACCCCTGCCCCCAGCATCGGGTGGTGGAAGGCCAGCACGGACAACAAGTAGTGCTTGTCGAGTGCTTACACAAAGCGTTGTCTAAATTAAGCATTGTCTTATGCTCAGGAAGCATAAGGAAAATACACTGTCCGAGTCTCCCCGGCCCTGCCCCACTGAGGCTGGGGTTGGTACGCATCCTCCTGGGCTCCCGTATGTTCTGTGTCCTTTGTCACTCAGGTAGTCCCACGCCATAGCTGTCTCCCAACTAGGCTGTCATGGGCTGGGACCTGACGAGATTCCAGTCTGGGTTTTCAGAAATCAGCTGAGCCCAGCACACGGGTGCTGAGGATTGAATGAGTGCATGAATGAGAGAAGAGTGGTTGAGGGTGACCTGAAGAAAGGGGCTGAGGGGATGGTTGAGTGAGAGTAAGTCAGGATAAGAGTAAGCTTCTACCTACTCATGAAAGTGAATGAGCAGAGGAGACAGCCCATATGGCTGGAATGCTGAGTGCATGAGCACGTGGTTGAGTCAGTGAGAGAGAGGGGAAGGAAGGGAGTGGATGCACTGGTGAATGGAGCATCCAGACTGAGGTGCCACCTCTACCCTTCCCTTCCCAGGGCCCTCCCGCCGCAGCGACCTCCAGAGCCTGGGCTACTGCATGCTGAAGTGGCTCTACGGGTTTCTGCCATGGACAAACTGCTTTCCTAACACTGAGGACATCATGAAGCAAAAACAGAAGTGAGTCGGGGGGTCAGCAGAACCCCTGCAGGTGGGCAGAAGCCCAGAGCCCAGCTGGGAGCAGGAGGGAAGGGGAAGTGGCATCTAGCAGAGCCCAAGTCCTCTGAGCTGCACAGACATGTGCTGCGCTGTCCACACAGAAGGCGAGGCAGGGGTTCCGGAGCCATGCTGCCTGGGCTTGGACTCTGGCCCCACCACTGTGGGGTGTTAATGTCTACGAGCCTCAGTATTCTTCTCCATGAGATGGTTTCCTACTAGCGCCCACCTTACGGGACTGCAGAAGGGTTCAGGGAAGTCAGGTATACACAGCACTTAGCACAGGGCCTGGCTTGTAGAAAATGCTCATCATGTGTGAGGCACCGTGACTCATTCATCACAAACACACAGGCAACCTGAGCAGGACAGGCCCAGGCCCTGCCGCAGCACTGGTAGCAGCACCCATCCAGTGTTCACACCGCCAGATCAGTGCCTTCACCTCTGTATGTAAACCACCAGGTCTTACCATTGCTGGTTTAAACATTCAGCACCAAAGCCAGTGGACAGCGGAACATATGGAGAAGTTCTGGGGTGAGATTGAACACTAAGGGCACTGAGCAGCTGGACACAGGGAGCGCTAGGGATATGGGTTCAGCACTAGGGACAGCAGGCAGCTGGGCACAAAAGGGAGGCACTGAGGTGTGTGTTCAGCACCAAGGACAGCAGGCGGCGGTACACAAAGGGAAGTGCTAGGGATGTGGGTTCAGCACGAGGGACAGTGGGCCGCTGGGCACAAAATGGAAGCGGGGGGGGGGGGGGGGGGGGTGTAGGTTCAGCACCAAGGACAGTAGGCAGCTGGTCCTAGCTGGCGTGCTAGGCATGCACTTCAGACATGAATAAGAGTTACCCAGGCCCGGCACGGTGGTTCACGTCTTAATCCCAGCACTTTGGGAGGCCAAGGTGGGTGGATCGCGAGGTCAGGAGTTTGAGACCAGCCTGGCCAATATAGTGAAACCCTGTCTCTACTGAAAATACAAAAATTAGCCTGACACAGTGGCGGGCACCTGTTATCCCAGCTGCTTGGGAGGCTGAGGCAGGAGAATTGCTTGAACCTGGCAGGTGGAGGTTGCAGTGAGCGGAGATCACGCCACTGCACTCCATCCCGGGTGACAGAGCAAGACTCCGTCTCGGACTTGTTGCCCGAGTCATCTGGGAGGCAGCTGGCCATCTCCGTCTGAAGTGCAGGAGTGAAGTCTAGAGGGAGACTCAGATCCCAGGAATATCTCAGGAGCTGTCAACTGAAGCCCCAGGAGAGGATGAGATTATCTGGGAAAGCATATAGAGTGGGAAGAGGGTGAACCCTCCAGTGAATGGCATTGAGTCCCTCATACTTCCCTGTCCTTAGTGTGCTGTGAATTCCTTCCCAGTCCTTCCCTCACGTAAAGCCTTTCTCATTTATTTTACTCCCTTCGTATTCCCCAACTTCTTTCTCTCAACCATGGACAGCTGCTCAAGCACACTTAACATGTGTTCTGCTGACGTGTTCACTTAGATGTATTTATACCCTCAAAATCGCATGCTGGCCATGGTCCTGTGTGTGATTTGCGTAATTGATGTTCCTCTCTGCATCTCATCTGTCTCTGGCTCTCTTCAAATTTAACCCTACCCCTACATGTGGATCGAGTTCACTGCTCCTGACTGCTGCTTCTAAATCAATTTTCTGTAGACATGTCTGTGTCCTTAAACTATATATGGTGGTACTGTGTGTTTAATTTGTATAAATAGTACTATGCTCTAAACCTCATGCTGTTTCTTGCCTTCTTTCACTCAATGTTATGTTTTTTACTTTAGCTATACAACTAGTTCACTACTTCCGAATGCTCCTAAATGTGTTAGTTTAGATGCATCTGTGTCCTTAAAAACTCTGTGACGTTCTTGGGTGCGTATTTAATTGGCGTATGTGGCACCATGCCCAGAATTTCATCCTCCTTCAGACGAGGGGATGTGTCTCATCATTTTGACTTCCTACTGACTGTTCAGAGCTAACATTTATTATACACTTGTCTGTGCCAGGCACTGCCCCTGGTGCTTCCCCTGCATCCTCACAACTGCTCTGAGCTGTGTGCTCTCACACAGATCTGTGGCACAGAGAATGAGGTAATCAGCCCAGGCCACACAGCTACTCAGCAGGGGCTCCTGGGCTCAAACCCAGGCCGTTCAACTCCACAGACAGCCCCTGTCACCTACACGCTGCTTCCCAAGTGGAGGAGGCTTATGAGGTGAACTGGTGGTGCCTGGACCCAGCCTACCTTCACTCAACAAGTACTGAACCCCTGCCATGTGCTAGGCTCTGTTCTAGGCCCTGGGGATACAGGAGTGAGTAAGACAAAAATCCCTGCCCTCAGGGAGCTCACATCCTATTGGGGGAGACAGGAGCTAAAGAGTGAAACATGGTGTGTCAGAGGTCAGACTGATGGGGATGCTGGGGCCAGGTCGTGGGTGTCCACCGGTGGGACTGTTGGTGGGGGTGTGCAGCACACTTTTAGGTCTGATGTCGGGGGCAGGTCTCACAGCGATGGTAACAGGTCAATTGCCCCCTGAAGGACCATGAAGCTTTAAACAGTGGCAAGAAGGATATCACACACATTGGCTAATTTGCCCCAATATCCCTGCAGAAAGAGGGAGGGACAGAGAGGCCTTCAGCCCGCAGACTTCCACAGGCAACCTCTGCATGGGAAGCCAGCCTCAGAACCCGCTAGACAAGTCCACTGCCCATTTTCTTAGAGCTTATTTTCACACTTACTCTCTCGCTTTAACACATGGTGCTGGGGTTTTCTGCTCACAGCAGTGAGACAAAGGTTTCTTTTGAAATGAAGCCAGGTAAAAAGGATGAGTCACAGAAGGAGCACCCCGCTCGAGTCCCTGTGTGAGTGAAGGTAGTGAAATGCTCCCTCACACACTCTGATGGGTTAGCTCAGGACAAGGCTGAGCTCCTCTCACGAGGAGACCCCAAAACACTGCAGCTTCCATGAGGGAGGGTTCACATCTCTAACTAACAGTCCCAAGACAGGAGACTGAGGGCAGTAGCGGCGCCTCAATTCCCGGTGACACATACACATCCTCCTCTGGATGCAACAGAGAGCACACATTGTGGGTGCCCAAGAAACAGGGGCAGATCTGGCACAATGGCTCATGCCTTTTATCCCAGCACTTTGGAAGCTGAGGCGAGCAGATTGCTTGAGCCCAGGAGTTTGAGACCAGCCTGGACAACATGATGAGACCCCATCTCTACAAAAACTGTAGCCGGGTGTGGTAACACATGCCTGTAGTCCCAGTTACTCAGGATGCTGAGGTGGAAGAATCACTTGAGTCCAAGGAGGTGGAGGCTGCAGTGAGCTGTAATTGTGTCGCTGCACTCCAACCTGGGGAACCAGAGTGAGACCCTGTCTCAAAAAAAAAGGAAAGAAAAATCACAGTGGAATGAAGAACAACTAAGGAGTGAATGCTGAGCCCGCCCAGGCTTCATTGTGGACACAGAGGTCAGGCAGACGCAGGCCCAGTGTCGGGGGTTCCAGGGCTGGAAGGAGACACGGACAGGAAGCAGAAGCTGCAGGTGAGGGTGGAGGTAGCCCAGCACTGTGGGAGCAGAGGGGAGGCACAGGACCCCGCCGCCAGCTCCTGGAAACCCTCACCTGGGAGATGCCTGACCTGGTCTGTAGAGAACACAAGAGCCTCCCAGGTGGGCAAGGGGGAGGCAGGATTCCTAGGCAGACAGGACAGCACAGCTCTGCACCGTCTCCACTCATGCATTTAGTGCCAGGTTCCTGAGGCCAGTGGCTGTGCTGGACACCCAGGTTAGAATCAGCCCACGGTGCCTCTGCACTCCGATCTTGTCAGGGAAACCGGTCCCTGAGGCTCCCCTGGGTTGAGTCTTCTCCCCACTCCACTTCCTAACTCCTAAGAGCAGTCACGTCACCCTTTTCACATCCCCTCGCCTAAAGAGACTTGATGAATGTGACTGGTTCACAGAGAGGGCCTGCACTCTTCAACATGGTGCAGGGTGAATAAGAGGTCACGGTAATCATCTCGTATCAATGATAGCAGCATGGATAACAGTAATTCCACAGCCCCAGCTCCAGACCACAACCGTAGAGGGCCAGGTGCACAACAGTGCTCCCTGGAGAGTAGCTGGTGATGTTGACACTGTTCCCCAGACACCCCTCCTCACTCCCAGCCCAGCGTCTCTTAGCCCAGACCGTAGCCAAGGGGACCACAAGGGGGCGATGTTGCTACATGCTCGTTTCCTGGCACCCTAAGGTGCCCTGCGCTAGGACGTTTTACTGGTATACACGGCCTTTTTCCATTCATTCCACAGATACTCACTTTTTGCACATGCTAGTTCATGACAGGCAGAATGAGTAAAAGAAGGAGGAGAGGCAATTTGAGTGCCTGAGGCTTTCTGGCATTCAAGGCCCGTTGCTGGGCAAAGCATGAATGAGAGCCAGCTTTGGACCCGCTCTCAGGGCTCCCCAGCTGGTCAGGGAGAGCCCGCGGCAGGGGGTGGCAGTGACATTGCTGTGCAGCATGTAACATCCTGTTGATGGCACAAGCGGGCCTTCCTGCGCTTGTATGTCGATGGCTGCCGTAGGACATCCGCGGACCTACACACAGGCCCAGGAGGGACGGAGTTCCTCTGCCTGGAGGGGTCTGGGGAAGACTTCCTAGGAGGCCAGATCCTCGAGCTGTATCTCGAAGGGAGAACAGCCACCTGCCAGAGCTCAGGGTGGGGAAGGCCGCCCAGGCAGCGAGAGTGATATGTGCAGAGGCAGATGTGTGTGGATGTGTGGCCTGGTGGGACTAGGAGTCCTTTGGTGTGGATGGGACATGCGATGGGAGAAGGGAGTGGAGAGATGGAGATAGAGGGTGGCCAGTGTGTGCTGGGGAGCCACGGGAGGCAGAGTGGGCTGTGAGCAGGGAGGGTCAGGGACAGGTAGAGACCCTCTGGGGTCACGTGGGGATGCACAGGAGGCCAGGGAGGAGTTGAGGTCCAGGGAAAAGGGATGAGGCCTGAGCTGGGCCCAGATCCACAGGGCAGAGAGATTTGAGGAGCAGGAGAGTGGGGCTGGGGGATAACGAAGGCAGGGTCAGAGCTTAGTGACTGGGCAGGTGGTGGGAGCTGGCCCGATGGGCCAGGCAGAGAAGTGGGGCTGGGCCTTTGCTGACCCCAGCAAAGGCAGTGGGTGAATCAGGATTTTTCCTGAACAGCCAAAGAGGGGTGCACGTGCATGCACGTGTGTGTGTGTTATACATATATGTGTATGTGTGTGTATGTACATATACAGTTAGTCCTGATTATTCAGAGTCCCTATGTGTGAATTCTACTCACTAAAAGTATTTGTAACCCCAAATCAATTCTTGCAGTTCTTTCGTGGCCACTTGCGGACACATAGTGTGGAGAAAAATTGTAATCACCTGGCACACATGTTCCCAGCCTAGGCTGGAGCCAGACAGCATTCTACCTCCCTGTTTCAGCGCCTACACTAGATACGCCAGTGTCCTTTTCACTGTTTAGTTAATGCTATATTTTTTCCTGTTTTTATGCTTTTTGTCAGTGATGATGCCATTTAAAATGGCCTCAGCCAGGCGTGGTGGTTCACACCTGTAATCCCAGCACTTTGGGAGGCCAAGACAGGAGGATCAGAGCAGCCTGGGCAACATAGTGAGAACCCGTCTCTACAAAAAATCAAACAGCCACCTAGCATAATGCTGAAGTGTTGTCTGATGTCCCGAAGCCTGAGATGGTTAATAATTCGTGTGTTTTATCAGCTTTGTTCAGGCATGAGCTACGGTGCTGTTGGCCGTGAGTTTGTGGGGATTTTTTTTTTTTTTTTTTTTGAGGCGGAGTCTCGCTCTGTTGCCCAGGCTGGAGTGCAGTGGCCGGATCTCAGCTCACTGCAAGCTCCGCCTCCCGGGTTTACGCCATTCTCCTGCCTCAGCCTCCCGAGTAGCTGGGACTACAGGCGCCCGCCACCTCGCCCGGCTAGTTTTTTGTATTTTTTGGTAGAGACGGGGTTTCACAGTGTTAGCCAGGATGGTCTCGATCTCCTGACCTCGTGATCCTCCCGCCTCGGCCTCCCAAAGTGCTGGGATTACAGGCTTGAGCCACCGCGCCCGGCCGGGAATTCTTATCATTTCAGGTTGCCTTGGCATTCATTTGAATGTAAGTTGGACTTTCTCATGCCAGAAGCAGGGCTTGGTCACCCTCAGCACAATTTACAGTTTTCCACGTCCTCCCAGTTCCTCCGTGTGGTTGACTCAGATATTTCCCTTATGCAGCCACCTCCGGGGGAACACTTCCCTCCCTATGGGTCAGCCACAGACAGCCTACTTGGCCCTACTGGCCCCCACATCCCACTGAACTGTGCAGATGCCACAGCGACCCCCTCTCAGGCACAGCGTGACCTCCAGGAACTCGAGCCTGCTTGCTTTGAACCCACCAGTTAAAATCCCCTCAAAATGTGTGGATACCACCCATTGGCCCCTCACGCAACCACGAGCTCCCTGACCTGTGTGTGTGTGTCTGTCTGTCTGTGTGTGTGTGTGTGTGTGTCTGTGTGTGTGCGTGGGACGGGGGGGAGGTCACCTTTGGGTGTGTCGTGTGCCCCCAGGACCTGTAAGTAATAAAATATTTATTTTCATCTTGGATCTTTCCTCCTCATCGAAGAATCCTCTCCATCTTAAGGATCCCAGATTAAAATAGAGTTCAGTGCTAATGAATCAACAATACTTATTACATAAGATGTCTTTCAACAGAAACATACGTAAAACAAGGTGTATTGATCGGGGAAAATAGTGTGGCTGGAGGCTCGCAGGAGGCCACTGCTGTTTCCCCTGGGAGCAATGGTAGTAGGTTGGTTGATCCAGTGTTCACAGCGGCTTTAAGAACATAACTTCCCTGGGTGGCAGAGAGGACTGTGTATATATCTTAGGCTGTGTATATATCTTAGGCATTCTGTTTTCAAAGGTTGCTCTCCTTTCCCTAAAAGACCTTTCACATGTGCTTCTGTCCCTTCAGGTTTACTGAGAAGCCGGGGCCCTTTGTGGGACCCTGCGGTCATTGGATCAGACCCTCAGGTACGTCCTGAAGGGAGCGGGAACAGGCAGGGACCTGGGCGGGACCTGGTGGCTCAGATCCATCTTGGGGTGGCCTCTCCTTACACCTCTTCATTTTTTTTAGTTTTCCAAATTGTATTTGTAATATGTACCCATTGTAGAAAGACAAAAATTGTCAAAACATTCACAAGTGCCTCTGAATAACAACAAAACAAAAACGCACAAGTGTTTTTTGAGGACAGGGTAATTTTTTTTTTTTTTAAGGCAGGGTCTAGCTCTGTTGCCCGGGCTGGAGTGCGGTGGTGCAATCTCGGCTCACTGCAATCTCCACCTCCCAAGTTCAAGCGATTCTCGTGCCTCAGCCTCCCAAGTAGCCAGGATTACAGGCGTGCATCCCCATACCTGGTTAGTTTTTTGTATTTGTAGTAGAGACGGGGGTTTCACCATGTTGCCCAGGCTGGTCTCGAACCCCTGGCCTCGACTGATCTACCACCTCGGCCTCCCAAAGTGTTGGGATTACAGGCATGAGCCACCATGCCCAGCCATTTTTATGAACAAAAAATGGGCTCACCCTACATACATCTCATTCTACCTCTTGCTTTTTTCCCTTAACCCTGGGGCCGTCCTTCATGCCCTTTCTTTATAGATGCACCAGCTTTTATTGACAGCTGCACAGTGGTCATGGTTTGGCCGCACCATAGCTGATAAAGCCAGTCGCTGTCACTAGTCCCTGTCACTGGGGATTTGCACTGTCTCGTTCGGGCGTGGGGGTGTTTGTTGCTGCTGTTGTCTTTGTGCCCCTCCTGAAGAGCTTTGATGCTTTTCTCCAAGCTGGAGGCAGAAATGGACAGACAGAAACAGATAGCTTGTCCCCTCTGGCTCTCTAAGGCTCATTTTTTAATTACTTTCAATCCCTGGGTTCAGATCATGGCTCAGCTGCCCAAGTGGCACTCCCCTCCAGTTCTCCCTCTGTAAACCTTGGGCCTCAAGGATTTTTTTTTTTTTTTTTGAGACGGAGTCTTGCTCTGTCACCCAGGCTGGAGTGCCGTGGCCGGATCTCAGCTCACTCCAAGCTCCGCCTCCCGGGTTCACGCCATTCTCCTGTCTCAGCCTCCTGAGTAGCTGGGACTACAGACGCCCGCCAACTCACCCGGCTAGTTTTTTGTATTTTTAGTAGAGACGGGGTTTCACTGTGTTAGCCAGGGTGGTCTCGATCTCCTGACCTCGTGATCCACCCGTCTCGGCCTCCCAAAGTGCTGGGATTACAGGCTTGAGCCGCCGTGCCCGGCTAGGCCTCAAGGATTTTTAAGCTGGTCAACCAGAGGTTAGAGGTGGAGGTGAGGCAGGGCCTGCCCTCTTTAAAGATACATGCTAAATATTTATATGCAGGTAGACTGCATTGCTAGCTGGGATTTGCTTTGAAACACTGCAGGCCGGGGGAGGGGTCTTGATGAAACGCGATTGG
This sequence comes from Trachypithecus francoisi, assembly GCF_009764315.1. Lineage (NCBI taxonomy): Eukaryota > Metazoa > Chordata > Mammalia > Primates > Cercopithecidae > Trachypithecus > Trachypithecus francoisi. The sequence continues at coordinate 5,389,364 of NW_022681457.1, read as the reverse complement.
CTGTGAGGTGATCATTGTTGAAACTGAGTGATGGATACTTGGGTGTTCATGCCCTTCTCCTGGTGCCTGTGTATGACGTTTTCCAAAACTGAAAAAAAATTGAAGTCCCCTGGCAATGCCAGGCACCAAGCAAATGGGCACTTTTGCTGAGACCCTCGTGCCCCTCAGTCCCCCACCCCCCACCCTTGGGCACAGACCCCCAGGATCGAGGTTGGGGGACGCCTCTGAGGCTCTCCCTTGCTGGGGGTTGTCTTGACCACAGAGACCCTACAGAATTACCTGAAGGTGGTGATGGCCCTCAAGTACGAGGAGAAGCCGCCCTACGCCATGCTGAGGAACAACCTAGAAGCTCTGCTGCAGGATCTGCGTGTGTCCCCATATGACCCCATTGGCCTCCCGATGGTGCCCTAGGTGGAATCCAGGTGGGAAGAGCTTGTGAGTCGTCAGCCCTCTCACCCCTTGCCCTCGGCCCAGCCCTGCCCCAGGCTCCAGGGGACACTTCCCAGAGGCTGTTCCATGTTCATATCAGGGCCCAGCTTCCCAGGGAGACGCTGGGTTTTTCCACGGGGTCCTTGAACTTCCCAACCTCCAGGAATGGCAAGTAGCAGAAACCCGGCTCAACTTGGCTTTAAGAAAAGGGGGTTGAGGCCGGGCGCGGTGGCTCAAGCCTGTAATCCCAGCACTTTGGGAGGCCGAGGCGGGCAGATCACGAGGTCAGGGGATCGAGACCATCCTGGCTAACACGGTGAAACCCCGACTCTACTAAAAATACAAAAGAAATTAGCCGGGCGTGGTGGCGGGCTCCTGTAGTCCCAGCTCCTCGAGAGGCTGAGGCGGGAGAATGGTGTGAACCCGGGAGGAGGAGCTTGCAGTGAGCCGAGATGGCAGCACTGCACTCCAGCCTGGGCGACAGAGTGAGACTCTGTCTCAAAAAAAAAAGAAAGAAAGAAAGAAAAGAAAAGGGGGGTCGATTGGCTGTTGTAGCTGGAAAAGTCTAAGGGGGAGCTTCAGGCACAGCAGGATTCAGGGCCTCAAAAATAGCATCAAGACGTTTTTTGTCTCTCGCCATCTTCTGTCCCTTCTTGCGTCCGTGCCTCCCGTGTCCTTCCACCCAGCCCCCTGTAGTCTCTACTTTCCTTTGGCCTGGCCCCCTTGGCCCCCCATACACAAAAGGTAGCTGCTCCATGCCTTCGGGTCTCGTTCGGAGTGCGCACTCCTCCATCGTGTGGATGACAGACACTCCTCACAGCCAGCAGCTGGGCGTTTGCTTAGTTTCCCAGATTTTTCTTTTACAAGCAGTGCTGCCTGTGTGCACAGCCCGGCTGCTGGCGCGCACTGTCTGTGGATGGAGGTGTCAACTTGACAGTGAGGAAGTGAGGACTAGATGGCTTTACTTCCATCAGCACTGTGTGTAAATGTGCGGGCATGTTTGCAAGGTCGAAGACAGACTTCACAGTAAATTTTGGCAAGGGTGCAGGGATGTGTGCTGAAGAGGGGCTTCTCCAGGCTCCTCTCTGTCCCCGGAGTCCTCATTTCTCTCATCAGGGTTGGCTGGAACCAAAGCTCAGTGCTTTGTCTAACTCAGCACCGCCCTGGGGGCATTTGGCCATGTCTGGAGATACTTGGTTATCAGGATGCAGAAGGGTGGAGGGTGGGAGGCTGCCTGACATCCCGCAACACACAGCATGATCCCCACCTCTACCCCCTCCCACAAAGAATCCCCCAGCCCCAGTGGTCACCAGTGCCGCGATTGCGAGATCCTGGTCCAGGGGAATCTTGAATAGCGTCTCCTTTTGGCGGCCTGTCTCCCTGTGCAGCGACCTTCTTCTTGGCACTTGGATTACAAGTGCTTCTACATTCCCACAACCTTTCCTCACATCTGAGGCTGAAGCATAAGCTGACACATGTGTGCCAGGCGACTCACAGAGCACCTGCACACAGAGTGGGCCAGTGGTGAGGGGTGGGGGCCCTTTTCTCTGTGGTGGAGTAGCAGGCTCTCTGCCTCAACCAGAGGCGCCGAGAGTCAAGTCATGACCTTCTGTGCCAGTCTCACTCCTTCCTCCACCTCTCCAGCTCGATACAGAGCTCCTCCTCCATGCACCCAGTTATTCAGGCCGGACAGCTCGGGGTCCTCCTCAACACCCTCACTCCCTCAGCAGCCTCCTCCAATCCTTCAGTCCCAGATGAGACCAACCATGGGGTCACTTGTCACAGTCTTCTGCTGGCATCAAGCTTCTCCAGGGCAGGGTTGCGTCTGACTCTATCGTCTCTGCTTTTCTGGCATGGCACAGGGCAGAGGCTTTGTCCTGTTTATCGATGAAGCAAATGTCCTGTTTATCGATGTCCTGTTTATCAAAAGGCGTTTAGAACCCGACCCCGACAACCCCCCAGGGTCTCCACCGTCTCACACCCCTGCGTTCTCTGGAGGCCACTCACTCAGCCCCTTGGTTGGGAACGTAAGGAGGAGATGGCATTTAAGGAGCCCGGTGATCTTCGAGCACCTTGAAGGTCATCTCGCCTCTTCTCCACAGCACCTCCTTGCCTTGGCCCAAGGCCAAGCTCCCTTCCTCCCCTGTGCATGATGCGCCAGCCACACACCCTCCCCTCCAATTCTAGACCAGGCCAAGCTGGACCCCACCCCGGAACCTTTGCACCTGCCATCCCGAGGTCTGGAAGGCTCCCCTCATCCTGGTTTTATGCACCTGCTGCTTCTCGAGACCCGAGGCCTCTCCATCCTCTATGAGGCATCCTCACTGCCTCCTCACCCACTTGCTCATCATGTCACCTGTTTTCCACACAGCCCTTGCTCCCATCTGGAGGGAAGCGTGTGTTTAATGTGTAGTCGTCACCCCCCTCCTCCGCGTCCTAAGCCCAGCAGGGGCTTCTCATCCCGTATGGTAATGATGACGTCCCCAGTACCTAGAAGGTGCCTGGCACGAAGTGAAGGCAGAGAGGGTGTTCCCTGAATGAATGAGACACTAACAGCCATTTTTATTGTCTTCCAGAACTTTCCATTTGCAGTGTGCAACAGAAAAAAAAAATGAAGCAATGTGACTCAAGGCCTGCTGTTTAATCACCGATAAGCTTCTAGAACAAGCCCTGGAATGTGCATTCCTGCCACTGGTTTCGGGATACTCATCAGTCCTGATTAGCCTCAGGGAGGCCCCCAGTTTCCCTCCAGTGAATGTGAAGTTCCCCGTCTGGGTGGCCTGCCCTTCAGCCAGTGTCCTAGCAAAGCTGGATGGGGTTGGGCCGGCCCCCAGGGGGGACCCCTGCTACCCTTGACACCTCTGTGCTTTGGTAATAAATGTTTTACCAGAGCTTAAAGAACCAGTGTGTCTGCAAAAGTTCTTTTGGGGCCCAGGTGCAGTGGCTCATGCCTGTAATTCCAGCACTTTGGGAGGCCAAGACAGGAGGATCACTTGAGCCCACGAGTTTGAGACCAGCCTGGGCAACAGGGTGAAACCCATCTCTACAAAAAATACAAAAACCAACTAGGCATGGTGGCAGACACCTGTCATCCCTGCTACTTGGGAGGCTGAAGCAGGAGGATTACTTGAGCCCAGCAGGTCGAGGCTGCAGTGAGCCATGACTGCACCACTGCACTCCAGCCTGGGCAACAGAGTAAGACCCAGTCTCAAAAAAACAGAAAGAAGGAAGAGAGAAGCTAAACCCGCCTCTCTAAATTTTGTCTTGAGTAGCTCAGATCATACATCATACTTTGGAATGTGGAGAATCTGAGGCCAGGTAAGGAAGGAAGTGCTCTCAGATGCCCTGACTCTCCTGTACTGATAAATCCTACTCAGGAGAAGCGGGTGGGATCAGGGAACCGCTTACCATCTCCTGGCTGAAAGCGGGTGTGTGCACCCCTTTCCAGAAGGGGACATCCGCTAACTACAGAAAAACCGCCCCCCCCAAACCTGTCCTGCTTAGACCCCTTGTTGCACATGAATCCGTGAACCCCGAAAATGTGAGACAGGTCCAGTTAATTTGGAAACTTTGTTTTGCCAAGGTTGAGGACATGGGCCGCGACACAGCCTCAGGAAGTCCTGATGACGTGGCCAAGGTGGTTGGGGCACAGCTTAGTTTTATACATTTTAGGGAGACTTGAGACATGAGTCACTGTATGTAAGAAGTACTTTGGTTCCGTTTGGAAAGGCAGGACAACTTGAAGCAAAGGCAGGAAGACTCGGAGTGGGGAGGGGGCTTCCAGGTCGCAGATGGGTGAGAGATGAACAGGTGCGTTCTCTGGAGTTTCTGATTGGCCTTTCCAAACGGAGGCGATCAGACATGCGTCTGTCTCAGTGAGCGGAGGGGTGGCTCTGAATAGAACGGGAGGTGGGTTTGCCCTGAGCTGTTCCCAGCTTGACTTTTATTTTTTTCCTTTCACAAATCTATAAAAGATTAGGGGCGTCAGCTGCACTTCAGCACCCAAATCAGGTGAGCAGACGGTCAGCGTCACAATATCAACACCGGCCTCCATCCTCTGCCCGCTGGGGCAGTGCCCAGTCCAGTGCCTCAAGGTCCTGGCAGCCCCTGTGTCCTCCTTCCTCATCTCTTGAGCCAGCACAGCCAGCCCAGCCTGACCCTGCTCAGACAATGGAAGGAGCCCAGGTCCAGGCCCAGGGCCCCACGTCTCTGAGCCCAGGACCTTCTGTCTCCAGAGCCCAGGTTCTGAACCATTGTGGGTTTTGACAGCTCATCCCCCGAGCTCTGAGAGGAGGGCGTTGTCAGGATTAGATGATGATCTCCCAGCACAGGGGACTGGGAATGGCTCGGGTGCCACCAGGACATGCAGCTGACGGTGGCTGGAGCCCGTTCTCTTTCCCCCACACCCACACCCTGCCCCTTGCCCCAGAATGGAACCCTGGCTTAGATTTAATCAGACATTGGTGGTGGTGGTATATTTTTGTTTTAGTTTTTGAGACAGTCTCGTTCTGTCACTGAGGCTGGAGTGCAGTGGTGCGATCTTGGCTCACTGCAACCTCCGCCTCCCAGGTTCAAGCTATTCTCTTGCCTCAGCCTCCCGAGTAGCTGGGAGTACAGATGCTTGCCACCACGCCCAGCCAATTTTTGTATTTTGGTAGAAATGGAACAGGGTTTTGCCATGTGGGCCAGGCTGGTCTTGAACTCCTGACCTCAAGTGATCCACCCGCCCAAAGTGCTATGATTACAGGCATGTGTCACTGCACCTGACGCATTTTTATCTATTATGCCTTTTTTTTTTTTTTTTTTTTGGACATGGAGTCTCACTCTGTTGCCCAGGCTAGAATGCAGTAGCTCAATCTTGGCTCATTGCAACCTCCACTTCCCGGTTCAAGCGATTCTTCTGCCTCAGCCTCCCGAGTACTGGGACTACAGGCACCCGCCACCACGCCCAGCTGATTTTTGTATTTTTAGTAGAGACTGGGTTTCACCATATTGGCCAGGCTGGTTGAACGCCTGACCTCGTGATCTGCCTGTCTTGGCCTCCCAAAGTGCTGGGATTACAGGCGTGAGCCACCGCGCCTGGCCTATTATGCCATATTTTTACTAAACCTCCATTTTTGACTAACCTATTCATTGTGTTATAACTGCCTACAGCTTTCAGTTCAGGAACGTGCTGTGCAGGTGAATAGTCTGGGAGCAATGGGCTATACCGTATGGCCTCGGCGTGTGGCAGGCTGTACCATTTATGACTGCGTAAGCACATTCGAGGATGCTCACACAACAGAATCGCCTGACCATGCATTTCTTAGGACACATCCCCACACCTAAGTGACGCGTGGAAAGCAAGTTCTGTGAAAGATGCAGTATTGCGCCTCAGCAGAGCCCAGAGCAGCACGGTTAACGCCTTGGCAGGCCGTCCAGGGAACTGGCTCATCTTGCGTGTGGTGCCTGTGGTTCCTCCCTAATGCATGTTCCATGGAAGGAGGAGGAAAGAAGTTGGATGTGACCACCGCAAACATCATATTAGAATGGGAGTGGAATGCAGACTGCAGCTGCAAGGAATTTTATAAGCGAATCCTGCAAAAAGAAGACACAGCTGGCTGGGCACGGTGGCTTACGCATGTAACCCCATCACTTGGGGAGGCTGAGGCTGCCAGATCACCTGAAGTCGGGAGTTCGAGACCAGCCTGGCCGACATGGTGAAACCCCATCTCTACCAAAAATACAAACATTAGCCAGGCGTGGTGGCATGCGCCTATAATCCCAGCTACTCGGGAGGCTGAGACATGAGAATCGCTTGAACCAGGGAGACGGAGGTTGCAGTGAGCCAAGATCACGCCACTGCACTCCAGCCTGGGCGACAGAGTAAGACTCTGTCTCAAAAAAAAAAAAGAAAAGAAAAAGGACACTGCTGAGGGGAGCAAAATCATCGGGGAAATATAATTAGTGATAGAGGTAATGTGATTCACACATTTATAATTTATTTCAGATAAATAATGGATGATTATCTGTGTCTGGTCAAATACAGAGGTTGAGGTCCCAGGAAGCGGGCTCTGAGGCGGAGAGCAGCCTGCAGGGATGTGTAGGCTGCCCCGGGACCCATAGTGGGAGTGGGGGCAGCGGGAGCAACAGAGAGAGAATCAATCAAGCTGCGATGCGGCTCAAGGACAGCCCCAGCCGAGGCTTCAGGGAGCTCTGAAGCTGGACCTGCCCTGCAGGAGGGTCTCGGTTTGGACCAGCGTGGTCAGCCCACGTCATGGGCTGCCCTGGGAAGAGGCGTGACTCAGATGAGACTCGCCTCTGATGGATGCTTTATGTTAATTACTTCCTTATGCCTCACAAGAACCCTGTGAGTTAGGCTGACTGTGTCCACTGCACAGAGGAGGAAATTGAGGAGTAAAGTAACTTGCTCAAATTATTAGTCTCAGGATGGGGCTGAAATCTGAGTCCAGTTCTGGCTGTCACACCAGCACGACTCCCACACACTTGCTGGTGTCCTGTTTCCATGGAGAACTCTTCACCTCGGAACCATCCCTGATGTCTCCCTCTCCAACCAAAGCCCGAGCCCTTCAGGGGCTGTCTCTTGTGGATCTTGATCTCTGAGTACTCAGTGCTGCTGGGGGCCTCCTGGTCCTCAGGCTCCCGGAGCCTCAGGCCCTGGAAGCTGCGGGAGGCACAGTGGGGCTCCCGCTCTTCCCCCTGCCCTGGAATGGGGGTGGCAGCACCTGGGGCAGGTGGTCTTGGGAGCTGCCTGCTGAGCATTCATACTGGTGACCCTGAATGCAGGGGAGAAAGGGGGTCAAATTAGGATCATGGGGGCTAAGCGAGAGCAAGGAGGGTGCACAAGAGGACCTGGAAGCTGAGCATTTCCTGTTTCACCTACTCATTCCACAGACGCTGGCTGGGCCCTCATCCGTTCACTCATTCAGCAAGTATTTGAGAACAATAACATCTGGCTCTTGGTAATTCACTGCCAGGCTCATAAAATCCAGATTCACAAAATCCTCACCACAATCTACTGGTGAGGCACTGTGGTCCCCATGATCAGATGGAGAAATGGAGGCTGAGTAAATACCCCAAACCCACATATCTAAGCAGTGGTCAGATCAAGATTCACGTCCAGGTCTCTGCCTCCAGTGCCCACTGCCCTTATGGAACAGCTCCCCTGTGCCAACCCCTGGATATTCCCAGGGGAACTAGGGAGACACCATCTCTGACCTCAGGCAGCTTGCAGTGTAGAAGGAGAAGCAGACATTAAAGCTATAGTCAATTAAGTTACTATCTAATTGCAAATTATGAGTGGATGCCCAGGAAGGAGGAGGTGTGAGAAAGACGGGGATTTCCTCGGACCTGGACTGACCTCAGGGACCCCGGAAGATCTACTCGAACACAATTGTGAAATTGAGCTTGGAGCCCAGGAAAGAAAGGTTACTGTAAGTAAAGGATTCACCTTGCCCAGAGAAAGGTGTGACCGAGGGAGTCTCCGTCTCAAAAAACAATAACAACAACAAAAAACAACTGGAAGTCGCTCTAGGTGAGTCTGATTTGTAATGAGTGAATGTGAAGGCCTTGGACATTACTACACGCTACTGTAGACTTTATAAACACTATGCACTTAGACTACAGTAAATACATAAAAAAATTTTAATTTCTTCAATAGTAGCTTGGCTTCGGTGGCTCACACCTGTAATCCCAGCACTTTGGGAGGCGGAGGCAGGCAGATCACTTGAGGCCAGGAGTTCAAGACCAGCCTGGCCAACATAGAGAAAGCCTATCACTACTAACAACATTCTCTTTTTTTTTTTTTTGAGATGGAGTCTCGCTCTGTCACCCAGGCTGGAGTGCAAGGGCGCGATCTCTGCTCACGGCAAGCTCCGCCTGCTGGGTTCACGCCATTCTCCTGCCTCAGCCTCCTGAATAGCTGGGACTACAGGCGCCTGCCACCACGCCCGGTTATTTTTTTTTTTTTTGCATTTTTTTTTTTTTTTTTTTTTTTTTTTTTTTTTGAGAAGGAGTCTCGCTCTGTCACCCAGGCTGGAGTGCAGTGGCCGGATCTCAGCTCACTGCAAGCTCCGCCTCCCAGGTTTACGCCATTCTCCTGCCTCAGCCTCCCGAGTAGCTGGGACTACAGGCGCCCGCCACCTCGCCCGGCTAGTTTTTTGTATTTTTTAGTAGAGACGGGGTTTCACCGTGTTCGCCAGGATGGTCTTGATCTCCTGACCTCGTGATCCGCCCGTCTCGGCCTCCCAAAGTGCTGGGATTACAGGCTTGAGCCACCGCGCCCGGCCTTTTTTTGCATTTTTTTAGTAGAGACGGGGTTTCACCATGTTAGCCAGGATGGTCTCAATCTCCTGACCTTGTGATCCGCCCACCTCGGCCTCCCAAAGTGCTGGGATTACAGGCGTGAGCCACCGCACCTGGCCAACAATATTCTTAAAAAATTAGCCAGGCGTGGTTGCACATGCCTGTAATCCCAGCTACTTGGGAGGCTGAGGCACAAGAATAGCTTGAGCCTGGAAAGTGGAGATTCCAGTGAGCCAAGATCACACCGCTGCACTCCAGCCTGGGCAACAGAGTGAGACTCTGTCTCAAAACAACAACAACAACAAATAGTAAATTAATACTAGCTTACTGTAACATGTTTACTTTGTAAACACAATTTTTTAACTTTTTAATGCTCTTGTAATAACACTTAGCTGGAAACACACACATTGTACAGCTGTACAAGAACATTTTCTTTATACCTTCATAACCTTTTCTCTATTCTTTTTTTTTTTTTTTTTTTTTTTTTGAGACGGAGTCTCGCTCTGTCACCCAGGCTGGAGTGCTGTGGCCGGATCTCAGCTCACTGCAAGCTCCGCCTCCCGGATTCACGCCATTCTCCTGCCTCAGCCTCCCGGGTAGCTGGGACTACAGGCGCTGCCACGTCGCCCGGCTAGTTTTTTGTAGTTTTTAGTAGAGACGGGGTTTCACCGTGTTAGCCAGGATGGTCTCGATCCTGACCTCGTGATCCGCCCGTCTCGGCCTCCCAAAGTGCTGGGATTACAGGCTTGAGCCACCGTGCCCGGCCTTCTATTCTTAATTGATTTAATTTTTAAGCTTTTGTTTTAATAACTAAGAGACAAAATTCACACATTAGCCTAGACCTGCACAGGGTCAGGATCATCAGTATCACTGTCTTCCACGTCCACATCTTGTCCCACTGGAAGGTCTTCAGGTTCAGTAACACACATGGAACTGTCATCTCCTAGGATAGGATAAGGATTTTGTTGTTGTTGTTTTGTTTTTGTTTGTTTGTTTTAGACGGAGTTTTGCTCTTGTTGCCCAGGCTGGAGTCCAATGGCACGATCTCAGCTCACTGCAACCTCTGCCTCTTGGGTTCAAGCGATTCTCTTGCCTCAGCCTCCCAAGTAGCTGAGATTACAGGTATGTGCCACCACGCCTGGCTAATTTTTGTATATTTTTTAGTAGAGATGAGGTTTCACCATGTTGGCCAGGCTGGTCTCAAACTGCTGACCTCAGGTGATCCACCCGACTCTGCTTCCCAGAGTGCTGGGATTACAGGCATGAGCCAAGGCGCCCGGCCAGATGTCTTCTCCTTGAATCCCTCCTGAAGGACCTGCCTGAGGCTGTTTCACAGTTAACTTTTCCTTCACTGAGTGGAAGGACTACACTAAAATAACAACAAAAAGTATACCATAGTGAATACATTAACCAGTAACATCATCATTCATTATCAAGTGTAATATATACGATACAAAATTGTATGTCTTACAATTGTATGGGACTGCCGATGCAGTAGGTTTGCTGACATCAGCATCACCATCAACAGGTACGTGTTGCATTGGACTACAGTGTAATGATGTTGCCACTTCTCTAGGAGATAGGAATCTTTCTGCTGCATTAGAATCTTATGACACTGGCTGGGTGCGGTGGCTCACACCTGTAATCCCAGCACTTTGGGAGGCCAAGGTGGGTGGATCGCGAGGTCAGGAGTTCGAGACCAGCCTGGCCAACATAGTGAAACCCCATCTCTACTAAAAACACAAAAATTAGCCAGGTGGTGGTGGCTGCCTGTAATCCCAGCTACTTGGGAGGTTGAGGCAGGAGAATCGCTTAAACCTGGGAAGTGGAGGTTGCAGTGAGCTGAGATTGCACCATTGCATTGCATACCAGCCCAGGCGACAGTGCAAGACTCCATCTCAAAAAAAAAAAAAAGAATATTATGAAACCACTGTCATATTTGCCATCTGTTATTGGCAGAAAGGTCCTTACGTGACACATGACTGCACACAGTTCAGTGCTGTGGCTCACGCCTGTAATCCTAGCAGTTTGGGAGGCTGAGGAGGGTGGATCACTTGAGGCTAGGAGTTTGAGACCAGCCTGGCCAACATGGTGAAACCCCATCTCTACTAAAAATACAAAATTAGCCGGGCATGGTGGCAGGTGCCTGTAATCCCAGCTACTCAGGAGGCTGAGGCAGGAGAATCGCTTGAACCTGGGAGGCTGCAGTGAGCCGAGATCACGCCACTGCACTCCAGCCTGGGTGACAAAGTGAGACTGTGTCTCAAAAAAAAAAAAAAAAAAGGGAACCTGAAGGAGGATCTGGACATAGTTTGGCAGGAGTGGGAAGGAAGGGCGTTTCAGGAGAAGAAACTACATATGCCAAGTGTCAGAGCCACAGAGTCTTTGGCCCGGAGGGTTTGGGGAGATGTTGGGTGACACAGGGAGAGGAGAGATCAGGAGAGCCCAGCAGAGGACAGACCATGCAAGGCCTGCAGAGGAAACACGGCCGCTCAGACGGTGGAGGAACTGGATGAGGAGGAATCTGGAAGCAGTCTGGAGTCTGTTTTGGGAGAGATGGAAGCAAGAGATGAGGAGGGTTCAGTGACCAGGGAAGAGGTGAGGCCCAGGCATGACTGGGGCCAGGATGGAGAAAAGGGCTCCAAGGTGACCTGTACTTAGGAGGAGGGACAAGAGCTAGTGATTTATGGGATCTAGAGGAGGGAGGGAGGTCAAGGTGGACACCCACACCCGGGTTCTGACATTAGAGATGGGGCTACCACGTCATCAGAGGGATGGGGCTCTCAACAGGAGAAGTGGGCTTGGAAAGGGAGGTGACAAGTCAGTTATGGCCACGTTGAGTGGAGCAATCCTTGGGGCCATCGAGAGGGAGGTGTCCAGCAGGATATTGGAAGGGAAGAGGCCCACGACACTCACCTGGAGATTAGTCAGTGACAGTGTCTGCAGCCTGCATGCCCAATGCTGCCCTTGCTGCCTTCCTCCTGCAGGACCTCACTCTGGGTGAAGAGACCAGGGCCTGTGAGTGTGGCCGCACTGGGGCTCAGAAGGCAACAGACTCACCTCGTTGTGTCCTGCTAAGGGGCTGGAGGGGACTGAGGCAGAGAGAGCAGGCGTAGCGCCCAGGACCTCCCCGATGAGAGCAGAAACCTCCCTAGCCTGGAAATTGGTCCAGAGTTGGGGACTGACAACATTGGTCTGTGTGGAATCATCAAGATCAACTTAGCCTCTGCCTGGCCGCAGGCGTCTTAAACTGTCCAAGCACCCCCAGGATTAAGATTCTGGGATTGAGCGGTGTATCCTCTGCCCTCTCCATCCCTCCTCTTGGAGGGGCAGGGCTCACCTGAGGAGGATGAGGCAGAGGCAGAGAAGCAGGATCTTCATAGCCATCTCCCCGATAGCCACGAGAACCAGCCCCGTCACGGGCCCTGATTTGCCTGGAAAAGTGGGATGAGGCCCGTTCACCTACTAAACTACAGTCCTGAGTCCTTCCTTTCTTACTGCAACTTCAATCTGGGTTCTCCAGGCCCTTCCTACACCCTTGTTTGCGGGACCTGGAGAGCCCAGGCCTCCCTACCCTACACCCTGACTGTCCAGCAGGGAACGGGAGCTCTGGGTCCCATGCACGTTCAGGGCCTCGAAGTGGAGCCTGAGGTTGGAGCCAAGCCCCCACTTGGAGGCTGAGGGAGCTGTTGACCCAGGACCTGGCGGAGCTAGGGGTGACCTCAAAGGAGTCCTGGCTGCTGTTCCCCTCCAACAGCTCCCCACCAATCCACCAGCTCAGAGCCGGGGCCAGGCTGGCTTGGGAGGAGCAGCTGCAATGCAGACCCTCAGCCTCCCAGGAGCAGGAGGGGCCCAGCAGCTGTGGGCGGTCTGTGGGGAGGGAGGACAGGACTCAGCAGGGGCCCTTTCCTGGGACCCAGGTGTCCCCCTTTCCCACTGACAGTGCACGGAGAGGCTGAAAGAGACGTGCTGGGAGCCCAGCGGGTGCTGAGCATGGCAGGTGAACTCTCCTTCTTGCTCCACTTGAACCCAAGACAATTCCAGGCCCCGGAGTCTGAGGGCTGGGAGGGGCTCAGAATCTGTCCCCCCTGGGTCCAGCTCAGCCTGGCTGGGGGCTGCTGTGGGTGACACAGACCAGGCGCAGGCTTTGGCCCTCCGGGACCGGGAGGGATGTGCCGTTCCCAAGGTTTTCCAGGACTAGGGAAGGAAGGGGCAGAATCCATGTGCAGCTCAGGGCTCCGGGACCCTGCTGCGTGGGGACCCTCCAGATGCCTGGGCCCCCAATTCGGTACTGAGAGGCCCTGGCTCCTCTGTCCCCTTTCCTACCTGTCCTGTTTGCTTGGGAAACCATCACACTCAGGTTCTCTGGAGGATCTGAAATGGAGAGAGGGGACGGGCTCTAGATGGGCCAGGGGCTTCCCTCTGGGTAAAGGGAAGCGTCCTGGAGACTGAGGTGGGGGAAGTGGGTGGGATAGAAGGGCAGTGCAGGATCACCCACTGAGTCCCAGACACAAACTGCATGAGGGTCTACATAGGTAAGAATATCAGTCCCCAGGGCCGGGCGCGGTGGCTCATGCCCAGCACTTTGGGAGGCCGGGGCGGGTGGATCACGAGGTCAGGAGATCGAGACCATTCTGGCTAACACGGTGAAACCCCCTCTCTACTAAAAATACAAAAAATCAGCCAGGGGTGGTGGTGGACGCCCGTAGTCCCAGCTACTGGGGAGGCTGAGGCAGGAGAATGGTGTGAACCTGGGAGGCGGAGCTTGCAATGGGCCGAGATCACACCACTGCACTCCAGCCTGAGAGACAGAGCAAGACTCTGTCTCAAAAAAAAAAAAAAAAGAATGTCCGTCCCTGAGACCTGGGGCTCTAGGCCCCCTCAGCTCTGGGACCCTGAGCCCAGCCCCTGCATCCCCACCCGTTCTGCCCTCCCGATGGACCCCAGGCCCCTGCTGGGCACACTCACACTGCACAGAGAGGTCCAGCGCTCGCTGCTGGGAGCCAAGCCTGTTCTCTGCTCGGCAGGTGTAGCGCCCTGAATCCCCGGCCTTCACCCCGGGCAGCTCCAGCCCCAGGCGTCTGAGGCCCCAGGGGTGGGACAAGGAGAGGACTCTGTCCTGCAGGACCCAGCTCAGCGTGGCGGGGGGCTGGCTGTCAGCAGCACAGAGGAGCCACAGGAACTGGCCTTTCTGGGCTTCCAGATGTGTGATGTTTCCCTGGAGTTCCAGGGCTAAAGACAGGAAGAGAGAGAGGGTGAGGGTGGAGACAGAGAATGAGACGGGGTGGTGGGGCTGCAAAGAGGATCACATCCCCCTACCCCCCTGAAGCCTTTTCATCCCCTAAAGAGGACTGGCCCAGCCCCAGCCCGACGGCCCTCAGTACCTGACATGTTGTCCCGCGAAATGCTGATAACAAGGTCTCTGGGGGCGTCTGCAACAAGATTGTGAGCTGGCTACAGGGAGGGACAATTTGTTCCTCACACCTGGAAAAAACTCCCTCCGGGAAAAGAAAGTAGGAACATCCCAGGAAAGACAAGTGACAGCTAGAGCCGGGGCTCACGGGTGTGGACAGAGGACCAGACGCCATTCCCGTCCCCCTCCCAGGGCTGAGCCGGCATCATGGGACCCCACAGCTTCCTCTCCCTGGAGGCTCCTGAGCTGGGAGCCGCTCACTGCCCCGCTGGGCTCCTCCCCCTCCCCTGTCTCCCCGCCCCTCCCCGCACCCACCGGGTCTGTCTGCACGCCCCAGTGTCCCAGGCCACACTCACAGGCCACGTGGAGTCGGATGGTCCTCTGTGCACTCACACCCTTTCTGGAGAAGTCCACATGGCAGGTGAGGTCGGTGTCGTGGTCCTGGGGCTGGGCGTGAAGCTGAGCACTGAGAAGTGGGTGGTGCTTGGTCTGGTTATTCTAGGGGAGAGGGCAGCCCCCGTCCAGGAGAAAGAAGGGGCTAGACATTCCTCAAAGGCCCAGTTAAACACACAGATGACCGTCACCGGCTGCCCGGGCTCCAGGGTCTCGGGGATGTAGACATCAGGCTTCTGAGTCAGGGCTGGGACAGAGACAGGGATGGGGGGGTTCTAATGCTGCAGGGGTCCCTGAGAACCCTCTGTGCTCAGCCCATAGCCTGTCCCCAGGGTCCCTCCCCAGTGTGAGAGGCAGGGGTTCCCATCCCATTCCATACCTGTTACTTTTAGAACGAACCCATTGTTCAAGAAATTATGTCTCACGCGACTTCCTCTCTCCACCCGAAAGAAGTACTGTGCCTCATCCTCCCTCTGCGCGTCTCTGATCACCAAGGAGCAGCTCCCCTTGCCGGGATCCCCAGTGAGCTGGAATCGGCCCCGGGTGCTCATTTCCACCTCTCGACTCGGGTTGTTTGTGGCCACAGGAGCATCCTTATTTGTGTTGGTCCCTTTTTTGAACCAGTAGCCATAAGCAGCAGTAAACTCGTTCCAGCCATCCCGGGGGTAGGAGAGGTTGCAAGGCACGATGACACACAGGTCCTCCTACACCGTCACCAGCCTCTGCACTTGAAGACTTGAAGACTGTAACTGGGATCCTTGTTCAGGGACCCTGGGGAGATGCAGAGGCTCAGCAGCAGCCCCAGTCCCTGCATGGGACCCCCAGCCGCCGACCCACTCACCCGCCCCCAGCACGGGCAGCAGCAGGGGCAGCAGCAGCATCTCTGGGCTGTGGGGCTGGGCCTGTCCCGGGACTATCTGGCTTCTGGGCTGGCCTGGCTGGGAAGGAAACTCCTCGAGCAGGAAGCCTGGTGGAGGGGCAGTGACCATCCTCAGAGGAGGAGCCTCGGGAACCGCAATGTCCTGAAAGATCCTCTCCCGACTTCTCCTTTCACAGGGGAAGCAGCAGGGCAGAGGGCATGAGGACCAGCCCCAAACCAGGAAGGAGCCACCCTGGCCAGCCTCGGGGGTGGGCAGTCCTAGGAGGGGACAGTCAAGGGACACAGGTGAGTCATAGCTGCAGGCGAGGTGATGGATGCAGAGTCCCATTCATTCATTCATTCTCCAGGGGGCGGTGGGACACTGGAAGAGTCTACAATAACTCTGTGATTTATGGTGAGGGCTTTGCACCATGTATTATTGCTGTACCTCCACAGAGAGTAAAAACTAGGTCAACCACACAGGCAGTCAGCCACATCTACCTGACCAACTCCCAGTAAAAACTCTGAACACCGGCCGGGCGCAGTGGCTCACACCTGTAATCCCAGCATTTTGGGAGGCCGAGACGGGTGGATCATGAGGTCAGGAGATCGAGACCATCCTGGCTAACATGGTGAAACCCCATCTCTACTAAAAATACAAAAAAGAATTAGCTGGGCGTGGTGTCAGGTGCCTGTAGTCCCAGCTTCCCGGGAGGCTGAGGCAGGAGAATGGCGTGAACCCAGGGGGCGGAACTTGCAGTGAGCAGAGATCGTGCCACTGCACTCCAGCCTGGGTGACAGAGCAAGACTCTATCTCAAAAGAAAAAGAAAAACAAACAAACAAAAAACTCTGAACATCGAGGCTCAGCTGAGCTTGCCTGGGTGGCAATACTTAGTGTATGTTGTCACTCATCCTTGCTGCAAGCATTAATTGTTTTCTGTATGATTTCACTGGGAAAGGACAACTGGAATCCCACACATTGTCTCTTCTGGATCCTGCCCTATGAAACTTTTTCCTTTGTTGATTTTTATTTACTTTTATTTTTATTTTTGAGACAGAGTCTCACTCTGTCACCCTAGCTGGAGTGCAATGGCACAATTTCAGCTCACTGCAACCTCTGCCTCCCAGGGGCCAAGTGATTCTGCTACCTCAGCCTCCCAAGTAGCTGGGATTACAGGCACCCACCACCACATCCGGCTAATTTTTTGTATTTTTAGTAGAGATGGGCTTTCATCATGTTGAGCAGGCTGGTCTCGAACTCCTGACCTCAGGTGATCTGCCTGCCCAGCCTCCCAAAGTGCTGGCATTTACAGGCGTGAGCAACTGTGTCTGGCTTGTTGATTTTTTTTTTTTTTAAGATGAAGTTTCGCTCTTGTTGCCCAGGCTAGAGCACAATGGCATGATCTTGGCTTACTACAACCTCCACCTCTAAGGTTCAAGCGATTCTCTTGCCTCAGCCTCCTGAGTAGCTGGGATTACTGGTGCCTACCACCACGCCCAACTAATTTTTTGTATATTTAGTAGAGACGGGGTTTCACCATGTTGACCAGGCTGGTCTTGAACTTCTGACCTCAGGTGATCCACCTGCCTCGGCCTCCCAAAGTGCTGGGATTACAGGTGTGAGCCACTGTGCCCAGCCCTGCTTTGTTGATTTTTAAAAATTATTTTTATTAATATGTGATAGTTATACATATTTATGGGGTATATGTGATATTTTGTGCCATGCATATAATATGGTATAATCAAGTCAGGGTATCTGAGTATCTGTCACTTCAAACATGTATTATTTCTATACGTTGGGAACATTTCAAATCCTTTTTTCTAGCTATTTTGAAAAATACAGTATGTTATTTATTTATTTATTTATTCATTTATTTTTAAAACAGGGTCACTCTGAGGCCAGACGTGGTGGCTCATGCCTGTAATCCCAGCACTTTGGGAGGCCAAGGCAGGCAGATCACGAGGTCAGGAGATCAAGGCCATCCTGGCTAACCCGGTGAAATCCCATCTCTATTAAAAATAGAAAAAATTAGCCAGGTGTGGTGGTGGGTACCTATAGTCCCAGCTACTCAGGAAGCTGAGGCAGGAGAATGGCATGAACCTGGGAGGTGGAGCTTGCAGTGAGCTGAGATCGCACCACTGCCCTCCAGCCTGGGTGACAGAGTGAGACTCCATCTCAAAAAAAACAAAAAAAAAAAAAACAAAAAATCCCAGGGCTACTCAGTCACCCAGGCTGGAGTGCAGTGGTGTGATCATGACTCACCGCAGCTTTGATCTCCCCAAGCTCAAGTAATCCTCCCACTTCAGCCTCCTGAGCAACTTGGGACTACAGGTGTGCACCACCACTTAATTTTTGTACTTTTTTTTTGATAGAGATGGGTTTCACCATGTTGCTCAGGCTGGTCTCAAACTCCTAGGCTCAAGCGATCTGTCTGTCTCAGCCTCCCAAATTGTTGAGATTATAGGCATGAGCCACCATGACAATATGTTACTGTTAAACATACGCTATTAAACATAAGAACTACTCTTTCTATCTAACCATATATTTGTTAGATAGAGCTCTTCATTCCCCACCTACCCACCCATGCCCCCTTCTAGGGTTCTCATAACTATTGTTCTACTCTCTGCCTCCATGACATCATAGTCCACGGTCTCTGTATGCCTTTATGCATCCATAGCTTAGCTCCCACTTAAAAGTGAGAACAGATGGCATTTGAATTTTCATTCCTGAGTTACTTCACTTAGAATAATGGCCTCCAGCTCCGTCCAAGTTGTTGCAAAAGACATTATTTCATTTTTTTTTTTATGGCTGAGTAATATTCCATGACAATGGTATACATACCACTGCCTAGACCAATGTCCTGAAGAGTTTTTCCTAGGTTATCTTCTAGAATTGTTTGGTTTCAGGTCTTAGATTTTAAGTCTCTGATCCATATGAGTTGAATTTTTTTTTTTTTTTTTGAGACAGAGTCTCACTCGGTCGCCCAGGCTGGAGTGTAGTGGCACGACCTCGGCTCACTGCAACCTCTGCCCGCCAGGTTCAAGCAATTCCCTTGCCTCAGCCTCCTGAGTAGCTGGGACTACAGGTGCACGCCACCATGTCCGGCTAATTTTTTTGTATTTTTAGTAGAGATGGGGTTTCACCATGCTGGTCAGGCTGGTCTCGAACTCCTGACCTCATGATCCGCCCGCCTCGGCCTCCCAAAGCGCTGGGATTACAGGCCTGAGCCACCATGCCCAGCCTAATTTTTGTATTTTTATTTATTTTATTTTTATTTATTTATTTTTTTTTATTTTTATTATTTTTTTGAGATGGAGTCTCGCTCTGTCGCCCAGGCTGGAGTGCAGTGGCCGGATCTCACTTCACTGCAAGCTCCACCTCCCGGGTTTTTACACCATTCTCCTGCCTTAGCCTCCTGAGTAGCTGGGACTACAGGCGCCCGCCACCTCGCCCGGCTAATTTTTTTTATTTTTTAGTAGAGATGGGGTTTCACCGTGTTCGCCAGGATGGTCTCGATCTCCTCACCTTGTGATCCACCCATCTCAGCCTCCCAAAGTGCTGGGATTACAGGCTTGAGCCACCGCGCTCGGCCTAATTTTTGTATTTTTAATAGAGATGGGTTTTCACCATATTGACCAGGCTGGTCTCAAAACTCCTGAGGTCAAGTGATCCATCTGCCTCGGCCTCCCAAAGTGCTGGGATTACAGGCATGAGCCACTGCGTCCGGCCTACTTTAATCATTTTAAAGTGCACAATTAGCTGGGCATGGTGGTGCATGCCTGTAATCCCTGCCACTTGGGAGGCTGAGGCACGAGAACTGCTTGAAACTGGGAGGCAGAGGTTGCAGTGAGCGGAGATTGCACCACTGCACTCAGCCTGGGTGACAAAGCAAGACTCAAAAAAAAAAAACAAAAACGTGCAGTTCATTGGCAATAAGTACGTTCACATTCTTGTGCAACCATCAGCTCCATCTAGTTGCAGAACTTTTCCACCACTGAAAAAGGAACCATGTGCCCATTAAACTGTCATTTCCCATTCTTCTCTCCCCCCATGCCCCCCCCAACAATGACAAATCTACTTCCTGTCTCTACATTTGCCTCTTCTGGACATATCAGATGAACAGAATCACACAGTATTGTCTGGTTTCTTTCACTTAGTATACTGTTCTCAAGACCATCTGTGTTTGGCAGGTGTCAGAATGTAATTCCTTTTTAGGGGTGAATAATACTCCATTAAATGGATAAACCACGTTGTGTTCATGGAGTTTTAAATTTGCTAGTTAATGTCCAAATCCTCAGCCTTGGGGAATCAGGAGGGTGGGCAGTGCAGATCCTCAAAGGTGCTGGGGCCCCTGCCCTTGAGTCTGCACAACCCAGACCCCCTCTATGCCCAGGTGGGTAATCGGGGCTGGGCTGAGCCACAAACTAGTCTGGGCGTCAGGGTGGGGAGAGGACAGAGCTGTGACCCTATGATGCAAGGTCCAAGTTCCTCAGTGAGGCTTCACGAACCAATTAGACCTCATTTACAAAACACAGACCAAAAGATAAATTATTGAGAATCTCCAGGGGGCAACCTCAGAGCAGTAAACTCCAAGCATGAGGCCCTCTGAGCTCACTGGGGTCTTATGTAACTGCCCCCCAACTCACTGTGGAGCTAGGAGCCTGGTGTAAGCTGCAGAGACGGCTCCACAACACGCAGGGGAGCTGAGTGCCTTTGGGGAGCCCAGGGACCCTGAGCTGAGGTAAGTAGAGGTGAGGATCCTGTGGGCAGGGATTGGTTGGTCATCTCTTCTTTGCCTCTCCCCACTGCATGGAGTAGATTTTGCCTGGAGAATAAATGAATGAATGAATGAATGAATGGATGGGACTCTGCATCCATCACCTCGCCTGCAGCCATGACTCACCTGTGTCCCCTGACTGTCCCCTCCTAGCACTGCCCACCCCCGAGGCTGGCCAGGGTGGCTCCTTCCTGGTTTGGGGCTGGTCCTCATGCCCTCTGCCCTGCTGCTTCCCCTGTGAAAGGAGAAGTCGGGAGAGGATCTTTCAGGACATTGCGGTTCCCGAGGCTCCTCCTCTGAGGATGGTCACTGCCCCTCCACCAGGCTTCCTGCTCGAGGAGTTTCCTTCCCAGCCAGCCAGCCAGAAGCCAGATAGTCCCGGGACAGGCCCAGCCCCACAGCCCAGAGATGCTGCTGCTGCCCCTGCTGCTGCCCGTGCTGGGGGCGGGTGAGTGGTCGGCGGCTGGGGGTCCCATGCAGGGACTGGGGCTGCTGCTGAGCCTCTGCATCTCCCCAGGGTCCCTGAACAAGGATCCCAGTTACAGTCTTCACGTATTCAAGTGCAGAGCTGGTGACGGTGCAGGAGGACCTGTGTGTCATCGTGCCTTGCAACCTCTCCTACCCCCGGGATGGCTGGAACGAGTTTACTGCTGCTTATGGCTACTGGTTCAAAAAGGGACCAACACAAATAGGGGTGCTCCTGTGGCCACAAACAACCCGAGTCGAGAGGTGGAAATGAGCACCCGGGGCCGATTCCAGCTCACTGGGGATCCCGGCAAGGGGAGCTGCTCCTTGGTGATCAGAGACGCGCAGAGGGAGGATGAGGCACAGTACTTCTTTCGGGTGGAGAGAGGAAGTCGCGTGAGACATAATTTCTTGAACAATGGGTTCGTTCTAAAAGTAACAGGTATGGAATGGGATGGGAACCCCTGCCTCTCACACTGGGGAGGGACCCTGGGGACAGGCTATGGGCTGAGCACAGAGGGTTCTCAGGGACCCCTGCAGCATTAGAACCCCCCATCCCTGTCTCTGTCCCAGCCCTGACTCAGAAGCCTGATGTCTACATCCCCGAGACCCTGGAGCCCGGGCAGCCGGTGACGGTCATCTGTGTGTTTAACTGGGCCTTTGAGGAATGTCTAGCCCCTTCTTTCTCCTGGACGGGGGCTGCCCTCTCCCCTAGAATAACCAGACCAAGCACCACCCACTTCTCAGTGCTCAGCTTCACGCCCAGCCCCCAGGACCACGACACCGACCTCACCTGCCATGTGGACTTCTCCAGAAAGGGTGTGAGTGCACAGAGGACCATCCGACTCCGCGTGGCCTGTGAGTGTGGCCTGGGACACTGGGGCGTGCAGACAGACCCGGTGGGTGCGGGGAGGGGCGGGGAGACAGGGGAGGGGGAGGAGCCCAGCGGGGCAGTGAGCGGCTCCCAGCTCAGGAGCCTCCAGGGAGAGGAAGCTGTGGGGTCCCATGATGCCGGCTCAGCCCTGGGAGGGGGACGGGAATGGCGTCTGGTCCTCTGTCCACACCCGTGAGCCCCGGCTCTAGCTGTCACTTGTCTTTCCTGGGATGTTCCTACTTTCTTTTCCGGAGGGAGTTTTTTCCAGGTGTGAGGAACAAATTGTCCCTCCCTGTAGCCAGCTCACAATCTTGTTGCAGACGCCCCCAGAGACCTTGTTATCAGCATTTCGCGGGACAACATGTCAGGTACTGAGGGCCGTCGGGCTGGGGCTGGGCCAGTCCTCTTTAGGGGATGAAAAATTTTCATGAAAGTGAGGGGATGTGCTCCTCCCTGTAGCCTTTCTCTCTCTCTCTCTCTCTCTCTCTCTCTCTCTCTCTCTCTCTCTCTTTCGGTTCAGCCCTGAAACCCCAGGAAAATCTCACACATCTGGAAGCCCAGAAAGGCCAGTTCCTGCGGCTCCTCTGTGCTGCTGACAGCCAGCCCCCCGCCACGCTGAGCTGGGTCCTGCAGGACAGAGTCCTCTCCTTGTCCCACCCCTGGGGCCCCAGACCCCTGGGGCTGGAGCTGCCCAGGGTGAAGGCCGGGGATTCAGGGCGCTACATCTGCCGAGCAGAGAACAGGCTTGGCTCCCAGCAGCGAGCGCTGGACCTCTCTGTGCAGTGTGAGTGTGCCCAGCAGGGGCCTGGGGTCCATCGGGAGGGCAGAAAGGGTGGGGATGCAGGGCTGGGCTCAGGGTCCCAGAGCTGAGGGGGCCTAGAGCCCCAGGTCTCAGGGACGGACATTCTTTTTTTTTTTTTTTTTTTTGAGACAGAGTCTTGCTCTGTCTCTCAGGCTGGAGTGCAGTGGTGTGATCTCGGCCCACTGCAAGCTCCGCCTCCCAGGTTCACGCCATTCTCCTGCCTCAGCCTCCCCAGTAGCTGGGACTACGGGCGCCCCCACCACCCCTGCTGATTTTTTGTATTTTTAGTAGAGAGGGGGTTTCACCGTGTTAGCCAGAATGGTCTCGATCTCCTGACCTCGTGATCCACCCGCCCCGGCCTCCCAAAGTGCTGGCATGAGCCACCGCGCCCGGCCCTGGGGACTGATATTCTTACCTATGTAGACCCTCATGCAGTTTGTGTCTGGGACTCAGTGGGTGATTCTGCACTGCCCTTCTATCCCACCCACTTCCCCTACCTCAGTCTCCAGGACGCTTCCTTTACCCAGAGGGAAGCCCCTGGCCCGTCTAGAGCCCGTCCCCTCTCTCCATTTCAGATCCTCCAGAGAACCTGAGAGTGATGGTTTCCCAAGCAAACAGGACAGGTAGGAAAGAGGACAGAGGAGCCAGGGCCTCTCGGTGCCGAATTGGGGGCCCAGGCATCTGAAGGGCCCCCACGCAGGAGGGTCCCAGAGCCCTGAGCTGCACATGGATTCTGCCCCTTCCTTCCCTAGTCCTGGAAAACCTTGGGAACGGCACATCCCTCCCGGTCCTGGAGGGCCAAAGCCTGCGCCTGGTCTGTGTCACCCGCAGCAGCCCCCCAGCCAGGCTGAGCTGGACCCAGGGGGGACAGATTCTGAGCCCCTCCCAGCCCTCAGACCCCGGGGTCCTGGAGCTGCCTCGGGTTCAAATGGAGCATGAAGGAGAGTTCACCTGCCATGCTCAGCACCCGCTGGGCTCCCAGCACGTCTCTCTCAGCCTCTCCCTGCACTGTGAGTGGGGAAAGGGGGGCACCTGGGTCCCAGGAAGGGGCCCCTGCTGAGTCCTGTCCTCCCTCCCCACAGACCCCCCACAGCTGCTGGGCCCCTCCTGCTCCTGGGAGGCTGAGGGTCTGCATTGCAGCTGCTCCTCCCAAGCCAGCCCAGCCCCCTCTCTGCGTTGGTGGCTTGGGGAGGAGCTGCTGGAGGGGAACAGCAGCCAGGACTCCTTTGAGGTCACCCCCAGCTCAGTCGGGCCCTGGGCCAACAGCTCCCTGAGCCTCCATGGAGGGCTCAGCTCCGGCCTCAGGCTCAGCTGTGAGGCCTGGAACGTCCACGGGGCCCGGAGTGGCTCCGTCTTCCAGCTGCCACCAGGTGAGGGGACTGTGGGGGTCTGAGACATAGGATCCTAGGAAGATGAAGGTTCAGGGTTGTGGGGAGAGGGGCTGGGCGTGGTGGGAAGGGATGGGGACAAAGTCCCTGCTCTGTGGCTGGTGGTGTTTCGGGAAACTGAGGACCGAAGAGAGCCATATGGAGAACAGGAGGATTGTTTATTTAAGGTAAGTACTGGCTTAGTGGATTTACATTTCAAAAGCTGAGCATTAAAGAAAGACACAGCAGGGTTTTTATAAGTAGACTTACACAAGTAAAACAAAAGCGGTTAATTATATATTGCATAACTTGTGACCTTGTAGCTGTGTCAAAAGAAAAACAAGAACTGGTTAAATACAAACATTTGTAAAACATAATTATGCTTAAGAAGCCAGGGAAAGGAGTAACAGTAAAAGAATTTGTCGTTTTGGTGTTTTTTTTTTTTTGAGACGGAGTCTCGCTCTGTCACCCAGGCTGGAGTGCAGTGGCCGGATCTCAGCTCACTGCAAGCTCCGCCTCCCGCGTTCATGCCATTCTCCTGCCTCAGCCTCCCGAGTAGCTGGAACTACAGGCGCCCGCCACCTCGCCCGGCTAGTTTTTTGTATTTTTTAGTAGAGACGGGGTTTCACCGTGTTAGCCAAGATGGTCTCGATCTCCTGACCTCGTGATCTGCCCGTCTCAGCCTCCCAAAGTGCTGGGATTACAGGCTTGAGCCACCGCGCCCGGCCTTTTTTCTTCATTTCACACTTACTTTTGGGGGCTAGGTAGGATCTGCACAGCCGTGGTCCACTCCTGGGCTGCTATGGGCCCAGAGGCTTGGTAGGTGCCTGCCGCAAGTTGTAAGAATTATGCCTTTCTATTATTATTATTTTTTTCCCCCGGGGCCAGTCCCCGCCCCCCTCTTTTTCCCCGATAGAGCCGGGCTGGGGAGAGGGACTTAACCCTTGGTGTGCCTAGCTGCTTGGCGCCTCGCTTGTTGCTTTTGCTCTTTCCCGTTTTGTTCCCTGGTCACGGTTAATGTACATCTTGGTGGTCACTTTTATAAGCTGGGTGGCATTCATGCCTGCAGCTTCCGCTTGATGTCACCCCGGGCTTGCCCTACAAATGCTGTGCTTACCATGCGCTGATTTTCAGCAGCCTCAGGGTCAAATGGGGTGTAAAGCCAGAATGTTTCACAGAGTTTTTTATAAAACTGACTTGGGGCCGGGCGCGGTGGTGGCTCAAGCCTGTAATTCCAGCACTTTGGGAGGCTGAGACGGGCGGATCACGAGGTCAGGAGATCGAGACCATCCTGGCTAATACCGTGAAACCCCGTCTCTACTAAAAAAATACAAAAAACTAGCCGGGCGCGGTGGCGGGCGCCTGTAGTCCCAGCTACTAGGGAGGCTGAGGCAGGAGAATGGCGGGAACCCGGGAGGCGGAGCTTGCAGTGAGCTGAGATCCGGCCACTGCACTCCAGCCTGGGCGACAGAGGGAGACTCCGTCTCAAAAAAAAAAAAAAAAAACAACTGACTTGGCTGTCATCAGCTCTCTGAAGCACTTTTGAAATTTTTCTTCTATTAATTGCTTTCTTTCCACCAGCTTTCACGCCTTGCAGAAGTGCCTCTCGGTACCTGTATAAACGCTGAAGCTGAGTTGCATCCTCTGGGTCCTAGTTAGGATCTGGGTCTGAGAACTGACCTTGAGTGCATGCCTGAGCATGCCCTGCCTCTGCTGGTGCGTGGGGTTTTAGCCAGCGGAGAGCTGCCTAAGTTACTCTCCTGCACTTTTTAGTGTTAAATCACATTAGGAAAAGCTGCTTGCAATCTGGCCAGGTTGGATTGTGTGTCAGAAAGATGGACTGCATCAGATCTGTAAGGGCTTGGGGCTTCTCCGTGTAGGAGGGAGTATGAGGTTTCCAGTTTAGTAGATCAGTAGTCGAAAAGGGCTGATGGATGAAGGTCCGTTTAGCCCCCTGAACCTGGCCTCGGTTATTATAATAAATGGGTCCTCACATCTCTCTGACAGGCATTTGCACAGCTCAAGCACGGCCAGATCTGAGACGGCCTGCTTGACTATTTTGACTTCCTTCCCTGGCCTTTTGAGGCTCCGATCCTTCCCTTCAGGGTGAGACTTGGGGCGTGCTAGCTCCTGAATTTGGTTCCTGGAGGGCTGTTGGCCTCAGTAAAGGCGGGTAGGCTGGGACATATGGAGGAGGAATCTGTTTCCTCTGGCAGCTGTTGCAAAACTGGCTTCTGTTGCTCTTTCTGGGATTTTTCTTAGTAGCTGGGACTACAGGCGCCCGCCACCTCGCCCGGCTAGATTTTTGTATTTTTTTAGTAGAGACGGGGTTTCACCGTGTTAGCCAGGATGGTCTCGATCTCCTGACCTCGTGATCCGCCCGTCTCAGCCTCCCAAAGTGCTGGGATTACAGGCTTGAGCCACCACGCCCGGCCGGCGAAGCTGCTCTTACTTTTACTTTTGGCTCGGGCTACAAGTGTTTTGCGATAAGCTGCTAAACAGGGCTGGATCCAGGTTGGTCTTGTCTATCCTATATTTAACCATGAATCAATATAAGGAAACTGATAAGGATACTCAGGCTGTCACCATCTTAAATACATGGCCAATTGTTTTCTAGTCTACAGTTTCTTCGGTCAGCCGTCCAACATCAAAGGAAAGTCATTCTAATTCACAGAGAGTTCTCAACCTCTGGGGGATTCGCTTAACTTTATAATTCCCTGAAAAAACCTTTCTTAAAGTTTTGTGACATGCGCTTCAATGGAGTAAGTTTTGATGACTGTCCTTCTATTCCTTTCTTTACGGCGCAGTGCACTCACTCGCTCTTCCTCTTGTTTCCGCCGACTATACTGTCTCCCATCATGGGAGTTTTTAGACACTACTTGGCTTTGGAGAGTTCCTTATTCCTGCTACGACTCTGAGCTGTAGGGCAGCTCTGATTAGCCATATGTAGATCGCCACTAGTCGTAGTCGGCCCCACACTTTGCTCAGAGCACGGAGTCCACACTAAGAGATTTGTGACTTCTCACTTTGTGACTGATGAGCCTAATTAGGCCTCTACATTTACACACTTTTACACACTTCCCCACTCCCAGTTCCTGTGGTCCTAATTGGGGTGGCAAGCCACTCTCGCCACCTCCAGTTCCTTAGGTGGGGTGGCTCGCCACCTCCCGTTTCCTTTTCCTAATCGACTTAGTGAGCCATTCTCGTGTCTCGTATTGGTTGGGGTGTGAGTTTCATCCAAATTGACAAGCCACTCTTCGCCGCCCCCAGCCCTTCTGGATCGGACTACTAGGCACACCCCAGGAAGTGATCAGGCTCCCCTTCCGTCCCTACGGGATGGGTCCTGCCTTGGGCCCCAAATTACTGCGGTTCCTGAAGTGCACTGTTTCTGAAATTGTTCTGTAGCTCCTTTCAGGTTTTGTTGTGCTGCTGGGTAGGGGCGCCAGGTCAGGGGAGAGCTGATTTCTTCTCCAGGCTAAAGTTCTCCCGGTGGCACCTGGGGTCACAGGTCTCCCGAGGCCCGGGGCTCCAGCCCCCAGAGCAAAGGAGGCAGTAAACCTGCCGTCTCTGGTCCCTTCATGGTCGCCAAAAATGCTGTGGGAAACTGAGGACTGGAGAGACCGATACGGAGAACAGGAGGATTGTTTATCTTAGGTGCACACCAGCTCAGTAGATTTGCATCTAAAAAGCTGAGCATTAAACAAACACAGAGCAGGATTTTTATGAGCGGACTTACAAAAGTAAAACAGAGGCAGTTAATTATATGATAGGTCACATGATTTATAGTATAGCATAACTTGTGGCTTTGCATAGCTGGTGGCCTTGTAGCTGTGTCAAAAAAAAAAAAGAACTGGCTAAATACAGACATTTGTAAAACATAGTTATGCTTAAGAAGCCAGGGAAAGGAGTAGCAGAAAGGAATTTGTTTTTCTTTTTTTCCTTCAACCTTGCTCTGGAAGGGGGTGTGTCTGGAGCCTATTCCTTTGGCCTTGGCTTTTTAAACAGTATTATCTCATAACTGTCCTTGAAGTGAGCTTGCTAAGCAGAGGAAAACTTGTTCTTTTTTTTTTTTTAACCCTTGCCTTGCCTGTTACTTTTCTTGGAGTGAATGAATGCATATTTATTTTTAATGTCTGCCTCAGTTGGGGATGAAGAATCTGAGAGCTCTAGGTCTGTGGGAGGAAGGGGCAGGAGGGTCTCAGGGCTAGGAGAACACCACCCCAAACCCTGCTCCCATGCAGGGAAGCTGGAGCGTGGGGGAGGAGTTGGCCTGGGGGCTGCCCTGGGAGCTGGTGTCGCTGCCCTGCTCGCTCTCTGTTCCTGCCTCGTCATCTTCAGGTAAGTGTCATCCCTGGGAGGGCAGGCAATGCAGGGTGTGGGAAGGGAGAGGGTTCTAGAATCCCAGACAGTCCCAGCTGCAGGAATCTAGATGGGGCCGTGGGTGTAAGAACTGGGCCTTGGGCAAGAGAATCAGAGCAGGGGTCTGCTCCAGAGCCCTGATCCAGGCCATCTATGAGGGTCCCCAGTTCTCACTGTGGAAGTCACCCCATGGATATGTCCCCACCCCACTGGCCTCCATGGCCTTCCAGCCTCTGCTAAGCCATGTGGGAAGCAGTCACCCCAGGCTCTGGGCCAGCCTGAAGACTGAAGGACAGTGCTTCTTCCCTCAGGGTGAAGACCTGCAGGAAGGAAGCTCGCAAGAGGGCAGCAGCAGAGCAGGACATGCCCTCCACCCTGGGGCCCATCTCCAAGGTGAGAGCCCAGCCTCTGTCTGCTGGGGCCCCAGCTGTTCCCCTTGCCTGGATGGCCATGGGCACTCCTCTTGGTGCCTTACAGAATCATTGTGCCCCAAATAAGATTTTGCTCCTGGGTCCCCATCAATGCAGTCCCAAGTCCCATGATCTGGGGGGCACCCTCCCCCCTGCTCCCCATGTCCCCTCCCAGAACCAAGGCCTCCCTGGGCCTGTCCATACTCTGCCTGTGCTCCATCTTTGTGTTCGAGTAGATCTTCCGAGGTCCCTGAGGTCAGTCCAGGTCCGAGCAAATCCCCGTCTTTCTCACACCTCCTCCTTCCTGGGCATCCACTCATAATTTGCAATTAGCTAGTAACTTGATTGACTAGAACTTTAATGTCTGCTTCTCCTTCCACACTGCAAGCTGCCTGAGGTCAGGGATGGTGTCTCCCTAGTTCCCCTGGGAATATCCAGGGGCTGGCACAGGGGAGCTGTTCCATAAGGGCAGCGGGCGCTGGAGTCAGAGAGACCTGGACGTGAATCCTGGCCTGACCACTGCTTAGATATGTGGGTTTGGGGTATTTACTCAGCCTCCATTTCTCCATCTGATCATGGGGACCACAGTGCCTCACCAGTGGATTGTGGTGAGGATTTTGTGAGTCTGGATTTTATGAGCCTGGCAGTGAATTACCAAGAGCCAGATGTTATTGTTCTCAAATACTTGCTGAATGAGTGAACGGATGAGGGCCCAGCCAGCGTCTATGGAATGAGTAGGTGAAACAGGAAATGCTCAGCTTTCAGGTCCTCTTGTGCACCCTCCTTGCTCTTGCTTAGCCCCCATGATCCTAATTTGACCCCCTTTCTCCCCTGCATTCAGGGTCACCAGCATGAATGCTCACCAGGCAGCTCCCAAGACCACCTGCCCCCAGGTGCAGCCACCCCCACCCCAGGGCAGAGGGAAGAGCAGGAGCTCTACTACGCCTCCCTCAGCTTCCAGGGGCTGAGGCTCCGGGAGTCTACGGACCAGGAGGCCCCCAGCAGCACCGAGTACTCAGAGATCAAGATCCACAAGGGACGGCCCCCGAGGGGCCTGGGCTTTGGGCTTCAGCTGGAGAGGGAGACATCAGGGATGGTTCCAAAGTGAAGAGTTCTCCATGGAAACAGGACACCAGCAAGTGCGTGGGAGTCATATTGGTGTGACGGCCAGAACTGGACTCAGATTTCAGCCCCATCCCCAGTGAAGAGCTTGAGTTTGAAGAGTATACTCTTTTTTGAGACAGGGTCTCACTCTGTCCCCAGGCTGGAGTGCAGTGGTGCAATCTCAGCTCACTGTAGCCTCAACCTGCCAGACTGAAGTGATCCTCCTGTTTCAGCCTCCCAAGTACCTGGGACTACAATTGTGAGCCACCACGCCAGGCTCATTTTTGTATTTTTAGTAGAGACAGGGTTTCACTGTGTTTCCCAGGTTGGTTTTGAACTCCTGGGCTCAAGCAATCTGCCTGCCTCTGCCTACCAAAGTGCTGGGATTACAGACGTGAGCCACCTTACCTGGCTGAAGATTATACTTTCAATTCAGAGCGAGTTTGAAGATAACACTTTTGAGGCATCGCATCTATGGTTCATTACTACAGAAGCTTCTCTGGATGTGTAAAGCACAGGAAACCAGGCAGAGGAGGCACAGGGCGCTCTCCAGAACGAGAAGCCAGTTCCTGGGGTTGCTTTGCTGCAACCATCATTCCCCATTGATAACCATTCTCCTCCTTCGGAAGAGGGAGAGTGAGAGAACCAAGTCCGAGTGGTCCCCATTTTAACATTAAAAAAAAAAGGCTGTGCATGGTGGTTCACACCTGTAATCTCAGCACTTTGGGAGGTTGAGGTGGGTGGATCACAACATCAGGAGTTCAAGGCCAGCCTGGGCAAGACGGTGAAACCCCATCTCTACTAAAAACACAAAAATTAGCCGGGCGTGGTGGCGGGCACCTGTAATCCCAGCTACTGGGGAGACTAGGCAGATAATTGGTTGAACCCGGGAGGCAGAGGTTGCAGTGAGCTGAGATCGTCCCACTGCACTCCAGCCTGGGTGACAGAGTGAGACTCTGTGTCTAAATAAATAAATAAATAAATAGAGCCTGAGTTTGGGCAAGTCATCTTACTCCTCAGTAAAACGGACACAATAAACCTAAATCACAGGGCTATTGTGGGACAGAAAGGAAGTCATTAAAACAAGGCACCCAGGCCAGGCACAGTCGCTCACATCTGTAATCCCAGCACTTTGGGAGGCTGAGGTGGGCAGACCACATGAGGTCAGGAGTTCAAGACCAGCCTGGCCAACATGGTGAAACCCCATCTCTACCAAAAACACAAAAATTAGCCAGATGTGGTGGGGCACACCTGCAGTCCCAGTGACTCAGGAGGCTAAGGCACGAGAATCACTTGAACTCAGCGGGCAGAGGTTGCAGTGAGCCGAGATTGCACCACTGCACTCCACCTTGGGCAACAGAGTGAGGCTCTGTCTCAAAAATAAATAAGTAAGGCCAGGCATGGTAGCTCACGCCTGTAATCCCAGCACTTTGGGAGGCCAAGGCAGGCCTCACACCTGTAATCATGCTGTGTCTACTAAAAATTCAAAAATTAGCAGGGCATGGTGGTGGATGTCTCTAATCCCAGCTACTAGGGAGACTGAGGCAGGAGAATTACTTAAACCCGGGCGGCAGAGGTAGCAGTGAGCTGAGATCACGCCATTGCACTCCAGCCTGGATGCCAAAAGCAAAACTCTGTCTCAAAACAAAAAAGAAAGAAAAGAAAAGAAAGAAACGAGAGCTCACTATGTTGCCCAGTCTGGTCTCAAAGTCCTGGCCTCAAGCAATCCTCCCACCTCAGCCTCCAAAAGTGCTAAGATTACAGGTGTAAGCCACCATTTTGGGCTGACCTGATCTTGTAACTCCAAGTTTCTACCCTTTTACTGACATCTGTCCATTTTTCTCTCCTCCTAACCCCCAGCAACCACGGTTCTAATTCTACTTTGTTTCCATGAGTTTTGTGGCAGGAGAATAGGGAATTAGGGGAACGGGAGCTCAGCAGGTGCAGCCAGTTCCTACAGACAGGAGAGCGCAGGTGTGGCGCACAGGCCACATTCTCACTCCCATGATAACAAGCCACATAAGCCTCTGATTGACTGCAGGCCGGGTCTCCACTATGGCCCCTGATTGGTCGTGAGCCAATCCTTCATAGCATGTAACCAATTGGAGGCCTCTGAAGGGCGCCTAGGGTTGTTGCCGAGTTCCTTCTAGCTTATTACAAACCCTAACTGGGGAGCCTCTTGAGCTGCTGGCTCGATCCCGCTCCCACTCTGAACTGTCTTCAATAAATCTGTGCTTTTCTATTCACAATAGCAAAGACATAGAATCAACCCAAATGCCCATCAATGATAGACTGGATAAAGAAAATGTGGTGCACATACACCATGGAATACTATGCAGCCATAAAAAAGGATGAGATCACGTCCTTTGCAGGGACATGGATGGAGCTGGAAGCCATTACCCTCAGCTACTAAAAATACAAAAATTAACCAGGCATGGTGGTGGGTGCCTGTAATCCCAGCTACTTGGAGGCTGAGGTGGGAAAATCACTTGAACCCGGGAGGTGGAGGTTGCAGTGAGCCAAAATCGCACCATTGTACTCCAGTTGGGTGACAGAGCAAGACTCCGTCTCAAAAATAAAATAAAATAAGGGTTGGGCACTGTGATTCATTCCTGTAATCCCAGCACTTTGGGAAGCCCAGGCAGGTGGATCACTTGAGGTCAGGAGTTCAAGACCAGCCTGGCCACATGGCAAAACCCCATCTCTACTAAAAGTAAAAAATTAGCCTGGCGTGGTGGTGCATGCCTGTAATCCCAGCTACTCAGGAGGCTGAGGCAGGAGAATAGCTTGAACCCAGGAGGGAGAGGTTGCAGTGAGCCGAGATTATGCCATTGCACTCCAGCCTGGGCGACAGAGGGAGACTCCGTCTCAGAAAGAGCTTATTCCTTCTATCTAATTGTATGTTTGTACCCATTAAACAGCCTCTCTTCATCCCCAGGCACACAGCCTTCCAAACTCTGGTAACTCAACTTGGAGATCTTCCTACGGAGAAAAAAAAAAAATGTGGGCTTGGTGATTCACTATCCTGCTCTTGCCCTTGGTTTTCTCTTCTGTAAAATAAGATTTATTTATTTATTTATTTATTTTTCAGACATTGAGACAGGGTCTCACTCTGTCACCCAGGCTGGAGTGCAGTGGTGTGATCTCAGCTCACTGCAGCCTCTGCCTCCTGGGTTCAAGCAATTCTCCCGACTCAGCCTCCCAAATAGCTGGGATTACAGGCCATGCCACCACGTCAGCTAATTTTGTATTTTTTTTTTTTTTTTTTTTTTTTTTTGAGACGGAGTCTCGCTCTGTCGCCCACTGGAGTGCAGTGGCCGGATCTCAGCTCACTGCAAGCTCCGACCGGTTTACGCCATTCTCTGCCTCAGCCTCCGAGAGCTGGGACTACAGGCGCCCGCATCTCGACCGGTAATTTTTTGTATTTTTTAGTAGAGACGGGTTTCACCGTGTTAGCCAGGATGGTCTCGATCTCTGACCTCGTGATCCGCCCGTCTCTGCCTCCCAAAGTGCTGGGATACAGGCTTGAGCCACCGCGCCCGGCCTAATTTTTGTATTTTTAGTAGAGACGGTGTTTCACCATGTGGCCAGGCTGGTCTCGAACTCCTGACCAGGTGATCCGCCTGCCTCGGCCTCCTGAAGTGCTGGGATTACAGGCGTGAGACCGCACCGGGCCTAAAATGGGTTTTTTTTTTTTTTTTTGAGACGGAGTCTCGCTCTGTCACCCAGGCTAGAGTGCAGTGGCACGATCTCAGCTCACTGCAAGCTCCGCCTCCCGGGTTTACGCCATTCCCCTGCCTCAGCCTCCCGAGTAGCTGGGACTACAAGCGCCCGCCACCTCGCCCGGCTAGTTTTTCGTACTTTTTAGTACAGACGGGGTTTCACCGTGTTAGCCAGGATGGTCTTGATCACCTGACCTCGTGATCCGCCCATCTCGGCCTCCCAAAGTGCTGGGATTACAGGCTTGAGCCACCGCGCCCGGCCTAAAACGGGAATTTTTAACAATGGGTTCGACAAACATGCCCCATCCCTTCTGAGCGCTTTGCATGTATTAACTTATGCAATGCCTGGAACCCTATGAAGTGATTGTTATCACTGCCATTTTATAGTGGAGGGAACCAAGGCACAGCAAGGCCAAGCACGATTCCCAAGGTCACACACCCAGCAGGTGGCCAGGCCAGGCGGGGCACTACCCCGTGCTGTCAGGCACCATACAGACAGCACTGACGGGGTCGCGAACGGGGTTCGTGTGTGCCTTCCCCATAGGGATGCGAGCTCCGGGGGCGGGGACCTTTTCCGGCGCGGGAGGCATTTAATGAGCTCTCTGGACAGAGAGAGTCTTAGGAGAGCCACTTCCCTTTTCAGCCGCCTAAAACACCCTGCAGGGCTCTGCTCTGTGAACTGTATTCGAAGGCAGGGCTTCTAATACATAAACCGACCAGAAGGAAATCACCGTCTTGGACGGTCTGAGTCTGGGATGGAGCAAAACCCACTCCCGGCGGGGTACGCGCGCCTCCTGGCGGCGGATTCCTGCTAAGACAGCTCCGCCCACAGGCCAGAAATGTTTGATTTCCGAAGCGTGCGATTTGCAAACCGGCTATTGTCTGAAAATTTGTATGTCAAGCTGGGGGGCGCCTATCAGTGGCTTCCAAAATTTTCTGACCATGACTCACAGTAAGAAATCATTTCGCGGCCGGGCGCGGTGGCTCAAGCCTGTAATCCCAGCACTTTGGGAGGCCGAGACGGGCGCATCACAAGGTCAGGAAATCGAGACCATCCTGGCTAACCCGGTGAAACCCCGTCTCTACTAAAAAATTAAAAAAATTAGCCGGGCGAGGTAGCGGGCGCCTGTAGTCCCAGCTACTCGGGAGGCTGAGGCAGGAGAATGGCGTAAACCCGGGAGGCGGAGCTTGCAGTGAGCTGAGATCCGGCCACTGCACTCCAGCCTGGGCGGCAGAAGGAGACTCCGTCTCAAAAAAAAAAAAAAAGAAATCATTTCGCGCCCGGCGCGGTGGGTCACACCTGTAGTCCCAGCAGTTTGGGAGGCCCAGGCGGGCGAATCACGTGAGGTCAGGAGTCCATCCTGGCCAACACGGTGAAACCCCGTCTCTACTAAAAATACAAAAATTATCTGGACTTGGTGGCTTGCACCTGTGGTCCCAGCTACTCAGGAGGCTGAGGCCGGAGAATCGCTTGAACCCAGGAAACAGAGGTTGCGGTGAGCCGAGATTGCACCACTACACTCCAGCCCCGGCGACAAAGTAAAACTCCATCTAAAAAAAAAAAAAAGAGTTATACTCACTTCCGCACTTCATGGAATTGCAAGCGTTCAATGAATACAAATACGAAACACATCAGGAAGGCAGAAAGGGTAAGTAACTGCTTAAGGGGGATGAGGTTTTCTTTTGGAGTGATAGAAATGATTAGGAAAGAGACAGAACCAGTAGTTGCACAGCACCGCAAATGTAGTAAATGCCACTGTTCTGTGAAATGGCCCCTGTAAAATGGTTTTCTATTATGTGAATTTCACCTCAATTTTTTAAAAAATCATACTTGGTAAGGAGACTTTATTTAGAGACACAGTCTCGCTCTGTCACCCAGACGCAACCATGGCTCACTGCAGGCTTGAGAAGAAACTTCATTTTAAAGGATTTTTTTAAGGTGGGAAAGGGACGATTGCAATAGAGAGAAGCAAAAGATTTGCAAGTGAAACAAGAATTGAACAGGAAGTTTTTTTCCTTTTTTTTTTTTTTTTGAGACAGTCTTGCTCTGTTGCCCAGGCTGGAGTGCAGTGGTGCAATCTCAGTCCACTGCAACCTCTGCCTCCTGGGTTCAAGCAATTCTACTGCCTCAGCCTCCCAAGTAGCCGGGATTACAGGCACACGCCATCATGCCCAGCTGATTTTTGTATTTTTAGTGGAGATGGGGTTTCACCATGTTGGCCAGGATGGTCTCCAACTCCTGACCTCAAATGATCTGCCTGCTTTGACCTCCCAAAGTACTGGGATTACAGGCATAAGCCACCGTGCCCAGTCCCTTCTTTAAAAAATAAAATAAATAGAGATAGGGTCTCGTTCTGTCACTGAGGCTGGCATTCAGTGGTATG
The DNA here is from genome assembly GCF_009764315.1 of Trachypithecus francoisi. Lineage (NCBI taxonomy): Eukaryota > Metazoa > Chordata > Mammalia > Primates > Cercopithecidae > Trachypithecus > Trachypithecus francoisi. The sequence goes on along the minus strand of NW_022681457.1, from coordinate 5,353,700 downwards.
ATCACAGCTCACTGCAGGCTCAAACTCCTGGGCTCAAGGGATTCTCCTGCCTCAGCCTCTCAGAGTGCTGGGACTACAAGCACATGCCACCATGCATGGCTAATTTTTAATTTTTTTTTTGGCGAGAGATAGGGTCTCACTATGTTGCCCAGGCTGCTCTGGAACTCCAGAACACAAAGGATCCTCCTCAGCCTCCCAGAGTGCTGGGACCACAGGTACAGGCCACGTGCATAGCCAAGGACTTTTTCTTTATGAGGAGGAGTAAACAAGGCTAGAAAAAGCCAGCTGTGGGGAAATAAGATGCAAGGGCTACTGTAGAGGACAATAGACCAGGGAATGTTTTATTCTTCTCAGGAGAGGTGCTTAAGGAGGGGCTGTATTCTGGCTGAGGCTGTGGATGGACTGAAATTCAGAGGCCGGGCAGTGAGGAGAAAGTTAGGTTAAATGAGCATTTTGTTTCAATTGATCACTGGGGACAAAACAGTGCAGCTAATCATGTATGAGACAAAGAAATGGAAATTTGGGGGGGTCTATGTCTGCCCTTGTCTTTGGCAGATAAGGGGTTCATCCTCAAGTCTTATCTAAGTCATATATAGAAAGGTGGTTCTTCTCAGTAAGTCATCTCCTGGAATGCAAAAAAGCGGGAGGATTTCTTGTTAGTTTTTTAAAACTTTTTGGGCCGGGCGCCGTGGCTCATGCCTGTAATCCCAGCACTTTGGGAGGCTGAGGCAGACGGATCAGGAGGTCAGGAGATTGAGACCATCCTGGCTAACACAGTGAAACCTCGTCTCTACTAAAAATGCAAAAAAATTAGCCGGGCGTGGTGGTGGGTGCCTGTAGTCCCAGCTACTCGGGAGACTGAGGCAGGAGAATGGCGGGAACCCCGGAGCTGAGATTGAGCCACTGCACTCCAGCCTGGGGGACAAGAGTGAGACTCCGTCTCAAAAAAAAAAAACTTTTTGTAGAGACAGGGTCTCGCTATGTTGCCCAGGTTGGTCTCAAGCTCCTGGGCTCAAACGATCCTCCCACTTCAGCCTCCCAAAGTGTTGGGATTACAGGTGTCAGCCTCCACGGCTGAGCCAGAAAAGTAGGGGGATTTCTTCACTGTCACTGTTGGCCAGGCGCACAAAGCTTCAGTAAATTCAGCACTATTGCAAAGAAAGAGGCTTTGCAGATGGGTGGAAAATAACTTTTTTTTCATTCGTTCATTCGAGACAGTGTTGTTCTCTTGCTCAGGCTGGAGTGCAGTGGCATGATCTCAACTCACTGCAACCTCTGCCTCCCGGGTTCAAGCAATTCTCCTGCCTCAGTTTCCCAAGTAGCTGGGACTACAGGCGTGTGCCACCATGCCCAGCTAATTTTTGTATTTTTAGCAGAGACAGGGTTTCACCATGCTGGCCAGGCTGGTCTTGAACTCCTGACCTCAAATGATCCACCTGACTCAGCCTCCCAAAGTGCTGGGATTACAGACGTGAGTCAAGGCGCCCCGCCCCAACTAATTTTTTTTGTAGAGACTGCGTCTTGCTATGTTGCCAAGGCTGGTCCCCAGCTTCTGACCTCAAGTGATCCTCCTGCCTCAGCCTCCCAAGCAGGTAGGACTACAGGTGCACACCACCTTGCCCCACTACATTTTTTTTTTGAGATGGAGTTCCACTCTTGTTGCTGAGGCTGGAGTGCAATGGCACAATCTCGGCTCACTGCAACCTCTGCCTCCAGGGTTCAAGGGATTCTTCAGCCTCAGCCTCCCAAGTAGCCGGGATTACAGGCACCCACCACCACGCCCGGCTAATTTTGTATTTTTTTTTTTTGAGACGGAGTCTCGCTCTGTCGCCCAAGCTGGAGTGCGGTGGCCGGATCTCAGCTCACTGCAAGCTCCGCCTCCCGGGTTCACGCCATTCTCCTGCCTCAGCCTCCAGAGTAGCTGGGACTACAGGCGCCGCCACCTCGCCCGGCTAATTTTTGTATTTTTAGCAGAGACGGGGTTTCACCGTGTTAGCCAGGATGGTCTCGATCTCCTGACCTTGTGATCCGCCCGTCTCGGCCTCCCAAAGTGCTGGGATTACAGGCTTGAGCCACCGCGCCCGGCCTGTATTTTTAATAGAAATGAGGTTTCACCATGTTGGTCAGGCTGGTCTTGAACTCCTAACTTCAGGTGATCCGCCCACCTTGGCCTCCCAAAGTGCTGGGATTACAGGCGTAAGCCACAGCGCCCAGCCATTTTTTAAAAATTATTTTTTGTGAAGATGAGTTCCCATTATGTTGCCCAGGCTGGTTTCCACCTCCTGAGCTCAAGCAATTCACTTGGCACAGTCTCTCAAAGTGCTGGGATTACAGGCGTGAGCCAACGCGCCCAGCCCCCCACTTTTTTTTTTTTTTTTTTTTTTTGAGACGGAGTCTTGCTCTGTCGCCCGGGCTGGAGTGCAGTGGCCGGATCTCAGCTCACTGCAAGCTCCGCCTCCCGGGTTTACGCCATTCTCCTGCCTCAGCCTCCAGAGTAGCTGGGACTACAGGCGCCCGCCACCTCGCCCGGCTAGTTTTTTGTATTTTTAGTAGAGACGGGGTTTCACCGTGTTAGCCAGGATGGTCTCGATCTCCTGACCTCGTGATCCGCCCGTCTCGGCCTCCCAAAGTGCTGGGATTACAGGCTTGAGCCACAGCGCCCGGCCTTTTTTTTTTTTTTTGAGACAGAGTTTCAATCTTGTTTCCCAGGCTGGAGTGCAATAGCACGATCTCGGCTCACTGCAGCCCCCGTCTCCCGGCCTGAAGAGTCTCCTACCTCAGCCTCACAAGTTGCCGTGATTACAGGCTCGCGCCACCAACTAATTTTGTATTTTTAGTAGAGATGGGGTATCACCTTGCTGGTCAGGCAGGTCTTGAACTCCTGACTTCAGGTGATCTGCCCACCTCGGCCTCCTAAAGTGCTGGGATTACAAGGTCACCCTCTCCCCAGCTGCTTCTCTCAAAGACAAGACACACAGGCCAGAAGAAATGCTTCATTTTATTTTGGCTCATAATGTCTCAAAAAAATCAGTACTCCACCATCCCTCACCTAGACACAGCCCCTCTCCAACACCTTCACAAAACACTGATTTTCTCCCACAGCTAAAGTGAACACCCAGTCACCAACTACAGTCCTGCCCTGCCTCTCCTCCCATTGGCCTGCTCATCTTCTCGCTCTGTAAACCTGGCTGCCTTTAGGCTCCCTCCCTTAGCATAGTGTCCCAAGGTCACCTAGCCTGCTTTTTGCCTGTAGGATATGGGTCCACTTCTCAAAGCCCGCCCTGGCTTACATCCTCATTTGTATAGTCCTTCAGCTCTATCCTGTAGCCACTCCACTCACCCCAGACAACCAACTGCAAGAAACCAGGTTTGAAATTCAAGAGACCAGGTTTCCAAGCTCCCAGCTGCTTCCTGTATTCCCTGTGGGCCTAGGTGCCTTGGATGTTATGTGACGGGCACAAACATTGACTAAGGCCAAATATTTAACGATTTGGAGGAGAGAAGAGGGAAGAAAATCCAGAAATATACAAGAGAGGTGATAAAAGCAGAGAGAGAGGATAAAAGGATAAAAGCAGAGAGGAGTTGGGTGGTTTTGTGGGGAAAAAGGGTTTTTTTTTTTTAATAGACAGGGTCTTACTATGTTGCCCAGGCTGGTATTGACTCCTAGCCTCAAACGATCCTCCTGCCTTGGCCTCCCAAAGTACTGGGATTACAGGCATAAGCCACTGGGCCCGGCCAAGAGAGGGGTATGGAATGAAGGTGGAGGCAGGGGGATGATGGAGCCAGAGCTGAAGACCAGCCCCCAGAAGCCACACCCCCGCCCTTCTAGCAGCTACGGGTCCTCTGGCTCCGGGCCTTGTACACCTCGATGAGCAAGTCCTTGACGTACTGGATCTCGCGCTCCACGGACTCTGCCCGTTCCCTCAGCTCGCGATTCCGCGCCTCCAGCCCCTGGCACTCGCCCTCCAGGGCCTCACCCTCTGCCCGCTTCCGCTGGCGGTACCTCAGAGCCGCCGACTTGTTCTGGTCTCTCTTCTTTTGCTTGCGGTCCCCTCGGGTAGTGGCGGGATGTGGGTAGGGGGTCAGGCGAGAAGGTTGAGGTGGAAGAGGAGGAAGGGGCTGCTGGGGCAGGGGCAGGGGCGGCATCCCCACCTCCCCCTGCCCAGCCTCGTTGCGGCAGTAGATGGCCAGCAAGTCCAGAGTATCCAAGACAGGGGGCTGGGGGAGGTCAAGGGAGGGGAGGGGCAGGGAGAGGGAGGGGCCTGGTGGTGGTGGTGGTGGGGAGGGTGGCGGGAGGAGCGGGGCATCTAGGAAGAAGTCTTCCATCTGTTCCAGCTCCTTCTTGAGGAGGGCGGCCATCACTTCCAGGTCGGGTGGGGTTGGGGAAGGTTGGGGGAGGGTGCCTGGGGGGAAAGGGGGCTCCAGAGGGAGGAGAGCTGTGAAATCAACTCTCTCAGTCATCCAGTCAGAGAAGCCATCACCTGGGATTAAAGTGGGGAGGGACACAAAATTTCCTGAGTTGCTGGTCTTCTGCCTAGTTGGGTGCTCACTCACGTCTCATTCAGGCGCATCTGTCCCATTCATTCAGTAAAACAACTAACCAGTGAATCATCAAACCAGTCAACAAACCAATAAACCAGTGAAGAAACCAATAAACCAGTCAACCAACCAACCAACCAACCATCAACCATCTAACCACCCAGTCAACCAAGCAATCAACCAACCAACTAACAAACCACTCAACCAACCAACCGACAAATCAACCAACCAACTGACAAATCAACCAACCAACCAACCAATCAACCAATGAACTAGTCAACCAACCAATCAGGGAATCAGCCAACTAACCAAATAAACCAGTCAACCAATCAACCAACCCATTAATCAACCAATGAACCAGTTGACCAAAAACCAACAAATTAGCCAATGAGAGAATCAGTCTTAACCTATAAGAGGGTCCAGGGGAAAAAAAAATTAAAAAATAAAAAAAGACAGAACCAGTCAACCAACCAGTGACTCAATCAACAGTCAATCAAGCATTTCTTCAACCATTCCAACATCTTCTTTACTGAGTACTTTGTATCTGTGGTGTCTCTATTTACTCTGTTCTTAAAAGGCAAACCAGATCACATTAAACACATTGATACACACACCTTGTTTCACCTTTACTCATTAATTACTAAAAACCCACTATGTGCCAAGCATTTGGGATACAGTAATGAATGAAATGATTCCTGCCTCCTGAGGGCTTCTGCGTATGCAGTTCCCTCCAATTAAAATGCTCTTCCCTTGGGTGTTTTCCTGGCTCATTCCTTTCCTTTTTTTTTTTTATTTTAAGGGATAAGGTTTCACCCTGTTGCCCAGGCTGCAGTGCAGTGGCATCATCTTGGCTCACTGCAGCCTAGGCCTCCCAGGCTCAAGCAATCCTCCCACCTCAGGCTCCCAAGTAGCTAGGACTACAGGCGTGCGCCACCATGCCTGGCTAATTTTTTTTTCTTTTTTCCTATAGATATGAGGTCTTGCTATGTTGCACAGGTCCTGAACTCCTGGACTAAAGCAATTCTCCCTCCTCGGCCTCCCACAGTGCTGGGATTAGAGACCACCATGCCTGGCTTCCTTCCCATCCTTTATGCCTCAGTCAACATGTTACCTACTTGGAGAAGGTTTCCTGGCTACCCACTCTGAATTAGGTCCCCTTTGTCATTTTGTAGCTCAGCTGCTAGGTGTTTCTGACTTATTCCAATACACTCTCATTTAATTTGCCTCTGGTCTACTCTCCACAGTGTGAGCCGCTGGAGGGCACAGACTATGTTCTTCTTGTTCCCAGCTGTATCCTCAGCACCTAAAACAGTGCCTGGCACATTGCAGGCACTCAACATTTAATGAATACATGGATGAGTTCTTCCTCCCCCATCTTCCCCTGCCCTCCACTCCCTCGCTCCACCTTCCACCTGCCCTTACCTGCCAGGGGCTCTCCCCCCACTGGAAGCCCGCCCTCCAGGGCTCCCCCAAGGACCTCATAGGGAGCCACGGGGGCAGGGGCCGGGGGGAGTTTCCCATAGTCTACGAGCCATCCCAGCCCACTAGCTGGGAGCAGGGTCCTGTCCAGCTCCAGCCCCAGGGTCGCCAGGAGTGACATGGCTGTAGCACAGGTGGAGGGCACTGATGGCAACAGGAGCGGCTGCACCAGCAGCTGGGACGAGGCTCTGGAGGATGCTCAGCTGGACGAAGACAAGCACCAAGGCGAAAGTGGAAGACCTACACATGTGAGACAAGAGTGGGTGGGGTCAGGAAAGCCTCAACCACCGGCCAAAATCATGGGGAGGCCAAGCCACACCCCCAGGCACGTCCACAGGGCTCTTCCCTCCCCCTTCCAACCACAGTTTATAACTAAGCCTCAGCCTCTCCGAATTCTAAATTTGCCCTTTACCCAAATCTGAGCCCCACCCACTCCCAAGGGAATTTCTTTAGGCCCTAAGGTGGGACCGATGCCCCACCCTTTCCCCCAATACAGAAACCTGAGTCTCCCAGGGGAATAACCTTAGGACCCCCCCATCCACCTCAGAATATTCCGCTTCATGGAAAAACTCAATTCCAGGGACATTTTCTTCCAGCCACGCCCCTTGCCCTAAAATATTTCCTTTTGGCCCCACTGCCTTCCTAGCTTCCATCCCAAACCAGTGCCCAGGGGAACTGCCCCAGGCCCCAGCCCTTCAGCAATGTTATCCACTCAAATCCCACTCCTCGCTTTGCCACTGCCCCTCCAGGCCCCGCCCCTCATTTAGCCCCGCCCCTCTCCGATTCCCCAGAGGCCCCGCCTCTGTCCCATCGAAGCCCCACCCCTCAGCTAAAGGTTGGCTTAGCCCCGCCCCTTCTCACAATGGGCTCGCGAAATCCCACCCATCGTGACGACAGTGGTTCTAGCCCCACCCACTTAGAGGGCTGCCTCTAAGCCCCGCCTTCTCCCCTGTCAATCTATGCCAGTCCCCGCCTCAGCAGGCGCTTGGTTTAAAAGGAAGTTGGGCTGTGAGCCAGAGCAACGTGGAGCACGGAGGGTGGAAGAGGATAGAGGGGGCAGGCAGAGAACGGCTACCCGAATGCCAGCCGTCCACACGCGGCTATGCGCCGAGGGCCAAAGCGCATGCTACGTCTCCCGAGCTGTCCAATTGCTTTACACCTCCGCCTTCTTGGGGATCAGTGCGCATGTGCGGACACTCAGGGCCCGCCGCTCATTCATTACGGGGCACTGGTAGGCTACTGCGCAGGAACAACCAAGGACGCACAGAATCGTTTAGGAAAAGACCACACCCTCCCTTGGAGTGCGCAGGCGCAGCCACACGCCTGCTGACAAACATCGAGTCTCTAGAACTCTCCCAACGGGCCGCGGGCCCAGTGCGCATGCGCAACCACCCGCCTTCGGCCCACCGTACCTCTTCTGCGCCTGCGCGACCGTGATTCCCCGCTCGCAGCTCCCCTCCCCCCAGGGCTCCCTAAAGAGGGCCACGAGCTGCGAAAGGGCGGGAAAGGCGGTTGGAGAGGGAGAGGTAAGCGGTTACTCACTCCATGGCTGCAGCAAGGAGAGGCGGCGGCGGCCTCGGCTGAAGAAAGAAGGTGGGAGCGGAGAGCGCAGGTGTGGTGAGCGCGGAGACGGGCTGGGGGCACAAAAGGGTAGAGGCTACAGAGCCATGGCCGGGGCTACGCAGGCGGAGGCGGAGAACGCTGTAGTTAGAAGAGACCGTGATCTGAGGACTGGGAATGAGGCGGCCCCGGGGACTGGGAACAGATATACCCTGGGTGGCGCAGCACGGCCCGCGCGGATCCTTCCGCGCCCCGCCCTCGCGGGGCCCCAACTGGGAGGCAGCCCGGTCACCTCCTCCTGGGGATCGGGGGATCCGACCTCTTCCTTCCCACTCCTAGGGTCCAGGCCCCTCCTCCCTTTTGAACCGGGGATCCGGCCTCCTCCCTCTGAGGCGGGGATCCGGCCCTCTCCTCGTGGCTCCGCGTTCTGGTTTCCTCCTCCTGACTCTAAGCTCTGGTTTCTTTCTCTCTGCCTCTGAGGTCTGGGCCTGCTTCCTCCTGTGATTTTGTGGATCCAGCCTCATTCTCTTCCCGGAGACCTGCATCATTTAATCTCTGTTTCCCCTTCCCTGCTTGCAGAATTTCCTGCCAGCCACACTTTTCATGTTTTCATCCCCCAACTGCTGACCCCGAGAAACCCTCGTGGGTTAGAGTTCAGCGTGAGTCACAGCACTCTCCCAAACACAGACCTGCCAGGATGGCCTCGGGCAAATAGCTTAAAGTTCTCTTATTTCTTTTTTTTTTTTTTTTTTTTTTGAGACGGAGTCTCGCTCTGTCGCCCAGGCTGGAGTGCAGTGGCCGGATCTCAGCTCACTGCAAGCTCCGCCTCCCGGGTTCACGCCATTCTCCTGCCTCAGCCTCCCGAGTAGCTGGGACTACAGGCGCCAGCCACCTCGCCCGGCTAGTTTTTTGTATTTTTTAGTAGAGACGGGGTTTCGCTGTGTTAGCCAGGATGGTCTCGATCTCCTGACCTCGTGATCCGCCCGTCTCGGCCTCCCAAAGTGCTGGGATTACAGGCTTGAGCCACCGCGCCCGGCCTGTTCTCTTATTTCATTTCCCTAACCGTAATAAAAGAAAAACCAGCTCTCCTGGTGGGTTTATGAAACTCAAATAAGACGGTGTCTGGCAAGCCTTATGCACAGAGTTCAACTCATACGTTCCTGTTCAATTTTTTTTTTTTTTAGGTGAGATGAAGTCTCTCCGTCTCTGTCGCCCAGGCTGGAGTGCAGTGGCACCATCTCGGCTCACTGCAAACTCCGCCGAGTTCACGCCATTCTCCTGCCTCAGCCTCCCGAGTAGCTAGGATTACAGGCGGCCGCCACCACGCCCAGCTAACTTTTTGTATTTTTAGTAGAGACGGGGTTTCACCTTCATCCTGTTAGCCAGGAGGGTCTCCATCTCCTGACTTAGTGATCGGCCCGCCTCGGCCTACCAAAGTGCTGGGCTTACAGGCGTGAGCCACCGCGCTCGGCCTCAACGTATTTTATTGGGGCCCAGTCTCACTTCTTCCTTCCCCCTTGCAAGGGCCGCAGACGTTGGACTGTCCAACTCTTGCTGTCGTTCTTCTGTCTCATTCCTCTGAAGTGTCTGTTTCAGACCATCCTCATCTTCCGTTCCAAATGATGGGTGCCCAGGTCCCATCCCCTGGCAGGAATTCAGACATCGAGGCCCCAGCTGCGTCCTTTTCTCCATCCCTTGCCCTTGGCTTCCCTTCAGACAGTCCTTAGCTTCCACTGGATAGGAACTATCTCCCAACCCTGCCAAAAATGGAAGATCTCCAAGAGGGTAGCCATCTTGCCCCTTCTCGTGCACAGGGCCCTCCACCAGCCGAGGTGGATGTTGGTCTTTTCTCTCTTGCAGAAACCCAGCTTGTCCTATCCACGTCAGGACATCCCAGCTGGAGTTCAACCTTCATCCCTTGTGTGGCAGTTAGGAGACTGAATCAAGGTCCAGAGAAGGTGGAGGAATCCTGGTATTGAGCGTTTTACACAAGCTTCTTTCTTCTCCCTTACCTGTTGTGGGCAGGAAGTCCTTCTTGGGATCTGACCACCTTCCCTTAGAGCACTTATTGTCCACTTTGCCAGTTTTTGAGCACCTGTCCTATATTTCCTTGAGCCTGTAGGGGTTGTGTTATCACTGAGACAGTATACAGAGTAGCAGCTAAGAGCATAAACTGAGCTTGTCCCATCCGTGGACCTGCATGTGGCCCAGAATAGCTTTGAATGCAGCCTAATACAAATTCGTAAACTTTCCTAAACCATGCGAATTTTTTGCGAGTTTTTTTTTTTTTTTTTTGAGCTCATCACCTATCATTAGTGTTATTTTATGTGTGGCCTAAGACAGTTCTTGCGATGTGGCCCCAGGAAGCCAAATTTTATACATCCCTGGCATAGACTCTGGAGCCAGATTTATGAGTTCAAAACCTGACTGCACCCCTCTTATTAGCTGTGTGACCCTAGCCATTTCTCTTCCCTGTGCCTCAGTTTCCCCTGTGGTACAAGGTGGCGTTAAGAATACCTGCCTCTGGGCCAGGCATGGTGGCTCACACCTGTAATCCCACCACCCTGGGAGGCTGAAGCGGGCAGATTGCGTGAGCTCAGGAATTCGAGACCAGCCTGGGCAACATGGTGAAACCCCATCTCTACCGAAAATACAAAAAAATAGCTGGGTGTGGTGGTTTGTGCCTGTGGTCCCAGCTACTTGTGAGGCTAAGGCAGGAGGATCACTTGAACCCTAGGGTGGGGCGGAGGTTGCAGTAAGCAGAGATTGTGCCACCACACTCCAGCCTGGGTGACAGAGTGAGACCCTGTCTCAAAAAAAAAAAAAAAATGCCTACCTCATAGGGCTGTTACGAGGATTAAATGAGTTAATCCACGTCGAGCAGTTAGACTAGTGCCTGGGACACAGTAGGTGCTGCATAAAAGTGGTTATTGTTACTGCTATAATTAAGGTGGATGCGTTCTCATTGCATTGCTGTGCAGTAAGTCCAACTTCCTTCCACTTCTCAGTATAGGTTTTTGAGCAAAAGCAGATGGAATTAAGGGTAGACTGTTGGACAGACTGCCAATGGTAAGGACGCACAGATGTGCCCTACCGCAGCCCCCCACTGGCAGAATCTTCTCCTAAGAAGACCTAGATTATACATGGGAACTGGGTTTGGTTTGGTTTGGTTTGGTTTGGTTTGGTTTGGTTTTGAGACAGTCTTGCTCTGTCGCTCAGGCTGGAGTACAGTGGTATGATCTCGGCTCATTACAACCTCCACTTTCTGGATTCAAGCAATTCTCCTGCTTCAGCCTCCCAAGTAGCTGGGATTACAGGTGCCCATCACCCCGCCCGCTAATTTTTGTATTTTTAGTAGAGACGGGGTTTTGCCAATTTGGTCAAGCTGGTCTTGAACTCCTGACTTCAGGTGACTCCCTCCCCTTCCTCGGCCTCCCAAAGTGCTGGGATTTACAGGCGTGAGCCACCACACCCGGCCTTAATCAAGACCTACCTGTTTTTTTGGGTTGTTTTTGGTTTGTTTTGTTTGTTTATTTTGAGACAGAGTCTCGCTTTGTTGCCCAGGCTGGATTGCACTGGCGCCATCTCAGCTCACTGCAACCACCGCCTCCCAGGTTCAAGCCATTCTCCTGCCTCAGGCTCCCAAGTAGCTGGGCCTACAGGCACCCACCACCACGCCCGGCTAGTTTTTGTATTTTTAGTAGAGATGGGGTTTCTCCATGTTGGTCAGGCTGGTCTCGAACTCCTGACCTTGTGATCTGCCCGCCTCAGCCTCCCAAAGTGCTGGGATTATAGGCGTGAGCCACTGCGCCCAGCCTAAATAAAATTTTTTATTTTGGAACAATTTTAGATTGACTCGACAGAAAAGTTGCAAAGATAACAGGGAGAATTTCTGTATGCCCCTCACTTGGTTTTTCCCATTAACATCTTACATTACTTTGCTGCATTTGTCACAACCACGGCAACATCAGTGTGTTACCATTGATCAGATGCCATTCTTGATGCTGACCACACTTGATTCTGATTTTGGTAGTTGTTCCTTAATGTCCTTTCTGGTCCTTCAGGATGCCACATCATATTTAGGCATCATGGCTTCACAGCCTTCTCTGGCTAGTGACTGACTTTACACTTTCCTTGTCATTCGTGACCCTGACCTTTTGGAAAAATGCTGGTTGGGTATTTTATGGAATGTGCTTCCATTTAGTTTTGTCTCATACTTAGACTGGTATTGCAGGATATTGAGAGGATGGCCAGGTAGGATAGTTCATTTTTATTTTTTTAAGTGAAGATGGGGGCGGGATCTCACTGTGTTGCCGGGGCTGGTCTTGAATTCCTGGTTCCTGAGCTCAAGTGATCCTCCTGCCTCACTCTTCCAAAGTGTTAGCATTACAAGCCTGAGCCACTGTGCCTGGCCTGGGTTTTTTTTATTTGTTTTTGTTTTGTTGTGTTGTGTTTTTTAGGGTTTTTTTTGTTTTTTTGAGACAGAGTTTCGCTCTTGTTGCCCAGGCTGGAGTACAATGGTGCCATCTTGGCTCACCGCAACCTCTGCCTCCTGGGTTCAAGAGATTTTCCTGCCTCAGCCTCCCGAGTAGCTAGGATTACAGGCATGCATCACCACACGTGGCTAATTTTGTATTTTTAGTAGAGTCGGGGTTTCTTCATGTTGGTCAAGCTGGTCTCAAACTCCCGACCTCAGATGATTTGCCCGCCTCAGCCTCCCAAAGTGCTGGGATTACAGGCGTGAACCACCGGGCATGGCCCAGCCTGGGTAATTTTTAATAACTTGGTCAGTGGGAGAATTGCATTGCTGGCTACGTGCGGTTTATGCTGGCTGCAGAGGTGTCTGGGCAGGGACTCTGCTTCCCCTCCCCACCCCCGCCCCCATCTCAACCCTTTTGCTGTCTCTCTTTAGCTATTGGGTCCCACCCACTTCAGCCCAGCCAGACTAAGCAGCTGGACTCAGGCTGAGTGGGTGCCAATTGGCACCCTGAACTCTCCAGCCCCTCCCAGCCTGTTCTAGTTCACTGTGGGTCATCAGTGGTTGCCTGTGACCCTACTCCCCAGATCTTCGAACCCTGAGTCCCCCCATGTGCACATTGCTAACCCAGGCTTATGGCCCCTTTAGGACTCATGTCCTGGCCTCCCCCAGCCTGGAGCTCCCCTTCAACTCCTGAGCTGGGGCTTCAAGCAAAGGTGGGGCTACTGGGGACTCTTTTTCTGTGCGGAGGGGCCTGGCTTGGGGAGTGAGGCGGTGGTTGCAGGCAGATTGCATCACCCCTGGCTGTTTGACGGGGAGGGAGAATTGGGGGAATCTCTGGGGACCCCAGCACACCTGGCAACCGCTCCTGGTTAGCAGAGCCTTGGATAAGGGAGAACTCCAGCACAGCAAGAGTAGGGGGCGCGTGGAGAGGGAGAGAGATCAGCCACCCATGTAGGACCCTGAGAATCTGGGACTCAGTGCCAAGAAGGGCCCTCAGGTCACAGAGGCTTGTCAGCAGGAGACAAGACTGAGGTTCCGAGAGGTAAGGGGGGTTGTGAAAATCACGCTGCCAGTTAGATGGGACCTCAGCCTCCACCATGCTACACAGCTTCCAGGGCCCCAAGGCCCATGGTGGAGCCTCTGGGAGGCCTCCAAGCCCCGACCCTCACCTCAGGCCTGCTGCTGCTCACGACTGCCAAACGCTATTGATTCTCGCCTGCACCATGCCATCACCCTGCTATTGCCGCAACCTCTCAGTGCTTTCCCAATCAAGGTGGCCCTGGCATGATGAAAAAGGCTCTGAGTTTTGCATTAGACAGACCTGGGTTCTGGTCCTGAGCCCAGCACTCAGTTGTAGACTGGAGTGCAGACAGGGCCCTCATCTGCCCGAACCTCGGCTGCCTTCTGCAATGTGGGTCAGAGCATGGGCCCTGGAGCCAGCCTGCTGGGTTCACACCCCAACTCCACCAGTTCTGTGACCCTCAGCAAGTGGCAGCCTCTCTGTGACTCAGTTTCCCCTCCATAAAATGGGGGTGAGATGGTCCATTGCAGCCGGTAGTTTTGAGGATTAAATGTGTAACTGCGTAAAATACTTAGAGTGGGGCCTGGCCTACGGGAAGTGCCCTGTGAGTGATAGTTTCTGCTCGGTTCCCGTGCGGGAGCACTGTGGAGATGATGTCGGTGAAACCAGCGCCTGTTGGAGCCCAGGTCTGTGCGTGATTCTCTGTTCCCGCCACGCCTGCTTCTGCTTTCAGATCCGCCTTGCACAGATGTCTGCCTACGTGACTGCTCCCCTGAACGCTTCGAGGGCAAAGTCAGGGCCCTCCTCATTCCCAGAATCGTCCCTACAACCCCCCACCCTGTGTTGCTATTTCTGTAGGCATCAATACATTTTCTAATGAGTTGCTCAGCACAGAGGCCAGCGAATGTGATACTGAGGTCCCTGAGAGGAGCCAGGGAGGGTAACTGGGTCACGCAGGCCAGGGGTGCCGGGGTTGAAGGTGGGCGTCCTGGCAAACAAGGGCAGGTAGGCCAAGGCCAGCTCAGTTGGGGAGAGGATGACGTGGGGGCTGGGAGACAGCACAGGCTGCCACGTGGCCCACAGTCCTCCAGAGCCCCTTCCCTCCCTTGGCGCCACTCTTGTCCCTTCAGCAGAAGCAGTCACAGCTCTTACGCAAAAAAAAAGGACACAGCAAACATAACAGCTGACACCAGTGTCCTAGAGCCCAGGATGCCATCACTTACCGCTTAGTGGCCTTGGACAAGACACTGCACTCCCCAACCTGTGGTCACCTCATCAGTAAAATGGGCACAATTGTAGAACTACCTCGGGGCAGTGTGGAGGGGCAGGGGGTTGACAGGGGAAGAGGCCTGGACCGGTGACCTGCTGACCACCTCGGGCCTGTGTCAGGCCCAGAGGGAGGAGGGGTGGCCCCCAGAAGCTCCTGGGCGCCTGAAAGGCACCGGGGCCGCAGCAACACCGGCAGTGCTCGCTGCTGGTGCTGAGCTGCTGGTTTCACAGGAGAAGCTAGAAATCTAGATTTTTTTTTTCTGTGACATCCAAGTTTTAAAGGTAGGCAAGTAATTCAGAAAAACCTGGAAAACCCCGGCAAACCACAAGTGTGGACAGGACTCGGGCCGCTGGCCCTCTGTGACTTCCCTCCCCACAGCTGTCATCCTCTGCCCGTAGCAGAGAGCAAAAGGAACCCAGCCCTCATTCTAAGAGTCTCCGAGGACTGGGGCTAGACCCCTCTGTGCTGGACTTTACAAGCAGTGAGACAGAGCAGGGCCTTGTTCCAACACAGCCCTGTCCCATGTGAAGTAGAGGAGGACAGTGTTTCTGGGGAGCAGAGGAGGAGGTCTAGAGAATCCTTCCTGAGGGTCAGGATGCCTGCTGGAAGCGGGGCTGGTGTCTTATTACTCTTCCTAGCTAGCCGTCTGTGCCCCCAGCCAAAGGCCAGCAGGAGCACATTACTCATTGCGGCAGGAAGACTGTCCCCCCCAGGGACCAGCAGGTCACCTCAATAAGGAGGCATTTGGACTAACTTCAGGAGTTGGGCTGTCAGGGGCAAGCCCATGATGTGGATCTATTTGACCTAGAGCCCGGAGAAGCAAAGGGAGCCGGTGCCGGGGTTAGGTGAGAAACAGCCAGCAGCTCTGAGCCAGGGGGGTGTTTGGTCGTTTCTGTGGTTTGGACATGGTGCTGTCTGTGTTGAGGCGTGATTCAGGAGTGGGCTCCTTGTCTCGGTGCCTCGTGGTCGTGGTGGCCTGGCCTGGGGCTGGTGTTCTGGAAAGTTTGTGCAGCAAGAGAGCACCAGGGCCCTGCTGTCAGGGCTGCTTTCTCGCAGCAAATGCGCTCATCCTGCCAAGATGGAAGGCTGAGCCGCCACCGCTGCGTCCAGAGGAGCCTGCTCCTGCATTCGGTTGGTCCAGGACGTGTGATTCCTACAGGGTCGCTAGGGCATGGAGGAGAGTACCCAGGCTTGAGCCCAGCCAGCACTCATAGGATGGATGGTCATGGTAGGAGCTGCAGCGAGAGAGGCGGAGGTGGGGAGCCACAGTGGGAGGGCCTCACGGGACCCCCTAGGCTCCCTAGGTGCCCCCTCAGCGGGCACGGGGGTACCCCCCATAGAGAGTTTTGAGGTCAGCGGCCATCAGAGCGCCAGGCCTTTGCCCAGTTTGATGCAGACTCCTTTGCCCTCTTCCTGACCTACCACAGAGCAGGAGTGGATGGGGGTTGGTGAGCAGCGGACGCCCCTCTTCCCTGCAGGAGTTTCAGGCCCTCATCTGTAGCTGGGGTGGGCAGATCATCCTGAATTGGATTTGAGAGTGAAGCCCAGGCTGGTCTGGAAGGTCATGGAGATGGACCAGGAAGTCTCTGGAGAATGGGAAGGGGGACTGGATGAGGCAGGGGATGGTGGTGGTGGTGGTGGCAGTGGGGAGCGAGGCTCGGTGTGGTTGGGAGCCCAGCTGTGGGGCCAGACGCCTGGGCCAGCCCTTACTGGCTGTGGGACTCATGCAGGTGGTTTCAGTCCTCTCACTTTTTCCAGTTTGCTCATTTATAAGTGGGAACCATGATAATTTCCCCCCACCACATTGCCGGGGAAAGTTGAGTGAGTGAGAACAGGTGAAGCCCTGGAAACAGGCCCGTGCATGAGAAATGCCATGAAATATGGGCATGGAGATGGCCGCCGAGATGGGAAGGTGCTGTATTTGGGTCCAGTTCTCAAAATGAAAGCTACCCTGCCCCCATCCTCTGGCTGCCTTCACCTGGTTCCCAGAGAAACCTCCATAGCAACCGGCTCCACCACAGCCCAGCCTGGGCTCTTCCCTCCTTCCCCCACCAACATCACTGTCTGTCCCTGGGGAAGCTGATGTTGACGAGAAGAGGGCCTGCGGAGGGGGCACAGGTGCGCGCCGTTCCTCCCCCGCCACACACGCCTGTCCGCTGCTCTCAGAGTCCCTCAGCCCTCATGCCTCAGTCCCTCTCCAGGCCTTGGTGTCCTGTGCCTGCACCACCGACCAGAGCGTTTCAGCTCTAGGCTCTTCCCCAGCCTGTTCTCAACCAGCATTACCGGCCGCCCCAAGGAGGGCATGGACCTGCCCTTAGAAACTCTGTCCAAGCCATTGCCCTCGGCATAAAGTCAGCTCTGAGCCTGATGTCTATGTGCCTCCACAGCCTCACTGGCCTCTCAACCCCTTCCCAGCACCCCCTGGTTGTTTGGTTGAGTGGCTTTATTGAGATACTGTATAATCCACATGTGTTTATCAAAGTGTCCAACTTAGTGGCTTTAGTACACTGACAGAGTTGTGCAGCCATCACCACAATTTTAGAACATTTTCATCACCCTAAAAAGAAACTCCTGGGCTGGGCATGGTGGCTCACGCCTGTCATCCCAGCACTTTGGGAGACCGAGGTGGGCGGATCTCGAGGTCAAGAGATTGAGACCATCCTGGCCAACATGGTGAAACCCCGTCTCTACTAAAAATACAAAAGTTAGCTGGGTGTGCTGGCATGTGCCTGTAATCCCAGCTACTTGGGAGGCTGAGGCAGAATAACTTGAACCCGGGAGGCGGAGGTTGCATGAGCTGAGATCATGCCACTGCACTCCATCCTGGTGACAGAGCGAGATTCCGTCTCAGAAAAAAAAAAAAGCCAGGGTGGTGGCACACACCTGTAGTCCCAGCTGTTAGGGAGGCTGAGGTGGGAGGCCCACTGGAGCCCGGGAGGTCGAGGCTGTGGGCTGTGATTGCACCACCGCACTTCATTCAGCCTGGGAGACAGAGTGAGACCCTGTCTTAGAAAAAAAAAAATTTTTTTTAAATGCAGTTAGGTAGAGGGAAAAAAAATCTTTTAATATAAGGGAAAGAAATAAAAGTTCTTGGCCAAAAAGGAAGAAGCCTTGGCACCAGAGTATTCCTCAGATCTCTTCCAGTCCTATTATTTCTTTTTTTTTTTTTTGAGACGGAGTCTGGCTCTGTTGCCCAGGCTGGAGTGCAGTGGCCGGATCTCAGCTCACTGCAAGCTCCGCCTCCCAGGTTCCCGCCATTCTCCTGCCTCAGCCTCCCGAGTAGCTGGGACTACAGGCGCCCGCCACCTCGCCCAGCTAGTTTTTTGTACTTTTTAGTAGAGACGGGGTTTCACCATGTTAGCCAGGATGGTCTCGATCTCCTGACCTTGTGATCCGCCCACCTCGGCCTCCCAAAGTGCTGGGATTACAGGCTTGAGCCACCGCGCCCGGCCCACTCCTATTATTTCATATTAAGAGCGGTGGTTCTAGAATCTTCGTTAAAGTCTCTCTCTGGCTGTTTCCTGACTTTTCCGGGGTTGTCTTAGCTCATTCATTTTTCCTGTGGGGAAAATTGCTGTTGGTCGCACCACCTGAGCTCCTTTGGTAGCTTCTGTGCCTGGGGAGTGGAAAGGAGAAAGTAATTGCTAATTAGCCGTGAAGTGACTTCAAGGGAAAGAAGGAGAGAAGGTTGAGAACCAGTGAATCCAGGAATCATTTAGCTACTGCCTTGAGGCCGTCCTGTGTAGCAAGTGGCAGAGGCAGGATTTTGGTACCCTGGGCAAGTCGGCCCCCTCCGAGGGCCTTGGTTTCCTCATCTACCCGGGTGAGGAGAATAAACCTGCTTAAAATGATTTCTAAGATACATGAAGAACAGTAGAGAACAGTGCATCTAGCAGGCTGCCTTTTGTATGCAGGTGGGGATAGTACAAACCACGTTTTTGCTTAAATGCACAGCAAGTCGCTGCAAAGACTTGCAGTAGCAGCCTGTCTCCAGGGAGCAGGGCTGGGTGGCTGTGGGACTCAGGGAAGACAGGCCACAGTATTCCCTTTTGTACCTTTTGAGCTAGAACAATGTGAACATACTACCTATTCACAAAATGAATGTGTTTGTTTTTTGTTTTTTGAGACCGAGTTTTACTCTTGTTGCCCAGGCTGGAGTGCAGTGTTGCGATCTCGGCTCACTGCAACCTCCGCCTCCCAGGTTCAAGCGATTCTCCCACCTCAGCCTCCTGAGTAGCTGGGATTACAGGCATGCACCACCACACCTAGCTAATTTTGTAATTTTTTTTAGTAGAGATGGGGTTTCTCCATGTTGGTCAGGCTGGTCTCAAACTCCCCACCTCAGGTGATCCGCCCCTCCACGCCCCGCTCCCCAGCCTCCCAAAGTGCTGGGATTACAGGTATGAGTCACTGTACCCGGCCTAGTTTTTACTTTTTTAAGTACTCACCAATGTCACTGGGTTGTGGCAGGGTGGTGCGGCCTCCTGGGTAGTGAGCACACAGGAACATTTAGGCCTTGAAACATTAAACATCTGAACATGCAGTAAAAGTTCCAGTGACAGCCTGGGGAAAAGACAACCTGGTCCATCACAGCTTCTCCCCTTGCGGAGCTGACAGACACACAGCTACACACGCCCAGTTCCTTTGTCTCCACACAGGTCCTTCATGCAAGCCGGTTATGCCTGTAGGTTGAAAGGCATCAGGGAGGAAAATGGGACCAGAATGCCAGGTGGGCCTAAGGAGGAGAGAGAGGACAGTTGAAAACCCACAGGTATCCCTGTCCCCTCCTCCCTCCCTGCTGTTGGGGACACCTGGTTCTATGGAGGAGAGGTGGCCTTTTGGTGGAGGTGAGCGCAGGGGTGGGAAAGAGGAGCTGAATTCCATGCCACAGATTTGGCTTAGAAAAGCAACCCCCGCTGGACATGGTGGCTCATGCCTGTAATGCTGGCACTTTGGGAGGTAGAGGTGGGAGGATGGCCTCAGCCCAGGAGTTGGAGACCAGCCTGGGCAACATAGTGAGACCCCATCTCTACAAAAATTCAAAAATTAGCTGGGCATGGTGGCATATGCCTGTAGTCCCAGCTAATGGGAGGCTAGGGCAGAAGGATCATTTGATCCCCGAAAGTTGAGGCTGCAGTGAGTCATGATTATACCACTGCACTGGATGACAGAGTGAGACCAAAAAGAAAGAAAAAGGAAAGCAGACCCTCTCCATGGCTCTGGGTTTTTTGTTTGTTTGTTTGTTTTGTGTGTTTGTTTTAGAGTCTCGCTTTGTTGCCCAGGCTGGCGTGCAGTGGTGCGATCTTGGCTCACTCAAACCTCCATCTCAGCCTCTCAAGTAGCTGGGATTACAGGCATGCGCCATCACACTTGGCTAATTTTTGTATTTTTAGTAGAGACGGGGTTTCACCGTGTTGGTCAGGCTGGTCTCAAACTCCTGACCTCAGGTAATCCACCCACCTCAGCCTCCCAGAGTACTGGGATTACAGGCGTGAGCCACCACACCCGGCCTGCTCTGTTTTCTACTAATGGGGTTGGCCATACCCCAGGCAGGGTAATTATGTAACAGAGCGGGACAGGGAAGCCCAGGCCACACCGCCAGCTCCTGCCAGGTGACTGCAACAGTCTCCTCACTCCTCCCACACAGAGTCTTGGTGTGTCTTTCCAAACGTAACCCAGACCCTGACCCACTGGAGCCCACCCATGGCCTCATGCTCCCAAGGCACTCGTTGGCCTGGACCGCTTGAGCATCTGCCTTGGCTAAGGTCCACTTAAGAAGTTGTCGGTCACTTGACTTCATTTCTTGAAGGGCAGACTTGGAGCTGATCTTCAGGGTTTAAGTGCACTTTATTTGTTTGAGACAGGATCTCGCTGTGTCGCCCAGGCTGGAGTATGGTGGCATGATCACAGCTCACTGCAGCCTCAAACTCCTGGGCTCAAGTCATCCTCGCACCTCTGTCTGGGATCACAGGCACACACCACCATGCCAGGCTAAGTTTTGTATTTTTAGTAGAGACGATGAGGTTTCACCATGTTGACCAGGCTGGTCTCGAACTCCTGACCTCAGGCAATCTACCCACCTCAACCTCCCAAAGTGCTGAGATTACAGATGTGAGCCACCACACTTGGCCAACACTTAATTCTAACATCTTTTCCTCAATGAAATCCTCCCATCCCAGACACAATGTCAAGACTTGGCCCCGGAAAGCTCTGGTTTCCCATAGTGGGGCTGCTGTTTGCTGAGTGGCCTTGGGGAGTCTGCACTTGTTTCCCACCCAGGAAGGGCTCCATGTGCTGCAGCACAGTGCTCCTGGCACAGTACCGGTTACACAGTAGGTCCTTAGTAAATGGTTGTTACTGAGTCCCTACTGTGTACCAGGCACTGCGCCAGGTGCTGTGGATGCAGCAGGGAACAAACGGAAATCTGGCCCGGTGGAGCTGACACCATCCCCACCGTTAGCCTTCCTCTGTGTTCGGAGGCGACCTTGTCCTTCCCTCCCACCGTAGATGGCCTGTCATGGCTGGGTGTCAGTGGCAATCCACCCGCACATATCCACAGCCCTGGCAGGGTTGCCCCAGCACCAGGGGATATCTGGATTTTCAGAGTCACATCTCACTTTCCTTTCTGTACCAGCCACCTTGGTCTCCATGCACAAGGGCAGACCTGCCCCTGACCCCAGCCCCTTTCTCAACCCCAGCTCTGCTCTGTGTATTCCCATCCACCTATCTAGATTTCATTCTGTTCTTTTTCCATCGTCCCTCAACCTACCCCCATTAGTTTCTAGTGGCTGCTGTAACAAGTCATCACAACTGTACTGGTTTAAAGCAACACGAATGTATTCTCACAGTGCTGGGGTTCCGGAGTCTAAGTGGGTGCATGGTGCGTGGTTCCTTCGGGAGGCTCTAGGGGAGAAGCTATGTCCTTCTCCAGCTCTAGAGGCTGAAGCCGCCTGTGTTCCTTGGCTTGTGGCCCCCTCATCTTCAAAGCCAGCAGCACAGCGTCTCAGTCCATTCCCCCATAGGCACATCTCCCTCTGACTCCTCTCCTGCCTCCCTGAAAGACCCTTGTGGTCACCTGGGGCTCACGTGGATAAGCCAGGATAGCCTCCTTATCATCATCACATCTGCAGAGTTCCTTTGCCATGTAAGGGCACATTGACAGGTCCTGGATGCGGGTGTGGGCATGTTTGCGGGCCATTTTTCTGTCTACCCCTCCACACACACACACCCCCCACACATCCTTCCTAATTCTTCCTTTCCTTTTGGTCCAAAGCTGAGGTCTCCTGTATTCTTTCCCAGGCACAGACTGCTGTCCCAGGCATCTAAGGAAAGGGGTTGGGGGCTGGTCACAGTGGCTCACACCTATAATCATAGCACTTTGGGAGGCCAAGGCGGATCACCTGAGGTCAGGAGTTCACGACCAGCCTGGCCAACATGGTGAGACCCCATCTTTACTAAAAATACAGAAATTAGCTGGGCGGGGTGGCGGGCGCCTGTAATCCCAGCTGCTCGGGAGGCTGAGGTGGGAGAATTGCTTGAACCCAGGAGGCGGAGGTTGTAGTGAGCCAAGATCATGCACACCACTGCACTCCAGCCTGAGCGACAGAGCGAGACTCTGTCTCCAAAAAAAAAAAAAAACAAAACTGGGACTTGGAGTGGCACAAGAATCACAGATGGAGGTACGATGGTAGAGCTGACTGGAGGCTGGGGTGACAGCAAAGAACCCTGGTTCTCACAGGTGGGGGTGGGATGTCCCCACCTGAATTCAGATGATCTTGCATCTGATCCCAGGCGGGTCTTCCTCCAGGTCCCCAGGGCTGTGAAGGTGCCTGTGTTGTTTGAAACCCAAGGGTAAATGTTGGGGCAGGCAGGAAGGGAAGGGACTGGCGGCTCTGCCAGCACTTCCCTTGGTGACCTCAAGGCAGTGCTTCTCTGGAGCTGTGTCCTGCCTGGGTGAACTGCAGATGGTCACAGCCACCCAGCCCTGAGCACAGACCCAGGCATACACTCCTCCTTTCCCTGGAAATGCACCCCTTCCTCAGTTTGGGTTCCTCCCTGTTTCCCCCACCGCCGCCAGCACCATCAGCCTCTTTGGTAAGGGAACTCTCCCCTTTGACAAATGTGGTCATTCCGGGATCAGAGCTCGTAATAGTTTGCATTTGTGAGAAACTTCCCAAGTTCTAGTATTTGTGGCTTTTTTTTGTTTTTTGCCTCAAACTCCTGGGCTTAAGCAAACCTCCCGCCTTGGCCTCCAAAAGTGCTGGGATTATAGGCGTGAGCCATCATGCCTGGCCTGTCACTGTTAACCTGGACAGACCCTGTGGTCTTGGTGCAGGCTTTGCTAACTGGGAACAGACCCTGTGGTTTTGGTGCAAGTTTAACACTTTGCTCCAATTGTGATGCTGTCCTCTCTGTCTGAGTCCCAGTTCGGGCCTCGGGCTCTTGGCCTGGACCTTCTCCCAGTCTTCTCTAAGCCACCTGGCCTCCAGCCTCTACCCCCGCGATTCATCCCCCACGCCCATAAAGTCCCCCTGTGGCTCCCTCAACATCATGCCCGAACCGTTAGCATGGTATGTATGGCTCTGCCAAATTCTCCCGCCCATCACGTGGCCCTGAGTCCCCAAGACCACCCTCTGGCTCAGTGATGAACTAAGACTCACAGAGCTCGGCAAAGCTTTCTACTCACAGTCATGGTCACGGTTTATTATGGAGAAATGAAACAGACCGAAAACAGCAAAGGGGAGAGATACAAAAGCTCCTTGAGACCAGGCACGAGCTTCCAGCTGTCCTCTCCAGGTAGGGTTCCATGGACAGCGCTCAGTTCTCCCAGCAACAGTGTGTGGTAACAGTTACGGAGTGTTGGCGGCCCGGGTTGTGGGGAGGAGCAGTTCTGTAGGCGTGGAGCACCTGTGTGGCTAAACTGAGGTCTGCTGTCTGCAGCCCCTCCAGAGGTTGTGCTGATACCGTATGACCCACAGCCCCCACTGTAGGTCACAACGTTAACATGGACTCCTTGGAGTGGCCTGAGGCCCCAGGTAAACAAAGACGCTCTTATCTGGCAGGACATTTCAAGAACATAAGAGATTCTCCCAGAGCTGGTCAAGGGCCGTTTTCTCTCTTTGGAATGTGCAGATTTTAACAGCTAATGCTTGGCAAGTCAGTCTTTCACATACAAACATCTCCCTTCAGAAGCACCAAATCACTTAGCACCCAGAGGCATATCTGCTGTTTCAGCCTCCCTGTCTTCCCGGAGGCCTTTCCTCCTGCCTGGACGGCTCCTCTCCCCTCCCCATCCTTTCCCTGGCTGATGCTGCATCTGCAACACTCAGCTCCCCCCTGGAACCTGCTCTCACAGCATGTAACCCAGTCCTGCCCCCGCCCCTGCCCTGATCCCTGACTATAGAGCTGACATTTGACTCTGGCTGCCTCGAGGGCAGGGGCCATGGCTTAGCTAACCACTCTGGGCTTCAGTTTCCCATTTGTAAAATGGATCTGCCCCAAAGTTTGCTTTTAGGAAACGGTGAGTAATGATAATATCTTTTTTTTTTTTTTTTTTTTTTTTTTTTCTCCAGATGGGGTCTCACTCTTTTGCCTGGGCTGTAGTGCAGTGCACAATCACTGCAGCCTCCACCTCCCTGGGCTCCAGTGATCCTCCCATCTCAGCCAACTCATTTTTGTATTTTTTTTGTAGAGACAGGATCTCGCTATGTTGGCCAGGCTGTTCTTGAGTTCCTGAGCTCAAGCAATCCTCCCACCTCAGCCTCCCAAAGTGCTGGGATTATAGGCATGAGCCACCACACCTGGCCATATTACATCTAAACTGCATGGATCAGAGCTGGATCTGTATGGGTTCACCATTGTGAATAGATCCCTGGCACCTGAAGTATTAGAAACCAACGAGGCACTTAATAAATGGTGAACTGTTGGCCAGGCGTGGTGGCTCACGCACTTTGGGAGGCTGAGGCAGGTGGATCACTTGAGGCCGGGAGTTTGAGACCAGCCTGACCAACATGGAGAAACCCCGTCTCTACTAAAAATACAAAATTAGCTGGGTGTGGTGGCGCGCACTTGCAATCCCAGCTACTCGGAGGCTGAGGCAGGAGAATTGCTTGAACCCAGGAAGCGGAGGTTGCAGTGAGCCGAGATCGCGCCGTTCCACTCCAGCCTGGGCAACAGAGCGAGACTCCCTCTCAAAAAAAAAAAAAGAAAAAAAAATGGTGAACTGTTAAGCCAGACAAGTCCCCACAGAAGATTGTTTTCCTTGTAGTTTTTTCATAGTTGCAAAGAGCTTTTTATAAATGCTCTTCTTGGAAATTTTAGCTATAACTTATTAATAGCAAAAGCTTTTTTAAGCTGAGTTCTTGAGAACTGAGATGTGTAGGTGTAGCTGCTCAGATGCCTTTAGCTGCCAGTCACAACACACCGACTTGAGGTGGCTCAGCAGTGAGGACTTTTGTTCTGTCCCAGAAGGGGAGGAATGGATGCCGGCCGGGCTGGGCCCCAGCAGTCCTGGGGGCTCAGGCACTTGCCGTGGCCTGTTGAAGACACCTTTCTCAGAATGCCCCAGGAGAGCTTTATAATAAATGCCAGGGCCAGCAGCCTAGCCCTGGAGAGCCTGGCTTCGTGGAGCTGGCAGCCTTCTGTGTTTTGAATGCTCCAGTCAGTGCTGATGGACGCCCATTGAGATCCGCTGGCTTGGACAAGGCAGCGCATGCAGCTGGCGCTGGGGTCATCTCCCCAGACTTGCTTGGCTGTGTGGAGGAGGAGGAGCAGATGAAACAAAAATTAGGGGCCTGTGAGGAGGGCAGAAGGGTGCAGCAGAAGGGGTGGGGGTAGTGAGGTAGGTTTCCTCTTCCTCAAGCTAGAAGGGGATTTCCTGAGGACAGACACCAAGCAATTTAAAAACTGGTCTGGAGAGAGGGAAGAGGAAACAGACCTCGTGGGTGTTTCTCTGGGCCAGGCACTTGGCTTCTCAGTCATGACTTTGTTTGGTTTGTTTGTTTTTTAGACAGGGCCTCCCTCTTTCCATTTCTGGCTTTTAGAGCTGCTTCTGCCTTCCCTGGCTCCTGGCTTTCTCCCATCCTCAGATTCCAAAGCGCATCACTCCAGTCTGCTCTCGCCACCACAAGCTTTCTTCTCTCTCCAGTCAGTCAAACCCATCTTCTAAGGATGCTTCTGATCATCTGGAGGGCTCTCGCCTATAGTCCTAGCACTTTGGGAGGACAAAGAGGGAGGATCGCTAGAGCCCAGGAGTTCAAGACCAGGGCAACAGAGTGAAATCCCATTTCTACAAAAAATAAAAAAGATTAGCCGGGCATGGTGGCATGTACCTGTAGTCCCAGCTACTTTGGTGGAAGGATGGCTTGGGCCCCGGAGCTTGAGGCTGCCGTGAGTTGTGATATGTCACTGCATTCCAGCTGGTATGACAGAGCAAAACCCTTTCCCAAAAGAAAAAAAAAACCACCCCTATCCAGCACTCCCCCTCACCCTTTCCTCACCGGGTAACCTTGACCTTCCCGCTGATAGATGGCACCACTTGGAGATTTTTCGGTTAGACGTTACCAATATCAAGTCAGTTTCGACTGACGGGAAATGTTTGGCCCATGGGGCTTCTGGGGGGCTCTTTATCTCTTCCCCACCCCATCCATCTCTGGTGGGGCTCATGGTCTCCGGTGATGTCCCATTGTCTGCAGGTGGTTGAGAAGGTGTCCAGGGGAGGCCCAGCTGCAATCCTCTGCACCACACTTACAGGTGAAGGAGGCAGCTGCCTTCCAAGCATGGAGAAAATCCCAGGGGAGGCTCTGATTTCCTGGCTCAGGTCTCAGTTTATCCTCGAGCCAGTCACTGTGGCCAGGGGCATCTGTGCTCTGAACACATGGGTTTCAGACCCTCCCCTGAGTTAGGAGGGGGCACGTCCTCTCCTGCTCTTAGAGAGTACTGGTGTGGGCCTGGGGGACCTTCAGCAGCCCAGACCCTGCCATCCAGCCGGGTTCCCAGCCCCATCTCTCTCTCTGAGGTCCAGAGAGGCCCTCAGGGTGGCAAGAGCTGATCCGCTCACACCCCGCCGGAGTCAGCTGGGGAACCTTACTGGGTCCCACGCTGGGAGCGGGTCCTACAGCTGTTTTTCTGTGTCCAAGTCCCGCTTGTGGCAGTGCCTCAAATCTGACCTCCTCGGGCCGAGGTGGGTCCAAGGTCCTGTTCTGCCGCCTCATCCTCCAGAGTGGGAACTTTCCACTGTGCTGAATGTGGCCATGCACGTCCCTAGCACCCTGGCTCCTCATACCTGACCCCTGGAGCGTGCATTTGTGCTTCTTGATCCTTCTCGATTTAGAGTCTGGTTTAGGTTACACAGGACGAAGGGGGGTTGCTGTATGGTATCATAATCCCATCCCACCACCCTCCAAACCAGCCGTGCCCAGTCATGCCACTGGGCTTGCCTTTCCAAAACTGCCATCTGACAATGTCACTTCCTCTGCTTTAGAAATCTTCCTGAGGTTGCAGACGCCAGCGGATTTGCTTTGGGAGCCAGAGTAGCTGCTGCCACCAGAGTCCGGAGCCATGAGCGGGTTTAATTTTGGAGGCACTGGGGCCCCTACAGGTGGGTTCACATTTGGCACTGCAAAGACAGCGACAACCACACCTGCTACAGGGTTTTCTTTCTCCACCTCTGGCACTGGAGGGTTTAATTTTGGGGCTCCCTCCCAACCAACCACAAGTACCCCTTCCACTGGCCTGTTCTCACTCGCCACTCAGACTCCGGCCACACAGACAACAGGCTTCACTTTTGGAACAGCAACTCTTGCCTCGGGGGGAACTGGATTTTCTTTGGGGATCGGTGCTTCAAAGCTCAACTTGAGCAACACAGCTGCCACCCCAGCCATGGCAAACCCCAGTGGCTTTGGGCTGGGCAGCAGCAATCTCACTAATGCCATATCGAGCACTGTCACCTCCAGCCAGGGTACAGCACCCACCGGCTTTGTGTTTGGCCCCTCCACCACCTCTGTGGCTCTAGCCACCACATCTGGAGGCTTCTCATTCACTGGTGGAAGCACGGCCCAGCCCTCCGGTTTCAACATTGGCTCAGCAGGGAATTCAGCCCAGCCCACAGCACCTGCCGCATTGCCCTTTACTCCGGCCACGCCAGCAGCCACCACAGCAGGCGTCACGCAGCCAGCTGCTCCCACAGCCACAGCCACCACCACCGGTACTGGGCCCACCCTCTTTGCATCAATAGCAACCGCTCCAACCTCATCTGCCACCACTGGACTCTCCCTCTGTACCCCTGCGACCACCGCAGGAGCCCCCGCTGCTGGGACACAGGGCTTCAGCTTAAAGGCACCTGGAGCAGCTTCCGGTGCCTCCACAACAACATCCACCGCTGCCACCACCGCCACCAGCAGCAGCAGCAGCAGCAGCAGCAGCACCGGCTTTGCCTTGAATTTAAAACCACTGGCGCCAGCTGGGATCCCCAGCAATACGGCAGCCGCTGTGACTGCTCCACCTGGCCCTGGTGCCGCTGCAGGGGCGGCTGCCAGCTCCCCCATGACCTACGCGCAGCTGGAGAGCCTGATCAACAAATGGAGCCTGGAGCTAGAGGACCAGGAGCGGCACTTCCTCCAGCAGGCCACCCAGGTCAATGCCTGGGACCGCACGCTGATCGAGAACGGGGAGAAGATCACCAGCCTGCACCGCGAGGTGGAGAAGGTGAAGCTGGACCAGAAGAGGCTGGACCAGGAGCTCGACTTCATCCTGTCCCAGCAGAAGGAGCTGGAAGACCTGCTAAGCCCGCTGGAGGAGTTGGTAAAGGAGCAGAGCGGAACCATCTACCTACAGCACGCGGATGAGGAGCGCGAGAAAACCTACAAGCTGGCCGAGAACATCGATGCGCAGCTCAAGCGCATGGCCCAGGACCTCAAGGACATCATCGAGCACCTGAACACGTCCGGGGCCCCCGCCGACACCAGCGACCCACTGCAGCAGATCTGCAAGATCCTTAACGCGCACATGGGCTCGCTGCAGTGGATCGACCAGAACTCGGCCCTGCTG
The DNA here is from genome assembly GCF_009764315.1 of Trachypithecus francoisi. Lineage (NCBI taxonomy): Eukaryota > Metazoa > Chordata > Mammalia > Primates > Cercopithecidae > Trachypithecus > Trachypithecus francoisi. The sequence continues at coordinate 5,325,305 of NW_022681457.1, read as the reverse complement.
CAGAGGAAGGTGGAGGAGGTGACCAAGGTGTGCGAGGGCCGGCGCAAGGAGCAGGAGCGCAGCTTCCGGATCACCTTTGACTGAGCCACAGCAGCTCCGCGCCCGCAGGTCCCCAGGGAGTTCCATGCGGGGACGCGCCCTATTGTCTGGTTTGGGGTTGTGGCAAGATAACATGTTTCTTTCTTTCACGTGACTGCCCTTGAGACAATTGCTGTGTGCTTTGCCTTTTTCCATTTAGGAAGTATCCTGAGCCCTCTGCCCAGGCAGCAGCCTCGTGGGTGTGGCTTCTGTGGCTTTTATTTGAGTGTCTTTGGCCCCTTTCCACCCACTGCGACCGCCCACCTCATCCTGGCTCGATCTGGTGATGGAGACGTGGTGGTGGTCTTGGTCCCAGCTGGGGTCGCGGGGACAGCCGCTCTCTCCAAAGCATAGTCATAGGTGTCATGAAAAAATACCAAATGGAAGAGAACGTCCAAGGCCTGCAGAGCGCAGTGGCTCAGGCCTGTAATCTCAGCAGTTTGGGAGGCCGAGGCAGGCGGATCACTTGAGGTCAGGAGTTCGAGACCAGCCTGACCAACATGGTGAAACCCCATGTCTACTAAAAATACAAAAATTAGCCAGGTGTGGTGGGTGCCTGTGATCTCAGCTACTCGGGAGGCTGAGGCAGGAGAATCACTTGAACCCGGGAAGTGTTGCAGTGAGCCAGGATCACACCACTGCACTCCAGCCCGGGCAACAGAGACTGCGTCTCAAAAAAAAAAAAAAGCCTCCCAGAAGACAGCAGCCTAAATTTTGGAGTATGAGGTGTGTGCTTATGAAAGCTAACCACCAAGACAAAGCAGCACAGTGTGAATAGAACAGACAGCGGGATCGAGAATTTCACAGAAGACAGGTCAGCTGAGGGGCCTACGCACAGGGTGTTGAACCACAGATGGGAGCTGAGAGCCCTGCCTTTTGCCTGGTCCCAGGCTTACCCCCACCTCGGGCTTCCAGGAAGCCTTCCCAGCTACCCAAAGCTCAGGTGGCCTTCTTGCAGGTCCCCGTAGCACCCTGAGCCTGTACCTTGGGTAACACTTGCTATGCTGTCCTGTGCTAGCCGTTTGCGCCCGTCTCGCTGTTAGATTGTGAGCTCCCACGGGCAGAGACCCACTGTTGTTCCCCTGTATGTCCCCAGCCCAGTCCTAGTCACAGTTGTGAACTGAAAGAACAGTGAAGCCCGGCATAACAACAGTCCACAGAAAGAGCCACAGCTGCCAGTGCTGGCCACGGACATGGCTCTGAACTTCCTGGCACCAGAGTGATTCTAGTCAGTTACAGTAAAATCCACTGTGTGTGGAAGGCAGAAGCCAGCAGTTGTATCCCAAGTTCTTTTGTATTTGTCTTTATCCTTTGCTGCATTCTCTGAAATACCTGTTACTGTATGTTGCTTTTCTAAATAAATGTGTTGTGAAACCAAAATAGCTGCTGTTAATATGGGTAAATGTTAGGAGGAGAAAGGTGAGTAAAAAGAGCAGGTTTCGGGAGCACCCTGCAGGGGTGTCAGTCACGTGAAACGCAGGGGCGAGCAAATGAAGCAGTGCTTGCATAGACACAGGAGCATGGGTGAAGCAGCTTTTGTTTGATGAGACGGAGTAATAGAAAATGCCAATTGTGCTTTGCTCCGGGAAGGGTGCTGCCTAGTGGTAGAAGAGGAGCACACGAGTGAAGCCACCACGGGGAGTGGGCCCCTGGTGTTGGTGACTGTTATGTCATAGAATATACACAAATACGGCTGGGCGAGGTGGCTCCCACCTGTAATCCCAGTACTTTGAGAGGCCGAGATGGGCGAATCATTTGAGGTCAGGGATTCAACACCAGTCTGGGCAACACGGTGAAACCCATCTCTACAAAAACTACAAAAAAGTTGGTTGTGCACGCACCTGTGTCTCAGCTACCTGGGAGGCTGAGGTGGGAGGATCATTTAAGCCATTATTAGAGGCTGCAGTGAGCCATGATCATGCCACTGCACTGCAGCCTGGGCGACAGAGCAAGACACGGTCTCAAAAAATACACGCACGTTAAGTCATCTAGCACCATCCCTAAGGCGCTCTTCCAGTGGCTACAGACAGCATGGGCAGCATTCCTTCCTGTCACCTGGGGCTAAAGACACAGGCCCCATGGTCTTCCTCTGCCCTGCAGCCTCGCTCTGTGGACTGGAATGGTCCTAAGCACTCAGATCTCCTGGGCTGTGGGGAGTGTACCCCTTCGGCCTCCCTCAACCTGTTCATGTCAATCTGTGGGCCACGCTTGGAAGATTTGTGGCCCAGGTTCCAAAAGTCTCCCGAAGTCACGATCATGAGTCATTATTTCCTTGGACCGGCTGGGCGTGGTGGCTCACACCTGTAATCCTAGCACTTTGGGAGGCCAAGGCTGGCAGAACACCTGAGGTCGGGAGTTTGAGACCAGCCTGACCAACATGGAGAAACCCCATCTCTACTGAAAATACAAACATGAGCTGGTGGCTAATTAGGTGGCTGGTGCCTGTAATCCCAGCTACTCGGGAGGCTGAGGCAGGAGAATCGCTTGAACCCAGGAGGTGGAGGTTACAGTAAGCCGAGATCGTGCCATTGCACTCCAGCCTAGATAACAAAAGCAAAACTCTGTCTCAAATGAATAAAATTTCCGTGGGCCATCCTGGGCTCTGGAGGACAGGAGTTGTGTCTAAGTAGAAGCCATGGGTGTGTGTGGTGGGCATGGTAAACCAGAGGAAGACCCCACAACCCCAGCTACCCCTCTCTGAAAGCTGTCACCCACAGCAGGGACCTTTTTCCGCAGTTCATAGGCCTTGACTCATACTGCCCCCTCTGCCGGAAGGGAGGCCTTGAGTCCCCTTAGGAGGTAGGAAGCAGTTTGCATTTTACCTACATTTATGCCTTCAGCATCCTTTTTTTTTTTTTTTTTTTTTTGAGACGGAGTCTCGCTCTGTCGCCCAGGCTGGAGTGCAGTGGCCGGATCTCAGGTCACTGCAAGCTCCGCCTCCCGGGTTTACGCCATTCTCCTGCCTCAGGCTCCGGAGTAGCTGGGACTACAGGCGCCCGCCACCTCGCCCGGCTAGTTTTTTGTATTTTTTAGTAGAGACGGGGTTTCACTGTGTTAGCCAGGATGGTCTCGATCTCCTGACCTCGTGATCCGCCCATCTCGGCCTCCCAAAGTGCTGGGATTACAGGCTTGAGCCACCGTGCCCGGCCTCAGCATCCATTTTTAGAGCTGGTCCTGATCTGGTGCTGGAGGTACCAAAAAAATGCCCACAAAGAGGTCGTTGGCAGGAGCCAAACAATCATGACGAGAAAATTTGAGCATATATTTCCAAAGTCTGTATGTATATTTTCCTATTACTTTGCATATTATTTCCTATTTTGCATATTAAACCTTAGCAATGCTTAATTGCTTTCTTACAGTTACATTTTTAAAATAAGAACAGATTCCAGCTTTGGGAGGCCGAGGCAGGCAGATCACCTGAGGTCAGGAGTTTGAGACCAGCCTGGCCAACATGGTGAAACCCCGTCTCTTCTAAAAATAGAAAAACTAGGGTCCGGGCATGGTGGCTCATGTCTGTAATCCCAGCACTTTGGGAGGCTGAGGTGGGTGGATCACAAGATCAGGAGATCGAGACCATCTTGGCTAACACAGTGAATATCTCTACTAAAAATACAAAAAAATTAGCCGGGTGTGGTGGTGGGCGCCTGTAGTCCCAGCTACTCGGAGAGACTGAGGCAGGAGAATGGCATGAACCCGGGAGGCAGAGCTTGCAGTGAGCAGAGATGGTACCACCACACTCCAGCCTGGGCACCAGAGCAAGACTCCGTCTCAGAAACATAAAAAATAAATAACTAACACAAACAGCCAGACGTGGTGGCGGGTGCTTGTAATCCCAGCTCCTCACGAGGATCACTTGAACCTGTGAGGCAGAGGTTGCAGTGAGCCGAGATCGCGTCACTGCACTCCAGCCTGGGTGACAAAAGTTACACTCTGAAAAAATACAAAAATTAAGTTCTACATTTTCTTCCCATACCCCAAGGGATCTTGAGCACCCCACCCTGAATAACACAAGTGATTCCATTAAATCAGGAGGCTCTGCCCCAAAGCCATGTGGGAAATGGTCCCAGCAGGCCTCCTGGGGGGGTCTAGGAGGGATCCCAAGATCGCAGCACCAGCAACCGACTGGGTGCCACCGCGGGTGATGGCTCCGTTGTAATTTCAGTTTCCCTTTCCAGGAAGAAAATACACAGACGTGCTTCCTTGCCAGTCCCGACAAATGGCCTTCCCTTAAGTTCCTCATTAATTAATATGAAGACAACATATTTGGTGACTAAATTTGGAATCAGAGGCTTTTAAAGGTGAATCTCAGCTCATACTGCTTTGCTTTTCCCTGTTTAGGGATAAGAGTGGCAAATGGGAGCTGGGTGTGGTGGCTGATGCCTGTATTCCCGGCATTTTGGGGAGGCCAAGAGGAGTAGATTACTTGGGCTCTGGAGTTTGAGACCAGCCTGGGCAACATGGCAAAACCTCGTCTCTACAAAAATACAAAAATTAGCCAGGCGTGGTGGCTTCTGCCTGTAGTTCCAGATACTTGGAGGCTGAGGTGGGAGGATCACCTGAATCCGGGAGGCAGAGGTTGCAGTAAGCCGAGATCGTACCACTGCACTCTAGCCTGGGTAACAAAAGTGAGATTCTGTCTCAAAAAAAAAAAAAAAAAAAAACCCAGCACATACAATAGTATAATATGTGGTCAAACCATCAAATCATGAGGGAATGACGACTTTTGATTCTTTATTAGTACAATCTAATCATCGACACAATTTAATTTTTAATAATGAATGGCTTGCAGAGCAAAAGCTGAAACTCCTGAAAGTGTAAATCAGTTCTTATGACCTGGTATGACTCGGCTTCAGCACACCACTGCTCCCAAGTTTTTAGTAAACCCCAGAAATGTTAGGGTGCTTTCAAAATCTGCCCTCAGACTCACGGCAGCATGTCTCCACGGAACCTCCCAGGAAGCGAAGCCCTCACGCTCAGAAGCCAGGTCTGCTTCTTAGGCAGCAGCCAGCCCCCCAGCCAGGTTTCAGTGACGCCAGCTGTTCCCCTGCCTGTCCCACAGGACCACACCCTTGGCTTCTGCACACCAGGGCCCTGGTCACTCCAAACACAGTGACCCACGTGGGCGCCCTTGTCCCATCTCCCCTCCAGACACCATCAGGTTGAACCCTCTCAAATGCCAAAGATTTCTCCAGGCAAGAAGCAGACCGGGTGCGCTGCCTTGTTGGGGACTGGCCTGGTGCCCTGGGGTCTCATCAGACACCCTAGTTCCTTTGAATTCACAGAACTGAAAGTGACACTATTGACCCAGACAATGTCACTCAAATGCAATGTGGACTCTGATTTGCATACAAACCAACCAGTTTTTTTTTTTGTTTGTTTGTTTGTTTGTTTGTGACAGTCTCGCTCTGTCACTCAGGCTGGAGTGCAGTGGCATGATCTAGGCTCACTGCAATCTCCACCTCCCGGGTTCACGCCATTCTCTGCCTCAGCCTCCCGGGTAGCTGGGATCACAGGTGCCCGCCACCACGCCCGGCTAATTTTTGTATTTTTAGTAGAGACAGGGTTTCACCATGTTGGCCAGAATGGTCTCAATCTCCTGACCTCGTGATCTACCCGTCTTGGCCTCCCAAAGTGCTGGGATTACATGCGTGAGCCACCACGACCAGCTTTTCTTTTTTTTTTTTTTGAGACGGAGTCCCACTCTGTCGCCTAGGCTGGAGTGCAGTGGCGTGATCTCAGCTCATAGCCACCTCTGCCTCCCGGGTTCAAGTGGTTCTCCTGCCTCAGTCTCCTGAGTAGCTGGGATTACAGAGGTACCCACCACCACGCCCGGCTAATTTTTGTATTTTTAGTAGAGATGGGGTTTCACCATGTTGCCAAGGCTGGTCTTGAGCTCCTGACCTCAGGTGATCCGCCTACCTCGGTCTTCCAGAGTGCTGTGATTACAGGCGTGAGCCACCATGCCCAGCCTAAGCCAATTGTTTTTTTTAAAAATGATGAGATAGCCAGGCACAGTGGTTCACGCCTGTAATCCCAGCACTTTGGGAGGCCGAGGTGGGCAGATCATGAGGTCAGGAGACTCTGTCTCAAAAAAAAAAAGAGAAAGAAAATAAATGGCTGCCATCTTAAAATATGATAGTGATATTGTAGTTTGTTCGTTTGTTTGTTTGTTTTTGAGGTGGAGTCTCACTCTGTTGCCCAGGCTGGAGTGCAGTGGTGCGATCTTGTCTTACTGCAAGCTCTGCCTCCCAGTTTCACGCCATTCTCCTGCCTCAGCCTCCTGAGTACAGGCGCCCGCCACCACGCCTAGCTAATTTTTTTGGATTTTTGTAGAGATGGGGTTTCACCGTGTTAGCCAGGATGGTCTCGATCTCCTGACCTCGTGATCCGCCCGCCTCGGCCTCCCAAAGTGCTGGGATTACAGGCATGAGCCACTGCACCCAGCCAATATTGTAGTTTTTAAAAAGCAAAACATGGTCAGGCGCAGTGGCTCAGCCCTGTAATCCCTGCACCTTGGGAGGCCGAGACAGGAGAGATCCCCCGAGGACAGGAGTTCAAGACCAGCCCAGCCAACATGGTGAAACGCCGTCTCTACTAAAAATACAAAAATTAGCTGGGTGTAGTGGCCTGTGCCTGTAATCCCAGCTCCTCGGGAGGCAGGAGAATGGCTTGAACCTGGGAGGTGGAGGTTGCGGTGAGCTGAGATTGCACCACTGTACTCCGACCTGGGTGACAGAACGAGACTCAGTCTCAAAAAATAAAAAGACAATATGGTGTCTGGGATGTGCTCTAACATAAATCCAGTGAGGGGAGGGAGAGGATGTGAATGAAACAAAGGCTGTGTGAAGCCATGAATTCACCTGGGTTCATCCCCTGCTCACTCTGGTTTTAGATGTTTGAAAGTTTCCATAATAAAACACTTCTGAGAAAGGGGGACGTGCCTTTCACAGCCTCCCAACTGCTCTGACCCCAACACCAGGAACCTGGCATCTCTGACCTAACAAGGGCATCAGGACAACGCCGCCGTCATTCACCTTGGTTCTGCACACGCCCAACGATGACTTCTGTCCTGGGCTAACCAGAAAGGCCATGGGTGCTGAGAGAGCCCCCCAGAGCCAGCCATGCAGTGAGTGCCCCCACCTGGGGCCCTGGGATGTTCTGGAAACAGGAAGGAGGGTTCTATGGGAAGGGGGCCCCAGTCCTGGGGTCAGGCCAAAGATCAGGAGACTCACTAATTCTGTTCTCTGATCCCTGAGTCCCTTCCCCCATCTGGGCCTGGACCCCTGAGTCCCACCCAGGTCCCAGGTCATCCCCTGGGCAGGCCCTGCCCACCCAAGCCTTGGTGAAAGTTTTGTGGGTTTTTTTGTTTTTGTTTTTGAGACAGAGTCTCGCTCTGTCACCCAGGCTGGAGTGCAATGGCGTGGTCTCGGCTCACTGCAAGCTCCGCCTCCCAGCTTCACGGCATTCTCCTGCCTCAGCCTCCTGAGTAGCTGGGATTACAGGCGCCCGCCACCTCGCCCGACTAATTTTTTTGTATTTTTAGTAGAGACGGGGTTTCACCGTGTTAGCCAGGCTGGTCTCGAACTCCTGATCTTGTGATCTGCCTGCCCACCTCAGCCTCCAAAGTGCTGGGATTACAGGTGTGAGCCACCGTGCCCGGCCAGTGAGTTTTTTTTTTTTTTTTTTTTTTTTTTGTTGTTGTTGTTGTTGAGACGGAGTCTCGCTCTGTCGCCCAGGCTGGAGTGCAGTGGCCGGATCTCAGTTCACTGCAAGCTCTGCCTCCTGGGTTTACGCCATTCTCCTGCCTCAGCCTCCCGAGTAGCTGGGACTACAGGCGCCCGCCACCTCGCCCGGCTAGTTTTTTGTATTTTTTAGTAGAGACGGGGTTTCACCGTGTTAGCCAGGATGGTCTCGATCTCCTGACCTCGTGATCCGCCCGTCTCGGCCTCCCAAAGTGCTGGGATTACAGGCTTGAGCCACCGCGCCCGGCCCAGTGAGTTTTAATACTGACCACTTAAGGTCTTTGGACAGACTCAGAGAAGGGAATGCGTATATACGTAAGGCAGGGGCCCGGTCCCCAGCACATCTGTGCAGTCCTCATCAGCACCACCTGCCCTGATGGGCCGCGAGGCCCCCCCGTGGGGCCAGGGCCAGGTGTCTGGCTGCTGTATAGATATGACCTAAACCCCATCAAAACCATCATTGTGGTTCTAGAAGTCAACCAAATAAGGTAGGATTTGCCCCACCAAAGACCATTGTCTGGGGGGATTAACCTTGTTTTCTAGAAACTCCATTTAAAAAAACAGAATATGCCCAAACCAGCTGGAGTCAACAGATACTTGACCGGGCCTTTCCTCCCGTCCCCGTCTGCTCCCTCCACCTACCCCTCCCCTCCCTCCTGTCTCCCACTCACCTATCCAAACCGCTTTTCCCTAATTCCACCCTCATCCCTAAACCTAATTTAACCTGAACATCAATTTCCTTAGTTGTATCAGAAATGATTCTGGAGGTTGGGCATGGTGGCTCACACTTTGGGAGGCCCAGGTGGGCAGATCACCTGAGGTCAGGACTGTGAGACCAGCCTGTCCAACATGGAGAAACCCCTGTCTCTACTAAAAATACAAAAATTAGCTGGGCGTGGTGGTGTGCACGCCTGTAATCCCAGCTACTCGGGAGGTTGAGGCAGGAGAATCATTTGAACCCGGGAGGTGGAAGTTGCAGTGAGCTGAGATTGCGCCACGGTACTCCAACCTGGGCCACAGAGCATTCTGGAAAGGCATCCGTCCCGAGCCAGCTGACTTGCACCCTCTGCTCTTCACTTGGGGCACCTGGCCTGTCTGATGTATTGCTTCAAACTAACATTAATTGGGATTTTTTTTTCCTTTAATTACAAAAGCAATACATGCTGAATGAAGATGATGTGAAATGCACAAAAAAGCTCAAGGGGGTCAGGCATAGTGGCTCATGCTTGTAATCCCAGCACTCTGGGAGGCCAAGGCAGGTGGATCACCTGAGCCCAGGAGTTTGAGACCAGCCTGGGCAACATAGTGAGGCCCCGTCTCTACGAAAAAATACAAAAAATTAGTGGTGCATGGTGGTATGCACCTGTGGTCCCAGCTACTCCAGCGACTGAGGCTGGAGGATCGCTTAAGCCCAGCCGTTCAAGACCAGCCTGGGCAGCATAATGAAACCCCATCTCCACAAACAGTACAGAAATGTAGCCAGGTGTGGTGGTGCAGTCCTGTAGTCCCAGCTACTAGGGAGGCTGAGGTGGGAGGATTGCTTGAGCCCGGGAGGTTGAGGCTGCAGCGAGCCGTGATTGTGCCACTGTGCTCTAGCCTGAGTGACAGTGAGACCTTGTCTCTTAAAAAAAAAAAAAAAAAAACCCAGAAGTCCACCAAGGTGAGCTGCACATATGCCCAGAGCCAGAGGAGCTTTGTGCAACAACCCTGTGTGATAAGGACAAGGGGCTTGGTGCCGGAGCCCACCCACTCTGGAGACCCAAAAACTCCTGGGACATGTCCTAGGAGTCAGTGGGCTGTGGGGCTCCACCCCTTTCCATGGTCCTTTCCACTGTTACGTGGCTGTAGGACTGAACAAGCTGCTGGGCAGGGGCCGGGGACCTGGGGTCCGCCCGACCTGGTGAGGAATGTCAGCACTGCCATTCCCCGCTGTGGGACCCAGGCCGAGGCCCAGGCGAATAAGGCCCTAATCCCACTGCGTTCATACTCGGCATGTTACTGTGAGTGAAGCTCTGAGACCTAGGCCAAGCCTTTTCCCTCTCTGTGCCCCAGGGTCCTCCTGCCCCACCCTCTCGCCATCTCCAAGCCTCAGTTTCCTCAACTATCAAATGCAGGCATTGGGCTGGGTGCGGTGGCTCACGCCTCTAATCCCAGCACTTTGGGAGGCTGAGGCAGGAGGATCACGAGGTCAGGAGATCGAGACCATCCTGGCTAACACAGTGAAACCCCATCTCCACTAAAAATACAAAAAACATTAGCCGGGCGTGGTGGCGGGCGCCTGTAGTGCCAGCTACTCGGGAGGCTGAGGCAGGAGAATCATTTGAACCCAGGAGGTGGAGGTTGCAGTGAGTCGAGATTGCACTGCTGCACTCCAGCCTGGAGGACAGAGCGAGACTCCATCTCAAAAAAAAAAAAAATTAAATAAAAATAAAAATAAAAATGCAGGCATTGTTTTTTGTTTGTTTGGTTTGTTTTTGTTTTTGAGACGGAGTCTCGCTCTGTCCCCCAGGCTAGAGTACAGCGGTGCAATCTTGACTCACTGCAACCTCCACCTCCTGGGTTCAAGCGATTCTCCTGCCTCAGCGTCCTGAGCAGCTGAGATTACAGGCGTGCACCACCACGCTAGGCTAATTTTTTATATTTTTGGCAGAGACAGGGTTTCATCATGTTGGCCGGGCTGGTCTTGAACTCCTGACCTCAAGTGATCCGCCCACCTCAGCCTCCCAAAGTGGTGGGATTACAAGCGTGAGCCACTGTGCCTGGCCTCAAATGTAGGCATTGTGAGGGTTACGATGGGTGCAAAGCCCTGAGCACCAGGCAGCCTCCAAGCAGGTGATAGCCATGGGAACAGTTTTGTTACTATTTTTTTTCTTTTTTAGAGAAAAGGTCTCGCCATCTTGGCCAGGTTGTTCTCAAGCCCCTGGGCTCAAGCAGTCCTCCCACGTCAGCCTCCCAAAGTGCTAGGATTACAGGAGTGAGCCACCGCGCCCAGCCCTCGTTACTATTGTTTTTTTTGTTTTTTGTTTTTTGAGACCGAGTCTCATTCTGTCACCCAGGCTGGAGTGCAATGGCGCAATCTCAACTCACTGCAACCTCCGCCTCCTAGGTTCAAGCAGTTCTCCTGCCTCAACCTCCAGAGTAGTTGGGACTATAGGCATATGCCACCACACCCAGCTAATGTTTATATTTTTAGTAGCGACCAGGTTTCACCACGTTGGCCAGGCTGGTCTTGATCTCCTGACATCAGGTGATCCGCCTGCCTCGACCTTCCAAAGTGCTGGGATTACAGGCGTGAGCCACCATCAGCCCTTGTCAGTGTTTTTGCTGACCCAAGCTCTTTCGGTCCCTGAACCATCCAGCTCTTTGATCATTTCCCTTTGCCACAGCCTCCCGCCCCTGCATCATATGCCTTCTTACTCACACTCACCCCCCAGCCCCTCCCGGCCACAAACCGCATCCCTCTTTGATTTACCGCTGGAGTTTCCCATCTTCCTTCTTGGTAATGCCCCCCCATCCCCACCTGACCCTTGCTGCAGAGAATCTGCCTCCCTCTGGTTTTTCTCCTCACCAACCCCCTGGCTCCCTCTCCCCCACCCCAAGGAAAGTCCCTGCTATTGTTTCTCCACCCCACCCACTTCAAGGTGCCGCCCCACTCCCTGCCTGAGCACCGAGGCGGTTCTCAAGGCAGGGATGGGTGAAGCCTGGGCACTTCTCTCTGGCGGGTTGCCACTCACAGAACCCCCCAGTGCCCCTGCGGCCACAGCAGCTGGCATTTCCAAAGGAGCAGCTTCCAGTACTGCCCCAGGTTCCGGCCACAGAGCTTAACCTGGATTCACTCACTTGATCCTAAAACACTGGGACGTCCCCATTTAACAGCTGTAGATGGGAGCCACAGAGGGGAGGGCGGGCTCAGAGCTCACGGCTGCCAGCCCCACTGCTACGCCCATTTGACGGAGGGGGAGACTGAGGCTCTGGGTGGCAAGTGGAGAGGGAAGCAGAACCATGGGGGGCCCTGCAGGACATGGCAACACCTGACGGAGAGGGACTTGGAGGGGAAAATTGGCCTGGCCCAGGGACCCATACCCGCTCTGTCCCCATGCCGTGGGAATCAATGAGGCAGAGAGAACACAGGGGAGGATAGAAACAAGGGGCCTGGTGACCAGGGACAGGGGCAGGCCGAGGGGGATTCCCCGTTGTTGACACGGTTACCTGAGCATCTATTTCTGGCCTCAAACCACCCCAAAACTATCTGGGGCAAAAGGAAGAAAATAGACTGATTAACTTCCTCTGACTCCCTTTCTCCAACCTCAACTAAACTCTGAGCGTTTGACCAGGGCAGCTCCAGGAAACCAGTTTCATTTCTCTCGGCGTTTCCCAAAAGGAGGGGTGGGCGGGGCTCTTCCAGTTTAAGGGGAGAGAAAGGGCCTCAGCAGAGACAGTGGAGGGCGGTGGAGAGGACCGCGCTGTCCTGCTGTCACCGAGCGCTGAAGGTAGTGACACGGCCAGTGGTGGGGTGAGAGAGACAGGACCCACAGAAACAGGGACTGAGAAACAGGAGTGGGGGAGATGAGGAAGAGGGAAAAGAGACTGGGCGCAATGGCTCACGCCCAGAACCCCAGCACTTTGGGAGGCCGAGGTGGGTGGATCACCTGAGATCAGGAGTTCAAGACCAGCCTGGCCAACATGGCAAAACCCCATCTCTACTAAAAATACAAAAATTAGCCAGGTGTGGTTATGGGTGTCTGTCATCTCAGCTACTTGGGAGGCTGAAGTGGGAGGATTGCTTGAACCTGGGAGGCGGAGGTTGCAGTGAGCCAAGATCGTACCACTGCACTCCAGCCTGGATGACAGAGAAAGACTATTAAAAAAAAAAAAAAAGAAAGAAAAGAAAAGAAAGAGGGAAAAGAAGAGAAAAAGACAGGAACCCGAGAGCTGTGGCAGAGGTGGAGACCGGTGAGGAGGGAGGTGTGGACGGTCCAGGGGACTCTGAAAGAATGGGGTTGGGGGACACAGGTCCAGAGAAGAGGGCAGTGATTGGGGGAGGGCTGGCTCCAGCAGCTGGGCAGCCCATGGGAGACAGAGTCAGGCTGCAGCAGTCACAGGCCTCAGCCACAATAGCCCTCCCTTCTCCTCCACCCCAGACGCCATCTCCCACCGAGAGTCATGGCCCCATTGGGTGAGTAAGCAGGGGAAGGGGCTCTGGGACAAGTGAGTAGAACCCCTCTCCCCCAACCTGCTGCGTACCCGTTGACCCTGTCCTCCTCCTCCCAGCCCTGCGCCTCCTCGTCCTCATCCCCATCCTCCTCAGCCTGGCGGCCTCCCGGGACTGGAAGGCTGAACGCAGCCAGGACCCCTTCGAGAAATGCATGCAGGATCCTGACTATGAGCAGCTGCTCAAGGTGGTGACCTGGGGGCTCAATCGGACCCTGAAGCCCCAGAGGGTGATTGTGGTCGGCGCTGGTGTGGCCGGGCTGGTGGCTGCCAAGGTGCTCAGCGATGCCGGACATAAGGTGGGAAGCACTGCTTGCAGTCTACCTAGAGTCCCTCCTGCTGCAGGCTGGAGTCCCTGGGCAGAGGGACCTGGCCTCGTTCCTGCTTGAGAGGGTGGGGGTGGGGATGTGGAGGGAGAGGCTACCTTTCCCCGTGGTCTGAGGGTGAGGCCCAAGCCCCCTGCTGTCACATGTCTGCACTGAGAGGCCCTAGACTTTCCTGTCCCACGTTTCATCCCAGAGGGAAGTGTCACTGGCTCAAAGCTCCTGTCCTGGGGTGGGGCGCCTGTTGGCGGAGAGGAAACTCCACTAAGGGGATGTGTGCCCTGAGGTCTAACCACTGACCTACTCACTGAAATCCAAGAATGAGAATGGGCCATCCCAGGGGCTTCTACACATATGGGTTATCTCCCAACTCCCCGAGCTGGGAAGTCCCTTTGCAGTCTAGCCGGCGGCCTTCCTGCTGCACTCTAGAACGGCTCACTTGGTTCTGTTCCCCCACATACAGAAGGGGCCCCTCTCCTAGTCTCCTGTGCCACCGTGGGGACGGAAGAAGCCAGGGGGCTGGCACGGGGTGGGAGGGGGCAGGGAATGGTCAGTGGGTGGAGCTGAAGGGCCCTCCTCGCCCCACTGCCTCCCTCAGGTCACCGTCCTAGAGGCAGATAACAGGATCGGGGGCCGTATCTTCACCTACCGGGACCAGAACACGGGCTGGATTGGGGAGCTGGGAGCCATGCGCATGCCCAGCTCTCACAGGTGACCTGGCAACCCACCCACCTGTGTGCCTAGACTCAACCAGCCCCCTAGCTCCATCCCCACGCCACAGCAGGCATCCTTCGCCTAATCCCCATCTCAGTCTTGCCTCCAGCGCCAGCACTGGGCCTCTGGCAATGCTCGGGCCACCTAGTCCAACCAGACCCCCAGCTAGCCCTGCCTGGTGCAAAAGCCTGGCCCCTCCAGGCCTGCAGCTCCACCGGCCCCACACCCTCAGGCACTCCAGCCCCAGACTGTTTCTTCATCTCAAACCTCCATCCAACCCAAACTCTGTCCCCCTTTCCGATTCTAAGCTGGGCTGTATTCCCATTCCTAACTCAATCCTAATCCTGGTACTGCCCTAAGCCCTCTAACCTTGTCCCCATTTCATTCCCATCCCTCAGCATTGATCACCCTACATCTAGCCCAGCCCCCAGCCTCATGCTGGTCCCCAGCTACTCTCCCCTCCCACCTCCCTTCTCCAAGTTCCACTAGGGACCGGGCTACCTCCACCGGCGCCCAGCCCTCACTCACCCACTCCCTGAATCAGGATCCTCCACAAGCTCTGCCAGCGCCTGGGGCTCAACCTGACCAAGTTCACCCAGTACGATAAGAACACATGGACGGAGGTGCACGAAGTGAAGCTGCGCAACTACGTGGTGGAGAAGGTACCCGAGAAGCTGGGCTACGCCCTACGCCCCCAGGAAAAGGGCCAGTCACCCGAAGACATCTACCAGATGGCTCTCAACCAGGTGGGCACCGCCGGTACCCTCCTCCTGCCCTGACTTCTCTGGCCTCCTCCTAAGCTCGCCCTGGCGCGCTCCCTGGCCTGGCTTTTCTTCTCTCTGTCATCCCTTGGGTCCCCCGCCACGGGGTGGAGCACCTGTTGATGGAGATGGAAATTCTACCAAGGGGATGTGTGCCCTGAGGTCTAACCACTGACGTACTCACTGCAATCTGAGAGTGAGAATGGGCCATCCCAGGGGCTTCTACGCATATGGGCCACCTCCCAAGTCCCCCCCCCCTTTTTTTTTTGAGACGGAGTCTTACTGTGTCGCCCAGGCTGGAGT
This sequence comes from Trachypithecus francoisi, assembly GCF_009764315.1. Classification (NCBI taxonomy): domain Eukaryota; kingdom Metazoa; phylum Chordata; class Mammalia; order Primates; family Cercopithecidae; genus Trachypithecus; species Trachypithecus francoisi. Next base: position 5,310,173 of record NW_022681457.1, on the reverse strand, counting down.
GCAGTGGCGCCATTTCAGTTCACTGCAACCTCTGCCTCCCAGGTTCAAGCAATTCTCTGCTTCAGCCTCCCGAGTAGCTGGGATTACAGGCGCCTGCCACCCTGCCCAGCTAATTTTTGTATTTTTAATAGAGACGGGATTTCACCATCTTGGCCAGGCTGATCTTGAACTCCTGACCTCGTGATCCACTTGCCTCGGCCTCCCAAAGTGCTGGGATTACAGGCGTGAGCCACTGCCCCCGGCCCCAACTCTGTTCTTTAGTTTCCCCATAAACACTGCTGACCCCAAAGCTGCATCAGCTTTTGGCCACTTCCCCTTTCACCCACACACTGTCCTGGACAACCTCTCCAGTCTCCACCTCTGGCTTAAACATAGATCCACGGGCTGATGGAGACATCTGCCTCTCGAGACCCTGGCCTGTGTCCCTCCCAGGACCCTCTAGCTCCACTGGGCTCAGAACCTTCTCCTAAACCCGTTCCTCCTCCCGGTGCCCCCATCTCACAATGGCCCCACCACCCCGTAGTCACGGGCAGACCCCCAGGAGCCATCCTCCTCCTGACCTCCTCCTCGCCCACCTCCCCCACCATCAGTGCCCACCCCTGCCCCCTGATGCTTGTGCCCTGCTCCCCTCTGCCCACCCGAGCTCAGGCCTCCTCCTCTGCCCTGGACCCTCCCCCAGCCTCTTCTCCAGCTGCCCAGGCTTCAGTCTCCCCAACCTGGTACCAGAAGTGTCTTCCCACACACCCAGAGTGATGCTGCTCACAGCCCCTGGTGGCTCCCCACCGCCTCCAGTACAAAGTCTGATCTTTTCGGGCTCAGCTTTGAGCCCTGACTGGCCTTCCCTTCTGCACCCCTCCAGCCTCATGCTCTTTTCTCCTCTAAGGAATTTTTGTCCTCATGGTGGCCCACATGCCTCCAGCTCTGTGTCCCTCACACTCACTATACCTGTGCATCGCCCTCCCTTGCCCAGACTGCCTTTCCCTTCCCCACACAGGAACTCCTGCTCAGCCCTCAAGAACCAGCTCCAATGTCCCCTCCTCCAGGAAGCCTTCCCTGATACCTTTAGGGAGGAGCTGGCCACACCCAATATCCCCTCCCCACCCAGGTCAGAGCCCACTTGCCCATCTGCCCTTCTAGACCAGGTCATTTCTTTTTTCTTTTTTTTTTTGAGACGGAGTTTCAATCTGTCGCCCAGGCTGGAGTGCAATGGCCGGATCTCAGCTCACTGCAAGCTCCGCCTCCCGGGTTCACGCCATTCTCCTGCCTCAGCCTCCGCAGTAGCTGGGACTACAGGCGCCTGCCACCTCGCCCAGCTAGTTTTTTGTATTTATTTTTAGTAGAGACGGGGTTTCTCCGTGTTAGCCAGGATGGTCTCGATCTCCTGACCTTGTGATCCGCCCGTCTCGGCCTCCCAAAGTGCTGGGATTACAGGCTTGAGCCACTGCGCCCGGCCTAGACCAGGTCATTTCTATGCCTTGACACTGACTGGTTTGGGAGCCTGGGAGATGCGAGATGCATGAGTGAGTGAAGGGGCACCTCCTTCCCTCTGAGGCCCTGGCCAGAATAGGGAAGCCAGGTAGACCAAGAAGAGGCCTGAAATTAGACAGGGGCAGCGAGGCTTCTGGGAGGGGGTGAGACTTGAACAAAGTGCTGAAGGACAGGCACTCATGTGCCACGCAAAGACAGGCAGGGAGAAAATAGGTGCCAGACGTGCAGGTGGGAGAGCCCTGAGGGCAGGTGGTCTGGGCACTGGACACTGCTCACAGAACCGGAGCTGCTGTAAAAGACATGGACTGAGGCCAGACACGGTGGCTCACGCCTGGAATCCCAGCACTTTGGGAGGCCGAGGCGGGCAGATCACTTGAGGTCAGGAGTTCGAGACCAGCCTGGCCAACATGGTGAAATTCCGTCTCTACTAAAAATGCAAAAATTAGCCAGGTGTGGTGGCGGGCACCTGTAATCCCAGCTACTTGGGAGGCTGAGGTGGGAGAATCTCTTGAACCTGGGAGGCAGAGGTTGCAGTGAGCCGAGATGGCGCCCCTGCACTCCAGCCTGGGCGACAGAGCGACACTCCGTCTCAAAAAAAGAAAAAAAAGACATTGAGGGGCTAGCAGGGGCCTTGAACATGAGGCTGAGGGGCAAGGACCCTGTGGCCCCAGGCACTGGGGAGCCACAGGAGGGCTGTGGGCAGGGGACAGATGGTAGGTAAACTTCTCAGCCATCATGCCCTGTCAGTGCTGACCAGTGACACGGGACCAGCTTCTGTCCATGGCCACAGTGATTCAGGCAACAAATAATCACCGAGCCCCGGGAGGACACAGCACGCCTGGGATCCTCTCCCAGCCTCCTCTCCAGCTGCCCACACCCCTGCCTCCATGGAGCTCACAGGCTGGCTGGCCCAGAAATAGGCAAAATAACACCCAACTGGGATGAGCTGTGACCAGCCTGGCCTGCCGAATGCGGGATGAGGCGGCGTGAACAGTTCGGGAAGATCGGAGGAGTGGTGGCATCTGAGTTGCCATGGAGGGCAAGGCGGAGGGCACGGTGTGGGCAAAAGCCCAGGGGCTTGAGAGTGGTGAATGGCCAGCCATGGGCAGAACGACCAGGAGAAGCCGGGTGTGGGCTCCAGGCCCAGCCTCCACCCTGGCTGCCCAGGCAGCTCAGCACCATGTCCGCTTCTTCCACAACAGGCCCTCAAAGACCTCAAGGCACTGGGCTGCAGAAAGGCGATGAAAAAGTTTGAAAGGCACACGCTCTTGGTAAGTGGGGCCCTTGGTTCTGCTGAGAGGCAGGGCAGAGAGTGTGACCATGAGGCCTTCCCCAGAGAGTCAGAATGCGGGTACCTGGGACCCTAGTCCTGCCACCACCTTCCTGCCTGACCCGGGGGCTGGACACGCCCCCTCTCTGGACCTCAGTTTCCCTCATCTGTCAGTGAGCGGGGACCAGATCCTACGGTCCAAGGACATGTCATGGGACCAGGAGGCCGGGCTGCGGAGGGGCTCTCTCGGGGGTGCAGCCTGCCTGGGCCCTGACCTCGGCCTGCGCCCACCCTGCAGGAATACCTCCTCGGGGAAGGGAACCTGAGCCGGCCGGCCGTGCAGCTTCTGGGAGACGTGATGTCTGAGGATGGCTTCTTCTATCTCAGCTTCGCCGAGGCCCTCCGGGCCCACAGCTGCCTCAGCGACAGACTCCAGTGAGGGGCGGGGCTGGCGGGCAGGGGAGGGCGGGGACCAATCAAGACAAGTAGCAGGGAGTGGGAGGAGCCTCTGGGTCTGGGGGCGGAGCTGTTATGAAGGGCGTGGCCTACTTGACGGCAGTGGGGCTAAGAGTTCCCGGATAAAGGGCACGGTCTAGCGGAGAAGAAGTGGTGGGGTCCCTGGTCACACAATCCACTACTCCTGCGACTTCCGGGATGTCAGGGACGGGCAGGGTCGGGAGAGGTGGATGACTGGGGAGCGGGCCGGTGCCCATAGGGGCCAGCTGCCGGGGTGGGTGGGGCCAGGCGGAGGGGCAGGGCGGCAGAGCCCAGGTCATCCCCCCAACCCCGCCCCGCCCCGCCTGCAGGTACAGCTGCATCGTGGGTGGCTGGGACCTGCTGCCGCGCGCACTGCTGAGCTCGCTGTCCGGGCTTGTGCTGTTGAATGCGCCCGTCGTGGCGATGACCCAGGGGCCGCACGATGTGCACGTGCAGATCGATACCTCACCCCCGCAGCGGAATCTGAAGGTGCTGAAGGCCGACATGGTGCTGCTGACCGCGAGCGGACCGGCAGTGAAGCGCATCGCCTTCTCGCCGCCGCTGCCCCGCCACATGCAGGAGGCGCTGCGGAGGCTGCACTACGTGCCGGCCACCAAAGTGTTTCTAAGCTTCCGCAGGCCCTTCTGGCGCGAGGAGCACATTGAAGGCGGCCACTCGAACACCGACCGCCCGTCGCGCATGATTTTCTACCCGCCGCCACGCGAGGGCGCGCTGCTGCTGGCCTCGTACACGTGGTCGGATGCGGCGGCCGCGTTCGCCGGCTTGAGCCGGGAAGAGGCGCTGCGCTTGGCGCTCGACGACGTGGCGGCATTGCACGGGCCTCTCGTGCGCCAGCTCTGGGACGGCACCGGCGTCGTCAAGCGTTGGGCAGAGGACCCGCACAGCCAGGGTGGCTTCGTGGTACAGCCGCCGGCGCTCTGGCAAACCGAAAAGGATTACTGGAGGGTCCCTTATGGACGCATCTACTTCGCCGGCGAGCACACCGCCTACCCGCACGGCTGGGTGGAGACGGCGGTCAAGTCGGCGCTGCGCGCCGCCATCAAGATCAACAGCCGGAAGGGGCCTGCATCCGACACGGAGGGGCAGGGGCATGTGCATGGGGTGGCTGGCAGCCCCTCGCATGACCTGGCAAAGGAAGAGGGCAGCCACCCTGCAGCCCAAGGCCAGTTCTCTCTCCAGCACACGACCCACACGAGGACCTTGTATTAAAGTATTTTCGGAAAAAGCCGTGTGGTCCAGCCTTCCCCGTGGCTCAGTTACTTCCCCAGTTTGCCTGCATCGGAACCACTAGCCCTGCAGTTAGCAGGCGCTACGCCTATCCTGGAGTCCCCCAAGTATCTGCCCCTCACTTCTTCCTGGACAGTGGGGCTCCATGGGGGGGGGGGGCGCATAGAGGGGAACCGGACGGACGCCCTGCACCACTGGGAAATGGCAATCACAACGACCACCTCCGACTGTCACGAGGCTGAAGCACAGATGGCCCCTAATGCAAGTAACAGAAAGCCCGGCTGACAGTGGCTTAACAGGAGGTGATTTTTCTCACAAGCAGCAGCTGGGAGGGCAGGCTCCGCAGAGTGCAACTCTGCAGGCCCTTCCACCTTGGTTATGTCCGGGAAGTGTTCCCACACAGCTACCAGGTCGCAGCCGCAGCCCAGAGCACCCTATCCTCTTCCAAAAACCCCAAATCAGGCCGGGTGCGGTGGCTCACGCCTGTAATGCCAGCACTTTGGGAGCCCAAGGCAGGTAGATCACCTGAGGTCGGGAGTTCAAGACCAGCCTGGCCAACATGGTGGAACCCCGTCTCTACCAAGAATACAAATTAGCCGGGTGTGGTGGCGCACGCCTGTAGTCCCAGCTACTCAGGAGACTGAGGCAGGATAGTTGCTTGAACCCGGAGGGTGGAGGCTGCAGTGAGCCGAGATCCACCACTGCACTCCAGCCTGGGCGACAGAGCAAGACTCCATCTCATAAAACAAAAAAATCAGGCAAGTCAGGGAGCCCTGCCTCCACAAACCCCAATCATTTACCCTAGGCTCTGCCCAGCCACCATCCCTTCCCCACCCAGGTCAGAGCCCACTTGGCAGCCTTCCCCCCACCAACAAGAAGCCAACTGCACATGAGAAGTGTCAGTTTAATGAAGCCAGCTTATCAGTAGGGCGGCGGAGTGCACGCGGCCCCTCGCAGGTGTCCCTGGCTCGGTCTAAAGTGCCTGTGCAGAACAAGGCTGCCGGGCGGGGTTAGGAGTCTGCGCCGTCGTCGTCCTCCTCCTCGGGCAGGATCTCCAGGCTGCTGTCGGGCTGCGGCGCTGTGTCCGTGGGGGCCGGCGGAGTGGGCGGGGCCCGGGTGGGCGACAGAGGCAGCGGGGAGGCGGTGGGCGAGGGGCTGTGGGGCTCTGTGGGCGGCGCCATCCCCAGGATCTCCTGCACGTTGTGGGGCAGCTCCTGGAGGCGCAGGGTTGAGGGAAGCGAAAAGAGGAAGGTGAGTGAAGGTGAGATGGGGGCGGGGTTCGGGAAGGGGGCGCTGCGGGGTGGGCGGGCGGGGGACTCACGGGGCAGGCGGTTAGCTGGCGGTGCAGGGCCTCGGCGCGCGTCAGCACGTCCTCCACGCTCAGCTTCATAGTCAGCTCGTTGATGTGCTGCGGGCGGGGGTGGGTCAGGCGCCAGTCAGCACTCAGCCACCTCCGCCCGAGCGCCCACTCTGTGGCTCGTGCTGGGAAACAAGACACACCGGGCTGGCCCTCTGGGGCTCAGAGGCGCGCTGGGCCAGTCATGCTTCTCAGGCCTCCGGGAGCGTTCTGAGCCGTACTAGGGGAGGGCACGTCCCCACCCACCTGCCCTGAGGACCTTGCTGGGAGCAGGCGCGATGGGGCAGGAGGAAAACCTACGCGGCCCTACCCCCACTGCACTCCCCGCTAACCAGGCTTTCAATAATCCCACATTGAACACCTGCTCCCTGGAGGTACTGCGGCCCTGGGCAGAGCCCAGCTCAGGGTGGACAGGGCGGGGACGGGCCGGGAGGGAGCCAGAGCCTCACCTTGAGGATCTCATTGGAGCCGAAGCCGGACAGCATGAGGGTGTCCCGCTCCATGTCCAGGATGGCGCAGGCCACCAACAGGTGCAGATTGGGGCCAGGGAGCCCTGTCCACAGCACCTGGGGGTGCGGGAGGGAGGGAAGGGTGATGACCCAGCCTGGGCCTGAGGTCTCACCAGGGCCTGCCCCTCTCCGCCCAATCTCCCAGTCTCTCCCAGGGCAAGTGAGCCCACCCCTTCAGTTCTCGCCCAAACTGGCTGGCCCACCTCCCACAGCCGAAGGACATCCGGGAAGGGGAATTCCCTCTTGAACCAGATAAGCAGCCACCGGAAACAGAAGCAGAGAGAGCCAGAGTCCTGGGAATCTGGGGGATGACATGGAGCCCACTCAGCCTTGCCCAGCGCTGGGACTGAGAGTTTGAGACGTCATCCTGACTGGAATACCTTCCCCAAGTCTAGACAAGTGACTTATGCCTGGCTTGGGAACCTCAGAGGTGAGACAGAAGCAGCTCTGAAGTGGGCCCTGCCCCTTCTTCCTCCCACTCTCCAGAGGAAATGTGCTATTATACTTCCACATCTGCCATGGACACGGAAGGGAGGCAGGACGCCCAGCACGCCCGAGGAAACAGGCCTCAGTGCCCGCTGCTGGTGAGGCCTAAGGAAACTGGCAGTCCTAGATATGATGTTAGCAAAAATTTAAGCTGAGGGCCGGGTGCAATGGCGCACTCCTGTAACCCCAGTACTTTGGGAGGGCAAGGTGGGTGGATTAGCTGAGGTCAGGAGTTCGAGACCAGCCAGGCCAACATGGTGAAACCCCATCTCTACTAAAAATACAGCCTGGCCAACATGGTGAAACCCTGTCTCTACTAAAAACACAAAAATTAGCTGGGCATGGTGCCACACCCCTGTAATTCCAGCTCCTTGGGAGGCTGAGGCAGGGGAATTGCTTGAACCCGAGAGGCGGAGCTTGCAGTGAGCCGAGATCGCGCCACTGCATTCCAGCCGGGGCAACAGAGCGAGACTCCATCTCAAAAAGAAAAAAAAAAATTAACCTGGTGTCGAACCTTTTTTCCCCCAAGTTAACTCAAATGAGAGTGAGAGCCTGAGCATTCTAACTTTTTAGGAAAGGAACAATGGAGGACAAACTTTCCAAAGCTGTGAAGACAAGCACTGTCCTGAACCAAATTCCACTTCTTGGAAGTGAACCTAAAGGTATGACCCAGACCATGCACTGTGATGAAAAACTGCAAAGGACCCGAATCTCCAGCAGGTCAAGTTAAATCGATTCTACCACATCTTGCAGGACACAATGCCGTACAGTCAAGAAAAGTGATGTTTCAGAAGACTTTCAGTGACACAGAGGCATCCTCTGTCCTTGTGCCCTAGGAGGTGATGCTTTTCTTTTTTTTGGAGACGGAGTCTCGCTCTGTCACCCAGGCTGGAGTGCAGTGGCACGATCTCGGCTCACTGCAAGCTCCGCCTCCGGGGTTCACGCCATTCTCCTGCCTCAGCCTCCCGAGTAGCTGGGACTACAGGTGCCGCCACCTCACCCGGCTAGTTTTGTGCATTTTTAGTGGAGACGGGGTTTCACTGTGTTAGCCAGGATGGTCTCGATCTCCTGACCCCGTGATCCACCCGTCTCGGCCTCCCAAAGTGCTGGGATTACAGGTGTGAGCCACTGCGCCCGGCCTAGGTGACGCTTTTCTATGGCTTAGTTTCCTCATCAGTAAGGTGAGGACAGAGTATCTCAGCTCCCTCCCCCGGGGGTCCTAAAGCATCGAGGAAACGTCCATGAATAAGTTTAACTTATTATCATCACCATCTGCACTCAAGAAAAATGATATCAAACAGCAATTTTAACTTGCTTTTTTCTTTTTTTTTTTTGAGACAGAGTCTCGCTTTGTCGCCCAGGCTGGAGTGCAGTGGTGGGACCTTGGCTCAAGTGATTCTCCTGCCTCAGCCTCCCAAGTAGCTGAGATTACAGGTGCCCACCACCACACCCGGCTAAATTTTGTATTTTTAGTAGAAACGGGGTTTCACCATGTTGGCCAGGCTGGTCTCGAACTCCTGACCTCAGGTGATCCGCCCACCTCAGCCTCCCAAAGCACTGGGATTACAAGCATGAACCACCACACCCAGTCTTACTTTTTTTTCTTCATCTTAATTTCCTGCAGTTTTTACACTGACTAAGTAATAAATAATATATACTATAATAATATATATATACACACTTTTTTTTTTTTTGTGAGTTGGGGTTTTGCTCTTGTTGCCTAGGCTGGAGTGCAATGGTGTGATCTTGGCTCACTGCAACCTCCACCTCCCAGGTTCAAGCGATTCTCCTGCTTCAGCCTCCTGAGTAGCTAGAATCAGAGGCATGCGCCACCAGGCCCCGCTAATTTTGTATTTTTAGTAGAGACAGGGTTTCTCCATGTTGGTCAGGCTGGTGTCGAACTCCTGACCTCAAGTGATCCACCTGCCTCTGCCTCCCAAAGTGCTGGGATTACAGGCATGAGCCACTGTGCCTGGCCGAAGAATAAAAATGTTAAAGCCGGGATGCGGCACCCCCAGCCCCATGGCCCAGAGAACCAGTTTCTGATTCCTGGTTGAAGGTGAGCCACAGCCAGGTGGAGACAAGAAGTGGCAGAAACGCCTAGGTCCTTATTTCTGAAAAATACCCTGCAGGTTAAGCCTAAGGCAAAGCCCAAACAGGATCTAGGTGAGCATGAGGATGGGGTGAGTCAGCGTCCCTGCGTGTCTGCATTTGGTGACATTTTGCTTCAAACGGCAATTCTGCCTCTACGTTCTAGGTTGCGTGGGGATGTTTCTCTTGTTTGGATCAGGACCCAATGTCCAGGACGCCACCTGTGGCTGCTACCAGAGAATCTGGCAAGGTCTACAGCCCCACTGTCGCCCAAGAGACATACCCAGGAAGTCGCAGAGCTGGGGGTCCAGCACCCTCAGGAGCAGCAGCAGTCGCCCGAGTTGCCGCTTCATAGTCTCCTGGCTCTCTTCAAAGTTTCCTTGCTGTGGGACGGAAGGAGGGGGAAGAGCAGACCCCGTGAGGTGCCAGGACCCGATTGCTCGACAGGCCTGTGCCCCACCCCTGGCCCGAGCCTCACCACGAGTTCCATGAAGCCGCAGAAACACCAGAAAGCATCCACCTCATTCTGAATGACGTAGAGGATCGGGGAGAGAAGGTCACTCATGCCCTGGACGTAGCCTGGGGAGGACACGGGGTCAGGCTGCAGCCAAGCCCACAGCGCTCCCCTGGGCAGCCCAGGCCCCGCCTGGCCCCAGGCCTGCCACCCACCGAGGTCGAAGTGGTACATGCAGTAGGTGAGAAGGATGTCGTTCAGCAGGCCCAGCCCCGGGTTCTCGGGACCCTCGTAGAACTTGTTGGTCCTGTCAGTGCGGCTCACGTCTCTCTCTGCGGGGAGCGGGCGCAGGGAGCAAAGGTGAGAAGGGTAGGGGGGCCCATCCCTGCAGGCCACCAGTGCCAGCCCCAGCCTCAGGGTTCGCTCTCGGGCAGCAGCGGAGCTGGTTCTAGAAACCATCACTGATGCTCCTGCTGCGAGGTGCGGGCCTCCTGCTCACCAGCTCGCTGTATCCTCCCACAGCAGGGGAAACTGAGGCACGGGGAGGCAAAATCACTTGCTAAGATCTCGAGGCATCAACAGAACTGAGACTGGGCCCCAAGACAGCCAGGCTCCCCTTCTTTCCCGTCTTGTCCCTGGCCTTGCTCCCACAAGGCCATTCCCCAATGGCCCATGCTGCTTTCCCCCTAGATGCCCCCTTCTTGGTTTTGGGGAGGCAGGGGGCTCCCTCTATCTGCCCCTTGCACCCGTGCCTGAGGCCCTCCTGTGGTTCCCTGCTCCCATCCACCCTTAGCGCCACCCCGACACCGACCGATGAGGCTGCGGTATCCGTGCAGGAGTGAGTTTCTCCGCTCCTGCTCAGGGCTCACAGATTTCCACTGCAGCTTCATGCGGAAATACTCATCCCTGAGTGGCAGAGGGAAACAAGATGTGAGGCCGCCACTCTCTGCAGCACCCAGAGACCTCCCAGCCTGGCGCCACCTCCCAAGTCAGCCCTGTAGAGCCCCTCCCTGACCACACAGACCCAAGCAAGTCACCTTGTCATTTTTGCCACCATCCCTTATGCTTCACCTTCCTGGTATCTCTCACTATATAACCTTGTGGGTTTTTGGTGAAAATTTGTCACCCCCCACTGGACAGGACACCAGGGACAGGGAACCGTCCAGCACTGCTGCATCCTCAATGCCTGGCAGGTACATAACATACACCAGGAATGAGGAGAGATGGGCCCTCCTAGGTTATAAAACATGCTGCAAAACTGTGATCATTAAAACAGTATGGCACAGGAATGAAAACTGCAATGGAGACAGGAGACAGACCATACAGGGGCAAGGATGGGTCTGGCTTGATCACTGACGTATTCCATAGGCACAGGATGGTGCCCAGATACAGCAGGCTCACAACCAGTGTCCACAGAACTTGCCCACTGGTGCCCTAAGAGGCGCCAGGTGTCATACCTGGCAGGGCAGGGCCTCCTGAGGACTCACGTTTTCTTGCGAACGTGGGCCTTGTGCTCCTCAGCTGTGCCTTCCCAGCTGAGGTACCCCAAGAGGAACTTCCACGCCTCACGCCGCAGGCCGGGGCTCAGACCCTGGGGGTGCAGGAGGGCAGGCAGCTCAGTGGGGCCTTGTTCTGGCCCTGCCCCATCCTCCCACCTGCCCTGGCACTTACCCCCGAGAAGATCCGATTCTTCAGCTCAGGTACCTGCTGCAGGCGGCCCTCAGGGCCCACGTGGCGCGCCCACTCCTCCTCTGTAACTGGAGGGCCCCGCTCCACGGTTGGCCGAGGCCCCAGCTCCACCTGCAGGCGAAGGGCAAATGAGCCCGGGGCTCGGCAGGGCAGTGAGGGGACCCAACCCCGCCTCAGTCCACAAGCTCAGGACGCTTCTTAGCTTGCCGAATAACTAACATTCAGGGGCGGGCAGCAGCCTCTTCTGGGGCTCAGCAGCCAAGTCACCCCCTAGTTAGGAGGGGGTCCCCCAATAGGAGCGAGCAGGTGCTCACAGTACCTGGCAGAGCCATGAGCGCTTTCCTCATGCACCCCCTGAGAGGGTCCCATTACCGTCCCCATTTTACCAAGGAGGAAATTGAGGCCAAGGAAAATGAAATCATACACCCAAGGAGATACGGCCAGAAATAACAGGGAGGGTCCACTCACTACTCACACAGGAAATGACCTCGAACCCAGGCTCAGGCTCATCATCAGGTGGTGGGGGAAGGTCGGAGGCGGCTCCCTCGGGCTGTGGCTGCAGGGCACCCCGGAAGAAGTTGGTCACTCGGGAGAAGCTGCTGAAGGTGGTGGAGTAGGGATCCTGGAGGAAGCGCTGGGGACGAGGCCAAAGGGAGTTCACGGCCCACCCCTTCTCGTTCCTCCCTGCCCACACCCGCCAGGCCTGGTGCCCGGGACACTCACAGATACCACATTGGAGCTGTCCTGGTCAAAGAGCTGCAGGTGGTGGAAGGAATTGGAGAGGGCAGAGGAGTCGTGGGGGAAGACAAGGTAGAGGCGGGAGTCCTGTGGGGAGCTGGGAGGCGGGAGGTGATGCACAGGTGATGCACAGGTAGGGGCCCAATGTCCCAGGCTGTCTGTGCTCGGCCGACATCCGTTCCAGCTGCAGCGTCCCAACCACCCCTGGGGAATCCCTCATTTCGGGGGATGCTGTTACAGGAGGACCAGAGCTGGAGCCCAGGGGTGGGCATGGGACTTGGGGCTGGCCAATGAGGGCCTTTCACCTTCTGGTCCAGTGTAACTGACTCAGGGACGAGCCAATGAGAGGCAGCTCTGGGATCTTGTTGGAATGGGGGGAAGAGGTGCTTTCCATCCAGCGGTGTTGTTAAGCCAGGGATACTGGGGGCCCAGAGAACGACGAACTCAGAGGGTAAAAGGATAACTGTTTGCAACATTTTGGGACCTGGGTCCTGCCTGAAATCAATACTCCCTTTTCATTTTTTGGTTATATGTGCTGGTCAACTCTCTCTGCCTTCCTTTAAATCAGTGTGAGTTGTGTTTCTTTCACAGCCCCGAGGGGTCACGCTGCAGCCATGGAGGAACTGGGCCCAGTTTAAGGCCCAGCACTGGGAGAAAGCTCACCTGGCCAACAGCAGGTAGCGGCTGAGGACGCGGAGCAGGGCGCGGGTACCCCCGCGGTGGAAGTGCAGTGCGGGCAGGGAGCCTCCAGCCTGGGTCACCAGAACCAGGTAGGCCCAGCTGAGTCCCGGCTTGGAGCGGCGGATGGACTTGAGCTCCCCCAGACTCACTGAGAAGGCCCAGGAGCCCTGGGGGCAGCTGGGCTCTGCACCTGGGGAGACGGCGCTGTCTTGGGGGAGGTGTGAGAGGCCAGAGCCGGCCTCATCAACCTCAACCCAGGATGTTCCTTCGGCACAGGCATCTCCTGACGGCCCCACCGCAAGCCATTCCCCTGCGCCTGGCCTCACATTACTTGGAAGCACAAATGAGTAAGATAGGAGGGAAGCCCAGTGGACATGTGCCTTTCCAGAACCTTCCTAGGCACCCCTCAACCTGCAGGGTAAGGGCCCTATTCTTCAACCTGGCACTTGAGGCCCCTCAGGTCTGTCCGTCGCCCCTGCCTATCTTACCTTCAACCCTTCTTCACTCAAAATCCCACACTTGAGCTACAATGAAAGGCCAGAGGCTCCCTAAACACACCAGGGCCGCCTGCCTCTGGCTTGCACGGGCTGCTCTCTCTGCCAGAAGAGACAATTCCCAAGAGTCCCTCAGTGCCAAGTTCCAGCATCACCTCTTCCTGGAAGGGGTCTCCATTCCCCAGAGGGGTCAGGTGCCTTCTCTGGATGGCCCCTGCACCCTGTGTGACCCCAGGATGGTGCAAATCACCCTGACTGGCTGCATCTATCACCCCACTAGCCTCGAACCTCAGGGGCAGGCCTGGTGTGGGGGCCCCCACAGCCAATCCAGGAGCCCAGCAGGATGAGCAAGGCTGCGACCTCAGAAACACTGGCCATGCTGACCTGGGCTGGGACAGTCCTGTACTCCCATTCACTTCCATGCTCCTCGGACTGGAAGGTGGTGGTGACTGGTGGCCTTCTTGATTGTGAGCAGCAAAGCCTTTGGAGCCATGACCACTGAGGGCGAGATGTGTCCTACCTCTACCTGGCCCACACGTGCTTCCCAAGGGCCACAACTCAGCCTACCTCTCGTGGGCTCTGAGTGGCGGGGCTGTGGCCGCACAGTGCTGATGACGGCCCAGTCAGGTTCATAGCCGGGGTCAAAGGTTGGCTCCTCCTCAGAAGCGCAGGAGTCAGCCCCACTGGAGTCCTTAGGGGAGGAAAGGAGCAGACAGTCAGGGGCTAGGGATGCAGATCTGAGCCTTGAGGCTACCCTGGAAGACAGTCCCATCGAATAAACAGGGAAACTGAAGCACAAAGAAGCTACAGCAGACCGGGTGCGGTGGCTCACGCCTGTCATCCCAGCACTTTGGGAGGCTGAGGCGGGTGGATCACCTGAGGTGGGAGTTCGATACCAGCCTGGCTGACATGGTGAAACCCCGTTTCTACTAAAAAAAAATACAAAAAAATTAGCTGGGCATGGTGGCGCATGCCTGTAATCCCAGCTACTCAGGAGGCTGAGGAAGGAAAATTGCTAGAATCTGAGAGGCGGAGGTTGCAGTGAGCTGAGATTGCGCGGTTGCACTCCAGCCTGGGCAACAAGAGTGGAACTCCGTCTCATTAAAAAAAAGAAAAAAAAAAGAAAAGGTACAGCACTTGCTCAGGGTCACCCAATGCAACCAGAGAGAGAGCCAGGACTTGGCCCCATGTCTCCCAGTGCGTGGGAAGGTCCATGTTACATGGCAGGTGGCTCTGCAGTCAGACTGTGGAGTGCTTAAAGACAATGTCGGTACTCACTAGCTACATACAAAACAAAACCATAATAAGATACCACTTTGCACTCTTTGAGACAGTGAGACTGTCTCAAAAACAAAAACACTGCATTTCCCAGGTCTCTTTGTAGCTGGAATCCAGGATACATGACAAGTTCTACCAACCAGATGCAGGGCAACCTGAAAAGCGGAAATGACGTAACACAACTTCCTTGTGCCTTGGCTGTGTTTCTCAAAAAGTGAGAAATCTATCAGCTTCTCAAAAAGTGAGTAAGGGTGAGGGCTTAGGTGGGTCTGGATCTGACTTATCTCTGGGTCTCAGAGTTGCCCAGGACGAGGTCTAGCCATGGGAAGCCTCAGGAGATATAACGAAGGGAAAGGCAGGAGCAGGAGCAGTGACGAAGTGGGTGAGTAGGCTGTCAGGCTCTGTCCTCTGGCACCAGAGGAAATGCCATTTCCCTTCAAGCAACTCGAATCCACATCTTGCACCGTGGCAAGGATCTCCCACGAAGCAAAGAGAGAGAGGGGTCAGCCATCCCCACGACCATGCGTCTCATGGTCCCTGCTCTTTTTCCTTGAATGGGCATCCTCTGCCCATTTCATAGAGAGAAGCAAACCAAGGGGCAGAGTACCCAAGCCCAGACAAGGTCACACATGCCCCATGGGTAGGTCTGGGATTGTACGCAGGTCCCTCAAATGACTTACAACAGCACGGACCTAGAAGAAAAGCGAGTGGAGAAGGGCAAAGCGGGTGGAGCCTACCTTCTTGGAGAAGAGGATTTGGGTGGAATCTCCAGCCTCCTCTACAGGAGCCCAGTGCAGGAGGACGTCATTGTCCTAGGGGAAGGAGGGAGGCGGGGTTAGAGGCGCTCCCCAAACCACATTCCCAAAACTTTCCGTTGCAAATTTCCAAACTTTCCCAGTTTCTACCCTCAGCCTTTCAAAGTCCCGCCCCTCATTCCAGTTCCCACCCCCAGCCTTCTTCAGGTCCCACTGCTGACCGCCAGACCAAACTCCTACAGTTGCCGCTTGCATCTCAGAGCGCCTGCATTCCGCTCGGAGTGGGTTCGAGCCCTGCTCCCTCCCAACGCACCTTTTCCACGACACGGATAACACCAGCAATGAGGGAGTCTCGGTCCTGATACTTCTTAGCGCTGGTGTGCAGGTACACTCCGCCCTTCTCAAACACCACCTGAGTTGGGGAGAACCAGCGAGGGCTGGGGCCCAAGAGAAGGCGACAAGCGAGGGGACCGGCCTGGGGAGCCAATAGGGACGGGCCCAGGGAGGAGCCATTCCCAGGGGGCGGAGCCGGGAGGGCCATTGCCCCGGGACGAAGGCAGGGAGAATGGTCCAGCCCACGTTCGGATGCTGGCGTGCGTTCCACAGAGGGCAGGGCCCAAGGAGTCGCCTGAGCCGGGGGGCGGGGCCATGAGAGGTTTTTCCCTGGGGCGGTGGACGGGAGGGTGACGGCGCGTTTATAAGAGATCGGAGTTTCTCAAGTGCACTCGCAAGGCCTGAGGGAAGAGCTGATCACCAGACGGGGCGTTTCGCATACACTGAAGCGAGGGAATGCGTCCTCAGTGCTTACCCTGTAGCCGGCTCCTTCCATAGTCGCCGCCGAAGGCCCCACTGCCCCGCCTCCTCCTTTTCCGAGTCAGCGTGTGGTCACTTCCGGAGAAAACAGCTCCCCTCCGGACCGGACAGTGGTAGCGCCCCGACCAGTTCCAGAGAAAGAGTGGGTGAAACCATTTTTCAGAAGGGGGTTATTCCACTGGAACCTCGAGTGTGGATCGTAGTCACGTGGCGCAGACGCTGAAGGTGGAGCCGGCTACGGAGAGTGCGCAGGCGCAGTGTTCTCCCTCTCTCCACGAAGTAAACAAGTGGGAGGGTGTGAGAGCTGCACCATGTGGGGCAAGCACGCCTCGAAACGCCCACTTCCTTCTCCATGTTGTATACTGGAATTGAAGCCAAGGAGGTACCATTTTGCTCGAGGGCATGGCCTAAGCCGGTCGGCTAAGGCCATGTTAATACGGGGGTGTCCCATCTCTCTGCGGGGCGCGACAGCTGGAAGAGCCGAACGGATAAGAGAAGAGGAGGTGAGAGGAGCTGTACACCACAAGAGGCACTGAGGGACTTGGGATATCGGGATGAAGCCGTCAGTGCCCCCAGAAACGAAGCGGCCCCAAACGAATTTCTGAGTCACCGTCGCGAGAAAGCGGGCTGAGCCGCCATTTTGAAGCCTGGCAAACCGAAGCAAGAAATGCTGCCGTGTTGGATCTTTGCCAGCCTTGGTGCTGAATGGGAGCAGATTGGAGGGAGGGAGAGCCAATGTACACTATGGGCTGATTAGACCCGGTTGGCTGCCATGTTGTTAACGAGCACCGATTTCCTCCACTTTTGTCGAAGAAGTTTATCGTGGGTCAGGGACGTCAGGTCGCTTGCCTTCGTTTGCTGTGGTCATGAGCGAGCTTATGAGGACGGCCATTATTGTTGGGGGCAAATGGAAATGCTGTAGGCGAGAAATCCGAAGCGTTTTTTCCGCCATTTTTCTTATGGGCACGCTGCCGTCGCCATTGCCCACTGATTCGGATGAAGCCCCTGTGGCCGCCATCTTGATCTCGGGCGGCCCCGACAAGGGAGGCGGAGTGTGCAGAGAAGAGGCGGGGCAACTACGCGGACGTGACGCAAGGCGCCGCCATGTCTTTTGAGGGCGGTGACGGCGCCGGGCCGGCCATGCTGGCTACGGGCACGTGAGTGGAGGCGGCGTTGTGAACCGCGGTGTGGGGAGGATTTGGCCGTCCTGAGGCAGCGGGGCGCTGGGAGGGCGAGCGGCTCACGGGAGGGGTATGGCCTGCACAGATTAGAGGGCAGAGGTCCGCTAGCGACCCTTTGCTGAGCGCTGGAAGGGGGTCGCTCGTGGGAATCGTCCTGTCAGACCTGAGACAAATCCTAGACAGCCTCACCTTCCGGTGTCCAGAGCGCCTGGGATCTCTACTTGGGCCGTGGACCACGTCCACGGGGTCGGGGAATGGCTCGGGGGGCCTCGGGGCGCCCCTCACCCTTCCAAAGGCGGGACTTCCGGTCCTGGCCTCCGTCTGGACGGGATTTCCTGTTTTCTTCCTAGACCAGTGGGTCCTCCCTGGACCCCGGGCTAGGTTGGGAGGTCTCGGGGCAGCTGAGCCTGGCCCCAGGCACTCACCCCACCCGTAGCTACCGCGTTCATGCTCGAGCACATCTTGGGATGTGGGGCACTAAAATTTCGACGGGAGGGTTCCACCCCTCTTCTCCTTAGCTCTTTCCCTCCTCCCCGCATCCAAAGAGGACAGCCACATCGTGCTCCCGCTCCTGTGGGGACCACGTCTCACTTTCCTCTCATGTCTCCCTGATCTTAAACAAAACTTCTCCATCGGGGCGGGTTCTTCCTCCATTTCTCAGCTCCTTGGAGGAAACAGGACCTCCTCTAGAAGCTCAAGGGTAAGGAGGACTGCCAGGTCTTGGCTACTCTCCGGTTGGGTAACATTACAGGGTGCCCTGGACCTTGGCAGAGAGGCCTGTGGAAGTCGCCCGTCGTTTTTGCTCCTGTCTCCTAAGTTGGGGGAACCCTCACAACCCACTCACCCTATTTCACTGTCTTCAATCCTGTGGCTACTCCAAGATTGAATACAGGGAGGGAGTTTCATCCTGACGTCCTCCTCCGGGACCCCCGCTCCCCCTCTTCTCCGTATATCATTAGGGGCTGGGGGCCCATGGAAGTGAGAGCCCCAGGCCTAGCACAGCCAGGCAGTTGACTTTGGACCGGCCACTTCTTGCTTCGAGCCTCAGTTTCTTCCTCCATCAGCTAGGAAGGACATGAGGGGTGTGTTTGAGACACTGGGTACCCCCCAGTTCATTGGGTTTTGGGGGCTGGGCAGTCAGCGGTTTCAGCCCCACTTGTGCCATGTAGCTGTGTGCTTTCTTGCCAGTGTCCTAAGCTCTCTGAGCCTCACTTTGCCATCTAGATTAGAATATCTGCCCTCCTAAAGGCAGGCAGGATGGCGGTCAGGATTTAGAACAGGCCCTGGATCTAGACTGTCAGAGTCCAGGTCCCAGCCCTGCCTCTTCCAGTTGTGGGACCGGACCCGTCAAAATGCTGACTGTCCCTGGGCCTGAGTTTGCAACTGTAAAATGGAGTGAACTGTAACTAAAACTCCTGCCTCATAGCGTAGGTGAAAGGGTGGGATGAGAAGGTTGATCCCATCTTGGGTCCTTGCGTGGCTTCTGGGAAGTGGTGGATAAACCTCTTACTTCCCTTGGGGCTTTGAACTCCCTGAGTGAGTCAGATAGGAGGTGAGATGCCAGGTGTGGAATCCCAGCACTGAATAGGTGCTCAGCAAACACCGACATCTATGATCGTGAGTCATAAAGGGCCTGCAAATTTCATTCAAACTCCAGATTCCCTGCTCCCTTCACCCTGGTGGGCTGGACCACAGCTGTGCCTGAATCCCTGCAGTGGCAGTGTGCTCACTGCCTCCCCAAGGAACCTCTTCTGCAGCCCAGCAGCTCTGGCTCAACCACTCTGGTTAATGGGGAAGAAAATGAGGCACAGAGAGGGCCAGTGAGCTGTCCAAGGTCACACAGCAGGTTTGAGACAGAGTCAGGGCAAGGACCCAGCCCCCCTAACCTCGCTCTTCTCACCCGGTAAGGAGATGCACCCTGCATTGTCTGCTTAGGGCCAACCTGTCCTGTGAATACAAATCACTGACCTTGGGAGAATTCACAGTCTGATGCAGGAGGCAGCCAGGGTACAGTTGTCACAAGCTCTGGTGACATGAGTGCTCATGGTGGAAGCCCACAGCATCAGATGGGCTCCGGAAGGCATCTGATGCATCCTGGGGGATCAGGGACGACAGAGGAGCTGCCAGAATAGTCTTGTAGGAAAAAGCCACGTGGATTTCCCAGCACAGAGAGCAGCACCAGCACCATTTCTTACCTTTGTTCAGCTCTGACTCTCGCTGAGGCCTCAGTCATGGAACCAGCCAGTTCCCTCTGGAAGGAAGTGTGCTGGGAAGGTGGCCACTCAGATGTTGTGGGACCCCCCAGGGAGGGGACTGGCTGGATCTAGGGGTGAGGGAAAGTTTCTTCCGTCCTAGGATGAGTGAAAGGTTGGTGGGGAGCAAAGCATCCAGGTCAGGGACCACGTTTTCTGAAGGCCTTGGGCCTGAGAGGCTCTGGAACGCCATGGAGGCAGGATAGCCCGGGAGCTGGGGTTGGCCAGAACACGCAGAGCCTCCAGGGCCAGGGTGAAGGCTGAGACCCTGTCCTGAGGACTATGGCGAGGGGTAGCATCAGCTCTGGGTGCAGAAGGAACCCCCTGGGCCTTATGCAGGACACTCTGGATGGGACGGCTGGGCGATGGAGCAGGGTGGCATCGCCCATTAGATGCCAACGCAAGCCCCATTTGGAGTTCTAAATTTTCTAGACACCATGTTAAAAGAGTAAAAAAAGCAGATAAAATTCTTATTCGTTTTTTTTTTTTGAAATAGAGACGGGGTCTCAACATGTTGCCCAGCCTGGCCTCGAACTCCTGGGCTCAGTGATCGGCCTGCCTCGGCCTCCCAAAATGTTGGGGTTGCAGACCTGAGCCACCGTGCCCGGCTCATTCTGCTTTTTTGTACTCAGTCTTCAGAACCCGGTGCAGGTTTTACTGTGAGAGGCATCTCTGCTGGGACTCCCTGACTTTCCAGTACTGCCTGCTCACGTGGCTGGTGGCTCACACAGAGGCCAGGGCAGGGCCAAAGGGGAAGGAGGAATGGGCTGGGGCAGAGGAAACGTCGCCAGGGTCTGGGCCTGCAAGGGCTGGATGGTGAGAATCCTGGGGAGTAGCGGATTTGGGGAGGACACGCAGCACCGCTGGAACAAGGTGGGTGGAGGGGTGTGAGCGCCATCCACGGTACAGGCAGACACCCTGAGTGGGTGGCAGTGGTGTAGGCAGCCAAGCCTCAGCCCCCTCTGTCGTGCTCTGGCCTGCAGGGCGCGGATGGCATCGGGGCGCCCCGAGGAGCTGTGGGAGGCCGTGGTGGGGGCCGCTGAGCGCTTCCGGGCCCGGACTGGCACGGAGCTGGTGCTGCTGACCGCAGCCCCGCCGCCACCACCCCGCCCAGGCCCCTGTGCCTACGCTGCCCATGGCCGAGGAGCCCTGGCAGAAGCGGCGCGCCGCTGCCTCCACGACATCGCACTGGCCCACAGGGCTGCCACTGCTGCTCGGCCTCCTGCGCCCCCACCAGCACCACAGCCACCCAGCCCCACGCCCAGCCCACCTCGGCCTACCCTGGCCAGGGAGGACAACGAGGAGGAAGAGGATGACCCTACAGAGACAGAGACCTCCGGGGAGCAGCTGGGTGTCAGTGATAATGGAGGTGAGAGGGCAAGGGCAGGGGCTGATGCGGCCCCGTGCTTGATGAGGTGCCTGCAGGAGGCTTTGTGGGGGTGACCTGCTTAGCCCTGAGTACCTCCACGCAAGTGCAGTCTCAGGACCCCAGAGCCAGACAGGCTTGCCTGGGGCTTGCTGTGTGATCTAAAGGCAGTCCCTTCCCCGCTCTGAGCCAGCTCTGTGCTGGGAGTGGTGGGCACAGGGACACAGAGCAGGCTCAGGCTTTTTTCTCAAGGGCCTCCCGGTCTAGCCAAGGAATTGGAGTCCCAATGTGGGGTTGGGAGGCTCTGGAGCAGGACATTGGTAGAACCAGAGTTGTTTCCACAACGCCTGGGAGGCCAGGATAGGAATTAAAGAGTTGTCCAGGATGCAGCCAACATCTGAGGAAGCCAGGGAGGGAGCAAGCAACTGTTTTGGGGGGAAGTTAGGGGGTTGGGCACTTCCCAGAGGCTGGGCTGTAACACTAGGGCTTTGAGGAGTTAGTAGGAGCTTGATCAGTAACTGGGAGGTCCTTGTTTGTTGTTATTACCTATGGCCAGCCTGCTCACCTTGCTAGAGAGAACCTGCATAGGGTGAAGGGCAGGCATCCTGAGTTCAAATCCTGGTGGTATCCCTTAGTAGCCATGGGACCTCGGGCAAGTGACTTAACCTCTCTGGGCCTCCAGGTCTCCATTTGTGAAACAGAGGTCATAGTCATCCCATATTTCTCTCAGGCTGTATTTTGAGTCACATTGTCCCAAACAGATCATAGAGGTTTCACGTTAGCAGCCCGTTGTGTGCAGCTGAGACGGTGACGGATCCATAGAAACTGAGTTTGTGCCGATGACCAGGCAGGCTGCTAGAGGAAGCTGTGTGTGAGGTGAAGGAAGAGGGTCTCAGAAGCCTCAGGGAGGTGGAGGTGGTGGCTGTGTCGGTGGCAGTGGCCGTGGCCGTGGCTGAGGCTGAGGAGGAGGGCACACGGAGCATGGCTAGGTGCCGCCTGGCCCGGGCCTCTAACTCACGCCATCCACAGGGCTCTTCGTGATGGATGAGGACGCCACCCTCCAGGACCTTCCCCCTTTCTGTGAGTCGGACCCTGAGAGCACAGACGGTGAGTGTCCCAGGCTGTTCCCCTCCCTACCTGGGGGCAGGCAGCTGGCACAAAGGCAGTGACAGAAGCTGAAATCCACCCTCTCTTTCAGATGGCAGCCTGAGCGAGGAGACCCCCACTGGCCCCCCAACCTGCTCAGTGCCCCCGGCCTCAGCCCTACCCACACAGCAGTATGCCAAGTCCCTGCCTGTGTCTGTGCCCGTCTGGGGCTTCAAGGAGAAGAGGACAGAGGCGCGGTCATCAGATGAGGAGAATGGGCCGGTGAGGGGCAAATGTGGGGAGGTAGGGAGGGCAGCTGGAAGGGCTCTGAGCTGCCTCCTCCAGGAAGCCCTCCAGCGTGGATGCCACTTTCCACTCATAAGCTAACTGAATCCTCCCCTCAACCTCAAGAGGCGAGTTCTTGGACCTGAGCCTTGCAGTTTTAACAATTGCAGCCTTACCACGTGTCCTAGTGCCTTATAGAGAAGGCCTCTCCTTTCCAGGAGCATCTCTATAGAACACCTGCTCTGGGCAAGGCACAGGTATTTTGGCACGCCCTCCAGTGGGGAAACTGAGGCTTGGAGGGTTTAGGTCACCTCCCATCCCCACCCTGCACATTCCTGGCCCTTTGCAGAATTTGTCCCACCCCCTGGTGCCCTGTTCATCCCTTGTAGTGACCCCTGTTTGAAGCTCCTGGGCTGGGCTGGCCTTCACTGAGCGTTCCTGAAGCAGAGGGGAAACTGAGGCATTGAGGGGACATGTGCCTTCCCTGAGAGGCAGAGCTGGGACTGGAACCCAGCTGCGTTTCAGGAAGGAGCTGTGGGCTTTGAGGGAGGAGGCCTGGGTCCCCACAGTTCCCCCTCAGGCCTCAGTGTCCTCATGTGCAAACCAGCAGTCACGGTGGTGACCTCCTCTGTGCATCTTCCCTCAATGAGGCAGTGAGTGCTGAAGACCAGGAACAGGGCCTGGTGCAGTCAGGGTCCTCCTGCTGCTGATCTCTGTGCTGGCGACTCATGGCAACACAGTTAATTGAACACTCTGGCCTCCAGAGTGCTGTGCCCAGGAGCTGGTCTCCCACTGGGCTCAGATCCAGTTCCTGATCTGGGTCTCCGGGTCCCATCCTGCGAGGGACAGGCCCAGCTCAGGGTGACGGAGGCTGTAGTAGAGGCAGTACTAGGTGCCGGAGCTGCAGGCAGAATGACAGGACCGCTCCTTGGTGGGGGCTGACACAGGGAGGGATCTTTTCTGTAGTGCAGTGGCCACATGATAAAGCAATAACAGCTGATTATCTCAGTCCTCACAGAGACCCTGTTATCCGCCCCCATTTTTCTTTTTTCTTTTTTCTTTTTTTTTTGAGGCGGAGTCTCGCTCTATTGCCCAGGCTGGAGTGCAGTGGCCAGATCTCGGCTCACTGCAAGCTCCGCCTCCCGGGTTTACGCCATTCTCCTGCCTCAGCCTCCCGAGTAGCTGGGACTACAGGCGCCCGCCACCTCGCCCGGCTAGTTTTTTGTATTTTTTAGTAGAGACGGAGTTTCACTGTGTTAGCCAGGATGGTCTCGATCTCCTGACCTCGTGATCCGCCCGCCTCGGCCTCCCAAAGTGCTGGGATTACAGGCTTGAGCCACCGCGCCCGGCCCCGCCCCCATTTTTCAGAAGGGGATACTGAGGCCTAGGGAAGCAAAACCTCTTGCTCCCAGCTAGTCAGCAGTAGAGGTCTGATTGGAACAGGACTGAAACCCCAGCCCAGATCCTCAGACTTGAGAGGGTGCACGCAGCCTTAATAGATAGCAGACAACAGCACTTCCATGTGTAGGAATCAATGTCCCAGGCCAAGAAGGGGAGGGGGAGAGGGGCAGGAAGGCTTCGTGGAGGAGGTGTTTGAACCGGGTAGAACGGTTCCTACGCGGAGCAAGACGGGAAGGGCATTGTTGACAGGGGGCATCGCAGGGCACAACTGGCAGGGCGGGGACGTGCTAGGAGTGGGCTTGGAGCCAGGGTGCACCCCTGGGCTGCATGTGGGTGCAGGGGGCGTGCCCTGCCGGCGCTGACCTCGCCCCGTCGTCGTCCCCGCAGCCCTCTTCGCCCGACCTGGACCGTATCGCGGCAAGCATGCGCGCGCTGGTGCTGAGAGAGGCTGAGGACACCCAGGTCTTCGGGGACCTGCCACGGCCGCGACTTAACACCAGCGACTTCCAGAAGCTGAAGCGGAAATACTGAGGCCCAGAGAGGGAGAGTCTGGGGCCGCGTCCGCCCCGTCCCACACTACGCCCCCGCCCCACTCCCGGGGCCCGCCAATCTGAGGCCGATCCGGGAGCGGCCTCCTTGCGTCTCCCGTTCCCAGGATTGAGCCACATCTGCCAATCCACGTCGCCCTTCCAGCCCACGACCTCCCGCGCCGAGAAGCGGGATCTGTCCCGTTTCCCGATTGGGTCTGTCGCGTCTCTCCGCCTAGCGACAGATTCCTTCTATTAAGGGATTGGCTCTCACAGTTCTAATCTCTAAATGGGTCAATTCCGTTGTTTTCCGCCTAGCGACAAGGGCTTTGCTCGCACGTCATTGGCTCCACCTAGTCGCTGGGCAGTGCTTTTTTTGATTGGCTCGAATCCTTTAAAGGGCTTGACCAGTCTCCGCATAGTCATCGTCCGCTTTTCCTGACTTCTCTCTTCTCATTGGCTCCAGCTTCCTGTGGGGGCGTGGCCAAGCCCTCCTGTTCCCAGAATTGGCCTGGGGCCTTCAATTTACATTCTTTACACTACGGGGCCGGGGGTCGTTGCCTCTGGCACCCCCTTTCATTGGTTCCATCCATCCACACAACAGCCTGCCAATCGAAGCCCGTCCCTGCATCCAGGGTGGTACCAGCTCCCGTCCCTCGCCCCCTACCTCCACAGGTGCCTTAAAGGGCCCTCGTCCACCCAAGGTGGGGGGCAGGGGCCCTCACTCTCCGGCCCTGGTGTAGGGGAGAGAGTGAGGGGTTGGGGGATCGGCAGTTGGGAAGGGTGCTCTGAGATTAAAGAGTTTTACCTCTGACAGATAAATGTGAGGTGTGTTGTGAGTGTTCATTCGACATTTTCTGAAACCGAATGGCAACGTCTGATTATCAGTGAACAGCTGGGGGTTGGAATTACTGTGTCCATTTTATTTTTTTTCTTTTTTGAGACAGGGTCCCACTCTCGCTCAGGTTCAAGCGATTCTCTTGCCTCAACCTCCCGAGCAGCTGGGATTACGCCCCGCTACCGCCTGGCTATTTTTGTATTTTCAGTAGAAACAGGGTTTCACCATGTTGGCCAGGCTGGTCTCGAACTCCTGACCTCAAATGATCTACCCGCCTCGGCCTCCCAAAGTGCTGGGATTACAGGAGTCAGCCACGCGCCTGGCTCTGTGCCCATTTTATACATATGAAGACAGAGGTTCATGGGGTGGAGGAGAGCATTCCAGTCTTGTATGACAATGGAACCCAATCTTGGGGTGATGGTTGGAGCCAGAGGCCACATAGTCACCAGCAAAGCCAGGAACTCCAGCCGGGAGTCTTCTATTATACAAGGACTGGAGCAGCTGGGCTTGGTGCCTCACGCCTATAAGGCCAACACGCTGGGAGGCCGAGGCGGGAGGATCACAGGACGCCAGGAGGTCGAGATCAGCCTGGGCAGCACAGTGAGACCCCTTCTCCAAAAAAAAAAAAAAAAAAAAAAGGGCTGGAGGTTAGAAAGCAGGTGGAATCCGGGATCGTCAGAGATAAAATCAGGTGTCTACAAGAAAAAAAAAAAAAAAAAAGAAAGCAGGTGGAAACCTCTTTCGAAATTAGGACTAGATAGACGTAATCTCCCACCAGACCACTACCGGAAGAATGCTAACACTAAGATTTAAACAGGGCTTACTACCACCCAAACATTTTTTAAAGCTTTTGTGACGTGTTAGCTCCTTTAATCGTCATGGTAACCACACGAAGTGGAAAGGATTATCCCCTTTATAGATGAGAAAACTAGAACATGGACGGTAAAACCAAAGAAGGATTTAGGGGCGCTGTCGTGGGCGGAGGTTTCCTTGACTGACAATGGCCATCAGATGGGAAAAAAAGCTTCCTCCCTGGGATGAAAATTAGAAGTCAAGGTAGAAAGAGGCAAATCTGCTAACGGAGGATCCAGTCCCCGCTACCGGTCTGAGCCTCGCGTTGCAGCAAGATGTGAAGGTCAGGGCTGTGGAGGGACCCTCGAGGCAGTGGGTCGGAGAAGGGGCGTGGCTGCTGTGGGAGGAACCCAGGCCCCGCCCCCCTCGAGGGCACGAGTCATTTCCGTCCGCCGAGGAACTGAGCGCCGCCGGCCGGGTTGCAAGCGGGGAGCCTCGGGCAGGACCTCCCCGGGCAGGACCTCCCTGGTCGGAAGTGGCCGTGAGCCAGAGCAGCGGTCCCGGGTGAGTACAGGGCGGGGCGGGGGCATGTGCGAGGCTATCTGCCTGTGCCCTGGGAAGTGGGGATTCCAACTCGCGGAGGATGGAGCACGCGTCGTCCCCTGGGAAACGGCGCGACCCGTGGCAGGCGAGGGGGTGGGACTTCCGGAGCAGTTAATGATGGGGGAAAGTTCCTAGTGGAGGTGGGAGGAAGTGGGGCTTCCTGCAGCAAGCGGGCTGTGCGCCACTCAAGCCCGTTTACCTGCTCCCCAGGCTGGCACCCAGAATGAGCGAGGTGGAGGCCCCGGGCCGCCTGTGGCTCGAGAGCCCCCCTGGGGGAGCGCCTCCCATCTTCCTGCCCTCGGACGGGCAAGCCCTGCTTCTGGGCAGGGGACCCCTGACCCAGGTCACGGACCGGAAGTGCTCCAGAACTCAAGGTGGGCGGGGCCTGAGCTGGAGGGGGTGAGGCCTGTTGCAAAAGCGAGAACAATCCAGAGGGACCGTTGGCTGCTACGCGGGATTGCGTGGTGCCGGCAGCTCCGAAGTCAGAAGGTGCTCTCTAGGGCGCACAGGAGGAAAAAGTTTGTGCTTGATTTAGAATTAGCTAGATCCTTTGGGGGAGAGGGGATCGAGCCAATTTCGGGAGGATGTTCACTGCGCGGATGATACTCAGGCCATCTGGTAATCCAGAAACAGGCGACGACCCTTGTCAAGAGAAAAATTTTCCTATGGAGAAAAGTAAATGTCACTAGGTTGGGATGGATGGTAACAGGCCAAGTCCCGGACCTGTATCTAGCCACATTTTTTGTAAAGGAGGAAACCAATTCTATAGAGAAAAGTACCTCTCTGTCCCTTACAAGGAAGGACCAGTGTCAGGCAATCCTAATGCCACCATCTGGCATGTCAAGGAACCTACATGTCAAGGAACCAGTCCCGTGTAGAAATAAACTGCCTCCGACTCCCTCCGGAATGGATGCTATAGCCTGAAGCAGGCCACACTCCCCAGAAATGAGGGAACCAATCACACAAGGATGCAAATCCTGACTCCACCCCTCCTTTCCTCAGTGGAGCTGGTCGCAGATCCTGAGACCCGGACAGTGGCAGTGAAACAGGTATCAGTGCCTCTGCAAGGGGCAGCAAGGCCTGGGGATGGGATTTGGGGAGGAATTGCAAGCCATCAGTGAAGTGGTACATTAGGAAAATCTGATTGGGGCCGGGCGTTGTGGCTCAAGCCTGTAATCCCAGCACTTTGGGAGGCCGAGGCGGGCAGATCGCTTGAACCCAGGAGTTCGAGACCAGCCTGAGCGACATGGTGAAACCTGTCTCTATAAAAAATTAGCGGGAGGCCGGGCGCGGTGGCTCAAGCCTGTAATCCCAGCACTTTGGGAGGCCGAGACGGGTGGATCACGAGGTCAGGAGATCGAGACCATCCTGGCTAACACGGTGAAACCCCGTCTCTACTAAAAATAAAAAAAAAACTAGCTGGGCGAGGTGGCGGGCGCCTGTAGTCCCAGCTACTCGGGAGGCTGAGGCAGGAGAATGGCGTAAACCCGGGAGGCGGAGCTTGCAGTGAGGTGAGATCCGGCCACTGCACTCCAGTCCGGGAGAAAGAGCGAGACTCCGCCTCAAAAAAAAAAAAAAAATTAGCGGGGATGGTGGCGCGTCCTTGTAGTTCCAGCTAATCGGGAGGCTGAAGCGGGAGGATCCCTTGAGCCCAGTAGGTCTAGGGTGCAGTAAGCAGTGATCACCACACTGTACTTCAGCCTGGGTGACAGCGAGAACCTGCCTCAAAAAAGAAAAGAAAAAATATGGCTAGGAGAGAAGGGAGTGTGTCCAGTAAAGAAAGAAGTATTGCCTGTTTCAGTGGGGTGGGTACCTGTCCAAGCCCTTAGAAATTGGACAAGGCGGCCAGGCGCGGTGGCTCACCCCTGTAATCCCAGCACTTTGGAAGGCTTAGGCGGGCGGATCACCTGAGATCAGGAGTTTGTGACCAGCCTGGCCAACATGGCGAAAACCCATCTCTACTAAAAATACAAAAATTAGCCGGGCATGGTGGCGGGTGCCTGTAATCCCAGCTACTCAGGTGGCTGAGGCAGGAGAATCGTTTGAACCCGGGAGGCAGAGGTTGCAGTGATCCCAGATTGCACCACTGCACTCCAGCCTGGGCGACAAAACAAGACTCTGTCTAAAGATAAGGGAGGGAGGGAGGGAGAGAGGAAAGGGAAAGGGAACGGGAAAGGGAAAGGAAGAAAAGGAAGGACAGAAGGAAGGAAGGAATTGGACAAGGCTGAAAACCTGTAACCGTTCCAAAGCCCGTTCGAAAGTGAAGCGGTGAGGCCTAAGGGTCTGATGAGTGGTGGAGAAAGGCAGATCTTTCCGCTGGGTAGTTGATTGGAGGAGGCCCCCGGTGGGGGCGGAGCCAGTCTCAGCTCCTCCCTCTCTTTCTGCAGCTGGGAGTTAACCCCTCAACTGCCGGGAGCCAGGAGTTGAAGCCGGGGTTGGAGGGCTCTCTGGGGGTGGGGGACACACTGTATTTGGTCAATGGCCTCCACCCACTGACCCTGCGCTGGGAAGAGGTCCGCACACCAGAATCCCAGCCAGATACTCCACCTGGCACCCCTCCGGTGTCCCAAGACGAGAAGAGAAATGCTGAGCCTCCGAAGAAGCGTATGCGGAAGTCAAACCCCGGCTGGAAGACCTTGGAGAAGCTGCTAGTGTTCACCGCGGCTGGGGTGAAACCCCAGGGTAAGGTGAGGACTACGCCGAGGGCTGAGGGAGCCGCCACAGACTGGGACCCAATCCCAGGTTTGTTGTGTGCTCTCTCAACTTCTTTTTAGCCTCCATTTACTTTTCTGAGAAATGGGCCTAATGATAAACGCAGGGTTCGTTGTAAGCAATGGGGAAAATGATGTATGTCAGCTCCTGCATGTCCCACGGTGACCACCCAGTAATCAGCAATGACCATGACTGTCTCAGTAGGAGCTATTATGATGAGTATTTTTTAGGTCCAGAGAGGCTTGAGTTCAAATGCTGTTACCACCACATTCTGAGTCCCATGTCTCTCGTCTCTACGATGCTGAATCCATAAAAAGCACGTGGCATAGTCCCCAGCATGCAGTTAGCACCCAAAGCTTTGCTCCTGTTTTTATTTTCACGGTTATTAGCCCACCAAGGTGGAGAAGGCCAGGGGAGGAAGGAGACTGGGTAAGACATTAGCCCCCATTTTAAAGACTGTAATCCTGGGGCCAGGGTCATAAGGAGTAACAGGAGACAGTAAGGTTAAGATGTCAGGCCGCACTCAGAGGCTTCACGGATGCCTGACATGGAGGTGTTCTGTGACTCGGTTTCCCCATCTGTGAGATGGCAATGGTAACACCCTGCCTGGCAGGGTTGGTGTGAGTCAGCCTGTGAGTGGAGAGGGTCAGAGGTATCACAGTGCTGCTGTTCCTCTTTCCTTGGTGACACCAGGTGGCTGGCTTTGATCTGGACGGGACCCTCATCACCACACGCTCTGGGAAGGTCTTTCCCACTGGCCCCAGTGACTGGAGGTGATAAGAGGCAAAACAAGGGAGTGAGTGAGGCCTGGAGTCCACCTCTGGCCCCGGGTCACCCCTCCCGCTTCCTACCTGCCCTAGGATCTTGTACCCAGAGATTCCGCGTAAGCTCCGGGAGCTGGAAGCCGAGGGCTACAAGGTATGTGCAGCCGCCTGTTTGCATGGGCACATGCAGGTGGTGGTCCGACCTCAGGTCAGACCAAGGCCCTGGTGAGCAGGCACCTGGTGACACTCTCTGCTCCCCAGCTGGTGATCTTCACCAACCAGATGAGCATCGGGCGCGGGAAGCTGCCAGCCGAAGAGTTCAAGGCCAAGGTGGAGGCTGTGGTGGAGAAGCTGGGGGTCCCCTTCCAGGTATGGCTGGAAGGGAGGCTGGGAGCTATGTGGGGGCACAGAGATCCAGAGAGAGGGCTTCAGACTCCAGGGTAAGTGGGGCAGAGGCCTCAGGTGTTGTGATGCTGATAGGAACCCATCATCAGCTACAAATTCTGCAGCTGTGCTTGGCTGGGTGAGGGCTGGGGTAGCATCCAGTAGGTGCTTGAGGGGGAGATGAGGCTGGTGGCCCCCTCCCATCCACAGGTGCTGGTGGCCACGCATGCAGGCTTGTACCGGAAGCCAGTGACAGGCATGTGGGACCATCTGCAGGAGCAGGTGAGTGTCACAGTCTGCCCGGCTTCCCTCCTTTTCCTCGCTCCAGCCCCTCACTCCTGGGCTCCCCGCTCTCCGGCCAGGTCCGGGCCTCCTTACTCCTCCTGTCCTCCCTTAGACCTGTCTTCTGTTTTTTTACTGTCACATCTTAGATGTTGGTCTTAGATGTTGGTTTACGAGACCAATGCCCTTAAACTTTCTAAATCAGAGTAGTAGAGAGAGAAGCTGTTCATTCCTTCATTCATTCGTTTGTGTGTGCATTTGTTCTGAAGTTGAGCGCGTTCTTGAGCTGAAGATAGCCGTGAGCGGGACAGCCTGCTACAGCGGGGCCCGCACGGCGAGGGCCATGACTCTGGGCGGATGGGCAGACTGGTGTGTAAAACAGCAGGAGGGAGGGAGGTGGAGAAAGCAGGCATCGTTTCAGCTGTGGTGGGCACGGATGGCCTCTGAGGAGGTGACATCCGAGGAAAAGGCCTAAGACAGAGGAAGGAGGAAGCCACGTGGACACCTGGGGAAAGTGGTTCCCCCCCAACAGGAGTGACAGCGAGTGCAAAGGCCCTGAGGCAGCCCCTAGCCTGGGCTAGTTAGGGACAGGGAGGCCATGCGGCTGGCCCTAAGCGAGGGAGGGGAGAGGGCAGGGCCACAGGGAGGGCCCCGCTTTTGCCCTGAGGGAGGGGGAGCCTGGGAGGCGCCGGCCCCCAGGAGACTGGCGCTGAGGCAGAGCGGGCGCCCTCTGGTGGCCGCGTGGGGAACCGGCAGAGGCGGAAGCCGGGAGGCCTGGAGGGAGGGGGCTGCGTGGAGAGACCACAGGGCCAGGAGCACGGTGCAAAGTGGCTGGATGGTGGGGACATGAAAGGTTGGAGGATGAGGCCTGATGCGCGGCATAGACCAGGCGAAGCAGCCCCTGAGACCCGCTACTGCTGCTGCGGGGGGACAGTTATGGGAAGGGCCTCCTCACTGCCGTCTCCCGCAGGCCAACGAGGGCGTGCCCATCTCCATCGGAGACAGCCTCTTTGTGGGAGGTAAGGGCCTGGAGGCTGCTGAGGGTGGGCTGGGACCCCTCCCTCCGAGCTGGTGGGGACGGGGTGTCCCGTGTGTTCCAGACGCAGCCGGACGCCCGGCCAACTGGGCCCCGGGGCGGAAGAAGAAAGACTTCTCCTGTGCAGATCGCCTGGTGAGGCCCCTGCCCCCTGCCCCGCGCCCGAGCCCGACCCCGACCCCGACCCCGACCCCGACCCGGACCTGTGTCTGATGTCTGTTCTCAACCCCTAGTTTGCTCTCAACCTTGGCCTGCCCTTCGCCACGCCTGAGGAGTTCTTCCTGAAGTGGCCAGCAGCCGGCTTCGAGCTCCCAGCTTTTGACCCGGTAAGGCCCTGGGGTGGGGGTGGGAGCGGGAGGGTTCCCGGAGACGGGGGCAGCGTCTCACGCGTGTGCCCCTCCCCTCGCAGAGGACTCTCTCCCGCTCAGGACCTCTCTGCCTCCCCGAGTCCAGGGCCCTCCTGAGCTCTAGCCCGGAGGTGGTTGTCGCTGTGGGATTCCCTGGGGGTGAGTGCCGTGCCCCTGTGTCCTGAGCCCCTCCGGGGTCCTAGGCCACCCACCGACACTGCCCCCCCCACAGCCGGGAAGTCCACCTTTCTCAAGCAGCACCTCGTGTCGGCCGGATACGTCCATGTGAACAGGGTATGACGAGGCTTTGGCCGCCCCGTATCTATCCAGTTCCCATCTCCACCGCTCAACCAGTTGGGGGCGGCTTCCCTCCCTCACTGCCTCCCCGACCCCGCTCTGGGTCTTCTCTCCCCTCGGGTCTCCGGATCCGTGTGTGACCTCTCGTGTCCCCAGGACACGCTAGGCTCCTGGCAGCGCTGTGTGACCGCGTGTGAGACAGCCCTGAAGCAAGGGAAACGGGTCGCCATCGACAACACAAACCCGGACTCCGCGAGCCGCGCCAGGTAGCGGGGAGCCTGCGGCAGGGTGGGCGGGGCCTGCGGCAGGGTGGGCGGGGCCTGCACATCCAGCTCCTTCCCCCGACAGGTACGTCCAGTGCGCCCGAGCCGCGGGCGTCCCCTGCCGCTGCTTCCTCTTCACCGCCACTCTGGAGCAGGCGCGCCACAACAATCGGGTGAGCCTGCTCGGCCCGGTCACCCCCCGGGATGCACCCCGACCCCCCTCCTCACCCCCAGGTGCCCCCTCCTTCCCTTGACCCCTGGGCCTGCCGCCCCCTCTGATATCCCCACAGTTTCGAGAGATGACGGACTCCTCTCATGTCCCCGTATCAGACATGGTCATGTATGGCTACAGGTACTGTTGGGGACAGCAGGGAGCAGGGGCGCTGGGTGGGCCACATGAGCCAGGCTGTCCCTCACTGTTCCCACCACTGCCAGGAAGCAGTTCGAGGCCCCGACGCTGGCCGAAGGCTTCTCTGCCATCCTGGAGATTCCGTTCCGGCTGTGCCTGGAGCCGAGGCTGGAGCGGCTGTACTGCCAGTTCTCCGAGGGCTGAGCCCCGCCCAGCTCCCCTCCACAATAAATGCTGTTTCTCCTTGAGCTTGGCCGGCATTTTGCTGGGAGGAGGGTGGTCCCTGTGGGGGAGGGGCTCCAGGCCTGCCAGTTTTTTGCGTGGAAGCTTTAGGGACATCTTCAGGTAACAAAAGGTGGGGCCTTACAGAAGGGATTCCAGCTTTGCTGGGACCTGGCATGGGCATGTTAGACATTAGCCGGGGAACGCACAGGACAGGGCACTGCCTGGCCCTGAGAGCCAGCTGGTGAGCCCACAAGCCCCAACGCAGGGACTGGCTCAAGGCAAGGTGTGACCCCTGAGGACAAAATCCAGCTCAGGTTCTGTGACACTGAACTTGAACCCAGGGCCTGTGGATCTGGAGATTGCCGGGGAAGAGCGTGTGGGCAGCCGGAGCCAGACCCAGTGAGTACCCAGGCTGTCCAGGCCTGCTGGGCCACCTTATGGCTAGGGGCTTGCCAGGCATGGGGCACTGAGCAGAGGAGGCAGGCAGGTTTTTAAAAGGCTTTATTAGGGAAATGTAGAGGGGTGGGAACCATCCTTGGAAGCCTCAGGACACCATCCTCCATGTTGCTGGGCAGTTGAAGACCCCAGGGGCCCCTGTTCAGAAGCATGTCACCTGGGGGCAGGGGTGCAGTGGGGGCTGCTGGCCACAGGCTCCCAAGCACTGACCCACATCCCTGGGAGCAGAGGCCCAGCCCCACCAGGCCTGGACACTGCACCTCCCATGGCCCTGCAGCCAGGATAGTTTCCCAGATAGCCTAGGACTGCCAGGACTGCTGCCTCTCCCTCTGCTCTGGTCGCCCCAAGGCCAAGGTCGCCCTGCTTCTTTCCCAGCCGCACCCCCTCCCCCCCATGGTCCCTCCTGTACATGACAGGGTCACCACTCACCAGTCTCTGCCGGGGCCTCATCTGTGACTCTGGAGGGGCCCAGCCCGGGGTGGCCACTACCCCCCCATCTGTGGGAGGAATCAGAGGCCAGTGGTGAGCAGGCAGGAGGGGTGGTGGGGGGGGAGGCTGAGCAGCCCTGGGGCCCAGCTGCCTCACCCCTCGTTGCTGCTGCTCCTGCTCCAGGTTCCGCTGCAGGACCTGCTGCTGGTTGGCAATGACACGCCGGATGCCGTTGACAAAGTTGCCCTGGTCGTGGGGGATGAGGCCGATGAAGATTTTCTTCTCCGAAGAATACAGGAGCATAAGCACGCGGATCTCACACGATGCTTTGTAGGAAAAGTGCACACAGCCGGCCTGGCGGGCACAGGGCGTGGTGTCAGTAGACGGCACCACAGGGACTCGGGCCGCAGGGACCAGCGTCCCTCCAACCACAGCAATCGAGCCAGGCACAGCCTAACTGCTCTGTCCTCACACCTCCCCACCCATCCCGGAGGTGGGCCTCCTTATTAGGATGACACGGTGGCCAAGAGCAATGGGTAGGCCAAAGGCCAACAGGCTCTTTCGGGAAGGGCCCAAAAACCTGCATTTCAGAGCTCCTGGGCAGGCCAGGCTGTGTCTGGGGCCAGCTCACCACAGCCGCCTGAGCCAACCGGCCATGGATTCAACTCCGGAGCCCGAGGGATCGGCAGCAGCTGGCCCAGCACAGGCGAGGGCTGAGCTACACGGCGCCTTTCTGCATTTCCCCGAGGAAACTATGTGTGTGTGTGTGTGAGAGACTGTTGCACTCCTGTTGCCCAGGCTGGAGTGCAATGGTGTGATCTCAGCTCACTGCAACCTCCGCCTCCCGGGTTCAAGCCATTCTTGTGACTCAGCCTCCGGAGTAGCCATCATGGCCAGCTAATTTTTGTATTCTTAAGAGACAGGGTTTCGCCACGTTGGCCAGGCTGGTCTCGAACTCCCGACCTCGGGTGATCCACCCACCTCAGCCTCCCAAAGTGCTGGGATTACAGACATGAGCCACCGCGCCTGGCCCCTGAGGGAACTCTTGCAATTGCTTCAATGTATAAAGCATCTTCACCCAGGCCCTGTCACCCACGAACAGCTTTGTGGACAGTTTACTCAGATTAAGGCGAAGATAATTTAAGGTAGTTTCGGGATAGATGTTACCTAAGTATGGCCCAGCTGGAAGGTGGACACCAGGGGAGAGGGCTCAGAAGGACCAAAGTCCAACCCTCCCCACCTCGCAGATGGAGAAGCCGAGCCCCAGAGAGAGAAGACTCAGCCGAGACTCCCCCAGGTAAAATGATCACCAGATATTCTGGGACCTTGCTGGGGACAGCCAGCCCTCCCTGCCCAGCAATGGGCCTTTGGGATGTGGCACAAGCTCCCGGGAAACCTGGAGTGACAAGGGCACCTGTCCCTGGGGAGCGGAGAGCGTGGAGTTGGTGCTTGGGGACATCAGCACCTGGTGCTGAGTCAGCCTTGATGTGGCAGAGGAGGGGCAGGCCCCTGCATAACCGGGGTCAGTGCCCCCGTCCAGTGCCGTAGGGACAGCACAGAGCCCCCAGGAGCCACGCCCACACTAGCCGCCCTCTCTCCCCAGCTATCCAGGACATGGTGCTCTGTTCCTCTCCCATGTGCACCCCCCGTGAGCGGTCCTGCCTCGCTCTGCCCTGGCTCCCTGTGCCCTGGCCAGCCCCTCCCCAGCGTTTGCTGGCACCACTCACGAAGCCATTGTCCATGATCCGGCACAGGCTCTTCAGTGTCTCCAGGTCCTTGGTGAAGTGGAACTGGACCAGGCGCGAGTTCCGAAACAGCGGCACCAAGGTGGTCTGCGGGGAAGCGAGGAGACCCCCAATTCTGGCTTCTGCCATGGCCTCCTGCTCCCAGCCTGCTGAGTCCCCCAGGCCCAG
This sequence comes from Trachypithecus francoisi, assembly GCF_009764315.1. Taxonomy (NCBI): domain Eukaryota; kingdom Metazoa; phylum Chordata; class Mammalia; order Primates; family Cercopithecidae; genus Trachypithecus; species Trachypithecus francoisi. Next base: position 5,274,557 of record NW_022681457.1, on the reverse strand, counting down.
GACCAAACTGAGGCTCCCCTGTCCTCCTTACCTCAGGAAACTGTCTTCTCCACCCGTCAACCAGCCCAATCCTGGAGTGCTGCGGAAGCCGCTCTCAGACCCCTTGGCAGCTCCCCAGGTCCAGGTCGTGGCTGCCCCTGCCCCGCTCAGTCCCTGCACAGCCACCGGCTGGGTGCCTGGGACCCCTTGGAGCCAGGCCTGAGGACCTACCCACCGCACCTGCTTCAGCACCCTCAGCTCCACTCCCTCACGGCCAGCTCAGGCCACCCAGGGAGGCGCTGCTGCCCCCAGTCCCGCCTTCTGGAATGGCTACTGCTTGCAGGCTTGAGAGCCCGGCCCCAGCCCCTCACCAGCAGCTGCTGCGGGATGAGCTGCATGTACAACTTCCTTGGCCACTGCTCGGTCCTCCTGTGGGGCACAAGGGGATGAGGGTCAGGAGGCCCCAGCTCCCCTGGACGCTGCCACCGCCCCCAGCCCAGCACTCACAGAATCTCCCCCTGGTTCACGTAGACGTGGGACGGCAGCCACCTCTTGGACCGACTGTTGGGCTCAGGCCTGGGCTTTTGGAGGAAAAGTAAAGAGGAGCCCTCAGGGCTGGAGAAACCCAACCCCAGGGTCCCCTCCCAGCCACAGTCCGTGAGGATCTGGGGGGTCCCAGGTCCCCGGGCTGCCGAGGGCTCACCTCCTGCCACTCCATGACGCCGCTCCATGCCAGAAACTTGTTATTGACGATCTGGACTGGGCCTGAGTTGACACCACCAGGTCCCACTGCCTGTTGGAAGGGAAGGGGGTGGGAAGAAGGGGCCCAGGGTCCTGGGAAACCTGTCTGTCCTGGGGTCTGCCATCCCTCCCCCCAAGTCTTGGCCTGTCAACCCCAGCTGGGTCCATTCTCTAGCCCCAGGGGAACAGGCCCTGCCCCTCACCTGCTCACAGCCCCCCCATGGCTCCCCAGTAGCCTGAGACAGGTCCTGGCCCTCACCTGGTGCACAGGACCTGCAGAGTCTGCCTCAACTGGCAAGGCATGACCAGGACACATGGTCACCGGGCAGGGCCTTCCAGACTCACGACAATCCCAATCCCTGCCCAGCTCCCCACTCCACTGGCTACCCCACTGCTGCGCCAAGACCCACCCTCCGGCCCTTCAGGGCCACCCGGTGGCCGCTTTTCCGTGGAGCCCTGGTGGGAACCCGCCCGGCCTCCTCTGGGCTCCCCTGTGGCTCCTTGCTCTAGTCATCACATCACACTCCGCCCACACCAAGTGTGGCTGCCCATCCAGGGCAGTGGGGCCTAACTCTACTCCGTCCTCAGAGGGCCTGTGCTCGGCTGGCACACCTGCTTGCGGGTGGTGATGACCTGCCGGATGGCACTGACGAAGCCGCTCTGGTCGTAGGGGATGAGGCCCATGAAGATCTTCTTCTTGGACGAGTACAGGAGCATGAGCACGCGCACCTCACAGGGCGAGATGTGGGGGAACAGCATGCAGCCCGCCTGTGGGGGCCGCGGGTCAGGACCCCATGGGCACTGCCCAGGGCCGCCATGCCCCCACCACCCTGAACTGCCCCACCTGTAGGGAACGAAGGGAGGTCATCGGTGGACAGAGGCCCCCACAGTCAAGGCCACGGCCATAGGTGAGGGGCCTCTGACAGCCGGTGCAGCACCCATCAGCATCCCCCGACCCTGCCATGGCTGAGGTTAGAGTGGCGCCCGGCACCCAGGCTGTGGTGAGAACGCCGAGAAGGCATCACCTCCCGCCCACATCGCCCCCTGCCGCCAGCCCTCCTGCCTGCCTGATGGGGTGACCTGGCCTGGGGGTTAAGAGCGCAGGCAGCACCCCACCACTCTGCTGCCTCCTAGCTGTGTGACCTAACACCAGCCACCTCCTGTTTCTGGGCCTCCATTTCATCATCTGTAAAACAGGGTAATAGTGCACACACTCGGTGCCACATAAAGGCTCAACAGATAAAGTACTGGTATCTCTTGGACGGGGCATGGGAGAACTAAGCCTGACAGATGTGCCTGGCTGTGGTATCTGAAGTGGTAGGCCCGTTCCAGAACCCCATGTCCCCTCCCCACACTGGGCCACCCTCCACAGTGCTGTACCCTACACACCGCCAGCCTAACCTCTCGACCTCGGTGTCAGCCCAGGGATCACCTGCTCAGGGCCCTGTCCCTGGCCTCCCTGGAGCCACGCAGTCACCCTCCCAGGGCCATGCCTGAGGGGCGAATGCGGATGCCCACCTTCCCTACTGACTGGGTACTTGGGGCCCGGACATGGCAGGCCCTCGGCAAACAGTGCTGGGTGAAGGGAGACAGGTCAGCTAAGAGACTTCATGCCAGGCACACGCCCTGGTCTGCCCCGGCGGTCTGAGGCAGAAGGGAGACCAAAGCGGAACCCAGTGTGCCTCAGAGCGACAGCTGGAACGGGGTAGAGGCAGACTGTCCCAAAGGGGAACAGGGACTGAGAATGTCCCAGAGCCAGGTCCTCTGCGCAGAGGACTCGCTCCCACCCCATCCCTGCCTCCTCTCCAGCACCTGCCATCTTTCCCAGTCCAATCCCCCTTTCTGACCTGCCCTGCCCCAGAATCCCAGTCACCTGAACAGCCTCACCAGCTAGGTTCACCGAGCACTCACTAGGTACTAAAGTCACCATCTCAAGCGCTCTACACAAACTCCCTCCCTCCCGCCTCCTGGTGGCCCTAGGAACCACGGCGCCTGTTAGCCCATGTTGCAGACCAGAATACCAAGCCCCGATGTGCCACTCCCTCCTGGCTCTTATGCCTAGCACACCCATTTACCAGGTTCCTGCCATACGCTGTGTGTCCCCGACAGGCTCCTGGCCCCGGTCCCTCTGTGCACTCACACCCCAAGAGCCACCTCAGAGCTGGGCACAGATGCAGGAACTGGAGACCTCTCAGGCTGAGTTCCTTCACCCTGTGCTCTATGGAGGGTGCCTGGGGTCAGTCATTTCCAGACAGAGTCTGAGAGGCCACGAGGGCTACCGTCGACCCCAGGGGAGACTCCCCGCCCGCCTGGGCTGTGTGAGCAGAGTGCTGCCTCCAGCTGTACTTGTCAGCACAGTGCTACAAGGGAGCCACCCCTGCCCCGTCGCGCACCCGAGCCCGCCCCACTCACAAAGCCGTTGCCCATGATGCGGCAGAGTCCCTTGAGCGAGTCGCAGTCTCTGTTGGTGAAGTGGAACTGTGCCAACTGGGAGTTCCGGAACAGGGGCCCTAGAGTGGTCTGGGGTGACAGAGGACAGACAGCTGCGTCAGCCAGGCATGGGGGTGCTCAGAGTGGGTGGGGCGGGCGGGGCGGGTCTCACCAGCAGCTGCTGCGGGATCAGCTGCATGATCAGCTTCTGCGGCCACTGGTCGGTCTCCCTATGGGAAGGAGCCGGTCAGAAAGGGCTGCCCTGATCCCCACGGCCACAGCCACTACCCCTGCCCCCGCCCTGGCTGCTGCAGCCGGCACTCACAGGTTCTCGCCTTGGTTCACATAGGCTTGGCAGGGCAGGGTCCGCTTCAGCTTTGCAGTGGAGTCCGAGTAGGGCCTGCGCTTCTGTGGGGGCAGGAGGGGCATCACTGTGCACAGCCTAGATGCCCCAGCCTGTCCCCGCGGGGACAAGACAAGACCCTAGAGACCAGCTGCAGCCCCACAGGGACTCACCTCCTGCCACTCAAGGACGCCGCTCCAGGCCAACAGCTTGTTGCTGAGTCGGTGCTCGCTCACGGCCAGACCCCCGAGGGTGAGCCCAGGTGAGGAGGGACTGATGGGACCCAGCGCCCCGAAGACCCGAGCACCTTCCTGCAGTGGAGTGGGGGGTAGGTGAGAAACTGAGGCTGGGGCCTGCAAGGACAGGCAGTCCCCACATACCCCAGAGGGGACGTCCCAATATTCAGACCCAAATCCCCTGTTGGAAGCCCACCAGGCCACGTCCAAACTCTCTGCTCACCCCTCAGGATCCCAACACACTGGTCCTCATGCCCTTTCCCGCTGCCCCCGCTCAGGACCCTTCCTTCCCAGAGCCTGCTGTCACTTTAACACTGGCCCAGCAGAGTCCTGAAGCCTTCAGCCAGCCCCACCTCCAGCCTTTGCCCCAGCTGTGTGCCTGATGGATTCCTTGAGACCCAAGTTAAAAGCCGGCTGTGGGGGACTTTCCATGTGCCCCAGGCTGGGTCCAGGGCTTCCTTGCAGCCTCGGCAGACACAAGCCGGCCTGTGATGTGTCTGTCTCGCAACTAGCCTGCCCTTTCTGAAACTCTCCTAAGGCTCCCAGTCACCCCAAAGTTCAACTCCTCCCTCTAGCTGCCAGTGCCCACCTCTCTGGCCTTATCAGTCTGACCCCAGGGAGGCAGGAAGGAGGTGACAAGAAACACAGATGGGACTGAACCATCTAGGAGAAAGACAGCGAGGAGAAGGGGAAAACATGTGGAAGAGAGCTGGGACACCACCCCCTGGAGGAGTCTCACACACCAAAACACGTACAACACCAGAAGCGTCTAGCAATAAAGCCAAGCAAAACCGCAGATACTACTCACAGGGCACTCTCCCACTGTTTTATTTTTTATTACTATTACTTTTTTGAGACAGAGTCTCACTCTTGTTTCCTAGGCTGGAGTGCAGTGGCGCGATCTCGGCTCACTGCAACCTCGCTCACTGCAAGCCACGCCATCATGCCCAGCTAATTTTTTTTTTTTTTTTTTTTTTTTAGTAGAGATGTGGTTTCACCATGTTGGCCAGGCTGGTCTCGAACTCCTGACCTCAAGTGATCCGCCCACCCTGGCCTCCCAAAGTGCTGGGATTACAGGCGTGGGTCACCATGCCTGGCCTCACTATTTTTTTTAAAACCAAAAACATCTCAAAGCAAACAGGGGAAGGCTTCGAAAATAGCCTGGCAGCAGGAAACTCACGAGAGTTTCCCCATAGTAGGCTCCTCCAGGCGGGGGAAAAAATTATAAGGATGATTTATTTTTGTCTTATTACAAACAGGTATTTTCCAAATTTTCTATGAAGCACAAGGAGATCTTTCCTTCCAGAATACTAGCAAACAAAAAATTTTACTTTGTGAGCGCTTAAAAAGAGACACCTGAACAAACTTCCTCTCCACCCTCGCAGGTGATTCTGGCTTTTGGGCAATCATCAAAAGATCAGAAAGAAAACCTGAGTATCTTGGCGTTAGAATGAGTTGGACAGAGAATGGATGTTGTCCCGGGGCTTCAGGCGCCATACCGGACATCCAGCATCTGAGAAGATGTGTTAAAACGCACAGCTGGAGGTGGCGTTAGAGATGAGGGTACACTTGCAACATACAAGTTGTTTATGGCGCTGGGACCTGAGATATCTAGACTGCATAACACAAGTCCGCATATACAGTGACACGTATGCATTTACTGCCACAAAGATGGGTAAAAATCAGGCGAACGCACTTAAGGGCCCAAGAGACATACTTAATGTCTGCTTGTTTAGGAGGGCAGGTTGACTCAGGACTTCAAAGATGCTGGGATCTGGAGCCATAGTAAAGAGCAGGCATGCTTGCCTAAAACCCAGGGATACCTTCCACAGCAGGAGCAGCACATCAAGATGGGACGATCACATTTAAAAACGACGGGTAAGGTGCAACCTAAAGGAAATCTCACATCCTGGCAAGTGTGTGCAAAACTGCACGCCTGACATCCCTACTGCACAGGGAAGCCCACCTAGTACCTGCACTGAGGTTTAAAGCCTTGGGCTGCATGTTTGAGGGCCCGGAAAGCACTTTCGAACGACTAAATGCGAATGCTGCAGGAAGGGGCAAAGACAGTGGAGTTAAGGGATACGTTTAAGTTCTGGGAGGTGATGTGAGTCTGGGTATCCATGTTTATGACCCTATGAAGCCTGTTTAAGGTTTCAGTAGGGCTGCCACAGTTCTGTGCCATCCACAGCGCTGTGGGAGTGTATTTAAAAAGCGGACTGGAGCGCGAACCCAGGGGATACCTCACATTGGGGCAAGCGTGTGCACGGTGTAAAGTCGCGATGTGCAGTTTTACAGCCCCAGGTAAACTCTACTAAAGGTTTCTGAAAAGTATGTGCGTCTTTTGGGTCCGGGAAAGCCTGTGCAGCCCAAAGTACCTGCGAAGCTGATGTTTACGTTTAAGGTCTGGGCTCACGGAGGTCCATCAAAGCATCCCACATCTGGACGCGGGCGCACATTCCAGGTGCGCACTCCACCGGCACAGCGCGGGCCCCAGGGAGAACGCCCACGGGTGCGACACCTGGGGGCGCTGGTACAAAGCGCGGGCCCCTCCCTCGCCGCTGTCCCCCAACCCCCGCCCCAATTTCCAGGTTTCCTGCCTGGAGAGAGCAACTTTCCAATGGGGAAAAACAAACGCGCGTGCTGGCCGCCTGTCCGCCGCCCCCGACTCGCGTTTAAATCCGGCCGCAAAGTCAGCAGTAATTTGAGCCCGCCCCGCCCCCGTCCCCCACCCCCCCCACCCCGGCCCAAACGCGCAACAAAGGGGAGAGCGCGGCGCGAACCACCGGGGGCTCCACGGGGGAACCCGGCCCCGGGCGGGACCACCCTTCGGGCCACAGGGGACACCCCGGAGCGGCGGGGGCCGCGGACAAAGGCGTGAGCCCGGGGTAGGGGCTGGGGGGGCGGGGCCGTGGAAGGCTCTGGAAAAAGGGCGGGGGGCTCACCATAGGAGGGGCCGAGCGGGCCCGGATCCGCGGAGGCTGCAGGCCTCGGGGGCTGGCCGGCCAGGAGCGCGAGCGGACAGCGCGCACTACGAGGGGCCGCGGGGGGCGGCCGCGACCCCCGAGGGGGCCCCCGGCGCCGGAGCGGTACGGGGCACGGCGCGGACGGACCATGGCGGGCGCGGGCCGAGCGGGCGGGGAGCTGCCGCGGGCCACAAGGGGGGCTGCAGGCTCCACCAACTGAGGGGCGCGGGCGCGCGGCTTCGGGGGAGACGGGCTGAGCCGTACCAAGCTCGGTGGACGCGCCGCCGGAGTGGGGTCGCGGCGGCCGAACCACTGAGGCGAGTGGGGGAGCCCGGCGCGTACCAAGCGCGTCCGAGGGGGCGTGGCCGGAGCGTACCAAGGCGGCGCGGGGGAGCGGGGCCCGGGCGGGAGCGGAGTGTGGGCTCGGCGGTCCTGCGGGCAGCTCGGGCGCGGGGGAGGGCCTGGGAAGACGCGCGAGCAACAACTTCAGGGGGCGTGGCGGGAACGGGATTCCCTACCAAACGGGCTGGCAGAAGAACGAAGGCGACACCAAGCTGGCCCCTTGCGGGGGTCGGGACGGCGGGAGACCTCATCCGGAGCCCTGGACCCGCAGAGCCGGGAGACCGCGCCAAAAGACATAAGGGAAGAGAGGACAGAATAATGGGCCTGGGGACAAGGGAACCCACTAAAAGGGAACCCACTGAGGGTGCGGATTGCACCCGAGCCTGAGGGGAGAGCTGAAGGTTTGCAGGCGGTGACGTGGCGAGGTGGGCAGGGGACTCCAACTCCCAGCGGCCCCCGCGCGGCTTGGGCGGGGCCGGCAGTCCACGGAGGCTCCGTCCATTAGTCCCCGCGCCCAGGCTCCGCCCGCCGTCCCTGGCTACTCCGAGCCACTCACGTCGCTCCCCGGTCTTCCGTGGATTCGCTCATTCGCTCTGCTAAAATGAAATGACTGCGTAGCCGCTTACTAGTAGTTGTATAAGATTTTTCCCTCGATTTTTGTTCCTTCAACGTGCGTAACATCTAACCCTAGGGTGGTTATGTGGATCAAATGCTTGGCGCAGCCACTACTCAAAGGTTAGATTTTCTTAACATCTGTTGTGAGTACCGTGTCCAGTTCTGTGCACGGCGACGACCGAATCAGACCATGTCCCTCACAGACCCCACGGTCCACCGGGGAGAGGCATAATCACAGGCTGTGCTAAGTGTTGACTAGCACATATCCACAGGGCGATGGGATATGACCATAGGGAGGTAAAGTTAGCAAGCAAGGGAAGTCAAGAAAGTGACCTGTGAGCAACCTGCCATTCCAGATGGCTGGAAAAGTGTGCCAAGAGGACAGAACAGCAAAGACAAATCCTGAAAGTAGAAGGAATAAAAGGGAGCCAGTGTGGGTGGAGCCGAGTGAAGGTAGACAGGCGAAATAGACACAGCTGTAGGAGGTTAGGGAGGGAATCCCTACTTCTGTTTGGGATGTTGACTAAACAGTGTAGATAGATTTTGATGTCATAGCCTGCAGAGAGAAATTCGGGAGTCATCAGTGTTTGAATGGAGACTGGATAAGATCACAGAGACTGGGACACTCATCCCTTTAACAGTCACGACAATGAGAAGCAACCAGCAAGCAAAGGACACCGAGGAGTGGCCAGTGAAATGGCAGAAGAACCTGTACGCCCGTCCATGTTTCCCTGCCCCCATTAAGCCTCCTCCCCAGGGGATTCCCAGGGCTGACTGGAGCCCAGCCTTAAGCCCCAAATCCAACCTGGATTGTGGCCAAACGGAGTCAGTGCTCCCTGGACACAAAGTGCAAGTTAGTTATCAACAGGTACCTCCAATGCCCTGTCAATCACCCATGTGAGGACAACCTGGCAGCAGGAAGGAGAAAAACCAGACAGGAGCTTCTTCAATCTCCCTGAATCTTTACTTCTCCCCATTCTTATTGGTCCAAACCATCGAGATCTCTTGCCTGTGGCGCCTCCTAACTCTTGCTGCCTTCTCTGTCACTGCAATAATCAAAACCATCCAATGGCTTCCCATCCCAATCCCCTTAGAATTAAATCCAAACTTGGTACTGTGGCCTCTGCTGCTGCCCCCCAAAAAAACTCTTTCCCATCCTTCCTGTTCTCTACCTAGTTAATGCCTTCCCATCCCTCAGAACCCACCAGGACACGCGTGAGTTTGAATGCCCTGAATTGTATAAGCATGGAAAAAGGTATATGAGGGTGTACTCCAGAGTGAGCAAAATGAGAACTCATGTCAGAAAGTGAAATGAAAATGTAAGCTGAAAATCTATCAGTAATACTGCAACAAAACTCTGTGAAACCATCTCACTCAGTCCACCAACTTGAAAGACACTTTCCTTTTCATCTGTGAAGCCCCCTGCCGGGGCTAGCAGGCTACTATTATGACTAAGCAATTCCACTTCCATCTCTCAAGCTGCTTACTTCCTGAAAGCTAGCTGTTTGATCCAAACCTGTTTATGCCAGAAGTTCTTTAATTTACTATCCAAATAATGAAATTAATGTAAGAGAGTTGTTTATATACAAACCAGATTGCTTGCCTTGGAAAGACTAAAAGGGAGTTGTTAAAAGAAAAACATCAGGCTGGTGGCTCACACCTGTAATTCTGCACTTTGGGAAGCCGAGGTGGGCAGATCACTTCAGGTCAGGAGTTCAAGACCAGTCTGGCCAACATGGTGAAACACCGTCTCCACTAAAAATACAAAAATGAACCTGGCATGGTGGTGTGTGCCTGTAGTCCCAGCTACTCTGGAGGCTAAGGCATGAGAATCGCTTGAACCCAGGGCACGGAGGTTGCAGTGAGTCGAGATCTTACCACTGCAACTGCAGCCTGGGTAACAAAGCAAGACTCCATCTCTAAAAATAAAAAAAAAAAAAAAAATAGGCCGGGCGCGGTGGCTCAAGCCTGTAATCCCAGCACTTTGGGAGGCCGAGACGGGCGGATCATGAGGTCAGGAGATCGAGACCATCCTGGCTAACATGGTGAAACCCCGTCTCTACTAAAAAATACAAAAAACTAGCCGGGCGTGGTGGCGGCGCCTGTAGTCCCAGCTACTCGGGAGGCTGAGGCAGAGAATGGCGTGAACCTGGGAGGCGGAGCTTGCAGTGAGCTGAGATCTGGCCACTGCACTCCAGCCTGGGCGACAGAGCAAGACTCCATCTCAAAAATAAAAAAAATAAAAAAAATAAAATGCTGCCAGTTTAGGTACAAGTAAAGCAACTATAAATTATTTAATGAAAAAGCTCATAAAAACCTAGGAAGACTCAGCCCCCAGTTTGTTTCATAAACGTCTTTAGGTTCTCAAGCCACTTAAAAAAAAAAAAAACTTGGCCGGGCACGGTGGCTCACACCTGTAATCCCAACACTTTGGGAGGCTGAGGCGGGTGGATCACAAGGTCAGGAGATCGAGGCCATCCTGGCTAACACGGTGAAACCCCATCTCTACTAAACAGAAAAAAAAAATTAGCTGGGCGTGGTGGTAGGCGCCTGTAGTCCCAGCTACTTGGGAGGCTGAGGCAGGAGAATGGCGTGAACCTGGAAGGCAGAGGTTGCAGTGAGCCGAGATCGTGCCACTGCACTCCAGCCTGGATGACAAAGCAAGACTCCGTCTCATAAAAAAAAAAAAAAAAAAAAAAAAAACTTAAAATGAGATGACTCATTGTGGTTTGTGGGTGGAGCTTATACAAGAATGTGATGTTCCACTGGGCACAGCGGCTCACGCCTGTAATCCCAACACATTGGGTGGGAGGCCGAGGTGGGAGGATTACTTGAGCCCAGGAGCTCGAGACCAGTCTGGGCAACATAGCGAGACTCCCACCTCTACAAAAACTACAATAATTTGCTAGGCATGGTGGCCAACATGGTGAAACCACATCTGTACTAAAAATACAAAAAATTAGCTGGGCATGGTAGTGGGCGCCTGTAATCCCAGCTACTAGGGAAGCTGAGGCAGGAGAATCACTTGAACCTAGGAGGCGGAGGTTGCAGTGAACTGAGATTATGCCACTGTACTCCAGCCCGGGCGACAGTGCAAGACTCCGTCTCAAAACAAACAAACAAAAAAGATAATAAAATGCTTTATACTAAGAAATGGGAGTAAGATCATCTCTGGCTTGGATTTTCTTTCTTTGCAATTACAAAATAGTGTATGGCTGATTTTTTTTTTTTTTAAGGTCTGCCTGATACATGCTCTGCAAACTCTAGGTATTTCAACTTTCTCGCCATTATTTGTGTCCAGGTGCAGTGGCTCACACCTGTAGTTTCAACACTTTGGGAGACTGAGGTTGGAGCTTTGCTTGAGCCCAGGAGTTTGAGACCAGCCTGGGTAACATAGCAAGACTCTATCTCTACAACTATATAACTAGCCAGGCATGGTGTCACATGTCTGTAGTCCCAGCTACTCTGGAGGCTGAGGCAGGAGAATTACTTGAGGCCAGGAGTTCGAGACCAGCCTGAGCAACATACTGAGACTATTTCTCTACAAAAACTACAAAAATTAGCTGGGGACGGTGGTGCATGTCTGTAGTCCCAGCTACTCGACAAGCTGAGGTGGGAAGACTGCTTGAACCCCGTAGGCAGAGGCTGCAGTGAACTAAGATCGTGCCACTGCACTCCAGGGTTGACAGAGTGGGACCCCTGGCAATAATAGTAGTTAATGTTTCTCAAGAACTTCATGTCTGAACCCACTGAATTCTCACACAGCAGGCCATGAGTTCCACAATCTTTTTATCCCCACTCCACAGATGGGGAAACCAGGAATCCACAAGCAAAAGCCTGAGGTCACAGGCTGCAGAGACACAGGGCAGGGACAGAGCCCAGGTTCTTAATCTCAGTAGGTGTTGGCCTCCACTTTGTGGAATAAACAACGGGCACAGCCCCTCGGGCTTGGGACCGTCTTACCCTCGTCACTGCCACACTTCTTAGCTTCTCTGCCACCATCTGCCCTCCAGCACAGACCATGCTGAGTGTTCCCAGATTGTAAAAGACAGACCTGCCCTATCCCCAAACCCAGCGTCCTGGGTTTGAGATTACAGGCAGGAGCCACTGAGCCCAGCCCCCTGAGCTATTTTAAAAAAAAAATAAAACAAATGGAAGGCTTTTTGTCCTGGCACCAACTTCAAGATATGTTGTTAGATTGGAAAGAAACAAAACAAAAAAATCATAGAATGAAGTAGGCTGCCACTGGATAGAAAAGCAGAAAATGAATCAGTTTCTCTATTTGCTTGTACCTGCTTGTACTTATTTCTGGAAAGACACTTAAGCAATTGGTAACTGATCTCCAGAGGGAGCTGAGACTGCATTGGTTGGTTTCTGGAGCCTCTCCAAGTGTGAACCATAGGAAGGTTTCTCCTATATGCGAAAAATGAATACACCATTTTTTAGGTCATGTAAATAAAGTTGGCATACTCAGTTCTGAAATTTTGCTGCGAGGAATGCATCCCATAGGAATGCCTACACAAGTGGGTTAAAAAAATACAGATTCATCCTCTGCAGCATGTCTGATAATAGTGAAAAACTGGCCAGGCGCAGTGGCTCACGCCTGTAATCCCAGCACTTTGGGAGCTCAAGGTGGGTGGGTCACTTGAGGTCAAGCGTTTGAGACCAACCTGGGCAACATGGCAAAATTCCATCTCTAATAAAAATACAAAAATTAGCTGGGTGTGGTGGTGTGTGCCTGTAATCCCAGCTACTCGGGAGGCTGAGGCAGGAGAATCGCTTGAACCTGGGAAGCGGAGGCAGCAGTGAGCTGAGATTGCACCAGTGCTCTCCAGCCTGGGCGAGAATGAGACTCCATCTCAAAAAAAAAAAAAAAAAAGTAAAAGAAACACTGGACAGGCCCCCAACTGGCAGGGCACGGCATGCCAAGCACCCTGAAAGACGGCCCCCATGACCCTCACCTCCTGTCTGCACTGTCCTCTCAGCTTGAGTGTGGGCCAAACCTAGCAACTTGTACAGAATATAGCAAGAGTGACATCACTTCTAAGATTGGGGTACAAAAGACTGCAGCTTCCACCTTGGGCGTCGTCTCTTTTTTTTTTTTTGAGACGGAGTCTCGCTCTGTTGCCCAGGCTGGAGTGCAGTGGCCGGATCTCAGCTCACTGCAAGCTCCGCCTCCCGGGTTTACGCCATTCTCCTGCCTCAGCCTTCCAAGTACCTGTGATTACCTGCCACCGTGCTCAGCTAATATTTTGTATTTTTAGTTGAGATGGGGTTTCACCATGTTGGCCAGGCTGGTCTCAAACTCCTGACCTCAGGTGATCCACCCGCCTTGACCTCCCAAAGTGCTGGGATTACAGGCTTGAGCCACCACGCCCAGGCCCTCTCATATTTCTAGAGAAGCTAGATGCTACATTGCAGCTGCAAGGTGCCCTGTGAAGAGGCCTGTAATGGCGAGAAAGCAAGGGAAACCTCCAGCCAACAACAAGGAACTGAGGCTCTTGGCCCCATCACCTGTGAGGAACTGAATACTGCCAACAGGCATGTGAGTGGACTGGAAGTGGGCCCTCCTCACAGAGCCTTCTGATGACTGCACAGGCCCAGCCAACAACTCGACTGCAACCCTGAGAGCCCAGGAGCCAGCAGCTCAGCCAAGCCTGGATTCCTGATCCCCAGCAACTGTGAGGCAATAAATGCTTCTTTTAAGCCACTCAGTGGTGGGGTTTGTTACACAACAGATATCTAACTTATAGACAGGATCACTTGTGGAACTGAAATGCGTCCGTTTAGTACACTACTTGAGGCCACCATGAGAAGTGGGGACACAGAGGAACAGGAAATTAACAGTGCAGGCAGGCCAGGTGCAGTGGCTCACACCTGTAATCCCAGCACTCTGGGAGGCTGAGGTGGGCGGATCACCTGAGGTCAGGAGTTTGAAACCAGCCTGGCCAACATGGTGAAACCCCGTCTCAACTAAAAATACAAAAATCAGCTGGCCGTGGTGGTGGGCGCCTGTAATCCCAGCTACTCAGAAGGGTGAAGCAGGAGAAGCGCTTGAACCTGGGAGGTGGAGGTTGCAGTGAGTCGAGATTGCACCACTGCACTCCAGCCTGGGCAAGAGTGAGACTTTCTCAAAAAAAAAAACAAAAACAAAAACAAAAACAAAAAAACTTAGCCAGGCGTGGTGGCTCGTGCCTGTAATCCCAGCTACTTGGGAGACTGAGGCAGGAGAAATGCCTGAACCTGGGAGGCAGAGGTTGCAGCGAGCTGAGATCACACCATTGCACTCCAGCCTGGACAACAGAGTGAGACTCTGTCTCTAAATAAATAAAAACAGTGCAGGCAGATGGCTATTACTTTGGTGGGAAAAAAAAAAAAGAGCAAGCTAAAGAACAAAGAAATTGATTCACTTATATAAAATAATTAAACTGTAAATGTGTCCAAAACCACATGCATGTAAATCCAAATGCAGAACTGGTACATCAGCCTCTGGGGAGGTAAGTGGTTTGCTCAGGATGTGTGTTTGGGCAGGAGAGGCAAGAGTGAGGTGTGAAGGGGTAATTCCACTTTTTGTTGTTGTTGAGACGGAGTCTTGCTCTGTCTCCCAGGCTGGAGTGCAGTGGCACGATCTCGGTTCACTGCAGCCTCTGCCTCTTGGATTCTAGTGATTCACCTGCCTCAGCCTTCTGGGTAGGTGGGATCACAGGCACCTGCCACCATGCTGGCTAATTTTTGTATTTTTAGTAGAGATGGGGTTTCACCATGTTGGCCAGGCTGGTCTCCAACTCCTGCCGTCATGATCCGCCCACCTCGGCCTCCCAAAGTGCTGGGATTACAGGCATGAGCCACCATGCCCGATGGTACTTCCACTTTTTATTCCACACATTTCAGTGCCTTTTCATTTTAGGAAACTGTTCTAGTATGTGTAACTCAATACATTTTAAAAGTTAATTTTTTTAAAATGCCAAGATGGTGAGAAAATACTTGTTAGTGTTTTGTGTACCTTGAAACAAATATATTCTTTTTTTTTTTTTTTTTGAGACGGAGTCTCGCTCTGTCGCCCAGGCTGGAGAGCAGTGGCCAGATCTTGGCTCACTGCAACCTCCACCTCCTGGGTTTACGCCATTCTCCTGCCTCAGCCTCCCGAGTAGCTGGGACTACAGGCGCCCGCCACCTCGCCCGGCTAGTTTTTTGTATTTTTTAGTAGAGACGGGGTTTCACCGTGTTAGCCAGGATGGTCTCGATCTCCTGACCTCGTGATCCGCCCGTCTCGGCCTCCCAAAGTGCTGGGATTACAGGCTTGAGCCACGGCGCCCGGCCGGAAACAAATATATTCTTAACACCCCTTTTGAGAAGGTGTCCTTTTTCTCATAATCCTTTGGAGGTGGGTGGGCATTTTCTTTCACCCCAAACAGGTTTGCAACTATTAATATGTTGGTGTTTTAGCATTTTTACCTCAACAGTCACTTTTTTCCCAATTACGTCCTACCACCTGCTCCTTTGCAAGAATTTTCATGAATCCCCAGTCTTGCCTCCAGCCATGATGCGTGATTCAAAAGCAAATTGGTCAAAAATAAAATATTTACAAGTCACTCACTCAATTATAACCTTTCTGGACACAAGTGATTTTTATACGTTAGGATGCTTTTTTTTTTTTTTTTGAGACAGTCTTGCTGTCACTCAGGCTAGAGTGCGGTGGCACGATCTTGGCTCACTGCAACTTCCACCTCCGGGGTTCAAGTGATTCTTGTGCCTCAGTCTCCCAAGTAGCTGGGATTACAGGTGCGTGTAACCACAACTAATTTTTGTATTTTTACTAGAGACAGGCTTTCACCATGTTGGCCAGGCTAATCTCAAACTCCTGGCCTTAAGTGATCTGCCTGCCTCAGCCTCCCAAAGTGCTGGGATTACAGGCGTGAGCCACCACGCCCAGCCAGGATGCATTTTTAAAATAGAAATGGGGTCTCACCATGTTGGCCAGGCTGGTACTGAAACCCTGGCCTCAAGTGATTCTCCTACCTCGGCTTCCCAAAGTGCTGGGATCACAGGCGTAAGGCCCAGCTTGGCATGCATTTCTAGAAACAGTTTTGCCCACGTTTTACCTTCTTAGAGTGCATTTCAGCTGAAAGATGACAACAGTGGCTACTAGCAGCTCTCCTGTGTCCAGGACTGAGCTGGGCCAGATCAGGTATTCCTTATGAGAATCCTCTGGGGTAGTCACTATTTGACACATGGGGAAAGTGAGGCTCAGAGACGTGCAAGGACCTGCCTGAGGTCACAGAGCTAATCAGCACAAATCTCGGGATTAAACCCTGCTGTTCTAGGGTTTTCCCTATTTCTTGCCTTAGGAGAACCTTGCATTCAGAGAAAAACTTTCCCAAAAGATTTGCTCCGTTGGTGTTGGCTGGTTCTAAGGTGCACGTGAAGTTCTTAGGCCTTATTGTCACCTGGCCTATGAAATGGGGAGGTGAGTCCCATGTGTCTAGACCTGGCCTCACTCCTTGGGCCTCCTTTTTTTTGAGAAGGAGTTTTGCTCTTGTTGCCCAGGCTGGAGTGCAATGGTGCAATCTCGGCTCACTGCAACCTCTGCCTCCCGAGTTCAAGCGATTCTCTTGCCTCAGCCTCCCAAGTAGCTGGGACTACAGGTATGTGCCACCACGGCCAGCTAATTTTGTATTTTTAGTAAAGACGGGGTTTCACTATGTTGGTCAGGCTGGTCTTGAACACCCAGTCTCAGATGATCCACCCACCTCGGCCTCCCGAAGTGCTGGGATTACAGGCGTGAGCCACTGCGCCCGGCCTGGGCCTTTTTATTCCACACATTTCAGTGCCTTTTCATTTTAGGAAACTGTTCTAGTATGTGTAACTCAATACATTTTAAAAGTTAATTTTTTTTTTTTTTTTTTTTTTTTTGAGACGGAGTCTCGCTCTGTCGCCCAGGCTGGAGTGCAGTGGCGCGATCTCAGCTCACTGCAAGCTCCGCCTCCTGGGTTTACGCCATTCTCCTGCCTCAGCCTCCCGAGTGTCTGGGACTACAGGCGCCCGCCACCTCGCCTGGCTAGTTTTTTGTATTTTTTAGTAGAGACGGGGTTTCACCGTGTTAGCCAGGATGGTCTCGATCTTCTGACCTCGTGATCCGCCCGTCTCGGCCTCCCAAAGTGCTGGGATTACAGGCTTGAGCCACCGTGCCCAGCCAAAGTTAATTTTTTTTTAAACGCCAAGATGGTGAGAAAATATGTGTTAGTGTTTTGTGTACCTTGAAACAAATATATTCTTAATACCCCTTTTGAGAAGGTGTCCTTTTTCTCCTAATTCTTCTTTGGAGCTGGTGGGTGGGCATTTTCTTTCACCCCTAACAGGTCTGCTATTATTAATAAGCAAACCCTGGTTCACTCCGGTAAACAAGTGTGATTAGGCCATGACAGTCCCTCTGCTTCCTCTAATTGAGTGTTAAGGTCAAGAGGGCGCCACTGGCATGAGATGGCCAAACTGGCGACTGGAAACCTTTCCTTTTAACCAATCTGTTTCTGATCCAAACCTGCGTTTCCCTTGCCGGGGGACGTGGCCACCCTGGTGGAAACACCGAAGGCTGCTTCCTGCTCCTCTCAGCGGCTTCTGACAGAGTCGATCGCTCCCTCCTCAAAAACACTCAGCTTCCAGAATACCACACTTGCCTGGTTCTCCTCCTGGCTTCTGGCTCCCAGCCCAACCCTTACGCGTGGCTCTTTCTCAGGGTTCTGTCCTTGTTCTCCAGTCTTCTCCTTCTTCCAGAGGTCGCAAAATGGCGGCCTGGCGGCCTCATTAGACCCACAGGCAGATTTTGTTTGGTCCTCACGGTGTTTTTGGTTTCAATTTGAATGCCATTAGGCGGGGCAAGCACTCTCCAAGTTCGCCACAGTCCCCATCATTCCCTGTTGTCTTACACCCGTCCGCTTCACACATTTTCATCACCTGCCTGGTCCCTGAAGCCATCTGAGTTTTCAAAAACCCCTGCTACACAGGCTGCCTGGGAAATCCCCCACTTTCACTTCTTCGCTGTCACCAGTGCCTCCTGCTCCACACGCACATTCCTGAGGATCACCTAGAGAGCTTGCTCACAGGACTCCCAGACCCCCGCCCTCCCCCCGCTGGATCCAACAGTTCCAGGGCAGGGATGGGAAACTCACATGCCTACAGGGGCCAGGCGGGTCACATAAATGAGTGAACTAGCCAGGTATAAGAAAAGTCGACGGCCAGAAATATCATCAAATCGGATCTTTACTGAACTATGGTGAATGCATGGAACATAATACAAACATGGATGATACTGGAGTTTATATTTTTAAATTCAAAATTGAAAAAATACAAATTGAAAAATAGAAATATTTAATTATTAAAATTTTCTCTTTCATAATTCTTTTTGCGCCTTTGAGTTGAAGCCAAAAGGCTGGCTGGCGTCTTCCCTTCCACACCAAGATGTGTCAGGCCTTGGGGTGGCACGGTGGGGATGGGCAGTTTAGAATTCAGCCTTGAATCCTTAAACTGGGAACAATGTTTAATTTGATTCAGGTTCATAACGGATACAGCTGTTCATAAGCGTGGGTACTCCCAAACATGGATATTCAGGACAACTACTGGAGATAGTTGTAGAATCTCACCATCTTCACACAGACTTGTATTTCGGAACCAGCGCCGTATTGCACCGTAGTTCAATTACTATTTATGGTCTGTATTCACACAAGAAACATTTACCAACAAAGGCAAACTGGACAGTGTCTATTCCTTCTCATGAGACTGGATTCCAAGGGCCTTTGGGGGAATTTGGTCTTCCACCCCAGGACGTAGGTGAATATAGTCCGGGCCACGTCTTTCATTTCTGAAAGCCAACTGTGGAGTAGGAAAGAGTAAACGTTTTTTTTCCTTGCTGGTGGATTCCCCGTTTTTGCCAGGACCAAAAATATACCATCTTACATTCAAGTAGCTGTTTGTGGACATCCTTGCGGAGAAATATTCAGTGTTCAGAACGGTCATAACCTTGACCAGAAGTCTTTGACTAACCTTCTCAGGGGAACCCACTGTGGCTTTTGCTTGATTTAAAATGAACCAAGCTGATTAACTTGTACAGTTCCGATTTCTTCCACAACCAAGTCACAGAGCTTCTGTCAAATCTCTCAGGTCAAGTCATCATCAACTCACTCGTGACTAAGGCCCAGGAGCGGAAGTGTCGAGAGCATCACGGTGTGTTCTGTTCAGCTGCTCAGAACAAGTCAACTCCTGATGATGGATGCAACGACCCAACTTCCGTGTCCTTGCCAAATGCTGTCACCTTGGATCAAGGTGTCCTGTCAAGTCCCCCTGTCATGACAGCTGTCTGTAGTTGTGCTTCAGAACTCTGGCCAGTCTATGTGAAACTTTTCTTTTCTCTCAATATACAAAAAAAAAAAAATGAGTCCTTTCCCAGTGTTGGGCCCGCCTTGGCACCATGCCACAGACTTCTTCGGTCACATCAAGTTTCTTAACACCACAAATAAATAAAGCTAACTGGGTGGTAATAGTTTATGAGCAGCGAAAGAAAAGGCCACAATCAATTTGACTCTTTCAAGCAACTGGACTTGTAAATCCCCCGAGTTATCTCCAACTCACTGTGCAACGCAAATGCCCGTTAGACTTAAATAATGGTCTCAACAGTCATGTGTTTCTGTAAAGGACACGTCACTCTGCTCCTTTATCAACTCGCCATCTGCTGTAGCTCTGAATGCCCAGGTCATTCTTCTCACGTGATTCCGGAACGGCGTACCACTGCCGCACCACTTGTTAATTCGCTTTTCAAGACAAACCCTACTGACATTTGAGTCCCTTTTTCAGTTCGCTGAGGATGGCGTCTCGAGTCTGCTCTGTGTACTGGTCGTAGCTCTTGCTATGCTTTGATTCGTAGTGGCGTTTCAGGTTGTATTCTTTCAACACAGACACGTTTTGTTTGCATATTAAACACATAGGCATGCTCTTCACTTCCACAAAGAAATAGGCTCGCTCCCACTTTTCTCGAAACACGCGGCCCTCTCCTTCTCTCTTTCGTTTTGCCGCTTGTGATAGAGACATGAGTACAAGAAAGATTTCACTTTCCTCTGAATGCTACCACAGAACAACCACAGTGCAAGCCCTGTGACAAAGGCAGTGACTCTCTGCCTCACGGGGGAGCCAAGAGGGAGTGGTGGGGACTGTGGCGAACCGGAGAGCACACGCCCCATGGAGAAGGGCAGCTCCAGCCCGTTGTTGCCAGGCAGAAGGGCGGGCCCAGGGGTGCCAATTCTTCTGACTTGTCAAAAGATGCCAAGACTGCAGATTTTGTGTGTGTGTGTGTGTGTGTGTGTGTGTGTGTGAATTAACCTGATTTTTATAACTAACTCAAGAAAAAAATGCCACATATGCTAACACAGGGAAGGCCAAACAAAACTCATCTGCACCATGGCCCATAGGCCACCAGATTGCAATCTCTCTCCTGGGGTGGGGCCCGTGAATCTGTACGTTAACCAGCATCCAAAATGATGTGGATGCTGGTGGTCCAGGCATGGACTGTGCTGTCAGCAACACTGGTCCAGAGTCCGACAACAGACAACACTCTCCACCTCCAGGAGAGACCACCCTGCGCTCCAAGCTTGTCTGGATCCCCTGCCCTCAGGATGTCTCTGAGGCCATCCTTTAGGTCCCTCACCTTGCCACATCCCAAACCTGTTCCCTGCTGGGTATTCCATCCTGGGGACAGACCCACCGTCTTCCTGTCCACAGCCCTGGAAGGTCAGTCTCTGATGTGGACCCAGGGACCACCCTCTCTCCATGTGCGATCTTGTCTGCTTCTGTGGCTTGAACCGCCAAACATACGCTGTCCCCTAAGGACACGTCCTGAGCTCCCAACATGGCACCTGTCACCTGGACATCCCTTGGACCACGTACACTTACTACCAGCTCCTTCTCCCAGGAGCCCCACCACCTACCATCACGTACGCCTGACCCCGGGAGCCAACCTCTACCCGAGTCCCCAGCATCCCCACCACCCAGCCTCACCCTTCCTGGTCTCCTGTCTGGTCTCATCACGCTCCACAGCTGAGAGGGCTCTTTCTAACATCCAGAGCCAGCCTAGGCCCGCCCCACCGCTCAAAGTCTCCTGGTTCTCCTGTGTCCCCAGGACAAACCATGGGCTGCTCAGTTTGGCATCTGAGCTCCTCAAACTCTGCACCTGCCCATCTCTCTACACATGAGCTCCCTACACACTCATGCTCCAGAAGCATCCATCAACTTGTTCCTCTCAACGTCCCAGGCTTCCTCCTGTCTTTGAGTATTCAAAGTTTCTGTTGTTCCCTGCACCCAGATCACCCCTCACCTCCTTCCCTCCCGGCCTGACAGCTGATTCCTTTCAAGACTCTGAGGACCTGGGGCTGGGTCAGACACCTCTTCCAGGCTCCCATGGTGCCCCGCCACCTCCATAAGAGCTTCAGTCCTGAGTGCTGCCTGCCTGTCCCTGCATCTCCCACGAACCAGGTTGCACCAGACTGCCTCTGACTCACCGCGGAGGCCCCGGCGTCACCCACCCAGGGCCCCAGGGATGTCTGCTGAAGTGAGAACAAGGACAGAGATGCCCCCTGGGGTTTCCTCCTGCCCAGTCCTGGGGGATGTCAGTGACGGGAGCCGGGGCGTGTGTTAAAAAGGAACTTTATTGGGTGTTGGGGATTCAGATGAGATCCATGAGGATGTCGTCCTCCATGACGCTGGGCTGCAGGCCCGGCTGGGGGACCGGGCCTCGGGGACCCCCGCTCAGCAGCATCTGACCTGAGGGGCAGTGGGGAAGGGACTGCATCTCCCAGTAGGCCCTTGGGCCCAGGAGGACCCAGAGGCACTAAGTTTTCTAGGCAGCCCTTGGGGGACCCAACAGAAGCACCTTCTAACCCCATCTAGTTACAAATACGCTGTTTCCCACGAGCCTTTGGGAGCCCTTCTCCAAAACTACTTCTCTGGCCCTAAGACCACATTTCCCAGCAATCCCAGGAGCACACACAGGAGGATCATGGGAAACACTCTCAACCCACTAGGTCCTTGGACCCATGGGCTGTACTTTCCCAGAGTCCGCAGAGCTCTGCAGCCCGTGGGGGAAACCCTCATTCTTGGATCCTATGTCTTTACTTCCCAGGAGCACTTGGTCTCGGTGCTCTAGCCCAGGAGCTGCTGGGACACTCAGTCCAGACCTCTGCCCTCCCCCGGGTCCCCTTACCTGGCAGTGGAGCCCGTGGGGGAAGTTGTGCGGGCCAGGACTGGGCAGGTGGTGGATGAAGGAGTGGGGGCCCCAACTGGGGCTGCCCCAGGCCCTGGTGTGGTGGGGGTAGAAGTGCAGGAGCCCCTGGTGGCTGGAGGTGGTGGAGGGAGGCCTGGGGTGGGGGCACCCCGGTCTGCGGCTGGGAGAACACAAGAGAGTGGCTCAGAGGCTCCTGATAGAGACTCTCCACCTCCCCAGAGATTGCATCAGCTAGTGGTGAGGGGAAGGTTTTCTTCAAAGGCAGGGGATGGACGGAGAGGAGGTGGTCTATCTTCTGCCTAAAGCCCTGGGCGGGTCTCCATTCACACCCACTGACCACAGTCAACCTCCCTCCTCCCAGACAACAGGACCAGGATCTGGAACTCCCACCACCCTACCCCCACATCTCACCGGTGGCGGGTTGAGGAGGAGGCTTCGCAGCTGGGGGTTGGCCCCAGGGTTCTGGGGCCGAAGGATGGGTCCAGGAGGGGGTGGGCCAGAAGCTGTTCCAGGAGGGCCTTGGGGGGCACCTGGGGGGGGCTGGGCAGTACCTTGGGGCTGGGGCTGCCCCGTGGCCCCAGAGGCCCCTACAGTACCCTGAGGCTGGGACTGTGGTGGGCGTAGCTGGAGCTGGTGGGAAGAGACACAGGGTGAGGGAGACGGGCCTCACGTCCCTCCTGCAGGCACAGAGAGCAGCCTCTGGGGCCTCCCCCACCCAGCCCCCACTCCGCCAGCCCTGTCCTCACCAGATTCTGTGAGGGCCTCGCTTGATCCTCCAGAATGGGCCCCAGCCCTGGGGGTGCCTGCTGTCCCCCCATCTGCACGAGGAGAGAGGGGCAGGTCAGTAACTGAGGGTGGTGGCGTCCTGAACCTGAGGCAGGAGGACCTGTGCCCTGCAGGGAACGCGTAAGGAGATGGGGACATTCTCTTTGGGGCTGAGTGGTCTGGGAGAGACGCTGTACGCTCCAAGGTCCCCAGTAGGAAGCTCTGTGTCAAGTCTTTGATGTAGGTGCTGAAAAAGGAGAGAGACTGCAAGAAAATCTGAGTGGGACTTAGCTTGAGGGTGCCATGTATTGGGAGAAGGGTGGGCGTCTGTGGTCCTGGAGATCCCGGGGGTCCATGTGGGGCCCGGGCAGGAGGGGGTGGGAGTGCTGGTTTGGGGACTGTGACCACTCACTCCTCGCTGCTGCTGCTCCAGCTTCTGCTGCTGGACCTGCTTGTGGTTGGTGATGACCTGCCGGATGCCGTTGACGAAGCCGCTCTGGTCGTAGGGGATGAGGCCCATGAAAATCTTTTTCTTGGACGAGTACAGGAGCATGAGCACGCGCACCTCACAGGGCGCCGTGTGGGGGAAGTGCACGCAGCCCGCCTGGGTGGACAACAGCTCTTCAGAACCATTTATGCCCTGAAAGAGGCAGCCCCGACCCCCTCCCCATTCCAGAAGATTCTAGAGGCCCCCTGGGCAAGGGGAGGTGAGGTTTCTGCTATAGAAGGTTGAGGAGAACAGGTGTGCTGTGGGCTGCTCCAGAGACAGAAACTGAGGCACTCAGGGCAAGCTAGGGTTCTGGCTGCCCACTGAGAAGGAAAGCGGAGAGAAAGAGCTGGAACCCAGCTCCTCAACCTTTGGCCATCACCTGCTCCTCATGGGATGCCCCAGTTTCCTTGGGCATTAAATGCCACGGCGGCCTCCTTAAAGGGCTGCTGAGAGTCACAGCCGTGACAGAGGGGCTTAGATTGCAGAGCGCGGTACCCACAGGCCTGTGAACAACGGTGGTGTCGGATCCCAGGTATTCAAGAGATCCTCCAGGCCTCAGCACTGGCCAGTGTACCCCATGGGGAGTGCTCCCACATCACAGGGTCGCTGTGCCTCAAGAGCCCTGCCCGAGGCTCAGCCACAGGAAGCACCCAGGAAACATCACTGGTCATCAGGGGGGTAACACATGGAGCGTTCAGGGCAGGGGCTCCTGAGGGAGGCGAGGCTGACCTTGGCCAAGTGAGCTGACTTCTCTGAGCCTCGGTTTCCTGCCTGAGATAGACACTGCTAGCTGCCTAATCCATATCCAAGTGTCCTCCTCCCCTGCATTCCCAATGCCATCTGGGGCTGCAACATGTCCCAGCCCCAGACAGTCATGGATATCTGCTCCCGGCAGCCTCCCATCAACTAGGTGCTGCCCAGTGGCCTAGGTCTGGGCCAGGAGGTGAAAGGGAGGCCTGCTCGGGAATCTGAGAAAGTTTCTGCTGTCTTGAAGAAAGGGAAATACACAGCCCCCCCTCCCCTCCTTCGTGAAAGCATACGGAATGCCTGGAGCCATGGGAGCTACCTTGTGACTATAAAGGAGAGGTCAAGAGAATCACAGGGACCTGCCCCTGATGTCACAGACCTATGAAACCAACCCCAATAGCTGGCCCCCTCTGGATGTCCTATTCTGTGCAAAAAAATAAATGCCTGCTCCTACAACGCCTGTCCTCTCAGAACCCAGCTGCCACAGTGTGGCCATGTGGACAGGCCATGTGCAGACACTGGGATGGCCGGTCCTAGCCAAGCCCCAGCCAACAGCCAGTGCTGTGTGTGGAGCTGTTTTTGTTCGTTTGTTTTGTTTTTTGAGACGGAGTCTCGCTCTGTCCCAGGCTGGAGTGCTGGAGTGCAGTGGTGCCATCTCGGGTCACTGCAAGCTCTGCCTCCTGGGTTCATGCCATTCTCCTGCCTCAGCCTCCGGAGTAGCTGGGACTACAGGCGCCCGCCACCACACCTGGCTCATTTTTTGTATTTTTAGCAGAGACGGGGTTTCACCGTGTTAGTCAGGATGGTCTCAATCTCCTGACCTCGTGATCCGCCCACCTCGGCCTCCCAAAGTGCTGGGATTACAGGCGAGAGCCACCGCGCCCGGCCTATGAGGAGCGCCTATTTTGAACATCCAGCCCAGTCAAGCTTTCAGACGACCAGAGTCTCAGCTGCCATCTGATGGCAACCCCATGAGAGTCCCCCAGCGAGATGGCCCATTGAGCCCAGCTGACTCACAGAATCATAAGAGAAAATGTTTTCTGAGTGGCCCCAATTATCTATTTGTTTGGAAAACTATGTGATTTGCACCCAGAAGCACTCTTCTCAGGAATGCCTTCTTCACACGGTTCTGTGAGGATCCTATGAGGAGATCCCCGTAAGGTCCTCTTTCCTGCAGGAGTGCCTGGTGCACAGAAGTAACTGACCTGCTCCTTCCCCGAGTTACAAGGTGAACTGTGTGTCTCAGAAAGCTATGCTGAGGCTGGGCGCGGTGGCTCACACTGGTAATCCTAGCAGTTTGGGAGGCCAAGGCGGGCAGATCACTTGAGGTCAGAAGTTCGAGACCAGCCTGGCCAACATGGTGAAACCCCGTCTCTACTAAAAATACAAAAATTAACCAGCCATGGTGGTGGGCACCTGTAATTCCAGCTACTCGGGAGGCCGAGGCAGGAGAATCGCTTGAACCCAGGAGACGGAAGTTGCTGCAAGCCAAGATTGCACTACTACACTTCAGCCTAGGTGACAAGAGTGAAACTCTGTCTCAAAAAACAAACTCAGAAAGCTAAACTGAGGTTCCACTCTCCAGCACCTGTGAAGGTGACTCTATCTGGAAAGAAGGTCTTTGCAGTTGTAGTAAGATGAGGTCAGGAAAATGGGGCCTAATCCAAAATGACTGATGTCCTTCTAACCACAGGGACACAGAGATACAGAGAATGCCACATGGAGACATACACAGAGGGAAGACAGCCACAGGATCGAGAAAGACCCTGGAGTGATGCCACCTGCAGCCTGGGGTTACTGGCCAGAAGAGGCAACGAAGAGGCCTTCCCTTGAGCCTCTAGAGAGAGCGCAGTCCTGCCGACACCCTGACCTTGGGCTTCTGGCCTCCAGAACTGGGATAGAACACGTTTCTGTTGTTTTGAGCCCCTCTGCTTGTGGTAATGTGTTACCGCAGCCACAGGAAACGAACACATCCCATAAACCCATGCCAGAATCAACAGCTTCCTCCTAACTGCTCCAGTCACATCCATCTCACATTTTTAATGTGGAATATCCCTCAGTCTGGTGCATACGATGATTATAATAAAAGTCAAAGCTCTAGAAGAAAGGCGAGGAACCTAAGGGCATGAAGTCCACCCAACCATCAAAAACGGCTTCCGTGGGCCCAGGCACTCTGGGATTCCCTTCAAAGGTCAGCAGAAAGCAGTACAAGAGTCAATGCCCCTCGGCCCCCAATGCCCTGGACTCACGAAGCCATTGCCCATGATGCGGTAGAGGCCTTTGAGAGACTCCAGGTCCTTGTTGGTGAAATGGAACTGGACCATCCTTGAGTTCCGGAACAAAGGGCCCAGGGTGGTCTGCGGGAGACACAGAAGTCAGCTGGCATGTTGGTGTGGGCAAGTGAGGTGGGGACACGAGGCAGGGAGTGGGGGTGGGGCAGGGAACAGGGAAGAGACAGTAGGGTGAGGGCTGCCCGGCAGCAGGGCTGGCCTTCCACCACCACTCACCAGCAGCTGCTGGGGGATGAGCTGCATGATCAGCTTCTGGGGCCACTGCTCGGTCTTCCTGGGGGGGTGATGCCAGGAGAGGTGTGAGGAGGGGGCCAGCCCCAGCCCCACCGCACCACACCCGAGAGTCACCTACAGGTTCTCGCCATGATTCACGTAGACCTGGCAGGGCAGTGACCGTGTCAGCTTGGTGTTGGCATCCACTGAGGCAGGTTTGGGTTTCTGAGGGGGAAAAAGAGCATGTCAAAGCAAAAAGGGCCATAAGCCTCAGTCCCCTTGAGCCCTCATGTCCTAGCCTGCTGGCCCCAAAGCTCAGGATGTTCCCCAGTTTAAGTCCCATGAGCCCCTGGCCCCTCCTCCAGACCGGCAAACCTTCAGTTCCTCAAATGTTAGGGCTACATGCCCGGCCCCTAAATCCCACAATCCACTGTGCCCCAGGTGCTACATCGCCTGGGCCCTTCTCTGGGCCCCAAATCCTAGGCTTTTCTGGGTTCTCTGCATGGGGACTCTCATCTGTACCGCAAGTCCCACTACACCATGGGGCTCCTGGCCTGGTCCCGCATCCCACGGGTCCAGCCCAAGGAATGCCCCCAAACCCAGCACTGCAAACCCCATGCATCTGACCCATGAGTCCCACATGCCCAGCCCCACGGCCCCAGGAGTCCCAAGTGCCCAATGGACCCTCAGGCCCCTCACCTCCTGCCACTCGAGGACCCCGCTCCATGCCAGAAGTTTATTGGAGACTGACTGCTGCCCACCAAGGGCTGGGGCTCCTAGCTGGGCTGGGGAAGGGCCACTCACCCCTCCTGGGGCCACAGTGCCTGCCTGCCAGAGAGGAGGAAGGAGGGCCATGAGAATGGGGAAAGAGGAGGGCCTCCGGGGGCCATCCTGTGAGGGCAAACCAGGAAGAAGGAAAGGCCTGTTCTTCTGCTCCTCTGTTCCCAGAACAGCACTTGGCCAGCCCCAGGACCCCAAATGCTTGGACGCTGCAGGATACGAGGACTCGTAAGCTGTGCGATGCCCCAGACTCCCAAACCCAGGGATTCCTTGGGTTTCTCAGAACAGCCCTGACCCACCTGGAGCCATGAGCCTCCCCATTCCGTCCCCAGACCCTCATCTCAGGCATCTGTAGCACACGCACCACGAACCCCCAAGGCCCCAGGGCCACCAGATCCACACCCCCCTGGAAGGCAAATGACTCATCCTCTAACTGTCCTAGCTGTGGGCAGCAGGAGGAAGCAGTGGGGGCAGGAGGCGTGCAGGCACCTACCATGGACGGTGCCCCGGGCTGCGCTGTGGGAGCCAGACCGGAGCCAGGGGCCACGGTGGAGACCAGACTGGGCTGGGAAGCAGGTGGTGGCTTGGGGGCACCAGGGGGTCCTGGGGGTAGTGGGGGAGCTGGGGCCTGGCTGAAGGGGGGACCCACTCCGGGAGCAGCTTGCTGGAGGGGGGTGATGGGCGAGACTGTGGGAGAGACCAAGGGAGGAAGTGAGGAACAAGTGTGTGGAGAGAGGCCTGCCTGGCCCCTGCCCACCCTTCATCCTCGCCCCAGGACTCACAGCGAGGGCCCAGCCCAGCCTTCTGGTTCTTGGCGGCCTCCACTGCATTCTGGGCGGCCACCTGAGCTGCACTCAGGTTCCCGGGAACCTGTGGGTAGAAGGGAAGAAGGAAAGGGACTGGTGAGGACCATGGCCCTCCAGTCCTGGTGTCCCACGAGGCCACACCACCCACGGCCCCACAAGGCACAGCTGCCCCAGCTGGGATAGCTCAGGAGCTCACGACACCCATCACCCAGCAGATGAGCTTCCATGGCCCCAGGAGTCCCACCCTTCCAATGTCCCATGGGACTCCCATCATGCCACAAGCTCCAACATGCAACTAGATCTCTCCCCAGGGGTCAGGGCTCCAGCAAGTCCCCAGAAACATGTCCCTTCCTGGAAACATCCATACCTGGTACTGCGGGGGGACGGGGGGCAGAGGCTGCTGGGGAGCTGCTGATAGAGTGGCACCAGAGGGTGCGGCAGGAGGCAGGGGGACTGGCTGCTTTGGCTGGAGGGGGCCTGGGGCTGAGCCACCCCCAACTGAGAGCAGGAGGGATGGCCAACCCCAGAAAGAAGGGATTCAAGATGGAGAGAGGGGAGAGAAATCCAAAATCCAAGTCAGAGGGAGCTGGGGAAACACGTCGAGCCCCCATCCCCACGCGCAGTGCCCAGGCCTCACCAGGCAGCACGAGCCCCCGAACCAGCACCATGTGCCTTGGATCCTGGCTCACATCTGTGGGAGGCTGCAGCGGCTCCAGCAAGGCCGGGGGGGCTGCCTTCTCAAACAGAAGCCGAAGTGCAGGCAGCTTCCGTGGAGACACGATGGAGAAGTGGATCCCCCGCTACAGGAGAGGGGCCCAGCGGTCATGATGTGCCCCCTCCATAGGGGTGTTGGGGCCAGCCCTCAATCTACCACAGCTGCTGTGTGGCTGGACAGCACCAGTCCTACAACCACAATTCCCACCGGGCTTTGAGGCAGGAGACCCTGAAACCTAGTATTGCCTGCCCCAGGAGACTCTGGGTTCTAGTTTTGTCAGTAAGACTAAGTGGGCTAGGTGTGGAGGCTCACATCTGTAATCCCAGAATTTTGTGAGACTGAGTCAGGCAGATCACGTAAGGCCAGGAGTTCGAAAGCAGCCTGGCCAACATGGTGAAACCTCGTCTCTACTAAAGATACTAAAATTAGCTGGGCGTGATGGCGGGCGTCTATAATCCCAGCTACTCGGGAAGCTGAAACACGAGAATTGCTTGAACCCAGGAGGCAGAGGCTGCAGTAAGCCAAGATCACACCACTGCACTCCAGCCTGGGTAACAGAGCCAGACTCTGTTTCAAAAAAAGAGAGTAAGCAAAGCTGGTCACCAGTCTGTGACTATTCTGTGACTGAGTCCAGGCCCCCAGTGCCTCCTCCCTCAGACCCGAGTCCAGGCCCCCAGTGCCTCCTCCCTCAGACCCAGGAGTCCAGACCCCCAGTGCCTCCTCCCTCAGACCCAGGAGTCCAGACCCCCAGTGCCTCCTCCCTCAGACCCAGGAGTCCAGACCCCCAGTGCCTCCTCCCTCAGACCCGAGTCCAAGCCCCCAGTGCCTCCTCCCTCAGACCCAGGAGTCCAGACCCCCAGTGCCTCCTCCCTCAGACCCAGGAGTCCAGACCCCCAGTGCCTCCTGCCTCAGACCCAAGACTCCTGGCCCCCAGACCCTCCTCCCTCAGACCCTGGAGTCCTCACCTCCCCAATCTGCTGCACGAGATTCTCAGTTGTGCATCCAGAGTACGTGGTGCTCTCAACAGCAGGCAACAGGTATGGGGGCGAGTTGCAGATGAGGAGGCAGACCCGGTGTGTCTGGCCACTACCAGGAATGAGAGAAGACATGGAGCCGGCAGCAACAGGGGCCCTGAGAAGGAACCCAGACCCAGCACCAGTGGAGGCGCACATATTCCGCCTCATATGGAATCAGAAGCAATGCCCATACTTTACAGCTGACAACACTGAGGCTCTGAGAGGTTCTGGGATGTGCTCTCCGTCACCCAGCAGGCAGGGCACGCAGGAGTGACACCCACAGTTGGCACTGCTTCCTGATGGGGACGCTGAGACCAGGCACTGGCCAGACCTCCCCCAAGAACACACCTGCAGCCTCCTGGCTCAGCGTGCTTGGGGACACAGAGCCCATGCTCTACAGGGTGAGGCTAGAGGTAGAGCCACTCAACAGGCAAAGTGGTTCCGGGCCAGGCAGAGAGAGACTGACCCAGCCTGGGCAGAGGGGGCACTCACATCTGCTCACGCATCTTCTTGAAGTCATCAAACAGCTGCAAGGCTGTGCTGAGTCCTTCCGCGATGAGGCTGCAGCTCTCGCCACCCCCGCCCATGAACCTGCAGAGGCAGAGCGGTCAGCCCCCAGGGTTGCCATCACCCCTGCCCCCAGGCCATGCTTGAAGAGCCTGCTCCCATGCTGTCTCCCACCCTATCCTGGAGTATGCACCTTGGGATGACAGGGACACCGCTGAGTTCCCTACCCGATCCCTGATGCTAGCACAGCATCAGTACCAGACAGGACAGGGGACACTTGTTGTGTGCGTTTGTTTGTTTTCTTTGAGACGGAGTCTTGCTCTGTCACCCAGGCTGGAGTGTAGTGGCGCGATCTCGGCTCACTGCAAGCTCCGCCTCCCAGGTTCACGCCATTCTCCTGCCTCAGCCTCCTGAGTAGCTGGGACTACAGGTGCCCGCCACCACGCCCAGCAAATTTTTTGTATTTTTAGTAGCGACGGGGTTTCACCGTGTTCGCCACGATGGTCTCGGTCTCCTGACCTCATGATCCGACCGCCTCGGCCTCCCAAAAGTGCTGGGATTACAGACATGAGCCACCGCGCCCGGCCGACATGTGTTGTCTTAATCATGAGGACTGGGAGGGAATGGGAAAGGGCTGGGAACCCCAAGCCTAGGATCCTGTGCTGACTCCAACCCTGGAGTGACTGACTCCCTGCCCAGCCTCCTGCTGTCCCTTTCCCTCTCTGGACTATCTGCTCCAAATCAGTCCTGGCCCCACTTCACCTTCCCGGCCAGAGACAGGGGCCTCCTCTGTCCTCCCAGTCTTATGGGTTGAAGTGTGCCCCCCTCAAAAAGACAGGTTGAGGTCCTAAGTCCCAGTACCTCAGAAGGTGACCTGACTTGGAAAGATCTTTACACAGGTAATCGAGTTAAACTGCAGGCCCTAATCCACTATGGCTGGTGTCTGTGAAAAGGAGAAACGTGGACACAGACACACACACAGAGGGAAGACACAGGGACACAAAGAGACACAGGGAGAGGCCACGTGAGGATGGGTGATGCAGCCTCAGCCAGAAAGGTCTGGGCACACCAGGCGCCAGGAGAGGCAGAAGGGCCCTTCCCCTATAAGGTTTCAGACAGCCTGGCCCTACCACCTGGATTTTGGACTTCCAGCCTCCAGGACCCTGAGACATCAATTTCCATTCTTCTGGCCAGTTTCTCATACTTTGCTACAGTAGCCCGGAAAACTAACACACACAGACTCTCGTTTCTCCTCCGTCCGATCTGCAGTCGCGTTGCAGCATCTGTCCCACACGGGTTGTGGCCTGGGGATGGCCTCTCCTCAAGGGCAGCTGTGGTTGCCACCATTCTTCCGGTCACACGGTTGTGAGAGGCTGATCTTTGCTGCAGAGGATGTGTGTGGAGATTGAGCGCTCCTCTGAGGGTCTTGAGGGCCCTGTCCCTCTGAAGTGTGGTCTCTGACCCTACCTCCCCCAAGGCCGGGATGGGGTCTGAGTCCTCTCTCACCCCCAGGCTTGCCCACCACAGTGGGGCACGTGGGAGGCCTCAGGAAATGTAAGCTAAATGAACAAACGGCTACAGGTCCAACCGTGTCCATCAAGGCTAGAACCAACCCAGGCCCTTGGCCCGGCATCGGCCTGACAACCGAGGCCTTTGAGTCCTGCACCCTGCTCTCCTGCTCCATGCCCGCGCCTGTAGGTCCTCTCGACGGATGAAGCCCAGACATCCAGGTCTCTGCATGTGCTGGAACACACCCATTCCGGCCCAGATGGAATCCAGTGAAGCTACGACACCCATCCTGGTGTGCCCTCCTGTAGGAAGCCTTCCCTACATGCCACCTAATTTTAGGGCCTGCTCTTGATCACATCATAGATCACCTGATACTGCAGCTGTCAAGCTTCTCTCCACACCGTGTGCAGTCCTCCATGAGAGACACCAAGGCGTCTGAGCCCCAGGTCACACAAGGCCTAGGAACTGTCTGCTGAGTACTCAGTGCACTGGAGGCTTGGCAGGGCCATGCGGCGGGGCTCTCCGCTTCCTGTCTGAGTTCTCACACTGATTTCTTTCAGGTCCCACTCGGCTTGGCCAGTGAGCACACTGAGGCCTGAAGCCTTCTTCCCGCTCTCAGGGTACTCGGGTGCTGCTCCCAACCCACCACACACTTCCCAGCCTTCCTCTTCCTCGCCATGCAAGACAGTTTCGCACACACGAACTTCAACTGTGCCCAAAGAGTTGGGATGAACCAACTCTGGACCCAGCCTTTCTGCTACAGGTGACATTAAGCCAATGTATTCCTGGGCCTTTCTGCGACTCAAGCCAAAAGCACCCTGGCTGGGAATGAGGAGCAGGCGCTTCAAGCATATGAGGTGTCCCTTTGGGGTGATAAACTTTTTTTTTTTTTTTTGAGATGGAGTTTTGGTCTTGTTGTCCAGGCTGGAGGGCAATGGCACAATCTCAGCTCACCACTAACTTCGACTTCTGGTGCAAGTAATTCTCCTGCCTCAGCCTCCCGAGTAGCTGGGATTACAGGCATGTGGCACCACACACAGCTAATTTTGTATTTTTAGTAGAGACAGGTGTCTACATGTTGGTCAGGTTGGTCTCGAACTCCCAACCTCAGGTGATCCGCGCACCTCAGCCTCCCAAAGTTTTGGAAGTGGCTGCGTGCAATGGCTCATTGTGATTCTCCTGCCTCAAAAGGCTGAGGCAGGAGAATCGCTTGAACCTCAGGGATGGAGGTTGTAGTGAGCCGAGATCACACTACTGCACTCCAGCCTGGGAGAGAGAGAGAGACTCTGTCCCAAAAACAAAACAAAACAAAAAAAACTTATGAAGGGCCAGGCGCGATGGCTTACGCCTGTAATCCCAGCACTTTGGGAGGCCAAGGCGGGCGGATCACGAGGTCAGTAGATCAAGACCATCCTGTCTCTACTAAAAATAAAAAAAAATTAGCCAGGCGTGGTGGCAGGTACCTGTGGTCTCAACTACTCAGGAGGTTGAGGCAAGAGAATAGCATGAACCCGGGAGGCAGAGCTTGCAGTAAGCTGAAGTTGCACCACTGGACTCCAGCCTGGGCAACAGAGCAAGACTCCGTCTCAAAAAAAAAAAAAAAAAAAAAAAAAACCACTTACGAGGAAAAGTGTGATAAACTAACCAGTTTGAGATACTAAAACTTGCTTTTCTCTTACTGAACACTAAGTATAAGTTATCTGCTACAAGTTCAAAGGACGACATGTAATAAACATTTCATCAAAGAAATGTGAAAAACTTGAACGGAGGGAACACTATGGCTGGCTGCAAAATATGGCTAAAATATCATCAAGTTTATGATAAGCCTAAATTCCAAACAAACCCCTTGATGTGGCAGACACAAAATAAAACTAAAAGCCCCCTAGGTGACACAAGTGGGCTCTGACTTGGGGCTCCCAAGTCCTTTAACTTACTCCCATTTGTTCTACCCAGTATCATTCCCCGGAGTCTTTGCTGCCCACTTTCATGGGCTAACAGGTGCCTGGAGCCCCAGGAGGTACTGGTCAAAAAAAGTGAATGTTAAGAGCATCCAGCCATGACCAAAGGCTCCCTGCACACAGCCTGTCACCCAGGCAAATACTAGCTCGATGAGGGCCAGGACCTTGCCTGTCTCATGCCCACTAACTCCTTGGTACCCAGGACAGTTTGTTCCACAAACATTTGTTGAATTAATGAGTGAACATATGAATGAACAACTGCGTTGTCATAATGTTATGGGAAAGACACTGGTTCTATTTTCCTTCCATCTTTTCCCCCTGCCAAGACAGGGTCTCGGTCTTTTACCCAGGCTGGAGTGCGATGGCCCAATCTCGGCTCACTGCAACCTCCGCCTCCCAGTCTCAGTTGATCCTCCTACCTCAGCCTCCTGAGTAGCTGGGACTACAGGTGTGCACCACCATGCCTGGCTAATTTTTTCTATTTATTTGTTGTTTTTGTATTCATTCATTTATTCAACCAGTCTCCTGAAGCCCCATGGGTGCCAAGCACCAGCTGGAAGCAAATGGCAGAAGTACCCAGGGACCTGGACATTCACAGTCCAGAGGTGTGGGGCTGTGACAGGTCATGAGGGCAGAGGAGGAAGCACCTGGCTGCAAGAACCAGGAAGGTTTCCCAGTGTATAAGACACCTGAGCTGGGTCTGGAAGGCTATGCAGTGTCTTCCATTCATTCTACAGATTTTACCCAAGGCCTCCCGTGTTACCAGGCCCTGTGTTGGCTGCCAGGGACTTGAGGTGCATCAGACTCGGATCTGGGCCTCAAGAAGTCTCCATTTAACATCACTCAAGACTGTCTTACCACAGTCTCTCCCAGTGGTTCTCAACTGGAATACATTTTGCGCCTCCTTCCCAGAGGATATTTTCTAATGCCTGGAGACATTTTTGGTGGTCACACCTTTGGGAGGGGGCTACTGGTATCTAGTGAGTAGAGGCCAAAGACGCTGTTAAACATCTTACAATACCCAGGACAGCCCCCAGTACAAGGAATGATTGTGTCCACAGGGTCACTAAGGCCAAGGATGAGAAACCCTGCTCTATGTCACCTACAAATTCCAGCTATCACAAAGGGAAAGCTTCTGTGTCACCTTTTCACTATATGTCCTGCACCCAGCACTTGTACACACATTCTGGAACAAAGCAGATGCTCAACAAACACCTGCTCCAGAAGCGTACAGAGGTAACGGCAGCTACTACGAACAGCTGTTGTTTAATGAACCCTGACTGCAGACCAGGCCCTAAGTGAAACACAGTACACAACTTAGCTCCTGTGACCCTTCTAACAATAGGGAGATACACACTACGATTATCCATTTGCTAACCAGGAAAGTGAGGCACAAAATCCTAGCAAACACTTACACAGCACTTAATACATGCCAGGAACTGTATTAAACAATCATCAACTAACTTAATTCTCCAAACATCCCTATGAGGTTGTGGTACCCAGCCACCAATACAGCACCCAGCAATTCAGCCTCTTGCAATTCACACCCTGTGTAGTCTCCTCCTACACTGAACGGGACAGGCTTATACTGCACACTGAATGCAATATGGCAGAAGTGGACTTGGCACTGCAGCTCAGGCCTGTAATCTCAGCACTCCAGCACTTAGGGAGGTCAAGGCAGGAGGATCGCTTGAGGCCAGGAGGTCAAGACCAGTCTGAGCAACACAGCAAGACTTCATCTCTACAAGAATTAAAATAAAGAAATCAGTCATGCATGGTGGTGCCCAACTGTAGTCCTAGCTACTCAGGAGCCTGAGGTGGGAGGATCACTCGAGCCCAAGAGGTTGAGGCTGCAGCAAGCTATGATCCCACCACTGCACTCCAGCCTGGGCAACAGAGCAAGACCGTCTCAGGTTAAAAAAAAGAATGTGGGCCGGGCGCGGTGGCTCAAACCTGTAATCTCAGCACTTTGGAGGCTGAGACGGGCAGATCACGAGGTCAGGAGATCGAGACCGTCCTGGCTAACACGGTGAAACCCCGTCTCTACTAAAAAATACAAAAAACTAGCCAGGCGAGGTGGTGGGCGCCTGTAGTCCCAGCTACTCGGGAGGCTGAGGCAGGAGAATGGCGTAAACCCTGGGCAACATTGCAGGACCTCGACTCTACAAAAAACAATTCTTTTTTTGAGACAGGGTCTCACTCAGTCACCCAAGCTAGAGCGCAGTGGCACGATCTCTCCACCTCCTGGGTTCAAGTGATTCTCCTACCTCAGCCTCCTGAGTAGCTAGGATTACAGGTAACATGCCACCACACCCGGTTAATTTTTGTATGTGGTTCTTTTCATTTGTTTGTTTTTTTTTGAGATGGAGTCTCGCCCTGTCACCCAGGTGCGATCTCGGCTCACTGCAAGCTCTCCCTCCCCGGGTTCACGCCATTCTCCTGCCTCAGCCTCCCAAGTAGCTGGGACTGCAAGTGCCCAACACCACGCCCAGCTAATTTTTTGTATTTTTAGTAGAGAGGAGGTTTCACCTTGTTAGCCAGGATGGTCTCGACTTCCTGACCTCATGATCTGCCCGCCTCTGCCTCCCAAAGTGCTGGGATTACAGGCATGAGGCACCACGCTCGGCCATTTTTTTCATTTTTAGTAAAGACGGGGTTTCACCATGTTGGCCAGGCTGGTCTCGAACTCCTGACCTCAGGTGATCTGCCCGCCTTGGCCTCCCAAAGTGCTGGGATTACAGGCATGAGCCACCATGCCCAGCCACTGCAAAAAAAAAATTTCTTTTTAATTTTTTTTTTATTTTGGGACAGAGTTTCACTCTCGTTGCTAAGGCTGGAGTGCAATGGTGTGATCTCGGCCTACCACAACCTCCACCTCCCGGGTTCAAGCTATTCTCCTGCCTCAGCCTCCTGAGTAGCTGGGATTACAGGCATGCGCCACCATGCTCGGCTAAGGTCTGTAATCTCAGCACTCCAGTACTTAAGGAGGTCAAGGCAGGAGGAGCGCTTGTATTTTTAGTAGAGACGGGGTTTCTCCATGTTGGTCAGGCTGGTCTGCAACTCCTGACCTCAGGTGATCCACCTGCCCCAGCCTCCCAAAGTGCTGGGATTACAGGCATGAGCCACCATGCCCGACCTACAAAAAAAGTTTTAAGAAATCAGCCATCCATCCTGGCTAACTCGGTGAAACCCCGTCTCTACTAAAAAAGATACAAAAAAAAACTAGCCGGGCGAGGTGGCGGCGCCTGTAGTCCCAGCTACTCCGGAGGCTGAGGCAGGAGAATGGCGTAAACCCGGGAGGCGGAGCTTGCAGTGAGCTGAGATCCGGCCACTGCACTCCAGCCTGGGAGACAGCCAAACTCCGTCTCAAAAAAAAAAAAAAAAAAAAAAAAGAAATCAGCCAGGTATGCTGGCATTTGGCTATAGTCCCTGCTACTCCAGCTACTTGGGAAGCTGAGGTGGGAGGATCGCTTGAGCTTGAGCCCAGGAGGTCGAGGCTGCAGTGAGCCATGACTGAGCCACTGCACTCTAGCCTGGGTGACAGAGTGAAACCCCTCCTCAAACACAAAAGAGGCCTGGGGCTTCCTCTTTGCTGTCTCTATTGGGTCACTCAATCTGAGGAATGCCAGTTGCCATGTCAGACAGTTAAGCAGCCCCGTGGAGAGGTCTTGCGGCCAATAGCCACAGACTCACCACCTTGGGAGCGGATTCCTCACCGCCAGTCAAACCCTCTGGATGGCTGCAATCCTGCCGACCTCTTGACTATTGCCTTGTGAGACCCTCAGTCGAATCATCCAGCTAAGCCACTCCTGTGTCCCTGACTCACAGAAACTGCATTAGATAAATGTTTGCGGTATGAAGCCGTTAGTTTGGTGGTAATCTGTTATGCAGCTAAGAATAAGTAATAAGGCCGGGCGCGGTGGCTCAAGCCTGTAATCCCAGCACTTTGGGAGGCCGAGACGGGCGGATCACGAGGTCAGGAGATCGAGACCCTCCTGGCTAACACGGTGAAACCCCGTCTCTACTAACAATACAAAAAACTAGCCGGGCACGGTGGCGGGTGCCTGTAGTCCCAGCTACTGGGGAGGCTGAGGCGGGAGAATGGCAGGAACCCGGGAGGCGGAGCTTGCAGTGAGCCGAGACTGCGCCACTGCACTCCAGCCTGGGCGGCACAGCGAGACTCCGTCTCAAAAAAAAAAAAAAGAATAAGTAATACAATGAAATACCAATACAAGTACTATCCACATCCCCAGTTCAGAGATGAGATACTAGGCACAGGGGGTACATGGACTCCTGGCATGTCTGACAGTTAGTTCTGTGGTGGAAGAGCCAGGATTTGACCCCAGACTGCCTGACTCCAGAGTCTACAATGTCAACTATCAAAATCTGATCCAGCGCCAGGTGTGGTGTTGAGGCAGGAAATTAAAGAAAAATAAAATTAAAAAGAAAGAGAAATAAGTTTTACTGTATTAGGCTGACTTGCCTGAGAGGCAGCAACAGACATAGCCCAGACCCAGGAAAAGTCTTGATAATATTATCTAATGTGCTCTTGGAGACTCTCCCAGCACTCCCTCAACATAGGGAGAAGAAAAAACAAATTTTCCTTTGTTTTATGGAATGAGTTTATAGATTTCTGTTCTCTGTAACTAATGACTTCAAGTATTCTGTTTTATCTAAGAAGTACAGTGAAGGTCATGAGAAGCCTGAGCTGCCTGGGCACCATAGTGAAGGTTATCGGATAAGCCTGTGCCTAGGCAAACCTAGATAACAGACATCTGGGTTGCATAGCAACGGTTATGTGTAATCCTGAGTTATAAACCTGTTACAACAATTTGATTAACTGTCTTTGTCCTGCCTCTGTATCCCTGCTTTCACGCCACTGTAACCTTGCTTCAAGCTAGCCCACCCCCTTTTGTGAAGTGTGTATAAAAGTCAAGTGCTGTCTTTGTTCCAGGCCGTCTTTGGACGTGAGTCTGCCTGGGCCTGAGTGCACTCAATGAAAGATTCTTCTGCTTTAACCGGAAGGCTCTCTCCTGTCCTCCTCAATCCTGCAACGGTGGCTCACCCCCGTAATCCCAGCACTTTGGGAGGCTGAGGTAGGCAGATCACGTGAGGTCAGGAGTTCGAGACTAGCCTGGCCAACATAGCGAAACCCCGTCTCTACTAAAAATCAAAAAAAATAAAAATAAAAAAATTAGCTGGGCATAGTGGCGCGTGCTTGTAATCCCAGCTACTTGGGAGGCTGAGGCAGAACCCAGGAGGTGCAGGTTACAGTGAGCCAAGACTGTGCCACTGCACTCCAGCCTGGGAGACAGAGCAAGACTCTGTTTCAAAGAAAAAAAAAAAAAAGTCTGATTCAAGCCACAGAGGGATCTATCCTGGCTCTGACCCATCCCCCTGCACTGAGGCTACAATGCACCCATCTGGAAAAGGAGAACAGGGGTAGATGGAAAAAGAGAGGACAGAAAGGGGACAATCACACAGGGAGTACAAGGTGGCTGCTGGAGCTCAGCCAGGCCTCCCTGAATGGGAAGTTTTTCCTACTTCTGCAACACTATTCCTACTCAGTGTTCCTACTCAGCAACACTGCTGAGCACACAAAAGCCACAAAAGTGACTTCTGACAAAAACACAATCACCCTCAAAGTCCTTTCAATCCCTTAATGTATGGGATGTTTCCTGCAGCTCAAACCCAAGCCATCCCTCATTCACGGCCCCTCACAGGAACCCCAACCCACCCTACGTGGGGGAAAAGCTCACTTAATGCCATCAAGCCAGGTGACAAACTCATAGGCGCTGCTGGTGGGAGCGTGACATTGTACGTAGGACTCGGGAGCGCAGTCCACTGTGTTGAACACCACGAGGCTGTACTGGGTCCCTCCATACTGGGAGGGGAGAACAGAAAAACTTTTAATCTGGGACCTCAATTCGCTTTTCCCTCAGAGAAGGAATCAGGGTTCCCAGCTTCCTGTTCCTCCAGAACCAGGAACTCCTCAGCTTCCTCCTTCCTCAAACCCAGGAATCTCAGCCCCAGCCCCTCCTCCCTCAGACCCAAGAGTCCAGGCCCCCCAGGCCCTCCTCCCTCAGACCCAGAAGTCCAGGCCCCAGTCCCTCTTTCCTCAGACCCAGGAGTCCAGACCCCCAGCCCCTCCTCCCCCAGACCCTTCTCTCTCAGACCCAAGAATCCAGACCCCCAGCCCCCCCTCCCTCAGACCCAGGAGTACAAGTCCCCAGCTCCTCCTCCCTCAAACTCAGAAGTCCAGGCCCAGCCCTTTCTCCCTTCCTCAGACCCAAGAGTCCAGTCTCCTGTCCCTCCTCCCTCAGACCCAGGAGTCCAGGCCCCCGGCCCCTCCTCCCTCAGACCCAGGAGTCTCCCAGCCCCTCCTCCCTCAGACCCAGGAGTCCAAACCCCCAGGCCCTCCGCCCTCAGACCCAGAAGTCCCAAGACTCACGTCTCCCCCGAAGTCCGTCTCAGCAGGAGGACCACCATTAAAATACCTGTGAGGGTCAGAGGTGAAAGGTCGGAGTCAGGCAAGAAGCTGTGGAAACTGAAATGGGAGGGCGGGGTTAGAGTCGCGGAAATGGCACTCACTCGATGGCCGGCAGCAGGTAGTGTTTGCGGAGTCCCTCGAAGTAGGGTCCCAGGTTGGCCGTACCCTCAATCACAAACACCACGTCGGCCACCAGGCCCCCGGCGCGGGCCGGGCCCTCGGACCCGGGGACCATACCCCGTGCGGTAGCCGCCACCGCCACAGCCGCCGCAGCCGACACCGCGGAATGAGCGGAAATGCGCCTGCGCTGCGCGCGCACCCGCGCCGGGCGGTTTAGGGCCGCTGGGAATGCGGCCGTGTTTGTGCGGGGCACGCGCTGAGGCTTCGTTCTAGCTCCCTCCTCCTTCGTCTCCACCGCGTGGAAGACTCAGAAAGGGCATAGTTAGCCCTTCTAGGGGCCTGATGGGTTCGACGGAATTCTTGTCAGGATTCTGAAGAGCGAAATAAATTGAAAGCGGCTCAGTCAGCCGCCATCTTTGAGCGGGGCGTCTGGGTCCGCCTCTTGTCTCAAAGGGAGGGGCAGGAGACCTGGTTGCTATGCAACGCGTACGCTGCCCTTGTTTTCGTTTTTGCGCTTTGTTTCCTTTGTTTTCTTGTTTTTTGTTTTCGAAACGGGAGTCTCGCCCTGTCGCCCAGGCTGAAGTGCAGTGGCGCGATCTCGGCTCACTACAACCTCCGCCTCCCGGGTTCAAGCGATTCTCCTGCCTCAGCCTTCCGAGTAGCTGGGATTACAGGTGCCCGCCACCAGGCTCCGCTAATTTTTGTATTTTTAGTAAAGAAAGGGTTTCACCATGTGGGCCAGGCTGTTCTCGAACTCCTGACCTCAAAGTGATTCGCCCGCCTTGGATTCCCAGAGTGCTAAGATTACAGGCCTGAGCCACAGGGCCGGGACCTCTGCCCTTGTTTTCTAACCGTTAGATTAAGTTTCTGATTCTGTTCTTTCGGGCGCGCGGACTGGGGGAGGGAGGCGAGAAGGCTCCAATCACATCGGCGGAAACGAGGTTACTAGGCAACGCTTTAAGGTCGGCTTCCACTTGGAAGGTAGGGCAGTTGTTTTCCCCCTGAAAAGAAGCCGAACACTAACAAGTGTGGGTTGCTTAGCAACACCTGAGCGTTGTTTTCGGGGAGAGGAGCCAGAAACTGGCCTAAAACATAAATACATTCCAGGTAGATTAAAAATGTCAGTGCAACAAATGAAACTCGGAAACTATCTGAAGGAAAAAAATCTTAATGACTGTCATGGAGTTTCTTAGCACTACAGCAAAGTCAGAAAACGTAATCTTTATTAATTTTTCCAAAAAGACTGCATAAACCAAGTTTGAAAAATACACTACCAACTGGGAAAATCTATCTAACGTGTTTGTTGACAGAAATGTGCTACACAAATCTTATTGATGAATAATATAGAAAAATAGAAACACTTCATTACTATTATCTTTTTAATTTTAATTTTAAGTTTTTCAGACAGGGTCTCTTTCTGTTGTGCAGGTTGGAGTGCAGTGGCCCAATCTTGGCTCACGGCAGCCTCTACTGCTCGCACTGGAGCCACTCTTCTGCCTGTAGAGCAGATGGGACCACAGCCGCGCACCACCAGTCCCAGCTAATTTTTAATTTCTTTTTTTTTTTTTTTAATGAGACGTTGTATCACTCTGTCTCCCAGGCTGGAGTGCAGTAGCGCAATCTCGGCTCACCGCAAGCTCCGCCTCCCGGCTTCACGCCATTCTCCTGCGTCAGCCTCGCGAGTACCTGGGACTACAGGCGCCCATCACCACGCCGGGCTTGTTTTGTTTGTCTGTTTGTTTGTTTTTTTGTTTGTTTTTTGTATTTTTAGTAGAGATGGGGTTAGCCAGGATGGTCTCGATGTCCTGACCTCGTGATCTGCCCGCCTCGGCCTCCCAAAGTGCTGGGATTACAGGCGTGAGTCACCGCGCCTGGCCTAATTTTTAAATTTTTTGTAGAGATGGGGTCTCACTATGTTGCCCTGGCGTGTCTCAAACTCGTGGGCTGAAGTGATCCCAGGTGTAAGCCACCATGCCCTGCCACTTTATATTTACTTTAATACAAAGAAACCTGACCAGGACCGGATGCCGTGGCTCACGTCTGTAATCCCAGCACTTTGGGAGGCTGAGGTGGGTAGATCACCTGAGGTCACGGGTTCAAGACCAGCCTGGCCAACATGGTGAAACTCCAGCTACTAAAAATACAAAAATTAGCCGTCGTGGTGGGCGTCTGTAATCTCAGCTACCTGGGAGGCTGAGGCAGGAGAATCGCTGGAACCTGGGAGGCGGAGGTTGCAGCGAACTGAGATTGTGCCACTGCACTCCAGCCTGGGTGGCAGAGTTAGACTCTGTCTCAAAAACAAACAAATAAAAAGAAACCTGACTAGTTACACACACACACACACACACACACACAATTTTGAATGGCCAATAAATATTTAAAAACATAATCTTCAGCAGGGCGAGGTGGTTCACGCCTGTTCCAGCACTTTGGGAGGCAGAGGCGGGCGGATCACGAGGTCAGTATCACTGGGCGTGGTGGTGCGCGCCTGTAATCCCAGCTACTCGGGAGGCTGAGGCAAGGAGAATCGCCTAGAACCTGGGACCCGGGAGGCGGAGGTTGCAGTGAGCCGAGATCACGCCACTGCACTCCAGCCTGGGCGACAGAGCGAGACTCCGTCTCAAAAAATATAAATAAAAATTAAGAAGAAAAAAAAAAAAAACAGGCCGGGCGCAGTGGCTCACGCCTGTAATCCCAATACTTTGGGAGGCCGAGGCGGGCAGATCACGAGGTCAGGAGATCGAGACCATCCTGGCTAACACGGTGAAACCCCGTCTCTACTAACATACAAAAAAAAAAAAAAAAAAATTAGCCGGGTGTAGTGGCGAGTGCCTGCAGTCCCAGCTGCTCGGGAGGCTGAGGCAGGAGAATGGTGTGAACCCGGGAGGCGGAGCCTGCAGTGAGCCGAGATGGCGCCACTGAACTCCAGCCTGGGCCACAGAGCGAGAGGCTGTCTGAAAAAAGTAAAAATAAAATAAAAACTATAATCTCCACCAATTGAAAGTGCTTACAGAAAGCCCAATGATACAGCTTTTTACTTTTATCATTTTAAATTATTTTTAATTGGGTTTTTTTTTTTTTTTTTTTACAAAATCTCGCTCGCCCAGGCTAGAGTGCATGCGGTAGGGCAATGTCGGCTCGCTGCAGCCTCCACCTCCCTGGTTCCACTGATGCTCCTGCCTCAGCCTCCAGAGTAGCTGGGACTACAGGCGTGTGCCACCCCACCGGCAAATATTTGTATTTTTGATGAAGACAGGCTTTTACCATGTTGGCCAGGCTGGTCTCAAACTCCTGTCCTCAGGTGATCCACCCACTTTGGCCTCCCAGAGTGCCCGGATTACAGGCAGTGAGCCTGCAGAAGGCTTTTTTTTTTTTTTTTTTTTTTTGAGACAGTCTCATTTGCTGAAGCCTTTTAAAGCAAATCCGTACAATCATATCATTTTACTCCTGTGTGCTTGGCAGGCATCTTTCCCAATTTTATGAACACTTTCTTACATTACTGGTATGCCATTGTTACCTGTAACAAAATTAACTTCTTAGTATCATCTAACAGTAAGTGTGTAATCAAACGTTCCAATTGTCTCAAAATGTGCTTTTACAGTTGGTTTATTTGTATCAGCATCCAAACAAAGACCACACACATATTTAGACATTATGTCTCAAGTTTCTTTTCATCTAGAGCAGCTCCCTCCTTTTTTATGCCTGTGTAACTCAAATTTTAATAGTTATAAGGAAGATAAAAGTAATCCAGAAAAAGGAAAAAAAAAATCAATAGACATGAAGGAAGATTAAAATGGTACCTAGGCCAGGCTTGGTGGCTCCCGCCTGATGTCCCAGCACTTGGAGACGCAGAGGTGGGTGGATCACTTGATCCCAGGAGTTCGAGACCAGCCTGGGCAACATAGCGACACCCAGTCTCTACAAAAAATACAAAAATTAACCCGACATGGTGGGGCACACCTGTAATCCCAGCTACTCAGGTGGCTGAGGCCAGAGAATCGCTTGAACCTGGGAGGCAGAGGTTGCAA
This sequence comes from Trachypithecus francoisi, assembly GCF_009764315.1. Lineage (NCBI taxonomy): Eukaryota > Metazoa > Chordata > Mammalia > Primates > Cercopithecidae > Trachypithecus > Trachypithecus francoisi. Next base: position 5,230,207 of record NW_022681457.1, on the reverse strand, counting down.
TGAGCCGAGATGGCTCCACTGCAGTCCACCCTGGGTGACAGAGCGAGACCCTGTCCCATCTCCCCCCGAAAAAAAAAAAAAAGGAAAGGATCTACTTTAGGAACTAGGAAAATTAAAAATTATGCTAGAAAGATGGGCTGATCTGGCCGGGCGCGGTGGCTCAAGCCTGTAATCCCAGCACTTTGGGAGGCCGAGACGGGCGGATCGCGAGGTCAGGAGATGGAGACCATCCTGGCTAACACGGTGAAACCCCGTCTCTACTAAAAAATACAAAAAACTAGCCGGGCGAGGTGGCGGGCGCCTGTAGTCCCAGCTACTCGGGAGGCTGAGGCAGGAGAATGGCGTAAACCCGGGAGGCGGAGCTTGCAGTGACCTGAGATCTGGCCACTGCACTCCAGCCCGGGCGACAGAGCAAGACTCCGTCTCGAAAAAAAGAAAGAAAGAAAGAAAGAAGAAAGATGGGCTGATCTGCAAGAAGGAAGAGGAAGGGCAAAATGAATCATACATTTATTATTACAAGTAAATACTGCGTGTATAAAATAATAAAAATATTCATAAGGGCATTTTTAAAAGTCAATAAAATGCTGTCCAGTACTAGTTGACTAGTCTGGAGGAGTTCAACACGTAATTGGTCAAATCAATTTGTTACATCCACAAAATAGATTATAAAAATACATTATTAAGATGAAATAGACTTATAAACATGGGGAAAAGAAAGTGTGGAAATGTTAGTGTATGATCATATTTGTGAAAACGTATGAATATTCTACGTTTAACTGTATTTTAGGAAAAAATTCGGGAAGGGATGTTTTCACATTTTACATAGTATGCTACCATGTATAAGTTCATTACAGAAATGATGTTATTTTTATTATTCTGGACAACAAAGGATTTCCTTGTTTTCTTTTTTCCAATAATAAAAACAACCATTTTTTTTTTTTTTTTGGTGGTTACTAGGCAACGATCGCTGGACTCAACCACCCTCGAATGTTGGGGGGAGACGGTGTTTTTCTCGATTTCGCCCCAAGGAGGGTGCTCGGACTTCGACGTGCCGCCATCTTTGAGCAGGGCACAGCTGTTTACAACTTTGGAATGGAAATCTGGCTGAATGGTGGTTGCTTGGCAACGCCCAGCCACGGTCGCCATCTTTGAGTAGGGCACGTTGTTTACTACTGTAACAACCTAGAGGGAATGTGGTTGCGAGGCAACGCTTTGGGATCGTCGCAATCTTTGATCGGGGCACAACTGTTTTTTTCCGTTTAGAGTGTAAATCATCAAAGCCTACAGGATGGTGGCTAGGCAAGGCCTTGGCGCAGTCATCATCTGCAATCTGGCCTCTTGGTTCTCCTTACCTCCTCCGAGAAACAAGAAAGCTTTGCCAATTCAATTAGCCGCCATCTTTGTTAGGGGTACCATGACTTCCGGCTGGGGCGGAAGAGAACCTAATGGGCTTGGGGGAGGTGCCTGAATAGGGTTTGAGGTTCTGTTTGAGTTGGGTGAAGAAGGCGGGAAATTAATCCTCTTCCAATCAGCTCCCCATCTCGCCCTCTGGCGGCTCCGGACCACAGGCCGAGTTACTGTGATTACCGGCATGCTCCAAGACCGGCACTGACAGTCCCCAAGTGGGGGACCGCGGTGGGAGTCCTAAATGGGGGAGGAGGGGACGGGCGGCACCATTCATCTGCTGTGCCTCGCGGCGTCAAGCGGGGTCCCCCTGTTCTGCAGGAGCAGTCGCGGCGGCGCCCCCGCCCGTCAGCAGGTGGGGCCTTGGACGCCTGTATCTAAACCGAAGGGGGTTCGGTATTTTGACTCTGGGTCTTCAAGGCAGTAGGGGCTGGGGAGGTTTCAGTGTTGAGTTTGTAGGACCGAGGAGGCAATAAGCCTGGTTCCCCCAAAGAGGCACTGCCAGGGTATATGGAAAGAGGATGGGGCTGGGAGCTGGCACGCTTAGGTCCTAAGGAGGAGGGGATGGGGTGGTGCTCATGTCTGATGTCCCTAACCCCTCCTTAGCTCCCGTTCTCTGTCATCGGTTCCCTCAATGGAGTCCATATGTTTGGGCAGAATCTGGAGGTGCAGCTGAGCTCTGCGAGGACCGAGAACACGACTGTGGTGTGGAAAAGCTTCCATGACAGGTCCCCAGGAGGGAATGTGGGACAGGGACAGGGCCTGGGTGATAGTCCCTGTTGAAGATGACCTCAGAAGCCTTCCAGTTCTCTAAAACCAGCTGTTAATTTGGCTGTGGGATCTTTAGCAAGCCAGTTACCCTCCTTGATCCCTGATGTTTTCTATAAGAAAGGAAGGTTGGGCTGAGGGAGGATGTATCTGGTGTTCTGGAATTGATGGGCGGACTCCAACACACCCCTTCCTGATTCCTAAGGCCTTGACTTATTCTTCTCACTTCCATTCCACAGCATCACCCTCATTGTTCTGTCATCTGAGGTGGGCATCTCTGAGCTGAGGCTGGAGAGACTACTCCAAATGGTGTTTGGAGCCATGGTGAGACTCACCAGTCCTCTTTTCTCCCCAAACCAGAATCTGAGATCTCAGCATCCTTCTCCCTCAGACCTAGGAGTCCAGACCACCAACACTTCCTCACTCAGAACCCAGGAATCTTTTTTTTTTTTTCCTTTTGAGACGGAGTCTCGCTCTGTTGCCCAGGCTGGAGTGCAGTGGCATGATCTTGGCTCACTGCAACTTCCGCCTCCCAGGTTCAAGTGATTCTCGTGCCTCAGCTTCCCAAGAAGCTGGGATTACAGGCATGCGCCACCATGCCCAGCTAATTTTTGTATTTTTTGTAGAGACAGGGTTTCACCGTGTTGGCCAGGCTGTTCTCAAACTCCTGACCTCAAGTGATCCACCCACATTGGCCTCCAAAAGTGCTGGAATTAGAGGCATGAGCCACTGCGTCCGGCCCAGCCAGAACCCAGGAATCTTGACCCCCCCCAGTCCCCAGACCCAGAAGTGGGAGTCCTAGCCTCCTCTTCCTTCAGACCCAGGAGTTCGAGTCCCAGCGTCTCCTCTCTTAGAACTAGTTGCCCAGGGCCCATCCTCTCCTATATGGTTCTCCTAGGTCCTTCTTGTGGGACTTGAAGAACTGACCAATATCCGCAATGTGGAGAGACTGAAGAAGGACTTGAGGGTGAGGTTGCAGGGCATGAGGGTGGGAAGTTAGGATACCTGGGCACTGCCATTTGGGAACTACAGTTCCCAGCAGCCCCTGGGGCAGCCTGGTCCCACAGGTTCTTGGTTGTCTGACCCTGGGCCCTCCTGAATGCTAGGCTGGTCCCTTCTTATTCTCCTAGGCCAGCTACTGCCTCATCGACAGCTTCCTAGGGGACTCGGAGCTCATCGGGGACCTGACCCAGTGTGTGGACTGTGTGATTCCTCCAGAGGGGTCCCTCTTGCAGGTACTGGGGATGCTATGGAAATACCTGTTCCGCTGGCCCTGGCTCAGTCCTCATCCTCTTTCTTCTGGACCATTGTCCCAACCTCCTCCTATCCTCTCAGCTTCCAGTCCTATCCCCACCTGGTCCCAGAAGAATCTTTTCTCTTTTTATTGTTTTTCTTTTCTTTTTTCTTTCCTTTCTCTCTTTTTATTTGAGACGTAGTTTTACTCTTGTTGCCCAGGTTGGAGTGCAGTGGCACGATCTCAGCTCACTGCAGCCTCTGCCTCCTGGGTTCAAGCAATTCTTCTGCCTCAGCTTCCGGAGTAGCTGGGATTACAGGCACCCGCCCCTACGCCCGGCTAATTTATTGTATTTTTAGTAGAGATGGAGTTTTGCCATGTTGGCCAAGCTGGTCTCAAACTTCTGACACCTGCCTTGGCCTCCCACAGTGCTGGGATGACAGGCGTGAGCCACTGCACCTGGGCCATCTTTCTTTTCTGAGACAGGGTCTCGCTCTGTCATCCAGGCTAGAGCGCAGTGGCTCAGTCATAGCTCACTGCAGCCTTGAACTCCTGGATTCAAGTGATCCTCTCATCTCAGCCTCGCCAATAGCTGACACTATAGGCACGCGTCACCACATTCAGCTAATTTTTTTTTAAGAGATGTACTGGGGTTGGGGATGGGTGTCCACTAAGTTGCCCAGGCTGGTCTCAAACTCCTGGGCTCAAGCATTCCTCCCCGCTCAGCCTCCCATAGTGCTCGGATGACAGGTGTGAGCCATCACACCCGTCCACCACAAGAATCCTACTATATCCAGAGCTGTCCCTGCCCCTTTCCTGCTCACGGCCCTCCCACAGCCTCCACCTCCCCCAGGACAAGGTCCCAGCCCCTCAGCCTGGTGTTTGAAGGCCTGTGGCATGTGGCACCCCCTAACCTGTTGCTAAATCCACAATCTGCCTCCACCCAGCTGCCTCACAGACCCCAGAGATCCCAACAACTTTCCAACCTTGGTACCTGCTCTTCCTCCCACCTCTCAGATCTCTAGCTACCCCTACTTAAACACTGCTCTTGCTGAGTTGCCTGGTGTGGGCGCCTCCCAGCAGTGTGACTCTCAGCAGGTGACTTGGCTTCTCTACATTGCTGACGGTGCCTACTCAGCATGTAACAGGCCTCGATGAACAGCAGCTGCTGTGGTTACATCATTAGCTTCAGTTCGCACACTCAGGCTAGGTGTGTAATCAGACTTCACAGTGTGAGTTGGGGATGTGACTTCGTATGAAGGTGAAGGAACTCAGGCTCAGAGAGGGTGAGACGCAGGAGCATGGCCACTCCACGAGCTTGGGGCTGCCTGTGGGTTTCTCCCCATTCCCTGCCCACCTGGGAAGTCGCTGCCACCCCCTACACATGTCTGCTGACTCCCAGTCCTCCTGCCTCCCTTACCCAGGAAGCCCTCTCCGGGTTCGCTGAGGCCGCGGGCACGGCATTCGTCAGTCTGGTGGTGTCGGGCCGGGTGGTGGCAGCAACTGAAGGTTGGTGGCGGCTGGGGACGCCCGAGGCCGTGCTGCTCCCCTGGCTGGTGGGGTCCCTGCCGCCTCAGACCGCTCGCGACTACCCGGTGTACCTGCCGCACGGCAGCCCCACGGTGAGTGGGTGGGGCGGACGGAACAGAGGGATGTGACCTGGGGGCCGAGTCGCCAGGAAGCGGGATCTGCGATGGAAAGGGGCCGGGCCCGCGGTCAGCCCCAGCCTGTGCCCTGCTTCAGGTCCCACACCGGCTCCTGACCCTGACACTGCTGCCGAGCCTGGAGCTGTGTCTACTCTGCGGGCCAAGCCCACCCCTCAGCCACTTGTATCCACAGGTGAACCCGTGCCGTCCCGCTTTCCCCCTTAGGACACCCTGTACCTGCAGGGCCCTTCCCCACCACCCTGCCCTGCCAGAGGCTTCTTTCTCCAGCCCCGCCTCTTCTGGACTGCGCTCCAGTCATTCACCTTCCCCGCAAGATCGGCCACTCCCGCGCTTTCTCTGTCCTCCCAGGCCTCGCCCCTTCCCTGGTCCCTTCTGCCCTCCGCCCTCCACTGTTCTCGTAGGCCCCGCCCCTCCCGATTGACCACGCCCCTATCGTGCACTCCCCCGCCGGCCCCGCCTTCCCATGACCATGTCCCAATGACCACGCCCCCTGCAGCTTCTGGAGCGCTGCTGGCAGCCACTGCTGGACCCGTTGCGGGCCTGTCTGCCGCTGGGACCCCGAGCGCTGCCCAGTGGCTTCCCCCTTCACACAGACATCCTCGGGTAGGGCTCGGATGGAGGGAGTGGGTTGGGGGTCATGTCCTCTTCCCCAGCCATGACATTCCCTTCCCTTTCCCACAGGCTGCTGCTCCTCCACCTGGAACTGAAACGCTGCCTCTTCACCGTGGAGCCCTTGGGGGATAAAGGTGACTGAGGACAGGGGCAGGGGCAGGAGGAGCGTGGGCCGGGGAGGGGCTCTGCATCACCGCCTTTTCCTCCCAGCAGAGCCTTCACCAGAACAGCGCCGGCGCCTTCTCCGAAACTTCTATACCCTGGTCACCTCCACGCACTTCCCACCAGGTCAGCGGCAGGCACAGTGCTCCCACTGCGCAGGCGGGGACACTGAGTCTCTGGTCACGCAAAGTGGGAGTAGGAGGTGGGGTTGGAGGAACCGGAGGAACCCAGCATGCACTGGGGCAGAGGGATGTGGTTTTCCTTGAGATCTGAGAATTGATGCAGATGGGAAGGGCGATCCTCTTAGCAATACACATGGCAAACACGGCAGCAACACAGGAGCTCCAGTAGCCTTTTCCAGGAGGGAAGGGGGGGAAGGGAGGTCCCTGCCTGGCTTCAGAACCTCCTAGATCATAGTTAACAATAGTTGGCGGGGTGCGGTGGCTCAAGCCTGTAATCCCAGCACTTTGGGAGGCCGAGATGGGCGGATCACGAGGTCAGGAGATCGAGACCATCCTGGCTAAAACAGTGAAACCTGTCTCCACTAAAAAAAATACAAAAAACTAGCCGGGCGAGGTGGCGGGCGCCTGTAGTCCCAGCTACTAGGGAGGCTGAGGCAGGAGAATGGCGTAAACCCGGGAGGCGGAGCTTGCAGTGAGCTGAGATCCGGCCACTGCACTCCAGCCTGGGTGACAGAGCAAGACTCCATCTCAAAAAAAAAAAAAAAGAAAAAGAAAGAATGAAATCACTTTATCCTCACAAGCGAGGACTATCCTGTTACCTTATCATTCCCATATTACAGATGAGGAAACTGAGGCTCAGCTCATGAGTGGCACAGCCTATTCGAACATAGGGGATCTGGCTCTCATATCCACACAGTCCAGCACTCTGCACTACTGCCGAAAGCACAGACTTGGCTGATAGGCTTAGGGGATGGGGGAGGTTTTCACAGATGCTGGGTTAGAAAGGAAAAATTGTAGAACCCATAAAGGCCCAGAGAGACAAAGGGAAGGACCTGGGATGGCGCTATGACCCCAGTGAAGCCCGGATGAATGCAGCACAGTGGTCAAGAGCTCCATCTGGGGGGCTGCACCCCTTCTTAGCTGTGCGACTCCATCTCTCCCTGGCCCCTGCCTGCTTCCCTCCACCCGCCTCATGCAGTGGGGTGGGCGGGCTCCTGTGTTTCTGCCGTGTTTGCCATGTGTATTGCTAAGAGGATTGCCTGCAGCTGCAGTTTCCCCAGGAAAATGGGGGCCAAGGATGAGAAAGAGGAAGAGGGTGAGCTGAGTGAGAGCATCACAGTCTTCAAGTTGCTGACAGCCAGCTAGAGCCCTGAGGCCCTGCCCTGGCAGGAGGCTCCCAAAACCTGTGCTCAGAGACCCCACGCGTTCAGAACTTGGGCCCAGGATGTGGTGTGGCTTCCAAAGGTTAGCATGCTACTTGTCACCTCAGTGCCCCCTGTTCTTTCCCCAGAGCCAGGGCCACCAGAGAAGACAGAAGGTGAGGTCTACCAGGCCCAGCTGCCCAGAGCCTGCTACCTGGTGTTGGGGACTGAGGAACCAGGCAAAGGAGTGCGTCTGGTGGCCCTGCAGCTGGGGGTTCGGCGGCTGCTGCTGCTGCTGTCTCCCCAGAGTCCCAGCCATGGGCTGCGAAGCCTGGCCACCCACACACTGCATGCCCTCACCCCTCTTCTTTGACTACCTAGCAGTGGGTGATGGACACAGAAATGGGGCTGTTAGCGTCTCTCTGTTTATTCGCTCACAATAATACACAGCCCCTGGATGGGGAGGGGGTAGGAGGGGCTACGACAGGGTGGGGTGGGAGGGGAGGAGGTATCCACTTCCCTGGCCCCTCTCCCCTCTGTGCTTGGGAGGGGGGAAGGAAGGGAGGGGGCTCCCCCTAACCCCCCAGAATGTAAACAGCAGCAGATGAACAAAAATAAAAATACAAAAGGCCGGAGGAAGGTCCCAGGCATCCCCCAATCCCTGGCGTCTTCTCTGTCACCAGTGGAGGTCCCCCATCCACCAAAGCTGCCTCAGTCCAAGGGGCTGCCCAGTGCCGGCCACATCCCCGGGGGCAGAGTCCAGGGCTCAGAACTGCTGTGCCAGCAGCTCACACAGGTGACGGGAGACAGGCTCCTTGCTGGTGCGCAGGGTCAGCCGATACATCTGGGTGGGGGCATTGGGGGCAGAACTCAGAGGAGATAGGGAGCCCAGGGAAGTGGGGACACAAGGGATATAGAAGAAAGAAGGATAAAGGGGCCAGAAAAGTGATACAAGACACAGGAGAGAAGAATGTAAGAATGAAATCAACAGAGAAGCCAGAAAGGAGGGAAATTATAAATGAGGAGAGAAAGGTGGAAACGATATGGAAAGGTAGAAATCAGGGAGGGACAGGAAGAGAGGAAGACCAGAGGTTGGAGACAGGAGAGAAGATTGATGGATAAAGAGGAGGAAAAGTGGACAAAGAGATGCGAGAGGAGGAGGGTCAAAGGGGGGACGTGAATTGAACAGTGAGGCAGGAAGAGTGGGCACAGAGATGACAGGTGGCCTTCCTGCCGACCTCAGGCCTCCCACAGCAGCACTCACCTGGGCCTGGGCGTTGGGCTCCAGCCGGAGCAGACAGCCCACCTGCAGGGCTTTAGTCTGGATGATCCCCGCCCCCACGAAGTTCTCAGGGTTGGGGTCCACATTGTCCAGGAGAGCAGAGCCAAACCCCAGAAGCTGGGAGGGAGGGGGGCCGCCGTCAGAGAGTGCCAGAGCTGTTAGTTACCACACAGTGGCATCCCAGATCCCAAAAACCTTTGGGGATGGGAATTGGCCCCACTTTACAGATGGGAAAACAGGCTCAGAGAAGCAAAGCAGCCCTAGGCCGGCAAACACGCCCGCGGTCTCTCACCTTGGCCTTAGTAACTTCTGCGTCCATGGGGTGGTTGGCTTTGAAGATTTTCTGCGCCTCCTGTTGAGGGCTGGGGACCGGGAAGGTTCAAGTCAGGGACCTGGACGGCCCGACCCGCCCACCCGGAGGCGCGGCTTTGGCTCCGCCCCCTCCCCACCCCTCACAGGCTCAGCTGCTTCCAGCGCTGGAAGAAATCCTGGGCCGCCATCTCTGTGGGCTGGAAGAACTTGTTGATGGTCACTGGGAGCTTCAGGGTGAGAGCCTGGGGGGCGCCACCATACCTGGTGGGGTGAGGGGTAGGCTCCGTTAAGGACCCGCCCCTCGCCCCGGAGGCCCCGCCCACCGGCCGCGCCGCACCTCACTTACCGGAAGCGCACGGACAGCAGCGGGGGCGTCAGGAAGTCCCGCAGACACTCGATATTGAGCACCTGCTGCACCTGCGCGCCGCCATCCACCTGCGCAGCCACGCGCTTGGTCTGCACAGCCAGCTGTGCCCGCCAGCGGTCAAGGAAGCCAGACAGAGGAGGCGGGCCCCTGGAAGGTCTGGGTCAGGAACCCCAAAGCTGCCGGCAGCTCCCGCCTGCCCGTCTTTGAGGGACCCCATGGTGCAATCCTGGACTCAATCCTACAAGGCTCAACTACAAAGTTCATGCTATGGAAACCTCTGAGGCGCCCCCTAGGTGCCTCCTTTGGCCTCCCACAATGTCACACCGCACTGAGACATAATAGTATTAGCTCTGGAGGCTGACTTCGGTTTGAATCCCATCTCTTAACCACCTGAGTGGCTGTGGGCAGCCACTTAACCTCTCTCAGCCTCTGGACATGTGTAAGACTGGGCAACATGGCAAGACCCCATCTCTACAAAAAAAATTAGCCAGGTGTGGTGATATGCACCTGTACTCCCAGCTACTTGGAAGGCTGAGGCAGGAGGATGCCTTGAGCCCAGAAGATCGAGGCTGCAGTGAGCAGTGTTCGTGCCACTGCACTCCCGCTTGGGTGAGTGAGGCCCTATCTCAACAAAAGGACATGTGTAAAATGTCCTCAGGAGTTGATGAAATAATCCAGCCGGGTGTGGTGGCTCACGCCTGTAATCCAGCACTTTGGAAGGCCAAGGTGGGAAGGATCACTGAGCCCCAAGGTTTGAGACAAGCCTGGGCAACACAGTGAGGCCTCATCACTATTTAAAAAAAAAATCCATTACAAGTACTTGTCTGTGTGCCCAGTACATGGTAAGTACACAAAGATGGTAGCAATTAGTGTTATCGTCATCTGCATCCGTGTCAGTAGCCCACTGGGAAGGCCTGGGTCTCATGTTCTCTTGCCACTGCCTCCATGGAGCTGCCTGTACGAGCCTCTGGAAATTATGGAAGACGGAATTTTGTTTCTGATTTTTTTGAGACAGGGTCTCACTCTGTCGCCCAGAATGGAGTGCAGTGGTACAATCTCGGCTCACCACAACCACCACCTCCCAGGCTCAAGCGATTCTCCTGTCTCAGCCTCCTGAGTAGCTGGGATTATAGGCGCACACCACTACCACCCAGCTAATTTTTGTATTTTTAGTGGAGATGGGATTTCACCATGTTGGCAAGGCTGGTCTTGAACTCCTGACCTCAAATGATTCGCTGGCCTCAGCCTCCCAGTGCTGGGATTACAGGCATGAGCCCCCACGCCCGGCCAGGAGTTTTGGGGTCGAGCTTTTCTAATTTCATGAATGTGGAAATGGAGGCCCAGAGAAGGAACAGGGGGTACTGATACCTCCAGCCACCCTTCCAGGGTTTTCCAGATACTCTGATCTTCACAATAACCCTATGAGGAAGAGGAGGGTCTACATACACTTCACGGTGGGGACAGGAAGGCCCAGAGAGGCAAAGTGACTCAGCCTAGGTCATACAGGAGGAGGCCCGGGGTCTGGACCCGCAGGCCTGGCTTCTGAGTGCAGGAGGTGCTGGCATCATGACATGGAGCCCAGTGGAGGATGGCAGGACACGGAAGGTGCCAGATAGGGACAAACTGAGGCCTGGAGTAGGTGAGTTCCAGAAGTAATGCCTCCCACACACCACTTCACTGTCATCTCCTGTCCTGGGGGAAGGAACCCCACCCCCATCTTACAGATGCAGACACTGAATCTCAGAGAAGTAACTGCGTGCCCAAGAGAGGCTAAAGAGAAGTGTGGACCTGGGTCAGCCAGCTTCCCCACGATGAGGAAGGCCGACCTGGAGAGGCAGGCCTGGAGGCAGGAGGCTGGGCCGGGCCTGAGAGGATATGAGTCTGGAGGTCTCCGGGGTGGACCACAGTGGGTGAGAAATTCTGGAACTGCACTGAGGTCTTGTTGCCATAGAAGAGATACATGCGGCCTGCAGTAGGTGGGGGAGGCAGAGCTCCATTTGAGTCCCTCTGACCCCTTCCCCAGGCCCAACCCAAGGTCTCCCTCCCACCCATTCCCACAGTCCCCTGGGACACACCTAGGTTCTGCCGGAACTCTGACTTGACTCCGATCTGCAGCAGCTGGTTCTCGAACAGAACCCCGTTGTTCTTACACACAAACCTGGGTGGGAGTGGCAGGGGGCGCAGGATGACGGGGGTGCCTGTCTGCACCTGACCTAGGTTCTGCACCTGTCCCCATTCCCCTCCCCCACCTCTCCCAGGACTCACTTATTCAGCAATTCATCGGCTTCCGGAATGGGAGGGCCGATGTCTTCAGGACCTGGGCTGGAGGCAGGGAGCGGAGTGAGATGGGAAGGGACTTGGTGGGGAGGGGTGAAGACCCAGAGCGATTGAGTGTGAGAACAAACCCTAAGGACAGAACCCCAGAACCACATATCCAGACCCCTCACAGAGCTTCGAGGAACCTCACATCCATTCAGCAGTGGCCTCCAATGGGAATGGAACCCTGGTCTGTGCGCCCACATTGGCAGGCACCAAGTTTTCCTTTCCTCAAAGTCCCTGCCTCTGCTGCTCATCAGGAACCCGTTGACGAGAGCTCCCAGTCCCCTAACTCTCCCTGGGGACACCCGAGTCTGCCCCCCCGCGACCTCCCACCCCAGGCCACCCCTTACTCAGCAGCTGGAGCTGGGTCAGCCAGCAAAGCCATGGGGCTCTCGGGGGCAGGCGGCTCCAGCTCGCTGGGCCATCCAATCCCAGAGCAGACAAGAGAAGACAGGCGTGGCAGCCAATCCCAGATGGGCAGCAAGAGGGCCGGGGAGAGAGAGAGAGACAGAGAGGGAGAAGGGAAGGAGAGAAGGAGAAAAGGAAGAGCAGGCTGAGAAACGGTGACAGGAAAGGAGACAACAAAGGGTGGCCAGTGTCGGCGGAGTCCAGAGTGTCAGAGGGAGGGTGTGAGCAGGGAGGCTGGGGCAGGGGAGGCAGCAGCCAGGGCTGGCAAAGGCATCGGGATGGAGAGAGGAGCGAGTAGGGGGCTGGGGAGGGGCTCAGGGAAAATGCAGGCAGAGGCCGAGAAGGGACAGCCCTGAGGGTGGCTGTTAGAAGGGGCCCGGGCCCAGGGGGTGCTACCTAAGGAAGGCCTCCTCGGGGGTGGGCCCCAGGCTGGGCTGGGCGGCTGGGCCATCGAAGACGTCCACCAGGAGGTTCCCTGCCCCTGCAGAAGCTGGGGGTGCTGCCGGGGGAGGGGCTGCCCGCAGCCCCAGGAGGTCGGCGGAGGGCGAGGGCGTCGACTGTAGGAAGCAGAGGTCACAGTGAGGACAGGTGGCACCCTGGCAGGACCCAGCCCCACGCACCCTGGCGGGACCCAGCCCCACGCACCCTGGCGGGACCCAGCCCCACGCACCCTGGCGGGACCCAGCCCCACGCACCCTGGCGGGGCCCACCCCAGGGGACTCACCACAGTGCTGGGGGTGGGCTCTACGCCCCCGTTGATGTCGTTGCTGCTTGGGTCCCTCCGGCCATCATCCAGGGCGCTGCCGGCCCCTGGCCCCTTCTTGCGTTTCAGCTTGGCCAGGATGGACGACTCGCGCTCGGGGAAGGGCGGCATCTCCTCCAGCACTGTGGCCTGGCGCGGTCGGGGTGGGGAAGGTCAGTTCGGGTCAGGAGGAGGGGAGAGCGAGAAGGGGGTGTGCCGGGGGCGGGGAGGGGCAGGGCTCTGACCAGGACGTCGGTGCTGGCCACCGAGCTGAGGGTGAGGTACTCCACGGCTCGCTGCTGCAGCTCCACATCAGCATTGCGCAGCTGGGAGCCGGCCCGCAGCACGGCCTGGATGGTGGCCTTGGTCTCGGGGAAGAGGTTGATGAACTTGATGTAGGTGGACAGCAGCAGCGCCCGCGTCGCCACGCTGCACAGGTGGAACTTGGAGTGGAGCAGGGAGAACTGCACTGGGGGGCTGTGCGCGGGAGTGGGTGTCAGCGGGGCCAGGCTCCACTGCCCTCTCCCAGAAACCCCCTCGAGAGGCGCCCCTCCCTGGGATGGACCTGTCCCAGGACCCCAGGCCACTGGAGAGGAGTGGCCCTCCCCAGGCACCAGGCAGGGGCCACAGTCACACTCTGTCCACGATCCTGGGACTGAGGCCCTCTCTTACCCTGCTAGGTGGGCTGGGGTGGAGGCCGAGAGGATGGGAGCCCATCACCGCCTACCCTGAGACCCCTGGGGATCCCTCAAGCCCTGGATCCCTCAGAAGCGTGTAGTGTTCCCCCTGCAGGCTGAGGCTCCCTCACCTGGAGCGGGGGTCCCCAGCAATCAGGTTCCCAAACTCCCCAAGGATGTAGCCGCCAACCTTCACCATGTTCTCATGACAGGCGGGGGCCTGGAGCGCCTGGGGGGGCGGGGAAGGGTGTGGAGAGGACAAGAATGAGCGCCCTCTCCGGGAGCACTGGGTGCAACCACCTCCTGACTGGTGGAACCCTCAAAGCTCTGCTGCGGGTGGGGTCATAGGTGGTAAACTGAGGCACAAAAAGGTTGAGTGACCGGCCCGAGCTCACACAGGCAGTAAAACAGGGCTGTGAGCCGGGCGTGGTGGCTCATGCCTATAATCCTAGCATTTTGGGAGGCTGAAGCGGGCAGATTGCCCGAGTTCAGGAGTTTGAAACCAGCCTGGGCAACATGGTGAAACCCCATCTCTATTAAAAATACAAACAAATTAGCTGGGTGTGGTGGCACGCGCCTGTAGTACCAGCTACTGGGGAGGCTGAGGCAGGAGAATGGTTCGACACCGCGAGGCGGAGGTCGCAGCAAGCCAAGATCACGCCAAGGCACTCACTCCCCAATCCAGCCTGGGCGACAGAGTGAGACTCCGTCTCCAAAAAACAAACTAATAAACCAAAAAAAAAAAAAACAAACCAGGGCTGTGCAGTGTCCCTTTCCTGGGGCAGAGGGAAACTACCGAGATCTGGGGGCCGGGACTGCACACCGGGCTCTCCAGGCCCATGGCCTGGGGACTCCTCACATCAGGAGGGTGGGAGGGACCTAGAGCCCTGGGTGTCCTGGGTTGGCCCAGAGAGGCAGAGGCCCCACTTTGAGGTCACAGCGGTGCAGGAGGAGGGTGGCCAGGGGCTGGCAGGCCCCACAGCCCCAACCGTCCTTGCTCTGCCTCTGGGTCCTGTCATGGGGTCATGGGGGTCAGGGTCAGGAATGCTGACCTCAAAGACGGTCTTGGCGGCATAGCCCTGGACGTCATCACGGTTGGTGACGATCTGTAGCACACGGTACCACACCTCCTCACTCACGTAGTCGCCCGCGATGCGGATGAGGTTGAGGATGGTGTCCACATACCAGCTGTAGTCCACGGCGTACTTCTCAGCCAGGATGGCCACCTTCAGGACCTGCCGCCGGAGCGTGTGAGAGACAGAGTGCCCGCAGCCTGAGTCGGGCTTTCACTCATCTGGCTCTGGGCTCACCACTGCCTCCATCTGGGGACTGAGGAGTCCAGGCCCCAGCCCCTCCTCCCTCAGACCCAGGAATCCAGGCCACCAGCCACCTCTCCCTCAGATCCAGGTATCCAGGCTCCAGCCCCTCTTCCCTCAGACCCAAGAGTCCAAGCCCCCAGTCACCCCCTCTCTCAGACCCACAAGTCCAGCCCGCACCCCACAGCACTCACGATCTCCTCGCGGATGGCATAGTCGGCCGTCTCCAGGTACCGCAGCATCTCCGACACGATCTGCTTGGCATTGCTCCGGTCACACATGGCGTAGAGGAGGTCAGCTGCCCGTTGCCGCACGCTGACATCCCGCTCCGTCTGAGGGTGGAGAGCAGGGCCCAGGTGTGTTTTAGACTCCCTGTTGGCACAGGGTTGGCCACCCAAGGGCCTCTGAGCCTCTGGTCTTTCTGAGGGGGGTGGCAGGCCCACGTGGGCTCCAAGGGGTCACACCTTGAGGGCATTGATGACGGTGTCAATGTGCGTCTTGACGGCTTCGTGGGAGAACTCAGAACTGGCCAGCGTGCACATGCTCTCCAGGGCCAGGTAGCGCAGGTTGGTCTCCCGGTGCTGCAGGAACTGGCCCAGCTGGTTGCAGGCCCGCACCAGGAGGTTGGGCTCACTGCCCGCAGGGGCCACAAGAAAGGGATAGTGAGAGAAACTGACAGGAGGAGGTGGAGGACTCGGACCCCAGCTGACCCACCTCACAGCCCCCAAGGATCTAGGTCTTAACCTTGCCGGCCTTACCTTGCAGTCCTGCACCTCCAGTGACCCAGACAGCTGGGCCTTTGAGCCCAGAGAAAGATACCCAGCAATTCTGCCCCCAGGAAGCGCCCCAGCACCAACCTCACAGGTGACACTTCACAGCCCCCTCCTCCTACTACCCTACCTAAAAGTCAAGATTCCCTGCCCTCTGCCTCAGACCCAGGAGTCCGGGCCTCCACGCCCCTCTTTCCTGACCCTGGGCATCAGGCCCTGGTGGGCCCAGGTGGGCACCTGTCATAGTGGATGATGAGGCTGATGGTCTCGAAGAGGATGGCGTTCTTGGCGTTGGAGTGCTGCACCTTCTTGGATTTGGGGGGCTCCTGGGCCTTGTTGAGCACAGTCTCCAGACATTCCACCAGCCGCCCCTTCACAGCTGCATCCTCTGGGGAAATGAAGGGGACGCACCTGGCTGAGTGTCCTGCCCACCTGGCAAACCAGCTGGGGTGATGGCCATGCCCCAGCTCCTGTCTTCCAAGGGAGGAGCTCGGGGTGCCTCTGACCTTGAGAATTCTGCAGCTCAGGGCCAGGGTCTCTGCTCCCTCAACCTCTTCCCAGCCCAGCAGAGGAGGTGAGACCAGGCACCTCTGGAGACACAGGATCTATCACCAGTCCTGGGCTCTCCTCCTGCTCTGATCCTCTCGGGCAAGAGGTGGCACCCATGTGAGCCTCAGTTTCCTCATCTGCAGCTCTGAGGCTCCTCAGGTTTCTCACTGAGCAAAAGAAGCTTCCCAAGAGATGCCCCCAAACCCAGGCCTTCCCAAGGACTGGTGTGAGTGCCGAGCAGCCCCTGACAAAAATGCACCAGCCACCCACCCAAGTGTCCGTTCAGCAAGAGACCACTGCAGGCACACTTGGTGCCATCCTCTGGGCCTAGAGGCTGGGAGGTCAAAGGAGACAAGGCTCAACCAGGCGCCCCCTCACCCCCCAGAGCTCTCTACCACTGACAGATGCCAGCCAGAAGCTCACAGGAACACCAATCACTACATTTCCCAGAATGTGACGTCTTTTCAAGTGTATATAAGAGCAGTCAAGGCCGGGCGCGGTGGCTCAAGCCTGTAATCCCAGCACTGTGGGAGGCCGAGATGGGCGGATCACGAGGTCAGGAGATCGAGACCATCCTGGCTAACACGGTGAAACCCCGTCTCTACTAAAAAATACAAAAAACTAGCCGGGCGAGGTGGCGGGCGCCTGTAGTCCCAGCTACTCGGGAGGCTGAGGCAGGAGAATGGCAGAGAAGCTCGGGAGGCGGAGCTTGCAGTGAGCTGAGATCCGGCCACTGCACTCCAGCCCGGGCGACAGAGCAAGACTCCGTCTCAAAAAAAAAAAAAAAAAAAAAAAAAAAAAGAGCAGTCAAGTGTTCTAGCAAAAAATGCTGCCACAAATCTACAGGAAAATTCACCAGATAGAGGAACAAGCTAAAAGACACCACAAGGCAGCAATGAGGCCAGTCGCCACCATGGGACACATGGCAATGGCATCTCCTGGTTTCTCCAGAAACAGGTGTGGGGGCTAGTCCAGACTACGAGAAATAACAAAGACAGAATCCAATTTAAATCCTGTTTTTGTAAACAGGGCAATTATGTCGCTCAGACTGATCTCAAACTCCTGGGCTCAAGCGATCCTTCTGCCTTAGTCTCCCAAAGTGCTGGGATTACAGTGTGAGCCACTAAACCTGGCAGAATCCAATTGAATATGTGATCCTAGACTGTACTGTGATATATATTCTGTTGTTTTTTTTTTTTTCTTTTTTCTTTTTTTTCTTTTTTTTTTTTTTTTTTTTTTTTTTTTGAGACGGAGTCTCGCTCTGCCGCCCAGACTGGAGTGCAGTGGCCGGATCTCAGCTCACTGCAAGCTCCGCCTCCCGGGTTCACGCCATTCTCCTGCCTCAGCCTCCGAGTAGCTGGGACTACAGGCGCCCGCCACCTCGCCCGGCTAGTTTTTTGTATTTTTTAGTAGAGACGGGGTTTCACAGTGTTAGCCAGGATGGTCTCGATCTCCTGACCTCGTGATCCGCCCGTCTCGGCCTCCCAAAGTGCTGGGATTACAGGCTTGAGCCACCGCGCCCGGCCCTATTTTTTCTTTTTTTTGAGACAGAGTCTCACTCTGTCACCCAAGCTGGAGTGCAGTGGCGCAATCTTGGCTCACTGCAACCTCCGCCTCCCGGGTTCAATCGATCCTCCCATCTCAGCCTCCTCAGTAGCTGGGACTACAGTCATGCACCACCACACCTGGCTAATTTTTTGTATTTTTTTGTAGAGATGGGGTTTCGCCATGTTGCCCAGACTGGTCTCGAACTCCTGAGCTCAAGTGATCCTCCTGCCTCAGCCTCCCAAATTGCTGGGATTACAGGTATGAGCCGCTGTGCCTGGCCCAGAACAACATATTTATTTATTTATTTATTTATTTTTTTGAGACGGAGTCTCACTCTGTCGCCCAGGCTGGAGTGCAGTGGCCGGATCTCAGCTCACTGCAAGCTCTGCCTCCCGGGTTCACGCCATTCTCCTGCCTCAGCCTCCCGAGTGTCTGGGACTACAGGCGCCCGCCACCTCGCCCGGCTAGTTTTTTGTATTTTTTAGTAGAGACGGGGTTTCACCGTGTTCGCCAGGATGGTCTCGATCTCCTGACCTCGTGATCCGCCCGTCTCGGCCTCCCAAAGTGCTGGGATTACAGGCTTGAGCCACCGCGCCCGGCCCAGAACAACATATTTAAAAGCAAAACATCATGATGTATGTAATTTACTTTTAAATATTTCAGAAGAAGGCCGGGCGCAGTGGCTCAAGCCTGTAATCCCAGCACTTTGGGAGGCCGAGACGGGCGGATCACAAGGTCAGGAGATCGAGACCATCCTGGCTAACACGGTGAAACCCCGTCTCCACTAAAAAATGCAAAAAACTAGCCGGGCGAGGTGGCGGGTGCCTGTAGTCCCAGCTACTCGGGAGGCTGAGGCAGGAGAATGGCGTAAACTCGGGAGGCGGAGCTTGTAGTGAGCTGAGATCCGGCCACTGCACTCCAGCCCGGGCGACAGAGCAAGACTCCGTCTCAAAAAAAAAAAAAATTTCAGAAGAAAATAAAACAAGAGCATGCATATGTGGCAAAATGTGAAGTCTAAGTAATGAGATCTCTCTACTTATGTGGATGTTGGGAAACTTTTCACAATGCATGTGAAAAAAATGACTTGGAAACAAATTGGCAGTAGCCCACTACCATTTGCTGAAAAGGAGGTGACACAGGGTTGGTGTGTCCTCAGGCCCGGCCTCAGGACAAGGCTGTATCTGCAGTTCCTACACCACAGAGGGTTGGAGTGGGTGAGGTGCCTGCCCTGGGGGTACCACAGAATTACCAACTGGGCCTTCTGGGGTGGACGTGGGCTTAGAGCATGACCTAAGCCCTTCTTGACAGGATGAAAAAGAGGCCCAGAGAAGGAAGACATGTCCCCAGGGTCACACAACAGAATTCATCACTGGCTTCACACAAGATGGGCCTCTGGTGTCACCTCAATATCATACACTCAGTGATAGAGTGTGCACACACATGCCATGTGCAGAGGGACGTGCACGGACACAATGCATGCTGCCAAGCATTGAGACACGCATACACAGGCATGCAGACAGGTGTCTACACTCATGTACACACCCACTTGCGTGCACAGACATGTACACATGTAGATGCACACACTGACACATACACATGTACACACATAGAGGGACACAGAGATACCATGAACACACTGCCACATATAGACACAGGCATGCACACACAATGACACATCCACATACAGGGGGATGCACGCAGACGCGCATGCACACGGACAGGTATTGACACACACAGACGAACGCGCACACACATGCAGGCATGAACAGACAGGCATGCACACCCAGAGATTCGGTGGCGTACATCAGCCCTGGCCCCTGGCAGGTGCTGGGCATGCTGGCTGAATGGAGGGAACTGGTGCATTAGCACCTACTGTGTGGCAAGCCCCTCAGCACAGGGTCCCAAAAACTGCTCCATGAAGTCAGTCAGCCAAGGCGACAGAAGCCCAGGGGAGCTCAGTGGCAGAGGGAGGGGTTTATAGCAGAGAGTCTGGGGGCTGACTGCCGCTTACTCAATGCCTAGAACGGTGATGTCTCACCTTCAAGCCTCAGTTTCCCTGTGTGCATATCATACTGGCTGTTCCTCCTTGCCAGCTCTGTTCGGCAAGTGCAGGCGCCCCCCTGCACAGTGCCTGGCTCACTACAGGAGTTTCATACACACTGGCTTATTGGGACCGTAAGCAGTAAGGGAAGGTTCCCACCAGATGTGAAAACCCCTAACAGGGCTATGGTAATTCAGACAGCACAGCCTGGAATCACCCACTGACTGGGTGGGTGACCCTGGGCCAGGAGCTCCCTCTCCCAGTCTCAGATTCCTCATCTATAAAACAGGCGCAGTAACAGCCCCTAGTGACAGGGCTGGAACGAGAGCCCGGGTAGCAGGGACCTCAGCGATGAGGCTGATCGCTGATGCCGCACAGGGTAGGCACTGGGCCTCGGGCTGCCCACTTGCCACCCCCACTGCAGCCACATAACGGGAGACAGAGGAACGGCCCCAGCTTCAGAGAAATCCTGACCCAGACCCTCCAGTCCCACCTGGCGTGCTGTGGAGCTGGAGGCCCCCAGATGCCAGCAGCAGGCCAGCCCGGGTTGGGGAGTGCGCGGCGTTCGTTACCTGGAGGCGGGTAGCACTGCAGCAGCCGCAGGAGCTTCACTGAGAGCCAGGGCGCTGGGACGAAGTAGTAGGTGTAGTCCTGGAGGTCGGTGGAGGCTGAGGAGACAATCTGCGGGGAAAGAGCAAGGAACAGGTTGGGGGCTGGGGTGGGAGGGGCACGTGGGCTCACATGCCAGGGTGGAGCAAATGGTGCCTTCCAAGGGCAGTGCTGCCAGTGTTAACAGTTTCGTTAGTGGGTTTTTTTGGTAGAGACAGGGTCTCACTATGTTGCCCAGGCGGGTCTAGAACTCATGGCCTCAAGCAATCCTCCCACCTCAGCCCCTCAATGTCCTAGGGTTATAGGCATGAGCCACCATGCCCAGCCAATGTGATGGTTTTATGAAGCAGGAATCTGAGGCTCTGGGAAGGGAGCGAGGAAGGGTCAGACACACAGTATGGGGGCAAAACTAGGACTAAGCCTGGCTGGTTGATCTTTCCAAGTAATGCTAGTGTGTGTGGGTAGGAAAGGTCTCTGCTGGTTCCCTTCTGTGTGACAGTCCCAGGGCCCCCTCCTCACATGGGAGGCTCTGAGCCTCCCATGCCCCAGGTTTCCTCCATCAGAGCACACAGCACGCCGGCTCCCGGAGGCTGTTTCCTGTAGTCCCCCTACAAGGCTCAAAGCTACTCAAGGGCAGGGATTGGGTCTGACCCTTTTCTGGGTCCTTAGGCCTAATATAAGGTCAGATAGGAAGAGGTTCAGGGAAGAGGCAGGGAATTAGTGAAAGATTGAAAGATCATGGCTGGGCGCGGTGGCTCACGCCTGTAATCCCAGCACTTTGGGAGACCAAGAGGGGTGGATCACCTGAGATCAGGATTTCAAGACAAACCTGACCAACATGGCGAAACCCCATCTCTACTAAAAATACAAAAATTAGCGGGGTATGGTGGTGCATGCCTGTAATCCCAGCTACTTGGGAGGCTGAGGCAGGAAAATTCCTTGAACCTGGAAAGCAGACGTTGCAGTGAGCCAATATGGCGCCACTGCACTCCAGCCCAGGCAATAGAGTAAAACTCCGTCTCAAATTAAAAAAAAGAAAGAAAAAGAAAGACTGGGCCAGGCACGGTGGTTCACACCTATAATCCCAGCACTTTGGGAGGCCAAGGTGGGCAGATCACCTGAGGCCAGAGACCAGCCTGACCAACATGGTGAAACCCCATCTTTACTAAAAATACAAAATTAGCCAGCATGGTGGCACATGCCTGTAATCCCAGCTACTTGGGAGTCTGAGGCAGGAGAACTGCGGGAAGCGGAGGTTGCAGTGAGCCAAGATCGTGCCATTGTACTCCAGCCTGGGCAATAAGAGAGAAACTCCACCTCAAAAAAAAAAAAAAAGGAAAGATCATGTGACTTTTTTTCCTCATTGCAAACTCCTATTCAACCTTGCAAAGCCCTTCTCCAGGAAGCTCTGGCCCACCTCTGTGCTGGTCTGTGTTCCTGCCTCACTGTCATCCTGGCACACTGCAGCATTCAGACGTGTGATGAATGGATCAAACAGTGACTGAGGCTGAGCACAGTGGTTCACACCTGTAATCCCAGCACTTTGGGAGGCTGAGGCCGGAGGATCACTTGAGGCCAGGAGTTTGAGACCAGTGTGGACAACAAAGCAAGACCGATCTCTACAAAAAATACAAAAATTAGTGGCCGGGCGTGGTGGCTCACACCTGTAATCCCAGCACTTTGGGAGGCCGAGGTGGGCGGATCACGAGGTCAAGAGATCGAGACCATCCTGGCCAACATGGTGAAACCCCGTCTCTGCTAAAAATACAAAAATTAGCTGGGCGTGGTGGTGCATGCCTGTAGTCCCAGCTACTCGGGAGGCTAAGGCAGGAGAATCACTTGAACACAGCAGGCAGAGGTTGTGGTGAGCCGAGTTCGCACCGCTGCACTCCAGCCTGGTGACAGAGTGAGACTCCGTCTCAAAAAAAAATAAAAATAAAATAAATAAATAAATAAATAAAAAGGCCGGGCGCAGTGGCTCAAGCTTGTAATCCCAGCACTTTGGGAGGCCGAGACGGGCGGATCACGAGGTCAGGAGATCGAGACCATCCTGGCTAACACGGTGAAACCCCATCTCTACTAGACATACAAAAAATTAGCCGGGCGTGGTGGCGGCACCTGTAGTCCCAGCTACTCGGGAGGCTGAGGCAGGAGAATGGCCGGAACCCGGGAGGCAGAGCTTGCAGTGAGCTGAGATCCGGCCACTGCACTCCAGCCTGGGCCACAGAGCGAGACTCCGTCTCAAAAAAAAAAAAAAAAAAAAAAAAAGAAAATACAAAAAATTAGCCAGGCGCGGTGGCAGGCACCTATAGTCCCAGCTACCCGGGAGGCTGAGGCAGGAGAATGGCATGAACCCGGGAGGCGGAGCTTGCAGTGAGCCGAGAAAGCGCCACTGCAGTCCAGGCTGGGCGACAGAGTGAGATTCCATCTCAAAAAAAAAGAAAAACAGAAAAAAAAAATTAGCCACCTGCAGTCCCAGCTACTCGGGAGGTTGAGGCGAGAGATCGCTTGAGCCTAGGAGCCAGAGGCTGCAATGAACCATGGTTGCACTACTGCACTCCAGCCTGGGTGACAGTGAGATCCTGTCTCTTAAAAAAACAAAAACAAAACAAAACAAAGCTGGTGTGTTCTTCTCTTTGCCTGTGAATCCAGGCCTCTCTCTACCTGCCTAGGAGACATGCATGTGTACTCCAAGTCTCAATTCAGGGAAGCCTTCACGGCTCCCAGGAAGCCTTCGTGGACTCCCAGCCTGGGTTAAGTGCCTCCTATGGGTGCCCTGTCCTACCTCCATTATAGCGCAAGTCACCCCTTTTCTGACAATCAGTGACCGAGTCACCTCCCTGCAAGCAAGACAGGGAGCTCCTTTAGCGCAGAGCTTGGTTTCTGACTCATCTGTGTCCCTGGTGTCACCCCACATGGAGCCTGGCATGCATGAGGCCTCAGGGGATGTTCCTGGGCAGGACAGGAGCAAAGGTGGGAGAGGGACGCCAGGCAGGAGTGAGAGGCTGCACAGGAAAGACAGAGGCGGGAGGCAAAGCCAGAAGAGGGAAGGCGGGAGACAGAGAGAGGAGCGGGAGAGGGAGGAGGTCAGGGGGCAGCTCTGGCTCCCAGGGTGCACGGCCTGCGAGGCCCTGTTCTGAGCACTTTATCCACAGCGCTCTGTGCCTCCAGGCGGGCACTGGTATTAACCCCACTGAACACAGGGGGCAGCTGAGGCCAGGAAGGTGAAGCCACTTGTCCGGGGCCACCCAGCCAGGAAGAGGCCGAGCCAGGATGAATCCAGCTCAGAGCTTGAGTTTGTAAACCTTGGGCTGGGCTGCCTCTCAGGGAGAGTGGGGACCTGGGGGGTGTCAGAGGACACAGGGATGCCAAGGCCACCTCCTGCAGGCAGCATCTAGGCCACACCCACCCGGCTGAGGCGCGACACAGCCAGGGAGATGCACGTCTTGAAGTCGTCTGGGTTCTTCTTGCAGAGACAGGTGATGAGGCTGACAGCAGCCGTGACCACGCCCTGCAGGGGCAGAGGAGAGACAAGTCAGGCCCCTGGGGGAGGTGGGCACCTGAGAGCAGAGGCTCAGGAGCGGGACAAGGTCAGGCTGTGTGTGCAGTTGGGAGGATGGGGTTTAGGGGTGTGCACACGTGTCACTGTGCGTGCTTCAGGGGTGGGGTGAGGAGGCCACGAGGCTTCGGGCACCATGACCAGCACTGACCTGGGTGTGTGGGGTGTCCCTGGCAGGACCCCTGGCAGCTGGGTAAGGAGCAGTGAAGGGGTGGGACTCCAGAGAGTTGAGACTATGGTGAGTGGGATGGGGGTCAAGGTTTCTGTGCCGGTGGGCAGGTGATGGGTGCTGTTGGGGGAATCTCCGGGTATCAGAAACAGAGAGTGGGATTTTCTAAGGGGCTGGGTGGTTGGTGAGGGGTGTGGGGGGTCACTGGACAGGATCCCTAGCCAGCCAGGTGAGTGTCAGAGATGGGGATGGGAGGGTTTCTGGACACTTGGGCAGGTAATGAGTACCAGGGACACTGGATCATGGTTTCTGGTGCCTGGTGAACGTCAGGGCCAAGCGGGGAGCCCCAGGCATCCAAGGGGTCAGAGCCGAGGGGGTAGCCCCAGGCATCCAGGGGGGTCAGGGCTAAGGTGGAGCCCCGGGCATCCAGGGGGGTCAGGGCTGAGGTGGAGCCCCGGGCATCCAGGAGGCGTGAGGGCAGAGGGCTCACCATGTGCTGGTCATTGAGCAGGTGTACCACACGTGCCGTCCACTCGCCCATGGGCACCAGGTCAGGCGAGGCCTTGTAGAGTCGCAGGAGGCACAGGGCCGCACTCTGCTTGACGCTGTCCATGCTGTCCCTGTGGGGACACCATGTGGGGCAGGGGAAGCAGAGTCAGTGACCCCAGCCCTGCACTCCCAGGAAGGGTGTGCGAGGCCAGCAAGAGGGACAGAGAGCCAGGCTACCACAGGATCTAATCTGGCGCTGCCCTCATGGCCCACCAGAACTCAGTGTCTTCATCTGCAAAATGATTGCATCTCAGTAACCTCATGAGGTTCCTGGCAGGGCTCAGGAACATGTCAAGCCTGACTCTGCACCTTCATTCATTCACCAAGCACCTACTGGGTGCCCATGGGGTACCAGGCAGTGCTGTGGGCGCTGTGGATAGAGTGGCGAACAAAGTGGTCCAAACACTTGTCCTCACAGGGCTTACATGTCAGACAGCACCACAAAAACACATACATCAAATACTGTCAGGGCTGGGCATGGTGGCTCATGCCTGTAATCCCAGCTCTTTGGGAGGCCGAGGTGGGAGGATCACTTGAGGCCATAAGTTCAAGACCAGCCTGGACAACAGTGAGACCCAGTCTCTTCAAAAATACAAAAATTAGCCAGCTGTGGTGGTGCAGGCTTGTAATCCTAGCTACTTGGGAGGGTGAGGTGGGAGGACTGCTTGAGCCTGGGAGGTCGAGGCTGCAGTGCGCCACGAGTGTGCCACTACACTCTCTCTAGCTTGGGCAACAGAGTTAGATCTGTCTCTAAATAAATAAAAACATTAAAAATAAACAAAACAGAGTAACTTAATGAAGAAAGACTGAAAATCCTCTGCAACAGAACGTCCCAGGCAGAGGGGACAGCCTGTGCCAAGGTCATCAGGAAGGCGGAGCCCGCGCATAGGAGGAGCAGCGAGGAGGCCTGGGGGCTGTGGAGGCCTGCAGGCTGCGGCCTGAGCCATGGAACAAGAGGCTGCAGATAGGACAGGGAGGGAACATAGGGCCAGACCCTGCAGAGCCTTGTGGGCTGCAGTGAGGACTTGTTTTTTTACTGATTGGGGGATGGAAGCCGCTGTGGGTGGTGAGCAGAGAATCAGCGTGACATTAACGTGACAGCAGGAACAGCTACCCCCAGACCCCTTCGGCCTGTCCAGTACTCCCACAGGTCTCTGGATGGATTCACTCGTTTATCTTCTCTCCACAGCAAACAGGAAATGGGTGTGTTTTTGATAGGTGTTTAAAGTGTCCCTCTGTGTGTTGTGAGGGAACAGACTTTGCAAGGCCCTTTTGAATCCAAGGGATCATATTCACAGGCTCTGAGGGTTAGAGTGGCTCACGCCTGTAATCCCAGCACTTTGGAAGGCTGAGGCGGGAGGATCACTCGAGCCCAGGAGTTCGAGACCAGCCTGGGCAACATGGTGAGATCCCCCATCTCCACTAGAAATACGAGAATTAGCCAAGCATGGTGGCGTATGCCTGGAGACCCAGCTATTTGGCAGGCTGACGTGGGAGGATCGCTTGAGCCTGGGAGGTGAAGGCTGCAGCCTGGGTAGGTGGCAGAGCAAGACCCCGTCTCCAAACAAAAAAAAGGGGTGGGGGTACTTTGCAGATACGATGAAGTTAAGGATCATGAGACGGAGAGAGTCTCCTGGGTGATCCAGGTGGACCCGATGTCATCACAGGGTCCTTATAAGGGAAAGATACAGTTCAGAGTCAGAGAGAGATGATGTGAGGATGGAACAGAGATCAGGCAGGAGAGAAGATGCCACGCCGCTGCCTTTGGGGATGGGGGAAGAGGCCACGAGCCAAGGAAAGCAGGTGGCCTCTAGGAGCTGGAGAAGGCAAGGACATGGCCTCTCCTCTAGGGCCCCGGGAAGAGACCAGCCCTGCCCATGAGATGGATGTTGGACTTCCGACGTCCAGAACCGGTGTTTGACACTGCTGTGCTTGTGGTAATTCATCACAGCAGCCACAGGAAAGCAGTGTAGGTACTTCTACTTGTCTGGCACAGAACCTGGCAGCCAGCGGGCAGCCCATCTCAGAGGGCTGACTCCAGGCCCCAACCGTAACCCAGCTCCCAGCACAGCAAAGAGCATGGAGCATGACGTTGTTCTAGAAGAGGATCCCTGGGGTCAGACACGCCTGCCTGAGGTTGTGACTGTGGGGCGTAGTTTGGGGTAAGCCACTGACCCTCTCTGATGGGCTGTTTCCCCTTCAGGAAAATGAAGAGCCTTGTCAACTTTGGGGACAAAGAAATAAGACTGTGGGCCAGGCATGGTGGCTTATGCCTATAATCCCAACACTTTGGGAGGCTGAGGCAGGTGGATCACTTGAGGCTAGGCGTTTGAGACTGGCCTGGCCAACATGGTGAAACCCCATCTCCACAAAAAAAAAAAAAGAAGAAGAAGGCCAGGCGTGGTGGCTCATGCCTATAATCCGAGCACTTTTGGGACACTGAGGCGGTAGATCACCTGAGGTCAGGAGTTTGAGACCAGCCTGGCCAACATGGTGAAACCCCATCTCTCTTAAAAATACAAAAATTAGCAGGGTGTGGTGGCGTGTGCCTGTAATCCCAGCTACTCAGGAGGCTGGGGCAAGATTGCACCACTGCACTCCAGCCTGGGCAACAGAGTGAGACTCTGTCTCCAAACAAAAAGAAAAAGAAAAGAAAAAAGAAGGCCGGGCGCGGTGGCTCAAGCCTGTAATCCCAGCACTTTGGGAGGCCGAGATGGGCAGATCACGAGATCAGGAGATCGAGACCATCCTGGCTAACACGGTGAAACCCCGTCTCTACTAAAAAAAAATAAAAATAAAAATAAAGAAAAGAAAAGAAAAAAGAAAAAAAAAAAGAAATGAGACTGTGTGGTGCATGGCCATAGCCTTGAGTAAGAGGAGGTGCCAGGAGCTATCAAGACTGGCCCAGTCACCGGGCGCGGTGGCTCAAGCCTGTAATCCCAGCACTTTGGGAGGCCGAGACGGGCGGATCACGAGGTCAGGAGATCGAGACCATCCTGGCTAACACGGTGAAACCCCGTCTCTACTAAAAATACAAAAAATTAGCCGGGCGAAGTGGCGGGCGCCTGTAGTCCCAGCTGCTTGGGAGGCTGAGGCAGGAGAATGGCGCGAACCCGGGAGGCGGAGCTTGCAGTGAGCTGAGATCCGGCCACTGCACTCCAGCCTGGGCCACAGAGCGAGACTCCGTCTCAGAAAAAAAAAAAAAAAAAAAAAAAAGACTGGCCCAGTCATGGCCTATCAGTAAAGGCTTTCCCGGAAAACACCCAACGAACGGCAAAGGACGCGGGGAGAAGTCCTCAGGGCAGACCTGCACGAGTCAAAGGCCTGTGGCAACATGTCTCACCGGATGTGCTGCCATCCAGCAGCTGGCTCCTGCCATCAACCAGGCAGATACTTGCCCAGCTGACACCTGTTGCCACAGCCTCCCAAAGTGCTGGGAACCCTCGTGTGCTGCAGCTGGGGGCGGACACAGGGACAGGCCCTCTGGAGAGGCTCTGGGCTCCCTCTGTCCAGAAAGGCCACTGCTGTGTGTGAAGTAGACCAAGACCAACAGTGCTGCCCCTAGACGCCCACCCTACAGAAACGTTCACTGCCCAATGATCATCAAGTTAGAACCAGAAACCAGCAAGAAGCCTGTCCACAGATGATGCTCCATTTATGACAGCACTTTCCCATGTCAGTCATGGCAGCATCTCCCGAGCCCTGACTCCAAGCCACTTTCCCATCTCTGTCATGGCGTACATCTCCCGAGCCCTGACTCCAAGCCACTTTCCCATCTCTGTCATGGCGTACATCTCCCGAGCCCTGACTCCAGGCCACTTTCCCATCGCTGCGACTGTGCGCATCTCCCGAGCCCTGACTCCAGGCCACTTTCCCATCATGCAACGGTGCGCATCTCCCGAGCCCTGACTCCGGGCCACTTTCCCATCACTGCCACGGCACACATCTCCCGAGCCCTGACTCCAGGCTACTTTCCCATCTCCGTCATGGCGCACATCTCCCAAGCCCTGACTCCAAGCCACTTTCCCATCGATGCAACGGTGCGCATCTCCCGAGCCCTGACTCCGGGCCACTTTCCCATCGCTGCGACGGCGCGCATCTCCTGAGCCACAGCGCACCTTCCGAGTCCTGACTCCGGGCCAAGCTCTGCTCTAAGCACTTCCACACAGCTCGCTCACTCTCCACCACAGCTCTCTAAGGACGCAGATTCTATCATCTCTATTTACAGATAAGGAGACCACACAAAGGAATAAGAGCTATTTATCAACTTGGTTAAGTGGAATAAGGGCTGTGGTGCTACTTAGGAAAAGGTTAAACTACACAATATCAAGCTGCATACCCAGGCATAAAAAATAAAACCACCAAATCAGGCACGGTGGCTCACGCCTGTAATCCCAGCACTTTGAGAAGCCGAGGCCACGGAGGTTCACTTGAACTCAGGAGTTCAAGACCAGCCTGGGTAATATAGTGAGACCTTGTTTCTATAAAAAGTTCAAAAATTAGCCAGGCGTGGTGGCTTGTGCCTGCAGTCCAGGCTACTGGAGTGGTTGACGTGGGAGGATCACCTGAGCCTGGGAGGTGAGCGCTGCAGTGAACTATGATCATGCCACTGCACTCCAGCCTGGGCAGCAGAGCAATACTCTATCTCCAGCAAATCACGGATATGCACCACAATGTGGATGAACCTGAAAAACATCTTGTTGAGTGGAAGAAGCCAGACACAGAAGGCCACTGTGTGGTTCCATTTCTATGAAATGTCCACGTTAGGCAAATCCGTGACAGAAAGCAGACTGGTGGCAGCCAGGGGCTGGGGGGAAGAGGGAATGGTGAGGGACCGCTAATGGGTACGGGGTCTTTTTTTTGGAGCCATGAATGTTCTGCAATTAGGTAGTAGTGGTGGTTGCACAGCATCATGAATATATGAGAAACCACTGAACTGAACACCTTCAAATTGTTAAAATGGCCGGGCACGGTGGCTCATGCCTGTAATCCTAGCACTTTGGGAGGCTGAGGCAGGCGGATCAATAGAGGTCAGGGGTTTGAGACCAGTCTGGCCAACATGGTGAAACCTTGTCTCTACTAAAAACCAAAAAACAAAAAACAAACAAAAAAAAATTAGCCAGGTGTGGTGGCACACACCTGTAATCCCAGCTACTCAGGAGGCTGAGACAAGAGAATTGCTCGAACTCGGGAGGAAGAGGTTGCAGTGAGCCAAGATTGCACCACTGCACTCCAGCCTGGGTGACAGAGAGAGACTCTGTCTCAGAAAAAAAAAAAAAAAAAAGCCTAGCTGGGAGTGGTGGCTCACACTTGTAATCCCAACACTTTGGCAGGCTGAGGCAGAAAGATTGCTTGAGCTCAGGAGTTCAAGACCAGCCTGGGCAACATAGCAAAACCCTGTCTCTACAAAAAAAAAAAAAAAAATACAAAAATTAGCCAGGCGTGGTGGTGCACGCCTGTAATCACAGCTACTTGGGGGGCTGAGGTGGGAGGATTGCTTGAGCCCAGGAGTCGGAGGTTGCAGTGAGCCAAGACTGCCACCACACGCCAACCTGGACAACAGGGCAAGACCGTCTCCAAAAAAAATTAAAAGTAAAAAAAAAGTCTACCTACAAAATAAAGTTCCTCCGTGCCCCAATCACTGTCGAGGCCAAGTTTCCAGTGTGGAGGGGGCAGCCTAGAGTCAGATAGCCCCACCCTGGCCCCTTGACCCTGGTAGGGCACCACCCCTCAGCATCCACTCCAGGGACAGTGTCACCTGTACCCACACATGTTGGCCACCCTGGCCTCCCTCTCCGTCCTCAAAGTGCCCAGTTCTTCCCTCTTCAGGGTGGCTTGCAACCTGTCTCCCCCAAGCTGATGCTGACTGTCTGTCCTTGTCCTAAAGAAACTGCTGGCAGCAGGCTGGGCGTGGTGGCTCACGCCTGTAATCCTAGCACTTTGGGAGATGGAGGTGGGCAGATCATGAGGTTAGGAGTTTGAGACCATCCTTGCCAACATGGTGAAACCCTGTCTCTACTAAAATACAAAAAAATTAGCTGGGTGCGGTGGTGCATGCCTGTAATCCAGCTACCTGGGAGGCTGAGGCAGGGGAATCGCTTGAACCCGGGAGACAGAGCTTGCCGTGAGCTGAGATCGCACCACTGCACTCCAGCCTGGCAACAGAGCAAGACTCCCATCTCAAAAAGAAACTGCTGGCAGCATTCACGACTGGCCACTCCCTCCTCCATCAAACTTCTCAGCATTCTGAGTCATGGCCTGATCCTGATTTTCCTCCCACACCCCATCACGCCTCCCATCCCCCCTGCCAGCAGAGTGTTAACACACTGGGCTGCACTGGGACCACTCAAGGGCCCAGCTTTTGTGGATTCCCGGTTAACATCTGCCCTCAGGGGCTTCACCAGACAGAGCTTAACTGCCATTGATCCCCATGCTGTCAGATACAACAGCCCCCAGCCACGTGTGGCTACTGAGCACTGGGACTGCTGCGAATCCAAACTGAGAGACACTGCAACACCGCATTCCAAAGACTCAGCACCAAACATGGATGTCAAATCAAATAGCTCATGAATAATTTTTATGCTGATTCAGTGTCAAAGTGATAACATTTTGGGTGGATCAGGTTAAACTGAACCATTACACACTAGAAAAGAGAAAAACACCTATGTGGCTTGCATTTTTTTTTTTTTTTTTTGAGACGGAGTCTCGCTCTGTTGCCCAGGCTAGAGTGCTGTGGCCGGATCTCAGCTCACTGCAAGCTCCGCCTCCCGGGTTCACGCCATTCTCCTGCCTCAGCCTCCCGAGTAGCTGGGACTACAGGCGCCCGCCACCTCGCCCGGCTAATTTTTTATATTTTTTAGTAGAGACGGGGTTTCACCGTGTTAGCCAGGATGGTCTCGATCTCCTGACCTCGTGATCCGCCCGTCTCGGCCTCCCAAAGTGCTGGGATTATAGGCTTGAGCCACCGCGCCCGGCCATTTTATATATATTTTTATATATATGCTTTTTTTTTTTTTAGACAGGGTCTCACTGTCACCCAGGCACAATCACAGCTCACTGCAGCCCGGGCCTCCTCACTGCACCCTGGGCCTCTTGAGCTCAAGCAATCCTCCCATCTCAGTCACTCAAGTAGCTGGGATTACAGGCACACATTTTTGTATTTTGCTTTTTTTTTTTTTTTTTTGAGATGGAGTCTCACTCTGTCACCCAGGCTGGAGTGCAGTGGCGCGATCTCCACTCACAGAAAGCTCCGCCTCCTAGGTTCAAGCAATTCTCCTGCCTAAGCCTCCTGAGTAGCTGGGATTACAGGCACCTGCCACCACACCTGATTTTTGTAATTTTTTTTTTTTTTTGAGACGGAGTCTCGCTCTGTCACCCAGGCTGGAGTGCAGTGGCGCGATCTCGGCTCACTGCAAGCTCCGCCTCCCAGGTTTATGCCATTCTCCTGCCTCAGCCTCCTGAGTAGCTGGGACTACAGGCGCCCGCTACCTCGCCCGGCTAGATTTTCGTATTTTTAATAGAGACGGGGTCTCACCATGTTAGCCAGGATGGTCTCAATCTCCTGACCTCATGATCTATCCGTCTCGGCCTCTCAAAGTGCTGGGATTACAGGCTTGAGCCACCGTGCCCTGCCGATTTTTGTATTTTTAATAGAGACGGGGTTTCACCATGTTGGGCAAGCTGTTCTTGAACTCCTGACCTCAAATGATCTGCCCACCTCAGCCTCCCCAGGTGCTGGGATTACAGGTGTGAGCCAGTGTGCCCCGCCTGTATTTTGCGTTATATTTTTATTGGACGGTGCTCATCTCTCTCAGATATCTCTCCCTCCTGCTCTGAGTCCCTGCAATGCAGCTTCTTCCGCAGAGTCCTACTCAGATGTCTAACACACATCTCAAATTCAGCATGACCAAAGCACACTCGGGTTCTGCCCTCTCTGACCCATTTTCCTGTAGCCTTCGTCACACTGCTGCAAGGTGTGCCATCATCATTCACTCACCTACTAAACGTCCCCACCTCGTCCTAGCACAGCACATATAATCCATCGACTCTACTCCCGAAACACGCCCTTCTCATAACCACATGACCGCCACAGCCCTGGTCCAAGCCACCACGAGCTCTGACCTGGACCTGGTGATGGATGCCTGGCTGGTCTTGCTGCCCCACAGTCACCCCTACAGTCTGTACTTCTGCGTATGATTTCCTGGGCTATCTGAATCTGGGGATCATCCTCTTTCATTCGTTCTGGAATAGTTTCAACCATTATCTCTCTTCGAACACTGCCTCTGTCATAATTTCTCCCTACAACTCTAAATGGCATTCTGTCAGATGTTCTCTGACAGACAGTCTCAGCCTCTTTCCTAAAATCCTCATTGCTTTGTTTCTTTGGGATGCATTTTGATGTCTTTCTTCAGTTCTACTGCGTGGTCACTAATTCTGGCTTTGGCTGTGTCTACTCTGCCAACTAAATTGGACATCTAATTTTTAATTTTTTAAATATTTGTTTTGTTTTGTTTTTTTTGAGACGGAGTCTCGCTCTGTGGCCCACGCTGGAGTGCAGTGGCCGGATCTCAGCTCACTGCAAGCTCCGCCTCCTGGGTTTTACGCCATTCTCCTGCCTCAGCCTCCCGAGTAGCTGGGACTACAGGCGCCCGCCACCTCGCCCGGCTAGTTTTTTTTTTTTTTTGTATTTTTTAGTAGAGACGGGGTTTCACCGTGTTAGCCAGGATGGTCTTGATCTCCTGACCTTCATGATCCGCCCGTCTCGGCCTCCCAAAGTGCTGGGATTACAGGCTTGAGCCACCGCGCCTGGCTGTTTTTTTTTGTTTTTTTTGAGACGGAGTCTCGCTCTGTGGCCCGGGCTGGAGTGCAGTGGCCGGATATCAGCTCACTGCAAGCTCCACCTCCTGGGTTTACGCCATTCTCCTGCCTCAGCCTCCAGAGTAGCTGGGACCACACGCGCCCGCCACCTCACCCGGCTAGTTTTTTGTATTTTTTAGTAGAGACAGGGTTTCACCGTGTTAGCCAGGAGGGTCTTGATCTCCTGACCTCGTGATCCGCCCGTCTTGGCCTCCTAAAGTGCCGGGATTACAGGCTTGAGCCACCGTGCCCAGCCTGTTTTTTTTTTTTTTTTTAGACAGGGTCGTGCTCTGTCGCCCAGGTTAGAGTACAGTGATGGGATCACAGCTCACTGCAGCCTCATCCTCCCAGGCTCAAGCAATCCTCCTGCCTCAGCCTCCCGGATGGACTACCCAGGCACACGGCACCCCACCCAGCTAATATTTTAGGTTTTGTGGCAATAGGGTCTCATTATGTTGCTGATCTTGAACTTCTAGCCTCAAGTGATCCTCCCGCCTCAGCCTCCAAAAGTGCCTGGATTATAGGTTGAGCCACTACTGTGCCTGGCAATTTTTGACTATTTCAACTATATTTTCAAATCTGCTTAAACTTCACTCATATTTTAAAATGCTTCTTTTATTTATTGAAACATATGAAATATACTTATTTTATATGCTGTATAATTCCAATTCCAAAGTTATTTTCTGTTTTTTTTTTTTTTGAGACAGAGTCTTGCTCTGTCACCTAGGCTGGAGTGCAGTGGCACGATCTCGGCTCATTGCAACCTCCGCCTCCCAGGTTCAAGTGATTCTCCTGCCTCAGTCTCCCAAGTAACTGGGATTACAGGCATGCGCCACCACACCTGGCTAATTTTCGTATTTTCACTAGAGATGTGGTTTCGCTATGTTGGCCAGGCTGGTCTCGAACTCCTGACCTCAGGTGATCTGGCCACCTTGGCCTCCCAAAGTGCTATGATTACAGGTGTGAGCCACCACGCCCAGCCTTCTGTTTTATTTCTGCTGTCTGCTGATTCTCCCTCATGGTGTCTTGTGTGTGTTTAGATATTTCTGGCTGTGAGCTACTCATGTCACTTGGAGCTTTATCTGTGGATATCACTGAAGCTTGTGGTGAAAATGGGTTTCCTCAGAAAAGTATCATGTTTGCTTCCGTGAAGCACTAGGGAACCTCCAGTTTCCATCACTTTAAACTAAAGATTGACTTAGGGATTTTTTGACTACCCAGATAGGGTACAGTCAGGCTGAAAACCAGTCTGAGGGCTGTTCCATGCCAAAATTTCAGACAGTTAATTTTCCTTATAGTCCCCAAGGGGGTTTATTTCTAGGTCACGCTCACTTTGAAGTATAGCCTTCGAGAACTTCTCGGACAAGCTTTGTCTTCTGTTCCCAGAGGCTGCAGGGCCCCAAAACCGATACTCAGGTTCACCCAGTTCAGCAAATGCCTCCAGCACACAGCTCATCTGCTTGGGTGCTTGGTTTCTCTTTGCTTGTGGCCTGTGTGCTCCTCATTTTCTGGCTACCTCATGAATCCATTAAATAATATTGTCTTTCCTCTTTTATCCAATATTGCCAGTTAGGTTTCAGGGAGAACATGAGTCGGGTACCTAGTTGACCATACTGCCAGAAATAGAAGTCCCACCTGTGTGCACACCAAGCTGGAGTACACTGGTGCCATCACAACTCACAGCCTCGACCTTCCAGGCTCAGGTGATCCTCCCACCTCAGCCTCCCGAGTAGCTGGGACTATAGGTGCACGCCACCATGCCCTGGCAATTTTTGGAATTTTTAGTAGAGATTGGGATTTTGTCATGTTGCCCAGGCTGGTCTTGAACTCCTAGACTCAAGCAATCTACCTGCCTCAGCCTCCCCAAATGCACGGATGACATGAGCCATCACACCCGGCAAATTCTACACTTCATCCTGCGATTCTTCCATCACCATTTGTCTCCTGCTCCAGACCATGAACAAGGGAGGGCAATGACCATGTCCGCCTCTGGTCAGGACAACATCCCCAGCAATCAGCACAGTGCCTGACACATAGTATGTGCTCAGCAAATGTTTGGTGAATGAATGAATGAAGATGAGGAAGTTCTGGAGGGCTGTCCTCCATGGCGTACAGTTATCCCTCTTACCACAGGTATTACAGTTCTGCGGTTCAGAGGCACCCCACTGGCGTTGTGGGGAAGCAGCCCCACACCACCAAGTCAGCTTTGTATCACAGGAAGACACAAGGATGGGGCTGCCACCGGAACCACTGGGTCCCCAGCCCAGCGCCAGCCCACATGCCGGCTGGGAGGCTTTGGGCAGGCGACACAGCCTCTCTGAGCCTCACACTTGGCTGGGACTCATCACCCCCAAGCTCCCCAATGCCAACGGGTCCCCACTGCCTTACCCGGCCACCAGGATGCGGGGGATGTCAGCGGCAAAGGCCTCACCCATCTCCCGGCTGCCCACGTTGGCGATGCAGTGCAGGGCCAGGCACATGAAGGTGGGGTTGCGGCTGGCCAGGTCATTCTTGATGGCGTTGTTGATGAGGCGGATCAGCTCCGAGTTCGAGTTCACCAGCACAGAAATGAACAGGTAACCCTGTGTGGAGGGAGATCGTGGATGGCCAGGAGCCTTGTGACTGAGTGGCCCCAGACCCAACCCTCAGACCCAGAAGTCCAGGCCCCCAGGCCCCTCCTCTCTCAGATCCACAAGTCCAGACCCCCAGCCCCTCCTCCCTCAGACCCATGAATCCAGGCTCCAGATTCAACCCTCAGACCCAGGAGTCTGTGTTTCCAGCCCTCCTCCCTCAGACCCAGGAATCCAGACCCCTAGACCCCCCTTCCCTCAGATCTAGGAGTCCAGACCCCCATCCCCCTCCTCCCTCAGACCCAGGAGTCCAGACCCCCAGGCCCCTCCTCCCTCAGACCCAGGAGTCCAGGCCCTGGCACCCTCCTCTCCAGACTCACTATTTGCTTCTCTGTGTATTTATTGGAACTCAACAGGTTTACAGCCTCCATGTGCCCAAAGTCAATGTCATGGCCAAGCAGGAAGATGAAAAGCAGTTTACACACGTATTTTTTCTTACTGTAGCCATCCAAGGCTTTGTCTCCTAGGGCAGAGGAAGGAGGAAGGGGGAGCCAGAAATGAGGAAGGTCACAGGATAGGTCACAGGAGCCCCAGCTCCCAGCCCCAAGCCAGAAGTCGGGCCCCCAGCCTACCTTTGAACTTGGAGCGGATGTTGGCCAGTTCCTTGTTGATTCTCTTAATCTCCGCCTCTTTGCTCTTACCTGGGAGAGGAGGAGGAGGGTGGGCGGTGAGGGGTCTGGGGAGTCAGCCAGCTGCCCTCTCTTTCCTAGGCACGGCCCCACCCAGCAGGAAGGGCAGATCTTCTCTGCCCCCGGGCACTGGGGCTCAGGACAGGCCAGGACCCCTTCTCTGGCTAGGAGCTTCAAAGAGGGAAGAACCACCCCTGGCTGAGGCCCACAGCACAGAGCACACACCCTTGGACTGTCCCTGACTTCCTCTCTCCTTCCTCCTCCCACTGCGGCCCCTCATATGTGGGGCTCCTCAGCGCCCTGCACATGCTCCCTGAGAGCTCCTAGCCCCACTCCCCATATGCGATAAACATGTGATGAATGAATGAATGAATAAAGAGCTCGGCTGGCCCCAGGATGCTCACTCCTACCACTGAGCTCACTGCCTCCTCTCCCAGTTCTCAATCCCATGAAGGTCCCGCTGTCCACCCAGTCACCAGGTCAGACCCTTGGGTGCTGTCCTCACCCCGTTTGTCCCCACAGCCATGGCTTCGTCCTCTCTCGCATGGCCTGTCCCCACTGCCTCCTGTCCCCTGGCTGCCAACCTCTCCCCAGTTTTGTCTGGGACATTCCTACACCTCTGACAGGACCTGCTAATAGAATAAGTACAGAAAGCCTTCCCTGATCCTACAGGCCAGGTCTCTGCTTCCTCCATGTTCCTCAATGCCCTACAGCACCTGCTTTGGAGCACAATCTGACTGGATGCTCTCGGCCACCCTCTCTGCTTCTCCTGTCCCTGTTCCACTCACCCCAGACTTCATTCCTTCCTTGACAGATTCCACTGCTCACTCTGCTCCTCCAAACAGAACCTGGACATCCTCACACCAATCGGGCTACTGCCTCATCCTTTTTATTTATTTATTTTTGAGACAGGGTCTTAGTCTATCGCTCAGGCTGCAGTGCAGTGGTACAATCATAGCTCACTGTAACCTCAAACTCCTGGGATCCAGCGATCCTCCAACCTCAGCCTCCCAAAATGCTGGGATTACAGGTATAAGTCACTGTGCCTGGCTGCCTCCTCCTCTTAACTTGACCTTCAGAACATGTCCTGAGCACCTTCAAGGTGACGACTTCATCCAGACCCCATGCTCGCTCGCCAGGCTCAGTGAAGCAGCCTCCCCTCTGGCCTCCCTGGCTCCCTTGTGTTTCCATATCCTGGGCTCCAGGATGCCAGCTGGGGGTGCTCCACCCCATGGCCCACCAAGCCCTCTGCCCCCGTCACAGCCACCCTGCCAGTGTCACCCCTCAGACCCCTACGGTCCATCCAGGCCCCCTGGCCTCCATTCTGCTCTGGGAACACGCATGTCCTCCTGCCTCAAGGACCTTCACACAAGCTGTGCCCTCTTCCCCGGGCCACCCCTCCCATCATCTTCCCGTCATTTGGGTCTTGGCTCCTGCCACCTCTGAAAGGCCGTTCTGTTTCACCTCCTTAAAGTCAATTCTTTATTATTCTGCTTAAAGAGTTATTTTTCAAAAAGTCCTCCCTGGTACATTTCACCATGTCGCAATTTTATTTCTCTCCACTGTCAAACTTCCTCCCACTTCAGATTATAAGCATCAGGAGGGAGCTCCTAGAACAGTGCCCTGCATACAGCAGGTGCTCTATAAATGTCTAGTTATCTAAGGGGCAGAGATCTGCTCTGACCCACATTCTTCATGGCGTAGTCTCCAGCAGGGTGAGGTGTGCATTCAATGAATGAATCAATGGCCGAGAAAGCAAGTATATGTGCCATCCTTCGCTCTAGAAATCCTGTCTTGTCCCTGCTCCCAACTTCTATGGAAGCTCCCAAAAGCCTCACTTCAGATGTCACCTCCGCCAGGAAGCCCCTCTGATTAGTATCTCCTCATCAGTACAAAGGGGACCCTAGCACTGTACCATCCAATATAGCAGTTGCCAGCTAGTGGCTCCTGCGACCCTGAAATGTGGCTGTTCCAAACCGAGAGGTGCTGTCAACAGCAAACATACATGGGATTTAGAAGACAGTGTGGAGAAAAAATGTAAAATAGTTCAGTAAAAATTATAGGGGCTAGGCGCACTGGCTCATGCCTGTAATCCCAGCACTTTGGGAGGCCAAGGCAGGAGGATGGCTTGAGCCCAGGAGTTGGAGACCAGCCTGGACAACATGGTGAGAACCTGTGTATCAACAGAATAAGATAATATAAATTATAAAACATTGATCACATGCTGAAATAATAATTTGGGTGTACCGCGTTATATAGACATATTATTAAAATTAATTTTGCCTGTTTTCTCTTTTTTTTTTTTTTGGTAGCCCAGGCTGGAGTGCAGCGGTGTGATCTCGGCTCACTTCAACCTCTGCCTCCTGGGTTCAGTGATTCTCATGCTTCAGCCTCCGAATATACAGATGCATAACACCACATTCAAATATTTTTTTTTTTTTTTTGAGATGGAGTCTCGCTCTGTCGCCCAGACTGGAGTGCAGTGGAGCAATCTCAGCTTACTGCAACCTCTGCCTCTCAGGTTCAAGCAATTCTCCTGCCTCAGCCTCCCCAGTTGCTGGGACTACAGGCGCCCACCACCATCCCAGCTAATTTTTTGTATTTTTAGTAGAGACGAGGTTTCACCGTGTTAGCCAGGATGGTCTCGATCTCCTGACCTTGTGATCC
Organism: Trachypithecus francoisi; assembly: GCF_009764315.1. Taxonomy (NCBI): domain Eukaryota; kingdom Metazoa; phylum Chordata; class Mammalia; order Primates; family Cercopithecidae; genus Trachypithecus; species Trachypithecus francoisi. The sequence goes on along the minus strand of NW_022681457.1, from coordinate 5,191,037 downwards.
ACCCACCTCGGCCTCCCAAAGCGCTGGGATTACAGCAGGCACAAGCCACTGCGCCCAGCCCTAATTTTTTTTTTGTTTGTAGAGATGAGGTCTTACTATGTTGCCCAGGCTGATCTTGAACTTCTAACTTCAAGTGACCCACCTGCCTCAGCCTCCCAAAGTGCTGGGATTACAGGTATGAGCCACCATGCCCAGCCTACATATATATGGTTTTGTCATAAATATGTATATATACATATGTATACCATAAATATAGTATATATAAGCGTATACATATATTTAAAGAATATGTTATTTAAATATATATGTATTACTTAATTTAAACAATATGTATTATTTCATTACAGTCCCCGCATATCAACATTTCAGTCATCAACAAATGGCACACACTGCAGTGGTTCCATACGATTCTAATACCTTATTTCCACTGTACCTTTTCTATGTTTGGATGCACAAATACTTACTGTGTCACGGTTGCCTAGAGGACAGTACCAAGCTGTGCAGGTTTTTTTGTTTTATTCTGAGACGGAGTTTCACTCTTGTCGCCCAGGCTGGAGAGCAATGGCATGATCTCAGTTCACTGCAACCTCCGCCTCCCGGGTTCAAGTGATTCTCCTGCCTCAACCTCCCGAGTAGCTGGGATTACATGCATGCGCCACCACACCCAGCTAATTAGTGTATTTTTAGTAGAGACGAGGTTTCACCACGTTGGCCAGGCTGGTCTCAAACTCCTGACCTCAACTGATCTGCCCGCCTCAGCCTCCCAAAGTGCTGGAATTACAGGCGTGAGCCACTGTGCCTGGCCACTGTGCAGGTCTATAGCCCAGCAGCCACAAGCTGTGCCAGAGAGCCTCCGTGAGTGGAAGGCTATAGCATCTCCATTTGTGTAAGCACACTCCAGGATGTTCACACCACAACAAAACCACCTAACGATGCACTTCTCAGAACATATCCCCATCGTTAAGTAATACATGAGTGTATTCATTCAATTGTACTTAAAATGATTTAAATACATACACAAATATGTGCACGTATATGTATTCTTTAAATTTAAAGAGGCCGGGCGCGGTGGCTCAAGCCTGTAATCCCAGCACTTTGGGAGGCCGAGGCGGGCGGATCACAAGGTCAGGAGATCGAGACCATCCTGGCTAACACGGTGAAACCCCGTCTCTACTAAAAAATACAAAAAACTAGCTGGGCGAGGTGGCGGGCGCCTGTAATCCCAGCTACTGGGGAGGCTGAGGCAGGAGAATGGCGTTAACCCGGGAGGCGGAGCTTGCAGTGAGCCGAGATCCGGCCACTGCACTCCAGCCTGGGCGACAGAGCCATACTCTGTCTCAAAAAAAATAAAATAAAATAAAATAAATAAATAAATAAACTTAAAGAAATATCACATATACTTATATATTTATATTTATGCATTTCTTTAAATAAGTATTCATTTAAAGAAATATGTATTATTATATGTATCATATATAGATTTCTCTCTTTTTTTTGAGACGAGGTCTCACTCTTTCACTCAGGTTGGAATGCAATGGTGTGATCTCAGCTCACTGCAACCTTGGCCCCTTGGGCTCAAGTGATCCTCCCATCTCAGCCTCCCAGGTAGCTGGGACTGTGAGGTGCGCCACCACACTCAGCTAATTTTGTTTTCTATTTTTCGTAGAGATAGGGTTTCCCCATGTTGCCCAGGGTGGCCTCAACTCCTCTGCCCACCTCAGCCTCCCAAAGCGCTAGGATTATAGGCATAGGTTACCGCTCACTGCCAGGAAATCTCTTTTTTTTTTTTTTTCTTGAGACAGAGCCTCACTCTGTCGTCCAGGGCTGGAGTACAGTGGCATGATCTCAGCTCACTGCAACCTCCGCCTCCCAGGTTCATGCCATTCTCCTGCCTCAGCCTCCTAAGTGGCTGGGACTACAGGCGCTGCCACCTCGCCTGGCTAATTTTCTGTATATTTAGTAGACACGGGGTTTCACCATGTTAGCCAGGATGGTCTTGATCTCCTGACCTCGTAATCTGCCCGCCTCGGCCTCCCAAAGTGCTGGGATTACAGGCGTGAGCCACTGCACCTGGCCAGAAATCTCTTTTTAAAGTATTATTTAAATTGTATTTAAAATGTATTTATATATATACAAATATGCATATATATATTTGTTTTTCTTTTTTTTTTTTTTTTTTTTTTTTTTGAGGCGGAGTCTCGCTCTGTCTCCCGGACTGGAGTGCAGTGGCCGGATCTCAGCTCACTGCAAGCTCCGCCTCCCGGGTTTACGCCATTCTCCTGCCTCAGCCTCCCGAGTAGCTGGGACTACAGGCGCCCGCCACCTCGCCCAGCTAGTTTTTGTATTTTTAGTAGAGACGGGGTTTCACCGTGTTAGCCAGGATGGTCTCGATCTCCTGACCTCGTGATCCACCCGTCTCGGCCTCCCAAAGTGCTGGGATTACAGGCTTGAGCCACCGCGCCCGGCCATTTGTTTTTCTTTAAATAGGCTTTATTTTTACTTTTTTTCTTGAGACAGAGTCTTGCTCTGTCGCCCAAGCTGGAGTGCAATGGCACCATCTCAGCTCACTGCAACCTCCACCTCCCAGGTTCAAGCAATTCTCCTGCCTCAGCCTCCCGAGTAGCTGGGATTACAGGCACCCACCACCACACCCAGCTATTCTTTTTTTTTTTTCATATTTTAATAGAGACAGGATTTCACCATGTTGACCAGGCTGGTTTCGAACTTCTGACCTCAAGTGATCCACTCGCCTCAGCCTCCCAAAGTAAAGTGCTAGGATTATAGGCATGAGCCACTGTGCCCAGCCTTTAAATAGGCTTTAAATGGTCCACATCTATTTGATGCTATCTTCTGCATAACTGGTATAATTTGCTATTAAAAAAAAAAAAATTTCAGAGAGAAAAGAAAAGCTCTCGGTCCTCAAAAGAGGAGCAGTTGTGGCCCTAAAGGGAGGGCTCTGGCAGAGGCCCAGCTCTGAAAAGATCTAAAGGGCCGCGATGGCCAGGGAGCCCAGGGATACGGTATGAGTGCTACTGGGGTGGCGCCTGGGGAAAGGGCCGAGGCAGCTCTGACAGACCAGGATCATGGAAAGGACAATCCGGCACTCAGGGCCAGCAACAGGGGGAATGAGCTCACTGTCACAGGAGGCAAGCAAGCCTGAGAGGGAGTTTTAAGGGGTTTCTCTCATTCACAGTGGGATTTCTGGGGCCAGGCTTAAGGATGAGTTACATCTACCCTGCTCTCGAGGCATCCCTGGATTGGAGTGGTGGCAGACAGGGACAGTGGCAAGTATTCTGAAAGAGGCACACGCATTTCGGGGCTGAGAGGCTAGAATGAGAACGGTGGGGAAGGCTTCTCTGTACACAGCTGCTGGGATCTGAGGATCAAAAGATGAGGCTGAAATGGACCAGGCAGAAACACGGGGAGGCGCGCTCCAGGCAGGAGGACCAGCAGGTGCAATGGCCTGGAGGTAGGACAGCATGAAGCAAGGCAGGCGGTCAGAAAGCTTGAAAGCTCACGGTGATGAAAGGCAGAGTCAGGAATGCGGACGGTGTGGGGAGCGGGTGGCGGGGGGAGCTGGAGACCAGCACAGCAGGTAGGGCCAGACCATGTAACCTCTCTTGAGTTTCCTGAGGTGCTGGGGGGCCATGGGAGATGCCGGCCATGCTCCGTGTCCAGTAGCTGTTGCCATGAGGGGTGTCTGGGTGCAAAGGCAGCCAACATCTTGCTCCAGGCAGAGTAAAGCAGAGTCAAGGGAAGTGCTGACGGTACCAGGGAGCTGTCTTACCTTAGGGCTTCTGGTTAGGGGAGATAACGCCTTCCCTAAACATGTAAGCCCCAGATCAGGGCAGGTCTGTTACTACCACCAAAGGCATCCTGTCAAACCTGGGCCCTGCCCTGGAGGGACTAATGTGCATTTATGAAGGTAACACAGGCCTTATCCAGCATCTCACCACAAAGGCCTTCAGAGCCTTCTAGACCAAGGCCATTTTCTCTACTGAGACCGAGACCTGATGTGCTTCTTGTACAAGCCCCAACAGTTCTGAATCCTCAGAAAGCCTTCTGGAGGCTGGGTGCAATGCCTCCTGCCTGTAATCCCAGCAGTTTGGGAGGCGGAGGCAGGCAGATTGCTTGAGCCCAGGAATCTGAGACCAGTCTGGGTAATACAGCAAGACCCCATTCTCGGCCAGGCATGGTGGCTCACACCTGTAATCCCAGCACTTCAGGAGGCCAAGGCAGGTGGATCACTTGAGGTCAGGAGTTTGAGACCAGCCTGGCCAACATGGCGAAATCTCGTATCTACTAAAAATACAAAAATTAGCTGGGCGTGGTGGTACACGCCTGTAGTCCCAGCTACTAGGTAGGAGGAGGCAGAAGAATTGCTTGAACCTGCGAGGTAGAGGTTGCAGTGAGCTGAGATCCTGACACTGCACTCAGCCTGGGCCATACAGCAAGACTCCATCTCAAAAAACACTGATAACACATTGAAATAATATTTTGGATATACTAGGGTAAATAAAAGATATTAAAATGAATTTCACTGGTTGGTTTGCTTTTTAAAAAAATGTGGCCGGGCGCAGTGGCTCAAGCCTGTAATCCCAGCACTTTGGAAGGCCGAGATGGGCGGATCACGAGGTCAGGAGATCGAGACCATCCTGGCTAACACTGTGAAACCCCGTCTCTACTAAAAAATACAAAAAACTAGCCGGGCGAGGTGGCGGGCATCTGTAGTCCCAGCTACTCGGGAGGCTGAGGCAGGAGAATGGCGTGAACCCGGGAGGCGGAGCTTGCAGTGAGCTGAGATCCAGCCACTGCACTCCAGCCCCAGCGACAGAGTGAGACTCCGTCTCAAAAAAAAAAAAAAAAAAAATGTATGGAGATAGGGTCTTGCTTTGTTGTCCAGGCTGGAGTGCAGTGGTGCAATCTTGCCTCATTGCAGCCTCGACCTCCCGGGCTCAAGCGATCCTCCCATCTCAGCCTCCCAAGAAGCTAGGAATACAGCTGCATGCCACCATGCTTGCCTAATTTTAAAAGATTTTTTTTGCGGGGGGAGATGGGATCTTGTTGCCCAGGCTGTTCTCAAACTCCGGGGCTCAACTGACCTGCCTACCTCGTCCCCACAAAGTGCAGGGATTATAGGCGTGAGCTGCCGTGCTGAGCCTGTTTTGCCTTTTTTTTTTGAGACAGAGTCTCGCTCTGTCACCCAGGCTGGAGTGCAGTGCACAATCTGGGCTCACTGCAACCTCCGCCTCCTGGGGTTCAAGCATTGCTCATTGCCTTCCGAGTGGCTAGGACTACTACAGGCGTGCCACCAGGCCCGGCTAATTTGTGTATTTTTAGTAGAGACGGAGTTTCACCATGTTGGCCAGGCTGGTCTCAAATTCCTGACCTCGTGATCCACCGGCCTCAGCCTCCCGAAGTGCTGGGATTACAGGCGTGAGCCACCGCGCACGGCCCGTTTTGCTTTTGTAATGTGGCAAGAAAATTTCAACATATGCCAGGTGTGGACAGAGCAAGACTCTGTCTCAAAAAAAGGAAAAAAAAAAAAGAAAATTTCAACATATATATGGCTTGCATTTCGGTGCTGGGTTACACCACTCATATTCCTAAGGTCATCACTATTCCTGAGTGATGAAAATATATTTTCCTTAAATAACAACATCAAACCCTCTCATTCTCCTGCTCAGTCCTCCTGCTCAGCCAGGCGAACTATTCGGGCCACCAAGACCCTGCCTGAGTTGCCCCCTTACATAGTAAGGGTTTGCATGTTCATTTCCTCCTGGATCGGAACACCAGTGCCATGAGGCCAGGGGTGTACGGCTCCTTCAGTCCCCACAGTGTTCCCAGGGCCCAGGGCAGCCTGACACAAGGGAGGTGTTGAATGCGGATTTGTGTCCCAAAGCCATCACACAATGTCCAGCTGGAAACGGGTGGGGCTGGGGCTCAGGCCTGCATCTGTCCCGTTCTTAAGGGACACCAAATTGAAATCTGTTTGACTTTCTGTGCTCTCCACAGAAGCCAGAGGGATCGTGTGAAAACTTGAGTCAGAACCTAGCACTTTTTCTCCTCCAAACCCTTCCATGGCTCCCAGCAGGCTCAAAGTAAAAGTAAAGTCCTCACTGCAGCCCACAAGGGCCTGCACCATCTACCCTGTTCCCTCTCTGGCTGGATCTCCTGTCTTCTCTCGCCAAGGCAGGAGCCACCCTCTCCTCCTCCTTTTCTAAGTCCCTGCTGCACTCCAAGCACAATCCTGCCTCAGGGCCTTTGCACAGGCAGCTCTCTCCTCCAGAGCCAGGCATGCACCGTCCCCCACTTAATTAGATTCTCTACTTCAACGCCACCTTTGCAGCGACACTCTCTGACCAGCCTATATAAGAGCATCATCCTGAACATCCCCAGGCCCTTTCCTTGCCTCATTTTGTACCAACACCTACTCCCACCTGTCTGGCCCCCGAAATATTCACCTGTGTAGTGGCCCATCTCCCCTCTAGAATGTAAGCGCCCTAGGGCAGGGACTTGTGCTCACTGCTGTAGCCCCATCACCTAGAACAGTGCCTGGCACCCAGCTGGAACTCAAGAAAGACTGGTTCCATCATTCATTCATTCATTCATTCATTCATTCAACTGGCAATCATCTCCTGAGGCCTCCCATGGACTAGAACCTATAGAGGACAAAGCTGGGAACCCAGGGAGGAGTCAGACCTAGGGCCTGGGCTCCAGGGCCTGCGCTCGATGTCACCACTGCAGTGGATCACCATTTGGAGCGGGATGTGCTCTGGTGGAACAGTTCAGGGCAGTGAGCAGCCAGCACCCCACTCCCATTGACTCACTCACCCAACTCTCCTAAGACCCCCTCCAACCAGACTCTGCCTAGATAGGAGGTAGCACCAGCCCTTGCTCCCTGTCAGATAAGACTTCTGCTGTATTCCTGCTGCAGACAGGCGGACAGAACACGCCCTCAGGCTGGGCCCAGCCTCAACCTCTCTCCCTCCTTATCTGCAGAATTTACCCTCCCTGCCCTCTTTAGAGCCTGCCTTTCACCTTCTAGACCCTTCCCCCTAGCCCCACTGTGCCCTTCAGATCCTGCTGCAGGCTGGCTCCACTCTTTCCTCTGCTCCTCTCTGAGTCTGGCCTCTCCTTACCTTCTCCTCCACATCCCTCCACACTTCTCTTCCCTGCTTGAAACCTTCGCCAGCGCTCTCAGAACAAACACGGACCTAGCCTCTGCCCACTCCCCAGCGTCAGAGCCCATCCCTCTCTGCACCAGCCACACGGCCCTTTTCTCAGGGTCTCGCTGGGGCATCAGGGCCTTTGTTTGTTTCCAGAAAGAATTCTTGAAAATAGAGAAGGGGACCAGGCACTGTGGCTCACTCCTGTAATCTCAGCACTTTGGGAGGCCAAGGTAGGCAGATCACTTGAGTCCAGGCATTTGAGACCTGCCTGGACAACACAGTGAAAATCCATCTCTGTGAACCCGGGAGGCGGAGCTTGCAGTGAGCTCAGATTGCACCACCGCACTCCAGCCTGGGCGACAGAGCGAGACTCCGTCTCAAAAAAAACAAAAAAACTCTACAAAAAATACAAAAAAATTGGCCGGGCGCAGTGGCTCAAGCCTGTAATCCCAGCACTTTGGGAGGCCGAGACAGGCGGATCACAAGGTCAGGAGATTGAGACCATCCTGTCTAACACGGTGAAACCCCGTCTCTACTAAAAAATACAAAAAACTAGCCGGGCAAGGTGGCGGGCGCCTGTAGTCCCAGCTACTCGGGAGGCTGAGGCAGGAGAATGGCGTAAACCCGGGAGATGGAGCTTGCAGTGAGCTGAGATCCTGAAATCCGGCCACTGCACTCTAGCCCGGAGACAGAGCGAGACTCCGTCTCAAAAAAAAAAAAAAAGGCCGGGCGCGGTGGCTCAAGCCTGTAATCCCAGCACTTTGGGAGGCCGAGATGGGCGGATCACGAGGTCAGGAGATCGATACCATCCTGGCGAACACGGTGAAACCCCGTCTCTACTAAAAAATACAAAAAACTAGCCGGGCGAGGTGGTGGGCGCCTGTAGTCCCAACTACTCAGGAGGCTGAGGCAGGAGAATAGCGTAAACCCGGGAGGCGGAGCTTGCAGTGAGCTGCGATCCGGCCACTGCACTCCAGCCTGGGCGACAGAGCGAGACTCCGTCTCAAAAAAAAAAAAAAAAAAGCTGGGCGTGATGGCATGTGCCTGTAGTCCCAGCTACTTGGGAGGCTGAGGTGGGAGGATAGTTTGAACCCAGGAGGCAGAGGTTGCAGCGAGCTGAGATCGCACAACTGTACTCCAGCCTGGATGACAGAACCAGACTCTGTCTCAAAATAAACAAAAAAAAAGAGACGGGGTCTTGCTATGTTGCCAAGGCTGGTTTCAAACTTCTGGCCTCAAGCAATCCTTCTGCCTCCACCTCCTGAGTAGCTGGGACTAGAGATGCCTGCCATGGCGCCTGGAAGTTAGGACCTTTGCACATGCCCCATCTCTGCCTTCACAGCTCTTCTGCACTGCCTTCAGCCTAGGTAACTCCCCCACTTCCTGCCCACACAGCTCCAAGGGTCTCTCGTGAAGCAAAGCCAAGCCAGAGCTTGCCAACCACACAGAGTCCCCATTTTCTCAACACCATGGCCCTCTTCCTCACTGGACTTAGGACAGCTGCAAATTCTTTCCCCCTTTAAAAAAAAAAAAAATCGAGATACGGCCGGGCGTGGTGGCTCACACCTGTAATCCCAGCACTTTGGGAGGCTGAAGCAGGCCGATCACTTGAGGTCAGGAGTTCGAGACCAGCCTGGCCAATATGGTGAAACCCCGTCTCTACTAAAAATACAAAAATTAGCCGGGCATAGTGGTGGGCGCCTATAATCCCGGCTACTCGGGAGGCTGAGGCAGGAGAATCACTTGAACCTGGGCCAGAGGCAGAGGTTGCAGTGAGCCGAGATCGTACCACTGCATTCCAGCCTGGGCGACAGAATGAGACTCTGTCTCAAAAAAAAAAAAAAAAAAGAGACAGATACAATTCACATACCATAAAACACCCTTTTACAGTGAACAATTCAGTGTTCTTTAGTACATTCATGATGTTGTGCAACCATTACTACTATCTAATTCCAGAACATTTCTTTTCTTTTTTTTTTTAAGAGATGAGGTTTCACCATGTGACCTGGGCTGGATTTGAACTCCTGGGTTCAAATGATCCTCCTACCTCAGCTTCCCAAGTAGCTGGGACTACAAGCATGTGCCACTGCATCTGGCTATGGGCTTTTTCATGAACCCAAAAGAAGCTCTGAATTCTGCTGGGCACAGTGGCTCACACCTGTAATCCTAGCACTTTGGAAGGCTGGGGTAGTGGATCACCTGGTCAGGATCATGAGGTCAGGAGTTCAAGACCATCCTGACCAACATGGAAAAACCCTGTCTCCACTAAAAATACAAAAATTAGCCCGGTGTGGCGGCGCACATCTGTAATCCCAGCTACTCAGGAGGCTGAGGCAGAAGAATCCCCTGAACCTGGGAGGCGGAGGTTGCAGTGAGCCAAGATCACCCCATTGCACGCCAGCCTAGACGACAGAGTGAGACTCCGTCTCAAAAAATAAAAAAAGAACCTCTGCATTCATAAGCAGTCACTCCCCATCCCACTAGCCCTCTACTCTAGGCAAGCACTAATCTCCTTTCTGTCTCCATGGATTTGCCAATTCTAGATAGTCCATCTACATGGAATCATATGACACGTGACCTCCTGTGTCTGGCTTCTTTCACTTGGTGTCATGTTTTCAAGGTCCATCCCTGTGGCAACATGTAGCAGGACGTCATTATTATTATTATTTTTTTTTTTTTTTGAGACGGAGTCTCACTCTGTCACCCGGGCTGGAGTCCAGTGGCCAGATCCCAGCTCACTGCAACCTCCGCCTCTCAGGTTTACGCCATTCTTCTGCCTCAGCCTCCAGAGTAGCTGGGACTACAGGCGCCCGCCACCTCGCCCGGCTAGTTTTTTATATTTTTTTTTTTAGTAGAGATGGGGTTTCACCGTGTCAGCCAGGATGGTCTCGATCTCCTGACCTCGTGATCCGCCCGTCTTGGCCTCCCAAAGTGCTGGGATTACGGGCGACGTCATTATTTTTTATGGCCCGGTAATATTCCATTACATAGACCACATTTTGTTTATTTCTCAGTTGACGGGCATTTGGCTCGTTTCCGTTTTCCGGCTATCATGAATAATGTTGCCGTGAACCCCCGTGTCTGGGTATTAGCGCGAAGGACAATTGCAATTTGTATGTTGCACCTTCTCCCCCGCGGGGCTGGGAGCTTCATGGGGGGGTGGACAAGTCTGTCCTGTTCACCAACGTCCCCAGCATTCAGCACAATTCTTAAGACATATGAGCCGTTCAACATACACTTGCTAAGAAAAGGCCTCTGGGCCGGGCGCGGTGGCTCAAGCCTGTAATCCCAGCACTTTGGGAGGCCGAGACGGGCGGATCACGAGGTCAGGAGATCGAGACCATCCTGGCTAACATGGTGAAACCCCGTCTCTAGTAAAAAATACAAAAAACTAGCCGGGCGAGGTGGCGGGCGCCTGTAGTCCCAGCTACTCGGGAGGCTGAGGCAGGAGAATGGCGTGAACCCGGGAGGCGGAGCTTGCAGTGAGCTGAGATCCGGCCACTGCACTCCAGCCTGAGACAGAGCGAAACTCCGTCTCAAAAAATAAATAAATAAATAAAAATAAAAATAAAAATAAAAAAGAAAAGGCCTCTGATTCTCCAGTCCTAATTCCTGCAGCTATATTACTTCCAGTGCCCCAAGCCTGCATCTCCCCTGTCCTCTGGCTCCTCTCTGGGGTCCTGCAGTGACGGGACGATCTCTTTCCTTCCCCATCCCCCATCATCAGATCCCTTTGCAAATCCTGACAGTGTTTCCTTCAAATTGTATCCCAGGCTGGGCGCAGTGGCTCACGCCTATAATCCCAGCACTTTGGGAGGCCAAGGAGGGTAGATCACTTGAGGTCCGGAGTTTGAGACCAGCCTGGCCTATGTGGTGAAACCCCGTGTCTACTAAAAATACAAAAATTAGCCAGGTGTGGTGGTGGGTGCCTGTAATCCCAGCTACTGGGGAGGCTGAGGCAGGAGAATTGCTTGAACCTGGGAGGTGGAGGTTGCAGTGAGCTATGATGATGCCACTGCACTCCAACCTGGACAACAGAGACTGTCTCAGAAAAAAAAAAATGTATCACCAACCCACTTCTCACCAGTCCCTTCTCACCCCATTAAGCCAGCACTATCTCTCACCCAGAGGCCTGCAACATCCTCCTAATTTGGTTCCCTGCTTCCACAGCTACCTCTATAATCTGTTCTCACAGCAGCCAGAGGAATTATTTTAAAACATCAATCGGTCACGTCCCTCCTCTGCTCAAAATATTCTCACACAGACAAAGGCCAAAGTGCTCACCATGGCCCAGAAAGCCTTTCCCGATCCTGTTCCCATTCTTCTCCACTCCCGGCCTCTCTACCCCTCACTCCCTCAGCTCCAGCCACACTGACCTTCTCCCTCTCACTTGAACACATGTCAAGCATGCCACAATCTCAGGAACTTTGAACGCACCTCCCCGTGCCAGGACCCCTTTCCTCCAAAATCCAAAGGGCTTGCTCCACTCAGATATGACTTCCTCCACGAGGCCTACTGAGTACCCTCTCAATCCTAGTCCCTCTCCTGCCCACTTCCTCTTTATTTTTCTTCACAGCACCAGTCAGGTCCTGAGGTTGTATCTCAGGGTGTTCCCTGTGCATATGTTCTGTCTTCCTCCGGGAAGGGAGCTCCCAAGAGCAGGAGTTTCTTTTTCTTTTTTTTATTTTTGGAGATGGAGTTTCACTCTTGTTGCCCAGCCTGGAGTGCAATGGTGTGATCTCGGCTCACTGCAACCTCCGCCTCCCGGGTTCAAGCGATTCTCCTGCCTCAGCCTCCTGAGTAGCTGGGATTACAGGCGCCCACCACCACACCTGGCTAATTCTTGTATTTTTAGTAGAGATGGAGTTTCACCATGTTGGCCAGGTTGGTCTTGAACTCCTGACCTCAGGTGATCCGCCTGCCTCGGCCTCCCAAAGTGCTGGGATTAAAGGCGTGAGCCACCGTACCTGGCAAGAACAGGAGTTTCTGTTCATTATTGTCATCCCAGCGCCTAGAACAGGGCCTGGACAACACTAGAGCGATCAAAAAGTATTTGTCAAGTGAATGAATGAATAAATGAGCCTTCAGAGGCAAGACGCTGTTATGAATGAAGTTTGCAGACAAGAAGATGTCCTGAAAGAGGTTAAATGACTCCTAGGGATTCACATTGCTGGTGGGTAACAGAGGCAGCGCATATCTGCTAACAGTGGCCCCCAGCTACTCCACAACCCCCATCGCTCTGCCCCTTGTCATAACAAGTGATCATTTCTCCTTCAACTGATACTCAACCGTTTCCACCCTCCTGTTCCCTGAGCACCTACTACATGCCAGATCCTTCCATAACAGTTAAATTCTAAAACAACAACAATCACTGGGTACTTTACAGCAATCACTGGGTACTTTACAGAGCTGCTGTTCAGAGCCAACGGAGGAAAAACAAGAGCCAAGTTCCATCTGGGGCCTGGAACGTGTGAAAGGCCTGACTCACGGACATTGTCATAAGCCCCTCAGGAAGATACAATCAGCAGTCTCTCTTGACAGATGAGGAAACCGAGAGGTGAAGTCCCTCATTCAAGGTCACACAGCTAGGGAGTGGCAGTGCTCAAACGCCAACCCAAGTCTGGCTGACCCCAGAGCCCATGCGGATACAGCCTCTGAAGACTCCTGGCAGCTCCAATCTCCAACAGCCATTCCCAGGAGTTGAGAGCTGACTTGCCGCCAGGCTTCCCATTGTCATGACAACTCTTCCTGGCAGAGACCACTGTCCCCATATTACTGTGGTCAGACAGAAAAGGGCTCAAATCCCTGCCTGTCCTGCTGCCTGACCCCTGACCTCTCTCTGGGATTAGACTTCCCCTATCCCCAGTTTTCCAGATCTCTACCTCTCAAGCACTTCAGAACCGAACGCCTTCCTTGAGGTCTGGGCGCTCCTTTTTCTGCCCTTCCCCCAACCCCCCACTCTAACGTCCTCTCCTTTCCAGACCCCCGTTCCCTGTCACAGGTTCTCCCAAGACCTTACACCAGCAGCTCTTTTCCTCTGTGTTCCTTGGGTCCCTCCTTTCCCCTTAGCTGCCCCTCCAGCCCCCTCCCCACTGCCTTCCATATCTTCTAAGCAATCTCCCACCCTGAAGCCCCTCTATCCCTCACCAGGGTGTCCTTATAGTCTCCCCCTTCCATCATCTCCCGGCCCCAAACTCGTGGACTTTCACCCACTCTCAGGCCTCCTCTATACCACTGGCCAGGAGCCTCGGTGACCTATCTAACCCCTTTCCCCTGTATGACACCCCCTATCCCAGGCCCTCAAGCCCTGCTCCATTAGGCTTCCGGCATTCCACTTCCTCTAGGTCCCCTCTGGCTTCCTCCCATTCCATCGCTCCACAGGGCACCCCCACTATGTACTTCTTTCCCTTCTTCTCTACATTAGGAATCCCTCTAACCCCATCGTTTGTACGATCCCCCAGCTTTTCAGTCTTTCCCAGGGGACACCTCTATGCTCCCATCCCCGGGACCTCACTGTCCTCCTCCCCTTTCAAGCCCTCCCGGACCCCTCTAGCTACTCAGTGTCGTCACCTCAAGAGGCACTCTATGACACCCCAAGCCCCTGACTGCCCCCCACCCTAAAGTTCCTCCCGGGGCCCATCTATGCTCTCTTTCTACGACCGTAGAGCTTTTGATCCCCCGGGTCCCTCTGTGACCCCCAAACCCCTCAATTTCACGCTCCCCCCTCCCCCGCGTCTCCAGTGTCCCCCGGCCGCGCGCTCACAGTTCCGGATGTCGGAGATGAACACAGCGAGCCCCCGCATCCCATCGCCCTTGGACACGGCCGGCATGATGACGGTGGTGTCGGCTCCAGGCCTGGCCGGACAGGGCACACAGCAGCGGGGGCTGGCAAAGGGGGACCGGGCGTAAAGGACCCCAGGCAGCGCCGAGGAGCCGAGCCGGCCGCGGGGAGGGCTGGCTGGCGGGCGGGCGGGCAGGCCGTGGCACCGCCCCCTGCCCCTCCCCTCCGCCCGCCGTCCGGGGCTCTGAGCCTCCCATTGGTTTGGGCTCCTGCCGCTCACACGCGCGTTGCTCCCCACTTCCTCTCTCATTGGCCGCTAAGCAAAGGCACGACGCTGCGATTGGTCCAGTGTTCCGCTATTTCCGTTTGGGGAGGGGGGGAGGAGGCGTTGCCCGAGAGACGGGCGGGGTTCGATTGCGCATCATGGACCCGCCCCCTTCGCGCGGCCAGATCAAACACTGATTGGATCGAGCGACTCTCCAAGGAGGGAGGGAGGGTAGTGCAAGAAGGCGGGAAACGGGACTAGGAGGCGGGACTTAGGTTGACTGGGGCCAATGAACGGGTAGACCTCCCCCTCAGGCGTCGCGGATTGGCGAGATCTGTTCTACTTCAGCTCTCTATTGGGTGGCTGTGGGGCGGGCGGAAGGCGAAGATCAGTAGAGAAGACCCGAGAGAGGGTGTCACTCCGCTCGGCTGGGATAGGTGGAGCGACGCCTGCAATTCCCTGCTGCAGAGAAGGGGTTGGGCGGGGCAACAGAGCGTGCGGTGTTTACTGCGCAAGCGTCTCAGTGTTCCCTTTCTCCATCCACTGTCACCCCCGACTGCTAAAATCCTCTTCCAGGAAGCCTTCCTCCCCTCCCCCCTTCTCTGCAGCCAACGTGTCGGGACTTCAGTTGTCAGGAGACCTAGAATCTCAGAGTGAAAAACAGTAATTCAAGGCCAGTCACATTAAGCAGAGGTTAAACCTTAGGTCGAGAGGGTGAATGACTTGCCCAGGGCCACACAGCTTGTAAGTCAAAAAGTAGAAATAAATGTAAACCATATCTTGGCTTACTTTTCAATATATGTTGCCCTTTTTTTTTGTCCAACCACAGTGTCTCTCGGGCAGCCTCCATTGTAGCAGATATCAAACCAAAATTGATTCTTTCCTCCAGACTGGGAACTCCTTCTGGGCAAGAATGGGACCTGGCGTTGAAGCGTTTTCAACAACATCTGTTGAAGGAATGGGTGAACCTGCTTTGGCCCAGCCCCAGCCTCCGTCCCCAACCCCCAGCTCCCCAGAGACTCTTCGGTAAACTAGCTTTGGGGAAGGCAAAACGGCCAGAACTCCCAACGCCCCGGGCGATTGAGAAATTTGGGACAAAGGGAACTGGAAGAGTCCATTTCTGTCACCTCTAGGAAAAAAACCACCCCATCATCCTTTTCTAATCTCAGAAGCCAAGCATTCCTGGAATGAGTCTTGTGGGTGTGTCCGGGACCTTTGGAATGGCCATTCTGAATCCTGGGAGATGGAAAGGAGGTTGAGAAGAGCCCACCTTCCAGGCTCAATGGATGCGTCCATTTGGGTTTCCAGGAATGGGACCTGGGAAAGTCCATTTTGGATTCCAGGAGGACAGACGTTGCTCAGCTGTTGGAAGAGTCCATTTCTAATATGGGGGGTGCTGTTTGCCCCTGAAGAACATAAAGCAGCCCCATTAAACACAGGAAAAAGTATTAATCCCAGGACTTGAAGAAGTTTGTTTTGTTTTCTGAAACGGAGTCTCCCTCTGTCGCCCAGGCTGGAGTGCAGTGGCGCGATCTCGGCTCACTGCAACCTCCGCCTCCCGGGTTCATGCCATTCTCCTGCCTCAGCCTCCCGAGTACCTGGGACTACAGGCGCCTGCCACCATGCCCGGCTAAGTTTTTGTATTTTTAGTAGACACGGGGTTTCACCGTGTTAGCCAGGATGGTCTCGGCCTCCCAAAGTGCTGGGATTACAGGCGTGAGCCACCGCGCCCGGCTTTTTGTTGTTGTTGTTGTTGTTGAGACAGTCTCGCTCTGTCGCCCAGGCTGGAGTTCAGTGGCTCAATCTCAGCTCACTGTAACCTCTGCCTCCCAGGTTCAAGCGATTCTTCTGCCTCAGCCTCCCGAGTAGCTGGGATTACAGGCACCCGTCATCATGCCCGCCTAATTTTTCTATTTTTGTAGAGACAGGGTTTCACTATGTTGGCGAGGCTGGTCTTGAACTCCCAACCTCAGGTGATCCGCCCGCCTCGGCCTCCCAAAGTGCTGAGATTACAGGCGTGAGCCACCCCGCCCGGCCAGGAGTTCTTTTTTATAGAAAGATACATAAAGCGTTCCAAGAACTGGAGTCCATTCATGACAAGGAAGAAGTACTTTCTCCCGGGGGATAAGGGCATTTAAAATGTCTGTTAGCAGTGATGTTTGAACTAGTCTTTTTGAGAAGTGTGAAGAGGGACATCCAGGGACCCAGGAACAGGAAAAGTCTGTCCCTAAATAGCAGGGCAGTGCTTGCTTCCACGGCACATGTATTATGATTGGAACTGGCCGGGCGGGGTGGCTCACGCCTGTAATCCCAGCACTTTGGGAGGCCAAGGCGGGCGATCAGGAGGTCAGGAGATCAAGACCATCCAGCTAACACAGTGAAACCCTGTCTCTACTAAAAAATACCAGGCTGGGCGCGGTGACTCAGGCCAGGCGCGGTGGCTCAAGCCTGTAATCCCAGCACTTTGGGAGGCCGAGACGGGCGGATCACGAGGTCAGGAGATCAAGACCATCCTGACTAACACAGTGAAACCCCGTCTCTACTAAAAAATACAAAAAAAACTAGCCGGGCGAGGTGGTGGGCGCCTGTAGTCCCAGCTACTCGAGAGGCTGAGGCAGGAGAATGGCATGAACCCGGCGCGGAGCTTGCAGTGAGCTGAGATCCGGCCACTGCACTCCAGCCTCGGCGACAGAGCAAGACTCCGTCTCAAAAAAAAAAAAATTGAAACGATACAGAGATTAGCATGGGCCCTGTGAAAAGATAACACGCAAATTTGTGACATTTTCTGGGCTGGGGATGGGGGGTGCGCAGTGGCTCACGTCTGTAATCCCAGCACTTTGGGAGGCCGAAGTGGGCAGATCACAAGGTCAGGAGTTGGAGACCCGCCTGGCTAACATAGTGAAACCTCATCTCTACTAAAAATACAAAAAAAAAAAAAAATTAGCTGGGTGTGGTGGTGGGCACCTGTAGTCCCAGCTACTCAGGAGGCTGAGGCAGGAGAATCGCTTGAACCTGGGAGGTAGAGGTTGCAGTGAGCCGAGATCACACCACTGCACTCCAGCCTGGGTGTCGGAGCGAGACTCCATCTCAAAAAAAAAAAAAAAAAATTATGGCCGAGCGTGGTGGCTCACACCTATAATCCCACACTTTGGGAGGCTGAGATGGGTAGACCACTTGAGATCAGGAGTTTGAGACCAACCTGGCCAACATGGTGAAACCCTGTCTCTACTAAAAATACAAGAATTAGTCGGACATGGTGGCCAACACCTGTAGTCCCAGCTACTGGGGAGGCTGAGGCAGGAGAATCAGTTAGACCCGAGAGGCAGAGGTTGCAATGAGCCGAGATTGAGCCACTGAACTCCAGCCTGGGTGACAGAGAGAGAGTCTGTCTCAAAAAAAAAAAAAAAAAAAAATTAAGGAAAATAATAAATAAATAAACAGGGGAGAGGGATGCCACCCTCTCTCCTGCCCCAACTCTCCGCCTTCCTCTCCTCCCTCACCTTCCACCCTGACCCCGAGGCCCACCGCACCTAGCTTTCTCTTATTGATCTACCTGTACATTGCCTTTCCCCCCACCCCAATGCACCATAGAATATGAGACCCTCCAGGTCAGGGTCTGGATCTCAGCCCTCTTCGACCACAGTCTCTCAGACCCCAGCCAATTGTCAAATCCAGGAAGCTACATGAAGAATCAAGTACAAGTGCACAGGGCTGGGTGACCCCACGCTTAGTCTCAGGGAGAGGGAAGTTGGACCTCTCCCAAGAATCCGTGGGCCAACCCGTTGTAAGTTACGGGCTAGCATCAGTCTATCCACTGGAGCTCTGAAGACAGGGGGCACGCTGGGCATGTAACTAGAATCCCGCACAGGAGGAGTCCACTGAGAACACTGGGGAAATGACCTGGGTCAGCACCCCTCCCTACCCCGTGTCCCCCGCTCATGGAGCCCAGTGGTTGGGTCCTTTGTGAGGCAGGCTGAGGGGTCAGTGGATCCTGAGGGTCTGTGGTCACAGTAGGTGGGAAGTCTCAGAGGAAGGAGCCCCTCCCTGGGAGCCAGACCCCCACACCATGGCGAGCGTGGTGGTGAAGACGATCTGGCAGTCCAAAGAGATCCATGAGGCCGGGGACACCCCCACGGGGGTCGAGAGCTGCTCCCAGCTAGTCCCAGAGGCTCCCCGGGGGGTGAGCAGCCGGGCCACGGGGATCCCGAAGAAAAAGAAGGCCGTATCATTCCACGGGTGGGTTTGTTGTATCCTGTCAGGGATGGTTCTAACGCCCAGCACTTCCTCCAACAGAGCAGGAGTCCGACTGTGAATGCTGGAGGAAGGGGAGGGGGAAAAGCCAGCAGGTGGGGGGCAGGAAAGAGGGCAGCGGTGAAGAAGACATCAAGTCGCAGGGAGGTAGAAAGGAATGAAGGTGGCCGGGCGCGGTGGCTCAAGCCTGTAATCCCAGCACTTTGGGAGGCCGAGATGGGCGGATCACGAGGTCAGAAGATTGAGACCATCCTGACTAACATGGTGAAACCCCGTCTCTACTAAAAAATACAAAAAACTAGCCGGGCGAGGTGGCAGGCACCTGTAGTCCCAGCTACTCGGGAGGCTGAGGCAGGAGAAGGGCGTAAACCCGGGAGGCGGAGCTTGCAGTGAGCTGAGATCCGGCCACTGCACTCCAGCCTGGGCGACAGAGCGAGACTCTGTCTCAAAAAAAAAAAAGAAAGGAATGAAGGTAATGGGGATGAATGGAGGGAGGAAAAAAGCCTCCTGTTTCCTGAGGAAACAGGAGGATTTGGATATTGGATGGGTTTCAATAGGTATGTTTGTGTTCTTGTCAAAATGAAAATTCTTTTGAGTTGACAGGTATTCTTGTTTGTGTTGTAAAATCTTAGTACAGCAGTGGCACAGGAAAATTATACACACCCCAGTAGTAAGTTTTTCTAAAGGATCTTTTTCCTATAATGTTTAAACCATTATTTATCTTCTCTGGTTGGCATCAAGTACTTGATACGTCTTAATAGAAGGGAAAGAAGTTGTTTCATTACTTGTAGTGGGTGCAATCCTTAGCAAACTCTACTTTTTAGAGTTTTGGGTAAAGCCTGGGTATGTGGGGAGTGGGGAGGGAAGAAGGAGAAGGGAGGCTAGTGAATGAAGAAGAAAGTAGGTGGCCGGGACAGAGAAGGGAGGATAAAGTAGGCAGTGGGGAAGGAGAAGAAAAAAGTAGGTAGTGGTGGCTGGGCATGGTGGCTCACGCTTGTAATCCCAGCACTTTGGGAGGCTGAGGCAGGCGGATCGTGAGTTCAGGAGTTCAAGACCAGCCTGGCCAACATGGTGAAACCCTATCTCTACTAAAAATACAAAAATTAGCTGGGCATGGTGGCGCATGCCTATAACCCCAGCTACTCAGGAGGCTGAGGGAGGAGAATTGCTTGAACTGGGACCGGGGAGGCGGAGGTTGCTGTGAGCCAAGATCATGCAGCTGCACTCCAACCTGGGCAACAGAGTCAGACTCTGTCTCAAAAAAAAAAAAAAAGAAAGAAAGAAAGAAAAGAAAAGAAAGTAGGCAGCAAGGAAGGAGAATAAAGCAGGCAGCGAGGACAGAGAAGGGAGAAACTTGTATACAGTGAGAGTGGAGTCACAGCGGGTGAGGTATGGAGAAAGGAAGGCAGGAGGGGCCAGACACCGTGGAGCTGCTTCTCGACCTTTCTGCCTGTTTCTCCTCTGCAGGGTGGAGCCCCAGATGTCCCACCAGCCCATGCACTGGTGCCTGAACCTCAAGCGGTCCTCGGCCTGCACCAATGTGTCACTGCTCAACCTGGCCGCCATGGAGCCCACCGACTCCACGGGGACAGACTCCACAGTGGAAGACCTCAGCGGCCAACTCACGCTGGCCGGGCCCCCTGCCTCCCCCACCCTACCGTGGGATCCGGATGACACAGACATCACGGAAATCCTGGTGAGGGGCCCCCACCCCACCTGCTGGGGAAGACCGAGGTCCTCCACTCGGTGGTAGCAAATACTTAGGACAGAGATGGGGTGTTTTTGATTTAGAGTGAGAACGTTCTGGTCATTCTTTGAGACGCAGAGGAACTAACTGGGAACTGCCTCCTCCTTCTCTGACAGCCAGCCATGAATCCGGGAGTTGATCTTTTATTTTTTTTCTTTTTCTTTTAGAGACAGTCTCAGTGTTGCCCAAGATGGTCTCAAACTCCTGGGCTCAAGTGATCCTCCCGCCTCGGCCTCCCACAGTGCTGGGATTACAGGCGAGAGCCACTGAGCCTGGCCTGGTTGTTGGTCTTCAGTTCATATAGTCAATCCCAAATGTCCCCAGTGAGGCTGGGCTCAGGAACCAGGCCAGATCCCTGCGCTTGGGGAGCTCCCAGTCTGGTGGGGGCAAAAGACATAGACTAGGGTGAGAAATTCTGTAACGGAGAAGATCCCAGAGAAGGGCTCCTCAAGCCAGGTTGGGGTATCAGGGAAAGCTTCCTGGAGGAGGATGTCTTGCAACTGGATCTTAGCGAGTGAGTAGGCGTCCTCTGAGGGGAGTCACCTAAGAATCTGGGGCAAAACTGAGAGGTGAGCAAGATTTAGGGAGATTTAGAGAATTTCTGGCAAAAGTATAGAGGGTTACAACTTGGTGCTTAACTCACTGCACCTCTGCTCCTCATCCCCCACCTGGCTTCCCCTGGGCCAGGCCTGAAACAGGCTCTATCAGATACTGAGAACTACACGAACAATAGCCATGATCTTCATGATGCTGATGAGATTCACTAGCACTTACTAGCACTTTCTATGTTCAGGGAGCCCGGTTTTCTCATCTGTAAAATGGAGATGCATACATTCGTTTCTTTATTTTTGAAATTTATTTATTTATTTATTTATTTATTTATTTTTGAGACGGAGTTTCGCTCTTGTTGCCCAGGCTGGAGTGCAGTGGAGCAATCTCGGCTCACAGCAACCTCCGCCTCCTGGGTTCAAGCCATTTCTCCTGCCTCAGACACCCTAGTAGCTGCAATTACAGGTACGCGCCACCACAACCGGCTAATTTTGTATTTTTAGTAGAGACGGGGTTACTCCATGTTGGTCAGGCTGGTCTCAAACTCCGGACCTCAGGTGATCTGGCCGCCTCGGCCTCCCAAAGTGCTGGGATTACAGGTGTGAGCCATTGCGCCCAGCTTTTATTTATTTTTAAGGCAGGGTCTTGCTCTGACTCCCAGGCTGGAGTGCAGTGGCACTATCACAGCTCACTGCAGCCTGGGCTCAAATGATCCTCCCATCTCAGCCTTCCAAGTAGCTGGGACCACAGGCACACACGTGGCTAATTTGTTAAAAACTTTTTGTAGGTCAGGCGCAGTGACCTATAATCCCAGCACTTTGGGAGGTCAACGCGGGTGGATCACGAGGTCAGGAGTTCGAGACCAGCCTGGCCAATATGATGAAACCCTGTCTCTACTAAAAATACAAAAATTATCTGGGTGTGAGGGTATGTGCCTGTGATGTCATGTGTCTATAGTCCCAGCTACTGGTGAGGCTGAGGCAGGAGAATGGCTTGAACCCGGGAGGCGGAGGTTGCAGTGAACCGAGATCGCGCCACTGCACTCCAGCCTGCATGACAGAGCAAGACTCTGTCTCAAAATAAATAATAAATAAATAAATAAATAATTTTTGTAGAGACAGAGTCTCACAATGTTGCACAGTCTGGTCTTAACGTCAAGCAATTTTGGGGCCTCAGCCTCCCGAAGTGCTGGGATTACAGGAGTGCAACACCATGCCCAGCCACATATATTCTTTTTAACAAATATCTCTTTTCCTTTCTTTCTTTTTTGAGATGGAGTCTCACTCAGTAGCCAGGCTGGAGTACAGTGGCGCGATCTTGGCTGACTGCAAACTCCACCTCTCGGGTTCAAGTGATTCTCCCACCTCAGCCTCCCAAGTAGCTGGGATTACAAGAGCGCCACCACACCTGGCTAATTTTTGTATTTTTAGTAGAGATGGGCTTTCACCATGTTGGCCAGGCTAGTCTCGAACTCCCAACTTCAGGTGACACCCGCCTCAGCCTCCCAAAGTGCTGGGATTATGGATGTGGGCCACCACACCTGGCCTCTCTTTTTCTTTCTTTTTATTTTTTTTTTCATTTTCTTGAGACAGGGTCTCACTCTATTGCCTAGACTGGAGTGCAGCAGCATGATAATAGCTCACTGCAATCTCAAACCCTTGGGCTTAAGCGATCTTTCCACCTTGACCTCCCAAGTAGGTGGGACTACAGGTGCACACCACCATGCCCAGCTAAACAAATGTTTTTGTTTCTTTCTTTTTTCTTTCTTTCTTTTGTTTGTTTTTGAGACTGGTTCTTGTTCTGTTGCCCAGGCTGGAGTGACAGCATGACAGCCCAGGCACAATATTGGCTCACTGCAGCCTTGGCCTCCCCAGGCACAGGTGATCCTCCCACCTCAGCCTCCCAAGTAGCTGTAACTACAGGCAGATGCCACCACAGCCAGCTATTTTTTTTTTTTTTTTTTTTTTTTTGGAGATGGAGTCTCGCTCTGTTGCCAGGCTGGAGTGCAGTGGTGTGATCTCAGTTCACTGCAACCTCCACCTCGGGTTCAAGCAATTCTCCTGCCTCAGCCTCCCGAGTAGCTGGGACTACAGGCATGCGCCACCACACCCAGCTAATTTTCGTACTTTTAGTAGAGATGGAGTTTCACCATGTTGGCCAGGATGGTCTTGATCTCTTGACCTCATTATCTTCCCGCCTCAGCCTCCCAAATTGTTGGGATTACAGGCGTGAGCCACCACGCCCGGCTTCACCCAGCTAATTTTTTTTTTTTTTTTTTTTGAGACGCAGTCTCGCTCTGTCGCCCAGGCTGGAGTGCAGTGGCCGGATCTCAGCTCACTGCAAGCTCCGCCTCCCGGGTTTACACCATTCTCCTGCCTCAGCCTCCCGAGTAGCTGGACTACAGGCGCCTGCCACCTCGCCCGGCTAATTTTTGTATTTTTTTTTTAGTAGAGACGGGGTTTCACCGTGTTAGCCAGGATGGTCTCGATCTCCTGACCTCGTGATCCGCCCGTCTCGGCCTCCCAAAGTGCTGGGATTACAGGCTTGAGCCACCGCGCCCGGCCTCCACCCAGCTAATTTTTAAAACAAATTTTTAAGGCCGGGCTTGATGGCTCACGCCTGTAATCCCAGCACTTTGGGAGGCTGAGGTGGGCAGATCACCTGAGGTCAGTAATTCGAGACCAACCTGATCAACATGGAGAAACCCCATCTCTACTAAAAATATAAAATTAGTAGGGTGTGGTGGCACATGCCTATAATCCCAGCTACTTGGGAGGCTGAGGCAGGAGAATCGCTTGAACCTGGGAGGCGGAGGTTGCAGTGAACCGAGATCGTGCCATTGCACTGTGGCCTGGGCAACAAGAGCAAAACTCCGTCTCAAAAACAAAAACAAAAACCCAACTAAGGCAGACAGCCATGTAGTAACCTCCGCAAGGTCAAGGTTGTAGAGCTCGTAAGAAGCAGGACCAGGACAAGAAGGCTGCTGCTTTTGTCACTAATACAAAAGGCCTTTCTCTCCCCAAGACTGCCCTGGGTTGAGTGGGGGATATTTGGAGGGGAGAGACTGAGGCAGGGAGGCCAGAGCTGAGGCTAGGCGAGGGTCCAGGGAAGGAAGAGGAGCTGCAGAGAAGAGAACATGGCAGAGAGTCTGGGCTGGGAAGGATGCCTGGGAGACATCTCCTCCCTCAGACAGAAGAGCTCTCCGCCCTCTCTTGGGGAGTGTCTCTCGGGCAGCACTTGTAGCCGTTTGCCTCCCACCAGAGCTATTTCTGAGTCACATCCCCCAGTGGATCGTGAAGCCTGAGAAAGTGCCGCAGGCAGCCAGGATCAAGGTCTGACACAGCCGCCAGCTGGCTGTGGGGCTGCAGGGGAGTGTGGGCCTCTAAGGGGCTTCAAGTTCCTTCTCGGTGAAATGGAAAAAGTAATGACCTTGGGGTGCGTGCTGGAGAGGTGAGAGGGGGCAGCAGGAGCTGGAACCAGCACCCAGCACCTGAGCTGCATCCAGAGAGAAGGCAGGGACAGGCAGAGAGAAGGGCACAGAGCCCAGAGAGAGAGGACGGAGACCCAGAGAGAGGACAGAGACCCAGAGAGGGAGACAGAGACCCACAGAGATGGGGACAGAGACCCAGAGAGAGAGGAGGACAGAGACCCAGAGAAAGAAGGGGACAGAGACCCAGAGAGAGGGGAAGGGAGACCCAGGGAGAGGGGGGCAGAGACCCAGAGAGAGGGGGGCAGAGACCCAGAGAGAGGCAGATAAGAGACCCAGAGAAAGGGGGATGGAGACCCAGGGAGAGGGGGACAGAGACCCAGAGAGGAGGAGACAGAGACCCAGAGAGAGAGAAAGGGAGAGAGACCCAGAGAGAGGGGGATGGAGACCCAGAAAGAGGGGGATGGAGACCCAGAAAGAGGGGGACAGAGACCCAGAGAGAGGGAGACAGAGACCCAGAGAGATTAGGAGAGACACCCAGAGAGAGAGGGATGGAAACCCAGAGAGAGAAGGAAAGAGACTCGGAGGGTAGGGGGACAGAGGTTCTGGGGAAGGAACAGATGGGTCCAGTGTGAGAGAGATGGACACTCAGAGACAGAAGAAGAGATGATCCAGGGCTGGGCACAGTGGCTCACACCTGTAATCCCAGTACTTCGGGAGGCTGAAGTGGGCAGATCACTTGAGGTCAGGAGTTCAAGAGCAGCCTGGCCAACATGGTGAAACCCGGTCTCTATTAAAAATACAAAAATGAACCAGGTGTGGTGGCAGGTGCCTGTAATCCCAACTACTCAGGAGGCCGAGGCAGGAGAATCGCTTGAACCCTGGAGGTGGAGGTTCCTGTGAGCCGAGATCATGCCACTGCGCTCTAGCCTGGTGGACAGAGGGAGACTCCATCTCAAAAAAAAAAAAAAAAAAAGAAGAAGAAGGAGGAGGAGGAGGAGGAGAAGAGAAGGAGAAGGAGAAGAAGAAGAAATTCATCCTGACAGTGAAACCCCGTCTCTACTGAAAACAAAATACAAAAAATTAGCCATGGCCGGGCGCGGTGGCTCAAGCCTGTAATCCCAGCACTATGGGAGGCTGAGACGGGTGGATCACGAGGTCAGGAGATCGAGACCATCCTGGCTAACACGGTGAAACCCCGTCTCTACTAAAAAATGCAAAAAACTAGCCGGGCGAGGTGGCGGCGCCTGTAGTCCCAGCTACTCAGGAGGCTGAGGCAGGAGAATGGCCTAAACCCGGGAGGTGGAGCTTGCAGTGAGCTGAGATCCGGCCACTGCACTCCAGCCTGGGCGACAGAGCAAGACTCCGTCTCAAAAAAAAAAAAAAAAAAAAAAAAACAATTAGCCGGGCGTGGTGGCGGGTGCCTGTAGTCCCAGCTACTCGGGAGGCTGAGGAAGGAGAATGGCGTGAACCCGGGAGGCGGAGCTTGTAGTGAGCCGAGATGGCGCCACTGCACTCCAGCCTGGGCGACATAGCGAGACTCCATCTCAAAAAAAAAAAATTAAAAAAATAAAAAAAATAAAAAAAATAAAAAAAAAAAGAAGAAGAAGAAATGATTCATAGTAGGGAGACAGAGACCCACAGTAGGAAAGTGGGGGAGCAGAAGCCTAGAGAGATGGGGACATCACAGAGAAGGGAGATAGAGACCTAGAAAAAAGGACAGATACTGAGAGAAAGGAAAGGCAGAGACTCCAAGAGGGATGGATGACAGAGACCCAGAGAGACAAAGGCACAGTGAACACAAAACGAGTAAGAGAGACTGACAAAGGGAGATGGAGATGCAAAGAGGAGAAGATACAGAGGACAGGGCCAGACACCCAAACTGTGGGAAAAAGGAAAGGAAAGAAACCTGGGGAAGAAGACAGAGACCTCCAACCTGGCCAACACACTGGAAACCCATCTCTACCAAAAATACAAAAATTAGCCAGGCGTGATGGCACATGCCTATAATCCCAGCTACTCAGGAGACTGAGGCAGGAGAATCACTTGAACTCGGGATGTGGAGGTTACAGAGAGCCGAGATAGCGACACTGCACTCCAGCCTGGTGACAGAGTGAGACTCCATCTCAAAAAAAAGAAAGAGAAAGAAAGAAAAAAAGCAGACAGGCCGGGCGCGGTGGCTCAAGCCTGTAATCCCAGCACTTTGGGAGGCCGAGACGGGCGGATCACTAGGTCAGGAGATCGAGACCATCCTGGCTAACACGGTGAAACCCCGTCTCTACTAAAAAAATACAAAAAATTAGCCAGGCGAGATGGCGGGCGCCTGTAGTCCCAGCTACTCGGGAGGCTGAGGCGAGAGAATGGCGTAAAAACCCAGGAGGCGGAGCTTGCAGTGAGCTGAGATCCGGCCACTGCACTCCAGCCTGGGCGACAGAGCAAGACTCCATCTCAAAAAAAAAAAAAAAAAAAAAGAAAGAAAAAAAGCAGACAGAGACCTAAAGAGTAGAAAGGCAGAGACTCAGAAAAAATAAGTCAGAGACTCTGAGATTTGGGAGACAGAGCTGAATCAGGAAGAGATAGAAAACCAGAAATAGAGGAGGGGAATAGAGACCCAGAGAGAGAAGGAACAAACACAGGGGCTGGGTGGGGACAGAGAACTGGAAAGAGGGGGACAGAGAACCAGGTGGTGATGGAGACCCTGGTTGAGAGAGTGTCAGTTTCCAGGTAGGAGGAAGGACAATGGGAACTCTGTGAAGGTAGTTGTTACTTGTATCTCCATTTCACAGGTAGGGAAGCAGAGGCACAGAGAGGTAAAGTCTCCTCCATAAGGTCATACGGCTAGTAACTGGGAGAAATTAGCTGACCCTAGATCCTGTTGCCTTGGTTTCCAGAACAATTACCCACAGGAAACCCAAGACGTTCTGAGTCTTCAGGTTAGAAAGATACTTTGTGTAATGCTTTCTATTGCTGTGAAACCGATTACACCAAAACTTCAAACAACAACCTGGAAGGACTCAGCTGGGTAGTCCCAGCTCAGGTTGTCTCAGGAGGTTACAATCAAGATTTTGGCGGGGGCTGCAGTCACCTGAAGGTTGGACTGGGGCTGGAGGTTGTGCTACCAAAATGGGGCACTCACGTGCCCTTGGCTGGAGGCCTCAATTCATTGCTACATGGGCCTCTTCATAGGTGGCTGCTTATGACATTGAGGCTATCATTCCCCAGAGGAAGAGAGAGCAAAAAAGAAACAGTTCTTCTCATGAAGTAGTCTCTTACCTCACATATCATCAATTCTACTTTATTCTACTTTTTTTATTTTTTGAGACAATCTCTGTCACCCAGGCTGGAGTGCAGTGGCACAATCTCAGCTTACTGCAGCCTCTGCCTCCCAGGTTCAAGCAATTGTCATGCCTTAGCCTCCTGAGTAGCTGGCATTACAGGTGTGCACCATCACACCTGGCTAATTTTTATATTTTTTGTAGAAATAGGGTTTCACTGGCCGGGCGCGGTGGCTCAAGCCTGTAATCCCAGCACTTTGGGAGGCCGAGACGGGCGGATCACAAGGTCAGGAGATCGAGACCATCCTGGCTAACACGGTGAAACCCCATCTCTACTAAAAATACAAAAACTAGCCGGGCGAGGTGGCGGGCGCCTGTAGTCCCAGCTACTTAGGAGGCTGAGGCAGGAGAATGGCGTAAACCCGGGAGGTGGAGCTTGCAGTGAGCTGAGATCCGGCCACTGCACTCCAGCCTGGGAGACAGAGCCAGACTCCGTCTGAAAAAAAAAAAAAAAAAAAAAAAAAAGAATAGGGTTTCACCATGTTGGGCAGGCTGGTCTCAAACTCCTGACCTCAGGTGATCCGCCTGCCTCAGCCTCCCAAAGTGGTGGGATTACAAGCATGAGCCACCACACCCATCTTGCCGTATTCTATTTCCTGGGTGTGAGTCACTAAGTCCAGCTCATACTCAAGTGAGGCAAATAAGGCTCCATGTTTTAAAGGAATGTCAAAGAATTTATGCACATATTTTAAACTATCACATTTTGTGGGATTTTTGTAGCTGCCCTTTATTGGGATGAGGAAGTTCCTTTCTATTTCTAGTCTGTTGAGGTTTTTTTTGTTTTGTGTTTTTTAATCATAAGAGGGTGTTACATTTTGTCAAAAGCTTTTTCTCTACTGACATGATCATGTGTTTTTTTTTTCCCCCTTTTATTCTATTAATATGGTATGTAACTTTTTTTATTTTTAGAGACAGAGTCTTGCTCTGTTTCCCAGGTTGGAGTGCAGTGGTGACATCAAAGCTCACTGCAGCCTCAACCTCCTGGGCTCAAACAATCCTCCCACCTCAGCCTCCCAAGGAGCTGAGACCACAAGCATATGCCACTGCACCCAGATAATTTTTAAAATTTTTTATAGAGATGGAGTCTCATTATGTTGACCTGGCTGGTCTAGAATTCCTAGCCTTAGGTGATCCTCCTGTCTCAGCCTCTCAAATTGTTGGGATGAGCCACCATGTCCAGTCACTTGTTGATTTTAGTATGTTCATTTTAGTATGTTGAACCAACCTTGCATTCCTGGGATCATTCCCACTTGGTCACGATATATAATCCTTTTTACATGCTGCTGGATTTGGTTTGCTAGTACTTCGTTGAGGATTTTTGTGACTATATTCATAAAGAATATTGGTCTGTGGTTTTCTTTCTTTCTTGAGATGAAGTCTGTCGCCCAGGCTGGAGTGCAGTGGCACAATCTCAGCTCACTGCAAACTTCACCTCCCGGGTTCAAGTCATTGTCCTGCCTCAGCCTCCCGAGTAGCTGGGATTACAGGTGCCTACCACCATGCCTAGCTAATTTTTGTGTTTTTAGTAGAGATGCAGTTTCACCATCTTGGCCAGGCTGGTCTCAAACTCCTGACCTCGTGATACACCTGCCTTGGCATCCCAAAGTGCTGGGATTACAGGCGTGAGCCATCACGCCTGGCCTGGTCTGTGGTTTTCTTTTCTTGTGATGTCTTTGTTTGGTATCAAGAAGATACTGTCAGATATTTCCTGAGTTAGAAATTGCTCCTTCTCTTTTTGGTAGACTTTGAAATGGATTGTTTGTAAATTCTTTTTTTTTTTTTAGTGATTGATAAGAGTTACTGCTGAAGTCATCTGGTTATAGGCTTTTCTTTTTATTTTTTCCTTTGAGACAGAGTCTCACTTTGTCGCCCAGGCTGGATGCAGTGGCGCGATCTTGGCTCACTGCAAGCTCCGCCTCCCAGATTCACGCCATTCTCCTGCCTCAGCCTTCCGAGTAGCTGGGACTACAGGCACCCGCCACCACGCCCAACTAACTTTTTTTCCTTTATTTTTAGTAGAGACAGGGTTTCACTGTGTTAGCCAGGATGGTCTCGATCTCCTGAACTCATGATACGCCTGCCTCGGCCTCCCAAAGTGCTGGCATTACAGGCGTGCCCGGCCATCTTTGTTGGAAGTTTTAAAATTATTTTTAACTAATTCAGTCTCTTTACTTGTTATGGGTCTTTTCGGACTTTCTAGGTCTTGAGTCAGTTTTGGTAGTTTGTGTGTTTCCAGACATTTTTCCATTGTATCCAGATTGTCTGATTGGTTGGCATACAATTGTTCAGTCTTCCCTTATAATCATTTTTCTTTCTGTACAGTTAATGATAATATCTGCTCTTTCACTCTTGATCTTTGTAATCTGAGTCTTCTCTTTTTTCTTGGTCAGTCTAGCTAAAGATATGTCAATTTTTTTGATCTATTCAATAAACCAACTTTTGGTTTTGTTGCATTTTTGTTATTGTTTTTGTATTCTCGATTTGATTTCCTTATGCTCTAATATTTATCATTTCCTTCTTTCTGTTAGTTTTGGATTTAATTTACTTTTTCTTTTTTTTTTTTTTTTAGACGGAGTCTCACTTTGTTGACCAGGCTGGAGTGTAGTGGCATGATCTTGGCTCACTACAAGCTCTGCCTCCCTGGTTCACACAATTCTCCTCCCTTACCCTCCCAAGTAGCTGGGACTACAGGCGCCCACCACCACACTCAGCTAATTTTTTGTATTTTTAGTAGAGACAGGGTTTCACCGTGTTAGCCAGGATGGTCTTGATCTGACCTCGTGATCCCCACCTCAGCCTCCCAAAGTGCTGGAATTACAGGCGTGAGCCACCACGCCTGGCCTCTTTTTCTATTTTCTTTCTTTTTTTTTTTTTTGAGACGGAGTCTTGCTCTGTTGCCCAGGCTGGAGTGCAGTGGCCGGATCTCAGCTCACTGCAAGCTCCGCCTCCCGGGTTCACGCTATTCTCCTGCCTCAGCCTCCGGAGTAGCTGGGACTACAGACGCCCGCCACCTCGCCCGGCTAGTTTTTTTTTTGTACTTTTTAGTAGAGACGGGGTTTCACCCTGTTAGCCAGGATGGTCTCGATCTCCTGACCTCGTGATCCGCCCGTCTCGGCCTCCCAAAGTGCTGGGATTACAGGCTTGAGCCACCACGCCCGGCCCCTTCTTTTTCTATTTTCTTAAGGTGGGGCATTAAGATACTGATTTTGAGATCCTTCCTTTTTTTTTTTTTTTTTTTTAAGAGTCTCGCTCTATTGCCCAGAGTGCAGTGGTGCGATCTCAGCTCACTGTAAGCCCCGCCTCCTGGGTTCATGCCATTTTCCTGCCTCAGCCTCCTTAGTAGCTGGGAATATAGGTGCCCACCACCACACCCAGCTAATTTTGTTTGTATTTTTAGTAAAGACGGCGTTTCACCATGTTAGCCAGGATGGTCTCCATCTCCTGACCTTATGATCCACCCGCCTCAGCCTTCCAAAGTGTTGGGATTACAGGCGTGAACCACGGCGCCTGGCCCTTTCTTCTTTTTAAATGTGTTTACAGCTACAAATTTCCCTTAAAGCATTTTTTCACTGTATCACTTACATTCTGGTATGCTGTGTTTTCATTTTTCTTCATCCCAAACAATCTTATAATTTCCTTTGTCCCATTGGGTTTTTAAATTTTTTTCGGCCGGGCGCGGTGGCTCAAGCCTGTAATCCCAGCACTTTGGGAGGCCGAGACGGGCGGATCACGAGGTCAGGAGATCGAGACCCTCCTGGCTAATACAGTGAAACCCCGTCTCTACTAAAAAAAATATAAAAAAAAAAAAATTAGCCAGGCGAGATGGCGGGCGCCTGTAGTCCCAGCTACTCCGGAGGCTGAGGCAGGAGAATGGCGTAAACCCGGGAGGCGGAGCTTGCAGTGAGCTGAGATCCGGCCATTGCACTCCAGCCTGGGCGACAGAGCGAGACTCCGCCTCAAAAAAATAAATAAATAAATAAATAAATAAATAAAAATAATAAATTTTTTTCAGACAGTATTGCTCTGTCACCCAGGCTGGAGTGCAGTGGCATGGCTACAGCTCACTGCAGTCTCTCAAACTCTTGAGCTAAGATGATTCTCCTGCCTCAATCTCCTTAGTAGCTGGGACTACAGATGTGTGCCACAATGCCCAGCTAATTAAAAAAATTTTTTTTGTAGAGATGAGGTCTCACTATGTTGCCCAGGCTGCTCTCGAACTCCTGGGCCCAAGTCATCCTCCCAAGTTGACCTCCCAAAGAGCTGGGATTATAGGTGTGAGCCACCATGCCTGGCACCACTGTTTTTTTTTAGTGTGTTGTTTAATTTCCACACATTTGTGTGTTTCCCAAATTTCTCTCTTTTTTGTTCTTTTTTTCCTCTTTTTTTTTTTTTGAGATGGAGTCTTGCTCTGTCACCCAGGCTGGAGTGCAGTGGCACAATCTTGGCTCACTGCAAGGTCCACCTCCTGGGCTCATGCCATTCTCCTGCCTCAGCCTCCCGAGTAGCTGGGACTATGGGTGCGTACCACCATGCCTGGCTAATTTTTTTACATTTTAGTAGAGACGGGGTTTCACTGTGTTAGCCAGGATGGTCTCGATCTCCTGACCTTGTGATCCTCCAGCCTTGGCCTCCCAATGTGCTGAGATTACAGGCATGAGCCACCACACCTGGCCCCAGATTTCTTTCTGATACTGATTGCATTTCTTTTTTTTTTTTTTTTGAGACAGAGTCTCGCTCTATTGCCAGGCTGGAGTGCAGTGGCGTGTTCTTGGCTCACTGCAACATCCGCCTCCTGGGTTCAAGTGATTCTTCTGCCTCAGCCTCCCACGTAGCTGGGATTACAGGCACCCACCACCATGCCTGGCTAATTTTTGTATTTTTAGTAGAGATGGGGTTTCACCACATTGGCCAGGCTGGTCTTACTCCTGACCTTGTGATCCACCCGCCTCAGCCTCCCAAAGTGCTGGGATTACAGGCGTGAGTCACCATGCCTGGCCCATTTTATCCTATTTTAAAAATGTTTTTATTTTCATTTTTATTTTTAGAGATGTGGGTGTTACTTTGTTGCCTAGGCTGGTCTCAAACTCCTGGGCTCAAGCAATCCTCCCATCTTGGCCTCCCAAAGTGCAGGGAATACAGGTGTGAGCCACCATGTCCAACCTTCTTATTGTTTTTTTAAGAGAGAGGGTTTTGCTATGTTGCCCAGGCTGGTCTTGAGCTCTTGGTCTCAAGTAATACTCCCTCCTCAGTCTCCCAAAGTCCTGGGATTACAGCAATGAGTCACTGTGCCTAGCCCGTGGAGCCTATTTGGAGTTCATTTGGCTTCTTGGATGTGTGGATTAATGCTCAAATCATCCAGTTTGGGAAGTTGTCAACCATTATTTCTTCAAATATTCTTTCTGCCCCTTTCTTTCCTTCTGGGACTCCCAGACCCATGGGTCTCTGAGGCTGCATTTATTCTTCTTCATTCTTTTTGTTTGTTCTTAGGTTTCTCAGACTGGATAATCAAAGTTGAGCTATATTCAAGTTCACTGAGTCATTATTCTGCTATACAGCCCCCTCTAGTACATTTTTCACTTCAGTGATTGTACTTTTCAACCCTAGAATTTCTTTTTTGAGACAGAGTCTCGCTCTGTTGCCAAGCTGGAGTGCAGTGGTGCCATCTCAGCTCACTGCAACCTCCGCCTCCCGGGTTCAAGCCATTCTCCTGCCTCAGCCTCCCGAGTACCTGGGACTACAGGTGCCCACCACCATCCCCAGCTAATTTTTGTATTTTTAGTAGAGATGGGGTTTCACCATGTTGGCCAGGATGTTCTTGATCTCTTGACCTCGTGATCCGCCTGCCTTGGCCTCCCAAAGTGCTGGGATTACAGTTGTGAACCATTGCACCTGTGGCACAATCTTGGCTCACTGCAAGGTCCACCTCCTGGGTTCATGCCATTCTCCTGCCTCAGCCTCCCGAGTAGCTGGGACTATGGGTGCGTACCACCATGCCTGGCTAATTTTTTTACATTTTAGTAGAGACGGGGTTTCACTGTGTTAGCCAGGATGGTCTCGATCTCCTGACCTTGTGATCCTCCAGCCTTGGCCTCCCAATGTGCTGAGATTACAGGCATGAGCCACCACACCTGGCCCCAGATTCTTTCTGATACTGATTGCATTTCTTTTTTTTTTTTTTTGAGACAGAGTCTCGCTCTATTGCCAGGCTGGAGTGCAGTGGCGTGTTCTTGGCTCACTACAACATCCGCCTCCTGGGTTCAAGTGATTCTTCTGCCTCAGCCTCCCACGTAGCTGGGATTACAGGCACCCACCACCATGCCTGGCTAATTAGCCCTTCAACCCTATAATTTCTATTTCGTTGCTTTTAATAATTTTTATCTCTGGCCGGGCGCGGTGGCTCAAGCCTGTAATCCCAGCACTTTGGGAGGCCGAGACGGGTGGATCACGAGGTCAGGAGATCGAGACCAATCTGGCTAACACGGTGAAACCCCGTCTCTACTAAAAACTACAAAAAACTAGCCGGGCGACGTGGCGGGCGCCTGTAGTCCCAGCTACTTGGGAGGCTGAGGCAGGAGAATGGCGTAAACCCGGCAGGCGGAGCTTGCAGTGAGCTGAGATCCGGCCATTGCACTCCAGCCTGGGCGGCAGAGTGAGACTCCGTCTCAAAAAAAAAAAATAATAATAATAATAATTTTTATCTCTTTAGTGATATGCCCTATTTGGTGAGACATTATTCTCTCATTTTCCTTTGGTTATTTAGGAATTGTTTCCTGTAGCTCTTTGAACATATTTAAAATAGCTGATTTAAAGTCTTTGCCTAGTAAGTCCAAATCTGCCCCAGCCATCCTACCCCTGAACAGTTTCTCTTGACTGCTTGTTTGTCCTCCATTGTATAGGCCATAGTTTTCCTTTCTTTGCATGCCTTATAACTTTTTTCTTGAAAACTGGCCATTTTGTATTTATTTATTTATTTTTATTTTATTTTATTTTTTTGAGAAGGAGTCTCACTCTGTCACCCAGGCTTGAGTGCAGTGGCATGATCTTGACTCACTTCAACCTCTGCCTCCCAGGTTCAAGCAATTTTCCTGCCTCAGCCTCCCCAGTAACTGGGATTACAGATGTGCACCACCATGCCTGTCTAATTTTTGGATTTTTAGTAGAGATGAGGTTTAACCATGTTGGCTGGGCTGGTCTCAAACTCCCGACCTCAGGTGATCCACCTGCCTCAGCCTCCCAAAGTGCTGAGATTACAGGTGTGAGCCACCGTGCCTCACCTGAAAACTGGCCATTTAAAGTATCATAATGTATCAGGGAGTGGTGGCTCACGCCGGTAATCCCAACACTTTGGGAGGCCGAGCCAGGCAGATCATCTGAGGTCAGGAGTTCGAGACCAGCTTGGCCAATATGGTGAAACCCCATCTCTACTAAAAGTACAAAAATTGGCCAGGCGTGGTGGCAGGCGCCTGTAGTCCCAGCTACTGGGGAGGCTGAGGCAGGAGAATCGTTTGAACCCAGGAGGCAGAGGTTGCCGTGAGCCGAGATCATTTAGATACTCTGTCTCTAAATAAATAAATAAATAAAATAATAAAGTATCATAATGTAGCAACCCTAGAAACAGATTCTCCCCACTCATAAGGATTTGTTGTTATTATTGCTTGTTGTAGTTGCTTTTTGATTATTTTCACTTATTTA
Source organism: Trachypithecus francoisi (assembly GCF_009764315.1). Classification (NCBI taxonomy): domain Eukaryota; kingdom Metazoa; phylum Chordata; class Mammalia; order Primates; family Cercopithecidae; genus Trachypithecus; species Trachypithecus francoisi. Next base: position 5,155,818 of record NW_022681457.1, on the reverse strand, counting down.
TTTATTTATTTATTGAGAGGGAGTCTTGCTCTGTCACCCAGGCTGGAGTGCTGTGCTGTGGCCGGATCTCAGCTCACTGCAAGCTCCGCCTCCCGGGTTCACGCCGTTCTCCTGTCTCAGCCTCCCGGGTAGCTGGGACTACAGGCGCCGCCACCTCGCCCGGCTAGTTTTTTGTAGTTTTTAGTAGAGACGGGTTTCACCGTATTAGCCAGGATGGTCTCGATCTCCTGACCTCGTGATCCACCCACCTCGGCCTCCCAAAGTGCTGGGATTACAGGCTTGAGCCACCGCGCCTGGCCAACTTATTTATTTTTATTATTATTTGAGACAGGATCTTACTCTGTTTCCCAGGCCACTGTATAGTGGCATGATTGTGGCTCACTGCAGCCTCCAACTCCCGGGCTTAAGGGGTCCTCCTGCCTCAGGCTTCTGAGTAGCTGGGACTATAGGTGTGCACTACCAAGCTCAGATAATTTTATTCTTCTTCTTCTTCTTCTTCTTTTGAGACAGCGTCTTGCTCTGTTGCCCAGGCTGGAGTGCAGTGGCGCGATCTCGGCTCACTGCAAGCTCCACCTCCCAGGTTCACACCATTCTCCTGCCTCAGCCTTCCGAGTAGCTGGGACTACAGGTGCCTGCCACCACATCTGGCTAATTTTTTGTGTTTTTTAGTAGAGACAGGGTTCACCATGTTAGCCGGGATGGTCTCGATCTCCTGACCTTGTGATCCGCCCGCCTCGGCCTCCCAAAGTGCTGGGATTACAGGCATGAGATCGTGCCTGGCCCATTTTATTATTATTTTTTTATTTTTTATTTTTTTTTTTGAGGCGGAGTCTTGCTCTGTCGCCCAGGCTGGAGTGCAGTGGCTGGATCTCAGCTCACTGCAAGCTCGGCCTCCCGGATTTACGCCATTCTTCTGCCTCAGCCTCCCGAGTAGCTGGGACTACAGGCGCCTGCCACCTCGCCCGGCTAGTTTTTGTATTTTTAGTAGAGACGAGGTTTCACTGTGTTAGCCAGGATGGTCCCGATCTCCTGACCTCGTGATCCGCCCGTCTCAGCCTCCCAAAGTGCTGGGATTACAGGCTTGAGCCACTGCGCCCGGCCTATTATTATTTTTTTAAGGGATTAAGTTTTACTGTGTTGCTCAGGCTGGTCTTGACCTTCTGGGCTCAAGCAATCCTCCCACCTCATTCTCCCAAATTGTTGGAATTACAGGGGTGAGCTACTGCACCTGGCCTGTAGTTGCTTTTTAAAAAAGAGACTTTTCTGAACTATTCCTGTAATATCTGTGTTCTTTGTCATGTTTGGCCACTGAAGTGTCTGTTCTCTGATTTTAGTGGTTAGCTAATGACTGGAGAGAGATTTCCTTAAACTGGAACAACAACAAAATCTTCTAGTCTTTGCCAAATGGCTCTGTGTGCCTGATGAGGCACACCTTTAACACTCAGATAGACAATTTACAACTCTACCTTAGCCTTCCCTTCCTGCTGGTGCAGCGTTTCAAGGCTTCAAGGTCAGCCAGAGGTGAAAAGCTTGGGGCCTTCTCAGAACTTTCCCAAGCATGTACACAATCCTACATAGGCCAATGGATTTCTTTTTTTTTTTTTTTTTTTTTGAGACGGAGTCTTGCTCTGCCACCCAGGCTGGAGTGCAGTGGCCGGATCTCAGCTCACTGCAAGCTCCGCCTCCCGGGTTTATGCCATTCTCCTGCCTCAGCCTCCCAAGTAGCTGGGACTACAGGCGCCCGCCTCGTCGCCCGGCTAGTTTTTTGTATTTTTAAGTAGAGACAGGGTTTCACCGTATTAGCCAGGATGGTCTCGATCTCCTGACCTCGTGATCTGCCCGTCTTGGCCTCCCAAAGTGCTGGGATTACAGGCTTGAGCCACCAAGCCCGGCCAGGCCAATGGATTTCTACCTTCCCATTTGTTGGAATATTTCAAGGCTTCAAAAGATATCTCTATCAGATTTTCCTTTTAAGATTTTTTGTTTTTTATTGCTTACCCCCACTGTTATCCATTGCCTTCGGCAGTAGCAACATTAAAACAAGCGTACATTTTTTTTTCTTTACAAATGTTCCCTCTCCCACTCCGTGTTAGTCCATTCTTGCATTGCTATAAAGGAATACTTGAGGCTGGGTTTAAATAAAAGAGGTTTAATTGGCTTATGGTTCACAGGCTGATAAGCATGGTGCCAACATCTGCTCAGCTTTTGGTGAGGGCCTCATAGCAGAAGGTGATGGAGCCAGCATATCACCTGGCAAGAGCGGGAGCAAGGAGGTGCCACACAGGTGGTTTTTTTTTTTTTTTTTTTGAGATGGAGTCTCACTCTGCCACCCAGGCTGGAGTGCAGTGGCGTGATTTCGGCTCACTGCAACCTCTGCCTCCTGAGTTCAAGCGATTCTCCTGCCTCAGCCTCCCGAGTAGCTGGGACTACAGGCATGCACCACTGCGCCTGGCTAATTTTTGTATTTTCAGTAGAGACGGGGTTTCACCATGTTGGCCAGGCTGGTCTTGAATTCCTGACCTCAAGTGATGCGCCCACCTTGGCCTCCAAGAGTGCTGCAATTGCAGGCATGAACCACTGCACTCAGCCTGGGTGTTACATTTTTTTGTTGTTGTTTTTGATACAGGATCTCAGTATCATCCAGAGTGGAGTGCAGTGGCACAATCCCAGCTCACTGCAACCTCCACCTCCCAGATTCAAGCGATTCTTCAACCTCAGCCTCCTGAGGAGCTGGGACTACAGGTGCATACCACCACACCCGGCTAATTTTTGTGGGTTTTTTTTTTTTTTTTTTTTTTTTGTAGAGATGGGGTCTCACCATGTTGTCCAGGCTGGTCTCAAACTCCCTAGCTCAAGCAATCCTCCTGCCTCAGCCTCCCAAATTGCTGGGATTACAGGTGTGAGCCACTGTGCCTGGCAAGGAATTACATTTTAATATGAGATTTGGAGAGGAAAAACATCCAAATCTTTCCTTCAACTATCAGAGATTTTCAGGGCTTTGCCAGTTCTGAAAAGGAAAGACAACTATTCTGTGTGGGGTCTTACCAGACGTCACTTAACAATCATGGAATGGGCTGGGCGAGGTGGCTTACGTCTGTAATCCCAGCACTTTCGGAGGCCGAGACGGGTGGATCACGAGGTCAGGAGATCGAGACCATCTTGGCTAATACGGTGAAATCCTGTCTCTACTAAAAATACAAAAAATTAGCCGGGCGTGGTGGCGGGCCCCTGTACAGTCCCAGCTACTTTGGAGGCTGAGGCAGGAGAATGACGTGAACCCGGGAGGCAGAGCTTGCAGTGAGCCAAGATCGCGCCACTGCATGACAGAGCGAGACTCCATCTCAAAAAAAAAAAAAAAAAATCATAGAATGACTCTTCTTTGGGTAATAAGGCTTTGAATGAGTTCTATTCTCATTCTGCTTCCTCCCTGTGGGAAATGTGGGCTGTTACTTTCTAGGGTTCCTGCTGAGCTAGGGAATGGGAGATAGGACTAGGATAAGTTAAAATTCCTCAAGTCTTGACGTTTTTATCTAGAGTCACTTTTCTTGAATAAATGCTCCTTGAGTTTCTGCAAGCCTTTGGAATTTCCAGAATTGTGAAAAAACTGATTCTTTTTTTCTTTTTTTTTTTTTGAGACGTGGTCTCGCTCTGTCACCCAGGCTGGAGTGCAGTGGCCGGATCTCAGCTCACTGCAAGCTCCGCCTCCCGGGTTTACGCCATTCTCCTGCCTCAGCCTCCCGAATAGCTGGGACTACAGGCGCCCGCCACCTCGCCTGGCTAGTTTTTAGTATTTTTTAGTAGAGACGGGGTTTCACCGTGTTAGCCAGGATGGTCTCGATCTCCTGACCTCGTGATCCGCCCGTCTCGGCCTCCCAAAGTGCTGGGATTACAGGCTTGAGCCACCGCGCCCGGCAAAACTGATTCTTTTTTTCAAAGCCCATGTTTTGTTAGTTTTTCATTGTTTTTATGGAGGGGTGGAATTTTTGAATTCCTTTTTTTTTGTTTTTGAGAAGGAGTCTTGCTCTGTCTCCCAGGCTGGAGTGCAGTGGCGCATCTCTGCTCACTGCAAGCTCCACCTCCGGGGTTCACGCCATTCTCCTGCCTCAGCCTCCCAAGTAGCTGGGACTACAGGCGCCTGTCACCACACCTGGCGATTTTTTTTTTTTTTCCAGTAGAGACGGGGTTTAACTGTGTTAGCCAGGATAGTCTCCATCTCCTAACCTGGTGATCCGCCCACCTCGGCCTCCCAAAGTGCTGGATTACAGGCGTGAGCCACCGCGCCCGGCCTTTTTTTTTTTTTTTTTTTTTTTTTGAGACGGAGTCTCGCTGTGTCGCCCAGCTGGAGTGCAGTGGTGCGATCTCGGCTCACTGCAAGCTCCGCCTCCCGGGTTCCCGCCATTCTCCCGCCTCAGCCTCCGAGTAGCTGGGACTACAGGCGCCCGCCACTGCGCCCGGCTAGTTTTTTGTATTTTTTAGTAGAGACGGGGTTTCACCGTGTTAGCCAGGAGGGTCTCGATCTCCTGACCTCGTGATCCGCCCGTGATCTCCACCTCGTGATCCTCCCAAAGTGCTGGGATTACAGGCTTGAGCCACCGCGCCCGGCCTTTTTTTTTTTTTTTTGAGATGGAGTCTTGCTCTGTCGCCCAGGCTAGAGTGCAATGGCGCCATCTAGGCTCTCTGCAACCTCTGCCTCCCGGATTCAAGGGATTCTCCTATGTCAGTCTGTCTCCCAAGTAGCAGGGATTACAAGTGCCTGCCAGGACGCCTACCTAATTTTTGTATTTTTAGTAGAGACTGGGTTTCACCACGTTGGCCAGGCTGTTCTCAAACTCCTGACCTCAAATGATCCACCCACCTTGGCCTCCCAAAGTGCTGGGATTACAGGTGTGAGCCACTGTGCCCGGCCTGAATTCTTTAATCCACCATTTTGTTGATGTCAACTGGATACAATATTTTTCTTTTTTTTTTTTTTTTTTTTGAGGCGGAGTCTCACTCTGTCGCCCAGGCTGGAGTGCAGTGGCGCGATCTCGGCTCACTGCAAGCTCCGCCTCCTGGATACAATATTTCTTACCACACTTCTTCCCCAGAGCAATCATGTAAGAAATGTGTTGCTGCCCCTATCTTACAAGGGAGGAAACTTGTTCTCTCTTTCTTTTGTGTATTAGTTCAGCAACCATGAGAGAAATCAAGAGAGCTGTGGTTTTTTTTGCACATAAAAGACTTGATAAGCATAGTAGCTCTGCTCTTCAAATGCAGCAGGTTACAGGCGTCTATGTTCTGGTTGCTCAGCCATTTCTAGACAGTTGCTCTCACCACTGCCTTCCAGCCATTAAGCAGGAGGAACAGGGGAAGAGATCATGCCTGTCTTTTCCACATATCCACCAGTGCCCACTTCCCTTCCACTGGCTGGAATTGGTCATAACCAGCTGGCAGATGGCTCTCTGCCTCTCTTTCCCTTCAAGTGTGAAATAAGAACGTCAATGATATTGAAGTTATACATTTGACTACTGTAACAACAACAACAACAACAACAAAACACAAAATAACACAGCCTGAATAACACAGAAGATGTAATGTCTCACCCTGAAAGTCTTCACAGGTGATTGGGATGGAGTATGGTGGCTCCATGTCAACGATTCAGGCTCCTTCTGTCTCGTTGTGTCCTCTATCTGCTGGTCCAAGACAGCCCTCAATTGTGCATTCCAGTGAAATGAGAGAAAAAGGGAAAGTTCTTATTCCTTACTTTAAGGGATGACTCAGAAATTGAGTATAATTCTGCACAGTCCAAGTAATGATGTAGGCAAAAAAAAAAAAAAGAGAGAGAGAGAGAGAGAGAAAGGAGGCTAGGTGCAGTGGCTCAATCCTGTAAGACCAACACTTTTGGAGGCTGACACAAAAGGATCACTTGAGCCCCGGAGTTTGAGACCAGCTTGGGTAACATAGTGAGAACCCATCTATACCAAACATTTTAACATTTTGCTGGGCATGGTAGCAAGCACCTGTAGTCTTAGCTACTTGGGAGGCTGAGGCAGGAGGATCATTTGAGCCCAGGAGTTGGTGAGCTATGATAGTATCACTCCACACCAGCCAGGGTAATAATGAGAGACCCCCCGACCTCCCCCCAAAATAAATTGACTATATTATTTCCATTCACATTCCATTGGCCAGAACTTAGTCACATGGCCACACCTAGCCGCAAGGGAACCTGGGAAATGTAGTCTCTGATTGGGCAGTCATATGCCAGGCTAAGGCTTCTGTAACTGTGCAAGCTGGGAGAATGGATCCTACCACAGGCATCCCTCCTGAACCACAGATTGGCAGGAGTTGCACAACATTTTATGTGATATAAAGTAATGATGACCAGAGGCCACATGGTGTCATGGTTTAAAACAAGGGTTCTGAATCTAGATTCTGATGAGGTCACCTAATGTGCTGAGTAACTGGGAAGACAAGGGATAGCCCATTTCTGAGACGCGTTTGTCTCACTTGTAAAATAGGCCAAATAACCTCAAAAGGTGTGGTTGTGAAGAATAAAAGACAAGACAAGTGCTTGGTGCATTGCAAGTGCTCAGATCTGAAAAGTGGCTTCCTGGCTGGGCGTGGTGGCTCACGCCTGTAATCCCAGCACTTTGGGAGGCTGAGATGGGCGGATCACGAGGTCAGGAGATTGAGACCATCCTGGCTAACATGGTGAAACCCCGTCTCTACTAAAAATACAAAAAATTAGCCAGGCATGGTGGCAGGTGCCTGTAGTCCCAGCTACTCGGGAGGCTGAGGCAGGAGAATGGCATGAACCCGGGAGGTGGAGGTTACAGTGAGCCAAGAGCGCGCCACTGCAGTCCAGCCTGGGTGACAGAGTGAGACTGTCTCAAAAAAAAAAAAAAAAAAAACACCGAAAAGAAAAGTGGCTTCCTTTGTAATTCACCATTGCCTGGAGAGAGAGCCAGGACATGTGTTTTCAAAGTTCATTTTTTATGCTGTGGACCCCAGGGACTTTTTTTTTTTTTTTAGAGACTTGCTCTGTCACCCAGACTGGAGTGTGGTGGTGGTGCAATCTCAGCTCACTGCAGTACCTGATTCCCAGGTTCAAGCAATTCTCCAGCCTCAGCCTCCCAAGTAGCTGGGATTAAAGGCATGCACCACCTGCCTGGCTAATTTTTGTATTTTTAGTAGAGTTGGGGTTTCACCATGTTGGCCAAGTTGGTCTTGAACTCCTGACCTCAAGTGATCCACCCACCTCGGTCTCCCAAAGTGCTGGGATGACCAGAGTGAGCCACAGCACCTGGCCCCCAAAGACATTTAGCTCAGTGTTTGGTTGAGTTCATCCTTCTTCCTCCACATGTCTGAGCACCCCACCTCCATCCCCCATTCCCTCCTGGATCCTATTTTTCTCCCAGCCCACCGTGAAGAAAGGTCGTTTATCCCCTGGGTTTGCTGCGCAGGAATGCTAAGAATCAGAGGTATAGCTCTTGGCTCCAAGTCACACAGCCATTCCAGGGCAAAATCAAGGTGTAAACACAGCCTCCCAGTTCTGGAATTTTTCTTGGGCTTGGGGCTTGCACCCACACACCATATAACTCACCTGTCTCCCATTCTTCCCCAGAGTGGGGTCAACAGTGGATTGGTCCGCGCCAAAGACTCCATCACCAGCTTGAAGGAAAAGACCACCCGGGTTAACCAGCACGTGCAGACTCTGCAGGTGTGAGGACACCCTATGTCCAACACCTGCCCTTCCTCCAGGGCTAACTTCCCTGCTTGGAGCCTGCCTCCAGTGGAATGCACCCATAGCTCAGTTGGGGAGCTTGAGGCTCAGAAGGGAGAGGAACCTTCCCAGGCCCAGATCTTCTTTTCCACAGGCTGTCCCCTTGTGTCCTTGGCTAACCTCTCCTCCTTCCATGCTCCAGAGTGAGTGTTCTGTGCTGAGCGAGAATCTGGAGAGAAGGCGGCAAGAGGCAGAAGAGTTGGAGGGGTACTGCATTCAACTCAAGGTGAGCCAGTGGGATGCAGGAGTGGGTGGGGAGAGGGGAATGGGAATAAGAAGAGGGTGGAAGAAAGAGGGGAGGAGGCTGGGTGCAGTGGCTCACATCTGTAATCCCAGCACTTCGGGAGGCCGAGGCGGGCAGATCGCCTGAGGTCAGGAGTTTGAGGCAGCCTGGCCAACATGGTGAAACCCCATCTCTACTAAAAATACAAAAATTAGCCAGGTGTGGTGGCGGGCACCTGTAATCCCAGCTACTCGGCTTAGGGAGGAGAATCACTTGAATCCAGGAGGTGGAGGTTGCAGTGAGCCAAGATTGTGCCACTGTACTCCAGCCTGGGTGCTGGAGCAAGACAGTCTCAAAAGAAAAAAAAAAAAAAAAAAAAGAGGGGAGGAATGGAGTGGGTGGATCAACAAGAGGTGGGAGGAAGTGGAGGAATACCACTCTGGCACGTCTGGCTAAGGAGGAAGCCATCCCTTTAGCCAAGGAAATGAGCTGGTGAGTGTGTCTTATATTGAGGGGCTAGGAGGCCTGGAGCCTGTATGGAAATAGACAGGCTAAGGGTTGGGAGGCAGAACTGAAATGGGAAGGCAGGGCCCTCGCCCTGGTGTCTGACCCAGGAGAACTGCTGGAAGGTGACGCGGTCTGTGGAAGATGCTGAAATCAAAACCAATGTCTTGAAGCAGAATTCCGCCCTGCTGGAGGTAAGGACTGGGGGAAGTCCCAGGATTTGTGGGAGGAGGTCATATGCGGGAGGGACTCAAGATACACTTTTAGGTGGAACTCCCCGCCCCAACACCACCACCACACTGCGCCTGCGTGCACACAGTCATCCTTAGAACCCACTGATAAGAGGGATTCAAATGAGGCTCCAACACCCAGATGGGGGACTCTTGCCCTGCAGTCACATTCAGGTCCCAGAAAGAGACTCGAGCTGGACTTCAAGTGAGAAGGCCTGTCCTGTCCACATGCTCACTCATTTTCCAACAAAATGCTGAGAAAGCTTCAGTTGTTCTTGCCAAGTGGCCGGGACTGGTATTTGACGCCTGGAAGGCTTGGAGGGCCAGGTGGATACCTGGAGGCAGGCTGTGGGAGGTTAGCGGGAATTGGAGTCCAACTGGGCCTCAAATGGTGCCTCCCCTCCCTAATGACAGCCAGTGGGACTTCCAACATCCTGTCCCCACAGGCGTTCTACTTCCAATCTTGGGGAGTACTGGAGCAGATTTGGGGGTAGAGGTGGTTGCGGGAGGAAAGCGGCTGGACGCTATGACCCCGTCCTGTCCTCTCTTACCGACCAGGAGAAGCTGCGCTACCTCCAGCAGCAGCTGCAGGATGAGACGCCGCGACGGCAGGAGGCCGAGCTGCAGGAGCCGGAGCAGCAGCAGAAGCCGGAGGCTGGCCTCTCCCGGAACGGCCTGGGCCCCGCCGCCACGTCCCAGGGCTGCCCCGGCCCGCCAGGGAGTCCCGACAAACCTTCGCGGCCTCGCGGCCTGGTCCCCGCAGGCTGGGGAATGGGGCCTCGGGCAGGTGAGGGCCCCTACGTGACCGAGCAGGAATTGCAGAAGGTGTTCACCGGCATCGAGGAGCTGAGGTGGGCAGGACCTAGGGGCGGGGCCTCGGAAACGAGGTGGGCGGGGACTCAGGGGTGGAGCCTCGAGGAGCTGCGGTGGGCGGGACCCAAGGGACGGGGTTCTCAAGGAGAGGCATGGGTGGAGACTCAGGGAGCCTCGTGGAGCTTAGGTGGGCGGTGATATCGGTGGATCCTCGAGAACCTGAGGTGGGAGGGGACATGGGAGGAGCCTCGAGGAACTAAGTTGGGCAGAGGCGAGGAACTAAGTTGGGCAGAGGCGAGGAACTAAGTTGGGCAGAGTCTTCAGGAGCTGCAGTGGGCGGGGACACAGGGGAGGAGCCTCAAAGATTCTAACGGGAGGACGACAAGCCTGGGGTCTCCAAGAGCAGAGGAGGGAGTGCCCCGAAGGCAGTGACCTGAGCAAGGGAGGGACAGAATAATGAATTTTTGAGTTCTGGGCTGCTGGGAGGCAGGTCCAGGCCTGGTGAAACTGAGGTGGGCGGGGCTTGGGAGAGGAGCGGTCCTGGAGGCACCAAGTGGGGCAGCGTAGGGTGGGCAGTGCCTTGGGGGGCAGTGTGTGGAGGAGCCCAGGTAGAGGTTGGGGACCTGACCAGGGAAGGGTCAAGACAGCCAGTAAAGTAAGGGGATAAAGGCGGGGCTCTGGAGGACAGGACCAAATTTCACCAAATGGAGGGTGCAAGAAAATTTGGAGACCTGGGTGGGTCTGGAGCCACCGGCATGGTCTCAGTGGGGCGAGATAGGTGAGTCCTGTTCCGCCTATATCGTGGGGACAGATGGGGACCTGTCCAAGCCTAGCCCCGACCCATTCCCCCTCTCTGCCCCTCCAGGAGAGAGGTGTCCTCGCTGACCGCCCGGTGGCATCAGGAGGAGGGGGCGGTGCAGGAAGCCCTGCGACTGCTCGGGGGCCTGGGCGGCAGGGTCGACGGCTTCCTGGGCCAGTGGGAGCGGGCACAGCGCGAGCAGGCACAGACGGCGCGGGGCTTGCAGGAACTGCGAGGTCGGGCGGACGAGCTGTGTACGATGTAAGGACTGGGTGGCCAGTGCTTGGGAAGACCGGAAAGGGCAGGGCGATCCCAACCCAGGGGCGGGGCCTTGAGGAAAATGGGTAGGCCAATCAGCTATGGCCAGGCATTCAGGAACATATACCGACATGGGGAAACACCAATTAGAGAGCAGGAAGGGTTGCATCAACCCTAATAAGGCCTGAGGGGTGGAATCAATTAGAGAAGGGGTGTGGCCTATACCTTAAAAGGACAAAGGGTGAGGTCAAGAGGGATCCGAGAAAGCCAATTAGAGAACTAGGAGGGGCATTTCAAACAATAATCTACAAAAGGTGGCCCAGTGAGGTGGCTCACGTGTATAATTCCAGCACTTTGGGAGGCTGAGGCGGGCGGATTACTTGAGGCCAGGAGTGCAAGACCAGCCTGGGCAACATAGCGGAGACCCCATCTCTACAAACAATTTAAAAATTAGCTGGGAGTGGTGTGGTGTCACACCATGGTAGTCCTAGCCACTCGGGAGGCTGAGGCAGGAGTGACCGCATGAGCCCAGGAGTTAAAGGCTTCAGAGAGCTATGATGGTGATGCTGCACTCCAGCCTGGGCAACAGAGCCAGACCCTGGCTCAAAATGGTCAATAGATAAATAAAATAACATAACATAAAATAAAATACAAAAAGTGAGGCCAGTCAGAGCAAAGAGGGGAGGGTAGGGTGGAGAATCTCAGACCAGATGGAGACATAAGTGGTGGACTAATAATGGGTGGAGTCTTGCCAGGGTTATACCGCTCAAGAGGGAGCTGGCAGCACTGGTTACTCATGCCTCAGGGTGGAGCGGTCAGCAGTGTCTGTGGCTTCACTGAGGAGCGAACTGGAGGGGCTGGGCCCACTGAAACCCATTCTGGAGGAGTTCGGGCGGCAATTTCAGAACTCTCGAAGAGGGCCTGACCTCTCCATGAACCTGGATCGGTCCCAACAAGGCAACTGTGCCCGCTGTGCCAGGTAATGGGGCTAGGCCTGCCTATGGGAGCCTTGTGGATAGAATATTAAAGGAGATGCGGAAGGAGATGGGACATTAGTGAAGGGTGGGGCGCTGTTCATTTGGGAGACAAGGCATTCCAGTGCATGGTAGAAACAGCCAGTCCTGCTGCACTAGAAGCCTCATTTGTTCCCACTCTACAAGGTAAAATCAGTGTCTTGTGGAACTCAAGAGAAACTTGGTATAGACCGGGCGCGGTGACTCATGCCTGTAATCCCAGCACTTCGGGAGACCAAAGTGGGTGGATCACTTGGTATCAAGAGTTTGAGACCAGCCTGGCCAATGTGGTGAAACCCCGTATCTACCAAAAATACAAAAATTAGCCGGGCGTGGTGGCGTGTACCTGTAATCCCAGCTACTCAGGAAGTTGGGGCATGAAAATCACTTGAACCTGGGAGGCAGAGGTTGCAGTGAGCTGAGATCAGGACACTACACTCCACCCTGGAAGGTAGAGTGAAACTGTGTATCAAAAAAAAAAAAAAAAAAAAAAAAAAAAAAATGCTGGACGCAGTGGCTCATGCCTGTAATCCCAGCACTTTGGGAGGCCAAGACAGGCAGATCACTGAGGTCAGGAGTTTGAGACCAGCCTGGCCAACATGGTGAAACCCCGTCTCTACTAAAAATACAAAAATTAGCTGGGTGTCGTGGTGAGCACTTGTAATTCCAGCCACTCGGGAGGCTGAGGTGGGAGAATCTCTTGAACCTGGGAAGTGGAGGTTGCGGTGAGCCAAGATCACACCATTGCACTCCAGCCTGGGCGACAGCAAGACTCCATCTCAAAAAAAAAAAAAAGAACTTAGTACATTTTGAGCATCGTATTTCCAGTGCATTGTGGGAAGGCTGGGATGTGAACATGAGGGGAGGCAGGGTTTCAGTGCACTGTGGGGGAAGTGAGACCTTGGTGTATTGTGGGAGCCAAGGGATACACCATTTTTGGTCCATTGTGGGAAGGTCTATTGTAGGAAAGGGGGACTCACAATACAACATGAAATCGAGTTTCACTAGTGCATTATGGGAAGCGTTAGTTATAACGGCCTTTCTAAACTCAGGGCTGTCTGGTGCCCTTAGGAATAGTGATTCCGGCCAGGTGCGATGGCTTACGCCTGTAATCCCAGCACTTTGGGAGGCCAAGTGGGAGGATCACCAGAGGTCAGGAGTTTAAGACCGGCCTGGCCAACATGGTGACAACCCATATCCACTAAAAACACGAAAATTAGCTAGGTATGGTGGCAGGTGCCTGCAATCCCAGCTACTCAGGAGGCTGAGGCAGAAGAATCGCTAAATCCAGGAGGCAGAGTTTGCAGTGAGCCCAGATCATGCCACTGTACTCCAGCCTGGGTGACAGAGCAAGACTCCATCTCAAAAAAAAAAAAAAAAAAAAAAGGTCTGGGCCCAGTGGCTCACGCCTGTAATCCCAGCACTTTGGGAGGCTGAGGTGGGCAGATCATGAGGTCAGGAGATCAAGACCATCCTGGCCAACATGGTGAAACCCTGTCTCTACTAAAAATACAAAAATTAGCTTGGTGTGGTGGCACATGCCTGTAGACCCAGCTACTTGGGAGGCTGAGGCAGGAGAATCGCTTGAACCTGGGAGGCAGAAGTTGCAGTAAGCCAAAATCGCGCCACTGCACTCCAGCCTGGGTGACAGAGCAAGACTCCGTCTTAAAAACAACAAGAACAAAAAAGAGTGGTGATCCCAGAGCACTATGGAAACCAAGGGACAGCTGGTGCACAGTCCATGCTGGGAAGGTTGCATAGGGTGCATACTGGAAAGGAGGCCAAATGGAGGCTGTGCAGGTGAGCATGGGGTACCCTGGACTTCGTACTGGACCTCTTTATCTGGTGACCACCCCTCCCCCAGCCAGGGGTCGCAGTTGTCCACGGAGTCCCTGCAGCAGCTGCTGGACCGAGCGCTGACCCCGCTAGTGGACGAGGTGAAGCAGAGGGGCCTGACTCCTGCCTGTCCCAGCTGTCAGAGGCTACACAAGAAGATTCTGGTACCAGGGAATATGGGCCACCATGTCCCACTTTACTTTTCTGTTGGGGCAAGGAGAAGGGAGCCCCGAACTCAAGGGTACTGCTGGTGTGTGGCAGGAAAGGAAGGGCAGAGCTGGGAGCAGCAGGCACTGGGGGAGGACTTGGCCCTAATGCATGGGGAGACGGACAAGCAGTTTGGTGGTGAGTGAGTCACAGGCCAATCATTACGAAACCTCGGAAGGTGGACTTGGGCCTAAAGCATGATGGGACATTGGATCTAGTGCATTGTGGGACACGAGACAGATACCAGTCTAAAGCTTCATGGAATATAGGCCTGATTTTATCTAAATTTTTAGAGAGGCAGTGCATTGTACGAGATCATTGGGGTCAGCTATATTGAGGTAAGATAGGAGACCCAGTGACTGTAGGTCCTAGTTAGCTGATGCGTTATGGGAAATGGAACCACAGCTCTTCCTGGGGCATTGCAGAATACACTCAGCCCAGTAGTTGGTGGAACTTGAGCCCTAGTGCACTGTATTATGGGATATTGACCTAATGTACTATGGGATTATGTTGTAGTGGGTGAGACAGACAAGTGAGGCATTGTAAGACATTGATGTGGCCGAGCTCTACAAATAATACATGAGAGGACGTGGGGCTTGGTGCAGTTGGACATAGAGAACTAGGGCACTAAGGACTGTTTTTTGTTTTCTTTTGTTGTTGTTGTTTGTTTGTTTTGTTTTGTTTTTGAGACGGCATCTCACTCTGTCACCCAGGCTGGAGTGCAGTGGTGCAATCTCAGCTCACTGCAAGCCCCGCCTCCTGGGTTCACGCCATTCTCCTGCCTCAGCCTCCCGAGTAGCTGGGACTACAGGCACCCGCCACCACGCCTGGCTAATTTTTTGTGTTTTTAGTGGAGACAGGGTTTCACTGTGGTAGCCAGGATGGCCTCGATCACCTGACCTCGTGATCTGCCTGCCTCAGCCTCCCAAAGAGATGGGATTACAGGCATGAGCCATCGCGCCCAGCCTTTTTTTTTTTTTTTTTTTTTTTTTTGAGACAGAGTCTCACTCTGTTGCCCCAGGCTGGAGTGCAGTGGCACCGTCTTGGCTCATTGCAACCTCCACGTCCCAGGTTCAAGAGATTCTCATGTCTCAGCCTCCTGAGCAGCCAGGATTACAGGCATATGCCACCACGCCCGGCTAATATTTTACTTTTAGTAGAGATGGGGTTTCACCCTGTTGGCTAGGCTGATCTCGAACTCTTGACCAAAGTGCTGGGGTTACAGGTGTGAGCCACTGCACTCGGCCAGGACTTTTGTGTGAGAGGTGCTGGTCTAATGGATAAGGAGATGTGGGATCTTCTAACTTATGGGATGTAGGAGGCCACCACATGGTAGGATACTGGGGCACATACACATATCAAATGTAGGATAGTTCATGAGCTTAGGAGACAGATGATGGACACTGATTTAGTGCTTGCTGGGACATAGGTCAGTGCATCATGGGACCGACAATAGGACAGACATAGGTTTAGTCCACAACGGAATCGGGAGACCAGTGCATTGTGGGATGCTGGGGTCAGTCTCAAGCTCAAGGCATGATGGGAAACTCTGAGGGAGAAATGTGGGCCCCATGGGACCCTACGCTTTGCCCTCCACAATCCAGCTCCCCCTCCACCCCCAGCCCAGTCCAGCAAGCCCAGCTATGCCTATGCTCCTCTCCCCAGGAGCTGGAGCGCCAGGCCTTAGCCAAACACGTCAGGGCAGAGGCCCTGAGCTCCACCCTTCGGCTGGCCCAAGACGAGGCCCTGCGGGCCAAGAATCTACTGCTGACAGACAAGATGAAGCCGGAGTGAGGAAGGAGGCTGAGGGCGTGGGAGGAGGGTGAGATCTTGGGGAAAGAGCCTGATCTCTCCTTCCACTCGAACACCCCAGCACCTAGCCATGTTGCCATCAACTCCCCACTGCCTCCCCACTGACAGGGAGAAGATAGCCACTCTGGACCATCTATGTTTGAAGATGTGCTCCCTCCACGATCATCTCGGCAACCTGCCACTTGAGGGGTCCACAGGAACAATGGGGGGAGGCAGCAGTGCGGGAACCCCCCCAAAACATGGGGGCTTAGCCCCTGAACAATAAATGGTCCCTCATGCTGGCATGAATTCTGTCTGCTTTTTTGGCACCAGAGGACTAGTGAATTGCCCACACACCATGCACTCCCTCTATGCCCAATGTGATTTATTTATTTTAATTAATTTGATTATTCTTTTTGAGATAGATTCTCGGTCGCCCAGGCTGGAGTGCAGTGTTGTGATCTCGGCTCACTGCAATCTCTGCATCCTGGGTTCAAGCAATTCTCCTGTCTCAGCCTCCCGAGTAGCTGGGACTACATTCGCACACCATCACGCCGGCTAAGTTTTTGTATTTTCAGTAGAAACAAGGTTTCCCCATGTTGCCCAGGCTGGTCTCAATCTCCTGAGCTCAGGCAATCTGCCTCGCCTTGCCTTGTAAAGTGCTGGGATTACAGGTGTGAATCACCGTACCCGGCCCACTGTGATCTATTTAATTTTCAGCAAACAAGATGTCGTGGTCCCCAGAGAGGCGCTAATGGTGGTACAGTTCTTTGAGATGGCAATGGTGGTAGAAACAAGGTTCTGTGGTGTAGTTTGGGTCTGTCAAGTCAACATTTTTTTTTTTTTGAGATGGAGTCTCGCTCTGTCGCCCAGGCTGGAGTGCAGTGGCCGGATCTCAGCTCACTGCAAGCTCCGCATCCTGGGTTCACGCCATTCTCCTGCCTCAGCCTCCCGAGTAGCTGGGACTGCAGGCGCCCGCCACTACGCCCGGCTAATTTTTTGTATTTTTAGTAGAAACGAGGTTTCAGTGTGTTAGCCAGGATGGTCTTGATCTCCTGACCTCGTGATTTGCCCGTCTCGGCCTCCCAAAGTGCTGGGATTACAGGCGTGAGCCACCGTGCCCAGCTAAGTCAACATTTTTTAGGCTGATTATTACTAGATAACTATATTAGTTGTCTATTTTTGTTTTGTTTTGTTTTGTTTTGTTTTTGAGACAGAGTCTCGCTCTGTTGCCCAGGCTGGAGTGCAGTGGCGCCATCTCGGCTCACTGCAGGCCCCACCTCCCAGGTTCATGCCATTCTCCTGCCTCAGCCTCCCGAGTAGCTGGGACTACAGGCAACCGCCACCACGCCTGGCTAAATTTTTGTATTTTTTTAGTAGAGATGCGGTTTCACCGTGTTAGCCAGAATGGTCTCAATCTCCTGACCTCGTGATCTGCCCAGCTCAGCCTCCCAAAGTGCTGGGATTACAGGTGTGAGCCACCGCGCCCGGCTAGTTGTCTATTGTTGTGTAAAAATACCCCATAAGTATTTTTGTTATATGTTTAGTTGCTTAAGATAACAAGCGTATCTCAACTTCTGAAGGTCAAAAATACAATCAGTTAACCTGACTCCCGGGGTTAGCGGATTGGTCCTGGCTCAGACCCCCCATGAAGTTAGAGGCAAGATGTCAGCCAGGACCAGGTGAAGTTAGTTAGAGTCAAGATGTCAGCCAGGACCAGGTGCGGTGGCTCACACCTGTAATCCCAGCACTTTGGGAGGCTGAGGCGAGTGGATTACCTGAGACCAGGAGTTTGAGACCAGCCTGGCCAACATGGTGAAACCCTGTCTCTAATAAAAATACAAAAATTAGCTGGGCACGCACCTGTAGTCCCAGCTACTTGGGAGACTAAGGCACGAGAATCACTTGAACCCGGGAGGGAGAGGTTGCAGTGAGCCGAGATCATGCCACTGCACTCCAGCCTGGGTGACAGAGCAAGACTCCATCTCAAAAAAAAACAAAAAACACTATAACAAGGGCTATGGGAGTTATAAGCCAGGAACCATGGACAAAAACCTATATATGATATATAATAACCACCCATCCATACTGTATGACTCCAACTGTAGGACATTCTGGAAAAGGCAAAACTCTGGAGACGGTAAAAAGATTAGTGTTTGTGGCCAGGTGCGGTGGCTCACGCCTGTAATTCCAGCACTATAGGAGGCCGAGGTAAGTGGACCCTTTGAGGCTAGGGGTTTGAAACAGCCTGGCTGACATGGTGAAACTCCGTCTCTACTAAAAATACAAAAAGTAGCTAGGTGTAGTGGCGCACACCTGTAATTCTAGCTACTTGGGAGGCTGAGGCAGGAGAATCACTTGAACCCGGAGGTGGAGCACCACTGCATTCCAGCCTGGATGACAACGTGAGACGTTGTCTCAAAAACAAACAAACAAACAAACAAACAAACCTGCAGTGTTTGGCAGAGATTGGCGAGGGAGGGACGAACAGGTGGCACACAGAGGATTTTTAGGGCCATGAAACAACTCTGTGTGATACTGTAGTGGTGAAGACATGTCATTATACATTTGTCCAAAATGATGTACAACACCAAGTGTGAACCCTCATGTCAACTATGGACTTTGAGTGATGATGATGTGTCACAGTAAGTTGATCAGCCATAAAAGAATGTACCACTCTAGACCAGGTGCCGTGGCTCACACCTGTAATCCCAGCACTTTGGGAGGCCGAGGTGGGTGGATCACCGGAGGTCAGGAGTCCGAGACTAGCCTGGCCAACATGGTGAAACCCCGTCTCTACTAAAAATACAAAAATTAGCCGGGTGTGGTGGCAGGCGCCTGTAATCCCAGCTGCTCAGGAGGCTGAGGCAGGAGAATCTCTTGAACCTGGGAGGCGGAGGTTGCAGTGAGCCGAGATCGCACCACTGCACTCCAGCCTGGGCGACAGAGCGAGACTCTGTCTTGAAAACAAAACAAAACAAAACAAAAAAATGTACCACTCTGGTGGAGGATGTTGATAGTGGGAGAAGAGGTGCATGTGTCAGGGAAAGGGGTACATGGAACTTTCCACTCAATTCTGCTGTAAATCTAAAACCGCTCTAAAAATTAAAGTCTCTTAAAAATCCTGCCCCGGCAAGGTGCAGTGGCTCATGCCTGTTAATCCCAGCACTTTGGGATCCACCACCAAGGTGGTGGATCACTTGAGCCCCAAGAGTTTGTGGCTAGCCTAGGGAACATAGCAAGATCTCATGTATACAGATAAAACAAAAACAGAAACATTTAGCTGGGTGTGGTGGGGCACGCCTGTAGTCCCAGCTACTTGGGTGGCTGAAGTGGGAGAATCGCTTCAGTCTGGGAGGTGGAGGTTATACTGAGCTATTATTTCGACATTGCACTCCAGTCTGGGTGACAGAGCAAGAGACTGTCTCAGAAAAAGAAAGAGAGGAGAGGAGAAGTGGGGTGGGGAAAGAGCAGGGGAGGGGAGGGGGAGAGGAGGGGAGAGGAGGGGAGAGGAAGGGAGAGGAGGGGAGAGGAGGGGAGTGGAGGGGAGTGGAGGGGAGGGGGAGAGGAGGGGAGAGGAGGAGAGTGGAGGGGAGGGGGAGAGAAGGGGGAGAGCATGGGGAGAGGATGGAGAGAGGATGGGGAGAGGAGGGGAGAGGAGGGGAGAGGAGGGGAGAGGAGGGGGAAGGAAGGAAGGAAGGAAGGAAGGAAGGAAGGTAGGTTAAGTCAGCAGAAGCAAAAAAACGATAGATTTATTTTTTTATTATTTATTTATTTATTTATTTTTTTTTTTTTTGAGATGGAGTCTTGCTCTGTCACCCAGGCTGGAGTGTAGTGGCGTGATCTTGTCTCACTGCAACCTACGCCTCCCAGGTTCAAGAGATTCTCCTGCCTTACCCTCCCGAGTAGCTGAGACTACAGGAGCGTGCCACCAGGCTTGGCTAGTTTTTTGTATTTTTTTAGAGTCAGGGTTTCACCGTATTAGCCAGGATGGTCTGGATCTCCTAACCTCGTGATCTGCCCACCTCAGCCTCTCAAAGTGTTGGGATTACAGGCGTTAGCCACTGTGCCCGGCCTGGCCTATTATTTATTTACTTATTTATTTATTTGAGACAGAGTCTAGTTCTGTCACCCAGGCCGGAGTGCTGTGGCATGATCTCAGCTCACTGCAACCTCCTTCTCCCAGGTCAAGCGATTCTCCAGCTCAGCCTACCCAGTTACTGGGACTACAGGCGCCCGCCACCACGCCCAGCTAGTATTTTTAGAGATAGGGTTTCACCATGTTGACCACCCTGGTCTCAAATTCCTGACCTCAAGTGATCTGCCCACCTTGGCCTCCCTAAGTGCTGAGACTGTGAGCCTGAGCCCCCACGCCGGCCAAAAACCAATAGATTTAGAAACCCAAAGATGGCAGAAGTTGAAATGGCCAGATGCAAACCTCAGAACCTAAGTTAATTTAGAACAAGATGCTGGACTAATGCTATTACATTTTGGCATTCTTTTTTATTTTTATTTATTTATTTTTTTTGAGATGGAGTCTCGCTCTGTCACCCAGGTTAGAGTGCAGTGGCCCGATCTCGGCTCACTGCAAACTCCGCCTGCCGGGTTCATGCCATTCTCCTGCCTCAGCCTCCGGAGTAGCTGGGACTACAGGCGCCCGCCACATTGCCCGGCTAGTTTTTTGTATTTTTAGTGGAGATGGGGGTTTCATCGTGTTAGCCAAGATGGTCTCGATCTCCTGACCTCGTGATCCGCCCGTCTCGGCCTCCCAAAGTGCTAGGATTACAGGTGTCAGCCACCGCAGCGGCCTATTTTGACATTCTTTCTAAAATCAACCTGGAGGAAATAGGAAGAAGAGAGTGAGAATTTTTTTTTTTTTTTTTTTTTAAGAGACAGTCTTGCTCTGTTGCCCAGGCTGGAGTTGAACGCTGCAACCACAGCTCACTGCAGCCTTGAACTCCTGGGCTTCAGCGATCCTTACACTTCAGCCAAGTAGCTAGGAATATAGGTGCGTGCCACCATGCCTGGCTAATTTTTATAAGTTTTTTTGTAGAGGCAAGGTCTTCTATAGAGTGGCAGTGTTTTCAGTATTCGTCTTCTTCTTCTTCTTCTTCTTCTTCTTTTTTTTTTTTTTTTAAGACAGAGTCTTGCTCTATTGCCCAGGCTGGAGTACAGTGGCACAATCTCAGCTCACTGCAACCTCCATCTTCCAAGTTCAAGCGATTCTCCTGCCTTAGCCTCTCAAATAGCTGGGACTAAAGGCATGTGCCACCACACCTGGCTAATTTTTTTGTATTTTTAGTAGAGATGGAGTTTCACCATGTTAGTCAGGCTGGTCTCGAACTCCTGACCTCAAATGATCCACTCGCCTCGGCCTCTCAAAGTGCTGGGATTATAAGCGTGAGCCACCATGCCCAGCCTTCTTTATTCTTTTTTATTTTTTAATTTTAAAAATATTTGAAAAATTGAGCCTGGCACGGAGGCTCATGCCTGTAATCCCAGCACTTTGGGAGGACGAGGTGGGCAGATCAAGAGGTCAGGAGTTCGAGACCAGCCTGACCAACATGGTGAAACCCCGTCTGTGCTAAAAAATACAAAAATTAGCCAGGTGTGGTGGCGCATGCCTGTAATCCTAGCTACTCAGGAGGCTGAGGCAGGAGAATTGTTTGAACCTGAGAGGCAGAGGTTGCAGTGAGCCGAGATTGCACCATTGCATTCCCACCTAGGCAACAGAGTGAGACTCCGTCTCAAAAAAAAAAAAAAAAATTGAAAAATTGAGACGGGGCCGGGCACGGTGGCTCACGCCTGTAATCCCAGCACTTTGGGAGGCCGAGGCGGGCGGATCATGAGGTGAGGAGATCGAGACCATCCTGGCTAACACAGTGAAACCCCGTCTCTACTAAAAATACAAAAAATTAGCCGGGCGTGGTGGTGGGTGCCTGTAGTTCCAGCTACTCGGGAGGCTGAGGCAGGAGAATGGCGTGAACCTGGGAGGCAAGCTTACAGTGAGCCGAGATTGCGCCACTGCACTCCAGGCTGGGCGACAGAGCGAGACTCCGTCTCAAAAAAGAAGAAAAAAAAAAAGAAAAATTGAGACAGGGTCTCACTATGTTGCCCAGGCTTGTTTGGAACTCCTAGACTCAAGGAACCCTCCTGCCTTGGCCTCCCAAAGTGCTGGGATTATAGGCATGAGCCACTGTGCCCAGCCTGACAATGTTTTCTTTATATCCAGGGCTTTTCGCCCAAGGATTTAATACCCCTCCCGGCTAGTACACCTCTGAGCTCAGAGGGAAAGCACAGAGTTAGATATTTCCCTCCATAAAAGACAAAATAGGGAACTGGCATTTCCTCAAAGTAAAAATACCCTCTCTAACAGACAGAATATACCTGGAAATACCCTCTGTGTCTGGCAGAATAGCTGATTTCTTCAGGTGAAAATGAGGCAATAGGCCAGGCGCGGTGGCTCATGCCTGTAATCCCAGCACTTTGGGAGGCCGAGGCAAGGAGATCACTGGAGGTTAGGAATTTGAGACCAGCTTAGCCAACATGGTGAAACCCGGTCTCCACTAAAAATACAAAACTTCGGCCGGGCGCGGTTGCTCAAGCCTGTAATCCCAGCACTTTGGGAGGCCGAGACGGGTGGATCACGAGGTCAGGAGATCGAGACCATCCTGGCTAACACGGTGAAACGCCATCTCTACTAAAAAATACCAAAAACTAGCCGGGCGAGGTGGCGGGCGCCTGTAGTCCCAGCTACTCGGGAGGCTGAGGCAGGAGAATGGCGTGAACCCAGGAGGCGGAGCTTGCAGTGAGCTGAGATCCAGCCACTGCACTCCAGCCGGGGTGACAGAGCGAGACTCCGTCTCAAAAAAAAAAAAAAAAAAAAACTTCACTGGGCGTGGTGGAGTGCGCCTGTAATCCCAGCTACTAGGGAGGCTGAGGCAGGAGAATCACTTGAACCTGGGAGGTGGAGGTTGCCGTGAGCCAAGATCATGCCACTGCACTCCAGCCTGGGCAACAAAGTGAATGAGACTCTGTCTCAAAAAATAAAATAAAATAATAAATAAAGAGAAAAAAATGCAAATCCAGAAGATATTGCAAGAAACATATAAAGTAAAGCTGTTAGAATAATTTGGTAAAGTTTTCTGTTGTCTTAAAATGAAACTTTGATGTAAGAAACAGAAAAATATGGCCGGGCGCAGTGGCTCACGCCTGTAATCCCAGCACTTTGGGAGGCCCAGGTGGGCGGATCATGAGGTCAGGAGATCGAGACTGTTCTGGCTAATACAGTGAAACCCCCTCTCTACTAAAAATACAAAAAAAAAAAAAATTAGCTGGGCATGGTGGCAGGCGCCTGTAGTCCCAGCTACTTCGGAAGCTGAGGCAGGAGAATGGCGTGAACCCAGGAGGCCGAGATCACGCCATTGCACTCCAGCCTGGGCAATAGAGTGAGACTCTGTCTCCAAAAAAAAAAGGAAACAGAAAAATATATCCTCAATAGCTGAAAATTAAAAGTCTAGATTATATCCACATTTTGGGGTTTGAGGAGGGAGAGATAAACTAAAGTAATAAATGAAGATGATAAACACAGTGTAAAGTATATCAACAATTAAATGTAAATTAACAAGACTTCACCAGTTAAAAGACAAAGTTTGATAACACGGATTAAAACATATACACACTAAATCCAGATCAATGCTGTTTTATAAGAAACACACTGGCCATGGCGGTGGCTCACACCTGTAATCCCAGCACTTTGGAAGGCTGAGGCAGGCGGATCACCTGAGGTCAGAAGTTCGAGACCAGCCTGGCCAATATGGTAAAACCCAAACTCTACTAGAAGTCCAAAAATTAGCTGGGCATGGTGGCACATGCCTATAATCTCAGCTACTCGGGAGGCTGAGGCAGGAGAATCACTTGAACCCATGAGGCAGAGGCTGCCGTGAGCCGAGGTCGTGCCATTGTACTCCAACCTGGGCGACAGAGTGGGACTCTGTCTCAAAAAAAGAAAAGAAAAGAAAAGAAACACACTTAAAAGAATGCAAAGTTAGGCCGGGCGCGGTGGCTCAAGCCTGTAATCCCCGCACTTTGGGAGGCCGAGACGGGCGGATCACGAGGTCAGGAGATGGAGACCATCCTGGCTAACACGGTGAAACCTCGTCTCTACTAAAAGAATACAAAAAACTAGCCAGGCGAGGTGGCGGGCGCCTGTAGTCCCAGCTACTCGGGAGGCTGAGGCAGGAGAATGGCGTGAACCCGGGAGACGGAGCTTGCAGTGAGCTGAGATCCGGCCACTGCACTCCAGCCCAGGCGGCAGAGCGAGACTCCATCTCAAAAAAAAAAAAAAAAAAAAAAAAAAAGAATGCAAAGTTAAAAGTGAAAAATTGTAAACAAGTCCACTGGAATGCAGAGAAAGCCGGGTATGGTGGCTCACACCTTATCCCAGCACTTTGGGAGGCCGAGGCGGGAGGATTGCTTGAGCCCAGGAGTTCGAGACCAGCCTGTGCATCATAGTGACCCCTGTTTCTGCTAAAAATAATAATAAAAAAAAATTAGCTTACCATGGTAGCACGTCTCTGTAGTCCCTGATACTAGGGAGGCTGAGGTGGGAGGATGGCTTGAGTCTGGGTGGTCAAGGCTGCAGTGAACTGTGATCGTGCCACTGCACTCCAGCCTGGGTGACAGAGCGAGACCCTGTCTCAAAAGCAAAAATTAGGCCGGGCGCGGTGGCTCAAGCCTGTAATCCCAGCACTTTGGGAGGCCGAGACGGGTGGATCACGAGGTCAGGAGATCGAGACCATCCTGGCTAACACGGTGAAACCCCGTCTCTACTAAAAAATACAAAAAATTAGCCAGGCGAGGTGGCGGGCGCCTGTAGTCCAGCTACTCGGGAGGCTGAGGCAGGAGAATGGCGTGAACCCGGGAGGCGGAGCTTGCAGTGAGCTGAGATCTGGCCACAGCACTCCAGCCTGGGCGGCAGAGCGAGACTCCGTCTCAAAAAAAAAAAAAAAAAAAGCAAAAATTAGAACAATTTAAATTTCCACATATATGAGGATTTTTAATTCCTCTTTTTGATGTTAACTGGAGATCTAATTGCACAGTGATCAGAAACATTGATCTGTATGATACCTGTTCATTGAAATTTATCGGGGGTTTCTTTTGGTTTAGTACAGATCAATTTTTATAAGTGTGCTTCAGAAAAAAATGTGTGTGCTTCAATTATTGAATGAAGAGCACTCTATGTATCTGTTGATTGATCCATCCATCCATCCATCCATCCACTTATTCATACTCCTCCCTAGTTCATTTCTCAATGAAAAGAATGTCCCTGTATGCTCCTGGGGGGTATATACAGAAGGACAGACAGGTAATTGCACATAACAAGTCTATTCCAGAGTTGCTACCTCCCAAATCCTTTAGACTTTTAAATTTTATTTATTTATTTATTTTTGAGACAGTCTCACTCTGTCACCCAGGCTGGAGTGCAGTGGCAAGATCTCAGCTCACTGCAACCTGCAACCTCCACTTTCTGGGTTCAAGCGATTCTCCTGCCTCAGCCTCCTGAGTAGCTGGGATTACAGGCACCCACCACCACACCTGGCTAATTTTTATATTTTTAGTAGAGACAGCGTTTCACCGTGTTGGCCAGGCTGGTCTCAAACTCCTGAGCTCAGCTGATCTGCCTGTCTCAGCCTCCCAAAGTGCCGGGATGACAGGCATGAGCCACTGGGCCCGGCCACTTTACCTTCTCTTCTTGACATTCTACCAGGGAAGTTCTGGGATATTAACCTAATTAAATGTAGGCCACCACTGAACCCAAGTTTTGGTCCATTCTTATTAGAGCTACTTCCAGCTGCTCAAGCTAGCACATTAAATTCAGAATTAATAAATTAATTCATTCCCATCAAACTTTACATTCCATCCTCCCTGGTCCAACACAGTTAGAATCCATTGCAACACATACACCCAGGTTTTCAAGCTCTTTGGAAATACACAGCATCTCCATCTCCTTCTGGAACTGAGAGATTAAAGTCCTGAGCTCATCATTTTCTTTATGTCGTCTTCCCAGTGTGACAGAAATAGCTGTTCTGTTCCACAGCCTTCATCACTATATTGGTCAAGGTCAGCAGTTAGTTGATTTTCTAAAGTCTTTAAAAACAGGTTTTCTTTCTTTTTTTTTTTTTTGGCTGGGGACGATGGCTCATGCCTATAATCCCAGCACTTTGGGAGGCCAAGGCAGGAGGATTCCTTGAGTCTAAGTGTTCCAAACAAGCCTGGGCAACATAGTGAGACCCTGTCTCAGCCTCTAGAGTAGCTGGGATTACAGGTCCGTGCCACCACACCTGGTTGTGGTTTTTTTTTTTTTTTTTTTTTTTTGAGATGGAGTCTCGCTCTGTTGCCCGGGCTGGAGTGCAGTGGCCGGATCTCAGCTCACTGCAAGCTCTGCCTCCCGGGTTTACGCCATTCTCCTGCCTCAGCCTCCCAAGTAGCTGGGACTACAGGCACCCGCCACCTTGCCCGGCTAGTTTTTTGTATTTTTTAGTAGAGACGGGGTTTCACCATGTTAGCCAGGATGGTCTCCATCTCCTGACCTCGTGATCCGCCCGTCTCGGCCTCCCAAAGTGCTGGGATTACAGGCTTGAACCACTGCGCCCGGCCTGGTATTTTGTATTTTTTAGTAGAGACCAGGTGTCACCCTGTTGGCCAGGCTGGTCTCAAACTCCTGACTTCACATGATCCACCTGCCTCGGCCTCCCAAAGTGCTGGGATTACAGGTGTGAGCCACCACACCCAGCCTTAATCACCTTTTGTTTTCTTTTTTTTTTCGGATGAAGTCTCACTCTTTTTTCCCAAGCTGGAGTGCAATGGCGTGATCTCGGCTCACTGCAATCTCTGCCTTCCGGGTTCAAGCAATTCTCCTGCCTCAGCCTCCCGAGTAGCTGGGATTATAGGTGCCTGCCACAATGCCTGGCTAATTTTTGTATTTTAAGTAGAGACAGGGTTTCACCATTTTGACCAGGCTGGTCTCGAACCCTTGACCTCAGGTGATCTGCCCACCTCAGCCTCCCAAAGTGCTGGGATTACAGGCATGAGCCACTGTGCCCAGCCAGATTTTTAAAATTTTTTCTAGAGATAGGGTCTCATCATATTGCCAAAACTGCTCTCGAATTCCTGGCCTCAAGTGATCCTCCTGCCTTATCCTCCCAAGTGTTAGGAGGTGTGAGCTATCACACCTGGCCCCCCAGTGAATGAATTTAAGAGAGAATGGAAGGCAAATAATTGTATTTATTTATTTATTTTGACACAGAATCTTGCTCTGTTGCTCAGGCTGGAGTGCAGTGGTGCTATCTCTGCTCACTGCAGCCTCCATTTCCTGGGCTCAAGCTATTCTCCCACTTCAGCCTCTCCAGTAGCTGGGACTACAGGCTTGAGCCACCACACCTGATTACTTTTGTTTATTTATTATTTTGTTGTTGTTGTTGTTGTGCTGGAGTCTCACTATGTTGCTTGGGTTGGCCTTGAACTCCTGGACTTAAGCAATCCTCCTGACTCAGCCTCCAAAAGTGCTGTGATTACCGGCATGAACCACCGTGCCTGGCAGATATCAATGATGAGATGTGCTGCAAAGTGGAGTGCAGAAATGGGCTGGTAGACAGTGGGAAAAGTGGGAAGTACAGAAAATCCAAGATTCACAGATTTATCTGTGTTCAACCAGATGTCCACGTTTCAAGTCTTGAAATCCCACTCGTTTTCTTTTTTTTTTTTTTTTTTTGAGACAGAGTCTCGCTCTGTTGCCCAGGCTGGAGTGCAGTGGCCTCAAGTCTCAAAGTCCCACTCATTTTCAATTGACACCCAAACCTTCATATTAGAAACTTGTGCTGGATGCGGTGGCTCACGCCTGTAATCCCAGCACGTTGGGAGGCCAAGGTGGGTGGATCACTTGAGGTCAGGAGTTCGAAACCAGCCTGACCAACATGGTGAAACCCCATCGCTACTAAAAATACAAAAAAATCAGCTGTGTGTAGTGGCGCACACCCGTAGTCCCAGCTACTCAGAAGGCTGAGGCACAAGAATCATTTGAACCCAGGAGGTGGAGGTTGCAGTGACCTGAGATCGTGTCACTGCACTCCAGCCTGGGTGACAGAGTGAGCCTCTGTCTCAAAAAAAACTAGCCGTGCACCGTGGCTCATGCCTATAATCCTCGCACTTTGGGAGGTCAAGACGGGCAGATCACAAGGTGAAGAGTTCAAGACCAGCCTGGCTAATATGATGAAACCCATCTCTACTAAAAACACAAAATTAGCCAGAGGTGGTGGCGTGTGCCTGTAATCCCAGCTACTCGGGAAGCTGAGGCAGGAGAATCCCTTGAATCCAAGAGGCAGAGGTTGCAGTGAGCCGAGATCACACCACTGCACTCCAGTCTGGGCGACAGAGCAAGACTCTGTCTCGAAAAAAAAAATTAGCCCAGCATGGTGGTGCACCAGTAATCCCAGTTACTTGGGAGGCTGAGACACAATAATCGCTTGAACCCAGGATGCGGAGGTTGCAGTGACCAAAGGTCATGCTACTGCACTCCAGCCGGGGCTACAGAGTGAGACACTTGTCTCAAAAATAAATAAATTAATTAAATTAAATTAAATTAAATAGAAACCTGGCAATACTCAAAATTCCACTTGGTATGCCACTCTGCCGCACATAGTTACATTTTGTGGTGGATTTTCAGTAATATGGTACTGTATATACAAGGAATATAAAAATATAAAAATATTTTAGGGCTTCCAGAGAAGCTCTCTGGCTTTCTGACTGACTGGAGGTGACAGTTTAAAGATCTGAGCTTGGCTGGGTGTCACAGTTCATGCCTGCCATCCCAGTGCTTTGGGAGGCTGTGGTAAGAGAATCACTTGAGTCCAGGAGTTCAACACTAGCCTGGGCAACATAGCAAGACCCTGTTAAAAAAAAAAAAATAAAGTAGCCAGTAGTGCACACCTATAGTCCTAGCTATTTGGGAGGCTGAGGCAGGAGGATTACTTGAATCCAGGAGTTTGAGGTTTCAGTGAACTGTGATTGTGCAACTATACCTCAGCCTGCACAACAGAGGGAGACCTTATCTCCAAAAATAAACAAACAAAAAAACAAAAAAATCCCAAGCTTGTAATGTCCTTTCAGTGGGCATCTCAGGGTACTCAGAAGACACCACTGCAGGCCGGGCGCAGTGGCTCAAACCTGTAATCCCAGCACTTTGGGAGGCCGAGACGGGCGGATCACGAGGTCAGAAGATTGAGACCATCCTGGCTAACACAGTGAAACCCCGTCTCTACTAAAAAATACAAAAAACTAGCGGGGCGAGGTGGCGGGCGCCTGTAGTCCCAGTTACTCCAGAGGCTGAGGCAGGAGAATGGCGTGAACTCGGTAGGCGGAGCTTGCAGTGAGCGGAGATCAGCCTGGGCGACAGAGCGAGACTCCATCTCCAGAAAAAAAAAAAAAAAAAAACCCAAAATGCAACTAAAGCATACTCAGCTGGGCATAGTGGCTCACCCCTGTAATCCCAGTGCTTTGGGAGGCCAAGGCAGGAAGATGACTTGAGTCTAGGAGTTTGAGACCAGCCTGGGAAACATAGTGAGACCCCATCTCTACCAAAAATAAAAATGAGGGCTGGGCTCGGTGGCTCAGGCCTGTAATCCCAGCACTTTGGGAGGCCAAGGCAAGTGGATCACTTGAGGTCAGGAGTTCAAGACCAGGAGTTCAAATCCCATCTCTACTGAAAATACAAAAGTGGCCGGGCAAGTTCACAACTGTAATCCCAGCACTTTGTGGGGCCAAGGCGGGCGGATCACGAGGTCAGGAGATCGAGACCATCCTGGCTAACACGGTGAAACCCCATCTCTACTAAAAACACACACAAAAAATTAGCCGGGCGTGGTGGCGGGCGCCTATAGTCCCAGCTACTCGGGAGGCTGGGGCGGGAGAAGGGCATGAACCTGGGAGGTGGAGCCTGCAGTGAGCCGAGATCGCGCCACTGCACTCCAGCCTAGGTGACAGAGCAAGACTCTGTCTCAAAACAAAACAAAACAAAAATACAAAAGTTAGCCAGGTGTGGTAGCGTGTGCCTGTATTTCTACTCGGGAGGCTGAGGCAGGAGAATTGCTTGAACTCAGGAGGCAGAGGTTGCAGTGAGGCAAGAGGACGCCACTGGACTCCAGCCTGGGCCAGAGCGAGACTCTGTCTCAAAAATAAATAACATAAAATAAAAATTAGCTGGGCATGGTGGAGCATGCCTGTGGTCCCAACTACTCGGGAGGCTAAGTTGGGAGGATTGCTTGAGCCCAGGAGCTTGAGGCTGCAGTGAGCCATGATCACACCACTCTACTTCCGCCTGGGTGTCAGACCAAGACCCTGTCTCAAAAAATAATAATAGATAAATAAATGAATAAACAATTCCCCAAAACCCACCTTTGAAAAACTCCTTCCTATTACAAAATCTGTGTCAGTCAGGATATATTCAGGAGACAGAAATCACACTGGTTATTTTAACAGAGATGACCGAATATAAATAAATGTAGGTATTAAAGGATTGGTAACTAGGAAACTGAAAAGGCAAAAAGAGGACCCTGTGGTATTGTGGTGGCAGTAACTACAGGAAACAGCATTATACTGGTCCTGCTGTCACAGGACGCACCCCAGAAACTAGGGGTTAGCCTGAGAGGTCAAGTGGGTTCTTTGCTTCACACGGGAAAGGATTCAAGAGCAACAGGAGTTCAAGACCAGCCTGTGCAACATAGTGAGGCTCTGTCTATGCTAAAAATAATTTTAGGCCGGGCGCGGTAGCTTACCCCTGTAATCTCAACACTTTGGGAGGCCGAGGCCGGGTGGATCACTTCAGGTCAGGAGTTCGAGACCAGCCTGACCAACATGGTGAAATCCTGTCTCTACTAACAATACAAAAATTAGCTGAGTGTGGTGGCACGTACCTCTAATCCCAGCTACTTGGGAGGCTGAGGCTGGAGAATCGCTTGAACCCAGGAGGTAGAGGTTGCAGTGAGCCAAGATCATGCCATTGCACTCCAGCCTGGGCAACTCCGTCTCAAAAAAATAAATAAATAAAAATAAAAATAATTTTAAAAATTGGCCAAGTGGGCATGGTGGTTGGTGCCTACTTGTAATCCCAGCTACTCGGGAGGCTGAGGCTGAGGGGTTGTTTGAGCCTGGGAGGTCGAGGCTATAGTGAGCCATGAGCTACTGCAGTGTAGTCTGGGTAACAGAGTGAGACCTTGTCTCAAAAAAAAAAAAAAAAAAAAAAAAAAAAAAAAATCAAGAGCGAGTGGATACAGTAAAGTGAAAGCAAGATTATTGGCCGGGCGCGGTGGCTCAAGCCTGTAATCCCAGCACTTTGGGAGGCCGAGACGGGCGGATCACGAGGTCAGGAGATCGAGACCATCCTGGCTAACATGGTGAAACCCCGTCTCTACTAAAAATACAAAAAACTAGCCGGGCGAGGTGGCGGGCGCCTGTAGTCCCAGCTACTCGGGAGGCTGAGGCAGGAGAATGGCGTGAACCCGGGGGGCGGAGCTTGCAGTGAGCTGAGATCCGGCCACTGCACTCCAGCCTGGCGACAGAGCGAGACTCTGTCTCAAAAAAAAAAAAAAAAAAAAAAAAAAAAAAAAAAAAAGAAAGCAAGATTATTAAGAAAGTAAAGGAATAGCCAGGCACTGTGGCTCACGCCTGTAATTCCAGCACTTTGGGAGGTGGAGGCGGGCGGATCACCTGAGGTCAGGAGTTCGAGACCAGCCTGACCAAAATGATGAAACCACCATCTCTACTAAAAATACAAAAATAAGCCAGACGTGGTGGCGGGCACCTGTAATCCCAGCTACCCGGGAGGCTGAGATAGGAGAATCGCGTGAACCCGGGAGGCAGAGGTTGCAGTGAGCTGAGATCGCACCATTGCACTCTGGCCTGGGCAACAAGAGCGAAACTCCATCTCAAAATAAAAAAAAAAAAAAGAAAGTAAAGGAAAAAAAGGGACCAGGTGCAGTGTCTCACCCCTGTAATCCCAGCACTTTGGAGGCCAAGGCAGGCTGATCACTTGAAGCCAGGAGTTCAAGACCAGCCTGGCCAACGTGGCGAAACCCCATTTCTACTAAAAACTACAAAAACTGGCCAGGCGCTGTGGCTCATGCCTGTAATCCCAACACTTTGGGAGGCCGAGGCAGGCGGATCACCTGAAGTCAGGAGTTCGAGACCAGCCTGACCAACATGGAGAAACCTCATCTCTACCAAAAATACAAAATTAGCCGGGTGTGGTGGTGCATGCCTGTAATCCCAGCTACTTGGGAGACTGAGACAGGAGAATCGCTTGAACTTGGTAGGTGGAGGTTGCGGTGAGCCAAGATCGTGCCATTGCACTCCAGCCTGGGCAACAAGAGTGGAACTCCATCTCAAACAAACAAAAAAACAAAATAAAACAAATACAAAAATTAGCTAGGCATGGTAGTGTGTGCCTGTAGTCCCAGCTACTCAGGAGGCTGAGGCACAAGAAATGCTTGAACCTGGGAGGTGGAGGTTGCAATGAACCGAGAATATGTCAGTGCACTCCAGCAGCCTGGGCGACAGAGGGAGATCCTGTCTCAAAAAAAAAAAAAAAAAGGGAAGGAATGAACGAGTGGCTACCCTGCAGGTAGAGCAGTCCCAAGGGCTATTGGTTGACTATTTTGATATATTTTTATGGTTATAGTTATTTTTTTATTATATGCTAAATAAGGGTGGATTATGCCTGAGTCTGGGTAAGGAACAAGGAGCTCCCAGAACCTGAATTTTCTCCCCTATCCAGATGATGACAAGTAACTTCTCAGCATGGCCGTGGCATTTGTAAACTGTCATGGCGCGGGTGGAAGTGTTTTTGGCATGCAAATACGTTCTAATTAGTGTATAATGAGCAGTGAGGGTAGCCAGAGGTCGCTTTCATCCTGTCTTGGTTCCAGCTGGTTTTGGCCAGTTTCTTTTACTGTCTCCTGTTATCAGCAGGGTCATGGTCACGTGTTGTCTTGGAAATTAGTCCTGCCAAATTCCTACTTTATTCCCCTCTCAGACATTACATAGGCCTCCTTAATCTTTTTTTTTTTTTTTTTTTTCTGAGACAGAGTTTCGCTCTTGTTGCCCAGGCTGGAGTGCAATGGCAATCTCGATTCACTGCAACCTCCGCCTCCTGAGTTCAAGTGATTCTCCTGACTCAACCTCCCGAGTAGCCGGGATTACAGGCATGCGCCATCATGCCCAGCCATTTTTTTTGTATTTTTAGTAGAGACGGGGTTTCTCCATGTTGGTCAGGCTGGTCTCGAACTCCTGACCTCAGGTGATCCCCTTCCTTGGCCTCCCCAAGTGCTGGGATTACAGGCATGAGCCACTGTACCCGGCCTTTTTTTTTTTTTTTTTCTGAGACGGAGTTTTGCTCAGTCGCCCAGGCTGGAGTACAACGGTGAGATCTCGGCTCACTGCAGCCTCTGCAGTGAGCCACCGCGCCAAGACCGCCCAACCCTAATCTTATTATGCAAATGAATCCTCCTCATGGCCAGAGCCCGCTTGCCTGCTCATTACAGTACGCTGTGGCTGGCAGAGAAGGGAAGATGGAGCCACCATATTGAACATGTCTAGTCCCTAGTTCCTAGTTCCTGCCAGGCCGGCATTCACCCATGCAAGCTCCCAGCTTGCTGATCTATCTCTGCAGCTCAACTTTACAAGCCGCTCTTTGTTAGAAAATGACTTGGGGCTGCTTTTCATTAAAAAGAAAAGCCTTACCAAGGAATTCCATGCCCTATCAGTCTAAGTGATTTCCTCTTAACTCCTACATCACCTTGACCTGGATCCTCTTCATGAGCGGGAACTGGAGTGGCTTTTTTGGCTCAGCCTGCCGCTGGTGACTTCTCAGAGAGGGAGCGTGGGAGCAAGCGAGTGCAGGAACTGCAGGGAACAAACGCTGGAGCTGGCACAGTCACTCCTCTCGGGTGGGAGCAGGCTCTGTGCAGGAGCGTCCAAGCCCCTGCCTTCTCCGCACCCGGGTTCTTGACTGGTGTCCAGGAAGAATTAGGTCACACGAACGGATTGTGGGGTAGTGTATGGGGAGGATTTTATTGGGTGATAGAAGTGGCTGTCAGCGGAATGGAGACCAGGGGAGGGTGCGGGAAGAAGATGATCGTTCCCTCAAGCGGCCCCATCTGAAGTCAGCCCTGTCTATCCATCCGTAGTCTCTGATGCTCAGTCATCAGCCGCTTGTGTTCCTCTGCCAGCTGAAGCCTTTTAGTGGGCACAGGATAGGGGTGTGGCAGGCCAAAAAGGCAACATTTGGATGGAAAAATGGGGTCAGCTGTTTTCACTTAGGGCGGCGGTTCCAGGCTTAAGGATAGGGTTTCCCCAGGACCCCAGCTGTTCTGTATCAGTCTGGGTATGATGAATGCTATGCAGCCAGGTAGTTGTTTGTATATCTTGTTGATATTTTTCTCTATTTGACCTGAGGTATTTTTATAGGTACAGCAGGTTTTATTAATTACAGTCGTTCCCCTAGACCATACTAATTACTAATGTTCCATTAGACCATAGATAGACTAATACTAACCTGCTACCTATTACTACATCTGTTACAGACAAGGGACAGTCTCAATTTATCTAAACTGTCCTCCGGTCTATGGGACAGCAGTGTACAGAGGAAAGAAGTAAAGTTTTGTTTTGTTTTTTTCTGAGACGGAGTCTCTCTCTGTCACCTAGGCTGGAGTGCAGTGGTGCGATCTTGGCTCACAGCAACTGCCTCCCAGGTTCATGCCATTCTCCTGCCTCAGCCTCCAGAGTAGCTGGGACTACAGGCGCCCGCCACCACGCCTGGCTAATTTTTTGTATTTTTAGTAGAGACGGGGTTTCACCATGTTAGTCAGGATGGTCTCGATCTCCTGACCTTGTGATCCGCCCACCTCAGCCTCCCAAAATGCTGGGATTACTGGTGTGAACCACCGCGCCCGGCCAAGTAAAGAAGTAAAGTTTTGAAGAGTTGCCTCATGATGGGTAAATCCTCCCCTTGGGGCCAACAAGTTGATGGCAGCCCCAACTCCAGCCAAGATAAGGCCAATTACCTGCTTAGCCCTTGGGTGAGTGATGTCATATAACTATATATTAGAGGGCTTTGCCTATCCTGTTATACATTGACCCCTGAACCAAACATTATCAATACACTGTTAATCATGGGTTTTATGATTTCAGATGAAAGAAAAGTTATTTGGAGGCTGACTGAATGGGTGGGTATCTGACAGAGGTTTGTTCTGTGTCCCCACCCAAATCTCATCTCAAATTGCAATGTCTGTAATCCGCACACATCTGTACCCACCCAAATCTCATCTCAAATTGTAATGCCCGTAATCCGCACACGTCGAGGGAGGGTGCAGGTGGGAGGTGAAGGGATCATAGTGGTGGTTTTCCCCACGCTGTTCTTGTGATAGTGAGTGAGTGCTCACAAGATCTGATGTTTTGTTTTGTTTGTTTGTTTTGAGGCTTGAGCCACCGCACCTAGCCTGTTTTGTTTTTTTTGAGATGGAGTTTTGCTCTTGTTGCCCAGGCTGCAGTGCAATGGTGCGATCTCGGCTCACCGCAACCTCCGCCCCCCAGGTTCAAGCGATTCTCCTGCCTCAGCCTCCCTAGTAGCTGGGATTACCGGCGCCTGCCACCACGCCCAGCTAATTTTGTATTTTTAGTAAAGATAGGGTTTCTCCATGTTGGTCAGGCTGGTTTCGAACTCCTGACCTCAGGTGATCCCCCTCCTCGACCTCCCAAAGTGCTGGGATTACAGGCGTGAGTCACCGCGCCCGGCGTGAGATCTGATCGTTTTAGAAGGCGGTTTTCCCTGTGCTTGCTCGCTCTGTCTCACTTGCCACCACGTGAGATGTGCCTGCTTTCCCTTCCTCTATGATTGTAAGTTTCCTGGGGCCTTCCCAGCCATGCAGAACTGTGAGGCAATTAAAACTTTTTTCTTGGCCGGGCACAGTGGCTCAAGCCTGCAATCCCAGCTCTTTGGGAGGCCGAGACGGGCGGATCACGAGGTCAGGAGATGGAGACCATCCTGGTGAACACGGTGAAACCCCGTCTCTACTAAAAAAATACAAAAAAACTAGCCGGGCGAGGTGGCGGGCGCCTGTAGTCCCAGCTACTCGGGAGGCTGAGGCAGGAGAATGGCGTACACCTGGGAGGCGGAGCTTGCAGTGAGCTGAGATCCGGCCACTGCACTCCAGCCTGGGTGACAGAGCGAGACTCCGTCTCAAAAAAAAAAAACAAAAAAAAACAAAAAAAAAACCTTTTTTCTTTATAAATTAGCCAGTCTCGGCTATGTCTTTATAGCAGGGGGACAACGGACTACTACAGTGTCCATATAGCCAAAGGTATCCATTGGGAGTACAAACCCATGTGGGATGGGAGTTAAGAAGGTTGAGTATCTCTGTTAACTAAGGTGGGCTTTGGTTTAAGCATGAATGGGATAAGAATTTCGGGGGAGGCCAGGGCTGGTGGCTCACACCTATAATCCCAACATTTTGGGAGGCTGAGGTGGGCAGATCACTTGAGGTCAGGAGTTTGAGACCAGCCAGGCCAACATGGCGAAACCTCGTATCTACTACAAGTACAAAAATTAGCTGAGTGTGGTGGCGGATGCCTGTAATCCCAGCTACTCAGCAGGCTGAGGCAGGAGAATTATTTAAACCCAGGAGGTGGAGGTTGCAGTGGGCCAAGATCACCCCACTGCACTCTAGCCTGGGCAACAGAGCGACACTCCATCTCAAAAAAAAAAGAGAGAGAGAGAGAAGAAAAAAGAGAATTTGGCAGGAAAGTGGTAATTTAAAATAACGCCATTATTATGAGAGGCAGCTATGGGAGTAGAGAAGGGCACAGTTGTCTGGAGAGGGACTAAGACCCTCCAAGGGAGACAAGAAGAATTGTATTTGATGGTACTATCAGGGCAAAAATGTGTGGCATTTACTTGACAGGTAGTGTTAGAAGATCCTGCCCTGGCCAGGCACGGTGGCTTATGCCTGTAATCTCAGCACTTTAGGAGGCCGAGGCGGGCGAATAGCCTGAGGTCAAGAGCTCTAGACCAGGCCGGGCACGGTGGCTCAAGCCTGTAATCCCAGCACTTTGGGAGGCCGAGATGGGCAGATCACAAGGTCAGGAGATTGAGACCATCCTGGCTAACATGGTGAAACCCCATCTCTACTAAAAAATAAAAAAAACTAGCCGGGCGAGGTGGCGGGCGCCTGTAGTCCCAGCTACTCGGGAGGCTGAGGCAGGAGAATGGCGTGAACCCGGGAGGCAGAGCTTGCAGTGAGCTGAGGTCCGGCCACTGCACTACTCCAGTCTGGGCCACAGAGCGAGACTCCATCTCAAAAAAAAAAAAAAAAGAAACATCATTGTTAGCCAGGCATGGTGGCTCATGCCCGTAATCCCAGCATCTTGGGAGGCTGAAGTGGGTGGATCACCTGAGGTCAGGACTTGGAGACCAGCCTTGATGGCAGAAGAGCTGAGGCAGGGCTTGCTTGTCTGACATAATGTAAAAGAGTCTTGGAACACGTCCTGGGTCCAGAGTCTAAAACCCCTCATGGCCTATGGAACACCAAGCTCTGTGCTGAAGGGTGGAAGACTGCCCTGCCACACTGGAATCTAAGCCCAGGGCATAAAACCCCTCGTGGCTTGGAGAGAACCCAGGGCTCAGGGCATAAAACCCCTTGGAGCCTCTGGAATGTATCCAGACCCGCTGGCCCCTTGCTCCTTGCTCTCCCAGGATCATAAATTAATGTCACTTGAATTAGAAGAACCTGTTCTCCCTTATCTCAAGTAGCAGAGCATATGCTAAACCGTCACAGCTATGCTTGCACCGCTACCTTTCTACCCCCATGTCCGCACGTCCGCACGTCCTCACCACCTGCTTCTTTGTTTGATTACCCATAAATAGTGTGGGCTCCCAGAGCTTGGGGCCTTCACAGCCTCCATACTCCAGCCTATGCACTCTTAACTTGTTTTGTCTCATTCCTTTGACTCTGCCAGACTTCGTAGTCCCCACGACCTGGTGTTGGGTCTGATCACCGTCTGATCACCCCAACAAACCTGGTCAACATGGTGAAACCCCATCTCTACTAAAAATACAAAAATTAGCTGGGTGTGGTCGTGAATGCCTGTGATCCCATCTACTTGGGAGGCTGATGCAGGAGCATCGTTAGAACTCAGGAGGAAGAGGTTGCAGTGGGCCGAGATAGTGCCACTGCACTCCAGCCTTGGTGACAGAGCAAGACTTCGTCTCAAAATAAATAAATAAATAAATAAATAAATAGGCCGGGCACAGTGGATCATGCCTGTAATCCCAGCACTTTAGGAGGCCGAGGTGGGCGGATCATGAGGTCAGGAGATTGAGACCATCTTGGCTAACACAGTGAAACCCCATCTCTACTAAAAATACCAAAAAAAAAAAAAATTAGCCAGGCATGGTGGCAGGCGCCTGTAGTCCCAGCCACTCGGGAGGCCGAGGCAGGAGAATGGCGTGAACCAAGGAAGCGGAGCTTGCAGTGAGCCGAGATCACGCCACTGCACTCCAGCCTGGGCGACAGAGTGAGACTCCATGTCAAAAATAAATAAATAAATAAAATCAAGTAAAAATAAATAAATAAATAAACAAAAATAAAAAAAATAAAGTATAGAGTGTTACAACTCTGTCAGTCCCCATATAACACCCCCATGCTGCCTATAAAATAACCTGTGGGCTGGGCACGGTGGCTCACGCCTGTAATCCTAGCACTTTGGGAGGCCAAGGTGGGCGGATCACGCGGTCAGAAGATCTGTCCTCCCCCACCCTGGTCCTCACCTCTTCCACCCCTCCCTGCCCAAGAGCATAGCAGACACCACACACCCAGCTCACACATCTTTATTAGCCCGGATATCAGGTGGCCAAACAGGCTGCCCCTGTCCTGTGTCAGCCAGCTGTGGCCATCTTCACCCTCATTCCCCGGAGAGGCCAGCTGCCTGCTGGAAGGAGTCAGAAGTCGGTGGATGTCATTGATGTCTTGGAGGCCCCAGTCTGGCGGGAGAGAAATCCACACCTGTGCCTGGAGTCCTCCTTCCCTGACCCTCTGAACCGGCGCTTAAAATGCTGTCCTGCCTGGAACAGGGAGGCCACATCCAACAGTGCGTCCTCAATGTGCTGCCCCAGCCTGTGGGAATCCTGGAAGGAGAACGGTGTCAGAGCCAGGGGAAGCTGGGAGACAGGATCCTGGAGGCTGAGAAACAAGAGGGCTGAGGGCCTGGATTCCTGGGTCTGAGGGAGGAGGTGCTGGGGAACATGGACTCCTGGGTCTGAGGGAGGAGGGGCTGGGGGCCTGGATTCCTGGGTCTGAGGGAGGAGGTGCTGGGGAACATGGACTCCTGGGTCTGAGGGAGGAGGGGCTGGGGGCCTGGATTCCTGGGTCTGAGGGAGAAGGGGTTGGGGAACCTGGACTCCTGGGTCTGAGGGAGGAGCTGGGGAACCTGGACTCCTGGGTCTGAGGGAGGAGGTGCTGCGGGCCTGGACTCCTGGGTCTGAGGGAGGAGGGGCTGGGGGCCTAAGCTCCTGGTTCCTGAGGAAAGAGGGAGTTGGTGGGTACACACGTTTGTCTCACCGTTTTTGTGCTTGATTTTTTGCTGGAGATGTGGAAGGTGATCATGTCATCCCCCATGAAGATATAAGAGACACCATAACCATGGTCATCAGCCTGGAGTCAGAAAGAGTGAAGGGAAGAAAATAGCTCCGGTCTCCTCCACCCCCACTACGCAGGAGTGCAGGCCCCCAGCCCCCTCTTTCCTCTAGGGGCCAGCGCGCGCCAGCTCCACTCACAGGCCCGAATCCACCTCCTGAGGAAACATAGTCCGGGTAATTGTGGACGTCAAACAGATGCATTTGCTGAACAGGGATCTGGCTGGTGGACAGCTGCCACTGCTCCGAATGGACCTGAGGACAGGAGCCCATCACATGTGCAGGACAGAGATCTGCAGTTCCGGCCCTTGGCTCCACTTCACTCCCTGCACCCCTGGCTCTTTCTCATCCCTAAATCCCGGGCCTCCTTCTCCATGACCACGCCCTTCTCCTGGCCGTGCCCTATCTGGCCACGCCCCTCATCTTCTCACCAACCACGTCCCTCTCCTCTTTTCCCTCGGACCACGCCCCCCTCTGACCACGCCCTTTCCTCCTAGCCCCACCCCACCGACCCTCTCCTCTTTGGTCTGCTCAGGTTGACTCTCGCCTTCTGCCTTTCTTCCTCCGCCCTCCAGCGCTCTAACTGACTTCTCTGCTGATGTGTCCTTTCTCAACATCACCCTTTTTTTTTTTTTTTTTTGAGACGGAGTCTTGCTCTGTCGCCCGGGCTGGAGTGCAGTGGCCGGATCTCAGCTCACTGCAAGCTCCGCCTCCCGGGTTTACGCCATTCTCCTGCCTCAGCCTCCCGAGTAGCTGGGACTACAGGCGCCACCACCTCGCCCGGCTAGATTTTTGTATTTTTTAGTAGAGACGGGGTTTCACCGTGTTAGCCAGGATGGTCTCGATCTCCTGACCTCATGATCCACCCGTCTCGGCCTCCCAAAGTGCTGGGATTACAGGCTTGAGCCACCGCGCCCGGCCACCTTTTTTTTTCTTCCAGACAGAGTCTCGCTCTGTCGCCCAGGCTGGAGTGCAGTGATGCGATCTCAGCTCACTGCAACCTCTGCCTCCCGACCTCCGTCTCCCGGGTTCAAAGGATTCTCCTGCCTCAGCCCTCCCAAGTAACTGGGATTACAGGCGTCTGTCACCATGCCCAGCTAATTTTTGTATTTTTGGTAGAGACAAGATTTCACCATGTTGGCCAGGCTGGCCTCGAACTCTTGACCTCAAGTGATCCGCCTACCTCGGCTTCCCAAAGTGCTGGGATTACAGGTGTGAGCCACCACACCCGGCCTTGATGAGTCCTTTTTCAACATCACCCTCCTTCCCTGAAGCCACTCCCTTCTTCCATGGTCTCCCATTTCCCTCTCTAACCCTTTCCCTGTGCCCCAACCTGGGTCAGGAAGGGTGACTGCAGGTGGAGGAATCGGGACACGATGTAAAGCGCAAAGAGGTGGCGGTCGACTCCCTGCCCGCTCATGGCTGCCTTCAGCAGAGCCTGGTGCTTGTCCACTGCCATGCGAAACAGGGTGAGGCACTGTGGGTCCTGGGGTCCCCAGGGAGGTCACAGGTCATGGAAAGACAGGAAGTCGACTTAGTGCTGGGCCTGCGGCGCACCTGGCCTCAACCGAGCTTGCCGCATCCCTGCAAGGTGGGAATATCAACCCCATTTTACAGATGGGGAACTGAGGCTTAAAGAGGGGAAATCATGTGCCCAGGTTCACACAGCCAGGGACAGCCAGGTGGGTTTCTAGGTGTATCTGGCCCCAGAGCCCAAACTCCTCCCATGGAACCACAATACCTTGTAGGTGCGGCGGTAGGTGTGGGGCAAGGGAGCAGAGGTGAGGGGCAGGTGGGATCTGGGCAGAGGGGGTGCAGGGAATGGTGCAAAGGAAGGTCATAAGGTCACATAGAGGTTAAATGGGCAGAGTTACATTGTAAAAATGGAGTTCCGGCCAGGCGCATTGGCTCACGCTTGTAATCCCAGCACTTTGGGAAGCTGAGGCAGAGAGATCACCCGAGGTCAGGAGTTCGAGACCAGCCTGGCCAACATGGTGAAACCCCGTCTCTATTAAAAAAAAAAAAAAAAATTAGCTTGGCATGGTGGCGGGCACCTGTAATTCCAGCTACTTGGGAGGCTAAGGCACGAGAATCACTTGAACCGGAGAGGCAGAGGTTGTAGTGAGCCGAGACTGTGCCACTGCACTCTAGCCTGGGTGACACAGCAAGACTCCATCTCAAAAAAAAAAAAAAAAGAAATGGGGTTCCTTCTTGGGTGCTTCTCCAGTGCCCTATGAGACCACCATGAAAGCAGATATCACACTATGCTGGGCTGGCTCCCACATCGGTGAGCTCTTTGAAGTCAGAGGCCAGGTCTGATTCATCCCTTATCCCTCGTTCCCCTCATGGAGGCTGGCTTCAGTAGGTCCCATCAATGTTTGCAAGTGGACGAGTGAGTACCCGGAAATGACTGAAGCCTCAAGCGAGGCCTGCACCCACCATCTTCTCTTTGTCCTCCATGGCCCTCACAAAGTTGCAGGCCTCCCTCGTGCAAGACCGCACTGTCTCCGTCCGACCTTCCAGGAATAAGCGAGTCATGGCCGACTCATAAGTCAGGCAGAATTGACCCCTGTCCTGGGGGACAAGGAGGAAAAGAGGAGTCTGTCAGCAGGGCTCAGGAAATCTTACAGACTTGACCCATCTCTGTCCAGACCTCCAGCCTCCTCCAGCCAGCCCAAGAATGGTTGGGAGAGAGAATTCAAGATGGCCGACCCACAATGGCTACGACCACAGGGAACTATGGAGGGGCAGGTCTTGGGGGCTCAGGTGGACTGAGACCCTGAGGGGGCTGTGGTGGGGAACCCAGCTGACCCGGAAGTGGGCCAGTTGCAAGGCGATCTGGATGAAGCTGTCTGAAGAGAGGTGGCAGCGTCGGATGAAGCTCTTGCCAAATAGGGAGAATGGAAAGACATGGCAGTCGACATTTTCAGACAAGATCTTGGCTCCCCTCAGGGCTAGAGAGATGGAGGAGTGGATCTGCCAGAGGAGGAGGGAAGAGGAGTAGTTGGGGTTACAGATAGGGGTAGGGTGAAAGCCAGGAATGAGGCTGGAAGCGAAGGTGGACGTGGAGTTAGGGTTGTGGCAGAATACGGAAATGGGGACAAAGAACAGAAGATAATTGAAGGATGAGACTAAAGATGGAGATGGGGCTGGGCATGGTGGCGCACGCCTGTAATCCCAGCACTTTGGGAGGATGAGGCAGGTGGATCACCTAAGGTCAGGAGTTTGAGACCAGCCTGGCCAACATGGCAAAACCTCATGTCTATAAAAAATACAAAAAATTAGCCGGACGTGGTGGCAGGCACCTGTAATCCCAGCTCCTTGGGAGGCTGAGGCAAGAGAATCACTTAAACCCAGGAGGTGGAGCTTGCAGTGAGCTGAGATCGCGCCATTGCACTCCAGCCTGGGTGACAGAGCCGGACTCCGTCTCAAAAAAAAAAAAAAGATAGGGATAGGCATGGCAATGCAGACTGGAACAGGATTGGGGTTGGGCCACAGTTGAAGCTGGGGTTGGGAATGGAGGAGGGACTGAGAGTGGTTTGGGAATGGAACGGGGAAGGGGTTGGATATGGAAAGTGAATTGGAGTTGGGCATGGGTTGTGATTGGAGGTGGGGTCGTGACTGAGTACAGGATGGGGTTGGGGTTGGGTATGGGGTGGAGTTAGGATGAACACGGGAGTGAATTCAGGTGTGGTGGTGGTGTTGGGATGGGATTGGGCATGGAGTAGGGGTTGGTGCTGGGGTTGGACAGTGGTGAGTTTTGAGTCTGAAGCGAGTAGAGATGGGGCTGGGGTTGAAGATGGGATTGGCAATGGGAGGAGGGTTGGAGTTGGGGCTGGGGATGAGGTTCGTGTTGGGGTTTGAGGTTGTAGATACATTTGGCCTGATTTGGAGATGGGGGAAGTGTGAGTTTCGGGTTGGGGGTCGAAATGGGGTTGATTTTCAGGTTGAGATTGGGGGTGGGGATGAGTTTGGAGTCAAGGCTAGGAATCTTGAGACTTGGAGGAGAGGCCCAGAAACCCAGCCTCACCTGGTCTGGAAGGTCCCATTGCAGCCGCTGGGGCTGGGGTAGTGTGGGGTCTGGGTGCCCCTTGCAGTGGCCGTCTGTTGAGTAGCCCAGCTGAAAGCATTCTGTAGCCAGAGTGAACTGTGGACAAACAGAGGCTGTCAGAGTCCCTTCCTCCCTGAGGACTGAGGACCTCTTTTCATACGGCTCTTTTTGGGGTAGGGGGAAGTCTCTGAGAAACAGAAACCTCTGATGTTCACAGATGGGGTCTCAGGTTCATGTTCCTCAAGAACAGGACTAATACCAATACTCAACCGGCGTTTACTGTCCCTGTACTTCTTTTCTTTTTGACAGGGTCTTGCTCTGTCATCTGGGCTGGTGTGCAGTGGTGAAATTAGAACTCACTGCAGCCTCAAACTCCTGGGCTCAAGCTATCCTCTGGAGTAGCTGGGACCACAGGCATGTACCACCATGCCTGGCTAGTTTTTTTTTTTTTTAATGTTTTTTGTAGACAGGGTCTCATTATGTTGCCCAGGCTGGTCTCAAACTCCTAGGCTTAAGTGATCCTTCTGCCTTGACCTCCCAAAGTGCTGGGATTACAGGCATGAGCCTGTAATCATCAATCAGCCCAGAGACATCTTCTTGCTCTGTAACTCCTCGCTGTGGGACTCTGGGAAAATCTCTTCCTTCTTTGAGCCCCAGTTACCAATTCATCAAAGGAAGGTCCTCACCCCAGACCCTTTCTTTGCTGGGTGACACTGGGCCAGCCTCTGCCTCTCCCTGAGCCTCAGTTTTTCTTTCTTTTCTTTTCTTTTCTTTTCTTTTTTTTTTTTTTTGAGATGTAGTCTTGCTTTGTTGCCCAGGCTGGAGTGCAGTGGCACAATCTCAGCTCACTGCAACCTCCACCTCCCAGGTTCATGCGATTCTCATGCCTCAGCATCCCGAGTAGCTGGGACTACAGGCACTTACCACCATGCCTGGCTACCAGTAGTGACGGGGTTTCACTATGTTGGCCAGGCTGGTCTCGAACTCCTGAC
Source organism: Trachypithecus francoisi (assembly GCF_009764315.1). Classification (NCBI taxonomy): domain Eukaryota; kingdom Metazoa; phylum Chordata; class Mammalia; order Primates; family Cercopithecidae; genus Trachypithecus; species Trachypithecus francoisi. Next base: position 5,111,599 of record NW_022681457.1, on the reverse strand, counting down.
CTCATGATCTGTCTGCCTCGGCCTCCCAAATTGCTGGGATTACAGGCGTGAGCCACCGTGCCTGGCCAAGCCTCAGTTATTCTTCTGACCCTAAGGCCCTGGAGAGGATGGTCTTTGGAGATGGGGCGGGGGTCCCCAGAACAAGGGAGGGCTGGCCGCCCTACCTCCCACATGTGTCCTGAGATGGGGCAGTCGGCCCAGGAGTGCTCCACGCTGAGGCCCAGCTTCCCGTTAGAGAAGACGATTAGGGTGAAGGATTTGTCAAACCAGCTGTTGGGGAGAGTTCAGAGGGGTCACCGAGAGCGAGGGGCAGAGGGACCTCGGAGTGCTTTCTGTGGGACTTGAGGGGGTTTTCTAGATGGGGAGATGTGGGAATCCATTGGGGTGCTGGTGTGGGGATTTCTAGGACCACTGGGGGGTCCTCAGTAGTGGCCCTGGAGGTATCTAAGATATGTCTGGGATTTAGAGTTTGGGGATTTTGTTTGTTTGTTTGATGGAGTTTCACTCTTGTCGCCCCAGCTGGAGTGCAGTGGCACGATCTTAGCTCACTGCAACCTCTACCTCCCAAGTAGCTGAGGGTTCAAGCGATTTTCCCACCTCAGCCTCCCAAATAGCTGGGATCACAAGCACGCACCACCATGCCCAGCTAATTTTTGCATTTTTAGTAGAGATGAGGTTTCACCGTACTGGCCAGGCTGGTCTTGAACCCCTGACCTCAAGTGATCTGCCCCTCTCGTCCTCCCAAAGTGCTGGGATTACAGACATGAGCCACCACGCCCAGTCTAGAGTTTGGAGATTTTTAGAGAACTCACTGAGGAAGGTTCAAGGCTTTTGGGGGTGCTGGGAAGTCAGCGGGACCCCCCTGGGGCCTAGGAATTCAGTGATGCCTGCCAGGCCCGAGAATCTCTAGGTCTGGAAGTCTGGGTCTGGGGCCATGGGTTTGGGGTGCCTGCATTAAGGCCTGAGGATTGAATGGTTCAAGTTCTGAGGCTGAGGTTGCCAAGTCTGGGGTCAGGGCCTAGGGGTCCTGGGTTTGGTGGTCCTCAGATCTGGGGTCTCTGGGTCTGAGGGTCCAGCTCAGGGGTTTGGAGTCTCGGATTTGGGGTCACTGGGACTAGGTTATAGGTCTTGGTCCCAGGTCTCCAGGTCCCAAAGCATTGGGTCTGGGGTCCTCAGCTCTAGGCAGCCGCTGGTCTACAGACTCTGCAGGTGTGGGCTCCAGGGTCTAGCTGTCTATTGTCAGGGGTCCTAGGTCTGATATTGGATTCTGGGGTGCCACGTCTGGGGGCCCCATCCCAAGACTGACTCACCGGTCATGGCCCCGACCAGCCAGCAGGGCATGGGCATAGGCATCCAACGACGCTGCTGGGTCCTCCCTGGTGAGCCCCGCAGGCTCAGCATCCAGTGACACAAAGAAAGCGGCCCCTTCCACTGCCTCCAGGGCCTCTGCTGCCTGGGTCTTCAGGGATGTTCGTACCTGGGCCCATGTGCCCCTGGAGGGCCCGGGATATGCCTGAGTCCATCCTGCCCAGCCGCCACGTGGTCCCACCCTGCCCTTCCACGGCCTCAGGACACTGGCGGCCTCTGAGAGCCCCTGACCCCTGACCCCCAACCGTTACCTGGGAGCCGCGGTCAGAGCAGCCAGATGTTCCTCGTGGGGGCAGGCCGGTGAGGGATCATCCAGGATTCGCTGAAACTGCTGCTCCAGGGCCCTCGGGGAAAGCAGGCTGTTTCGGGAGTGGGTCCCCACGCGGAAGAATCGGCCCCGGTGCCAGACAGCCACATGCTGGCTGTCATGGAGGTGGCGGATGTAGTCTAGGGGTGGCGTTGGCAGAAGTGTGGGGACAGGCCAGACACATAAAAATAGCGACCCCTTATTATATACTGCTTAGGTGTCATCAGTTGTTCAAAGCACCCTAGTCATCATCAGCACCCTAGGACTTCTGTGTTTTGGAGACAGGATCTCGCTGTCGCCCAGGCTGGAGTGCAGTGGTGAGATCTCAGCTCACTGCAGCCTCAACCTCCTGGACTCAGGCAATCCTCCCACTTCGGGCTCCTGAGTAGCTGGGACCACAGGCGCATACCACCATGCCTGGCTAATTTTTGAATTTTTCATATAGACCAGATCTCACTACGTTGCCCTAGGCTGGTCTCGAACTCCTGGCCTAAGCAATCGTCCACCTCGGCCCCCCAAAGAACTGAGATTACAGGCATAAGTCACCGCGCCCAGCTCCTAGGTACAATTATTATCCCACTTTAGTGGAAGCTGAGGCTCAGAGAGGGTAATAACGTGCAGAAGGTCACACAGCAAAGATGCAATGGGTCCCAGCTCAGGCAGGCGGACTCCAGAAAACATGCTCTTAGCTACTAAATTGTTCTGCCTCCATCAGTGGGGACAGGAGAGGGTCTCACCTTTTTGGACCCCTGGAATCCTCGTGGTGTTGAAGATCTTCTCATACTGGGCAGAGCATAAGGGACGCATTCCCATTAGCAAAGTCTGCAGGAAACCGTGGGCTGTGAGCTGCCTTCCAGGACCCATGTGGCCCAAAGGCCACAGGACTACACCTCCATCCCCAGCCCACTGGGGCCCTCTTACCGGGGTTATCTCCTGGCGGTTCAGGCGGTGGCGGTACAGGAGGAGGGCGTGGACGGCATTCCCAGCGCGAGCTGCCTGCAGAGGCGTGGGTGTGACATACAGGAAGTCCTGGGGACCAGGAGAGGAGACGGCAAAACACCCGGGTCAGGTGTGCCCCTGATGGAGCCACCGACCCAAATACAGGTCCTGACCCCAAAAGAGGGCAGAACGATGAATCCCAGATGGTTCGTCCAGATCCAGGTCACTAAGCATGAATGTCACATTCCACCCAGGTACCCCCACCCTAGACCTGGGGCCTATGAACCTCACCCCTCCCCTTCTCACCATCATGTAATAGTTGCTGTTCACCATCAGCGGATTTCGGGAGCGCAGGTACACAAATTCCTCCCACCAGTCACTGACCTGGGAGTGGGGTGGGGAGACACACAGTGAGGGGCCAGGGCCTTGCTGCGGGAGGGACAGTAGGACAGGGAAGGCCCCAGATGTTCCTGTGTCAGGCAAGGAGGATACAGCCAAAGAAGCCAGCCATCGTAGTCAGTAAATAGCAATCGCCTAGAAATCCATCCATGGACGATCAGTTAGCTAAACCCTGTTACACTCCGGCAGTGCAATATTACATAGCTGTTGGAAAGAACAAGGTACAGCTGGGCGCGGTGGCGCCTGCCTGTAATCCCAGCACTTTGGGAGGCTAAAGCGGGTGGATACCTGAGGTCAGGAGTTCAAGACCAGCCTGGCCAACATGATGAAACCCCATCTCTACTAAAAATACAAAAATCAGCCAGGCGTGGTGGCACACGCCTGTAATCCCAGCTACTTGGGAGCCTGAGGCAGGAGAATCGCTTGAATCCTGGAGGCATTGGTTGCAGTGAGCCGAGATTGTACCATTGCACTCCAGCCTGGGCCACAAGAGTGAAACCCTGTCCACCCCCCCCCAAAAAAAAAGAAAAGAAAAGGAAAACAGAACATAAATGTAAAATTTATAAAACAATAAATATGTGAAATAATATATATATGTGTAAATACATGAAAATTTTGGCCTTGCCGATACCATAATAAAATCAAACAATGAAAAACACAAAAGAAAGCACTGTGTCACAGTTTAGCTGGTCTTGTAGGGTTTGTTTTTGTTGTTGTACATAAAATAATGGTGTGTGTATCACTGGCAGTTGGCTTGGAGGTACAATAAAATATACAGGCCAGGAGCAGTGGTTCATGCCTGTTATCCCAGCATTTTGGGAGGCTGAGGTGGGAGGATAGCTTGAGCCTAGGAGTTTGAGACCAGCCTGGGCAACATGGCAAGACCTCATGTCTACAAAAAAGTTTAAAAATTAGCAGGGCTGGGGTGCACATGCCTTCCTGGGTCCTAGTTACTAGGGAAGCTGAGGTGGGAGGATGGCTTGAGCCTGGGAGGTCAAGGCTGCAGTGAGCTGTGATCACGCCACTGTCCTCCAGTCTGGGTGACAGAGTGAGACCCCTTTCAAGAAAGAAAAAGGAAAGAAAGAAAGAAAGAGAAAGAAAGAAGACAGAGAGGAGAGAGAGGGAGGGAGGAGGGAAGGAAGGAAAAGAGAGAGAGAAAGGAGGGAGGGCGGGAGGAAGGAGAGAGAGAGAAAGAGAAAGAAAGATAGAGACAGAAAAAGAAAGAAAGAGGCAGGGTGCAGTGGCTCATGCCTGTAATCCCGGAGGGAGGAAGGAGAGAGAGAGAAAGAAAGAGAAAGAAAGAAAGAGAGAAAAGATAAAGAAAGAAAGAGGCCAGGCACGGTGGCTCACGCCTGTAATCCCAGCACTTTGGGAGGCTGAGGCAGGCGGATCACAAGGTCAGGAGACCGAGACCATCCTGGCTAACACGGTGAAACCCTGACTCTACTAAAAATACAAAAAAAAAAAAAAAATTAGCCAGCTATGGGAGGCTGAGGCAGGAGAATGGCATGAACCTGGCAGGTGGAGCTTGCAGTGAGCCGAGATCGCGCCAGTGCACTCCAGCCTGAAGGGAAGGAAGGAAGGAGACAGAAAAAAAGAAAGGAAGGAAGGAGAGAGAGAAGGAAGGAAGGAAGGAAGGAAATAAGGAAAGAAGATAGGAAAGGTGGGAGGGAGGGAAGGAAGGGAAGAAAAAAACGTGCGTGTGTGTGTATGTGTGTAAGTAGAATCTTGTCCAAAAGTGTAAAGAAAAACAAAAATTTAACCAGAAAAGCAAGGCCTGCCGTTCCCTTCTACTTCTCGACATTTCATCCCCTTCATTGGGTTTGACCAACTGAGCCTCCCATATCGGTGCCCCTTGGGGCTCTGTCGCAGACCCTCTTCCCTTCCCCTCTCGCTCTAAGCACAAGTTTTCTCATCCGAGCCCCGTGTCTCAATGACTTACAATGGTAGATCTCACGGTAGCTTCCTCTGCAGCCTCCCACCCTCCAGTCTTTCCCCCACACCAGGGCTGACCCAGCCCCTTCCTTGCTCCAAACCCTCCATGGCTCCCTAGTACCCCCAGGAAAGAGTCCAGGATCCTCAGCCTGGATTTCAGGCCTCTCCCACCACTCCTCACCATTCAACTCCTTTGGGGTTTTTTGGGGGTTTTTGTTTTTGTTTGTTTGTTTGAGACAGAGTCTCGCTCTGTGGCCCAGGCTGGAGTGCAGTGGCACAATCTCAGTTCAGTGCAACCTCCCCTGGGTTCAAGCAATCCTCCCGCCTCAGCCTCCCGAGTAGCTGGGATTATAGGCGCATGTGCCACCACGCCCAGCTAATTTTTGTATTTTTAGTAGAGACGGGGTTTCAGCATGTTGGCCAGGCTGGTCTCGAACTCTGTTTTTTTTTTTTTTTTTTTTTTTTTTTGAGACGGAGTCTCCCTCTGCCGCCCAGGCTGGAGTGCAGTGGCCAGATCTCAGCTCACTGCAAGCTCCGCCCACCGAATTCACGCCATTCTCCTGCCTCAGCCTCCCGAGTAGCTGGGACTACAGGCGCCCGCCACGTCGCCCGGCTAGTTTTTTTTTTTTTTTTTGTATTTTTTAGTAGAGACGGGGTTTCACTGTGTTAGCCAGGATGGTCTCGATCTCCTGACCTCGTGATCCGCCCGTCTCGGCCTCCCAAAGTGCTGGGATTACAGGCTTGAGCCACCGCTCTTGACCTCATGTGATCTGCCTGCCTCAGCCTCCCAAAGTGCTGGCATTACAGGCGTGAGACAGTGCGCCAGGCCTAAGTCCTGGAATTCTGGTTCAATCTTTGGAAGATCAAGGGTGGAGCTCAGAATATTGGAGCATCTATACCCTTAACCTCAACATTAAACATAGAGAGCATATATATGTTATGAGCATATATATATAAATATATATGCTTATATGTATATTTAAATGTTGAGGTTAGGCTACAGATGCATGTGAGTGGGGCTCAGTGTATTGGCCCTTGGGGGCCGGGGCCCAGGATGCAGGCCCGGGGCCAGGCTCCAATCGCGGCAGGGGATGTGTGGGTTGTGGGCGTGTCGTGGGGCGGGGCGTGTAGAACTCGCAAGTTTAGCAGGGCGAGCTCACAAACTTAGCCTTTCAGGTGGGGCCTTGGTGGCAGTGGCGGGACTCACATAATTGGACGCCCACCAGGACTTGAGCCTCAGGTACCACTGCAGCAGTGACGCCTGCAGCCTCAGGAATTCCTGCGCCAGGACCGCGGTCCAGTCAAAGTCCTCGTCGGAGAGGACGGGCCGGACCGACTCCAGGTACTAAAGGGGAGAAGACGGCAGGTCATGCCCGCGGCCCACCCAGGCCACCCCGGCCCATCTGCGCGCTCCCAGGCCCACCTTGCGCACGGTGTCCTGCACAGAGGGCACGGGCTGGCGCGGCAGGGAGCGCTGGTAACTGAACAGCATCGGGTGGCGGCCGGAGAAGATGCGGACCAGGGCCTGGGGAGGAGGAGTTACCGGGTCATTAACCCCTCACCAGGACCAGGGAGTTGAGGGGGGCAGGGGTCTTCAGTGGGACAGAAACCCAAAGAGAAGGACACAGAGACTTAAGAGCATCAGAGACCCCGAGAGAGAAAAGGACAGCGACCCAGAGGGGGGGGATAGAGATCCAGAGAGAGGGGGACAGAGAAGTGGGTCCCAGGAGAGCTGGAATAGGGGTATGCCCCTCCCATACCAGCCAGGTCTTGGTGGGGGAGGACATGGCTCCGTGGGGCTCAAGAAGCCAGCCGTGGTAGCACAGAAGCAGCCTCAGGGCCACGTGCAGTGTGAAGATCAGGGCTCCCCACAAACAGGAGGCAAACAGGGCAGCTGCCAGGACCCCCCGGAGCCCGTGGTGCTGTCCGCCCCTGCAGGGAGAGAAACAGAGGCTGGGCCTAGGTCTCCTGGCCTCAGAATCTCCCTCCCTTCCAGCCCCCTCCAGCCCCTGCCCTGATCTTTTGGCTGTCAGACAGAGAAACCCATTTTTGTCATTTTAGTAGGTGTGAGCTCTGTCACCCCCTCCAGCCCGCTCCCACTGTGGCAGCACCGAGCTTCCAAAGTCACTTTCCATGGAAATTGGTAGGTGCTTAATAAATGACAGCCATTTTTTTTTTTTTTTTTTTTTGAGACGGAGTCTCGCTCTGTCACCCAGGCTGAAGTGCAGTGGCCAGATCTCAGCTCACTGCAAGCTCCGCCTACCGGGTTTACGCCATTCTCCTGCCTCAGCCTCCTGAGTAGCTGGGACTACAGGCGCCGCCACCTCGCCCGGCTAGTTTTTTGTATTTTTAGTAGAGGCGGGGTTTCACCGTATTAGCCAGGATGGTCTCGATCTCCTGACCTCATGATCCGCCCGTCTCGGCCTCCCAAAGTGCTGGGATTACAGGCTTGAACCACCGCGCCCGGCCGACAGCCATTATTTCTATTGAGGGGACACTTTTTCCTCCCAGCTATCTCTACTCTAAGGCAATAGTTCTGAAACTGTGGCTCCTGGAAGCACCGCCCGGGAGCTTGCTGGAAATACGTATTCCCGGCCCCTTTGAGACCTAACAAGCCAGAATCTCTCGGGGTGGGGTCCAGCAATCAGCGTTTTTTTTGTTGTTGTTGTTTGTTTTGTTTTGATTTTGAGATGGAGTCTCACTCTGTCGCCCAGGCTGGAGTGCAGTGGCACAATCTTGGCTCACTGCAACCTCTGTCTCCTGAGTTCAAGCAATTCTCCTACCTCAGCCTCCCAAGTAGCTGGGATTACAAGCACCCGCCACCATGCCCGGCTAATTTTTTGCATTTTTAGTAGAGACAGGGTTTCACCACGTTGGCCAGGCTGGTCTCGAACTCCTGACCTTAGGTGATCCGTCCACCTTGGCCTCCCAAAGTGCTGGGATTACAGATGTCAGCCACTGCGCCTGGCTGTAATCAGCGTTTTAACAACCCATCCAGGTGATACCAATGCCAGCTTAAATTTAGGAAAAGCTGGTCTAAAGCTACATTAAATCAGCACGTTTGTTTGCAAAGTTTGCAAATGTCACCTGGAGGACTTGGGTCAAATGACTTTCCCTGTATAGACTGGGTAAATCTAGCGTTCTGGGAATTTTTTTTTTGGGGGGGTGGATAGAGATGGGAGTCTCACTATGTTGCCCAGGCTGGTCTCAAACTCCTGAGCTCAAGCCTCTTGCCTCAGCCTTCCGAAGTGCTGGGATTACAAGTGTGAGCCACTGTGCCCGGCATCCCTCTTGGAAATGTCTACATCTGGTCCTGGGTTTGTTCTTTGAAGCCATCTGCACAAAATGTGGACCTTCTTCCCCAGGAGGACTCATCAAAGAACTAGACCTGACATTTCACCTGCACCCAGTTTTCAAACCCTTCCTGAAGATGACAATAACACAATAAAAATAATGCAACCACTCCCAAGAGGAACTCCTGGCACTCTACTGACTATGTGACAGGCATGATTTTTTTTTTTTTTAATTGAGAAAGAGCCTCACTCTGTTGCCCAGGCTGGAGTGCAGTGGCATGATCTCAGCTCACTGCAACCTCTGCCTCCCGGGTTCAAGCAATTCTCCTGCCTCAGCCTCCCGAGTAGCTGGGATTACAGGCACCCGCCACCACGCTTGGCTCATTTTTGTATTTTTAGTAGAGACAGGGTTTCACTGTGTTGGCCCAGACTGGTCTCGAACTCCAACCTCAAGTGATCCACCCACGTCAGCCTCCCAAAGTGCTGGGATTACAAGTGTGAGTCACCATACCCGGACAACAGGCAGGATTTTGATTAATTCTTCCAAGCACTCTACGAAGCAATTATTCATACCCTCATTTTACAGATGAAGGCCTTGACAGTCAAGAATGGTGAGGTCTCTTGACTAAGACTACATGACTAGACATGGGCAAAGCTCATACTTTTTTTTTTTTTTTTTTGAGAGTCTCGCTGTGTCACCCAGGCTGAAGGCACAGTGGCACAATTTTGACTCACTGCAACCTCTGCCTCCCAGGTTCAAGTGATTATCCTGCCTCAGCCTCCTGAGTAGCTGGGACTACAGGCACGCACCACCACACCTGGCTAATTTTTGTATTTTTAGTAGAGACGGGGTTTCACCATGTTGTCCAGGCTGGTCTCAAACTCCTGACCTCAGGTGATCTGCCCACCTTAGCCTCCCAAAGTGCTGGGATTACAGGTGTGAACCACAACGCTCGGCCATTTTTTTTTTCTTTTTTTCTTGAGACAGTGTCACTCCGTTGCCCAGGCTGCAATGCAGTGGCATGATCTCAGCTCACTGCAGCCTCGACCTCCTGGGCTCAGGTGATCCTCCCACCTCAGCCTCCTGGGTAGCTGGGACCACAGGTGAGTGACACCACACTTGGCTAATTTTTTGTATTTTTAGTAGAGACGGGGTTTCACCATGTTGCTTAGGTTGGTCTCAAACTCCTGGGCTCAAGTAATCCTCCTGCTTTGGCCTCCCTAAGGGATTACAGGCATGAGCCACTGTGCCCAGCAAAGCTCGCACTATTTTTTTTTTTTTTGAGACGGAGTTTCGCTCTTGTCGCCCAAGCTGGACTACAGTGGCCCGATCTCAGCTCACCAAAACCTCCACCTCCCGGGTTCAAGTGATTCTCCTGCCTCAGCCTCCCTAGTAGCTGGGATTTCAGGTGGCTGCCACCATGCCCAGCTACTTTTTATATTTTTAGTAGAGATGGGGTTTCACCATGTTGGCCAGGCTGGTCTTGAACTCCTGACCTCAAGTGATACACCCACTTCGGCCTCCTAATGCCCAATGTGCCGGGATTACAGGGGTTAGCCACTGCGCCCGGCCTCACCTCCTTTTTCTTCATGCTATACCTTTATTAATCTGACCCAAAGTAAGTCTCAGAGGTAACTTTTCTTTAGCAGGTACACCACAATGACAGAAGAACTTACTGGGTGGAGGGAGAGTGATTGGGGGTTACTGGGCTGGAGTGGGGGAACCTCACCAGTCGGGCAGCAACTCTTTGATCTTCTCCATCAGTCCTAAGGAAGGATCCAGCTGGAGGAACCAGGCAAGCTGGATGGCACTGAAGAGGAAAAGCCAACTGAGGGGGCTGGCAGGAAACACACCGGTGAGAAAGTCATTCTGTGGGGAGGAAAGGGCATCCATTCAATCATCTGCCCTCTCCTCTGTTCTGTGCCATCCTCAAACATTATTGAGCACCCAGTGTGTGTTGAGCCCTGAGCTGGATGCTCAAGATCTAGTAGGGAACAGAGAGATCCAGGTCTTGCCCTTAGGAAGGTCAGTCCAGAATGAAGTAAGTATTAATTGCCATAGGGCAAGAAACAGGAGGAGCCCTGTGTTGGCAAGTTACAGTTCGAGGGCATCAGGGAGGGTTCCCTGGAGAAGGATATTCTGAGGCAAGACTTCAAAGGGGAGGCTGTCAAAGGCAGAACAGGCCAGGTGTGGTGGCTCACTCCTGTAAACTCAGCACTTTGGGAGGTCAAGGAGGAGAATCCCTTGAGCACAGGAGTTCAAGACCAGCAGTGGCTCACGCCTGTAATCCTAACACTTTGGGAGCCTGAAGCGAGTGGATCACTTGAGGCCAGGAGTTCAAGACTGGCCGGGACAACATGGTGAAATCCGTCTCTAATAAAAATACAAAAATTAGCTGGGCATGGTGGCGGGTGCCTGAAATCCCAGCTACTTGGGAGACTGAGGCATGAGAATCGCTTGAGCCTGGGAGGCAGAGGTTGCCGTGATCCAAGATTACATTACTGCACTCCAGCCTGGATGACAGGACAAGACTCTGTCTCAAAAAAAAAAAAAAAAAAAAGCCAGGCACAGCGGCCCACACCTTAGTCCCAGCTACTTGGAAGGCTGAAGCAGGAGGATCACTTGAGCCCAGGAATTCAGGAATGAAGTGAGCTGTGATGGTGACACTCCAGCCTGGGTAACAAAGTAAGACCCTGTCTCAAAAAAAAAAAAAAAAAAAGTCGGGTGCGGTGGCTCAAGCCTGTAATCCCAGCACTTTGGGAGGCCAAGACGGGCGGATCACGAGGTCAGGAGATCGAGACCATCCTGGCTAATACGGTGAAACCCCGTCTCTACTAAAAATACAAAAACTAGCCGGGCGAGGTGGCGGGCGCCTGTAGTCCCAGCTACTCGGGAGGCTGAGGCAGGAGAATGGCGGAAACCCGGAGGCGGAGCTTGCAGTGAGCTGAGATCTGGCCACTGCACTCCAGTCCGGGCAACAGAGCGAGACTCCGCCTCAAAAAAAAAAAAAAAAAAAAAAAATTAGCCGGGTGTAGTGGTGGGCGCCTGTAGTCCCAGCTACTCAGAGGCTGAGGCAGGAGAATGGCGTGAACCCAGGAGGTTTTGCAGTGAGCCGAGATCGCACCACTGCACTCCAGCGTGGGCAAATGAGCGAGAGTCTGTCTCCAAAAATAAAAAAAAAGCAAAATGATCACTGTTCAGAGCAGGGTCTGGAGCTCAGTAAGGCCTTCTAGAAGTACCAGATAATGGAATCAATGAGGAATGAACAACAGCACTGGGTTACCAACTAAACTCCTTTGGAAGCCTGAGAGAGAGAACTAACATTTAATGAGCACTTACTACATTCCAGGTGCCATTTACAAGGATTAACAATTTAAATTCTCCCCAAGCTGTGTTAATTAAGTACTAACATGACCTCATTTTACAAATGACAACACTGGGGTTTGGCCAGGCGCAGTAGCCCATGCCTGTAATCCCAGTACTTTGGGAGGTCGAGGCGGGTGGATCATCTGAGGTCAGGTGTTTGAGACCAGTCTGGCCAACATGGCAAAACCCAATCTCTACTAAAAATACAAAAATTGCCAGGCACAGTGGTGGGCACCTATAATCCCAGCTACTCAAGAGGCCGAGGCAGAAAAATCGCTTGAATCCGGGAGGTGGAGATTGCAGTGAGCCAAGATCCTGCCATTGCACTCCAGCCTGGGTGACAAAGCGAGACTCCGTTTCAAAAAAAAAAAGGCCAGGTGTGATGGCTCACGCCTGTAATCCCAGTGCTTTGGGAGGCTGAGGAGGGCAGATCACGAGGTCAAGAGATAGAGTAGAGGCCATCCTGGACAACATGGTGAAACATCGTCTCTACTAAAAATACAAAATTAGCTTTACGTGGTGGCACACACTTGTAGTCCTACCTACTCGGGAGGCTGAGGCAGGACAATCGCTTGAACCCGGGAGGCAGATATTGCAGTGAGCAGAGATCAGCAGTGGCTCATGCCTGTAATCCCAGCACTCTGAGAGGCCAAGGTGGGTGGATCACCTGACATCAGGAGTTCGAGACCAGCCTCGCCAACATGGTGAAACCCTGTCTCTACTAAAAATAGCAAAAATTAGCGGGGCGTGGTGGTGGGTGCCTGTAATCTCAGCTACTTGGGAGGCTGAGGCAGGAGAATCGCTTGAACCCAGGAAGTGGAAATTGCAGTGAGCCAAGATCATGCCATCGCACTCCAGCCTGGGCAACAAGAACAAAATCTGTCTCAAAAAAAAAAAAAAAAATGCATTTTTCTCCATGCAATTTTACCACACACAAGTATGTGTGTGCATGTATATATTTGTAGGTCTATAAATATATGTATCTGTGTATGTATGTATTTAAACAAAGGAAAAGGATGGTCACGTTTGTTGGTTGTTTTTTTTTTGAGACGGAGTCTCGCTCTATCACCCAGGCTAGAGTGCAGTGGCGCGATCTCGGCTCACTGCAAGCTCCGCCTCCCGGGTTCACGCCATTCTCCTGCCTCAGCCTCCCAAGTAGCTGTGACTACAGGCACCTGCCACGATGCCCAGCTAATTTTTTGTATTTTTAGTAGAGACAGGGTTTCACCGTGTTAGCCAGGATGGTCTCGCCCTCCTGACCTCATGATCCGCCCGTCTCGGCCTCCCAAAGTGTTGGGATTACAGGCGTGAGCCACTACGCCCTGCCTGTCTTTATTTTTTCAATAGAGATGGGATCTCCCTAGGTTGCCCAGGCTGGTCTCCAGCTCCTGGGTTCAAGCGATCCTCCTGCCTCAGCCTCCCAAAGTGCTGGGATTAAAGCTGTGAGCCCCCGGAGCCAGGAGTGATTCCATCTGTTGATCTCTGCTGTGTTCTCCATGCTAAAGAGAGCCAGGCCCTTACCGGATGCCCCATAAATATATGGTGAATGAAGAACAATATGAGAAGCTAACACTCAGACCTTGCCATGGGCCAGGACATAAAAGAATTAATTTAGGCCGGGCGCGGTGGCTCACGCCTGTAATCCCAGCACTTTGGGAGGCCGAGACGGGCGGATCACAAGGTCAGGAGATCAAGACCATCCTGGCTAACACTGTGAAACCCCATCATCTCTACTAAAAATACAAAAAGTTAGCCGGGCGTGGTGGCACCTGTAATCCCAGCTACACGGGAGGCTGAGGCAGGAGAATGGTGTGAAGCCGGGGGGCGGAGCTTGCAGTGAGTGGAGATCGCGCCACTGCACTCCAGCCTGGGCGACAGAGTGAGACTCTGTCTCAAAATAAAAAAAAGAATTAATTTAGTCTTCAAGGCTATCCTGTGAGGGAGGTGCTGTCAACATCAATGTTTTCCACGAAGGGAAACTGCAACTCCAAGAGAGGTGCTTGCCCAAGATGACACAGCTACTAAGCCATGGAGTCAGGATTCAAACTCAGTCCTGACCCCACAGGTGTTCAAGACCCCAATTCACACACAGAGGATGTGACAAGGGGGAGGCCCTGTATGGAGACAGTGCAAGAGTTCTAGAACCAGGAACTCTGGGACAGACATGGGTGCTGGTTATACATTGGGCATGGGCATTGTAGAAAGGGACGAAGGGCAGGAGTTTGGGCCAGGCGCAGTGGCTCATGCCTATAATCCCAGCACTTTGGGAGGCAGATCACTGAGGTCAGGAGTTCGAGACCAGCCTGGCCAACATGGTGAAACCCTGTCTCTACTAAAAACACAAAAATTAGCCAGCATCATGGTGCACACCTGTCGTCCCAGCTACTCAGGAGGCTGAGGCGGGAAAATCGCTTGAACCCAGGAGTTGGAGGCTTCAGTGAGCCGAGATCGTGCCACTGCACTCCAGCCTGGGAGACAGAGCAAGACTCTGTCTCAAAAAAAAAAAAAAGCTGGAGATGATCCCAGCACTTTGGGAGGCCGAGGTGGGCGGATCACCTGAGGTCAAGAGTTCAAGACAAGCCTGGCCAACAAGGTGAAACCCCTTCTCTACTAAAAGTACAAAAATTAGCTGGGCATGGTGACCGGCACCTGCAATCCCATCTACCTGGGGGTGCCGAGGCAGGAGAATCGCTCGAACCCAAGAGGCAGAGGTTGCAGTGAGCTGGGAGAGATTGTGCCACTGCACTCCAGCCTGGGTGACACAGCGAGACTTTGTTTCAGAAAAAAACAGGCTGGGCACAGTGGCTCACGCCTGTAATCCCAGCACTTTGGAGGCCGAGGCGGGCGGATCACCTGAGGTCAGGAGTTCAAGACCAGCCTGGCCAACACTTTGGGAGGCCGAGGTGGGTGGATCACAAGGTCGCGACTTCAAGACCTGCCTGGCCAACATGGTGAAACCCCATCTCTACTAAAAATACAAAAATTAGCCGGGCGTGGTGGCGGGTGCCTGTAATCCCAGCTACTCGTGAGGCTGAGGCAGGGAACTGCTTGAACCCAGGAGGCAGAGGTTGCAGTGAGCCAAGATTGTGCCACTGCACTCCAGCCTGGGTGACAGAGCGAGACTCTGTCTCAAAAACAACAACAACAACAACAACAAAAGAAGCTTGCGATGAAAGGGAGAAATGAGAATTTCACCATAAGGTAAGGATATGGAGTTCTAGAAACTGAAAGTGGGTAGTTTTTGGGGGGCCCAGTTCCCCTCTTGTGTGAAAGAAGTGAACAGAAGTTCACAGCAGGTGAGGCTGTGGATCCCGGAAGTGAACCACGGAGAAATAACTAAAGGGGTCCCGGGAGCAGACATCGAAATTCCCGGAAAAAGTGGTGATAGACTCCCAGAAACGGACCAACTGAAATGCCGGAAGTGAGCCTCAGACATCCAGGAAGCAGAAACCTGGATCCCCGGAAGGAAACCAACCAGCAGCACGCCTCACCCAGAAACGTGAGAGATGCCTTTTCCAGGAGCGCAGGCCAGAGAGGTAGATCTCCTGCAGCACAGGGGCACTGAGTTCCACTTCAGCCCCGTCCGAGGTCAGCGAGGGTCGGAAGCCCACGGCCTGGTGCGCTTCAGCCATGTCACGCTGGAGCCCTGGGAGTCGGGCAGAGTCACTCTTCAGGCCCCCAGCCCCTCCTCCATCAGACTCAGGAGTCCAGGCTCCCAGCCCCTCCTCCTTCATACCCAGATACCCAGTAGTCCAGGCTCCAGTCCCTCCTCCCTCAGATCCAGGAGTCCAGGCCCCCAGCCCCTCCTCCCTCAGACCCAGAAGCCCAGGCCCCAGCCCCTCCTCCCTCAGACAGCCTCCAGCTGCCTCTTTGCGCCGACCCAGGACTAGCTCATCCTTCTCTAAGCACCTGAGGGGTCTTGAGGGTCCTGGTTTATAGACCCGGAGGTTTTGAAGGAAGGACGTCAATTCGGGGCCTCTGGGAACGCATAGAGAGGCCAGAGGGATAGCTCGCGTCAACCCCTTTACCTGCTCTGCCAAGAACATGGTGCGGGGGCAGTGCCCTCCCCCCAGTACAGGACTCTGAAGATTCGGGGGTGGGTGGAGGAGGGAAACTGGTCCAGGCTGAGTTGCGGGGTTTTGAGAAAAACATTAGTTTTAGACCCATATGAAACAAACACCTATTAGATATTGACGCTGTCCACCCCATTTCCGCTTCTCATGCCGAGGCAAGGGGGGTGGTGTCTATAAATTCATCCGCTCTGAGGTGGCCCAGCGTCTCCTCCCCCTGCCCGGGCTGGAGAGGATGGGGAAGGAAGCACCCACTGCGCATGCCTCGCAGCCTGGGATGCTGAGACTGAGCGGAGGCGAGCATGGAGGACAAGTGATGGAGAGGCTTGCACGCCCAAACCCTAGACACAGGACTCCAGCCCCCGCAGGAGCCCGAGCCCCTGGGGTCCAATACTTACCACGTTGAATCAGGGGTCCGCTGATCGGATCCTGGGGTCCAAACCCAATTCCATCCCCGCCCCCGGATTTTGAGCGCCGGCCCCAAATCTCCCGCTTGCGTATGTCCAATCCCAGTGCAAGGAGTCCACCACCGGGTCGACGGGCCTTTGGAGTCCTGCCCACTCCCAGATCACCGTCACCCAGAAACCCCGATTCCTGTCTCTAGTGTCCCTAGCCGGGTATTCAGGTCCGGGTTTTATCCCCGCCAGCTTCCAATCCCCGCGTTCTATCCCCGCCCCCTTAGAGCCGCGGCGTCCAATCCCCTCCATCCGTTCGATCCCCAGTCCTCTGTCTCCTTTTACCCGGCCAGATTCTCCACCATTTGGCGGCTCGCATTCTGTGCAGCTGTTCGGAACTCGGGTTTCTGGGCTCCTCACTCGGCGCATTGTCTCTTAGTCTCCTGTCTCTTCGAGGAACAAGGCTCAGCTGGGAGGCCACAGCCCACCCCTAGGTGCATTGTAACGTCAGGCGCGTAGGGTGCCGGAGCAAATCTCAGCCCTTTCACGCCAGGGAGGGAGGAGGGATGTTTGGCGGTAAGGAGGGCCCACCAAAACCACCCACGGAAGGTGCATGAATTGAGTTGGCAAGAAGGAGGCGCTACAGCGGGTTGGATTCAAGGTAGACAGTGGGACTTCCGTGAGGGAGAAGCAGCATGGATAATGGAGAAGGGTGTATTAGAGACCCAGCCCCGACTGAGAGGTCGAAATAGGTACAGAGAAGCAGAGACTGAAACACGGAACTCTCGTTTATTCGGCTTTGGGCGTCAGTGTTCTTCGTCCAAGCCTTGTGCTCCTGGGTCCAACCTAGTCACAGCCCGGGGAGGGACTGGGGAAGACGGTTTCAGGGGCTGGAGTTAGGGGAGAAGAAACGTGGGGTAGAAGGTCCAATATACGGATAGGCAAACTGAAGCCGAGGAGGGGACGAGCCGTGCCCGAGGTCACCCAGCGAGCTGGGCACTGCGCTGGCCCCCTCGCTGCAGGCCGGAGTCCTGGGAACCGAGCCGGGCTTCCGCCTCGCGCCACCGGCGGCGCCCATAGCTGTAGGGGTCCTGGGGCTCGCGGCTGGCCTTCCCTGAGGGCTCCTTGGTGGAGGCAGAGCGAAACCATTATATGATCTCCGCCAGGCGGTGGGTCCGGCATACGCCCAGGTAACAGACGTGCCCGCGGTGCTGGGGGACCTGGTGCCGGCCTCGCCTGCAGAGGGAGCGTGGGAGAAAACCGGGTTCAAACCGAATTGAGAGATGGGGCGTGATGGAGGTGGGCACCCAAGCACTCCAAGACCAGCGGGGAGCACTTACAGATCACCTGGCCGTTCCGCGGCCGGGAGGGGGCGCGCGCCCTTTACGGTCTCCCTCCTGCCCCGTCCCTGCTGCCACCGAGGTTTCTCACCTGGCTGCAGTATCCGGGTCCCCCGGGGGGAGAAGGCGAGGAGCAACAGCAGGATGAGGATGTGGGCAGGGAGGGTCAGGATCCGTGGCCCGGAGTTGCAGCCATACGACCCCATTCCGGCACCGGGCTGATCGCCTCTGGGTGCGGCTCTGGAGCCAGGAGCCAGGGCCAGTCCCCACTTCCCAGGCGGGGAACACTGAGGCCAAAAGTCTGTGGGAAAAGGCCGCACCACACCAGAGGGGCAGGATTCGAACCCGGGTCCCAGCTTCACGCACCGCGGCTCTGGAGCCCTCACTGGGTGTGCAGGTCACACCAGCTCTGTCTATCCCCCTGGGAGGTCTGTGGAGACTCATCCACCTTAAAGCATGGGGAAATGGGGCGGGGCCGATGACACCCACAGGTAGAGCTAAGCAGCGGGATTCCACGAAAAGGGGTGGAGGCAGGGAAGCGCTGGCTCTGGTTGTAGATGTGACCTCACCCTCACCCCGTCCTCATCTTCGGGAAGCTGTTTAGAGACCCTGGAACCTCGGGGGGCCAGGCAACGCAGGATGAGTGCGCATGCGGCCCCCTGGAGGGTGTGGAGCGAGGGAGACCACACACACACTTAAGAAGCGCCCCTCTGTTAGAAAACAAGGCCGAGGTGTCAGGCACCCGCCAGTGAGGGCTCCAGATGCACTGAAGCAGGTGTAGCCAGGGCTGTGTCAATGTGGAGGGTGTCCTGGGTTAACCAGGTCTAGTGCACAGTGTTGTGGGGACCCAGGACCCCATGGCCAGGCTCTGAGGGTGGAAGGGTGGGTGCAGACTCCATGCCTGCAACAGAGGCAGAGGGGCCTCGTCTTCACCTCTGTAAGATGGGTAGGCCCTGCCACCTTCGAGCTGCAACTCCTACTGACCTCCATGGAGGGCAAGTCCCCAGCCCTAAGCCCCAAGCCATGCTAAGGGAGGAAGCAAGGCCACACCCCCACAAGAAATTCTATCCTCCCCAACATCCACCCCCAAACCACTCAGTGTCCCCGGCTGCAGAGGGGCTGGGCACAGTTGGGCCTTGGAGGGACCCAAACAGGAAAAAACAGCCAGAGAGGTACAATGTGAGTGTTGGGGGAAGGTGGGGAGACTGTTCTGGGAAACTTGAGGGCTGGCTGTACTGGAACGCCAACCCCCACCAGGCGGGAGGACACACGGGCACCGCAGAGGGGAGGGACGCAGACCCAGGAGGGGATGAAGAGTTGGACAAAGACCCTGAGAGAGAGCCGTGGAGAGGAGGGAGCCTCAGAGCGAGCTGTGGAGGGGAGAGACCCTGAGAGAGAGCTGGAGGGGAGGGACCCTGAGAGAGAGCTGGAGGGGAGAGACCCTGAGAGAGAGCTGGAGGGGAGGGAGCCTGAGAGAGAGCTGGAGGGGAGGGAGCCTGAGAGAGAACCATGGAGGGGAGGGAGCCTGAGAGAGAGCTGGAGGGGAGAGACCCTGAGAGAGAGCTGGAGGGGAGAGACCCTGAGAGAGAGCTGGAGGGGAGGGAGCCTGAGAAGGAACTAAGGAAGCGGAGCAAGAGGCCTAGCGACGCAGATCCACAGAATGGCAGCCACCAGCAGGCTCCAAGGCCGGTCCCCTCACTGCTCAGGCTGGCACCTCAGCACCTGCGAAGGGAACCCCAAACCTCCTTTGCCCCCAGGAAATGGAACCAGACCCCAGCTGAGGATTTATTGGCGTAAATGCAACCATATAAAAACATAAGTTATGAAAAACACAGTCACGATGTGCCCTCCCCATCCCCCCAGCCCAGGCCCCTAAAACCCCCTTCTGTGGGAAGGAGGGAGAGGAAGGGGGAGCCCCAAAACCGCCTAGGAACGCTCAGCCCCTGGGCCCGTGCAGGGCGGGAGAGCCGGGCCTCAGCGCATCCGGTAGTCAGTGGAGCAGGACAGCTCGCACAGCTGGCCCTTGAAGTCCAGGTCGATGGTGAAGTCCAGGTCCCGCTGTGGGGAAAGGGCGGGCGTGAGGGCGGAACCCACCAGGAGGTGGTGGCAGGGGGTGCAGGCAGGCCATGCGCTGGGTTCCAGCTTTCTGCCCATCTCCACACTGCAGACCCCAACTGCTGGTCCCACCCTAGCAGCTGCCCTGACCCTGTCAGGGGACAGCGCCACGTGGACACCCTCAAGCCCACTAGGTTCACTCAGGAGCAGAGCCTGACTGCTATCCCTTGCCCTTGGATTTCTCCATCAAGACGTTTCCCATCAGCAACGCAGTGATCGCTTCTTTCATGAAAAAGAAACCCTCTCCCAGGCCCACCTCTCCTCAGGCAAATGTTCCAGTGAAACGCAGTGGTCCAGCCTGCTGTCTCCACTTCTCCTCCCAGGCTTCCTGGAAGACCCCCCACACCCTCCAGCACATGAAGAGGGGATCAAGTTGCCAACAGCCCCGAGGACTCCTCCTCCCTCTCCAATATCTGTTTCCCAGCTAGCGCCATGGTCCCAGGGGCTACATGAGTCTTTGCAGGGGGTGGTCCTGTGGTTGCAGGACGTTTACCAGCCCCCTGGCCCCTACATACCAGATGCCAGGAGCACCCCTTCTCCAGAGTGACAACCACAAATGTTTCCACAGATAGTGACAAACGTCCTCTGTGGGGGGGGCACTGAAACTGCCCAGCTGACAACTGCTGCTGTCACGGGCTCAAGGGCGTCCCGGGGTCCACATTCCATGACTGCCCTGAGTGCCACCCACCCTTGCACCCATGGGCCGGGACCCACTTTTCCAGCCCAGACCACTCCCGGTGACTCCAGGCTCCAGGCCTTCCATCCTCCGGCCTGCTCAAACCCGCCACACTGGACCTCTCTCTGCCCAGACCCTCTCTCCCAGAAGCGCCCCCAGCTCCCCTGGAAACCCCCTGATCTCAGGTGATGGCAGCTCCTACCAGGTGCTCAGGAGGAAAAAGGTGGAGCGGAAAACAAAAAGCTGCCTTTCTCCTCCTCTCATGCCTCCCACCTGGGCTAGGAAACTGTGTGCACTCTACCCGGGGCTGCCTCTTGCCCTGGAGCTCACCCACGCCAACACCTGTCTGCCCTGCTCCCAGCCTGACAGAGGTCACCTCCAACTGGCATCACCATGTCACTGATCCCCTTGTGTAGACTGGAAGCACCAGGAGGACAGGGCTTTGGCCTGGGTCCCCAGGCCCATCTTCCGGTAAATGCTAAGAAATCTGCTGTGTAGACAGGCGTGGGGCTGAGGGGCTCAGGGACCCGGGAACAGGTAGAGGCACTCGCCCCTGCCAGCTGCCCCCATCCGCCCCAGCTACTCCGATCCCCTACGCTGCCACCATTCCCCCCCACCACGGGCCCCATCCATGCTCCCCACCCTGGCTGCCACCCTCCTGCCCAGCTGCCCAGAGCCTCACGTTGTTCTTGGCGTTGGGCCGCATGCCGATGGTGCCGAAGATCTCCTCGCCCGTCTTCACGGTCAGGTAGTCCTCCATGTAGAACACTGTCTGCTTCCAGTGCGTGTACGGGGACTCAGGGCCTGGGGGCGCAGGCGGGTCAGCTGGCCTCGGCCTGCTGCCCCGGCCCCAGTCTTGTGTTCCCTCTGTTGGAATGCCCACCCCCATGACAGCTGACGGGACTGCTGTCCGTTAAGTCACCTCCCTGTCATTGAGCTTTGGAGACAGGGACCATGTCAGCCTTTTGTGGATGAGGAAACTGAGGCACTGCACACTCAGGTCACTTGCCGAAGGCCACATGACTGCTACATGGCAGAGCTCACGCTGGAACACACGTGTCCCCATGGCTCCCTCTGCCTGTTTCTGTCACCCCCTCCACTAGGTGGGCGCCCCTCCGCCCTGGCTCAGGAACAGCCCCCAGCCCTGCGGGCCCCGCCTCACTGGTGGAGAAGCCGGTCCTCTTGTGGCAGCGCGTGAACTCGATGTTGAAGTAGGCCACCAGGGCGTGCACGTAGTCATTCCGCTTCACTTGCAGGCAGAATGGGGAGGTGAAGGTCAGGTCTTCCACCTTGACGGTGTAGATGTCCACCTCCTGCAGGACAGGAGAGGGGGAGCTCCGGGATGTGTCCCCACCTCGCTTCATCCCCTCCTCCCTGCCTCAAGCTCCCAGAGGGCCTGTGACCTCACTGTCCCCTTCCTGCTGGCCCTCCCTTACTGGCAGCAGCCTCGGCCCCTCATTCACTCCTCATCCTGCCTGTCCGGCTCCCAATAAACCGCCTGGGTTTGAGCCCAGATTCTCTGCTCCCTTCTCTCCCACACCCAAACCTGGCGGCACCCCCCTAACTCTGTCCAGAGCCCACCCCGCCCCGACCCCACCTGGCCAGACCTCCTGGAATGCAGGCACCCCACTCCACCCTCTCCACGCTCCACCCTCTCCCCAACCCCTTCACAAGTCCACCAGCGTGATGGCTCCAATCGGCAATCCAAACGCCAACAGAAAACCCTGCACCAGTTCCCCTGGTTCTCAGGAGGGTGGCCTGGGTGGGGTCCCTGCCCCTCCAGTCTCCTCTCCATTCCCACTCAACAGCTTCCTCCTCCCCACAGGAACCCCCGGCCAACCGCCCAGCTTCACCCGGCTCACACATCCCAGCTCAACAAATACTCGTTGTCGTATTTTTTTTTTTAAACAGG
The DNA here is from genome assembly GCF_009764315.1 of Trachypithecus francoisi. Lineage (NCBI taxonomy): Eukaryota > Metazoa > Chordata > Mammalia > Primates > Cercopithecidae > Trachypithecus > Trachypithecus francoisi. The sequence continues at coordinate 5,089,483 of NW_022681457.1, read as the reverse complement.
GTCTCAGAAGTTAAAAAAAGTTAAAAACAAAACAAAACACTATCACCAAGGCTGGAGTGCAGGGATGTGATTACAGCTCACTGCAGCCTTGAACTCCCAGGCCCAAGAGATCCTCCCGCCTCAGCCTCCTGAGTAGCTGCAACCACAGGCACATCTCGGATCCCAGCCTGGCCCCCTGCTCTTCTGCAGTGTGTGCACCCGCTCATCGCCCTGGGTCCTGCCTTCCCGTGTCCGGGCTGTGGGCTTTAGCTGCCAGCTTCGGGTGTGTCCTCTGCCGGACACCAAGTGGCAAGCACGGTTCTCACAGCAGCGCTCACAAAGATGTTTAAAGGACGAAGTGTCTTTCCTGAGCCTCTCGCACCACTTCTGGCTGGCAGGTCAGGCTCTGAGACCTCAGGCCAACACTCTGGGCCCCAAAGTCCCATGCCAGGGCCAGGTGATGGCCTCTCTTTGGTTTCAACCCAGGGGGCACCTGGCCATGCCCACCCCCTCACCTTTATGAGGCAGGCGTTGGTGACCAGCTGTTTGGGGTCCACCACATCCACCAGGGGCTCCTTGATGGCCACATCTTTGATGCAAGACATGTCGAAGCCATACACGTTCTCCCACCCTGGGGACGCAGGCAGGGAGGAGGTGAGCCCGCAGCAGTCCACCCGGGGCCCGCCCGCCCGCTCCCGGGCCGCGCTCACAGTGGATCTTGTAGTCTTTGTACTGCCGGTCCTCGATGGCCGTCACATACAGCGTGGCCCGGTCCGGGAAGATGAGGCCGTCGGGCGCCTGCAGAGGGGCAGGGCGAGGCATGAAGGGTGGCAACGCTGCCCTGACTCTTGCCCCCAAGATGTGACCTTCTGCCCTGGTCTGAGCCACCCTCATGTCGCAGCGGCACTCACCCTAACCCCCAGTCTATTTCCCACATGGCCGCCAGAGGGCAACCAGGGGCACCTCAGTCAGCTCCTGTCCCTCGAGGTTCTAGGGATCCTCAGACCCTCCCTGGCTGCTCTGAGAGGAAAAGCAAAGTTGCATGGGGTCCCATAAGGCCCCACAAAATCTGCACATGCCCTGTCACCCCTCACCTCCACTGCTCCTCCTGCTGCCGTTCTAGACCCTCCTTCCACACGGGCCTCCCTGCTGCTCCACACGCAGCAAGGGAACACCGGCCCTGGCCGCCCCTCCACATGCTTCATCCAGCTCTCGGTCACCTCACCTCTCCCGGGGAGGCCTGCTGGGGCCGGAGCACCTGGGCTGTTGCCCTGCTACGGTTTTCCTGTTCCTACAACCTCCCCCCACATCGCACCATCTCCCACCAGGGTCTGTCACATCTGGCTCGGGCTGTGGCCTTCTAACACCTTGCAGCCACTCCCCCATAGTAAGTCCTGTCTGTGCGAAAAATTGAGTGCTTCTGGCCCCTAGCCCACGCGAGCTGCACTCGTCCCGCTGGGGCCTCACCAGCCACTTGTCCCGGGCGTAGAGCACGGTGTTGAGCATGGACTCGTAGAAGAGGCAGTAGCCCATCCACTCGCTGATGATGATGTCCACCTTCTCCACTGGGAGCTCCACCTCCTCCACCTTCCCCTTGATGATGGTCACCACTGCGGGCGGACAAGGGCAGCCACGTCAGCCCCCAGGAGGCTTGCCCCTCACCTCACCTCCCCCGAGGGCTACAGCCTGGGGTCCCCACTCAGTTCGGAGAACTCGGTGAGCAGAAGCCATGAACCCTCTTAACTGGGTTTTAAAATTCATACATGGCTCTGGACATTTTTGAGGCAGGAGCAGAAATTTTATGTGAACTGGGTATCAGGCAATGTAATGATTTTTTTTTTTTTTTGAGACAGAGTCTCGCTCTGTCGCCCAGGCTGGTGTGCAGTGGCGCTATCTCGGCTCACTGCAAGCTCCGCGTCCCGAGTTCACACCATTCTCCTGCCTCAGCCTCCCGAGTAGCTGGGACTACAGGGGCCCGCCACCACACCAGGCTCATTTTTTTGTGTTTTTAGTAAAGACGAGGTTTCACCATGTTAGCCAGGATGGTCTCGATCTCCTGACCTCGTGATCCGCCCACCTTGGCCTCCCAAAGTGCTGGGATTACAGGCGTGAGCCACCGCGCCCAGTCACGATTTTGTTTTTAACTGGGCAGGCTTGACATAACAAGTAACAGCATGGTCACGTTCTCAAAACAGCCTTATCTATTAGATAAGACACATGCAAACGCATTTACCAGGAAAATTACATCACAGTAGGAATTTGCTTCAAATGGACTTGGGCATTCATTATAATAATCTCTTTTAAAAAATCCCCCAATCTCAGCACTTTGGGAGGCCAAGGTGGGCAGATCACCTGAGGTAGGGAGTTCAAGACCAGCCTGGCCAACATGGTGAAACCACGTCTCAACTAAAAAAATACAAAAGAAAAAAAAAAATTTCACGCCTGTAATCTCAGCACTTTGGGAAGCCGAGGCAGGCAGATCACGAGGTCAGGAGATCGAAGCCATCCTGACTAACATGGTGAAACCCCGTCTCTACTAAAAATACAAAAAAATCAGTCAGGCATGGTGGCGGGCGCCTGTAGTCCCAGCTACTCGGGAGGCTGAGGCAGGAGAATGGTGTGAACCCGGGAGGTGAAGTTTGCAGTGAGCCGAGATCGCGCCACTGCACTCCAGCCTGGGTGACAGGGCGAGACTCCGTCTCAAAAAAAAAAAAAAAAAAAAAAAAAAAATGCTGGGATGTACCTACAATGGTGGTCACGGAAAAGAGTGGATGTGGCAACATCCTGGAAAGTGTTAAACAACATGACAAGCAGGTGTTTAAGAAGCCAAGGGCAAGAAGCTGGTATGAAATGCTACTGGCGTGAAAATTATGCGCGTGAATGTAAACAAATTTACATATGTATGTGTTTGTAGGTCCAGACGTCTCTAGAAGTTAGTGTTGGTTAAACTCAGGGGAGGGCAGCTGGGAAACAGGGCAGGCTTCTCGCTGTGAGAACAGTGGCCAACCACATGACTCCATTACTCATTCAAGAAACTAGAGAGTGCTTCTCGCCCTAATTTTAAGACGGAGGCGCTAAGCTTGTGATTTTGACACTCAGATTCTCAGGCGGCCGGCCGCCCAGAAGACCATGGGTGGGGAGTCGCTGAATCTGTGGCCATCCGTAGACCCCACTGCTTTTCAGAGGGCCCTGGGGAAGCGGCGTATCAGCCCCTCCACTCCCACAAACCCATCCTCTTTCTGGGCTTACCGTGGTCTAACTTGTTGGCTTTGACGATCTTCACCGCATAATCAGAGATACTGGAACACTCGATCTGAGGGCCCAGGAAGAAGGGAGAGTGAGACCTATCCCCTGCCCCCATCTCCTCCGTCCCATCCCGGAGCCCTGATGGGCCCCCTCCATTCCTCAGGCCTGGCCCTGCCTGGAAGCCCCGGAGACTCACCCCAATGACCTTGCGGGCCCCGGCCTTGGCGGCGAACATGCAGAGGATGCCGGTGCCCGAGCCGACGTCCAGCACCACCTTGTCCTTGAAGAGGTGCCGGTTGTGAAACATGGAGTTGCGGTATGTGAGGGTGCGCACCTCGTCCTTCAACATCTCCTGAGGGCAGAACGGCACGGAGGCGCCGTGAGGGGCCCCACATTCCCGGCTGGAGAACAGGGCGTCCCGAGAGCCCGGAGGGCCAGAACTCGGTCCTCTTGCTTCCTTCCATGCACCTCAGTTTCCCTGTTTTATTTATTCAATTATTTATTTTTATTTTATTTTATTTTTTGAGACGGAATCTCACTCTGTTGCCCAGGCTGGAGTGCAATGGTGCAATCTCAGCTCACTGCAACCTCTGCCTCCTGGGTTCCAGCGATTCTCCTGCCTCAGCCTCCCGAGTAGTTTTGATTACAGGTGCACACCGCCATGCCTGGCTAATTTTTGTATTTTTCACAGAGATGGGATTTCACCATATTGCCCAGGCTGGTCTTGAACTCCTGACCTCAGGTGATCCACCCACCTCGGCCCCCTAAAGTGCTGTGATTACAGGTGTGAGCCACCGTGCCCAGCCAGTTTCCCTTTTTTTTTTTTTTTTTTTTTGAGGCAGAGTCTCGCTCTGTCGCCCAGACTGGAGTGCAGTGGCGCAATCTCGGCTCACTGCAAGCTCCGCCTCCCGGGTTCACGCCATTCTCCTGCCTCAGCCTCCCGAGTAGCTGGGACTACAGGCGCCCGCCACCTCGCCTGGCTAGTTTTTTGTATTTTTAGTAGAGACGGGGTTTCACCGTGTTAGCCAGGATGGTCTCGATCTCCTGACCTCGTGATCCGCCCGTCTCGGCCTCCCAAAGTGCTGGGATTACAGGCTTGAGCCACCGCGCCCGGCCCAGTTTCCCTTTTTAAAAAATCAGATTAGATGAACTAAACTCCCATCTTGGCCAGACTTCACCACTGCCACCTAAGAACCAGCGAACCCTGGCCTTTACAAGTCCTCAGGCTGGAGGCAGAGGCTCACGCCTGTAATCCCAGCACCTCAGGATGCCAAAGCTGGAGGATCACTTGAGCCCAAGAGTTTGAGACCAGCCTGGGCAACAAGGCAAGACTATCTCTACAGAAAAATAAGAACATCAGCTGGGAGTGGTGGCGCATGCCTGTGGTCCCAGCTACTCCGAAAGCGGAAGTGGGGGGAACACCTGAGCTGGGGAGGTCGAGGCTGCGGTGAGCCACGATTGTACCAATGCCCTCTAACCTGGGCGACAGAGCGAGACCCTGTCTCTAAAAATGAAAAACGGCAATTTTATGCTTATTTTGCCATAATTTTATGAAAAAGGCCTCAGGGGGAAAAGAAAATTCCTTAGAATGCCACTCCTGCTTCGTTCTGGGATTTCAGAGTCTCAAGGGTGCAGATTTCAGATCTCAAGGGTGCAGAAGCTGTCAGGCCGGGAGCAGCCGGGTGCAGTCCCACCGCCGGTCACTAGAGGGCGGCAGAGACCGTGGGCCTTGCCCGACCTCTGCCTAAGGCCCCAAGCACGCATGCGCGCTCCTACCCCAGCCATCCGTGAGAGGCCCCTGCAGAGATTCAGGCTAACCTCGGTCTCCAAGGCAACGACTTGGCGAGGCGACCCTAAGGGGTGCGCAGCAGAGGGGTAGAGGGGCGGCCTGCTGCCAGGGGAAGCAGTGCGCATGCGTGGGAAAACAGGTTCCACCCCTTCCCCAACATTTAACCCCTTTAAGATTGGGGCCTTGGGGGCTGTCCCCACTGACCTCGTGGATGCCAAAGTGGGCGTAGGAGTCAAAGTAGTAATCTTTGGATGTCATGTCCTCAGCATTTGGCTTCTCGCTGCTTTCCGCCTGGCCACAGGACACCTGGGAGGGGGCCGATGGGATCATGGGTCAGATCTGGGGGCTCCCCACAGTCTCTTAAATCTCCAGGTCCCTACTTTTCCCTGAACAGTAGTATAGAACCCCCCAAAATCATACCATTACAACCCTACAGCCCCCGCCTGCCATCTTGCCCCCAAGAACCCCAAAACCTAACAACCCCATTTTCCACTTCCAAGACCCCCAACAGAGCACCATCCAGGGGAGCACCCCGATACCTCAGCCATGCCTACCATCTCTCCAGTCTCTCTGCCCCCGTCTCTAGCTCAGCCCACAGCTGGGGAGGGGAGGGGAAGGAAAATGGGGGCAGACACAGGGAAGGGCAAAGGGGGGTTGGAGGTGGAGTTAAGGAAGTAGCCGAGATACTCGGGGAGGCCAGCGGGGGCTGGGGGGTTGTGAACCTGGAGGGGTTGCTACTAAGTGTTTGGGGGCCTAGAGTAAACTGGTTTGAAGCAAGAGGGGTATGGTTAGACCTCAAGAAAGGGCCAGATGTGTGGCAAAATATATTGATGTGGAGGTCGGGGTGGGAAGGAGTCTCACAAAAGGATATTTACTTCTTCAAGAGGCGGCTGGAGGCTCATCCCATTAGCCAAGGTGGCTACAAAATTCTAGGAGAGAGTAACAGGGAGAAAGGATTAGCTACTGGGAGTGGCTGCAGGAGGGCTGGGTGCGGGGACCTGGGCTCTGGCGGGGGATTGGGGGGTGGGTTTCCAGCAATTCTCCTTCTTGACGGGGAGTGGTGGCAAAGAGGGCAAGTAATGAGGTGGGGTGTTTAAGAAAGGGATGGGAAGAGTGAGGGGAGAAGAAAGGGGGTCTCCTATCCCAGCTGTGGCTGGAGAGATGGTGGCCTGCCCCCACGTTGCCCCTCTCTGGACAGGCAGCTGACCACACACCTCCCCCATCCAGGCCAGGGGAACTGGCACCCACCACCGCCAGCTGTCGCTCCCTCTCATCACCTAATCTCCCCCAGATTAGGTGACACTTCCTGACACACACACCCCTATCCCAGGGTGCCATGAATAGCAGGAGGGAACGAGGCTGGCAGGGTTTGCCACCTCTGCAAACCAGTCTCATGTCTGAGAGGATTCCAGAATAGAGGTGTGGCACACGGGCACTTCCCCAGAGCTAGTACCCCAGCCCCCAGCTCCTGCCTTGGACTCAGGAGCCCCAAACAAAAACAGCTGGAACCAACCCTCTCCTTATGACCCTCTGCCCACGAAGGTAGGGTCCCATGGAGGATGGGCAGCTCCTGGACCCTCTGAAGAATGAGCGGGCTCCAGAAAGTGGCTTGGGGGCGCGGTGGCTCACACCTGTAATCCCAGCACTTCGGGAGGCAGAGGCAGATGGGTCACTTTAGGTCAGGAGTTTGAGACCAGCATGACCAACATGGTGAATCCCCATCTCTACTAAAAATACAAAAATTAGCTGGGCCTGGTGGCGGGTGCCTGTAATCCCAGCTATTCAAGAGGCTGAGGCAGGAGAATCGCTTGAACCCAGGAAGCAGAGGTTGCAATGAGCCGAGATCAAGCCATTGCACTTCAGCCTGGGTGACAGATTAAGACTCTGTCTCAAAAAAAAAAAAAAAAGTAGCTTGGGGAGTCAGCCCATCGCCCCCATTCAGACACCCATCCCAGGCCCTGAAGACTTCTAGGTGCGGCCAAGCCTTACACCTCTGGGAAAGTTATTTCCTCCACCACTAGAGCCCCAGGTGCAGGAGACAGCCAAGAGGGTGCGGAGTCATTACAGTGACCCCTGGGAGCTGCATCCTGACAGCTGAGAGCTGACCCGCCCCTCCAGCCAATGCCATGGGTAAAGGGGTGGAAGGGCAGAGGCCCCACCAGATTACATCTCTTCCAGATGTGACCACTCCAAGAAGGGCCACGTCACGGGCCATGACCTACTAGGCTCCAAGCACCCTGCCCCCCAGCTCTCCCAAGCCAGCGGGGATGCCTTTAAGAAAGGTGCCGAGGGGGTTTCCCGCTGGGGCCCATTTATCAACACCACTGAAAACTACCGCCAGACAACCCCAGCCCGAGGGCTTCAAACGCAAGACTGAAACCTCCCCCACATGGCTGCACGAGAACCAAACCTCACTTGAAACCATTTCAGGCACCCACCCTCAGGACCCCGGGGCTCAGGACCCCTACACAGGGCTTCAGGAAGGGGGAGGTCATCTCCCGCCCTCACAAAGGCCCGGGAGAGATAAAGGGCTCCAGCAGAGGGTAAAGCTCTCAGCCCACGTATTTCCCACAACTCCTTCCCAGCGGACGTACCCTCCTCCCTCCGCCCGCCAGGAAGAAATCCGACGGGAGGTGGGCTTCAGGACACGCCCCATGAAAAAGATGTCCCTCCCACACACCCAGAAATGGCCACAAGGGGGTGCACGGCGCCTATTAATGGGAAAATCTCCATCTAGATGCCTCACCACCACCCAGAGGGAGGTCACAGGGGCATGCCCCATCCCCCAACACCTAAAGCCCTGGGTGAGGGGGAGAACTCTGGGAGGGGAAATGGGGTCGGGGGTCCCATTCTTGGTTTTCCTCCAGTCCCTAACCCAGAACGCACAAATCCAGGGCCGATATCCCAACAGATGCCCCTGGAGCTCAGAAGGAGGTTGTAAAGGGCTGAGAAGCACTGCTCCTCCCAAAAGACTCTCTACATCGTGGAGGGCCCCAGGTCCATCCCACCCCACGACGTATGCCCGGGTCCCTGGGGAGGAGGGCTGGGGGCCTCTGGAGGGTCGGACCCCCTCCCCGCCCCCCCGGGCGCCCCTCCCCGGCCGGGGGCGGGGCCTTTGTCCCGCACGTGGAGCCCGCCGGGCCACCGGACTCGGCACACCCCCTCCCCACCCACCGCGCCGCGGCCACGTGGGGGCCTGGCCGGAAGCGCCCCCAGCCCTCCTCCACGTGGGAGGGGGGATAAGACCCTCCGCCAGGCCGGATGCCGAAGGCCCTTGAAAGCTAGGGAGCCGTCACCTCAAACGATATCCCCGGATGTAGAGCGTGCGGCGCCCCCGTGTGCGGCGGGGGACCTCCAACCCCATGTCGCCAACTTAGAGCCCTTTCCCCATCACAGAGGCGTGAAACATCGACCCAAAGCCGCCCCCCGCCCACGGCGGCGCTCCAAGCGCTCACCTCCATGATGCAGTTCGCGGCCTCGGCTGCCGCCATCTTCACCCGCAACTACTCCTCCTCCAGCCGCCAAGACCCCCCCCTTTCTCCTCACTCCCCCGGGACCGCCTTATACCAGAGGGTCCACGGCCCGCCTACCGCGACCCCGCTGGAAGATTTCATTGGCAATGGAGGCGGCCCGTCTGCGAATACCGTCTGATAATTGGCTGGAGAATACGTCCATCATAGGTCAGGGGTTTGCCAACTCTGGCGTCCAGAATCCCGCCCCCTCAAGTCGACCCGGGATGGGGAAAACTGCCCGTCTATTGCAAGAAACGCGACTGGTGATTGGGCAAAATCCACCAGGAATGCCCGCCCCTTTACCCCCAGCACCGCCTCAAAGCTTCCCGGGGAGCCCCGCGCTAAAGGGGCGTCTTGAAACAACTGTCCATCACCAAAACGACCCGCCTCTTAATCGCTGCCATTGGTTTATCCGGAAGTGATGTCACGCGGCCTTTCACCCTCGCCAAGCGGCCGGTCTCAAGGAGAACACGACAATTGGCCCACGAGTGGGGAAGAAGGCGGGGCTTCAGGCACCAACGATTGGCTCAAAGCAACGATCACTCCTAAGCCACTCGGTGCATTCTCCCAACCCGGGGGGAGTCTGGAGGAAAAAGGGAGCTTGTGCTCATTATCTGGGGGAAAAACTGAATCAGTGAGAGGCCCAGAGAGAGGAATGGAGGGTCCCCAAGCAAGTGAGGAATAGGAGTCCGCAGTCAACACATTAAATCCCTAGCCCGTGACATAATCATTCCAAGTTTTTTAAACCCATCAACCCCTCTCAAGGCACTTGGTTTTTGCCGAGTCCCTCCCCCTGCCAGGAACGCCCACCTCTCTTTGTCTGGTCAGCTGCTAAATGTGAATCAGAGCGCAACTTAGGCACCACTTCCTCCGGGAAGCTTTGCTTGATTTGCAGGGAAAGTTCCTAGTTGAATGAGGCTGAATGCAAAGGGCCGAATGCGTGGGTCCTGCCCCTCCTCTCTCTGATCCCTCTGCTTCCCTCCGCTCACACTCCTCTCCAATCCCGGAATGAGCTCGCTCTTTGGTTTCTGGGCCTCGGCGCAGGCTATACTCTCTGGCGTGCCGCTGGCAAACGCCTGAGACTTAAAAATTTCCAATAGGATTCGGGCGCAATGGCTCACGCCTGTATTCCCAGCACTTTGGGAGGCGGAGGCGGGCGGATCACTTGAGGTCAGGAGTTCGAGACCAGTCTGGGCAACATGGTGAAACGCCCATTTCTATTAAAAATACAAAAATTAGGCCGGGCGGCCGGGCGCGGTGGCTTATGCCTGTAATTCCAGCACTTTGGGAGGCCGAGGCGGGCGGATCACAAGGTCAGGAGATCGAGACCATCTTGGCTAACATGGTGAAACCCCGTCTCTACCAAAAATACAAAACATTGGCCGGGCGTAGCGGCGTGCGCCTGTAGTCCCAGCTACTCGGGAGGCTGAGGCAGGAGGATGGCGTGAACCTAGGAGGTGGAGCTTGCAGTGAGCCTACTAGATCGCGCCACTGCACTCCAGCCGGAGCGAGAGACTCTAGTCTCAAAAAAGAAAAAAAATTAGGCCGGGCGCAGTGACTCACGCCTGTAATCTCAGCACTTTGGGAGGCCTAGGTGGACGGATCACAAAGTGAGGAGTTCGAGACCAGCCTGGCCAATATGGTGAAACCCCGTCTCTACTAAAAAAACGAAAATTAGCCAATCACTTGAACCCGGGAGGCAGAGGTTGCAGTGAGCCGAGATCACCCCACTGCACTCCAGCCTAGGAGACAGAGAGAGACTCCATCTCAAAAAATAATAAAATAAATAAAAATTTAAAAATTAGCCAGGACTGGTGGCACACGCCTGTAATCCCAACTACTTGGGAGGCTGAGACAGGAGAATCGCGTGAGCTCAGGAAGCAGAGGTTGCAGTGAGCCAGGATGATGCTATTGCACTCCAGCTTGAGCGACAGAGCGAGACTCTTATTAAAAAAAAAAAAAATTGAAAAACGTGGCACTAAACAAACCAAGAAAGGGACACTTGTTTCCAGTGTTTGAGCTGAAACAAGAAGAGCGCAGCTGGAACTATGCACTTCAGGTCTTCAGCTTGTTGCAGGTCTGTGCGTAAGCACTGCTCTCCAAAACACTACAAAAGCACTGCCTTAATTTTCCGGGTATGAATACATTTTAGCAAGGATGCAAATTTGCGAATAATCTACAAATACTGAGGATCGACTGTAATTGGTTCGGTTTGTAATCCTGTACATTTCACTTTATTTACAAACATTACTCTGTGAAGGGGGATATGGCCCTAATAAGGAGACAAACCGCTCAGGCACAGTGACTCATGCCTGTGATCTCAGTACTTTGAGATGCCAAGGTAGGAGGATCGCTTGAGCCCAGGAGGTGGAAACCAGCCTGGGCAACGTGAGACCCCATTTCTACAATTTTTTTTTTTGAGACAGAGTCTCACTCTGTTGCCCAGGCTGGAGTACAGTGGTGTGATCTCAACTCACTGCAACCTCTTGCCTCCCGGGTTCAAGCGAGTCTCGTGCCTCAGCCTCCCAAGTAGCTGGGATTACAGGCACCCACCACCATGCCCGGCTAATTTTTGTATTTTTAGTAGAGATGGGGTTTCACCATGTTGGCCGGGCTGGTCTTGAACTCCTGACCTCAAGTGATCCACCCGCCTCGGCCTCCCACAAAAATTCTTTTTTAAAAATTAGCTAGGGGCCGGGCGCGGGGGCTCACGCCTGTAATCCCAGCACTTTGGGAGGCCGAGACGGGCGGATCACGAGGTCAGGAAATCAAGACCATCCTGGCTAACATGGTGAAACCCCGTCTCTACTAAAAAATACAAAAAAACGGCCGGGCACGGTGGCTCAAGCCTGTAATCCCAGCATTTTGGGAGGCCAAGGCGGGCGGATCACGAGGTCAAGAGATCGAGACCATCCTGGCTAACACGGTGAAACCCCATCTCTACTAAAAAATACAAAAACTAGCCGGGCAAGCTGGCGGGCGCCTGTAGTCCCAGCTACTCGGGAGGCTGAGGCAGGAGAATGGCGTGAACCCGGGAGGCGGAGCTTGCAGTGAGCTGAGATCTGGCCAGTGCACTCCAGCTTGGGTGACAGAGCCAGACTCCGTCTCAAAAACAAACAAACAAAAAACTAGCCAGGCGAGGTGGCGAGCGCCTGTAGTCCCAGCTACTCGGGAGGCTGAGGCAGGAGAATGGCGTAAAACCTGGGAGGCGGAGCTTGCAGTGAGCTGAGATCCGGCCACTGCACTCCAGCCCGGGCGACAGAGCAAGACTCCGTCTCAAAAAAAAAAAAAAAAAATTAGCTAGGTGTGGTATGCATGCCTTTAGTTCTAGCTACTAGAGAGGCTGAAGTGGGAGGATCACTTGGGCCCAGGAGGTTGAGGCTGCAGTGAGTCATGATAGTGCCACTGTATTCCAGTATAGGCAACAGAGCAAGATCCTATCTCCAAAAAAAAAAGGGGGTGTGTGTGTGTGTGTGTGACAAACCACTGGTCTTTAGGTAGATGAGAAACCAGCAAAAGAGACTTGAAAGGAGCAATGGGAGGAGAAAAACAAGAAGAGGGTGGTGTCCTAGACACAGGTGAAGTTAGACTGTACCTTTCTGTGAAACTCGCTGGAAAGACTCCATGACCATCATACAGCATTAGCTAGAATAACCAGATTGTGCAACAGGAAAAAAAAAAAAAGCAAGTTGCTGGATTATTTACAGATATTCTCTCAAATATGTTACATGTCCATGAGACAGGTTCTTGTAGGTGCTCCAAATAAATATTTTTTTTTTTTTGAGACGGAGTCTCGCTCTGTCGCCCAGGCTGGGGTGCAGTGGCCGGATCTCAGCTCACTGCAAGCTCTGCCTCCCGGGTTTACGCCATTCTCCTGCCTCAGCCTCCCGAGTAGCTGGGACTACAAGCGCCCGCCACCTTGCCTGGCTAGTTTTTTGTATTTTTTAGTAGAGACGGGGTTTCACCGTGTTAGCCAGGATGGTCTCGATCTCCTGACCTCGTGATCCGCCCGTCTCGGCCTCCCAAAGTGCTGGGATTACAGGCTTAAGCCACCGCGCCCGGCCTCCAAATAAATATTTCTAGAATGAACTGGTTCCTTCCTAAATTTGTGTAAGCCACAGAAATCTCTGAACCAAATCTCCTCTACTTAGAACTTCAGTTCCGGAGTGTAAGAACAGACAATTGAATACTTTGTAACGTTTTTAATACAAAAAGTTTTAAACAATTTATTTTTGGCAAAAACAGGTAGGGTGACCACCACCCCACAGCCCTGAGTGGAAAAGGAAGGCTGGGAAAAGCACACGAAGAGGGCAGGGACATGAGGCGTCATCTTGTAGCAGCTTCTGAGAAAGAGCTCAGTCCAATGGCAAGTTCAAGTCCACGGGTGAAGCGGCCAGGATGCCCTCCTGGAAGGGAAAAGTGGCAGAGCCCTGTGAGCAGGGCAGGTATCCCCCTCTACAGCAGCGTCCACATCAGCCCTGTGAGATCAGAGACAGGAAGGCGAGGAACCAGAGAGCAGAGAGCGACAGACGCCCAAAGAAGGGCGCAGGGACGAGGGGGACAGAGTCCTAGCAGGAGGAGGAAAGGCACTGGAGTGGGGTTAGACGGAGACCCAGAGAGAGAGAAGAGTCGAGGGACAGAGTCAGAGAAAGGGAAGAGTCTTGGGATTTGAACAATTCAGAGCCGTGGTTTCGTGTACAAATCCAGATTCCAACACGCTGCACGCTGGGGACTTTCCCTCTCCGCCCCAACAAGATGAGGATAATAAGAGCTCCATGAGGTTCTAGTGGGTTTAAATGGGATCATTCCATTGAAATCCCTGGCAGAGGACCTGGCCCACCGAGAAAGCTTGCCTGCTATCGATCCTATTAAAAATTTGTTTAAAGAAATGGTCCAGGCGTGGTAGCTCATGCCTGTAATTCCAGCACTTTGGGAGGCCGAAGCAGGTGGATCACTTGAGGCCAAGAGTTCGAGACCAGCCTGGCCAACATGGCAAAACCCCGTCTGTGCTAAAACTACAAAATTAGCTGGACATGGTGGTGTGCGCCTGTAACCCCAGCTACTCAGGAGGCTAAGGCAGGAGAATCACTTGAACCCGGGAGGCGGAGGTTACAGTGAGCCAAGGTTGCGCCACTGCACTCCAGTCTGGGCAACAGAGTGAGACTCCGTCTCAAAAAAATAAAATAAAATAAATGAGCTTCTTTGCTGAGCCCAATGCTTATATCCAGTCCCCTCAACATGTGCTATGAGTTCTGATCTTACTGTAGACTGGACCATCTCCAGTCCTGCTCCTCACCCCCATCGCCCCTGTCCCCACCCCCATAGCCCCCATCCCTCCCCCATCTTCTCAGGGAACTTAGATGTCGTCCTGCAGCTGCTCAGGCCAGCATCCTTTGGCCTGTCCCCACATCTGGCCCATTAGCCAAATCTGTCAGCTCCACCGCTAAGTTAAATCCAGCATGCTCCACTGCCCCTGCCTTGGCGCAGTCTGTCCCCAGGCAGCCGCCAGAGGGCGCCCGTTAACGCCTAAATCAGCGACTGTCCCTACGCTGCTCAGAGTCTTTGGCTTACCCAGAGTCAAAAGTCCCAGTTCTCACTCACTGTGACCACAGGGTCCCGGCTGGCCCAGCGCCTCTCCTCCTCTCATCTCTCACCCACTCACCCTGCTCCAGCCCTACTGGCCTCCTCCTCCCTGCTCCTCAAACACACTTGACCAGCTCCTGCCAGGGAAACTGGTTCCATCCAGAGCCTGGCTTGTGTCCTTCTCTCGGTGAATACCCACAGCGACCCCCGAGGCAGGTAAATGAGACGGTGCTCACTGGACCAGGGGGGGAAGTGTCGCTCAGGGAGACTGCGACAGTCGCCAAGTCACAGGGCCAGCACGCTGGAGCCCAATCCAACTCTGAAACTGGCACTGGAGATAAAGTAAGAGTGGGGAAGACTTTGGGTCTTCTGAAGCTGATGTGTTAGAGGCGGGAGATGCCAGGAAAGAAAAATAAACCAGAAGATAAGCAAAACAAGTAAATTCCACCAGCTGTTAGAAGGCGCAAATTGCTATGGAAGGAAAAGTAAAGCAGGAAGGGGGAAGGAGGGTGGTGGGAGGGTGTGCAGGTGGCTGTGATTGTCAATGGGGACCTGGGAAGGCCTCGTTGGGGGTGAAACCAGACCCCACCAGAAGGGACAGAGGACGGAGGCGGGGCTTCCCCAGGAGGGCATCCTGGCAGGCGTTGTTGGAACGGCAGCAAGTAGACACATATAACCACATCAACAAATGCCCGCATGCCAGGCAGTGCACAGCTTACCAGATTGATCCCATTTTAACCCTCAGAGCGACCCACTGAGGTAGCATGACTACTCTCCCTACTTTATTTTTTGAGGCAGGGTCTCACTCTGTCACCCATGCTGGAGTACAGTGGCGCAATCATAGCTCACCGCAACCTTGAACTCCTGGACTCAAGTGATCCTCCTGGCTCCTCTGCCTCCTGAGTAGCTGGGAGTAAATGTGTGCGTTCCCACACCTTGCTAATTATTATTAATTTTTTTAATTTTTATTTATTTTTTGAGATAGAGTTCCGCTCTTGTTGCCCAGGCTGGAGTGCAATGGCGCAATCTCGGCTCACTACAACCTCTGCCTCCCAGGTTCAAGCAATTCTCCTGCCTCAGCCTCCCAAGTAGCTGGGATTACAGGTGTGCACCAGCACGCCTGGTCAATTTTGTATTGTATTTGTAGTACAGACTGAGTGTCACCATGGTCAGGCTGGTCTCAAACTCCTGACCTCAAGTGATCCACCCACCTCAGCCTCCCAAAGTGCTGGGATTACAGGCGTGAGCCACCGCACCCCGTTTTTATTATTATTTTGTTGAGACACAGTCTTACTCTGTCACCCAGGCTGGAGTGCAGTGGCGCGATCTCAGCTCACTGCAATCTCTGCCTCCCAGGTTCAAGCGATTCTCATGCCTCAATCTCCCGAGTAGCTGGGATTACAGGCAACTGCCACAAAGCCCGGCTAATTTATGTACTTTTTTAGTAGAGACAGGGTTTCACCATGCTGGCCAGGCTGGTCTCAAACTCCTGACCTCAGGTGATCCACCTGCTTCCGCCTCCCAAAGTGCTGCAATTACAGGCGTGAGCCACCACACCTGACCCTGGCTAATTACTTTCAATTTTTGTAGAGATGGGGTCTTACTATGTTGCCCAGGCTGGTCTTGAACTCCTGGCCTCAAATGATTCTCCTGCCTCGGCCTCCAAAAGTTCTGGGATTACAGGCATGAGCCACTTCGCCCGGCCTCTCCCTGAGTAATCTCAGTCACTGGTTTCACGCTTACAGTATTAGTGTACCCAGTCGCTGACGCCAGGCATAGCATCCGCACTCATCACTGCAGTCCTGGCATACAGCAAGGGCTCAACACAGAACCAACGCAGTGGAGCTGGGAGAATACCTGAGGTCTGAGGAGAACCTAAGAACCTCTATCACAAGACAGTTGGGTAAAGTGAGGCCCGCAGAGACAGATTTCAACGGCTCACCCAGCCCCCGTGGGCCTGGATCCAGGGCGTGAAGCTGTGCACGTGCTCCACGCTGAGTCCGGCCAGGGTGCCCCCCAGCCCGGCCACGCGCCGGCTCAGCTCCATGGCCAGGGCCAGGCGGGCCAGGGGCTCCGGGGAAGGAGGCGGGGGCCCGGGGCATGCTCGGCTTGGGCGGGAGTTGTCCTCCCGGCTACAGAACAGCTCCACCAGGCGGGCGAAAGAGCCAGAGGACAGGCGCACCAGCTTGCTGCGCAGGACGGGGTCCGAGGCCAGCTGTAGGGTGGAAGAGGCAGGGTCTGCGTCAGCAGCGCCCCCGGGGCCAACCAACCGGGGGCTGGGAGGCGTGGCTTCCCGGTTCAGGATCTTTCTAGATGCTAAAGTTCTAGGCCACCCCTCATCCATATTAGCCAATCAAGCCAGACTCTAGGGTCTCTGCCAAACTACCCCCACCCCCCGGATACGGGGCTAGAACGCGGGTCGCTAAGCCACGCCCCTGCCCTTGCCTCAACAGCCAATCAGGCCCAATCTCTATTGTAACGGAGTTAATCTAGCCACGCCCGCGGTAGCCTTTCCCAGGGGCCTAGTGCTACAACAATCTTGCCCTCTACCATTCAATTAGTATTAGAGGACCATGTACCTTGCCCAAGCTCCTGAGCCAATCAGATTCCAGGAGACAGCCACAAGCCAGGCCTCCTCTGTTAGTAAACATTTTCCCCTACATTGTAAGCCAGGCCCCTTCTATGCTCAGTAAGATTTTAGACACTCCCCCCATCCCCACATTCATTCCCTTACTTACCCAACCTGGTCAATCTCTTCTAGATGTTTTTGATGGCCACATCCTCTGAATTTAGGCCACACCCCTCTAACAATCAACTAAAACCACTAATTACAGTACAGTACTACCCTAACCATACTCCTGTCGTTCAACCATTCATTTTTTTTTTTTTTTTTTTAAAGACAGAGTCGGCCGGGCGCAGTGGCTCACGCCTGTAATCCCAGCACTTTGAGAGGCAAAGGCAGAGGTAGGTGGATCACCCGAGGTCAGGAGTTCCAGACCAGCCTGGCCAACATGAAGAAACTCCGTCTCTACTAAAAATACAAAACTAGCCAGGCGTGGTGGCATATGACTGTAATCCCAGCTATTGGGAGCTACTTGGGAGGCTGAGGCAGGAGAATCACTTGAACCCAGGAGGCGCAGGCTGCGGTGAGCTGAGATTGCGCCATTGCACTCCAGCCTGCGCAACAAGAACAAAACTCTGTATCAAAAAAAAAAAAAAAAAAAAAGTCTCTCTCCGTCACCCATGCTGGGGTGCAGTGGCGCAATCTTGGCTCACTGCAACCTCCGCCTCCTGGGCTCAAGCGATTCTCTCGCCTCAGCCTTCCAAGCAGCTGGGATTACAGAAGCGCGCCACCGCACCTGGCTAATTTTTGTATTTTTAGTAGAGATGGGGTTTCACCGTGTTGGCCAGGCTGGTCTCAAACTCCAGACCTCAAGTGATCTGCCCACCTAAGCCTCCCAAAGTGGTGGGATTACAGGCATGAGCCACCACGCCCAGCCTCAACCCTTCATTGAAACCTTGTCCCAGCCTCTTTCCACCTGACCATCCAAAGAAAATATAGATCCAGCTTCTGATCCCAGTGCCCCACCATTCCACAACTCTTGTCCTTGCCAAGGGGTGGGACAGATGCCCATCACCTTCTGGTTAATGACTTCTGCCTCCTCCTCCAGCAGGGCCACCAGCCTCCGCAGTATGGCTTCCTTCTCTGTGGGTGGGGGACCCTGTAATTCTGGAGGCAGAAGAGAATTTGGCTGGGGGCAGAACCCTATCCTCCTACTCCCATCCTTTCCTGGGGCTCCTCCGTGCCTCACCTGGGCTAGGTGGAGATTTCAGTTGCTCTTGGACCAGCTGTTCCAGCCGCTGAGCCACCAAGGCATAGAAGTCTGGAGTAGCTGGGCCTGGGGTGAAAAGAGTTAATGACAGGTTTCCAGGACATTGGAAACTTATGGATTCTCTCCTTCCCCCAACTACCTTGGCAGGTGGCAATGATTCCCATTTTATAATGGGGTAAGCTGAGTCCCAGTGAGAAAACTTAGTAAAAAAATGCCAAAACCCTTGTACTTTTCATTTTATCAGATCCTCAAACTGCACTTAGAATGTCAGAGCTGGCTGGGTGCGGTGGCTCACGTCTGTAATCCCAACACTTTGGAGGCCGACACGGGAGGGTCACTCAAGGCCAGGAGTTTGAGGCCAGCCTGGCCAACATGGCGAAACCCCGTGTCTACTAAAAGTACAAAAATTAGCTGGTATGCTGGAGTGCATCTGTAAGCCCAGCCACTCAGAAGGCTGAGGCACGAGAATCGCTTGAACCCAGGAGGTGGGGATTGCAGTGAGTCGAGATTACAACCTTGCACTCCAGCCTGGGTGACAGAGCTCTGTCTCCAAAAGACTGTCAGAGCTGAACTAGACCTCGAAGATGATCTCATTCAAGGAAGGCAAACACAAGACACTACTGTTAGTATCCCCTTTCCCTCACCCACTTCAGACATCACCAATTGATCAAAGCACTTCCTCTTCCCAGCTGTGAACCCCTTTTCAAGCTAGCACTCGCAGCAGCCATTACTAGTCTGTCCAGGTTCACACCTACGGGGAAACTCGTGGGTCATCTTGATCAAGTCCAATGACCTCCTCCCCAATTCCTACTCTGCTATTGGAAAGACAGGGGAGCAAGGAAGAGAAAGCATTTTCCCCAGAGTCATGCAACTAAAACAGCCAGGGAGATGTGATTGAAAACCAGCCCTCCTACCCCTCTATCAGGGGTATTCCTGGCTACAAAAGTCCTAGGGGCAGGGAAGTAGTTATGGAAGGAAAGAGACAACAACCAGATTGACCACATGCTCTCTGAAAGCCAACCCACAGCATTGACAGATAGAAATCTAATTGGGGAGAGGAGATGACAGGACAGTTCCGTCCTGAAGGCTGGTGCTAGAGACTCCACACAGCCACCCCCTAGCTGAGTGATCTTAAACTAGCACCTTATCCTGTGTTCTGCCAGTTTCATAGATGATCATGGAAATCTCTTACCAGGCTCTGAACCATAGCAGGGGCGGATGGGCAGAGAGCAAGGCCGAGGGGACTCAGGGGGTGCTGCTTCTCGCCCCAGGGAGCAGGGAAGACATCTTCGAAGGCGGCTCAGGAAGTCTGTTGGCTCTTCTTGGGCAGGGCTTCTGGGGAAGAGGACTTCAGAGAGTGACCCCACCAAAGATCCCCTGCAGTCTCTTTCCCCAACTCCCTCCCTCCCCTGCTGAGGACCTCTCTCCAAAACAGAGAATAGAGCCAGATATAAAGAGAGGAGACAGACTGAGATCAGGAGCAAGAGTTAGGAGACAGCCTCAAATGCTGGCCCCTGGAGGAGAAGGGCAACTCCTCTTACCTGAGTGGAGTTGGAACAGGAGACCCGGCAGCCTCACCACGCCTAAGGAAGGCAGCTAGGACCCTCAGCGTGTCTTCCCGGAGCCCCAGCTCTTCAGAGCCTGCCATGGAGGCACCTGTGAGAGAGGGGGCTAGGGACTGGACTCCAAGGGTTTAGCAAGAAGTGGAGGCTTGGCTGGGGACCAGGACTTGTGAGTCCCAAGGAAGGCCTGGACTTCTGGGTCCTTTGGAAAGTGTCGGTCTAGGGGCCTAGACTCTTGAGTCCTCAGACGAAAGAGGGGTCAGGAAAAAGACTCTTTGATCCAAGGAAAGGTGGGGGTCCTGGGTGCCCAGATTCGTGGGTCTAAAGGAGGAGGGAGCTGGGGTCCTAGACTCCTGAGTCTTAGAAAGGAACTGGAGCCCCAGACCCTTAGGTTTCCCAGGAAGAAGGGGCTTAGCGCCCCAACTGCTGGATTCTATAAGAGGTATATGCCAAACTACTGAAACCCTTAAAGCATCAGGAACTACCAATCCCAGGAGGCTTCAGGGCAAATCTTCCCCTCGGTCCGCGCTTCTTCGCCGCGCAGCCTGCTGAGAGGTGTAGTTCCAAATCTCCGACTCCTGCTGGAATCTAGAGGACCCTGGACCCTTGGATGTCGGAGAAGCGGGACTGGGGTGCCCACTACTGGATACCGGCCCGCTCCTCTTCCCTCCTCACCCCACCCCTCGTCAACACCCCGCTGACCTGGCCCGGAGCCTCACCGCCGCCTCCTCCACTCAACCTGCCGCCGCCTCCACTCAACTTGTACAAACTTTATTAGTTCAACTTTCCCGCGCCTGCGCACTGGGCCGGGTCGGTAACTGGCCCAACGAAGAAAGGGCGGAACGCTGGGTGCACGCCCAATTTGCATGTGACGCTCCCAGCATGCCTCTGGCCGGAAACCCAAAAAAGGGCATGGGGCGGGGACACCCCCGGGCCCAGTGGGCCGTCTGTTCGGCTCCCGAGTGTGTTACCCAAAGAATGATAAAGTTGGTTTTATTTCAAGAAGTCGATCGAAAAGAAAGCCTCAGCGCTCTAGAGTTCAGCTGACGGGAAAGGGGGTGCGCAGCCTCGAGTTTGAGAGCTATCCGGAGCCCCCAAAACAGGGGTGGGCTCCAGCTCCCCGCTACGCCCCGACCTTCCATCGTAGGTAACGCGGAAGAGCCTGGGAGAGCGTTAGCGGCGTCCGAGAGCGTGGAGCGGGAAACAGGATGGGTCTGCACGGAGAGTGGAAAGGCAGGCTGTGTACTCTGGGGAAAGTGGAGCAAGGAAGGAGCTACAGTGGCCGACGCTGGAGGTCGGCTGCAGAAAAACTAGAAAAAGTAGGGAGGAAAGAGGAAAACAGGAGGCGTCTACACTGAGGGGGTTCTAGAGAGGGAAGGATAGACTCCGTACATGGGTGTAGTTCATTCGGAGGGGGGCGGGCAGTCGAGGGGGAATTGGAAGTTTTGTGTTGGAAATGTTTCGGGGGATCTTCTGTAGGGGGACTGTGGAAGCGGATCTACACTGGGGTAAGTGCAGGAGATAGAGGCTTACGCGTGAATCGATTCTGCACTGCAATAACTAGGGAAAGAGGATGCTACCCTGAAAGTGGGGGATACTTGCTTTCGATGATGTCGGGGAGAGAGGAGGTCTATACTGGCGGAGTTGAGAAAGTGGAGGGTCTGCACTGAAGACACGGGGGAAGGGTATGCCATGGATATGGGAAGGAACCCTAGCGGATTAAGAAGCCTCTCGGGAAGATGGGAGGATGGGATGAGGAGGTTTCCTGTTTGTACCCCCGAAAATATGGGTGAAGGACCTGTGCCGTGGCCCGTGAGAGGGAGGTCTGGGTACGGAAACTCCAGGCCAGGTGGGTCCGGGGGAGGCCGGTCGCGCCCAGGAAATGCCCTATACGCGCAGGCCGGACCATGGGAACCCCAAAGCCACGGATCCTGCCCTGGCTGGTGTCGCAGCTGGACCTGGGGCAACTGGAGGGCGTGGCCTGGGTGAACGAGAGCCGCACGCGCTTCCGCATCCCTTGGAAGCACGGCCTACGGCAGGATGCACAGGAGGAGGATTTCAGAATCTTCCAGGTGCGTGCGACGACCGGGGACGCTGGAAACCCTGAGCTGCGCGCGGGGCGGAAAGGACTTCTAGCGGGCCGGGCTGAGACGGCGGAGGTAGCGCGCGAGGGGCGGGCTCGTGCCAACGTTGGTGGGTGGGGCTAGAACGGGAGGGGCGGGGCTAGCCGGATCAGCTGACTGATGGTGGGGCGCAAGCAGGGTTGGAGCTGCCCGGTTACGGCAATAAAACCGGGAAAGCGGGTTAGTACGCAAAGGAAATGAATCCTGGGGGTTTGGGGCTCTCTAGGGGCCGGGGCTCTTGGTTGTAGGATAGATACTGGGCGATGGTTTTTGAAACATCAGAGGTGAGACCTGGAGCCCCAAATCTGGGGTTCCTAACCACCGCATACTAGTACATGCCAGAAGTGGTAAACAGTGTGAGGGGCGGGGTTATCACAGAGGGTGTCGCGGGGCAGGTGGTGCATGGGGTTAGACACCAAGTTGGACTTGGAAGCCTGGCTTAGAAAGAAGAGGTTTTTGGGCCGGGCGCCGTGGTTCACACCTGTAATCCCAGCACTTTGCAAGGCCGAGGGGGAGGATCGCATGAGCCCAGGACTTTGAGACCAGCCTGGGCAACATAGGCTCCATCTCTTTAAAAACAAAAATCAAAGAGGTTTCAAAGGCTTTTGAAGAGGCCTAGCACAGTGGCTCAATGCCTGTAATCCCAGCACTTTGGGAGGCCGAGGCGGGCGGATCACCTGAGGTCAGGAGTTTGAGACCAGCCTGGCCAACATGGTGAAACCCCGTCTCTACTAAAAATACAAAATTTAGCCAGGTGCGGTGGTGCCCGCCTGTAATGCCAGCTACTCAGGAGGCTGAGACAGGAGAATTGCTTGAACCAGGGAGGCGGAAGTTGCAGTGAGCTGAGATTGCGCCATTGCATTCCAGCCTGGGTGACAAGAGTGAAACTCCGTCTCAAAAAGAAAAAAAGGCTTTTAAAAACTAGAGGTGGGGGATGGAGGTAGGTAGGATGGGGGGGGATTTGGGGATGGACCTTGCAGACTTAGAACTTGCCAGGGAAAGAGGGTGGTGGTAGGATTCAGGAGACAGGGTTAGGGCCCCAGGAGCAGGATCTAAGTCGTCCTCCCCCACTATCCTGACACCACTGTTGCCCCAGGCCTGGGCCGAGGCCACTGGTGCGTACGTTCCCGGGAGGGATAAGCCAGACCTGCCAACCTGGAAGAGGAATTTCCGTTCTGCCCTCAACCGCAAAGATGGGTTGTGTTTAGCAGAGGACCGGAGCAAGGACCCTCACGACCCACATAAGATCTACGAGTTTGTGAACTCAGGTCTGCCAGATCGGGGTTCATGTGGGAGGCTGGGGTCCCAAGGGTTCCTGGCACCCCTACTCCCTCACCACCTTTCTCAACAGGAGTTGGGGACTTTTCCCAGCCAGACACCTCTCCGGACACCAATGGCGGAGGCAGTACTTCTGATACCCAGGTGAGAATGTGCCCAACCGTCATGCCCCTCAGTCTCTGTTGTGTCCCCATGGGCCTCGTCCTCTCCCTCTGGACCATCCCCCCGCTTCCCTGCCTCCAGCCTGTCCCTCACCTGAGCCAGTGCTGGCCCTGTCTGTTCCTGCTCCAGTCTCCTCAGGAGAAAATTCCGAGTTTTCACCCTGCATTCAAGGCCCTAGCACACCTTCCCAGGATTTCATGGACTTCAGCAGGGGGCTGTCAGCCTCTTGGGAACTGAAAACTCCCTCACCTTGATCCTGCTGAGGCCTGAGCTAGGGGAGCATCCCTCTGAAATTCTACCCAGCCTGCCCCGCCCAGGTCTTAACCTGCATAGAGCCAGATCCTTGGGTTGGAATGGTAGCACCTGGCGTTCATTAGAGTGTTTGGCTGTTGGTGCCATGGCTGGCTCTGTCCCCAGGCTGGAAGCCCCTTGAAGGCAGAGCTCAAGCCTGACCTCCCTGCATTGCTGAGAACAGACCTGGTCCATATGAAGTCTCCAGAAAAAGACTATGGAAATGCCTGATTCTCTTTCTTTGTTTCCCTCCAGGAAAACATTCTAGATGAGTTACTGGGTAACATGGTGTTGGCCCCACTGCCAGATCCAGGACCCCCAAGCCTGGCTGTAGCCCCTGAGCCCTGCCCTCAGCCCCTGCAGAGCCCCAGCTTGGACAATCCCACTCCCTTCCCAAACCTGGAGCCCTCTGAGAACCCACTGAAGCGGCTATTGGTGCTGGGGGAAGGTGAGTGTCAGCTGTAGGCTGGGAGGGCTGAGGTCTGGGCGGCAGCCCCTGACTCAATCTCTCTGTCCTTCACACTGCTGCTGCCGCTGCTCAGAGTGGGAGTTCGAGGTGACAGCCTTCTACCGGGGCCGCCAAGTCTTCCAGCAGACCATCTCCTGCCCGGAGGGCCTGCGGCTGGTGGGCTCCGAAGTGCGAGACAGGACGCTGCCTGGATGGCCAATCACACTGCCAGACCCTGGCATATCCCTGACAGACAGGGGAGTGATGAGCTACGTGAGGCACGTGCTGAGCTCCCTGGGTGGGGGACTGGCTCTGCGGCGGGCCGGGCAGTGGCTCTGGGCCCAGCGGCTGGGGCACTGCCACACATACTGGGCAGTGAGTGAGGAGCTGCTCAACAGCGGGCATGGGCCTGACGGCGAGGTCCCCAAGGACAAGGAAGGAGGCGTGTTCGACCTGGGGCCCTTCATTGTAGGTGAGTGAGATGGGGGCTTCGCCCTGCCCAGTAGAAAGCAGACTGCACAGTAGTTAAGAACTCAGAATTGGCCGGGCACGGTGGCTCACGCCTGTAGTCCCAGCACTTTGGGAGCCGAGGCGGGCAGATGACGAGGTCAGGAGTTTGAGACCAGCCTGGCCAACATAGTGAAACCCCATCTGTACTAAAGATACAAACAGTCGGGCATGGTGGCACACGCCTGTAATCCCAGCTACTCGGGAGGCTGAGGCAGGAGAATCACTTGAACCCGGGAGGCAGAGGTTAAAGTGAGCCGAGATCGCATTACTACACTCTAGCCTGACGACAGAGCCAGACTCTGTCTCAAACAACAACAACAAAAAAAACTCAGGATTAGGACTGAATTCAGACCCTGGCTGCCCTTGGCCCACTGTATAACCCGAGGCAAAGGACTTTGCCCTGAACCCGTGGAATCCGAGGACGGTCTCCTCTCTCTACCTGCCTGCCAGCACTGGGGTGAGACACAGTCCCAGTACACAGCGTGCTCAGGGAATTAGCTGCCGCTGTCATCATTATCGTAACTAATGATGGTGAACAGACCAACAGCAGGAAAGCTACGTCCCTTAGGGTTTCACTGTGCGGTGGCACTTTCTGCCATGATGGAAATGACAGTCCAGTGCAGCAGCCACTAGCCACAGGGGCCGAGCACTCAGGTGAGGCGAGTGCAACCAGGACATGATTAGTTTTAATTGATTACAATTTAAACTGAAATGACCTCACATGACTAATGGCTGCAATTGGACAGTGCAGCCTCAGAGGGGACTGAATGCCAACCAGCTTCTCCAGATTCACTGGCATCCTTGGAAGCATGGGCCCCCTACTCTGGGCCTGTTGTGAATGCTGAGACTTGGGGGCTTGCGGGGGGGCCTTCCAACAACCCCACCATGATGGGAGGGAGGGAGGGAAGGAGGAGGAAGTACACAAACAGAATCATGGGGACTTTCCCCAAACAAGCAGTCCTCCGGGCCAGGCAGCAGAGGGCCTTAGGTCAGGGGAGATGGTGGGGGTTATCATTCAAGTTTACGGGGAAGGGCAGGTAGAGGGTCCTCTTCTCATCCCTGACTAGACTCCTGGGCCCCCAGATCTGATCACCTTCACGGAAGGAAGCGGACGCTCACCACGCTATGCCCTCTGGTTCTGTGTGGGGGAGTCATGGCCCCAGGACCAGCCGTGGACCAAGAGGCTCGTGATGGTCAAGGTGCCTGCAGACCTGAGTCCCTGGGGCTGAGGGGTGGCCTTACAGAGGGAAGAGGTTGCTCCCAGGAACTCCAACTCCCAGAGGGCCCTCTACAAAACTGCAACTTCCAAGATCTCTGCAATAAGCAGTTTTTCATCCCCGGGAGCTCCTTCCCATGGCCTCACCTGCAGAACCTGTTTTGAATTCTCTAAACCAGTGGTCCCCTAGCTGTTCGGCACCAGGGACCAGTCTCACAAAAGATAATTTTTCCACGGACAGGGAGGGGGTGGTTTCGGGATGAAACTGCTCCACTGCAGATCATCAGGCATTAGATTCTCCTCAGGAGCAGCCTAGATCCCTTGCGTGTGCCGTTCACAATGAGTTCGTGTCCTCTGAGAATCTAATGCTGCCGCTGATCTGACAGAAGGCAGAACTCAGGCAGTAATATTCCCTCTGCTCACATCCTACTGGGCAACCTGATTCCTAACAGGCCGTGGGGGGGTTGGGGACCCCTGCTCTAAACCATGTAGAAGCTGGTGGACTTCAAGTTTTAGCTGCCACCGTGAGGCCATGACTGTGGCTCCCACGAGTTGAGATCACAGACTGCTCAGCCCTGACATCTGGGAATACTCTAGCCTCATATGAGTGCGTGTGTGTATGTGTGTGTGCGTAGAGGGAAATCTACAACTTCCAGCAGCCCTGGGCCTATGGTTCATCCTGGGTTAGAGCAGAGGCTGCAGGAGGTTGTAGTGTGTGTGTGTGTGTGGTTCATCCTGGGTTACAGCGGGGGCTGCAGGGAGCTGTAGTGCTCCCAGCCCTGACTCCTACCTTGGTGGACACTGGCCGGGTGTTTCCCTGACTCCTGTCCCCACTTCCCCCGCAGGTTGTGCCCACGTGCCTCCGGGCCTTGGTAGAAATCGCTCGGGTAGGGGGTGCCTCCTCCCTGGAGAACACTGTGGACCTGCACATTTCCAACAGCCACCCACTCTCCCTCACCTCTGACCAGTACAAGGCCTACCTGCAGGACCTGGTGGAGGATATGGATTTCCAGGGCCCTGGGGAGACCTGAGCCCTCACTCCTCATGGTGTGACCTCTAACCCCCCACCCCCCACCACCTCAACCAATAAACTGGTTTCTGCTATGATCACCTCTTGTGTGCATCTGGTGTTGGGTGCCCTCTGACCCAAGCTGGTTGTTATTCCTGCTCAGGGTCTCAGTTTACCCATCTGCGCAGCTATGCACAACTCAGGTGCTCAGTGCATGAGAACCAAGCACTGCAGGGGGCAGCTGACACCTCCTCACCTCTGCCCAGGGACCTGGTGGCTGATGGCTGCCCCCATTTTGTAGACCAAGACACAGGCTGGGAGAGGCACAAAGGTCACAGAGTAGGAAACACAAAGACTGGCCAGAACCAGGTCCCTGCCTTGCCTATGAACAGTTTGGGCAAATGGCCCTTCTCCTTCCAGGCCTCAGGCTCCCCTCTACATGGGGCTGGAGGGGGCCTTGGTAAAGAGGCTCTGTGGCCACCTTAGAGCCTGCAAAGCCTGCCTGCCTGCCTGGTGACCCTGGGCACTGTCACCTCTCCTGGCTAGGCCTCAGTTCTGGGTGATGAAACCGGCAGAAGCCAGCGCAGCCCTGACTCACCCTTCGGCCCCTGCTGCTCTGTGCCTCAGTTTCCCTCTCGGGAGAGTGGATGAGATCACCCCAGCTTCACGGGGCTGCTGAAAAGAGAAGCCAACTCAATGGGGAACGCAGATCCTGCTCTGGGAGCAATTCCAAGGCAGGCACATGGCACGCAGGTGCCCTGAGCTGGGAGGATGCTGATCAGGTGGGGCCGGCCCCGCCTCCCTGTGAGCAGCTAGCTGCCTGCCAGAGACTGTGCTAAGCGCTCCACCTGTGTCTTGTTCAGTCCTCACAACACCACTATACAGATGAGAAAACAGGCTCGGGAGGCAGCTGCCCCAAGTCACAGCCTGGTCTCCCTTGTCTCCCACCCTTAGCCTCTTAGGCAACCCTCTGGCAAATTTGTCTCTGAAAACAAAGGGTTAGAACCATGGGGCTCAGCCGGGCATGGTGGCTCAAGCCTGTAATCCCAGCACTTTGGGAGGCCGAGACGGGCGGATCACGAGGTCAGGAGATCGAGACCATCCTGGCTAACATGGTGAAACCCCATCTCTACTAAAAATACAAAAAACTAGCCGGGCGAGGTGGCGGGCGCCTGTAGTCCCAGCTACTCCGGAGGCTGAGGCAGGAGAATGGCGTGAACCCGGGAGGCGGAGTTTGCAGTGAGCTGAGATCTGGCCACTGCACTCCAGCCTGGGCGACAGAGCAAGACTCCGTCTCAAAAAAAAAAAAAAAAAGAACCATGGGGCTCAGGGGTAATGTTTCATGAAATCTTTAATGAAATTGGGGAGAGGGGCACGAACAGAAGGGAGGGGCACTGGGGACAGGCTTGGGGGCAAAGGGGGTGGGCACGGGGCAGGGAAGGGCAGGGGGCTCTCCTCTTCCCTGCAGCAACCCTCCCCCAATCATCCCACTGATGGGGGAGGGAGGTGGGGAGGTGGAGCCATAAATATGTCCAGAATTTCAAAGAGGCGAGGGGCGAAGAGCTGGCCAGGGCTCTCAGAGAGGGGGCAGGGGCAGGCCCGGGCCACCCTTGTCCGGGGGCCCTGGCTCCTTGGGCGGCCGTGGGGGCCCTGGGGGGTCCCCTGGCTTGCGACCGTGCTTGCGGAAGTAGCGGTAGCGCTGGACGTAGGCCCGCACCAGGTTGCTCACCTTCACCGGGTTGATCTCCCCACTTTTGCTGTGGCAGATCTGGGGGGCCGGGGACAGCCAGAGTCACCACCAGGCTCCCGGGGTCCCATCCACCCGGGACTGCTGGGTGCAGCTTGGGACTGGGGTAAGAGCAGCTTCCCCAGTAACCAGGCCAAAGTCCCTCTGTCCCCTAGATGATGGGTGCCCCAGGGCCAGCGGAACAGGCCCAGGTGGCCTTGAGAAAATCCCATCACCCTCCCAGACTGACCTCCCCGTCTCCCATCCGTGTCCATCTGTCTGCACACATCTGGCCCTCCAGTTCGTCCTCTCCCCGGCCTGTGTCTGCCCCTCTCTCTGGGTGCCCACCTTGTGGACGGCCTTCCTCAGGATGTCCTTGTACTCCTCCTTGGTGATGTCCTTCTTCTGATAGTACGGCTTGATGGCCAGCTTCACCTCCTCCACCGCCCGCTCCTGTGTGTGCAGCTTCTTCAGATACTGGTGGGGTGGCGACAGCGGGGGAAGAAACAGCAAGGGCCAGTGAGTACCTGCAGAACCTCCACCTCTGCTCGCCTCTGCTGCCAGCCTAGCCTCTCTGGCAGTCCGGCTGCTCTCGGGCTGGAAGTCCTGGTGAGGGTCTGTCCCATGCACCCTCTGCTACAGATGGCTGGGACCAAAGGCCAGGCCTGTGCCTCTGCATATCACTGAACATCTCCTCTAGGCTGAACCCTGGGCTGCTCCAGGCCTGGCCAGGACCAGGACACATGCGTTGCCTGCCCTCACAAAGTTCAGTGTGATGAGAAGACAGGCATTGGCCAAGCAATTGCAGCTGGTTTTGAATCAGACTCTACAGACAGGGCTGTAGAAAACTGCACAGGGCTTTTCACCATGGGAAGGGGGAGGACTCAGTTTAAAAGGTTTTTACAATACTGCTCTGGTCACCAAGGGGATGGAGGCGCACTGAGGAGCGGGGGTGGGGACTGACCTCAAGCCCATTTGTATCGGAAGCCTGGTCTGCCACTCCCTGTCTCTGACCCCTGGGATGCTCAGCCAAACCTCCTTTTTGTGGCCTTTTCTTTGAGACAGCGTCTCTCCCTGTCACACAGGCTGGAGTTCAGTGGCACAATCACTGCTCACTGTACCCCTGGACTCCTGGGCTAAAGCAATCTTCCCACCTCAGCCTCCTGAGTAGCTGGGACTAGAGGTGCCACCACCACGCCCGACTAATTCTTTTTTTTTTTTTTTTTTTTTTTTTCTTGAGAGGGAGTCTCGCTCTGTTGCCCAGGCTGGAGTGCAGTGGCCAGATCTCAGCTCACTGCAAGCTCCACCTCCCGGGTTTACGCCATTCTCCTGCCTCAGCCTCCCGAGTAGCTGGGACTACAGGCACCCGCCACCTTGCCTGGCTAGTTTTTTTGTGTATTTTTTAGTAGAGACGGGGTTTCACCGAGTTAGCCAGGATGGTCTGGATCTCCTGACCTCATGATCCGCCCGTCTCGGCCTCCCAAAGTGCTGGGATTACAGGCTTGAGCCACCACACCCGGCCTAATTCTTGTACTTTTTCTGGCGACTGGGTCTTACTCTGGTGCCCAAGCTGATCTTGAACTCCTGGGCTAAAGCGATCCACCCGCCTCAGCCTTACAAAGTGTTGGAATTATAGGCATGAGCCACCGCGCCTGGCCACCTTTGTGGCTTATTTATAAAATGGGGACACCACCTAGGGGGAGGACTACAGGGACACACATGGAGGATATGGCACAGGCCAGGTACAAAGACTCAATCCAGGGGAGCTGTGCCTGTTCCAAGGGGGATGGCCGTGGGATGAAAAGGGAAGGACGAAACAGGGGGCAGGGCAGAGAGCCTCCGAGACAAGGCTCTTCCCGCCTGTGGCCAACAAGCTAGGAGATCCCGCAACCACAGGATCGGGGCAGCAGCTGCATCCCTGGCCTCAGGCAGAATCTTTGCAAAAGCAGACAGGAAACCTCTAGCCAGAGAGCCACGTGGGACCAGAGAAGAACCGGCCTTCTGCAGGCACAAGGGATAGTCCCTTGCCACTGCCCTTGGGGAAACTGCCCTCCCAAGTCAGGTGACTATCAGAGTAGGGGCCGGTAAACTTGAGTCCTGGAAAGGGCAGGGCACAATGGCTAGCAGACTCCAGAAGCAGTATCAGTGACACTGTCTGACGAGCTACTGAGCTATTAGGGCAACTCTATGGCCAGGAGAGACACAGGCTGCCCTGGAGGGACTTCTCAGGCTTGCCTGGCCCCACAGGATGTGGGTCTCTAGAGAGAGGCTGCTCCCAAACACCCATCTTGGATGTGGCAAAGTGGAGCAAAGGGCAGAGCACAGAAAAGGGCAGAGCAAGGGCCGCCGTAGACCAGGGGGTCCTCACCGTTCGCGACCTGCAGCACAAGGCACAAGCTACAGACAAGTGACGGGCTAAGCTGCAGCCCCGCCTCCGCGACTCACACAGGATATTTAATGGGGTTTATACAGCTTTATCTGGCACCAAACACAGCTGTGTAAGGTGGCCAACACCACTGTCTGGCTATGGGCTGCTGGACTCTAAAAAAACACATGTAGGCTGGGCTCAGCGACTCACACCTATAATCCCAGCACTTTAGGAGGCTGAGGTGGGAGAATCACTTAAGCTCAGGAGTTCGAGACCAGCCTGGGCAACACAGCGAGACCCCCAACTCTACAAAAAAATTAAGAAATTAGCTGGGCATGGTGGCACGCACCTGTAGTCCTAGCTACACAGGATGCTGAAGTAGGAGGATCCCTTGAGCCTGAGAGATCAAGGCTGAGGCTGTGACTGTGCCACGGCATGCCAGCCTGGGTGACAGAGCAAGACCCTGTCTCAAAACAAACCAACTAAGGCCGGGAGCGGTGGCTCACGCCTGTAATCCCAGCACTTTGGGAGGCCAAGGTGGGCAGATCACCTGAGGTCAGGAGTCAAGACTAGCCTGGCCAACGTGGTGAAACCCCATCTCTACTAAAAATACAAATATTAGCCGGGTGTGGTGGTGTGCGCCTGTCATCCCAGCTACTCGGGAGGCTGAGGCAGGAGAATCACTCAAACCTGGGAGGCGGAGGCTGCAGTGAGCTGAGATGGCACCACTGCACTCCAGACCGGGTGACAGAGCGAGACCCCATCTCAAAGAAAAAACAAAAACAAAAAACCCACATCTAGACCTGACCAAGACAGAAACAGCCCCAGAGCCCAGGAGAAAGAGCCGGCCAGAGCAGCTGAATAAGAACCTGCATGACTGTCTGCCTGGCACCCGTTCTCCCTCCCTTCATCTAGAAACAGGTTCTTGAGTTTTTATTCAGAAACCAGCCTCCCCCACTCACACTGAGAGGGAGACAGTGTGAGAAACAGATCACCAAGGGGTGGGCTGCAGTGTGGGGCGTCTGTTACAGGGTGTGTAGATGTGGGGTATATGCACACACCCCCACACACGCACAGACATGATTTTCTCTTGGACATGCCCAACGAATTTCCCGCTCATCCATTCCAGCGAAGTGGAGTTCCTTACAGTTCCATGACTTTAGTTTCTATGGCCTCAGTGTCCCTTTCTCCTTGGGCCCCTGCGTCTCAGTTCCAGTCCGTATTCTCTACAGAACTGTCACCACTGCCCCACCTCTCCCCAGGCCAGCTCACCTTATCTGTGTCCCCACGGCCCTCAGAGCTGCTGCTGCCCTCTCTCTTGTCAGACGTGGCAGCCAGCCCGGTGGGGGTGGGGGGAGTTGAACCGCAGCCCCCCAGAGGGAGGCTGCCAGGAAGCAGGTAGCTGGAGGGGCCAGGGGGCAGACCCAAAGAGGTGGGCACAGGAGCTGGGGTCACCCCCAGACTTGAGGGTGGCTTTCTGTGGCTGAGGATCTGTGGGAAGAGGACGGAGGGATGATGAGTAAAGGGAGGTGGAGGAGAAGAGGGGACGTGCACCCCACTGTTCCCACGCTGACTTCCCCACAGCTGAGGCAACAGGCTCCTCTTCAGGCCGATACCTTGCCCCAGAGCTGCCGGGCCTGCGGTTCCTCTCCTAACCCGAGGCAATGGACAAAAGAAGGGGCGGCAGGGACTCTCCCCCAGGGGAGCCCACCTGGTTGGTGGCCTGGATCAGCTCCTGGGCCTTCGCTCGGCTCGCCAGGTTAGCTTCTTCCATCTTGAAGAGAAGTGCAGTCACTACAGGATGTGGAGAGGTGACAACATGAAGATGGGCGAGGTGAAAGGACAGGAGCTGGTGACCCTCACCTGGACACTTGCTACCATCTCCTGCCCTGGGTCCCAGAACAGCCACAAGGCCTCACACTCAGAACTGGGAAAAGGGGGCCTTGGCCAACGACAGAACGGCCCATACCCCGAATGTTCTTGGGACTCCAGGTGTGTGGCTATAGGGCTGGCCACGGTCATGCAGTGATGAGACGGCAGGAGTGAGATTCTGCCTCCTGACCCCCTGTGGCCAGTCCCAGCCTCTCTCCCCACCTCTGCAGTCTGATAGAGGCAACCGCGATGCGTAAGGAACATGGTGTCCTGCTCAAGCCATTCTTTCTGGTCTCTCTCTCCTGGTCCCCCTCTAGGGGAATCCCAGAACCCAGCCCACCTTTCCAGTCTGCGCTGGCCACCACCTGCTCCCGCCAGCCCTTCTCTCCCAGTACACCCAGGCACCTAGAGCCTCCGGACAGACCCTAACTGGCCTTCACCCACCCCCACCCTCCTAGTCCATGTCCTTATAAACCTCTCCCTTCCAGGGCACCCCACTGCCTCTAAGTCTGTACCCTCCAGTCTCCATACTGTCTCACCTGCCCCAGCACCCCCCTCCCCCAGGGGACACTCACAGGCCAGGACACCGCTGGTGGTGCAGTCCACACCAGCCGGCAGATTCCAGGGCATGGGCGGGGGCAGCGTGGGCAGTTGGGAGACACGGGAAGCTGGCCCGTCCTCCGCCCCCGAGTCACCGGCTGTGGACCCCGCACTGGGGGCAGTGCTAGGGGCGGCTGCAGCGGTGCTAGTGGCCGTAGTGGTGGCAGGCTGCTGCTCCTCCTCCTCTTCCTCTTCCTCCTCCTCTTCTTCCTCCTCCTCCTCCTCCTCTGCCCCACCTCGGACCCCAGCCTCCTCAGTGGCCTCCTCCGGCAGGAAGGAGACCTCGGGTGTCTTGCAGCTGCTGTCCACGGTCTGCGAGTCTGGAGTGAGGGCAGGGGGTGGTGGGGCTACCTTGGGGGGCGGGGTGCTAGGAACCTTGGCTGCCCGCTCCTCACCAGACCACGAAGTCTCCTCCGCCCCCTTGGTGCCTGCTGCCTGGCTGCAGCTATCCGCCTTGGACTTCTTCAGCGACACCGGGCCGCCACTGCCCCCGCTGCCACCTCCGCTGCGGACCTTTTTCCTGGTTTTGGATGGCTTGGTCTTTCCCTTGGTCCCCTTGGCTTTCTTGGCCCCTGCCTTGGCCTTGACCTTGGTCTTTTTGGGCTTGGTGCTGCCCGGAGCTGCTTTGGCCATCTCAGTGGGGGCCCGCTCGTCGGGTTTGAGGAAGGGGGAGCGACTCTCGCGGTCGCGGCTGAATTTGACGCCGATGGAGCCCAGGCCGGCCGAGGCAGCATCCTTGGCGGGGGTGGTGCTGCTGACACCTTCGCGGATGAGCACCGCCACCTTGGACTGCAGCTTCACCTTCCGGGAAGAACAGGATGACGACGAGGATGAAGAGCCTGAGCCGCTGCTGACCGGTGGCTTTGGCGGGGGCCCTGAGGAAGGTGCCGACTCCTTGGGGGGCCGGGCCTTCTTGGATGACCTGTCCCTGTCCCTATCTCTGTCCCTGTCCCGATCCCGGTCACCCCCATCCAGCGCCTTCCGACGAGACCCCTTCTCCCGGGAGGAGGAGGAGGAGGAGGCAGCCCCCGAGCGGCGCCGATCCTTCTGGCTGCTCTTGCCGCCCCGCTCCTCGCCGCTCAGTCCCTCGGAGTCGTACAGGACCTCCCGCTTAGGTGAGGAGGCCGGGGCAGGAGAAGGTCCTCGGGGGTCGGACTTGTCAAGCCGGCCCACCGTGATGGTCCGCTTGATGGCGAAGAGGTCGTGGTCCGTAAGGTCCTGGATGGAGGGTGGCACGGCCCCCCGGCGGCGGCTGTCGCGGTCACCACCAGAGGTGGAGCCGGAGGGTGGCGGGGCGGGCGCCGGGGCCTTCTCGCTGCCATCCCCAGACCGCTTCTCACCCCGGGACCGCGACCGCTTCTTCTTCTTCTTGCTGCCGCCACCGTCCCGGTGTTTCCCGCGGTGCCGCTCGCGCCTCGAGGACGACGATGAGGAGGTGGCCGGGGGCGGGGAGGCGGAGCGCCGCCGCCGCCGCCGCTTCTCCCGGGACCGCGACCTGCGACTGCCCCCATGGCGGCGGTCGGTGCTGCGCGAGCGGCGGCGGGCGGAGCGGGAGCGGGAGCGGGAACGGCGGCGGGTGGACGACGAGGCATGGGAGCCGGGCTTGCGGTCCCGTGAGCGGTGCTTCTTAGAGTCCCAGGGCGAGGCCGGGGCGGGAGGCGCAGGCTGGGTGCCCGACGAGGACGAGGCGGCCTCCTTGGCCTCGCCGCTACGCTTGCGTTCCCTCCTGGACTTCTTGCGCGTTGGCGGACCAGCGGCGGCGGCCGGGGCAGGCGCGGGCGCCGGGGAGGGCGAGCGCTGGCGGTAGCGCTCCCGCCGCTGGGTCAGGATCTTGCGGCGCAGGTCCAGGCCGCCCCAGCGCGAGTCTGCGGCCGGCGGCGCAGGGGCCGGCTCCCCCAGGTCCACCTGCAGGGCACCCTCGCCGTCGGACTCCGCATGCAGGGACAAGAAGTCGTCCCCCTCGGGGGCCCGGGGAGCGGGAGGCTGGGGAAGGGGCTGGGCCGTGGGGGTGGCCGAGGCGGCAGGCGGAGGCCGGGCGGCCCGGCCACCCGGGCGGAAGAGGGACAGCGCCACCCTGGGCTCCTCCTCCGGCTGGACGATCTCGCCTTCCTCGATCTCCGAGTCGCCGGGTGGCATCAGGGGCGGCGGGAGGGCGGCTCCACCAGCGGTCACCACCTCCACCGAGACCTTGCCTTCCCGACAGGCTTCCGCCTCAGTCCCCACCACGAAGACCCGCCGGCGCGTGGCTCCATCAGCCCGGGTGGAGTCCGCCTGGGGCGGCGTTCCAGGGGCCGGAGGCGGCTGTGTGGGCTGCGGGTCCGGGCGGGGACTCTCATCACCTGGGAAGTCCTGGCTCAGGCTGTTGTCATCGTAGATGCCTGCCAGGGTCTCCGAGATACGGCTGATGCTCTGGGACAGGCCTTCTTCCTCCTCCTCCTCTTCCTCTTCCTCTTCTTCTTCCTCTTCCTCCTCCTCCTCTTCCTCCTCAGGTGAGGGGGTCCCGGCTGATGAGCTGGGGTTGGAGCCAGTGGGCTCGAAGGGGTCGTACTTTTGCTCCGGAGCAGGTGGTGGAGAGTAGGCCTCGTCGGTGGGGTGGAAGGGGTCATAGATATCAAATCGGGGGGCAGGCGGGCTGGGGGTGCAGGGGGCGGTGGGGGCGGGGGAGGGGAAGGGGAGGAAGATGAGGGAGAAGGGGAAGGGGAGGAGGATGCAGAGGAGGGGGCAGGGGGTGGGGCAGGGCCCCCGTCTCCCGTGCCCAAGGTGAGGTGACGGGCACAGGCAGGCCGAGAGGAGTCCGACTGTGGAGAAACTGCAAAGGAACAGGGAGAGAGAAGCGGTCAGGGCCTTCACCTCCCTTCTGGTGCCTGCTTGCTGGCCCAGCCGTGGACACTTGCTGGGCCACCAGGTCCTGCCCAGGAAGCCCCAACTGCTTCACAGGAGCCAGCCGTAGGATGCTCCTGACACCTGCACACCACGGTTCTTTTTTGTTTCTTTTTTTTGAGACGGAGTCTCGCTCTGTCGCCCAGGCTGGAGTGCAGTGGCCGGATCTCAGCTCACTGCAAGCTCCGCCTCCCGGGTTTACGCCATTCTCCTGCCTCAGCCTCCGGAGTAGCTGGGACTACAGGCGCCCGCCACCTCGCCCGGCTCGTTTTTGTGTTTTTAGTAGAGATGGGGTTTCACCGTGTTAGCCAGGATGGTCTCGATCTCCTGACCTCGTGATCCACCCGTCTCGGCCTCCCAAAGTGCTAGGATTACAGGCTTGAGCCACCGCGCCCGGCCACACACCACGGTTCTTAACCCAAAGGTCACTGGAGGAAACTGAGGCAGAAGGCTGCAGTATCCTCCCCAAGGGCACACAGAGAGGAGGCAGCAGTCAGGGTGTAAACTCAGTCAATGTGGCTCCGAACTTGCACTCCCATATCCTGTGACAGCACTGGCCTGACCCTGGGCAATGTACCCTGGCCCTGAAACTAGGAACTACCTTGACCAGTGCTGGTGACTGATCCCAGGTGGAGGCTGCAGTGAGCTCTGACCACAACCACCGCACTCCAGCCTGGGCGAAGACGAAACAGGAAAACAGGCTGCAGGGGGAGAGCTGGGATTCAAACCTAAGTTCCCCTCCAAGACAAAAACAAGCTCCGGCCTGCTGCGCCAGCTGCCTCTCGTGGGAGTTTCTCCTGTTTGGTAGAAGGAAGAATGGGAGGCTGACAGGGTGAGATTCCAGTGCAGAGCCAGGAAATGGCAGAGCTGGGGAGCACAGCAAGGCCGGTCTTCACCCCAAGCTCTTCACTCTGTGCTGAGTCCCCACCCAAGGAATTACATCTGCTCAGGACTCAGTGACACCACTGACCAGTGTCAGTGGCAATGACAAAGGTTTGCCTCTTCCTCCAAACCAGGCATGGTGCTTCATATGTCACCTCGTTCGCCCCCAAAGAGCCCGCTGCACTGTGCTAAGTACTACAGTTGCGATGCCACAGTCACACGATGGAGATGACTGACAGAGGCCACACCACAGCAAGGATGCCAGCAGAGTGGTGTGAGGACAACGCCAGGGAAGGAAAGGGGTCAAGAGGGCAGCACCAGAGCCACCCCTTGATCCAGGGGCTGGCCCTCACCAGCCACATGACCACAGGCAAGTGGACTGATGTGTCTACCTCAGTTTCCTGATCTATAAAACGGGGATTTGTTCATTCATCCAACACCCTTTATGGCCAGGTGGAGTGGCTCATGCCTGTAATCCTAGCACTTTGGGAGGCCGAGGCAGACAGATCACCTGAGGTTGGGAGTTTGAGACCAGCCTGACAAACATGAAACCCTGTTTCTACGAAAAATACCAAATTAGCCAGGTGTGGTGGCACATGCCTGTAATCCCAACTACTCGGGAGGCTGAGGCAGGAGAACTGAACCTGGGAGGCAGAGGTTGCAGTGAGCCGAGATCGCACCACT
Source organism: Trachypithecus francoisi (assembly GCF_009764315.1). NCBI lineage: Eukaryota > Metazoa > Chordata > Mammalia > Primates > Cercopithecidae > Trachypithecus > Trachypithecus francoisi. The sequence goes on along the minus strand of NW_022681457.1, from coordinate 5,051,930 downwards.
GCACTCCAGCCCGGGCAACAAGAGCAAAACTCTCTCTCACAAACAAAAAAAAAGATTATCAATGAGTGCAGTGTACAGTCCCTCAGCTGCCAAGGGCTTCGGGGAAGATGAAGCAGAGGTGATGATGACAGCATGTACTTGCCAGGATGTGCGGAGGAACAGATGAGTGCGCAGAAAGAGCCAGGCTGCACCTGCTGCCGGGCGAGGACAGTCTGAGCCTCAGCTTTTCCTAGCCTCATCGCTATTCCCAGCACCTTAAGCATAAAATACTCCACAGACCAGAGCGCAATGCAAACACATGAGATCCACAGCTTTATATACATTTCTGTATGGGATAGGATTATGGGTGAACTTTCTTTTCTTTTTAAAACTACCTAGAATAAACAAATAAAACATAACCTCAGAGTCCCCCTGAAAACAACTACTATTAGCTTCCGGATACACCTTTATCACTTTTAAGGCCCAGGGGCCAAATCCAGCATACCACCTGTTTTCCTAAATCAAGTTTTAGGGGAACGCTGCCCTGCCCATTTGTTTACTTATCCCCTACAGCTTCTGATTCTTTTCTGAGACGAAGTCTTGCTCTGTCACCCAGGCTGGAGTGCAGTGGCATGATCTCGGCTCACTGCAACCTCCATCTCCTGAGTTCAAGCGATTATCCTGCCTCAGCCTCCCGAGTAGCTGGGACTAGAGGCAAGCGCCACCATGCCCAGCTAATTTTTGTATTTTTAGGGGAGACGGGGTTTCACCATGTTGGCCAGGATGGTCTCAATCTCTTCACCTCATGATCCGCCCGCGTTGGTCTCCTCCCAAAGTGCTGGGATTACAGGCGTGAGCCACCGCGCCTAGATCTACAGCTTCTGATTTTAAAGAAATTGTGGGCCCCTAAGAATGTCATGAGTCCTAGGTACCATGTCTCTGTACTTAATGCATAAATCGTTTCCAGCTATTAATAAAAAAAAAGGAGAGGAGGTGGCAGGCATGGTGGCTCATGCTCGTAATCCCAGCACTTTGGAGGCTGAGGCAGGAGGATCACTTCAGGTCAAGAGTTTAAGACCACCCTGGCGAACACAGTGAAACCCCATCTCCACTAAAAATAGAAAAATTAGCTGAACATGGTGGTGCGCGCCTATAATCCCAGCAACTCAGGAGGCTGAGGCAGGAGAATCACTTGAACCCGGGAGGCGGAGGTTGCAGTGAGACTAGATTGCGCTACTGCACTCCAGCCTAGGTGACAGAGCAAGACTACATCTCAAAAAAAGAAAAAAGAAAAAAAAAAAAAAAACAACAACTAGCCAGGCATGGTGGCATGCACCTGTAGTCCCAGCTACTCCAGAGACTGAGACAACAGGATCACTTGAGCCCAGGAATTTCAGGCTGCAGTGAGCCATGATTGTGCCACTGCACTCTATAGCCTGGGGGACACAGTGAGACCTTGTCTCAAAAAAAAGAAGGTAGCCGGGCACGGTGGCTCACGCTTGTAATCCCACCACTTTGGGAGGCTGAGGCAGGCAGAGCACTTGCGGTCAAGAGATCAAGACCATCCTGGCCAGCATAGTGAAACCCCCATCTCTATTAAAAATAGGAAAATTAGCTGGGTGTGGTGGCACACACCTATAGTCCCAGCTACTCAGGAGGCTGAGGCAGGAGAATCGCTTGAACTCAGGAAACAGAGGTTGCAGTGGGCCGAGGTTACGCCACTGCACTCCAGTCTGGGCAACAGAGCGAAACAAGGTAAACATGACCTGGCGCAGAGTGGTGTGCCTGCTCTACCACAGAACCAGTGCTCATGGCTCACAGCTGGTGCCCACAGCTGACTGCACCTTCCTCTCCTCTCCCTCCACCTCCTCCTCCAAATACATATGTTCACGCAGAAGGCAGGCCTAAACCTAGAGTTCTCAACAGAGTCCAGGGCTCAGCAGCATGTATTGTTTAAAACGAAAATTCCCAGGTCCCACTCCAGACCTGCAGAATCAGAACCCCTGGGAGTGGGCCCAGCGATGTGCATAGTAACAAGTCCTCCTTGCAATTGAGCTGTGCGTTCGAGTTTGGTCTAAACAGCTCACAGGGTTACCACTGTGTGTAGGGTTGGAGGAGAAGATTCCTCCTTGGGCAGCGCACATCTCAGAAATCAAAAACTTGGGCTTCAGACTCATAGACACACCAGGGCTCAAGGCCCAGGCACCCCATGGAGCATCTGGCTGTGCGCCCTTGGGCAAGTGCCTGCCATTTTTCAGGCTGTCTGCTTCTCTGAATATAGCAACTCGAAGAGTCCCCCTCCTGGGGAGATGAAGTCCCAGTGCAGTGACACTAACGCTTAGTGTGCCGAAACCAAGTGTCACACATGCTGACCACTCCCACATAGCCCCAGCACATGGGTTTTTACTTTATGTACATCTGTATGCACCTACAGCCTTGATCACATCTAATACAAAGACAAGGGAAAGGTTCTGTCTAATGACACAATCACCACCATCATCACTACCAAAAACAGCCGATCCCCACACAACTCCAAGGCCACCTGCCCAGCTCCACCCTGGCCCCACATACCCGTTTTGCCTGTCCTCCAGGCCCTGAGACGGGGCAGCAGGCTGGGCACAGGCAGAGGAATGGGATCTCTGTCCCCGATTCGGACCTCAGCCACCAGCTCCAGCATGTCCTCACTTCTGCAAGGCGGAAGGGGTGGGTGAGCCTTAGGGGTGCTTCTGGCTCTCACACCGAGGCCTCTCCCACTCCAGCTGCCCAGCTACTCACTCGCCAGGCCGCAGGTCCAGGCGGCTGGGAACCCAGGTATCCGGGGGATCCAGGACACTCACCAGCCCGGCAAGGAAGCTGTCCGCGGCCATGTCCAACACCTGGAAGAGGCCAGAGAGGCTCTATGCTGTCCCTGGCCACATGAAGACTGGCAAATCCTACTTCCCAACTCCCTAACCTCTCAGGAACCCAGACATCTAAGATCCCCAAGAAAACTGAGGATCTAATTCCTGTAGCTTGACAGCCATCAGCACTCAAAGCTCAGGCCCAGATCAGGCCCCCAGACTCTCCAACACTGCCCCTGGTCAGCATCGCAGAGCCAGGAGTCCAGGTCCCCAAACCCCATTCCCTCAGACTCAGGCACCCATCCCTTCCTCCAATACCCGTGAGTCAGGCCCCCAGCCCCTTCTTCTTACTCACAGTAGCTGTGTCAGTCCCCCCTGATTCCTGGGAACGGGGCTCTGACCGTGGACTCCGGCAGCGCCGCCATCGAAGGCCATGACACCGAGAGCCATCTGGTGAGAGATTTGCATGGGGTATTGGACACAGGGGACTCGCTGCCGAGACTTGTGGGGTAGAGGAAAGAGGAACTTTAATTTGTTCCTGACAGCGGAACCAGCCTCCCGCCTGCTCTCCAGGCCTCCACGCTCTGCCTCCCAGGAGGACTTCCCAGCACCCACTTCTGAGGCTCTGATGCTCAGCCATTTGTCCTCCTGTCTGCCCTCAGACACCTCAACCTGGCATTCAGGCCTTGCTGGGATGCAGTCCCCACAGACGTCTCCTGCCTCCCCCAACCCCACTCACACCTTCCTGCATGCCAGCCCCAAGGAACCCCAGCACAGCTCCTCGCCGCTGCACCAGTGCTGTGGGCCTGCTGCAGCCCATCAGGCTTCCCTCTAATCCTAGGTCCTTAGACTCATAGGTCCTTAGAGAGCCCGTTCACCTGTCCCCACTCTGGGAAGGTGCCCTGACCCATCTCCCACCATGCTAGCTGAGGTGGGCCTCCTGTCCCCTCCCAGCCCTGTGTCCATGCTAGCTGAGGCGGGCCTCCTGTCCCCTCCCAGCACTGTGTCCATGCTAGCTGAGGCGGGCCTCCTGTCCCCTCCCAGCACTGTGTCCATGCTAGCTGAGGCGGGCCTCCTGTCCCCTCCCAGCACTGTGTCCATGCTAGCTGAGGCGGGCCTCCTGTCCCCTCCCAGCACTGTGTCCATGCTAGCTGAGGCGGGCCTCCTGTCCCCTCCCAGCACTGTGTCCATGCTAGCTGAGGCGGCCTCCTGTCCCCTCCCAGCACTGTGTCCGTGCTAGCTGAGGCGGGCCTCCTGTCCCCTCCAGCACTGTGTCCGTGCTAGCTGAGGCGGGCCTCCTGTCCCCTCCCAGCCTGTGTCCATGCTAGCTGAGGCGGGCCTCCTGTCCCCTCCCAGCACTGTGTCCGTGCTAGCTGAGGCGGGCCTCCTGTCCCCTCCCAGCACTGTGTCCGTGCTAGCTGAGGCGGGCCTCCTGTCCCCTCCCAGCACTGTGTCCATGCTAGCTGAGGCGGGCCTCCTGTCCCCTCCCAGCACTGTGTCCATGCTAGCTGAGGTGGGCCTCCTGTCCCCTCCCAGCACTGTGTCCATGCTAGCTGAGGTGGGCCTCCTGTCCCCTCCCAGCACTGTGTCCATGCTAGCTGAGGTGAGCCTCCTGTCCCCTCCCAGCACTGTGTCCATGCTAGCTGAGGTGGGCCTCCTGTCCCCTCCCAGCACTGTGTCCATGCTAGCTGAGGTGGGCCTCCTGTCCTCTCCCAGCACTGTGTTTGTCTCCCTTCCACCGTACATTAGGCCCTTCCAAGGCAGCCACAGAGTGTCTGCCCATTTTTGGCTCCCCGTGCCAGCACAAGGGTGGCACCCAGGTGGCTTCAGAAAAGCTTGTATCAATGACATTAGGATAAAGAGCGCCGAGAGAGGGCGGGGCTGAAAGGAACCGGAAGCCGCCATACCTTTATCATTAGGCAGGTCCCCCTGCAGGGAGCTTCCCACAGCCTGCTGGATGGCTCGCTGGGGAAGGGGGGAAGAACCAAGCGTCAGAGGACCCAGGCAGATGCTTTGCAACCTCTGCCCCTTGGGAGACAGATATCCCAGACACTGACAGCCAGACTCAAGTGCTTCACGGGAGCCAGGAGTCCACTGCCCCTGCCTTGGGCCCCGGAGTCAGGCCCCTGGAGTGTGGATGCCCAGCTCCTCCATCCCTCAGTGCCAGGAGCCCAGCAGCCTCACCAGGATAAAGGCAGAAGGAGAAAGCGTGGGGTCTCTGTCTGGCGGACCATCGCCCCGATCCTCGCCCGACTCCTCCGTCTTCCCTCGAGACTCATCTTCTTCCTCCATGGTCACCTGGGGGTCCAGGGGTGACAGTTTGGAGTGGAGGTCCCGGGAGAAAGGACGGAAGTAGAGGATAGACATGAAGACCTCAAGGGCCCCACACTCTCTCCCTCAGCATCCCCTTTGGCACCCCTCCTCTCCTCCACCTCATCCCGCTCCACCCTGTGCTTGGGTGGGCGCTGGGCCCAGCATAGACACCCCAGGGACTAGGAGCAATTCTCTTCCTTTTTTCTGGGTTTCAGGTGCCTCTTATGTCAAAGGGAGGCCTCCCCGGCCTCCACTTTTAACATTTCACTCCTCAATTCCCGCAGCTTTCCCAACAACGTATCCAAACTTCAAGACCTCGTTCCCTGGCCTCCTAAGAGGCAAAGCCAACACCGAGGTTTTTTGTGTGTGCTGCACCGTGATTTCAGAGTGTGTTCCACAGTCCTATAAACCCACCTTTCCCAAGGCCAATGTGCTGGGCAATATTCAACGCCATGCCTCAAACACCACACAGCTTCCTAGAGCATCAACTGTCCTCGATGGTGAGGAAAACCCCCAAATTTTATTTATATACCTAAGTTGGAAACTTCACTGAGTGATCTGCAAAACCAGTATGCCATTTTTAAAATGAAAACGCTAAACTTCAGAAAAGCATGCTGAAGGGAAACTTTATAGGAGGCATTTACTTATTGCCATCTGCCCAAAGCCTTTGCAATGTCATGGAAATTCTTTGATATGATTCCCCAGTCAGGCAGTTGAAAGATCATCCATTGAACGGATGGATGTCTTGATTAGGGCTTCAGAAAAATATGAAGATTTCAGCTGTAAGCTTCCCCACGACTGTCAAATCTGCTACTTGTAAGACAATATCCAATCTCAAAATTCCTAGAAAGCTTCAAAATCCCTAACCCCACAACTCAGTATGCTTAATTGTAAATGCACGAAACAGGAGTATCTATCTCAGAGAATGGCTGTGAATATTGAAAGCCGGACTTCTGCCACACAGTTAGAGTACCTCAAGTGCTCAATACGGATGAACAGGAATGACACTATTAGCCCTTAAAGCTCAGGTTTCCCCTACATCTGCCTCCCTGCTTCCCCCACAGCATTCCTGCAAAGACAAGACCCTGGTCCTGTTCTACATCCCATATAGATTTTCAAACCATGCCAAGCCTCTACATTCAGCCTCCCAGGTCCACCTAATTCCTAACTTCCTAAAACATACCCAACCCTGATAGTCTATTACATCCCAGCCTCTTTTACCAACACTCAATATGCTCAGCCCCGTGGGCAGTTCCTGGCCCTGGGACTGTTCTCCAGCACCTCCCGGGGAAGCACATGCTACCTACAACAGTGACTGTCACATATGAGAAGCTTAATCAACATCTGCTGACTACAGGCTAAGGGATCCCCAAACCCTCTGCAGTATACAAAGATGCTTGCTTGCTCATTTAGACAGCACCAGGCTTTGCAGACACACCCTCAGCTACTTAGATCTTTTGGACAGAAGAATGCTCTGCAGATACTGCTAGGTCCTGTCTGGATCAGTGGTTTCCCCAACAACAGGGTCATATACCAGTTTAGTGCTTCACAAATAGCTTGTTATAAAAAGTAAATGGAACAAAATAGTTCTTCGCAGCACATTGCAAGTAGTAAGTGGAAATGTCAATTTGTGGAAGGTGAGTTAATGTTAACACATTATGTTATATAATGTCAAATACATTATGACTGTCTGTACTAGGTCTTAATGAAAAAATGTATCTTAATGCAGATCACGGTCAACATGGTTTGAAAAGCACTGTAACAGTGGGTCTAGATGACCCTCCAGACTCTTCCAGCCTCAAGTAGATTAATTCTAACTCTCTCAATAACCCCCAGGGTAATGCAGAATTTTACAACATTTTTCATTTGAATCACTTTCTGAAGGGCAAGTATATCTAAGCTGGGCAAAATTTCCTCATTCTCTTTCTGTATTATTCGCCACAAGCTGATCCCACCCTAAAGGCATTCGAATTTGCTCCAGGCATAAAAACTGCATTCCTGCAGTCACATTCAAGCCATCTAGATGGTTCCAGGTCCTTCTAACTGCCCCCAGCCTCCTGTCACCCATTATTAGACACTACCCATACCCTGGAGACCCCAGACCCTCAGTACATCTCAATATTTGACGCCCTCCCCTGGTGGGCATATCCCAACCCCCTAGGGGGCTCTAAGACTTCCTAGCCTTTGGCAGTTATTCTAGGCCTGATAAATGGCCCCAGACCTATGCAGACCAGTTGCATCCTCAGGCCAGCCCAGGTGGACTCTTTCCAGCCCTAACAGACATACCCCAGGCGCTCTAGATGGCTCTGAAGATACTCCTCAGGTCTTGCAGACCCTCCTTCACCCCTGGGATATAGCTCAAGATCTCAAGATGGCCCCAGAACCCTCTAACCAGACCCTAGTCCCCGGTCAGCCCATAAAGACAATCTACAGTGTCTACAGACACGATCCAGGCCAGCTATATGATGGAGGGCAGGCCTTAGGCTCGGTCTAGGCCCAGGGACGCCCCCAGTCCTCTCCGAGACGCCCCACTGACGCCCCCAGGAACCCACGGATGCGTCCCAGGGCCCTGAGAAGGCCCCCCTCTCGGCGCCAGGTTTCGCCGCAGCTGCCGGGCCCGAGACCGCCCCATGAAGCCCTCCAGGACCCGTGGCTTGCGGGGAGGACCCCGGGACAACGAGCGACCCAACTCCGCCCCGCCCACCCCAATAGGCCCGAGCCCCGCGGCCCGGACCGCCGCCGCCATCTTACCCCGCCGCTCGGGCTGCGGCTCCGGCCCCGGCGCGGGGCGGGGCAGGCTGGGGCGGGGTTCGTCAGCAAAGGAGGAGAGAGGCGGAGCTAAAGCGCCGCCGAGCTTGCCGGGATTTCAAGTACCGAGCACGGCGCCGTGAAGGCCGCCGGAAACGCAACCGGACTCGGTTTCCCAGAAGCCAATGGGACACATGGGGCGGGGTCCGCGCGATGCACGCCGGGAGGCGTAGTCCGCGCACCGCCTCTGTCGCGCGGGGACAGCTAGTGGGGTGAGAGGTGAAGTGGGCGGGGCCGCGGTAGCCCGCGATGACGCCCCACAGTGCCCTGCGCGCGCGCGGAAAGGGTGGCGGAACAGGAGGTGACGTAAAAGGCACTAAACAGAATAGATGCAAGGGAATTGTAGTTCGGCGGAGTGAGCACGACTTGCTGGATGTTGCCCTACCCACATTCTGGGGCTCTCAGAATCCAGATCCTCTAGGTCCCCCTAAATTTAGAACCAGACGGGATGCAGTGGCGCACACCGTAGTCCCACTCGGGAGACTGAGGCGGAAGGATCGCTTCAGCCTAGAAGTTGGAGGCCAGCCTGGGCAACATAAGGAGGCCCCGTCTCTAAAAAATAAAAATAGGCCGGGCGCGGTGGCTCACGCCTGTAATCCCAGCACTTTGGGAGGCCGAGGCAGGTGGATCACCTGAGGTCAGGAGTTCAAGACCAGCCTGACCAACACGGTGAAACCCAGTCTCTACTAAAAATACAAAAATTAGCCGGGCGTGGTGGCTAACGCCTGTAATCCCAGCTACTCGGGAGGCTGAGGTAGGAGAATCGCTTGAACCCAGGAGGCGGAGGTTGCAATGAGCCGAGATTGCGCCATTGCACTCCAGCATGGGCTACAAGAAGGAAACTCCGCTCAAAAATAAATAAATAAAAATAAACTTAGAACCTAGAAGCCCGACCCCATAGCCGCCTCATTCAGTACAGAGAAGTCTGAATTCCCAATCCTCTCACTCAGAGCAGAGTCCAGACTCCTATTTCCCTTTTCCCTTGGACTCAGGAGTCTGATTCTTCCTTCCTCAGACCCAAGAGTAGGTCTCCCAGGCTAGTCCTGGTCTCAAGCTCTCACATACGAATTCGGGTCCCCCCAACCCAGTGGCCTCACTCAGACCCAGAATCCTGGGTCCCCAGCCTCTCCAACCCCTGGACCTAAGAGTCCAGGTCCTCAGCTCCCTCCTTTACCGAACTGAAGACCCCAGACGCCTTCCTCCCTGACACCCTCCTCCCCAGGACCCAGGAGTCCACATCTCCAGCCCATTTTCTCCTAGGGACCCAGGAGTCTGGGCCCTCGGCTTCCTCCTCCTTCAAGACCCAGAAATCCTGGCCCCAGGCTCTTCATGACCCAGGCATCCCAATTTGGGCGAGCTGGCTCATGGATTAGGAATGCAGTGATCTCACGGCCCCTCCCTGCCCCGTTACCCCGCTGTCCCCCTCTAGGGCCCCACTCTCCTCCCAGTCTGTCTTCCGCTTGGCTGGGACAGCGGGAACCGGAAGCCTGGGTCCCTTAGCAGGCGGAGACTGTAGACTCTAACCCAGACGCCCGGGTCGAAAGCTTGGCTAAGATCCCAGGAGGGAGGTGGAGCTTCTCCTCAAAACCTGCTGCTGCTTCGGAGCGCCCTATATACGGCCGCGCGCGCGAGTCGACGAGCCCCGCCTACCATACTAAGGCCTCAGAGACCATGCCCCAAACAGCAGTGTCACAGGGGTCCTTATTTGCATAACCCCTCCCCTGGCGAGCCTCCCGCCCCGTCTGCTGAAAGAATAAATTTATATTAGCATAGCCACGCCCACAGACCGCCCTCCCGCTGAGAGCGCGTGGCTCCGCTCAGGGCGAGCACAGGTCTTCATTAGCATAGCCCCGCCTCATTCGGAATTCCCCTTCGCAGCGAATCCCGTTCCCTTTCCCTTATTAACATAGCTCCTCCCTTTCTTTGGCCCGTCCTCCTCCTTAAGTGTGCCGAGACGCGAGCCTTCCTCGCCAGAGCTCATGATTATGCAGTAGCCTCATTAGCGTAGCCCGCCCCCGCCCCCCCCGGGTCCCGCCCGGCTCCCCCGCAGGCGGTAGCGAAGGCAGCAGCAGCGGTGGCGACATGAGCAGCGGGGCGGCGTCCGGGACAGGGCGGGGGCGGCCCCGGGGCGGGGGACCTGGGCCCGGGGACCCCCTGCCCAGCGAGACACACAAGCTGGTGGTCGTGGGCGGCGGCGGCGTGGGCAAGAGCGCGCTGACCATCCAGTTCATCCAGGTAGTGGGCCCTCACCCGGGAGGGTGTCCCCGGGACCCAGAACTGAGCCCTTGGGGGGATCCCCGAGACCCCTTTTCCCCCTTGACCCGTCACTGAGACCCTCCTATAAGGCCCTCTAATCTTAAAAGATCCCCACAGATTGTAACCTAAACTCTTGGAGAGCCTCCATCCCCTGCACGGGGGAGCCTTCCTTCTGCACTCGCATCCTGAGACCCACCATTCCCTCCCCCAGTGCCCCAGACCCCGCTTACCTGCTGACCTGGCTTTGAGCACCTCCTGGGAGCATGCTAAATATAGAACACTCACCCCATTCGGACCCTAAGCACTCCCAGGCCCCCCCACCACGCCCTCGGTGCCACCTTCCACCACCCTGAGCCCTATCTCCCCCAAATCCCAGTCTCCAACTTCCCCGCTAAGCCATTGAGAACCTTCCTGGGAGAACGCCAGTGCCCAACACCTTTGAGATTCTCCCACATTCTGTTTTTTTTTTTTTTTTGAGACGGAGTCTCGCTCTGTCCCCCAGGCTGGAGTGCAGTGGCACGATCTTGGCTCACTACAACCTCTGCCTCCTGGGTTCAAGCAATTCTCCTGCCTCAGCCTCCCGAGTAGCTGGAACTACAGGTGCATGCCACCACGCCTGGCTAATTTTTGTATTTTTTAGTAGGGACAGGGTTTCACCATATTAGCCAGACTGGTCTCGCACTCCTGACCTCGTGATCGGCCTGCCTTGGCCTCCCAAAGTGCTAGGATTACTGGCGTGAGCTACCTTGCCCGTCCCCACGTTCGATTCTTAGCCCCTTCCATGTCCGCCCCCAGAACCTAGAAATTCTACATAGACCCTGGCCCTGAGACTCTTCTGGGACTACCCAGCCCTAAGACAGTCCTGCTTTCCAACCCGAGATTTAAAAAGAGATCCTGCCCCTTGGCCATTCCAGAAATCTCCCAAGACCCCAAGTCCTGACAATCCCCCATTCCTCAAGACCCAAACCTCCACTCTCCCACCCCACCCCCAAGGAAAACCAGCCCCTCCTCCATCCCGTGCTTTCTCCACTGCAACTCCCTGAGCCCCTCTCAGAAACCCTGGATAGCTCTCAAATAATCTCCAAAGAAGAAGCCCCCAGATTCTTGGCACCCCCAGAAAGACCTACTCCTTGGGAGTTTCTCTGACCCCATAAATGAACTCAGTGTTTCTAAGACTGTATATACTATAACCTCCCAAAACCCCTGCGCCACCTCGGGGCTGGCCCCCAGTTCTCAGCCCTGAGCTTCTCACGCTGTGCTCTGAGGTCCCGCCCCTAACTACCCCCAGAGCCACAATCCCTCCCAGGGCCTGGTCCTTATAGCCTCCCTCCAGGACAAGCCCTCACCAAGCACCCCTGTAACTGACAGATGCAGTATTCAGACCCCTAGCCTCCAAATCACCCCTTCTTTCCTGAAACTCCACCCCTACCCAGGAAACCTCCTCCCCATTCCTGAGGGAGGTCCTCCCTGCTTCAAAGAAATCCTAGAAAAGTGTCTCCGCCTGAGATGCTACTGCAGAGGCCCTGGGGCCCCAGGACACCTCCACCCCACCCCCACCAAAAGACCCCAGCAAGGGCCTGCCTGGGAGGGAGCCCTTCTTGTGTAGAGAAAGGCCCCAGCCCTGGGCCCCTTGCACCCAGAGGCAGTCCCAGAGCTGGCCTAAGGCCTGGCTGGCAGCGGGCAGGACCCAGGCAGGAAGGGAGGGGCCGGGGCCCGAGGGTGGGGCAGCCTCTCCGCAGCCGGATTGGAACCGGGACCTTCCCCTGGGAGGAGACGCTGGAGGCCGCCTGAGCAGGAGGAGGGGACGGGGGAGAAGGAAGAAGAGAGGGAGGAGGCAGAAGAGGAGGGAGAGATATAAACAGGCAGTCTGGACAATAACGCCTCCGATAACCGATACATTCAATATTTAACAGAGATTTGCTCTGAATCTCGCCGGTGCCGGATGGAGTGTAGTGCTGTTCTTAGCCTCCTTTTTCAAATGAAGAAACTGAGGAACTGAGGCTCAGAGAGGGGAAGTGATTTGTTCAGTGTCACACAGCTAGGATGTAATCATGATGTGGGACATGTACCTTATATCAGAAAGAGAGGACCAGGAGTGACTCAGAGAGAAGAAGACTGGTGGGAGGCAGGGAAAGGGGGGGCAGGGGAGTAGCTACCCAAAGAGAAGGGGACAGAGACCCAGAGAGAGGGAAATAGAGACTCAGACACAGGGGACAGAGACCCAGAGAAAAGGGGGCAGAGACCCAGAAACAGGGACAGACATTTAGAGAGAGAGAAGGACAGGGCAGGGCACGGTGGCTCATGCCAGTAATCCCAGCATTTTGGGAGGCCCAGGAGGGCGGATCACCTGAGGTCAGGAGTTCGAGACCAGCCTGACCAACACATCTCTACTATAAATACAAAATGAGCCGGGCATGATGGCGCACGCCTGTAATCCCAGCTACTTGGCAGGCTGAGGCAGGAGAATCGCTTGAACCCGGGAGGGGGAGGTTGCAGTGAGCTGAGATTGTGCCATTGCACTCCAGCCTGGGCAACAAGAGCGAAACTCTATCTCAAAAAAAAAAAAAAAAAAAAAAAAGGCCGGACGCGGTGGCTCACGCCTGTAATCCCAGGACTTTGGGAGGCCGAGGCAGGTGGATCACAAGGTCAGCAGATCGAGACCATCCTGGCCAACACAGTGAAACCCCATGTCTACTCAAAAATAGAAAAAATTAGCTGGGCGTGGTGGCATGTGCCTGTGGTCCCAGCTACTCAGGAGGCTGAGGAAGGAGAATGGTGTGAACCCAGGAGGCAGAGCTTGCAGTGAGCCGAGATCGCACCACTGCACTCCAGCCTGGGCGACAGAGCGAGACTCAGTCGAGAAAAAAGACTCAGAGAGACAGAGCGAACAGAGACCCAGAGAAAGGGGGCAGAGACCCAGCAATGGGGACAGACATTTAGAGAGAGAGGGACAGAGACTGAGAGAGGCATCCCAGGGGCAGGGCTTCGTCCTGTCTGCCAGGGCACTGCAATAACTATCCTCTCCCCATCCTGCCAGTCCTACTTCGTGTCTGACTACGACCCCACTATTGAGGACTCCTACACGAAGATCTGCAGTGTGGATGGCATCCCGGCCCGGCTGGACAGTGAGGGCGGCGGGGATGGATAATGGATGGGGGTGGTGCCAGCGGGGGCTGAGGGCTCTTGGGGGGGACGGGGGGAGCCTGGTCCCCACAATGGCCCCTCTCCCTGTCTCTGCAGTCCTGGACACTGCGGGCCAGGAGGAGTTCGGGGCCATGAGAGAGCAGTACATGCGTGCCGGCCACGGCTTCCTGCTGGTGTTTGCCATTAATGACCGGCAGAGGTGACGGGTTGCCGGTGGCGGAGCAGTGGGTGGGTGTGGGGAGGACCTGGGCTCCGCAGCTGGCTAGATCTCATGCCTCTGGCTTCACTCGCAGTTTCAACGAGGTGGGCAAGCTCTTCACGCAGATTCTCCGGGTCAAGGACCGTGACGACTTCCCCGTCGTGTTGGTCGGGAACAAGGCAGATCTGGAGGCACAGCGCCAGGTTCGGGACACCCCTCTTTGTGGGGACCCCATCTCAGCCTGGGAGGCTCTTTTCAGCACACCTGTCCCCCATCAGCATCCTCCTCTGTTCCTGCAGTCCTGCAACTGCCACTGTCACACAGCTCACCTAGATGGGTTACCCCCAAACCGGACCTTCGGGGTCCCCAGCATCACCGAGCAGAGGGCCTAGCACGCAGGTGTCCTCAGGAGAGGCTGCAGGATGGAACAAAGGACATTCACCCCATCCGCCAGCTCTCTTTGCCCCTTCCTCGTGTTCCTCCCTTCCAGCCAACCTCCCACCAGCCCCAGCACCTCCCCTGCTCATGGCCAGCCCCCTCCATGGCTTCCCAGTTCCTCCCCAGGTGCCAGATGCCCCGCACAGCTGCGCCCCTCCTTTCCCTGCTCCCAACACTTCCCCACCACGATTTCCACACATAACTCCTCCATTTGGCGAAGGTTTTGGGGATTTCCAGCCTCTGGGGCTCTGCTGGCCTCTGCCGGGAACACCCTGACTTCCCGGCCTGCCCACTCCTGGTGATCTAAGGCACAGCAGGGCAAGTGTCCACGAAGCCCGCCCCCATACCTCACTTAGAGGACACCAAGCCCCTGCGGCATCTCCCTCCATAATCTCTCAGGAGCTCTTCCTCTTTGAGTTCTCACAGTGGGTCACCTCTCCTAGAGTATCCAGCCTGCCTGTCTGTCTCTCCAGCCGCGGTCACCCTGAGTGCAGGGACCTGACTCCTCCGTGTCCCCCGCACCCCCAGGTCCCCCGATCAGAAGCATCTGCCTTCGGCGCCTCCCACCACGTGGCCTACTTTGAGGCCTCGGCCAAACTGCGTCTCAACGTGGATGAGGCTTTTGAGCAGCTGGTGCGGGCTGTCCGGTGAGCCGAGGCCCCCTCCCATCGTCCTTGTCCCCAGCACTTCCACTCCAACCTCACTGGCCTTTTCCCACAGGAAATACCAGGAACAAGAGCTCCCACCCAGCCCTCCCAGTGCCCCCAGGAAGAAGGGCGGGGGCTGCCCCTGCGTCCTCCTGTAGCCCAGGCAAGAGAGAAGCAACCAGCACAAGCTCTCGGGACCAGCTGCCTTCACACCTTGCTGTGTGACCTGAGGCCCTCACTGAGCCTCAGTTTCCTCATCTGGGTCTCCCAGGACACATCACATGCCCACCCTTACTTCCTGGCCTCTTCTGGGCTACTGCCACTGTGTGCCTTCTGCCAACACCTCCTGTCCCCACCTAAGCCTGGTGGGGGTGAGGGGCTCCGGGTCACTGCTGTATATAACTCCCATCCCCCAGAATAATAAACGTCACTGCCAACGTCAGGAGGTGCTTTCTAAAAAGGTAATGAGGGTTGGGCACTGTGGCTCACTCCTGTAATCGCAGCACTTTGGGAGGCCGATGCGGGAGGATCGCTTGAGTCCAGGACTTTTCGACCAGCCTGGGCAGCATAGCAAGACCACCTCTTGAAAAAAAAGGGAGGGGGAATGAACTCTGGGAAGGTGAATGAATTCAGGGCGCACATGTTCTAAAGCCTCCCTCCACCTAGAACCCTCAGATCTAGAACCTATTGCTTGAGGAGGAGCAGAAGAATTTAAAAAGCAGAACCAAGTGCCTGGAGCCCCACTTTCCCTTCAACAGGGTGAATCTACCCTTTTCTGTTTGTTTTTGTTTTTGTTTTTATTTTTTTCTAGCCTGTGGCCAGGCTAGAGTGCAGTGGCGCAATCTCAGCTCACTGCAACGTCCGCCTCCTGGGTTCAAACGATTCTCCTGCTTCAGCCTCCTGAGTAGCTGGGACTACAAGTGCATGCCATCACTCCCAGCTAAATATTTTTGTATTTTTAGTAGAGGTGGGGTTTTACCGTGTTAGCCAGGATGGTCTCAATCTCTTGACCTGATAAGTATTTTCTTGGGATAAACTTTGAACATCTGTTGAAGGAATTTTTTTTCCTAGAAAGTTATAGAATGTTGGCCGGGCGCGGTGGCTCAAGCCTGTAATCCCAGCACTTTGGGAGGCTGAGACGGGCGGATCACAAGGTCAGGAGTTCGAGACCATCCTGGCTAACATGGTGAAACCCCGTCTCTACTAAAAAATACAAAAAAAGCTAGCCGGGCGAGGTGGCTGGCGCCTGTAGTCCCAGCTACTCGGGAGGCTGAGGCAGGAGAATGGCGTAAACCCGGGAGGCGGAGCTTGCCGTGAGCTGAGATCCGGCCACTGCGCTCCAGCTTGGGCGACAGAGCGAGACTCCGTCTCAAAAAAAAAAAAAAAAAAAAAAAAAAAAAGAAAGTTATAGAATGTGCTCTTCAATATGGTAGGTAGAAGCTACATGTGGCTATCTAAATTAAAATCAAGTAAAATTTGGCTGGTTGCAGTGGGTTATGCCTGTAATCCCAGCATTTTGGGAGGCCGAGGAGGGCGGATCGCTTGATCTCAGGAGTTCGAGACCAGCCTGGGCAACAAAGTGAGACCCCTCTCGCTACCAAAAATACAAAAATTAGCTGGGTGTGGTGGCACGTGCCTGTAGTCCCAGCTACTCAGGAGGCTGAGGTAGGTGGATCGCTTGAGCCTGGGAGACAAAAATTGCAGTGAGCCAAGGTGACGCCACTGCACTCCAGCTTGGGCGACAGAAAGGCTATCTCAAAAAAACAAATAATACGGCCAGGTGCGGTGGCTCACGCCTGCAATCCCAGCACTTTGGGAAGTTGAGGCGGATGGATCACAAGGTCAGGAGATCGAGACCACCCTGTCTAACACGGTGAAACCCCATCTCTACTAAAAATACAAAAACTTAGCCGGTCATGGCAGCATGCGCCTACAGTCCCAGCTATGGCATGAACCGGGGAGGCGGAGCTTGCAGCGAGCCGAGATCGGACCACTGCCCTCCAGCCTGGGCGACAGAGCGAGACTCTGTCTCAAAATAAATAAATAAATAAATAAATAAATAAATAAATAAAAAAAAAGCCAGGCACGGTGGCTCACGCCTGTAATCCCAGCACTTTGGGAGGCCGAGGCGGGTGGATCACCTGAGATTGGGAGTTCAAGCCCAGCCTGACCAACATGGTGAAAACCCGTCTCTACTAAAAATACAAAAATTAGCTGGGTGCGGTGGTGGGTGCCTGTAATCCCAGCTACTCAGGATGCCGAGACAGGAGAATAGCTTGAACCTGGGAGGCAGAGGTTGCAGTGAGCCAAGATCGTGCCATTGCACTCTAGCCTGGGCAACAGAGCAAAACTCTGTCTCAAAAAAAAAAAAAAATTGTTAATAAAACTTAATTCCTTAGTCAAATCAACATTTCAAGACCTCAGTTGTCACACATGGCTAGTGGCTTTTTTTTTTTTTTTTTTTTGAGACGGAGTCTCGCTCTGTCACCCAGGCTGGAGTGCAGTGGCCGGATCTCAGCTCACTGCAAGCTCTGCCTCCCGGGTTCACGCCATTCTCCTGCCTCAGCCTCAGGCGCCCGCCACCTCGCCCGGCTAGTTTTTTGTATTTTTAGTAGAGATGGGGTTTCACCGTGTTAGCCCGGATGGTCTTGATCTCCTGACCTCGTGATCCGCCTGTCTTGGCCTCCCAAAGTGCTGGGATTACAGGCTTGAGCCACCGCGCCCGGCCGGCTTTTTTTTTTTTTTTTTTGAGACAGAGTCTCACTCTGTCACCCAGGCTGGAGTGCAGTAGCAGGATTTCCACTCACTGCAACCTCTGTTTCCTGGGCTCAAGCCATTCTCCTGCCTCAGCCTCCTGAGTACCTGGGACTACAGGCGCATGCCACCATGCCTGGATAATTTTTGTGTTTTTGGTAGAGACAGGGTTTCACCACATTAGCCAGACTAGTCTGGAACTCCTGGGCTCAAGTAATCTGCCCGCCTTGGCCTCCCAAAGTGCTGGGATTACAGGCGTGAGCCACCGCACCCGGCCTCTAGTGGCTATCTTAATAGATAGGGCAAATAGACAACATTCCTATCATTGCTGAGTGGGTTATTGCATAGTGCTTTCTAGAACGTTCCAATAGAACGTTCTAGGACATTGGAAACAGGCAGCAACTCAGCTGGGTGTGGTAGCTCACGCTTGTAAGCCCAGTATTTTGGGAGACCGAAGCGGGTGGATCACTTGAGGCCAGGAGTTTGAGACCAGCCTGGGCAAGAGCTATGCCCTGTCTACAAAAATAAAAAGAGACAGGAAGCAACTGCTACAAACCCTGCCTGTCCCACTCTCACCTTCAATGTATATCGAGAAGGGACAGGTGGGTGGAATGGTGTCCAAGCAACCGTCTGGCAAGTTCTCAGTTCCAGAAAGTTCCCAGTGGCACTGACATCTGAATCTAAACACTAAATCCAATTTGGGGTCAAAGTGGACACCCCCATCCAACCCCCCATTCTGTCCTGGGAGGAGCAGAAGTGTCGGGTGTCTGAAGGCCACAGTGGGTAAGTGGATGACACACTTCAGTCTGGAAGCCCAAAGCCCATCTGTGTCCTAGGAACACTTTTTTTTTTTTTTTTAGACAGAGTCTCCCTCTGTCGCCCAGGCTGGAGTGCAATGGCCCAATCTCGGCTCACTGCAAGCTCCACTTCCCAAGTTCATGCCATTCTCCTGCCTCAGCCTCCCGAGTAGCTGGGACTACAGGTACCCGCCACCACACCCGGCTAATTTTCTGTATTTTGTTTGGTAGAGATGGGGTTTTGCTGTGTTAGCCAGGATGGTCTCGATCTCCTGACCTTGTGATCCACCTGCCTCAGCCTCCCAAGGAGCCCTTCGTTTTTTACATTTTATGTAGTTATTTGAGACAGGGGTGCCGCTCTGTTGCCCAGGCTGGAGTGCAGTCGCATGATCACAACTCTGCAGCCTCAACCTCCTGGTTTCAAGTGATCCTTCTGCCTCGGCCTCCCAAGTAGCTGGGACTATGAGCGCACACCTGGCTACTTTTTCATTTTGTTGTGGAGATGGGGTCTCGCGGTGTTGCCCATGCTGGTCTGGAACTCCTCCCTTTAAGCAATCCTCCTGCCTCGGCCTCCCAAAGCTCTGGGATTACAGGCATGAGCCACCGTGCCCAGCCTGGGAACACTTAAGACTCTCCCCCACCGGGCGCGGTGGCTCAAGCCTGTAATCCCAGCACTTTGGGAAGCCGAGACGGGCAGATCACGAGGTCAGGAGATCGAGACCATCCTGGCTAACCCGGTGAAACCCTATCTCTACTAAAAAATACAAAAAATTAGCCGGGCGAGGTGGCGGGCGCCTGTAGTCCCAGCTACTTGGGAGGCTGAGGCAGGAGAATGGCATGAAACCGGGAGGCGGAACTTGCAGTGACCTGAGATCCGGCCACTGCACTCCAGGCTGGGCAAGACAGCGAGCCTCAAAAAAAAAAAAAAAAAAAAAGGCTCTCCCCCATCCCACCTAAGCTCTGGTGGGGGTGAGGGGCAGTCCTGTCCACTACTTGCTACCCTGGAAGGCTGAAGTCAACTGGAGACTACCGTCCACCCACCTCCCAAGCCTGTGTGACTGGCCATCTTTTTTTTTTTTTTTTTTTTGAGACGGAGTCTCGCTCTAACCCGGGCTGGAGTGCAGTGGCCGGATCTCAGCTCACTGCAAGCTCCGCCTCCCGGGTTTACGCCATTCTCCTGCCTCAGCCTCCGGAGTAGCTGGGACTACAGGCGCCTGCCACCTCGCCCGGCTAGTTTTTTTGTATTTTTTAGTAGAGACGGGGTTTCACCATGTTAGCCAGGATGGTCTCGATCTCCTGACCTCGTGATCCGCCCGTCTCGGCCTCCCAAAGTGCTGGGATTACAGGCTTGAGCCACCGTGCCCGGCCATGACTGGCCATCTTTAAAGCCCTTAAAGCCCCAAACCTACCCAACACGCCAGGCTAAAACCCTCAACCGAGATGTCCCCACGCCCTGAACTTGAGGCTCCACCTGTCAGCAGTCAACCATCTGCTCCCTGTGCCCCGGGCCCCGATCCCTGAAGGTCCTACTTGCACCCATCCTGGAACCTGCTTCCTAGTCCTAGCAGGGAGTATGGCCTTTGCAAGGCCAGGCTGCCTGAATTCAAATCCAGCTCTGCCACTTCAGTCTCATCTGTAAAATGGGGGCAAATACAAAGCTACTTCACAGGGTGAGCGCGAGGCTAAAGGAGACAATTGCAGAGGAGGAATGAGCCCGACGCATACTAAGTGCTCACCATCAATGACTGGCTGACACTTCTCCATTCTGCCCCAGAACCATGAATGTCCCTCTGTATCCCCGATTAGAACACTGATTAGCGGGCTGGGCACAGTGGCTCACGCCTGTAATCCCAGCACTTTGGGAGGGTAAGGCGGGCCAATCACCTGAGGACAGGAATTTGAGACCAGCCTGGCCAACATGGTGAAACCCCCCTCTCTAATAAAAATACAAAAATTAGCCAGGTGTGGTGGCGGGTGTCTGTAATCCCAGCTACTTGGGAGGCTGAGGCAGGAGAATCGCTTGAACCCGGGAGGGGGAGGTTGCAGTGAGCCGAGATCGTGTCATTGCACTCCAGCCTGGGCAACAAGAACGACACTGTCTCCAAAAAAAAAAAAAAAACAAAAAAAACCCACTGATTAGCTAATATCCCTTTCCGGGTTCTATTATCACAGAACCTTTGGCCTGTTCTCAACCTTCTTCCCTGGGAAAAAGCATGGCTCGGATGTACTGTGTCACTTGTTGGCTCTCTTCCCTGCTAGGACCTCTGCACACCAGGGGTCCACCCCTGCTGGATGGGGAGTGGTGGGGCAAGCGGGTGGGCAATGCTTCAATCAGTTTCCAAACAAGCTCCGACACTTCCACCTAAGCCCCAGCTGCGGATACTGTACCCCCAACAGGAAGGAGTCCTGTGCCAACATCTCTCTTCCCAGATCTCACCATCCACATGCCCCCTGCAGAGGATCGGAGTCTTTCCTACACTGCCCAATGGGGTCAACTTCTTGGCTGGGGCACCCTGCTTCTAGCAGGACCAAGATGCACTTTGAGTATGTGACAAAAGTTACCGCTTGCCCCCAAATGCTCCACACAACTGGCAGACCATTTTGGAAGGTTTACAGCCACCAGTGTCCCAAAAATCAACAGACAACAGCGAAAAAACTGGCATCTCCCTAGGCACTGTTAGTGCCAGCAATTATGTATTCGGTTCCTCCCCTCCCCTGCGCTCTGGCAGACCCTAGCAATGATTCTAAAGCTCTCCAGGTTTTGATGTCCCCATCTTTTTTTTTTTTCCCGAGGCGGAGTCTCACTCTGCCACTCAGGCTGGAGTGCAGTGGCATGATCTTGGCTCACTGCAACCTCCGTCTCCCAGACTCAAGCAATTCTTCTGCCTCAGCCTCCCAAGTAGCTGGGATTACAGGAGCCTGCCAACATGCCCGACCAATTTTTTTTTTTTTTTTTTTTTTTTGAGATGGAGTTTCACTGGTCGCCCAGGCTGAAGTGCAATGGCGTGATCTCGGCTCACCACAACCTCTGCCTCCCGGGCTCAAGCGACTCTCTTGTCTCAGCCTCCTGAGTAGCTGGGATTACAGGCATGCACCACCACCCCGGCTGATTTTGTATTTTTAGTAAAGACAGGGCTTCTCCATGTTGGTCAGGCTGGTCTTGAACTCCCGACATCAGGTGATCTGCCCGCCTCGGCCTCCCAAAGTGCTGGGATTACAGGTGTGAGCCACGGCACCCGGCCATGCCCGACAAATTTTTGTATTTTCAGTAGAGGCAGGGTTTCACCATGCTGGCCAGGCTGGTCTCGAACTCCTGACCTCAGGTGATCCACCTGCCCTGGCCTCCCAAGGTGCTGAGATTATAGGCATGAGCCACCATGCCTGGCCAATATCCCCATCTTTCTCTTTCTCTGTCTGTCTTTTCTGTCATGTCGTGGACCTCTGTTAAGCTTCTCTAGGTCTCCTGCTACAGGTCACAGGAGCTGCAGGCCAGGTGATCCAAACTGGTTGTCTTCCTTCATTTTGACAAAAGCCCATTTAACAGATGGCAAAGGTGAAGATGGGGTCTGTTACCCAACCTACCCGGTTAGTGCTGCAGCTGGGATTCTAATTTGGGCAGCTGGATACCAAAGGCCAACCACAAGGTGATTCTGTCCCTAAAGGGACGATTCTTGACCTCACTGTCCACGCTCACAACACTCTACTCCAGGCCGAGCATGGTGGCTCATACCTCTAATCAATCCCAGCACTTTGGGAGGCCGAGGCGGGCGGATCACCTGAGATCAGGAGTTAGAGACCATGCTGGCCAACATCGTGAAACCCCGTCTTTACTAAACAGACAAAAATTAAATGGGCATGGTGGCACGTGCCTTTAATTCCAGCTACTCGGGAAGCTGAGGCAGAGGAATGGCTTGAACCCAGAAGGCAGAGGTTGCAATGAGTCGAGATCATGCCACTGCACTCAAGCTTGGGTAACAAAGGGAGACTCTGTCTCAAAAAGGGAAAAAAAAAAAAAAAAAAGAACGCTCCACCCACTTTCCATCCTGGAACTCTGACCTGGGACAATACCAATCCTTTGGCCTCAATTTTAACTTTTTTTTTTTGTATACATAAGGGTCTCACCATATTGCCCAGGCTGGACTCAAGTAATCCTCCTGCCCTGGCCTCCCAGAGTGCTGGGATTATAGGCATGAGCCACTTTCACCTGGCATTTGGCCTCAGTTTGACAGCCTCATCCAGGACCTTGAGTGTGTGGCTTTCCATTAAAGGCTGCACCCCTACAGGCCACAGTTCAAGCACAATAATGGTTTGTACTCAGCCCTCTTAACTCAATGATTCTAGAGAGTTCAAGATCCTTTTTAAAATTTTTTGAGACGGAGTCTCACTCTTGTTGCCCAGGCTGGAGTGTGATGGAGCGATCTGGGCTCACTGCAACCTCAGTCTCCCAGGTTCAAGCGAATCTCCTGCTCAGCCTTCTGAGTAGCAGGCGCAAGCCACCATGCCCAGCTAATTTTTGTAATTTTAAGAGATGGGGTTTGCCAGGTGCAGTGGCTCATGCCTGTAATCCCAGCACTTTGGGAGGTTGAGACGGGCGGATCACGAGGTCAGGAGTTCAAGATCAGCCTGACCAATATGGTGAAACCCCGTCTCTACTAAAAATACAAAAACTAGCCAGGAGTGGTGGCATGCACCTGTTATCCCAGCTACTCAGGAGGCTGAGGCAGAAGAATTGCTTGAACTTGGGAGTTGGAGGTTGCAGTGAGCCAAGATAACGCCATTGCACTCCAGCCTGGGAGACAGAGCGAGACCCTATCTCAAAAAAAAAAAAAAAGAGAGAGAGGGTTTTTGCCATGCTGGCCAGGTTGGTCTCAAACTCCTGACCTCAGGTGATCAGCTCCTCTCCACCTCCCAATGTGCTGGGATTACAACCATGAGCCACCACGCTTGGCCTCAAGGTCTATTGTTGACTTGCCCATTATGGTTCTCAAATGCTACTATCCATCTTCTAGTCTGAAACCAGGGCTCTAAAATCTGTAACTTGTGGCCAGGAGCGGTGGCTCTTGCCCATAATTCCAGTACTTTGGGAGGCCAAGGCAGGTAGATCACGAGGTCAGATTGAGACCATCCTGGCTAACACGGTGAAACCCACTGCCCCCACCCCCCCGTCTCTACTAAAAATACAAAAAAAAAAATGAGCCAGAGTGGTGCGGGCGCCTGTAGTCCCAGCTACTTGGGAGGCTGAGGCAGGACAATGGCGTGAACCCGGGAGGCGGAGCTTGCAGTGAGCTGAGATCACACCACTGCACTCCAGCCTGGGTGACAAGAGAGAGACTCTGTCAAAAAACAAACAAACAACAAAAAACTGTAACATGTGATGGTCTAGAGTCCAAATTTGTCCAACCCACCTTATTTTGTTGTTTTGTTTCAGGCTTTTAGCAGCCTGAAGCCATGGTTTTTAGTTTGTTTCTAATAATAAACAAAAAAGAGGGATGAGGAAGGGCCTTTACTGGTCCAACCAAAGAACCCATAACTATATTCTCTCCTTGGACACCCCTGAACAATACTCAAAAGTTCTAGAACGATGAGGGTTCTTCCTCAATCTCATCTAAAAGGGCATCTGGAATGCTGATGCTCCACCCTCAAATCTCACACTGGGTCCCCACCCACAGACTAAGCCAGGGTTCTCGAACACTGGTGGCCCATCCATCTAGGCTCTGGAATGGCAACAGCCTGTTCACTGCTTCATAGGCCGGGTTCTAAAATACTGCCAGTTGACCTCCACATTTTTTATTTTTTGAGATGGAGTCTCACTCTGTCACCAGGGCTGGAGTGGCACAATGGCACGATCTCAACTCACTGCAACCTCCGACCCCTGGTTTCAAGCAATTCTCCTGCCTCAGCCTCCCAAGTAGCTGGGATTATAGGCACACGCCACCACGTCCAGCTGATTTTCATATTTTTAGTACAGATGGGGTTTCACGATGTTGGCCACGCTGGTCTCGAACTCCTGACCTCAAGTGATCCACCCACCCCGGCCCCCCACAGTGCTGGGATTATAGCCGTGAGCCACCGTGCCCAGCCAACCTGCACATTTTTAACCTTCTTTTTCTAGAACATGGTTCTTCAAACTTGAATGTGCTTGAGAATCCTCTCGGCATTTTACTAAAAAGTGGGTTCTGATCAAGTAGATCAACAGCCTGAGATTCTCCATCTTTTCCTTTAAGGGTGGGAGGAGGGGAAACAGTCCTATTCCACCTGCCCTCTCGTCTGCTGCCCGTGCAGATTCTACATTTCTACAAGCTCTTGGGGAACTCTTGAGAGTGCTGTACCATGGACCACTCACTTGGATTCAATACAGGACTTGAGGCCAGGTGCGCTGGCTCACACCTGTACTCTCTTTGAAAGGCTGAGGTTGGCGCATCACTTGAGGTCAGGAGTTCGAGACAAGCCTGGCCAATGTGATGAAACCCGTTTCTACTAAAAATACAAAAGTTAGCCGGATATAGTGGTGGGCCCCTGTAATCCCAGCTACTTGGGAGGCTGAGGCAGGAGAATCGCTTGAACCGGGGAGGTTGAGGTTGCATGAGCCAAGACTGAACCACTGCACTCCAGCCTGGGCAACAGAGCGAGACTCTGTCTCCAAAAAAAAAAAAAAAACCACAGGATTTGAGCTGGGTGTGGTGGCATGCACCTGTAATGCCAGCTACTTGAGACTGGGGCAGGAGGATCCTTTAAGCCCAGAAGTTCAAGGCCAGTCTGGGTAACGTAAGGAACACAGAGCCAAGCACAGTGGCTCTTGCCTATAATCCCGTCACTTTGGGAGGCTGAGGCAGGAGGATCGCTTGAGCCAGGGAGTTGGAGGCTACAGTGAGCTATGATCACACCACTGCACTCCAGCCTAGGTGACAGAGCGAAATCCTGTCTTTAGCTAAAAAACAAAAGAAACCCCCCAATGATAAGTATGTGTTGTCTGAAGTCATTAAATTTCAGGGTAGGATACTTTGCTGTGTGGGGACACAGAACATATGCCAGCCTCAGGCCCCCCACTGCCCAGGACTCTCGGAAAGTCCTGTCCCAGACCCTCTGCCCCTGCCACCACTGCCACCCACCCCAGCGCCGCAGGACAGAGGCACTCCAGCCTGCCGGTAAAGTGTTTGCCGTTGGGTTTTCGTTTGGCTGGTTGTGTGTACACAGTGTATACAAGTTGAGTTGTACAGAAGCCCAAGAAAGAGCAAGAGACAAAGGGTGGTGGGAGCAGGGGGCGGGGTGGAGGGGGCGAGAACAGGGAGGAGGGGAAAGGAGACCGATAAAAAATAGAACCACATCCAGACAACAATGGGGGGGGCAGCGGGTGGGGGCCAGACACAGACAAATCGCCGTAGAAAAGGAGTGGGGGGGCAGAGAGAGGGGACCCTTCTCCCCTCTCCACCTCCCCAGCCCCCTGCCCCAGGTATGTACAATAAATAAGATTAAAAATAATTAACAAGATGCGTTTTCCCCTCCCACCCGACGCCAAATGCCCTGGGGAGGGAATGGCCTTTAGCAAAGATCTTGGCCTGCAGGGGGGACTTGGGGGGAAGGGGTCCCCCAGCTCTCTGAAGCCACCCCACCCCCCCCAGCCATACATAGACTTTTCCTATACATTATGTACAAGGTGGAGGGGGCGGGGGCTGTGGCTGTGGAGGGGGGGTTGGGGCAAGGGGAGAGGGAAACCGTTACTAAATAGACATTTATACATATATATAAATAATTTCTCTGTACACCGAACAGTGGGAGGAATGGGGAGGGAGTGGAGGGGGCTCGGGAGAGGGGGGGAGTCGGACTCTGAACCCTGCCCTGGAGGGGGCAGCATAGACACACCCTGACCCATGACCCCCTTTCCCCGGCGATGGAGCCCAGGGGTTAGCTCCTGAGACACGGTTCTGTCCCAATTCTTGGTTCATGGAGGAGGCGCCCCCATCACAGGCTGGGGCGGGGTCACCCACAGCGGCTGTGGGCCTGTGCTTGGGCCAGCAGGTCACTGAAGGAATCAAAGAGCTGTTCCAGCCATGGCTGGTTCCGCATGCACTGCTGGACCACTTCCTCCTGGCCCAGGTCCTCGGCGCCGCCCTCGATGGCCAGGGTCTGCAGGGGTCAAACACGGCACTGGGAAGGGTGGCACAGCGGCCTCTGGGGAGGGAAGGGGCTGGGACCTGGGGTGTCAGATGTCAGTGTCCCAGGGAGACCAGGGCTGGGGGCTGCATCCTTAAGTCCAAGAGAGAAGGACCTGAACTCTTGGGTCTGCGGCAGGATGGGGATAGGCTTGGACCCTCGGATCCCGAGAGGTCAGAAGGGTTGGAATCCCAGGGCGATGGGTGCTGTGGGTGGGGCTCACCTGGTCCCGGCAGCGCAGGAAGGTGTGGTATTTATAGTGGTGGAGTGAATGGTAGAGCGTATAGTATCCCGACTTTTCCAGCTCGACCTTGAACTCCTGGGTAGGAGTAGAGATGCCTCAGCCCCTCCGGCCCGGCGCTGGGCAGCCCCTCTCCTCCCTCCGCACACACCGCCACACTCCCCACTCCCAGCCCTGGCCCCAGGGCCCACCTGGGCTCTGACCACGCTCCTCTTGAGCTTGCTGAGTGTCTTGCGGTTGTACGGTTCCCCGGCCGGCCGCAGCCGCACAGCCCCCTCTTCCGGGGAGCCTTCCTCACTCTGCTCCACTTGCAGCTGTGGGAACGTGTGCAGGGCATCCTGCGGGAAGCCGATGGGTCAGCTGGATGCCACCCCGGACCCACACACCCCAAACTCAACAGCCAGGTCTCAGATCCGTGCCTCAGTTTCCCCCAGGTTGCAGATCAGCAGAGACAACTGGAGTCTTGGTCTCCTCAAAGGACAGAGGAGGTGGGGCCTGACTAGTGACGCTTACACTGTGCTTTCTGGCCTGGCTCAGATTCTCAGTGTCACCCAAAATTCTACCCCAGAACTCTCAGGCTCATCCTAACCATCTATCCCAGAATTCCCAAAACCATCCTAACCACCTATCCCAGAATTCCCAAAACCATCCTAACCACCTATCCCAGAATTCCCAGCCCCATCCTAACCATCTACCCCAGAATTCCCAGAATTCCCACTCACATCCTAACCATCTATCCCAGAATTCCCAGCCCCAACCTAACCATCTATCCCAGAATTCCCAGCCCCAACCTAACCATCTACCCCAGAATTCCCACTCCCATCCTAACCATCTGTCCAGAATTCCCAACCCCATCCTAACCATCTACCCCAGAATTCCCACTCCCATCCTAACCATCTACCCCAGAATTCCCAGCCCCAACCTAACCATTTATCCCAGAATTCCCACTCCCATCCTAACCATCTGTCCCAGAATTCCCAACCCCATCCTAACCATCTACCCCAGAATTCCCACTCCCATCCTAACCATCTACCCCAGAATTCCCAGCCCCAACCTAACCATTTATCCCAGAATTCCCACTCCCATCCTAACCATCTACCCCAGAATTCCCACTCACATCCTAACCATCTATCCCAGAATTCCCACTCACATCCTAACCATCTACCCCAGAATTACCTACCAGTCCCATCCTAACCATCTACCCCAGAATTCTCAGCCCCATCTTAACCATCTACCCCGGAATTCTTTTTTTTTTTTTTTTTTGAGACAAAGTCTCGCTCTGTCGCCCAGGCTGGAGTGCAGTGGCACGACCTCAGCTCACTGCAAGCTCCACCTCCCAGGTTCACACCATTCTCCTGTCTCAGCCTCCCAAGTGGCTGGGACTACAGGTGTCCACCACCATGCCTGGCTAATATTTTGTATATTTTTAGTAGAGACAGGGTTTCACTATGTTAGCCAGGATGGTCTTGATCTCCTGACCTCGTGATCCACCTGCCTTAGCCTCCCTAAGTGCTGGGATTACCGGTGTGAGTCATCGTACCCGGCCATCTATCCCAGAATTCTAACTCCCGACTAAACATACTTCTCAGACCTACCCTAATATCCTACACTGAGATTACCCACTGTAGTGTATTATCTCAACCACAATCCTCAGTGCCAGCCTAACAATCCGTCTCAGAATTTATAGACTAAATTCATACCCTCCAGAGTTTTTATAACCTAACGCTACCCAGAATTTTCCAACCTACCCAGCACTCTACCCCCAAATTTTCAGAGCCAGCATAACATTCCAGCTTAGATTTCTCCGCACCAGTCTAAGAATCCATTCCAGAATTATCAGTCATTCTAACATCCCACCCATCATTCTGAGAAAACTACTATCTCACTCAAAATTCTCAGAGTCAGACTAATATTTCCCCATATATTTTCCTTTCTGGAGACAGTCTTTGCTCTGTCGCCCAGGCTGGAGTGCAGTGGTGTCATCTCGGCTCACTGCAAGCTCCACCTCCTGGGTTCAACTGATTCTCCTGCCTCAGCCTCCCGGGAAGCTAAGACTACAGGCACCCACCACCACACCCAGCTAATTTTTTATTTTGAGTAGAGACAGGATTTCACCCTGTTGGCCAGGGTGGTCTCGAACTCTTGACCTTAGGCCAGCCACCAGCCTTGGCTTCCCAAAGTGCTAGGATCACAGGCGTGAGTCACCGCGCCCGGCCTCCCTGCATATTTTCTAAGACTAACTTCCCACCAGCCATCTCAGCACCAGCCTCACAGCCTATCCCAGAATTCTTAGTATCAGCCTAGAATTCTCAGACTCACTAAAAGCCTTCCAGAATTCTCAAAGTCAGAATAACATTTGATTCCAGAAGTCTCAGTTACCCTAACACTCTATCCCGGAATTCTAAGTGCCACACTAACATCCCAACCAGAATCCTCAGAGCCAGTTTAGTTTAACATTTCAGAGCCCTGATAGTCCATCCCAGAATATCCCAGAAGGGAAATCATACAGATGACTTAACACGGAAGCCTGGGATCCTAATAGCCTGCATTGGACTCACGAAGAAGCTATCAGTCTAGCGCCAGCCTTGGGTGCAGGCCTAGTCTATGTTTGGTTCCACACTTACTCTCCGCAATAACAGCTCAGCTTTTCAAAACCTCCCCTCCGCCGCCCCAAGGCCCACAGCTCCTCCCCACATGGGCTTCATGGCTGTTGAGAACCCAGAGATCTCCTGACAGTCCTGCCCTCAGCTTTTCTTCCATCTGAGCCCAGAAGGGCAATCTCCTTCCAAGAATCACCCTCACCCATAGCAGCCAACATGTACATGTCTTCTCTATGTGGACCCTGGGCCCCAGACACCCCCTGTCCAGACCCCCAGGCACCTGCAGGGCTGGGCTTAGCGACAGCCGCTTCAGGACTTTCTTCTTGTGCTCATTCAGCAGGCCGTCTATCTTCCGCATGGGGGGCAGGTACAGCTCGTCTGACGGATGAGGACATGGTGTTAGGAAGGCCACAGCCCCACAAAGCACTGGGGCCAAGGTGGGGTCATGGAGTCTGGGTCCCCAAATCCCCTTCCCACTCAGAGACAAAAGTAAAGGCCCCAGTCCCCTCCTCCTTCAGACCCAGGAGTCTTGGCCCCAGCTCCCTCGTCCCTCAGACCCAGGAGTCCAGACCCCCAGCTGGTCCTCCCTCAGACCCAGGAGTCCAGACCCCCAGCCGCTCCTACCTCAGACCCAGGAGTCCAGACCCCCAGCTGCTCCTACCTCAGACCCAGGAGTCCAGACCCCCAGCCCCTCCTTCCTCAGACCCAGGAGTCCAGACCCTCAGCTGCTCCTCCCTCAAACCCAGGAGTCCAGGCCCCCAGCCCCTCCTCCCTCGGACCCAGGGACTTCCTCCCTCAGACCCAGGACTCCAGGTCCCAGCCCCTCCTCTCTCAGACCAGGTCCAGGCCTCAGCTCCTCCTCCCTTAGACCCAGGAGTCCAGACCCCAAACCTCTCCTCTCTCATATCAGGTCCAAGCCCTCAGCACCTGCTCCCTCAGACCGAGTCAGCCCCCACCCCTCCTCCCCAGGCCTTAGCTCACCATGCGTGTCCTCCAGGGCCTGGATCATGTCTGGGTCAAGTGCTGTGCTCACCAACATCTCCACATAGCTCCGGTACATCTCCCGCATCGCCCGGGTTTTCAGCAGACGCCCAGGTACTGCCCGCTCTGCAGAAAAGACAGGACGCAGGCTCTTATCCCAACTTCCTCTGAGACCACCTGTGTGGCAGATGCTGTTCTCAACACTGGGGACCAGAAGAGAAATCTCTGCTTTTGGGAGGTCCAAGTCCACTAGGGAAGACTGACAGGCAAGCACCAGTGCCACATGCTCTTGTGGCAGAATCACAGGAACCGCAAGAAGCTCAGAGAAGGCCGGGCACAGTGGCTCACACCTGTCATCCCAGCACTTTGGGAGGCTGAGGCAGACCACCTAAAGTCAGGAGTTTGATACCAGCCTGGCCAATGTGGCAAAACCCTGTCTCTACTAAAAATACAAAAATTAGCCAGGCGTGGTGGCACATGCCTGTAATCCCAGCTACTTGGGAGGCTGAGGCAGGAGGATGGCTTGAACCCAGGAAGCGGAGGTTGCAGTGAGTTAAGACTGTGCCATTGCACAGCCTGGGTGACAGAGTGAACCTTGTCTCAAAAAAAAAAGCCCGGTATTGTGGCCCGTAAAGTGCTGTGGCCTGTAATCCCAGCACTTTGGGAGGCCAAGGCTGGTGGATCACCTGAGGTCAAGAATTCGAGATCAGCCTGACCAACATGGAGAAACCCCATCTCTACTAAGAAATACAAAATTGGCTGGGCGTGGTGGCGCATGCCTGTAGTCCCAGCTACTCGGGAAGCAGAGGCAGGAGAATCCCTTGAACCTGGGAGGCGGAGGTTGTGGTGAGCTGAGATCGTACCATTGCACTCCAGCCTGGGCAACAAGAGCGAAACTCCATCTCGAAAAAAAAAAAAAAAAGGGCTGGGCATGGTGGCTCATGCCTGTAATCCCAGCCCTTTGGGAGGCCAAGGCAGGTGGATCACCTGAGGTCGGGAGTTCGAGAACAGCCTCACCAACACGAAGATACCCCGTCTCTCCTAAAAATACAAAATTAGCTGAATGTGGTGTCAGATGCCTATAATCCCAGCTACTCGGAAGGCTGAGGCAGGAGAATCGCTTGAGCCTGGGAGGCAGAAGTTGCGGTGAACCGAGATGGCAACATTGCACTGGCAACAAGAGTGAGACTTTGTCTCAAAAAAAAAAAAAAGCAGCCCACAGGAGGCATCAGAGTCACCCTTGTTCAAGGTCAAACAAAGGCTGAGCCTTGAGAGAGAGCTCAGAGCAGTTCATTGTGGCTTCACTTAAGTCTAAAGCAGCAGCATTGTTGGTTTCCAAAAGAGTGCATCCAGAGAGGTCAGATCATAAACAGGCAAGGCTGAGGGAGGAGATGGGAGCTGGGAGTGGACAGGTCAGTGCAGGCCAGACAATACTGGGCCTCCAGCATGAGGCAGAAAGGGCAAGGGCTTTTTCTGGTGGGCACTAGGGAGCCACGGGAGAGCTGAGAGCAGGGAAGGGGTGAGTATAACTGTAGAAAGACGCCTCCTAAAGCCAAGTAGGGGACAGACTGGAGGAGTGAGGCTAAAGTCCAGGCTGATGGACGAGCTAGGAACGAATGGAGGTGGGGCAGGGCTGGAAGCAGAGGACGAGGCTGAGCTGGGCAGGTCTGGGAAAGAGTACAGGGGATGGGGGCAGGCAGGGCTGGGAGCTGCCCGGCTGTGGGGGCGATAGGTAGAAAAGGCAAAGAGAAAGGCTGGGTGCGGTGGCTCACGCCTGTGATCCCAGTACTTTGTGAGACTGAGGCGAGCGGATTGCCTGAGGTCAGGAGTTCAAGACCACCCTGGGCCAACATGGTAATAAAAACTCATCTCTACTAAAAATACAAAAATTAGCCGGGTGTGGTGGCGGGCACCTGTAGTCCCAGCTACTCAGGAGGCTGAGGCAGGGGAATGAACCCAGAAGGTGGAGCGTGCAGTGAGCCAAGATCACGCCACTGTACTCCAACCTGGGTGAGAGAGTGAGACTCCGTCTCAAAAAAAAAAAAGGAAAAGAGGTGATGATGGCTCCTGGGAAGTCTGGTCAGGTGACTGTGTAGCCAGAGGTGCAGTCCCTAAGATGGGGAAGCCAGGACAAAGAGCTTGATGGGATTTGGGGGTACTGGGGAAGGTCTGTGGGGTAGCCAAGGGCAGAAACTGGGCTTTGGCTCACTGGAAAGGGGTCATGACCCCAGCAATAAGGCAGACAGCTCGTCAACAAGAGAGAAGGAAACTGGGACCCTGGACAACCCCGAGAAAGAGCCATTCATTCATTTATTGAGACAGAGTTTCCATCTGTCACCCAGGCTAGAATGCAATGGTGTGATCTCTGCTCACTGCAACCTCCGCCTCCTGGATTCACACCATTCTCCTGCCTCAGCCTCCCAAGTAGCTGGGACTACAGGCGCCCGCCACCATGCCTGGCTAATTTTTGTGTGTGTGTGTCTTTTAGTAGAGACGGGGTTTCACTGTGTTAGCCAGGATGGTCTCGATCTCCTGACCTCGTGATCCGCCCACCTCGGCCTCCCAAAGTGCTGGGATTACAGGCGTGAGCCCCCGCACCCAGCCTTGAGTGGCTGTATTTTTAATCTCTGTTAAAAACAGAGATTAAAAACTATGTGGCCCTGACCAGGTCCCATCACCTCTTGGTGCCTCAGTTTCTTCATCTTTTATTTATTTATTTAAGAAGCTATCCTTAGAGACAGGGTCTAATTCTGTCACCCTGGCTGGAAAGCAGTGGTATAAAAGTAGCTCACCATAGCCTTGAACTCATGGGCTCAAGTGATCCTTCTCTCTCAGCCTCCTGAGTAGCTGGGACAACAGGCATTCGCCGCCAAGCCCAGCTAATTTTTAAAAAATTTTTTGTAGAGATGGGGGTCTCACTATGTTGCCCAGGCTCATCTCTAACTCTTGAGCTCAAGTGATCCTACCACCTCAGCCTCCCAAAGTGGAGAGATTACAGGTGTGAGCTACCACACCCGGCCCCCATCTTTAAAATGAGGATAATTTTAACAAGCTATCTCACAGGGTTTATTAGGTAAAGATCAAGTAAGCCTGTATGCAAATGTTTAAAATGATACCTGGCACATAGTAAGCACTCAACAAAAGTCAGCTGTTACCCTTACTGTACATATGTGAATATATATATATATATATATTTTTGTTGTTGTTACTGTCATCACTAACTAGACATATTTTTTTTTTTTTGAGATGGAGTCTTGTTCTGTCTCCCAGGCTGGAGTGCAGTGGCCTGATCTCAGCTCACTGTAACCTCTGCCTCCCAGGTTCAAGTGATTCTCCTGCCTCAGCCTCCCGAGTAGCTGGGATTACGGGCGTGCGCCACCGTGCCTGGCTAATTTTTGTATTTTTTAGTAAAGACGGGGTTTCACCATGTTGGCCAAGCTGGTCTTGAACTCCTGACCTCACCTGATCCGCCTGCCCTGGCCTCCCAAAGTGTTGGGATTGCAGGCACAAGCCACTGTACCCGGCCTAACCAGACATCATCATAAGCACTGAGGATGTGGCAGTGTGCTGGGCAGACACGGAGTACACAAGTGGTGTCTACTAAAGACCAGCACTCTCCTATGAGCTTCGTCTGTTACGAACCCATTTTACAGGTGAGGTCATTAAGGCACAAGAGGTTATGCCTCTTTCTCAGTGTCACCCAGGGCCTCATAAGAAACCCCACCATCACAGAGCCTCCAGGACAGCCACCTGACGTCCCACATCTTCCTCAGCCCTCAAATCCTGCCTGTTACGAGGCAGAACGCAGCACTGAAGAGTAGAGTCCGAGGCACCCTGGGCTCAGTTGCAACTCTGGTGGGCACCCAACACAGACTATGATGCTGTCTCTTGGTGCCTCGGCTTCCTCACCTGTAGATGAGGGTAACAGTATCCACCTACTAGGATGGGTGAAAATTACACAAGTTAACATCCATCAGCTTCTTAGCAGGCAGCGTGTTGTGCAGTTAGATGCCCGGTGACTGTCAGCTGCTGCCATTAACTGTAACATACTAGTTGTTACCGTCCTGTTGAGGCTACCTAGAGCCCTCTGGACAGCCCTCACCTGTGTCCCTTTCCCACCCACCCCTGCAGCCCTGAGGCTGCCTGGGGCCTCACCGTCCTCGCTGGGGGCTCCAGGGGAGGACTCCGAGTCCGAGGAGCTGCCTGGTGGGCCCCCGCCTGCTGCAGCGTTGCTCCCTGCCTCCTTCAGCCATTTCTTCCTCTTCTTAGGGGGCGGTTCAGCCTTCACCTTGGTAGGCCGGGCTTTAGGCAGCCGGGATGTGGCAGGCTGTCCTGTGGCAAGACTCCGCTCTGGCCGCGTCTGCCGTCCGCTGGCGGCCCGCTCGCCCCGCAGTGGCCGCTCCCCACGCGTCACCTTCTCCTTCTCCTTTTCCTTCTCGACAGGCCGCAGGAGGGAGGGCTTCTCGGGGGCAGGGGGCTCAGGCATAGCCGTCTCAGGCGTCTGCTCTGGGGGCTTCTCGGATGTCGTCTTTTCAGGGGTCTCAGGCTTGGGAGGTGGTGCTGGGGCCTTAGGGGGAGGTGCAGAGCTACCCCCAGCAGATGTGGGGTTCTTGGCCTGCCCAGAGCGTCTAGAAGGGAACAGAGAAGGGAATGTAGTCAGTAGCCCCCGAGAACCCAAGTTCTCCTCATTGCCCCTGCTCAGTGCCCTAGGCACAGAAACAGCTTCTCTCATACCGTCCCCTCCTCTCTCTCTGCGTCTCTGACCCCCTCCCTCTCTGGGACTCTGACCCCCTCCCTCTCTGGGACTCCGACCCCCTCCCTCTCTGGGACTCCGACCCCCTCCCTCTCTGGGTCTCCGACCCCCTCCCTCTCTGGGTCTCCGACCCCCTCCCTCTCTGGGTCTCTGACCCCCTCCCTCTCTGGGTCTCTGTTCCCCTCCTTCTGTGAGTCACAAGTTAACATCCATCAGCTTCTTAGCAGGCATTCGCCACCAAGCCCAGCTAATGGGCTAAAGAGGCCCAGGACCCTCTTTCTGGGTCTCTGTCCACCCCAGGTCTCTGTACGCTTCTGTGAGGCTCTCTCCCCTCCCGTCTCTGGGTCTGTTTCCATTTCTCTGGATCTCTATCCTCCCCCATCTCTGCCCCTCTTTTTCTCTGGGTCTCTGTCTCCTTCTGAGTCTCCATCTCCCTCATGTCTCTGGTTCTCTGTCCTCCTGTCTCTGGGTCTCTCTTACCCCTGCCTCTGGGTCTCTGTCCCCCTCTCTTTCTGGGTCTCTGTTCCCCTCCTGTCTCTGGGTCTCTGTCCCCCCCCCTCTGGGTCCCTCTCCCCCTCTCTCTCTGGGCTCTATCCCCACCTCCCACTCTCTAGCCTTCTCTCTCGCATGCTCCATCCCCATGCCTGTCGGCGCTGCATACTACCTGCCCCTGTGTCCCCCGTGGTTGGTACCTGACTGGCACAGGGGGCCGATGCCAGGGTTTCCGAGCACAGACCCTCACGTAGTCCTTCTTATTGACATTTTCCAGGAACTTTACATAGAGGCGCTGGTACCGATTTTTTGCGTCCCCAAAATACCCCAAATACTAAGGGGAGAAAGAGGCACATGAGGAAATTCTTCACACTGCCAGCCAGATGGCCAACACCCTCGTGCCCTGGGCTACCACGGCAGCTGCCTGGAGCATCCTGGCAGACGGCGGCCCCCTTCCAGATACACTGTGGAGTGAGTCACACTCCCGCGAAGGGGAACCCCAGCTCCTAGATACCACAGCCCGGGGCCCCCAAGTCCTTGGTCCCCTTTGCAGGCTTACATTACTGGTGGCACAAAACTGCCTCTGACCGTCCTTGATCTCTGGAGTGAATTTCTGCAGAAGAGCCTTCTGGACTCGCCAAATGGGTGGGGGTTCGCGCCCCGTCTGCAACGCCAGCTGAGGAGGAGGGGTGTGGTGAGGCCAGCAGGGTCAGCCCTCATTCCCGTACCTACTGCCCGTACGCCCTGGCCCACTGGCCTCCCTCACCATCCCCTTAGAGAAAAGGCAGAGACGTCAACAACAAGTATCTTCTACCCCCATGATGTGTTCAGCTCTGTGTGCAGCTTGAACTTGGCCCTGTCCCCTCCTGCCCACCCGGTACCCTGGATCAGGCTGCTCGTTCTTAGGCTGCAGAGTTTGAGTCACTGTTGCCTTACGGTGTGAAAGCCCAGAACTTCCTGTGTGACTCAGAGTAATGACAATCTTTGGGCACCGCCTGCTATTTACTGTGCTGGACAGGAGGGTATGGTTGTGAGCAAGACGTCCTGGTGTGGTCTGTGTCCCCTCACAATTCTCTTTTTACTTTTTCTTTTTTTGAGACGGCGTTTTGCTCGTTACCGAGGCTGGAGTGCAGTGGCGCAATCTCAGCTCATCGCAACCTCCACCTCTTGGGTTCAAGCTGATTCTCCTGCCTCAGCCTCCTGAGAAGCTGGAATTACAGGTATGTGCCACCACGCCCGACTAATTTTGTATTTTTAGTAGAGACAGGGTTTCTCCATGTTGGTCAGGCTGGTCTTGAACTCCCCACCTCATGTGATCCACCCGCCTCGGCCTCCCAAAGTGCTAGGATTACAGGCATGAGCCACCAAGTCCAGCCAAATCTCTGTTGCTTATAAGCCACCCAGTCTATGGTATTCTGGTATAGCAGCCTGAGGGGTCTAAGACACCAAAAAAGCCTTCACACAGAGGTAATAACAGAAGTAATAAGACAGACAAGCAAATAAACAAAACAGGGTGAGTTTGTGGCCTGTGCCAAGAACAGGCAGGTGAGGTTACCTGAGACCATTTCATCAGCATGTCCACAGCAGGGAAGACAGAGCAACAGGAAGGCTCCCTATCTCTGCTCCCTCTACCCCACAAACACCTGAACACAAACCACCACCACCCTGCAGTTTGCATGTGCCCCAGCTGGGCGATGGCAACTGACGGATGTGAGAGAATGTGACCCTGAGGACTAAAGGGGCAGCAGAGGCGCCAAACATGGACACAAGAAATAACAGTACAAGTCATAAATGTCCTGTTGCCAATTCCCAGGACACTGTAGAAGTCTAGAGGAGGGGCCTCAGATTTTTTTTTTTTTTTCCCCGAGATGGAGTCACCTAGGCTGGAAGTGCAGTGGCGCGATCTCAGCTCACTGCAACCTGCGCCTCCCGGGTTCAAACGACTCTCCTGCTTCAGCCTCCCTGGTAGTTGGGACTATAGGCACCCACCACACCAGGCTAATTTTTGTATTTTTAGTAGAGACAGGGTTTTGCCAGGTTGGCTGGGCTGGTCTTGAACTCCTGACCTCAGGTGATCCACTTGTCCCGGCCTCCCAAAGTGCTGGGATTACAGGCGTGAGTCACTGCGCTCAGCCTCAAATTTAAACTGAATCCACGAATGCTTCCTGGAATAGGTGACAGATGCCAAAATGAGTCCCTGGAAGGAACATGTCTTTAAAAGGGGAGCCAGGCTTTGCGTGCAGTGGCTCACATCTGTAATCCCAACATTTTGGGAGGCCGAGGTAGGCGGCTCACCTGGAGTCGAGAGTTTGAGACCAGCCCAGCCTACATGGTGAAACCCCACCTCTACTAAAATACAAACATTAGCCAGGCGTGGTGGTGCAGGCCTGTATGCCCAGCTACTCGGGAGGCTGAGAAAGGAGAATTGCTTGAACCCAGGAAGTGGAGGTTGCAGTGAGCCGAGATCACAGCACTGCACTCCGGCCTGGGCGACAGAGCAAGACTCTGTCTAAAAAAAAAAAAAAAAAAAGCACCAGCTTGAGGAAGCCATCGGAGCATCTTGTCAGCCCAGGGAGACTGCCCCTACCTCTGCCCCCTCCCACTCCCTGTGTCGGCCTCCTCTGAGGAAGCTGCCGACACTGTAGCTGGAGTCAGACCCTCTGGCTAGCACATTCTCACTGGGCTTGGTACCTTCCCTCAAACCACTTTTCCTCCCAGCATCCCCACTCCACACCCAGTCATCAGGCCTCACCCTGACTTCAGCCTTGTCCATTCCCCAAACAGGGCCAGTCAATCCCCAAGCCCCACCCATCTTGCCTCTCCTCACGTCATTCACATCACTGACCATGCCAACCACCGATTACTAGAAAAGTGGCCCGGCCCACAGCCTCCTACTCAATGGAACCCACAGCTGATTGGAGATTCAACCTAGGGAGGTCACCAGCAGGCTTTTTTTTTTTTTTTTCTGACAGAGTCTTGCTCTGTTGCCAGGCTGGAGTGCAGTGGCGCGATCTCGGTTCACTGCAACCTCCATCTCCTGAATTCAAGTGATTCTCCTGGCTCAGCCTCCCGAATAGCTGGGACTAGAGGCGCACGCCACCACGCCCAGCTAATTTTTGTATTTTTAGTGGAGACAGGGTTTCACCACGTTGGCCAGGATGGTCTCGATCTCTTGACCTCATGATCCGCCCGCCTAGGCCTCCCAAAGTGCTGGGATTACAGGGGTGAGCCACTGCGCCCAGCCTCTTTTTTTTTTTTTTTTTTTTCAGACAGAGTTTTCGCCCAGCCTTTTTTGTTTTGTTTTTGTTTTTGTGAGACCCTCTCACTCTGTTACCTAGGCTGGAGTGTAGCAGCACAACCATGACCATAGCTCACCTATTGCCTCCTAGGCTCAAGTGATCCTCCTGCCTCAGTCACCTACCCACCAAGTAGCTGGGACTACAGGAAGGCACCACCACTCCTGGATAATTTTTGTATTTTTTTTTTTTTTTTTTTGAGGCGGAGTCTCGCTCTGTCGCCCGGACTGGAGTGCAGTGGCCGGATCTCAGCTCACTGCAAGCTCCGTCTCCCAGGTTTACGCCATTCTCCTGCCTCAGCCTCCCGAGTAGCTGGGACTACAGGCGCCCGCCACCTCACCCGGCTAGTTTTTTGTATTTTTTAGTAGAGACGGGGTTTCACCATGTTCGCCAGGATGGTCTCGATCTCCTGACCTCGTGATCCGCCCGTCTCGGCCTCCCAAAGTGCTGGGATTACAGGCTTGAGCCACCGCGCCCGGCCTAATTTTTGTATTTTTTGTAGAAATGGGGTTTCACGGCCAGGTGCAGTGGCTCATGCCTGTAATCACTCTGGAAGGCCGAGGCAGGCAGATCACCTGAGGTCAGTAGTTCGAGATCAGCCTGGCCAGCATGGT
This sequence comes from Trachypithecus francoisi, assembly GCF_009764315.1. Classification (NCBI taxonomy): domain Eukaryota; kingdom Metazoa; phylum Chordata; class Mammalia; order Primates; family Cercopithecidae; genus Trachypithecus; species Trachypithecus francoisi. The sequence continues at coordinate 5,012,627 of NW_022681457.1, read as the reverse complement.
GAAACCCCGTCTCTACAAAAATATGAAAATTAGCCAAGTGTGGTGGCAGGTGCCTGTAATCCCAACTACTCTGGAGGTTGAGGCAGGAGAATCGCTTGAACCCAGGAGGTGGAGATTGCAGTGAGCCGAGATCGCATCATTGCACTCCAGCCTGGGGGATGAGAGCAAGACTTGTCTCAAAAAAAAAAAAAAAAAAAAAAAAGAAAAAGAAAACTGCAGGGTTCCATTAAAAGGGGAGTCAGTCCCAGGATAGATGCTGTGGACAGAGTACTGTCGAGGCTTGAACAACTCCCCAGTCACCTCCCTACTGGCCAGGGGCTCTAAATGGCATAGAGCCTAACGTCTTCACTAGCACCCGTGGAACTCATCCCTGCACCCACGTCCAACATGGCTGGGTCCAGCCCACCTGCCCAGCCTCAGCATTCACTGTCCAGTCACTTAACACCTTGCGTCCCTGCACACCTCAAACATAGCGTGCTTTCCCTCACCACAGGGCCTTTGCACAGCTGTTTCCTCTGCCTGGACAACCCCAACACCATACTCTTCTCCACCCAATGAACTTTTTTTTTTTTTTTTTTTGAGACAGAGTCTCGCTCTGTCACCCAGGCTGGAGTGCAGTGGCCGGATCTCAGCTCACTGCACGCTCCGCCTCCCGGGTTTACGCCCTTCTCCTGCCTCAGCCTCCCGAGTAGCTGGGACTACAGGCACCCGCCACCTCACCCGGCTAGTTTTTTGTATTTTTTAGTAGAGACGGGGTTTCACCGTATTAGCCAGGATGGTCTCGATCTCCTGACCTCATGTTCCGCCTGTCTCGGCCTCCCAAAGTGCTGGGATTACAGACTTGAGCCACTGCGCCCGGCCGAACTTTTTTTTTTTTGAGACAGAGTCTCACTCTGTGGCCCAGGCTGGAGTGCAGCGGGCTCTCAGCTCACTGAAACCTCTGCCTCCTGAATTCAAGTGATTCTCCTGCTTCAAGCCTCCTGAGTAGCTGGGATTACAGGGACCCGCCACCATGTCTGGCTAAGTTTTGTATTTTCAGTAGAGACGGGACGGCACCATGTTGTCCACGCTGATCTTGACCTCCTCACTTCAAGTGATCCACCCACCTCGACCTCCGAAAGTGCTGGGATTACAGATGCGAACCACCACACCCAGCCAACTTTTTCTTTTTTGAGACAGGGTCTCATTCGACTTGCCCAGGTGGGAGTGCAGTGGCGCAATCCTGGCTCACTGCAGCCTTGATCTCTCAAACTCGGGGTGATCAGCCTCGAGGGTAGCTGGGAATACAGGCGTGTGAAACCACACACCTGGCTAATTTTTTGTATTCTTAGTACAGGCAGGATTTCACCATGTTGACCAGGCTGGTGTTGAACTCCTGAGCGCAAGCAATCCACCCACCTCAGCCTCCCAAAGTGCTGGGATTCCAGGCAGGAGCCAGTGCACCCAGTATCCGCCCAGTGAACTCTTACATGCTTGGAGTATACACGCTGCCCAACTCTTACAACAACCCCAACAGAAGTTTCAGTTTACAGACGGGGAAGGAGAATGGGCTAGCCTGGCCCTGTCAATTTGGCAGCTCGTTCCCACAAGTGGATCTTGAGCTTTTGAGATTGATTTGTTTTTTGGTTTTTTGTTGTTTTTTTTTTTTGAGACAGGGTCATATTCTCTGTCACCCAGGCTGGAGTGCAGTGCTATAATCATGGCTCACTACAACCTCAACTTCCTGGGCTCCGGTGATTCTCACATGCCAGCCTCTCCAGTAGCCGGGACTACAGGCGGGCACCACCCTGTCTGGTTCAATTTTTTTGAATTTTGTGCAGAGACAGGGTCTCACTATGTTGCCCAGGCTGGTCTCAAACTCCTGGGCTCAAGTGATCTGCCAAGCACCTCAGCCTCCCAAAGTGCTGGGATTGCAGGCTTGAGCCACCACGCCCGAGGTGACAGACTGCAGCACTTGAAATGTGGCTGGTCCAATGGATGCACTCAATCAGGACAAAGTATTCACAGGATTTTGAAGTCTTGGTATGCAAAAAAGAAGTTAAAACCTCAACTTTTCATTTTAGTAATACCCCATTTAATAATATTAAAACATCGGCCGGGTACGGTGGCTCACGCCTGTAATCCCAGCACTTTGGGAGGCTGAGACAGGCGGATCATGAGGTCAGGAGATCGAGACCATCCTGGCTAACACGGTGAAACCCAGTATCTACTAAAAATACAAAAAAAAATTAGCCGGGCGTGGTGGCGGGCGCCTGTAGTCCCAGCTACACGGGAGGTTGAGGCAGGAGAATGGCATGAACCTGAGGGGCGGAGCTTGCAGTGAGCCTAGATTGTGCCACTGCACTCCAGCCTGGGTGACAGAGCGAGACTCCGTCTCAAAAAAAAAAAAAAAAAAAAATTAAAACATCATTAACAGTTTTTCTTTTTCTTTTTTGGAGACTGAGTTTTATTCTTGTCGCTCAGGCTGGAGTGCAATGGTACGATCTCGGCTCACTGCAACCTCCGCCTCCCAGGTTCAAGCAATTCTCCTGCCTCAGCCTCCCGAGTAGGTGGGATTACAGGTGCCCACCACCACGCCCAGCTAATTTTTTTTTTTTTTGAGACGGAGTCTCGCTCTGTCGCCCAGGCTAGAGTGCAGTGGCCGGATCTCAGCTCACTGCAAGCTCCGCCTCCCAGGTTTACGCCATTCTCCTGTCTCAGCCTCCCGAGCAGTTGGGACTACAGGTGCCTGCCACCTCGCCCGGCTAGTTTTTTGTATTTTTTTAGTAGAGACGGGGTTTCACCATGTTAGCCAGGATGGTCTCGATCTCCTGACCTCGTGATCCGCCTGTCTCGGCCTCCCAAAGTGCTGGGATTACAAGCTTGAGCCACCGCACCGGACAATTTTTATATTTTCGGTAGAGATGGCGTTTCACTATGTTGACCAGGCTGGTCTTAACTCCGGACCTCAGGTGACTCACCCGCTTTGGCCTCCCAAAGTGCTGCGATTACAGGCCTAAGCCACCACACCCAGCTAACAGCTTTTCTTTTTTTTTTCTTTTTGAGACAGGTTCTCGCTCTGTCACCCAGACTGGAGTGCAGTGGTACGATTTCGGCTCACTGCAACCTCCATCTCCCAGGATGAAGCGATTCTCCCACCTCAGCCTCTCAAGTAGCTAGGACAACAAGCGCATGCCACTATATCTAGCTAATTTTTCTTTTTCTTTCTTTTTTTTTTTTTTTGTAGAGAGGGGAGGTTTTGCCATGTTGCCCAAGCTGGTCTTGAACTCCTGACCTCAAGCGATCCACCCACCTTGGCCTCCCAAAGTGCTGGAATTACAGGCATGACCCACCACACCTGGCAAAAACATCATTAAGAGTTGTTCTTTATTAATCACAAGTTGAAACTGTGTGTGTGTGTGTGTGTGTGTGTGTGTGTGCATGCGCGCATGACAGAGGCTCACTCTGTTGCCCAGGCTGGAGTGCAGTGGCGCAATCATAGCTCACTGCAGCTTCGACCTCTGGGCTCAAGTGATCTTCTCACCTCAACATCTGAAACTGCGGGATTACAGGTGTGAGCCACCGCATGTAGCCGAAATAATATTTTAGATATGTTAGGTTAAATAAAATGCATTCCGGCCGGGTGCGGTGGCTCAGGCCTGTAATCCCAGCACTTTGGGAGGCCGAGACGGGCGGATCACGAGGTCAGGAGATCGAGACCATCCTGGCTAACATGGTGAAACCCCGTCTCTACTAAAAAATACAAAAAAAAAAAACTAGCCGGGCGAGGTGGCGGGCGCCTGTAGTCCCAGCTACTCAGGAGGCTGAGGCAGGAGAATGGCATAAACCCGGGAGGCGGAGCTTGCAGTGAGCTGAGATCCGGCCACTGCACTCCAGCCTGGGCGACAGAGCGAGACTCTGTCTCAAAAAAAAAAAAAAAAAAAGCATTCCTATGGCTAATTTCTTTTTTTTTTTTTTTTTTAAGGCAGGGGCTCACGATGTTGCCCAGGCTGGTCTGCAACTCCTGGATTCAAGCAATCCTCCTGCCTCGTCCTCCCAAAGTGCTGAGAGTACAGCACTTTGGTCACCTATGGCTAATTTCATCTATCTTTTTTTTTTTTTTTTTTGAGACGGAGTCTCACTCTGCCGCCCAGGCTGGAGTGCAGTGGCGGATCTCAGCTCACTGCAAGCTCCGCCTCCTGGGTTTACGCCATTCTCCTGCCTCAGCCTCCCGAGTAGCTGGGACTACAGGCGCCCGCCACGTCGCCCGGCTAGTTTTTTGTATTTTTTAGTAGAGACGGGGTTTCACCATGTTAGCCAGGATGGTCTCAATCTCCTGACCTCGTGATCCGCCCGTCTCGGCCTCCCAAAGTGCTGGGATTACAGGCTTGAGCCACCACGCCCGGCTCATCTATCTTTTTTATTTTTATAAATGCAGGAATGAAAACATTTAAAAATCACATATATGACTCAGGTGATATTTATATTGGATTGCTGTTTTTCTGGAATAAACAATGGTCTATAGCTTGTTCTTGTAGGGGCTTTAAGAGTGGTTTCTACCAGCCTGGCCAACATGGTGAAACTCCATCTCTACTAAAAATACAAAAATTAGCCAGGCATAGTGGCGGGTGCCTATAATCTCAGCTACTCAGGAGGCTAAGGCAGGAGAATCACTGGAATCCGGGAGGTGGTGGTTGCAGTGAGCCGAGATTGTGCCACTGCACTCCAGCCAGGGAGACAGAGCGAGATTCCGTCTCAAAAGAAAAAAAAGAGATGGTATAAAAGAAAAAAAATGGGCTGGGCACAGTGGCTCACGCCCATAATACCAGCACTTTGGGAGGCCAAGGGGAGCAAATCACAAGGTTAGGAATTCAAGACCAGCCTGACCAACATAGTGAAACCCCATCTCTACTAAAAATACAAAAATTAGATGGGCGTGGTGGCACACGCCTGTAATCCCAGCTACTCAGGAAGCTGAGGCAGGAGAATCGCTTGAATCTGGGAGGTGAGGGTTGCAGTGAGCCAAGACAGCGCCACTGCACTCCATCCTCGGAGACAGATTGAGACTCCGTCTCAAAAAAAAAAAAAAGAAACACAGTCCAGACACAGTGGCTCACACCAGCAATCTCAGCACTTTGGGAGGCGGAGAAGGGAGGATTGCTTGAGCCCAAGAGTTCAAGACCAGTCAGGTCAACAGAATGAGACGCCAGTCTCTACTTAAGGAATAAAAAAATTTGCCAGGCATGGTGTTGTATGCCTGTAGTCCTAGTTATCAGGAGGCTGAGGTGGGAGGATCACTTGAACCCAGGAGTTTCAGGCTTCAGTGAGCCATGATCATGCCACTGTACACCAGCCTGGGTGACAGAGTGAGGCCCTGTCTCAAAACAACAACAACAAAAAATAATAAGTGGCAGAGATTTGAGTCAGTCGGGTTAAACCAAAGTGACGTCTTAACTATACCAGCAGCCTGCCCTGTCTCCAGGCCCACAAATGAGTCCCCAAGATCTGTATGTTTGGCAAAGGCATGGGGTTTTGTCCCCCATTATAATGCACACTCAAGTTGTATTTTAAGCATCTGAGTCCTCACCTGGCCCCTTCCCCTGCCCCCATGCCAGCTGGGAGGTGGTGTCAGATGGCCCTGGCTCCAATTCCAGGTTGGCACCGGCCAGCCGACTGACTCCCTTTCTCTGAATGTGAACTTCCCCATCTGTAAAATGGGGATGCTCAAGGTCCCTGCCCTAGGGCCCTGTTCATTTGACCCAATGCTGGCTCAGCTGCGTTTGACTAGAACGTACATGGTGCCTGGCTGAGTCGGGGATAAGAATATGGGTTCTTGGCTGGGCGCAGTGGCTCACGCCTATAATCCCAGCGCTTTGGGAGGCTGAGGCAGGCAGATCACCTGAGGTCGGGAGTTCGAGAGTAGCCTGACCAACATGGAGAAACCCCAACTCTACTAAAAATACAAAATTAACCAGGCATGGTGGCGCATGCCTGTAATCCCAGCTCAGGAGGCTGAGGCAGGAGAATCGCTTGAACTCGGGAGGCGGAGGTTGCAGTGAGCCAAGACTGCACCATTGCACTCCAGCCTGGGCAACAAGAGTGAAACACTATCTCAAACATAAATAAATAAATAAATAAGAATATGGGTTCCTAAGGCCAGCAGGGCTGGGTGTGGATCCCGAGCTACAAAAGCCTGGGAAAGCTACTTTATCTCTCTGTGCCTCATTTTTCCCTAAAAAATGAGGATAATAGGCCAGGCACAGTGGCTCATTCCTGTAATCCCAGCACTTTGGGAGGCCGAGATGGGCAGATCACCCGAGGTAATGAGTTTGAGACCAGCCTGGCCAACGAACATGGTGAAACCCCATCTCTACTAAAAATACAAAAATTAGCCAAGCGTGGTAGGGTCCTCTCTAGTCGCAGCTACTCAAGAGGCTGAGTTATGAGAATCGCTTGAACCAGGGAGGCGGAAGTTGCAGTGAGTCACTGCACTCCAGCCTGGCCAACAGAGGGAGACCCTGTCTCAAAAAAACAGGCATAGTAATCCGCAGTCAGAAGGACTTTTTAACCTGTGTGGGCCTCAGTTTCCATCCCTATAAAATGCTACTGTAGTCTCTTATAATGAAGTTTATCTTTTTTATATGAAAAGATAAAACTTAGAGATGGATGGTGGTGACGGTCATTCAACAATGTCAATATGTTTTTTTTCTTTATTTTTTTGAGACAGAGTTTTGCTTTTGTAGCCCAGGCTGGAGTGCAGTGGCTGGTCTCGAACTCCTGACCTCAGGTGATCTGCCCGCCTTGGCCTCCCAAAGTGCTGCAATTCCAGGCATGAGCTACCGCACCTGGCCTATGATGTCAATTTTTTTTTTTTTTTGAGACAGTCTTGCTCCCTCACCAGACTGGAGTCCAGTGGCACGATCTCAGCTCACTGTAACCTCCGACTCCCAGGTTCAAGCGATTCTCCTGCCTCAGCCTCCCGAGTAGTTGGGATTACAGGCACCCGCCACCATGCCTGGCTAATTTTATTTTATTTTATTTTATTTTTGAGATGGAGTCTCGCTCTGTCGCCCAGGCTGGAGTGCAGTGGCGCAATCTCGGCTCACTGCAAGCTCCACCTCCTGGGTTCACACCATTCTCCTGCCTCAGCCTCCAGAGTAGCTGGGACTACAGGTGCCCCCCATCAGGCCCGGCTAATTTCTTGTATTTTTAGTGGAGATGGGGTTTCACCATGTTAGCCAGGATAGTCTCGATCTCCTGACCTCATGATCCACCCACCTCAGCCTTCCAAAGTGCTCGGATTACAGACATGAGACTCCCAGCTAATTTTTGTATTTTTAGTAGAGACAGGGTTTCACCATGTTAGCCAGGATAGTCTCAATCTCTTGACCTTGTGTTCTGCCTGCCTTGGCCTCCCAAAGTGCTGGGATTACAGGCGTGAGCCCCCACGCCCGGCATGATGTCAATATCCTTAATGCCACCGAACCATACACTGAAAACTAGTTAAAATGACAAATTTCATGGTACGTATGTGACCATGATTTTAAAAACAAAGAAAAACGAAATTCTGACTGTGATGTTCCCAAAATCCTCTTCCTCAGGAGGTAGTAGACATTTCTTTTCTTTTTTCTTTTTTAGAGACAGGGTCTCGCTCTGTCACCGAGACTGGAGTGCTGTGGTGCGATCATAGATAGCTCACGGCAACCGCAAACTCCCGGACATAAGCAATCCTGCCATCTTAGCCTTTCATGTAGCTGAGACTACAGGCATGTGCTACCATGCCTGGCTAATTTATTTATTGTTTTTGGTAGATGTGAGGTCTTGCTATTTGCCTAGCTGCTCTCAAGTGATCCTCTCACCTCCGCTTCTCAAAGTTCTGGGATTACAGGCGTGAGCCACCACTCCCAGCCTGCTCTATTATTTACTTTTCCCACAATGAATTACATTGAAATAACATACGAAAAAATACATTTGAGTTTGCCTCAAAAAACACACTTAAGAAGAAAGTGTAAGGCCGGGCGCGGTGGCTCACGCCTGTAATCCCAGCACTTTGGGAGGCCGAGACGGGTGGATCACAAGGTAAGAAGTGGAAGAGCAGTTTGACCAAGATGTTGAAACCCCTTCTCTACTAAAAATGCAAAAATTAACCAGGTGTGGTGGCACGTGCCAGTAATCCCAGCTACTCAGGAGGCTGAGGCAGGAGAATTGCTTGAATCCGGGCAGCAGAGGTTGCAGTGAGCCGAGATTGCGCCCCTGCACTCCAGCCCGGGCAACAAGAGTGAAACTCCGTCTCAAAAAAAAAAAAGAAAAAGATATAGCCTGACACACAGTGAGCATTCCCAAATGATTCACTTTTTTTGTTTGAGAGAAAAGGTTTCAATATGTGGCTAGGCTGGTCTCAAACTCCCAAAGTGCTGAGATTACAGGTGTAAGCCGCCGCATCCGGCTGAATTCACGATTACATTTACGGGTTACCTGCAGGTACTCTATGTCAGTGACTCACATTTCCACCATTGTGCCATAAATGGCAAAGTAGCCTGTCTCTCTGGCTCGTTCCATTAGACTAGAAGCTCCCTAGGGCCAGAGCCACATCTGCTTGTACAGTACTGGTCCTCTACCACCCACAGTAGGGTATCTGCATAAACGTTCACAATCGCTTTACCTTATATGCAAGTAATGCATGTATAAACATATACACATTAACAATCGCTTTACCTTACATATAAGTAATGCATGTATAGACACAAACGCAAATAAAACCTCTGAGGCCCGCAGGTCCTCGACACCTCTATCAGCCCCATCGGACTGTGAATTCCAGGGCGGCCAGGCCATGACTGGATCTGCAGGTCCCAATACAAGCCTGTCATCCAGCAGGCGCTCAACAAACAGGTGACCAAACCCATCAGGCCCAGTTTTTGGAGAAGGCTGGGACTCACCTTAAGCGAAGGGATGTCCTCGGCACGGATGACGAACTCGTCCCGCTCCCGGAAGATGCCCTCTCCGCCACTCTCGCCAGCCTCCTCGTCCGTCTCCCCACACACGGCCGCCGTCTCCTGCTTCTTGGCCAGATGCAGGGGCCGGGTGTCCGGCAGCTCGGGGTCTTCGGGGGACGGGGCGGCGGGCTCCTCGGGAGGGGCAGCCGGTGGGGCAGCGGCTGGTGGGGGTGGCGGAGGAGGCGAGGGCATAGCTGGTGGAGGTGGTGGTGGCAGCGGTGGTGGCGGTGGTGAGTTGGGCGTGGGGGCCACCAGCGGGGGCGGCGAGGGCAGGGCTGGCTGTGGCGGCGGAGGCTGAGGCTGAGGAGTCGGGGCAGGAGGTGGAGTGGGTGGGGGTTTCTCCTCCAGCAGTGGGGGCTCTGGGGGAGACAGCGACATCAGGCCTGGATGTTATTCATCATTCCTGGCACCTTTCCTCTTGTCCTTTAAACATCACTTTCTGTACCAAGAACCCCTCTGTCTGTAACTACCACTCAGCTCCCAGTGGCCATTCTACCCTATCGGAGTCTCTGCAGAGACCTACTCTGGCTCCTGTGGCTGTAAAGGAGACCTGTCTCCCATCCCTAATCCCCTTCTCAGTCCTGAAATGTCTCTTTGTGGTCTCAAAGCCCTTGTCTGGCTCTTAACTCCTCCTCCTGAATGACCCTCCCACTCCTAAATCATCACCTCCCTAGTTCTACTTCCTCACCTTGTCTTCCTCCAAGGCCTCATCCTTCTCCCTCCAGGCCCATCTTTGTCCTTTCCTTGGCCTGCTCACCAGTGTGCAGACTGCTAACCCTTCCTCTGTCTGCCAGCTCCCTTCTTCAGGCCTTTTAAGAACCTCATAGGAGGCGGGCATGGTGGTTCACGCCTGTAATCCCACTACTTTCGGAGGCCGAGGCAGGCGGATCACTTGAGGTCAGGAGTTCGAGACCAGCCTGGCCAACGTGGTAAAACCCTGTCTCTACCAAAAATATAAAAAATGAACCAGGTGTGGTGGCAGGTGCCTGTAATCCCAGCTACTCGGGAGGCTGAGGCAGGAGAACAGCTAGAACCCTGGAGGTGGAGGTTGCAGTGAGCCAAGATCATGCCACTGTACTCCAGCCTGGTGGACAGAGTGAGAAAAAAAAAAGATGGCTGGACACGGTGGCTCACGCCTGTAATCCCAACACTCTGGGATGCCAAGGTGGGCAGATCATGAAGTAAGGAGTTCGAGACCAGCCTGGCCAACATAGTGAAACCCCATCTCTACTAAAAATACAAAAAATTAGCTGGGCATGGTGGCAGGCACCTGTAGTCCCAGCTACTTGGGAGGCTGAGGCAGAAGAATCACTTGAACCTGGAAGGCAGAGGTTGCGGTGAGCCAAGATTGCGCTACTAAACTCCAGCCTGGGTGACAGAGCGAGACTCTGTCTCAAAAAAAAAAAAAAAAAAAAAAAAAAAGAACCTCACAGAGTCTTTTTGTTTTGTTTTTGGAGTTTTTTGTTTAAAAAGACCCTGTCTTAGGGTCTTGCTCTGTCACCCAAGCTGGAGTATAGTGGCTCAATCATGCTCACCACAGCCTCAACCTCCCGGGCTCAAGTGATCCTCCTGTCTCAGCCTCCCAAAGTGTGCTAGGATTACAGGTGTGGCCCACTGTGCCCAGCCTGTCATGGTTTTTTTTTTTTTTTGAACACTCCCCTCTAACTCCCTGAAATCTCACCCGACCCGTAAAACTGCTGCTTCTCCGTTCTTGTATCCTGGGCCATGGCCCTTCCAAGCCCTTCAAAGGCTCTCTCAGCCTGGCTGTTATCTCCTGCAACGACCCTGTCAGCTTTGGTCTCACCCCTTCTTCTCACCTCCCCACTCCCCATTCCCCAACTTTCTACACCCCCCAAAAGCTCTCTCCATTTCCCAAGTCCCCTCTATGCCCTCCTGTAAGCTCCCACCTCTCATCTCCCAATGCCTCTGTTTCTGCCATTAACACCCCTTAAGCTGTGTCCAAAGCCAGAGCACAACCTAAACCCTTCCTGTGCCCCTAGTCTTGCCTTCCGCTGCCCACTCCCAAGACCCATCACTCTCCCCAAGTCTTTCTCTGCCCCCAGACATCTTTCTGTACCTTCACACGTGGCTGACTCAGAGCCCTCCTCAGTCCCCACACCTCCCACCGTTCAGAACCTGAGTAGCCCCTCTCCTGTAACTCATCACCTGCCCTGTCTCCTTGCATTCTCCAGTATCTGCATCGGGGCCCCTCCTAGTCCACTTAGCACCTCTGGGTGAATTAGAAAAAGATACACACCTTCCTCAAAATGCCTGTATAATAAGGAAAGTCCCTTCATAAATATGCAAGCTTGTACCATCTACGTGAATGGTGTCTCTTAAACAGTGCGTAACCTGCGCAACTATATCTAGTGACCATGATAACCTTTAAGCTCCACTCTACTCCCAGACCACCTTCCCAGAGCTCACCAGGAGTGCCATTGCCGTTGGCACTGGGGAGCCCCGGAAGGGGGGGTGGCCCTGGAACTGTAGCTGCGGGGGCCAAGGGCGGCCCATCTGGGGTGGAGGTGTCCTTTGGCCCAGCAAGGGGTGGGTCATCGAGGGCAGAGATGGCCGAGGAGATGCTCTCCTGCAGGTCTCGGTTCTTGGCGACAGAGTCTTCCTCGTCCGAGGAGAAGGAGGGCAGCGTCTCAAGGTTCCGCTTCAGCTCCTCATCCAGTCGCTTGCAGGGTGAAGGGCAGCCCAGCCCCAGCCCCTCACTCTCTGCAGCCTCCAGGGCACCCCCAAGCCCGAAGGCTCCAGAAGGTGGGGGATGTGGCACAGCGGGGGTGGCAGGGGGCTGGGGCTGCAGGCTTCGGGCTGGCACAGAGGGTGGCACGCTCTTGGGAGGGCTGAGTGGAGGTGTCAGGCCCGCCTGGTAGAGTGGTGGGTGGCGCTTGCCTGACTTGAGGAAGTCCAAGAAGGAGGCCATGAAACCCGACTTCATCTCCGGCTGCTTCTCCTCCACCTCCTTGATCTTGGCCTCGATCTTCTCCCGAGTTAGGCTCGAGTCCAGGCTGTTGTGGTCAGTGCCTGATATGGCATCACCCGATGAGGCTCCCAGACCCTCGCCAGCCTTGGGCACAGACAGCTTGATCTAGACATGGGAGTGGCGGGCCGTGAGGGCCCAGGAGTCTGGGCCCCCAGTCCCATCCCCCCTCAGCCCCCCAAAAATCCAAATTTACAGGTGCTCAGCCCGTGAATTTCTAGAATTCAAAGCTGCAAACCCCTTGTCTTAGATTCTAGGAGGACAAGACTAGAGTTCCTCGCTCAGAAGACCAGAAACTTAGACTCACTGAGCTCTTCCCTTACAGCCCAGTTCAGGTCCCCAGACCTGCTTCCCATGAAACCCAGGAATGTAGGATCCCTCAATGCCCATCATTTGGGATATAGAAGCTAAAAGCAGGCAATCCGGGTGAGGTGGCTCACGCCTATAATCCCAGCACCTTGGGAGGCTGAGGCAGGCGGATCACTTGAGGTCAGGAGTTTCAAATCAGCCTGGCCAACATAGTAAAACCCCATCTCTACTAAAAATACAAAAAAAAAAAAAAAAAAAAAAAAATTAGCCGAATGTGGTGGCGGATGCCTGTAATCCCAGCTACTCAAGAAGCTGAGGCAGGAGAATCTCTCGAACACAGGAGGTGGAGGTTACAGTGAGCCAAGATCATGCCACTGCACTCCAGCCTGGGTGACAGAAACTCTCTCTCAAAAAAAAAAAAAAAAATGCTAAAAGCATAAGCCCCAACCTCCTGCCTCTCTCTAAACCCATAATTTCCTTTATTTCTTGAGACAGGGTCTCACTCTGTGGCCCAGGCCACAGTGCAGTAATGCAATCATAGCTCACTACAGCCTTGAACGCCAGGGTTCAAGAGATACTCCCACCTCAGCCTCTGAGTAGCTGGGACTATAGGTACACACAGCCACATCTGGCTAAATTTTTGTTTTTAAAAGAAACCAGGGTCTCACTACGTTGACCAGGCTGGTCTCGAACATCTGGCTTCAAGAGATCCTTCCGCCTCAGTCTCCTGAAGTGCTGGGATTACAGGCATGAACCACCGTGGCCAGCCTAGATTCAGAATTTCAATTCTTAGGTCTGTCAGTGGGACCCTAAAATTCCTCACCTAACTTCCTCACAGATTTTAGGACTATAAACCTTATTATTCCCCTGCCCCAGAAATGCCAAGGTGCGGCTGTAAACCCTTCCTTCCTTCCTTTTAAGACTCAAACATCGGGCACAGCCCCTCCTCCCCGATCCCCTACAAGATCCCATTCCCCTCACCTTAAGTGGCTTCAGGGGCTCCAATCGGGTGCCCCCTGCCTCCTCAGCCTTTCGACCCCGGCCTCGGCCCCGGCCCCGGGGTTTCTTGGCGCCATCGGTGGGCGTGGAAGCCGAGGCGGGCCCCGCGGTGGTGGGGACCTCCAGAGGGCGGATCCGGGGCCTCCCTCGGGGCCGGGGCGGCCCATCACGCTTCGCCTTCGTGGGTTTGCGGCCACGGCGCCGGGGGCCATCTGGTCCCGGGTTCGGTGGGCAGAAGTCGATGTCCCCCAGTGGCGAGAGGGCCGGGCGGGAGCGGCAGCTGGAGACCAGGTCGGGCAGGCGCCGGGGGTTGAGGCGGATGTCGGCGGGCACATCAGCCTTGTCCTCGTCCGCCTCGAATTCGTACTCCTGGGCGTACAGCTTCTTAGGGGTCTGGAAGGGTGGGTCGCGGCGCCGCAGCAGGTGGAAGGAGGATGTCTTGAGCAGCTTCTTTGGCTTCGTAGAGCAGAAGATGGGTGAGGTGAGGCCACCCTTGGGCTCGGAGGCCGGCGCGGGAGGCGGTGGTGGCGGAGGCGGGGGTGGTGGCGCCGCCTGGTGGGGGCCGCTCTGGATCAGGCCCAGTGGCTCGGCGTTGACCGTGGAGGGCAGTTCAGGGGGCTTGTTGGGGTCCAGGCCCAAGCCTGGTGTCTCGGGCCCGGCTCCTGATGCCCGGCCAGGGCAGTAGGGCCCATAGGGATCATAGGCAGGGGGGCCCGGGGGTGGCCCAGCGCCCGCCTTGGGGTCCCCCTCGTCCTCGGGTGGCCCGGCCTTGCCATAGTCATCCGCGGCCCCTCCACCGAACATCTCCTCCATGGTAGGGAAGAAGCTGCGCTCCTCGTCTTGGAGCAAGGAGTCAGGGAAGCAGATGGAGGTGAGCGGCACGAAGCGCGGCGCCTTGGTGCCTTGCGGGCTCGGGCTGCGGTAGGCACCTGCGGGATCCTTGCCTTCTGAGTTTGGCGGGCCTACGCCGGTGTCCCCAGGCGCCGGGGGCAGCGGCTCCAAAGCCCCGAGCAATTCCTGCATGGCGCCTGGCGGCTCCAGGCTCTCCTCGGGTCGCAGGCGGGGGCTGGGAGCCGCGGGCTCCAGGCCGTGGCTGCGGAGGTGGGCCTCGAGCTGCAAGGGCATGGGTGGTGGAGGCGGGGGTGGCGGTGGAGGTGGCTGGGGTGCCCCATCGCGGGTGGCTGGCTCAAGGAGGTGGACACCGACTTTGGAGGCGCTGGCAGAGGGACTGGGGGCATGGCTGAGGACGGAGGGGAGCAGCTGGGGAGGAGGCGGAGGCAGCACCAGTGGGAGGTCAGGGCCCCCGGCCTCCAGAAGGAGGCCATGGGGAGTGGACTGGGTGGACTGGGCCGTGGGAGGTGGGGGTGGTGGGCTCTTTTGCAAGAAGGCCCCCAGCTCCTTGGCACCTGCCCCATAGTGGACAACGGAGGTGGCCAGCCCCTCAGGGGTCTCGCCACCCCGCTCTGGCCCTTTCTTCTTCTCCTTCAGCCTCCCCAGGCCCAGCTCCAGTGCCGCAGTGGCACCCTCATCCAGGCTGGCACTGGTGCGGATGACACTCTGCAGATGGTACCTCTGGGGGTCTTCCTTGGCCAACTCGTAGGGTGTACCCGGCGGTCCCCCGGCCCCGCCACTTCCCCCAAGTCCCTTAGAGGCATCTGCTGCCCCGTCCTCGCCCACCAAGCCGTCTGCCCCTGAGGTCCGAGGAGGGCTGGGCGCCTGCAAGAGATGCTGGATGAGGAACTCCTCATCCTCTGTGCGCTCCGCAGGAGGCCCACCTGGGCCCGCCAGCAGCTCCGAGCCATCCCCCTTGCCCTTGTAGCCACCGGCTCCGGCTGCATAGCTGCCAGCTCCTGGAGGTGCCAGGAAAGGGGCTGAGGCCAAGACTGAGCTCAGGTATTTGCCAGGGGCTCCTGGAGAACCGACTCCAGGCGGGCGGCCTGTGGCAGGCGGTGACTGGAGCGGACGAATGATGTGAGATGGGCTGGCCTCACCACCACCTCCCAAGGAGCTGGGTCCCCAGCCACCCCCATGGCCAGAGAGCGCTGGGGAATGGCCGGTACTGTAGCTGAGTGAGGGGCTGGCTGTGGGCAGCCCCTGGGAGTGGGCGGCTGGCCCTGGGTATGGCTCGCCCTGCACGCCATACAGCTGCCCCTGCAGCTGGTCCGGGGAGTAGCTCTGACATGTGGCCAGGCCAGGAGGAGGAGGGCCGCTGGGGGGCTGTGGAGGGCCCCCTGAGTAGCTGGGGCCTTTGCTCAAGTCCTGTGCCTGCCCCGCTCCAAACCCTTGCCCATAGGCCTGGGGTCCCAGAAGCCCTTGAGGCTGACCAGGGGAATAAGCCTGGCCACCTGGCCCTCCAGCCCCAGAGGCCTTCCCAGTGGCATAGGCGGCTGCCGGTCCACCCAGGCTCTGGCATTTGGGGGTAGCGGTCGAACGGGGTTGGGGGGGCCTGGTGCCACCCCCGGCAGCTGCTCCATAACCACCTTTGCCCGTCTTGTACCCAGGCGACTGAATGATAGGGCGGTAACCTCCGCCACCACCCGCGGCCCCACCGCCCCCCGCTGTCTCAGGGCCTGTGGCCCGGCCAGATGCCCCCGCCGTGGCTCCGCTGGGACCAGCCTTGCTAGGCTCCCCAGCACCCGGGGAGGGCTCCCCACCACCCAGGGGGCTGCAGGCCAGGTTGGCCCGGTGGCCCATGGAGGGGTAGCTGCCTCCACAGCTCAGAT
Organism: Trachypithecus francoisi; assembly: GCF_009764315.1. NCBI lineage: Eukaryota > Metazoa > Chordata > Mammalia > Primates > Cercopithecidae > Trachypithecus > Trachypithecus francoisi. The sequence continues at coordinate 4,996,638 of NW_022681457.1, read as the reverse complement.
AGTGCTGGAGGGCATGGGCTGGTGGCGGGGGTGGTGGGGGCTGGGCACTGGCTGGCCGCTGATAGTGCTTGATGACTGTGTCCTGGCGGGGCAGGGCCCGCTCAGGCGGCGGTGGGCCCGGGGCAGCACCCGAGAAGTTATAGAGCTGTGGGGAGGACTGCTCGGCAGCGGCGGCGGCAGCAGAAGAGGAAGCCAGCAGGTTGAACTGAGTTGGGAGGTGGCGAGGTGGTGGTGGTGGGTCTGGGGGGCCAGGGCGATAAGGGGGGGTCTGGGCTGGACCGAGACCAGCTGGCCCCAAGACACCGCCTCCTGCCAGGCGCTCAAAGCCCAGTGAAGAGGGCACCGTGGGTGCCTGCGAGGGCTTCAGGTGCAGCACGTCATGAGGAGACAGGAGCCCATTAGCTGGAGGGCTGAATGGGGGGTCCTGGAGGCTGAGGGACGAGGGCACTGGGAAGGGGCGGCTGCCGAAGGAAGCCGGGTGTTGGTAAGCCGACAGGGCAGAGGAGGACGGAAAGGTGCTGGAACCCGGCAGGGCGCCCGAGATGAAGAGCTCCGTGGGGCCTGGCGTGTGCATGGCTGGAGATGAGGAAGACCGCGGGTCAGAGCGGACAGCAAGCCAGCCCCACCCTGGCCCTGCAGGGCCGGCGCTGGGCTTACCGGTTTGCCAGGAAGGACTGCGGAACTGGGAGAGGAGAGAGGAGGCGGAGGGGCCAGGCTGGGGGCCCCGGGATTCCAGGGCTGAGATGAGGTTCATGACGGAGGCGTCGGGCCCTGCTGAGCCCGCGTGGTGGAGGCCAGTGTCGAAGAGTCCAGAAAGACCTGGCCGGGGACAGGGGGTATAGTCAGCCAGGTGGGGATGGGTAGATAGGGTCAAGAGAGAAAGAGAAGAGGTCAAAAGCAAGTTGGATCAGGAAAAGGAGGGGATGGGAGAAAAAAGGGCAAATTCAAAGACAAGATGGACAGAACCAAGCTCATGAGACAGGAATGAGAGGAGGGAAGGGGGAAAGGTGAGACAGTAAAGCAAGACAAGGGGCAATCCAGTCATAAGGGCAAGGGCCCAGGTAGGAAATGGTAGACAAAAGTGTGGAAAAATCTAGAAGCGAAAGAGCCAGGAGCAAAAGAACAGAGTCCCCCAGTAAGGCCAGGAGGGAGACCAAATGTGGGTATTTCCAGCAAGGAAGTGGAAAGGATGGTACAATGAAGTCTCAGAAAGACCAGAGAACGAGTCAAAAGGGATTGAGCTCCATGGGAGGGTTCAGAAAAAAAGATGGGGAGGGAAAAAGGGAAGGAGCCAATCAGGAGGGTCAAAGGTCAAACTGGACAGCATCATGTCATTGCCAATACCCCTAGGAAGGGGGAACCAATCAGAAACCTTGGAGGCAAAGGCAGGGGGTGGAATAAAGCAATGGGGCAAAATAATATAAAAGAGGGCGGGCCAGATAATTGGGGCCAATCAGGAAGAAAGGGAATCAGGAAGACAGAATTCAGAGTTCCAAGGAGCCAAAAGAATAGGGCAAACCCAGAGGGAAAGAATTGGGGTGGGCTGGAGAGAGGCGGAAAAGCCTGGAAGAGAAGGTGGGATTTGGGGGCTGATGGGACAGGGCCAATTGGAGCGAAAGGGGCGGGGCGAGGCAGGGGCGGACGAATCCGGCGAGAAATGAAGCAGGGACCAGCAGCCTCAAAGGCAACCAATCAGAGGAGACACAGCAAGGGGCGGGCCATGGCACGGGCCACGGCCAATTAGGAGGGGCGGAACTTTCAACAGCCAATCGGCTGCCTCGGGGGGAGGGCCAGCCAAAAGCGGGGCGGGATGTGGGCCGTACCTGCCGGGTGGTGGTTGGTGGCATAGCTTTGCAGTGGGTGGGGGGCCGCGTAGGCCTGGCGGTGTAAGATGTCCGTCTCGGGGTGCGAGGTCCTGGAGCTGCCATAAACCAAGCTGGGGGGAAAGGAGAGACGTCAGGGGGTTCTCCCAAGCTGCCTTCTGAGAAAGGAGCTCAGGAAACCCCCCGGGGAGTTGGGGGGACCCTTCCAGCTGATTGGGGTAGGGGGTGTTAAGCTAAGGAACCGTAGGCCTTTAAAGGGGAGAAGGCAAGGGAATCGGGGTACGCAACTAAAGAGCCACAGAAATGGCCCTCACTCCAGAGTCCGAATAAAGAGAGCCCGGATAGTCTCACGTTTACAAACAGGCATGCTCAGAGACGAAACTAACACACAGAAGAGGGTCCAAGGCAGAGGAAGCGTCTTGAGTTGCAAATGAGAGACTTCCCCCGTCCACCCCACCAACCCCCCATCCCAGGTCCTGTTCCGGCAACACTGGCCATGGGGCCAACGCCAAAAGTCCACATGGACGTCTCCTCTTCCGTAGACACACGGGAACACATAGGCCCTGAACTTCATGGGGTGGTGCAAAACAAGTTGGGAGCAGGAGGCAGATCGGTTCCCAAGCGGCAACGGTTGGTGGGGGGGCGGTGGAGAGAAGAGGGAATAAGACCCGGGGAAAGTACCAGGTACAAGTGTGAACAAGAACACCGTCCATCCCCGGGGGTTGAGGTTCAAATGCATGGCCCCGTGCAATGCCAGGTATGTGTGCAAATGCGTATCCAACTCACCCGTGGGGAAGAAAAGATATAGACGGAGGAATCCCACACGGAAAATCCTGACACACTTGGGGTTATGCCCTGCTGGGAAACTCAGGTGTGTTGGGGGGGAGGTGCTCGGGGGTAGGTGAAGTATGAGGAAGCAGCAGGAAAGAGGCAGATTCACAGGTGAACACGCTGCCAGCCACGCACGCACAGGGCCCACGCTCAGACACACAAACACACACCCGGGAAACATCCGACTCTTCCCATGCAACGGCCCCAGTCCTTGGCCAGACTCAGGAGGGCAAATGCTCCACTCCTTGCCATCAACTAGGATTCTCTGCCTTTGGGGGTGGGGGCATTTAAGGGGGCGTGTCCCAGATGCCAGACCCCCCCCCTTACACACAGAGAACCCCAGCTTAGGAAGGGGGCGGGGCCCCATGCCCACTCTGCGCGCGGAATTCTTGGGGGGGCGCCTAGTGGCGCGGCCTCGCACAGTCCCGGAACAATAGGACCTGAGAGGGGGTTCGCGCCCCCCAGATCTGCGTTCTAATTCTTCTCTTCTTCCCACCTTTGCAAGAGCAGTGCCTGGGGCGCGAGGGGGAGGGGTCACCAAGCCGGGAATCCAAGGATGGGGGGAAGTCCAGGCCTTGCTTCGCCAGTCCCTCCCACCTTCCCTAGGCCTTCCCGTCCGAAATTGTTTTGCACCCCCATTTTCCCGCTGCAATTCTCCTTTTGCATGCCGGAGCTGGCTTTCGCGGAGTTTGCAATTTGCAAACTGGGGCGGCGGCGTTGTTACAAACCGAGGAAGGCCGCTCCCTTGCAAGCCGGAGGGGAGTTTGCGATGCACGCGTCGCCGGGCGGGCCGGGCCGGGCCCGGCCCGCCTGGGCTCCCACCCCTTGGCCCCTTTCTCCAGGCCACCCTCAGCTCCTTACCTAGCTTTCGCTGACCTCTCGTAACTCCATCCCGCCCCGGCGCCGAGCGGGTCCCCGAAGCCGGCGCTGGGGTAGTTCCTGTCCATGAATTGGCCGCGGTGGAAATTGGGGGGGGGGAGGGAGGGAGGGAGGGAGGGAGGGGGCGCGCGCGCTCTCCTCCGCCGCCGCTCCCTCCGCTGCTGCTTTTTTTTTCCCCCCTTTTCTCTCTCTCTTTTTTCTTTGCAGCCGCCGAAGGCCCGGGAAGGCCCCGGGCGGGGGAGGAGGGGGCAGGGGCGGAGGGGCGGGCAAGGGAGGGGGTGCAGTCGCTGAGCCAAGGAAGGGGGAAGGGGGGTTCCCCCTAGAGGAGGGAAGGGGGGGTGGAGGGACCCCGCTGTCTCCGCCTTTGCCCCGGCGCTTGCGAGAGAAAAAGGGGGGCGCGCGCTCGGGAGGGGGCGTCCCGGGCGGCCCCGGGGTGGGTGCAGGCGCTGGGTGCTCGCTCTCTCGCCGCCGCCGCCGCCGCCTCCTCCTCCTCTGCGCTCACGGTGCAGCCATCTTTGCACAAGGCGGCTGGGGGAGGGGGGAGGGGAAGGGGGGGCGGGCGGCGGGGTGTCTGGCTGCGCTCCGCTTCCTCCCACAATCCCGTGCAAATGCAAAAAAAAAAAAAAAAAAGGGAGAGTGAGAGAGACTGAGCGCAAGCAGGGCCTGGGGGTGTAGGGCGCGTTTGCACAGAAAACCAGTTCCGATGCGCCCGGGATCGCGGTTCATTATTATTATTATTATTTTTTTGCATTATTTCTGCTTTTTTTGGTCTCCTTTCCAAAGGGTTTTTATTTAGGGGAACAGCTCAACTCCAGCTCCCTGGGTGCAATGCGAGCCTGCCCGCACCGAGCACGCTTGCAAATATGCCCCCCGCCCTTTCCCTGGGTTACGAAGTGCCTCTGTACCCAACAGGGAGTGCACGAAGACACGCGTGTGCACAGGCGGGGCTCTGCGTGTGCGTACCCCGTGGCACTGGAGGGGACTGTCAGGTCATATCTGCCCATACACAAGACGGCATGGCCGGGGCTGGGCTCCTGGGTCCGAATTTCCCCTACCACGAATTTTGCCTACCACGGGGGTGGAACTGACCAGTGCCCTCACGGTCAGGAGAGTGTGGGGGCCCCTGAGGGGCCAGGACACGGGAACACGTTGCCGAGAACATGTGTATATCCATACGCGGCGGAAACGCGTGTGCCAGGGGAGGCCTCGGGCCGGACGACCCCTACTCCCACCATCCCCCCTCCTCCAAGTCCAGCTAGGGCGTCTACGAGGCCTAGGGGCTTCCGGAATCCGGCGTGAATCAGGGGGCACGGTTCGGAGAGCCGGGTCTCGAAAGCAGCTCTTCAGTGAGGCCTCCTGAGGCTGCAAGAGAAGAGGCACACTGGGGAGTCAAAGCTCCGGCTGTTTTTTTTTCCCCCCTCAACCAGGACCACTCCGACCGCCCTTGGCGTCTCAGCCAATCCCGGACCCTCTGGGCACAGGCCCCACCCTCTTATACGCCTCCGCACATACAACGCTGGGCCACGCCCCTAGACCATTGCATGGGGCCCCGCCCCCGCACTCCAAGCGCCGCCCTAAGTAATAAGGCCCAAATTCCAAGTCCCGCCCCTGAGCCCAGGTTCCTCCTCCAACGTGCCCACCCCTCTGCGCCCCGCCCCCGGGCAGAAGCCACGCCCCATACCTGGTGTAGGGGGGTGGAGGTGCGTCGTGTACCCCAGAGGCTGCCAGCGCCTGCTCATAGGTGGGGAGGCCTGGGGGTTGGGGTGGGGGTGGAGGCAGGGGCGTCGGTGAGCCCAAAGGACTCAGAGGGCTGATGAGCCCGGCCCTGGGGACAGCAAAGGTACAGTTAGCAGAGGCAACTTACAGAATACCTAGACTAAGGTGGAAGAGAGGGGATCTAGGAGACGGAGATTCAGGGTGACACTGGGACAGAGCTGGAAGGGAAGTGGACCTCTGAAAAGGAGGGTCACCTTCAGCCTAGCCTTACACACAGAAAAGTGCCTCAAATGACAGTCAGCTACACACAGGCAGACACAGAAAACAGCAACCACAGAGACACACTCTTATTCAGACACACCCATGTGCACCAGATACAGGCAGAGCAATAGAGAAAAAGACAGCCCTGCCGGATGCACGGCGCACACCTGTAGTTCTAGATCCTCAGGAGGCTGAGGTGGATTTCTTGAGCCCAGGAAATTGAGACTGCAGTGAGCTGTGAAAGGGTCACTGCACTCCAGCCTGGGCAACACAATGAGACTTTGTCTCTTTAAAAAAAAAAAAAAAAAAAAAGGGGCCAGGCGTGGTGGCTCACACCTGTAATCCCAACACTTTGGAAGGCAGAGGCAGGCAGATCACCTGAGGTCAGGAGTTCAAGACCAGCCTGACCAACATGGAGAAACCCCATCTCTACTAAAAATACAAAATTAGCGGGGCATGGTGGCGTGCGCCTATAATCCCAGCTACTCGGGAAGCTGAGGGAGGAGAATCACTTGAACCCAGGAGGCAGAGGTTGCAGTGAGCCAAGATCACACTATGCACTCTAGCCTGGGCAACGAGAGTGAAACTCCGTCTCAAAAAAGAAAAAAGCCCTGCAGAGAGGCAGGCCAACACACACCAAACAGACAGAACTCAGCCCATCCGTATAGACAGGAACACAACATAGATGCACTCCTCACCAATTTCCCACACCCACTCAGGTGCTGCACCTGTCACCACTGAAACTGACATACCACAGACACCCAAACACCACAAGCTGCACCGTCGCAGCCTCACCAGATACAATATCCAGAGTGGTAATCCCATGGATACTGGTAATCCCAGTACCACAAAGACAGGCCGGCAGCAAAAGTGGTCAGAGCTCCTACTGTGGGCCAGGTACTGAGGATCTAGACAGACAGAGCAACAGACGCCAAAACCAGACACAAGCCACCTCACAGATTCACTCTCCAAATGACGATGTCCTCAGTGCTCACCTGCCCCCAGTCCTTAGCACATCCCTTTAGGTCAACATTTCCTCCCTCCCCTTGCTCTCCACCACCACCCCCTCCTCACTGAATCCCCCTTACTCTTGGGGACAGGGCTGCTGGCCTCGGCGTCGTCGCCAGTGCAGATACCAAAAGGCTCCCAGGCCGGCCAGGACAATGAGCAGGACACCACACGTCAGTCCCACAGCCAGGCCTGCCACATCCACTCGTCCACGCCCTGCAGGGAAGCAGGGAAGGGGAGCCACTGTTGCGGGGACTGCCACCCACCCTAACATCAAAATTCCTTCCCACTGAGGGAAGAGAACAGACCCTGAAGCAGGCAGAGCTGGGGTCCCTTCCTAGCCCTGTGACCTAAGGCAATTCACCTCATTCCTTTCTCTGACCCTCCACTGCGGGTTCTGTAAAATGGGAACCATAACCCCTACCCCACTGTGAAAACTTAGTGAGATCAGGCTGGATACGGTGGCTCACGCCTGTAATCCCAGCACTAGGGAGGCCAAGGCAGGTAGATCACTTGAGGCCAGGAGCTCAAGACCAGCCTGGCCAATATGGTGAAACCCTGTCTCTACTAAAAATACAAAAAATTAGCCAGGCTTGGTGGTATGTGCCTGTAATCCCAGCTACTTGGGAGGCTGACACAGGAGAATCGCTTGAACCCAGGAGGCGGAGGTTTTAGTGAGCCAAGATCGAGCCATTGCTCTCCAGCCGAGGCAACAAGAGTGAGCCTTCGTCTCAAAAAATAAAAAAACAATCATCACCACCAAAAAAACAAAACTATGTCCTGGCCAGGTGTGGTGGCTCATGCCTATAATCCCAGAACTTTGGGAGGCTGAGGCATGCAGATCACACGAGGTCAGGAGTTTGAGACCAGCCTGGCCAACGTGGTGAAATCCCATCTCTATAAAAAATACAAAATTAGCCAGGTGTGGTGGCTCACATTTGTAATCCCAGCACTTTGGGAGGCCGAGGTGGCTGGATCACCTGAGGTCAGGAGTTCGAGACCAGCCTGACCAACATGGAGAAACCCCGTCTCTACTAAAAATACAAAATTAGCCGGGCGTGGTGGGGCATGCCTGTAATCCCAGCTACTCGGAAGGCTGAGGCAGGAGAATCGCTTGAACCCAGGAGGTGGAGGTTGCAGTAAGCCAAGATTGCGCCATGGCACTCCAGCCTGGGCAACAAGAGCAAAACTCCGTCTCAAAAAAAAAAAAAAAGGCCGGGCGCGGTGGCTCAAGCCTGTAATCCCAGCACTTTGGGAGGCCGAGGCGGGCGGATCACGAGGTCAGGAGATCGAGACCATCCTGGCTAACACTGTGAAACCCCGTCTCTACTAAAAATACAAAAAACTAGCCGGGCGAGGTGGCGGGCGCCTGTAGTCCCAGCTACTCGGAGGCTGAGGCAGGAGAATGGCGTGAACCCGGGAGGCGGAGCTTGCAGTGAGCTGAGATCCGGCCACTCCCCTCCAGCCTGGGCGACAGAGCGAGACTCCGTCTCAAAAAAAAAAAAAAAAAAAAAAAAAATTAACCAGGCTTGGTGGTGCTTGCCTGTAGTCCCAGCTACTCGGAAGGATGAGGCAGGAGGATCGCTTGAGCCGGGGAGATTGTGCCACTGCCCTCCAGCCTAGATGACAGAGAGAGACTCTGTCCCCCTCAAAAAAAAAAAAAAAAAGATGTCACATGCACTACTTGGGATATGCTTTTAAAATTATTCATGGTAGCCAGGCACAGTGGCTCACACCTGTAATCTCAGAATTTTGGGAGGCTAAGGCAGGAAGATCACTTGAGCCCAGCCTGGACGACATAGGGAGGCTCTACCAAAAAAAAAAACAAAAAATTTTTTTTTTTTTTTTGAGACAGAGTCTCGCTCTGTCGCCCAGGCTGGAGTGCAATGACCGGATCTCAGCTCACTGCAAGCTCCACCTCCTGGGTTTATGCCATTCTCCTGCCTCAGCCTCCCGAGTAGCTGGGACTACAGGCGCCCGCCACCTCGCCCGGCTAGTTTTTTTTATTTTTTAGTAGAGATGGGGTTTCACCGTGTTAGCCAGGATAGTCTCGATCTCCTGACCTTGTGATCCGCCCATCTCGGCCTCCCAAAGTGCTGGGATTACAGGCTTGCACCACCGCGCCCGGCCATTTTTTTTTTTTATTTGAGACAGGGTCTGACTCTGCATGGAGTGCAGTGGAGCAATCGCAGCTCACTGCCACTTGACGTCCAGGGCTCAGGTGATCCTCCTACCTCTGCCTCCTGAGTAGCTGGGACCACAGGTGTGCGTCACCATGCCTGGCTAATTTTGTGTTTTGTAATTTTTTGTATTTTTTGCCCAGGTTGGTCTCAAATTCCTCAAGCAATCCACCAATCTCTACCTCCCAAAGTTCTGGGATTACAGGCATAAGCCACCACTGAGCCTGGGGAAAAAATGTTGGTTTTTTGTTTTGTTTTGAGACAGAGTCGTGCTGTCGCCAGGCTGGAGTGCAGTGGCATGATCCTGGCTCACTGCAACCTCCGCCTCCCAGGTTCAAGCAATTCTCCTGCCTCAGCCTCCCAAGTAGTTGGGACTACAGGAGCCCGCCACCACATCCAGCTAATTGTTGTATTTTTAGTAGAGACAGGGTTTCACCATGTTGGCCAGGATGGTCTTGATCTCTTGACCTTGTGATCCGCCCGCCTCGGCCTCCCAAAGTGCTGGGATTACAGGTGTGAGTCACCTTGCCCGGCCGGAAAAAAATGTTTTTAATAGCTGGGTGTGGTGCTACAGGTACCTGTAGTCCCAGCTACCTGAGAGGCTGAGGAAGAAAGGTCACTTGACCCCAGGAGGTTGAGGCTACAGTGAGCCAGGATCACTCCACTATACTCCAGCCTGGGTGACTGGACCCTGTCTCTAAAAGAAAAAAAAAAATGGCCGGGCTCGGTGGCTCACACCTGTAATCCCAGCACTTTGGAGGCCAAGGCAGGAAGATGACTGGAGCCTAGGAGGTAGACAGCAGCGTAGACAACACAGTGAGACCCCATCTCTACAAAAAAATTTTTTTAATTATCTGGGCATGGTGGTGCATGCCTGTAATCCCAGCAACTCAGGAGGCTTAGGTGGGAGGATCACTTGAGCATAGGAGGTCGAGGCTGCAGTGAGTCGCGATTGTGCCACTGCTCTCCAACCTGGGCGACAGAGCAACCCCATTTCTTTTTGTTTTTTGGAGATGGAGTCTCACTCTTTTGCCCAGGCTGGAGTGCAGTGGTGTGATCTCGGCTCACTGCAACCTCCGCTTCCCAGGTTCAAGCGATTCTGGTGCCTCAGGCTCCCAAATAGCTGGGATTACAGGCGTGCGCCACCATGCCCGGCTAATTTTTGTATTTTTAGTAGAGATGGGGTTTCACCATATTGGTCAGGCTGGTTTTGAACTCCTGACCTCATGATCCACCAGCCTCAGCCTCCCAAAATGCTGGGATTACAGGCGTGAGCCATCATGCTCTGCCCGACCCCGTTTCAAAAAAACAAAAAACAAATGGAGGAATTTAGGGATCCCCCTCTCCCCGCCAACGTAACTAAGAATCTAGAATTTTTGTATTTTTAGTAGAGACGGGGTTTCACCATGTTGACCAGGCTGGTCTCGAACTCCTGACCTCAGGTGATCCGCTCGCCTCAGCCTCCCAAAGTGCTTGCATTACAGGCGTGAGCCACCGCGGCCTGCTGTATGTTTGTTTTTGAGACATCTCCCAGGCTGGAGTGCAATGGTGCGATCTCTGCTCACTGCAACCTCTGCCTCCCAGCTGCAGTGATTCTTGTGCCTCAGCCTCTTGAGTAGCTGGGATTACAGGCACACATCACCACGCCCGGCTAATTTTTGTATTTTTAGTAGAGATGGGGTTTCACCACGCTGGCCAGGCTGATCTTGAACTGCTGACTTCAGGTGATCTGCTCTCCTTGGCCTCCCAAAGTGCTGAGATTACAGGCATAAGCCACCACATCTGACCGCAGTAAACCCCCAGACTTTTGAGCCCCTTTAGCAAAAAGCACAAGTGCAGCTTCAGAAGGCAGGTCCTCCTGATGTGGGCACCTTCAGGTAGATTCAAGGAGCCACTACGCCTCGCTAGGCCTATCGGGAAAGCTACCTCCCCTAGCAACCAGGCTCCAATGTGAGACTCCAGCCCAGACCTAGGGCCTGTTGCTAAGGTGCATCTACCCCTAGCAACCGGGCCACAAAGGGGTGGGGCATCGGGGGCCTGGAGGGTGGTCCTCCAGTGGGCAGAAGGCCTTGGGTCCTGGAGCCTGGCTAGGTGTGGTTGCTAGGGAGAAGGCCTCCTTAGCAACCAGGCAGCTGCTGGGATGGGGCTGTGGGGGAGGGGAAATCAGCCAGGTACTGCTTCAGGCTTCTTCATCTGGTCTGGCCTGGCCAGGCCCTGTTGCTAAGGAGCAGCCCCCCTTAGCAACAAGGCTGGCAACAAGATGGGGCCTCAGAACTCAGAGGAGGGGTTGTTGGGGGCAAAATGGGCAGGTGAGGATGGGCAGGCTTCCTCCCTTGGTCGTGTTGCTAGAGGGCAGTGTCCCCTGCAATCAAGCTGCTGGGGGCGTTGGTCTTTCTATTTACTCTGGACACCAGGGAAGGGTTCAGGTGGGCCTTCCCCTCTGAGCTTAAGGCCTGACAGACCCTACAGCTCTAACCTTTCCCTCCACTGACACTTTTCCCTTCCTAGGGACCCAGGACCTGCATCCAATAAGATGTGGTGGGGCCTGGCACCTATAGTCTCAATAGTCTGGGACACTGAAGCAGGAGGATTGCTTGAGGCCAGGCATTCAAGACCAGCCTGGGCAACATGGTAAGACCCCGTCTGTACAAAAACTACAAAAATTAGCATGGTAGTATGGGCCTGGAGTCCCAATTACTCAGGAGGCTGAGGTGGGAAGATCACTTGAGCCTGGGAGGTTGAGGTTGCAGTGGGCCAAGATTGTACCACAGCCCTCCAGCCTGGGCGACACAGCGAGACCCTGTCTCAAAAATAAATAATTAAAAATAAAATAATAATAAGGTGTGAGGGGCTCCTCAGGCAAGCCGGGGTCTTAAGGGGGGGAACTCCTTTAGCAGCCAGCTTCAGAGAGCACAGAATTGGGGGGCAGATGATTCTCGTACCTAATTTGGGGTGGAGGACGTTGGTTTGGCCTCCCTGGGAAGGGACTCCCTTAGCTGCACAGAACAAGACGGCTTCAGCCCCTCACTCACCTCCTTTGCCATTGTAGATGTAGCTCTCCCAAAAGCGCTCCTTGAGGGGGGAGGAGTAGAAAAGAAGGGGGAAAAGCAGCAATTCAGCTGGTAGGTTCACACCCCCAAACTAGCCCATCCTGACTTCTGAGACACCAGGGAGGAGGGAGCTGAAGGCCAGAACCTCCCCCTGCAACCTCCCCACAGGTATAGAGAAGAGAGAGGGCCCGAAACTCCAGGGTCTTGAGGACCTCACCGTGAGAGTATTGTCCTCAAAATACTCCCTGGCCTCTTCCCAGGAACACCTCTCTTCATGACACTCCCGTTCCAGGTTCCCTGGTGTGAACAGCTCCAGGTCCCAGTGGTTGGCTCTTGGAATCCGGGTATGGCTACTCAGGAAGCTCTGGGCCTCTGGGGGAGCCAGGAAGACTTCTGGACCCAAAGACATGAGGGACAGAAAAATGGAGGGTCCCTAGGGCTGAAGTCATAGGGGGATGGAAAGCAGTGGGGTCCTGGAGGAAGGAGGAGGAGCTGGGAATTCAGACTCCTGGGTCTGAAGGAGGAAGGGGCTGGGTCCTGGACTCCTGAAAGAGGAGGGACTAGAGACATTCCTGAGTCAGGGGGAGGCCAATGCCAAGTATCTGGACACCACTTCCCCCAAACACTCACCTTGGTCTGTCTCCCCACTGGCTGAAGTATCCAGGCAGGTGTTTAATGCCATGTATAGCAGCAGCAGAGAGGGCTGGCCCCTCATATTTTCCAGACACCTAGAACCAGGTGTGTTACAGCTGACAAGGGCCTCAGTCCCTGGGTAATAAGGCAGTGCTTCTACCGACTGACCTCTGTGGTCCACGAATGATAATAATAGCAGACACTTTTTTTTTTTTTTTTTTTTTTTTGAGACGGAGTCTCGCTCTGTCGCCCAGGCTGGAGTGCAGTGGCCAGATCTCAGCTCACTGCAAGCTCCGCCTCCCGGGTTTACGCCATTCTCCTGCCTCCGCCTCCCAAGTAGCTGGGACTACAGGCGCCCGCCTCGTCACCCGGCTAGTTTTTGTATTCTTTAGTAGAGACGGGGTTTCACCGTATTAGCCAGGATGGTCTCGATCTCCTGACCTTGTGATCCGCTCGTCTCGGCCTCCCAAAGTGCTGGGATTACAGGTTTGAGCCACCGCGCCTGGCCAATAGCAGACACTTACACAGCCTGTATTCTCTGCCAGATATTGTTTACCTATATAAACTCATTTTACTTTACTTTCCTTTTTTTTTTTTGACATGGAGTCTTGCTCTGTCACCCAGGCTAGAGTGCAGTGACACAATCTCAGCTCACTGCAACCTCTGCTTCCTGGGTTCCAGTGATTCTCATGCCTCAGCCTCCCAAGTAGCTGGGATTACAGGCATGCGCCACCACACGCGGCTAATTTTCATTTTCATTTTTTTTTTTTTTGAGACAGAGTCTTGCTCTGTCACCCAGGCTGGAGTACAGTACATGATCTCCGCTCACTGCAAACTCCGTCCCCCGGGTTCATGCCATTCTCCTGCCTCAGCCTCCCGAGTAGCTGGGACTACAGGCGCCTGCCACCACACCCGGCTAATTTTTTTTGTATTTTTAGTAGAGACTGGGTTTCACTGTGTTCTCCAGGATGGTCTCAATCTCCTGACCTCTTGATCCACCCGCCTCGCCCTCCCAAAGTGAATTTTCATATTTTTCGTAGAGATGAGGTTTCACCATGTTGGCCAGGCCAGTCTTGAACTCCTGACCTCAAGTGATACGCCCACCTCAGCCTCCCAAAGTGCTGGGATTACAGGCATGAGCCACTATGCTCCGCCTCAACTCATTTGACTTTTCACAGGAGTCATACAAAAATTAGCCGGGCGCGGTGGTGGGCGCCTGTAATCCCAACTACTTGGGAGGCTGAGGCAGAAGAATCACTTGAGCCTGGGAGGCGGAGGTTGCAGTGAGCCAAGATCGCGCCACTGCACTCCAGCCTGGGCGACTGAGTGAGATTCCATGTCAAAAACAAAACAAAACAAAACTTTGCAAAAAACAAAACAAAACTTTGCACAGGAGTCCTTTTTTTTTTTTTTTTGTCTTTTTTTTTTTTTTTTCTTTTTGTGGAGAACGGGGTCTCGCTGTGTTACCCAGGCAGGTCTCGAACTCCTGGGCTCAAGCTATCCTCCCGCCTCTGCCTCCCTGAGAGCTGGGATTACAGGCGTGAGCCACCGCGCCCGGCTTTTTTTTTTTTTTTTAAAGACAGAGTCTTGCTCTGTCACCTGGGCTGGAGTGCAGTGGCGCTATCTCAGCTCATTGTGACCTCTGTCTCCTGGGTTCAAGCGATTCTCCTGCCTTAGCCTCCTGGGTAGTTGCGTGTCACCACACCCAGCAAATTTTTTTTTTTTTTTTGAGACAGAGTCTCACTCTGTCACCCAGGCTGGACTGCAGTGGCACGATCTCGGCTCACTGCAAACTCCACCTCCCAGGTTCACACCATTTTCCTGCCTCAGCCTCCTGAGTAGCTGGGACTATAGGCGTCCGCCACCACGCCCAGCTGATTTTTTGTATTTTTAGCAGAGATGGGGTTTCACCGTGTTAGCCAAGATGGTCTCGATCTCCTGACCTCGTGATCTGCCCGCCTCAGCCTCCCAAAGTGCTGGGATTACAGGCGTGAGCCACCGTGCCCGGCCCATGCCCGGCTAATTTTCACATTTTTAGTAGAGACAGGGTTTCACCATGTTGGCCAGTCTGGTCTCAAACTCCTGACCTCAAGTGATCCACCTGCTTCAGCCTCCCAAAGTGCTGGGATTACAGGTGTGAGCCACTGCGCCCGACCAGGAGTCCTATTATTGTTCCCAATATAGAGAACAGGAAACTGAGGCACAGAGAGGTAAAATAGCTTGCCGAAGGTCACACAGTGTGTAAGTGTGAGAGCCAGGATTTCAGTGAAGGCAGTGTCCACCAGAGAAGAGAGCAGAGAGCAGGCAGCTTATCTTTTTTCCCCGTTGTGTCTACAGCACCTGACACAGATGCTCATAAACATGTCCACTGGTGATCTGGAGTCTTCCCTTACTGGTAATTTCCACTTGTGCCTCTCTCTGTGCTCACTGTCACATCCACCCACAGACAACAAAGATTACGAGAGAGGCAGAGGCAGGGGATTAGTTATATTATCGGGTCTAGGGACCTAGGGGGCAGGGGCCTTGGACTCCTGGGCCTAGGAGCCCCAAACTTCTGGGTCTCAGAGGGGCGGGGAGCCAGGATGCCTGGATCCCCAAGCCAGGCTCTTCCTCCAGGGACATTCACTTACCTGCCCAGAAATGTGAGCACTGCCCCTTCCTCTTTAATGGAGACCTCCTTGGCCAGCTACAGCCAGCTGTGAAGGGGGACAGGGAAGAGGGGAGGGGATAAGGAGGAGGGGTGCCCCACTCCCGGTAACCAAGCCTGATCCCGGTTTCTGGCAGGGGGCGGAACTTGCCATTACCTGCCCTGGGCGGGACTCAGGTAAGGGACAAAGTATTTAAAGGGACCTTGGGATAAAGGACTTAAAGTCCGGAGATCCATGGGGAAGCCAAGGTGTCGAATACCCTGGGGCACTTGGGGGATTGGATTCGACCCTCCTCCTCCCTCTCGCCCCCTACCCACTCTGTCTCTCCCCTGGAAGTTCGCCTGGCTGAGCTAGAAAAATTAATGTCTGGGTCTCTAGACACCTAGAAACTAGCGGGGACGATATGCCTTAGTCCCTGGGGCAGCTGGGCAGTGCAGCAGTAAATCCCTGTTTCCTGAGGGCGACTTGAACGGCTTTGACTTTCAATTTCCCAATGGCTCTGTCTGTAAAATGGGAGCGCAGTTGTCTCTTCTCAATTGAGTTTTAAGATGCAGCAAGAAGAGTGGATGATATATTTGGGAAAGTGGGCTTCCCGATCTCTAAGGGAAGTGATTAGTCCTTAAATTTGGGCTTGGAGAGACTCAAAGCCTGGGAATAAAGCAGGAAAAAACGATCTCCCTGGGAAATGCCTAGTACATAATAAGCGTTCCCCATATTCCCACAAGGTTCAATATCCGGAACCTTCTATTTGCCACTCACGTTTCCGAAGGGAGAAAGAGAAGAGAGGACTTGAGCAAGCCAGGCGAGGCACTTCTGCAGCTAGGGGCAGCTGTACTTCCGATGCCTTCTGCTGGGCGGAAGTGGGCGGAGCGGAGGGGGAAAATAGTGCTCCTTTCCGGTGTCGGGGCACAGTTGAAGAAGCGACTGAGAGACTGGGAGTCGTTGGGGAGGTGAGTTCAAGGCGGTGCAGGAAGAGTGTTGCTGGGATCGCTTTCCTGCGGGCTAGAGATCTGGGGTCTTGAGGGAGACTGGGGCAAGATTTTGGATTCCCGATTCCCTGTCAATCATTATTAATAGAGCTGTCTGGGCGCCCCAAGTTTGAAGCTGATCTACACTCTCCTGGAGGTGGCCAACCGTCCATCGGGCAGTTCTCCCTCCTTCTGTGTCTCTCACTCTCACTCACTCACGCTCACTCTCTCTCACAATAAATTCAGCGAAGTGGTAGCTAGCATCGGCCAGTTCTCCTGAGAGTTACAGTTCCGCTGTAGATGATGGCGATTTGCTGGTGGTCCCAAGGGAAGGAGTGGACTGGGATTGCTGGCGGTCTAAGCAGTGGGAGTTGAGGAAAGAGAACTCCTTTCCTGGCCTCAGTTTCTCAGACTGTGGTGGGACGGCGGGCGATACCAGATTGTGCAGTCGTCCATCGCCACCTTCTCTTCACTTTTTTGATAGTCCCTTCCCTCTCGGGGTTGGTGCAGGGATTCACCTTTTCCTGTGGGTCAGGCAATCATGGATTCGCATTCTGATTGTGCTGCTAATTCTGTGAACTTGGGGCTTGAAGGGTCCTTGAGACAGTTTGATGTTAATGTTTTCTTATGAAAATGTTCAAACTTACATAAAACTGAGAGAATACAGGAATTCCTGTCACCCAAATCTACCAATTATTATTTTTGCCATACTTGCTGTATTGTTTTTAAACATAAAGAGATTAAAACAAATCCTCGACATCACGACACTTAAGGATTGTCAAAAGACAAAATTACAACACATGTAGTGAGAAGATCTTAACTGGCATTTATTTGTGGATCTACAATCGAACAACATCTAATTATGGACAATAGCATGAGTGTTCCGATGAGCTGAGCAGAGGAGGAGGTTGTTTTCAGAGACAAAGGGCTGAGAAAGTCAGAAATTGAAAACAAAAAGCTAGTTGGTTAAATTGATTGATTAAATTTCTAAGTTAAAGGTTAAAGTAGAGGGGACTTCCTTTATCAGGTGGGCTAAAACTGGGCTGTTTGGGAATTTGGCTATTATCTCTCTCCCGATGTCTCAGAAGATCAGGTATCAACTTAGTTTTGGCTTGGAAGCATGGCACTTTAGCATGAGTGACTCCATTTGGGTTTGGTTCGTTGAACCTAGTGCAGGAGCTCAGTCCTAACCAATGACCTTCTATAAATTTTATTTAACAGGGTGCGTGTGTGAAAACCAGAAACATGGCTAACATGACCACAATACCATTATCACACTTTACTAGAACAACCGTAATTCTAGACTACTATCCATTACGTGGTGCAGAGTCAAGTCCAGCATAACTGTGGGTTTGTTGCAATCAGGATATAGTTTTTTTTTTGCTATTGTCTTTTACATCTCTCTTAATTTAGAACTGTTCCGGCTGGGCGCGGTGGCTCACGCCTGTAATCCGAGCACTTTGGGAGGCCCAGGCGGGCAGATCACAAGGTCAGGAGATTGAGACCATCCTTGCTAACATGGTGAAACCCCATCTCTACTAAAAATACAAAAAATTAGCTGGGCGTGGTGGCGGACGCCTGTAGTCCCAGCTACTCAGGAGGCTGAAGCAGGAGAATGGCGTGAACCTGGGAGGCGGAGGTTGCAGTGAGCGGAGATCGTGCCACTGCACTCCAGCCTGGACAACACAGTGAGACTCTGTCTCAAAAAAAAAAAAATACAAGATCTCGCTATGTTGCCCAGGCTGGTCTCAAACTCCCGGGCTTAAGCAATCCTCCTGCCTTGGCCTCCCAAAGTGCTGTGCTAAGATTGCAGGTGGGAGCCATTGAGCCTGGCCTCATTTTACTTGTTTCTTCATGCCAGGGATCAGCTAATTACATTCTACAGACCAAACCCAAATCCTGCTAGCTACCTGTTTTAAAAATCAGCATTGGCCAGGCGCAGTGGCTCACACCTATAATCCTGGCACTTTGGGAGGTGGAGGCAGGTGGATCACCTGAGGTTAGGAGTTCAAGACCAGCCTGGCCAACATGGTGAAACCCCATCTCTACTAAAAATACAAACATTGGCCGGTCGTGGTGACTGGCGTGTATAATCCCAGCTATTCAGGAGGCTGAGGCAGGAGAATCACTTGAACCCAGGCGACAGAGGTTGCAGTGAGCCGAGATCATGCCACTTCACTCCAGCCTGGGCAAAAGAACGTAACTCCCTCTCAAAAAAAAAAAAAAAACAAAGCATTAGTGGGATATAATTTACCTAACATATAATTCACCCATTGAAAGTATACAATTCAGTGGTGTTTAGTACGTTGACAGAGTTGTGCAACTATCAACACTATCACTTTAAGAACATTTTCATCTCCCAAAAAGAAACCCTGGTACTCATTAGCAGTCATTCCCTGTTTCCTCCCAATCCTTCACACCCCCAGCCTTTGGCAGCCACTAATCTGCTATATCTATGGATTTGCCTAATCAGGGTATTTCACACAAATGAAACCATAAAATATTATTGTGACTGCCTTCCTTCTTTCACTTAGCACGTTTTTTTTTTTTTTTTTTGAGATGGAATCTCGCGCTCTGTGCCCTAGGCTGGAGTGCAGTGGCATGATCTCGGCTCACTGCAAGCTCCGCCTCCCGGGTTCACACCATTCTCCTGCCTCTCAGCCTCCTGAGTAGCTGGGACTACAGGCGCCTGCCGCCATGCCCGGCTAATGTTTTGTATTTTTAGTAGAGATGGGGTTTCACTGTGTTAGCCAAGATGGTCTCGATCTCCTGAAGTCGTGATCTGCCTGCCTAGGCTTCCCAAAGTGCTGGGATTACAGGCGTGAGCCACCGTGCCCGGCCAGTATACTTATTTTCTTATCTGTTCTTCAGTTGATGAGCATTTGTGTTGTTTCCACTTTTTTTTTAAACAAAATTTTGCTCTTGTAGCCCAGGCTGGAGCGCAATGGTGCGATCTCAGCTCACTGCAACCTCCGTCTCCCCGGTTCAAGTGACTGTCCTGCCTCAGCCTCCCAAGTAGCTGGGATTACAGGCACCCACCACCACACCCGGCTAATTTTTGTATATTTAGTAGAGACGGGGTTTATCATGTTGACCAGCCTGGTCTTGAACGTCTGACCTCAGGTGATCCACCTGCCTCGGCCTTCCAAAGTGCTGGGATTACAGGCGTGAGCCACTGCGCCCGGCCCTCCACTTTTTAGCTTTTGTAAATAATACTGCTAGCAACATTTGTATACAAGTTTTTGTGTGGATGTATGTTTGTTTGTTTGAGACCGAGTCTTGCTCTGTCACCCAGGTTGGAGTGCAGTGGCGGGATCTTGGCTCACTGCAATCTCCGCCTCCCAGGTTTAAGCGACTCTCCTGCCTCAGCCTCCCGACTAGCTGGGACTACAGGTGCACACCACCACGCCCAGCTAATTTTTGTATTTTTAGTAGAGTTGGGATTTCACAATCCAGTATGGTCTTCATCTCTTGACCTCATGATCCACCCGCTTTGACCTCCCAAAGTGCTGGGATTACAGGCGTGAGCCACCACGCCCGGCCTGTGTGGATGTATGTTTTTATTTCTATTACCAGTGGAATTGCTGGGTCAAAAAGTGACTATTTAACCTTTTGAGAAATTGTGACTTTTCCAAAAGGGCTATACCATTTTACATTTCTACCACCAACATATAAGGGTTCCAGTCTCTCCATATCCACATCAGCACTTATTATTATCTGTCTTTTTGATTATAGTCATTCTACTGGGTGTGAACTGGTGTCTTTTAACATGCTTATTGGCCATTTGTAGATCGTTGGAGAACTGTCTATTCCAATCCTTCACCCATTTTTAAATTGTGTTAGGTGTCCTTTCACTATTGAGTTGTAAGTTTTTAATATATTCTCACTCACTGCAATTCCCTTATCAGATATCCTGGTTTTTTTTTTTTTTGAGATGGAGTTTTGCTCTTGTTGCCCAGGCTGGAGTGCAATGATGCGATTTGGCTCACCACAACCTCCGCCTCCCGAGTTCAAGCGATTCTCCTGTCTCAGCCTCCCGAGTAGTTGGGATTACAGGCATGCGCCACCACGGCCGGCTAATTTTGTATTTTTAGTGGAGATGGGGTTTCTCCATGTTGGTCAGGCTGGTCTCGAACTCTCAACCTCAGATGATCCGCCCACCTGGGCCTCCCAAAGTGCTGGATTACAGGTGTGAGCCAACTTGCCCAGCCTTTTTTTTTTTTTCCCAGAGACAAAGTCTTACTCTGTCACTCAGGCTGGAGTGCAGTGGTGCAGTGGCACGATCATAACTCACTGCAGCCTCAACCTCCTGGGATCAAGGGATCCTCCTGCCTCAGCCTCCCAAGTAGCTGGAACCACAGGCACATGCCACTATATGCCCAGCTAATTTTTTAAATTTTGTTTTGTAGAGATGGAGTCTTGCTGTGTTGCCCATAGCAAGTTCAAGTCTGGTCTCAAAACTCTTGTTGCTACTGCTTTTTTTTGGTAGAGACAGGGTTTTGCCATGTTGCTCAGGCTGGTCTTGAACTTGTGAGTTCAAGTGATCCTCCTGCCTTGGCCTCCCGAAGCGCTCTATCCAGTTGCGAGCCACAACAGCCAGCAGATATCTGACTTTTGTAACTGCTACCTGTTTTGTTCAGCTTGCAAACTAAAAATGGTTTTTAACTTTTTTTTTTTTTTTTTTTTTTTTTTTTTTTGAGACGGAGTCTCGCTCTGCCGCCCAGGCTGGAGTGCAGTGGCCGGGTCTCAGCTCACTGCAAGCTCCGCCTCCTGGGTTTACGCCATTCTCCTGCCTCAGCCTCCCAAGCAGCTGGGACTACAGGCGCCCGCCATGTCGCCCGGCTAGTTTTTTTTTTTGTATTTTTAGTAGAGACGGGGTTTCACCATGTTAGCCAGGATGGTCTCGATCTCCTGACCTCGTGATCCGCCCGTCTCGGCCTCCCAAAGTGCTGGGATTACAGGCTTGAGCCACCGCGCCCGGCCTTTTTTTTTTTTTTTAAGATGGAGTCTCACTCTGTCGTTCAGGCTGGAGTGCAGTGGCGTGAGCTCGGCTCACTGCAAGCTCCATTTCCCGGGTTCATGCCATTCTCCTGCCTCAGCCTCCCGAGTAGCTGGGACTACAGGCGTCCGCCACCACACCTGGCTAATTTTGTTTTTGTATTATTAGTAGAGATGGGGTTTCACCATGTTAGTCAGGATGGTCTCGATCTCCTCACCTCGTGATCCACCTACCTCAGCCTCCCAAAGTGCTGGGATTACAAGCATGAGCCACCGCGCCCTGCCTGATTTTTAACATTTTTACATAACTGGAAAAAAATCAAAAGAATGAATTTGGTGACCTATGACAATTATACATGATTCCGTGTCAGAGTCCAAAAATAAAGTTTGATTGGAACACAGCCATGCCCGTTTGTGTGTCTGTGGCTGCTTTTACGCTACAGGGGCCGAGTGGTGTACTTCCAGGGGCTGTTTGGCCTACAAAGTTCAAAACAGTTACTCTCTGACCGTTTTTTGTTATTCCCTGCTGTATCCCCTGACTTCCTAGAATCAGGAAATTGAATGTAAAGACTTGATTAAATTTCCATTCAGCCGTCAAGTGATTACTTCAGAGGTGGCCCCTTCATGTTGCATACGGCCTGGGTGCCCCACTTTCAGGGGTGGCGAAATTCATTCAGGCTTCAGGCAGCGTTATAGACTGAATGTCCCCCAGATTCATATGTTGAAGCCCTCACTCCCCAAGGTGGTTATGTTTGGAGGTAGGGCCATAATTTATGGAGATAATTAAGGTGAAAGGGTGGGGCCCTAATCTGATGGATTAGTGTCCTTATAAAAGGAGGCCATGCACGGTGGCTCATGCCTATAATCCCAGCACTTTGGGAGGCTGAGGCGGGTGGATCACCTGAGGTCAGGAGTTCAAGACCAGTCTGGCCAACATGGTGAAACCCCATCTCTACTAAAAGTACAAAAATGAGGCCGGGCGCGGTGGCTCACGCCTGTAATCTCAGCACTTTGGGAGGCCGAGGCAGGCGGATCACAAAGTCAGGAGTTGGAGACCATCCTGGCTAACACGGTGAAACCCCGTCTCTACTAAAAATACAAAAAATTAGCTGGGTGTATGGCCGGGCGCGGTGGCTCAAGCCTGTAATCCCAGCACTTTGGGAGGCCGAGACGGGCGGATCAAGAGGTCAGGAGATCGAGACCATCCTGGCTAACACGGTGAAACCCCATCTCTACTAAAAAAAATACAAAAAACTAGCCAGGCGAGGTGGCGGGCGCCTCTAGTCCCAGCTACTCGGGAGGCTGAGGCAGGAGAATGGTGTGAACCCGGGAGGCGGAGCTTGCAGTGAGCCCAGATCGCGCCACTGCACTCCAGCCTGGGCGACAGAGCAAGACTCCATCTCAAAAAAAAAAAAAAAAAAAAAATAGCTGGGTGTGGTGGCGGGCACCTGTAGTCCCAGCTACTCAGGAGGCTGAGGCAGGAGAATGGTGTGAACCTGGGAGGCAGAGCTTGCAGTGAGCCAAGATCATGCCCCTGCACTCCAGCCTGGGCAACGGAGCAAGACTCTCTCTAAAAAAAAACAAAAATTAGCAAGGCATGGTGGTGGATGCCTGTAATCCCAGCTACTTAGGAGGCTGAGGCAGGAGAATGACTTGGAGCCTAGGAGGTGGGGATTTCAGTGAGCTGAGATCTGCTGCTGCACTCCGGCCTAGGTGACAGAGTGAGACTCCCCACAAAAAACGGGAGACACCAGAGAGCTCTCTCTCTGCCACTGAAGGTAGCCATCTGCAAACCAGGAAGAGGGTGTCACCAAAACTCCACAATGCTGGCAGCCTGAACTTAGACTTCCAGCCTCAGGAACTGGAGAAAATAGGTCTATTGTTTAAGTCACCCAGAGTGGTGTTTTGTTATGGCAGCGGGAGCAGACTGAGACAGGTGGCAGCCATCGAAAAACGCATTGTAAAGTTACAACTGTGTCTTTTCCAGTAGCGTGAATTAGCATCCTGTGACTATCCAGGCCCCATCAGCCACTCCTTTAATGCCATCCATCAACAATCATTGCCTGAGTCAACTATTTCACCAGAGGTTGCAAAATGGCGGTTTTCCTATTCTCCCATTTATCTTACACTTAGAGTCTGAACAGTTTGGTTTTTGTCTTGAGTCATGTCCAAGAAGCAGTTGAAGAGAGTGACTTAATCAACTTCCATTCTGAAAAGCCCCCCGAGACTGCTTTGTCAAGGAATAGACCGAGGAAGAGGCCAATTTCTCCAAGCCTTAATTTTCCTACCTATTAAATGGGCGATGCCGGGCGCGGTAGCTCATGCCTGTAATCTTAGAACTTTGGGAGGCCGAGCTGTGTGGATCACCTGAGGTCAGGAGTTCCAGACCAGCCTGGCCAACATGATGAAACACCGTCTCTACTAAAAATACAAAAAAAGTAGCTGGGCGTGGTGGTGTGTGCCTGTAATCCCAGCTACTTGGGAGGCTGAGGCAGGAGAATCACTTGAACCCGGGAGGCGGAGGTTGCACTGAGTCAAGATTGCGCCACTGCACTCCAGTCCGGGTGACAGAGTGAGACTCCGTCCCCAAAAATAAATACATTAATTAATAAAATAAAAGGGCAGAACGTGGGGAGGTTGTCCTGAGGACCGAATGTGTTCACAAGTGGATAGTGCTTCCCACAAGGTCTGATTCTTAAGGGATTGTAGGTTATGATGATTACTTCTGTTCTTCCAGTGCTTCTGCGATTCATGTGTTCCTAATGAATTATGAGTGTATTAATGGCATGATGTCATGGCTGCATGGTTAGCTCATTGCTAACCCACCTCCCCTGGCCCTAGGATTGGAGGTGGTTCATCGATTCTATCATGACATCTCTGAGACCTCCCAGGTGCCAGGCAATGCTGGGACCCAGACTGAAGTTTAACCCAGGCCCCACCAACCAGGGGCCCCTACTCTGGAGCTGAAATCCCGAGGGATGGGCTATAACGGAGGTAGCTCAGGGCATGGTCAAGTGCAAGGAGAACCTAACTGATCCGGGAGAGGCAGGCTTCTTAGAGGAGGCATACCTTGGCAGTGCTCTGGAGGAGAAAGGAGACAGGATCTCGGGGAGGACAAGACACACACTAGCTGTCCGATCGCTCACAGAGTTCAGCACAGTGCCTGAGGCCGCCTGCAGCCAGCTGGCACAGTGGATGGTCAAAGCCACAGGTGCTTGGATCAAACTCAGCTGTAGGACTCACTAGCTACATAACCTAGGGCACCGCCTCTGTGCCTCTCTTCATTTATAGCAACCATTTGAGGTGTTGTGATATTCAGTGGAGTGTTGTGATATTCAACCATTTGAGGTATTGTGATATTCAGTGAAATGCTTAGAGCCAGGGTTTGGTTCAGAGCAGCTTTTTTTTTTTTTTTTTTGAGACGGAGTCTCGCACTGTTGCCAGGCTAAAGTGCAGTGGTGTGATCTGGGCTCACTGCAAACTCCACCTCCTGGGTTCAAGCGATACTCCTGCCTCAGCCTCCCGAGCAGCTGGGACTACAGGCGCCCACCACCACACCCAGCTAATAGAGGTGGGGTTTCACCATGTTGGCCTGGATGGTCTCAATATCTTGACCTCGTGATCCACCCGTCTCGGCCTCCTAAAGTGCTGGGTGGGATTACAGGTGTAAGCCACCACGCCCGGCCTGATTGGCCTTTTTTTTCTGAGACTGTGACTTTCCTGGGAAAAGTGACAGTTGTCATCTAGTTAAAGGAATGGTTCCAGAGCCTGGCTGCCTGGGTCTGACTCCCAGCTCTGCCACTTCCCAGCTGGGAGATCCTGTGAGCCTGTTTCCTGTCCTGTGAGGCAGGGATGATGCTGACATCGGTTGCTCCCGCTCTTTGTCTGTTTCCTCTCTGAAATACTGGTGATAGCAGATGGCAGCAGTCTGCTTTCTATTTTGAAATTGGACCTACCAAGGAGACAATACAGTGTGGGGCAGGAGAGCTCAGCTTTCGGAGTTTGTAAATCCTGAACCTGGCTATTCTTCAACCCTTGGTTGGAGGCGCTCACACTTTCTGGTCTCAGGATCTCTTGTTTTTTTTTTTTTGAGACGGAGTCTCACTCTGTCACCCCGGCTGGAGTGCAGTGGCGCAATCTTGGCTCACTGCAAGCTCCGCCTCCCGAGTTCATGCCATTCTCCTGCCTCAGCCTCCCGAGTAGCTGGGACTACAGGCGCCCGCCACCATGCCTGGCTAATTTTTGTATTTTTAGTAGAGACAGGGTTTCACCGTGTTAGCCAGGATGGTCTCGATCTCCTGACCTCGTGATCCGCCTGCCTCGGCCTCCCAAAGTGCTTGGATTACAGGCGTGAGCCACCGTGCCTAGCCTGGTCTCAGGATCTTAAAAATCACTGAGTTTTAAAAATCAAAGAGTTTGCCAGGCGCGGTGGCTCTCACGCCCATTATGCTAGCACTTTGGGAGGCCGAGGTGGGAGGATCACTTGAGGTCAGGAGTTCAGAACTAGCCTGGGCAACATAAAAGAAAAACAAAAAAAGCTGGGCGTGGGCGCCTGTTTTCCCAGTTACTTGGGAGCCTGAGGCAGGAGAATTGCTTGAACCCAGGAGGTGGAGGTTGCAGATCGTGCCACTGCACTTCAGCCTGGGCAACACAGTAAGACTCCATCTCAAAAAAAAAAGAAAAAAGTTTAAATGCTCCCTCTGTAGCTGTTCCTCCCATTTTTGGAGGGAAACTGTTCCCATCTGTGTTGAAACCTCAGTTCTTGGCCACAAAACAGCCAGCAAGCTCATCTCTGGGAAAGCCAAGGTGCCTAGAGCCAAATACCGCAGAGGGTCAAGGGAGTTGACAACTAAGAATAGAGTGGGGAATGTGTCCATGAGAAGGTCACCGTGACCTTCATGAGTAGCAGTTGTGGGGGATGGGGAGCGGGTGGCAGGTGAGTGAGGGGAGGCAACAGGTGCTGGACGTTCACTGAGAAGCTTGGCGGTCGGGGGAAGCCGGAGGAGGAGCCTGGCACGTGGAGGGGACCCTGGGTCAATTTGGGGTATTTGATCAAGGTCCCCTTCTGCAAGCAGCCCTGTCTGCCTCAAGGGGCACATTGATCAGGAATGGGCGTGAGGGGGTATTTAGGGTGGTAGGAAGGTTCTGTATCTCCATAGGGTCCTGGTCACAAGGGTGTATACATTTGTCAAAACACATCCAACTGTAAAGGTCTTTGCGTTGATTCTGTGTAAATATACATAAAACCCAAAGAGTGGCTTCTGAGAAGACGCCAGTAGGGGGAGAGAGAGCTCCATAGCTCCGAGAGGTTTGTGTTTCAAGTTTTGAATGGGAAAGGCAAGTTTCTCAAAACAACCAGAAGGGGGCGATAGAGATGAAGCTGCTTTTTACATCGGGGGGACCCTTGGTTGTGCTCCCCACTCCAACTTCTGGATCTTACTTGCAGCCTACTTGAGAGCAGGAGACAATCTTTCCTGAATACAACCAATATGTGTAATGTGGAGCCTTTTGTCTGCAAGTGTTCTTTATTTTTTATTCTTTATTTTTTGAGACTAGTCTCTGTCACCCAGGCTGGAGTGCCTTGGCACAATCTCGGCTCACTGCAACCTCCGCCTCCTGGGTTCAAGCGATTCTCTTGCCTCAGCCTCCCAAGTAGCTGGGGTTACGGGCACCCACCACACCCAGCTAATTTTTGTATTTTTGGTATTGACAGGGTTTTACCATGTTGGCCAGGCTGGTCTCGAACTCCTGACCTCAGGTTATCTGCTGGCCTCAGGCGTGAGCCACCTCGCCCGACCCACAAGTGTTTTTGTTGTTGTTGTTTTTTGAGGCAAAGTCTTGCTTTTGTCCCCCAGGCTGGAGTGCGATGGCGCGATCTCAGCTCACAGCAACCTCCACCTCCTGGGTTCAAGCGATTCTCTTGCCTCAGACTCCCGAGTAGCTGAGATTACAGGTGCCCACCACCACACCCGGCTAATTTTTGTATTTTTAGTAGAGGCGGGGTTTTGCCATGTTGGCCAGGCGGGTCTCAAACTCCTGCCTCAGGTGATCCGCCTGCCTTGGCCTCCTAAAGTGCTGGGATTACAGGTGTGAGCCACCGCACCCGGCCAAGTGTTCTTTAAAATGTATCGTTGTAGGCTGAGCACGGTGGCTCATGCCTGTAATCGCAGCACTTTGGGAGGCCGAGGCAGGCGGATCAAGAGGTCAGGAGATCGAGACCATCCTGGCTAACATGGTGAAACCCCGTGGTGAAACCCTGGTCTCTACTAAAAAAAAAAAAAATACAAAAAAATTAGCTGGGCGTGGTGGCAGGCGCCTGTAGTCCCAGCTACTCCAGAGGCTGAGGCGGGAGAATGGCATGAACCCAGGAGGCGGAGCCTGCAGTGAGCCTAGATTGTGCCACTGTGATCCAGACTGGGCGACAGAGCAAGATTCCGTCTCAAAAAAAAAAAAAAGTATAATTGTCTGCACCTGTAGATTTCCTGTGCCTACATGGTATTGAGCTCTTGTCTTACTCTTTTCTCATCAAGCACTATGATTTAATGATCCTCCCAGGCTGGGCGCACTGGGCTCACACCTGTAATCCCAGCACTTTGGGAGTCCAAGGCGGGCAGATCACGAGGTCAGGAGTTCGAGACCAGTGTGACCAACATGGTGAAAGCCCATCTCTGCTAAAAACACAAAAATTAGCCAGGTATGGTGGTGCACGCCTGTGGTCCCAGCTACTCAGGAGGCTGAGGCAGGCGAATTGCTTGAACCTGGGATGCGGAGGTTGCAGTGAGCCAAGAGGCTGCAGTGAGCCAAGATCATGCCACTGCACTCCAGCCTAGTGACAGAGCAAGACTCCTTCTCAAGAAAAAATAATAAACTTTTTTGTTTTTTTTTTTTTTTTTTAGAGATGGAGTCTAACTATATTGCCCAGGCTGGTCTTGAACTCCTGGCCTTAAGCAATCTTCCCGCCTTGGCCTCCCAAAGTGTTGGGATTACAGGCATGAGCTATGGCACCCAGCCTCTTTTACTCATCTTTCTATTGGAGTGGCTTTTATTTTCTTTTTGATTTGCTGAAGTTTCATGTACCATCAGTTCTACTATAATGCTTATTTTGAAAATGTGAATTTATTCCAATGCAGTTGATATATCAGGGAACAATTTGAGCATAACACCAATTTCACATTTGCTTACGCGCATCCAAGGTGGATCCAGGAAACTGCACTCTGCTATAAGTGTGTGTGTAGGAATACACAAAGCACACATACACGGCACTTCAAACAAATACCACCGCCGCAGTTCCCCGGGTGTTAGGAGCCACACCCATCCACATCTGGTACTAGGACTTTCCATCAGATCTCAGATAACCCTCCTTCCACCACATCACAGTAATTCACAAGCTGCTCCCTCCACCCCACACCCATTGCCACAACAAACTTCAAGTCTTTGTCAAGGTCAAGTGCCATATATTTTGGAGTATGTTGGTATGTCTTAACCACCTAGCCTGTGCGAAACTGTTCTCTCCTTTTGTATTCTGTTCTTGTCTTTTTCTTTAAGCATCACTGACAAAGTTTACAAGGATTGTGACACAATCCTGTTTTCTCTGTGAGCCCTGTGGTTTTGACTGCAGGATTTTGCATATTGCTGTGATTTTTATGAATGCATGCATTATAGTAGAACTGACCGTTCTAGATATTAGTCCCTTGTTGGCAGGGTGCAGTGGCTCATGCCTGTAATCCCAGCACTTTGGGAGGCCAAGGCGACCGGATCACCTGAGGTCAGGAGTTCGAGACCAGCCTGGCCAACGTGGTGAAACCCCATCTCTACTAAAAAATCAAAAACAAAAAAAGTAGCCGGGCCTGGTGGCAGGCACCTGTAATCCTAGCTACTTGGGAGGCTGAGGCAGGAGAATCGATTGAACACAGGAGGCAGAGAGGTTTCAGTGAGCCAAGAATGTGCTACTGCACTCCAACCTGGGTGACAGAGCAAGACTCTGTCTCAAAATAAATAAAATAAAAATAAAAATGGGCCGGGCGCGGTGGCTCAAGCCTGTAATCCCAGCACTTTGGGAGGCCGAGACGGGCGGATCACGAGGTCAGGAGATCGAGACCATCCTGGCTAACACAGTGAAACCCCGTCTCTACTAAAAATACAAAAAAAGGCCGGGCGCGGTGGCTCAAGCCTGTAATCCCAGCACTTTGGGAGGCCGAGGCGGGCGGATCACGAGGTCAGGAGATCGAGACCATCCTGGCTAACACGGTGAAACCCCGTCTCTACTAAAAAATCAAAAACAAAAAAAGTAGCCGGGCCTGGTGGCAGGCACCTGTAATCCTAGCTACTTGGGAGGCTGAGGCAGGAGAATGGCGTAAATCCGGGAGGCGGAGCTTACAGTGAGCTGAGATCTGGCCACTGCACTCCAGCCCGGGCGACAGAGCAAGACTCCGCCTCAAAAAAAAAAAAAAAAAATACAAAAAAAAACTAGCCGGGCGAGGTGGCAGGCGCCTGTAGTCCCAGCTACTCGGGAGGCTGAGGCAGGAGAATGGTGTAAACCCGGGAGGCGGAGCTTGCAGTGAGCTGAGATCCGGCCACTGCACTCCAGTCCAGGCGACAGAGCGAGACTCCGCCTCAAAAAAAAAATAAAATAAAATAAAAATGATATTAGTCCCTTGTGGATTGTAGGCATTACAAATATCTTCTCCCAGTCTCTCACTGATGCCACATTTTCCACAGCACAGTGTAGGAGGTCGCTTGCTGACCCAGGCACAGCTCAGAGCCAGTCCCGGGAAGCCCTGTGGCAAAGTTTTGAGGAGTGGCTCTCTCATGCTGTTGGAGGTATAGAGACCTGTGCAGTCTGTATGGAGAGCAACTAGTAAATTCTAGCAAAAAAAAAGTTTTTGGCTGGGCATGGTGGCTCATGCCTGTAATCCCAGCACTTTGGGAGGCTGAGGCAGGTGGACCACCTGAGGTCAGGAGTTCAAGACCAGCCTGGCCAACATGGCGAAACCCTGTCTCTACTAAAAATACAAAAATTAGCTGGGCGTGGTGGCACCTGCCTGTAATTCCAGCTACTCGGGAGGCTGAGGCAGGAGAATTTGCTTGAACCTGGGAGGCAGAGGTTGCAGTGAGCCAAGATCATGCCATTGTACTCCAGCCTGGGTGACAGTGAGACTCTCTCAAAAAAAAAAAAAATATATATATATATGTGTGTGTGTGTATATATGTGTATATATGTATTATGTATATATGTATATGTGTGTATATATGTATATGTATATATGTATGTGTGTATATATGTAATGTGTATATATATGTTTTGGGCTGGTCAAGTGAAGCAGTGGAAGTGGAGAAGGAACAAAGAAATCTGTAACTGGTTGTGATCAATTAGTTGTAAACACCACTGCACTCAGCCCAGCCTCTAACCACATTTTAAATGCACACACCCTTTGAACCAGTGATTCCACTTTAAAAATTATCTTAAAAGCAGGGTTGGGTGCAGTGGCTTATACCCTGTCATCCTAGCACTTTGGGAGGCCAAAGCAGGAGGACTGCTGGAGCCCAGGAGTTCAAGACCAACCCGGACAACATAGCAAGACTCCATCTGGATAAAAAGTTAGCTGGGCATGGTGGTACATGCCTGTATTCCCAGCTACTTGGGAGGCTATGGTGGGAGGATCACTTGAGCCCAGGAGTTTGGGGCTGCAGTAAGCTATGATTGCAGTAAGCATTCAGCCTAGATGACAGAGTGAGACCCTGTCTTAAAAGAAAGAAAAGGCCGGGTGCGGTGGCTCATACCTGTAATCGCAGCACTTTGGGAAGCCCAGGTGGGCAGATCACGAGATCTGGAGATCGAGACCATCCTGGCTAACTCAGTGAAACCCTGTCTCCTCTAAAAAATACAAAAAATTAGCCGGGCGTGGTGGCGGGCGCCTGTAGTCCCAGCTATTCAGAAGGCTGAGGCAGGAGAATGGCGTGAACCCAGGCAGCAGAGGTTGCAGTGAGCAGAGATCATGCCACTGCACTCCAGCCTGGATGACAGAACGACACTCCGTCTCAAAAAGAAAAAAAAAGGAAGAAAGAAAGAAAAAAAGAATTTATCTGAAAAACATCCTTGGACACACACTAGACATTGGGTACCAAACTGCTTTGTCATAATGGACAAGGATGTCTGTCCACAGGTGTCAAATCCAAGAGTCGCACATGCAGGGACGAATCTGTAGCCACATAGAGACCAAGGACGTGCCTGGTGGGCTGAGGGGGAATGATGTCCAAGATGGAGCCATTGATTTCTTTCTTTCTTTTTTTTTTTTTTTTGAGATGGAGTCTTTCTCTGTCGCCCAGGCTGGAGTGCTGTGGCGAGATCTCGGCTCACTGCAAGCTCCGCCTCCCGGGTTCACGCCATTCTCCTGCCTCAGCCTCCCGAGTAGCTGGGACTACAGGCGCCCGCCACCACGCCCAGCTAATTTTTTCTATTTTTTAGTGGAGACAGGGTTTCACTGAGTTGCCCAGGATGGTCTCGATCTCCTGACCTCATGATCCACCTGCCTCGGTCTCCCAAAGTGCTGGGATTACAGGCGCGAGCCACTGCGCCCACCTTATATATTTTTTTTGTAGAGATGGGGTCTCAATATGTTGTCCAGGCTAGTCTTGAACTCCTGAGCTCAAGTGATCTTCCAGCTTCAGCCTCCTGAAGTGCTGAGATTATAGCCAAAGAAATTGGCTGGGCGTGCACCATGGTCCCCAGCCAATTTCTTTTTATAACATGTACCCAGAAGTACAGCAAGCATAACTGTCTAACCCAGCGAGTTTCAGAGCAAACACACCCATGTAACCAGCACCCAGATCAAGAAACAACATTCCCAGCCTCCCAGAGGCTACCTGTGCCCCTCCCAGTTACCCCACCTTCCGCCTCCCAAAGGCACCTGACTTTTTTGTTTGTTTGTTTTTTTAAGACAGGGGCTCACTCTGACTCCCAGGCTGGAGTGCAACGGCCCAATCATGGCTCACTGCAGCCTTGACCTCCCTGGGCTCAGGTGATCCATCTCAGACTCCCAAGTAGCTGCGACTACAGGCGTGTACCACCATGCCCAGCTAATTTTTCTATGTTTCATAGTGACAAGGGTTTGCTGTGTTGCTGAGGCGGGTCTCAAACTCCTGAGCTTAAATGATCCTCCTGCCTTGGCCTCCCCAAGTGCTTGTATTTCAGGTGCGAACCACCACACCCACCCACACATAACTTCTAATGTCATAATTACTTTGTGAGTTTTTGAACTTCCACATGAATGGGACCATACAGTAAGTTTTCTTTTGCATGTCTGGTGTCTGGCCTGCACAGCGTCTGTGAGATTCAGCTATACTATGGGTATGACAGTAGGCTG
Source organism: Trachypithecus francoisi (assembly GCF_009764315.1). Taxonomy (NCBI): domain Eukaryota; kingdom Metazoa; phylum Chordata; class Mammalia; order Primates; family Cercopithecidae; genus Trachypithecus; species Trachypithecus francoisi. The sequence goes on along the minus strand of NW_022681457.1, from coordinate 4,964,280 downwards.
TTGTGTCTGATTGCTGGGCGTTTCCATTATATGACTATGGCCCAGTTTCTTTATCTACTCTGTGCTGACAGGGGTGGGGGTAGTTTCTAGTTTATGAGCCATTGAGAATAGGGCAGTATATGTGTCTTGTAAACAGGAGTACCCTTCTGTTAGGTGTATATGTGGGAGAGGAATTGCTGGCTCATAGGATTGGCATATACCTGGCTTCAGTAGATACTGACAGTTGCTTTCCAAAGTGGTTGTGCTTGTCTGCACTCCCCCAGCAGTGCATGAGGGTTCTACTAGCTCCGTGTCCTTGCCTGCACCCCTCTGTCTAATTGCAGCCCTTGTGGTGTGTGGGGGGAGGTATCTCAGTGAAGTTTTGTTTTGTTTTGTTTGAGATGGAGTCTCGCTCTGTCCCCCAGGCTAGAGTGCGGTGCTGCGATCTTGGCTCACTGCAACCTCCGTCTCCCGAGTTCAGGTGATTCTCATGCCTCAGCCTCCCCAGTAGCTGGGATTACAGGCGAGCACCACCATGCCTGGCTAACTTTTTGTATTTTTAGTAGAGATGGGGTTTCGCCATGTTGGCCAGGTTGGTCTCAAACTCCTGACCTCAAGTGATCTGCCTGCCTCAGCCTCCAAAGTGCTGGGATTATAGGTGTGAGCCACTGCGCTCAGCCCTCAGTGAAGTTTTAATGTGCGTTTCCCTGGTGACTATATTAGTTTCCTATCATTGTTGTAACAAATTACTACTAATTTAGTGTTGCAGTATCACACCTCATGGAGCCTCTGGTGTACTTGTGAGAGAATGAGAATAAGAAAGGCAAATAATGTCTTAGTATTATTAAGATAACAGTTTTGACCTTGCAGACTCCCTAGAAATGTGTTGGGGGACCACTGGGTCCTAGGACTCACACTTTGAGAACCGCTGCTAGAAGAATATTGGACTCTTATAGCCTAGGAACGATGGGAAATGTTTAAAAGGATTTCCTATCCGTATTTTTTTTTCTTGCAGAGATATATAACAGGGTGATCACTAAAGCAAGTATTTTCAGGCCAGGTGCAGTCCCTCACACCTGTAATCCCAGCACTTTGGGAGGCCAAGGCAGGTGGATCACCTGAGGTCAGGAGTTCAAGACCAGCCTGGCCAACATGGTGAAACCCCATTTTTGCTAAAAATACAAAAACTTAGCCAGGTGTGGTGGCGCGTACCTGTAATCCCAGCAACTTAGGAGGCTGAGGCAGGAGAACTGCTTGAACCCAAGAGGCGGAGGTTGCAGTGAGTTGAGATCACGCCATTGCACTCCAGCTTGGGCAACAAGAGCAAAAGTCCATCTCAAAACAAAAGAATTTCCAAGCACAAAAGATAGAATGTGCCAGGCGCGGTGGCTCACACCTATAATCCCAACATTTTGGGAGGCCAGGAGTTCACTTGAGTCCAGGAGTTTGAGGCCAACCTGGGCAACATGGCAAAACCCCATCTCTACTAAAAATACAAAAATTAGTTGGGCGTGGTGGCACATGCCTGTAGTCCCAGCTACTCGGGAGGCTGGAGAATCACTTGAGCCCAGGAGGTCAAGGCTGCAGTGAGCTGTGATTGTACCACTGCACTCCAGCCTGGACAACAGAGCAGGTCCTGGTCTCAAAAAAAAAAAAAAAAAAAAAAAAAAGATGCTAGATTAAAAATGGGTGGCAGAGAGGGAAGTGGAACAGAAATACAAGTTCAAAGAGAGAAACAGGACATGTACAATTTTTTGCTGTTGAAGCAGAGCTTTTTCTTGCATTTTTCAAATGGTCTCAAATCATTACAGTGTTTAGATTCCACTTAGCTACACATTTACGTTGCTGGAAATTGTATCCTTTGCAACTGTTTCAGCTTGGGAGAATTTTTAGGTGGCAACTTAGAAATGAGTGAGACTAGTATATAATGTTACTAGTTCCTTCCTTCCTTCCTTCGCTGCAACCTGCACCTCCTGGGTTCAAGCGATTCTCCTGCCTCAGCCTCCCGAATAGCTGGGATCACAGGCGTGTGCCACCATGCCCAGCTAATTTTTGTATTTTTAGTAGAGACAGGGTTTCACCATGTTGGTCCGGATGATCTTGATCTCTTGGCCTCATGATCTGCCCCCACCTCGGCTTCCCAAAGTGTTGGGATTACAGGTGTCAGCCACTGCACCCGGCCATCAACTTATTTCTTTTTAAATTTAATAGAGATGGATCTTGCTGTGTTGCCTAGGCTCATCTCTATCTTGTGGACTCAAGCAGTCCTCTTGCTTCGGCCTCCCAAAATTTTGGGATTACAGGCGTGAGCCCTGAGCCTGGCTCTGAATCCTTTTAAGGGATAAAAAAGCATGCAGGGGCCAGGCACAGTGGCTCACGCCTGTAATCCCAGCACTTTGGGAGACTGAGGCGGGTGGATCATCTGAGGTCAGGAATTCAAGACCAGCCTGGCCAACAGGGTGAAACCCCATCTCTACTAAAAATACAAAAAAATTAGCCAGGTGTGGTGGTAGGCACCTGTAATCCCTGCTATTTGGGAGGCTGAGGCAGGAGAATCGCTTGAACTTGGGAGGTGGAGGTTTCAGTGAGCCAAGACCATGCCATTGCACTCCAGGCTGGGCAACATGAGCGAAACTCCGTCTCAAAAAAAAAAAAAAAAGAGGTTAATTTTATGGTATGTGAATTATGTCTCAATGAAGTCTTTTAAAAGGGTGAGGCTTGCACTCAAGTATGGGGAATGATCAAAGGTATCAAAGTAGGGTGGCAAAAATGTTGACAGCTGCTGGACCCCAGGACATGGGTACATGGGGGTTCCTTACACTATTCTGGTTTTGTATGTGTTTGAAAACTTACAGAATAAAAAAGTTTTGCTTTTTGAATTGAGCTCCAGGATTCTGGGGTCTTCTCTTCCTCCTTTACCCGCAGTGGGAGTGGAGGTAGCTCTTTCCCTAGACACAGAGCCCTACTCTGACCTGCCCTCTGATTGGTCGATCTGAGATATAATCACAGACGCTAGATCCAATCGCTAGTGGACTGGCAGGCAGTGATTGGGTCAAGCCTTGGCTAAGTGCCAAGCCTTGAGCCAATCACTGGGCTGGTCCACGCCTTGGCCTCAGTCAGAGCCTACAGATAGGAGAGGGGAAGGGAAGGTGGAGTGGATTCATCAACAATAGTGGCCCCGTTGGTGTCTTTTTTTTTTTTCCACCTCTATTAAATGGCACAGCCACCACCCCAGCTAATCTGAAGTAGTAGGTAGAATTTGAACCCTGATTCCCCGCCCTCTTCCCTCCAAACAAAGAATTCTGTTGGTAAAGGTGCTATTTTCCTATATAAATGAGTCTAGGTGAGTCTGGAAAGGGGACTTCCAGGAGGAGGCCTGGCGACCACGTGCCCTCCCTCTCCTCCACCTCACCCCGCTTCTCCACCTCCGCTTTCCCATCGAGGGGGCAGGTCAGCTCTGAGGGCTGTAGATGTCTTCCCTGTGCTGCCTGCCTCCGGTCACCACAGCCCTGCCACTGTCCCTTCCTCCCTAGGATGACACGGCACGGCAAGAACTGCACCGCGGGGGCCGTCTACACCTACCACGAGAAGAAGAAGGACACAGGTGCAGGGCTAGGGCAGGGCGCGGCATGGATGTGTCTTGGAGTCACCATCTCCCCTCGTGCCGGATGTCTCTCTCCGGCCCCCGACATACGCTGATGGCCATGACCATGTAAACAACAGCCGGGTGATCCCACTCCCCCATGTGGCCTGGCACTGTGTTCCCTGCCTTCTGCGTGTGAACTCACTCCTCCCAACAGAGTGTCAGGGATGGCACTGTTGTTACCCTATGTTCCAGAGGAAGAAACTGAGGCCCAAAGAGGGACAGGCACTGGAGCTTGGTCACAGCCAGAAGGGTGGAAGGGAGTCAGCCGTCAGCCCCTCCACTGAGCTGCCACTCAGTGACCAGGCCTGTTTGCCTCTCACCCTCCAGGGTTGACACCTCCCTGTGGGTTCAGCCCATGGCCCCAGCACACAGACAGCGGCTCCCAACTGCCTGTTTCTCTCTGAGTCCCCCACCCCCACCATCACGCTGTCTCTCTGCCTCTCTCTCTGGGGCTTTGGAGATGGGCATATCTCCTGTCGCTCTGCCCCTCCATCACTCTGCCCATCTCTGTCCCCAGCGGCCTCAGGCTATGGGACCCAGAACATTCGACTGAGCCGGGATGCCGTGAAGGACTTCGACTGCTGTTGTCTGTCCCTGCAGCCTTGCCACGATCCTGTTGTCACGTGAGCTGGGAACAGGGATGGGTAGGTCTACGTGGGGAGGGCAAGGGAACCGCCAGGAGGAGGCTGTGTGTGTGGGCCTGGCCACCTGCTCAGCCAGGGAACCCTGGACGAGCAGTTTATCCTCAGAGCCTCTGTTTTCTTACCTGGGACATGGGCATGATCCTAGTGTCTGTTTCATAATGTGGAACAGATGGAAAGGAACATATTCCTAATGGGGTGTAGGGCTTTTAGAGCACTGCCGAGGCCATCAGAGCAGCTCACCTTCGGACACTTCCCATGACCTGCCTGTGATGGTAGGATAAAGGCTTAACAGGTGCTGAGTCCAGGCACTAAATACGTGCTCAATTAGTGGTATGTTTTGTAGAAGACAGTAATGATCAGGGCCCCCAAGGCCACCTTCAGTTTCTTTTTTTCTTTCTTTCTTTCTTTTTTTTTTTTTTTGAGACAGAGTCTTTGTTGTCCAGGCTGGAGTGCAATGAGGAGATCTTGGCTCACTGATCTCCCAGGCTCAGGTGATCCTCCTGCCTCAGCCCCCTGAGTAGCTGGAACCACGGGTGTGCACTACCACACCTGGCTTTTTTGTTTGTTTTTTGTAGAGAGGGGAGCTCACTTTGTTGCCCAGGCTGGTCTCGAACTCCTGGCTGCAACAATATGTGGCACACATTGTTGCTGCGAGAATTAAGCACTTTCCCTGCAACTCTATTGAGAGAGGACAGCTGGAAGCTCAAATCTGGCCTCTACTAGATTCTGCCCCATGTGCTTTCTTCCTTTGCTGATTTTAGTCTGCATCCTTTCACTGCAGTGAACTATCACCATGAGTATAACAGCTTTGCTGAGTTCTGTGAATTCTAGCAAATAATTGAACTTGGGGCTGATCATGATGGCTCCTGCCTGTAATCCCAGCACTTCAGGAGTCCGAGGCGGGAGGATCACTTTCTTTCTTTCTCATTGCACCCTGTCTTTGCAGCCCAGATGGCTACCTGTATGAGCGTGAGGCCATCCTGGAGTACATTCTGCACCAGAAGAAGGAGATCGCCCGGCAGATGAAGGTGATGGGGATGGGGAGAAGGAGGCACAGGCAGGCAGGAGCTTTTGAGTCTGAGCTCACAGGCAGAGCCACTTGGAGCCCTCCAATCTCAGTTCCCTCTGCCTGGTACACCGTTCCCCTCCTGCTTCCGGCCAAATCCTCCTCACCAATTTCAGCCCGGGTGCTGCCTCCTCTGAGCTCCTGCCAGTCCCCTGGATCTGCCCCAGTCACCTCTTCTCTTAGCACTTGGCATAGTTGTAACTCTACATGTGGCTATCTGACACATGCCCACTTTCCCTTTTGGACTTCGAGTTTTCCCCCCTGTGGCTTAGGTCCTTAGTAAAGATGTGCTGGCCGGGCGCGGTGTCTCAAGCCTGTAATCCCAGCACTTTGGGAGGCCGAGACGGGCGGATCACGAGGTCAGGAGATCGAGACCATCCTGGCGAACACGGTGAAACCCCGTCTCTACTAAAAAATACAAAAAACTAGCCGGGCGAGGTGGTGGGCGCCTGTAGTCCCAGCTACTCGGGAGGCTGAGGCGGGAGAATGGCGTAAACCCGGGAGGCGGAGCTTGCAGTGAGCTGAGATTCGGCCACTGCACTTCAGCCTGGGCACAGAGCGAGACTCCGTCTCAAAAAAGCTGGCGGTGGTGGCTCACACCTGTAATCCCAGCACTTTGGGAGGCTGAGGCAGGCGGATCACTTGAGGTCGGGAGTTAGAGGTCAGCCTGGCCAACATGGTGAAACCCTGTCTCTACTAAAAATACAAAAAAAAAAAAAAATTAGCTGGGCATGGCGGGCGCCTGTAATCCCAGCTACTCAGGAAGCTGAGGCAGGAGAATCGCTTGAACCTGTGAGGTAGAGGTTGCAGTGAGCTGAGATGGCACCACTGCACTTCAGCCTGGGCAACAAAGTGAGATTCTGTTTAAAAAGGAAAAAAAAAAAAGATGTGCTAAATGAATCGACATCACCTCATTTTTCTGGGCCTCAGTTTCATCGTCTGTAAAATGGGCTGACAGGGCCAACTCAGAGGACACAGCAGGGAACCTGGGAGGTCCAGGCAGATGAGCATTCTCAAGGCGTTTTACTGGGAACACGGCCTGGCCTTCCATGGACAAAGCCATTTGATGGGTAGGAGGGGCCCTGTTTATCCCCGTTTGAGGCACAGTGGGTCTGTCCCCCTCTTCCCCTGCCTGTGTGTTGGCACTGAGGAAACACTACAGGTCACGTGCTTATTGGGCTTTTTGTCCTGAGCAAGTGGCTCCCCCGTGCCCATGTCCTCCACACAGTCTGGTGGTCATGTTGGAGGCCCTCCTGAGCATCCATCACTGTCACTGTTATCTCCTCACTCAGCTGGGTGGCCCAGGGTGGTCTCGAACTGCAGTACTGCCCAGGCACCTGCTGTGCGCCAGGCAGGGCTGAACTCAGGACGTGGCTTCACTCCTCCCATCCTCACTCCCTGCCCGTCTGTAGACATGGGCTCCTCAGCATTCCCTTAGACCTGGAGTCTACATCCCCCATCCCAAACACGGTATGGGGCATGCACTGTATAGTAAACCTAATTGGCCAGCAGGTGACATTAATTAAACGCTTAGCTGAGTGCCAGGTGAGGCTCTCCATGCTTTAAACACTCACTTTCTGTAACCTTCAGTGACCCGCCGAGGTGGGTCACCACTGTTAGCCTGTTTTACAGATGAAGAAACTGAGGCCAGGAGCGGTCATAGCGCTCACTCAGGCCACAGAGTGACATAGATGGGCTTTGAGTCTGGCGCTCTGGCTATACAACGCAGTAAGGTTCACACCCGCCCAGGCAGTTACCACCCTCTGCCAGATACTGCCTCCACTGTGTGGGCCTCAGTTTACCTACCTGTGAAAAGAGAGGAAGATACCTCCAAACCCCCAGGGTGGTCCAAACCCACCCTCACGGGCAGATGCTCAGCCTACTTTCCGCCCCTCACAGGCCTACGAGAAGCAGCGGGGCACCCGGCGGGAGGAGCAGAAGGAGCTTCAGCGGGCGGCCTCGCAGGACCATGTGCGGGGCTTCCTGGAGAAGGAGTCGGCCATCGTCAGCCGGCCTCTCAACCCTTTCACAGCCAAGGCCCTCTCGGGCACCAGCCCAGGTGACTCAGAGTGCGCTTGTGGTGGGTTGGGGGGCGGGGCGCCGCGGGCTGGGCGGGCCCAGGAGGCGGCATCTGAGTCCCTTTCTTCCCCAACAGATGATGCCCAACCTGGGCCCAGTGTGGGTCCTCCAAGTAAGGACAAGGACAAAGTGCTGCCCAGCTTCTGGATCCCGTCACTGACGCCCGAAGCCAAGGCCACCAAGCTGGAGAAGCCGGTGAGCCCCCACAGCGCCCCCGCACGCACTGTGCCAGGGCGCCAGGGTCCCCCAGCGTCCTTCTCACGCACAGGGACCACCCGCTCTCCACCTGCGCCAGCCCTGCCTACTGAGCCTGCCTCTCTCTGCCCCTTGCAGTCCCGCACGGTGACCTGCCCCATGTCGGGAAAGCCCCTGCGCATGTCAGACCTGACGCCCGTGCACTTCACACCACTCGACAGCTCCGTGGACCGCGTGGGGCTCATCACGCGCAGCGAGCGCTACGTGTGCGCCGTGACCCGCGACAGCCTGAGCAACGCCACCCCCTGCGCTGTGCTGCGGCCCTCGTGAGTCACCTAGGAGGGGAGGAAAGGGACCACCTGGGAACCTGCGGGGCGGGCCGGCTTTGGGGCCGGTAGGTCTCCAGGACGGCCTCTGATCAGAGTCTCCCACCTTCGCCCTCACCGCAGTGGGGCTGTGGTCACCCTCGAATGCGTGGAGAAGCTGATTCGGAAGGATATGGTGGACCCTGTGACTGGAGACAAACTCACAGACCGCGATATCATCGTGCTGCAGCGGGTGAGAGTCCCACCCCTGCCCTTCCCGCAGCACTCCAAGGCCCCGCCCCTCCCGTTCACCCCCTCCAAGGCCTCGTCCCCTCCCCTTCCCCCAACTCTCCAAGGCCCCGCCTTCTTCTCTGCTCTGTAAGGCCCCCCTCGCTTTCCTCCTGCTCTCCCAGGCCCCGCCTTCTCCTTCCTTTTCCAAGGCCCCGCCCCTCCCCTGCCGCCATCCCTCCAAGGCTCCACCCCTCTCCTTCACACGTCCCCTCCCAAGGCCCCTCCCCGCCATTCTCTACCCTCTTCTCTGTGCCCTGCGCCCTGTCCATCCATGCCCACTGCGGTCGCCTCACCCCCTCCCCAACTCCTACTCCTTAGCCAGCAACCCGCTTCACCTTGACCCGCTTAGGAATCCTCACTACCACCTGGAGCCCCACCGGTCACCCCCGGGCCGTCCTCCACCTCGCCCTTCTCTCTACCTCCCCCAGGGTGGTACCGGCTTCGCCGGCTCCGGAGTAAAGCTGCAAGCAGAGAAATCGCGGCCGGTGATGCAGGCCTGAGTGTATGCGGGAGACCAAATAAACCGGCTTGGGTGCTCAAGGACGTGGCGCCTTCATTCGCGGCGTGGGCGCCCGGGGGACAGGGCAGGCGAGGATGCCGGGCCGTGCAAACAGCGCTCCTACAGCGCACGCTGGAGTTTGAAAGAGCGGGCTCAGCATTTTGAATGTGGTCTCACATTAAGAACAAAATCTGGCCGGGCGCGGTGGCTCAAGCCTGTAATCCCAGCACTTTGGGAGGCCGAGACGGGCGGATCACGAGGTCAGGAGATCGAGACTATCTTGGCTAACAGGGTGAAACCCCGTCTCTACTAAAAATACAAAAAACTAGCCGGGCGAGGTGGCGGGCGCCTGTGGTCCCAGCTACTCCGGAGGCTGAGGCAGGAGAATGGCGTAAACCCGGGAGGCGGAGCTTGCAGTGAGCTGAGATCCGGCCACCTGCACTCCAGCCTGGGCGACAGAGCGAGACTCCGTCTCAAAAAAAAAAAAAAAAGAACAAAATCTGGCCAGGCACGGTGGCTCACGCCTGTAATCCCAGAACTTTGGGAGGCCGAGGCCAGCGTATCACTTGAGGTCAGGAGTTGAGACCAGCCCGGCCAACATGGTGAAACTCTGTCTCTATTGAAAATACAAAAATTAGCCGGGCATGGTGGTGCACGCCTGTAATCCCAGCTACCCGAGAGGCCAAGGCAGGAGAATCGCTTGAACCCAGGAGGTGGAGGTTGCAGTGAGCCAAGATCGCACCATTGCACTTCAGCCTGGGCGACAGAGCGAGACTCCGTCTCAAAAAAGAAAAAAAAAAGAAAAAAACCTGAATAGAACACAAATGCACAGCATTAAAATTGGTTGAGTGGCCGGAAGTCCAAGTCTAAGCCAAGACCCTGTGAGTGCGCCACTTTAATGAGCTACATAGAAATTCCTCGAGTTCTTTGTTAGGGTTCCCGGAGTTTTGGCAGGTTTGAAGAACAGGAAATGCCCAGGAGCGTGTGTTCCGGGCTGCAGTGTGATTAGACCCACAAAGGAAGTGCAGTTCTGTGAGCAAGTGCTGCGCAGCACCCGGACTAGGAAAGGTGGTCAGGAGCACCACGCCCCCACCTGTGGCTGCCTGAGGGGGAAAGGAAGAGGAAACCGTGAGTGCAAAGGCCCAGGAGCAACAGTGTACTTTGCAGATGTAAGGAGCAGAGGGCAGAGCGGGGACCAGGAACCAGCCCGGTGACGTCAGACTTGACTGGGAATGTAGGGGCTGCCCTTAAGGCCTTGTGTTTAATAACCATCGAGTCACAAAAGCAGCTGCTGGGCAGCGTGAAAAACAGCATGGAGACAAGCAAAGATTAAAACAATAAAGACAGGCCAGGTGTGGTGACTCAGGTCTGTAGTCCCAGCACTTTTTGGGAGGCTGAGACGGGTGGATCACGAGGTCAGGAGTTTGAGACCAGCCTGGCGAACACGGTGAAACCCCCGTCTCCGCTAAAAATACAAAAATTAGCTGGGCGTGGTGGCAGGTGCCTGTAGTCCCAGCTACTCGGGAGGCTGGGGCGGGAGAATTGCTTGAACCTGGAAGGCGGAGGTTGCAGTGAGCTGAGATCACACCACTGCACTCCAGCCTGGGCGACAGACTCCATCTCAAAAAACAACAACAATAACAACAGCAAAACCAAGAATGACAGCATTCTTGCCTCACAGAGTGATGCCACCTAGGTTCTGTCCTTCCTTGTCTTTATGTAAGAGTACACATAAGGTTTCAACCAAAGTAAGATCACAGTTGCATGCACCATCCTGTTCAGTGAGTAATACTTTTCCACTCCCCAGGCTGGAGTGCAATGGCACGATCAAGAAGGCACAACTTGAGCAAAGTCACACGTGCTTGAGGGAGTGACAGAAACCAGTTTCCCCCAGGAGCCAGTTGCCTCTGAGACCCCCCCAGACTTTGTCCTGGACTTCCCCCATCCTTCATGCCCCTCCCTCCCCTAGAGACCCACTGGCCTCTGCACCTCCACAAGCTCCCACCCCATGCCTCCATACCCAGAGTTCCATGTCATGCCCTTTCCTTCAGCATCCTTAATCTAATCCTTGTCCTCTTTCCCAAGACCTCTCAACCAACCGAGTCCTTCCAGCTTTCTCAGCCCTTTAAGACCCCCAATCTTGTTCACATGTGGAACAGATCACCCTTGCCCCCAGTAATCTGAAGGGTTCTAATCTTGCACCAGTGTTTTCCCAGAGGAACCTAAACACCACTGTGTTCACAGACACTTTGTGCAGTGCAGGGTGGGGAGGTCAAAGACCTGGCTCCAATCTGTTCTTTTTTTTAAAAAAAAAAGATAGAGCCTTGCTCTGTTGCCCAGGCTGGAGTGCACTGGCATGATCTCAGCTCCTGCCTCAGCCTCCTGAGTAGCTGGGGCTACAGGTGCTGCCAGCACACCCAGCTTGTTTGTTTTGTATTTTTAGTAGAGATGGACTTTCGCCATGTTGGCCAGGCAGGTCTTGAACTCCTGACCTCAAGTGACCCACCCACCTCAGACTCCCAAAGTGCTGGGATTACAGGCTTGAGTCACCTCGCCCTGTTCTGTCATTTAAGGTTCTAAAGTACTTCGAGAGGAAGCAAGAGCAGAACCACAGCTTCAGCTGTAGCAGAAGAGACGGGAAGTGAGACAAATCTTGTCTTTTTTGAGCAGTTTCCTTAGACAGTGGTCTAAAGTTTAGCGCAAGACCTGGGCTTGGTGGCACTGATGGCAGGTGCCTGCTGAGGGCTCCAGCTTCAAGAAGCTCACAGACAGCTCTTCCAGAAAATTGTAGTTACTTGTAAAGATTTAAAAATGAGCCGGGCGCGGTGGCTCACACCTGTAATCTCAAAACTTTGGGAGGCCGAGGCGAGCGGATCACGAAATCAGGAGATTGAGACCATCCTGGCTAACAGGGTGAAACCCCATCTCTACTGAAAATATAAAAAATTAGCCGGGCGTCATGGCATATACCTGTAGTTCCAGCTACTCAGGAGGCTGAGGCAGGAGAATTGCTTGAACCTGGAGGTGGAGGTTGCAGTGAGCTGAGATCGCGCCGCTGCCCTCCAGCCTGGGCGACAGAGACTCTGTTCCAAAATAAAAATTAAAATAAAATAATAAATAAAAATAGGCCAGGCACAGTGGTGCACATCTGTAATCCCAGCATTTTGGGAGGCCAAGGTGGGTGGATCACTTCAGGTCAGGTATTGGAGACCACCCTGGCCAACATGGTGAAACCTTGTCTCTACTAAAAAAATACAAACTTAACTGGGTGTGGTGGCACAGGCCTGTTATCCCAGCTACTTGGAAGGCTGAGGCAGGAGAATTGCTTGAACCTGGAGGCGGAGGTTGCAGTGAACTGAGATCACACCACTGCACTCCAGCCTGGGCAACGAGCAAAACTCCATCTCAAAAAAAAAAAAAAGAAAAAATAATTTAAAACAGGAAGATGGCTGGGTGTGGTGACTCACGCCTGTAATCCCAGCACTTTGGGAGGCCAAAGCAGGTGGATCGCCCCAGGTCAGGAGTTCAAGACCAGCCTGGCCAACATGGTGAATCCCCGTCTCCACTAAAAATACAAAAATTAGCTGGGTGTGGTGGAGCACCCCCATAATCCCAGCTACTCAGGAGGCTGAGGTGGGAGAAATGCTCGAACCCAGGAGGCGGAGGCTGCAGTGAGCTGAGATGGCACCACTGCATTCCAGCCTGGGCTACAGAGCAAGAACCCATCTCAAAACAATTAAAAACAGGAAGATTTATTCTGACACTGCAAAGGCGAAACTATACGAACCAGGAACAAAGCTTTGGTTGCCAGGGTAGGAAAAGGAATTGACTCCAAAGTGGGGAGTAGTAAGAGAGATTCTAGGTGGGGTGTGAAGGAACAGTTCCGGATTTTGATTGTGGTGGTTACATGACTCTGGTTTATGAGAATTCAGAAGCATTCACCAAAAGGAGTGGATTTTACCGTATGAAGTTTTCAAATGCAAAAAAGGAGCTGGGAGATTTCATGTGAAAAACTACATTTCCATTTCTTTTTTTTTTGTTTTTGAGACGGAGTCTTGCCCTGTCACCCAGGCTGGAGTGCAGTGGCGAGATCTCGGCTCACTGCAACCTCTGCCTCCCGGGTTCAAGCGATTCTTCTGCCTCAGCCTCTTGCCAAGTAGCTGGGATTACAGGTATGTGCCACCACACCCGGCTAATTTTTATATTTCTCATAGAGATGGGGTTTTGCCATGTTGGTCATGCTGGTCTCAAACTCCTGACCTCAGGTGACCCGTCCACCTTGGCCTCCCAAAGTGCTGGCATAACAGGCATGAGCCACCATACCCAACACTTCCATTTCTTGTCTTTTGAGATGGAGTCTCACTCTGTCACCCGGGCTGGAGTGCAGTGGCGCGATCTCGGCTCACTGCAAGCTCCGCCTCCTGGGTTCACGCCATTCTCCTGCCTCAGCCGCCTGAGTAGCTGGGACTACAGGCGCCCGCTACCAGGCCCGGCTAATTTTTTTTTGTATTTTTTTGTATTTTTTTAGTAGAGACGGGGTTTCACCATGTTAGCCAGGATGGTCTCCATCTCCTGACCTCATGATCCGCCCGCCTCGGCCTCCCAAAGTGCTGGGATTACAGGCGTGAGCCACCGCGCCCGGCCAATTTTTGTATTTTTTAAGTAGAGAAGGGGTTTCACCACATTGGCCAGGCTGGTCTCAAACTCCTTACCTCAAATGATCCACCCGCCTCATCCTCCCAAAGCGCAGGGATTACAGGCTCCACTTCTCTTTTTAAAAATCAGCGCATGGCCAGGCACAGTGGCTCACACCTGTAATCCTAGCACTTTGGACGGCTGAGGCGGGGGCAGATCACGAGGTCAAGAGATGGAGACCATCCTGGCCAACATGGTGAAACCCCGTCTCTACTAAAAATACAAAAATTAACTGGGCGTGGTGTCACCTCCTGTAGTCCCAGCTACTCAGGAGGCTGAGGCAGGAGAATCGCTTGAACCTGGGAGGTGGAAGTTGCAGTGAGCCGAGATCACACCACTGCACTCCAGCCTGGCGACAGAGCAAGAGTCTGTCTAAAAAATAAAATCAGCCCAAGCAAGGTGGTTCACGCCTATACTCCCAACACTTTGGGAGGCCGAGTCAGGAGGATTGCTTGAACCCAGGAGTTGGCGACCAGCCTGGCCACTGTAGCAAGACCCCATCTCTACAAAAAAGAATAAATTAGCTGGGCATGGTGGTGCCCACCTGTAGTCCCAGCTGCATGGGAGACTGAAGCCAGAAGATGCTGTGAGCCCAGGAGGTCCAGCTATGATCCCACCTCTTTATTCCAGCCTGGGTGACAAAGTCAGACATGTATAAAAGAAAAAAATCAGCTCCACAATTCCCCTCCTAGTTATTTACTCAAGAAAACTGAAAATGGGTCCACACAAAAATATGTACATGATTTGCGAGGCCGAGGTGGGCGGATCACGAGGTCATGAGTTCGAGACCAGCCTGGCCAGCATGGTGAAACCCCATCTCTACCAAAAGCACAAAAATTAGCCAGGTGTGGTGGTGGATGCCTGTAATCCCAGCTACCCGGGAGGCTGAGGCAAAACAAATGTACGTGAATGACCCTAACAGCACGATTCACCATAGCCCAGCAGTGGAAACAGTCCAGAAGCCTGTCAGCTGATGAGTGGAGACAAAATGTGGTCTAATGTTACGCAGTCCTAAAAAGGAATGACGTCCTGACACGGGCTACAGTGTGGATGGATCTGGAAAACATGCTTAAAGAAGGCCAGCACGAAAGGTCACACGTACAATTGCGTTTATAATGAGATGACCAGAATAGGCAAATCTATAGCAACAGAAAGTAGTTAGTGGCTGTCCAGGGCTGGGAGTGCAGAGAGAGGGGACAGTGACTGCCGATGGGGTGTGGGTTTGGTTTTTTTGAGACAAAGTCTGGTTCTGTCCCCCAGGCTAGAGTGCAGTGGCACGATCTTGGCTCACTGCAACCTCCGCCTTCCGGGTTCAAGTGATTCTCCTGCCCCAGCCTCCTGAGTAGCTGGGATGACAGGTATGTGCCACCATGCCCAGCTAATTTTTGTGTTTTTAGTAGAGACAGAGTTTTGTCATGTTGGCCAGGCTGGTCTTGAACTCCTGGCCTCAAGCAATCTGCCCACCTTGGCGTCCTAAAGTGCTAGGATTACAAGTGTGAACCACCATGCCCAACCAAGGGTTAATTTTATGGCCTGTGAATTGTATCTTAGCTTTTAAAATATCAGAAGATCTGACTTCGTTAGAAGCTCCACCTGGCTTTTTGCTCCCAGCGAGTTGTCAACAGCATGGGGATTTGATCAGCTGATGTGAAAGTGGGAAGGTCACCAACGGAAGAACTAAAAGCAAAAACGGTTCAAAAGTTTCTTCTAATAAGCGTTGGTCAGGATGTAGAGATGCTGGAACTTGTCTACCACGCTGGTGGGCACATAAACTGGGGAAATGAATTGGTAATATTGATTAATGCTAAAAATGTGCCTAGCTGGTGCTCCAGTACCTCACTCCCACCCCAAAGACATGCAAAGATGCTCAGCAAAACACGAGCTAGAATGGCTGGGCACAGTGGCTCCTACCCATCATTTCAGCACTCTGTGGGGCTGAGGTAGGAAGACTGCTTGAGCTTAGGAGTTTGAGACCAGCCTGGACAACATGGTGAAACCCCATCTCTATTAAAAATACAAAAACTGGGCCGGGCGCGGTGGCTCAAGCCTGTAATCCCAGCACTTTGGGAGGCCGAGACGGGCGGATCACGAGGTCAAGAGATCGAGACCATCCTGGCTAACACAGTGAAACCCCGTCTCTACTAAAAATACAAAAAAACTAGCCGGGCGAGGTGGCGGGCGCCTGTAGTCGCAGCTACTCGGGAGGCTGAGGCAGGAGAATGGCGTAAACCCGGGAGGCGGAGCTTGCAGTGAGCTGAGATCCGGCCACTGCACTCCAGTCCGGGCGACAGAGCGAGACTCTGCCTCAAAAAAAAAACAAAAAACAAAAAACAAAAAACAAAAACTGGGCCGGGCGCGGTGGCTCAAGCCTGTAATCCCAGCACTTTGGGAGGCCAAGACGGGTGGATCATGAGGTCAGGAGATCGAGACCATCCTGGCTAACACGGTGAAACCCCCGTCTCAACTAAAAAATACAAAAAAAAAAAAAAACTAGCCGGGCGAGGTGGCAGGCGCCTGTAGTCCCAGCTACTCGGGAGGCTGAGGCAGGAGAATGGCGTGAACCTGGGAGGCGGAGCTTGCAGTGAGCTGAGATCCGGCAACTGTACTCCAGCCTGGGCGACAGAGCCAGACTCCGTCTCAAAAAAAAAAAAAAAAAAAAAAACTGGGTGGGCGCGGTGGCTCATGCCTGTAATCCCAGCACTTTGGGAGGCCGAGGCGGGTGGATCACGAGGTCAGGAGATCGAGACCATCCTAACACAGAAAACCCTGTCTTTATTAAAAATACAAAAAATTAGCCGGGCGTGGTGGCGGGTGCCTGTAGTCCCAGCTACTCGGGAGGCTGAGGCAGGAGAATGGCATGAACCCAAGAGGCAGAGCTTGCAGTGAGCCGAGATTGCGCCACTGCACTCCAGCCTGGGTGACAGAGCAAGACTCTGTCTCAAAAAAAAAAAAAAAAAAAAAAATTAGCTAGGCGTGGTGTCACATGCCTGTAATCCCAGCTACTAGGGAGGCTGAAGCATAAGAATCACTTGCAGCTAGCTGAGATCAGTGGAGTGCAATGGCACAATGTTGGCTCTGCAACCGGAGTGCCCCAGTACTCTGGCCTGGGTGGCAAAGCAAGACTGTGTCTTTAAACACACGGGCCGGGGCCAGGTGCAGTGGCTCAGGCTTGTAATCCCAGCACTTAGGGAGGCTGAGGCGGGTGGATCACCTGAGGTCAGGAGTTTGAGACCAGCCTGGCCAACATGGCAAAACCCTGTCTCTACTAAAAACGCAAAAAGTAGCCAAGCATGGTGACCAGCACCAGTAATCTCAACTACTAGGGAGGCTGAGGCAGGAGAATCACTTGAACCCAGGAGGCGGAAGTTGCAGTGAGCCCAGATTGAACCACTGCACTCCAGTCTGGGCAACAGAGCAAGACTCCATCTCAAAACAAAACAAAACAAAACAAAAAAATGCGGGCCAGGCGGGGTGGCTCACACCTGTAGTCCCAGCACTTTGGGGGGCTGAGGAGGGCAGATCTCCAGGTCAGGAGTTCGAGACCAGACTGACCAACAAGGTGAAACGCCGTCTCTGTGAAAAACACAAAAATTAGCCAGACATAGTGGTTCACACCTGTAATCCTAGCACTTTGGGAGACCAAGGCAGGCGGATCACCTGAGATCAGGAGTTTGAGACCAGCCTGGCCAACATGGCAAAACTCCGTCTCCATTAATAACACAAAATATTAGCTGCGCGTGGTGGCGGGCGCCTGTAATCCCAGCTACTTGGGAGGCTGAGGCAGGAGAATCGCTTGAACCCGGGAGGTGGAGGTTGCAGTGAGACAAGATTGCACCACTGCACTGCAGCCTGGGAGATAGACGGAGACTTGTCTAAAAACAAAAACAAACAAAAAAAACCCCAAAAAACTATTTGTACTTATTTGCTTAAATCTGTGTATATTCTCCTTGGAAGGAAACACTGGCTGTCTGTGAACAGTTGAACTTAGTGGAAGGTGGTGTTTTTAGCTTGTAGCATCCTGTATATTTAGGGTTTTGTATCCTGTGAGAGTATGGCCATTATTTTAAAATAAAATATGCAAGAGTATTTTAAAACCAAAAAAATTCTGGAGAGAAGCACTAAGTGTGACAAGATGCTGGGCAGTTTTTCACCATAAACTGTTCTTTGCAAGTAATTTGTTGCTATGTGTGGGTATTGTTTTAGATACACAATGTTTCCAAACACGCAGCCCTCAGAGATTTACCAATACGCCCTTCCTCCCACATACACCAGTTCTCCACGTCCAGCCACTAGAGGGCAGTATGTTATCATACTGAAATGCCTGGAGTCAGACGCGCTTGGATTCAAATTCCAGTCCTCCCACACAGATAACAGTTACAAACTCTGGAAAAAACATAGGAAACAGTTACCCAAAGGCAAGGCACTGGACGGTAAACAAAAGCAGATAGAGCAACTGGAGGGGACTTGACACTCAGAAAAAAGAAAGAAACTGGGCAAGTTTCTTTCTTTTTTTTTTTTTTTTGAGATGGAGTCTGGCTCTGTCTCCCAGGCTGGAGTGCAGTGGCCGGATCTCAGCTCACTGCAAGCTCCGCCTCCCGGGTTCACACCATTCTCCTGCCTCAGCCTCCCGAGTAGCTGGGACTACAGGCGCCCGCCACCTCGCCCGGCTAGTTTTTTGTATTTTTAGTAGAGACGGGGTTTCACCGTGTTAGCCAGGATGGTCTCGATCTCCTGACCTCGTGATCCGCCCGTCTCGGCCTCCCAAAGTGCTGGGATTACAGGCTTGAGCCACCGCGCCTGGCCAGAAACTGGGCAAGTTTCTTATTTGTACAACTTTTACTTGGGGGTGAGTTCTAGTCCATACCATGACTGGCGGCTAAAACATCAGGAGAGATCCAGTCTTCCCAGCTTGAAGAACTACAGCAAAAGGAAGGTGAGGAGATAAATCTTGGAGAGAGAAGCTGGAGAGAGGGTACTCGGAATGATTTCTATAAACTCTACTCAAGTATCTTTTTTTTTTTTTTTTCAGATGGAGCCTCACTCTGTCGCCCAGTTTGGAGTGCAGTGGTGCAAGCTCCGCCTCCTGGGTTCACGCCATTCTCCTGCCTCAGCCTCCTGAGTAGCTGGGACTACAGGCCCCCACAACCACGCCCAGCTAATTTTTTGTATTTTCAGTGGAGACGGGGTTTCACCATGTTAGCCAGGATGGTCTCGATCTCCTGACCTTGTGATCTGCCTGCCTCAGCCTCCCAAAGTGCTGGGATTACAGGCGTGAGCCACCACACCCAGCCCAACTCTACTCAAATATCTAGCTGACCTTGAGCCCTGGCTGCGTGGGTACACTCCAAAAAGCCCAGCTAAACCTAAAAAAAAAAAAACAAAACAGTGAACTGGCTGGGCGTGGTGGCTCACACCTATAATCGCAGCAATTTGGGAGATCGGGGCAGGCAGATCACCTGCGGTCGGGAGTTCGAGACCAGCCTGGCCAACACGGGGAAACCCCGTCTCTACTAAAAATACAAAAATTTGCTGGGCGTGGTGGTCCATGCCTGTAATCCCAGCTACTTGGGAGGCTGAGACTGGAGAATCGCTTGAGCCAGGGAGGTGGAGGTTGCAGTGATTCAAGATCACGCCATTGCACTCCAGCCTGGGCGACAAGAGCAAGACTCACCTAAAACAAACAAACAAACAAACAAACAAAAAAGTAGCTATTGGCCAGGCATAATGGTTCAAGCCAGTAATCCCAGCACTTTTGGGAGGTTGAGGCAGGAGGATAATTTGAGCCCAGGAGTTCAAGACTAGCTTGGCAACATGACAAACCTTGTCTCTATAAAAAAAAAAAAAATGCAAAAAATTAGCTGCCTCTAATGGCCCATGCCTGTAGTCCCAGCTACTCAGGAGGCTGAGGTGGGAGTATCACCTGAGCCCAGGAGGTTGAGGCTGCAGTGAACCATAATTTTGCCACTGCACTCCAACCTGGGTGACAGAGTGAGACCCTGTCTCAAAAAACAAAAAGAATTTTTTTTTAAATTTAAAAATAAAAATAGCCATTGATAGGGTGGCTGCAGAGGCTCACACCTGTAATTCCAGTACTTGGGGAGGCTGAGGCTGGAAAATCACTTGAGTCCAGGAGTTCCAAGAGCATACTGGCCAACATAGTAAAATGTCTTCTCCACAAAAAATTTAACATTAACCCAGCATGGCTGGGCACAGTGGCTCACCCCTGTAATCCCAGCACTTTGGGAGGCCAAGACAGGTGGATCACTTGAGGCCAGGAGTTCAAGACAGCCTGGCCAACATGGCAAAACTCTGTTTCTGCCAAAAAAATACAAAAAACTGGCTAAGTGTGGTGGTGGGCTCCTATAGTCCCAGCTTCTTGGGAGGCTGAGACACAAGAATTGCCTTAACCCGGGAGGTGGAAGTTGCAGTGATCTGAGATCATGCCACTGTACTCCAGCCTGGATGACAGAGCAAGACTCTGTCTCAAAAAAAAAAAAAAAGCCCAGCTTGGTGATACGCACCTATAGTCCCAGCTACTCTGGAGGCTGAGGTGGGAGGATAGCTAGAGCTCGGGAGATCAAAGCTACAATGAGCTGTGATCTCACCACTGCATGAGGCCTCATACACGCACTGGGGCCTCACACACACACAAAAAGCTATTGTAATAGCTATTAAAACTATACTCAAGAGTCTAAATGTTTATAATGCATAAAACGACAGGAAATGTCAGTGAATAAATAATAAAAAATAACATGGAAATTCTAGAACTAGTAAGCACATTTGGCAAGTTCACAGCATGTGAATATCAATTCTATTTTATATATTGGAAGCAAAAACTTGAAATATGAAGTTAAAAGGCATTTTAATTTGCTATAGTAGAGGAAAAAAACCATGATACTTAGGGATTAATTTAACAACAACAAAAAAAACCTGAAAACTACAAAACATTGATGAGATAATTAAAAGACTTACAGCAATGTGGAGATATACCATGTTTATAGATTGGTAAACTTAATATTATTAAGATGTTGGCCGGGCACAGTAGCTCAAGCCTGTAATCCCAGCACTTTGGGAGGCCGAGACGGGCGGATCACGAGGTCAGGAGATCGAGACCATCCTGGCTAACACGGTGAAACCCCGTCTCTACTAAAACACACACACACACAAAAACTAGCCGGGCGAGGTGGCGGGCGCCTGTAGTCCCAGCTACTCAGGCGGCTAAGGCAGGAGAATGGTGTGAACCCGGGAGGCGGAGCTTGTAGTGAGCTGAGATCTGGCCACTGCACTCCAGCCTGGGCGACAGAGCGAGACTCCGTCTCAAAAAAAAAAAAAAAAAAAAAAAAAAAAAAAAAAAAAAGTCAGTTCTCTCCAAACCGTCTACAGGTTTACAATCTAACCCTGGGTTACGTCTATCTCCTTTCCCAAGAGGGAAAACAAAATCTATTAAATATGAGGGGATGGAGCTATGGGACTTTAGTCTTATAAAGGAGATATTTTTTCTTAGTTCCTTATGATTTTTTAAATTAAAGAGCCTTAGTTTTAGACCAGTTTTAGGTTAACGAAGAAGTGAGTGCAAAGTACAGAGAGTTTCCATATGCCCCTTCACCCCACCCTCAGTTTTCCTTACTAACATCTTGCATTAGTGTGGTACATTTGTTCCAATCAATAAGCCAATATTGATATATTAACTCAAGCCCATGGTTTATATTAGAATTCATTCTTTGTGTTGTACATAGAGTTTTGTGTAATATATAATGACATACATCTATCATTACAGTATCATACAGAATGGTTTCACTACCCTAAAAAATCAGGGGTTTTTTTTTATGTAATTTTTTTTGTTTTGTTTTGTTTTTTTTAGACAGAGTCTCTCTTTCTCGCCAAGCTGGAGTACAGTGGCACGATCTTGGCTCACTGCGCCTGGCTTAATTTTTTTTTTTTTTTTTAAAGACAGGGCTGGTGGCGAGGTGCGGTGGCTCATGCCTGTAATCCTAGCACTTTGGGAGGCCGAGGTGGGTGGATCACGAGGTCAAGAGATCAAGACCATCCTGACCAATATGGTGAAACCCCATCTCTACTAAAAATACAAAAACTAGCTGGGCGTGGTGGTGCGTGTCTGTAATCCCAGCTACTCAGGAGGCTGAGTCAGGAGGCTGAGGCTTGAACCTGGGAGGTGGAGGTTGCAGTGAGCCAAGATCCCGCCACTGCACTCCAGCCTGGGCAACAGAGCGAGACTCCGTCTCAAAAAAAACGAAAAGAAAGAAAAAGAGAGACACTGTCTTCATGAAAGATCATCCCAGGCTGAGTCTTGAACTCCTGGGCTCAAACAATCCTTGATTAATCCTTGGGATTACCGGCGTGAACCACTGTGCCCAACCTGACTCTTAAATAACTCAAAGCTGTTTATAATCCCTCCTCTGCTCATTACACTCCAGCGGCTCTCATTTCACTCAGAATAAATTCTGTCTGTCTCTCTGGGTCTCTGTCCCCCTCTCTCTGGTTTTCTATCCCCCTCTCTCTCTGGGTCTCTGTCTTCCTCTCTCTGGGTCGCTGTCCCCCTCTCTCTGGGTCTCTGTTTCCCTCTCTCTTTCTGCCCCCTCTCTCTGGGTCTCTGTCCCTCTCTCTCTGAGTCCCCATCCCCTTCTCTCTGGGTCTCTGTCCATCTCTGTCTTCTCCCACCAAACAGGGACCACCATGACCTCCCTGCAGGGACCTGTAGAGTCTGGCCGCATGCCCCATCTGCTTTCAGTTGACCTTCTTCCCCTGGCTCATGCCCTTCCAGTCACTCTAGCCTCCTTGCTGCCACACCAGGCCCACTCCTGCCTCAGTGCCATTTTACTTGCTCTTCTCTCTCCCTGGAATGCTCTCCCTCCACATCTCTCCGTGGCTCCCTCCTTCACTCTATTTATCATTGAGACCTTTACCAGCCACTCAGTCCTCAGAACATTGCCACACTGCTACACGCTTCCCCTGCTTCACAGCGTCTGTCACGCCGTGCCATATTTTAGGTCGCTGTGTCTCTTCTTACCCACAGAACTGGGGCTCTGTGAGGGCAGGGCTTCCTGTCTGGTTTGTGTGCTGCAGAGTCCAGACTTTTTTTTCCTTTTTTTTTTTTGAGACAGAGTCTTGCTCTGTCACCCAGGCTGGAGTGCAGTGGCACCATCTCGGCTCACTACAACCTCCAGCTCCCGGGTTCAAGCGATTCTCCTGCTTCAGCCTCCGGAGTAGCTGGGATTACAGGTGCCCACCACCATGCCCAGCTAATTTTTGTATTTCTAGTAGAGATAGGATTTCACCATGTTGGCCAGGCTGGTCTCGAACTCCTGACCTCAGGAGTTGGGAACGCCCGCCTCGGCCTCCCAAGTTGCTGGAATTATAGGCGTGAGCCACTGGGCCAGGTCCAATTTTTTTTTTTTTTTTTTTTTTTTGAGGCGGAGTCTCGCTCTGTCACCCAGGCTGGAGTGCAGTGGCCGGATCTCAGCTCACTGCAAGCTCCGCCTCCCGAGTTCACGCCATTCTCCTGCCTCAGCCTCCCAAGTAGCTGGGACTACAGGCGCCCGCCAACGCGCCCGGCTAGTTTTTTGTATTTTTTAGTAGAGACGAGGTTTCACCATGTTAGCCAGGATGGTCTCGATCTCCTGACCTCGTGATCCGCCCGCCTCGGCCTCCCAAAGTGCTGGGATTACAGGCTTGAGCCACCGCGCCCGGCGTTTGTTTGTTTTTATACCCAGAACACCCTCCAATCCCTCCAACACCCAGCTTCAAATGCCTGGTCCCCTATTGCATGCCTCAGCCCCCAACTCCCAGTCACAGCCCCCAACCCGTCTCCAGAGACCCTTTCCCCTTCATAGAGACAGGCAGACAACAGACAGACACAGACACACAAGGTCCCAGCGCTGGCTTTTATTGGCTCCTGGCAGGGAGGAGGTGTCCCAGGCCGGGCCAGGCAGGAGAGAGCTGGGGCCAGGGGAGCTTCAGTCTGTTTGGTGGAGGCTCAGATTTGGAGCTGGAGGGGTTGGTGGCGGATTTTAGAGGCTGAGCTTGGGGCCAGGGTCCCTGGGTCTGGGCTGGGAGACTCAGTCAGAAATAGGTGTTGCTTATCCTCTGGGACTGTGACAGCCCCTCCCTGGGGCTGGGGGTATGACAGGGACAGAAGCTGACCCAGGGGTTCCTGAGAGCCCATGAGCAGGAGGATGCCAGGGACTGCATCTGCCTCCTGCAGGGCCTGGACAGGGAGGGGGCTAGACCACGGCAGCCCCTCCTTGGGTCACTGTGTGGGGCCTTGAGGCTGTGGCAGGTGCACGGGGCTCGGGTCACTGTGCCGGGCCCTTGAGGCTGTGGCAGGTGCACGGAGCTCACAGCTCATCGTGGTGCCGGGTCAGGTCCTCGCCATAGTTGGTGGCCTGACTGCCCACAAACATGTTCCAATTACCCAGGATCTCCGCTTTGCTCAGCCGCCCGTCCTGGAGGGAGGGTCAGGGTTTAGAGGGGACAACACGGCCCTGCTTTTTTTTTTTTTTTTTTTGAGACGGAGTCTTGCTCTGCCGCCCAGGCTGGAGTGCAGTGGCCTGATCGCGGCTCACTGCAAGCTCCGCCTCCCGGGTTTACGCCATTCTCCTGCCTCAGCCTCCCGAGTAGCTGGGACTACAGGCGCCCGCCACCTCACCCGGCTAGTTTTTTGTATTTTTAGTAGAGATGGGGTTTCACCGTGTTAGCCAGGATGGTCTCGATCTCCTGACCTTGTGATCCGCCCATCTCGGCCTCCCAAAGTGCTGGGATTACAGGCTTGAGCCACTGCGCCTGGCAACGGCCCTGCTTTTGGAAGCCCTCCCCGCATCCAAGTGTGTCCCCAAGTCTCTGGGACTCTTCTCTCTGGGCCTCTGTCCCTTTCTCTCTGAGTCTGTCCCTGTCTTGGTCTCTGTCCTTCTCTCTTTGGGTCTCTAGGTCTCTGTCCGCCTCTCTGAATCTCTGTCCCCCTCTCTCTGAATCTCTTTCCCCTTCTCTCTGTCTCTGCCCCCCCCCGGGTCTCTGTCCTCTCTCTCTGGGTCTCTGTCCTCTCTCTCTGGGTCTCTGTCCTCTCTCTCTGGGACTCTTTCCCCCTCTCTGAGTCTCTGCCTCCCCCTCCCCGGGCCTCTGTCCCTTTCTCTCTGAGTCTGTCCCCCTGTCTTGGTCCCTGTCCTTCTCTCTTTGGGTCTCTGGGTCTCTGTCCCCCTCTCTCTCTGGGACTCTGTTCCCCACTCTCTCTGGGTCTCTGCCCCCCTCTCTTTTCCTCTCTCTCTGCCTTTCTTTTTTTATCCCACCTAAAAGGGACCCTAAGCTCCAGGCCCAGGTCTTGCTCATTTCTGGAGGCTGGCATGCGACGCCCACCCGCTCCTGCCGCGGCCCCATCACTGCACCTTGTCTGTGTCGCTCTCGTGCAGGAGGTGATTGGCTTCCACCAGGGGCTGGTCCTGGGCCGGGGGCAGCACCCAGTGGCCCACTTCACTCCCGTCCAGGTGCCCGTCCTTGTTCAGATCCCGGAAGTCCCGGAACTGTTGCCTCTCCGTCTGCACCCACGCGGGCTCCTCCTCCCCAGGCTGGGCTGAGTACAGATCCGCTGGGGGACAGGACAGAGGGGACAAGGTCAGGGGCATCTCTGGGGGTCTAGTGGAGCTGGGGCCTGATCCTGGCTCTGATATTTCCTGAACCAGGCCCTTGAGCAACTCACTACCCTCTCTCCCGCCTCAGCTTCCTCTTCTGTTTCAATGGAATTAGTAACAAAACCTGACTTACAAGCAATCATTTATGTTACAGGTGAAATTCATTTGATGGGTTGATTGCATGATTGATTGATTTCATTGATACACACGTGAAGTAGTGTGTGCATTGGGCAAGGCAGTGCCTGGCACAGCGTAAGCAATGTCTATGCAGGAGGAACGTGCGAGGATGTTTGGGGCCAGTTAGCAGGTGACAGATATGCCAGGTGCAGTGATGACTGTAATCCAACACTTTGGGAGACCGAGGCAAGAGGGTCATTTGAGGCCAAGATTCAAGACCAATCTGGGGCTGGGCGCGGTGGCTCAAGCCTGTAATCCCAGCACTTTGGGAGGCCGAGACGGGCGGATCACGAGGTCAGGAGATCGAGACCATCCTGGCTAACACAGTGAAACCCCGTCTCTACTAAAAATACAAAAAAAAAAAAAAACTAGCCGGGCGTGGTGGCGGGCGCCTGTAGTCCCAGCTACTCGGGAGGCTGAGGCAGGAGAATGGCATGAACCCGGGAGGCAGAGCTTGCAGTGAGCTGAGATCCGGCCACTGCACTCCAGCCCGGGCGACAGAGCGAGACTCCGCCTCAAAAAAAAAAAAGACCATCTGGGCAACATAGCAAGACCCTGTTTCTACAAGATTTTTTTTTTTTTTTTTTGAAATGGAGTCTTGCTCTGATCACCCCATACCACTCCAGCCTGGGCAACAGGGCAAAATCCCATCTCTTTAAAAAAAAAAAAAAAAAAGTTTTTAAGATGAAATTTCGGTCTTGTTGCCCAGGCTGGAGCACAATGGCACAATTTTGGCTCACTGCAACCTATGCCTCCCGGGTTCAAGTGATTCTCGTTCCTCAGCCTCCCGAGTAGCTGGGATTACAGGCATGTGCCACCATGCCCAGCTAATTTTTGTGTTTTTAGTAGAGACGGGCGGGGGGGGTTTCACCATCTTGGTCAGGCTGGTCTTGAACTCCTGACCTCATGATCCACCTGCCTCAGCCTCCCAAAAGTGCTGGGATTACAGGCTGGAGTGCAGTGGCACAATCTCGGCTCACTGCAACCTCCACCTCCCAGTTTCAAGTAATTCTCCTGCCTCAGCCTCCCGAGCAGCTGGGATTACAGGGATCCACCACCACACCCAGCTAATTTTTGTAGTTTTAGTAGAGACAGGGTTTCATCATGTTAGCCAGGCTGGTCTTGGACTCCTGACCTCAAATGATCCACCCACCTCAGCCTCCTAAAGTGCTGGGAATACAGGTGTGAGCCACGGCGCCCACCCCAATTTTATACATTTTGATATGTTACTGTAGGGAGGAGTTAAGAAATAGGCGCCAGAGCCCAAACGTTCAAATCCCAGCCCTGCTTCTTCCCATTGTCTTTAGCAGATTCCTTCAACCCGCTGGGCCTCAGGTGTCATCTGTATAATGGAGGATAGTGATAGTTTCTGCCTTATAGAGCTGAGGAATGGAAGATGAAGTCTTAATGGGATGAAGTAATTGAGAAGACAGGCCAGGTGCAGTGGCTCACGCCTGTAATCCCAGCACTTTGGAGGCCAAGGCCGGCAGATCACCTGAGGTCAGGAGTTCAAGACCAGCCTGACCAACATGGTGAAACCCCGTCTCTACTAAAAATACAAAATTAGCTGGGTGTGGTGGTGCACACCTGTAGTCCCACCTACTCAGGAGGCTGAAACAAGGGAATTGCTTGAACCTGGGAGGCGGAGGTTGCAATGAGCTGAGATCCGCCATTGCACTCCAGCCTGGGCAACAAGACCAAGACTCTGTCTCAAAAAAAAAAAAAAAGAGAGAGAGAGAGAGATGGGGACAGCTGCCAGCATCTGGGGCCTGTGACCGCTTGTGTCAGGGCCTGTCCTGTGTACGGGAGAAAACTCAGGGGCATCCCTGGGCTCCATCCAGGAGATGTCAGTAGCATCCTCTCCCCACTAGAAGTAACAACCAGAAATATCTCCAGAGGCCACACTGGGCCTGGAGTCTTAGCTACTTGGGAGGCTGAGGTGGGAGGATCCCTTGAGCCCAGGAGGTCAAAGCTGCAGTGAGCCAAGATCACCCCACTGCACTCCAGCCTGGGCGACAGGGCAAGACCCCATCTCTCTCTCTCTCTCTTTTTTTTTTTTTTTTTAGAGACGGAGTTTCGCTCTGTTTGCCCAGGTTGGAGTGCAGTGGCACGATCTCGGCTCACTGCAACCTCTGCCTCCCAGGTCCTAGCAATTCTCCTGCCTCTGCCTCCCGAGTAGCTGGGACTACAGGCACCTGCCACCATGCCCGGCTAATTTTTGTATTTTTAGTAGAGACGGGGGTTTCACCATCTTGGCCAGACTGGTCTCAAACTCCTGACCTCATGATCCACCCATCTCAGCCTCCTAAAGTGCTGGGATTACAGGCGTGAGCCACTGCTCCCGGCCCGACCCCATCTCTTAAGAAAAATAAAAATAAAAATGTTCTCTCAGCCAGGTGTGGTGATTCACGCCTGTAATCCCAGCTCTTTGGGAGGCCAAGGTGGAAAGATTGCTTGAGACCAGGAGTTCTAGTCCAACCTGGACAATATAGTGAGACCCCATCTCTATTTAATAGAGAGACACACACACATACAGACAGATAGAAAGACAGTGACAGAAAGAAAGAAAGAAGAAAGAAAGAAAGAGAGAGACAGGAAAGAAAGAAAGAAAAGAAGGAAGGAAAAGAGAGAAAGAGAAGAAAGAAAAATGATTTCTCATGCAGGATATGGTCAGAAAAAATAAAAGAATAAACAATGTTTTCGAACTTAAAAAAAAATTCCTGGCCGGGCGTGGTTGCTCACGCCTGTAATCCCACCACTTTGGGAGGCCAAGATGGGCTGATCACCTGAGGTCGGGAGTTCAGACCAGTCTGGCCAACATGGTGAAATCCTATCTCCACTAAAAATACAAAAATTAGCCAGGCATGGTGGCAGGCACCAGTAATCCCAGCTACTTGGGAGGCTGAGGCAGAAGAATCTCTTGAGCCTGGGAGGCGGAAGTTGCAGGGAGCCAAGATCATGCCACTGCACTCCAGCCTGGGCAACAGAGCAAAACTCTGTCTCAAAAAAAAAAAAAAAAAGGCCGGGCGCGGTGGCTCAAGCCTGTAATCCCAGCACTTTGGGAGGCCGAGACGGGCGGATCACGAGGTCAGGAGATCGAGACCATCCTGGCTAACACGGTGAAACCCCGTCTCTACTAAAAAATACAAAAAACTAGCCGGGCGAGGTGGCGGGCGCCTGTAGTCCCAGCTACTCGGGAGGCTGAGGCAGGAGAATGGCGGGAACCCGGGAGGCGGAGCTTGCAGTGAGCTGAGATCCGGCCACTGCACTCCAGCCCCGGCGACAGAGTGAGACTCCGTCTCAAAAAAAAAAAAAAAAAAAAAAAAAAAAAAAAAAAAAATTCCTTGTTAGCTTTCTCCTTGACTAAGTTTTTTGCCCACTAGGTGCAGGGACAGTGGCAGGGGCCCAGGGAGAACTCAGGGGGTATTGTGAGGGTCCGCCCAACATCCCATGTAACAGGAAACAGCGCTGTGCAGATGCAGGTTCAAGACCAGCTTCCTGACCCCCCTCCTCAACTAAACATAGCCCCTGAGCCTTGATTTTGTAGAAACTCCAGACCTCCAAGAAGGGACTTTGTCTTTGTTATTGTGTGCTGCAGCCTCAACCACCTGTATGCAGTAGGTGCTCAGCAAGTGTTTCCTGGGCCTGGCACACAGCAGGTGCTCAATATATGCTTTTGGTGTCTGGTATTCAGTAGGTGCTCAATAAATGTTGGGTGGCTGCATGAACTCAAGCAGTGAGTGCCCCTGCCCCCATGTCTGAGGGCCAATGCTCTGACGATGGGTGATGTACCTCCAGCTGCCCCCACCAACGCTGCCCATGCCTGAGAGAGGACAGGCGTCCCAGGAAGAAACTGGGGCCCACTCACCAATGTACTCCTCCACCTGGACATAGCCATCTTTGTTTCTGTCCAGGTCCTCCAGGGTTTCCTGGGGAGAGAGAGGCATTGAGGCTGAGGGCCGATGCCCCGGCTCCTGGGGGAGGCTGGACCCCTGGGGCAAGAGTGAGAGGTTCTCTTGGAAATTTAGCTCTGGGCAGCTGTGGGGGGGCAGGCAGTAGAGCAGTCTCAACAGGTGGCATGTGGGAAATGTGCGGGCTTTCTGGGATGTTATCATGATACAGGCACTACCTGCATTTACCGGGCGAGAGCTCGGAGGCCCCAATGTCCAGCAATGCACAGGTTTGTTGCACACAAGGAGAGCTGTCCTGGGTCCCTAATGACTTGCTCAAGCCCCAGCAAACACCCTTGAAGGGGAGAAGCTCCTTTACGTTTTAGCAGAGCCTAGAAACTACCTCTGCTTTTTGCGTGAACATGCTATACTTTGGGGGTTCTTCTAACACACTTGACACCTCTGCTCCTTGTTTTTGTGCCCTTCTTGAGCAAAATGATTTTTGTTCCCCGATGTATTTATTTATTTTTTATTTTATTTATTTTTTTTGAGACGGAGTCTCGCTGTGTCGCCCAGGCTGGAGTGCAGTGGCGCGATCTCAGCTCACTGCAAGCTCCGCCTCCCGGGTTCATGCCATTCTCCCGCCTCAGCCTCCAAGTAGCTGGGATTACAGGCGCCCGCCACCACGCCCGGCTAATTTTTTTTTTTTTTTTTTTTTGAGACGGAGTCTCACTCTGTCGCCGGGGCTGGAGTGCAGTGGCCGGATCTCAGCTCACTGCAAGCTCCGCCTCCCGGGTTCACGCCATTCTCCTGCCTCAGCCTCCCAAGTAGCTGGGACTACAGGCGCCACCACCTCGCCCGGCTAGTTTTTTTGTATTTTTTAGTAGAGACGGGGTTTCACCGTGTTAGCCAGGATGGTCTCGATCTCCTGACCTCATGATCCGCCCGTCTCGGCCTCCCAAAGTGCTGGGATTACAGGCTTGAGCCACCGCGCCCGGCCCCGGCTAATTTTTTTTTGTATTTTTTAGTAGAGACGGGGTTTCACCGTGTTAGCCAGGATGGTTTCGATCTCCTGACCTCGTGATCCGCCCGCCTCGGCCTCCCAAAGTGCTGGGATTACAGGTTTGAGCCACCGCGCCCGGCCTTGTTCCCCGATTTATTCACTATAAGACTGTGGGCTGGGCCGGGCGCGGTGGCTCAAGCCTGTAATCCCAGCACTTTGGGAGGCCGAGGCGGGCGGATCACAAGGTCAGGAGATCGAGACCATCCTGGCTAACACAGTGAAACCCTGTCTCTACTAAAAAGTACAAAAAACTAGCCGGGCGAGGTGGCGGGCGCCTGTAGTCCCAGCTACTCGGGAGGCTGAGGCACGAGAATGGCGTGAACCCGGGAGGCGGAGCTTGCAGTGAGCTGAGATCCAGCCACTGCACTCCAGCTTGGGCGACAGAGCGAGACTCCGTCTCAAAATAAAAATAAAAAAAAAAAAAAAAAAAAAACTGTGGGCTGGGCTGGGCGCGGTGGCTCACGCCTATAATCCCAGCACTTTGGGAGGACGAGGCGGGAGGATAGATTGAGCCCAGGATTTCGAGACTAGCCTGGGCAACATGGCGAGACTCTGTCTCTACACAAAAATTTAAAAATTTGCCAGGCATGGCTGGGCATGGTGGCTCATGCCTGTAATCCCAGCACTTTGGGAGGCCGAGGTGGGCAGAGCACAAGGTCAGGAGCTCGAGACCATCCTGGCTAACACAGTGAAACCCCGTCTCTGCTAAAAATACACACACACACACACACACACACACACACACACAAAATTAGCCACGCACGCCTGTAGTCCCAGCCACTCTGGAGGCTGAGGCAGGAGAATGGCATGAACCCGGGAGGCGGAGCTTGCAGTGAGTCAAGATCGCACCCCTGCACTCCAGCCTGGACGACAGAGCGAGACTCTGTCTCAAAAAAAAAAAAAAAAAAATTAGCCAGGCATGGTGGCATGCGCCTGGTGGTCTCAGCTTCTCAGAAGGCAGAGGTGGGAGGATCACTTGAGCCCAAGAGTTTGAGGTTGCAGTGAGCTGAGATCGAGCCACTGCCTTCCAGTCTGGGCAACAGAGTGAGGCGTGTCTCAAAAAAAAAAAAAAAAAAAGAGGAAGGAAAGAAAAAAAACCCTTCTTCTATAGAACAAAGCACATTTTGGTGTCAGGCATGGTGGCTCATGCCTGTAATCCTAGCACTCTGGGAGGCCGAGGTGGGCAGATCACTTGAGGTCAGGAGTTCAAGACCAGCCTGGCCAACATGGTGAAATCCCATCTCTACTAGAAAAAAAATACAAAATTGGCTGGGCACGGTGGCTTATGCCTGTAATCCCAGCACTTTGGGAGGCTGAGGTGGGTGGATCACCTGAGGTCGAGAGTTTGAGACCAGCCTAACCAACATGGAGAAACCCCATCTCTGCTAAAAATTAGCCAGGTGTGGTGGTGCAAGCCTATAATCCCAGCTACTTGGGACGCTGAGGCAGGAGAATTGCTTGAACCTGGGAGGCGGAGATTGCAGTGCGCCAAGATCACACCACTGCTTTCCAGCCTAGGCGACTGAGGGAGACTATGTCTCAAAAAAAAAAAAAAAAAAGAAAGAAAGAAAGAAAGGAAATTGTATAGGGTGGGGCACAGTGACTGTCTGAGGGAAGGCTGGGGGCCTGGACCCCAAATGCGAGCACAGGGAGGGGGAGGCCAGATGAGGAGAGATCAGAGCCCAGGGGTTTGAGAGTGGAGGTGGGAAAGGTCACCCTCCCCTGACCTGCGCTTGTGGCCTGGGTTCCCTGGCAAGATGCTGGAGAGCCAGGTGACTGCGTGCCCCAAGATCTGTGCTGGGAAGCAGGACCGGAACCAGAAGCCTGGGTTCCTGGAAGGGTGTGGGATCCTGGAAGGGTGTGGGGGGCAGGGTTCCCCAGCCACCACTCACGGCAATCACGATGTCCCTCATGTGAGGGAACTCCTCAGGGTGCAGGAAGGCTGTCAGCTCCTCCCGAGTGGCCATCGAGTCCCCATCCTGGTCGGCCACCCGGAAACGCCGCTCGTCCCGAGCCAGCATCTTTTTGTAGGTCTCTGCATCCTCCACGTCATGGAATTCTTCACCTGGGGAAGGACAGGTCTCAGTGAGATGAGCTTTAATGGAGGAAACACCAAGCAGGTTAAAACAAAGTAAATCCTACTGGACTACAAATATTTCTGTGGAGTTAATAATAAGTATATATCAATAGGCTGGATGTGGTGGCTCATGCCTGTAATCCCAGCACTTTGGGAGGCTGAGGCTGGCGGATCACTTGAGGTCAGGAGTTCGAGACCAGCTTGGCCAACATGATGAAACCCCATCTCTACTAAAAACACAAAATTAGCCTGTAATCCCAGCTACTTGAGAGGCTGGGGCAGGAGAATCACTTGAACCTGGGAGGCGGAGGTTGCAGTGAGCCGAGATTGCGCCACTGCACTCCAGCCTGGGCAACAAGAGTGAAACTCCCTCAAAAAAAAAAGTATATATCGATACTTTATATATAATTTGTATGTATATTTATTATATAAGTATATAATATATAATACATTATATAATATATTAGTGTGTATATATATTTATTAATTTTTAATTTTTTTTTTTTTTTGAGATGGAGTCTCGCTCTGTCACCCAGGCTGGAGTCCAGTGGCCCAATCTCGGCTCACTGCAAGCTCTGCCTCCCAGGTTCATGCCATTCTCCTGCCTCAGCCCCCTGAGTAGCTGGGACTACAGGCACCTGCCACTGCGCCTGGCTAATTTTTTGTATTTTTAGTAGAGACAGGGTTTCACCATGTTAGCCAGGATGGTCTTGATCTCCTGACCTCGTGATCTACCCACCCTGGCCTCCCAAAGTGCTGGGATTACAGGTGTTAGCCACCGCGCCTGGCCTATTTTTTTTTATTTAATTTTTTTGAGACACAGTCTCCCTATGTCACCCAGGCTGGAGTGCAGTGTTGTGATCTCGGCTCACTGCAACTTCCGCCTCCTGGGTTCAAGCGGTTCTCGTGTCTCACCCTCCAGAGTAGCTGTGGTTACAGGTGCATGCCATCACACCCAGCTAAGTTTTCTTTTTTTTTAGTAGAGACGGGGTTTTGACATGTTGGCCAGGCTGGTCTCTAACTCCTGATCTCAAGTGATCCACCCGCCTCGGCCTCCCAAAGTGTTGGGATTACAGGCATGAGCCATTGCACCCAGGCTATATAACATATTATATCCACACAATAAATTACCTAACGTGTGAGAGATTATATGCTAAGCTCTTTATGTACAATACTGCATTTAATCATCACAAAAAGCAGGTACAGTGGGTTTTTCCATGCGTTCTACTTTCTGAATGCAAAAACGGATTCCCGGAGAGAAGAAATAACTGATCCAAGGGTGTGGAGACAGGAATGATGGACTTTGAGTTGACAGTAACCCTTTTGGCCCCAGATTGAGGCTGTGATGGGGTAGCTTACAGGGACTGAGATGGCTTGACTGAGAGGAGCGGAAGGGCATTGTAATTGGAGGGAACAATATGGGCAGAGGGTAGAGGTTTGAGGAGTGTTGTGAGTTCAGGAAAATCACAGAAGATCCATTTGGGGCAGAAAATGCAGAAAAACAAAGCTACAGGTGGAGATGTCCAGGCTGAGGAATGGGACTGTCTCCTGGGGGCCCAAGAAAGGGAGGGAGAGGCAGACTCAATGCTGGGTGTGAAGACTCCCCTGGAGCCCTGTGGAGGACAGGCTGGAGGGAGAGGCTGGGGCCAGGGACAGAGAGGAGAGGAGGGAGGGAATGAGGGCTGTGTGTGTGTGTGTGTGTGTGTGTGTGTGTGTTTGGAGGGGTGGGACACTGGGGCTGGGGCTTAGGACAGAAAGGAGGGATCTGAGAGTCGGGGGCAGAGTAACTGGCTTTGGGGTTCTCAGGATGACGTCACGGAGGCTAGGGGTCAGGATGACAAAGCATGGAAAGTAGGTGTCCTTGGCCGGGGATCTGAAGTTCCCTAAGTCATACTGTCACATTGTCATAGAGGTGGTGGGTCCCAGAATAAACTCCCTAAAGGGAGCCTGGGTAGCTCAGTTGGTAGAGCATTGGACTTTTAATCTGAGGGCCCTGGGTTCAAGTCCCTCTTTGGGCGTGTTCAGTGGCTTTTAGTACCTAATTCTGACTTCATGTTTGAAAACATGATCGTTTTTAGTATGCAGCTAAAAACCAGAAAAATAAGCAAACGAAAAATAAAAAAGAGAAGCCAGAGGTGAGAAAGTGAAGATCTCACAGTGATGGGCTCCTAAAAGTGGGTAGAGCCTGGTTAGGGGCCAGGGACTCCGGGTAAACGGGTTCAGGTTCTCAGAATGAGGCGGTCCAGAAGGTCAAGGTAACGTTGTATGGGGAGCAGGGTCGGGGGCTCGCCGCGTACCGGGCGCGTAGTGGCCATAGGTGGCGTTGCGCAGCTCCTCC
Source organism: Trachypithecus francoisi (assembly GCF_009764315.1). Classification (NCBI taxonomy): domain Eukaryota; kingdom Metazoa; phylum Chordata; class Mammalia; order Primates; family Cercopithecidae; genus Trachypithecus; species Trachypithecus francoisi. Next base: position 4,929,697 of record NW_022681457.1, on the reverse strand, counting down.
CAACCCACACGCCCGTCGCGGTCCGTGTCGTACGTGTCCCAGGCCGCGCTCACCGAGTCCCGTATGTGCCGCTGCTGCGTGTGCGCGATCCACGCGCGAAGCTCGGCCAGCGATACCCAGCCGTCGCCGTCCCCCGCACGGTCCATGCGGTCCACGATCCGCCTGCGAGCCGGGGCGGGCACAAGTCAGTCTCTGGTCCCGCCCCAGGCCCCGCCCCTCGCACGGGGCCACGACCCCTGGGACACTTCGGATCCGCGGGTGAACTGGGGAGGAACGCGAGTCAATTTCGGGACCAAACCCACCGGAGGACCCTCAGCCTAGGGTCCACCCCCGGGACAAGTCACGCCCTTCCTGAAAACGAGCGGGCCTGCTGGGAGCACTGCGTGGGAGAGACCTACGACAATGCAGGGCCACCCTCTCCGCGCCGGCCCCGCCCTCGGCCTGCACGTGCTGCACCTCTAGCTGGGCTGAGCTGGGGTGGTGATGGGGAGCGAGGCGTCGCACTACGCCCCTTGCCGGGGGGGCCCTGTTCCAAGACTGACTTTGAACCCAGACAGCCACGGCCACACCCCCGAGCCCCCGCTGTCTCAGGCCCCGACCCGCCCCATACCCCGCCCCCTTACCAGGCTGCCCGTGTCAATTTCAGGCTCCTATCCCTCCAGCCCTGCCCTGTGCTGCGCCTGGTGGCTTTCTCCTGCCTGCTCCTGGCTGAATCAGGCACTGCCCGAGGACCATCACCCGCAACCCCAGGGGCTCGGTCTCTCTATACCCCTCCCCATGCTCCTCGGGGCTCCTGTGCCTCTCCCCGTCACATGTCAAGCCACTTTAGGTTCCGTCTCGCCCCTTCTCTCGGACCACGCTTGTCAGCTCCCCGGCCCTTCTCCTCTCGCTTGGTGACGCCATGTCAGGCCGGTCCTCACCCAATCTCTAATTAACAGAGACTACGTGGAGCCCTCCTCCCTGTCACCGTCCCTAGGCCCCCGCGGCCCCCTCCCTAAGGTCAAAAATCTGAGACAGCAGAGCCCTCTCCAGGCCTGCCTGAGTCACCGCCCCACCTCCCGCACCAGGCGGTCTCTGCTCGGGTCTGTCATGGGCCAACTCTGTCCCCAGACTCACACCCTTCTCTGAAGTTACTGCTGTTGTTAAGAGCTTGGGCTCCACAGCCAGACATTTAGGTCCAAATGCAGCCACTTCCTCTTACCGGCTGTGTGACTGTGGGTAAGTGACTTAACCTCTCTTGTGCCTCGGTTACCCCTCTGTAAAATAGAAAGAAAAAATGGTACCTACCCCAAAAGGGCAGTTGTGGGGAATAAATGAGTTTGGCCATGGAAAGCACTTAGGACAGGACAGGCGTGGCGGCTCACGCCTATAATCCCAAGCTTGGGAAGCCAAGACGGGCGGATCATTTGAGATCAGGCCTTCCAGACCAGCCTGGCCCACATAGTGACACCTCATCTCTATTAAAAACACAAAAATTAGCGGGGCATGGTGGCCCGAACCTGAAATCCCAGGTACTCGAAGGCTGACACGGGAGAACTGCTTGAATTCAGGAGGTGGAGGTTGCAGTGAGCCGAGACAGTACCACTGCACTCCAGCCTGGGCAACAGAGCGAGACTCCGTCTCAAATAATGATGATGATAATAATAATAATAATAATAATAATAATAATAATATAGGCCGGGCACGGTGGCTCACGCCTGTAATTCCAGCACTTTGGGAGGCCGAGGTGGGCAGATCACCTGAGGTCAGGAGTTCAAGACCAGCCTAGCCAACATGGTGAAACCCAGTCTCTACTAAAAATACAAAAATTGCCGGGCGCGGTGGCTCAAGCCTGTAATCCCAGCACTTTGGGAGGCCGAGACGGGCGGATCACGAGGTCAGGAGATCGAGACCATCCTGGCTAACACGGTGAAACCCCGTCTCTACTAAAAATACAAAAAAAACTAGCCGGGCGAGGTGGCGGGCGCCTGTAGTCCCAGCTACTCCGGAGGCTGAGGCGGGAGAATGGTGTGAACCCGGGAGGCGGAGCTTGCAGTGAGCTGAGATCCGGCCACTGCACTCCAGCCTGGGTGACAGAGCAAGACTCCGTCTCAAAAAAAAAAAAAAAAAAAAAAAAAAATACAAAAATACAAAAATTAACTGTGCGCAGTGGTAGGTGCCTGTAATCTCCACTACTTGGGGGGCTGAGGTAGGAGAATCGCTTGAACCCAGGAGGTGTAGGTTGCAGTGAGCTGAGATCGCACCACTGCACTCCGTCCTGGGCAACAAAGTAAGACCTTGTCGCTAAATAAAAAAAAAAATAAAAGGGCCAAAGGTCCTCTTTATGCCTCAATTTTAACTTAATTTGTTTTTCCCAAGGAGAGAAGGTAGAATTTCATTTCTCACAAAGAACTGAAGTTCAGTCCACGTCATTTCTCTGACCCCTGTCAATACCCCGCAACTCTCTCCCAAACCCCACCTCCGAACACGCCCCAACCACATGTCTCTCCTACCCCAGACGGGCCTGGCTTTCCTCTGGGGTGAGTTGGTCGAATTCCTTGGCCACTTCCCGTCCCAGGAAAGCCTCATGGTCGTACTGGAAGTTCCCGTGGGAGTCATCATGGGGGGCGTCGCTCAGGGGAGCCGCCTGGTGCACCCTCCCCTGGCCACGAGGGCCTGCGTCTGGGGACGGTTTCCCCTGGGCCCCGTGCCTCAGTAGCAACAGAAGCAGCAGAAGCGATGCTCGCCACATCATCGGTCCCTGGGGAGTGGCAAAGGCCAGGGGTCAGGGGTTACAGGCATGAGGACAGACATGGGACAGGAGAATGGCGGGGTGGAGGAGTTACCTAGGGCAGGACAGGGAGATGGAAGTTGGCTACAAACTTTGGGGCTCAAAAAGGGCGGGCGATGGGGGAAAAGAGGGCGTGATGTTTAGAGGTAAAGCCACCTATGGGGGGACCGAATCTTCTGACGGAGTCTCAGGGGGGTCCCAGACCTGCGAGGGGGAATTTCAGGGAGAGACGTGGCGCACATCCCACGCAAAGTACAGGGCATAGTTGTGGCCAGCCAGAGGTCAGGGAGGCTCCCCGTCATTGCTCCCAGTCCAGACCCTGATTCTCGACCCGAGCCGCCCCGAGCCGCCCTGCCTGGACTGAGGCCCTCCACCCACTCCCTTTACCCAGTCATCCAGCTTCGCTCCACGCTCCACGCTCCGCTCTGCGTTCCCGCAAATGTGCCCAATTCCGCCGCTCTCCAGTCAGGCCCCGCCTCTGGCTGCGCAGAGCCCCGCCCCCCGCCCAATGAACTTGCACGAGCGACTCACGGGGCGGGGCCGAGTGCCGGGAGGGCCGCGGACGCCCCTCGCCACGTCCACAAAGGAAACCGCGGGCTTCCCGGGGAAAGCGGGTGGGCGACGCAGCAGTGACGCGGCCGGGGAGAACTACAACTCCTGTCAGTCGTCGCGGCACTCTGCCGTCCACCTCCAGCTGTTCTAGCCCCAACGCCTCAAGGGAAATGTATTTTTCCCTCTTTCCCTTTGTCAGGATGGTTTAAGAAAGAGGTGTACGTCCCAACAGTCCTATACCAAAAAAAAAAAAAGAAAAAGAAAAGAAAGAAAAGAAAAGAAGGCTGGGCGCGGTGGCTCATGCTCACGCCTGTAATCGCAGCACTTTGGGAGACCGAGGCGGGCGGATCACCTGAGGTCGGGAGTTCAAGACCAGCCTGACCAACATGGAGAAACCTCGTCTCTACTAAACATACAAAATTAGCTGGGTGTGGTGGTGCATACCTATAATCCCAACTACTTTGGGAGGCTGAGGCAGGAGAATCGCTTGAACCCGGGAGGCGGGGGTTGCGGTCAGCCGAGATCGCGCCATTGCATTCCAGGCTGGGCAACAAGAGCGAAACTCCATCTCAAAAAAAAAAAGAAAAAGAAAAAAAAAAAGGAAGAGCCGAATGGAGGGGCTGGAGGAAATATCCCATTTCCTCCAAGAGTGAACAGTGCTCCTCGCTCCTTCTCTGCTCCAGTGATTCAGATGGTCAGACAGTAGCCAAGAATTCCTCAAAATGCCTGGCATGGCAGTTATCCAGTAAACATATGTAAAAGTTATGAAAAGCTCAAGGCCTGTAATACCAGAACTTTGGGAGGCTGAGGCAGGTGGATCACCTAAGGTCAAGAGTTCCAGACCAGCCTAACCAACACGGTGAAACTCCCCCTCTACTAAACATACAAAATTAGCCAGGTGTGGTCGCGCATGGCTGTAATCCCAGCTACTTGGGAGGCAAGCGAATCGCTTGAACCTGGGAGGTGGAGGCTGCACTGAAGCTGAGATCGCGCAATTGCACTTCAGTCTGGGCAACAAGACCAAAACTCCATCTAAAAGAAAAAAAAAAAAAAAAAAAAATACATGACCTTAGGCCAGGCACGGTGGCTCACGCCTGTAATCCCAGCATTTTGGGAGGCCGAGGTGGGTGGATCACCTGAGGTCAGGAGTTTGAAATCAGCCTGGCCAACATGGTGAAACCCTGTCTCTACTAAAAATAAAAAAATTAGCTGGGTGTGATGATGCGCACCTGTAATCCCAGCTACTGGGGAGGCTGAGGCAGGAGAATCGCTTGAACCTGGGAGGCGGAGGTTGTGGTGAACCAAGATCATGCCACTGTACTCCAGCCTGGCAGCCTGGGCTATAGAGCAAGACTCCATCTCAAAAAAAAAAAAAAAAGAACAGGCTGGGCGCAGTGGTTCACGCCTGTAATCCCAGCACTTCGGGAGGCAGAGGCAGGTGGATCACCAGATCAGAAGATCGAGACCACCCTGGCTAACACGGTGAAACCCCGTCTCTACTAAAAATACAAAAAATTATCCAGGCGTGGTGGCAGGCACCTGTAGTCCCAGCTACTTGGGAGGCTGAGGCAGAATGGCATGAACCCAAGAGGCGGAGCTTGCAGTCAGCCAAGATCACGCCACTGCACTTCAGCCTGGACAACACAGCAAGACTCCGTCAAAAAAAAAAAAAAAAAGAAAGAAAAGAAAAAGAAAATACATGACCTGATGTATAAAACTGGCAGGTTCCCCTGTGGCAGCATGTTACCTGTAGGAGAGATCTGAGGCCCAGCCGCCATTCAGTCCCCTGACTTATTCCCTTACCTCCTCTGCCTGAAAAATGATGAGAACACACTGATTCGGGCCCAAACTCATGTTATATTATCGAGGTGGAAAACAGCCATATGTATTAGGAGGGGAAACTGAGGCAGACCACAGGACGGGGCTCCAGAGGGAGGACAACAGGGCCCAGGACCCCTTCTGGAGGCTCAAAGATGCCAGTGTTCCAGGAGGTCTCACAGCATGAAAGGGGCCTGACTACATTCGCTTTTAGCAGTCGGAATGGCGGATGCTCAGGCGGTGGCTGGGATCACATTTATATCCTTCGAATCAGCATCCTGGGCCTCCCCCGGGGTGGGCAGGAGGGACCCGGTGTCGTCTCCACGGAGGGAGATCCAAGGGGCTGAGGAGAGAGAGGGGAAGGTTATCAGGATCTCTGAGGTGCTCTGGGTCTGACTGGCATCCCCCATTTCTATGTATGTCTCACACACTCTCCCTCAGTCTCTAACCCCTTCCTTCTGGGCCTGTCTCCCCTTCTCCCAATTTTCCATCCCCTCTCTTTCTATATCTTTGCCTCCCTCCTCTGGGTCTCTGTCTCCCCCTTTCTCTGTCCCCTCTGTGCCTCTGTTCCCCTGTCTCTGGGTTTCTGTCTCCACTTCTCTCTGGTCTCTGTCCTCCTCTCTTTGGGTTTGTCCCCACACCAGGTCTCTCTCCTCCCAGGTCTGTGTGCCCCTCTCTTTGGGTCTCTGTCCCTCTCTCCAAGGCTCTTCCTCCCGCTGCCCCACACCTGGCAGCCCACTCCTCATCCTTCTCCACAATAGAGCTCCTCCTACAGCCGCTGCCGCGAGTAGCAAGACACTGATGACGATTCCCACCACGAGCACGGAGGACTTGGCTGGGGTTTCTGCAGCCAGAGAACGCTGTGAGATGTGGAGCAGCCCGTCCACCCCCACCCAGTCAGGACACAGCACTGGGGGGGTCCCAGTTCCTCCCAGTCTCAGAGATCCCAGCACCAAGTGTCTGATGGGCAGAGGTGGGCGATCTGGGCAGGGTGCCCCCAGGTTGGATGTAAGAACCAGCCACAGGCCGGGCGCGGTGGCTCAAGCCTGTAATCCCAGCACTTTGGGAGGCCGAGACGGGCGGATCACGAGGTCAGGAGATCGATACCATCCTGGCTAACACGGTGAAACCTCGTCTCTACTAAAAAAAATACAAAAAAACTAGCCGGGCGAGGTGGCTGGCGCCTGTAGTCCCAGCTACTCCGGAGGCTGAGGCAGGAGAATGGCGTAAACCCGGGAGGCGGAGCTTGCAGTGAGCTGAGATCTGGCCACTGCACTCCAGCCCGGGGACAGAGCGAGACTCCGTCTCAAAAAAAAAAAAAAAAAAAAAAAAAAAAAAGAACCAGCCACAGCACGAGCCGCCGCGGTCACGCCGGCAATAGACCAGCAGCGGCAGGGTGGGGCTGTCCCGGCGCAGCGGGGAGAGGTAGGCACAGCAGTGGGAAGTCAGCCTCATGGGCCCCGTCAGTAGCAAGGCAGCAGGCGGTCAGTCTTGGTGAGGACGGGCATAGCAGACAACGAATGGTCAGATTCCAGGAAGACCAGCAGCAGCAGCAGCAGCAGCAGCAGCAGCAGCAGGATGGAAGACGGTCAGACTCAGGGAGGACTGGCCATGGTGGTTAACAGCTCTTCAGACTCAGTGAGGCCAGAAGCAGCAGGACGGAAGGCAGTCGGCCTTGGGAAGGACAAGGCATCAGGCTTTGGGGGCACTGACAGGCGCGAGGCACAAGGCAGTCAGAGTCAAGGAGGCGGCAGCAGTGGGGAGGCAGGTCAGACTCAGGAAGGACCAGCGCAGCAGTGAGACAAGGCAACGGGAAACCAGGAGCATCACCACCGGGCGGGGCCTCACCCAGCTCCACCCTGAGGGGCTGCGCCAGCCCCGCGTGCTGCACGATGCAGCAGTAGTGGTGCTCATCGCCACTTTTGACTGTTAGTGACGACGAGGCGTGGAAGGAGCCGTCACTGTTGGGGCCGAAGTCGCCCTGGCCAGTGCCAGCGGCCAGCCCATTCCGCAGGAATCGAAGTTGCAGTTCCGGAGGGTAGAAGGAGAAGGCGCTGCAGGTAAGCACGGAAAAGCCAGGGTTGCCGGGTCGGGCCTTCAGGCGCATGGAGGGGGGCTCTGCAGGAAACCAGGCAGACAGGCCTAAGCCCTGAGCCCACCACTCCCAGGGCCAGGGCTGGATAAGGACAGAAAGAGGCCTCCATGTTTGCAATGTGCTAACCCCGGATAATATGGTGGTAAAAGAGGAGGCGCTTCCCAGGTGACAGAGACTCAACCTACTCACCCTAAAGGTACCTCCTCAAGATGTCACCTCCCTGGGCTGGGTATGGTGGCTCACGCCTGTAATCCCAACACTTTGGGAGGACAAAGTGGGTGGATCACCTGGGGTCAGGAGTTCGAGACCAGACTGGCCAAGATGGTGAAACCCCATCTCTACTAAAAATACAAAAATTAGCGGGGCACCTGTAGTCCCAGCTACTCAGGAGGCTGAGGCAGGAGAATTGCTTGAACCTGGAAGGCAGAGGTTGCAGTGAGCCAGGATCGCGCCACTGCACTCCAGCCTGGGTGACAGAGCAAGACCCCGTCTCGGGGAAAGGAAAAAAAAAGATAGAGGATAATTATGAAAAATTCCATACTAACACATTTGAAAATTTAGATGAACTGAACATATTCTTGATAATACAACCTTCTAAACTGACACAAGAGGAAATTTAAAACGTCAACAGTCCTGTAAGTATTTACTTTTTTTTTTTTTTTTTTTTGAGACGGAGTCTTGCTCTGTCCTCCAGGCTGGTGTGCAGTGGCAGGATCTCGGCTCACTGCAAGCTCCGCCTCCCAGGTTCACGCCATTCTCCTGTCTCAGCCTCCCGAGTAGCTGCGACTACAGGTGCCCGCCGCCACGCCCAGCTAATTTTTTGTATTTTTAGTAGAGATGGGGTTTCACCATCTTAGCCAGGATGGTCTCAATTTCCTGACCTCGTGATCTGCCCGCCTCAGCCTCCCAAAGTGCTGGGATTACAGGCTTGAGCCACCGTGCCCGGCCTTTTTTTTTTTTTTTTTCTGAAATAGAGTCTCACTGTCACCCAAGCATGATCTTGGCTCACTGCAACCCCCACCTCCTGGGTTCAGGTGTTTCTTCTCCCTCAGTCTCCCGAGTAGCTGGAACTACAGGTGCACGTGCCACCACACCGGGTAATTTTGTGTTTAGTAGAGACAGGGTTTCACCATATTGGCCAAGCTGGTCTCAAATTCCTGACAGTGTGATCTACCCACCTCAGCCTCTCAAAGTGTTGGGATTACAGGCGTGATGCACCGCGCTCGGCCTATTTAAAATTTTTAATCCATAGTTTAAAACTTTCCGAAAACTAAAATTCCAGGTCCGGAAGACATCAATTAGTGAATTTCTTCCAATGTAGAAATGATTCTACTCCTACGCAAACTCTTCAGGCAATAAAACAGAGGAAACACTCTCCCAACATATTTTATGAGGTCAGCATCATCTTGACAACAAAGGACATTATAAGAAAGAGAACTTAAGGCGAATGTCTCTCATAAATATATATTCAGGATGGGTGCAGTAGCTCACACCTGGAATCCCAGCGCTTTGGGAGGTGAAGGCAGGTGGATCACGAGGTCAGGGGGTCCAGACCAGCCTGACCAACATGGTAAAATCCCCCCTTTACTAAAAATACAAAAAAATGGCCGGGCGCGGTGACTCAAGCCTGTAATCCCAGCACTTTGGGAGGCCGAGACGGGCAGATCACGAGGTCAGGAGATCGAGACCATCCTGGCTAACTCGGTGAAACCCCGTCTCTACTAAAAAATACAAAAAAAACTAGCCAGGTGAGGTGGCGGGCGCCTGTAGTCCCAGCTACTCGGGAGGCTGAGGCAGGAGAATGGCGTAAACCCAGGAGGCGGAGCTTGCAGTGAGCTGAGATCCAGCCACTGCACTCCAGCCTGGGTGACAGAGCAAGACTCCGTCTCCAAAAAAAAAAAAAAAAAAAAAAAAATTAGCCAGACGTGGTGGCGTATACCTATAATCCCAGTTACTCAGGAGGCTAAGGCAGGAGAATTGTTTGAACCCGGGAGGCGGAGGTTGCGTTGAGCCGAGATTGCACCATTGCACTCCAGCCTGGGCGACAGAGTAAGACTCTGTCTCAAAAAAAAAAAAAAAAAAAAAAGGCCGGGTGCGGTGGCTCAAGCCTGTAATCCCAGCACTTTGGGAGGCCGAGACGGGCAGATCACAAGGTCAGGAGTTCGAGACCATCCTGGCTGACACGGTGAAACCCCGTCTCTACTAAAAATACAAAAAAAACTAGCCGGGCGAGGTGGCAGGCGCCTGTAGTCCCAGCTACTCGGAGGCTGAGGCAGGAGAATGTTGTAAACCCGGAGGCAGAGCTTGCAGTGAGCTGAGAACCGGCCACTGCACTCCAGCCCGGCGACACAGCGAGACTCCGTCTCAAAAAAAAAAAAAAAAAAAAAAAATAGGCCGGGCGCGGTGGCTCAAGCCTGTAATCCCAGCACTTTGGGAGGCCGAGACGGGTGGATCACGAGGTCAGGAGATCGAGACCATCCTGGCTAACATGATGAAACCCCGTCTCTACTAAAAAATACAAAAAACTAGCCGGGCGACGTGGCGGGCGCCTGTAGTCCCAGCTACTCGGGAGGCTGAGGCAGGAGAATGGCGTAAACCCAGGAGGCAGAGCTTGCAGTGAGCTGAGACCCGGCCACTGCACTCCAGCCTGGGCGGCAGAGCGAGACTCCGTCTCAAAAAAAAAAAAAAAAGAGGCCGGGCGCGGTGGCTCAAGCCTGTAATCCCAGCACTTTGGGAGGCCGAGACGGGCGGATCACGAGGTCAGGAGATCGAGACCATCCTGGCTAACACAGTGAAACCCCGTCTCTACTAAAAATACAAAAAAAAAAAACTAGCCGGGCGAGGTGGCGGGCGCCTGTAGTCCCAGCTACTCGGGAGGCTGAGGCAGGAGAATAGCGTAAACCCGGAGGCGGAGCTTGCAGTGAGCTGAGATCCGGCCACTGCACTCCAGTCCGGGCGACAGAGCGAGACTCCGCTTCAAAAAAAAAAAAAAGATTCAGAACGCTTAAACGTAATATTAGTAGCCAGGCTGGGGGCAGTGGTTCACTCCTGAAATCCCGGCACTTTGGGAGGCTGAGGCGGGTGAGTCACAAGGTGAGGAGTTCAAGACCAGCTTGGCCATATGGTGAAACCCCGTCTCTACTAAAAAATACATAAAATTAGCTGGGCATGATGACAGGCGCCTATAGTCCCAGTTACTCAGGAGGCTGAGACAGAAGAACCACTTGAACTCGGGACATGGAGGTTGCAGTGGGCAGAGGTTGCACCATTGCATTCCAGCCCGGGCGACAGAGCAAGACTCCGTCTAAAAAAAAAAAAAAAAATTCATAAAGTTTATAAAATGTATAAATTGAAATCGACAAACTGAACTTCACCAAAATTAAGAATTTTTGTTCATCCAAAGGTTTCGCTAAGGGAGTGAAAAAAGGTTGGGTGCAGTGGTTTCACGCCTGTAATCCCAGCACTTCGGGAAGCTGAGGCAGGAGGATCACTGGAAGCCAGGAGTTCAAGACCAGCCTGGGCGACATGGAGAAACCCGTCTCTGAAAAATTTTAAAAATTAACTACGTGTTTGGCCAGGCGCGGTGGCTCACGCCTGTAATCCAGCACTTTGGGAGGCCGAGGAGGGCAGATCACAACGTCAGGAGATCGAGACCACGGTGAAACCCCGTCTCTACTAAAAATACAAAAAAAAGCCGGGCGCCGTGGCAGGCGCCTATAGTCCAGCTACTCCGGAGGCTGAGGCAGGAGAATGGCGGGAACCCGGGAGGCGGAGGTTGCGTTGAGCCGAGATTGCACCATTGCACTCCAGCCTGGGCGACAGAGTAAGACTCTGTCTCAAAAAAAAAAAAAAAAAAAAAAAGGCCGGGTGCGGTGGCTCAAGCCTGTAATCCCAGCACTTTGGGAGGCCGAGACGGGCAGATCACAAGGTCAGGAGATCGAGACCATCCTGGCTGACACGGTGAAACCCCGTCTCTACTAAAAAATACAAAAAACTAGCCGGGCGAGGTGGCAGGCGCCTGTAGTCCCAGCTACTCGGAGGCTGAGGCAGGAGAATGTTGTAAACCCGGGAGGCAGAGCTTGCAGTGAGCTGAGAACCGGCCACTGCACTCCAGCCCGGCGACACAGCGAGACTCCGTCTCAAAAAAAAAAAAAAAAAAAAAAAAAATAGGCCGGGCGCGGTGGCTCAAGCCTGTAATCCCAGCACTTTGGGAGGCCGAGACGGGTGGATCACGAGGTCAGGAGATCGAGACCATCCGGCTAACATGATGAAACCCCGTCTCTACTAAAAATACAAAAAACTAGCCGGGCGACGTGGCGGGCGCCTGTAGTCCCAGCTACTCGGGAGGCTGAGGCAGGAGAATGGCGTAAACCCAGGAGGCAGAGCTTGCAGTGAGCTGAGACCCGGCCACTGCACTCCAGCCTGGGCGGCAGAGCGAGACTCCGTCTCAAAAAAAAAAAAAAAAAAGAGGCCGGGCGCGGTGGCTCAAGCCTGTAATCCCAGCACTTTGGGAGGCCGAGACGGGCGGATCACGAGGTCAGGAGATCGAGACCATCCTGGCTAACACAGTGAAACCCCGTCTCTACTAAAAATACAAAAAAAAAAAACTAGCCGGGCGAGGTGGCGGGCGCCTGTAGTCCCAGCTACTCGGGAGGCTGAGGCAGAGAATAGCGTAAACCCGGGAGGCGGAGCTTGCAGTGAGCTGAGATCCGGCCACTGCACTCCAGTCCGGGCGACAGAGCGAGACTCCGCTTCAAAAAAAAAAAAAAGATTCAGAACGCTTAAACGTAATATTAGTAGCCAGGCTGGGGGCAGTGGTTCACTCCTGAAATCCCGGCACTTTGGGAGGCTGAGGCGGGTGAGTCACAAGGTGAGGAGTTCAAGACCAGCTTGGCCAATATGGTGAAACCCCGTCTCTACTAAAAATACATAAAATTAGCTGGGCATGATGACAGGCGCCTATAGTCCCAGTTACTCAGGAGGCTGAGACAGAAGAACCACTTGAACTCGGGACATGGAGGTTGCAGTGGGCAGAGGTTGCACCATTGCATTCCAGCCCGGGCGACAGAGCAAGACTCCGTCTAAAAAAAAAAAAAAAAATTCATAAAGTTTATAAAATGTATAATTGAAATCGACAAACTGAACTTCACCAAAATTAAGAATTTTTGTTCATCCAAAGGTTTCGCTAAGGGAGTGAAAAAAGGTTGGGTGCAGTGGTTTCACGCCTGTAATCCCAGCACTTCGGGAAGCTGAGGCAGGAGGATCACTGGAAGCCAGGAGTTCAAGACCAGCCTGGGCGACATGGAGAAACCCGTCTCTGAAAAATTTTAAAAATTAACTACGTGTTTGGCCAGGCGCGGTGGCTCACGCCTGTAATCCCAGCACTTTGGGAGGCCGAGGAGGGCAGATCACAACGTCAGGAGATCGAGACCACGGTGAAACCCCGTCTCTACTAAAAATACAAAAAAAAGCCGGGCGCCGTGGCAGGCGCCTATAGTCCCAGCTACTCCGGAGGCTGAGGCAGGAGAATGGCGGGAACCCGGGAGGCGGAGCTTGCAGTGAGCCGAGATAGCGCCACTGCACTCCAGCCTGGTGGAGAGAGCGAGACTCCGTCTCAAAAAAAAAAAAAAAAAATTAACTACCTGTAGGGGTACACACCTGTGGCCCCATCCTTTCAGGGAGGCTGAGGTAGGAAGATTGCCTGAGCTTGGGAGGATGAGGCTGCAGTGAACTCTAATCCCGCTACTGCACTCCAGTCTAGGCAACAGTGCAAGTGCCTGTCTCAAAAAACAAAAAAAAAGTGGGTGCGGTGGCTCATACCTGCAATCCCAGCACCTTGGGAAGTCAAGGCAGAAGGATCCCTTATGCCCAGGATTTCTTTTTTTCTTTTTTTTTTTTGAGACGGAGTCTTGCTCTGCCGCCCAGGCTGGAGTGCAGTGGCTGGATCTCAGCTCACTGCAAGCTCTGCCTCCCGGGTTTACGCCATTCTCCTGCCTCAGCCTCCCGAGTAGCTGGGGCTACAGGCGCCCGCCACCTCGCCCGGCTAGTTTTTTTGTCTTTTTTAGTAGAGACGGGGTTTCACCACGTTAGCCAGGATGGTCTTGATCTCCTGACCTCGTGATCCGCGCATCTTGGCCTCCCAAAGTGCTGGGATTACAGGCTTGAGCCACCGCGCCTGGCCTATTTTTTTTTTTTTTTTTTTGAGATGGAGTCTCTTTCTGTCGCCCAGGCTGGAGTGCAGTGGCACGATCTTGGCTCACTGCAACCTCTGCCTCCCAGGTTTAAGCGATTCTCCTGCCTCAGCCTACCAAGTAGCTGGGATTACAGGCACCCACCACCACACCTGGCTAATTTTTGTATTTTTAGTAGAGACAGGGTTTCACCATATTGGCCAGGCTGGTCTTGAACTCCTGACCTTGTGATCCGCCTGCCTCAGCCTCCCAAAGTGCTGGGATTATAGGCATGAGTCACCGCGCCCGGCCAAGCCCAAGACTGCTAGACCAGCCTGGGCAACAAAGTAATACCCCATCTCTACAAAAAAATAGAAAATGTTAGCCAGGCATGGTGGCGTATGCCTGTAGTCCCAGCTACTTGGAAGGCTGAGGCGGGAGGACTGCTTAAGCTTGGGAGTCCAAGGCTACATGGAGCTATGACTGTGTCACTGCACTCCACTCCAGTCTGGGTGACAGAGCAAGATCCCAGCTCAAAAAAGAAAAAAAAAAAAAAAAAAGGCAAAGATTTCAGCAACTGCCTAGGGCTGGGCATTACTGCCCAAGTTCCCTTCCGGGAGGGCAGATCTGGACAATCGTGGGTCTTGGCTGGGATCTTTGTTTTGGTTGCTCAGCAGAAAACACATTTGCCGCTTCAGGAAAGCCCAGCAACTTCTCTCTCCTGGAGCTGCCTCTCTGGCAAGTTGGCAGAATTTGCTGCACAGTCAAGTGGAATGGAGGGCTGGGCTGACGGCCATCAGCAGTTCTGGCTTCTGCTTTATGTTTACTACTCTTTTCAGCAAATCTGTATCTTCCTGTGTCGCGCTCAAAGCCACGTGCCTTTAGCCTCCCAGGTAGTTCCAATACAGACTAAACCCAAGCACAGAAAATCTGTCTGGCCTTTGGTTCTGTTTAACAAAATACCAAACCAGGCCAGGCATGGTGGCTCACATCTGTAATCCCAGCACTCTGGGAGGCTGAGGCAGGCAGATCACCTGATGTCAGGAGTTCAAGACCAGCTTCGCCAACATGGTGAAACCCCCGTCTCTACTAAAAATATAAAAATTAGCTGTGCATGGCGGCGCATGCCTGTAGTCCCAGCTACCCTGGAGGCTGAGGCAGGAGGATCACTTGAATCTAGGAGGCAGAGGTTGCAGTGAGCCGAGTTCATGCCATTGTACTACAGCCTGGGCAATAAGAATGAAACTCCACCTCCAAAAAAAAAAAATTCCATCCTGGCCAACATGGTGAAACCCTGTCTCTACTAAAAATACAAAAATTAGTAGCTGGGCGCGGTGGCTCACGCCCGTAATCCCAGCACTTTGGGAGGCCGAGTCGGGCGGATCACGAGGTCAGGAGATCAAGACCATCCTGGCTAACATGGTGAAACCCCGTCTCTACTAAAAATACAAAAACTAGCCGGGCGTGTGGTGGGCGCCTGTAGTCCCAGCTGCTCGGGAGGTTGAGGCGGGAGAATGGCGTGAACCCAGGAGGCAGAGCTTGCAGTGAGCTGAGATCACGCCACTGCACTCCAGCCTGGGCGACAGAGCGAGACTCCGTCTCAAAAAAAAAAAAAAAAATTAGCTGGGTGTGGTGGTGTGCACCTGTAATTCCAGCGACTAAGGAGGCTGACGCAGGAGGATCACTTGAACCTGGGAGGTGGAGGTTGCAGTGAACTGAGATCATGCCCACTGCACTCTGGCCTGGTGACAGAGGGAGACTCCCTCTCAAAAAAAAAAAAAAAAAAAAAGGCTAGGTGCAGTGGCTCATGCTGTAATCCCAGCATTTTGGGAGGCCGAGGCAGGTGGATCACAAAGTCAGGAGTTCAAGACCAGCCTGACCAACATGGTGAAACCCCATCTCTACCAAAAAAATACAAAAATTAGCCAGGCATAGTGGCATGCGCCTGTAATCCCAGCTACTCAGGAGGCTGAGGTAGGAGAATCGCTTGAACCTGGAAGGCAGAAGTTGCAGTGAGCCAAGATCACACCACTGCACTCCAGCCTGGGTGACAGAGCAAGACTCCATCTCAAAAATAAATAAATAAATAAAAAAGATTAAGGCTGTGGCCACTGCTGTCCGCTAAAAGTATCAGGAGAAAACCTGACAGAGAACTTTGTAACACTTGAATCCAGGGGTCCACAGAACAGCACAGAAGCGAGCAGATGTTTGCAGCCTATGCACACAGACGTAGCCACCAACTATCCACAAAGTTTTCTTGCCATAAAAACTGAACCAGAATCTGATCAAGCTTGCAGATCGAGCTGCTCCTTTAAAGAAGAGAAGGAGGACTATGTCCAGCAACATCAGAGGATGCAAAGGGTAAAATTCAGTCTGGGGGAAACTCAATAGGACATAAACGGACTTTCTTCAAACCACAATTACAAGGGGAAAAGAAAAGAAAATGGGAAACCTGTAAATCAAAAGACACTCAAGATCACAAGTAACTCAAATTACCTCAAAATGAATCACAGACCTAACTGTAAAATGCAAAACTTTAAAACTCTTAAAATACACAGGAGAAGATCTACCTGATTTTGGGTTTGGTGATTACTTCTGAGATAAGACACCAAAAGCATAATCCATGATTAAAAAAAAAAAAAAGAATAAACTATTTTATCGAAGTTAAAAACTTTTTCTGAAAGGCACATTAACTGTGAAAAGGCACATTAACTGTGAAAACAATGAAAAGGCAACTTAGAGAGTGGAAGGAGTATTTGCAAAACACCTATCTGATAAAAAAATTGGAATCCAGCAGGGCACAGTAGCTCATGCCTGTAATCCCAGCACTTTGGGAGGCCGAGGTAGGCAGATCACAAGGTCAGGAGTTCAAGACCAGCCTGACCAACATGGTGAAATCTTGTCTCTTCTAAAAATACAAAAATTATGGCTGGGCACAGTGGCTCATGCCTGTAATCCCAGCACTTTGGGAGGCCGAGGAGGGTGGATCACGAGGTCAGGAAATCAAGACCATCCTGGCTAACATGTGAAACCCCGTCTCTACTAAAAATACAAAAATTAGCCAGGTGTGGTGGCAGGCGCCTGTAATCCCAGCTACTCAGGAGGCTGAGGCAGGAGAATCGCTTGAACCCGGGAGGTGGAAGTTGCAGTGAGCTGAGATGGCACCACTGCACTCCAGCCTGGGCGAGAGAGCAAGACTCCGTCTCCAAAAAAAAAAAAGAAGAAAACAAGGCCGGGCACGGTGGCTCAAGCCTGTAATCCCAGCACTTTGGGAGGCCGAGACGGGCGGATCACGAGGTCAGGAGATCGAGACCATCCTGGCTAATACGGTGAAACCCTGTCTCTACTAAAAAATACAAAAAACTAGCCGGGCGATGAGGCGGGCGCCTGTAGTCCCAGCTACTCGGGAGGCTGAGACAGGAGAATGGCGTGAACCCGGGAGGCGGAGCTTGCAGTGAGCTGAGAGCCGGCCACTGCACTCCAGCCTGGGCGGCAGAGCAAGACTCCGTCTCAAAAAAAAAAAAAAGAAGACAACAAAAATACGGCTGAGCGTGGTGGCTCACACCTGTAATCCCAACACTTTGGGAGGCCGAGGGAGGTGGATCACCTGGAGTCGGGAGTTTGAAACCTGCTTGGCCAACATGGTGAAACTCTGTCTCTATTAAAGATACAAAAAATAGGCCGGGCGCGGTGGCTCACGCCTGTAATCCCAGCACTTTGGGAGGCCGAGGCGGGCGGATCACAAGGTCAGGAGATCGAGACCATGGTGAAACCCCATCTCTACCAAAAATACAAAAAATTAGCCGGGCGCGGTGGCGGGCGCCTGTAGTCCCAGCTACTCAGGAGGCTGAGGCAGGAGAATGGCGTGAACCCGGGAGGCGGAGCTTGCAGTGAGCCGAGACTGCGCCACTGCACTCCAGCCTGGGCGACAGAGCCAGACTCTGCCTCAAAAAAAAAAAAAAAAAAGATACAAAAAATAGCCGGGCATGGTGGCGTGTGCCTGTAATCCCAGCTACTCGGGAGGCTGAGGCAGGAGAACTGCTTGAACCCGGGAGGCAGAAGTTGCAATGAGCCAAGATCGTGCCTTTGCACTCTAGTCTGGGCGACACAGTAAGACTTCGTCTCAAAAAACAAACGAAAAAATACTTAGGCCTGATGGCGTACACCTGTGGTCCTAGCTACTGGCGAGGCTCAAGTGCGAGAATTACTTGAGCTCAGGAGGTTCCGGCTGCAGTGAGCTATGATTGCACCACTGGACTCCAGTCTGGCAACAGAGCAAGACCCTGTCTCAATTAAAAAAAAAAGAAAAAAGAAAAAAATTCAACAATCAGAAAAAGACACTGAAAAGATAACAAAATGCGTGACCCTTGCTGGATGCTGATTCAAACTTTAAAAAACATTTACAGGCCGGGCGCCGTGGTTCACGCCTGTAATCCCAGCACTTTGGGAGGCCGAGACGGGCGGATCACGAGGTCAGGAGATCGAGACCATCCTGGCTAACATGGTGAAACCCTGTCTCTACCAAAAAATACAAAAAACTAGCCGGGCGTGGTGGGGGGCACCTGTAGTCCCAGCTACTCAGGAGGCTGAGGCAGGAGAATGGCGTAAACCCGGGAGGCGGAGCTTGCAGTGAGCTGAGATCTGGCCACTGCACTCCAGCCTGGGCAACAGAGGGAGACTCCGCCTCAAAAAAAAAAAAAAGACCAGCCTGGCCAATATGGTGAAACCTCGTCTCTACTAAAAATACAAAAATTGGCTGGGCGAGGTAGCAGGCGCCTGTAATCCCAACTACTCAGGAGGCTGAGGCAGGAGAATCGTTTGAACCTGGGAGGTGAAGCTTGCAGTGAGCCGAGACTGAGCCACTGCACTCCTGCATGACAGAGTGAGACTCCATCTCAAAAAACAAAGAAAAAAACACTGTGATGGCTGAGATTTACCAAAGCTTAATGTGAGGTGGGGTGGGGAAGTGAGTGAGGATGTATGTGAAATTCAAAAGACCATGGGTTGATAATTATTATTAAGTCTCAGTGATGGGAGGCTCCCTTCCTTTCCTTCCTCTTTCTCTCTCTCTTTTTTTCTTTCTTTGAGACAGAGTCTTGCTCTGTTGCCCAGGCTGGAGTGCAGTGGCCTCATCTCAGCTCACTACAAACTCTTGCTTCCTAGGATCAAGTGATTTTCCTGCCTCAGCCTCCCGAATAGCTGGGATTACAAGCGCCCACTACTGCACCCGGCTAATTTTTGTATTTTTAGTAGAGATGGGGTTTCACTATGTTGGCCAGGCTTATCTCAAACTCCTGTTAAGTGATCCGCCCACCTCAGCCTCCCAAAGTGTTGGAATTCAGGCATGAGCCACCGCGTCTGGCCACCATATTTTTTTTCTTTTTGAGACAGGGTCTGGCTATGTCGTCTCGGCTTGAGTGTAGGATTGCAATCACAGTTCACTACAGCCTCAAACTCCTGAGCTCAAGTGATCCTCCCACCATAGCCTCCCCAGTGGCTGGGAGTAGAGGCACATACCACTGCCTCTAGAGATGAGGTCTTGCTATGTTGCCCAGGCTGGTCTTGAACTCCTGGGATCAAGCAATCCACCTGCCTTGGCCTCCCAAAATGCTGTGATTACAGGCATGAGCCACCGTGCCTGGTCCTTTTTATACTATTGTGTCAAGTGTGGTTTGAAACTTTCCCTACTTAGGCCAGGTGTGGTGGCTCACGCCTATAATCCCAGCACTTTGGGAGGCCAAGGTGGGCGGATCACGAGATCAGGTGTTCGAGACCAGCCTGGCCAGCATGGTGAAACCTGTCTCTACTAAAAATACAAAAATTAGCCAGGCATGGTGGTGCGTGCCTGTATTCCCAGCTACTCGGGAGGCTGAGGTAGGAGAATTGCTTGACCCTGGGAGGCGGAGGTTGCAGTGAGTCAAGACTGTGCCACTGCACTGCAGCCTGGGCAACAATGCAAAAGTCTGTCTCAAAAAAAAAAAGGCCGGGCACAGTGGCTCATGTCTGTAATCCCAGCACTTTGGGAAGCCGAAGCAGGTGGATGAAGAAGTCAAGAGATCAAGACCATCCTGGCCAACATGGTGAAACCCTGACTCTACTAAAAAAAATACAAAAATTAGCCAGGTGTGATGGCGGGCGCCTGTAGTCCCAGCTACTCGGGAGGCTGAGGCAGGAGAATCACTTGAAGCCGGGAGGCGGAGGTTGCAGTGAGCCGAGATGGCGCCATTGCACTCCAGTCTGGGCGACAAGAGCGAGACTCCATCTCAAAAAAAAAAAAGAAATTTCCCGTACTTAAAAAAGAAAGAAGACGATCAAAGAAAAACTACCTGGTTAAGTCTCAACTTCTCCTTTGTGGCACTTGGAATGAATATCTGTGCAAATCTCCAGCCGATATCTATCTTTGTCCAGCAGCCTGGAAGCCGCAGAGGGTGACGTGTGTCATTTCCCTCTTTGCTCAAGGCCCAGAGCAGCGTCTGGCAGTGCAAATGCTCTTGGCCAACAGTTGAATGAGTGGGGATCTGGGGGCCGCTGGGGAGGAAATAGTGAACTCTGCCCTACAGAGCTGAGAGAAGGCCTCTCAGAGGAAGTGATATCCAGCCCCGACCTTGAAGAAGAATGAGGGCTGGAGTACATGCAAAGAGGGGGAAGGGTGGAACAGAGAGGGGCCGGGGGAACTGGATGAGCAAATGCTCAGAGGGAGAAGATTGCTCATGTTGGGTGGCTGGAGCGTAGACTCTGACAGCTGTGTAGAGACAAGTGCTGCTGCATGGGTCTGATGAGGGCATTAAGGCAAGGAAGGCCAAGCACAGTGGTTCACACCTGTCATCCCAGCACCCTGGGAGGCCAAAGTGGGAGAATCACTTGAGGCCAGAAATTTGAGTCTGGCCTGGGCAGCATAGCGAGATGCCATTTCTACAACAAATTTTTAAAACTGGCCAGGTATGATCAGATGCGGTGGCTCATGCCTGTAATCCCACCACTTTGGGAGGCTGAGGTGGGTGGATCACTTGAGGTCAAGAGTTTGAGACCAGCCTAGCTAACATGACGAAACCCTGTCTCTACTAAAAGTACAAAAATTAGCCAGAGATGGTGGATGTGCCTGTAGTGCCAGCTACTCATGAGGCTGCAGCAGGAGAATCGCTTAAACCCAGGAGGCAGAGTGTGCAGCGAGGTGAGATCACGCTGCTGCATACTAGCCTGGGTAGCAGACTGTGCGGAAAACTAAAAAAAAAAATTAGCCAGTTATGGTGGTATGCACCTGTAATCTCAGCTATTCAGGAGGCCAAAGCAGGAGGACTGCTTGAGCCTAGGAGTTCAAGACCAGCCTGGGCAACATAGTGAGACACCGTGTCTACAAAAATTAAAGTCAGGCAGGTGTGACGATGCTGTGGTCCCAGCTACTTGGGAGGCTGAGGTGGGAGGATTGCTTGAGCCTGGGAGGTTCAGGCTGCAGTGAGCCGAGATTGTGCCACCACACTCCAACCTGGGGTGATAGAGCGACAATCTGTCTCAAAAAAAAAAAAAAGACAGCCAGGTGCGATGGCTCACGCTTGTAATCCCAGCACTTTGGGAGGCTGAGATGGGCGGATCAACTGCAGTTGGGAATTTGAGACCAGCCTGACCAGCATGAAGAAACCCCGTCTCTACTAAAAATACAAAATTAGCCGGGTATGGTGATGCATGCCTGTAATCCAGTTACTAGGGAGGCTGAGGCAGGAGAATCACTTGAACCCGGGAGGCAGAGGTTACAGTGAGCCAAGATCGCATCATTGCACTCCAGCCTGGGCAACAAGAGCGAAACTCCGTCTCAACAAAGAAAGGCAAGGAAGCCAAGAGTTTGTCTTGGGGGGCGCTGGGGAGCCATGGGAGGGCTGAATGTAGAAAAACCCTGAGGAATGGGGGGGCAGAGAGTGGGCTGCAGTGGGAGGCTGAGGGTCCTGACAGGGGAACTGAGGCAAGCGGGCGTGATGGCAGAGAGGACAGAACAGCCTGTGGCTGCAGATCCGGCTCACCCTTCCACTCCAGGTTTCCACGGCCCCTCTCCAGGTGCTCCCGCAGCCGGTGTGGGCAGGAGAATAGCAGGAAGGTGAGCTCCTTGTTGGCCGCCTTGTCCTGCTGCTGCCACCGCTGACTGATGGCCAGGGCCTCGGGCCAGTCCCCACCCCAGGTGCCCTGCTTGAGGTCGAAATTCATGAACTCCTCGCCGTTCAGGGCGAACTTGGCGGTGGGCACTGAGGTGTTGTCAGGGCTCAGTTCACAGCCCAGCAGGCCCTGCAGAGTGTAGGGGCCTGGGGCGCCCACACACAGGTAAGCGGGGCCCAGGAGCATGGACCTAGCCCCTTGTCCCTCCGGATTTGAATCTCACCTTTTTCCCCCAAAGCTTTGAAAGCTTCCAGAAAGAGCTTCTCCTTGATCCTCAGATCTGTGGTCTCTTTCTCCCAATACCAGGACACTTGGTTTTCCCAGACCCAAGCTCCACAGGGCTCCGCCTGGCCCCGCAGGCTATTGTAGCTCAGGTACTGCTGCGGGCCCAGCCAGCCAGACACCCAGAAGGCAGGAGTCCCCGGGGCAGGCGAGGACACCGCGGTGAGGTGGTACAGGAGGGAGAGGTGGCTTTCTGGAGACAGAGATAGAGCTGAAGGGAGCACATGGGCGGGGAACTAGATTGCAGTGGGACAGATATCCAGGGAGGGAGAAGAATCTATTATGGAGGGAGAGGGAAGATTCAGAGGGAGGGGACAGAGACCCAGAGAGAGAGGACAGAGACCCAGAGAGAGAGAGACAGAGACCCAGAGAGAGAGAGGACAGAGACCCAGAGAGAGAGAGACAGAGACCCAGAGAGAGAGAAAGAGAGAGACAGAGAGACAGAGAGACAGAGACCAGAGAGAGAGAGAGAGAGAGAGAGAGAGAGAGAGAGAGAGAGAGGACAGAGACCAGAGAGAGAGAGAGAGAGAGAGAGAGAGAGAGAGAGAGAGAGAGAGAGAGAGAGAGAGAGAGAGAGAGAGAGAGAGAGACCGACCCCCAGAGACAGAGGCCCAGACAAAGAGAGAGGGACAGAGACCCAGAGAGAGAGAAAGACAGGGACAGAGACCCAGGGAGAGAAACAGAGACCCAGAGAGACAGAGGCCCAGAGAGAGAGAGAGGGAAACAGAGACACAGAGGCGACAGGTGGTTCTCAGCCTCAGGCCCAGCAGGAGACGCTGAGAAAGTGAACTGAGCCGAGAAGGCAGCGCCCGGGACTCGCGGGGAACTCGGGTCCCGCTGGCTTCGCCCCTGCCTGCCTGGGGCCGCCTCCCACCGCCCGCCTGCAGCAGGGCCCCGGCCCGGAGCGGCCCTCACCTGCGCCCAGGCTCCCGGGCAGAAGAAAGAGCAGGAGCCCCAGCGCCCAGGGCTGAGGCCGCGGGACCCTCATGCTGAGAGGACGACCTGGGGCGGGAGGGGGCACGTGACTCCTCCTGACCCCCGGCCCGCCCCTTTCTCCCGGGGTACCAAGGGCAGGGCCGGGACCAGGACGCCCAGGAGGGGCTCTGCGGGCTCGGTCCAGACTGACAACAATGCCCTCCTCCTACCTGAAGAACTTTCACCCCTGAACTGGATCTCACTTAGTTAATTAATTACAGAAACTTGATAGGCTGAGAGTCCCGGCCCCGAGCTCGGCCACGCCCCTTCCGTCCCCCCCAGGCCCCAGCCCCTCCTCCCTCGGACCCCGGAGTCCGGGCCCCCAACCCCTCCACCCTCCGACCGAGGAGTCCGGGCCACCAGTCCCTCCACCCTCCGACCGAGGAGTCCGGGCCCCCAGCCCCTCTTCCCTCGGACCAGGAGTCCGGGTCCCCAGCCCCTCTTCCCTCGGACCAGGAGTCGGGGCCCCAGTTCCTCCTCCCACAGGCCCTCGGGTCCGGGCCCCCAGCCCCTCTTCCTTTGGACCAGGAGTCCGGGCCCCAGTCCCTCTTTCCTCGGAACAGGAGTCCAGACCCCAGCCCCTCCTCCCTCAGACCCAGGAGTCCAGGCCCTCGGCCCCTCCTCCTTCCGACCCAGTGTCCAGACCCCCAGTGCCTCCTCCCTCCGACCCAATGTCCAGGCCCCCGGCCCCTCCTCCCTCAGAACCAATGTCGAGACCCCCAGCCCCTCCTCCCTCAGACCCAGGGGTCCAGGCCCGTAGTCCCTCCTCCCTCAATCGGGCCCTGGTCGGCTCACGTTCCCTTCAGCCTCGCTCCCTTCCTGCCTGCGGCCCTGGCCGGCTCCTGGCTCCCGTGACTGGAGACCCCGGTTCCTCTCTCACATCCTGTGGGAGGCTGCTGCTCCCTGACTCCAAGAACATCCAGCCCCACCCCCCCCAGTTGCAGGGCACACCCCAGGCCCTAGGCCCAGCCTCTGTTTCTCAAAACGCTTGTGGTTCTTCTTTTTCCCCTTCTCTGTGGTTCCCGTTTTTTATTTTGAGGGTGTCCGCCGCCCAGGGAATTCTTGACAAAGCTGGGAAAGGAACCGGATGCCTCCAAAGTCTACAACTTGGAAGTCTCTGGATCCTCCTCCTACCCTTTTGTATCACTGTGGCCTTCCCTAGCGCTTGCTGTTAATCAAAATCTTCTGGAAGCCTCCGTAGTTCCTCCTTCAAGCCCTTTCCCCGACATCCCGTTAGAAAGTTCCTGCAGGTGCTCTTTAATATCCTTCTGCTGGCCGGGCGCAGTGAGTCACGCCTGTAATCCCAGGACGCTGGGAGGCAGAGGCGGGCGGATCACGAGGTCAGGAGTTCGAGACGAGCCTGGCCAATATGGTGACACCCCTGTCTCTATTAGTAATACAAAAATTAGACTGGGCGCGGTGGCTAAAGCCTGTAATCCCAGCACTTTGGGAGGCCGAGGCGGGCGGATCACGAGGTCAGGAGATCAACACCATTCTGGCTAACACAGTGAAACCCCATCTCTACTAAAAATACAAAAAAGTAGCCAGTCGTGGTGGCGAGCACCTGTAGTCCCAGCTACTCGGGAGGCTGAAGCAGAAGAATGGGGTGAACCCGGGAGATGGAGCTTGTAGTGAGCCGAGATCATGCCACTGCACTCCAGCCTGGGAGCGAGATTCCATCTCAAAAAAAAAAAAAATTAACTGGGCATGGTGGAGCACCTGTAGTCCCAGCTACTCTGGAGGCTGAGTCAGGAGAATTACTTGAACCCGGGAGGTGGAGGTTATGTAGCAGGACAAGCCACAGACAAAACTCCTCAGACACCGGATTAAAGAAGGAAGAGGTTTTTTATACGACCGGGAGCATCGGCAGACTCGCGTCTTAAGAGCCATGCTCCTCGAAAAAGAAATCCTTGGCCTTTTTAAAGGCTTACGACTTTAAGGGGTCCACGTGAAAGGGTCGTGATAAATTGAGCAAGCGAGGGAAACGTGACTGGGGCCTACATGCATCAGCTAACAGAACAAAAAGTTTTACAATACTTTTCTTTTTATACAGTGTCTGGGATTTACAGATAACACAAGTAGTTTAGGCCAGGGGTTGATGTTATTATTACTTTTTTTAACTCCTAGGGCCGGGTGGTGGTGCCAAGGTTGTCTGGCTATTTATCTTACTTTTGTTTCTTTCGCTCTTTCTCCTGTCTTGTGAACTAGGCAAGGTGGGAGGAGGAGGGCAGCAGGAGTAG
Source organism: Trachypithecus francoisi (assembly GCF_009764315.1). NCBI lineage: Eukaryota > Metazoa > Chordata > Mammalia > Primates > Cercopithecidae > Trachypithecus > Trachypithecus francoisi. The sequence goes on along the minus strand of NW_022681457.1, from coordinate 4,904,653 downwards.
TAGTGGTCTCCTTCCTTATCCCCCGCTTTGAGCATTTTCACTAATTAGTGGGAGTTCTTTCTTTTATTTTTACTTTCTGAGTCTCTTTACAAGACAGAGCGATAGTGTTTTATGTAATACACTTGTGCTGAAGTTTTCTGATGAACCATGGTAGCTACAAAACCTTTTATTTGAAGGAACAAGTGTAATACACAGGGGAGCAGCAAGCAACTTTCTATTACCAGCAACATACTTACAATGAGGGTTTTAAATTTTTTTTATTTTATTTATTTATTTATTTTTTTGTTGAGACGGGGTCTCGCTCTGTCGCCCAGGCTGGAGTGCAGTGGTCAGATCTCAGCTCACTGCAAGCTCCGCCTCCCGGGTTTACGCCATTCTCCTGCCTCAGCCTCCCCAGTAGCTGGGACTACAGGCGCCCGCCACCTCGCCCGGCTAGTTTTTTTTTTTTTTTTTTTTAGTAGAGAAGGGGTTTCACCGTGTTAGCCAGGATGGTCTCGATCTCCTGACCTCGTGATCCACCTGTCTCGGCCTCCCAAAGTGCTGGGATTACAGGCTTGAGCCACCGCGCCCGGCCGAGGGTTTTAAATTTTTAAAGCTGGAAAGTATTTTGGGCCGGGCGCGGTGGCTCAAGCCTGTAATCCCAGCACTTTGGGAGGCCGAGACGGGCGGATCACGAGGTCAGGAGATCGAGACCATCCTGGCGAACACGGTGAAACCCCGTCTCTATTAAAAATACAAAAAACTAGCCGGGCGAGGTGGCGGGCGCCTGTAGTCCCAGCTACTCCGGAGGCTGAGGCAGGAGAATGGCGTAAAACCCGGGAGGCGGAGCTTGCAGTGAGCTGAGATCCGGCCACTGCACTCCAGCCGGGCGAAAGAGCAAGACTCCGTCTCAAAAAAAAAAAAAAAAAAGAAAGTATTTTGTAAGCGAAGACCTAGGATCAAACCTGTGTTAAACCTGTACAGTGACATGTATCAACTTTGTCATGTTCTAAGCAGGTTAGTTTTGTCACTGGGTCTTAAAAGCTTTTTCTTAGCGAGTAACACAGTGTTTTTTAATAACAGAAGTTTTTCAGAGCCAGATGCATGAACTTGGAGCATCTGTTTGGGGAAAGAGTTAGTTAAAGTAATCTTGAAGCATTCACTCTTTTGCTTCTCAAGGCCATTGGTCTCTTACTTTTTTTTTTTTTTTTTTTTTTGAGACGGAGTCTCGCTCTGTCACCTGGGCTGGAGTGCAGTGGCCGGATCTCAGCTCACTGCAAGCTCCGCCTCCCGGGTTCCCGCCATTCTCCTGCCTCAGCCTCCCGAGTAGCTGGGACTACAGGCACCCGCCACCTTGCCCGGCTAGTTTGTTGTATTTTTTAGTAGAGACGGGGTTTCACCATGTTAGCCAGGATGGTCTCGATCTCCTGACCTCGTGAGCTACCCGTCTCGGCCTCCCAAAGTGCTGGGATTACAGGCTTGAGCCACCGCGCCTGGCCTGGTCTCTTACTTTTTAAATTTTTTTTTAATTTTTTTTTTCTGATATGGTGTCTCACTCTGTTGCCCAGGCTGGAGTGCAGTGGTACGGTCTCGGCTCACTGCAAACTCCGCCTCCCAGGTTCAGGTGATTCTCCTGCCTCAGCCTCCCGAGTAGCTGGGATTACAGGCACCTGCCACCACGCCCAGCTAATATTTTTTACTTCTAGTAGAGATGGGGTTTCGCCATGTTAGCCAGGCTGGTTTCAAACTCCTGACCTTGTGATCCACCCACCTCAGCCTCCCAAAGCACTGGGATTACAGGTTTGAGCCACTGCACCCGACCGGTCTCTTATGTTAGCCTTTTTATAAACATACATGAAGAAACATCTAGGCTGCCAGCAATGCTTTCAGCCAACTGAGCAAATAGATTTTTTTCTGGTTTTGCTAAAGGAGGAGGCCGGGCGCGGTGGCTCAAGCCTGTAATCCCAGCACTTTGGGAGGCCGAGACGGGTGGATCACGAGGTCAGGAGATCGAGACCATCCTGGTCTACACGGTGAAACCCCGCCTCTACTAAAAAATACAAAAAAACTAGCCGGGCGAGATGGCAGGCGCCTGTAGTCCCAGCTACTCGGGAGGCTGAGGCAGGAGAATGGCGTGAACCTGGGAGGCGGAGCTTGCAGTGAGCCGAGATCGCGCCACTGCACTCCAGCCTGGGCGACAGAGCGAGACTCCGTCTCAAAAAAAAAAAAAAAAAAAAAAAAAAAAAAAAAAAAGGAGGAGGTTCTGGTAACTTCTGGTTTGTATGTTTAAAGAATGACTGCAAGACTCGGAATTATTGCTGGGCTGGACAGGTCTGGGTTTCCTAGGTGGTATGTGTATAGGGGGGACACCTCATATAGGTGTTTCTTCTAGCATGGTTATGGGGGGTAACAACAACAAAACAATGTACAGCATATTCATATCCAGCAAGGACAAAAGAGGTCCTTACCTGGGAAAAAGGTTGAATACAGTGACAGAACAATAGGAAAGCAGTATTGCAGGAAAACTATTAAGATTTTTAACTACATTTAATTGCTTGACGAGTCCTCAAGCTTCGGCCGTGCATAGACTAGTCAGTTGCCGGTGTGTCACTAGAGCAGGGCTTGTTGTCTCCTCAAGCTTCAGCCGTGTGTAGACTGGTCAGCCTCCGGAGTGACCAGAACAGGGCTGTCATCCTCAGCAGCAGCTTGGTCTCGTCTCAGGATCAGCCGGGTTGGTTGATCTGCGTCCTGCTGGCTGGTGCACTTGTCCTGAGCTGCCAGTGTTAACTGACTGTGCTGGATCCAAGACACAACACCTGCAAGGTTAACAGCAGTGGGAGTGGACAAGGTTACAGTAGAGGGCCCATCCTATATGGGTCCTAGAAAAATTAGATTTTACTTTAAACAGAGTCACTAGATTTAAAAGGGTGTCAGGCTTATAGGCATTTTCATTTATTTAATTATGAACATTTTGTATGGCTATTTTTAAAACCTGCATTTGGGCCGGGCGTGGTGGCTCAAGCCTGTAAACCCAGCACTTTGGGAGGCCAAGACGGGCGGATCACGAGGTCAGGAGATCGAGACCATCCTGGCTAACATGGTGAAACCCCGTCTCTACTAAAAATACAAAGAACTAGCCAGGCGACCTGGCGGGCGCCTGTAGTCCCAGCTACTCAGGAGGCTGAGGCAGGAGAATGGCATAAACCCGGGAGGCGGAGTTTGCAGTGAGCTGAGATCCGGCCACTGCACTCCAGCCTGGGCGACAGAGCGAGATTCCGTCTCAAAAAAATAAAATAAAATAAAATAAAATCTGCATTTGTGTGGCTGGGCATGGTGGCTCAAGCCTGTAATCCCAGCACTTCGGGAGGCCGAGGCGGGTGGATCTCTAGGTCAGGAGTTCAGGACTAGCCTGGCCAACATGGTGAAACTCCGTCTCTACTAAAACTACAAAAATTAGCTGGGCGCGGTGGCAGGCGCCTGTAATCCCAGCTACTCAGGAGGCTGAGGCAGGAAAATTGCTTTGAACCTTGGTGGCAGACGTTGCAGTGAGCCGAGATCGCCCCACTGCACTCCAGCCTGGGCAACAGAGTGAGACTCTGTCTCAAAAAACAAAAGCAAACAAACCGAAAAACCTGCATTTGCTTTCTTAAAGTTAATTTCTTTCTTTTTTTTTTTTTTTTTTTTTTTTTTGAGACGGAGTCTCGCTCTGCTACCCAGGCTGGAGTGCTGTGGACGGATCTCAGCTCACTGCAAGCTCCGCCTCCCAGGTTCACGCCATTCTCCTGCCTCAGCCTCCCGGGCAGCTGGGACCACAGGTGCCGACCCCTCGCCTGGCTAGTTTTCTGTAGTTTTTTTTTTTAGTAGAGATGGGGTTTCACCATGTTAGCCAGGATGGTCTCGATCTCCTGACCTCGTGATCCGCCCGTCTCGGCCTCCCAAAGTGCTGGGATTACAGGCTTGAGCCACCGCGCCCGGCCGTGTCTTTTCTTTTTGCATCTCGCACATTAATCTCTCTCCAGTCTGTCCGGCTCTTGAATCCTTGCCTAACTTCTTTCATATCTACATCCACGTCCACGTCCTCTCACATTGCTAATTTCTCTTTTATTACACTTACTCTTAGTCTTTCTTTTTCTTTTGCTCTTTCCCAGTTTTGTTCCTTGGTCACAGTTAACATACACCTTGGTGGCCACTTTTATAGACTGGATGATATTCATGCCTGCAGCTTCTGCTTGATGTTACCATGGGCTTGCTTTACAAATGAAGTATTCAGGCCGGGTGCGGTGGCTCAAGCCTGTAATCCCAGCACTTTGGGAGGCCGAGAGGGGCGGATCACGAGGTCAGGAGATCGAGACCATCCTGGCCAACACGGTGAAACCCCGTCTCTACTAACAATACAAAAAACTAGCCGGGCGAGGTGGCGGGCACCTGTAGTCCCAGCTACTCGGGAGGCTGAGGCAGGAGAATGGCGTGAACCCGGGAGGTGGAGCTTGCACTGAGCTGAGATCCGGCCACTGCACTCCAGCCTGGGCCACAGAGCAAGACTCCATCTCAAAAACAAAAAAACAAAAAAAACAAAAACAAATGAAGTATTCACTATATACTGATTTTCAGCAACCTCAGGGTTAAATGGGGTGTAAAGCCAGAATGCTTTATAGAGTCTCTTATAAAACTGACTTAGGCTCTTGTCAGCTCCTTGAAGCATTCCTGGAATTTTTTTTTTTTTTTTTTTGAGACGGAGTCTCGCTCTGTCGCCCAGGCTGGAGTGCAGTGGCCGGATCTCAGCTCACTGCAAGCTCCGCCTCCCGGGTTCCCGCCATTCTCCTGCCTCAGCCTCCGGAGTAGCTGGGACTACAGGCGCCCGCCACCTCGCCCTGCTAGTTTTTGTATTTTTTAGTAGAGACGGGGTTTCACCGTGTTCACCAGGATGGTCTCGATCTCCTGACCTCGTGATCCGCCCGTCTCAGCCTCCCAAAGTGCTGGGATTACAGGCTTGAGCCACCGCATCCGGCCCGGAATTTTTTTATATTACTTGCTTTTTTCTACCAACTCTTAACCTCTGCAGAAGTGCTTCTCAATACCTCTGCAAACACTGAAGCTGAGTTGCATTCTCTGGGTGTTTTTTTCCCCTTTTTCCTAGAGTTTAACAGGCTCTTTTCTTTATATAATTCTCCATGCACTTGGAGGGTTAAACAGGCATACTGAGAGTCAGTGTAAGTGTTTACAGTCTTACCTTTACTGAGTTCTAAGGCCCGAATTAAAGCAATGAGCTCAGCTTAATGACAGTGTCCAGGGTTACCACCGCATATTCTGCACCTCTTTCTCCTTGAGGGTTGACGAAGCTGTTCCCATCCATGTATAGCTCCTAGTCTACTGATGCCCAAGGCTGGTCCCGGAGGTCAGGTCTGCTAGAGTACACTTGAGTCCAACACCTCTACACAGTCATGCTCGACAGGGTTCTAGCTGCCGGGAGCAAGGTGGTGGGTTCAGGGTGTTTCCAGTTTAGTAGATGAGTGGTTGAAAAGGGCTGATAGATGAAAGTCTGTCGCCCCCACGGATGTGGGCCTCGTCATTATAATAGACAGGTCCTCACGTCTCCCTGAGAGGTATTTGCATAGCTTGAGCAAGACCAGATCTGAGATGGCCCACTTGGCTATCTTGACTTCCTTCCTTGGCCTCTCCGATCCTCCCCTTTGAGGTGAGACCTGGGGCGTGTTAGCTCCTAAATCTCGTTTCTGAGGGGCTGTTGGCCTCGGTAAGGCGGGGCAGGCTGGGACATGTGGAGAAAGGATTTCTATCATCTCTGGCGGCTCCTGCAAAACTGGCTTCTCTTGCTGTTTCTGGGACTCCGTTTTTTAACTGTGTGTCTGCTGGCGAAGCTGCTCTTACTTTTACTTTTGGCTTTTTTGCAATAAGCTGTTAAACAGGGCTAAATTTATGCTGGTTTTGTCTGTGTTATATTTAACCATGAGTCAATATAAAGGAACTTGATCTAGGTACACTGGCTGTCCTCCGACCCCTGTCACCACCTTAAATACATGGCCAATCGTTTCTTGTCTATAGTTCCTTCGGTGGACCATCCAACACCAAAACAGGGCAGTTCTAATTCACACAGAGATCTTAACCTCTAAGGGGTTAACTTAACTCTATAATCTCCTGCAAAAAAAAATCTCCTTTCTTAAGGTTCTGTAATATGTATTTTAATAGAGTAAGTTTTGATGATTTGATGACTTTCCTTTTTTCTTTTTAAAATATTTTAACACAGTTCCTAACCGAGTGGGCTTACTTTGTGTCCGAGCTATTTTTCTCTTGAGACAAAACAACATTCACACTACAAGAAGGAAAGGGTAAAAGATCACTCACTCATCTAATTCACACTAAATCAAAATCAAAGCTAAAACCAAGTGTTGTTAAAGGCACACCTGTTCGTCAAGCCATTTAAGCCAAGTCAAAATCAGAACCAAAACCGAAGTGCCAATGAAGGCACGCCTGTTTATCAAGCCATTCAAGTCAAGTCAAAGTCAAAACTAAAACCAAAGTATCAAGCAATTAATTCAAGTCAAGTCAAAAACCAAAACCAAAGTGCCGGTACAGGCATGCCGTGGGTGATCAGGCCACACTTCCACTCAAATGGAGTGGGCGAGTTCCAAAGACCAGTCTTACCAAGTTTCAGATGTCTGGACTTAAAGTGCCAGTTCTGTCCCGGTGTTCAGCCACTGTGTTGATCCTCCACAGGGACCTGCTGTGCACTGCTCTGAAGAGGCAAGCTCCCCAAAAAAGAAATACTTGGTCTGTTTAAAGGCTTACAACTTTAGGGGGTCCATGTGAAAGGGTCGTGATAAATCGAGCAAGCGTGGGAAATGTGACTGGGGCCTACATGCATCAGCTAACAGAACAAAAAGTTTTACAATGCTTTTTTTTTTATACAGTGTCTGGGATTTACAGATAACACAAGTAGTTTAGGCCAGGGGTGATGTTATTATTATACTTTTTTTAACTCCTAGGGCCGGGTGGTGGTGCAAGGTTGTCTGGCTATTTATCTTACTTTTGTTTCTTTCTCTCTTCCTCCTGTCTTGTGAACTAGGCAAGGTGGGGGGAGGAGGGCAGCAGGAGTAGTAGTGGTCTCCTTCCTTAGTTGCAGTGAGCTGAGGTTGCACCACTGCACTCCAGGCTGGTGACAGAGCAAGACTCCATCTCAAAAAAAAAAATTCCTTCTGCTAGGACTTCAGTGACCACATGGTCCCCATACACTGCTGCCTCGCTTGAGGTCCCTCCAGGCACCAGCCCCCGCCCACACTCCTGCTGCAAAGCTTCCCGTACACTTGTTTCATTGTGGTAAACTATTCAAAATATTTACCCTTACTGTCATTTAACACATTTACAATGTTGTGCAACTGTCACCTCTATCGAGTTCCAGAGGTTTTTTTTTTTTTTTTTGAGACGGAGTCTCGCTCTGCCACCCAGGCTGGAGTGCTGTGGCCAGATCTCAGCTCACTGCAAGCTCCGCCTCCCGGGTTCACGCCATTCTCCTGCCTCAGCCTCCCCAGTAGCTGGGACTACAGGCGTCCGCCACCTCGCCCGGCTAATTTTTTTGTATTTTTTAGTAGAGACGGGGTTTCACCGTGTTAGCCAGGATGGTCTCGATCTCCTGACCTCGTGATCCGCCGTCTCGGCCTCCCAAAGTGCTGGGATTACAGGCTTGAGCCACCGCACCCGGCCTGAGTTCCAGAGGTTTTTTATCAGCTCAAACAGAAGGTCTGTCTCCATTAAGCAGCCCCTTCTCCTGGCCCCCAGCAACCATTCATCTGCTTTCTGTCTCCATAGATTTGCCTATTCTGCACATTTTGTAGAAATGGAATCATATCATATGAAGTCCTTTCCCTTCCCTTCCCTTACCCCCCTCCCCCTCCCCCTCCCCTCCCCGTCCCCTCCCCCTCCCTCCTTCCCTCCTTCCTTCCTTCCCCCTTTCCTTTTCCTTTTCCTTTTTCGACAGGGTCTGGCTGTGTCACCCAGGCTGGAATGCTGTGGAGCGGCGATCATGGCTCACTGCAGCCTTGACCTCCCAGGCTCAAGCACTCCACCTGCCTCAGCCTCTCAAGTAGCTGGAATTACAGGCACCTGCCACCAGGCCCAACTAATTTTTGTATTTTTGCAGGGATAGCGTCTTGCTACGACGCCCAGGCTGGTCTCAAACCGCTGGGCTCCAAACAGCCTCCCACCTTGGCCTCCCAAAGTGCTGGGATGACAGGTGTGAGCCACCATGCCTGGCCTATTTTCAGCTTTATTGGGCATACACCTGTGAGTGGAGCGGCTGGGTCAGGGAGTGTATTAGTTCAGGTTCTCTAGAGAAACAGAAGCCACAGAATGTGTATATGCATACACAGAAAGAGATTCATTTTAGGAACTGACTTCCAGGATTAGTGGACGTTTAGCTGGTTCAGAGTCTGATGGGGGGCCAGGTGTGGTGGCGCATGCCTGTCATTCCAGCACTTTGGGAGGCCAAGTTGGGAGGATCGCTTGAGTCCAGTGATTTGTTTTTCTAAGACCACCAGAGCGTGCACAAAAGAACCAGCAAGTAGGCAAGGCTAAAAGCAAAACTGCAAATTTATTCTTTGGTCATCTAGCTCCAGAGAAAATGGTATGGGGCTGAAGTCTGTTGGCCTCCGGCAAAGGAGGCCGAGAGAGTCACCCAGTAGAGCTCTCGGGCAGAGTTCCTAATGCAGTCCCGACAAAGGTAGGGGCTGAGGAAGCCCGCCCCGCGCATCTGCCGGGAGTGGCTTTTCTAGGAGTGGAAGGGCAATAGGCGGGGCACGGACGCGTCAGGGGAGGAGGGGGAAGGCGCCGCAGGTGCCACCAGGTAAATCTTGATCTCTTCGGATTGACATCACCTGGCGCATGCCTGGTTGGTCTGCACCTTCCCTGGCGCCAGCTGCATCCTCCCGCACATGGGGAAAAGTTGGTGATGAAAAACCCGGAAATGCACCATCTTGCCTCCGTTAGTCAAAACATTCCAACCTTTTATTGGTAATAGTGATAAGGGGCGCCGTGGTCTGTCTGGCTACTTCCTGCTGTTAAGGGGCGTCGTCAAGGTCGGGGCCCATGGTTGGCATTTGGACGCACGGATGAAGAAATAAACAAGGCACAGCATCAGCACAGGAACGAGGAATGGAAGCATTTGTTGGAATAGGGGCAAAACCCAGAAGGAAGGTCCCAGCAAGGTTGAGGAGTATGAGATAGTTAAGAAAATTTAGTAAGTTTGAGGCGAGTGGGGGAAAGCCAAACTGATTTCCACTGATTGCTTTCGGTAGGGGCCCTTTTTAGCTGAGAATGAGGAACGAGTGCGCAGAGTAGTTGTTGGCCAGGCAGCAATTAAGGAGTGGAGTTTTTGTGGAGTGGATGGCTTTCCGCTTACTCCTACTACAGAGATATTGGATGGAAGGCTAGGTCCAGAGAAGGACGGCAAAACAGAATAGGTAGCCTCGCTGTTGATTAAAAAATTGATTGTCTTATCCGCTACCAGGAGAGTTACCCGCGGCTCGGCGAGGGTGATGGGGGTCCCCGAGTCTCGGCACCTTCAGTTGTCGTCGTCTAGATGTAGGAGCTGGAAGGAGCTCCCAGGATCCTGGGAAAGGGGGTCACGTGGAGACGCAGCACCTGTTCTCAGGGTGGGGCAATCAGACTTCCAGTGTCCTCCCTGCTGGCAAGCAGGGCAGGGGTTGCTGGTGGACGAGGTTAGGACATTGACTGGTCCAATGTCCTGATGCCTTGCACTTATAGCAAGGCTGCGTTGGGGCTCGGGGACCTTGCGGACACCTGTTGGCATAGTGTCCTGCTTTGCCGCACTTATAGCAGGCTCCTTTTGTAGCCTTGGAGTCTGCGGAGTGTGTACTCTCTGGCCTGGGGTTACAACTGGGCTGTAAAGCCGCTGCTAGGAGCTGTAACTTCTGTTCAAGGCGAGCTTGCCGTCTCCTCTCTGGAGTTATAGACCTAAAGGCTAATTTAACCAGGTCTTGTATTGGTGCCTGAGGACCATCTTCTACCTTTTGAAGTTTCTTACGAATGTCAGGAGCTGATTGAGAAATGAAATAAGACGCCAAAATAGTGGCCCCTGTCGGGGAGGCCGGATCCAACCGGGTATACTGGGTTAGAACCTCAGTCAGTTTAGGGTAGAGGTTAGGATAACCTGGAGGTCATGCCAAGTTAAGTCATAGGCCTGACAAAGGTATCTAAATTCCTTTATGTAGATGGTAGGATTAGCTGAGAAATCCCCTAAACACTTCTCAATTTTGAAAGATCGGCCAATGAAAAAGGGACATGTACTCTGACTACCCCCTCTGCCCCAGCCACCTCTCACAAAGGTGCTAACACTGTAGGAGGGTGTGGGCAGAGATAGGGGACTCAAGACAGCCAGTTGGGGGCCCAAAGGAGGCACGGGACCGAGTGGATTACTAGTAGATAAGGAGGAGGAAGGAGGAGTCTGGGCAGGAAGGGAGGGGTTGGAGAGAGAGGGGAGAGAAGGAGGAATATAGGGCAGGTCGGGACGAGAGCATAAGGCCAAAGCCTTGTACGTAATTAATTTCGGACCACTTGCCTAGCCGCTGGCAGAAATTGCTGAGGTTGATCACGCCACAGTGGAAAGGAAAATTAACCTCTTCCTCCTAAGGTCTTGTTCAAGCTGTAAGGTTTTTTTAAATTGGCTAGGAGGCACCCTAAGGGGGTCCTCTTTGGAAATTTGGACTGGGGGTTTCCCGTTTGTTTCCTCTTTACTTACACAATGGGACAATGGAAATGGAAATGGATCCCTGCCTGGCTTCAAAGCGTCCTTTGGAAAGCAGAGACAAACTGGAGGCTCTTGAAGCCAAAATGGAGATTACCTTCAGGCGGACGTCTCCGTCCTGAACGGGTCTCCTGAGCCACTTGGTGGCTCCAAATGGACCTCGGACCTGCGCAGGATTTCTGGCCGAGGGAGGTAAAGAGGAGACAAGGGCACTTACCCCAGAAAGGCCGTGAGAGTGAGGGAAGCGGGTCTCAGGTCCTGGTCCGTCTGCCGCGTGGGAGCAGGAGGAGGTTCCTCAACCCTTAGAGGCCTGAGGAGGGGTCTCCTCCCGGGTTTCGGCACCAACTGATTTGTTTTTCTAAGACCACCAGAGCGTGCACAAAAGAACCAGCAAGTAGGCAAGGCTAAAAGCAAAACTGCAAATTTATTCTTTGGTCATCTAGCTCCAGAGAAAAAGGTATGGGGGTGAAGTCTGTTGGCCTCCGGCAAAGGAGGCCGAGAGAGTCACCCAGTAGAGCTCTCGGGCAGAGTTCCTAATGCAGTCCCGACAAAGGTAGGGGCTGAGGAAGCCCGCCGCCGCGCATCTGCCAGGAGTGGCTTTTCTAGGAGTGGAAGGGCAATAGGCGGGGCACGGACGCGTCAGGGGAGGGGTGGGGGAAGGCGCCGCAGGTGCCACCAGGTAAATTGATCTCTTCGGATTGACATCACTGGCGCATGCCTGGTTGGTCTGCACCTTCCCTGGCGCCAGCTGCATCCCTCCGCACATGGGGAAAAGTTGGTGATGAAAAACCCGGAAATGCACCATCTTGCCTCCGTTAGTCAAAACATCCAGAAGTTTGAGATCAACCTGGCCAACATAGGTAGACCCTGTCTCTATTTAAAAAAAAAATTTTTAAGGTGGGACGCAGTGGCTCAAGCCTGTAATTCCAGCACTTTGGGAGGACGAGGTGGGCGGATCACAAGGTCAGGAGATCGAGATCATCCTGGCTAACACAGTGAAACCTCATCTCTACTAAAACTACAGAAAAATTAGCCGGGTGTGGTGGCGGGCTCCTGTAGTCCCAGCTACTCTGGAGGCTGAGTCAGGAGAATGGCGTGAACCTGGGAGGCAGAGCTTGCAGTGAGCCGAGATCACACCATTACACTCCAGCCTGGGCAACAGCAAGACCCTGTCTCACAAACATATATATCAATCTCATCCTAAAACACCCACACAGAAACATCCAGAATAATGTTGACCAAATATCTGGTCACTCACTGTGGCTCAGTCAAATTGACACATAAAATTAATCATCAGGTAAAATCTCTGTTCTTGGCCGGGCGCGGTGGGTCATGCCTGTAATCCCAGCACTTTGGGAGGCCGAGGCAGGTGGATCACGAGGTCAGGAGATCAAGACCATCCTGGCTAACATGGTGAAACCCCATTGCTACTAAAAATACAAAAAAATAGCCGGGCGTAGTGGTGGGCGCCTGTAGTCCCAGCTACTCAGGAGGCTAAGGCAGGAGCTAATGCCATGAACCTGGGAGGTGGAGCTTGCAGTGAGCCGAGATCGAGCCACTGTACTCCAGCCTGGGCGACAGAGCGAAACTCCTTCTCAAAAAAAAAAAAAAAAAATCTCTGTTCTCATTGTCTGGAATGTCTTCATTTTTCTGATTCTCCCTGTGTCCTACTAGAAGATCCAGTGACACCCACGCCAAGGTCCACTCCTAACAGACAGAGGGAACCTGCTTTAACTTCTTAAGAATCCTAATTACAGCATCCTCAGCTCTTCCCCAAAATGCCCTGAGGCACCTGCCCTGTCCTTAGCTGTCCCTTCTAGTTTCCTTGGGATCCTGTAATGTCTTCAGGACACTGTTCCAGCAGCCCCGGGCCTCATTTTTTTTTTTTTTTTAAGATGGAGTCTCGGGCCGGGCGTGGTGGCTCAAGCCTGTAATCCCAGCACTTTGGGAGGCCGAGACGGGCGGATCACGAGGTCAGGAGATTGAGACCATCCTGGCTAACATGGTGAAACCCTGTCTCTACTAAAAATACAAAAAACTAGCCGGGGGACCTGGCGGGCGTCTGGAGTCCTAGCTACTCGGGAGGCTGAGGCAGGAGAATGGCGTGAACCCGGGAGGCGGAGCTTGCAGTGAGCTGAGATCCGGCCACTACACTCCAGCCTGGGCGGCAGAGGGAGACTCCGTCTCAAAAAAAAAAAAAAAAGAGGCCGGGCGCGGTGGCTCAAGCCTGTAATCCCAGCACTTTGGGAGGCTGAGACGGGCGGATCACGAGGTCAGGAGATCAAGACCATCCTGGCGAACACGGTGAAACCCCGTCTCTACTAAAAATACAAAAACTAGCCGGGCGAGGCGGCGGGCGCCTGTAGTCCCAGCTACTCGGGAGGCTGAGGCAGGAGAATGGCGTAAACCCGGGAGGCGGAGCTTGCAGTGAGCTGAGATCCGGCCACTGCACTCCAGTCCGGGCGACAGAGCGAGACTCCGCCTCAAAAAAAAAAAAAAAAAAAAAAAAGAAAGAAATAAATAAATAAGACGGAGTCTCACTTTGTCACCCAGGCTGGAGTGCAGCGGCGTGATCTCGGCTCACTTCAAGCTCCGCCTTCCCTGGGCCTCATTCTAAGGTTCCTTGGACCCTGACAGAGTCCTCAATGCCCTGTTACGGTGTCCCCCAGGAGCCTGCTATGTTTTTGCTGGAAGTCTGACTACCATCACTGTGGGGTCCTCTATAACCCAGCCTTAGCTCTCATGTCCCCAGGGCCCTGCTGTAACATTACCATGACATTCGTAAAGCTCCTTGGACCACCTATGATACTCACAGGTCTTGTGTTCTTTTTTTTTTTTTTTTGAGGCGGAGTCTCGCTCTGTCGCCCGGACTGGAGTGGTTTACGCCATTCTCCTGCCTCAGCCTCCCGAGTAGCTGGGACTACAGGCGCCCGCCACCTCGCCCGGCTAGTTTTTGTATTTTTAGTAGAGACGGGGTTTCACCGTGTTAGCCAGGATGGTCTCGATCTCCTGACCTCATGATCCGCCCGTCTCGGCCTCCCAAAGTGCTGGGATTACAGGCTTGAGCCACCGCGCCCAGCCTTGTGTTCTTTTTTTTAGATGGAGTCTGGCTCTGTCACCCAGGCTGGAGTGCAGTGGTGTGATCTCAGCTCACTGCAACCTCTGCCTCCTGGGTTCAAGTGATTCTCCTGCCTCAGCCTCCCAAGTAGCTGGGATTACAGGTGCCCACCACCACGCCCAGCTAATTTTTGTATTTTTAGTAGAGACGGCATTTCAACCATATTGGCCAGGCTGGTCTCGAACTCCTGACCTCGTGATCCGCCTGCCTCAGCCTCCCAAAGTGCTGGGATTACAGGCATGAGCCACCGCGCCCAGCCGTTTTGTGTTCTTTCTGGAGGCTCCAGGGAAGAATCGTTGTTTTTGCCTTTCCTAGGTTCTAGAGGCGACCAGCATTCCTTGGCTCGTGGCCCACTCCTCCATCTTCAAGGCCAGCAGTACGGCATCCTCTCCCCTTTCTGACCCTTATGTTGGTCCTCACATCTTCTCTCTCCGACACCAACCGGCCTGCCTCCCTCTCCAAAGGAGTCCTGTGATTGTGTTTAGGGCCACTTGGATAATCCAAGATCATCTCCCCATCTAAACCTAACCTAATCATATCACAAAGTCCTTTTTTCCCATATAAGGCCATAGTCAGAGGTTTTGGGGGATGAGGGCATGGTCATCTTTGAGGCCATGATTCAGCCGGCCATGGTCATCTGGGGTGTCTTTACTTGCCCCATTCTGATCTCCTCTCCTTGCTGTTATAATGGCCTGGGATTTTAGCCAAGAGGCCTGCCAGGGGTCTGCCTAGACATTCCCCATCATAGCCCTCCTTCCTGCCATAGAAGAAAAAGGCCTCAGTCAAGGTTGCAGTGAGCCATGATTGCATTACTGCACTCCAGCCTGGATGACTGAGCGAGACCCTAAAGAAAAATAGAAAAAGGCCTCAAGGCCCCTTAGTGCCACCTGGGAAACCCTTCCAGATGTCCTGGGGTCCTGCGATGTCTCCGGAGCCCATTGATAGCATCAGCTGGCTGACTGGCATCAGATCCTCAGGGTTCTGCTCTAATGAGCCCTGACTACACCCTTTCCCTCCCTGGGAGCCTGCTCTCATGTCCCCAGGGATCTATTAGAACCCTCTTAGACTGTCACCCAGGCTCCCCCAGAACAGCTATAATGTCCTGAGGGCTCCACTATAAAGCAATAGAAAGCTCCCAGGCCGGGTGCGGTGGCTCACGCCTGTAATCTTAGCACTTTGGGAGGCCAAGACGGGTGGATCATGAGGTCAGGAGATCGAGACCATCCTGGCTAACACAGTGAAACTCCGTCTCTACTAAAAAAATACAAAAAAAAATTAGCCAGGCGTAGTGGCAGGCGCCTGTAGTCCCAGCTACTCTGGAAACTGAGGCAGGAGAATGGCGTGAACCCGGGAGGCGGAGCTTGCAGTGAGCCGAGATCGCACCACTGCGCTCCAGCATGGGTGACAGAGTAAGACTCCATTTAAAAAAAAAAAAAAAAAAAGATGGTTCAAGCAGAGCACTCACCAGGTGCTGGTCCCTTCTGATCCACTCCTCAGACTACAGAAGGAGCTGGCCTTAAAGCCAGCCCTGGCCCCTGCCTCTGTGCCTAGAGTGGCCCCAGGCAACTTTGAATTGTGCACTCGGAGCCATCCTAACCTCTGCCCCTCCTCTCCACCCCTACACAATAGTGCCCCCTACTGACCTGGGGGGACAATCATGCACTGAGTTCAAAACCAAAACCTAACTGTTCCGGGTACACCTGTCCCAGGCAGAGGTTCTTTATCTGGAAAATGGGGAGGATAATTGTGTCTTTATATTAGGGTGGTGCAAAAGTAATTGTGGTTTTTGCCATTAAAACCTCAATTGCAGGCTGGGCGCAGTGGCTCACACCTATAATACCAGCACTTTGGGAGGCCGAGGCGGGCAGATCATGAGGTCAGGAGTTCCAGACCAGCCTGGCTAATATGGTGAAACCGGTCTCTACTAAAAATACAAAAATTAGCCGGGCGTGGTGGCACATGCCTGTAATCCCAGCTACTAGGGAGGCTGAGGCAGGATAATCACTTGAACCTGGGAGGTGGAGGTTGCGGTGAGCTGAGATCGTGCCACTGTACTCCAGTCTGGGCAACATAGCAAGACTCCATCTCAAAAAAAAAAAAAAAACAAAAAAAAAACGGGCCGGGCGCGGTGGCTCAAGCCTGTAATCCCAGAACTTTGGGAGGCCAAGACGGACGGATCACGAGGTCAGGAGATCAAGACCATCCTGGCGAACATGGTGAAACCCCGTCTCTACTAAAAAAATACAAAAAACTAGCCGGGAGAGGTGGCGGGTGCCTGTAGTCCCAGCTACTCGGGAGGCTGAGGCAGGAGAATGGCGTAAACCCGGGAGGCGGAGCTTGCAGTGAGCTGAGATCCGGCCACTGCACTCCAGCCCGGGCGACAGAGCAAGACTCTGTCTCCAAAAAAAAAAAAAAAAAAAAAAACTATAATTGCTGACTGGACACAGTGGCTCACGTCTGTAATCCCAGCACTTTGGGAGGCTGAGGCGGGTGGATCACCTGAGGTCAGGAGTTTGAGACCAGCCTGGCCAACATGGCAAAACCCCATCTCTACTACAAATACAAAAATTAGCCAGACGTGGTGATGGGCGCCTGTAATCTCAGCTACTTGGGAGGCTGAGACAGGAGAATTGCTTGAACCCGGGAGGCAGAGGTTGCAGTGAGATGAGATTGTGCCACTACACTCCAGCCTGGGCAACAGAGTGAGACTCAAAAACAAACAAACAAAAAACCACAATTGCTTTTGCACCAACCTACTATTTCATTAGAAGCTTCAGCAGGCCAAAGGCTCCACATGGGGCACACAGGGCATCCGTAGTAGCCCTGGTTCCTGTTAACGCCCCCACTCCCCAGCCAGGCTGGGCCCCCAGGGATCCCACTGGATTGCAGGCTCTGACACCAGGCCCTGGCTGGAGCTGTCTTGCTCACTCTTGCACCCATTCCCGGGGAACAGCACAATAAATATGTACAGAATGAATGCCCCTGGGAAGGCTTGATGTCCTCCTAAAACTCATCTAGAACATCCTTGGTGTTCTGCTAGAATGTTCTAGCTAAATCTATACTGACCTCTGAAACATCTATAGGTCTTTTATTTTTACTTTTTTTCTTGAGACAGGGTCTTACTCTGTCACCCAGGCTGGAATGCAGTGGCATGATAATAGCTCACTGCAGCCTCGACCTCCCAGGTTGAAGCGATCCTCCCACCTCAGCCTCCCAAGTAGCTGGTACTACAGGTACGTACCACCACGCCTGGCTGATTTTTAATTTTTTTTGTAGAGACGGGGGTCTTCCTATGTTGCCTAGGCTGGTGTCAAACTGCTGGGCTCAAGAGAGCCTTCATCTTGGCCTCCCAAAGTTCTGGGATTGCAGGCTGAGCCACTGCGCCTGGCCTGCCTTGCTATAATATGTAATAGAGCTAGAACCTACTACAGTGTTAGACCGAGGAATTTCCTGCTGGGCTCAGGGCAGTGCTGACACTCGGCAGTGGCCTGCTTAACTATTCCTGGAACACACTCCAATTCAATTTCCAGACTCCACTCACACACCTTGGGACTAGTTCGATGAGCTCAGGTGCCGGCTACATAAATAACATTTTTTTTTTTTTTTTGAAACGGAGTCTTGCTCTGTCACCAGGCTGGAGCACAGTGGTGCAATCTTGTCTCACTGCAACCTTCGCCTCCCGGGTTCAAGCGATTCTCCTGCCGCAGCCTCCCGAGTAGCTGGGACTACAGGCACATGCCACCATGCCCAGCTAAATTTTGTATTTTTATTAAAATGGCGTTTCACCACGTTGGCCAGGATGGTCTTGATCTCCTGACCTTGTGATTCGCCCACCTCGGCCTCCCAAAGTGCTGGGATTACAGGCATGAGCCACTGCATCTGGCCAATAACATATTTTATATTATATAATTACAAATATAGCCATGGGCCGGCTATAATATACCTGAGTATTGCAACCATATAATATCAGCAGGGCCTGTTACGGGAGCCCAAGGTCTTACTTAGTATTCTAATAGCCCACAGAAGGCTGCAGCAATGACGCCCATCTGGCTCTAATATCGGAGGTGCAGGGCTGCAATACAAGATAACCGAGACCTGCCCTATTTTCACACGGTAGGTCTGATGCCTGTCTTTTTAGTTTTTTGCTTTGAGATAGGGTCTGGCTCTGTCACCCAGGCTGGAGTGCAGTGGTGTCATCCTAGCCTGCTATAGACTCGGATCTCTGGGCTTAAGTGATCCTCCTGCCTCAGCCTCCCGAATAGCTGGGACTACAGACCCAGCTGAATTTTTTTTTTTTTTTTTTTGGAGATGGGGTCTCACTCTGTCACCCAGGCTGCAGTGCAGTGGCATGATGTCGGCTCACTGCAACCTCTGCCTCCTGGGTTCAAGCGATTCTCCTGCCTCAGCCTCCCGAATAGCTGGGACTACCACGTCCGGCTAATGTTAGTATTTAGAGATGGGGTTTCACCATATTGACCAGGCTGGTTTCGAACTCCTGACCTCGTGATCTGCCTTGGCCTCCCAAAGTGCTGGGATTGCAGGTATGAGCCACCGCGCCTGGCCTAATTATTATTATTATTATTATTTTTTAATAGAGACAGGAGTCTCCCTATGTTGCTCAGGCTGGTCTCTAACTCCTGGCTCAAGCGATCCTCCTGCCCTGGCTTCCCTAAGTATTGGGATTACAGGTGTGAGCCACGGCACCTGGCCTGACCGCTATCATTATAAACCCAGAACCCTACTATAAAAGCTAACTTTCCTGTGAAAAGGCAATGCCATTGGGGCCCCCTACAGGTGTTCGACAGAATATTCTAGAAACATGCTAGAACAGACTCAACATCCCGTGACAAACTACCAGGCCTTGCTGTAATGGAGCCAGGATTCTGCAATCATACAATAAATATTAAAACAAAAACCATGGGTCCATTACAGCAAGGGCTGCCTACCTGACCAAGGGGCCCCAGGGGATGCTGTAACATGACACTATGGGGCCTTTCTCCAACAGCAGGCTGAAGGCCCCCCGCGTTGTTACTTTCCAGTGTACACTTAATCAGGACAGTTCTATCCCATTATCACAAATGAGCTTTTTTTTTTTTTTTTTTTTTGAGACTGAGTCGCCCGCCCTCTGTTGCCCAGGTGGAGTGCAATCTCGGCTCACTGCAACCTCCACCTCCCGGGTTCAAGTGATTCTTCTGCCTCAGCCTCCTGAGTAGCTGGGACTACAGGTGCACGCTATCACACCGGCTAACTTTTGTATTTTTAGTAGAGACATGGTTTCGCCACACTGGCCAGGGTGGTCTTAAGCTCCTGACCTCAAGTAATCCGCCTGCCTCGACCTTCCGAAGTGCTGGGATTACAGCCATGAGCCACGGGACCCGGCACATATGAGCATATTGATCCTCCCAATAGGGCAGAGAGGCAAGAAGCCATTTAACAGATTAGGAAACTGAGGCTCTGTGGTGGAGGAGTGGGTCTCTTCCAAGGCCACACACGGCTAGGGAGCTGCAGGGCCAGAAGTTGGAACAGAGCCTCGGTGGGTCTCTGCTGCATCTGGGGCCTCCGTCTCGGCTTTACTGCTTCCAGTTATTGAGCCCCTGAAGCCTAGGGGTCAAGGTCCGCCCAGTGGAAATGTGGCAGCTTCACATCATTAATTCCTTCACGACCATCCATTTTTCCATCAATCAGGAAGGACGTTGGTGTTGAGGCGGACGTACGTTATCAAGGAAAGTAACTACCATGGCTTCTGAAGTTTTGCCAAAACCTCGGATGCGTGGCCTTCTGGCCAAGCATCTGTGATTTCATATTGTTGAAGCATTATAGTATCCCTGGGGGCTGCAGCTTTCTATACGTTTGCTGTAGCTGAACCAAGAAAGAAGGCATATGCAGATTTCTACAGAAATTATGATTCCATGAAAGATTTTGAGATGAGGAAGGCTGGCTTTTTTTTTTTTTTTTTTTTGAGATGCAGTCTCACTCTGCCTCCCAGACTGGAGTGCAGTGATGCGATCACAGCTCACTGCAACCTCTACTGCCCGGGTTCAAGTGATTTTCCTGCCTCAACCTACGGAGTAGCTGGGATTACAGGTGCCTGCCACCATGCCCAGCTAATTTTTGTATTTTTAGTAGAGACAGGGTTTCACCATCTTGGTCAGGCTGGTCTTGAACTCCTGACCTCGTGATCCACCCACCTTGGCTTCCCAAAGTGCTGGGATTACAGGCGTGAGACACTGCACCTGGCTGGAAGGCTGATATCTTTCAGAGTGCAATTATCTTGGAATATAAAGAATTTCTTCAGGTTGAATTACCTAGAAGTTTGTCACTGACTTGTTCCTGAACTATGACACATGAATATGTGGGTTAAGAAATAGTTTATCTTGGCTGGGCATGGTGGCTCACGCCTGTAATCCCAGCACTTTGGGAGGCAACAGAGGTGGATCATGAGGTCAGGAGTTTGAGACTAGCCTGGCCAACATGGTGAAACCCTGTCTCTACTAAAAATTAAAAAATTAGCTGGGTGTGGTGGCACACGTCTGTAAACCCAGCTACTCAGGAGGTGGAGGCAGGAGAATGGCTTTAACCTGGGAGGCGGAGGTTGCGATGAGCCAAGATTGTGCCATTGCACTCCAGCCTGGGCCACGGAGCAAGACTTTGCCTCAAAAACAAAATAAAATAAAGAAATGAAAAGAACCTATGGTCCTTATCCCCACTCTTCAGGTGCGAGGCCTGTCGAGGGGTTCCAGAGGGTCTTTTAAACTTGGTCTTTGCATCCACCAGGCCCAGCAGAGGTCCTTCCCCAGCACACACTCTGACCCCGGCACACAACCTGACGCAATGGGGTGCCAAGGAGACGCCCCAGCAATCGAGGAGGAAACCGGGGAGCCGGGCTGTTGTTGTAAACACAGCAGCCCCACCCCAACGGAAACACCTGCGGCCGAGGGGAGGGGGCCGTGACCTCCCATCCCCCTCTGGGTCTCCGTCCCCTCCCTCTGGAGTCCACACTCCCCCTTTGCCCCTCGCTGGATCTCTACTGCCCCCAGCATAGGGTGGGGTGGGTGTGCAGTTTCTGCAACTCAGGGCGGCGTCCCCCCAACCTGTCCCTGCCCCTTCCTGCCCTCTTTGATGCGGCCCCACTTCCTCTGGCAGGAACCCCCGCCCTCCCTGGACCTGGGTATAAGGCAGGGACTGGGCCCACGGGGAGGCGGCGTCCCCGAGACAGCAGCGACAGCGGCGGCTCCTCTCCCCATGGCCCTGTCTCCCAACCCTTGTACCAGTGCTGGGCTCAGACCCTGGTACAGGCCTGGGGGACAGGGACCTGGGGACCCCGGCACCGGCAGGCCCGAAGGGGTGAGGTCAGCGGGCATTCAGACCTCCCTTGCCTGTACCCCCATCTCTGCTGCGGCTTTGATGCAGGTCACTCCCCTTCGGGTCCCACAGATCCTCTGGTGTGCTCTTGCCTTGCTGCCCCCCCCCGACCCCACGCCTGTCATCCCACCTCTGTGATGCGCAAAGTGCACCTGTTTCTATCGTACCTGCCTCTCGCGGTGGTCTCTGTGCTCTCCCCAGCTCTGTAAAACCCTTCCTCCCCATGTGCCACAACCCTAGGCCGTGTCTGTCCTGCCCTGTTCCTCCCAAGGCCCCTATCTCTGCGGCCTCTGGGTGTTGGGCCATCTCCGGGCGCTTCCTACTTCCTTCCTTCCTAGCAGCCTGGGCCCCAGTACCACTGAGCGGGCTCCAGGGCAGCGTCATGATGCCACTTGCCCACACCACCCATCTCCTTACTTCGACTTTGAAGCAGACGGCGCAAAGGAAGTTTCTAGAATCTGAGATATGGAACTCAGCTACTAACTGGGACTCCAGGTGGAGGACTTGGCCTCTCCCAGGTGACTTTCCTCATATGCAAATAGGCATGGTGCCAAACTAGGAGTGGGTGGTGGGTGCATGGGGCCCCCTTCTTGGCTATAAGCAGGGATATGAGGCCCAGGCTGAAGTCAAGACCTTTACAGTTCACAGCCAGACAACAGGACCTCAGCACATCGCACTCTACTTGGGTGAGCCCATGCCCACGGCAGGCAGGCTGCAGCTTCCCCTCCTCCCCACCCGAGGTGGTCAGGAAAGAGACAGACCAGGACCTGGAGGACCCAGGGGCCTCCGCCCTCACTCACTTCCTCCCCAGAGACCGGCGGGGGCGGGAGGACAGCACACCAGGTAATCAGCCTTATTCAGATACCGAAAAGGTGGTAAGGACCAAAAAAGGAGACCAGGGGGAGACAGGCATCTCAGCTCAGGCCCCACTGTCCTCACCCACAGACACGGCCAGGAGGCCTCTCTGACAGCAGCCTTGCTCCATTCCCCGAGGGACACCTCCATCCCCCCAGTGCTCTGGTAAAGGCACAGAGATCCCAAGTCTGGCCTGGGAAGGAGAAAATAACTTTATTTCATGGTGGGGAGCAGGCCGACGTCCAGCCTCAGAACTTCTGGAACTGCTTCTTGGTGCCGGCCGCCTTGGTGACCTTGAGCACGTTGAAGCGCACGGTCTTGCTCAGGGGCCGACACTCGCCCACGGTGACGATGTCCCCGATCTGGACGTCCCTGTGGAGGCAGGTAGGGCCGTGTCCTCAGGAGGGGCCACCCCGGCGGACCCCAGGAGGCCCACCCTGCCTTTCGCCAGGCAGAAGGCTCTCTGCTTTGGCTCCACCAAACCCCAACCAAGATCTATGTGCCAATTCACACTCCCTCTCATTCTTTGGTACAAACTTTGTGCCAAGGACCGAGCTCTACGCTGCACACAGAGCAGGTGACCACCCTTCTGAGGACCGCTGGGGTGGACGCGCTCCATTTCACGACCAAACTGGAGGCCCCCAGGTTGTCAGTGGCCTCCTCACCACCCAATTCCAGCAGAGCAGCAGGGGGATCCTGTAGCACCCACGACCACAGGCCCCTTATCGCTCAGCATGAGTTCGAGCCACCCTCCTCCCTGCCCACAGGACTTCTCACCTTGCTCCCAAGATCCTCCCCGCCCAGAGGGTCACCATTATCAGCTGCCCACATCCCCACCCTCATTGTACCTGGCTGACATCTGGCACCCACCCTGACTGAAGATGCCCTCTGAGGAAGCAGGACTTTGTCCCTGGCTCACCACTGAACCCCCAGCATCTCACACCAAACCTGGCACGTGATAAGCTCTAAATAAAACATGCTGAGGGAATGAACAAACGTTTAATTCCAACATTTCTGAGGTTCCCATCTGGTGTAACCTTTTGGTTCCAACGCACCTGTCGATTACAGGTTCAGCACCCCTAATCCAAAAATTCTGAAATGCTGCAAAATCTGAATTTTGTGTGTGTCTGGCAGAGACAGGGTCTTACTCTGTTGCTCAGGCTGGAGAGTAGTGGTGCCATCTCGGCTCACTGCAGCCTCCACTTTCTGGGCTCAAGCAATCCTCCCACCCCAGCCTCCTGAGGACCTGAGACTACAGGCACATGCTACCACACCTGGCAAACTTTTGTATTTTTTGTAGAGGGTTTTGCCATGTTGCCCAGGCTGGTCTCAAACTCCTGGGCTCAAGGGATCCTCCTGCCTCAGCCTCCTACAGTGCTAGGATTACTGGCTTGAGCTCGGTGCCCAGCTAAAATCAGACACTTTTTGCGTACCAGCATGACACCTTTGCTTTCCCATGGTTCAATGTATGCAAACTTTGTTTCACACACAGAATTATAAAATGTACTGCGTAAGATTACTTTCAGGCTGTGTGAATAAGATGTACATGAAACAAATATGCTTCGTGTTTAGACCTCTGTCATATGTCACATCCCCAAAACATCTCATTATGCATATGAGAACATTCCAAAATCTGGTCCCAAGCGTTTCAGACAGAGATATTCAACCTGTGGAACACTTTGATTCTGAAGAACATATGATATAGAAACCCTGAGACTCTGGGGCTTCCCAGAGATGCCACCTCAGTCACCCACTCCCTCAGTTGGCCTTACATTGGCCTGAGCTGGAATCTGCAGGCTGCGAGCGTGTGGCCTGAGCAACCTGGTGGGCCACGGTGCTCACCTGAAGCAGGGGGACAGGTGCACAGACATATTCTTGTGGCGTTTCTCGAAGCGGTTGTACTTGCGGATGTAGTGGAGGTAGTCTCGGCGGATGACAATGGTCCTCTGCATCTTCATCTTGGTCACCACACCTAGGAGCAGGGGCAGATCCCAGGTCAAGTCCCATGGGAAAGAGGGCCATGGGTAACCTGGGGCATGCTGGGAGTCAGCAGCAGCTGAGCAGGAATCCCAAGAAGCCCTGTTTCCAGCATCAGTTTTAACCAAGTGGCTTTCTCAGCAGTGCCCACGTGGGCATCTGAAGACCATCGTGAAAACAGACATCATCTGCCCATGCCCCTTCCTGTACCCACAAGTTTGCATTCCCAACCACCTCTCTCACCCACGACCCAGGAGTCTGGGCCCCCAAGCCCCTTCTTTCAGTATTTCAGGCCCCAGACGCCAAGAACTCCCACACTTACCAGAGAGGATCCGCCCTCGAATGGAGACATTACCAGTGAAGGGGCATTTCTTGTCAATGTAAGTGCCCTCAATAGCCTGAACGGATAGGAAAGAGAAAGGAGTGAGCCTTGGGCAGGCGGTTCCTGAAAAGAGCCGGGGGCGTGGCCCCAGGGAAGCGAACTACAATTCCCATCAGCCCTGGGACCAGCCACTCAGACGTGGGCAGTGCAACTCGATGTGGGCACACGTGCAGGAACGCCAGGGTCCCCTTCTTTCTTCTGAGGTTCCCCGCACCTCTTGGGTGTCTTGAAGCCCAGACCGATGTTCTTGTAGTACCGCGGGAGCTTCTCCTTGCCAGTTTCTCCCAGCAGAACCCTCTTTTTGTTTTGAAAGATGGTCGGCTGCTTTTGGTAGGCACGCTCAGTCTACAGGTATGAGAAAACTGATGAGCTGCTAAGTTTGGAGCCTGCAGCAACCAGCCCTAGAGACCTTCCCAGAACCTCCCAGACCCCATTCTCTACATTTACTTGCAAAGGGCTGGCCTCCAAGGCCTGGTGCCCCAGAATCACCCTCTAAGACACGACCACCCCGACCTTACCCTGTAAGGTAATTCATACTCAGATCTAAGCCCGAGGTTATTTCAATTTATATCCTCCAGAAGGCCTCCTAGGGCTTGCAAAATTCATCCTCTAAACCAGGACCACCCCTCTCACACCCTGGAAATCTTTCAGCGAGGATCATTCTCCAAGACCCAAGGTCGCCTACCCAGGATTTACTCCTTATGTAGTACATAAAGACTCAGAATTAAAATACCAAACGGCAGGCTCCTTGGATTCGCCCTTAGGAATCCTTTTCCATAGAATTAACCCTTAAGACCGGAAAACTCCAAGAAAACCTTCTTAAACTTGGTTTTTAAGAAGGTAAGTCAGAAAACGCTTGAGCCTCCATTAACGCCCGGAGCCCCCAGGAATTAGGAAGCACTCATCTAGAAACAGGCAAAAGCATGCGCCCTCTGCCCCAGCTAATCTCTAAAAAATAATCACGGACGCCCGGAATTAACCCCCGAACTTGGGCGCCCGGCTCTCCCCTCCCGGATGCGCCCCTGAAGGCCAGGGCGGACCCTGCAGCCTGACACCAAAGCTCGAGCCCGCACCTGAATGTCCGCCATCTTCCCGGCCGGCCTGAAAAAAGAAAGCGGCAGTGGCGTCCGGGTTTCCTTATCGACTACGCAGGGGCTGAAGAGGAAGTTACGTAAGGAGCGGCGTACACGGCCTTGGGCGGGGCCTCGAGCGCGACTCTGATTGACAGGCTGCTCTTAAACCAGCAGACGATTCGGGGACCGTGAAGGGCTGACGGGCGGGAAGTGGTGGATACTGTCTCGCGAGAGTCTTAGGCCCCACGGCGCCGGGCGCGATTATTCAGGCTGGTAAGAAGTGACCAGCCTTCAGCCCGCCCGTATTATCGCGAGAGTCATACGGTGTCTGTCCTGTTTCTGCGCGGCGTAGGCTCCCGTGGGATTTGGATACCGCGTGGCTGTGTTCGTTCGGCCTTCAAACCGGATGAGGCGGCGGCCATCTTTTTGAAGGGCAGGCCGCCGGAGAGTGCTAGGAGCATGTGTGGCGGCGTCGCCATCTTTGTTAGGGGCAGGAGCTGCCCACGAGCTTTCAGAAGTGCAGTGAAAGTTACTCTCGCCGAGTGCAGTGGCAGCGCCTGTAATCCCAACACTTTGGGAGGTCGAGGCAGGAGGATCGCTTGATCCGGGGAGGTCATGGCTGCAGTGAACTATGATTGCGCCACTGCATTCCAGCTTGGGCGACGGAGCGAGCCCGTCTCAAAAAAAAGGAAAAAAAAAAAAAAGAGAAAGCAAGCTACTCTTCTCATTTCATCCGCAGAGGGTGATTTAATTGGTGCCAGGGGTTGGGGTGGAGCGATCCTTCTGCTGTTTTTCTGTCGATAACAGGATCGTCTAGTAGAACTTTATGTGATGGAAATTTTTTTTTTTTTTTTTTTTGAGACGGAGTCTCACTCTGTCACCCAGGCTGGAGTGCTGTGGCCGGATCTCAGCTCACTGCAAGCTCCGCCTCCCGAGTTCACGCCATTCTCCTGCCTCAGCCTCCCGAGTAGCTGGGACTACAGGCGCCGCCACCTCGCCCGGCTAGTTTTTTGTAGTTTTTTTAGTAGAGACGGGGTTTCACCATGTTAGTCAGGATGGTCTCGATCTCCTGACCTGGTGATCCGCCCGTCTCGGCCTCCCAAAGTGCTGGGATTACAGGCTTGAGCCACCGCGCCCGGCCTGTGATGGAAATTTTCTAAATCTGCGCTGGTGGATACGGTAGTGACTGGCACTCGAAACGTGACTTTTATGACTGAGGACCTAATTTTTTTTTTTTTTTTTGCGATGGAGTCGTCCCTGTTACCCAGGATGGAGTGCAGTGGCGCGATATGAGCTCACTGTAACCTCCGCCTCCTGGATTCAAGCGATTCTCCTGCCTCAGCTTCCTGAGTAGCTGGGATTACAGGCATGCCACCACGCCAGGCTAATTTTTGTGTTTTTAGTAGAGATGGGGTTTTGCTATGTTGGCCAGGCTGGTCTCGAACTCATGGCTTCAGGTGATCCACCCGTCTCGGCCTCGGAAAGTGCTGGGATAACAGGCATGAGCCACCGCACCCAGCCGAGGACCTAAAATTTTAAATTTGACTGTGTTATATCTAAATAGCCACATGGGGCTAAAGGCTACTGTGTTGAACACTGCAAGTCTATAGCTGAATAATGACAGTATTTTATGTATTTTTAGAGACTCCCTAGGGTCTCTCTCTGTCGCCCAGGTTAGAGTGCAGTGGCTCAATCATAGCTAACTGCAACTTCGACCTCCCGAGCCTCAGGTAGTCCTCCCACTTCAGCCTCCCAAGTAGCTGGGACTACATGCGTGTGTCACCATGCCCAGCTAATTTATTTTATTTTTAGTAGAGACAAGGTCTCCCATATTACCCAGACTGGTCTCGAACTCTTGGGCTCAAGTGATTCTCCGGCCTTGGCCTCCCAAAGTTCTGGGAACACGTATGAGAGGGCACCCAGCCTCACTCTATTCATATTTAAGTGCTCAGTAGCCACAGATGGGGTTAGTGGCTTGTGTATAGACTATCAATTAGTGCAGCTATAGAACATTTTAATAAAAAAAAAAAAAAAAAAAAAAAAAAGGCCGGCGTGCTGGCTTACGCCTGTAATCCCAGCACTTTGGGAGGCCTAGGCGGGCGGATCACGAGGTCAGGAGATCTAGACCATCCTGACTAACACAGTGAAACCCCGTCTCTACTAAAAATACAAAAAAATTAGCTGGGCGTGGTGGCGGGCCCCTGTAGTCCCAGCTACACAGGAGGCTGAGGCAGGAGACTGGCGTGAACCTGCGGGGTGGAGCTTGCAGTGAGCCAAGATCGCACCACTGCACTCCAGCCTGGGCGACTGAGTGAGACTGTCAAAAAAAAAAAAAAATCGAGGCCAGGCGTGGTGGCTTTGGGAGGCCGAAGTGGGCGGATCACGAGGTCAGGAGTTCGAGACCATTCTGGCCAACATGGTGAAACCCTGTCTCTACTAAAAATATAAAAATTAGCTGGGCATGGTGGCACGAACCTGTAGTCCCAGCTACTCGGGAGGCTGAGGTAGGAGAATCATTTGAATCCGGGAGGCAGAGGTTGCAGTGAGCTGAGATCGTGCCACTGCCCTCCAGCCTGGGTGATAGAGTGAGACTCCATCTCCCTCCCCCCAAAAAAATACCAAGTTCTGCTGGACAGTGCTGTTATAGACAGAGGTTTTCTCTCTCTTTTTTTTTTTTTTTTTTTTTTTTTGAGACGGAGTCTCGCTCTGCCGCCCAGGCTGGCGTGCAGTGGCCAGATCTCAGCTCACTGCAAGCTCTGCCTCCCGGGTTCACGCCATTCTCCTGCCTCAGCCTCCCGAGGAGCTGGGACTACAGGCGCCACCACCTCGCCCGGCTAGTTTTTTGTATTTTTAGTAGAGACGGGGTTTCACCGTGTTCGCCAGGATGGTCTCCATCTCCTGACCTCGTGCTCCGCCCGCCTTGGCCTCCCAAAGTGCTGGGATTACAGGCCTGAGCCACCATGCCCAGTCTCTCTCTCTCTCTCTCTCTCTCTCTCCTCTCTCTCTCTCTCTCCTCTCTCACCGCTCTCCTCTCTCTCTCTCTCTCTCTCTCTCTCCCTCCCCCCTCCTCCCTCCCTCCTCTCTCTCTCTCTCTCTCTCTCTCCTGTCCTCTCTCTCCCTCCATGCCCAGTCTCCTCTCTCTTCTCTCTCTCCTCTCTCTCTCTCTCTCCTCCTCTCCTCTCTCTCTCTCTCTCTCTCTCTCTCCCTCCCTCCTCTCTCTCTCTCCCCTCTCTCTCTCTCATCCCAAAAATCTTGGTGCTCTTTTATTTTTATTTTATTTCTGAGATGGAGTCTCACTCTGTTGCCCAGGCTGGAGTGCAGTGGCACAATCTCGACTCACTGCAACTTCCACCTCCTGGGTTCAAGTGATTCTCCTGCTTTGGCCTCCAGAATAGTTGGGATTACAGGCGTGTGCCACCATGCCTAATATTTTGTATTTTTAATAGAGATGGGATTTCATCATGTTGGCCAGGCTTGTCTGCAACTCGTGACCTCAAGTGATCCTCCTGCCTTGGCCTCCCAAAATGCTGGGATTACAGGCGTGAGCCACCGCTCCTGGCCAAGAGTTCTTTATAGCAGGATACAAGACCTTCAAATAGAGATGACTTATAAATATTTTCTCCCAGTCTGTGACTTGTCTTTACTGATGGTGTCTTCTCCAAATCTTAAAAATTTTTAGCTGGGTGCGGTGGCTCACGCCTATAATCCCAGCACTTTGGGACTCTGAGGTGGGCGGATCATGAGGTCAAGAGATCGAGACAATCCTGGCCCAAATGGTAAAACCCCATCTCTACTAAAAATACAAAAATTAGCTGGGTGTGTTGGTACGTGCCTGCGGTCCCAGCTACTAGAGAGGCTGAGGCAGGAGGATCACTTGTATTCAGAAGGCAGAGGTTGCAGGAAGCCAAGATCATGTGTGACTCCATCTCAAAAAAAAAAAAACTTAAAGTTTTTTAAAGCCCACTTTCCCATTTGCTAATGGATCATGCTTTTGGAGGGTAATTGTACTATTTCTTTTTTTTTTTGAGACGGAGTCTCGCTCTGTCACCCAGGCTGGAGTGCAGTGGCCGGATCTCAGCTCACTGCAAGCTCCGCCTCCCGGGTTCACGCCATTCTCCTGCCTCAGCCTCCCAGGTAGCTGGGACTACAGGCGCCGCCACCTCGCCCGGCTAGTTTTTTGTAGTTTTTAGTAGAGACGGGGTTTCACCGTGTTAGCCAGGATGGTCTCGATCTCCTGACCTCGCGATCCGCCCGTCTCGGCCTCCCAAAGTGCTAGGATTACAGGCTTGAGCCACCGCGCCGGCCAATTGTACTATTTCACATGGAATTTGTGAAGTTTAAGATTATGCTTTGCCGGGCG
Organism: Trachypithecus francoisi; assembly: GCF_009764315.1. NCBI lineage: Eukaryota > Metazoa > Chordata > Mammalia > Primates > Cercopithecidae > Trachypithecus > Trachypithecus francoisi. The sequence continues at coordinate 4,874,773 of NW_022681457.1, read as the reverse complement.
CGGTGGCTCAAGCCTGTATCCCAGCACTTTGGGAGGCCGAGACGGGCGGATCACGAGGTCAGGAGATCGAGACCATCCTGGCTAACACGGTGAAACCCCGTCTCTACTAAAAAATACAAAAAATTAGCCGGGCGACGAGGCGGGCGCCTGTAGTCCCAGCTACTCGGGATGCTGAGACAGGAGAATGGCGTGAACCTGGGAGGCGGAGCTTGCAGTGAGCTGAGATCTGGCCACTGCACTCCAGCCTGGGCGACAGAGCGAGACTCCGTCTCAAAAAAAAAAAAAAAAAAAGCCCATGATGGAATGGTGTGGCAAGTTAAGAGTCTGTCAACACAATGCATAGCACTGTCCACTCATGTTTCTCTGGGGTAATGTCGTACACGTAGTATACAACTTCGTAACGGTTATCCCTGAGTCTTGGCATCGAATTGCCAAGGACAGCATGAATCTAGCTTCCTTTGCTTCACAGCATGTTTACCTTTAGTGTTTAGGCTGAGTGTGGTGAAGCCCTGGGTATGATGTATTACGTGACATGACTGTTGGACATCAGTAAAATGGGAATGGGGCTCACCCCAGCAAGCTCTGACCTGGGACATTTTATTAAATTGCTACTAAGTACTAAATGCTCCCTATCAATGCCCTTTCCAGGCTTCAGACTGGCAGATCTAATGGGTTTCGTGCATAAAGCCTAGCATTATGTTATTCCGGTGCTTATCATTTGCAAAATGCTTGTTTCTACAGACTGCTGGGACTGCAGCAGCCTGGCAGTGGGGGATGGGTCCATACTTTGCAGGTGAATTAGAATGAGAGCTTTACATTAACTGGAAAGTGCCAGGTACTGCCAACCACAATTATTTGGTTTGTAAATGGTGTATATAAAGGATAATTCAATTTAGGGCAAGTTACAATTATTTTTCTGTGTATTAGCACAGCCTGTTCTACTCTCTTCAAGCTCCTCACCCCATTTGCCAGGAGCCTGCCTCCACAGCAGACACAGTGCAAAGACGCTAGATTTCTTTAAAAGCAATTTATTTCTCATTACAAAATACAGGTGAGGAGCACGGGCGATGCCTATAACCCCTTGGTTGCGCGTCTTCCCAGTCTATTTCTGCTTCTAGAAATACCCTGTGCACAACAGCAAGCTCATGCTGTTCCCAAGTGCTTGCACATTCTAACAGCTGCAGAGTATATGACCAGGTGGAAAGTCCAACAGATGCCCCACTCACAAGGCAGGGCCCTCCAGCCCGTCTTCTGGCTCCCTTTTGCTAACAGTAACTGGTTGCTCTTCCTATTGGTCATAGATAAATGGCAGCTGCACAATTCTCTGCTTTCAAGCAACCTCAGGAGGCAGTGACTAAGACCCTTTCCTTGCTCCCAGCTTCCTATGTCCCCGGCCGCCTGTGGCACCTGGACTACTGCTGCCCCTGGGTCCCGCACATTCCAGGGCGACGATGTAGGAAGGGCAGGCCACGCATGAGGAGTTAACAGTCTTTATTGGGCTCAGACCAGGAGTCCGTGGGTCTTGAGGACCTGTGTGTATTTGTCAATCTTCTGCTCCACGTTCTTCTCAGCCTGTTTCCGTAGCCTCTGCCAAGAATAAGTGCAGGTGGTGGTGGTCAGGAGGGGTTCGATTACCCTCATTACACGGACTCCATCCCACCCCAACCCTGGCTAGCCCTTTGCCAGTTAAGAGTCCTCTGTGGGCCGGGCGCGGTGGCTCAAGCCTGTAATCCCAGCACTTTGGGAGGCCGAGACGGGCGGATCACGAGGTCAGGAGTTCGAGACCATCCTGGCGAACACGGTGAAACCCCGTCTCTACTAAAAATACAAAAACTAGCCGGGCGAGGTGGCAGGCGCCTGTAGTCCCAGCTACTCGGGAGGCTGAGGCAGGAGAATGGCGTAAACCTGGGAGACGGAGCTTGCAGTGAGCTGAGATCCGGCACTGCACTCCAGTCCGGGCGACAGAGCGAGACTCTGCCTCAAAAAAAAAAAAAAAAAAAAAAAAAGAGTCCTCTGTGGGCAAGACAGCACCTGTCAGGCCCATCCAAGAGTGAGATGTCCCCTCAGCACCAGCCCCGGTCCTCACCATGAGCTGTTTCTTCTTCCGGTAGTGGATCTTGGCTTTCTCTTTCCTCTTCTCCTCCAGGGTGGCTGTCACTGCCTGGTACTTCCAGCCAACCTCGTGAGCCAGGCGCCCCAGATAGGCAAACTGGGGGTTGAAGATATGAAGTTGTAAGGACATCTAAGCTCCCACACCCTGAGGAGCCAGAGCTGGTGAGAGCTGGGAGGTGACTGACAGCTGGGAATATAACGCAGCTGTTCCTGCAGGCCTGTTAGAAAAGCACCCACCCGACCCTCCTGGCATCAGCTAAGCCGTTGGCATTGTCGCCATTCCCGCAGGGACATCCGCAGACCATCGTGAGATAAGGACATCATCTGCCAGGCTCCGGGCCCCAGGGTTCCTCAGCAGGCCTAAAATCCCCAAATTAGATGGTGCAGCATAAGCTGGGACTCACCTTTCTTGTAGGCTTCAGACGCACGACCTTGAGGGCAGCAGGAACCACCATCCGCTTTTTCTGTTAAAGAAAGAGAGGGGCTTAGAGCCCTGGAGGGACAGAGCGGGAAGGAGGTTGGCTCGGCAGGCGTCTCAGCCAGTGCTGCTTTCATGAGGATCAAACAATGTAGGTAATTGTGGAACATCACGGACGCCACGGGCAAGGCTGCTGCCTTGTGGGGGGAGTTGGCACAGCTCACCTTGTCGTAGGGCGGTGGGATGCCGTCAAACACCTTGAGGCGGTCCAGGGCAGCCTGGCCTCGCTTGGTCTTGTGAGGCAGCATGCCTGTTGGGTGACGGATAGCAGGCCCAGTCAGAGGGGCTCATAAGGACGCCCACCCTCCCCACTGAGGTGGGCCCACGGGTGGCCTCAGATGGTAGTGCATGTGGAGTCATCTCATGGTCGAGAAACTCGAATGTGAGTGGGAGAAGTTCTCATCACCGGCCGCCTGCCCGTCACCACCTGCAGTCCCCACGCCCCGCTCACCTCGCACCGTCCGCCAGAAGATGCGGCTGGGGGCCCGGAAGTGGTAGGGGCCTCGGGAAGGGTTGGTGTTCATCCGCTTGCGGAGGAAAGCCAGGTACTTCACTAGGGAGAGGGGAGACTGTGAGGCCCGCCCGGTCTACCAGCACCCCCAAAACCCCACTTCCAAGGGCCTTCTTAGGAACCCCAAGTAGTCTCTCCCAACACGGCTGGAATTGCTTTCAGAGTCTCAACACCCCATTGGGAGACCCTCTCCAGTGCTCCCCCCAGGCCGTAACTTACACTTGTTTCTGTAGAAATTGCCAGAAATGTTGATGCCTTCGCAGCGTACGACCACCACCTTCCGGCCTAGGAGGGAGGGAAAGGGTTAGGAAGGGCCGAGCCACCTGAGGGTTCTCCCACCGCCTGTGCAGCTACCCTCCAGACAGCGCAGTACTCGCCAGAGCTAAGTTCACGTTTAAATGAAAAGCTAGCCTAATAGAAATCCACTTCTTGAGCCTGGAGTCCCCAACCCTGGGGAAGAGTGGCTGGCAGGTCTCAGAGCGGTGCATGGGGTTGATCTCATGGCCGTGAGACTCAAACGAAAGATGGTGAATGTTGCTCATCACCGACTGCCAGCGGGGGCCCATGACAGGGGCCGCAAGCAGCGACTTACCCAGCAGTACCTGTTTAGCCACGATGGCCGCCAGGCGGCCCAGGAGATGGCCTCGACCATCGAGCACCAGGACCTGTGGGAGACAAGGGCAAGAGGGCTCAGAGACAAGGACAACCTTTCTGTGATTGTCCTCACAAGCAAGCATTCCCTTCTTTTGCCCTGCCAACAAGGTGCCTTGCACCCAGCCATCTGAGCTGGGAACTATGCACTAGAGCCCCACTCTACAGATGAGGGAACGGGCTGAGAAAGCAAGGCTGCCTCAGGATCAGTGAGTGAGCAGTGTAAGGGGCCCGAACCCCCCTCATATCTCACTTCTTCTATGAGTATGATTTTATACTCAGATTGTATTTTGCAAAGCAACAGGATTTGAATGAAGACCAGCAAGGCTCTGCCCACTGACTATCCAGTTACAAGACCTTGAAGCTAATAAACTGTAGGATTTGTTTTTGAGACAGGGTCTCGCTGTTGCACAGGCTGTCGACCTCTCAGGAGCAAGCCATCCTCCCACCTCGGCCTCATGAGTAGCTGGGACTACAGGCACACACCACCACACGCAGCAAATTTTTGTACTTTTGTTGAGTCAGGGTTTTGTTATGTTGCCTAGGCTGCTCTTGTACTCCTGGCTCAAGTGATCGGCCTGCCTCAGCCTTCTAAAATGCTGGGATTACAGGCCTGAGCCACCGTGGCCAATCAATTGTAGGATAATACAATCTAAATCTCTTCTAAGGTATAGGCTCTTCCTACCACAAATTTAATTTGGAAGAAAACCGAATTTCGGCCGGGTGCGGTGGCTCAAGCCTGTAATCCCAGCACTTTGGGAGGCCGAGACGGGCGGATCACGAGGTCAGGAGATCGAGACCATCCTGGCGAACATGGTGAAACCCCGTCTCTACTAAAAATACAAAAAGTAGCCGGGCGAGGTGGCGGGCGCCTGTAGTCCCAGCTACTCGGGAGGCTGAGGCAGGAGAATGGCGTAAACCCGGGAGGCAGAGCTTGCAGTGAGCTGAGATCCGGCCACTGCACTCCAGTCCGGGCCACAGAGCGAGACACTGCCTCAAAAAAAAAAAAAAAAAAAAAAAGAAAACCGAATTTCAGGTGGGATGAAATTAGGTAGTCAAAAGTCCATGCTAGCTCTGCTATCGAGTCACTCTGCTTTCCGGGTAAACTGCTCAGACACCGAACCTCAGCATCCTCCAGAGCAGAAATCCTGGCCAGGCGCGGGGGGTCAAGCCTGTAATCCCAGCATTTTGAGAGGCCTAGGCAGGCAGATCACTTCAGGTCAGGAGTTCGAGACCATCCTGGTGAATAGGGTGACACCCTGTCTCTACTAAAAACACAAAAATTAGCTGAGCGTCGTGACGGGCCCCTGCACTCCCAGCTACTCGGGAAGCTGAGGCAGGAGAATTACTTGAACCCAGGAAGTAGAGGTTGCAATGATCCAAGGTCGCCCCATTCCACTCCAACCTGGGCGTCACAGCGAGACTCCGTCTCAAAGATAACTAAAAAAGTAGAAATCCTCATTGTTTTAACGCAAAAGCATGAAGCACACACTTGTTATTACACATGCCTTGTAAGCGTTGGTACAAAGAATCTAAATCCAGACTTCCTGAAGTCGTGACCTTGGCTAAAAATCACCAATCACCAAGCTTTAATTTCCTCCTCTGTAAAAGGATACCCTATCTACCTCGAGAATATCGTTAAGCGAACTTCGCAAAACACTGCAAACTGTGCTGGGCACAAAGACACATGCTTGGTGAACACAACTTGCCTAGATTGGCCTGGCTCTGAAATGTCCGCCCCCGCCCCAACCACAGACAAAGAAACCTTTCCAGGGCCAACCCCTTCTTTATACTTAAGTAGCTACACCAGGAGCCAGGGAAAAGGGCGCCCAGGTGTCTGCAGGCCCAAAAGATGTTCCAACCTTGTGGAACCATTCATCACAGCTCTCGAGTTCCAGTAATACGCCTCACGACACTCGCCAATCCCCAAAACCAGGGAAAACGAGTTCATTCCTGAGTACCCGGCAGCCAACAGCTCTCTCGACACCCCGCAGAAAGGCATTGAGAAGTAAAACAACCGGAGCTGCAGGGGACCCCGATTAACACCTCCACGTGAGATCAAAGCAGCCCGCGCACTGGGCGGGATGAAAATACCTTCCATTTTGGGCAAAACTCATTGCCCCGACACCGCCTGGTCACACTTTCGCGCGTTCCTCATCGCTGAGGGCACACAAAGGTCCAATTCGGCCAAGACTCGACCCCAGGGCCCCCAGCCACTACCCGAGTTCAAGGTAAGCGAAGTCTAGTAGTAAAATACCTGTCCTGTGCTGGAAGCTCCGTCACCCTCGCCTCGAAAAGGAAATGCCGCATTGTAACCAACCCTAGGCCTAAAGAGAGCCGCGGCATTTCCTACAGATGCTCCTTATCCCAAAAGACTTCCATTTTGCTTAATTGTGGACGTTAAGCTCCACAAAACATGTAGGAGGACAGAGGGTGCGACCCCATTCCGGCCTGGATCCCACCCGGCCCCGTGCCGCCCCGGCCCGCGCGGAGCCCCCACCTGCACCTCCGCCATCTTCGGCAGCCGCCCGGGAAAGGAGGCTGTTTTGTCGCAGGGTTTCTTATCCCTTGAAACAGGGGCGGCAGACGTGACGCAACGCGGACTGCGCGAACAGCTTTCTGTGTTTTCATTGGTCAAAGCTTTCTGCGCGTGCGCATAGATTCCCCAAGGGAAGGCGGGTCCTCTTCCGAATGTCCAATCTGGACATTCCTCCGGTTGGACCCCCGCAGTCAGCGCTGTTCCCTGCGAGAGCTCATGTGGGGCGTGGAGGCGGTGCTGCTGGAGCGCGGCCGTCCAGCCTCGGCGGCCATGTTTTTGAGAGGCTGTTCATCTCGTTCAGACGCCCTGTCCGCCATGTTTGTGAGGGGAAGCGGCATTACCCCTTCAAGCGACTGAAGCCTGCAGGGCTTATGGTGGCCCGCAGGGGGAGTCCAGACCCGTCAGGCCCGCCCTTCCGCGCTCAGTTCAGGCTTACTTTATTTTCTGAGACAAGATGTCGCTCTGTCTCCCAGGCCGGAGTGCAGTGGGGCGATCCTGGCTCACCGCAGCCTCGACTTCCCGGGCTCAAGGGATCCTCCTGGCCTCAGCCTCTCGAGTAACTTGGACTACAGGGGCACGCCACCATGCCAGGCTAATTAATATATATATATATGTATATATATATTTATTTTTGTTGTTGTTGTTGTGGCCCGGGCATGGGGGAAGTCTTGACATGTTGGCCAGGCTGATCTCGAACTCCTGGGCTCAAGCGATCCTCCCGTTTCAGCCTCCTAAAGTGCTGGGATTACCGGCGTGAGCCCCGGCGTCCTGCCCATTCTAGGCTTGGAGATTTGGATTCTTGTGTCTGGTCGACTTCACTCTGACCTGGACAAACCCCTGGCCTTATCCGGGCCTCAGTTTCTCCATCTGTAAAACAGGTGGAGGTGGTCTTCTCCAGGGGCTCTAAGAGTGGATGAAGGAATGGCTTCTAGATGCTTGGCTGCACCAATCTGCTGAGCGTTCCTCAGAGGAACTTCTCACTTTCTGGACTGTCGCCCTTTGCTTTAGTTGGGTCCCTTGCCCAGGATGCCCTCCCCAACCCCTCCAAATCTAGCTTGTCACCATCGCAATGCCCTGTGGCTCTGGAAAGCCTCTTTGATCTTCCAGCCTGGGTGAGTTGCCCTCTGCGGGCTCTCACACTGCCTCTGTGCTATCTCCATAGGAGCCTATGGCATCCTGCACCCAGGCTCGCTGAGTCTCTTGTCTTCTCATCCATAGCCTAGGAGACCTGGGGCGACTGGGCTGGTTCTGACTCAAATCCGGGCTCTGGCATTGCCCTGTGCTGGCCCAGGGCTCCAGGGGACCTCAGAAAACACGAATTGAGGCCGGGCGCGGTGGCTCAAGCCTGTAATCCCAGCACTTTGGGAGGCCCAGACGGGCGGATCACGAGGTCAGGAGATTGAGACCATGCTGGCTAACACGGTGAAACCCCGTCTCTACTAAAAAATACAAAAAAAAAAACAAAAACAAAAACAAAAACTAGCCGGGCGAGGTGGCGGTCGCCTGTAGTCCCAGCTACTCGGAGGCTGAGGCAGGAGAATGGCGTAAACCCGGGAGGCGGAGCTTGCAGTGAGCTGAGAACCGGCCACTGCACTCCAGCCCGGGCGACAGAGCGAGACTCCGTCTCAAAAAAAAAAAAAAAAAGAAAACACGAATTGAATGAAACATTGCATTGCAACTGAAAAACCAAGATTCTGAAATCAAAACGACCCCATTCACACCCATCCACAGACAGACCTGGCCAGAGCTGGTAGAAAAGGATGATTTATATACAGTTTCATGGGGACAAGGGCTTTGTACAGAGCTGGGTAAGTGGGGCCGGTGCTGGGTTCTGGCGTTGCCTCCATCCTGGGGACAGAATGAGAGGGGTATTGGGCCCAAGGAAGGGACCGGCCTCTAGCCCACTTCCTCTGTGTGCCGGCTATGCATCCTCTGGCTGGTGACTCCCCTCTGTGTGCCTCAGTGTCCTCCCCTGTAAAATGGGATGATAGACGTGTCTGTCTCACTGGGTTGTTTAGGATCCGCTGACAAGAGGAGAGGGAAAGAAACTTAGCTCAGGGCGGGGCACAAATTCATTCCCAAAACACCACCATTCCCAGCAAGCGCTTACTGTGTGCTAGGGCATTGCGGTCCAAGAGAACGTGGCCATGACAGAAATGTTCTTGGATGGGCGCGGTGGCTCACGCCTGTAATCCCAGCACTTTGGGAGGCCAAGGCAGGCAGATCAAGAGGTCAAGAGATCAAGATCATCCTGGCTAACACGGTGAAACCCCAAACCCCGTCTCTACTAAAAAAAATTAGCCAGGCGTGGTGGCAGGCGCCTGTCGTCCCAGCTACTTGGGAAGCTGAGTCAGGAGAATCACTTGAACCTGGGAGGCGGAGGTTGCAGTGAACCGAGATCGCGCCACCGTACTCCAGCCTGGGTGACAGAGACTCCGTCTCAAAAAAAGAAGAAAGGTTCTCTATTTTTGCCTGGGCACGGTGGCTCACACATATAATCCCAGCACTTTGAGAGGCCGAGGTGGGTGGATCACCTAAGGTTGGGAGTTTGAGACTAGCCTGACCAACATGGAGAAACCTCATCTCTACTAAAAATACAAAATTAGGGCCAGGCGTAGTGGCTCACACCTGTAATCCCAGCACTTGGGGAGGCTGAGGCGCGTGGATCACCTGAGGTCGGGAGTTTGAGACCAGCCTGACCAACATGGAGAAACCCCATTTCTACTAAAACTACAAAATTAGCTGAGGCAGGAGAATCGCTTGAACCCGGGAGGTGAAGGTTGCAGTTAGTCGAGATCGCGCCATTGCACTCCAGCTTGGGCAACAAAAGTGAAACTCCCGTCTCAAAAAAAAAAAAATAAAGAAAGAAAAAGAAATGTTCTCTAGGCCGGGCGCGGTGGCTCAAGCCTGTAATCCCAGCACTTTGGGAGGCCGAGACGGGCGGATCACGAGGTCAGGAGTTCGAGACCATCCTGGCTAACACGGTGAAACCCCGTCTCTACTAAAAATACAAAAAAACTAGCCGGGCGAGGTGGCGGGCGCCTGTAGTCCCAGCTACTCGGGAGGCTGAGGCAGGAGAATGGCGTAAACCCGGGAGGCGGAGCTTGCAGTGAGCTGAGATCCGGCCACTGCACTCCAGCCTGGGCGACAGAGCGAGACTCCGTCTCAAAAAAAAAAAAAAAAAAAAAAAGAAATGTTCTCTATTTTTGCTCTTTAATATGGGAATAACCAGCCACATGTGAATACTGAACACTTGAGATGGGGCCGGTACACTACTCAGGAGGTTGAGGCAGGAGGATCACTTGAGTCCAGGAGTTTGAGGCTGGAATTAAACTTCTTTTGAGACAGTCTTGCTCCGTCACCCAGGCTGGAGTGCAGTGGCATGATCTCAGCTCACTGCAGCCTCTGCCTCCCAGGTTCAAGCGATTCTTCCTGTCTCAGCCTCCTAAGTTAGCTGGGATTACTGGTGGTGCTACCACACCCAGCTAATTTTTATATTTTTAGTAGAGATGGGGTTTCACCATGTTGCCCAAGCTGGTCTTGAACTCTTTAGGCTCAAGTGATCTGCCAAGGAATTACAGGTATGAGTCACCATGCTGGGTGAGACACAATAAAATTAATATCAGGTATTAGTTGGGCAGGGCAGCTCACGCCTGTAATCCCAGCACTTTGGGAGGCTGAGGCGGGCAGATCACGGTCAGGAGTTGGAGACCCAGCCTGGCCAATATGGTGAAACCCCGTCTCTACTAAAAATACAAAAACCAGCGGGGCATGGTGGTGGGCGCCTGTAATCCCAGCTACTCAGGAGGCTGAGGCAGAAGAATCGCTTGAACCCAGGAGGCAGAGGTTGCAGTGAGCTGAGATCGTGCCATTGTACTCCAGCCTGGGCAATACAGTGAGACTCCATCTCAAAAAAAAAAAAAAAAAAGAAAGAAAGAAAGAAAGAAACCCCATGTCTACTAAAAATACAAAAAATTAACTGCGCATGGTGGCAGTCACCTGTAATCCCAGCTACTCAGGAGGCTGAGGCAGGAGAATCGCTTGAACCCAGGAGGTGGAGGTTGCCATGAGCCAAGATAGCACCACTGCACTCCAGCCTGGGTAACAAGAGCAAAAGTTTGTCTCAAAAAAAAAAAAAATTATAATAAAAAATAAATTTAAGACAGGAAACAGATTGGACAGGCACCAGGTTGGGAGGAAAACTGCTCAATGTATTACCTTTTCTTAAAAAAAAAAAAAAAAAAAAAGCCTGGGCGTGGGGGCTCACGCCTATAATCCCAGCACTTTGGGAGGCTGAGGCTGGCAGATCACGAGGTCAAGAGATTGAGACCATCATGGCAAACATGGTGAAACCTCACTACTAAAAATACAAAAATTAGCTGGGCGTGGTGGCACGTGCCTGTAGTCCCAGCTGCTCCAGAAGCTGAGGCAGGAGAATCACTTGAACCCGGGAGGCGGAGGTTGTAGTGAGCTGAGATCATGCCACTGCACTCCAGCCTAGATGACAGGGCGATTTAGATACTGGTCGTTGATCTGTTAACAGTTATTGGAAAACTTACGTATGTTTCTTTTCTTTCTTTCTTTCTCTCTGTCTTTTTTTGTGACAGGGTCTCTCCCTCTATTGCCCAGGCTGGAGTGCACTCATTTTTTTTTTTTTTTGGTGGATAGATATGGGTCTTAGCAATCATGGCGATTCCCAGAGACAGCAACTGAGATTCTAAACTCTTCTGTGTGGTTTTGTTTTTTGTTTTTTGTTTTTGTTTGTTTGTTTGTTTGTTTTTTGAGACGGAGTCTCGCTCTGTCGCCCAGGCTGGAGTGCAGTGGCCAGATCTCAGCTCACTGCAAGCTCCGCCTCCCGGGTTCACGCCATTCTCCTGCCTCAGCCTCCCGAGTAGCTGGGACTACAGGCGCCGCCACCTCCCCCGGCTAATTGTTTGTATTTTTAGTAGAGATGGGGTTTCACCGTGTTAGCCAGGATGGTCTCGATCTCCTGACCTCGTGATCCGCCCGTCTCGGCCTCCCAAAGTGCTGGGATTACAGGCTTGAGCCACCACACCCGGCCTGTTTTTTGTTTTGTTTTTTGTTTTTTTGTTTTTTTGTGTTTTTTTGAGACGGAGTCTCACTCGGTCCACCAGGCTGGAGTGCAGTGGCGCAATCTCGGCTCACTGCAAGCTCCGCCTCCTGGGTTCACGCCATTCTCCTGCCTCAGCCTCCCTAGTAGCTGGGACTACAGGCAGGCGCCCGCCACCGCGCCCGGCTAATTTTTTGTATTTTTAGTAGAGACGGGGTTTCATCGTGGTCTCGATCTCCTGACCTTGTGATCCGCCCGCCTCGGCCTCCCGAAGTGCTGAGATTACAGGCGTGAGCCACCGCGCCCGGCCTGTTTTTTGTTTTTGAGACAGGCTCTTGCTCTCTCACTCAGACTGGAGTGCAGTGGCACAATCATACTTACTGCAGCATCGACCCCCTGGGCTCAAGCGATCCTCCTACCTTGCCTCCTGAGTAGCTGGGACTACAGGCATGTGCCACCACAGCCAGCTACTTTTAAAAATTTTTTTGTAGAGATGGGGTTTCGCCATGTTGCCCAGGCTGGTTTAATGTATGTTTTGAACAACTTGACTATGTGAATCTACTTTTGGCAACTGTAAATTTCATGAAATTTAAATATAGATGAAGTGTTTCTGATAAAAAGTTATTGTCTGAGCCTGGCACGGTGGCTCACACTTGTAATCCCAGCACTTTGAGGCGGGCGGAACGCAAGGTCAGGAGATGGAGACCGTCCTGGACAACGTGGTGAAACCCTGTCTCTACTAAAAGTACAAAAATTAGCCGGGTGTGGTGGCACGTGCCTGTAATCCCAGGTAATTGGGAGGCTGAGGCAGGAGAATCGCCTGAACCAGGGAGTCGGAGGTTGCAGTGAGCTGAGATCGCACCACTGCACTCCAGCCTGAGTGACAGAGCGAGAATCCATCTCAAAAGAAAAAAAAAAGTATACATTGGATGCTGAAGGCTTAGTATGACAAAAGAATGTAAAATATTCAAAATGATGAATGATTCAAAATGATTAATGTCTAATCAATCATTGAAAAATACTGATTACATGTTGAAATAACAATATTTTGGATATACTGCATAAAATAAAGTTACTTGCTTCTTTTTCCTTTCTTTAAAAAACGTTGGCCGGGCGCAGTGGCTCAAACCTGTAATCCCAGCACTTTGGGAGGCCAAGACGAGCGGATCACGAGGTCAGGAGATCGAGACTATCCTGGCTAACATGGTGAAACCCCGTCTCTACTAAAAAAATACAAAAAAACTAGCCGGGCGAGGTGGCGGCGCCTGTAGTCCCAGCTACTCGAGAGGCTGAGGCAGGAGAATGGCGTGAACCCGGGAGGCGGAGCTTGCAATGAGCTGAGATCCCGCCACTGCACTCCAGCCCGGGCGACAAAGCGAGACTCCGTCTCAAAAAAAAAAAAAAAAAAAACTGTGAGGCTGGACGCGGTGGCTCACGCCTGTAATCCCAGCACTTTGGGAGGCCGAGGCAGGTGGATCACGATGTCAGAAGTTCGAGACCAGCCTGGCCAACATGGTGAAGCCCCGTCTCTATTAAAAATACAGAAAAGTAGCCAGGTGTGATGGCGGGTGCCTGTAATCCCAGCTACTCGGGAGGCTGAAGCAGGAGAATCACTTGAACCCGGGAGGTGGAGGTTGCAGTGAATTGAGATTGTACCACTGCACTCCAGCCTGGCGACAGAGTGAGACTCCGTCTCAGAAAAAAAAAAAAAAAAAAAGTATATATATATATATATATGGCTACTAGGAAAGTGAAAATCACACAGGTGGCTCACATGCCGTTTCCACTGCGTTGCTCTAAAAGCCTTGCCTGTGTCACTTCATTTAACCTCATGACAACCCTACGGTGGAAGGACAATTATTGGAGCCTTTTGTACAGATCAGGAAACTGAGGCAGCAGAGTGAAGGGCACAGATGCTGAATCAAGATAACCTGGAGGCCGGGCATGGTGGCTCATGCCTGTAATCCCAGAACTTTGGGAGGCTGAGGCGGGTGGATCAGCTGAGATCAGGCGTTTGAGACCAGCCTGGCCAACATGGTGAAACCCCGTCTCTACTACAAACACAAAAATTAGCCAGGCGTGGTTGTGGGTACCTGTAATCCCAGCTACTCCAGAGGCTGAGGCAGGAGAATCGCTTGAACCCGGGAGGCGGGGGCTGCAGTGAGCTGAGATCGCGCCACTGCACTCTAGCCTGGGCGACAGAGTGAGAGTCCGTCTCAAAAAAATAAAAAATAAAAAAAGAAAGGAAGAAAGCCCCACATGAGGCCTGCATTACCAAGGCAGTATATGTGTGAGCAATTACTACAAAATGTTAGATTTGAAATGTTAGGGGACCCGCTGAGGCCTCCCCTCCTTCTTCCCTCCTGGCCCACCTGCCTGCACCCTCCACACCTGTTCCCAGCTCCTTTCCTCCCTCTCACACCTCCCATGGCTCCTTGCTGCCCCACATTGGCCCAAGTTACTGGAACACCCTGAGCTTTCTCATACCAACGGGCTTCACAAAGGCAGTTCTCTCTTTCTGGAATGCCATTTCCTTCCTGCCCCAGGAGGCTTGCAAACTCCTGCATCCACACATCTCCCCAGGGCCCCTTGCTCCTTCAGGTCCCCAGTGAGCTCCATGTCTTTCCCTAATCTCACTCCTCCCCCAGGTTCTCCCCTGTCCACCCCATCGCGGGACCAGGGCTATCTGTGCCAACTCAAGCCTGTCAGGCCCCAAGCCTGTCCCTCCTGATCTCTGACCCCTGACTCTCTGCCCATCCACTCCACTCCATCCCATGGACCCAGCCCTGGCTCAGTCATGGTCCTTGCCCTGGGTCCTCCCACAGCCTCCAGCTTGGTCTCCAGTCTGTGTCCGTGGCCCCATAGGGCTTCGCATCTCTTCTCTTTCTTCTCTTCTCTTCTTGAAATGGAGTCTAGCTCTGTCACCCAGGCTGGAGTCCAGTGGAGCAATCTCAGCTCACTGAAACCTCCGCCTCCTGGGTTCAAGCAATTCTCCTGCCTCAGCCTCCCTAGTAGCTGGGATTACAGGCGCACACCACTACGCTCAGCTAATTTTTGTATTTTTAGTAGAGACTGGGTTTTGCCATGTTGGCCAGGCCGGTCTTGAACTCCTGACCTCAAGTGATCCACCTGCCTCAGCCTCCCAAAGTGCTGGGATTACAGGCATGAGCCACCATGCCTGGTCCCAGAGGGGTCTTTCTGTACCCAGAGCTGCCCCTGCCCCTCTGCTACTCACCACCCTTCCATGGCCTCCTAGTGCCCCTCCCCACCTGCAGACACAAAGTCCAGGCCCCATAGCCCATGAAGGACTCACCAGGATGAGGCCCCAGCCAGGTCAGTGCTCCACAAGCAGTAGGTCCTGGGGACTGGGGACAGGGGGCACCTGTGGGCCCCAAAGTGTCAGCCACAGGTGGGCCACCCTGTCGGCCCCCTCACCCCCTCTGCCCACCCTGCTCACCTGCTCCCCAGAGCGGGGTGTCCTCCGCCGCGTCCTCTGCCAGTGCAGGCACCAGGCAGCGGCCAGCAGCAGGAGGCCCACGGGCAGCAGCAGCAGGAGGAGGAGCAGAGGGGGCTGCGGGGCTGTCAGGGATGTAGCCTCCAGGGCCCCAGGACTCCGTGGGGGTGGCAGGGTTGAGGAGTCTGGGGAGAAAGAGGAGGCTGGGTGACCAAGGAGAAGGGCTGGGGTAAGGAAGGAAAGAGAGGGCTGGCTACCACTGACTGTGTGACCTTGGATGGGCTGCTTGGCCTCTCTGTGCCTCAGTTTGCTCATCTGTAAAACTACGATAATCATTGTACCTACCTTATCAGATTGTCACAAATTAGATGAGCGAATAGGCTAAGCACAGTGGCTCATGCCTGTAATCGCAGCACTTTGGGAGGCCAAGGTGGGCTGATCTCTTGAGGTCAGGGGTTCGAAACCAGCCTGGCCAACATGTTGAAAACCCATCTCTGGCCAGGCGCGGTGGTTTAAGCCTGTAATCCCAGCACTTTGGGAGGCCGAGACGGGCGGATCACGAGGTCAGGAGATTGAGACCATCCTGGCTAACACGGTGAAACCCCGTCTCTACTAACAATACAAAAAACTAGCCGGGCGAGGTGGCGGGCGCCTGTAGTCCTAGCTACTCGGGAGGCTGAGGCAGGAGAATGGCGTGAACCCGGGAGGCGGAGCTTGCAGTGAGCTGAGATCCGGCCACTGCACTCCAGCCTGGGCGACAGAGCGAGACTCCGTCTCAAAAAAAAAAAAAAAAAAAAAAAAAAAAAAAAGAAAACCCATCTCTACTAAAAACACAAAAATTAGCCAGGCATGGTAAGCGCACCTATAATCCCAGGTACTCGGAAGGCTGAGGCAGAAGATTCGCTTGAACCCTGGAGATAGAGGTTGCAGTGAGCCGAGATTGCGCCACTGCACACCAGCCTGGGCTACAGAGCAAGACGGCTCAGAGAAAAAAAAAAAAGGTAAACTGAGGAATAAACTTGCCCTTGTCACAACCAATATGAGCAGGGTGGGGTCTGGGACGCACTATGCAGAGAGGAGGAGCGGCCGTGAGGACAGGAGGGGAAGGAGTGGGAGTGGCTGGAAGCCTTTACCAGGCTGACACTGCAGCTCCAGGCACCGGGAGAAGTTCTGGCGAGTGATCCAGGGCTTCAGAGCCACCAGCTGCTCGGAGGTCTCCTGCAGGAGGCGGGAGATGTTGGTCTGGACGAAGCGAAGACAGCTGGGGGGGGGCTGGGAGCAGGGGAGGGAGACGTCACCACCGCGTCATTCCCCTCACCACCCCTCCGCAGGCCAAAGGCCCTTCCCTGCTGGCGATGCCCAGCAACAGGGCAGGGCCCAGTGAGCTCTAGCTCTCAGAGAGAGTTTATTTATTTTATTTTATTTATTTTTTATTTTTTTGAGATAGAGTCTCGCTGTGTTGCCCAGGTTGGAGTGGTGAAATGCATCCTCTGCCTCCCGGGTTCAAGCGATTATCCTGCCTCAACCTCCCCAGTGCTTGGGACTATAGGTGCCCACCACCATGTCAGGCTACTTTTTGTATTTTTAGTAGAGACCGGGTTTTTCCATGTTAGCCAGGCTGGTCTCGAACTCCTGACCTCAGGTGATCTGCCCACCTTGGGCTCCCAAAGTGCTGGCATTATAGGTGTGAGCCACCGCGCCTGGCCATATATATTTATTTATATTTTTTAGTAGAAATGGGATTTCTCTATGTTCGTCAGGCTGGTCTCGAACTCCTGACCTCAGGTGATCCGCCCGCCTTGGCCTCCCAAAGTTATTTTAGTTTATTATTTTATTTTTTGTTTTGAGATGGAGTCTCGCTCTGTCACCCAGGCTGGTGTGCAGTGGCACAATCTTGGCTCACTGCAACCTCCACCTCCCGGGTTCAAGGAATTCTTCTGCCTCAGCCTCCCAAGTAGCTGGGACTATAAGCGCGCACCACCATGCCAGACTAATTTTTGTATTTTTAGTAGAGACGGGGTTTTACCACGTTGGCCAGGCTGGGCTCAAACTCCTGACCTCATGATCTGCCTGCCTCGGGCTCCCAAAGTGCTGGGATTACAGGTGTGAGCCATCATGCCTGGCCTTTTATTTTATTTTTAATTTTTTTGGAGACAGAGTCTTGCTCTGTCGCCCAGGCTGGAGTGCAGTGGTGTGATCTTGGCTCACTGCAACCTCCACTTCCCAGGTTCAAGGAATTCTTCTGCCTCAGCCTCCCAAGTAGCTGGGATTACAGGTGCACGCCACCACGCCTGGCTAACTTTTGTATTTTTAGTAGAGATGAGGTTTCACCACATTGACCAGGCTGGTCTCAAACTCCTGACCTCGTGATCTGCCCACCTTGGGCTCCCAAAGTGCTGGGATTACAGGTGTGAGGCACTGCGCCCGGCCTTTTATTTTATTTTTAATTTTTTTGGAGACGGAGTCTTGCTCTGTCGCCCAGGCTGGAGTGCAGTGGTGTGATCTCGGCTCACTGCAACCTCCGCCTCCTGGGTTCAAGCAATTCTCCTGCCTCAATCTCCCGAGTAGCTGGGACTACAGGTGCCTGCCACCATGCCCGGCTAATTTTTTTTTTTTTTTTTTTTTTGTATTTTTAGTAGAGACGGAGTTTCATCGTGTTGCCCAGGCTGGTCTCAAACTCCTGAGCTCAGGCAATCCGCCCGTCTCAGCCTCCCAAAGTGCTGGGATTACAGCTGTAAGCCACTGCACCCGGCCTATTTTATGTTTTGAGACAGGGTCTTGCTCTGTCACCCAAGCTGGAGTGCAGTGGCCCAGTCATAGCTCACCACAGCTTTGAAATCCAGGGCTCGGCCGGGCGCGGTGGCTCAAGCCTGTAATCCCAGCACTTTGGGAGGCCGAGACGGGTGGATCACGAGGTCAGGAGATCGAGACCATCCTGGCTAACACGGTGAAACCCCGTCTCTACTAAAATATACAAAAAATTAGCCGGGCGAGATGGCGGGCGCCTGTAGTCCCAGCTACTCGGGAGGCTGAGGCGAGAGAATGGCGTAAACCCGGGAGGCGGAGCTTGCAGTGAGCTGAGATCCGGCCACGGCACTCCAGCCTGGGCGACAGAGCGAGACTCCGTCTCAAAAAAAAAAAAAAAAAGAAATCCAGGGCTCAAGTGATCCTCCCACTTCGGCCTTCTGAGTAGCTGAGACACAGGTGGGCACCACCATGCCTGGCTAATTTATTTTTATTTTTGTGCAGAGATGAGGTTTCACTGTGTTACCCGGGCTGGTCTTGAACACCTGGGCTCAAGCAGTCCTCCTACCTTGGCCTCTGAAAGTGCTGGGATTACAGGTGTGAGCCACTGCACCCAGCCCTCAGATAGAGGTTTTTGTTTGCTTGTTTTGTTTTTGAGACAGTTTCACTCTGTCTCCCAGGCTGGAGTGCAGTGGCATGATCTCGGCTCACTGCAGCCTCTGGCTCCCGGGTTCAAGCGATTCCCAAGCCACCATGCCGGGCTAATTTTTGTATTTTTAGTACAGCTGGGGTTTCATCATGTTGGCCAGGCTAGTCTCGAACTCCTGACCTAA
This sequence comes from Trachypithecus francoisi, assembly GCF_009764315.1. Taxonomy (NCBI): domain Eukaryota; kingdom Metazoa; phylum Chordata; class Mammalia; order Primates; family Cercopithecidae; genus Trachypithecus; species Trachypithecus francoisi. Next base: position 4,856,379 of record NW_022681457.1, on the reverse strand, counting down.
AGTGATCCGCCCACCTCCGCCTCCTAAAGCTCTGGGATTACAGGAGTGAGCCACCGCGCGCGGCCTCCTCACTTAGAGACCTTTTCTTTTTTTTTTTTTTTTTTTGAGGCGGAGTCTTGCTCTGTCGCCCAGGCTGGAGTGCAGTGGCCGGATCTCAGCTCACTGCAAGCTCCGCCTCCCGGTTCCCGCCATTCTCCTGCCTCAGCCTCCCAAGTAGCTGGGACTGCAGGCGCCCGCCACCTCGCCCGGCTAGTTTTTTGTATTTTTAGTAGAGACGGGGTTTCACTGTGTTCGCCAGGATGGTCTCGATCTCCTGACCTTGTGATCCGCCCGTCTCGGCCTCCCAAAGTGCTGGGATTACAGGCTTGAGCCACCGCGCCCGGCTAGAGACCTTTTCTCCCCCTGTTTTTTTAGGGGAAGAACACCTCAGTGGCACCCTTCATCATGGCCTAGGAAACCGGGGCCCCAGAATGGGACCAGACTGCTCCCCATCACCGGTGCCTGGGGACGCGTTGTTCTGCAGGAACAGAGCTCCGCCGGGTAGAGCTTCTTGCTCTACTTTCCTTGGGTGGCTGTGGTCCAAATAAATCGCCAATAAGGCCTAGCGGAGCTTTACTTCTAATGCGTAGGAAGGCATCTCCCTCCCCTCACTTGTCCCCTAAGTTGAGGGCTGACCTGAAAGGCACATTTGGTGACAAAGTGTATCTCCGTGTTCACGCGCTCCAGCAAGCCTTGCATCTTGGACCCAGCCACAGTCTTGAGCCGCTCCATCCAGCGCTGTGCCAGGACCAGCCGCCAGAGGGCCCCGCAGAGCTCCTCCTAGTGGGGAGAATCCATGGGTCTGAGGGAGGAGGGGCTAGGCCGGGGCTGCTGGGTCTGAGGGAGGAGGGGCTGGGCCGGAGGGAGGAGGAGCTGGGCCGGGGCTCCTGGGTCTGAGGGAGGAGGGGCTGGGGACTCTGATTCTTGGGTTTGGGGAGGGGAGGGCCAGGTTATCCACTCGCCTCGGTGGGGCATCTTGAGTCTGTGGTCCCCACCTCCATCCCAGGTCCCTCCCAACGTGACTCACGTCCTGCAGGTTGGAGGCCACGGTTACCGGGTAATCTTGAAGCAGGTAGTCAGACTGCGGGAGAAAACAGGGTCAGGCCTGGCTGAAAACAGCGGGAAACAGAACTAGGGAGACCCAGAGGAGGCAGCAGAGATCCGGAGAGAGAGGGAAAAGACCCAGAGAGGGGGAACCCAGAAGAAGTCACAGAACTTTGACTTCACAGAGGGACGATACCCCTAAGCACAGTGGCTCACGCCTGTAATTCCAGCACTTTGGGAGGCCAAGGTGGGAGGATCGCTTGAGCCCAGGAGTTCAAGACCACCCTGGGCAACACAGGGAGAGAGACCCCGTCTCTACTTAAAAAAAAAAAACGAGGGGGATCACGTGAGGGGTCCGGGGTAGCGCCTCTCACCAGCTCGCGGATTTTGACAGCGAAGTCGGAGGAGATGGGGCTGTGTTGGAAGGAGCAGTCCTGGGTCTCACTGAGTCCCGAACTCAGCAGCAGCAGCAGGAGGAGATAGGTCTGCAGGGGAGGGGGCGCTAGGGGAGCCCTCCGCTGTTCCACACACAGCCCCCTCCTCTGGGCTTCTCACCTGCACTGTTCTGTCTTCCCCGCCCCTCCATCCCCGGGTGTCCGTCCACCTCTTCCACAGTTTCTGGAGACGTGACCCCATCTCTGCTCGTCTTTCCCCGTTTCTCTCTGCCTCTGGTCCAACGCCGTCCAGTTTGCATCCTCCTCTGCACCACCCCTCTCTCTCCCCATCTCCCCCACTCTGCCCGTCTCTCTCCAACCACCTCATCCTCACGTCTGCTTTCCTTGCCCGGGTTCCTCCAGTCCTGTTCCTCCCTCTGCCTTCTACACCCCTGTTGCCTGCTTCTCTCTTGATCTTGGTCCACGTCCTCTTCATTCGTTCTTGGCTCTGTCCACCTCCCCTCTCCTCTGTCCATCTCCCCTCTTCTCTGTCCATCTGCCTCCTCCTCTGTCCATCTCCCCCTCCTCTGTCCCTCTCCCTCCTCCTGTCCACCTCCCCCTCCTTTTCATCTCCCTCTCCTCTGTCCATCTCCCCTCTCCTCTGTCCATATCCCCTTCTGTCCATCTCCTCTCCTGTCCATCTCCCCCTCCTGTCCATCTCCCCTCTCCTCTGTCCATACCCCCTCCTGTCCATCTCCCCTCTCCTCTGTCCATACCCCCTCCTGTCCATCTCCCCTCTCCTCTGTCCATACCCCCTCCTGTCCATCTCCCCTCTCCTCTGCCCATACCCTTCCTGTCCATCTCCTCTCCTGTCCATCTCCCCTCTCCTCTGCCCATACCCTTCCTGTCCATCTCCTCTCCTGTCCATCTCCCCTCTCCTCTGCCCATACCCCTTCCTGTCCATCTCCTCTCCTGTCCATCTCCCCCTCCTCTGTCCATCTCCCCATCCTTTGTCCATCTCCCCCTCCTGTCCAGCTCCCTCTCCTATCTCCCCCTCCTCTGTCCATCTCCCCGTTCCTGTCTATCTCCTCCTCCTCTGTCCATCTCCCCCCCTCTGTCCATCTCCCCCTCCTCTGTCCATCTCCCCCTCCTCTGTCCATCTCCTCTCCTATCCATCTCCCCTCACATCTGTCCATCTCCCCTCGTATTTCCCCCTCCTCTGTCCATCTATCTTCCCCTCCATCTCCCCCCACATCTGCCCCATCCTGACATTGTGCCTCCCCTCTCCCCTGACCTTGTCCCTGGGGTTTACGCACTGTTGGGCTCCAGGCTGGCGCCAGCACTGTCATCTCGGCCGGGGGCCCCTCATGCCTCCTGTGGCCGGGTCTTGGAAGGGACAGAAGAACAAGTCTCGGACCCCCATGCCCCAGCCCCTGTCCCGCCCGCCCCTTTGCCTCCCCGCCCCTCCCGCATCCCTTTGATGTGGCTGAGTTTCCGCCCCTTCCTCCCCCAGGCTTCCTGCGTCGGCCCCAGTTATGGTGAAAACTCTTCATCTCCACTTCCAAGAACCCCGATGTCTGGTCCCCAGAACCCTCCCCAGGTTAGGGACCCGGGAACCCAGCCCCCCACCCTCTGCTCCCCCTGTCCCAGGAGTGGGGACCCAGGCTCCGCCCCTTGGGGACCTAGAGTCCAAGTCTCCTCACACACCAGGCTTGCCCCAGCTGGGTGTGGAAGGGGCCAAGCCGGGTGACAGCCAGAGACCGAAAGTGAAAGGAAAATTTTGGGGGGAGACAGTCAAGGGGTGGAATCTGAGCCCAGGCAGAGTGCGCTCCCTGGTGGTGAGAGGCAGCCGCTTACGCCGCAGATGGTGGGTTCCCTGGACGCCCCGCCGCGGGGGCTGCAGTGGGGTTGACTCCCTGGGTGGCACGCCCAGTGCATGGTGAGCTGGGGCTGGAACCCGGATCTGTCTCTGGGAACTAGGAGTTGCTGTGTCTTACTGTCCTCTGGGCCCCAACTTTGCCCCGCCAAGGCTTGGCACACAGGACTCAGGATGCATCTTGTCACATTGGACCTGGCAGGTGTCGCCCTAGCCCTAGCTTTATCATTGTGGGAGCTTAGCCAGCCCGTTGACCTCTCTAAGCCTCGGTTTCTCCAACTCCAAACTGAGGGGTGAGGTGTAAATGAGACAAAATAGAAGCTCTCTTCCACATCTGTGGACCTCTGAATCTCTGAAGTTTTTTTTTTTTTTTGAGATGGGGTCTCACTCTGTTGCCCAGGCTGGAGTGCAGTGGCACAATCTCATCTCACTGCTACGTCCACCTCCCAGGTTCAAGTAATTCTTATGCCTCAGCCTCCTGAGTAGCTGGAATTACAGGTGCGCGCCATCACGCCCAGCTAATTTTTGTATTTTTAGTAGAGACGAGGTTTCACCATATTGGCCAGGCTGATCTTGAACTCCTGACCTCAGGTGATCTGCCTGCCTCGGCCTCCCAATGTGCTAGGATTACAGGTGTGACCCACCACACCTGGCCTGAATCTTTTGCTTACCCATCCGATCCGTGGCAGACTGTCCTCAAACATCTGCTGGCCCCTCTTCCCTGCAGGAGGATTCGAGGCCCCATCCTGGGGAACTCGGACATGGCCACACTCACTTTGGCCAATCACATGAGGGTGGAGGTGACAGGTGTCACTTCTAAATGGAAGTCTAAGGGTCTGGGGAATGGATGGTGGAGGATGCGTGGAGAGAGTGCCTCTATCAGCCAAGTTTCCTATGCCACTCAGAGGAGTACAGGGATCCTGCCAGCTCTGGATGAGCACAGGGAGTGTAAGCAACAAACTAAAGTTGTGGTTGTGGCCCACGCAGATTCGGGGGTTGTGTGTTACTGCAGCAAAGCCTCGCCTGTTGTGGCCTTCACCATCCATTTCCCTTCCCTGATCCCTCTGCCTGCCTCACTTCCTGTTCAGCCTGGGTTAGCTGCCTTGTCGCACCGAATGGTCAGACCTTCCATCTGGCTAGAAAGAGAGGCAGAGATACAAGCCCCAACAGCTCATGTGGCCCATGGACAAAGGACCTGCTCTAGCTCCTTCCTGACCAAGTCCTGGGGCCCCTCAATGTGTGTCCTGCCCTGCTGCCCTACCACCTCCAGGCAATCTCTGTGGCCTTCCCGAAGACTACTCTCTCTCTCTTCCTTTTTTTTTCTTCTTTTGAGACCGAGTCTTGCTGTGTTGCCCAGGCTGGAGTGCAGTGGCATGATCTTGGCTCACTGCAAGCTCCGCCTCTGCCTCCTGGGTTCAAGAGATTCTCCTGTCTCCACCTCCCAAATAGCTGGGATTTCAGGTGCTGCCACCATGCTTGGCTAATTTTATAATTTTAGTAGAGATGGGATTTCACCATGTTGCCCAGGCTGGTCTTGAACTTCTGACCTCAAGTGATCCACCTGCCTCGGCCTCCCAAAGTGCTGGGATTACAGGTGTGAACTGCCATGCCCAGTTCGGAAAACCCCATTTTTTTTTTTTTTTTTTTTTGAGATGGAGTCTGGCTCTGTTGCCCAGACTAGAGTGAAGTGGTGTGATCTCAGCTCACTGCAACTTCTGCCTCCTGGGATCGAGTGATTCTCCTGCCTCAGTCTCCTGAGTAACTGGGATTACAGGTGTCCGCCACCACACCCAGCTAATTTTTGTATTTTTTATACAGACAGGGTTTCACTATGTTGGCCAGGCTGCTCTCAAACTCCTGACCTCAGGTGATCCACCCACTTCGGCCTCCCAAAGTGTTGGGATTACAGGCTTGAGTCACCAAGCCTGGCCTCTGAAAACTCCCCTTTTATCTTAAACTAGTAAGAGTGGGTTTCTTACATCAAAAAGAATTCTACTTCAGGTGTGGTGGCTGACGCCTGTAGTCCCACACTTTGAAAGACTGAGGTGAGAGGATCGCTTGAGGCCAGGAGTTCAAGACCAGCCTGGGCAACATAGGTAGACCCTGCCTATTAAAAAAAAAAAAAAATTAGCCAGGCATGGTGGTGCGTGTCTGTGGTCTGAGCTACTCAGGAGGCTGAGGTGGGAGGATTGAGCCCAAGTCGAGCTGTGACCCCCCCACTGTACTACAGCCTGAAAAACAGAGCAAGATGCTTTATTTAAAAAATCAACAAGCATGTACGGTGGCTTAAGCCTGTAATCCTAGCACTTTGGGAGACTGAGACAGGCGGACCGCTTGAGGTCAGGAGTTTGAAAACAGCCTGGCCAACATGGTGAAACCCTGTTTCTACTAAAAATACAAAAAATTAGCTGGGTGTGGTGGGCAAGCCTGTAATTCTAGCTACTCTGGAGGATGAGGCAGGAGAATCGCTTGAACCCGGGAGGTGGAGGTTGCAGTGAGCCAAGATGGTGCCGCTGCACTCCAGCCTAGGTGACAGAGAGACTCTTGTCTCAAAAACAAAAAACAAACCAAAAAAACCCACCCACAACCAGAATCCTAAGGCAGTGGTGTGCTGAAGCGGCTCATATTGGCTCAAGGGAGCTGACCTGTTAACAATTTAGGATCTCGGCCAGGCACGGTGGCTCACGCTTGTAATCCCAGCACTTTGGGAGGCCGAGGCGGGCGGATCACAAGGTCAGGAGATCAAGACCACCCTGGCTAACATGGTGAAACCCCCATCTCTACTAAAAATACAAAAAATTAGCCGGGTGTGGTGGCAGACGCCTGTAGTCCCAGCTACTCGGGAGGCTGAGGCAGGCGAATGGCGTGAACCCGGGAGGCGGAGCTTGCAGTGAGCTGAGATGGCGCCACTGCACTCCAGCCTGGGCAACAGAGTGAGACTCCATCTCAAAAAAAAAAAAAAAACACAAAAACCCAACAACGACGACAAAAAAATTCAGGATCTCTCAGCCAGTTGTTTAATCACCTGTACCTTGAAATCCGGCATGGTGGGAGCATTTATATCATGGAAATTGACAAAAGTCATATAGGAGGACTTTAATTTTATTCCAGAGAGCTCCTTTACCGCGTATGGATTCTGGGGACATGAAAAGGCAGAGAAAACCAGAGAGCAAGAGCTGCCAGATGGAGAAGACAAGAAGATATGAGAGTCCTAAGGCCCTGTCCGGGGTCCTCGGGGGTCCCCTTTCTCTGTTTCACAAACACAGCATTGTGCTGGAGCCAGCTCCTGAGCTGCTCAACCTCAGAACTAAAATGGCCTTGAGCCAGGTGTGGTGGCGCATGTCTGTGGCCCCAGCTACATGTGAGACTGAGGCATGAGGATCCCTTGAGCCCAGAGGTCGAGGCTGCAGTGGACTGAGATTGTGCCACTGCACTCCAGCCTGGGTGACAGAGCCAGAACTTGTCTCAAAAAAAAAAAAAAAAGGGAGGCCGAGATGGGTGGATCACAAGGTCAGGAGATCAAGACCATCCTGGTTAACCCGGTGAAACCCCGTCTCTACTAAAAAATACAAAAAACTAGCTGGGCGAGGTGGCAGGAGCCTGTAGTCCCAGCTACTCGGGAGGCTGAGGCAGGAGAATGGCATGAACCCGAAAGGCTGAGCTTGCAGTGAGCTGAGATCCGGCCACAGCACTCCAGATTGGGCGACAGAGCGAGACTCCGTCTCAAAAAAAAAAAAAGCCTCGTATCTGCCAGAAGTTGCTACACCCTTTCTTCTTTTTTTTTTTTTTTTTTTTTTTTTTTTGTTGAGACGGAGTCTCGCTCTGTCGCCCAGGCTGGAGTGCAGTGGCCGGATCTCAGCTCACTGCAAGCTCCGCCTCCCGGTTTACGCCATTCTCCTGCCTCAGCCTCCCGAGTAGCTGGGACTACAGGCGCCCGCCACCTCGCCCGGCTAGTTTTTTTTTTGTATTTTTAGTAGAGACGGGGTTTCACTGTGTTCGCCAGGATGGTCTCGATCTCCTGACCTCGTGATCCGCCCGTCTCGGCCTCCCAAAGTGCTGGGATTACAGGCTTGAGCCACCGCGCCCGGCCTACACCCTTTCTTCTTACAGAAGCATAGCTAGGGTTTGTCAGAGACTTTATTTATTCCCCACAGAAGGGGAGAGTCCCAGGTGTCTGCGGGGGTGCATTTCCCCTTGGTCTGAGGTGTCCAAAATGCAGCAGGTGGCGCTCAGGCATCAGTCCCCCATAGGCAGCCACAGGGCCTTGGTCCGTGCTGATCGCAGCCCTAGCTCCGGGCCTGCCCCCTCGGTCTCCTGGTCCCAGGCCCGCAGGCAGCCCCTGTTCACCCACACTGGTTTGAGGTTTCCTGCTGAGGCCCACTCCACAAACTGGGAACCCTGAGATGAGGAGAGAGGGGGGTCAGCACATCTGCGGGCTTGTTGCTAAGCACCTGCTTCCTCCACGATGAGGACTGTTACTGATCAGGGGCTTCAGGCTGGACCTATGCTCTGTAGCTACAATGCTCAGTTCCTTCCAAGCAAAACTTCCAGATGGTAGGGAAAGGCATTTGATCCAGGGGTTAGGGAATTTCCTCTCCCTTAACAGCCCAAGTTGAGAGGAATGAGGCCCAAGGCTCTTGTCAACAAGTTCACATCTGTTACCAACAGGTGATTTAAGAGAGTGGACAGTGGGGCGCGGTGACTCACTCCTGTAATCCCACCACTTGGGGTGGCTGAGGCAGGCAGATCACACGAAGTCAGGAGTTTGAGACCAGCCTGGCCAATATGGGGAAACCCCATCTCTACTAAAAAAAAAAAAAAAACAACAATTAGCCAGGCATAGTGGCGAGTGCCTGTAGTCTCAGCTACTTGGGAGGCAGGAGAATCACTTGAACCCGGGAGGCAGAGGTTGCAGTGAGCCGAGATCGTGCCACTGTATTCCAGCCTGGGCAACAGAGTGAGACTCTGTCTCAAAAAATAAATAAATAGCAGTGGCTCACGCCTGTAATCCCAGCACTTTGGGAGGATGAGGTGGGCGGATCACGAGGTCGAGATCAAGACCATCCTAACACGGTGAAACCCCATCTCTACTAAAAATACAAAAATAAATTAGCCGGGCGTGGTGGCGGCGCCTGTAATCCCAGCTACTCGGGAGGCTGAAGCAGGAGAATGGTGTGAACCTGGGAGGCAGAGCTTGCAGTGAGCCGAGATCACCCCACTGCACTCCAGCCTGGATGACAGAGCGAGACTCCGTCTAAAAAAAACAAAATAAAATAAAAATAAATAAATAATAAATAAAAAAGCAGACTCAACCAGTCTGCTCCAGATCACTTGAACCCAGGAGTTTAAGATCAGCCTGGCCAACACAGAGAAACCCCCGTCTCTGCGAAAGAAAAAAATTAGCCGCGCTTAGCTGGGCATGGTGGTACATGCCTGTGGTCCCAGCTACTCAGGAAGCTGAGGTGGGAGGGTGACTTGAGCCTGGGAGGTTGAAGCTGAAGTGAGGTATGATTGCATCTGGGTGACAGGGTGAGGCTCTGTCTTAAAAAAAACAAAAACAAAACAAAAAAAACACTGTAGACTGTGGGACTCCAAATCTAGGGTGTGGTCCTTAGCAACGGGCTGTCCACTGAGATGAGGTCTTCGGGCTGGGCAGCTCTCAGGCCTTTGTTGCTAAGGACAACCTCTTCCTTAGTAACTGGAGTACTAAGGGCGGGGCCTCAGAACCTTGTTGTCAAGGAGTTTCTCCCCTTAGCAACAGGAGTTCTAAGAGGGCGGGGCTGTTTCCGGAAAAGGAGGAGCCTGTTTGAAGTTTGAGATGTTGAAAATGGCAAAACAGAACAAAGAGCACCTGGGCGGATCCGAAATACCACATGGCCTGGACGTCCTGGTGCAAGGCCAGGCAGCGGGTCAGATGGTCCCGGTCTCCTGTCACCACGTTGGCCAGGCCTGCTGGGAACAGGGTGGCCATGTCCTAGGGGATGCAGAGAGTGGGTGGGTTGGGAGGGCCGTGGGGGCAGGGCAAGGAGTGGGCATCCAGGGGGTGGCTATGGGAAGGAATGGGACGGGGGTAGGGGGGGCGGGCCTGGACGAGAAAGCCCCAGGTCTGGGCTGAAGAATGGGCACTGGGTCGCCAAGGAGTGAAGGTCTGGATGCTGAGGCTGGGGGCAGCATGCGTACCACGGAGGGTGCGGTAAGAGCCAAGCTCCTGCCGAGTTTGGACGTTTTTCTGCTGCCCTGAGGCTACCGGGAGAAGAGGCAGGAAAGCAAGGGGCTATACCTGGCAGACCTCCAGGGCCAGCAGGGGACAGGCCGCGCTGGGCACCATGACCACAGTGTTGCCGTAGGCCAGGGCAGGAGCCAGCAGGGACACGAAGGCAAGCAGGGGCCACTCGTCCGGACACACCACAGCTAGCACACCCAGCGGCTCCCGCAGACGCAGCACAGGGCCTCTCAGCCCCGCTACCTGCGGGGACAGGCGGGTCACGCATGAGGCAGGGGAGCCCCGCCCACAGTGAATGAGAGACCGAGTTGCTCGGCGTCCTTCCCAACACCCGGTGTTGGCCCAAACCGCACCCTTGTGGAAGCCCCCGCCATTTCGCAGACGCAGGTCAAAGTGAATCATTCCACAGGGGTTCGGGCGGTGAGAAACATCCTGCACAACCAACCTACCTTCCTTCCTTCCTTTCCTTTCCTTCCTTTCCTTCCTTCCTTCTGTCCTTTCCTTCCTTCCTCCCTCCCTCCCTCCTTCCTTCCTGTTTTTTTTTGAGACTGAGTCTTGCTCTGTTGCCCAGGTTGGAGTGCAGTGGCACGATCTCAGCTCATTGCAACCTCCGCCTGCCAGGTTCAAGCGATTCTTCTGCCTCAGCCTCCCGAGTAGCTGGGATTATAGGCGCCTGCTACCATGCCCAGCTAATTTTGTATTTTTAGCAGAGATGGGTCTTTATCATATTGGCCAGAATGGTCTCGAACACCTGATCTCAAGTGATCCAGCCTGCCTCGGCCTCCCAAAGTACTCGGATCACAGGCGTGAGCCACCGCGCCTGGCCCACTCTGTTTTTTCTCCTCTTTTCCTTTTTTTTTTTCCTTGAGACAGGGTAGCCCAGGCTGGAGTGCAGTGGCATGATCACAGCTCACTGTTGCCTTGACCTCCCAGGCTAAAGCAATTGTCCCACCTCAGCCCCCTGAGTAGCTGAGAATACAGGTGCGTACCACCAGGCCCAGCTAATTTGTTGTTTTTTGTAGACATGAGACATGTGTTGTCCAGGCTGGTCATGAACTCATGGGCTCAAGTGATCCGCCTACCTCAGCCTCCCAAAGCGCTGGGATTATTTTCTTTTGTTAAGAAGAAATACGGTGTTAGGGGTGGGAGGCAAGGGGAGGGAACTTAAGAGGACTGGTCAGTAGGTGCAGCAAACCACCATGGCACGCATATCCCTATGTAACAAGGCTGCACGTTCTGCACACGTATCCCAGAACTAAAGTAAAATAAAACTAAAAAAGAAGGCCGGGCGCAGTGGCTCACACCTGTAATCCCAGCACTTTGGGAGGCCGAGGTGGGCGGATCACGAGGTCAAGAGATCGAGACCATCCTGTCTAACACGGTGAAATCCCATCTCTACTAAAAGTACACACACACAAAAAATTAGCTGGGCATGGTGACAGGTGCCTCTAGTCCCAGCTACTCGGAAGTCTGGGGCAGGAGAATGGCATGAACCTGGGAGGCGGAGCTTGCAGTGAGCCAAGATCGCGCCACTGCACTCCAGCCTCGGCGACAGAGCGAGACTCCGTCTCAAGAAAAGAAAGAAAGAAATATGGTTTGGCCCATGATAGAGTTTGGATGTCCCACCCAAATCTCATGTTGAAATGTAATTCCCGGCCAGGTGTGGTGGCTCATGCCTGTAATCCCAGCAATTTGGGAGGTCAAGGCAGGCAGATCACCTGAGGTCAGGAGTTTGAGACCAGTCTGACCAACAGGGAGAAACCCTGTCTCTACTAAAAATACAAAATTAGCTGGGCGCGGTGGCGCATGCCTGTAATCCCAGCTACTCGGGAGTCTGAGGCAGGAGAATTGCTTGAATCCGGGAGGCAGACCCGTGAACTCAGATCGCACCATTGCACTATAGCCTAGGCAACAAGAGCGAAACTCCGTCTCGGAAAAAAAAGAAAAAAAAAGAAATGTAATCCCCAATGTTGAAAGCGTGGCCTGGTGGCAAGTGATGGTATCATGGAGGTGGATTCCTCATGAATGGTTTAGCACTATCCCACTTGCTACTGTCCGCGAAATAGTGAGTTCTCCTGAGATCCAGTTATTTAAAAGTGTAGCACTGGAGGCTGGGCGTGGTGGCTCATGCCTGTAATCCCAGCACTTTGGGAGGCCGAGGTGGGCGGATCACCCGAGATCTGGAGTTCGAGATCAGCCTCAACATGGAGAAACCCCGTCTCTACTAAAAATACAAAATTAGCAGGGTGTGGTGGCACATGCCTGTAATCCCAGCTACTTGGGAGGCTGAGGCAGGAGAATTGCTTGAACCTGGGAAGTAGAGGTTGCAGTGAGCCAAGATCGCACTGTTGCACTCCAGCCTGGGCAACAAGAGCGAAACTCTGTCTAAAAAAAAAAAAAAAAAAAAAAAGCGTACCACTGGCTGGGTGCAGTGGCTCACGCCTATAATCCCAGCACCTTGGACGTCAAGATAGGCAGATCACTTGAAGCTAGGAGTTTGAGATCAACCTGGGCAACGTGGCGAGTCTCTTGTCTCTATAAAAATACAAAACTACCCAGTCATGTGTGCTGGTGTGTGCCTGTGATCCCAGATACTCAGGAGGCTGAGGTGGGAGGCTCGCTTGGACCTCGGAGGTTGAGGCTGCAGTGAGCCATGATTGTGGCACTGCATTCCAGCCGGGTGACAGAGGGAGACTGGTGCCAACAGGTCCAGCTAATTTTTCTATTTTTTGTGGAGACATGGTTTCATTGTGTTGCCCAGGCTTGTTTCAAACTCCTGGCCTCAAGCGATCCACCCACTTTTGCCTCCCAAATTGCTGGGATTACAGGCGTGAGCCACCATCCCTGGCCAGGTGTTTTTTTTTTTTGTTTTTTTTTTTTTTTTTGTGACACAGGATCTCGCTCTGTCACCCAGGCTGGAGTGCAGTGGCGGAATCTTGGCTCACTGCAACCACCGCCTCCTGGGTTCAAGCAATTCTCTTGACTCAGCCTCCCGAGTAGCTGGGACTACAGGCGCCCACCACCGTACCCAGCTAATTTTTTGTATTTTTAGTCGAGACCGGGTTTCACTATGTTAGCCAGGAGGGTCTTGATTTCCTGACCTGGTGATCCACCCACCTCGGTCTCCCAAAGTGCTGGGATTACAGGTGTGAGCCACTGCACCCCCAGGTGTTTCTTTTTGCTTTTCTTTTTTTTTTGAGACGGAGTCTTGCTCTATCTCCCAGGCTGGAGTGCAGTGGCATGACTTGGCTCACTGCAAGCTCCGTCTCCTGGGTTCACACCATTCTCCTGCCTCAGCCTCCCGAGTAGCTGGGACTATAGGCGCCCGCCATCACACCCGGCTAATTTTTGTGTTTTTAGTAGAGACAGGGTTTCACTATGTTGGTCAGGCTATTCTTGAACTCCTGACCTCTTGATCCGCCCGCCTTGGCCTCCCAAAGTGCTGGAATTATAGGCGTGAGCCACTGCGCCCCCAGGTGTTTCTTTATAGCAATGCAAAAACCGCCTAACAGCCCACTAAATTGATTTTATGGCCCAGGAATGGGTCGCTATCCATCATCTGGCGAACGCCACTCTACGAGGCAGGTTGTGTGTCCACTCACTGTACAGATAAGGAAACTGAGGCAGGGAGGGGTGAAGCCACTTGCTGATGATCCTGCCGTGGAAGGCAGTGGGGCTGGGCCTGGATCCCAAGCCTGGCTCATCTCACAGCCTCTGGTCTGAGCCCCACCCCGCCTGCCCAGCTCGCCCACGTGCCCACAGATCCTTCACCTGCAGGGTGTGGCCTTGGGCCTGCGCCCGGGCCCCCCATGCCCGAAGTCGCCTTGCACTCAGCTCCACCTCCGCCTCCGCAGCCTTGAGCTCCACTCCCTGCCTCTCCAGCCTCGAGGCCAGGGTAGATTTCCGGCGCTCCAGTGCAGCCGCCAGGGCCCATAGCAGGGCCGCCCGGGCCCCTGGGAACTGGCCCGCCCAGCTGTGGGCAGACAGTGGACAGTGGGGGTCAGCATCCTGGTCTTGGCTTTCCCGACAGCCCACCTCTGTCCACAGCCCCTACCCTGGGGGCCCACCCTCCCAGTCCACCAACTGCTGGGGGCCCAGGCTCCCCTCTCTACCACGCCATGACCCCTGGGCTTTCCCGTGTGACCCCTCTTACCCAGGGAAAGCCTGGTGAGCAGCCTCCACGGCACCTCGGATGTCCTTGGCTCCACCCTCAGCCACGTAGCCATGGAGGTTGCCAGACGAATCCTGGATAGGCCTGGAGCTTCGGGCCCCAGGAGCCTGGAAACGGCCCCCAACGAAGAGCCCATAGGGGGGTGCTGGGCTGGAGTAGGGTGGGACATGAGGAGGAGTCCTGAGCCCTCAGTCTGCTCGGACCTTATGCTCTACCCCACTGGGAAGACCGCCTTGGCTCCCGTGAGTCTCTGGGGTACCCCAAACCCGTTCCCATGAGCCTCTGGGGGGCCCTGAATTCCAGCTCCCACGATTCACTGGGGGACCCTAAACTCCTGCTCCCATGAGCCTCTGGCGGACCCTAAACTACTCCCATGAGCCTCTGGGGAACCCCAAATTCCTGCTTGCATGAGCCTCTGGGGGACTCAAAGTTTCTGCTCCTATGAGCCTCTCGGGGACCCCAAACCCCTGTTCCCACGAGCCTCTGGGCACCCTAAACTCCTGCTCCCATGAACCTCTGGCAGACCCTAAACTGCTCCCATGAGCCTGTGGGGCACCTCAAATTCCTGTTCCCATGAGCCCCAGAGGACCCAAAGCTTCTGTTCCCATGAGCCTCTGGGGGACCCTAAGCTCCTGCTCCCATGAACCTCTGTGCTCCCATGAGCCTCTGGTAGACCCTAAACTCCTGCTCCCTTGAGTCTTTGGGGGTACCTTAAACTCCTGCTCCCATGAGCCTCTGGGGGACCCCAAACTTCTGCTCCCATGAGCCTCTGGGAGATTCCAGGCTTCTGCTCCCATGAGCCTCTGGGGACCCTAAAATCTGGCTCCCTTGAGCCTCTGGGGACCCCAAAATCCTATTCCCATGAACCTCTGGGGGACCCTAAACTGCTCCCATGAGCCTCTGGGTGACCCTAAGCTCCTACTCTTTCTGCTCCCATTAGCCTCTGGGGGACCCCAAGCTTCTGCTCCAGTGAACCTCTTGGGGACCCCAAGCTCCTAGACTCATGAGTTTCTGGGAGAGCACAGACATTCATGGGGCAGAGCTGAGTCTCAGCAGGCCTGGGGTGGGGAAACTGTGAGGCCACAATGTGGTACTCAGCAGGACCATGAGACAGCTTGGACGGACCTCGCACCAGCCCTCCAGTCCATGGGGAAATGGGCATCAATTCCCCTCTCCCTGTTCACACCCCCAGACCACTGGCCTCCAACGACTCACCTGGGCCCTATTTCAGGCCCAGCCGGCAGGGTTGAGGGAACAGCAAGGCCAAAGGTGTCATAGTTCAGATTCTTGGAGAGGCAGGACAGCCGGGCAGGGGTCCCTGAGGGCCGCAGATACTCATACAGTCCCTGTGAGAGGGACAGTGTCAAAAGGATGCAAGGGGCACGTGAGGCTGGATGCAAGTGTCAAGGGCACAGCAGGGAGCGGGGCTGGTGACTGGTGACGGGGAGGGGATGTGCTCACGTCTGGGCCCCCATGCCAGGAACACCCACTCTCCTTACAGCCGCCTGTGGGCACTGAAGGGTCTCTGAGGCCGTGGGCATTGATCCAGACGGTGCCCACCTGGAGCCTGTGGGGAAGATGGAGACGTCCGACAGAGGAAAACAGACGGTGGCTGGCTGGGAGAGGGGTGAGTTAAAGGCGCAGGGAGCGACCCAGGGAGAAGGGAGATGAAGACAGGAAGAATGAGAAGAGGAGTGAGTGCCTGAGCCACGCAGACTGACCCGTAGCCCAGCTCCAGCGCCTGCCCCAGCCTCTCGCTCCACACGCTGGCGCTGCCCCCGCGGGGCGTCCCGTTGGCCAACGCCAGTGCCTCCTTGGCTGTGCGGAAGGGGGAGGCCACAACCACAGGCCACGGCACCTGCAAGGGGTGATGGGGCGGCTCAGGCCTCTGGGGCCCACCCACCAGGGAAGGAGCCCAGAGCAGGTAGCAGCCCCCTGCCCGGGTCACACGGTCACCCCAGGGGCTTCCGCAGGCACGGAGCTGCTGCCCTTGGCTGGCAGTGGGTAGAAGTTCTACAGACCTAAGGGGCTCACCTCTGCCTGGGCACATGGGGAGGCTGGGGGCAGGTTGGAGACCAAGGTTGGAGGATAGAATGGGTGTTCTGAAGGCACATCGCCAGCCTGGAACACCTAGGGAGAGAAATGATCTAGAAGTTGACCTCCAGTCCCTTCCTGCTGAGACCCAGGAGTCCAGGCCCCCAGCCCTTCCTCCCTCAGACCCAGGAGTCCAGGCCCAGCCCCTCTTTCCTTAGACCCAGTTGTCCACACCCTGCTCCCTCCTCCCTCGGACTCAGGAGCTGGGTCTCCACGTCCCTCCTCCTCTGACACCCTCAGTCTGTGCCCCTTGCCTCACCTGTGCACCCTGGCTCTGTGCCTCACGCACAAAGCGCTGGACCAGGTCACATGCAGCAGCCCCCCGGGCCCCCATGTCCACGGCCCCATCCAGCCCTCGGCCACTCCGAAGCCGCCCCATCCGCTCCTGCAGTCTTCTCATGGCTTCGTCCCACACAGACTCCTGGATAAGGAGTCTGAGGCCACCCTGTGAGGAAAAAGGGCGTCAGGAGATCACGCCATTGCACTCTAGCAAGTTGGTGATCTGAAGAGTGAAGACAGAGGTTGGAAAACTAGGGACATGGACACTCAGATAAATCAATAGTCCTGAAGAACAGAGAGGCCGGGTGCAGTGGCTCACGCCTGCAATCCCAGTACTTTGGGAGGCTGAGGCGGCTGGATCAACAGAGGTCAGGAGTTTGAGACCAGCCTGGCCAACATGGTGAAACCTCGTCTCCACTAAAAATACAAAAATTAGCCAGGTGTGGTAGTGGGCGCCTGCAATTCCAGCTACTCGGGAGGCTGAGGCAGGAGAATCACTGGAACCCGGGAGGTGGAGGTTGCAGTGAGCCGAGATCGCACCATTGTACTCCAGCCTGGGCGACAAGAGCAAAACTCCGTCTCTCAATAAATAAATAAATAGATAAATAAAATAAAATGAACACATATAGAAAAACAAAACAACACATAACAAAAAACCCAACAAATAAAATGAACAGAGACTCAGGACCCCAAGGCCTGGAGACAGACACCTACAGCTTCTAGGGTGTGAGGGGACAGGAGTGCACGGGTCTCACCAGGCCGCGGTCGGACCAGGCGGCGTCCACAACACCCTCCACGGCCGAGTCTACGTCCGCTGTGTCTGTCAGCAGCAGCAGCGACTCCGTCCCCAGCGCTAGGCCCAGCTCCGCACACTCACCCGCCAGGGTCCGTTGAAGGGCACGGCCTTCCTAGGGACCCCCCACCAATTCAGCCGCGGGAGGAGCTTTGCAGCCCCCAGACACGTTCCACCACAACCCCTGTCCTGAAGGTACCTCCAGGGCTCCGCAGAAGGCCACCTTCTGGATTCCAGGCTGGGAGGCCAGGACGGGCACCAGTGAGGCAGGGCCACTGATGACATTCAGGATTCCTGGGAACGGGCCCAGCTCCCCTGACAGCTGGGCCAGGAGGAGGGGCGTCGGGGAGGCCGGGGGCACGAGGGCCACCACAGTGCAGCCTGGGGAAGCGGAGCAGCTCAAAAATTCAGGAGTCCAAGTTCCAGCCCCTGCTCCCTCAGACTCAGGAGTCCAGACCCCGGCCCCTCCTCCTTCACACCCAGGAGTCCAGGTCCCAGCCCTTCCTCTGACAGACCCAGGAGTCCAGACCTCAGTCCCTCCTCCCTCGGACCCAGGCCCCCAGCCCCTCCTCCCTCAGACCCAGGAGTCCAGGCCCCCAGCCCCTCCTCCCTCAGACCCAGGAGTCCAGGCTCAGCCCCTCCTCCCTCAGACCCAGGAGTCCAGACCCCAGCCCCTCCTCCCTCCGATCCGGTAGTCCAACCCCCCAGCCCCTCTTTCCTCAGACCCAGGAGTCCAGGCCCCTGGCCCCTCCTCCCTCAGACCCAGGAGTCCAGACCCCGAATCCCTCCTCTCTCAGACCCAGGAGTCCAGACCCGTAGCCCCTCCTCCCACAGACTCAGGAGTCCAGGCCCCAGCCTCCTTGTCTCTCAGACTCAAGTTTGGGCCCGACAATCCCCTCCTTTCTCAGACCCAAGAGTCAGGATCCCCCAGGCCATCATTTACCCACAGCCAGGGCAGGGCAAATCCTCCACATCATCTCAAGGAAGGAGAATGTGGGTGGCAGGATGAGGCCAATTACTCCTGCAAGAAGAAAATGAGGAGAGAGGCAAAACAAACAAACAAACAAACAAACAAAAAACCAGTCAGGCGTGGTGGTGCATGGTTGTAGTCCCAGTTACTTGGGAGGCTGAGGTGGGAGGATTTTGACCCCAGGAGGTCAAGGCTCACAATTATAGTGAGCTATAAGTGCACCACTGTACTCCAGCCAGGGTGACAGAGAAAGACCCTGTCTGAAAAAGAGAAAGAATGAGGAGACTGGACGCGGTGGCTCATGCCTGTAATCCCAGGCACTTTGGGACGCCGAGGTGCGTGAATCATCTGAGATCAGGAGTTGGAGAGCAGCCTGACCGACATGGTGAGACCCCCTTCTCTATTAAAACACAAAAATTAGCTGGGTGTGGTGGTGGGCGCCTGTAATCCCAGCTACTCAACAGGCTGAGGCAGGAGAATCACTTGAACCCGGGAGGCGGAGGTTACAGTGAGCCGAGATTGCGCCACTGTACTCCGGCCTGGGTGACAAGAGCGAAACTCTGTCTAAAAGAAAAGGAATGAGGGGATTGGAGCTGGCACTGCTGGGTCATGTGAGAGGAGAGGGCTAGGGACTCCAGGGTCTCACCCATGGGCTCCCAGCCTGCCAGTGCCTCCTCCTGGGTGGATGCCTGGATTGCATGGTAGTGGAGAAGCTGCTGGGCCAGCTGGACGTCCCCGTCTCGAACCTCTCGAACAGCCCGCCCAGTCACCAGGGATTCCAGGGTCCACAGCAGCCGCTGGTGTTTCTGGATCACCTTGGCCAGCCTGTGGAGAAAGCAAGAGGGTGCTCATTTTCCAACAGGCCTCAGCCTCACAGAGTCCTGGGCTGCTCCTGGACTACAATTCCCATGAGCCCGAGGCATCCCCACCATTTACCTGGGGCAAAGGGCAGTGAAGATCTACGGGAATTGTAGCCGTGGAAACACAAACCCTGAGGATGCTGTGTAAAGGTCTTGGCCGTTGGAAATCCCTGTAGCTTCTGGGAAATTGAGTCTTAGCTTCTAACCCCAATTGCATTTTGGGAAATGGAATCTTTGTCTCTAGCTGCCCCCAAAGCAGCTAGGAAATGGATTTAGGGGCTTCACCAGCCCCAGTGAACTGCTGAGAAATGGAGCCCCAATGAGCTTCAAGAATGTCCTGTGAAATACAGGCTTTGCGGCTTCTAGTCCCAGTGAATAGTGGACAACGGATGCATGTTTCGGCCACTACTGCCCACAGCACATACTGGGAATCTGAGCCTTAGCTGCAGATTAATTCAGTGGGATCTTGGGAATTAGCCTTTATTCCCATGGTCTCGAGTGGATGCTGGGGGTCCCCGCCTCCCAGGGTCCACACCTCAGCTGCATCACCTGGCCAGGTGTTGGCCCCGGACGACACCAGGGTGGGCACTCCAGCTCTTAAATGCCGTCCTGGCTGCCTCCACGGCTGCGGCCACATCCTCGGCTTGTGCCTGCAGGCAACTGGCCAAGTTCTCTCCTGGGGAGAAAAGTGGAGGGACTCAGATGGGAGGAGAGATGGCGGGGAGCCCATGTCAGGTCTGGAGGGGGCTGAGATTTTCGAAGCCTGGATCAGCCCAAGGGTGTAAAGCTGGTCCCCATTCTCTGCTGGGTCACGGCTATGATCACCTCCAGTGCAAGGAAGGGATTTTCACAGACCGCAGTTTCACAAAGCTTCCACAGAGAGCCGGAACCATAATTAGGGTGACTGGTTTCAGAAGGAACCAGACATCGCAGTCCCTCTCTCACCACCAGCTGCTTCTGCCCTCAGGGCCCTAGGCAAGGGGAATGGGTGTTGATGGGTAGGGCTAGAGGGCACAGATACCTCTCTTCCACTAATGACTGGGGGACATCTCGTACCTGTGATGGGATCCTGGCAAGGCACTGAATTCCTGTGTTCAGGCTTTAACCACTTTCCATTCACATAGTGGCCCAAGCACCGGTCCTGGGTGTCCAGCCAGGCCTGAGGGAGGTAGAGACAGTTTGGAAAGGGGTTTGGGAGGAGCTGGGGCAGTTCAACCCCTACCCAGAATCCTCTAGGAGGGGACATCTGTCTCCCTCTGCTCCATCAGCTAATTCTTTTCCTCCTATTGCTTTAAAAAAAAAAAAGTTTGTGGTAAAATACAGCATTTCAAAGTATACACTTCAGCAGTTTAGAGGCATTCTGTGCATTTACAGTGTTGTGTAACCATCACCACCCTCTAGTTCTAGAACATTTTTCCCTTTTTTTTTTTTGAGACGGAGTCTCGCTCTGTTGCCCAGACTGGAGTGCAGTGGCGTGATCTCGGCTCACTGCAAGCTCCACCTCCCGGGTTCACGTCATTCTCCTGCCTCAGTCTCCCGAGTAGCTGGGACTACAGGCGCCCGCCACCACGCCCAGCTAGGTTTTTTGTATTTTTTAGTAGAGACGGGGTTTCACCGTGTTAGCCAGGATGGTCTTGATCTCCTGACTTCGTGATCTGCCCGCCTCGGCCTCCCAAAGTGCTGGGATTACAGGCGTGAGCCACCACGCCTGGCCCCCCCCACCTTTTTTTTTTTTTGAGACGGAGTCTCGCTCTGTCACCCAGGCTGGAGTGCAGTGGCACGATCTCGGCTCACTGCAAGCTCTGCCTCCTGGGTTCAAGCCATTCTCCTGCCTCAGCCTCCTGAGTAGCTGGGACTACAGGCGGCTGCCACCACACCCGGCTAATTTCCCTTTTTATATTTTTAGTAGAGATGGGGTTTCACCATGTTGGCCAGGCTGGTCTTGAACTCCTGCCCCAAGTGATCTGCCCACCTTGGCCTTCCAAAGTGCTGGGATTACAGACGTGTTAACATCTTTAATTCATTCAATTAGGGTCTCAACTGAGTCCTTGGGCTAGTGCCACAATAGTGGCGCCTATTTGGAGTCCACTTTGGGAGGCTGAGGTGGTCTGAGCCTAGGAGTTCAAGACCAGCCTGGGCAACATGGTGAAAGCTCATCTCTTCAAAAAATACAAAAAGTTAGCCGGGTGTGGTGGTGAGTGCCTGTAGTCTCAGCTACCTGGGAGGCTAAAGTGGGAGGATCATTTGAGCCCAGGAGGTGCAGGCTGCAATAAGCTAAGATCACACCGCTGCACTGCAGCCTGAGTAACAGAGCAAGGCTCTGTCTCAAAAAAAAAAAAAATTTTTTTTTTTTTTTTACCACATCTCACTCACCACATCTCCTCCATATTTCTTTCTTTTCTTTTTTTTTTCTTTTGAGACGGAGTCTCACTCTGTCGCCCAGGCTGGAGTGCAGTGGTGCAGTGTCTGCTCATTGCAAGCTCCACCCCCAGAGTTCACGCCATTCTCCTACCTCAGTCTCCCAAGTAGCTGGGACTACAGGCACCTGCCACCACACCTGGCTAGTTTTTTTTTTTTTTTTTTTTTTTGTATTTTTTAGTAGAGATGGGGTTTCACCATGTTAGCCAGGATGGTCTCGATCTCCTGACCTTGTGATCCACCCGCCTCGGCCTCCCAAAGTGCTGGGATGACAGGCTTGAGCCACCGCGCCCGGCCTTCTCCTCCATATTTCTTCCTCATCCTGGTCAGATCTTCTCTGCTGCTAAATCCAAAACACACTGCTCACTTTCTCCTTCTACAGATTCTCCTAGCATCTCTGATGTCACATATTCCTGATTTTTCTCGTACTGGCCCTTCTCCTTTTCTTTTTTTTTTTTTTTTTTTTTTTTTGAGACGGAGTCTTACACAGTCGCCCAGGCTGGAGTGCAGTGGCCGGATCTCAGCTCACTGCAAGCTCCGCCTCCCGGGTTTACGCCATTCTCCTGCCTCAGCCTCCCGAGTAGCTGGGACTACAGGCGCCCGCCAACTCGCCCGGCTAGTTTTTTGTATTTTTTTAGTAGAGACGGGGTTTCGCCGTGTTAGCCAGGATGGTCTCGATCTCCTGACCTCGCGATCCACCCGTCTCGGCCTCCCAAAGTGCTGGGATTACAGGCTTGAGCCACCGCGCCCGGCTCTTTTTTTTTTTTTTTTTGAGACAGAGTCTCACTCTTGTTGCCCAAGCTGGAGTGCAATGGTGCGATCTTGGCTCACTGCAACTCCTGCCTCCTGGGTTCAAGTGATTTTCCTGCCTCAGCCTCCTGAGTAGCTGGGATTACAGGCAGCCGCCACCATGCCCAGCTAATTTTTATATTTTTAGTAGAGATGGATTTTCACCATGTTGGCCAGGCTGCTCTCAAACTCCTGGCCTCAGGTGATCCACTCGCCTCAGCCTCCCAAAGTGCTGGGATGACAATCATGAGCCACCATGCTTGACTTCTGTTTTCTCTTTAAAGCAAAAAAAGTTACTTAGAAGTTCCAAACTCAAACGCCCACAGGGAAAAGAGACATCTGTAAGATAGTCAGGGATATTTGATCATGAACTGGCCATTAGATGACATTAAAGGATGATTGTTGGCTGGGCATGGTAGCTCACATCTGTAATCCCTGCACTTTCCTACACTGAGATGGGAGGATTGCTTCAGCCAAGGAGTTTGAGACTAGTCTGGACAGACACAGCAAGACCCCATCTCTACAAATAAAAATAAAAAATTTGCCAGTCATAGTAGTACACACCTGTAGTCTCAGCTACTCAGGAGGCTGGAGTGGGAGGATTGCTTGAGCCCAGGAGTTCCAGGCTGCAGTGAGCTGTGATTGTGCTACTGAATGCTAGCCTGGGCAACAGAGTAAGACCCTGTCTCAAACAAACAAACAAAAAACAAAAAGAATGAGTTAATGTTGTTAAGTGTGGTAACAGACCATGGTAGTTTTGTAACAAAATGAACCCTTATCTGTTAGAAGAAAGGATTCAAATATTTATAGGAAAATACTGTGACATCTGGGATTTGTTTAAATTACTCCAAAGAAAATACAGAAGGAAACAGCGCTGATAAATGTTGATGATGGTCAAAGCAGAGTGATGGGTAAATAGGAGTTCAAAATAAATGCTAATTATTCTGTGGAAGTTTGAAAATTTTCCCCCAAAAGAAAAACAAAATTCCAAAAGAATGTCCAGAGGGTTCCAGGAGGCCTGAGAAGAGGGCCTGGATGAGAAGAGGAGTTTACGATTCATTGAAAGGACAGGAGCTATTGGTTCCAGATGATTTTTGTCAGGGAAGTTGAGCCAAAGTTTGACACATTTTGGAATTTTATTTTCAAGAGGACCTCCCGGATGTTTACATGGAGTCAATTGTCCAGCATTTCACATTTTCAAAAATAAAGTTCAGGCCAAAGAAAACATGTTTGTTGGTTGAGTCTGGCCCAGAGAACATGGGTCTGAAATGCAAGGGCTCAAGTCCAAGTCTCAGCTTCACTTTTTATGTTTTATTTTTATATTAAAAAAGTTGAGGCCTAACCATGTTGCCTCACCATGTTGCCCAGGCTGGTCTCGAACTCGTAGGCTCAAGAGATCCTCCTGCCTCAGTCTCCCAAACTGCTGGGATTACAGGTGTAAGCCACTTGCCTGGCCTCAACTTCTTATTTTTTTGGGGGGACACGGTCTCATTCTGTCACCCAGGCTGGAGTTCAGTGGTATGATTACTGCACCTCCCAGGCTCAGGTGATCCTCCCACCTCAGCCTCCCGAGTAGCTGGGACTACAGGTGTGCGCCACCACCGCTGGCTAATTTTTTGTTTTCTGTTTCTTTTTTTTTTTTGAGACAGAGTCTTGCTCTGTTGCACAGGCTGGAGTGCAGTGGTGCGGTCTCGGCTCATTGCAACCTCCGCCTCCCAGGTTCAAGCGATTCTTCTGCCTCAGCCTCCAGAGTAGCTGGGATTACAGGTGCCTGCTACCATGCCTGGCTAATTTTGTATTTTTAGTAGAGATGGGGTTTTACCATGTTGGCCAGGCTGGTCTCGAACTCCTGACCTCAAGTGATCCGCCCACCTGGGCCTCCCAAAGTGTTGGGATTACAGGTGTGAGCCACCACGTCTGGCTGCCTTTTTTAACATACCTACCAGGCAAAATTCCAACTGAAGGACTATCTCTGTCATATCCTGCTGAGCAAAGTTCCTAGGAACAACCTATCACATCCCAGCAGAAAAAGGGCCAAACTGCCTGATCATAGGAACACCTTGTCAATATCCTGCCAGGCAGCAAGCCACACTGCCCAGACCCCTCCCGCCCATACCTAGAAGTACCCTAGCCTGTAAGCAGCGGTGGGCTCCAGCATTAAGCTGGTACCCCCCCTCCGCAGGTTTTTGCAATATACCTGTGTTGCCGTAGGCCTCCTGGGTCCCTGTCTTTCTTTCACCCTCGCCTTCCCTTTAAAAAACCTAACACTTGGTATGGCTAGTTTTTTACATTTTAGCCATTTAGGTGCATAGTGATAGCTCATTGTGGGTTTAATTTACATTTCTCTCTCTCTCTCTCTTTTTTTTTTTTTTGAGACAGAGTCCTCACTCTGTTGCCCGGGCTGGAGTGCAGCGGCGTGATCTCGGCTCACTGCAACCTCGGCCTCCCGGGTTTAGGCAATTCTGCCTCAGCCTCCCGAGTAGCTGGGACTACAGGTATCTGCCACCATGCCCAGCTAATTTTTTTGTATTTTTAGTACAGATGGGGTTTCACCGACTTGGCCAGGCTGGTCTCGAACTCCTGACCTCATGATCCGCCAGCCTTAGCCTCCCAAAGCTCTGGGATTACAGGTGTGAGCCACCGCGCCCGGCCATTTTTTGTTTGTTTGTTTTTGGAGACAGAGTCTTGCTCTGTTGCCCAGGATGGGGTGCAGTAGTGCGATCTGCGCTCACTGCAACCTTCGCCTCCCAGGTTCAAGCAATTCTCCCACCTCAGCCTCCCGAGTAGCTAGGATTACAGGCAAACACCACCACGCTGAGGTAATTTTTGTATTTTAGTAGAGACGGGGTTTTACCATGTTGGCCGGGCTGGTCTCGAATTCCTGACCTCAGGTGATCCGCCCGCCTCAGACTCCCAAAGTGCTGGGATGACAAGTCTGAGCCACCACGCCTGGCCCAATGTTTTGTATTTTAGTAGAGACCAGGTTTCACTATGTTGCCCAGGCTGGTCTCGAATTCCTGAGCTCAAGCAATCTGCCTGTCTCGGCCTCCCCAAGTGCTAGGCTGTGCCAGGGTTCTGATCCAGTCCCTTCCACCTGGGCCATTGCTCTGGCCTCCTGCCCTCCCCCTCAAAGAAGCCTAAGCTTCTCCCACCTGGGTACTGGGGGACCCTGTGAGAGAATTCTGAGAGTGCCTGAGGAAATTACAGAAAGTTCGAGGCGTCCTACTTATTTGCAGGAACCCCACGAAGGTTCTGGGGGCCTCCAAGGGATCATAGGAGTCCTAGGGAGGTTCTGAGGACCCCCAGGGGATCATAGGACCCTCATGAGGACTTCAGGGCTCCTGAACAATCATGGGAACTCTATGGGACATTCTGAGAGCTACAGAGATCGTAGGAGCCCCGTGAGGGTTTTGTGAGGGGCCATAAGTAATTACAGGAAGTCCTGATGTGGCTGGGTGCAGTGGCTCAGGCCTGTAACCCCAGCACTTTGGGAAGACGAGGTGGGTGGATCACTTGAGGCCAGGAGTTCGAGACCAGACTGGCCAACATGCTGAAACCTTGTCTCTACAAAAAGTACAAATATTAGCTGGGAGTGGTGGCACACGTCTCTGGTCCCAGTTACTTGGGAGGCTGAGGTGAGAGGACAGCTTGAGCCCAGGGGGTTGAGGCTGCAGTGAGGTGCGATCACGCCACTGCACTTCAGTTTGGGCGACAGAGTGAGACCCTGGCTCAAAAACAGAAACAAACAAATAAAAAACCCAAACCGGAAGTCCTGATGTATTCTAGGATCCTGAGAGTTCCCGTGAGGGCACATGAACCCGAGTATTGAGGGGCCCTATGGGATCACGGGGTCACCATGGAAGTTCTGAAGGTCTCCGGGTAATCAAGGGGATCAAGGGAGTCCCTCAGGAGGTCTGGGGTGCTCCGAAGGCCCATGAAAGCCATAGGATGTTTTAAAGAGTCGTGGAAAGACAATGGAGGTTGTAGATCGCCGGAGCCTCACAGGAATCTTAAGGGGTCTGGTGGTGCGCGTCAGGTTCTGAGGGGACCCTGAGGAATCACGAGAGCGTCTAGAGGAGTTCGGGAAAACCGCGGAAGCACCACGAGAAATTCAGGATCAAGGGGCAAGAGGACCGCTGGGGAAGATGGGAACAGACTAAAAGGCCGAAGCCGCCACCGCCAAGGCTCAAGGGAACGTCCTACAGGGCGCGATGCTATTGGGCAGCGGGAATCACGGGGACTGAGAGAGGCGGAGTTGCTGAGCTGCCGCAGTGGATGACGGGGCTCCGCGCGAAAAACCGGGAGCCCAGGCCTGGGTAACGCAGCGGGCAGCGCCGGCCGGGCAGGCTCTCACCAGTGCGCATGCGTGGCTCTCCGGCACCGGTCCGTACTCCAGCGAGGTGAAGATCTCGCGGGCGCGGGGCCCTGCACGCGTCGCAGCCATCGCCTACCCGGAACGCTTTCCGCGAAGACTGGGGCGCTCTGTGTTAAGGGGAACCTTGAGGTCCGAAGGGCCACACCTCCCGTTCCAGCCCAAAGGGGCAGGACTAATGGGAATGGGGTGGGGCTACGAGATACAGAGAGCAGCCTCGCCCACACTTTTTGCCTTAGGACCCGTTGGCCCAGCCTACGGGGAAGCGTATTTAGGAGCATGCGCACTGCTTAAAACGGGGAGAAAGGCTAGCCAGGGATGTGGGTACTTTGCGATTAGTTAGGAGGGCTCCATTAGAAGGATCGGCGTGGCCGGGCACGATGGCTCACGGCTGTAATCCCAGCACTTTGGGAGGCCGAGGCGGGTGGAACACCTGAGGTCGTGAGTTCGAGACCAGCCTTACCAATATGGTGAAACCCCGTCTCTACTAAAAATGTGAGCCGAGCTGTGGTGGCACGCGCCTGTAATCTCAGCTACTCAAGAGGCTGAGTCAGGAGAATCACTTGAACCCGGGAGGCGTACATTGCAGTGAACCGAGATGGCACCACTGCACTACTGCCTGGGTGACAAAGGGAGACCCTGTCTCAAAAAAAAAAAAAAGTAATTAAAAAAAAAAAGGGGCCGGGCGCGGTGGCTCAAGCCTGTAATCCCAGCACTTTGGGAGGCCGAGACGGATGGATCGCGAGGTCAGGAGATCGAGACCAACCTAGCTAACACGGCGAAACCCCGTCTCTACTAAAACATACAAAAAACTAGCCGGGCGAGTTGGCGGGTGCCTGTAGTCCCAGCTACTTGGGAGGCCGAGGCAGGAGAATGGCGTAAACCCGGGAGGCGGAGCTTGCAGTGAGCTGAGATCCGGCCACTGCACTCCAGCCTGGGCGACAGAGCGAGACTCCGTCTCAAAAAAAAAAAAAAAAAAAGGGTCGTCGTATTGATGCATCTTCCCAGTGCCTTGTTTTATAGTAGCGGGAAGTGCAGGTTTATTTGTTTTACCTTTTATTTTCTTGAGATAGGGTCTCCCTTTGTCGCCCAGGCTGGAGTGCAGTGGTCCGATCACAGCTGACTGTCGCCTCGACTTTTCCGGTTTAAACGTTTCCCCTGCATCAGCCTGCACAGTAGCTGGGACTACAGGCGCATGCCATCAAGTCTGGCTATTTTTTTCCTTTTTTTTTTTTGTAGAGACAGGATTTTGCTATGTTGCTCCGACTGGTCTCGAACTCCTGGACTAAAGCGATCCTCCTGCCTCAGCCTCCCAGCCTGAAAGTGCAGCTTTTAGTTCTAATTATATTTACTAGGGGTCGGAGCTAGATCTGGCAGGAAGTGATAATTCAAAGATAAAAAGAGTACGTTTTAGGATGGACATTGAGATTAAGGTTTTGAAAATGCAACCTTCACTGCAAAGTAACGGGGCCAGTTTTGGTTGTGGAAAGAGTGGAATTGTGGCGCTTTTTTTTGTTTTTAAACAGATGGGATGTGGGACGTTATCTCATTTTATTGCCCAAGCTGGTCTCGAACTCCTGGTCTCAAGTGATTCTCTTGCCCTGGCCTCCCAAAGTGCTGGGACTACAGGAATGAGCCACAGCGCCCGGCCGGAAGTGTGGCTTTCACAGATACAGGAAGTGTGGCATTTAGGGATTCGCCTTGGTGAACACTTTTGATTGATGCTAAGGGCGTGGCCTGTCGATAACGCGATACCAGCTTGTGAGTGAGCATGGGGTACTCGGAAGTGTGGCGTACTCCAGTCTTGGTTTACGGATAGACCGGAAGTGTGGCTTCATTTACAATTCGGCAAGTAGGACGGAGAGCGCATCCAGAGATACAGATTCCCAACGGATTTGACGACGGTGTTCGGTCTTGAATGGAATTGTAGTCTTAGGCCAGTCTTAGCTTTCTGAACAGGATAATAGGTATCCGGAGTCGATTGAGGGCCAGAGCAAGCACTGGGGTTCGGATCCTGAGCAAAGTTCTTCACGTTGAGGGTCTTGAGGACGCCTAGATCTCTTTTCCAGGGCCATGGCGAACCCGAAGCTGCTGGGACTGGAGCTAAGCGAGGCGGAGACGATGGGTGCTGATTCGGGGCGATTTGAGGAGCTGCTGCTGCAGGTGCACAGTGACAGGAGCCCTGGATCCTTGAGTATTCGGGGATTTTGGCGGGGTGCTCAAAGATGGGACTACAGTTGCCAGAATGCACTAGGGTGGGAACCGGGCCTCGGGGAATTCAGGTTGATGGGCTTCAAGTTTGCTAGGTGGGGTTGCGGTTGTTCCTCTAGTTCCCAAAGAGAAAGGGGACCTAAACGGTTCAATTTCTCGCGTTATCCACAGCTCTCATAGATAAGAATTGCTCCATTTGAGGAACAAATGAGGGGTCTGATGGCACAGACTCCAAGCCTGGAGGTAGTTTTACTTTATACAGGCCTCGAAGGAGCTCCAGCAAGCCCAGACAACCAGACCAGAATCGACACAAATCCAGCCTCAGCCTGGTGAGAAAGGACACCGGAGAGAGAGGGCCAGGAGACCCAGGGAGGCCAGGGGCAGGGGACGGAGAGGAGGAAGGAAAGAGACATGAAAATAAAGGCCTGGGATGGGGGTGAGGTGAGCAGATACCCACAGAGATCACCCTAGGACAGAAAGGAGTTGGAGGACAGAGTAGGAATAGGTAGGGGGCCAGAGAATCAGAGATAGGAAGAGGCCGGGTGCGGTGGCATGCACCTATATTCCCAGCTACTTGGGAGCCTAACACAGGAGAATTGCTGGAACCCAGGAGGCAGAGGTTGCAGTGAGTGGAGATCGCACCACTGTACTCCAGCCTGGGTGACAGAGCGAGACTCTTGTCTCAAAAACAAAACAAAACAAACAACAAAAACAAAGATAGGAAGAGAGGCTGGGCACAGCGACTCACAACTGTGATCCCAGCACTTTGGGAGGCTGAGGCGGGAGGATCACCTGAGGTCAGGAATTTGAGATCAGCCTGGCCAATATGGTAAAACTCCATCTCTACTAAAAATACGAAAACTAGCCGGGCGTGGTGGTGGGCGCCTATAATCCTAGCTACTTGAGAGGCTGAGGCATGAGAATTGCTTGAACCTGGGAGGTGGAGGTTGCAGTGAGCCGAGATCACGCTACTGCACTCCAGCCTGGGTGACAGAGTGAGACTCTGTTTCAAAAAAAAAAAAAGGAGGGGGGTGGGGAGTGGAACAGACCCAGAGAAAGGGGGACTGGGCAAAAGAAAAAGAGCCTGGAGAGAAAGGATGGGTACTGGGACTTGTGCAGAAAAGGATTGTCATGACTAACCCACTCCCACCAGGTTTCTGCATAAAGACCAACTCCTCAGAAGGGAAGGTTTTCATCAACATCTGCCACTCCCTCTCCATCCCTCCTCCCGCCGACGTGACCGAGGAGGAGCTGCTTCAGATGCTAGAGGAGGACCAAGCTGGGTTTCGCATCCCCATGAGTCTGGGAGAGCCTCATGCAGAACTGGATGCAAGTCAGTGCCCTCAGAGGGACCAGGAATCTGGCCTGCTAGGCCCCTTCTTCCCTAGAACCCAAGAATCCTGGGCCCAGGACCCTCCTTCCTCAGCTCCTGGAGATCTGGCTCTCCAATCTGATGATTTTCCCTATGGTAGATCTCTAGTGCCCTGGGCATCCCAAACCCGGGCGGTCCTGGTTCTGCCACCTGGCCAGGCTGGCACTTTTCCATGCCCCACTCCGGGTCCGGGAGGCCTGGGCAGAGTCCTCCTCGTGCATTAGTGGATCTCCTGGCTTTAGTCCTGAGCCCGCTCTCTCTTTCTTTTTTCTTTTTTTTTTTTTGAGATGGAGTTTTGCTCTTGTTGCCCAGGTTCAGACAATTCTCCTGCCTCAGCCTCCCAACTAACTGGGATTACAGGCGTGCACCACCATGCCCAGCTAATTTTTGTATTTTTAACAGAGTGGGGGTTTTGCTATGTTGGCCAGGCTGGTCTCAGACCCCTGACCTCAGGTAATCCGCCGCCTCAGCCTCCCAAAGTGCTGGGATTACAGGTGTGAGCCACTGCATCTAGCCTGCGGCTCTCTCTTTCATTCCGTTTTCTCCTCTGCCCTTCTCCCCTGTCTCCATCTCTGTCTTGCCTCACCTCTGTCCCTGTTTCTGCTTCTATGTCCTTTTTTCCATATGTCTCTTGAAGCTTTCTGGGACCAAGCTCTAGGCAGTGCCATGGGGAATAAGGACCTATCAAATTCACATTCCACATTCCAGAAACACCCTGTCATGGGCAGGGCTCAAGGAGGTGGATGCAGTATCAAAAGCGTGCTTTGGAGGGCGGCACCCAGCACAGCCTTGCGATTGCTCGTCACCCACATGAAGGGGTCAGGGAAGGCTTCCTGGAGGAGGAGGTGTGGGATAAGATTTGAAGGAACAGGAAGAGTTCAGCAGTCAAAGACAGAAGAAAGTTCTAGGTAGAGCGGCCCGGAAATGGGAGAGAATGATTAGATTGGATCAGCCAGTAATGGAGAGTAACTGAAAGAAATTCAGTGGGCCGAGGTTGCTAGAAGAAGGAGGTTTTCTCCAGAGGTGGGAGGGGCAGACCCACAGGGACTCTAACGCCAAGCTTGCGGGGCTCAGACCTTCACTTGGGAGCACTGGGGAGCCAGAGGAGAGCTGTGAGCAGGGGAGGGATAGGGTCAGCTCAAGTGACATTACACTGATGGACAGGAGATACGAGGCCGGGGAGGAGGCTGGACGGACAGTCCGGAGCGGACAGTGAGTGCTCAGCTGTCACTTCCTGATGTCTCTGTCTCTGCTTCTTGCAGCCGCTGTCCCTGAATGTTTCTTCCCTGTATGGGTCTGGGCTGTGGGCTTCCTGCAGAGGGCTGGGGGGCCCTCATCCCCTTTTTCTCCCCGCAGGAGGCCAGGGCTGTACTGCCTACGACGTAGCTGTCAACAGCGACTTCTACCGGAGGATGCAGGTTGGGGGCAGGGCTGCGGGTGAGGCCTGGGCAGGGGTCTCTCCCTCTACCCTCCCCCCCCACCGCCTGTCTTTTCCGTCTCTCTGTCACCCCAGAACAGCGATTTCTTGCGGGAGCTCGTGATCACCATCGCCAGGGAGGGCCTTGAGGACAAATACAACTTGCAGCTAAATCCGGGTGAGGGGCAAGGCCTGGGCCATCGGGAAAGAGTGGAGCCAGGAGCGGTTTGGGGGACACCCCTGGGAGAGGAGGGGCTGGCTTGGGCAGGGTGTCCTGGAGTCTGTGCTACTGGGAGGGGGCGGAGTCTGGACGCCCTGAAGGGGCGGGGCCAGGAAACATCTCCAGGGCTGGGTTTTATTGGGGCTTATCATGGGAGGGGGCGTGACTAAGGTGGGCGGGCTTCCTGGAGCCAAGCCTGGGAGTGTGGTCAGATCCCAAGAGTCCCGGTGAGCCGGTGGAGCTGATCCCGGGAGGCTCTTGGCTGTGCAAGGCCTCCTGAGAGAGCAAAGGGAACCCTGACCT
This sequence comes from Trachypithecus francoisi, assembly GCF_009764315.1. Lineage (NCBI taxonomy): Eukaryota > Metazoa > Chordata > Mammalia > Primates > Cercopithecidae > Trachypithecus > Trachypithecus francoisi. The sequence continues at coordinate 4,824,554 of NW_022681457.1, read as the reverse complement.
GTACAATGTTTGACGGCGCTCCTGACCCTCAGAATGGCGCATGATGAAGAACCGGCCATTCATGGGCTCCATCTCGCAGCAGAATATCCGCTCACAGCAGCGTCCTCGGATCCAGGAGCTGGGGGACCTGTACACGCCCGCCCCTGGGAGAGCTGAGTCAGGGTGGGCTTTCGGTAGATTCCCGGTCTGATGTTTCCTCAACGCTCTTGGGAATCCCTCCCTCCATCCTCCCACACTGGGTGATGCCCTGGGGCCCTGGGCACTGAGAGAGGGAAGAGAGAGAACTCCTGACTGAGAAGGCGTTCTGAGGCACTAGGGCTGGTTGGAGGGAGAAAGGGAACACCAGGCAAAGACCCAGCAGCTGTGCTCAGCCCTGGGACCTTGTTCCTCCTCAGCCCTGAAAAGCCTCACCTGAACCTGTGGCTGGAAGCCCCCGACCTCCTCTTGGCCGAAATTGACCTCCCCAAACTGGTGAGTTTTGCCTGCTGGGCCAGAGGAGGGGAATGAGGTCTGGAAAGGTCAGGGACTGTCTCTGAGCGAGAGTGACAAGGGGCTGTTGCTGGACTTGTCAGCTGCATACTCTCTCCCAGGAGGCCCACAGGCCACCTTTGGGTGCTGTCCTGAGAGTGTCCGAGGGATTGTAAGTGCTCGGTTGTTGAGACTTGTAATTGATGTCTTCTGCCTCTTCCCTGGGAGATTAGACCCTTCAAATATAGTTTCCCAGCATGTGAGGCTCCCATGCCTGGTCCAGGTGACCGTCCTGTTGCTGAGGAGGGTGACCTGACTCCACCATCTCTCCAGGATGGAGCCCTGGGGCTGTCACTGGAGATCGGGGAGAACCGCCTGGTGGTGGGGGGCCCCCAGCAGCTGTATCATCTCGACGCTTATATCCCACTGCAGATCAACTCTGATGAGAGCAAGGCAGCCTTCCACCGGAAGAGAAAGGTGCCTGGGGGAGGGGTTCGGGGAGGCCGGGACGTTGGGGAGCCTGGACTCTGGCTCCGAGGGAGGGGGACCGGGGGCTGGACTTCTGGGTCCTGGATCCTCATTCTCTTTGCTCTGTCTCCTCAGCAATTAATGGTAGCCATGCCGCTTCTGCTGGTGCCTTCTTGATCAGGGTGTTTCCCTGTGCTTCCGAGATGTGAAGGAACTGCTGGCTTCCCTAAAGTTGAAATAAAAGATTTTTGTCTTTGTTCTGTCTCTGACTGGGGATATGTGGGTGTTGGGAGGGAAGACGGACATTGGGCTGTGCCCCTCCAGTCCCATAGAGGTCACTGCCCCAGCTCAGGCCTCATCCTTCCCCCTGGATCCTCTCTGAAGCCTCCTGGCCTCCAGTGTCCCCTTGTTAGTCCTCCCCAGGCCCCAGAGCTGGCCCTGCAGTTTCCCTGTTCACAGGCCTCCTGTAGCTCCCCAGCTGCCCTGGGAGAAGAGCCAAGCACTCAAGGCTCTGTGTGATCTGAGCCTCGAGTCATGGCTTACTTTTTTGTTTAAGAGGCAGGGTCGCTGGGCGCGGTGGCTCATGCCTGTAATCCTAGCACTTTGGGAAGCTGAGGCGTGTGGATCACCTGAGGTCAGGAGTTTGAGACTATCCTGGCCAACATGGTGAAACTCCGTCGCTACTAAAAATACAAAAATCAGCCAGGCATGGTGGTGGAAGCTTGTAATCCCAGCTACTTGGGAGGCTGAGGCAGGAGAATTACTTGAACACGAGAGGCGGAGGTTGCAGTGAGCTGAGATCATGCCGTTGCACTCCAGCCTGGGCTACAAGAGCAAAACACTGTCTCAAAAAGAAAAAAAAAGAGAGAGGTAGGGTCTTACTCTGTCATGGAGTGCAGTGGTGCAATCATATAGCTCACTGCAGCCTGGAACTCCTGGGTTCAAGTGATCCTCCCACATCAGCCTCTGAGTAGCTAGGATGACAGGCATGTACCACTGTGCCCAGCTAATTTTATTTTTTGCTTTTTTTTTTCTTTTAGAGATGGGGTCTTGCTATGTTGCCCAGGTTGGTCTTGAGTTCTTGGCCTCAAGTGATCCTCCTGCCTTGGCCTCCCCAAATGCTGGGATTACAGGTGTGAGCCACTGAGCCCTGCCTAGTTTTGACCTTTTCGTCTAACTGGAGTCCAGTCATACTGAACAGTGTCCTGACCATACCCATTTTCCCCCATCTCTTACTTTCTGCTGTTCCTGCTACTTTCCCAGTACATCTGCGGAAGTTACTTACTTTTTCTTTCTTTCTTCCTTCCTTTCTTTTTCTCTTTTCTTTCTTCTTTATCCTTCCTTCCTCTTTCTTTTTTTTTTTTTTTTTGAGATGGAGTCTCGCTCTGTCGCCCGGGCTGGAGTGCAATGGCCGGATCTCAGCTCACTGCAAGCTCCGCCTCCCAGGTTCACGCCATTCTCCTGCCTCAGCCTCCTGAGTAGCTGGGACTACAGGCGCCCGCCACCTCGCCCAGCTAGTTTTTTATATTTTTTTAGGAGAAACAGGGTTTCACCGTATTAGCCAGGATGGTCTCGATCTCCTGACCTCGTGATCCGCCCGTCTCGGCCTCCCAAAGTGCTGGGATTACAGGCTTGAGCCACCGCGTGCGGCCTCCTTCCTTCCTCTTTTTCTTTCTTCTTTCTCTCTCTTTTTTCTTTCTTCCTCCTTCATTCCCTCCCTCCCTCCCTCCCTCCCTTCTCTCTCTCTCTTTTTTTCTTTCTCTTGTTTTTTTTCTTTTTTCTTTTTTTGACAGAGTCTGGTTCTTAGGCCCACGCTGGAGTGCAGTGGTGCAATCTTGACTCACTCGGCAACCTCCCGAGTTCAAGTGATTGTTGTGCCTCAACCTCCCAAGTAGCTGGGACTACAGGCGCCACCATGCCCAGCTAATTTTAAAATATTTTTTATAGAGGTGGGATCTCCCTCTGTTGCCTGGACTGGTCTCAGACTCTTGAGCTCAAGTGATCGGGCCTCTTCAGCCTCTCAAAGTGCTGGGATTACAGGAGTGCCCCACCTTGATAAATATTTCTTGAGTTAATAAGTGATTGTTGAGGCTGGGCTCAGTGGCTCACACCTGTAGTCCCAGCACTGTCTGAGGCCGAGGCGGGCGGATCACCTGAGGTTGGGAGTTTGAGACCAGCCTGAGCAACATGGAGAATCCCCCTCTCTACTAAAAATACAAAATTAGCCGGGTGTGGTGGCAGGCACCTATAATCCCAGGTACTCGGGAGGCTGAGGCAGGAGAATTGCTTGAACCCGGGAGGCAGAGGTTGCTGTGAGCTGAGATAGTGCCATTGCACTCCAGCCTGGACAACAAGAATAACACTCCATCTCAAAAAAAAAAAAAAAGTGATTGTCTAGATCCTCCTCTTCTTTAGTGAATCCTAGGATCATAAGTAGATGGAGGAACTTCAGTGGTAAATGCTCAAAGCACAATGTGAGTTAGTGGGGCATGGTGGTGCACACCTGTGGTCCCCCAGCTACTCGGGAGGCTGAGGTGGGAGCCCAGGGAGGTGGAGACTGCAGTGAGCTGCCCCTGGGTGACAGAGTGAGATCCTGTCTCAAAAAGGAAGGAAGGGAGGAAGGAAGGAAGGAAGGAAAGGAGGAAGGAAAGAAAGAAGGAAGAAAGAAGGAAAGAAAAAAGAGAAAGAAAGAAAAAGGAAGGAAGGAAAGGAGGAAGGAAGAAAGAAGGAAGAAAGAAGGAAGAAAGAAGGAAAGAAAAAAGAGAAAGAAAGAAAAAGGAAGGAAGGAAGGAAGGAAGGAAGGAATGGGGGAAGGAAAGAAAAGGCAGGCAGGCAAGCACAATGTGTCTGCAATGGGGTGAATGGGAGGGAGGGGGAGAAAAGATGGGGAAGAGGTCAGGGTGGGAGTGACTTCAGGCAGGGTCTTGCGGGCCGCGGGAACGGAGGAGCGAACGTGAGCGCCGTGTCCACCAGAGGGCGCAACATATCCCTGCCCATCGTCTCCGAGAACTACAGCTCCCAGCGGCCCTCGGAGTGCACGGCCCTTCTCAAGCGAGCGCTGAGGCTCAGAGGCCGCTGGGACTTGTAGTTGGGACAGTGAGCCGCTGGACGAGGCCAAGTAACTCATTCCCAGGTCTTGAAAAAGTGTGGGGCTGGGTCCTTGCCTCCTTCCATGGTTTCCATGGCGATGGTTTCGGCAAAGGCCCAGGTTTTGGCAGCGGCGGGGCCCGCTTCCCACTCCCTCCTCTTCACCATCTGCTCCACCCTCACACCTGGCCCCGAGCCGCCACCACCGCCTCCGCACCCCGGCCGAAGACTCTGCAGCCACTGGGTGGCGCGTGTGAGCGGCTCCCGCGCTGGTACTTCAGCCCCACGAGTCCCGGTTCCTACCTCCCTTCTGCCTCAGAGACCCGCAGCATCCTCCGTTCTGGGGTCCCAGGGGTTTCTCAAAACTGTGAGACCAGAGATCCAGCCAGTCAAGGCTGGAAGCGAGAGGCTGCGGCGGTCAGTGGCTTCCCGGCGCCCGCCCGCCGCGCCGTCTGCTCCTCCCACCCCACCGCGGGCCGCATCATGAAAATTTAATTCCAAATGCATTTGCGGCCCGACGCGGGGAGGTAGTAGGGAAAGGATCACCCTCCTGGGGCCTGGATCTGGAGGTGGACTCAGCGCCGGGAGATGGGCTGGTCTGAGGACAGGAGCGGGGCGGGACCCTATCTGTGGGCCCAGGACAGGGAAGGGCGGGGCTCTACCCACCGGGGCGGGGCTGGAATTCAGGGGTGGAGACAGAGTTCGGTGGGCGGGGACAGATTCCGGGGGGTATGGGCAGGACTGTGAGGGCAGGGACGGATCTCAGGGTCAGAAGCCAGAGGGCGGGGACCGATCCCATGGGGCGGGGGCAGGACTGGTAGGGCGGGGACAGATCCCAGGGGCGGAGGCCAGAGCTTGGTGGGCGGGGTCAGATTCCGGGGGCGGGGACAGGACTGGGAGGTCGAGGACAGATCCCAGTGGCGAGGGTCAGCAGTCGGAGGGCGGGGACAGATCCCATGGGACGAGGGCAGGACTGGGAGGGTAGGGACAGATCCAGGGGGCGGGGAGAACTGGGAGGGCGGGGACAGATCCTAGGGACCGAGTCCAGAACTCGGTGGGTGCGGACAGATTCCAGTGGTCAGAGAGAGATCCTATGGGAAAGGGGTAGAACTCAGATAGCACGAACAGATTCCAGGGGGTAAGGACAGGCCTGAGAGGTAGGGGACAGATCCCAGGGACAGATCCTAGGAGGAAGGGACACAACTCCAAGGATGGGGAGAGAACTCAGAGGGTGGGGGCAGAGCTCAGGTCAGCGACAGATCCTAGGGGAGGAGACAAATTCAGAGGGCGGGTGAGGATGCCAGGGGGCGCGGATCACAATTTAGGAGGCGAGGACAGATCTCCAGTGGGTGGAGACAGAACTCAAATAGCGGAATGGATCCCTCGGAGCTAGGGAAGAACTCAGAGCGCGGATAGATCCCAGAGGAGCGGCGAAATAACACAATGGGGAGACTATAGGGTCGCAGCTGGCACTGGTGGGGTGTGTGAAATGTAACTGTGGAGGACGGAAGCCAGAGGGAAGAAAATCGGGGTTAGGGAGTGAAACTCATCGAGAGAAGCAACAGGGAGGAGAGAGGCGCCAGAGGGAGAATAGAGTTGGAGGAGTATGGGATTCAAAGGGGAAATATGGAAACTCAGGAGGAGATGGAGCTCAAGGGTGAAGAACCCAGGTGGTGAAAGGAACTAGAAGGGGACGACGGGTGGATCGAAGTAGGCGTTGGACTTGAGGGGAAAGAATTTCCCTTGAATGAGAAAAGAAAGTACTCCCTGGATGAGACTATTGGAACTGGGGACGAGTGGGATGGGGATGGAATTGGGGGGTGGGGGCGGGGAGGGAGTCCAGGGATGAAGGAACTGGAGGATGAACGCAGAGGGAAAGTCAGAGAAGACAGGATTGTAAGGGACGAAATTAGGGGGAACAGAAGTCGGGGAGAGAAATGATGGGGATGAGAACTCAGGAGAGGAGAGAAAATCTGGTAGGAGCCAGGGGGATGGAACGGGGATAGGGGGAGTAGCTTGGGGAAGGAAAAGAATTGGGGGGCGTGAACTCGGAGGCGTGAGTTCAGAACCCAGAGGCGTGGTCTTGGAAGGCTCAGGCGGAGACAGGACGAGGATGAAAAGGCTGCGAGAGGGGGCGGGTCTGGCAGACGAGGGGAGGGGCCTGGTGGGGCTGGGGCGGGGCCTCCCGCGCCCCGCCCCCGGCGTTGAGTCCTGTGACAGCCCCCGGGCCGCCTGCACTCGCAGCCTCCTTCCCCCCGAGCGGAGCTGCGGGGCCGGCCGGGCCGGGGCGGACCCCGGGAACCCGGACGCGGCCGCCCGGGCCCGCGGGCGGGGGGATCGGCGGGGGGAACCAGCGGGGTGACCCGCGGCAGGAGCCGCCACCATGGAGTTCCGCCAGGAGGAGTTTCGGAAGCTAGCGGGTCGTGCTCTCGGGAAGCTGCACCGGTGAGCCTGGCAGGGGTCCCGGGAGGAGAAGAGTGGGAGGATCCGAGGAGGATGCTAATTCCCACCTGGGCGCAGACTGACAGATGAACGGGCGATACCCCGGCATGGGGGTCCACCCATCTGTCCAGTTTTCTCCCGTGGGCTCCGACGGCGCCGTTCTCCCTGGTCGAGCCGTGTCCATTATCCTGTTCATTTTTCTGCACTCCACCCCACCTTGCTCCACTCTTTCTCTGGTGCTGTAAATCCCTCTCTCCCGGGTCTCTGGCTCCCTCCCCCACCACTTCTGCGTCTCTGTCTCCGTCTCTTTCTGGATGTCTCTGCCTCCTTTCTCTCTGGGTCTCCGTCTGCCTCTTTTTCTAGATCTCCACTCCCTTCTCTCTGGGCCCCTCCTTCTCCCTAGATCTCTGCCTCCGCTTCTTTGCGCCTCTGTGCCTCTCTCTCTGGTTCTCTGGCCATTACTCTCACTGGATCTCTATCAACCCCTGACTCGGAGTCTCTGTCCCCCTCTCTCTGGGTCTCTCCTCTTCCCTGAATCTCTGGTCCCCACTTCTCTGGATCCCTGTCCCCGTCTCGGGGTTTTAATTCTCCCACCATGGGTCTCTCGGTCTCTCTGTGTCTCTTCCTGTTTCTGTCTGGCATGGAGTTTAATCTGCAGCTAAAGCGGATTGGGGCTCATAGCCTGTTGTCCTTGAGGGGGTTAAGCTGGATAGAAGAAGTCAGAGCACCCTGGGTCCCTGGGAGAGAAAGGAGTTAGAGGCCGAAAATTTCGGCTCCTGGGGTAGAACAGCCTTCCCAAAGGATATAGGCTGCAGTTGAGAGGGACTCCCTCCCAACCAGGTTGATGACCCCAGTGACCCGAGTGTCCCTCAGGATAACCTGGACACCTCTCCACAAGCTCTCACCCCCAACTCCAGCTTTGGCTCTAAGTCAGATAAATTACTCAGCTGCGGAAAAGCCTAAAAATATATCTGGCCACAGTGCACGAAGGAGATGGCCTCATCAGCACCATGCCCCTGCCGCCATGCCCTCAGGCCCTGTCCCCTTGGGTCACAGCCCTGACCCTGTCTTTCACTGAGCTTCAGTCCACCTCACTAGGCCATGGGGTGCTTTGCTAAGTCTAACATCAGTCTTGCTTGCTGCAGATCACCTCTTAGCTCCAAAGTTACCCCACCCTCTAGTAACATAAGAGACAAGAATAAGGCTGGACAGAAATGGGGGGGGGGGGCAGGAGGATGGCGCAGTGATGGAGTTTGGCGGTGGAGGGGAAGCTGAGATAACCTCACCCCTTCTTTTTCCAATTTTCCAGCCCCTCCCCACCCTTTTTCTCGCCTCCTTTCACGAGTTTCTCAAAATACATCAGTGTGAAGTCAGGAGAATGAGAGAGAGAGAGAAAGAGACGTGCTGATGGAGGGGGCTGGGGGGTGGCAGCGGGAGGGATGTGTACCTCAGGCCCCCTCCCTCAGTCTCTGCTTGTTTCTCAACTGTGCTTGGGTTTCTCACAGTCAATCTCTCCTGACTCTTACCTCTCTGAGTTACCTCTTGGGTCCCCAGAGACCCCCGGGCTCTGGCCAGGACCATCAGCAGGGAGTTTGTGCAGAGAAGAGCATCTGCTTCCAATGCCTGGGGTTTGCTCTGATGGTTGGAGGGAGAAGGGTATACCCCATATTAGAGACAACACGTTGATCCCATTTAATCCTCTAGACAAAGATGGGGAAACTGAGGCTCCTTTCTGGGGCTGGGAGGATCAGTGAATGAGTACAAGCTCCATGATTTGAACCCAGGTCGGTCTCCTCCCAAGCCTAGAACAGAGATCTTCCTTGAGATGAGTGATGCCACAGCTGGTGGGGAGCTTCCTTGCGCCCAGGGCAACTTGGGACAAGGACATGGGGGAACGGGATGCTGGAAAGAAGAGAACCCAAGGTGCCTCCTTTCTGAGAGCCGGGTCTTGGGCAGGGGGATGCCGAGGGGCATTAGGGGATCAGGTCCCATTGCTGTTCTTGTCTGTGATCTTGGAGTGCTACTTCAGCTCCCCGAACCTGTTTCCTTAGTTGTACAATGGGAAGAGAAGAGAGAGCAGGGACATAAGGAGACACAGACGTAGGGGAGTGGACAGAGATCCTGAGAGAAGCAGAGAGAGAGAGAAGTTGAGACATCTCGATTTGGCGTAATGGCCTCCTAAGTGTTGCTTTTCCTCATTGCCAAGTCCCCAGGCCTGAGTTTGGGGCATCCAGGGAAGAGAGGGGGTTTCCATCCAGGGTCTCCCCTCTCTGTCCTTGTCCCCTGCAAAGCATCAGGGACACCTTCATCTCTGCATCCTTGGTCCTCTTGCTCTAAAATGATTGATATCACCTTGAAGTTCCCTCTTGCATTCTCTTGCATTTTTGCCCTTGCCCTCATTTTATAGATGTGGGATACTGAGACCCCCTGTTTAGACAGCCTTGATTAGAGATCTGACATCTCCTCACATTAACAAGGAATCTCACATTTCAGGGGCTGCAATCACATCTTGAGTTTCAGGGTCAAATATCATCTGATGTCAACCTGGGTCAAAGTCTAATCTCATTGGGTGACGTGTTCTGATGGGTGGGGGGAGTTCCTACCATCCTGTACTATTCATCCTAGTGGCTTCAATACCCCCTATCTCTGGCTGTCTGTTGTCTTCCTCTTGTGGTCTCATTCCTACTCCTTCTAGGTTCTGTCCACTCCCCGGCTTCTCCCACCCCTGTTTCTTAACTGCCCCTCCCCACCTCCTTAAGTTCTAGGATGGGGAGGGGTTGCTGTGTTCTCGCAGCTCTTCCACCTCCCTCCCCCTGGACCGTCTGGCTGTTCCTTCCTCCCCCGTCCCAGTCTCCCTCGCCTCCATCTGTTCCAGCCCCTTCCTGGGATCCAGCCCGATCCTCTGGCTGCCTACCCACCTCAGAGAAGGGCCGCACCTCACAAATCACGTCCCCAGCCTGCCTATCCTCTGTCTCCCAGACTCCCCATCTTTCTCTTGCATTCTGGATCTCTGTTCTCTTCTCTCTGCATCTATGTCCTATCTCCTGGGTTTCTGTCCCTGCCTCTCTTTGGGACTCTGTCTGCTTCCCTTTCTAGGTTTCCACCTCCTCCCTCTCTGGGTCTCTGTCCCTCTATTTCTGGGTCTCTTTCCCCCTCTCTCTGGGTCTTTGTCTCCCTCTCTCTCTGGGTCTCTATTTCCCTTTCTTTCTGGGTCTCTGTCCCTCTCTGTCTCTGGATCTCTGTCCTCCTCTGTCTCTGGATCTCTGTCCCCCTCTCTCTCTGGGTCTCTGTCCCCCTTTCTCTGGGTCTCTGTCCTCCTATGTCTCTGGGTCTCTGTCCCCCTCTCTCTCTGGGTCTCTGTCCCCCTTTCTCTGGGTGTCTGTCCCCCTCTCTCTCTGGTCTCTGTCCCCCTCTCTCTCTGGGTCTCTGTCCCCCTATGTCTCTGGGTCTCTGTCCCCCTATGTCTGTGGGTCTCTGCTCCCCTGTTACTCTCTCCGTCTCTCCGGGTTTCTGTCTCCTCATCTCTAGATCTCTGTTACCCTTTCTCCGGATCTCTCTCCCTTCTTCTGTCTGTGACCCCCTCTCTCTGGGCCTGTGTACAGCTCCCCTCATCTCTGTCACCCTCTTTTTGGGTCTTTCTCCACCTGTCTGAAGGCACCTCTCTCTTTCTGCAGCCTCTCCCTGGGTTTGAGGCAGACCTCCAAATACCCTCTCGTCATCACAGACTTGATTCTGGATCCAGAACGGGCGGGGGCGAGAGTCACGCTGGGGAATGAGCCAATCCCCCTACCAGGGCCATCTGTCCCCTGCCAGGACACCACCCGCCACTCCCTTCCCTACCCCCTAGGCTGACAGCCTGGGCTCAAGGTTCCCTAGGGATGCCCAGGATGGGCTGCTGGATTCCCAGGGTCCTGGACATCTCCCCACCCCCAGCAGACGTGGTTGAGAAGCATCTGTTCTTTTGACACCTTTGCTGAAGCATCTCCTTAGCACCTTTTGCTTCCTCGAATAGACTCTTATCCGGGAGAGGGGGCTGGAGAGTCTTTGGGCCTTGGAGTGGGGGCACGGGCTCTTGAATCCCAAGCGTTGTCTGGGGTCTAAATCTCCTGAGTTGAATGATTTGACACAGCTGGCAGAGGGGACTGAAGACCCTCAGTGTGAAGAAAGAGGGGGTTGGGAGCCTGAATTCCTGGTCTGAGATGGAGGATTTCTGGATCCCGGGGGGCCAAGGGAGCCAGGGACCTGGACTGTTGGTGAAGGAGGAGGTGCAGGCTTAGAATTCTGGATCTTGAAAAGCAGGTTTTGCCCTGGATCCTGTGTCTTGGGGCTGAGGGGGCTGGGGGCCTGGACTTCCGAGTCTCTGGCTCTTGCTGTCCCGCAGTCTTCTGGAGAAGCGGCAGGAAGGCGCGGAGACGCTGGAGCTGAGTGCGGATGGGCGCCCGGTGACCACGCAGACCCGGGACCCGCCGGTGGTGGACTGCACCTGCTTCGGCCTCCCTCGCCGCTATATTATCGCCATCATGAGTGGTCTGGGCTTCTGTATCAGCTTTGGCATCCGCTGCAACCTGGGCGTGGCCATCGTCTCCATGGTCAATAACAGCACGACCCACCGCGGGGGCCACGTGGTGGTGCAGGTAGCTCAAGGCCTGAGTCCTTGCAGAGCCCCGCCCCGCTCACCGAGCTCCGCCTACGCCCCCATGACGTCACATTCACCCACCAGACGTCCAGGCCACTCCCTTTCCGAAACGCTGCCGGAATAGCTCCGCCCAATCCGTGTGCCCCTTGGCTCTGACCTCGCCTTAGGGGCAACCTCCGTTTCCTAAGCCCCGTCCTGATCTAAATGAAGTCCCGCCCTTATTTCCAGGGGCTTGACTGAAAAACGTAGAGTCCGCTCCAACATCAGGTTCCCTAGGGGTTGCCCCTGCCCCATTTTGGACCTACTAGCAATTTTGCTCACACCCGTACCCCAAACTCATGTTCCCGGGTCACATCTATTTAATCTCAGTCCCATCCTAGGTTCCTCCCTTAATTTGATCCTTTTTTGAAGCCACTGCCTACGTCCCACTCCATGTGTTCTGTCCCTTATCTGAAGACCCACAGGGTCTCCCAGGCTACGGTGCAGTGGCGCCATTGCTCTGTAGCCCAAGCTGTAGTGCAGTGGCACCATCACTGCAGCCTCGAACTCCTGGGCTCAAGAGACTCTCCTGCCTCAGCCTTCTGAGCAGTAAGCGCGCCAGCATACCCAGCTAACATTTTTATTTTTATCTTTGTAGAGACAAGGTGTCACAATGTTGCCCAGGCTGGTCTCAAACTCCTGGGCTCAAGCGATCCTCCTACCTCGGCCTCCCAGTCCTGGGAGTACAGGCGTGAGCCACCGCGCCCTGTCCTTTGTCCTATTTTAATTTCAGCATACGCCTTGCCTCTGCATCAGAAAAGAGTCCTGATTTGGGGCCTTTGTCCTACCTGAAGCTCCTCCCCTTGCTCCCTTCCAATCTGGTCCGCCCCCTTGGCTGCTTCGTGTCCCTGCCTGGACCCTGTGCAGGTCACTCCGCAAACGCTCATAAGTTGGATAGAAGTAGAGAGAGTCATCATCATACATGGGCCCCTAGGCTTTCACGGAGGCAAGGAAGCAGGCAAAGCAAGGCTTCTAGGTGGTGATGGACCCCGTTGTTAAGGCAGCATAGGCCCTAGCAACGTGGAAGAGCGGAGTTCATAGACTTTAACTGACAGAAAGATAGTGTGAGCTTTGATTGGCAGAAGTTTGGAGGTGGGAGGGGTTCCTTGTTGCTGATAGGTCGAGGCTCTAAGTCTGCGGGTGCTGATTGGTGGAGCGGAAGAGCTTGGGGCAGGGCGGCTGATTTAATGTACGTTTTGGCCCCCAGAAAGCCCAGTTCACCTGGGATCCAGAGACTGTCGGCCTCATACACGGCTCCTTTTTCTGGGGCTATATTGTCACTCAGATTCCGGGAGGATTTATCTGCCAAAAATTTGCAGCCAACAGGTACAGTGGTGGGGTCTCAAAGTGGGCGGTAACTATAGTTGTGTGGGTGGAGTTAGAGGGCGTGGTCTTGAATTTGGGGGCTGCCTCTGGGAAGTGGGCGGGGCCTGGATTTGAGGGTGGGTCTTAGAGAAAGGTGGGGCTTGCGATTGAGGAAGGTGGAAGTCAGAGAGGTGGTGGGACCTGGGGTCCTGGGGACCACTAGGCCTAGCTTGCTGTGGACGGGAAAGGCAGAATCCCGGGCATGGCTGGATAGCTTGGATCCTTTTCTCTGACCCTTCCCATCAGGGTTTTTGGCTTTGCTATTGTGGCAACATCCACTCTAAACATGCTGATACCCTCGGCTGCCCGCGTCCACTATGGCTGTGTCATCTTCGTGAGGATCCTGCAGGGGTTGGTAGAGGTAAATCCCCGCCTGATACGACCCTGCCCTCGCTCGGACCCCACCTTTTCTCAGTGACCTTGGTTTTCTCCTCTTTAGGGCGTCACATACCCCGCCTGCCATGGGATCTGGAGCAAATGGGCCCCACCCTTAGAACGGAGTCGCCTGGCGACGACAGCCTTTTGCGGTGAGAGGACGGGGGATCCTCACTCCTGCATCTGAGGGAGGAGGGGTTGGGGCCTGCACTGTTGGGTCTGAGTGGGGAGGGGCTGGGCCTGGACCCCTGGGCCTGAGGGAGAAGGGGGTAGGCGGGGCTGAACTCCTGTGTCTGAGGGAGGAGGAGCCTCGACCTTGACTCCCAGGTCTGAGGGAGGATGGGCTGGGGGCCTAGACTCCTGGGTCTGAGGGAGGAGGAGCTGGTGGCCTGGACTCCTGGATCTGAGGGAGGAGGGGCTGGGGGCGTGAACTCTTGTGTCCAAGGGAGGAGGGGCTAGGCCTGGATTCCTGGGTCTGAGGGAGGAGGGGCTGTGGCCTGTAATTCTGTGTCTGGAAAGGTGGGAGTGGTGGGGGTCCGCACTCCTTGATCTGAGGGAAGATGGGCCTGTTCTCTCCCCCTCATCCTCCCCTTTAGGTTCCTATGCTGGGGCGGTGGTCGCGATGCCCCTCGCCGGGGTCCTTGTGCAGTACTCAGGATGGAGCTCTGTTTTCTACGTCTACGGTGAGGGACCCGGATGCGTGGTTCCGGGTGGCGCTGGGGCGGAGCGGGGCCGGTCCTCACCCCGTTCCCATCCCCCTCCTGACCCCCCCAGGCAGCTTCGGGATCTTCTGGTACCTGTTCTGGCTGCTCGTGTCCTACGAGTCCCCCGCGCTGCATCCCAGCATCTCGGAGGAGGAGCGCAAGTACATCGAGGACGCCATCGGAGAGAGCGCGAAACTCATGAACCCCCTCACGGTCCGGGCCCACGTCTTCGGGGAAGGGGCGGGGAGAGATAGCAGGCCACGAACCTGCACAGCGTGTAGATCAGGAAGGGTTCCTGCAGACTCTAGAGGAGACGGAACTGGAACGCAAAGAGAGGGGCTAGATCCTTGGAGGCGGGTTGCAACCCGCGGAGGACGGGATTCGCAGGTGCTGGGGGCAGGGTTAGATCGGGAGTTGAGCGGGATTAGAACCACTGAGGGGGCATGGTTAAAGCCAGCAGAGAAGAGATTAGAATGTGGGGGTTTTGCGGCCGGGCGAGGTGGCTCACGCCTGTAATCCCAGCACTTTGGGAGCCCGAGGCGGGCGGATCACGAGGTCAGGAGATCAAGACCATCCTGGCTAACATGGTGAAACCCCTTCTCTACTAAAAATACAAAAAATTAGCCGGGCATGGTGGCGGGCGCCTGTATTCCCAGCTACTCGGGAGGCTGAGGCAGGAGAATGGCGTGAAACCGGGAAGCGGAACTTGCAGTGAGCCGAGATCGCGCCACCGCACTCCAGCCCGGGCGGCAGAGGGAGACTCCATCTCAAAAAAAAAAAAAAAAAAAAGAGAATGTGGGGGTTTTGCCTAGACCTTGGGTTGAGGCTGTATTTTGGGGGCATTTTTGCATAAAAGAGACTCCTAGGGCAGGCTCAGTGGCTTCCGCCTGCAATCCCAACACTTGGAGGGTGGAGGCTGCAGGATCGCTTGAGCCCGGGAGTTCCGGACCAGCCTGTAAAACATGGCGAGAACCCGTCTCTACGCAAAATACAAAATACAAAAAGTAAAAATAAAAATAAAAAAAGGAAAAAGACAGGTCCCTGAGGGTCCCGGACACCTGAGGATCTGAGAGGCTACCATAGGGCCAGGACCCCTTCATCACTCAAGGGTCGCCTTCAGGCTAGGATCCCTGGGTCCTCACGGCAACATGGTGTAGCTCGCGCCTTTGGGTCCATAGAAGTTTCAGTGCGGTCGGGATCCTTTGGTCTTCGCAGAACTATACTGGGGTCCCTGAAGGGACGCGGAGAAGCCCTCAGCCTCGCTCTCTGTCTTAGCGGCCCTCCCCTCGCCCCCACAGAAGTTTAGCACTCCCTGGCGGCGCTTCTTCACGTCTATGCCAGTCTACGCCATCATCGTGGCCAACTTCTGCCGCAGCTGGACGTTCTACCTGCTGCTCATCTCCCAGCCCGCCTACTTCGAAGAAGTGTTCGGCTTCGAGATCAGCAAGGTAGAGCCCTGGAGGAGAGGGCGGGGGGCGCGGAGGGGTCGGCGGGAGGGAACTGGCTGGGATCCCGAGGCAGGGAGGAGCTGGTGGTGCACCGACTGGGCAGAGACGCCGAGCCGGCGCCCCCGAACGCTTGTCTCCCCCATACACCTGTTCTCGCAGGTAGGCCTGGTGTCCGCTCTGCCCCACCTGGTCATGACCATCATCGTGCCCATCGGCGGCCAGATCGCGGACTTCCTGAGGAGCCGCCGTATCATGTCCACCACCAACGTGCGCAAGTTGATGAACTGCGGGGGTGAGTGGGGCGGGGCCTGGGCCGGCTCTAGGACAGCCTGGGTGGAGCAGAGCGGGATTGAGAGGTGATGGGGCGTGGTTACAGGCGGAAACCATCTAGCCTGCCCCAGGAGTCCCTTTCTATGCAAAGGGTTGTGGCCAACAGGGCGGAGCCGGGGCAGAGCAGGCCTGAATGAGAGGGGCTGTCACGCGGCCGTCCAAGGGCCACCGCGTGGAAGGGCAAGGTGGGCGAGACTTCCCGGGTAGAGCAGAGGCGAGATCAAGTTGGGCCTGGAAGGACAAGGCCTGCGCGAAGTTGGGTGTGGTAGGACATGAACTAGGTGATGAGGAGGCGCGATGAGTAGGGCACCAGGAGAAACAGGGTCTAGGGGGCCTGCTGTCTAACGAGTGGGATTTGCTAGGCGTGATGGCGCGCGCCTGTGGTCCCACTTACTTGGGAGGCTGAGAAGGGAGGATCGCTGGAGCCCAGAAATGCGAGGCTACAGTGAGTTATGATCGCGCCACAGCACTCCAGCCTGGGCGACAGAGCGAGACTTTGTTTCTAGAAAAATTAAAATTACAATTAAAAATTTAAAAACAGGCAGGGCATGGTGGCTCACGCCTGTAATCCCAGCACTTTGGGCGGCGGAGGCAGGTGGATCACTTGAGCTCAGGAGTTTGAGACCAGCCTGGGCAACATCGTGAGACTTTGTCTCTTAAAACAAAAATTAAAAATTAAAACCAAAATTAAAACCAAAAATTAAAATTAAAAATTAAAACCAAAACCAAAAAAACTCATGAGTGGGGATTGAGGGAAAGGTGTGAAGGTGCACAGCAGGGATCCTACGTGTTCGGGGCGTGGCCTAGTCAAGTGGTGGAGCTATGGGAGGGGCGATGGAGCTGGTGGGCGTGGTCAGGGCTGGGTCTTGGAGAAGTAGGTGCCTGGTTAGGGTGGGCTCGGGTGGCGTGGAGGGCGGGAGGAGGCCTGGGTGTGGAGGTGGCCAGAGTGGGGCGGAGAGAGGCGGTTTGGGGCTGGAGCAGGTCTGGAAGGGTGGTGTGGGGCATCCTGCGCCCCGCTCCGGCCGACACTTAGGAGACGCGGCCCCCCTCCTCCGCAGGCTTCGGCATGGAAGCCACGCTGCTGTTGGTGGTCGGCTACTCGCACTCCAAGGGCGTGGCCATCTCCTTCCTGGTCCTAGCCGTGGGCTTCAGCGGCTTCGCCATCTCTGGTGAGAACCGCGGATCCGCAGCTTGGGGGGACTCTGGTCAGCTCTGTAGGGAACTTCCTGGCTCAGGAACGGGGCCTCTCAGCCTCACAAAAGGTGGAACATGAGTGGCCAGGAGGCGAGAGGGTTGAGAACGTCCCAATGGGAATCACTCGAGTGAGATTCCGGTGCGACGTCTTCCGACTTGTCTCTCCGCCAGGGTTTAACGTGAACCACCTGGACATAGCCCCGCGCTACGCCAGCATCCTCATGGGCATCTCCAACGGCGTGGGCACACTGTCGGGGATGGTGTGCCCCATCATCGTGGGGGCCATGACTAAGCATAAGGTCGGTGCCGCAGTCCTGACTCACTCGCCCTCCAAGTATGTGCTTGGTATCTACTGACCACGTGGTGGCGCTGTCTCTGGGGTGCCATTCCTGCCCTTTCAGCCTCTCTGGGTCTCTGCCTCCCTTCCTCTAGGCCGCCCCCTCTCTCCGCCTCTGTTTCTCTGTCCTCCCATTTGACCTCAGCCTTGTCCCCTGCAGACTCGGGAGGAGTGGCAGTACGTGTTCCTAATTGCCTCCCTGGTGCACTATGGAGGTGTCATCTTCTACGGGGTCTTTGCTTCTGGAGAGAAGCAGCCGTGGGCAGAGCCTGAGGAGATGAGCGAGGAGAAGTGTGGATTTGTTGGCCATGACCAGCTGGCTGGCAGTGACGACAGCGAAATGGAGGATGAGGCTGAGCCCCCGGGGGCACCCCCTGCACCACCTCCCTCCTATGGGGCCACACACAGCACATTTCAGCCCCCCAGGCCCCCACCCCCTGTCCGGGACTACTGACCATGTGCCTCCCACTGAATGGCAGTTTCCAGGACCTCCACTCCACTCATCTCTGGCCTGAGTGACAGTGTCAAGGAACCCCGCTCCTGTCTGTCCTGCCTCAGGCCTAAGAAGCACTCTCCCTTGTTCCCAGTGCTGTCAAATCTTCTTTCCTTCCCAATTGCCTCTCAGGGGTAGTGAAGCTGCAGACTGACAGTTTCAAGGATACCCAAATTCCCCTAAAGGTTCCCTCTCCACCCGTTCTGCCTCAGTGGTTTCAAATCTCTCCTTTCAGGGCTTTATTTGAATGGACAGTTCAACCTCTTACTCTCTCTTGTGGTTTTGAGGCACCCCCCACGCCCCCACTTTCCCTTATCTCCAGGGACTCTCAGGATAACCCTTGAGATCACTCAGCTCCCCTCTCCTTTCAGAAAAATTCAAGGTCCTCCTCTAGAAGTTTCAAATCTGTCCCAACTCGGTTCTGCATCTTCCAGATTGGCTTAACCAATCACTCGTCCCCGCCATTCCAGGGATTGATTCTCACCAGCGTTTCTGAGGGAAAATGGCGGTTTCAAGTTCCCCCTTCCTCACCCACTTCACATCTCCCCTACCAGCAGATTCTGCGAAAGCACCAAATTTCCCAAGACCCTCTTCTCCCTAGCTTAGCATAATGTCTGGGGAAACAGCCAAAATCGCAATTTTAACAATATGCCTCTCCACCCCCATGCACTTTTTCTGACATGGTTTTCAGGTCTAAATAGTGGCTGCTCAAGTCCATGAACTCGAAGGTTTGAAGCCACCACCACTGAACTCCCGCGTGGTGGTTTCATGATGCCCCTTCCCCCGATTCCTCGCACTTTATTCTCCTGGGTGGTTTCGAACTACCCTCAGTTTCTCAGTGGCCATTTGTCGTGTCCCTCAGGGGCTTAATGACTCAAAATCTGGGATCCTTCCCCTCTTAGACACCCCTCTTTCAGCTTAGAATTTGGGGAACCTATAGAGAAGTCACAGAATCCCATGAAAGGGAATGGGGCAGGGGACAGGGGTGTTTCTTCCCGGTGCAGGGTTGTGTCTTTGTGTCTCTGTCTCTGTGACTGTAAATCTTGCCCTGCCCCACTCCCAATAAAAGCTTTGGTGTACAGGCTCAGTTGTTCTTGGCTGTGGAGGTCACAGGCATCCTGGTCCCCAGTCCCCTACTCCCTCAGACTGAGGAGTTCAGGCCCCCAGCCCCTCCTCCCTCAGACCCAGGAGTCCAGACCCCAGCCCCTCCCCCCTCAGACCCAGGAGTCCAGGCCCCCTGCCCCTCCTCCCTCAGACCCAGGAGTCCAGATCCCCAGCCCCTCCTCCCTCAGACCCAGGAGTCCAGATCCCCAGCCCCTCCTCCCTCAGACCCAGGAGTCCAGATCCCCAGCCCCTCCTCCCTCAGACCCAGGAGTCCAGATCCCCAGCCCCTCCTCCCTCAGACCCAGGAGTCCAGACCCCAGCCCCTCCCCCCTCAGACCCAGGAGTCCAGGCCCCCTGCCCCTCCTCCCTCAGACCCAGGAGTCCAGATCCCCAGCCCCTCCCCTCTCAGACCCAGGAGTCCAGATCCCCAGCCCCTCCTCCCTCAGACCCAGGAGTCCAGACCCCAGCCCCTCCTCCCTCAGACCCAGGGGTCCAGGCCCCCTGTCCCTCCTCCCTCAGACCCAGGAGTCCAGACCCCAGCCCCTCCCCCCTCAGACCCAGGAGTCCAGATCCCCAGCCCCTCCTCCCTCAGACCCAGGAGTCCAGACCCCAGCCCCTCCTCCCTCAGACCCAGGGGTCCAGACCCGAGCCCCTCCTCGCTAAGTTTCAGCGGTCTCAGATTCCAGCCCCCTCGCACCCCAGGGCTCAGGCCAGAGGAGGGGTCTAGCCATGGGAACATGATATTTATTCGGTCTCAGACCTTGTTCTCTGACCACAGCGCAAGCATCTCTGTATATTAGACCCTTTAGCCAGAGGACTACTCGGTAGCTAAGCATGCCAGGAGAGCAGGGTTTTCCCTCACTGCGGGGATGTGCAGGTCCCGCAGGACTCGGTGGGGCTTACACGAAGTTGTTGGGGAGCGTGGTTGGGGACAGGGCCTCCAGATGCTGCGGGCGACCCACGCGGGGCGGCGGGGGCAGCTTTGGTGGCAGCGGAGGTGTGGGCGGGGGCTGCTTGGTGGCGATGTGGGAAGGGACCCAGGTATCCGGCGCATGAAAGTAGAGGTCGTAGGGGTCTTTCGGGGCGTCCAAATGCAGAACTGTGGGAGCAAAGGGGCGTGATCATATCTGGACTGACCCTCCAGGCACCCTTGCAGATCATCTCCAGGGCCCCTTTTGTGCGGCTGACCAATCAGGAGGCCGGAGAGAGGATTCCGAATCTGCATTTGAACTGAGTTTTCAATAAAAAGGATCGGGGCCGCTGCGGAAACCAGGAGGCGTGGCGTCCGAGCAGCAGCGGCGGGGCCTGCAGGGGAGGGCGGGGAGTGCAGGGCTCCGGGCCGCGCACCTGGAGGGGCAGCGGCGGGGCTGGCAGGGACCACCGGCCCTGGGCCTGAAGCCGTTTCCAACCACATTGGGAGCGGCACTGGACACTTGTGTGAAATTGCAGACATTTAGGGGGCTGGACGTGGCCATGGAAGAGCCAGGGCTTTCATTGACCTTGGATGGGGGACCTGTGCTTTTTTGGCTGGGCGCCCTAAAGTGCCGGGAGAGACCAGGTTATGGAAAAGTGCAGGCATTCGAGGGGCAGGGCGCTCACCCGGTTCATCTCCGTCGTCCGGAAGCCGGTGATGTGCGAAGGGCCGGTGTCGAGCTGCCCGGCGGTGGAGACACCACAGCAGCACAAAGATGCCTATCAGCAGCGCGGTTCCCGCGAAGAACAGGCAGAGGGCCCCGCCTGCTGCTCCATGTGGTCGCCCCACCAGGGTCACGCCTGAAACAGGAGACCAGCAAACTAAGCTCCTAACCCCCTCCTCTCTCAGACCCAGGGGTCCAGGCTCCTAGCCCCTCCTCCCTCAGATCCAGGAATTCCTATTCCCAAACCCTTCTCCCCCAGACCCAGGAGTCCAGACCCCCAGCCCTTCCTCCCTTGGACCCAGGAGTCCAGGCCCCCGGCCCTTCTCCCTGGGACCCAGGAGTCCAGGGCCCCAATCTGTCCTCCCTCAGACCCAGGAGTCCAGACCCCCAGCCCCTCCTCCCTCAGACCCAGGAGTCCGGCTCCCGCCCCTCACCGGTCTCCTTCACTCTCTCCACCACGATGATAGTGTTGACTCCTTCACCAGGGCTGTGCCTCTGGGGTGCCGGCAGAGTGGCAGGGGCCAACTGATTGGGGGGCCCTGGAAGAGCAGGGGGACCTACAATCCGGGCTGAGGGAGGAGGGGCGTTGGACTCCTTAGGGCCAGAGTTCTGGGGGGCCTTCAGTTCAACAGTTCCTGGAGAATCTGAAGTGGGCAATTTTGGGGAGTCGGGCTGGATGGCTGCAGGGGTTTCTGGTTTGGGATTTAGGGACAGCTCATTTAGAGCAGTGGCTTCATCCTTGAAGGGCACAGGTGTTTCTGGGTAGAGACTAGTGGAGATTTGAGGGTCGGAGGTCCTGGGGACATCCCTTGCATTTTGGTAGTAGGTTGTGGGGAATTCTGTTTGGGAAATTTCGGTGGGGCTGGGAATGTGGGTTACATGGGATTCTGGGTGGGGGCTTTTAGAAGGGTCAGGATGGAGAGCTTGGAGAAATTCAGAGTTTGGGGTCTCAGTGGAGTTGAGGTCATGGGTTTCTGGAGATTTGGGGTCAGGGGTCTTGGTAGGGCCAGTGTTTGAGGTCTCAGGGATTTCTGCCTGTGAGATTTCAGTTGCATTAAGTTGGGGAATCTCTGGGGATTCTTGGGGTACAGTTTGCATAAGGTCAGTGTTTGGGGTCTCAGGAAATTCTGGGCGTGAAGGTTTGGAGAAGTTAGGTTTGGGGGTCTCAGGGGACCCTGGATGTGGCATTTCCGTTGGGCCAGGTATGGGGGTCTCAGAAGAATCTAGGTGTGTCATTTTGGAGAGGCTGGTTTTGGGGATGTCCAGGGATTCTGATATTGAGGCTGTGAGTGAGTCAGCTTTGGGCGTCTCAGGAGACTGTGGGTGCGGGGTTTCCCGGAGGTCAGGGTTGGGGGTCTCAGTGAAGCCAAGTGGGAAGGTTTCCAGGGAAACTGTATGAGGTGGCTTGAAAGGTTCAGGGTAAGGAGTCTCAGGAAATTCTGGGTTAAGGCGACCTCGTGTGGAATTTTCAGAAGGACCCTTCGGAGGGGAGGTCTCAGAGGGGTGGGCCACGTCCAGAAAGCCAGAGCGCAAAGGCGGAGGGGCTGAGGGAGCGGCCTTGGACCTCAGGCCGGCGAGGAGGAAGACGAGGAAGAGGATCCGGCTGAACGATTTCATAGCTCTGGGAGATACCTATAGCTGCGAGGGGGAGCGGGAAGGAAGGGGTTAAGGCCGAAGCTCCCAGGAGCCCCGCCCACTCCCGAGGCCACGCCCACTGGCCCGCAGGTGGACCGCGTTCGTCCGGGGCCCAGCTTGGCGCCAGGGATGGGAGGAGAACCCAATCGCAAGTCCCTTGGAGGCTGTGGGGCGATGGCCGCGGTAGCCAAGGGAGATTGAGGCGCGGGGCTTCTTGGGAGTCGTAGTTAATTTCCTTATCTGTTTCACCGAGGGGTCCTAGAAAAATTGCGAAAGAACGATACCTCTCCAGGCCCCCAGATCTCCTCGACTTCGACTTTGGAGGGTGTAAGGCCTTCGAGGGGACATGGGATCTCCTTCCTCTCTGAGGTCCTCCGGGACACCTCGACTCAGCAGTTGTTTACACTACAGGAGGCTCCTAACGGCTGAGGGTTGGACTCATGGATTTGAGGGAGGAGGGAGACATTTGGGTTCTGGGTTAAGAAAGTTACTGGGGGTTCAGATTCCTGGGTCTTGCAGGGTGAGGGGGCTGAGGTTCCTGGCTCCTGGTTCTGTAGGGAGGAGAAGGCTGGAAGTTCAGATGCCTAGAATTTTGAGGGAGCAAGGTCTAGGGGCTGGATAACAGGGGTGAAAGGAGATAAGAGGCCTTGAGCTGTTGGTTCCTGAGTTAGAAAGGAATTGGGACCTCTGAGTCCTCAGGGCCTGGGGATCTGGGCTCTGCAGAGTGGAGGGGTTAGGACTTGAAGATGAGAGCTTTGGGGCAGGACTCTCAAGTCTGTTATTGAGGATGGAGCTAGGATTTCAGCATTGCTGGGGCTAGTATGGGCAGAGAAGCATAGGTCTGTGGTCAGGTGGAGGTGGAGGCGGCCTACACATCGATGGGACAGGCTTACTTGGGGTCCTGGGGTCTCTTACCTGCTCTGGTGTCCAAGATAACAGCAGATGAGCAGAGCTGGATGCAGAGAACAGTGAATGTTAC
This sequence comes from Trachypithecus francoisi, assembly GCF_009764315.1. NCBI lineage: Eukaryota > Metazoa > Chordata > Mammalia > Primates > Cercopithecidae > Trachypithecus > Trachypithecus francoisi. Next base: position 4,801,813 of record NW_022681457.1, on the reverse strand, counting down.
AGAATGGCTCTGGGCAGGGCGGTGAGAGGTAGGGTCTCAGGGGCACACAGGTGACGCAACTGAACTCCTCCCAGGGGATCCTGGGAGCCTAGCGACAGACTTAGACTCTTAAAGGGACAGAAGTAAAGGACATTGTCTCTGGGGTGGGGAAAGGAGTTAGAAACTGGAATGATCTACTGGAGATGTGGCCCAGTCAAACTATCTTTTTGAAACCAGCGGTCCTGGCCCTCTACCCTGTCCTACCTGGAAACCCAGGGGTCTAGCTCTCTGGTACCTTCCTATTTCAAGTCCCCTAAGTTGTATCCCACAGCTCCCTCCCCCTAGACTCAGAACTCCAGTCCTCTAGCTCCTTCCTTCCTCAGATCCAGGAATCCAAGTCCCTAGCCTCATCCTCTCCCAGAACATAGGAATCTGGGTCCCTGTCCCATCCACTCTTAGACTCAGGAGCCCAAGCTTCTGCCACCACCTTCCTAGGAAACTAGGAGCCCAAGTTTCCACATCCCAAATTGCTACTGCTCTGTAGGACCTCCAAGTTTTGCTCATCTTCTCCTCACTGTGTATAGACGCTCCTCTTTTTTTTTTTTTTTGAGGCGGAGTCTCGCTCTGTCGCCGGACTGGAGTGCAGTGGCCAGATCTCAGCTCACTGCAAGCTCCGCCTCCCGGGTTTACGCCATTCTCCTGCCTCAGCCTCCCGAGTAGCTGGGACTACAGGCGCCCGCCACCTCGCCCGGGTAGTTTTTGTATTTTTAGTAGAGACGGGGTTTCACCGTGTTAGCCAGGATGGTCTCGATCTCCTGACCTCGTGATCCGCCTGTCTCGGCCTCCCAAAGTGCTGGGATTACAGGCTTGAGCCACCGCGCCCGGCCGGACGCTCCTCTTTTTTACATTATTATTTTTTGAGACAGAGTCTCTCTCTGTTGCCCAGGTTGGAGCGCAGTGGTGCAATCTCGGCTCACTGCAACCTCCAACTCCCGGGTTCAAGCGATTTTCCTGCCTCAGCCTCCCAAGTAGCTGGGATTACACCACACCTAATTTATGTATTTTTGTAAAGAAGGAGTTTTGCCACGTTGGCCAGGCTAGTCTTGAACTCCTGATCTCAAGTGATCCACCCACCTCGGCCTTCCAAAGAGCTGGGATTACAGGTGTGAGCCACTGCACCCGGCTGAGGCCCCTCTAAAGAGTCAGCATGGGCTCAGCGCGCTGGTTTATGCCTGTAATCCCAACACTCTGGGAGGCCAAGGCGGGCGGATCACAAGGTCAGGAGCTCAAGACCAGCCTGGCCAACAGCTTGGCGAAACACCCGTCTCTACTCAAAATACAAAAATTAGTCAGGAGTGATGGTGGACGCCTGTAATCCCAGCTACTTGGGAGGCTGAGGCAAAATGGCTTGAACCTGGGAGGTGGAGGTTGCAGTTAGCCAACATGGTGCCATTGCACTCCAGCCTGGGCAACAAGAGCAAGACTCCGTCTCAAACAAACAAACACAAAAAAAGAGTCAGCATGAGGAGGACTGGGCTTTAATCTTTTTTTTTTTTTTTTTTTTTTTTTGAGACGCAGTCTTGCTCTGTCGCCCGGGGTTGGAGTGCAGTGGCCGGATCTCAGCTCACTGCAAGCTCCGCCTCCCGGGTTTACGCCATTCTCCTGCCTCAGCCTCCCGAGTAGCTGGGACTACAGGCGCCAGCCACCTCGCCCGGCTAGCTTTTTGTATTTTTCAGTAGAGACGGGGTTTCACCGTGTTAGCCAGGATGGTCTCAAACTCCTGATCTCGTGATCCGCCCGTCTCGGCCTCCCAAAGTGCTGGGATTACAGGCTTGAGCCACTGCGCCCGGCCTGGGCTTTAATCTTAACAGCACCCCTAAACTCCTCCCAGATAAGGACTTAGACACATCCTCAGGGCAGCTCAGGAGCCCTGTCTGTTTTCCCCTCTTCACTCTCTCTCTGAGGCTTTTCTGATATCTGTCACTTTTCCTGTCCTCACACCCCTGCCACACGTACCCTTTGCCATTTCTTGCCTTTTCCCCCCTCACCATCTCGCCCTCGGTCTTTCTGGGCCTCTCCCTGCTGGATTTGTCTCTGGGCAGCTCCGTCCAGGCCAGGACGTCCTTCCATTGCCGTCTGTCTTTCTGAGAGCCTTTTCTTTCTGTCCTCCACCTCCGTCTGACTGTTCGTTTCCATCTCCTTTGCTCTCTTTTCTTGTTTTCTTCCTTTTCCTTTCTTTTTCCGTCGTTCCCTTTCTTTCTATTTCTTCCTCGGCCACTCTGTCTTTGTCCTTCTCTTTGTGTCTCTGTTCCTCTGACGGTCCTTCCGCCAGTCTCTATTTTTAGCCCTCTGACACACCCCCTGTGTCCACCTCTCTGTCTGTCTGTCTCTCCCCCTCCCTCGTCTCAGGTCCAGCTTCTGGTCCCAATTAGTTGGTGGCGGCCAAGGCAGTGGCAGGTCCCCCACCCCCGGCTCCTCATTACCGCTGGCGGCTCCTAATGAGCCTGGGGAGGGGGTGACCCCGCGCCCCCGGCCCCCCGGCCTGCGTCACTGCCCGGTGCGGGGGCTGCGGAGGCGATATAAGGGGGCTGCCAGCATCGCTGCCCGAGCCCACTGCGCGGTAGGGGACCGTGCGGGAAGCTGGGGGTGGGTGCATGGTAGGGCCGGGGTTTCTGGGCCAGGATGCAGCCCCACTGAGCCCCTTTCTGGTTCACAGGTGATGGAGACCCGCCAGGTGTCCAGGAGCCCTCGGGTTCGGCTGCTGCTGCTGCTGTTGTTGCTGGTGGTGCCCTGGGGCGTCCGCACTGCCTCGGGAGTCGCCCTGCCCCCGGTCGGGGTCCTCAGGTAGGTGCCAGGCCCAGAACTCCCAGGGAGGGGTGGGGACCTGGAGAAATAGGAAGAGAACGAAAGAGAAAGGGGACCCAGAAAGCGGGACAGAAGCCCAAAGAGAGGGCGACCGAGACCCAGCGAGAAGACAGAGACTAGGGGTGGTGGAAGGCGGGAGGAGGGTTTGGTGGTGGTGGTGGTGGTGCGAGAATGGACAGAGAATCAGCAAGGGAAAGAGACACAGAAAGATAGATCCCGAGAAAGGCGTGGAGAAGGCTCGAAAGGAGCCGATGCAGAAACGGATTCGTTCTTTGAGCAACGTTTAGTGGGTTCTTGGTGTGCGCCTGGCCATGTGCTGAGCGCTGTGGGCGGACAAGTGCATCAGACTCGGTCTCAGTACCCGGGGAGTTTCGAACCTGGTGAGCAGAGAGACAGAGACCCACACAGAGAACGAGACAGAGGGAGCCGGACCGACCCACTTCACCGACGGGGCAGTAACAGGGCTTCAAGTTAGACCGCGGGGAGGACAGGCGGCGGCGAGCGCGGATCTGGACGCGCGGCCACCGCGTCTCTCCACAGCCTCCGCCCCCCAGGACCGGCCTGGGCGGATCCCGCCACCCCCCGGCCGCGGAGGAGCCTGGCGCTGGCGGACGACGCGGCCTTCCGGGAGCGCGCGCGGTTGCTGGCCGCCCTCGAGCGCCGCCACTGGCTGAACTCGTACATGCACAAGCTGTTGGTGTTGGACGCGCGCTGAGCGCGCCGCCAGTCCCCATCTTAATAAAGACCCTGCCGTGAGCTCCGGACTGCGCCTCGTTCCTGTGCGACCTGCGTGTGCGTTGGGTTGGGGGCGCGGGGCTGGAAAGGTTGGGGTAGAAAAGAGACAGGACTTTGCGTCGGCCACTCTGGCATCTCTCCCCTCAGTCCCCACTCTATTTTCTTTCCTCAATTCCGTTTCTCTGCCTCTGTCTTTGTCCAGGAAGCTGGCTTCTTTCCTATTTCTGGATCTCTGCTTCCCTACCGCCCCCCACCTCCGCTCTGTCCCCTCCTTTCATTCTGGGTCCCTGTCCCTTCCTACCCCCGTCTCTGTCCCCTTCTCTCTGTTTCTCTGTAATCTCCAAGGTCTCTGTCATCCTCTGTCTCTGTTCCCTTCTCTGAGTCTCTTTCCTCTCTGGGTATGTGTCCCCGTCTCCCTGCGTCCTTGTGGGTATCTCCCCTTTTACCCTCTTGGGTTTCTGGTCTTCTGAGAATCTCTGCCTCCTCTCTCTATTCTCCTTCTGCCTCTGAAACTCTTCCTTTCCTTCTCCCTCACTTTCTTTTTTCCTTTTTCCTCTACCTGACTCCTTCATATCTTCCTTTTTTTCCCCCTCCGTTAGGTTTCTATCTGTCTCTCCACCAGCTCCCACCTTTGAATTTCGCTGTTCCTCCTCCCCATCACTTCCAGACTTCTCCCCAGGCACAGTGGAAAGATCGTAGGCCCTGGTGTGAGGCAGCCCTAGCATCCAAACCCAGGGTCCTCCAAATCTAGCTGCGTAGTATTGAGAAAGCCTTCTTGACGTCAGTCTCCGTGCCTCCTTTTCTTCATCTGTTATGAGGATCCAATAAACTATCCTTCATAAGACTTCAGCGCAGCGCCTGTCACGTAGCAAAATGCTTTTTTTGGAAAAGGGTTTCCTCCTTTCACAGCAGCCTCCAGCGATTTTTTTCAGGGTTTTCCGACTTCAGGTCTCCCTCTCGGGAGACCACCGGGGCGCCAGGCTGGGGCAGGAGAAGAGGAGAGAGGAGCAGGCGTCAGGCTCCAAAAAGGACAGGGAAAGGGCGGGGAGATACCTGGGCTGCAGGTGAAGTGAGAAAAGTGCCAATCAAAATCTGTCTCTTTCCCGGGAGGTCCAGCCTGCCCTTCAGCTCCGCCCTCAAGGATAACCATGGCAACCCGGTGGTCCACAGAGGGCCAGATCAGCGCGCTTGGGGCGCCGTTCGTGCGGACCGCGCTCTCATTGGTTTAAAGAAGAGGGTGGAGCTGGCCGCGTCTGCTGCGCGGGAAGCGGGGTCGCCGCATGCGGTTGGCAAGGTCTCCCAGAGTTTGCATTTTCGGAAGGCGGACCGAGCCCTAATTGGCCCTTGGACTGTGGGGGCGGGACTGTTTCTCTGTCGTTCCTAATAACAAAGGAAAAACTGTATTCTTCAAAACTATCTGGAGTTGGCCTAATTTTACAAATAAGACTGAAAGTCAGGAGGAATTTTCCTAAGTTGTTAGAGCTACTAAGCGACAGAAGGATAACTGGAATCCAGGTATGTGCAATTTCAAAAGTCTCGACTTTTCCACTACTCTCATGGAGAAATGGAATTAAAATGTTAATGAGCAGTTGCTATATAGCGGGCACTCTTCTAAGTGCTGTGCTTGTATTAGCTCTTTTAACCTCACAACGACGCTATGAAGAGCCTCCTCCTGTTTCCCCGAGGGCCTGGTAGCTGGGTACTGGCCTGGTCTCTTCCCACACTCTATTTTCTCCCTGATCCGTTTCCGAACATTTGAGGTTTTTGACCAAAATGGTGTCTGGAACCTCCTCCCTCCCCACTCTACTCTCAAGCAAATTCAGCAGTCCCCACAGCTTCCGCCACCACCCACAGCTGACAACACCCAGACCCCCTTCTCCAGCCTGGGAGCTCAGAGCTCAGGACTCCAGCCCCTAAATGAACTGAGTCTTTCCCTGAACTCACTCTTTATCATGGGTTCCCTATCTTGGGAATGGCTGCACTGTCTCCTAGTCACTGGACCAGGTCCCAAGGGTTGTCCTTGTCCTGCCCCTTTCGCCATCCTTTACAGCTTGTCAGTCTCCAGCCTGGTCCCTCCCGCCCTGCCATGGCTTTGCTCTTCCCTCCTCTCCACCCGCATGCCCTGCCTCAGGCCTTATTCTCTCCTACCTGGACCACAGCCCCAGACTCCTCCCCACCTGCTGGCCTTCATTCTTATCCCCTTCATTCATTGATCTCCTGCACAAGCCCCAAACGCTCTTCTTCCCACCCAGAGTTCTGCCTTCCCTTGCTCACAGCCCTTTCACGGGCACTGGGGAATAAAGTTCAAGCTGGTGTTCAAATTCCTTCACGGGCTCTTGCCTACCTCTCTTATTTCCCACCACTCTGTAGACTTCAATCCCTTCGCGACTCCAAATCTTTTTATTTTTATTTTTTAATCCAGCAACAGGATGCTGCCCATGGCTCTCCACACACACTGGTCTCTTTCCCACCTCTATGACACCCTCCCTGGGCCCCTGCTGACTGTAACCCAAACCTTACCCATCTTTCAAGACTAAACACAAATGTCACTTGTCTGGAAAAAATTCTGTAACCTGGCCGGGCGCGGTGGCTCAAGCCTGTAATCCCAGCACTTTGGGAGGCCGAGACGGGCGGATCACGAGGTCAGGAGATCGAGACCATCCTGGCTAACACGGTGAAACCCCGTCTCTACTAAAAAAATACAAATTAGCCGGGCGAGATGGCGGGCGCCTGTAGTCCCAGCTACTCGGGAGGCTGAGGCAGAGAATGGCGTAAACCGGGAGGCGGAGCTTGCAGTGAGCTGAGATCTGGCCACTGCACTCCAGCCTGGGCGACAGACCCAGACTCCGTCTCAAAAAAAAAAAAAAAAAAAAAAAAAAATTCTGTAACCTCCCAGCCGAATCAGTTGCCTTTTCTGGGCTCTCACAGAACTTGCAGCTACCTCCATCAGTCTTTTTTTTTTTTTCTTTTTGAGACGGAGTCTTGCTCTGCCACCCAGGCTGGAGTGCAGTGGCCGGATCTCAGCTCACTGCAAGCTCCGCCTCCCGGGTTTACGCCATTCTCCTGCCTCAGCCTCCCGAGTAGCTGGGACTACAGGCGCCCGCCACCTCGCCAGGCTAGTTTTTTGTATTTTTATTTTATTTTATTTATTTATTTATTTATTTTTTCTGAGACGGAGTCTTGCTCTGCCGCCCAGGCTGGAGTGCAGTGGCCGGATCTCAGCTCACTGCAAGCTCCGCCTCCCGGGTTTACGCCATTCTCCTGCCTCAGCCTCCCGAGTAGCTGGGACTACAGGCGCCCGCCTCCACGCCCGGCTAGTTTTTTGTGTTTTTTAGTAGAGACGGGGTTTCACCGTATTAGCCAGGATGGTCTCGATCTCCTGACCTCGTGATCCGCCCGTCTCGGCCTCCCATAGTGCTGGGATTACAGGCTTGAGCCACCGCGCCCGGCGTTTTTTGTATTTTTAAGTAGAGACGGGGTTTCACCGTATTAGCCAGGATGGTCTCGATCTCCTGACCTCGTGATCCGCCCATCTCGGCCTCCCAAAGTGCTGGGATTACAGGCTTGAGCCACCGTGCCCGGCCTCCATCAGTCTTTAAATAGGTTTGATTCTGTCCCTCCCTCGCTCAAAACTCTCCAAGGAAGCATCTGGAGTGCTGAAACTGTCTACTATTTTGACCCGGGCTGTGATTTTCATGGGCATATACGTACACAAAAGTTTATCCGGCTGATACTTAAGGTTTGTCTGCTATCTGTATGTAAGCTGCGCCTCAATTAAAATGTCAAAAATCAAAGACAAACAAGCAATAAAACCTCCCAAAGCCCCATTATTCTCAGGAGAAAACCTGAGCTCCTCAGCTTGATGTTGGAGGTCCTGCTTTCCTCTACAGCTTCATTTTCTAAGGTCTAGCTGTTGCAAAGAAATGATGAACAAATATTTGTTGAATCAATAAATGGCACCCCGGTGCATTTCCTGTTTGCCATTTGCACTCTAGCGGACATCTCTGGTGTATGCCTGGTCCACATCCCTGTCCCCCTTTTTCTGTAGAGAGTTGTTGTTGCCTTTGATGGCTGTGACTGGAGAGTCTGGTGGGGCTGCCAATCTCGTGATCCTTCTCCTTGGCCACAGGGATGGGCATGGGCCACACACGTGGCCTGTCATAGCAGCCCAATCCCCTGAGAGCTGGGGAAGGGGACCCTCCTTTGACTCTCCTGGTTGAAGGTGGGGCCCTGTCTCCTTCCTATCTTGGGATTTTCCCAGATAAGGAAGGATGTTCAACTGATAGGCTGCTATAAACAGCAGACAGCCACCATGTGAGTTCATTCGCTGAACTGGACTGAGACTGAGTTTGGGTCCCAACTCTCACAATTTTTAGCTGTGACATCTAGGCCAAGTCATTTAACTTCTCTGTGCTTCAGTGTCTTCATTTGTAAAGCAATAATAGCACCATCTACTTCTTAGTATTGAGGTGAAGATTAAATACATATCTCAAAGTGCCTAGCTCAGCGCCCTCCCACCCTGGGGCCAGCCATCCTGGGTGTCCACTCTTGTTATTTACAGGGAGTGCTGCAGCCATGGTGTAAGGATCCTGCTGGAGGTGCTATGAGGCAGGCAAAGCTTGGGGCATTCCCTGCACAACTCCAATACCATGGGCCACGTGCCCCACACAGTGGGTGCCCAATTGTGTATTTTTGGGGAGTAGGGTAGGCTTCTCAGACTCCATGTGCTTCCCTCTTGTGTCCTCAGCTTTACTCCAGCGGGGAAGGGGCTTACGGCGTAATGATGCACCAGAGCTGCACCATGCAGACGGTCCCTGTGAATAACAGGGAGGGGCTGGGGTCTCACATGTGTGTTTTTCTTAATTTGTTTTTGTTTTTTTTGAGACAGAGTCTCACTCTGTTGCCCAGGCTGGAGTGCAGTGGCACGATCTCCACTCACTACAACCTCTGCCTCCCAGGTTCAAGTGATTCTCCTGCCTCAGCTTCCTGAGTAGCTGGGATTACAGGCAGCTCCACCACGCCAGGTGGCTAATTTTTGTTATTTTAGTAGAGACAGGGTTTCACCATGTTGGCCAGGCTGGTCTTGAACTCTTGATCTCAGGTGATCCACCTGCCTTGGCCTCCCAAAGTGCTGGGATTACAGGCGTGAGCCACGGCGCCTGGTCCAGGAAGATTGTCCTTTATTGAGTTAGGATGCAGTTAGGACTGGGCCAACCTAGGCTCCTACCCATGGTGGGGTGGCAGGACAGAGTCAGGATCCTTTTGCAGGAGGGCAAGGCAGAGGTGTAGAGAAGGTAGGAGGGAGAGAGAGATCAGGGAGAGGAGGTATCCTGGAGCCCTTCAAAGCAGCCTGGCGATGCGTGCCAAGGCAACTCAGCAGCTGCACACTGTGGTGGTGTGTAGGTGACTCCCAAAGTGTTTTGTTGGGTCCATGCCCTGCAGTGGTTTTCAGTGTGAAGGAGGTGTGTGGCAAGGCACTTTCAAGGTACCCAGTCTCCACAGAGGTACTTGACCTCCCAGGTCCCCCAGGCTCCCTTACAGTTAAGGGTGGTCACACCAAACAGTCTGGCTAGCGAAACAAACACAAGTCTGCTGGTGGCTCTGGGCAGGCAACTGCTTCTCTTTTATTACGAGTATGATTTAAATCTGCCCACTGCACACTGAGGCTACTGCCTCTCTTTATAGAAAGGAAGGGAAAAGTTTCCGTCTCCCGCAGATGTGATGTAGGAAGCTGCAGTCGCCAACTCCTGAGCATGAGGGAGGGGACAGGAGAATCACTGAGGCCCCGACCGCGAGGCAACCGAGACTTAGCTGTGTACCCACAGCTGCCCTCGCCAGGCTTGTTTTGTGAGGGAATAATCCTTAGTGCTTCATCCATTACTGGGGAGTTTTGCTATTATTAAGAAATGTCAACATTAAAAAACTAGCAGACTTCACATAAAAACCCAACACAGGGATGTGGATCCCCTGTACTGTATCTGGGGTAAGCCGGTGCAACACTGGGCTAACAATGGGGATCCGAATGCAGAGAGGGCCGGGGGATTTCCTGAGCTAGACACTGCTCTGAGGGGCAAGTGGAGCCTCTCACACTGGAGGGGGCTGGAGGTAGCAGAGCTGGAGGTGGGGCCAGGTGGGAGGTGGGGACGGGCCCAGCAGCAGGACAGAGAGCAGCAGCAGCAGCAGCAGGCCCAGGACCGGAGCTGGGATCAGTGGATGTGGAGTGACCCTGGTGGGGAGGTGGGACAGCGTTTAGGGTAGGGTCTGGGCAGCCTCTGCTCTTCCCAAGGTCAGACCACCTCCTTCCTTCTGGAGAGGCCCGGGGGCACACCTTAGCCGCTGTGGGGGCAGGCAGAGCTGGCCCCAGGGCCTCCTCCTGACTGGGACCAGCTCCTTCATCACAGGCACCAAGGCTTGCTGGAGTTCCTGCTGCGCAGGCCTGCTGGGGGAAAGGAGGGAATCACCACTGGGTTTTTCCTTGTCCCCAATTTCCCTCCCGGACCCCGTGGGTCCTATTACCTCTCTGGAGGGCTTTCTAGGATGTCTCCAGGGCAAGGGTCTCCTAGAGGCATAGGGAGATCCGCCTGGGAGGACAAAAGAGGTGCATTTGAGGCACTGGGTTCTGGACTGAGAGGTCCTCAGGTCAGCACAATGGACATAAGCGACCACACAGAAGGTGGTGGAGCTCAGGAGTTAACGGAGTGCACTTCTCTGAGATGCGCTGCCAGGTTGGGTTCCCAGTTCTGCCAGCCTCTGGCTGAGGGTCCTTGGCATGTCATCACACCTCTCCGTGCCTCTCTTTCCGCATCTGCTGGCCAGGGAAGTCCCCACCTCATAGGGTTGACATGGTGACTAAATGAGTGAATGTGGGGGGAAAGAAAAGGTGAGGGCAGTAGCTTGGACAGCGCCTGGTACCTAGTGAGTGCTCAGTGTCTGTGTCAGCTATTCAATATCATCACCTCCAAGTACAATCACAAGGTCAGGATGTGGAGACCATCCTGGCCAACATGGCAAAACCACGTTTCTACTAAAAATACAAAAATTAGCTGGGTATGGTGGCGCATGCCTGTAATCCCAGCTACTCAGGAGGCTGAGGCACGAAAATCGCTTGAACCCGGGAGGCGGAGGTTGCAGTGAGCTGAGATCACGTCCCTGCACTTCAGCCTGGCGACAGAGCGAGACTCCGTCTCAAAAACAAAAACAAAACAAAAATACCATGCCATTATAAATGGCATAATTACAAACGTATTTTTCTCATTGTTCATGGTTGCTATACTGAAATATGATTGATTTTTTATTTTGACCTTTCACCCAGCAACCATGCTAAATTCACTGATTAATTCCAACACTTCATCTGAAGATTCAAAGATCAAAGCCCCAGCTGTCCCTCTAGGGTTAGGCCCCACTCACTGTGCTGCCTCATCCCCCATGTCTCCCTGGAAGGGCCTCACCTCTATGGGTCTCTGGCCTTCCTACCCCCACACCTTTTTGACTCAGATGAGGATGATGAATGACAATAATAATGGCAGTAAATAAAAACAGAACACCAATCACAATCAATATGTTCACCTCTACCACCTGCTGTGCCAGGCACGGACCCAGGCCCTTTATGACGTGGTCCTTAACCCTCCTCCCCACCCTGGGAGCTAGGAAGAGATTATCCCCGTGTGAGCTGTGAGGAAGCTGAGGTGGAGCCCCAGTCTCTGCAAGGCAGTGTGTGGTATGTCGAGAGGAGGTGGGCTTCGGGGCCAGGGCGCTAGGAGCTGAGTGTCATGGAGGCAGCTAGCTCGGCCGGTTTGGACCCTGAAGAGCCCCAAGGGCCCTGACAGTGCCTGACGCACAACAGGCAGACTCCAGCCCAGCTCCCGCCTTCCTCAGCTCAGAACCCAGGGCTCCTCACCTCTCCTTACTGAGTTTCTTTCCCCGTCCTTGCCTGAGAACAGAAATCCTAACCTCCACTGGGCACTGGGCTCTGAGGAGCAGAGGAGCTGGCCTGTGTGGCTGCAGGTGGGGGGGCTGTGGGCACTGTGCCCCCAGGGAGTTCTGAGGCTGGCTGGGGCGGGCCAGCCCAACCTCTCCCGAGTGTGGGCGCATGTGCGTGTGCATTTATGCAATCCGGGGGTGCAGCCACGTCTACGAGGCCTGCGGTGTGGTGGCTGCAGCCCTGTGTGTGTGGCTGGGGGGCTCCCCTGGGAGCAGCCTGGCCGCCCACCAACCTCCAGGCCTCCCCCCACCTCGCCATCGCTCTCATTAGCTACAGCAAGGGCCTTGTTATCTCTTGGCCAAATGATTTTTCTCTCTGCTCCTGAGGAGTTGGGGTGTGAGGTTGGGGCTTGGGAAGAGTTGAAATGAGCGACTCAGCCTCTGCGGGCTTGGAGTGGATGGGGACTGGGGAGGGGTGCTGGGGACTGCCTACCGTGACCTGGCTCTCTGCGTCCTCCTCTTCCTCTCTTCTGGTCAACCTGAGGGTCAACAAAGTCACTGCTGGCATCGTCCTCTCCTCCCTGGTTCCCTTTGCCTACTATGGGCTGGGAGGGAAGCCTTGGAGCAGGGTCTTAGCACAGGCCCGGGAGCATGGACGGGCCTGGGGGAGGCCAGGGAGCATGGACGGGCCTGGGGGAGGCCAGGGAGCATGGACGGGCCTGGGGGAGGCCAGGGAGCATGGACGGGCCTGGGGGAGGCCAGCGAGCATGGACGGGCCTGGGGGAGGCCAGGGAGCATGGACGGGCCTGGGGGAGGCCAGGGAGCATGGACGGGCCTGGGGGAGGCCAGGGAGCATGGACGGGCCTGGGGGGTGTCCTGCATATGTATTTTTCACAGGAATTTAAAAAAATTATCCAAAGGGTCTGTGACCACTAAAGAATAAGGGGGCCTCTTTATCTCAGAGTGGTTTTCTCAGCCACTACTTCCCCAGTGGGTCCCCCAGCTGGGAACTGAGGCTTCCAGCTCTCTCACCTTCCAAAGTACCAGAGATTCAGGCTTCTGTAAGACCCCAGAGCACGTGTCGAAACGCCCTTCCTGTCTAGTGGGTTGAGCCATTTTTCAATGGCTGTCACTGGGTACTGTCTGAGGACTGGCACGCCAACTCAGACCTCCCAGCCCACAGAACCCAACTGTTGGAGCTCTTCCCCATGCCAAATCCTCTTAGGTGTGCAAGCCCCTCTTCCAGGAGGACTGGAAGAGCCCTGAGGGGTCAGCATGCCACTCACTCACTCATTTACTCACATCTTCCAAGGAGCAGACCCTGGGGCTATGGGCTGGGAGATGAGCCCTGGCCCTGCCCTCAGCGAGTCTCAGAGTCTTGGTCTAGGAGGACATCTGGCTTCCAACCCTGCCTTGGGGAAGGCTCCTAGGGAGGCCCCTCCTAGGGTCATAGCCATCTGAGTCCCTGAAATGCTGCTTTGGGGTCTCAGGCCTCAAGCTGCCCAGCCTGAATGTCCCTTAGAGACCCAGCCATCCACACCACCAGCCACTGCCTTCACTAGGGAGCAGAGATTCAGCCCTGCAGTTGCCACTACCACCAGCTTCAGACCCAAAACCCTCAGAGATACCCTCAGGAATACAGCTGTGCTCCCACGCAATAAGGGATCCAGGCTTTTAGGCCCCAGTCAGACATACACTGTCTGATCCCCTGAAACTTCTACTTGGGACCCAAGCCCTCTCAAGGTCCAAGTCCTAACCGCTGGCTACCTTTAGGGGCCATTGTATTCACCAGCTTCCTCACTCCCAGCTTTCCAACCTGCGGATCAAACAGCCCCTGCCCTCTGGAAACTCGGAAACTCGCATGGCACCTGCCTCCCCGACTTCCACTACTGCTCAGCCCCTTCTCCCCTCCTTTCTCTGGTGACGCAAAGGGAGGTCATAGCTCCAGAGCTCACATCCCGCCCAATCTCAGCTCTTCCCAGACAAGTCCAATTAGAGGCCTTGGCAGGCAGCCTCATTAGTAGCCGCAGCTGGGAGCCTGAAAGAGGGGAGGGGGAGAGGGAAGCAACACAGGAAACCAGAGGCCCCAAGGCCAGGGCCCTGGAGGAGGGTGGGCCCAGTCATCTAGTGCTTTCTCCATCGTCAGAGGCCTGGACACAGCCTCCTAACAATCACATCCCAATCACAGGGCTGGAACTTCATAGCATACGACCAAATGCTCACACCAGCCTGACTGCAAAGTACCTGAGTTGGAATCTGAATCCACGCTGATTCCAGAGACCCCCCTCACCCCCAAGATCTCCCAGCTGACTGGGAGCTCTCCAGGGAGGTTCCCCAGAGCCTCGGGAAAGGTGTGTTCAGTGAGAGAACGACCATGTGACTGAGCTGTCCCTTCTGCCTGACAATTGTGTCTTCTTGTCTAAGAGTTTCCTATACTAACACCACTCCCTCAGGGCTCCATTCAGGCATGGTGGCCTGCCTCGGCCTCGCTGAGAGCCTTCCCCCGAGGCGGAGTCGGGAACCAGATCTCCTCCTAGACCTGAGGGCAGGGCCAGGTCTCATCTCCTGGCCTACAGGTCTAGCGTCTGCTCTGGGAAGATGTGAAGAATGAGTGAATGAGTGGCATGCCGACCCCCTCAGGGCTCATCCAGTCCTCCTACTCTAAGCATCTGTGAATCGGGTGTCACCCTGAGGCAGATGGATGGCTCAGCTCCTTACCACATGGATGGCTCCTTCCTTCCTTCTCCATGGTGCCCTGGCTCTCCCTGGAAGTTTCTCTGTGGAAACAAAAAGGTTAGTTCTTCTCTGATTCTTCTCACTCAAAGCTCCACCCCTAACAGTGCCCACTGTCTCCCCGCTGGTCCCAGACCCCATATGCAAAAGGTCTTCCAGGCTGCAACCTGCACATGAATTCACCACCGTCTACAACCTACCCTCCTCTTGTGCTCCCCTACATGAGGATGGCCCTATTATCCCCCTGAGGGCAGAAGCCAAAAACCAAAGGGTTGTTCTCTATGCCACCAAGCCCCCTTCCCTCACAGGACCCAGGAGTCCCAGTCGCCTAAACTTCCTGGATGTTCCACAGACCTCGTACACGTATCTGGGTCCCACGGGAGATGAGCACTTCCCTGTCCAACCGCCTTCTCATCCCAGGTTCCCAGACTTGGGCTGGGTCCATCTGCTCCCCCTCAGGACCCAAGTACCTCTTGGTTTCTCCAGAGACATATCAGCATTGCCCTTGACCTCAACAACCAACTTGACATGTTTTTTAAATGCAATCCTTGAGCTCCAGGCTGGTGCACCCAACTGCTTCCAGGCAGCCCCCAGACATCCCTCAAGATTTCACCTCATGAGGTCACAAGTTCCAAGTCTTTCTTCTTCTCCTCCCTCCCCATCACCCACATCCCATCTGATCCCCGCTCTGTCCCTCCACCCCAGTTATGTCTGTCTGTCCCTTTTCCTCCATCCCTAGGGCCCTGGCCTGGCTCAGGCTTCATCACCATTGCTCCAGCCTCCTCCCTGCCTCCAGTAGGTCCCTCACATGGTCCCAGAGGGATCTTTTCATGCCCAGAGCTGACCCCACCCTTCCTGTGGCTTTCCGAAGAAAAGTACAATCTGTTGGCTTGTCAGAGATTTCCTTTCATGATCTGGCCCTGGCCTCATCTCTCACTAGTCACCCCCAGCTACCCTCTACTCCTCAAGCATATCATGATTTTATGCCAAGGCCTTGCACAGGCTGTGTCAGTGCCTAGAAGGCCTCTCTTTCCTCCAACCACTTAATCTCCTTCTCTCCCTCTCCCTCCCCCTCCTCCCCTCCCCCTCCTCCCCTCCCCTCCCTTTCCTTTCCTTTCTTCCTTCCTTCCACTTGAGTATCAGTTTCTCTTCAATATCTCCCCCAGTCTCTGACCTGACAGATACCCCTTCTCTGGGCTGCCACAGGCCCACCCCCCACCTCTAGCACAAGGATCATTCTGCACTGGGCCAACCCATTTGCAGGGTCTCTCCTATCAGGCCTTGAGCACTGAGAGGCCTGGCCCCAAGGGACTCAGCTCTGTATCCCTGGGCCCCTCACAGGCTGCACCCTGAGGCCTGGCTCAGCCTTCCCCTTGACAAGCCTGTCTCTCAGGCGCATCTGAGAGCTCAAAGCAGAAGCCCCATCTGACGGACACTTCTGGGGATGAGGCTCTGTCCCCGGCAAGCTGCGTGACCATGGACATGTGATTTCTCCCTGAGCCTCAGTTTCCCATGAGTAACAAGATGAGGATGCCTGCCTTACAGAGACACCAGGAGAGTTCAGTGAGAACCCAAACAAGCTCTGCTGTCAACGAGAAACACAGAAGCTTTTCTCAAACCAGGGAAAAAGTGATCAGAGAAATGAGTCTCTCCTGAAGGATGGCAAAGCACTTTGAAGACAATACAAGACAATACAGCATCGTTGACAGAGCTGTTTACAACATTTTCTTTAAAAGAAAAAAAGAAGGCCGGGCGCGGTGGCTCAAGCCTGCAATCCCAGCACTTTGGGAGGCCGAGGCGGGTGGATCACGAGGTCAGGAGATCGAGACCCTCCTGGCTAACACGGTGAAACCCCGTCTCTACTAAAAATACGAAAAACTAGCCGGGCGTGGTGGCGGGCGCCTGTAGTCCCAGCTACTCGGAGGCTGAGGCAGGAGAATGGCGGGAACCCGGGAGGCGGAGCTTGCAGTGAGCCGAGATTGCGCCACTGCACTCCAGCCTGGGTGACAGAGCAAGACTCTGTCTCAAAAAAAAAAATAAAAAATAAATAAATAAATAAATAAATAAATAAATAAATAAAAGAAAAAAGAGAGAGAGAGAGAGCCCAGAGCAGTGACTCATGCCTGTAATCCCAGCACTCTTCGAGCCACTGGCACAGCCTGTGCAAGGCCTTGGCATAAAATCATGAGGCTGAGGTAGGAGGATCACTTGAGCCCAGGAGTTCAGCCAGCCTGGGCAACATAGGGAGACCTCATTTCTACAAAAAATAGAAAAATCAGCTACGCATGGTGGCACACGCCTGTGGTTCCAGCTACTTGGGAAGCTGAGGTGGGAGGATCACCTGAGTCCAGGGAGATTGAGGCTGCAGTGAACTGTGATAATGCCACCCAGCCTGGGCAACAGAGAAGAGAGTGAGATTCTGTCTCAAAATAAATAAATAAATAAAAAAGCAAGGTGCAGTGGCTCATGCCTGTAATCCAGCATTTTGGGAGACCGAGGCAGGCAGATCACCTGAGACCAGGAGTTCAACACCAGCCTGGCCAACATGGTGAAACCCTGTCTCTACTGAAAAACACAAAAATTAGCCAGGTGTGGTGGCAGGTGCCTGTAGTCCCAGCGGCTCGGGAGGCTGAGGTGGGAGGATTGCCTATGTCCAGGAGGTTGAGGCTGCAGTGAGTCAAGTTCACTCCACTCTAGGCAACAGAATAAGACAAGATCCTGTCTCTAAAAACCAAAAACAAAAAACAAAAACAAAAAAAACAAAAAACAAAACAAAACAACAAAAAACAAACAAACAAAAAAACCCAATGGTTATTGCTGAGTTAAAGATGTCATAGTGAGCTTGCTGGCTTTTCTTAAAGGTACTTATAATTGAAACATAAATGCTTAATATATCCTTAAAATGTTAGCATAAACAACTTACTTATTCCCTTCCTACAGTAGTACAATTTTAAATAATGTAATTCCTGAGAGTGTTTCCTAAAAAAACAAAACAACAATAAAAGCCACAGTGCAATTTGTGTGTTTGCTTTGTTCACCTTTGTCTCCAACGCTGGCAGGTCAGTCCCTGGGGCAGGGGTGGTATCTGGTCTGGCTTGTGGCTGGGTGTCCAGCACACAGTGTGCTCTCAATTAACATTTTCTCATCAAATGGGGAACAAGCAAAGGTGTGAGTGAATGGGCTGGCCAGGGCGGCACCTGGAGCTCCGGGCCCCTTTCCAGCTCCTGGACTTCAGAGCTTTTCCTGTGCTCACCTGTCCCCCAGCTGGGGCTTCAGATGGAAACTCAGCTTCCTCACTGGTATCATGGGTGACTTCCTCCCACTGCCACACCCCACACAGAGGGTTGGAGAGATCAGCAATTGCCACTTCCTGTTTCTGGGACAGAAGTTGTTTCCGAGGTCAGGGAGAGCCATATTAAGGTAGAAGACAAGGTCAGAGATAGAAACGGGTTTAGGTGTGTGGCTGAAAATAGGATGAGAGGTAGAAAAGAGCTGGTGTGGGGCTGGGGTTGGGGAGTGGGCAGAAGCAGGAACAGGGGAGGGTTTGCTGCCAGGACCAAGGTCTGGGTTCGAGATGAAGTTAAGGAGTGAGATGGTCATGGAGGGAGACGAGATAGGGGTGAGTCACAGCTGGATCAGACTGGGGTCTGGCATAGGCCTGAGGCTGGCAGTGGGTTTGGGGTTAGGATCCCAGATAGAGTTAGAGAAAAGCTAAGGTTGCGATGGGAGCCTCTGGCAGCAATGTGGGTTAGGGCTAGGCTGGTGTGAGGATCAGAGTGGGGAGATGTTTGGAGATTCTGCCTCGGTGGCCTGCAGCTTATTCCAGGCGTGTTAGGCCCACCTGTCGAATGGCCTCGATCTCCAAGCCCAGCGATGGGGGCAGCAGCTGGGTCCAGCCCACTCTTCTCAGCTGGGCCCCTTCAGGTAGCCTGGCCACACAGGGAGGAGGGAGGAAGGCGGCCTTTGTGCCTGGTGGCCACTCAGTCGGCTCATGCTGGCCTCCCTTCCCTGCCCACCTTGGGGCTGGAGGCCAGGGTGTCCTTGCCCTTAGGCTCCCCTCCTGCCTCCTCCTACCCCATGAAGTTCCACTCACTCATCGGGCCCCCCATAGGTCTGACTCAGCTGCTCCTCCAGGCGTGAAATCTCCAGCCTCAGTTCCTGCAAAGGAGGAAGTGGGGGGCACATCTGGCTCTCCATTTTTCCCACCCCTGGGCTCCTCTTCCAGGGTTCTTTCCACTTTCCTGACCACTTTGGGCTCCCCAGACACATACTGCCTAGGGACAAAGGGCAGAAAGCCATGACAGAATGTTAGGAAGCCAAAGAGAGACAGAGAGCAAGAGGAATCCAGAAGCTAAAGCACAGGCCAAGAGGCCGGGCGTGGTGGCTCACGCCTGTAATCCCAGCACTTCAGGAGGCCGAGGTGGGCAGATCACGAGGTTAGGAGATCGAGACCATCCTGGCTGACAGGGTAAAACCCCGTCTCTACTAAAAATACAAAAAATTAGCCGGGCGTGGTGGCACGCGCTTGTAGTCACAGCTACTTGGGAGGCTGAGGCAGAAGAATCACTTGAACCCAGCAGGAGGAGCTTGCAGTGAGCCAAGATGGTGCCACTGCACTCCAGCCTGGGCGACGCAACCAGACTCCGTCTCAAAAAAGAAAAACAAAACAAAAGCACAGCCAAGAAAATTAAGAGAAGGAAGGCAGAGGCAGTGATGCATGAAAACATGAAAGACATACATGGAGACAGACTCACAGACAGGCAAGAGCAACACTAGCGCTAAGAGACTGGAAAAGACCAGAGCCAAACAGAGAAGACTTGCCTAGGGAGACAGACAGCCTAGACCTAGAGGCAGAGACAGGAACCCACAGGGGCCTGGCAGAGACACATAAAGATGAGGAGGGGAGGCTGGGCGTGGTGGCTCATGCCTGTCATCCCAGCACTTTGGGAGGCCGAGGTGGGCGGATCACGAGGTCAAGAGATCAAGACCATCCTGGCCAACATGGTGAAACCCCATCTCTACTAAAAATACAAAAATCAGCTGGGCATGATGGTGTGCGCCTGTAGTCCCAGCTATTTGGGAGGCTGAGGCAGGAGAATCGCTTGAACTTGGGAGGCAGAGGTTGCAGTGAGCCGAGATTGCGTCACTGCACGCCAGTCTGGTGACAGAGGGAGACTCTGTCTCAAAAAAAAAAAAAAAAAAGATAAGGAGGGGTGTGTGAGAAGACACCCACAGAGAACGAAAGTGAATGGAAGGAAGGAACAGAGAAAAAGTGAAAAGGCAGATACAGAAACAGAGGGTGGGACACACAGTAAGTCATACAGTCAGACATTAAGGATGGAAGAAGCAAGATGTGGCCACCGACAGAGAAAGAGGGACGAGGAGGAGAGGCAGCAAGTCCCGGAGATGGCAAAAGAGAAGTGGCGAGGGCCGCTGAGTTACCTGCGTCGTCACTCTGTATTCTTGCAAGGTCTGGGCCAGGCTCTCCACATGGCGAGTGCGCTGGAAAAGCCGAAAGCCAAATGAGACTGGGACCAGTTCCCCAAAGACAGTGGGGTTGGTGGTGGCGGGGGGACTGGCTGGGGGGTTAAGGGACAAGGGTGAGCTTGAGGGAGGAGCTGGGGCCCAAGAGAGAGCACCGGGCAGAAGGGCTTCTAGATCCCTGAGGGGCCACATTGGGACCTGGGGAATCCCTCCAATCTCTCCGGCTGCACATCCAAGGATCAGACCCAAGTAGGACGTCCTTTTCTAGACCAGGGGCAGGAAGTGGCTGGCGCACATGGGAAGGCAAATCTCTTTCCCTCCCCAGGCCCCTCACCTCAGAGAGGATGGTGTCTCGTTGGCAAATGAGGTGTTCACACTCAAAGAGCTGCCGCTGCCAAGAAAGGAGCCGGTCTGTCCATCCAACCTCCCAGGACACCCCTCGGTCCTGCCCTCCGTCTGGCCTGCCTTGCTCTCCCACACCCCACCGATTCAACCTCCTGAGACGTTCTGGGACTTCAGGGATTTTAGGGATGCCTGGGTGGTCCTGGGAGTCTGACAGTTTGATGGAAGACCCTGCTCTCATCAGGCTGCAGTCACTAAAACCGGAAATGGGAACAATGGCCCTGGGGTGGTGGAAAGTTGTCAGGCACTAGGAAGGAGTGGCACCTTCAAAGTGTCCTTCTCCATGGCCAGTTCTTGACTTCTCTTCTTCATTCCATCCCGCTCAGCCAGCAGTTTCTCGTTCTAGAAGAAGGAATGGCTGGTTACATTCACTTCAGCAAATGGTGATGTTAAAATTAACAGCAGATACTTGCTAAACACTTGACTGATATACATCAGGTCTCATGCTAAGCACTTCATGTTTTAACCCATTTAATTCCTCCCACCATTCCGGTGGGACCTCAGCTTTAATTTCTCTGAGTGTGGCTCCCCCATCTATAAAAATGGAGCTAGGCCAGATCACGTCTATAATCCCAGCACTTTGGGAGGCTGAGGCAGGTGGATCACGAGGTCAGGAGTTCCAGACAAGTCTGGCCAACATGGTGAAACCCCGTTTCATCAGGTGAGCCCTGATGAAGCCTAGGGCCTGGGTACCATGGGAGCACTAACAGGCTTCCTGAGGAGGCGCTACTGAGTCTTCAAGGCTGAGGACAGTTAGCTGGGAAAACAACAGGCGGGAGAGGGCAACCCATGCCAGTCATAAAATGGGACCTGTGCATAAAATGGCCCAGATTCCAGTCCAAAGTTTAGGGGCACCAAAAACCTATCACGTTGCACAGGGTTTCAAGGTGAGGGGGTCACTGGGGAAATGCACTTTGGGGCATGGAGGCAGTCCAGAGTTCCCCTTCACCACACCCCTCCTCCTGGCACACCAGGGGATATACCAAGGCCAGCCTCTCCCTCTCTCCCGCAAGCTCCAAGTCCTCCATCAGGTGCTTTGCCTCTCAGTCTCAGCAGGCCTGGGCTGCCAGGTGAAGGGCAGAGGAAGGACAGGAAAGGAGTGCTGTGTCAACATCTGTCCACCTGGTAGGGATTTGCAGGCCAGATCCTGGGCCACTCGGCAGGGAACCTGGTTACTCAGCTGCTCCTGCCTCCTTCTGCAGTAACCTGAGCCAGCTCTGTAGGTTCTCCATAGGAAGGCTGCCTGGATCTTCAGTGTCTGAGTGTCTTGTTACTCCAGCATTATTCTACTGTAACTTGAGAACTCAATCTATAGATGCTCTGTAGGCAGCTGTGTGGAGGGGGAAGGTAGAGGGGAGGGAACCAAGAATAGCTCGTTTATCAAGGGCCAAGGGTGTCCCAGACGCTGCTCAAGGCACTCGACCTGGCAGCAGGCCTTCCTGGTGGGGAGGAGGCAGAGATGAGACTGCTGGTTGCTATTTACCCTGCTTACTCCTTCTGCTTTTGTCGAGGGATCTACTCTCTCTGTCCGAGGGCAGATGGGTCCCAGCCCCAGCCATGGGAGTGAGTCAAGGTGGAAATCTTGGCAGATGCACGAAGCTCAGCTGGTGAGCTAACCCAGTAGCCGTTCTCACCCCTTCTCACTTGTTCACCTGCCACTCTAGAGGCTGAAAAAGGTCAGATATCCTCCTGGGCTCCCTTGCAGCTGGGGGTGTTATGTGATCCAGTTCTGGCCAGTGAGATGTAAGAGCTGCTGGGGGTGTGGTGAGAGGCTTCTGATGAAAAGAGCCACGAGAGGGGCATTTCCTGGCTCCCCTTTGCACCACGTTTTCCTACTTTGAATGAGAACATGAGATTGGAGCTGCTGCAGTCATCTGCAATCATGAGGCCACAGGCAGCCAGGGAGCCACCAAACCACCCAGAGACCACCTTCTTCCCAGAGAACACCTTCTTCTAAACCTCTGGTTAAGGAAATGAGTGTCCTGCAGATTGAAGCCATCATTTCTTTGTTCCCTGGAGCCAAAAACGTTCTGGACCTGTCAGTAGCCATATTGCCCATGTAGTCTGGTTATCACGGTTGAAGGGCAATGAACTGTAATGCAGGAAGTTCTGCCAGGGGGCTTCCGGGAAAGGTTCTCATTCCGTTTTTTGAGACAGAATCTCACTCTGTCACCCAGGCTACAGTACAGTGAGGCACAATCTCAGCTCACTGCAACCTCTGCCTCCCAGGTTCAAGTGATTTCCCTGCCTCAGCCTCTCAAGTAGCTGGGACTATAGATGCCCGCCCCCATGCCTGGCTAATTTTTATATTTTTAGTAGAGGCGGAGTTTCAGCATGTTGGTCAGGCTGGTTTCGAACTCCTGACCTCAAATGATCCACCCATCTCGGCCTCCCAAAGTGCTGCGATTACAAGCTTGAGCCACCATGCCTGGCCTTTCATTCTTTTATTTACTTTTTTTGTTTTTTTATTTTGTAGAGACGGGCTCTTATTATGTTGCCTAGGTTGGTCTCAAACTTCTGGCCTAAGCAGTCTTGCTTTGGCCTCCCAAAGTGTTGGGATTACAGGTGTGAGCCACCATGCCGAGCCAGAAATTTTTTTTTTTTTTTTTTTTTTTTGAGACGGAGTCTTGCTCTGTCCCCAGGCTGGAGTGCACTGGTGCCATCTTGGCTCACTGCAACCTCTGCCTCCCGGGTTCAAACGGTTCTCCTGCCTCAGCCTCCCGAGTAGCTGGGATTACAGGTGTGCGCCACCACACCTGGCTGATTTTTGTATTTTTAGTAGAGATGGGGTTTCACCATATTGGCCAGGCTGGTCTCGAACTCCTGATCTCAGGTGATCCACCCACCTCGGCCTCCCAAAGTGCTGGGATTACAGGTGTGAGCCACCGTGCCTGGCAAGGTTTTCATTCTTAAAAAGGGATGTTCTGAAAGAAACTGTCACATCCTGCCTGCACTCCATGTCTCACATGGTACAGTCATCCTGCTGTGAGATTCCCATTGCCTCAAGGGGGTGAGTTTCTTTTTTTTTTTTTTTTTTTTTTTTTTTTTTTTTTTTTGAGACGGAGTCTTGCTCTGCCACCCAGGCTGGAGTGCAGTGGCCGGATCTCAGCTCACTGCAAGCTCTGCCTCCGGGTTCTCGCCATTCTCCTGCCTCAGCCTCCCGAGTAGCTGGGACTACAGGCGCCCGCCTCGTCGCCCGGCTAGTTTTTGTATTTTTTAAGTAGAGACAGGGTTTCACCGTATTAGCCAGGATGGTCTCGATCTCCTGACCTCGTGATCCGCCCGTCTCGGCCTCCCAAAGTGCTGGGATTACAGGCTTGAGCCACCGTGCCGGCCAAGGGGGTGAGTTTTCATGGAAGAGCCAGAAAATAGCAAAAAGTGTTTGGATTTCAGTGTAAAAAACACCGTACATGTAGGACAAATTTTTGGGGGGGAATACATGATCTACCTGGACTAGGCAGAGATCCTTAGAGCTGGGGGTGGCATGCAAGACAGAGAAGAGAAGAGGCTGAAAACAAGCCCGGAGTTTTCCCCTCACCCAGGGCTAGCTATGAGGGGTGGAGGGAATGGATGGAGAACCACAGAGCCCTGGAAGTCTTGGGATCTGACAGGCCTTGCGTGCACTTCCCAGAGCGCTCTCAGAATCATCACGGTGTGAGAATAGAGATGCTACTTTCTTGTAAAAGCAAAGAGGCCTCACTGGTGGGTCCTCTCCAGACCTCTGCCCACCCCAGCCCTGTGCTCTCCGGTCTGTCAAGGCCTGGGTGGGGTTTGGGATCCTTCAGGGAAATGAGCGAGGGACAGGGACTTTGCTAACAGCTCAGGGACACCAGAGGAGTCTCTCTTCTATTTCTCTTGCCCCAGAGAAGCCACATCTCCCCACCATGAGCACCCACCCCGACCTGGGGATATGAGGCAGAGGCTTTGGACAGCGACCCCAGCCTCTTCCCTTTCACAGGAAAGCAACCAAACCACCTCCGTGGCTCTGGATGGGTGTGGAAGTGGTGGAGTGAGAGTCCCAGCCTGGATGAGGGATCACCACCAGAAGATGAAGAGGATGGTATGCCCAGAGATCCAAAGGTAATGTGGGCCTCGCACTGGATGCCAGCACACAGTGGTGACAAACGTTTGTACAAAACCCACCAATCTCAAGAAGAGCAGAGAGAAGAAACATTGAGGACCAGCAGCTTCCTAGAGCACTAGGCTCCTCTGTCAGTCTCCTGCAACTTAGATACCACCTTGAGGTGGGGGGTGGTGACAGGTTTCATTGTCAATTGATGAGTTTGTTTCAATCTAAAAAAACTTAGGTGGGCCCAGAATGAACTAAGATGATGTTTTTCTGTCTCAGATGGAATGGGGCTTGAATTAAATGTGAAGCTTAACTGGGTCTCTTCATATTGTTTGCTAGTCCCTCAGTGAAATGCTGTCAATCCCCAAAACAAGCCTACTGAACAGACACCCTTCTTCCAGTTCTTAGAAAATAAAAGTAGGCCAGGTACAGTGGCTCACGTCTGTAATCCCAGCATTTTGGGAGGCTGAGGTGGGCAGATCACCTGAGGTCGAGAGTTCGAGACCAGCCTGACCAACATGGAAAAACTCCATCTCGACTGAAAAAACAACAACAATAAAAAAAACAAAATCAGCCAGGCGTGGTGGCACATGTCTGTAATCCCAGCTACTCGGGAGGCTGAGGCAGGAGAATCACTTGAACCGGGAGGCGGAGGTTGAGATGAGCTGAGATCATGCCATTGTACTTCAGCCTGGGCAACAAGAATGAAACTCTGTCTCAAAAAAGAAAAGAAAGTAAAAGTAAAGGCTTGAGAAGGAGAAGTCACATGCTTAAAGGTTGCCTACTGTGTAAATGGCAAAGATGAGATTTGAACTCAAGGTTGACTTCAAATCAATTTTTTTTTTTTTTTTTGAGGCTCTCGCTCTGTGACCCAGGCTGGAATGCAGCGATGCAATCTTGGCTCACCGCAACCTGTCTCCCGGGCTCGTGCAGTCTTCCCACCTCAGCCTCCTGAGTGGCTGGACTACAGGTGCACACTACCATGCCTGGCTTATTTTTCTATTTTTTGTAGAGACGAGGTTTTGCCATGTTGCCTGGGATGGTCTTGAACTCCTAGGCTAAAGGGGTCCACCCACCTAGTCCTTCCAAAGTGCTGGGATTCCAGGCATCAGTCACTGTGCCTGGCTGTTTTATTCACTGTAAAAAAACACGAATATAGAAACAATGTGAGCTAACTGTTAGTGAGCACATCCTATGTGTCCTTCCTCGTGTCCAAGACTTTACAAGTATCCTCTAGTTGAAGTCTCACACAACCCGGTGAGACAGATGCCACTGTTTTGTTCATCTTTACAGGCGAGGCAGCCGAGACACAGAGAAGGGAGGGACTGGTCCACGCTTATGGAGGTGGCCTCAGCCTGAACCCATGTAGGCTGACCCCATGCCCCACACTCTCGTCAAGCATGCTAGTTCTCACAGTGTGGTGTAACCTCAGGGACATTCCCACACTACTGACATTCTGAGGTCTCCCCAAGCAGGCTGAAGGTTGTTTGGTGGCAGGCTGCTGGGGTGTTGGGGGCAGAAGGGAGCGGTGTCAAGAAGACCCTAAGGACTGGGGAAGGGGTGGGGGTGGGTGCTGGGCCTCCACTCACCTCCTCCTGCAGAGTCTCCATCTCAGCCACCAGATGCTGCTGCTCCTTTTCCTGACCAACCCCAGAGAGAGGACAAAGGCTTCATTTCCAGCCTCCTTACCCCCATGTTGCCCTTCTCTCACCCCTGGGAACACAACTAGGGCCTGGGTCACTGAAGGACAGGGTTGGGGGAATGGGTCTGGGAAGCCCTAACAGCTCCTGCTATCTCCTTTGTCATGAGAAGGATGGCAGGTAAGATTGAAGAAGTCTAGGGTGAGCAGGGCCTGGAGAGAGGGAGAAAGCCAGGTGACCTCTGCCCCTTCCTACTCCATAGTCACACTCTGCCACTCTGACTCCAGGAAACAAAGAAGAGAGAGGGCACCTTCCTTCCCCTGGGTCAGACCCACCGCCTGCCGGGCTTGGGCTAGAAGGCTGCGATTCTGTTCCTCCAGGCTCCTGGCCAGAGTCTTTAGGTCCTCCAGCTCCTCATCCACAGCCTTGGCAAACTGCAGGGCCTGCTGGGTGCTGAATGGGGTTGGGGGCGGATGAACCATATGAGAGAGAGGAAGGCAGAGAAGCACAGAGACAGATCCATTCTGAGAGACACTAATAACAGAGAGATCCCAGATGGTGGGCAGGGACAGAGACCCAGAGAGAGGGGAGGACAGAGACCCAGAGAGAAAATAGGAGAAAGAGATCTGGTGTGGGCACAGAGACCCAGTTTTAACCTAAAAGAGGAGGAGGTGGGAAAGAGACCTAGAGAGAGTGGGGGACTAGAACACGGAGACCATGATAAACATGAAGAATGACAAAGCACAGAGAGACGAAAGGGCAAATGACATGAAGAATCAGAGAGAGGAAAAGAATAAAGAGAGAAATCTAGCCTGGGTGCAGTGGCTCAGGCCTGTACTCCCAGCATTTTGGGATGATAAGAAGGGAGGATGGCTTGAGCCCAGGAGTTTGAGACCAGCATGGGCAACACAGTGAGACCTCATTTCTATAAAAAATAAAACAAAATTAGCCAGGCAGTGTGGTGGGCCTGTGGCTACTTGGGAGGCTGAGGTGGGAGGATCGCTTGAGCCCAGAGGCAGAGGTTACAGTGAGCTGTGATCACGCCCACTGCACTCCAGCCTGGGTGACAGAGTGAGACTCTGTCTCAAATAAATAAATAAATAAATAAATAAAAGAGAGAGAGAGAGATTGAAGTCTGAACCCTCCAGGGAAAGATAAAAAGACCAAAACAGGCTGAGAGATAAGAACCAGAGAGACACAAAAGATAAAAAGCAGAAAAGGGAAAAGAAAGGACAAGTACAGAGTCAAAGACAGAGCAGGATGCAGACAGCGAGCATGGGAGATAGAAGCCAGGTGCTGCAGGCAGGATGGAGGCAGGGGCGCTGGGGAGAGTGGATGTGGGGTCAAGCCCACCTGCGAAGCTGCTTGCGCAGAGCCAAGATCTCCTCCCCAAGGCGTGCTGACCCCTCCTCGGCTGTCTCCACGCTCCGCTGGAGTTTGGCATTCTCCCCAGCCAGACGTTGGTTGCTGAGCTCCAGGTCCTCCAGGCTGCTCAGCAGGTCAGCTGTGGCTTGCCTAGGGGCAAGGAAGGGGTTCAGGTCACTGTCCACAGCCTCTGCCTCATTTCCCCAGGTTGAGGTAGGTGCTGGTGGTGGGGAGAGGTGGCTCTTTTAGGAGAGAGAAACAGGAGAGTGACTCCTCTGCTCTCCCTGAACTTTCGGCAAAGCCCCGTCCCTCACTCATTTCCCTGAAGGATCCCAAGCCCTATCCAGGCTGGAGGGGACAGGGCGTAGGCAGGAGGGTCAGGGAGGGGTGTGAGGATAGGTACAGCTCGGGTCTGGGGTCTTCGTCTCCGAAGCTCTCCAAGTTGGCTGGCTCCTCAGCTTCTGGGCATCCTGGATGGAGACAGACAAGAGGGTGTTGGCCTCCCTGTTACCCTTAAATGTAAGGTGCCCCAGGGCTACGAGGTTGGTCTCTGTCTGTGCTCTGGAGGGATCTCATGGGCTTTTGGGGCTGAAGTTATACCCACTGTAAAGCCCTCTTGCTTGTCTTCTACCTTGAGCTCGGGCTGGATCTCCCAGATAACCCCAACCCCCCACATGCTTTACACCCAACACTGGTCAGCACTTCACCTTCCCCTTCCCAGATCCCCCACCAACCACCCAGCCACTGGGCGGACATGGCTTCCTCGCTCCCTGTCACCCCCAGTCCAGCAGAGCGCAGACTTCTTCCTCCTGCCCCTGACTCTCTGCTCTACCCCTCCTCTCTGTCTCCACACCCCGGCCCTTGCTTTCTCCTCTTGGACCCTCACCACAGCCTCTTCTCTGTTCTCCTGGCCTCTAGTCCCTCCTCTGCTCGCAGCCCTCCCTGGGCCCCCAAGCCTGTAGAAGGAGGTTGAAGAGAACTTCCTTCCCTCCCCACCTTTTTTGTATGGCTAGAGAAATGGAACATGACCACCTTTTTTTTTTAAAGACAGGATCCTGCTCTATTGCCCAGGCTGGAGTGCAGTGGTGTAATCATGGCTCACTGCAGCTTTAACCTCTCAGGCTCAAGCGATCCTCTGTCTCAGTGTCCTGGCTGGGACCACAAGTACATGCCACCACACTCAGCTAATTTTTTATTTTTAGTAGAGATGGTGTCTCACTATGTTGCCCAGGCTGGTCTCAAACTACTGGGCTCAAATGTTCTTCCCACCTTGGACTTCCAAAATGCTGGGATTACAGGCTCACGGCTGTAATCATGACTTTTTTTTTTTTTTTTTTTGAGACGCAGTCTTGCTCTGTCGCCCAGGCTGGAGTGCGGTGGCGTGATCTCGGCTCACTGTGAGCTCCGCCTCCTGGGTTCCTGCCAGTCTCCTGCCTCAGCCTCCCGAGAAGCTGGGACTACAGGCCCCGCCACCTCGCCTGGCTAATTTTTTGTATTTTTAGTAGAGACGGGGTTTCACCGTGTTAGCCAGGATGGTCTCGATCTCCTGACCTCGTGATCCGCCCACCTCGGCCTCCCAAAGTACTGGGATTACAGGAGTGAGCCACCGCGCCCGGTCCATGACCACTTTTTAATGGAGCACCTCCTATGTGTGAGGTCCTGGGGATATAA
This sequence comes from Trachypithecus francoisi, assembly GCF_009764315.1. Taxonomy (NCBI): domain Eukaryota; kingdom Metazoa; phylum Chordata; class Mammalia; order Primates; family Cercopithecidae; genus Trachypithecus; species Trachypithecus francoisi. The sequence continues at coordinate 4,772,950 of NW_022681457.1, read as the reverse complement.
TGGTGAGCAAACCAGCCAACTAAACCCAGGCGCCGGTGGCTAACTCGATAATCAGATTTCCTTTGCAGGTAGATGTTCCAATGGAAAGGCCTACAAGCCTAGGAGTGAGCATGGGAAGCAGGGAACTCTAGCCAGGGGCATACCAGGGCTTCCCCTTTGCCAGAGGCATGAAGGATAACGGCCTGGAGCGGTGGCTCATGCCTGCAATCCCAGCACTTTGGGAGGCTGAGGCAGGTTGGGAGTTCGAGACCAGCCTGACCAACACGGAGAAACCTCGTCTCTATGAAAAATACAAAATTAGCTGGGCGTGGTGGCGCACGCCTGTAATCCCAGCTACTCGGAAGGCTGAGGCAGGAGAATCGCTTGAACCCAGGAGGCGGAGGTGGTGGTGAGCCGAGATCGCGTTATTGCACTCCAGCCTGGCCAACAAGAGCGAAACTCTATCTCAAAACAAACAAACAAACAAACAAAAGGCTAGGGGGTTGGGGAGTGAGGAGTGGAGGGGAACAGCCTGAGCAAGGGCCTGTGCTGGGCAGAAGTGGGGCACATTCGAGGAAGAGCAGCAAGACCAGTGGGCCTGCGAATGCCTGGACTAGAGTGAGGAGGAGGTGATGTTAATGATGATGGAGCAGAGGTAGGCGGGGCCTTGTAGGCCTCTCTAATAGGGCTGGTGTGAGGAGGAAGAGTTAGAAACCATCCTCTGAAGAAGAAAACCCCAAAGCTCAGGGAAGGAAGGGACGGAGGACCTAGAAAGTCACACTCACAGCTCTAGACTACAATAAAGGTCCCTGGTTCCCACCCTACCCCTTGCTCTGCCCTGGGTGGTAAGTTCCCACACTGTCTGACCCAGGGCCTGCCTGCTTCATTCTATATATAGCAATCTCACCAGATGGCAGTTGTTGGGAGGTCAGAGCTCCCTCGAAGGCGGTCTCCTCTTCCAGCTCTAATCCCCTGTATCAAAGGGATGAGGCTTAGAGCCCCACTGTAGCTGCCCCTCAGTCCTCACCAGCCACAGGCAGGGGGATTGCAGGTGGGAGGAGGGGACCGGGTCAGGTGAGAGCTGGCACCACAGGGTAGGAGGGTGAGGCCAGATGGCAAGTGCCTGTGGCCAGATGGAAAAGCAGGAGAGGCAAGGAGTGGGTTGGGTGAAGGGATGGCGAGGGACCTCTGTCAGCCCCAAGCTCCTCCCTTCTCCAGCCCCATTTTATTTCTGTCTCCCAGACCCCCTCTGCCTCCTCATCCAAATTATTTTGTCCTCAGACTCCCTATCTACCCCTCTGAATCCCATCTCTTCATTTTTCTCTCCACAACCTCGTTCCAAACACAGTAGGTCCTTGGGCCTAAAGGATGCTGGCTCCAGTAAGCAGGTATGAGGTTAGATCTTAGGAAGGACTTCCCAGAGGAGGATGAAGGTGTGGGGACTTACCCATGTAGTTGACAGGCAGCAATCCAGTCACGCATGACAACCAGGAAAGTGTCCAAGTCCACAGTGGCGTTAGGGCCCTCCCCATTGGGGTCCAGGCTGTTGGCCAATGTTTGGAGGCGTGCATCCTGGGGGCCCTGGCCTGTCACAGCCTCCAGGTAGGCCAGCACCTGGGTCACAGCCACAGTGCCTGGGACAGAGCATGCAGTAAGGGGGTCTGGGGCAAGTGGGGAGTGGTGGGTATGGACTGGCAGCAGCTTGGGAGCAGGATGTCACTGGCTAGGCTGGTGGCACTCCTGCTCCATAGCCCAGTGGAGACTCACTGGGCAAGCCCTTTCCCCTCCTCTGAGGCTACTTTTTCACCTGGAAATGGGGCCCAGTCATCCCCCCATCACAAGGTGAACCAAAGGGGATGGACATGGGGACAGCACCAGCCATGCCCCACTCCACCATGGTGGCTGCCTCCCTCCCCCATCCTATGACCCCAAAACTCTACCCTCTTCCATCAATGTCCCCCAAGTTTTCCTCATTCTAAAAGGCCTTCACCCCGTCACCCGCTTTCTTCTCCCTGAAGCTTCCCACAATCTCCTACTTTGTTCCTGCAATACCCCCAAGAGGGGCCCTAGCCCAGTCTTCTCCCTGAGCCCCAGTTCCCAGCCTCCACCCCTCTCCCGCCTATGCTGGTCCCCAGCACCCCTCCTGCCCCACCACCTGTCCTCTGAGGGTCACAAGCTTCGAATGTGGAGTTGAGTATTTGCTCCTCCAAGCTGACCGGCATCCCCAGCCTTGCCTCCTCAGGCTGCTCGCAGAGGTACACTGGGGAGACAAGAGGGCTCAGCTCACCAGTGAGAAGAATGAGGAAGGAAGAGGGGTGACCCCAGGTCCTCAGCCTCCTGGGCTCTGCAGAGGGGAGGGAATTCACTCAGAGCACCTAGAGTTAGGGCCAGCGGGGAACAGCAGGAAGCTTCAGGAGGGGGCAATAATGTGAGGGTCTCCGAGTTACTTCCCCCCATCTTTCAGACCAGGAAGTCCCCCTGGCTGTCTTTTTGTGTCCAACTGGCTTAGGAGCCCAGAGAAGGACACTCTGAGATCACCCTTTCCTCCTCTCCTCTCCAGCCTCCCAGGCCGGACTCAGAAAGGGACAGGGCGGGGGAGGGCAAAGAAGAGAGGATTCTGGGAGGAGCTGAGAGTGAAGGGGGGCCCAGGAGCCAGGAACAATCCAATAATGCGTGGGCAGCCCAGATCGATCCCGCCTGCTGCATCTCCGGTCTCCCAGCCCACCCTGGGGACCAGGTCTCTCTCCTCCCTGCATCCCTAAGGCGAGGCTGGCATCATTGGAGCCCATGGCCGGGGGCTGAGACAGGAAGGGATGGGGTAAACCAGGCAGGGTGGGCAGTGAGGGAATGGCTATAAGCTGGATCAAACCATATGAGTGTGTCACATAAACCTGGGTGCAGAGTCCAGCTGCACATCTGTGGGCAAGTCTGTTCTCTCAGGGCCTCAGTTTCCCTACTGGTAAAATGGGGGGTGGGTGGGTGGGTAGAGTGATCCTCCTCACCAGGGCTGAGTTAGCTCTGTGTATGTGAAGCACACATGTGTACACACACACACACACACACACACACACACACGTCCTGGGGTTTGTCTACTGTTGTAGCCACAACACCTGCACATAGTAGGTGCTCAACAAATGCTCCATGACATAGGAAGAGATCCTCAACTGCAGGAGCCACTGGGCTGGCCCAGCCTCTCTCCCAGGGCTGGAAGTGACCTTCTAGGTTCCCCGCCCTGGCCTTGAACAGCTGGGTGCAGCAGCTCATTGAGCACAGGCTGCAGGACTGGGTAGATCCAGGGGGTAACTGAGGCTTGGCCTCAGACAAGTGGCGGCACTTGGGGCAATGGACTCAACTTCTCTTGGGCCTCGGTTTCTTCCTCTGGAAAATGGGGTTGGTGTTACCTCTTTCCTAGAGAGAAAATGAGATAAAATCTAGAAAGGCTTTGGCAGAGGGCCTGGCACGTGGTGGGGACTGAAGAATAGAACTGAACACTTACTGAGCATTTAGTAGGTGCCTGGCCTTTTCTGAGCACTTTACATGAACTGTCTAGTAGCACAATAATAATCGATGCTATTATAATCCCTACTTACAAATGAGGGGACGAAGGCATAGAGAAACTAAGAACTCACCAAAGGTCACCCTGTTTAACATATGAGTCAACTTTCTCATCCCTCTAACTCTTCCAGGGTTCTTTGCAGTGTGTGAAATTTACATTCCCTCTGGCTTGAACCCATGCTCCTAGGTTTGCCCTAGGGAAGGGGCGTGTGAACTCACAGTTAGGGAAGACCAGGGCTTTAGCCCCAGTCTGTTTTCCTCCTCTCGCTGTCTTTTTTTTGAGACGGAGTCTTGCTGTGGTACCCAGGCTGGAGTGCAGTAGCGAAATCTCTGCTCACTGAAACTTCTGCCTCTGAGGTTCAAGCAATTCTCCTGCCTCAGCCTCCTGAGTAGCTGGGATTACAGGTGCCTGCCACCAGGCCCAGCTAATTTTTGTATTTTTAGTAGAGATGGGGTTTTACCCTGCTGGCAAGGCTGGTCTTGAACTCCTGACCTCAAGTGATCCACCCACCTTGGCCTCCCAAAGTGCTGGGATTACAGGCGTGAGCCACCCCACCCAGCCCCCTCACTGTCGTTCTCATGTTACATGAACAAGGATCGTGAGGCCCAATGAGATCGTTCACCCAGGAGGGCTTGCCAGAGAGAGGGAAGCTGGGAATAGAATCCAGGACAGGCATCAGGTCGTGCTGGCTCTGAGGATCAGCACGTGTCTGAAGTCGCATCCCAGGATCCCCCCAGGGAGATGCCATTCCTGTTCCTGAGAAAGATCTCCTTCCTCTGTGTCTCTCTCTCCTCTACATCTCTGTCCTTGCCTCTTCTTTACATTTCTCTTTGGCTCTTTCTATCTGTCTCCCAGTCTCTCTTCCCCATGTCCTGTCTCTCTGCCTTCATGTCCCTTGTCCCCATTTTCTTTCCTGTATCTCAGTCTCTGTGCTTCCCTTCCCATATCTCAGCGACTCTCCATTCCCTAAGCCTTCTATTTCCTTCCTCTGCTATTTCTTTTTCCCTCTGCCTTCCTCTGTCTCCACCTCTCCTTCTGGGTGTGTTCCTACCTTTCCTTCCCGAGACTGGAAGCTGGCTCAGCCCTTGCCACCCAGATCCCGGTGGCTGCACGCCCTCTGCTGGTGCAGGTGAAGTTTAGATGGCCTGTCCTCTGGTTCCCACACCCTGGTGTCTGCCTCTGACCCTCCTATCTGGAAAGCCTCCTGAGGCCTGGGGCTTCGTAGAAAAAGACGCAGGCTGTGCCGTGGATGCCTGGGAGCCTCTAAGAAAGGGGTCCTGCCATCCCCATCAGACTGGGCTCTCTTTTTTTTTTTTTTTTTGAGACGGAGTCTCGCTCTTGTCGCCCAGGCTGGAGTGCAGTGGCCGGATCTCAGCTCACTGCAAGCTCCGCCTTCCGGGTTCACGCCATTCTCCTGCCTCAGCCTCCCGGGTAGCTGGGACTACAGGCGCCGACACCTCGCCCGGCTAGTTTTTTGTAGTTTTTAGTAGAGACGGGGTTTCACCGTGTTCGCCAGGATGGTCTCGATCTCCTGACCTCGTGATCTGCCCATTTCAGCCTCCCAAAGTGCTGGGATTACAGGCTTGAGCCACCGCGCCCGGCCAGACTGGGCTCTCTCACTTGGCAGATGAGTTTCAGAGAGGCAACGCCAGTGCCTCCTCCCCACCCCCTGAAGCTGCCTTTCACACCCATTCAGCCTGCATCCATCCGTTCACTCAACAATAACTGAGCTCCTACGATGAGTCAGGAGTTGCTCTGGGGTCCCAACCAATAGGGCAGTCCCTCCTTCTGGAGCACCTCAGCTGAGGCGAGTGTGGATTGAAATGCTCTGTTAGTGTAAAGTACACGCTAGATCTTGAGGACTTAGTATGAAAAAAAGAGAATATCTGGATACATGTTTATATTGGCTATATACTGGATATATTTTATATATATAATATATACATATATGTATAATATAGAGGGTATTACTCTGGGTATATAAGGAAAATCTATTATTACCATTCACTTCACCTGTTCCTTTTTTCTTTTAAAAACTATTAAATTACATATGTGGTTCATATTGTACTTCCACAGGACAGCCCTGCTCTAGGGACTGGGAATACCAGAGTGAATAAAACAGACGCTGCCTTGTGGAGCTCATGCTGTAGTGGCGGAGACAGAGACAAAACATGACAGATGTGAGCACTGTGAGGAGAAGTGAAGCAGGGCAGGGGAGAGAGTGTCACAGGGCAACTGCTTTACAGAAAGTAAGAAGTACCATCTGGGCAGCATCTGAAAGGAGTAAGGGGTGCGGCTCTCACACAGTGCAGCCTCCCCACAGGAGATAAGGGGTACAGACAGGTGGGCAGGCATACAGTAGGCACTGAATCCACCAGAGTCCCTTCCCTCCCTTCCACCCTGCACTCATGCAAAGGCTCAGCTACCCTCAGTCACCTCTCCCAAGTCCCCGAGTCACAGCCTGGTGCCCATCCACCCATGGCTCCCTCCTCACCCTCCCCGGGGCAAACAGGGTCCCAGTCACTTACTTTCCGCAGTGGGACCACCCACCGGGCCCTCAGGCAGGTCCATGGGCCACCCCTGCTGCTGCGCAGCTGCTGGCAAAGCTACCAGCCTCCCTCCTTCACGGGGAGGGACAGAAAAGGACCAGCTGCCCTGCGCACTCCTGGAAGGAGAAGCAGGGGAATGGTGTCCTCAGAGCAGCCACCAAGGGTCGGGGCCTGCCTGGCCCCACCTGTGCTCCAGGACCTCTGGATCCTCACAACCTGTTTGCCACCCCCGCTGGGACCTGAGCAGCTCCGCTCCGACCTGTTTTATGGATTGGAGGTGTGGGCTGGGGAACGAGGTGGCGGACATCAAACGGGCTAGTGGGTGGGTCGGGGGGTGTCAATGCCTCCCTTCCTTCACATGGCTCATCGCTGGCCCAGGCTGCCTGGTTCTCTTCCCTGGCCTTTGTCCCAGCCTCCTATCCCCAGGCTTGCCCTCCAGTCTGTCCCCACAGGGCCCCAGAGCCAACCTGCCCCTCCCCTGCTCAGTACCCCTCCATGGCTCCCCGAACCCTGGGGACGGGCTAGACCCTGGCCCTGACGCCAAGGCCCTGCATGGCTGACCGCCCACCTCAGCACCCCAAATCGCACATGATGCTCCAGGCACTCTGAGCTGCAGACCACTCCCACGCCCAGGACTCTGCCTGGCACGCCCTCCTGCATCCTGCCTCGGCTTCGTGTGGTCTTTTCTGGGAAGCAAGGGGCTGTGTCTGACTCCCACACGGCCCTGGACAGCTGCCGTTCTTGCCACATCAGCCTGGATTTGGCCGGCTGGCTTCTCACGGGAGTTTGATCTTGCCTCGCCCCCTGCTCCCAACCCTCCCATGGTTCCCTAGTGCCCCAGGACTAAGTCCCAGTCCCTCAGGCTAGAGTGGCATGGAGTAGTCTCTGAAGCTCCTGCCTCTTCCTGTCCCTTTTCTCTCCATCGGGCAACCTGTAGGTCTCTCCTCATCGCAGCCCCAAATGTGCTGCTCCCCTGGGTTCCAACTCAGAATGTACACGGTCCCCCAAGCCCAGGCCACCTCCACCTCATCCTTGCCAGCCCCACTTGCAGCTGCTCTGGGCAGTCACTGAAGCAGTGACAGGAGTTTGGGGGGCCCCATCCTGCCTCCATTCCCCCCAGGCCGACCCAATGCCTTAGTGGCCACACTGTGGCCACTAAGAGACCTGAGTGCTGCTATCATCACAGCGGGCATGGGCACCCCTTGGGGCCACCAGTCGAGCCTGGGCTCGCCTGTCCTCACCCAGCTCCCCAGCACCTGCTCTCCCTGAGCCACGTGGGCCCGCTGCCACTGTGCACTTCTGGAATGTTCTGGAAACACAGGTGTTTGAAGAGAGGCCCTTCCAGGGTCTGGAACACTCTGCAGGGTGCAAAGGGGGGCGATGGCCTTGGCCGGACCCTGGCGCACGGGCTGGGTTTGGGACGAAGTCCTGAGGGACCCCAAGGGTGTTGGTTGATCTCGGGGGTCTGATGGGACTGGGACGGGGACACTGAGGCAGGATGGGGCCCTGGCAGGAGCTCTGGGTGGTGTGAGCCTTGGAGGGCTTTCAAGGGCTCTGACAAAATTTTGCGGGGGGGTCTCTGGCTGAATTTCTGGGGAGTGTCTGGCTGGATTTTGGGGATTTCGATTTCTGTGGGGGTCTCCGACTGGATTTCAGGGGTCTCTGGCTGGATTTCGGGGGTGATTTCTGTGGGGGTCTGACTGGATTTCTGGGGGCTCTCTGGATTCTGGGGGCTTTGATTTCTGGGGTCTCTGGATTTTGGGGGTCTCGATTTCTTCGGGGGGTCTCTGGATTTTGGGGGTCTTGATTTCTGCAGGGGTCTCTGACTAGATTTCTGGGGTCTCTGGCTGGATTTTGGGGGTCTTGATTTATGCAGGGCTCTCTGCATTTCGGGGTCTCTATTTCTGGGGTGTCTTTGATGGACTTCTGGGCTCTCTGAGGGAATCTGAGGTCTGACTGGGTTTGGGAGGGACCTGCCAGGATTTCTGGGGATCTCTGACAGAAGTCCAGGCATCTCTGCTGATTTGGGGAGAGTACCAGGATCTTGGGGAAAGTCTCTGGCAGGCTCTGAGGGACAAGTCTGACAGAACTTCTAGACGATTCTGACAGGATTTCGGGGTCACCTATAAGATTTTCTGGTGGACTCCTTTCAGTATTTCTGAGGGGATGTCAGGATTCTTTTTTTGAGATGCAGTCTCACTCTTGTCACCCAGGCTGGAGTGCAATGGCACAATCTCAGCTCACTGCAACCTCTGCCTCCCACGTTCAAGCAATTCTCCTGCCTCAGCCTCCCGAGTAGCTGGGATTATAGGTGCACGCCACTACACCTGACTAATTTTTTGTATTTTTAGTAGAGACATGGGTTCACTTCCCCGGGATGGTCTCTATCTTCTGACCTCGTGATCCGCCCACCTCGGCCTCCCAAGTGGTCAGGATTTTTTTTTTTTTTTTAAGATGGAGTTTTGCTCTTGTTGCCCAGGCTGGAGTGCAATGGCATGATCTCGGCTAACCGCAACCTCCGCCTCCCAGGTTCAAGTGATTCTCCTGCCTCGGCCTCCCTAGTAGCTGGGATTACAGGCGACTGCCACCACGCCCAGCTAATTTTTTGTACTTTTAGTAGAGACGGGGTTTCTCCATGTTGGTCAGGCTGGTCTCGAACTCCCGACCTCTCAGGAGATCCGCCCGCCTCAGCCTCCCAAAGTGCTGGGATTATAGGCATGAGCCACCACGCCCGGCTTGGTCAGGATTTTAATAGGATTTGGGGGGCCCTGACGCAGGGGAATCTCTCCAACATGGGGGGCTTCACTAGGATTTCGGTAGGGGCTGGGAAAGGCCACTCTGGGGAACCTCGCCACGGGGCAGGGCGCACCTGGAGCCACGTCCTAGTCTCGGGACACAACCGACGGCCACGAACGACGAACGGCAGTTGAGTTGGGGGAGGAATGCGTGAGCTTTTCCCGCCAGAAAAAGCAAAAAGGAGGCGAGGGGTCGCGAGTGCGCGTGCGCAGCCCCTGAGCCCCGCCCCCTCCCCGCCCGGGCTCCTCCTAAGACGCAGTGGACGCCGGAGGCCGTCGTGTGCCACGCATGCGCGCTGGCGGAGCGGGCGGTGGGCCCAGAGTTTCTGTCTGGTGGTGGAAGGCGGGATGTCTGCGCCCGTCATGCTGTGGCTCGTGTTCTCTTCGGCTTCAGGCTTCGGTGAAATGGGCCGAGGAAGGGGGAATTGAACTGGGAGAATCCTTGTCCGTTCCCCATTTCTTTTTTTTTTTTTTTTGTGATGGAGTCTCGCTCTGTCGCCCAGGCTGGAGTGCAGTGGGGCAATCTCAGCTCACTGCAACCTCCCCGTCCCGGGTTCAAGCAATTCTCCTGCCTCAGCCTCCCGAGTAGCTGGGATTATAGGCGCCCACCAGCATACCCGGCTAATTTTTGTATTTTTAGTAGAGATGGGGTTTCACCATGTTGGCCGGGCTGGTACCGAACTCCCAACCTCAGGTGATCCACCCGCATCGGCCTCCCAAAGTGCTGGGATTACGGGCGTGAGCCACGGTGTCCGGCCTGTCCTTTCTATATATTGCCAGATTTTCTTTTCTTTTCTTTTCTTTTCTTTTCATCCCTGTTGGGTTTTGTTAACAAGGCTATGCTGATATCATATAATGTGTGGAGAAGTGTTCTCTCTTTTTCTGGGCTTTGGACGTGCTAGTGTAGGATTGATGTTATTTATTTTTTATATGTTTGGAAGAAGTCACCAGCCATCTGGACCTAGAGTTTTCTTTGTGGAAAGACTTTAAATTACAAATTCTATTTCTTTCGTAAAAATACAGTTATTCAGATGCTCTATTTTATTTTTGATAAGTTGTGGTTTTCAAGGAATTTTTCCATTTTATCTAAAATTTCAAATAATTTGCATAAAGTTCATAATATTGTCTTTTTTTGGAGGGGGAGAAATGCAGTCTTATTATGTTAGACTAGTCTTGAACTCCTGGCCTCAAATGATCCTCCTACCTTGGCCTCCCAAAGTGCTGGTGTTACTAGCATGAGCCACCATGCCCAGCCAATCTTTTTAATATCTGCAAGATATGTAGTGATGGATATTAATAATTTGTGCCATCTCTCTTTTCTCCTCCCCTCCCCTCTCCTCCCCCTTCTCTCCCCTCCCCCTTCTCCCCTCCCCTTTCTCACCTCCCCCTACTTCCCTCTCCTTTCCCCCCTCCCTCCCTCTCCCCTCCCTTCTCCCCCTCCCTTCTCCCCCTTCTCCCCCATCCCTTCCCCCTCCTTTCTTCTCCCCTTCCTCCTCCCCTCCTCTCCCCTCCCCTGTACCTTCCCCTACCTTCCGCCCTCTTCTCCTCTCCTCCCCTCCCATTCCCCCACTCCCTTCCTTTCCCCTCCCCCTCCCCTTCCTTCCCTCCCCTCTCCTCTCTTTTTGAGACAGGGTTTCACCCAGGCTAGAATGCAGTAATGTGACCCTAGCTCACTGCGCCTCCACCTTCTGGGCTCAAGTAATCTTGCCACCTCAGCCTCCTGAGTAGGTAGGACTTCAGCCATGTGCCCTCAAGCTCCTGATCTGCTGTTCTTTTTCCAGCTTTTCCCCCCCAACTTCTTGAGGTGAATGCTTAGGTCACTGATATTTTTAGGTCATTAGGTCATTGATTTTTTTTTTTTTTTGAGACTCGAGTTTCACTCTGTCACTCAGTCTGGAGTGCAGTGGTGCCGTCTTGGCTCACTGCAACCTCTGTCTCCCGAGTTGAAGCGATTCTCCTGCCTCAACCTACTGAGTAGCTGGGATTGCAGGTGTGCCCCGCCATGCCTGGCTAATTTTTTGTATTTTTAGTAGAGTTGGGGTTTCACCATGTTGGCCAGACTGGTCTTGAACTCCTGACCTCAGGTGAGCCACCTGCCTTGGCCTCCTAAAGTGCTGGGATTAGAGGCGTGAGCCACTGTGCCCAGCCAGGTCATTTGATTTTTAATGATCTCTTCTAATACATGCATTTAGAGCCACCGTTTGCCTTCTAAAAACTTCTGTAGCTACACTTGACACATTTGTTATGTCACATTTCTATTATTATTTTTTGAGACAGAGTCTGGATCTGTCACCCAGACTGGAGTGCAATGGCACGATCTTGGCTGACTGCAATGTCTGCCTCCTGGGTTCAAATGATTCTCCTGCCTCAGCCTCCTAAGTAGCTGGGATTACAGGCATGCACCACCACACCCAGCTAATTTTTGTATCTTTTGTAGAGATGGGGGTTTCTCCGTGTTGGCTAGGCTGGTCTTGATCTCCTGACCTCAAGTGATCTGCCTGCCTCTACCTCCCAGAGTGCTGGGATGATTGGCATGAGCCACCATGCCTGGCCACGTTTCCATTATCAATTCAAAATATTTTCTAATTTGACCTGAGTGATAATTTTAGAGATATATTGCTTACCTTCCAAATATTTTATGACTTCCCAGCTATATTTTTGTTATTTATTTGTTTATTTATTTATTTTTGAGATGGAGTCTTGCTCTGTTGCCAGGTTGGAGTGCAGTGGCACGATCTTGGCTCACTCCAACCTCCGCCTCCTGGATTCAAGCGATTCTCCTGCCTCAGCCTCCTCAGTAGCTGGGACTACAGGCACACACCACCACGGTCAGCTTTTTTTTTGTATTTTCAGTAGCGACAGGGTTTCACCATGTTGGCCAGGATGGTCTTGATCTCTTGACCTCGTGATTCCTCCGCCTCAGCCTCCCAGAGTGCTGAGATTACAGGCGTGAGCCACTGCGTCTGGCCCCGTGCTATCTTTTTATTATTGCTTCCTATTTAATTCACTGTGGTCAGAGAATATACAAACATACTCTGTATGATTTCACTTCTTTGACGTTTGTTGAGATTTGCTTTATAGTCCAGGATTTGGTCTATTTTAGCAAATGCTTCATGTATATTTGAAAAGAGTGGCCGGGCATGATGGCTCATACCTGTAATCCCAGCACTTTGGGAGACCAAGTTGGGTGGATCACCTGAAGTCAGGAGTTCAAACCCAGCCTGGCCAACATGGCGAAACCCTGTCTCTACTAAAAATACAAAATTAGCCAGATGTGGTGGCATGTGCCTGTAATCCCAGCTACTCAGGAGGCTGAGGCAGGAGAATTGCTTGAACCCGGGAGATGGAGGCTGCAGTGAACTGAGATTGCGCCACTGCACTACAGCCTGGGCAAGACAGAGTGAGACTCCATCTCAAAAAAAAAAGAAAAAAAAAAAAAAGGCCAGGCATGGTGGCTCATGCCTGTAGTCCCAGCACTTTGGGAGGCTGAGGCAGGTGGATCACCTGAGGTCAGGAGTTCGAGACCAGCCTGACCAACATGGTGAAACCTCATCTCTACTAAAAATAAAAAAAAAATTAGCCAGGTATGGTGGTACACGCCTGTCTTCCCAGTTACTCGGGAGGCTGAGGCAGGAGAATTGCTTGAACCTGGGAGGCAGAGGTTGCTATGAGCCGTTATTGTGCCATTAGACTCTAGCATGGGCAACAAGAGTGAAACTCTGTCTCAAACAAACAGACAAACAAACAAAAGAACAGAGTGCCTATCCTGCAGTTCAGCTATGTCAGGTCAAGTTTGTTAATCATGCTATTCAAATCTTTAATATCTTTACTGTTTGCTCTTGTACTGAATGACTGTGGATTTTTCCATTTCTCCTTTCAGTTCTATCATTTTTGCTTTATATATGTTGAAGCTATATTATTAAATGCATACAGATTTAGAACGGTTGTATCCTTCTGGTGACTTGACTCCCTTTATTACCTTGAAATGTCGTTTTTTACTTCTAGCAGTGCTTTTTGCCTTAATGGCTACTTTGATGTAGAGATTACTCCAGCTTTCTTTGGTTAGTGTTTATATAGTGTATCTTTTTCATCCTGTAACTTTCCACCTTTTTGTGTGCTTACAGTCTCTTGTAACAGCATATAGTTGGTTTTGTTTTTATGCTGACTGCTGATTTTTGACTTTACCAAAACTCTCAGTGAAGTGTAATATTTATATAGAACAGTCCACAGATCATAAGTGATAAGCTTTATGAATTTTCAGAAATTGAACCCATCTGTGTTATCTAAACCCAGATCAATATACAACATACTGCCTGCCTCTGAGACTCTTCCTCATGGCTTCTTCCAGTCCCTACTCTCCTAAGGGTAACTTTTACCCTAGTTTCTTTTCTTTTTCTTTTTTTGTTTTGAGACAGAGTCTCCTTCTGTGGCCCAGGCTGGAGTGCAGCAGCACAATCTCGTCTCGCTCTAACCACTGCCTCCCGGGTTCAAGCAATTCTCATGTCTCAGCCTCCCGAGTAGCTAGGATTACAGGCACGTGCTATTGTGTCTGGCTAGTTTTTGTATTTTTAGTAGAGATGGGGTTTCACCATGTTGGCCAGGCTGGTCTCGAACTCCTGACCTCAGGTGATCCACTCACCTTAGCCTCCCAAAGTGCTGGGATTATATACATGAGCCACTGTGCCTGGCCTACCCCAATTTCTAATGACATAGATAAGCTTTATTTGTTTTCTTATTCAGAATGAATAAAACCATACAGAAACTTTTTTGTTTCTGGTTCTTTTGTTAAACGTCGTATAAGATTCAACCATGTTGTTGATGTAGTTGTAGATCAGAAAATATGTGCCTTTTATTTGGAGTATTTAGTGTCAGTTACTTAAAAATATCTTTATACAGTATTTTTAAAATTTCAAACATATATAAAGTAAACATAATGAACCCATGTATACCTAACACATAGCTTTAGCAATTATCAACATTCTGCCCTTTTTTTTTTTTTTTTTTTGGAAACAGGGTCTCTCTCTGTTACCCAGGCTGGAGTACAGTGGCGCATTCTTGACTGACTGCAACCTCCATCTCCCAGGCTCAAGCGATCCTCTCACCTTGGATCTGTGAGTTGATGTCTTTCATCATTTTGTAAAATTCTTGCCCAGTAGTTCTTTAGTATTGCTTCCTCCTCATTGTTTTTTTCCTCTCTTCTAGGACTCTAATACGTATTTCTTAGACCTTTTAACCATGACCTGTATGTCTCATATGTTTTTAATGTATTTTCTACCCTATTTCTGTGTAATTTAATCTAGATATTTTCTATTGATCTGTTTTCCAGTGTGTCTAACCTGCTGTGGGACTAATCTACTGAATTTTAATTTTAATTAATTTATTTTTAAGTTCTAGAATTTATATTGGATTCTTCCCCCCTCCTTAGATTCCAGTTCTCTGATGAAATTATCCATCTTTTCATCTGTTTTTGGGGTACATATTATAGTTACTTGAAAGCCTATATCTGAGAACTCTAATATCTGGATCACCTTTGGGTATATACTTCTAGTGTATATTTTTTCTCTTGGTTTTCTGTCATGTGGTCTTGTTTCCTGGAAAGACTGGTAATTTTTAAATTAAAATATAAAAATTAGATGGTATTATCTTCCCTTGGAAATAATTTAATTTTCTTGGCTGGGCGTGATGGTTCATACCTGTAATCCCAGCACTTTGGGAGGCCGAGACGGGTTGATCACAAAGTCAGGAGTTCAAGGCCAGCCTTGTTAATATGGGGAAACCCCATCTCCCGGGTTCAAGTGACTCTCATGCCTTAGCCTCCTGACTAGCTGGGATTACAGGTGCCCACCACCGCGCCCAACTAATTTTTGTATTTTTAGTAGAGACGGGGTTTCACCATGTTGGCCAGACTGCTCTTGAACTCCTGACCTCAGGTGATCCGCCTGCCTCAGCCTCCCAAAGTGTTGGAATTACAGGTGTGAACCATCACACCTGGCTTGTATTCAGCTTTTATAGTTTTTAGTGGGGAGTTAGTCAGCTACTAGCTACTCCATCCATAGTGGCAAGCAAAAGTTTGGGATAATCTTTTTGATGAGTAAATACATATATGTTACTTCCTTAACTGTAACACTTAGCTCACTTCCCATTTTAAATAGAATAACATAAAAACTCCTCACTATGCCCCAAAGACCCTGCATGGTCTGCTCTCTTGTACCCTGCGTCTACTTTTGTGATCTTGTTCCCTATTTATCTCCATCAATAACTGCTCTGTCCACCTTGGTCTCTTTGTTTTTGATCAAGCCAAGCCATTTCCAACCTCAGGACCTTTGCACTTACTATTCCCTCAGCCTGAAAGTCTCTTTCTCCAGATTTACCATGGACAGAATTTGCTCCATTACCCCAGTTCAGTCTCTGTATATATCAGAGAGACTACCCTATCTAAGATGAGCTCAGTCCCCTTGGAGTTTCCTTTCTGCCTTATGTTGCTTTATTCTTCACAGCATTTACCATTGCTTGATAGATATTTATTGTTTCTCTCCCCCACCAAATCCCATGAGACTGGGGCATTGTTTTATTCACTGCTTAATCCCCATTGCTTAGAATAGTGTCAGGGGTCTGGGCACATTGGTTCATGCCTGTAATCCCAGGACTTTGGGAAGCTGAGGCAGTCAGATCGCTTGAGCCCAGGAGCTTGAGACCAGTCTGGGCAACATGGAGAAACCCCATTTCTACAAAAAAAAAAAAAAAAAAAAATTACAAAAATTAGCCGGGCATGGTGGCATATGCCTGTGGTCCCAGCTACTCAGGAGGCTGGGGTGGGAGGATCACCTGAGCCCAGGAGGCAGAGGTTGCAGTGAGCTCAGATCATGCCACTGCACTCCAGTCTGGGCGACAAAGTGAGACTCTGTCCCCCGCCCCCCCCAAAAAAATAAACCCCAAAGTCTTATGAATTAACACCTTTTTTCCAGTCAAAAAATCAGGATAATATCAGGGAATACCAGACCTAGTAACTGAGTAGATGCTGGGGGTCTCACCCAGGTGTGTGAAGCCACTGGGAGGAAGACGCTGAAATAGTCTGAGATGTAGTGGTTGTGGGTGGGTTCATGGGATTTTCTTGGGGAAGCAAGGCCCAGGAGAGAGTGGCCTGTCCCCATCCTCTATTGCTTTCTTTCTCTCTCATTGAGCTAATGCCCAGTTAAGTCTTCAAAGATCTTGAGCACTGAGAGGCTTTCAGGCCCCCTCCTTCTCTATAACATCATAATGTAAAGTGGAGACCAGCTGCTAGTAAAGCACTAAATGCAAAAGGTAAAACTATAAAGTTAATAAAAGAAAACGTAGGAAAGTATTAATGACTTCTTTTAGGGATCTCAGAAGGATGAATCATAAGTCAAAAAAATGAATTTGATTATACCAGTATTAAAGGTTTCTATTCATCAAAGATCCCAAGGGCCAAGATCATGAGAGATGAGATGATGGACCAGCAGAAGATACTTGCAGTGTCTAAAATTGAGCAGGGGCTGGGCATGGTGGCCCACACCTGTAATCCCAGCACTTTGGGAGGCCAAGGCAGGCAGATCATTTGATGTCGGGAGTTTGAGACCAGCCTGGCCAACATGGTGAAACCATATCTCTACTAAAAATATAAAAAAAATTAGCCAGGTGTGGCTGGGCACAGTGGCTCACACCTGTAACCCCAGCTCTTTGGGAGACTGAGGTGGGAGGATCACCTGAGGTTAGGAGTTCGAGGCCAGCCTGGCCAACATGATGAAACCCCATCTCTACTAAAAATATAATAATTGGCCAGGCGTGGTGGCGGGCACCTGTAATCCCAGCTACTTGGGAGGCTGAGGCAGGAGAATTGCTTGAACCAGGGAGGCGGAGGTTGCAGTGAGCTAAGATTGTGCCATTGCACTCCAGCCTGGGTGACAGAGCAAGAGTCTGTCACAAACAAACAAAAAGTTAGTGTATCAAAACTTATGTATATAAACACAGACTATACATGGCACCTTTAAAAGTCGAGAGAAATGCAAACAAACGTAAAGATGCAGTATTAAGTCATAACTGCATAAAATTCACTGCAGTAAGACTGTACTGCGGTAGTATTTTTGCAGCCACTTTCCATTGCTGTTGCAGTGGGCTCAAGTGCTGTGGGTATCTGCTCAAAATGCTGTGTGATGCTAATCATCTTCCAGTGAGCAGTTGGTCTCTTTCCTAAATCGTATATTGCAGTAAAGTGATCTCTTGAGATTATCACATATTTTTCACGGTGTTTAGTGCAATATGGTAAACCTTGAGGAACACCACGGGACCCACATGAAGTGCCGCGAATGATGCTGGAAGTGCTCCCAAGAAGCAGAGAAAAGTTATGACATACCAGAAAAAGCTGACTTGCTTGATGTACAGATTGTAGTCTGTAGCTGTAGTTGCCCACCATTTCAGACACACAATTCATTTTATCAACAGAAGACATAAACTTAGGGTTACCCTAGGTACAGTACACTAGTGGAAATGCAATTTATCTTCCTTACAGTTTTTTGTTTTGTTTTGTTTTGTTTTGTTTGTTGCCCAGGCTGGAGTGCAGTGGCATGATTTCGGCTCACTGCACCCCCCACCTCCCGGGTTCAAATGATTCTCCTACCTCAGCCTCCCACATGGCTGGGGTTACAGGCATGTGCCACCACGCCCAGCTAACTTTTGTATTTTTAGTAGAGATGGGGTTTCACTATGTTGGTCAGGCTGATCTCAAAAGTCCCGACCTCAGGTGGTCCTTCCTCCTCGGCTTCCAGAGGTGCTGGGGTTACAGGCGTGAACCACCGTGCCTGGTGATTTTATTTTTTTTAACCCTCTCCTAACTTCCTCTGATTTCCTTAGTAACATTTTCTTTTCTGTAGCTCACTTTATTGTTCGAATATAGTATATAATACATATAACACAGCGAGGCAAGGTGGCTCATGCCTGTAATCCCAGAACTTTGGGAGGCCAAGGTGGGCTGATTGCTTGAGCCTAGGAATTGGAGACACCCCTGGGCAACATGGTGAAACCCTTATCTCTACTAAAAATACAAACATTAGCCAGGTGTGGTTGTGAGAGCCTTACCTGTGGTCCTGGCTACCTGGGAGGCTGAGGAGGGGGGATCGCTACCCGGGAGGCTGAGGCAGAAGAATTGCTGGGCAACAGAGCAAGACTCCGTCTCAAAAAACAAACAAACAAACAAATAGCTGGAGTGAGCTATGATCGTGCCACTGCACTCCACCCTGGGTGACAGGGCAAGATCCTGTATTAAAAAAAAAAAAAAAAAAAATCCCAGAAAACATATATCATAAAAAGTATGTGTTCATCTGCTGTTTATGTAAAGCTTCTGGTCAATAGCATACTATTGGTCATTAAGTTTTTGGGGAGTCAAAATTGATCTTCAGATTTTTTCCCTCGCAGGGGGTTAGTCCCCTAAACCCTGAGTTGTTCAGGGTAAACTGTTTAATAGAATTGTTAATTAACTAATTGCTTTAACAGCTTTATTGAGTCATCATTCACACACCACATAGTTTACCCATTTAAAGTGTATAATTCAGTGGTTTTCAGTATACTCACAGAGTTCTACAATCATCACAATTAATTTTAGAACATTTTCATCACTCCGAAACAAAGCCCCACATCTCTTAGCCATTATCCCTAACTCAACCTTTCTTTCCCTGAAACCCCACGTAACCGTGAATCTGCTTTCTGTCTCTGTAGATTTGCCTTGTTAAATAAACTCTTTTTTTTTTTTTTTTGAGACGGAGTCTCGCTCCGTCGCCCGGGCTGGAGTGCAGTGGCCGGATCTCAGCTCACTGCAAGCTCCGCCTCCCGGGTTTATGCCATTCTCCTGCCTCAGCCTCCCGAGTAGCTGGGACTACAGGCGCCCGCCACCTTGCCCGGCTAGTTTTTTGTATTTTTTTAGTAGAGACGGGGTTTCACAGTGTTAGCCAGGATGGTCTCGATCTCCTGACCTCGTGATCCGCCCGTCTCGGCCTCCCAAAGTGCTGGGATTACAGGCTTGAGCCACCGCGCCCAGCTGTTAAATAAACTTTATAGGAAGCCATTGGTTTGGACTGAGCTCCTGCACTAGCCCCAAGAGACCAGCGGAGTCACTCATGCTACAGTTCCATGTCAGCAAGCTGAAACTAAATTATCTGACCTCTGAGAATTTAGAGGAGACAGGAGAGAGAGAAATAATAGCCACATCTTCTAGCTAGCATGATAAGGAAGTCCCCTCTGTTTAAACCTTTACAAGTAAAGTAACTTTGTTTGTTTGTTCGTTTTTTGAGACGGAGTCTTGCTCTGTTGCCCAGGCTGGAGTGTAATGGCGTGATCTCGGCTCACTGCAACCTCCGCCTTCGGGGTTCAAGCAATTCTTCTGCCTCAGCCTCCCGGGTAGCTGGGATTACAGGCACCCACCGCCATGCCCGGCTAATTTTTTGTATTTTTAGTAGAGACGTGGTTTCACTTTGTTGGCCGGGCTGGTCTGGAACACCTGACCTCAGGTGATCCACCCACCTCAGCCTTGTAAAGTGCTGGGGTACAGGCATGAGCCTCCACACCTGGCCACAAGTAAAATAACTTTGAAATGATCAGTTGGGGCCGAGCACGGTGTTTCACACCTGTAATCCCAGCACTTTGGGAGGCTGAGGCGGGCGGATCACGAGGTCAGGAGATGGAGACCATCCTGGCTAACATGGTGAAACTCTGTCTCTACTAAAAATACAAAAAATTAGCCAGGCATGGTGGTGGGCGCCTATAGTCCCAGCTGCTCAGGAGGCTGAGGCAGGAGAATCGCTTGAACCCGGGAGGCGGAGCTTGCAGTGAGCTGAGATCGTGCCACTGCACTCCAGCCTGGGCGACAGAGCGAGACTCCATCTCAAAGAAAAAAAAAAAAAAAAGAAAGGAGATATTCAAAGTGAATCTGAAAGGATAGTTTGATGACAGATAATTGTTCTGTAATAAAAAAGAAAAAAAAACAACCAGAAAACGAAAAACGTAATCCCTGGCTGGGCACAGTAGTTCATACCTGTAATCCCAGGACTTTGGGAGGCTGAGGTGGGTGGATCACTTGAGGTCAGGAGTTCGAGACCAGCTTGGCCAACATGGTGAAACCCTGTCTCTACTAAAAATACAAAAATTAGCTGGGTGCGGTGACTCACGCCTGTAATCCCAGCACTTTGGAAGGCTGAGGTGGATGGATCACTTGAAGTCATAGTTTGAGACCAGCTTGGCTAACATGGTGAAACCCCGTCTCTACTAAAAATACAAAAATTAGCTGGGTGTGGCAGCAGGAGCCTTTAATTCCAGCTACTCAGGAGGCTGAGGCAGGATAATCACTTGAACCCGGGAGGTATAGATTGCAGTGAGCCGAGATCGTAAACCACCTTTCTCTGCTCGGCTCATGGGAACACTCATTCTACTTTTTAGAATGAGGTACTGCCCTGTTCTAGAATTACAAATAAAAGCCAATGTGGGCCGGGTGCAGTGGCTCAGGCCTGTCATCCCAGCACTTTGGGAGGCCGAGGTGGGTAGATCATGAGGTCAGGAGTTTGAGAACAGCCTGGCCAATATGGTAAAACCCTGTCTCTACTAAAAAATACAAAAATTAGCCGGGCATGATAGTGTGTGCCTGTAGTCCCAGCTACTTGGGAGGCTGAGACAGAAGAGTCTCTTGAGCCTGAAAGGCGATCGCGCCACTGCACTTCATCCAGCCTGGGTGACAGAGCGAGACTCTGTCTCAAAAACAAAACAAAACAAAAAAACACAATGTGAGGATACAGTGAGAAAGCAGCCATCCTCAAGCCAAGGAGAGAGGTCTTAGAAGCAGCCAAACTTGGTCGGACGTGGTGACTCATGCCTGTAATCCCAGCACTTTGAGAGGATGAGGCAGGCAGATCACCTGAGGTTGGGAGTTTGAGACTAGCCTGGCCAACATGGTAAAACCTCATCTCTACTAAAAATACAAAAATTAGCTGGGTGTGGTGGTGAGCACCTGTAGTCCGAGCTACTTGGGAGGCTGAGGCATGAGAATCACTTGAACTTGGGTGGCGGCGGTGATCGTAGTGAGTTGAGATCATGTCACTGCACTCCAGCCTGGGCGACAGAGCGAGACTCTGTCTCAAAAAAAAAAAAAAAAAAAAAGTTGACTTGCATTCATTGTACTCACTGTTGGATTCCTGAGTGTGTGAGTCTATGGGGTGATCCAGCGCTCAGCTTGGGCCTCAAGGGAGAGAGTATATGCCATGTCCAGGTCCTAGATGGGACTCAGCTCTGGGGAGGATCAGATCAGCATTCTCCTTGATGGATCATGACGGAGGACTCTCAGAGGGGACAGAAAATGCCCTGGGGAAGGGCAAAGTGGACAGACCACCAAAGGCAAGCTCTGTGAGCTTCCAAGTTTGGACAAGGCATCAGGCCTGGAAGTGAGGGAGTTTGGGGTGGTGAGCAGGGAGGGTCAGATAGAGGGACAAAGAGAGAAATAGCAAGTTGGAGATAGAGTCCTTCCATCGGGGTGAGTCAGGGAATGAGAAGATGAAGACGAGGATAGGCGGGTGTGGACACAACAGAGTCGAGGCTGGAGATGACACGGGAAGGACCTGAGTGGGGCTGGATAGTGGTCCCCCAAAGATGGTCACCCTCTAATTCCTGGAACCTCTAAGTATGTTGTCCAGGAAGATCCAGTCCAGTCACATGAGCCCTTCAAAGCAGAGGACCGTCTCTGCCAGAAGAGGAAGATATACCAGAGATGGGACACAAGGGGAAGTCAGAGTCCCACCATGACACTGGGCTGTGGCTCTGGGATGTCAGGTCCACCTGCAGTAACCGGAGAGAGGCCTCTTGGAGCTAAGGGTTGGTGGCCCCCAGCTGACAGCCAGTGAGAACATGGGGACCTCAGTCCCACAAGCCCAGAATTCGATTCTGCTGAAAATCTGAATGAGCTTGAAAGCAGCTTCTTCCCAGAGCCTCCCAGTGAGAGCTCGGGTGGCTGACACCCTGTGAAACCCAGAGCTGAGGGCCGGTGGAGCCATCCTGGATTTCTGACCAGGATGATACGTGAAATCATGCATTTGTGTTGTTTTAAGTTTCCAAGTTTGTGCCCATTTGTTATGGCAGTAACAGTACAGGGGCCACGTAAACAGACAGGGCTGGAGTGAAAGAGTTGGGGGCCAGGCACAGTGGCTCAAGCCTGTAATCCCAGCACTTTGAGAGGCCGAGGTGAAGGGATCACTTGAGCCCAGGAGTTCAAGACGAGCCTGAGCAACATAGGGAGATCCCTGTGTTAATACAACAATTAGCTGGGCATGGTGGCGCACGCCTGTGGTCCCAGCTACTGAGAGAGGCTGAGGTGGGAGGATCGCCTGAGCCTGGGAGGTCGAGGCTGCAGTGAGCTGTGATTGTGCCACTGCACTCCAGCGTGGGTAACAGAGTGAGACCATTTCCAAAAAAAAAAAAAGCTAAGAGTTGGGAGTGCAGACAGGGCTGGAGGTGACAGGGTTGGGTGCTGAGTGGACAGATGGAGCTACAGCATAGACAATGCCTGAATGAGAAAATCAAGCCTGGTAGACTTAGGCAAGAGCTAGCACAGCCAGTTGTCATGCTCAGAGCTGGGACTGGGGGCCCTTGCCATGGTCTGGTTGGCAGGGGCTTGGGGATAAATGCCGAAAGGAGATGGTGTTGTTAGATGTAAGAAAGAAATTTATTTCCATATGGTGCTTGGGGTGGGGTCTGATGGGGGCTACAGGCAGGTGCTCCCCAGTCCCCACCCCTACACCTGCCTGAAGGGCCTGAGGATGTACAGTAAGTGGGTCTTTCGGGGGGACAGCCTAGAGTGGGAGGAGCTCTCGGTCCCCTCTTCTAGGACATCCTTGTGGGTCCCCTTGCGGAGTCCATCCCGGATGGCCTGCAGGCGGCGTCGCTTCTCGCTGAGCCAGTGGCCCCCCTCCAGGGCATCCTGGTGGGACCTCCGCCGTGGCAGCTTCATGATCCAGAAGGCCACCCGGGGATGGAGTTCTGCATGGAAGCTGTCCATGGCCTTCTGGATGGGTACCAGGGCCTCCTTCTCCTCCATCCTGGGTACCTGGGGAGGAAGAACAAGGAGACCCTCTCATACTCCAAATAGCACCCCAGGATGGTCAGTCCGCACTGACCTATTCAGCCCACTTTGCAGATGACAGAATGCTTTGCGGGTTCAAAAGCCCTGTTTGAGGTTTACAAAGCACTTGGGTTTACACTTAAGGATTACAAATACTCTGAGGTTTATAGAATGCTTTGGGATTGGAAAATTTGAGGGCTTTCAAAAGGGAGGTAATAGAGCACTTCAGGGATTATAATGCCTGTTGGGATTATAGAGCACTTTAGGATTAAATCCTCTCTGAGGTTTAGAGGGTAGCAGTTTGAAATGTACAAAGCACTTTGGGACTAAAAGCTCTTGGGTTTACTGAAGACTCATGACCATAAATGCAATGTGTGATCCTTCATTGATCATGGATCAAAAGCTTTCAAGGACAGCTTTGAGTCGAGGGAGAAAGTTTGAATATGGACTGAGTGTCTATTTGGTCCTTGCAATTCAAAGGGTGGGCTGCTGTTGTTAGGTATGCAAATTAATAGGTCCCACCCCACCCAGACCTGCTGAGTCAGTCTGCCTTTTAGTAAGATGAGGTCTGAGAAGCCCTGCAGGAGATTGTTAGGTGTTAAATTGTTTCCTTCTGGCCAGATGCAGTGGCTGGTGGCTCATGCCTGTAATCCCAGCACTTCTTCCAGGCTGAGGTGGGCAGATCACTTGAGGTCAGGAGTTTGAGACCATCCTGGCCAACATGATGAAATCCCGTCTCTACCAAAAATATGAAAATTAGTTGGGTGTGGTGGTGCGCTCCTGTAATCCCAGCTACTCGGAAGGCTAAGGCAGGAGAATCACTTGAACCTGGGAGGCGAAGGCTGCAGTGAGTCAAGATCGTGCCATTGCACTCCAGCCTGGGCAACAGAGCAAGATCCAGAAACCATATTCTTTCCTCCCCAGATTCATATTTTGAAATCCTAACCTCTAATACATCAGAATGTGTCCTTATTTAGAACTAGATTCATTGCAGATATAATTGGTGAAGATGAGGTCATTAGGTTGGGCCCTAATCCAACATGACTGGTGTTCTTTTTTTCTTTTTTTTTTTTTGAGATGGAGTCTCTCTCTGTAGCCCAGGCTGGAGTGCAGTGGCACAATCTCGGCTCACTGCAGCCTCTGCCTCCTGGGTTCAAGTGATTCTCCCACCACAGCCTCCAGAATAGCTGGGATTACAGGGGCATGCCACCATGCCAGCTAATTTTTGCATTTTTAGTAGAGACGGGGTTTCACCATGTTGGCCAGGTTGGTCTCGACCTCCTGACCTCAGGTAATCCGCCCGCCAAGCCTCCCAAAGTGCTGGGATTACAGGTGTGAGCCATTGTGCCTGGCCTGTGACTGGTGGTGTTATGCTAAGGAAAAATTCGGACACAAATGCACACAGGGAGTACAGAAGATGGAGACAAAGGCAGAGATCAGGATGATGCTTTCATAACCAAAGAACACCAAAGGTGGCCAGCAAAGCACCAGATTGTCCCTCACAGCCTCAGAAGGAACCAACCCTGCTGACATCCTGATCTTGAATATCCAGCCTCCAGAATTGTGAGACCATCAATTTCTGTTTGAGCCACCCAGTTTGTGGTACTTTGTTACAGTAGCCCTAGCAAAGTAATACCACAGTAACAGTTTGATAGGCCAGACATGGTGGCTTATGCCTGTAATCACAGCACTTTGGGAGGCTGAGGCGGGTGTATCACTTGAGATCAGGAGTTTGACACCAGCCTAGGTAATATGGTGAAACCCCATCTCTACTAAAAATACAAAAATTAGCCAGGTTTGGTGGTGTGTGCCTGTAATCCCAACTATTTGGAGGCTGAGGTGGGAGAATCTCTTGAATCTGAGAGGTGGAGGTTGCAGTGATCTGAGATTGTACCACTGCACTCCAGTCTGGGTGACAGAGTGAGACTCCACCTCCAAACAAACAAACACCCAAAACAGTTTGATAGCCACATTTTCTTGGGTGTGAACATGGTACTGTGGGCCAGGTGTTTTGGCTCACGCCTGTAATCCCAGCACTTTGGGATGCCGAGATGGGTGGATCATCTGAGGTCGAGAGTTTGAGAACAGCCTGGCCAACATGGCAAAATCCCGTCTCTACTAAAAATACAAAAATTAGCCAGGAGCGGTAGCATGCATTTTTTTTTTTTTTTTTTTTGAGACGGAGTCCCGCTCTGTCGCCCAGGCTGGAGTGCAGTGGCCGGATCTCAGCTCACTGCAAGCTCCGCCTCCCAGGTTTATGCCATTCTCCTGCCTCAGCCTCCTGAGCAGCTGAGACCACAGGCGCCCGCCACCTCGCCCGGCTAGTTTTTTGTATGTTTTAGTAGAGACGGGGTTTCACCGTGTTAGCCAGGATGGTCTCGATCTCCTGACCTCGCGATCCGCCCGTCTCAGCCTCCCAAAGTGCTGGGATTACAGGCTTGAGCCACCGCGCCCGGCCGGTAGCACATATCTTTAATCCCAGGTACTCAGGAGGCTAAGGCAGAAGAATCGCTTGACCCCAGGAGATGGAGGTTGTGGTGAGCTGAGATTGTGCCTGGGCAACAGAGTGAGACTTGGTCTCAAAAAAAAAAAAAAGAAGAAAAAGAAACAAAATGGTAGTGTGGCCTTGTGGGAGAATATATCAGTCTCAGGAGTGTCTGCTGAAGTATTTATGGGTGAAGTGTCGTGATGTCAGCCGGTTACTGTCATATGGTTCAGAAATAAAAAAAATAAAAATAGATAAAATGTTAAGAAGCCACAATCTAGGCCGGGGGTTCTCAACTGAAGTTTGGAGAGATTTTTGGGTGTTACAACCAAAAATTGGGTGCAGGTCAGGAGGCTACTTCTCTTTTTTTTTTGGAGACAGAGCCTCACACTGTCACCTGGCTGGAGTGTAATGGTACAATCTCAGCTTACTGCAACCTCTGCCTCCCTGGTTCAAGCAATTCTTCTGCCTCAGCCTCTCGAGTAGCTGGGATTACAGGCGCCTGCCACCACGCCCAGCTAACTTTTTGTATTTGTATTTTTTATTTTTTTTGAGACAGCGTTTCACTCTTGTCACCCAGGCTGGAGTACAATGGCACAATCCCCTCTCCCTGCAACCTCTGCCTCCCAGGTTCAAGCATTTCTCTTACCTCAGCCTCCCAAGTAGCTGGGGTTAGAGTTGCCTGCTACCACGCCCTGCTAATTTTTTGTATTTTTGTAGAGACAGGGTTTCACCATGTTGGCCAGGCTGGTCTCGACCTCCTGACCTCAGGTGATCCACCTGCCTTGGCCTGCCAAAGTGCTGGGATTACAGGTGTGAGCCACCATACCCAGCCTATTTATTTACTTATTTTTTGAGACAGAGTTTCGCTCTTGTTGCCCAGGTTGGAGTGCAATGGTGCTATCTTCACTCACTGTGACCTCCACCTCCTGGGTTCAAATGATTCTCCTGTTTCATCCTTCCGAGTAGCTGGGATTACAGGCACGCGCCACCATACCTGGCTAATTTTGTATTTTTAGTAGAGATAGGGTTTCTCCATGTTGGTCAGGCTCGTCGCAAACTCCTGACCTCAGGTGATCCACCCACCTCGGCCTCCCAAAGTGCTGGAATTATAGGCATGAGCCACCGCTCCTGGCCATATTTGTATTTATTTATTTATTTATTTTTTTGAGATGGAGTCTCGCTTTGTCGCCCAGGCTGGAGTGCAGTAGCGTGATCTCGGCTCACTGCAAGCTCTGCCTCCCAGGTTCACGCCATTCTCCTGCCTCAGCCTCCCGAGTAGCTGGGACTACAGGTGCCCACCACCAAGCCTGGCTAATTTTTTTGTATTTTTAGTAGAGACGGACTTTCACTGTGTTAGCCAGGATGGTCTCGAACTCCTGACCTCATGATCTGCCTGCCTCAGCCAAACTGCTGGGATTACAGGTATGAGCCACCGCGCCTGGCCCCATATTTTGTATTTTTAGTAGAGATGGGGTTTCACCGTGTTAGCCAGGCTGGTCTTGAACTCCTGACCTCATGATCCCCCTGTCTCTGCCTCCCAAAGTGCTGGGACTACGGGTGTGAGCCACCGTGCCCAGCAGGAGGCAACTTCTCTCTAGTGGGTATAGAGCCCAGGGATATTACCAAACATCCTACAATGCACAGGGCAGCTCCTACAACAAAGATTATCCAGCTTCACATGCCAATGATGCCAACCTTGAGAAATTTTGGTTTATGGAAAAGAGACTATAGGAGGGATAGCATCAGGAGAAACACCCAATGCAGGTGACAGGCTGATGGGTGCAGCAAAACACCATGGCACATGCACCTGTGCAACAAATCTGCACGTTCTGCACACACACCCTAGAACCTAAAGTATAATAATTAAAAAAAGAAACCATAAAAATACTATGTCTTAATATAACTTACTGTACCACGGATTTGTTAGAAACTAAGGTAAGTCATTAAGAAAACGATACAGGCTGGGCACGGTGGCTCACTCCTGTAATCCCAGCACTCTGGGAGGCTGAGGCGGGTGGATCATGAGGTCAGGAGATCGAGACCATCCTGGCTAACGCAGTGAAACCCCATCTGTACTAAAAAAGACAAAAAAATTAGCCGGGCGTGATGGTGGGTGCTGTAGTCCCAGCTACTTGGGAGGCTGAGGCAGGAGAATGGCGTGAACCCAGGAGGCAGAGCTTGCAGTGAGCTGAGATCGCGCCACTGCACACCAGCCTGGGCAACAGAGCGAGACTCCATCTCAATAAAAAAAAAAAATTCTCTTGCCTGTAATCCCAGCACTTTGGAAGGCCAAGGTGGGCGGATCACCCAAGGTCAGGAGTTCAAGACCAGCCCAGCCAACATGACAAAACCTCTTCTCTACTAAAAATACAAAAAAGAAACAAACAAAAGACACATTAGCGGGATGTTGTAGTGCATGCCTGTTATCCTTGCTCCTTGGGAGGTTGGGGCAGGAGAATTGCTTGAATCTGTGTTAGAATTAAAATGCTTATTTCTTGGTGTCGCAAGGAAAAATCAGCATTCAGACAAAAAGTTTTCTCAGCAAGGCAATTTTACTTTTTGCAGAAAGGGTGCTGCCCATCAGCAATCCTGCCGCAAGAGCACAATGAACAAAAAAAGGCAGGAATATTTGTCCCTTATGTGTTGGGTCCTTACTGCTATGTCGTGTCTCCATTGGTTGGAGCTGGATCTCACAGTCTAAGCTAAACCCAATTGGCTAACAACTTAAAAAACTTTCTTAAATAAGTAAAGGCAATGGAGAACAAAGGAAAAGAGGAAGTTGCTTGCAAAAAGACTTAGAGAAGTAATAACATTTCCTAATGAGGAAGGGGCATAAGCTGTGAGC
The DNA here is from genome assembly GCF_009764315.1 of Trachypithecus francoisi. Lineage (NCBI taxonomy): Eukaryota > Metazoa > Chordata > Mammalia > Primates > Cercopithecidae > Trachypithecus > Trachypithecus francoisi. The sequence goes on along the minus strand of NW_022681457.1, from coordinate 4,744,631 downwards.
CGGGACATGCTTGAGCATGTCAAGACCAAATATCTTGGTTAAAGTACAAGGACACAAGCCGGGCGCAGAGGCTCACACCTGTAATCCCAGCACTCTGGGAGGCCACGAGGTCAGGAGATCGAGACCATCCTGGTTAACAAGGTGAAACCCCGTCTCTACTAAAAATACAAAAAAAAAAAAATTAGCGGGGCGTGATGGCGGACGCCTGTAGTCCCAGCTACTAGGGAGACTGAGGCAGAATGGTGTGAACCTGGGAGGCAGAGCTTGCAGTGAGCCGACATGGCGCCACTGCACTCCAGCCTGGGGACAGAGCAAGACTCTGTCTCAAAAAAAAAAAAAAAAATTACAAGGACACAGAATGTACTTATTTCCTTATATCTAACAACTACATAAGATACAGTTTAAGAAAGAGTTATTAACACAAAGCAAAGAGGCTTAAAAAAAGTTAGTTTTAAAAAATTATCAGGCCGGGCGCGGTGGCTCAAGCCTGTAATCCCAGCACTTTGGGAGGCCGAGACGGGCGGATCACGAGGTCAGGAGATCGAGACCATCCTGGCTAACATGGTGAAACCCCGTCTCTACTAAAAATACAAAAAACTAGCCGGGCGAGGTGGCGGGCGCCTGTAGTCCAGCTACTCGGGAGGCTGAGACAGGAGAATGGCGTAAAACCCGGAGGCGGAGCTTGCAGTGAGCTGAGATCCGGCCACTGCACTCCAGTCGGGCGACAGAGCGAGACTCCGCCTCAAAAAAAAATAAAAAATAAAAAATAAAAAATTATCTCTAACACTTATGATTTATTATTTAATAAAAATAAACTTTACAGAGAAACTTCTTTACTTTCCACAACCTGGAAGGTGGAGGTTGCTGTGAGCCAAGATGGCACCACTACATTCCAGCCTGGGTGACACAGGGTGACTTGTTTCCAAAATAATAAAATATGTTTTAAAAAAAAATACTTTTCTGCCGGGCGCGGTGGCTCAAGCCTGTAATCCCAGCACTTTGGGAGGCCGAGACGGGCGGATCACAAGGTCAGGAGATCGAGACCATCCTGGCTAACACGGTGAAACCCCGTCTCTACTAAAAATACAAAAAACTAGCCGGGCGAGGTGGCGGGCGCCTGTAGTCCCAGCTACTCAGGAGGCTGAGGCAGGAGAATGGCGTAAAACCCGGGAGGCGGAGCTTGCAGTGAACTGAGATCCGGCCACTGCACTCCAGCCTGGGTGACAGAGCAAGACTCCGTCTCAAAAAAAAAAAAAAAAAAAAAAAAAAAAAAATTTCTGTAGGCTTGAAATTTTGATTGATTGATTGAGACAGAGTCTCACTCTGTTGCCCAGGCTAGAGTGAAGTGGCATGATCTGGGTCCACTTTAGCCTCAACCTCCTGGTCTCAAGTAATCCTCCCACCTCAGGCTCCTGGGTAGCTGGAACCATAGCATGCACCACCACACCTGGCTGCTTTTTTGATTTTTTTTTTTTTTTTTTTGGAGACAGAGTCTTATTCTGTCTCCCAGGCTGGAGTGCAGTGGCATGATCTTGGCTCACTGCAACCTCTTCCTCCCGGGTTCAAGAAATTCTTCTGCTTCAGCCTTCAGAGTAGCTGGGACTACAGGTGCAGGCCGCAATGCCCAGCTAATTTTTCGTATTTTAGTAGAGACAGGGTTTCACTGTGTTGCCCAGGCTGTTCTCGAACTCCTGAGCTCAGGCAGTCTGCCTGCCTCAGCTTCCCAAAGTGCTAGGATTACAGGCATGAGCCAGAGTGCCTGGCCTACTTTTTAAATTTTTTTTTAGAGATGAGGACTTGCTGTATTGCCCAGGGTGATCTCAAACTCCTGGGCTCATCATCCTTCTGCCTCAGCCTCCCAAAGTTCTGGGATTACAGGTGTAAGCCACTGCACCTGGCCTGAAATTTTTAAAATAAAATTTTAAATAAACATTTTAAAAATGAAGATATTGCATGGGTGTACATGGGTATCATATGGATTTATCAAGCTCTTTGGGTTTCTTAAAACTTTTCAGGATTAAAAATGCCCTGATTTTGCAAAGCACTTCATGATTACAATCACTTGTAGAAGTTTACCAAAGGTGGGCGGGCATGGTGGCTCACACTTGTAATCCCAGCACCTTGGGAGGCCGACGCAGTTGGATCACCTGAGGTCAGGAGTTCGAGACTAGCCTGGCCAACATGATGAAACCCTGTCTCTCTAAAAATAGAAAAATTAGGCGTGGTGGCAGGTGCCTGTAATCCTAGGTACACAGGAGGCTGAGGCAGGAGAATCGCTTGAACCCGGGAGGTGGAGGTTGTAGTGAGCCAAGATCGTGCCATTGCACTCCAGCCTGGGGGACAAGAGCGAGACTTCGTCTCCAAAAAAGAAAAAAAGAAAAGTTTACCAAAGGCAAAATACACAAATTATTTAGCATTCATAAAGCTCTTCAGTATTAAAAATGACATACTGGGCCAGGCGCAGTGACTCATGCCTATAATCACAGAACTTTGGGAGGCCAAGGCAGAAAGATCACCTGAGGTCAGGAGTTCAAGACCAGCCTGCTCAACATGGTAAAACCCCATCTACACTAAAAATACAAAAATTAGCCAGACGCGGTGGTGTGTACCTGTAGTCCTAGCTACTTGGGAGGCTAAGTCTGGAGAATCACTTGAACCTCAGTGGCAGAGGTTGCAGTGAGCTGAGATTGTGCCATTGCACTCTAGCCTGGGTGACAGGGTGAAACTCCATCTCAACAAAAAAAAAAAATCAAATTTTGGGCTGGCTGTGGTCGCTCATGCCTGTAATCCTAGCACTTTGGGAGGCAGAGGTGGGTGGATTGCCTGAGCTCAGGAGTTTGAGACCAGCCTGGGAAACATGGTGAAACCCCGTCTCTACTAAAAATACAAAAATTAGCTAGGTGTGGTGGTTCGTGCCTGTAGTCCCAGCTATTTGGGAGGCTGAGGTGGGAGGATCATTTTAATCTGGGAGGTGGAGGTTGCAGTGAGCTGAGATTGTGTCACTGGACTCCAGCATGGGTGACACAGCAAGACTCCATTCTCAAAAAAACAAAAAACAAAACAAAACAAACAACAAAAAACATTTTGGAGTTTATAACGGAGACGTTTACCAACCACTTTGGGATAGAGTGAAAAATACTCTGGAGGCCGGGCGCGGTGGCTCAAGCCTGTAATCCCAGCACTTTGGGAGGCCGAGACGGGTGGACCACGAGGTCAGGCGATCGTGACCATCCTGGCTAATACGGTGAAACCCTGTCTCTACTTAAAAATACAAAAAACTAGCCGGGCGACGAGGCGGGCGCCTGTAGTCCCAGCTACTCGGGAGGCTGAGGCAGGAGAATGGCGTAAACCCGGGAGGCGGAGCTTGCAGTGAGCTGAGATCCGGCCACTGCACTCCAGCCTGGGTGGCAGAGCAAGACTCCGTCTCAAAAAAAAAAAAAAAAGAAAAATACTCTGAAGTTTGCAGAGGACTTACTTTGAGACAAAAACACACTTTGGGGTGTATGAGGGTGAAGCTTTCCAATCACTTAGAATTAAGAACCCTTCTTGGTTTATAAGACATTTTGGTGCTCATAGAAACACTTTGATTGACTATTATGTAGTTTAAAAAGAAAAAAAAAAGAAAACCACTTTGACACTCACAAAGCCCTCTACGGTCTACCAAACCCTTGGGGATGTATTCTGAGGTCGAAAAATCTCATTTCTGACAGTTGGATTGCCCAACTTGAGAGACGGCAAAACAGGCTCAGAAGGAGGAAGTTCCACACGGAGGAGTAGGAGGGTCAGTTCTTGTCCTCCTAAACTACAGAAAATGTTAGGGCCTTGCCAGGCATGGTGGCTCATGCCTGTAATCCCAGCACTTTGGAAGGCCAAGGTGGGCAGATCACTTGAGGTCAGGAGTTCGAGACCAGCCTGACCAACATGCAGAAACCCTATTTCTACTAAAAAAATAATAAAAATTAGCCGGGCGTCGTGGCGGGCGCCTGTAATTCCAGCTACTAGGGAGCTTGAGGCAGGAGAATTACTTGAACTCGGGAGGCGGAGGTTGCAGTGAGCTGAGATTGCGCCACTGCACTCCAGCCTGGCCAACGGAGTAAGACTCTGCTTTAAAAAAGAAAAAAAAAGGCCGGGCGCGGTGGCTCAAGCCTGTAATCCCAGCACTTTGGGAGGCCGAGACGGGCGGATCACGAGGTCAGGAGATCGAGACCATCCTGGCTAACACAGTGAAACCCCGTCTCTACTAAAAAATAGAAAAAACTAGCCAGGCGTGGTGGCGGGCGCCTGTAATCCCAGCTACTCAGGAGGCTGAGGCAGGAGAATGGCATGAACCTGAGAGGAGGAGCTTGCAGTGAGCTGAGATCCGGCCACTGCACTCCAGCCTGGGTAACAGAGCAAGACTCCGTCTCAAAAAAAAAAAAAAAAAAAAAGAAGGCCGGGCGCGGTGGCTCAAGCCTGTAATCCCAGCACTTTGGGAGGCCGAGACGGGCGGATCACGAGGTCAGGAGATCGAGACCATCCTGGCTAATACGGTGAAACCCCGTCTCTACTAAAAAATAGAAAAAACTAGCCGGGCGAGGTGGCGGGCGCCTGTAGTCCCAGCTACTCGGGAGGCTGAGGCAGGAGAATGGCGTAAACCCGGGGGGCGGAGCTTGCAGTGAGCTGAGATCCGGCCACTGCACTCCAGCCTGGGCGACACAGCGAGACTCTGTCTCAAAAAAAAAAAAAAAGAAAAAAAAAAGAAAATGTTTGGGCCTGACACTTTGACGGCGGGGCATGTCCTAACCTTCAAGTCACCGTTGAAGCTCCCCTCTGCTGGTTGGATGGATGCCACCATATTCTCGGAGATCAGCACCTCTCCTGTCTTGTTGTCGGTCATCTGTGAGGATCCGATGAGAGAGTGAGAGCAAACCTGCTTTCCTCCTCTGCCCTCCTTCCCTCCCAACAGATACTGCAGCACGAGGGATGGAGGGATGGAGGGATCCCAAGGGGACTCCAGGAAGGGCTTCCCTGCAAAGGCACCTTGTCTATCTGGAGGTGGCTGGAGAGGGTGTTGTTCCCCAGCTGGTGCTCCTGGTTCTCCTCTTTGTGGTAGTTCCTAGGGAGGCCCCGGAAGTCCATGGGGGCAGAGAAGAAACTGTCTATGCCCCGAAGCAGGTTACCCTGGGGCCGGAGGAGGGACTGGTGAGCTGCTGGACCTCATCCGCCTAGTACAGCCCCTTCTATAGCCCCGCTAGGATGCTCCCGAGGCCTGGCCCCAAGTCCCTCCCATCCCCTTTACTTTCTGCCCTCTGATACTTAGGGCCTAACCTGCGGCCTCCATCTGCCATCAATTCTGTCTGTCTTCTCAGTCCCGTTGCCTTACTATCCCTGTCTGTCCGCATCCCCCTCTCCTCATGTCTCTTTCCCCAGTCTCTTGTCTCTGTCCCGTCTCCCTCTCTCTTTGCCTGTTACCTTTCCTCTCTTATTTATGTACGTATATCTTTATTTATTTAGAGACAGGGTCTCCCTGTTATGTCAACCAGGCTGGAGTGCAGTGGTGCGATCATGGCTTACTGCAGCCTCAACCTCCTGGGCTCAAGGGATCCTTCTGCCTCAGCCTTCCAAGCAACTGGGATTACAGGTGCATGCACCTGCAACTATTTTTTATATTTTTTTGTACAGATGAGGGTCTCACTATGTTGCCCAGACTGGTCTCCAACTACTGGGCTCAAATGATCCTTCTGCCTCAGCCTCCCAAAGTGCTGCGATTATAGCCTGGGACCAGCCCCTTCCCTCTTCCTATCTCTTGGTCTCCCTGTTGCCCTCTCTCTCTGTCCCTTTGACTCTCATCCTGCCTGTCCCCCTGCCTGGCCCCCAACCATCTCCCACTCTGTGTCCCTGAACCTCTTCTCAGTACTTCTTTCCCCATCCCTCCGCTATCACTTACTTTCAGGAAAAGTCGGCTGAAGCCTTGGAGTAGGCTCTGGAGGCCTGTAAGATCCAAGGAGCTCTCTTGAGCATCAGCATCGTGGATAGGGGCTGCAGTGGAGGGGGTCACCAGGGCAGAGAGGAGCAGCAGCAGGACCAGCCGATGCCGCATTGTGGGGGCAGGCGGGGAGGCTGTGGCAAGGGTCGGGGTCAGAGCCCCTCACAGTGGCCACGCCCCCACCCAAGATGCCCGTCTCCAGCACCTTGCCCAGGCCGCCTCCCCAGTTCAGGCAACTCTCACACCGCGCTCATTTCCCCCACTGCTTCTTTCTTCTACTCCCACACCCTCTACCCTGCCAAGCCCCCTCTTCTCCCAGGTCCGGCCCTTCTGGGTTCTGTCTCATGTACTTTTTTTTTTGAGACCGAGACTCTGTCGTCCAGGCTGGAGTACAGTGGCACAATCACAGCTCACTGCAGCCTCGACCTCCCCGGGCTCAGGTGATTCTCCCACCTCAGCCCCCCGAAGTAGCTGGGACCACAGGCGCGCACCACCACGCCCGGCTAATTTTTGTATTTTTTGTAGAGACGGGGTTTCAACACATTGCCCAGGCTGGTCTCGAATTCCTTAAGTGATCCGCCCACCTGGGCCTCCCAAAGTGTTGGGATTACAGGCGTAAGCCACAGCACCCGGCCTCATCCAATGGTCTTTCCCTCACTTTCGCCCACATTCACGACCAGATCTCAATCCTCACCTTCTCCCATACCCCGCCCCTTCTTCTGGGCTCCGTCTTTATGCTAGACCACAGCCCGGTCACCGGACTCCCGGATTCCGGCCGCCCACGGACTGTTAAACCCGAACAGTTATGGTCTCGAGCCCAGGTCTGGTCTGGAGAGTTGGTCGCGCTCCGCGAGCCGTAGCCACGCCCCTATTGTCTGACCACGCTCCAAACTTGACGGCCTGACCCAGGAGCCCCGGCCTCTATTCCATGACCACGCCCTTGGTGACAGAGCCCCGCCCCATCCTTCGTTCACCACACCCCTTAAGCCAGAGCCGTGAGTTCGGTCCCTGGCCACGCCCACGCCGTCAGACCACGCCCCTGTCAGTTGACCTCAGTCCTGGAGACCAAGTCCTTGGAGGTGTTCTCTGCGGCCCTCGTTTCGGAGTCCCGCCGTATCTCAGATGGCCACGCCCCTTGGCTGAAAGCCACGCCCCTGCACTGGGCCCCTACCCCTGCGTCCCACAGCTTGCCCTCGGCACCCCGAGTTCCACTCCTAGGCTCCTCTTACTGGAGACACCGGAGTACGAGCAGCCCTTTTAGTTCTCACTCTAATTTTGTATCTGTCTCGGAACCTTTCCTCCGTGTCCCTTCTGGTTTTCCCGCTCCGGTTCCACTAAAAAGTCCCGTTCTCTCCCGAAACCCTAAATCCAGCCGTATATTTCATCTTCCAATGAACCCGGAATCAGACTTCCCTTATCCTTGAGGACCTCAGGTCCGGACTCCAGCCCCCTCTAGTCCCTTAATTTTGAACACCCAGCCCTTCACCCTTAAGGGACCGGGCCCTAAGTCATCTTCTCTCAGGCACCAAAGCGCTCTTCCCAGTCCTGGGACAGCCGCCAGCCGTCTCCAGTCCACTAGCGCCTGTAGATGAAGAATCTGCACTTACGTGGGCCTCCAATAAACTCCCGGTGGTCCTGCCCACGACTCTTAACTGTGGTGAGGTCACAAGGAAACCATGTTGTCATAGGCATCAGTCAAAACCCATCCCCAGACCCCAATCCTCAAAAACAACAACAACAACACACACACACACACACACACAAAACCCTTAGGGCTGAACAGTAAAGATTCTTTGTATTCGTATCACTTCCACACCCCCAATACGCAAACACTAGAGGGTAGCCGGGATTCCAGGTGCCCAGCCCCGTCCCCTCTCAGACCTAGGAGCCCATATCTCCAGCCCTTTCCTCTCCCAGATCCAGGAGTCCCAGCCCCTAGCCTCTCCTCCCTCACACCAGGGGTTCCTGGCTCCTATCAGCCTTTTCCCTCAGACTTGGAGTCCGAATCCCCAATTCCCCTCCTTTCCCAAGCATCCAAATCCTGAGTTCCTACCAGCCCCGAGATAGACTAATCTCTCCCAAAGCAAAAATCCTCCTCCAAACTGTCACCGTCGGATCCCCCTTCCCGCTGTCCGCCGGCCGGGCCCGCCCCCCCTCCGGTCCCTCCCACTTTTCCCAAACAAAGCTCCCGGCAACTTTCTCCCTCGCAGCGCCCCGCCCGCCCGCGGCTACCCAGCCCCAGGCCGGGAGGTAGGAAGGCGCCGGCGGGAGTCGGGGATCCTGCTTTGGGGTGTGTGAGTTGGGGTGGGGAGTTGCTGGTTAGGAGGTGAGGCGTGCGTTTGCGGGACCGTCTCTGAATGATTCACAGTCCTCTTTTTGCCCGGGCCCCGAATTTGCGCCCGTGACCGAGCCTCATTGAGGAGTGGGAACTCTGGCCGGAGTTAGGGTGACTGCGGCTGGGTCTGAGTTTGGGCGTGCGCGCAGTAGCGGGTGCGGGCCAAGGGCGCTGGCGGGGTGTGGGGCGTGCGAGTGTCTGCGGCGGTGTCACTTTGGAGTGAGAAGGACCCCATGTGTAATCTAGGGGGCATTTGGTCCTTCTTACGGAGAAGGGAGGGCCTCTGGGGTGGCCGAGGTGAGGTTACGGGGCTTTCTGGATCTTAAGCCTTGCCTCTTTGGAGGTTTAGGGTCGGGGGCGGGAAATTAGGGGGACCTTTCTTACCCGGCTCCACCGTCCCTTTGTCTGGCCACATGGGGGAGGGCTGGGCTGGGATTTTGGCCTACGGGGGTCCTGAACGCCGCAGCGCCACTGGGCTTGGCCCGGGGTCTTTGTCTGCTAGGGTCCGTGGGAGGAGGGGAATAGGGACCTGGACTCTGGGGTCCTGGGAAAGCTATGGAGGATATGGAGCCTCCGGGGAGGCGGGATCTGACTGTATTGGAAAAAGTTTTCCCTGTTCCTGGCCTCCGGAAAGTCGCTGGGAACTTGAGTTGGATCAGAGCCCACGGCGCACGGGGGAGGGGAGGGGCGGGGCCCGGTGCCGGAGGGGAGTCGCCCTGGCCGGCAAGCCCCTCCCCTGATGGGGGTTGTGGGAAGCTGGGGGAGGGGACGCCTGGGCCCTTTGTTCTGGCTCTCTTGATGGCAGGGCGCCCCAGTCCCCCAGCCTGTGGTTCTGTGTGTCTCTCCTGGTCTCGGCCTCAGCTGCTGCCCTGAGTCTCTGTCCCTATCTTCTCTAGGTCTCCGTCTCCCTCTTTCTGGGTCTCTGTTGCCCTCTCTCTGAGTCTCTGTCCCCCTCTCTCTGGGGTTCTGGCCCCCTCTCTCTCTGGGTCTCTGTCCCTCTCTCTCTGTGTCTCTGTTCCCCTCTCTCTCTGGGTCTCTGTCCCTCTCTCTCTGGGTCTCTGTCTCTCTCTATCTCTGGGTCTCTGGCCCCCTCTCTCTCTGGGTCTCTGCCCCCTCTCTCTCTGGGTCTCTGTTCCCCTCTCTCTCTGGGTCTCTGCCCCCTCTCTCTCTGGGGCTCTGTCTCCCTCTCTCTCTGTGTCCCTGGTCCCCTCCCTCTGGCCCCTGTCCCCCCCTCCCTGGTCTCTGTCCCTCTCTTTCTAGTCTCTGTCTCTCCCTCTCCCTGGGTCTCTGCCCCCTCTCTCTCTGGGTCTCTGTTCCCCTCTCTCTCTGGGTCTCTGCCCCCTCTCTCTCTGGGGCTCTGTCTCCCTCTCTCTCTGTGTCCCTGGTCCCCTCCCTCTGGCCCCTGTCCCCCCCTCCCTGGTCTCTGTCCCTCTCTTTCTAGTCTCTGTCTCTCCCTCTCCCTGGGTCTCTGTCTCCCTCTCTCTCTGAGTCTCTGTCCCTCTCTCTGGGTCTTTGTTCCCCCCTCTGGTCTCTGTCCCCCCCCTCACTGGGCCTCTGTCCCCCTCTCTCTCTGGTCTCTGTCCCCCTCTCTCTCTGGGTCTCTGTCCCCACCCCCTCTCTGGGTCTCTGTCCCCTTCTCTCTCTGAGTCTCTGTCTCCGTCTCTCTAGACCTTCCCTCAGTCTTATTTAGCCCCTCTTCTTTTCTGGCAGCTGCTGCTCACATCCTAGCACCTGTTCTTGGGGTGGGACTGGGAAAGTTTCACCCACACCTTCCTTCCCCACCATTAGCTTTTGCCTCCTGTCTTCTTTAAAACCCATAATTCATACCCGAACCTTTAGCCCTCATGGCCCTCGGCATTACTCTGGGGTAGTCACTCTGGGGTAATCATTGTGACTTCACCACGATTGAGTTCCTCTGGAAACCCTGAGAACACTCCCATCCTCCTCAACTTTCCCAGAAACCCAGCTCCTTCTCCTCCCTCACACCCAGGAGTCCAGGCCTCCAGCCCCCACTCCCTCAGACCCAGAAGTCCAGGCCCCAGTCCCTCCTCCCTCAGACCCAGGAGTCCAGGTCCCAGATCCTCCTCCCTCAGACCCAGGAGTACCCCCCAGCTCCTCCTCCCTCAGGCCCAGGAGTCCAGGTCCCCAGCCCCCTCCTCCCTCAGACCCAGAAGACCAGGCCCAGAGCCCCTCCTCCCTCAGACCCAGTGGTCCAGAGTCCCAGCTCTCTCAGCTTCAGGTCCCTTGAGGGTGGGGTTTGGGGGAAGCTTGCTGAGTTCTGTGTTCCTCCAGGCCCAGATGGGGGAACCCCGGGCTGGGGCCGCCCTGGACGATGGCAGCGGCTGGACGGGCAGTGAGGAAGGCAGTGAGGAGGGTACCGGCGGCAGTGAGGGGGCTGGGGGTGACGGGGGCCCGGATGCAGAGGGGGTGTGGAGCCCAGACATTGAGCAGAGCTTCCAGGAGGCCCTGGCCATCTATCCACCCTGCGGCCGCCGGAAAATTATTTTGTCCGATGAAGGCAAGATGTATGGTGAGTCTACTTCTGTCTTTTGCCCTGGCCCCAATGATGAATAATGACAGTAACCAAGGTTTATGGAGCACTCAGAAGTAGGAGCTAGCATCACTATTTGCACATATGAGGAAACTGAGGCACAGCTAGGTTAAATGATTTGCTTACAGTTGCACAGAGCTGGTTCGGATGGAGCTGAGATTTGAACCCAAGCAGTCTGGTTTCCATGTAGCTGAGGGGACCGGCAGCCCAGTTGCTGCAGACCTTTGGGGACTCTTGCTGCTTTCTTCTTTCCTGGTGTCCCTGCCGTGGGGAAGTTCTGCTGAAAGTCTAACTAACTCTATTCCGTCTTTGAATCTTCAGGTCGGAATGAACTGATCGCCCGCTACATCAAGCTGAGAACAGGGAAGACCCGAACTCGAAAACAGGTCTCAGAACGGACTTGGGGGCTTCTGTCTGGGATGGGCCGGTCTTCTCAGGGTCATCCTCATATGGGCAGGTTCAGGTTCAAGGAAGAAGCTGCTTCCTGTGTGTTCATCTGTCTTCTCGGCGTGTGTGTTAGTCCGTTTGTGTTGCTATAAAGAATTACCCGAGGCTGGGTTATTTATTTATTTGTTTATTTTTTGAAATGGAGTCTAGCTCTGTTGCCCAGGCTGGAGTGCAGTGGCCTGATCTTGGCTCACTGCAACCTCTGCCTCCTGGGTTCAAGCAATTCTCCTGCCTCAGCCTCCTGAGTAGCAGGGATTACAGGCATGCACTACCATGCCCGGGTAATTTTGTGTTTTTAGTAGAGTTGGAGTTTCACCATGTTGTCCAGGCTGGTCTCGAACTCCTGACCTCAGGTGATCCACTCACCTCGGCCTCCCAAAGTGCTGGGATTGCTGGGATTATAGGCGTGAGCTACCGCACCTGGCAAGACTGGATAGTTGATAAAAGAGCTTTAGGCTGGGCGAGTGGCTCATGCCTGTAATCCCAGCACTTTAGGTGAGCGGATCAGGAGGTCAGGAGATTGAGACCATCCTGACCAACATGGTGAAACCCCATCTCTACTAAAAATACAAAAATTAGCTGGGAGTGGCAGTGCGTGCCTGTAATCCCAGCTACTCGGGAGGCTGAGGCAGGAGAATCGCTTGAACCTGGGAGGCGGAGGTTGCAGTAAGCCGAGATCATGCCACTGCACTCCAGCCTGGCGACAGAGCAAGACTCCGCCTCACAAAAAAAAAAAAAAAAGAAGAAAGAAAGAAAAGAGCTTTATTTTGGCTCAAAGTTATGCAGGCTGTCCAGGAAGCACGGAGCTGGCATCTGCTCCTGGTGAGGCCTCAGGAAGCCTCCAATCATGGAGGAAGGGGTAGTGGGAGCAGGCCTGGCACATGGAGAGTGGAAGCAAGAGAAGAAAGACAAAGATCCCAGACTCTTTTTAAACACCCAGATCTTTTTGTTGTTGCTTTCTCTGGAGATGGGGTCTTGCTCTGTCGCCCAGGCTGGAGTGCAGTGACACGATCTTGGCTCACTGCAACCTCCCCTTCCCGGGATCAAGCGAATCTCCTGCCTCAGCCTCCTGAATAGCTGGGATTACAGGCCTGCGCCACCATGCCCAGCTAATTTTTGTATTTTTAGTAGAGATGGGGTTTCACCGTGTTGGTCAGGCTGGTTTCGAACTCCTGACTTCAGGTGATCCACCTGCCTTGGCCTCCCAAAGTGCTGGGATTACAGTCATGGGCCACTGCGTCTGGCCAGTTTTTGTTGTTTTTGAGACAAAAGTCTCACTGTCTCCCAAGTTGGAGTGCAGTGCCGTGATCTCAGCTCACTGCAGCCTCCACCTTCTGGGTTCAAGTGATTCTCCTGCCTCAGCCTCCCAAGTATCTGGGATTACAAGCACGTGCCTCCACATCTGGCAAATTTTTATTTTTATTTTTGTTTTTGTTTGAGACAGAGTTTTACTGTTGTCACCCAGGCTGGAGTACAGTGGCGAGATCTTGGCTCACTGAAAGCTCCTCCTCCCGGGTTCAAGCGATTCTCTTGCTTTAGCCTCCCAAGTACCTGGGATTACAGGCGCACCTCACCACGCCTGGCTAATTTTTTGTATGTTTAGTTTAGTAGAGGTAGGGTATTGCCATGTTGGACAGGCTGGTCTCGAACTCCTGACCTCAGGTGATCCACCTGCCTTGGCCTCTCAAAGTGCTGGGATTACAGGCGTGAGCCACTGTGCCTGGCCCTAATTTTTGTATTTTTAGCAGAGACAGGGTTTCACCATGTTGGCCAGGCTGGTCTTGAACTCCTGACGTCCAGTAATCCGCCCATCTAGGCCTCCCAAAATGTTGTGATGACAGGTGTGAGCCACCGCGCCTGGTCTAAACAACCAGATCTTGCATGAACTGAGTGAGAAGTCACTCATTATCAAGGAGATGGTGCAAAGCCATTCATGAGGGGGTCGCCTCCATGATCCAATACCTCCCACCAGGCCTCACCTCCAACACTGGAGATGGCATTTCTTTTTTTTTTTTTTTTTTTTGAGACGGAGTCTCGCTCTGTCACCCAGGCTGGAGTGCAGTGGCCGGATCTCAGCTCACTGCAAGCTCCGCCTCCCGGGTTTACGCCATTCTCCTGCCTCAGCCTCCCGAGTAGCTGGGACTACAGGCGCCGCCACCTCGCCCGGCTAGTTTTTTGTATTTTTAGTAGAGACGGGGTTTCACCGTGTTAGCCAGGATGGTCTCGATCTCCTGACCTTGTGATCCGCCCGTCTCGGCCTCCCAAAGTGCTGGGATTACAGGCTTGAGCCACCGCGCCCAGCCAGAGATGGCATTTCAGCATGAGATTTGGAAGGGACAGATGTCTGAACTGTATCAGCACGTCTGTTCGTGTGCTCTCGCTGTGCCTATTTGGGGATAGTTTTTCTAGCGGTTGTGTTAGACCCAGGGGAGCCACAGAGAGCATGATGGAGGGGAAGGAGGCCTGGATGGGATGGGTCCCGGGAGGATCTGTGGTGTTCAAGAGCTTCTTGATGGACATTTGTGTTTGGGTGCTCCTGAGACGGCTCTCATCTTCAGTGTGTTTGTCACCTTTCATGTTCCAGCAGCTCAGTGAGGCACCTGGAGGGAGAGAAGGGGTAGTGAACACAGGGGCGGTGGCTGCGGCCTGAATCTGCTACTCTGTTGATACTTCCAGGTTTCTAGTCACATCCAGGTTTTGGCCCGAAGGAAATCGAGGGAAATCCAGTCCAAGTTGAAGGTAGGGACCAAAGCAGACATCCTGAGAGGGGGACAGAGACTGGGGGGTGGGGGACCAAGACCCAGAAAGAGAGGGACAGAGACCCAGGGACAGGGGGACAGAGACTTAGAGGGGGGAGGACCGAGAGTCAGAGAGAAAGGGACAGAGACCCAGGGAGAGGGGGACAGAGACTTGGAGGAGGGGACCGAGACCCAGAGACAGAGGGGGACAGAGACCTCAGGTGAGGGACCTCTGTGGACAGGGCGGGGGGTGCAGTCATCCAGGTGGGGAGTCAGTGGCCCATAAAGGGATATGCCTAGGGATGGTGGTGTGGTTGCTGAGACCCTGGGCAGGGAGCGATAGCATGGAGAGAGCTGAAGGTTTTTGCTCAGGACAGTGGGAAGGATGAGCCATTGGTCCCCTCCCTTGACCACTGTTCCTGTCCCCCTCCCTTCCCTCTGCTCCTGTCCCTCCTTTCCCTCTTCCTGGCGATCTCATTTCTTCCCCAGTCTTGTGCTGTGAAAGCCTCTTCGTCTCCGCTGGATGGTTTTCCTATTTCCTGGCCTTCGTGTGATCTGCCTACTCTTTGTGCCCAGAAATCTTCATTCTCTGGTGGAGAGTCCTCATTCATTTCCTTTTCCTCATCCTTTGGATTTCCTGGTTCCTCTTGGCCAGAGACCCTCATTTTCTCCTCCTTCTGGGTGTGCGGGGTTTTTCTGTCGCTTTTTCTGGACTTGGGGACAGTCGCTTCCTGTTTTTGTTTTTGTTTTTTTGTATCCAGCAGCTTTCCCTTTCTTTCTCTCTAGGTCTGAAACCCTTCCCTTCCGGTCTGTTCTCGACCTTCTCTGTTCCCTGTCTGTTCTGTCTGGATTAGGAAACATTCACCTCGTCTTCCCGCTGGCTCTGAAATTCTCATTTCCTGTCTCCTGGACATCTGGGAACCTTCTGGCTTTCCTTGTTCTAGAAACCCTCATCACTGTCTTTCTGGGCAGGGAGCCCCTTTTCCCCTCCAGGGCTGGCCAACTCCACTTCCTGTTCTGCATCCATCCCTTGGCACTGCTCAGCTCAGGGTGGCGGGGCTGTGCGGGCGGATAGGGCAGGGAGGTGGGGGAGTCCGGGCCACACTTCCTAAGTCATGTTTTCTTTCCTCCTTTGGCACCCTCCCCCACCCCCACGGGCAGGCCCTGAATGTGGTAAGTCCCCTTGCCCATCCTCCCACCCACGCTCACTCCAGACTAGTGCCCCGTCCTGAGGAGGGGCAGAGGGCTGTAGTGAGAGGTTCAAACCTCCCCCAACCCAACCCTTTGCCATTGTTTTTTCCTTTTTTTTTTTTTTTTTTTGGAGACAGGGTCTTGCTCTGTCATCCAAGCTGGAATGCAGGGGCGTGATCTCCACTCACTGCAACCTCTGCCTCCTGGGTTCCAGAGATTCTTGGGCCCCAGCTTCCCTAGAAGCTGGGATTATGGGTATGCGCCACCACACCTGGCTAATTTTTGTATTTTTAGTAGAGACAGGGTTTTACCATGTTGGCCAGGCTGATTTGAACTCCTGACCTCAAGTGATCTGTCCACCTCGGGCTACCAGAGTGCTGGGATTACAGGCGTGAGCCACCACGCCCGGCCACCAACCTTTTACCTTGACTCCCCACCTCTGCACCTCCCCATCTTTGCCCCACCCTGGCACCACCTCCCTCTTGCCATGTTGGCTGGGATGCCACTCTCACATGAACTTCCACCTCCTCCTCCAGGACCAGGTTTCCAAAGACAAGGCTTTCCAGACAATGGCGACCATGTCCTCTGCCCAGCTCATCTCCGCGCCTTCCCTGCAGGCCAAACTGGGTCCCACCGGTCCTCAGGTGGTCCAGGTTGGGGATTGTGGGACTTGGGGGCAAAGGGGTATGGATGGGGCTGCAACTGTCCACAGGGGACTGACCAGCCATTTTTCTTTGTATCCTATCCAGGCCTCTGAGCTTTTCCAGTTTTGGTCTGGGGGATCTGGGCCCCCCTGGAATGTTCCAGAGTGAGTACTATGTATCCTGGTTCAGCAC
This sequence comes from Trachypithecus francoisi, assembly GCF_009764315.1. Lineage (NCBI taxonomy): Eukaryota > Metazoa > Chordata > Mammalia > Primates > Cercopithecidae > Trachypithecus > Trachypithecus francoisi. The sequence continues at coordinate 4,728,568 of NW_022681457.1, read as the reverse complement.
TTGCCCCCCACCCTCACACCTCCACAGAGACCTTTCTCACTCCGCCATCTAACTCCAATCTCCCCTCTTTTGTTTATTTATTTATTTATTGACATGGAATCTTGCTCTGTCGCCCAGGCTGGAGTACAGTGGTATGATCTCGGCTCACTGCAACCTCCGCCTCCTGGGTTCAAGCAGTTCTTCTGCCTCAGCCTCCCGAGTAGCTGGGACTACAGGTGCCTGCCTCCATGCACAGCTAATTTTTGTATTTTTAGTAGAGATGGGGTTTCACCATGTTGGCCAGGCTGGTCTTGAACTCCTGACCTCGTGATCCACCCGCCTCAGCCTCCCAAAGTGCTAGGATTACAGGCGTGAGCCACCGTGCCCAGCCTGTATTAGGTGGTTCTTGGACCTGAGGGTAGAACAGAGGTTATAATTAATCTTCTCTTAGATTCAGAAGGAAGAAAATGTTTCCCAGAGGTAAGTGGGAGTGTCCTTTTCAGTTCCGAGAGAGCCTTGAGGTGACAGGATATGTTTCTAGCCTACAAGAATAGAAATGGGCCCCAGAAGATGATGAAAAGTGCTTTTTTTTTTTCTTTTTTATACAGGATATTCCTCTGTTGCCCAGGCTGGGGTGTGGTGGCACAATCATGACTCACTGCAGCCTCAGCTTCCTAGGTTCAAGCGATCCTTCTGCCTCAGCCTTCTGAGTAGCTGAGACTACAGGTGTGTGCCACCACGCCTGGCTAATTTTTTTGATTTTTTGTAGAGACGGTGGTCTTGTTGTGTTGCCTAGGCTGGTCTCGAACTCCTGGGCTCAAGTGATCCCACTCCCTGGACCTCCCAAAGTTCTGGGATTACAGGCATGAGCCACTGTGGTGGGCTGGGGGTGTATTTTTCAGCCCAGAGAAGAACTGATGGATCCAGGCTAGGCACTGATTGGCTAGTGTGGCTGCAGGATGGTGAGGCAGGAGTGTTGACAGTATTGCCAGAGAAAGAGTGCAGTGAGGACTGGGTGCAGTGGCTCACGCCTGTAATCCCAGCACCTTGGGAGGCTGAGGCGGGTGGATCACGAGGTCAGGAGATCGAGACCATTCTGGCCAACATGGTGAAACTCCATCTCTACTGAAAACACCAAAAAAAAAAAAAAAAAACTACACAAAAAAATTAGCTGGGTGTGGTGGCAGGCACCTGTAGTCCCAGCTACTCAAGAGGGTGAGGCAGGAGAATCGCTTGAACCCAGGAGGCGGAGGTTGCAGTGAGCCGAGATTGTGCCACTGCACTCCAGCCTGGGCAACAGAGTGAGACTCCATCTCAAAAAATAAACAAATAAATAAATAAATAAATAGAGTGCAATGACAGGCTGTGGGATCTAGACTGGAAGAGAAGGAAGGTCACTAGGGAACCGCTGCTGAATGGGGACATGGGAAGCATCAGATCAAGTACCTGGGGGCTTGAGGGTTTTGCAGGGGAGGGTGCTGAGCTGGAAGGTGGGGGGTTGGGCAGGCACTGCACTGACGCTGGGGTTTCCACTTTTATGGAGCTGTTAGTCAAATGGGGGAAATGAGTGTTAATCAAATAATCACCTGCATAAACAGAAAATTGAAGAATGTGTGAGGTGCTGTGAAGAACCACAGCAGGTTCTGGGGTGGAGGAGAAAATTCTAGGAGTTTCTCTGAGAAGATAACATGGAAGCCTAGGTAGGACTTAGGTGAAGAATGGGAGTGGGAGGCCCGGCACGGTGGCCCACGTCTGTAATCCCGGCACTTTGGGAGGCCAAGGAGGGCGGATCACTTGAGGTCAGGAGTTTGAGACCAGCTTGGCCAACGTGGTAAAACCCCATCTCTACTAAAAATGCAAACAATAGCCAGGCATGGTGATGCACTCCTGTAGTCCCAGCTACTCTGGAGGCTGAGGCAGGAGAATGGCTTAAACCTGGGAGGCAGAGGTTGCAGTGAGCTGAGATTGTGCCACTGCACTCCAGCCTGGGCAACAGAGTGAGACTCTATCTCAAAAAAAAAAAAAAAAAAAAAGAATGGAGTGGGAATATATTAGGCAGAGACAATAGCACATGACAAGGTCCCGAGGTAGGAGATCTTGCTGGGTTCCAGGAATCTAGAGGCCAGTCTAGTATTTGTTGAGTGCCTACTAAGTACCTGATACTGTGCTTGGTTTGGGGGCACAGCAGTAAGACAGGTGAAATCCCTGCCTTCACAGAGCTTCATATATTTGGGGCTGGGAAGAGACCGACAATAAACATATCAACAGTGGATTAATCAGAAAAGGAGGCCGGGTGCGGTGGCTCATGCCTGTAATCCAGCACTTTGGGAGGCTGAGGCGGGTGGATCACTTGAGGTCAGGAGTTTGAGACCAGCCTGACCAACATAGTGAAACCCCGTCTCTACTAAAAAAATACAAAACTAGCTGGGTGTGGTGGCACAGCCTGTAATCTCAGCTACTTGGGAGGCTGAGGCAGGAGAATCACTTGAATGCAGGAGGTGGAGGTTGAGGTGAACCGAGATCACTTCATTGCACTCCAGCCTGGGCAACAAGAGCAAAACTCTGTCTCAAAAAAAAAAAAAAGAAAGAAAAGAAAAGGAATAAATATGAAAAATAGAGCAGGGGCCGGGTACGGTGGCTCAAGCTTGTAATCCCAGCACTTTGGGAGGCTGAGACGGGCGGATCACGAGGTCAGGAGATCGAGACCATCCTGGCTAACACGGTGAAACCCCATCTCTACTAAAGAATACAAAAAAACTAGCCAGGCGAGGTGGCAGGCGCTTGTAGTCCCAGCTACTTGGGAGGCTGAGGCAGGAGAATGGCGTAAACCCGGGAGGCGGAGCTTGCAGTGAGCTGAGATCGCGCCACTGCACTCCAGCCTGGGCGACAGAGCGAGACTCAGTCTCAAAAAAAAAAAAAAAAAAAGAAAAGAAAAATAGAGCAGAGTGTATTAGCTCTATTTTAGACAAGGGACAGAAAGGCCGATCTGAAGAGGTGGCTTTGACGATTAGAGATTATGTCAATGGGCAAAGTATTGAAGTTTAGATTTTAGAATTGGGATGACAAGGTCTAGGGCAGAACCCATGGGAGTCAGGGTCTGGAGGTCCCTGGAGTTTGTCATCTGATCTTGGTCTTTTGAGCCTTGACATCTTTTCTGACCTTTGACCCCCATATCCTATCTCCCTGACCTCTGACTTATTTTTTGAGGCAGAGTCTCACTCTGTGACCCAGGCTGGAGAGTGCAGTAGTGAGATCTCGGCTCACTAACTTCCGCCTCTTAGAGTAGAATCAAGTGAGTCTCCTGCCTCAGCCTCCTGAGTAGCTGGGATTACTACCACCACACCTGGCTAATTTTTGTGTTTTTAGTAGAGACGGGGTTTCGCCATGTTGACCAGGCTGGTCTCAAACTCCTGACCTCAGGTGATCTGCCCACCTCAGCCTCCCATGACCTCTGACTTTTCTTCTCTTTCTTCATCTTCCCTTTCTTCTCCTTCCTCCTCCTCCTTCTCTTCTTCCTTTTCTTTCTCTCTTTCTTTCCCTCCCTCCCTCTCTCTCTCTCTCTTTCTTCCTTTCTTTCCCTCCTCCTCCTCCTTTTTCTTTCTTCCTCCTCCTCCTTCTTCTCCTCCTTCTCCCCCTCCTCCCCCCCTCCCTCCCCCTCCCCCCCCCCTCCCTCCCCTCCCTCCCCTCCCTCCCCTCCCTCCCCTCCCTCCCCCTCCCCCTTTCTCTCTCCTTCTCCCTCTCCTTCCTTCTTTTTCTTTATAAAATAGAGATGGGAGGCCGGGCATAGTGGCTCACGCCTATAATGCCAGCACTTTGGGAGGCCGAGATGGGTGGATCATCTGAGGTCGGGAGTTCAAGACCAGCCTGACCAACATGGAGAAACCCTGTCTCTACTAAAAATACAAAATTAGCCAGGCGTGGTGGTGCATGCCTGTAATCCCAGCTACTCGGGAGGCTGAGGCAGGAGAATAGCTTGAACCCAGGAGGTGGAGGTTGTGGTGAGTCGAGATCACGCCATTGCACTCCAGCCTGGGCAACAACAACGAAACTCCATCTTAAAAAAAAAAAAAAAAAAATCAGAGATAGGGTCTTGCTGTGTTGCCCCGGCTGGTCTCAAACTCCTGGGCTCAAGCGATCCTCCTGCCTTGGCCTCCCAAAGTGCTGGGAATACAGTGCGCCTGGTCTGATCTCTGACATCTAAGTCTCTTCACCACTATCTCTTGGGCTACTAGGGCTGTGACTGATACTATAGCCAGTAGCCCATGCAGCTATTTAAATTAAAATTAAATAAAATTAAAGATTCTGTTTCTCAGGTACGTGAGCCACACTAGTGCTCATTGGCCACGAGGTGTGTGGTCAGTAGCCACATGTGGGCACTGGGTACCGTATCGGATGGCGCAGATTTCCATCGAATAGAACATTTCCATCACTGGAAAGTTCTATTGGCCAGTGCTGCCTCCCCACCCTGAGTTTGGCCTCATGTCCCATCTCCTGACTGTTGGTGATTTTCTTCCCACCCTCCCAACCCCTCAGCCTCTTCTTCCTCCAAATTCCTCGTCTTCTGTGTCTTCTCCCCACTTTCCAAGACTTGGTTTCTCTTCTCTCCTCTTTCTTTCTTTTTTTTGACATGGAGTCCTGCTCTGTCACCCAGGAGTATCATGGCACTATCTTAGCTCACTGCAACCCCTGCCTCCCGGGTTCAAGCAATTCTCCTGGCCCAGTCCCCTAAGTAAGCTGGGATTACAGGTATTGGCCACCACACCCAGCTAATTTTTGTATTTTTAGTAGAGATGGGGTTTCACCGTGTTGGCCAGGCTGGTCTCGAACTCCTGACCTCAAGTGATCTGCCCGCCTCAACCTCCTGAAGTGCTGGGATTACAGGTGTGAGCCACCACGCCGGGCCGGTTTCTCTTCTCTTTCTGACATTTTGTGAGAGATACCAAAATGTCATCATCAAGAGCCTGAGATACGGGGCTGAGACTGACCTGGGTTCAAGTCCTAGCTCTGCTGCATCTCAGCTGTGTTGAGCAGGTCGGTTGACCCCTCGATACCTGTTTCCTCATTTGTGTAATGAATAGAGCAGTCTTTCTACCTACCTCACGCACTGTGAGGCTTCAATGAGATTGTGCACAAAATGCACAGGGTCTGGCTTGTTGTGGCCTCTCAGTAAACATTTGCTGGTGACATTAGCATCTTTCTACCTGGCTAACCCCTGGCTTCCTTTTTCCCTCAGTGTGAAGCCATTCTCACAGACACCGTTCTCCTTGTCACTGACTCCCCCATCTACTGACCTCCCAGGTAAGAGCCTGCGCTCCACCCTCCCTCGTCTCCCCTCTCTCTCTTCGACCCCTGCTGCCTTTCCTTCAACCTTCCATCAATTGAGGGATACATTGTGGTTTTTTGTTTGTTTGTTTGTTTTTTGAGATGAAGTCTCGCTCTGTCACCAGGCTGAGTGCAATGGCACGATCTCAGCTCACTGCAACCTCCGCCTCCTGGGTTCAAGCGATTCTCCTACCTCAGCCTCCTGAGTGGCTGGAATTACAGGCGCCCACCATCACACCCGGCTAATTTTTGTAGTTTTGGTAGAGATCAGGTTTCACTGTGTTGGCCAGGATGGTCTCAATCTCTTGATGTCGTGATCCACCCGCCTCAGCCTTCCAAAGTGCTGGGATTACAGGCGTGAGCCACCGCGCCAGGCCAGTTGGAGGACACATTCTTACCGAAGCCCAGCTTTGAGGCAGGGTGTGTGTGTTGGAGGCGGGGGAGCAGGGAGGGGCTGGAGAGCTGAGTGGTGGAACTGGTGATGGTTAGGAAATTTTGGTCTTTGTAGCCACACACACTGGGTTTGTGTTCTGCCACTTACTAGCTTATGAGACTTTGGGGAGGTGTGTTAGTCAAGATTCCTTCAGCTGCAAGTGATAGAAATCCAAATCAAGCCAGGTGAAGCAATATTTTAAAAAAGAAGAGGCCAGTGCAGTGGCTCATGCCTGTAATCCCAGCACTTTGGGAGGCCAAGGCAGGTGGATCACCTGAGGTCAGGAGTTCAAGACAAGCCTGGCCAACATGGTGAAACCCCCCCCCCACCTCTACTAAAAAATACAAAAATTATCCAGGTGTGGTAGCATGCACCTGTAATCCCAGCTACTCGGTAAGCTGAGGCAGGAGAATCACTTGAACCCAGGAGGTGGAGGTTGCAGTGAGCCGAGATGGCACCATTGCACTCCAGACTGGGCGACAGAGCAAGACTCTGTCTCAAAAAAAAAAAAAAAAAAAAAATATATATATATATATATATATATAAAATAATAATAAAACTTTATTGATTTATTGGTTCCAGTAACTGATAGTTCAGAATTATGGCTTCAGGCATGGCTGGATCCAGCGGCTCAAGTGATGGCATCAGGCATTACTTTGATCTGCTTTCCACTGTGGTGGCTTCATTCCCAGGCAGGCTCAGCTACTTGGCAGCAAAGATGGCTTCTGGAAGTCCATACTGATATGGCCCTGAGAACTCACATCAGTGAAAGAGGGAGTCCCTTAGTTTCCATAAATTTATCAATTAGGAATACTTTTGGCTGCAAGTAACAGAAGACCCAAATTAAAAATGCCTTAAATAGTAAAAGCATTCATGTTATGAATCCACACAACAAAAAGCCTAGAGGTGGGCTGTTGCCGTGTGGGCTTAGCAATATGAGGACTGGCATCTTGGTAGTTCCTCTCACGTCTGTCTTATTGTCCCAAGATGGCTGTTGCAATTCCAGGGATCATGTCTGTGTTGGTCCATTTGCGTTGCTGGAAAGGAATGCCTGAGACTGGGTGATTTATAAAGAAAAGAGGTTTCTTTGGTTCACAATTCTGCAGGCTGTACAGGAAGCATGTTGCCGCCTATGCTTCTGGTGAGGGCCTCAGGAAGTTTAGGATCATGGTGGAAGGGGAAGGGGAGCCACCATATCACATGGTGAGAGGGAGCAAGCGAGTGAAGCCAGACTTCTTTTAACAGCCAGCTCACATCAACTCAAAGAGTGAGAACTCACTTGTTACTATGGGAAAGGCACCAAGACATTCATGAGGGATCCACCCCCATGACCCAGGCACTTCCCATCAGGCCCCACCTCCAACCTTGGGGATTACACTTTTCTTTGAGATGGAGTCTCAACTCTGTCCCCCAGTCTGGGGTGCAGTGGCACAATCTCGGCTCACTGCAACCCCTGCCTCCTGGATTCAAGTGATTCTCCTGTCCTCAGCCTCCTGAGTAGCTAGGATTACAAGCACGTGCCACCACGCCCAGCTAATACTTTGTATTTTTAATAGAGACAGGGTTTCACCGTGTTAGCCAGGATGGTCTCGATCTCCTGACCTTGTGATCCGCCCGCCTTGGCCTCCCAAAGGGCTGGGATTACAGGCATGAGTTACCACACCCAGCTGGGGATCACATTTCAACATGAGATTTGGAGAGGACAAATATCCAAACCATATCAATGTCCCAAGCAGGACTTGGCCAGGGCCAAAACTTTCTCCTTCCAAAGTTCTGTCTTTTTCATTCAGGAAGAAACTCCTTCCCAGAAGCCCCCCAGCAGATTTCCCCTAACGTCTCATTGGCTAGGACTGTGTCATATGGCCACTTCTAACTGCAAGGGAGGCTGGGAAAGTGAGTATTTAGCTTTTTCAGTTTCTAAGTGGAGGCAGGCAAGAGACAACAGTACCTGATATATTCAATAAATGTTAGCAATTTGTATTGTTCTTTCTTCTCTCTCTCTAGGGTACGAGCCCCCCCAAGCCCTCTCACCCCTGCCCCCACCTGCCCCATCGCCCCCAGCCTGGCAGGCTCGGGCCCTGGGCACTGCCCGGTTGCAGCTGGTAGAGTTCTCAGCATTTGTGGAACCGCCGGATGCAGTTGATTCTGTGAGTGAAATTTTGGTATAGTCACTGAGGGATTTTGAAATATCGAGGGTGATAGGGAGGGAAGGTATAAAGTCATGGTTTTCAAACTTTAGCATGTATCAGAATCATCTGGAGGGCTTCTTAAAACAGAGATTGCTGGACCCCATCCCCAGAATTTCTGATTTGCTAGATGTATGCGGGGCTTGAGAATTTGCGTTTCTAATAAGCTACCAGGTGCGCTGATGCAGCTGGTCTGGGGACCGTACTTTGAGAACTGCTAGCATAAAGGAACTGGAAGGTCACGGGGTGACAGGTTGGGAAGGTCAGAAAAACTCCTCAGGACATCATTCATTCATTCATCAAATGTGTTTGAGTTTCTACTGTTCACTAGGCTTTGTGATGCATATTAGGAACTTGGAAAAGATCTTATTTCTGTGCTTGAGCCTCTCCTGGGTGAGGATGGAGTGGGCCGACTGTTAGAAGAAACAGCTCCTAACTCTTAGGGACTGAATGCCAGATAAGTTGCATGTAACATTTCAATGTAGGTTCAGCAGGAGCCTTGGACTCAAGTGATTTGGGGATCCAGGCTCCTTCCATTTTGTGGCTCTGCCATTTTCTAAGGCTTCAGAATCTGCTGATGGAGTCTCTGCATCTGGCCAGCAGATGGAGGAAGGGAGAGAGTCAAGATTGTGCAGGAGGTTTTAGGAATCTGGCTTGGATGTGTCAACTGTCAGGCCTGGTCACATCCCATTGGCCAGAACTTAGTCACGTGGACACACCTAACTGCCAAGCAGCCTGGGAAATGTAGTTTCACACTGTGTAAAGGAACCAGGATTTGTGAACATGTAGCAGTCTCTGCCACACCATATAAACATCAATCAAAACACCAACCAATCCAGACCTCTGGATTCACATTAATTCAGTCTTCCATCCATTGAACATTTATGAGCACCTGCTTTATATAGGACCAGGCCTAGGGGGTGTGAGCTTTGCTCTGGGGGTGCTGGGAAGCTATGGGAGGGCTATGACCAGGGGAGGGGCAGGAGCAGGTCTGGAGCCACGTGAGGGATAAACTGGAGAGGCGAGGTTGGAGGCTGGGGTGAGGGCGGGAGGCCTGTGCTGAGGCTGAGGCAGTGAGGATGGAGTTGGGTGTGGCAGGGAGTTGGGGACTGTAGGACTGCAGGGGCTGCAGGAGACAGGAGTGGGGACGATGGGTGGGAGTCAGGCCCAGTGCTGGGTGGACAGTGTGGAACAGCTGACCTGAGCTGTGGGGATGGTGATGGCATTTGGTGGGCTCAGGCAGCACGGGCTGGAGATCCACCCCACCTCCGACTTCTCACCCATGGCCAACCCTCCTCAGTACCAGAGACACCTGTTTGTGCACATCAGCCAGCACTGCCCCAGCCCCGGAGCGCCGCCGCTCGAGAGCGTGGATGTCCGGCAGATCTACGACAAATTCCCCGAGAAAAAGGGTGGCCTCCGAGAGCTGTATGATCGTGGCCCCCCCCACGCCTTCTTCTTGGTCAAGTTCTGGGTGAGTTGTCGCAGCAAAACCAAAAGTGCTTACAAATCCTGTGGTGTCCCAGCAAAGGCCTCTGGCCCTAAGAGAGATGGTCGCAGGCCCTGCCAGGTCAGCCTGGGACGTACCGGTCAGTCCTCATGGCTTGGAGTGTCCCCTTTGCGACAAGGAACACCGAGGAGGCCAGCCCCTGGGGTGGGTGGGGGTGCCTGGGCCTCCCTGGATATTGCCGCATGTAACTAATATGGCGAGTTACCTGACTGTGTAACTAATGGGGTCCTGGGCATGGGCTTGCCATGTTCCAGGCTTCCCTGTGCCCCACCTGACTGCACCAAGCCTTGCTGCTAAGGAACAGCCCCCTCCCCTTAGCCAGTGGACTTGTGGAGGCTCTGTTCTCTAAAGAGGGGAATGATGCTTTGCATCAGGTTCACCAGACCTTGTTGCTAGAGAATGTCTAGCTTTGATGAAGTGATGGAAGGAGCCACGGAGTGGCTTTGTCAAATCCTATATTCATTTATTTGTTTATTTATTTTTGAGACAGAGTCTCACTGTCACCCAGGCTGGAGTGCAGTGACTGGATCTCGGCTCACTGCAACCTCTGCCTCCTGGATTCAAGCGATTCTCCTGCCTCAGCCTCCCCAGTAGCTTGGACTACAGGCACCCGCCACCACATCCGGCTTATTTTTGTATATTTAGTAGAGACGGGGTTTCGCCATGTTGGCCAGGCTGGTCTTGAACTCCTGGCCTCAAATGATCCGCCCACCTTGGCCTCCCAAAGTGCTGGGATTACAGGTGTGAGCCACCGTGCCCGGCCAAGTCCTGTATTTATGTAGCAATCATTTACTGAGCACTTCCTGTGTAGAGGCCTGGTGTCAGGTGCTATTTACATAACTGTGACTAAGAGGGCCCATCTTGCATGTTTCTTAGGGCTACTTGGTCTAGTGTCCAGTACGATGACTAACACTACCGGGGTTCAATAAATGTGTTTTATTTTATTTTATTGTTTTTATTTATTTATTTTTTTGAGATGGAGTTTTGCTCCTGTGGCCCACACTGGAGTGTAATGGTGTGATCTTGGCTCACTGCAACCTCTGCCTCCTGGGTTCAAGCGATTCTCCAGCCTCAGCCTCCCAAGTAGCTGGGATTACAGGCATGCGCCACCATGCCCAGCTAATTTTTGTATTTTTTTTTTTTTTTTTTTGAGACGGAGTCTCGCTCTGTCACCCAGGCTGGAGTGCAGTGGCCAGATCTCAGCTCACTGCAAGCTCCGCCTCCTGGGTTTGCGCCATTCTCCTGCCTCAGCCTCCCGAGTAGCTGGGACTACAGGCGCCCGCCACCTTGCCCAGCTAGTTTTTTGCATTTTTTAGTAGAGACGGGGTTTTACCGTGTTAGCCAGGATGGTCTCGATCTCCTGACCTCGTGATCCGCCCGTCTCGGCCTCCCAAAGTGCTGGGATTACAGGCTTGAGCCACCACGCCCGGCCTAATTTTTGTATTTTTAGTAGAGACGGGGTTTCATCATGTTGGCCTGGCTGGTCTTGAACTCCTGACCTCAAGTGATCCGCTCACCCCGGCCTCCCCAAGTGCTGGGATTATAGGCATGAGCCACTGCACCGGGCCTTATTTTTGTATTTTTAGTAGAGACAGGGTTTTACCGTGTTGGCCAGTCTGGTCTCAAACTCCTGACCTCAAGTGATCCACCCACCTTGGCCTCCCAAAGTGCTGGGATTACAGGTGTGAGCCACAGCACCTGGCCTGGGCTCAATAAATGTTACCTGGATGTTTAGGGGGTGCTAGCTCTTATAATAACAAAGGTGGTAGAGGGATCTAGTCTCTGAGAAGAAAGCCTGGCTAGGTGTGGTGGTTCACTCCTGTCTTCCCAGCACTTTGCGAGGCTGAGGTGAGAGGACCGCCTGCGTTCAGGAGTTTGAGACTAGCCTGGGCAACACAGCGAGACCTCAACTCTACAAAAAATGAAAAAATTAGCTGGGTGTGGTGGTGCGCACCTGTGGTCCCAGCTTCTCTGGAGGCTGAGGCAGGAGGATCGCTTAAGCCCGGGAGGTGGAGGCTGCAGTGAGCCAAGAGTGCGCCACTGCCTTCCAGCCTGGGTGACAGAATGAGACCCTGTCTCAAAAAAAAAAAAAAGAAAGAAAGAGAAAGGAAGGAAAGGAAAGGAAAGGAAAGGGGAAAGGAAAAAAGAAAGAAAGAAGGAAGGAAGAAAGAGAAAGAAAGAAAAGAAAGAAAGAAAGAAAGAAAGAAAAAGAAAGAAGAAAGAAAGAAAGAAAGAAGAAAGAAAAAAAGAAAAGAAAGAAAGAAAAGAAAGAAAAAGAAAGAAAGAAAGCCTGCTGAGGACTTGAACTTTATTGGCCTTGCTGGGAATGTTGCTGTTCTGGAGCTTGCTGTTCACGGTTCTGGAGCTTTCTGCCGTGTGAAGCAGGGGCCTGAAACTGCTCTGGGGATGTGCAGCTGAGGGCTTAGACACTGCTGGGGCTTAAGACAGGCCTCATCAGGTCCCAGGACTGGAGAGCCACCCGCTTAGGAAGCCCAGCTGCTGAAGGGGTTCAGAGGAGCAGCTGGTAAGGTCTTTGGTTTTGCCACAGTGAGGGATGGAGCTGAGCCCCTGAGAAGACTGACCTGGCACAGTGTTAGCAACTAAAGTTAGGAAGAGGAAGAGGTGCGCCTCTCAAGGAGGTGACTCAGACCAAAGCTGTGATGAACTCTTAGGCTTCCTTAGGCCCCACTTGGCCTAGTGACACTTGGCCAGCTGTCTACACACTTCGCCACTGGGGTTAGGGAGGGAGTCTGACCTCTCAGATTCGGCCGAGGGGGAAGCGCTCTGAGGAGGAGTCAGGCCTCCGCGGGCTCCGTGAAGTCCCATTGCTAGGGAGTAGCAACTTGCCTTAGCAACCAGGGTAGAGGGGCTTAGAGGGAGGTGTTCATCTTGAACTGGTTGCTAAGCAGTAACTGCCTCCTTAGTAACCAGGCCCTTGGAAGGGGCTAAACTCTTGAGTTGCGGGCTTCAAGAGAAAAAGGTTGAATTGGCCGGGCATGGTGGCTCATGCCTGTAATCCCAGCACTTTGGGAGGCCGAGGCGGGTGGATCACCTGAGTTCCAGAGTTCGAGACCAACCTGGCCAACATGACAAAACCCCGTCTCTACTAAAAATACAAAAATTAGCCAGACATGGTGGCATGCGCCTGTAATCCCAGCTACTTGGGAGGCTGAGGCAGGAGACTCACTTGAATCCAGGAGGCGGTGGTTGTAGTGAGCCGAGATCATGGCATTGCACTCCAGCCTGGGCAACAAGAGTGAGCCTTCGTCTCAAAAAACCAAAAAGAAAAGAAAAAAGGTTGAATTTGAATTCCAGGGTTCCTTTGGTTACTGGGGAGAGAGGGCCAAGACTGTTTTGGGGACCCAGACTTCTTCAACACGGATGGACAGTGGATCTTCTCCAGAAACCAGCCGTTGGAGAATTTTGAAAGGCTGACGTGGTGGCTCACGCCTGTAATCCCAGCACTTTGGGAGGCCAAGGTGGGAGGACTGATTGAGCCCAGGAGTTGGAGACCAGCCTGGGCAACATGGTGAAACCCTGTTTCTACAAAAAATACAAAATATTAGCTGTGTGTCGTGGCATGCACCTGTGGTCCTGACTACTCAGGAGGCTGAGGTGGGAGGATCACTTGAGCTCAGGAGATCGAGGCTGCAGTGAGCTGTGATTGTACCACCACACTCCAGCCTGGGTGACGGAGCAAGATCCTGTCTCCAAAACAAACAAACAAACAAAAAAAACAAAAAAGCACTGAGGAATCAAGCCGGGAACTACAGGGTTAATGGGAAAACTAGGCTATGGGGCAGAGTCCTTGCTGTGGTTTTGTTTTGAGATGAAGTTTCACTCTTGTTGCCCAGGCTGGAGTGCAATGGCCCGATCTCTGCTCACCGCAACCTCCGCCTCCCGGGTTCAAGTGATTCTCCTGCGTCCTGCGTCAGTGTCCCAGTAGCTGGGGTTACAAGCATGCGCCACCACGCCCGGCTAATTTTGTATTTTTAGTAGAGACGGGGTTTCTCCATATTGGTCAGGCTGGTCTCGAACTCCTGACCTCAGGTGATCCACCCACCTCAGCCTCCCAAAGTGCTGCGATTACAGGCATGAGCCACCGCGCCCCGTAGTCTCTACTGTTTATAAGGGACGTCCCCTCTGACTCATCTGTGCCTTCCCATCTCCCAGGCGGACCTGAACTGGGGCCCAAGTGGCGAGGAGGCGGGGGCCGGTGGCAGCATCAGCAGTGGTGGCTTCTACGGAGTGAGCAGCCAGTATGAGAGCCTGGAACACATGACCCTCACCTGTTCCTCCAAGGTCTGCTCCTTTGGCAAGCAGGTGGTGGAGAAGGTGGAGGTGAGGCTGGAGGGGTGGAGCTCTGGGCGGGTGAGTGCCCAGCCACCCAGCACTTGGGGGTGCAGAATGGACCAGAAGCCATGATGGCTCAGGCATTTGGGGGTGTGCGTGGAGGGAGTGGGTCCCAGCCTCTTTTGAGGGTTTAATGCACGTGTTGGGAGCTAATGTGGAGTCGAAGTCACAGGTAGGGATCATTCTGAGGGCTGACAGGTCATGTGTAGTATAGAGATTTAGAGTCACTGAGATTGAGAAGGGTCTTATGGATATGGAGAGATTCCTAGGGCAAGAAGGTTCGGCACTCAGACTTAGGGGTTGCTAGAGACTTGGGGAAGTCTCAAGTTTAGAGGTTAGATAGAGTTTGAAAATGTCATGGAGGTGTCTTTGGAGGGTATCTGAGGGCTGGGAGGTTAGAGGAGTTCAGAAGTCTTTGGGGGTTCAGAGCATCACTTTGAGGGGCTTGTGATTTGCAGGCTCAGAGATCCTGAGTTGGATCCCTGAGGGTTCAGGCCCAGTCTCCGGTCACTGTGGGTGGTGTAATGAAAGGAAGGTGGCAGTGAGAGTGAGTGTGATGGCATCTTAGAGGCACAGGGTGGAGCTCAGTTCCTGGGGTGACCCATGTGTCTCTCAGCCACCATTCTCCCCACTCCCTGCCCCTTGGTTCAGACGGAACGGGCCCAGCTGGAGGATGGCAGATTTGTGTACCGCCTGCTACGCTCGCCCATGTGCGAGTACCTGGTGAATTTCTTGCACAAGTTGCGGCAGCTGCCTGAGCGATACATGATGAACAGCGTCCTGGAAAACTTCACCATCCTCCAGGTGATGCCTGGGGCTGGGCTGGAGTGGGGGCCCCCAGGGGCCCCCAATGTGAAGGGACAGTACCTATAACAGACCTTCAGTCTAGGGGAACTCCTCACCCAGGGACTGACACAGCAGGGACTCCGAAGTGAGCCCTCAGCCTGAGGCTCTTTTAACCAGGAAACTGATGCAGTGGGGACCCCACCATTGACCCTTAGTTTAGGGGACCCCTTCACCTAGGGAACTGATGTGGTGGGGATGTCACAGCCCTCTCTCTCTCTCTTTTTTTTTTTTTTGAGATGGAGTCTCGCTCTGTCGCCCAGGCTGGAGTGCAGTGGCAAGATCTCGGCTCACTGCAACCTCTGCCTCTCGGGTTCAAGCGATTCTCCTGCCTCAGCCGCCCGAGTAGCTGAGATTACAGGCATGCCCCACCATGCCTGGCTAATTTTTGTATTTTTAGTAGAGACGGGGGTTTCACCATGTTGGCCAGGTTGGTCTCGAACTCCTGACCTCAAGTGATCCACCCGCCTAGGCCTCCCAAAGTGCTGGGATTACAGGCGTGAGCCAGCGTGCCCAGCCCCATAGCACTCGCACGTAAGGTGGGGCCCTCCTTCCCTGGGGAAGCTGACTGGAGGGCACTTCAAGGCAGATCCTCAGCTTCTCAAGAAACATGATATGGTGGGAGCCCCTTTAACTTTTTGGACTGGTGAGGCAGAGACCCCTTGACTGCGGAACCTGCAGGGAGGGTTCTCTCTTTACCTGTGACATGATGGGGATCCCTTTTACCTGGGGAATGTGATATGATGGGAACCTGATTGACCCTGAGATGTGATACACCATCACTGCCAACGCTCAGCTGAGGGAACTGACTTTTGGGCATCCCTTTCTCCTGGGGAACATGATATGGTGGCCGCCTGTTTCCTGGAGATAGAAAAGAGCCTGCTGGGTATTCCATGATAACTTGGCGGGGGTGCATAGGGGTCCCTGCCCTCCCTTCTAAGCATAAGTCCCTTGTCCTGGCCTCCCTGGCAGGTGGTGACAAACAGAGACACCCAGGAACTGCTGCTCTGCACCGCCTATGTCTTCGAGGTCTCCACCAGCGAGCGTGGGGCCCAGCATCACATTTACCGCCTGGTCAGGGACTGAAGGGGGACCCCAAAACTGGCTCACCCCCAGAACACCCTCCTCCCAAGGAGAGTCCTCCAGCTCACCTCATGCTTCTTATTTGGGGAGAGGGCTGTGATGTAAAGGGGTTGACCTCAGAGGCCTAAGCAACTGGGGCCATCCCCCCCATTAGAGGGGCCCCCAAAACTTGGTTGGAGAGCTGAACAGGCTGGGACTGAGGAAAGGATAAACCCCAATATTGGAACCTCACAGTGGGTGTCTGAAAGGACAGATCACTCTGGAGTATCAGGGATTGTGGGGACAGGAGTGAGACAACCCCCAGGTACAGCACTGACTTCTCAGCCCCTGGCAGGGCCCCCCCACTCCTCTGCATGTCTTGGAGGGCCCTAGTTACACATTGGCTTGTCCCCTTTACTTTTTCCCAGCCACCCCTCCCCCTGAAATTTCTGCCTCTCTCTACCACCCTCACTCCGTGACCTGTGAGATCACAAAGTGAAGATTAACCCTTTCTGTGCAGGAGCAGAGCCAGGTGGGCCCTGGAAATATTTTTTTTTTTAATATAACGAGATATTTATAAGTGGGTGCTAGGGTCTTGACTTTATCTCAGCTGCACAAGTAGTGGGTTGAAGCTTTCTAATCTCATCCCCCCGACAAGTGAGCTGTGAGCTAGACTGTTTCCTCCCTCCCCTCTCAAAGTTTGTTGGTTTGTGTTCTGACAGAGGATAAAGCTATTTTACCAAAAACGCAGGGCATTTATTTGAGGTTTGGGTGAAAAATAATCTTGTGGGAGGTGGTAGGCCGACAGATGGGGGCAGGAAACTGTGGACGAAAGCCCCAGGTCCCGTGGGAGAGGTGACAGCAGCGGGGACAGGCAGCCACCTGGGTCCCCAGGGGAATGTGAAGGAGGAGGGCTCTAGGCGAACTGGGGATTAAACAAATATTTACAGGCAGCAGGGAAGTGCCCAGTGCACGTGACGGGGCAGGGCGGGACTTTGGGGAGGGCGGGGCCTAGCGGTATCGAGCGAGCCGGTTGTAGACGTGGTCCAGGTTTCTGCACAGGAATATCGAGAGCGTCATGAACCCGAGCTATAGAGAAAGGAGATGAGGTCAGAGAAGTCGAAGGGGTGCTGGCGAGACGGGGGTGATGCCCATCTGGGCGAGAAAGGTCAGGGGTGGGGCCGTGAATTGGTAGAAATTCACGGGATTTCTACGGGATAGGTAGAAATGGGCGGGACTTGAGGGAAACTGCCGCAGGGCTGGCTGGTGATGCGGATACAGCTGCAACAGGTGAAGGTAGGGGAAGCGCTGCTGCTATAGGTGGGGAGGCGGGGTCGGGGTAGAGGCTGAGAAGGAGTAAGGTCGGAAGCAAGCCCAGGGTCCTTTATTCTGGAGGCTCATCTGTCTCCCCCTCTGCCTCAGCCTCTAATTCTGCCTCGGCCTCTAATTCTGCGCCCGCACTCCCAGTATCAGGCTGGTCCTCGTCTTGAACCCACAGCGGCCAGAACCCCAAGGCCATGGGCAGCTTGCCCTGCGGGGCCTTGTCCCCCCAGTTGGGGCAGGCACCCGCCATGCCCCAACCACCCCACAGACTGCCGCTGTGCCCGCCGCCGCCATCAGCGATCAGACTGGGCCCGGGGCTCGAACCCCTAGCGCCCGGCAAGTGCGGCTCGCATTTCCGGCGGAGTGCCCTGCGCTGTAGCTGCACGCTCAGCATCATGACAGTCATCTGCGGGGAAAGGGGAGGGAGATCGCAGCCAATAGCAGGAGGTTTTCCCTGCGTGCAGCCAATCAGGGCTCCCTGAAGCTAGGCCGCCCCCCCACCCCTGGTGCTGGGTGGAGCCGCGGGAGGGCTGGGGTGGGCTGCGCTCCGCCCCGAGCGCGTCCTTCCCAGGCAACCGGAGGACGCGAAATGAAGGGCAGGGCCATCTAAGGTAAATCCCGGCAGATCGCGGGTGGGGGCGGGGCCAGATCACCTCCAGTA
This sequence comes from Trachypithecus francoisi, assembly GCF_009764315.1. Taxonomy (NCBI): domain Eukaryota; kingdom Metazoa; phylum Chordata; class Mammalia; order Primates; family Cercopithecidae; genus Trachypithecus; species Trachypithecus francoisi. Next base: position 4,710,896 of record NW_022681457.1, on the reverse strand, counting down.
GGCCGACGCCCAGGCAGATGCCCACTATGGAAATAAGGTTGTTGTGCAGCCACTTCTGGAGGCTCCGCGCGCAGCCCTGCGGGTGTAGGGAAAAGTTAAAGGGATTCTTTCTGGGACTCTCAAGCCCAGGGCCAGCGTTCTTTTCAGCCCGACTCTCACCGCCTTCAGGCATCTACCCGCTCCCATAGTCACCAGGCCTCTCTCGTCTCCTTACTAGTGCACCTTCGCTTAGCCTTTTCCAAGCCTGGCCCCTCCCTAGGTGTCTGTATTCCAGAGCTAGCCCCGCCTCTTCTTTAGGCCCTGTCCTTCCTACGGACCCCGCTCCCTTCAGAGGGCCCCGCCCCGCCCACCGTACCTTTCTTTTCTTGTAGCCCCGCCCTTTCTCAGGCCCCGCCCCTCACCGGCAGCCCTGCCCCTCCCGCAGGCCCCGCCCTATTCTACAGGTGTCTGCTCCGAACCCCTGCCCACCTCGCCGTAGATGTGGGTGTTTGCAGGGACCGCGCAGATGTCTGTACTGTGTCTGGACCGCGCCAGCTGTCCAAACCTGCTGAGCTGGGGCAAGATCACCTTATCTAGTATTGTGGAGTCGTTGGTCGCCGACAAGTTGTAGCAGGAGCAGGGCACGCGGTGCGCCTCCGACCCGTTACCTCTCAGGATGAGGACCTGGAACCAGTCCCGCGGGGAGTGCCAGCCGCAGCAGCGCAGCTGGGAGAGGGATACGGGTCAGAGGGACCGAGACTGGAGACATGATGTTGCGGATCAGGGGACAAGGTGATGGGTATAAGGTCAGGTCGGGGAGCAGGGGACTAAGTGGTGGGTGTGGAGTGGGGGCCAGTGGGCTGGTGTCGCGATGGGGCCGGGGCCAGGGGACATTACGGGAACATGGGGCTGGGAGACACGGGTCACGGGGTGATCTGGGGCAGGGGAAGTAGCTGCAGCTTCGCGCTCTGGACCAGAGATTGGGTGGGCGGTGCGATTGAGCCTCTGATACCCGACAGGTGAATGGGAGTGCGAGACCATGTGAGTCTCATCGGGAGCGGGGTCCGATGAAAGCCAGAGTCACTGCGGGGTAGGAAACCTCGCTAGGGTCTTGGGACTAGGGGCCTGACTACCTCCGGTCGGGGCGGGGTCGGGGCGGGGGCGGAGTCTCTCAAGGTAGATGGTGAAGCCATGCCAGGGTCTGGGTACTGGGAGACTGGGCCATGCCGGGGCCAGTTGTGTCATCTGGGGAGTGGGGGGCGTTGGGCCTGGGAGGGGTTGGGGTACGTTCGGGTCGTAGAGCTGGGGGTCGGGGCCACGTTGGGGTGGAGTCTCCTCGAAGCACAGGGCTGAGGTGGGTCAGTCCGTGAGGGAGCTGGAGGAGAGGGCTCACCTGGAACTGCACGTAGTCCCAGCTCTCCTCGGCCGCGGTCTCCTCGGGGTTGCTGCGGTACTTTTGGATGGTTTTCTCTACGATGTCCTGCAAGCTTCGCTCCAGCTGAGAGGCCACCAGTGAGGCTGGACCTCATGTGCCCCGCCCCATCCCACCCCCTCTCGGGCTGTGCCAGCCTCAGGCGGTCCCTGTGCATCTCTGGGTCAGTCTCAGATCCTCACTGAATGGCTAGCTCTGTGTACTTCAGGTCTGTCTCTCTGTTTCTCCCACTATTTCTACGGCTCATTAAGTCTCTGTCTCTTCTTTCAGGGCATCTTTTTCTTTCTCTTGTTCTTTTTCCTGTGTGTTTCCCTTTGGAGCTGTTTATCCTTCTCTCCCTTGGTCTGGGTCGGTGTGTCTATTTATTTTTTGAGACAGGGTCTCACTCTGTCACCCAGGATGAGTACATGGCTCACTGTAGCCTCAAACTCCATGGCTCAAGTGATCCTCCCACCTCAACCTCCAAGTAGCTGGGACCCCTGGTGCGCACCCTCACACCCGGATTTATTTTTTAATATAGATGGGGTCTCACTGTGTTGCCCAGGCTGGTCTCAAACTCCTGGACTCAATCCTCCAGCCTCAGCCTCCCAAAGTGCTGGGATTATGGGATTACAGGCATGAGCCACCAGGCCCAGCCTCTTATTTCTCTTTATCTAGATCAGTCCCTGTCTGCCTTTGTTTCTCCGTCTCTCTCCACCCCCTCCCACCACTCTGTTCCCCCTCCTCTCTGCTGGGCGTGGGTGGTGGCCACTGCAGGAAGCTCACCTGGGCCCGCTGAGTGGAGATGAGGATTCCCAGGGTTATCTGCGTGGCAAACAGGAGCAGCAGCATCCCAAAATACTGGGGAGCAGAGTGGAGAGATCAGGCTGACCACCCTTGGCAACCTCGGCCCAGGCCATTTTTGAGGGTGGGGATACGAGTGTTCCTAGGGATGGAGAGGGATGAGGCACTCACCAGGCCCAGGAGGCAGCGGAGCTCCTTGAGGGCCCCCACGCATCCCAGGAGGGCGAGGCCCATGGTGAAGACTCCAGAGATGGCCAGGACTTTGGACCAGATCTGCAGGGGCAGGAAGGCCAAGCCTGGGAGAGGTGAGGGGAGCAATGATGAGCCGGGTAGCACAATTCTAGGCAGCCCCATTTCCCGCCTAGGCAGCCGCCCAAGTGGCGAGCAGTATCCTGGTGCCCTTCTCTCTGGGACTCTGTCCCTGCCCCACCCTGAGTCCCTGTCTCCTTCTGAAACTTTCTTTTCTTTCTGGGCCTCTTTTTCCTATCCTTGGATCTCTCTTCCTCTCACCCTCTGCTTCCTCCTTCAGCTCCTCCTCATCCCCAGTAGTTTCAGCCCTAACACTTGTTCTGTGACCTTGGCTTGGCTCTTTAAACCTCCCTGAGGCCTAGGGGATGGTATCTATTTCTCAGAGGTTTTTTGGCTTGTTTGTTGTGTTTTTGTTTTTGTTTTTGTTTTTTTGAGATGGAGTCTCACTCTGTCACCCGGGCTGGAGTGCAGTGGTGTGATGTCGACTCACAGCAACCTCCGCCTCCCAGGTTCGAGTGATTCTCCTGCCTCAGCCTCTCTAGTACCTGGGATTACAGGCACGTGCCACCATGCCTGGCTAATGTTTTGTATTTTTTAGTAGAGACAGGGTTTCACCATGTTGGCCAGGCTATTCTCGAGCTCCTGTCCTCAAGTGATCCACCTGCCTCGGCCTCCCAAAGTGCTGGAATTACAGGCGTGAGCCACCACACCCGGCCCCTAGGGTCATTTTGAGGGACACACAGGAACATGTGTTCAACCCAGTCCTCAACGCAGGGCAAAGACTTCTTAAATATGAACATTTAGGGTCATATTTCATTATTATTTAGGGTCATACTTCATTATTTTTTTCCTATTACTATTAATGTTATTTCGGCTATTTTACTTCCTTGCTATATGACATCCATCAAGGGACTTCCCCTCTCTGAACTTCAAGAGAGGGGAAGGTTTGTGGGGGCATCTGACCAGCCACAAGGCCCGACAGATAGGAAGTGCTTGAGAAATGGCTCTCATGGTCATTGTATGCACAACCCCATTTGCCGGAAGACGCAGGCTCCGAGAAGAGAAGCAGCGGTGAGCAGTGGATGGGAGCCTGTGGCCTGACTGCAGAGTAGGGCACCATGGGTCTCCCTGACACAAGGGAGACCACAGGAAGTCACTTGGGTTGGGGGAGGCCCTCCCACCTGCCCCAGCCCCCCTCACCCACAAAGGACACGAAGCTGGTCTTGTCGATGAGGATCCAGATGCCGAAGCAGAAGATCAGGCTGCCCAGGACCTGAGGAGTGGCAGATACGGTGGTGGGCCACGGGGGAAGATGAGGGCAGGGTTAGCGGCAGGGGCTGGGCCCGGGCTGGGGAGCCATGAGGCAACTCACGAAGAAGAAGAGGTTGAAAACGAAGAGGAAGTATTTGATGAGGCTGAGGCAGCTCTCCTGGGCCGACATCTTCACCTAGAGGGGTGAGCGGTCCACTCACCACACAGAAGAGGTGCTGACAGTAGGGGAGACAGGGAGAAAGACAGAGGCTGAGAGAGAAAGAGAGACGGAGAGCTGAGACAGAAAGGAAGAACCCCGAAAGAGGAAGTTCCAGGGGTGGGGCTCCACCCCCTCCTGCTTCATGCAAGGTGGCTTTCTGGCTGTCTCTCTCTGTCCCTGTCTCCCTCACCTGCCCCACTGGGACACACGCTGTGGTACCTGAGGGGCCTTGGAATTTGTGGGCACCAAGGACTCACGGGGCAGCCCCTCCCAGGTCTCCATGTCTCAGGCGCTGGGGTATCTAAAGGGACACCTGATCTACTGTACCCACCTCTGGGCGTGGGGACCCCAGGGCTGACCCTGGACAGCAGCTGACCTCACAGACACTCTGACCTCATGGCCTGCTAAGCTCTCCCATCTCTGCATCCAGCTGTGTCTCCCCTTCCCCGCCCTGGGTCTCTTGTTCCTCCTCTCTGGGTCTTTGTCCCCACCTTCTTGCCACTCCCCATCTCTGTCCCCTTCTCTCAGCAAAGTCTCTCCCTCCTCTGGGTCTCTCTCCTCCTGCCCCCTGGGGTCTCTATTCTCCCTCTCTCTGTGTTTCTTTATTTTATTTATGTATTTGTTTCTTTTTGAGACAGGGTCTCACTTTTGACCCAGGCTGGACTACAGTGCGGCAAATAACTCACTGTAGCCTGGGCTCAAGCAATCCTCCCACGGGAGCCTTCCGAGTAGCTGGGATTACAGTGTACACTACCACGCCGGGTTCGCTTTTGTATTTTTTGTAGAAATGGGGTCTTGCTATGGAATGGGAGTGCTTTTTCTTTTTATATTTAATTTGAAAAAACAGAGACGGGGTCTCACTAGGTTGCCCAGGCTGGTCTGGAACTCCTGGACTCAAGCGATCCTCCTGCCTTGGCCTCCCAAAGTGCTGGAATTACAGGCGTGAGCCACTGTGCCTGGCCTTTCTCTGTGTTTCTGGTCCCTTCTTTGGGTCCCTTCCTCCTTTCTCTCTTCATCTCTCTTTTGTTTTTGTTTTTGAGACAGTTACCCAGGCTGGAATGCAGTAGTGCAATCATAGCTCACTGCAGCCCGGATCTTCCCAGGCTCAAGCAATCCTTGCACTTCAGCCTCCCAAGTGGCTGGGACTACAGGTGCACACCACCAAGCCTGGCTGATTTTCTTCATTTTTGTAGCGATGGGAGTCTCACTGTGTTGCCAGGCTGGTCTCAAATTTCTGGGCTCAAGTGATCCTCCTGCCTTGGCCTCCTAAGGTGCTGGGAGTATGGGTGTGAGCCACTGTGCCCAGCCTGTCTTCCTTTCTCTGTCTCCCCCTTCCCTGCTTGTCTTTGCACCTCTCAGAGTCTGCAGCCTGTTCGGGACCAGGGAGCACCCAGGTGCTGGGGGCAGGGGCTGGGTACCTGGGGAAGTGAAAGTGCTACAGGCTCGAGGTTGGAAGGTCCCTGGGAGTAGAGAGGGCGCTGGGCCGTGCCAACACCCCCAGCGGAAGCTGAGCATCAGGCGGTACTTCCTGCCTCTGCAGTGGGGCCCGAGGAGCAGAGGCCCCAGAGGAGGAGGCACTGAGCCTGGGATCCTGACAGTCAGATCTGGGTCTGCAGTACCTGGTTGCAGGTGCACACCCAGTGTCCTCTGCAGTTTCCCCTGATGTCCCCAAATTCTCTCACCTGGTTTCCTCATCTGAGGCAGCCCCACCATCTGTCTAGTCATGGGGTCAAAGCCCCATCTTGTCCCCTCTCCCCCAACAGCGCATCAGTCTCTAAACCAGACCCCTCCTGCCTCCTGAGTCTCCACTCCACCCCTCTTCTCTGTCCTGAGGGCTCAGGTAGGCTCCGGGCTCCTGCTCTCCTACCTGGACCCTGACTCTAGGCTTCTCCCTGGCTTCTAGTCTCTCCCTCCAGTCTATGCCCCACAGAGCCCCAGAGGGGTCTTTTTGAAACCCAGACCTGAGCCACACAGTTCTGTATCCAAACACTGAGTCACCACCCCGCTCATCCCTCAGATTTTATTTTTTCAGTTGTTGTTGAGACAGAGTCTTGCTCTTCGCCCAGGCTAGAGTACAGTGGTGCAGTCGGCTCACTGCAACCTCCTCCTCCTGGGTTCAAGTGATTCTTCTGCCTCAGACTCTGGAGGCTGACCTCGAACTCCTGACCTCAAGTGATCTGCTCACCTCGGCCTCCCCAAGTGCTGGGATTACAGGCATGAGCCACCACACCCGGGTTTTTTTTTTGTTGTTGTTGTTTGTTTTGAGATGGAGTCTCACTCTGTTGCCCAGGCTGGAGTGCAGTGGTACGATTATGGCTCACTGCAACCTCTGCCTCCCGGGTTCAAGCGATTCTCCCGTCTCAAGCCTCCCGAGTAGCTGGGATTACAGGCGTTGCACCACCACACCTGACCAATTTTTGTATTTTTAGTAGAGACAGTGTTTTGCCATGTTGGCCAGGCTGGTCTTGAACTCCTGACCTCAAGTGATCCACCTGCCTCGGCCTCCCAAAGTGCTGACATTACAGGTGTGAGCCACCGTGCCCAGCCCCTCAGCTTCTGTTTCTAACCACCACCAACGCCGCTGCTCTACCACTGACATACATTGCAAACCCACCCACTTCTCTCCAAGGCCACCATCCTAAGTCAGGTTCCCATCGTTTTCTACAAAAATAATTATAGCTGATTGTAATGGGTTGCATGTCGTTCTCCAAAAAGATAGTCTATGTCCTAATCCTCAGAACTTGTGGTGACCTTATTTGGAAAAAAGGGGTTTTGCAGGTGTAATTACATTCAGGATCCCAAGATCCTGAATTATCTGTGTGGCCCCTAAATCTGATGACAAGTGTCCCCCTTTTTTTTTTTTTTTTTGAGACAAGTCTGTCACCCAGGCTGGAATGCTGTGGCACAGTCTCAGCTCACTGCAACCTCCGCCTCCCAGGTTCAAGCAGTTCTCTGCCTCAGTCTCCTGAGTAGCTGGGAGTGCACACCCAGCTAATTTTTGTATTTTTAGTAGAGGTGGGGTTTCACCATCTTGGCCAGGCTGGTCTTGAACTCCTGACCTCGTGATCCACCCACTTCGGCTTCCCAAAGTTCTGGGATTACAGGCATGAGCCACCGCACCCGGCTGACAAGTGTCTTAAGAAACACACAGCGGAGAAGACACAGAAGAGGAGAGCACCATGCGATGGTAGACACAGAGACTGGAGTTCTGCAGCTACAAGCCGAGGAACTCCTGGAGTCACCAGGAGCTGGAAGATGCAAAGAACTGATTTTCTCTCAGAGCCTCTGGAAGGAGCGGGGCCCTGGTGACACCTTGATTTTGGACTCTGGCCTACAGAACTATGCAAGAATAAATTTCTGTTGTTCTAAGTAGTAAGTCTGTGGTAATTTGCTATTTCAGCCATGGGACACTAATACACCAATCCCTTCTTCCCACCCACTGATCCTTCTTCAGAGGTGAGTTCATGAGTAACCAGAAGTCAAAGGGTAGGTGGCAGAGTGCAGTGGTGCAATCATGGCTCACTGCAGCTTCCATGCTCACCAACTTGGTTTCTTTTTTCCTAGGCACACAGGAGGACTTCATTTCCCAGGTCTCCTTGCAGTGAAGTTGAGGTCATGTGACTGGTCTTGGGCCAATGGAATGAGTGCAGAAGGGAAGTAGCCCATTTCCAGACTCAGTCTAGAATGTCCTCCATAATCCTTACTCTTTCTGCCTTCACTCACTGGCTGCAGGAAGCTGAGAATTATCCTTGGACTTACATAAAGCATTCTGGACTTTATGTAAGTAAGAACCTATTGTATTAAGCTACTAAGATTTTAGGGTTGTTTGTTAAAGCAGGTAACCTTAAACATCCTAACAACTACAAATAGAATACCTGTTACTGCATACACTATATATATCAAAACATTATTATGGGCCAGGTGAGGTGGCTATAATCCCAGCACTTTGGGACACCGAGGCAGGAGGATCACATGAGCCCAGGAGTTCGAGACCAGCCTGGGCAACATAGACCCTGTCTACAATAACAAAAAAATTATCTGGGCTTTGGTATGTGCCTACAGTCCCAGCTACTCAGGAGGCTGAGGGAGGATTGCTTGAGCCTGGGAGATCGAAGTTGCAGTGAGCCGTGATTGCACCACTGCACTCCAGCCTGGATGACAGAGCAAGACCCTACGGGGGGGTGGGAGGGAGGAACACCAGGAGCTACCAGAAACTGAAGAGTCAAGGAAGGATTCTCCTCTGAGCCTTTGAAGGAAATGGCGTGCTAACACCTTAATTTCGGACTTTTGGCATCCAGAACTGTGAGATTATATATATATATATATGTATATATTTGTTGCTTTAAGCCACTAAGTTTGTAGTAATTTATACAGCAGTCTCAGGAAGCGAATACACCTGCTCAATCAGACACTCTGGGAGCAGGGCCTAGCAATCTGTGTGTGGGGTTTTTTTTTTTCTTTTTGAGTCTCACTTTGTCAGCCAGGCTGGAGTGCAATGGCACGATCTCGGCTCACTGCAACCTCCGCCTCCCGGGTTCAAGCAATTCTCCCGCCTCAGCCTCCTGAGTAACTAGGATTACAGGCGCCCACCATCATGCTCAGCTAATTTTTGTATTTTTAGTAGAGACAGGGTTTCACCAATTTGGCCAGGCTGGTCTTGAGCTCCTGACCTCAGGTGATCCACCCACCTTGGCCTCCCAAAGTCCTGGGATTACAGGCAAGCCACTGCACCTGGCCTGGCGATCTGTGTTTTAACAAGCCTTCCTGGTGACTCTGATGTGCACTAACATTTGAGAACAGCAATTCTACCCATTTAATTCACCTGATCCCCTCCTCCTTTATTGGCAAATTCCCTCTTGCTTTTCTTCCTTCCTTTTTCACTGGCTGGTTCTGCTCAATCCTCAGTGGATCTTCCTTTTTCTAGCTTCTAAAATTTGGGGAGTCCCAACCCTTTCCAGCTACACTCACTCACGAGATGATACCATGCAGTCCCATAGTGTTCATGGCAATCTACAATACTGGTGACTTATCCATTTATATGCCTAGCCTCAAACTTTCCTCTGAACTGCAGACTCAGGGGGATTCATTTCCCAGGTCTCCTTGCAGTGAAGGACAAGTTAACCTCTCCCTTTGGCTGTGTAATCGACATCTCAAACTTAACACGTCCAAAACGAGACTATTGATTCCCTCCCAACTCGTGCACACTCCAGTGCTTTCCTTTTCAGTAAATTGTTACTTCATCTTTCAATTCTGCAGGCCCAAAGTTTTGGAATTTTTTTTTTTTTTTTTTTTTTTTTTTTTTAGGTCTCGCTGTGTCATGCAGGCTGGAGTGCAGTGGCATGATCATGACTCACTGCAGCCTCAATCTCCTGGGCTCAAGTGATCCTCCCACTCAGCCTCCTGAGTAGCTGGGACAACAGATGCGTGCCACCACACCTGGCTAATAAAAAACAATTTTATTTTCTTTCCTTTAAGTGACAAGGCCTTGCTATGTTGGCCAGGCTAGTATCCTACTATCAAACTCCTAGCCTCAAGCAATCCTCCCACCTCGCTCTCGCAAAGTGCTGGAATTACAGGTGCAAGCCACTGCTCCCGCCTGAGTCATTCTTGATTCCTCTCTCTCACCCCCAAACCTAATCACCGTTAGTTTTCTAATGGTCTGTAACAAATTACCCCAAACTTAGCAGTTGAAAACAATAAACATTTCTTAGGCCAGGAGCAGTGGCTCACGCCTATAATTCCAGCACTTTGGGAGGCTGAGGCAGGCGGATTACGAGGTCAGGAGTTCGAGACCAGCCTGGCCAACATAGTGAAACCCTGTCTCTGTTAAAAATACAAAAATTAGCCGGACATGGTGACGCATGCCTGTAGTCCCAGCTACTCGGGAGGCTGAGGCAGGAGAATCACTTGAATCCGGGACGTGGAGGTTGTGGTGGGTTGAGATCGCACCACTGCACTTCAGCCTGGGCAACAGCGAAACTCTGTCTCAGAAAAGAAAAAACAATAAATATTTCTTATCTACTGTAGTTTTTGTGGATCAGGAATCAGGGAGCAGCTTATTTGGATGATTTCTGCTCAGTGTTTTATGAGGTTGCAGTCAAGATGTTGGCTGGGGCTGCAGTCATCTGGAGATTTAACTGCGGCTGGAGGATCCACTTCACCATGGTTCACTCACCTGGTGCTGGTTGCTGGCAGGAAATTTCAGCTCTTCTCTTATATGGATCTCTTCACAGATTGCTTGAGTGTCCTTGCCGTATGGTGGCTGGCTTCCTTTAATAAATCAGTTGAAAGGAATGGGCAAGTGAGAAACAGGAATGCTTTTTATGACCTAGTCCCGAAGTTCCCCACCATTACTTCTGTTCATTGGAAGCCAGTCGTTAAGGAGAGACTGCACTCAAAGATTGGGGAAATAGACTTTATTTTTCAAAGTGTCAAAGAATTTGCAGACGTATTTTAAAACCACCGCACAATCTGTCAACAAATCATGTCGGCTCTATTCTTGAAGTAGATCCAGAATTTGACCACTTTTCACCATCTCCATTGCTATTACCGAGATCTAATCACCACCATCTCTTGCCTGGACTAGAGATTTCTTCCTGACTGGGCTCTCTGCTTCTATCCTTAGCCCACTGATACGATTCGGCTGTGTCCCCACCCCAACTCTCATCTTGAATTGTAATGTCCATAATCCTGGTGGGTCAAAGGAGAGAGCAGGTGGAGATAATTGAATCATGGGGGTGGTTTCCCTAGGCTGTTCTTGTGATAGGGAGTGAGTTCTCACGAGATCTGATGGTTTTATAAGGGGCTCTGAGGGTTTTATAAGGGGGCTCTTCCCCGCTTCGCTTGTGAAGAAGGTATCTTTTTTTCCCCCCTTTGCCTTCTGCCGTGATTGTAAGTTTCCTGAGGCCTCCCCAGCCAAGCTGAACTGTGAGTCAATTAAACCTCTTTTCTTTGTAAATTATCCAGTCTTGAGCAGTTCTTTATAGCAGTGGGAAAACAGAGGAATACACCCATACACCCTATTCTCTGCCCAGAAGCCAGGGGGGTCCTGCTGTTAAAATGAAAGTCACTCCTTGACTCACAACCCTCAAATAGCTTTCATCTCACCCAGAAAAAAAAAAAAAATTTGCGACCATGACCCATAAGGGCCTCCAAATGATAGTCTGGCCCCTGCCACTTCTCTGATCTGATCTGTTGCAACCCTTTCGTCAATCACTGGGATCCATTCATATCAGACTCCTTGCCATTTCCAAGTGTACTTCTGCCTCAAGGCCTTTGCTGTTGCCATTTTCTTTGCCTGGAATGTTCTCCCGCATGCTGTTCACAAGGCTCCCTTCCTCATCTCCTTCAGCTCTCTGCTTAAATATCACTTCCCCCAAGGGTCCTTCTTGACTACCCTGTCTAAAGTAACTCCCTGTCAGCACTCTTACTCTCTGAAATTCTTTCTGTTTAGGCATGTACTCTCTTTGTGCAACTGGAATGTAAAATCTTTTTCATAACTGTATCCCAGGGGTCTAGGATAGTGTGGGGCACATAATTCAATAAATATTTATTGACCGACTGAGACTTTTCCTGGTGCCTTGAACTCACAGTTTGCCCTGCCTCAGGGCCTGTGGACAGCCTCGAGGCTTGAGATGTTCACACACAGTTTTCACCTGGTAAATCATCCTTTAAGCCTCAGCTGTAGTGTTATTTCCTTAGAGAAATCCTCCTTCTAAATTAGGTCTATGGGCCAGGTGCTGTGGCTCATGCCTGTAATCCCAGCACTTTGGGAGGCTGAGAAGGGCAGATCATCTGAGGTCAGGGGTTCAAGACCAGCCTGGCCAACATGGCGAAACCCTGTCTCTACTAAAAATATGAAAATTAGCCAAGTGTAATGGCAGGCACCTGCAACCCCAGCTACTCGGAAGGCTGGGGCAGGAAGAATTGCTTGAACCCGGGAGGCGGAGGTTGCAGTGAGCTGAGATTGTGCTGCTGCACTTCAGTCTGGGTGACAGTGAGACTCTGTCTCAAAAAAAAAAAAAAGGTAGATAAAAATAAATAGGTCTATGGCCTTTTTCTGTCATAACTTTTTTTTTTTTTTCTTGAGACAGGTTCTTACCCTATCACCCAGGCTGGAGTGCAATAGTGTGATCTTGGCTCACTGCAACTTCTGCCTCACGGTTTTAAGTGATTCTTGTGCCTCAGCCACCTGAGTAGCTGGGATTACAGGTGTGCACCACCATGCCAGGCTCATTTTTGTATTTTTAGTAGAGATGGGGTTTCACCATATTGGTCAGGCTGGTCTTGAACTCCTGGTCTCATGTGATCTGCCCACCTTGGCCTTCCAAAGTGCTGGGATTACAGGCGTGAGCCACCATGCCTGTTCTGTCATAGCACTTAATACACTTTATAATGTAATTATTTGTGATATCATCATATATGTGTTTTCTTGTTGTGTGAAGCAAAGTGAGGGCAGGAATGGGGCCTGTTTTGTTCTCTACACTATTCCCAGCTCCTAGCATTTAGTAGACTCTCGATAAATACGTGTTGAAGGATTGAATGATTCCCAAGAATTGTGATGCACTCTTAGAGCACCCCCAAAATTTCCTCTTCATCTCTTTGTTCAATCATAACAATTTAAGCCTGTGATTCTCAAAGTGTGGCCCAGGGACTCCTGGGGGCTCGTGAAACACTTTTGGGGTTCCATGAGGTGAACATTATTTTCATAATACTACTAGGTTGTTATTTGCCTTTCACTCTCATTTCCTCTTTGAATATAGTAATGTTTGCCAGAAGGTACAAGACATGAACTATTTTGACACACTTGGTGCAGAAGCAGATATGAGAATCCAGCTGTCTTCTATGAAGCCAGACATTAAAGAGATTTGCAAAAATGTAAAATGCCATTCTTCTCCCAAAAATTTCTTGAGACGGAGTCTTGCTCTGTCGCCTAGGCTGGAGTGCAGTGGCAAAATCTTGGCTCACTGCAACCTCCACCTCCTGGGTTCCAACGAGTCTCCTGCCTCAGGGTCCTCAGTAGCTGGCATTACAGGCCTGTGCCACCACGCCCGGCTAATTTTTTTTTTTTTTTACTTTTAGTAGAGACGGGGTTTCACAATGTTGGCCAAGCTAGTCTCGAACTCCTGATCTCGTGATCCATCTGTCTTGGCCTCCCAAAGTGTTGGGATTACAGGCGTGAGCCACTGCATCCGGCCCCAAAGTTTCTTTTGGTGTAGAAACTATAGTTATTTTAAATAAAAATGTTATTTTGACACATAATGAATTTTTAAACAATGATTATTTTAGAAATTTAATATTGATAGATACAACTTACATAAACATACAACCCATATAAATATAACTCATAAATTATTGGAGTCCTTAATAATTCTTAAGAGACCACAAAGTATGAGAACGGATGACCTAAGTAAATCTTTGAGTTTTTTATTCTTGTCTGCAACCTAGTAGGCTTCTGAGCCCTCTTAAGGCAACGTCCCTCTCTGCCTTGTTGGACGCATATTTAAGGTTTGTTTTCTAGTAGGCGATCTTTAAGTGTGAAAGGTTTGAAGGCTAGAAGGAATGAATGAGACGATTCTCCCACTTCATCACCTCTTCTTCCTTACGTGGAAGTGGAAGCAAAGCGCATGCATCAGAGAAGGGACTTGTCTTAGAACCCTGCCTGAAGTGTGGCGTCGTGGGTGTCTGTGATGGGATGGGATGGGGTATGGGGTGTGGTGCAGCGCGTGAGCAGTCAGAGGATGTGCGCACGTGCGTGCAGGCAGAGACCAGGGAGTTGGGGAGGGTGGAGTGGCGAAAGCATTCGCTATGGTACTAGGGAAGGCCTGAGGGGCCGTGGCGGCGGCGGCGGCGGCGCATGCGCAGAGAATCCGCGGGAAAGGCCGCGAGCCACGCAGATCGAAGGGTATTGCCCGAACTGATCCGTCGACGCCTGAAGGGGCCTGAAGAGGTTGCTAGGCTTCTCAGCTGGGGCTTCTTCACCCTCATTTTTGTCTGACTGGCTGGACTGAAGAACCTGGCAGAAGCCTCGGGGCTAGGGTGAGGGTCACTTGGCCCAGGGAGTCCTGAAACGTTCCCAGATCTGGGGTGTGTGGGGCCGGGCGCCATTTTCCAGGCCCGGGCTCACTGGGCTCCCCTGACGGGTGACAGTTGGCTGGGAGCCTCCTGGTTGCCCTGGGCTCTGTGGAGCTGAGGAGGCAAAGGCGTCCCTCCTTTACCCCCCACGTAGGACACAAGAAACTGTCTTCTGCTTTCCTTACTCATCCAGTCTGAGTTTGAGCCAATTCCTTAACAGGATTCAGCCATCAGTCCCTGCCTTTGGGGAAAGCCATCAGTGTCAACTGCCTGGGTGGCAGAAACCCGGGTCCAGCCCCTTCACTGGTCTGTTAGGGCAGTTATTTTCTGCTTTTTGAAGAAATGGGACACCAGCTCCCTATTTTCCTTTTTTGGAGGTTATAGTTCCAGGGAAGGAGGTAATGTGAGGGGAATGGGCATTTCTGGGGGATCCTGAGCACTCCCCACAGGGCATGAGCTCAGGAGTTGCTTGGGATGACGGTGCAGGGGCGCCATGGAGGGTTGCACCCATATGGGAGGAGGAGTCTGCCTGGGGCTCAAGGGGCTTTATGGGTGTTGAAAGTGGCCAGTTAGCCAAAACTCAGTTCTCTCACTTCTGTAAAGCTTGTTTTTAAGGACAACTATTCTAGAATGTGTTTAAGAAACATGAATCTATTATTTTTTATTTATTTTGTTGAGATGGAGTCTCACTCTGTCACCCAGGCTGGAGTGCAGTGGTGTGATCTCAGCTCACTGCAACCTCTGCCTCCCAGGTTCAAGCGATTCTCCTGCCTCAGCCTCCCGAGTAGCTGGGACTGTAGGCGCACGCCAGGCTGATCTCAAACTCCTGACCTCAGGTGATCCACCGGCTCCAGCCTCCCAAAGTGCTGAGATTACAGGCGTGAACCCCCGCACCCAGCCTATTATTATTATTTTTATGAGACAGGGTCTCTCTCTGTCTCCCAGGCTGGAGTCCAGTGGCACGATCACTGCTCACTACAGCCTCGAACCTCTGGGTTCAAGCAATCTTTCCACCTCAGCCTTTCAAAGAGCTGGGATTACAGGCTGAGCCACTACAGGCCTGGTTTTCAGTTATTTTGGGTGTATACCCAGAAGTGGAATTGCTGGATCATATGGTAATTCTATTTTTAAGTTTTTGAGGAACCACCATAGTGTTTTCCATGGTGGTTGCACCATTTTACATTCTGATGAGCAAGGCATAAGGATTCCAATTTCTCCACATCCTCACCAACAGTTCTTATTTTCTGCCTTTTTATGTTAGCCATCCTAATGGATGTGAGGTGTTATCTCATTGTAGTTTTCATTTGCATTTCCTTAATGATTAGTGATGTCAAACATCTTTTCATGTGCTTTTTGGAGACTGGTATGTCTTCCTTGGAGAAATGTCTATTTAAAAGTCTTTTGCCCATTTTTGAATTGTGTTGTTTGTTTCTTTGTTGTTGAGTTTTAGGAGTTCTCTATATATTCTGAATATTAATCTCTTATTAGACATATGATTTGCAAATATTTCCTCCCATTCTGTGGGTTGTCTTTTCACCCCTTCGATAGTGTCTCTTGATGCACAAATTTAAAACATTTTAATGAAGTTCTGTTTGTCTGTTTCTTCTTTTGTTGCTTTTGCCTTTGGTGTCATATCCAATAATTCATTGCAGATGCACTATCATGAAGCTTTTGTCATATGTTTTCTTCTAAGAATTTTCTAATTTTAAGTGTTACATTTAGGTCTTTGGTTTATTTTGCGTATTTGTATGTGGTGTCAGGTAAGAGTCCATCTTTACTCTTTTGCATATACATCATCCAGTTTTCCCAGCATCATTTGTTGAAAAGACTGTCCTTTACTCACTGAGTGGTCTTGGCACCCTTGTAAAAAGTCATTTTTCCATATATTGTTTCTGGGCCCTCTATTCTGTTCCCTTAGTCTGTATCTTTATGCGGGTAACACACTATTTTGATTACTATAGCTTTGTAATATTTTTTGAAATCAGGAAATGTGAGTACCCCAGCATTTTTCTTCTTTTTCAAGATTATTTTGGCTATTCAGGGTCCCTTGAGATTTCATGTTGGTTTTAGGACGTGTTTTTCTGTTTCTGCAAAAAAAAATAAAATAATAAAAAAATAAAAAAGCTACTAAATCTGTAGATTGCTTTGGGTAACACTGACATCTTAACAGTATTAAGTCTTCCAGCCTGTGAACATGGGATATTTTTCCATTTATTTATGTCTCCTTTAATCTTTTTCAGCAATGCTTTGTAGTTTTCTTTGTACATGTCTTTCACCTTCTTGGTTTTTTTTTTTTTTTCTTTTGAGATGGAGTTTCGCTCTTGTTGCCCAGGTTAGAGCGCAATGGCACAATCTTGACTCACTGCAACCTCTGCCTCCTGGGTTCAAGCGATTCTCCTGCCTTAGCCTCCTGGGTAGCTGGGATTACAGGCATGTGCCACCATGCCCGGGTAACTCAGTAATGGAGTCGGGGTTTCTCCATGTTGTTCAGACTGGTCTCGAACTCCCGACCTCAGGTGATCCCCCGCCTTGGCCTCCCAAAGTGCTGGGATTACTGGTGTGAGCCATCGTGCCTGACCAAATTAATTCTTAAGTATTTTTTTCTTTCTGATGCTATTACAAATTGAATTGTTTTCATAATTTTCTTTTCAGATTGTTCATTGTTAGTGTATAAAAATGCAACTGAGTTTTGATTGTTGACTTTGTATCCTGCTACTTTGCTGAATTCATTTATTAGCTCAAAAAATTTTTTGATGAAATTTTTAGGATTTTCTACGTATAAGATCATATCATCTTTCTAGTTTGGTTTCCTTTTATTTATTTATATTTTTGCCTAATTTCTCTGGCTAGGACTTCCAGTACTATGTTGAATAAAAGTGGCAAAAGTAGGCATTCTACACTTGTTTCTAATCTTAGAGGGAAAGCTTTCAGTCTTTCATCATTAAGTATGACATTTGCTGTGAATTTTTCGTATATGGCTATTATGTTGGGATATTTTCCTTTTTTTTTTTTTTTCTGAGACATGGTCTCACTCTGTCACCCAGGCTGGAGTGTAATGGTGTCATCATGGCTCACTGTAGCCTTGACCTCCTGGGCTGAAGTGATTCTCCCACCTCAGCCTCTTGAGTAGCTAAAAAAATTTTTTTGTTGAAATGAGGTCTCATTTTGTTGCCCAGGCTGTGTTTTGTTTGTTTTTGTTTTGTTTGTTTGTTTTTTGAGATGGAGTCTTGCTCTGTCACCCAGGCTGGAGTGTAGTGGTATGATCTTTGCTCACTGCAACCTCTGCCTCTGGGGTTCAAGCGATTCTCCAGCCTTAGCCTCCCAAGTAGCTGGGACTACAGGTGCATGCCACCACATCTGGCTAATTTTTGTATTTTTAGTAGAGAGCAGGTTTCACCATGTTGGCCAGGCTGGTCTTGAACTCTGACCTCAGGTGATCCACCTGTCTCGGCCTCCCAAAGTGCTGGGATTACAGATGTGAGCCACTGCACCTGGCCCCAGGCTGGTCTTGAACTCCTGTATTCAGCTGGTCATCAGGCCTCCCAAAGTGGGGATTACAGGCATGAGTCACCATGCCCAGCCATATTTTCCTTTAACTCCTAGATTGTTGAGTTGTTTTTTTTTAAATCATGAAAGGGTATTGAGTTTTGTCAAATGTTTTTTCTGCATCAATTGAGATGATCATGTTTTTCTTTCATTCTGTTAATGTGGTGTATTATATTGATTGATTTTTGTATGCAGAACCATCCTTGCATTCCAGGAATAAATCCCACTTGGCATGGGGTATAATCCTTTTTTTTTTTTTTTTTTTGAGACGGAGTCTCACTCTGTCGCCGGGCTGGAGTGCAGTGGCCGGATCTCAGCTCACTGCAAGCTCCGCCTCCTGGGTTCACGCCATTCTCCTGCCTCAGCCTCCCGAGTAGCTGGGACTACAGGCGCCCGCCACCTCGCCCGCTAGTTTTTTGCATTTTTTAGTAGAGACGGGTTTCACAGTGTTAGCCAGGATGGTCTCGATCTCCTGACCTCGTGATCCGCCCGTCTCGGCCTCCCAAAGTGCTGGGATTACAGGCTTGAGCCACCACGCCCGGCCTAATCCTTTTAATATGCTGCTGAATTAGGTTTGGTAGTATTTTGTTTAGGATTTTTGCATCAAAGTTCATAATGAATATTGGTCTGTAGTGTTCTTTTCTTGTAGTGTCTTTGTATGGCTCTGGTATTAGTACAATGTTGGCCTCATAGGATGAATGAGGAAGTGTTCCCTCTCCAATTTTTTGGAAAAGTTTGAGAAGGATTGATATTAATTCATTAAAGGCTTAGTAGAATTCACCCATGAAGCTATCAGGTCCAGAGCTTTTCTTTGTTGAGAGATTTTTGATTGCCAATTAAATCTCCTTACTAGTTATAGATCTATTCAGATTTTCTGTTTCTTTGTGATTTAGTCTTAGTAGATTTTGTATTTCTAGGAATTTGTCCATTTAATCTAGGTTGTCCAGTTTATTGGAGTACAGTTGTTCATAGGTTCATAGTACTCTCTTATAATCCTTCCTATTTCTGTAGAATTGGTAATAATGTTCCCATTTTCATTTCTGATTTTAATAATTTTAGTCTTCTCTTTTTTTCTTAGTACATCTAGTTAAAGGTTCGTCAATTCTGTTGATATTTTTAAAGAACCAACTTTTGAATTCTCTATTGTTTTTCTATTCTCTATTCATCTCTGCTTTGGATTTAGTTTGCTTTTCTAGTTTCTTAAGTTTTAGAGTTAGGTTATTGATTCAAGGTCTGTTTTTTATTTATTTATTTATTTATTTTTTTTGAGAGGGAGTCTTGCTCTGTTGCCCAGGCTGGAGTGCAGTGGTGTGATCTCGGCTCACTGCAACCTCTGCCTCCTGGGTTGGGTTCAAATGATTCTCGTGCCTCAGCCTCCTGAGTAGCTGGGATTACAGGTACCCACCACCACGCCCAGCTGATTTTTGTATTTTAGTAGAGATGGGGTTTCAGTATGTAGGTCAAGCTGGTCTTGAACTCCTGATCTCAGGTGATCCACGCACCTCAGCCTCCCAAAGTGCTGGGATTACAGGTGTGAGCCACTGTGTCCAGCCTCTTTTTCGTTTTTTAATGTAACTATTGATAGTTATAAATTTCCCCCTTAGCATTGCTTTTGTTGCCTCCCATAAATTTTAGTATGTGTGTTTTCATTTTCATTTATCTGTATTTTCTAATTCACCTTGTATTTTCTTCTTTGATCCTTTTTTTTTTTTTTTTCTTTGAGACGGAGTCTCGCTCTGTCGCCCAGGCTGGAGTGCAGTGGCGCAATCTCAGCTCACTGCAAGCTCCGCCTCCTGGGTTCATGCCATTCTCCTGCCTCAGCCTCCCGAGTAGCCGGGACTGTAGGCGCCCGCCACCACGCCTGGCTAATTTTTTGTATTTTTAGTAGAGACGGGGTTTCACCTTGTTAGCCAGGATGGTCTCGATCTCCTGACCTCGTGATCCGCCCGCCTCGGCCTCCCAAAGTGTTGGGATTACAGGTGTGAGCCACTGCGCCCGGCCCATTTGTTGTTTAAGAGTGTGTTTAATTTCCACAAATTTGTAAAAGTTTCAGTTTTACTTTTTTTTTTCTTTTCTTTTTTTGAGAGGGAGTATCGCTCTGTCGCCCAGGCTGGAGTGCAGTGGCCGAATCTCAGCTCACTGCAAGCTCCACTTCCTGGGTTTACACCATTCTCCTGCCTCAGCCTCCCGAGTAGCTGGGACTACAGGCGCCCGCCACCTCACCTGGCTAGTTTTTTGTATTTTTTAGTAAAGACGGGGTTTCACTGTGTTAGCCAGGATGGTCTCGATCTCCTGACCTCGTGATCTGCCCATCTCGGCCCCCCAAAGTGCTGGGATTACAGGCTTGAGCCACTGCGCCTGGCCTCAGTTTTACTTTTGTTATTCATTTCTAACTTCATCCTATTGTGGCTAGAGAAGATATTTTGTATGATATTTATCTTTCTAATTCTGTTGAGAAAAGGAAATTTGTGGCCCACAAATTTGTGGTCTGTCCTGGAAAATGTTTCATGTGCACTTGAGAAGAATGTGTATGCTGCTGCTGTTGGGTAGAGTGTTCTGAATGTATCTGTTAGATCTAGTTGGTTTATTGTGTTAAGTCTATTTCCTTGCTTATCTTCTGTCTGCTCATTCTATCCGTTGTTCATAGTGGGATATTAAAGTCTCCAATTATTGTAGAACTGTCCTTTTATCCTTTCAATTATGTGAGTCTTTTCTTCATATATATATATACACACACATATATATACACATATATACACACATATATACATATATATACGTATATACATATATACGTATATATATGAAGGAATTAGGAGTAAACAAGAGGAGTTGGTCAACATACAGCAGGTTCATCTCATTGTACAAATGTAATTTCTCAAGCTTCAGTTCTTTGGGCATCTGGCTTGTTGGAAAGTTGGTCTGGTTTCATTTTCATATCCTTCCTTTATTTTGGACCTCAAGTTACACATTTTAGGCCATTTGATATTGTCCCACAGTCACTAATGCTCTGGTAATTGTTTTCAGTCTTTTTTTTCTCTTTGTGCTTCATTTTGGATTGTTTCTATTGCTATATCTTCAAGTTCACTGATTTATTAAAATCTGCCAGTAATCTTCAGTGAAATTTTCATTTCAGGTGTTGTATCATCTCTAGAAGTTTTATTTGATTTTTAAAATATATCATGGCCAGTCATGGAGTCTCGTGCCTGTAATCCCAGCACTTTGGGAGGCCATGGCAGGCAGATCACATGAGATCAGGAGTTCGAGACCAGCTTGGCCACATGGCAAAACCCTGTCTCTACTAAAAATACAAAAAAAAAAAAAAAAAAATTAGCCAGGTGTGGTGGTGCACACCTGTAATTCCAGCTACTTGGAAGGCTGAGGTAGGAGAATTTCTTGAAATGTGGAGGCAGAAGTTACAGTGAGCTGAGATCAGTGTAGGCAACAGAGTGAGACTCCATCTCAAAAAAGAAAATATCTGTCTGTCTGTCTGTCTAGCTAGCTAGCTATCTGATATTTCCTCATTCTGTTCATGCTTTCAAGTCCTTGACCATACTGAGCATATTTGTAAGAGCTATTTTAGTGTTATGATGTGTTAATTCCGTTAGTCAATCATTTGTGTTTTTGTTTTCTAATTGTGGGTCACTTTTCCTGCTTCTTTGCATGTCTAGTGATTTTTGACTAGATGATTGACATTATGAATTTTTTGTTGTTCAGTGCTAGGTTTGTCTGTATTATCTTAAGGAATGTTGGCCTTTGTTGTAACAGGCAGTTACTTGAAGATTAGTTTCGGCTCTTTAAGAGTTGCTTTTAAGACTTTTTTTTTTTTTTTCCAGGTCTAAAGTAGTCCTACTACTAGAACTAGAGCTAGT
Source organism: Trachypithecus francoisi (assembly GCF_009764315.1). Classification (NCBI taxonomy): domain Eukaryota; kingdom Metazoa; phylum Chordata; class Mammalia; order Primates; family Cercopithecidae; genus Trachypithecus; species Trachypithecus francoisi. Next base: position 4,689,490 of record NW_022681457.1, on the reverse strand, counting down.
TTATGCCACCTTGAATGTTCCAAGTATTCAGTAAAGTCTCTCCATACTGGCTGGTGGAAACTTAAGTAATTCTTGTTCTTCTTCAAATTCTAGGAATTGCTTTACCTATAGTTCCTCAGCAATTTTCTTTCCTTGGAATTTACTCTTTGCCTGTTCTTATGAAGTTTCATAAGAATACATGTGCAGGTTGATATTTAGCTAATGGCTCAAAAGTATTTTATCCAGATTCCTAGAGCTCTTTCTCTGTGGCTCCCTTCTGTTGAGTACTTAGCCCAGCTAATTCTAGTCACCTAAGCCTTCCTGAACTGATTTTTGCCTCAAGTACTGAGACTGCCAGGCTCTGTTGGTATTCTTCCTCCTGCGCCAAAGTTTGGAAATCAGTAGCAGAAAAACAGGGCAATGATGCAATGAGTTACCTTGTTTTTTGGCCTTTTTTAAAGAGATTGCAATGCTGTACTGCCTTTGTTTAATATGTGAAAATAGTTGTTTCAATTATTTGTACAGCTTTGTAGTGTTTTTGTGGAGGTAAGTCCAGACACTGTTTTGCTTTCATGGTCAAAAGTGGAAATTTCTTCTCCCCCCTTTTATCTGGATCCTGTATATCCTTCATCTCTGTTTTCTTAAAATTATTTTTAATTAATTAATTAAATTATTATTATTATTTTTGAGATAGGGTCTTCCTCTGTTGCCCAAGCTGGAGTGCAGTAGTGCGATCTTGGTTCACTGCAACCTCCCCCTCCTGGAGTTGAGTGATTATCTCACCTCAGCCTTCCGAGTAGCTGGGGCTGCAGGCGTGTCCCACCATGCCTGGCTAATTTTTGTATTTTTTGGTAGAGATGGGGTTTCACCATGTTGGCCAGGCTTGTTTTGAACTCCTGACCTCAAGTGATCCTCCCACCTCAGCTTCTCAAAGTGCTGGGATTATGGGCATGAACCACTGCACCTGGCCTATTTTATTTTATTTTTTTTAGGGAATAGGGTCCCACTCTGTTGCTCAGGCTGGAGTGCAGTGGTATGATCATAGTGCACTGCAACCTTGAACTCCTGGGCTCAAGCAGTCCTCTCCACTTAGCCTCCCAAATAGCTGGGACCACAGGCATGTACCACTATGCCTGGCTAATTTTAATTTTAATTTTTTTTTTTTTTTTTGGTAGAGATAGGTTTTCACTGCATTGTCAAGGCTTATCTTGAACTCCTGGCCTGAAATGATCCTCCTGCCTTGGCCTCCCAAAGTACTAGGATTACAGGCATGAGCCCCTGTGTCTGGCCTATCCTTCATCATTCTTGTTCTTGTATTGCTCAATTTAGTTTTACTCACAGGAATTTCTCCTCATTGTGGCTTCTGGGTTGGAAAAGATCCCTGGTTGGTTAATTTTAAGAGTTCATAGAATCTAGCCTGCCCTGGTCCCTTCAGTTTCTATTGTAGACTCCATGCACTCAACTGTTATTGATTAGGCAAGACATCTTCTAGTTTTAGCAGCTGTTCTCTAATAGGCTTTCCATGATTTCTGGTGAGTACCTGTTGATTATTTTGAGAGGTTTGTTTTCCTGCCCCCCACCCCCAGGTCTGTCAGATGTTGTCTTGCTTCCTTTGTTTCCTCCCACACAGATGCTGATTCTTTACAGGTCTGTGGCTCTTGTAGTTTATTCTCATAGACTTGTATTTTGGGGTTTATCTTGGTATCGTAAATATTATCCATGGATTTTGGGCTTGCAATCTAGTAGAACTACTTGTTTTCATGTGGGTATTTGGGAAGATTTTAAGACGATATTGCTGTTATTGCCATTACCTCCCCAGGATTTTACTCTATATTTAAAAACATTTTTATAAGTGGCATTTTAAATTTTTATTTTCTAATTATGTATTGCAAGCATAGACATATAATTAATTTTCATTTATTGCCGTTTGCATACAACAATCTTGCTAAATTATTTTATTAATTTAAATCATTTATCTGTAGTATTTTGGATCTTCCACAGATATATCATCTGTGAATAGTGAGTTTTGTTTAATCTTTGTCTTTTGTTCCCCTTGCTTTACTGTGCTATCTAAAATATTTAATGCAATGGGAAGGAAGTACTGATAGCTGTTTTCATTGATTGTTCTTTATTTCAAAAGGAAAGCTTTCCTCATTTCACTATTAAGTATGTAGCTATGTTTAAGCATACGTTCACTATTAAGTATGATCTTTTTTTTTTTGAGAGACACCATTTATCAGGGAAATTATTCCTGGTTTGCTAAAAGTTTTTCTCTTTAAATCATTGTATGTTGCACTTCATGAAATGTTTTTCCTCTGTTTCTTGAGAGGATAATATTTTTCTTCTTTATTATATCAATGTGGCTAATTATATTGATTTTCTTTAGTGGAATGCTTTGAATCATTTCTACTAAGAGTTTTTTGCTTTGTAGTTACCGTGAAGCTTACATAAAACATCTCCTGCCTCAGCCTCCCAAAGGGCTAGGATTACAGGCATGAGCCACCATGACCAGCCCCAAAGGCTGGATTTTTGTACCTAATTTTTTCTTCAGCCTTTTCTCCCCTGCATGGTTTCCTGCTTCTCTCTTAATCTTATGGAAGCATCGTTTGTCTCAGGGAGACGCCCATCAACCCACTGCATTTCTCTTTGGAGTGGCCCACCTGTTGTTGCATTCTCTGGCATATAGCTTCTGGAAGCCATTGGTTCACTGGAGCAGAAGGTCTTTGGCAAGTGATTGTTTTTATCTCCCACAAGTTGCTGGGAAAGTATTTACTTCCTGAAACATTGAACCACTTTGCCAGGAAAAAGAGATGTGAACTGACTCCTCAGTGATTACAGTTTGGTCCTGTTTCTTGTTTATGTAGCAGAAGTTTCTCTGTTTTTGACATGAGGATGGAACCTACTTTTCAGAAATGATGCGGATATCCCCATATATGTAATATTTTAAAATCATTTTTTGTTGTTGTTGTTGGGTAGGAGGAGATTGTGGATAAGTTTGGAGATAGGTGTTCATGTGACTGTCTTTCTTAGAAGAAACTTCCTTTTATTTTGATAGTGAATTGTAGGAGTGGCAGGTGCTTAGAAGTTTAAAAAATTAAGAAATTTTTTGACATAATTTCAGACTTACAACACTTCCATCTTTCCTTGTCTTCATTGACTGTGACATTTTTACTGAGTACAGGCCAGCTATTTTACAGAATGTACTTCAATTTAGATTGTTTTTTTTTTTTTTTTTTTTTTTTTTTTTGAGACGGAGTCTTGCTCTGTCGCCCAGGCTGGAGTGCAGTGGCCGGATCTCAGCTCACTGCAAGCTCCGCCTCCCGGGTTCACGCCATTCTCCTGCCTCAGCCTCCCGAGTAGCTGGGACTCCAGGCGCCGGCCACTGCGCCCAGCTAGTTTTTTGTATTTTTTAGTAGAGACGGGGTTTCACCGTGTTAGCCAGGATGGTCTCGATCTCCTGACCTCGTGATCCGCCCATCTCGGCCTCCCAAAGTGCTGGGATTACAGGCTTGAGCCACCGCGCCCGGCCAATTTAGATTGTTTTCTGATGTTTCCTTACGATCGGAGTTTTGTTACACGTTTTTGGCAGGAATCCCACAGAAACGATGTGCTCTTAATGCATTGTATCAGGAGTTATATGATATCAGTTGACTATTATTGGTTAAGGTAGTGTGTAACACTCTAAAGATACTATTTTCTTGTGTTTTTTGGGGGGTATCTTGTGGGGAGATACAGTAATACTGTGCAATTATCCTGGCCCCATCAAATTTTCATCATCTTGTGTTAGCAACCATTGATGATTCTTGCTTGAATCAGTTATTACTCTGGTAGTTTCCAAACAATGATTTGTTAAAAACACTTCTTTATTGAGGTATGATTGACATGTAAAAAACTGTACATATTTAATGTGTACAACTTGATTAGTCTGTGATAAGCAATTACCTTCTAATTCATCGTTCCTTGTACATGTATTAGTTTGTATTCTACTGTAAGGAAGAGGTTTTCCTTTTCCTGAGTTGTATCCCTGTGGATTCATAGATTCTTGTTTTAGTCTGTTGGTTCTCATCTGTTACTATTATTTATTTTGATGTTCTGATTTGCCCAGATTTGGCTGATGAGGGCTTCTTCAATTGGATTTCTTTGTCCATGATGATCTTTTTACTTTCATTTATCAATACATATTTTTTCTTGATTATGATTATTGTTATTTTTTTTTGAGATGGAGTCTTGCTCTGTCACCCAGGCTGGAGTGCAGTGTCGCCATCTCGGCTCACTACAAATTCCACCTCCCGGGTTCATGCCATTCTTCTGCCTCAGCCTCCCAAGTAGCTGGGACTACAGGCGCCCACCACCGTGCCTGGCTAATTTTTTGTATTTTTAGTAGAGATGGGGTTTCACTGTGTTAGCCAGGATGGTCTCGATCTCCTGACCTCATGATCCACCTGCCTCGGCTTCCCAAAGTGCTGGGATTACAGGCATGAGCCACCACGCCCGGCCAATTATTATTATTATTTTTGAGACGGAGTCTTACTCTGTCTCCCAGACTGGAGTACAGTGGTACGATCTTGGCTCACTGCAACCTCTGCCTCCCGGTTCAAGTGATTCTCCTAAGTCAGCCTCCCTAGTATCTGGGATTACAGGTGCCTGCCACCATGTCTGGCTATTTTGTTTTTGTATTTTTAGTACAGATAGGGTTTCACCATGTTGGCCAGGTTGGTCTCAAACTCCTGACCTCAGGCGATCCACCTGCCTTGGCCTCCCAAAGTGCTGGGATTACAGGCGTGAATCACCACGCCTGGCCATATTTTTCTTGATTATTAAAGTAATACAAGTGAGTGGGGAATGGTGGCTTGTGCCTGTAATGCCACCTACTCTGGAGGCTGAGGCAGGAGACTCACTTGAGCACAGGAGTTCGAGGCCAGTCTGAGCAACATAGTGAGACTCCCATCTTGAAAAAAACTTTTAAAAATTAGCTAAGTATGGTGGCACATGCCTATAGTCCTAAGTACTTTGGAGGATAAGGTGAGAGGATCCTTTGAACCCAGGAGTTCAAGGCTGCAGTGAACTATGGATCATGCCACTGCATTCCAGCCTGGGTGACAGAGTGAGAACCTGTGTCTGAAAAAAAAGTAATACAAGATTTTAAAAAATGTAATGTAAAATCAGGAATAAGGATATAAACATATTGTAGCCATCATCACTTTTTTTTTTTTTTTTTTGAGACAGGATTCCCCAGGCTGGAGTGCAGTGGCACGATCTCGGCTCATTGCAACCTCTGCCTCCTGTGTTCAAACGATCCTCCGGCCTCAGCCTCCTGAGTAGCTTGGATTACAGGCGTGAGCCACTGCGCCCGGCCTGATCATCTTCTCTATATTGATGTATTTCCTTTCAACCTTTCTTTGCATTTTTAAATGTAGTAGAGATAGAACTAAAGATAGAAATTTGTATCTTAGTTTTATATTTTTAACCTGTAACTGAATTATAAGCATTTTCTTGAGTAACAAAGAGCTCTTTGGAAGCTGTGTCTCAGAAGCAATTATCCATGTCACCCAAATGTGCCAGTGCTGCCTGGAGGCCCACCTACTGCCTCTGCTTTTGGAAAGCATGCTCCTTCCCCCACTGAAAGAAAACTCCAGTTTCCCCTCTCTCTTCCTCTCTTTCACGTAACTTTTTTCTTTTTCAGCACACTCCGTGCCCGTTTTCTTGTATTTGAAGAGCCAACAGAAGTTCAGAGTGGCAGGAACTTGGAGACCAAGGAGAATAGCCCCAGATGCGAGGTAGAACACCATCCTTTTGCTGGAGATAGAACAGTAGGTGGAGATGGAGAATGAATAAATTAATCAATAGATAATAAAATCAGGAGATGAGAAATGCCATGAAGTAGAGAGAGTAGCGGGTAGGTAGCTGCTATTTTAGATAGGTGGACAGGGAAGACATCTCTGGTGAGGCTATATTTGAATGGAGATCTGAGTGTTTTACAGATTAGAAAGCTCAGAAACGTAAAGTAACTTTTCTAAGGTTACAAGGAAGATTTAGTATTAAATTAGTTTAGTTTTGTTTCATTTTTAAATTCAGAAGCCCTCTATAAATAGTACTTCAGTGTTCTTAGAAATCCTTTGATTTCAGGCTGGCTGTAGTGGCTCACACCTGTAATTCCAGCACTTTGGGAGGCTGAGGTGGGCGGATCACTTGAGGTCAGGAGTTCAAGACCAACCTGGCCAACATGGCAAAACCCCGTCTCTACTAAAAATACAAAAATTAGTCAGGTGTGGTAGTGGGCGCCTGTAATCCCAGCTACTTGGGAGGCTGATGCAGGAAAATCGCTTGAACCCGGTAGGTGGGAAAAAAAAAAATCCTTTGATTGCAAGGATTCCTGACTTTTGGGTGTGTCTGTCTCTATCCCTATGCCGTGCAAGAAAACTTTTCTGTTTTTTTTTTTTTTTTTTTTTTTTTGGGATGGAGTCTCACTTTGCCTCCCAGGCTGGAGTGCAGTGGCCTGATCTCGGCTCACTGCAACCTCTGCCTCCCGAGTTCAAGCGATTATCCTGCCTCAGCCTCCGGAAGCTGGGATTACAGGTGCCGACCACCACACCCAGCTAATTTTTGTATTTTTAGTAGAGACGGGGTTTCGCCATGTTGGCCAGACTGGTCTCGAACTCCTAACCTCGGGTGTTCCACCTGCCTTGGCCTCCCAAAGTGCTGGGATTACAGGCGTGAGCCACCGCATGAAAACATTTCTAAGAAGTGAAACTTATGCAGGAGACTTTTTTGTGCTTTGAATGTCAGTGGTGGTTGGGATACAAATCAAGTTTGCTTTGAGGAGATGTTGAGGATTGTTTTGTAACTCAGTAGTTACTTGACTCTAAAATCTAAAATCTACAGATTTTGGTGTCCTGCAGGTCTGTTCAGGAAGATGAACCCTCCCTTGCAGAAGCTGGAGCTGCCCCAGGGAGTCTGTCAGGGATGAAGACAGAGGTCCAGCCTTCGACATCCTCGCTGGCAAACACCTCATGGACTGGCACAGTGATTTCTGACACTGTCCCAGGAAGTCAAACATGGGAAGACAAGGGTCCATTGACCTGGTCTGCAACATCTGGGACCTCAGAGGCCCAAGTTTCAGCAGCCCGGGTTGCAGAGGCTGAGGTCTGGGAGGCTCATGTTTCCGAGGCTCAGGCCAGGACCAGTCAGCCAAAAAAAAACTCTGTGTTGGAGGCAGCAACTGCCTCAGTCCTGAAACAGAAATCCATGTACGAGAAGGTGCAGGTGACAGAGAAGAAACAGAGTGAGGTCCTCCTTGCCCGTCCATTCTGGTCCAGCAAAGCTCAGTACATTCTGGCTCAGGTGGGCTTCTCTATGAAGCCATCTTGTCTCTGGCGCTTTGCCCACCTGTGGCTTAACAGTGGAGGCTGTAAGTCTGGGGACCAGGAAACCTGAGTCCACAAGGGGCAAGCAGGACAGAGTCCTGTCCAGGCTTTAACCATGAATGTTTCTGAGATATGTAGAGACCAAAGACCTGGTGCTCTGCGCAGGATAGGAGCCAGGTCCCTGGACACCTAAAATCATGAGAGGTGTAGAGGTTCAGGGTATCTGAACATGGGGATGGCAAAGCTTGAGGCCTGGGTCCAAGGTGGGCTGGAAACTAGGTACTTGGGAATTGGGGGCCAGAGGACTAGACACTTGGGACCGTGAGGGATGTAGACATGGGTGAGCCCTGATGCCTGTGACCCTGGGGGAGGTCGCTGGTAGGGAGAATGTTTTCCTGGGCTCCTGGAGTCCAGGCACTGAAAGGACATGGTTCTCAGAGTCCCCCTGAATCCTCTTCACAGGCAGTTTCGCCGCCATCTACATCTTCATGCTGTTCCTGGTCGGGGTTCCTCTTGTCTTCCTGGAGATGGCAGCCGGTCAGAGCATGCGTCAGGGTGGCATGGGTGTATGGAAGATCATTGCCCCCTGGATTGGTGGTGTGGGATATTCTAGCTTCATGGTGAGGAGCCCATGGCTGCCCAGGCCTGACTTTTACACCCCACCTGCATCCCAACCCTCCTCCTGAAATGCGCCCCATGAATACCTCCATGGGTCAGATCCCTTTGGTTCCCCAATCCTCTGTCAAATCCCCTCCCTTTTCCTGTCCCTGCTCTTCCTCCCCAGCCATGTCCTCCTTGGCCCCCAGGTGTGTTTCATCCTCGGCCTGTACTTCAATGTGGTCAATTCCTGGATCATCTTTTACATGAGCCAGTCCTTCCAGTTTCCTGTTCCATGGGAGAAATGTCCCTTAACGATGAACTCTAGTGGCTTTGGTGAGGAGGAAGTGAAAGAAGAGGAGAAGGGAAAAATGGAGAAGTAGAAGTAGAAGAGAATTTGGAAGAGGAGAGAGAGTGGGGAGGGACAAGGAAGAAGAAGAAGAAGAAAAAGAAATGGGAGAGGGAAAGAGAAAAGGGAGATGGGAGAGGGGATAAGGAAGAAGAAGGGGTACCTTGTCTAGCAGGCATGTCTAAAGCCAGGTCCCCCCCAGATCCTGAATGTGAACAGACAACACCCTCCATATACTTCTGGTACCGGCAGACCTTGAAGGCCTCAGACAGAATGGAGGATGGTGGGTCACCAGTCTACAGTCTGGTTCTGCCCTTCTTTGTTTGCTGGTGTCTTGTTGGTGCTTTCATGATCAATGGGCTTAAGTCCACGGGGAAGGTGAGCCACCAGTATTGGATTCCTTGAAATTCTCAGATGCTTTAGCCCTTACCTCACTTTGTTACTTGTTGATCTCCTAATCTCTTGCTCCTCTGGCCTCTTACTCCCACTAGCCACCGACTCTTGCTGAAGGCTTTCTTCTAACTCCTACTCATTTCTGACTCGGAACTTTCGATTCCTCCTGTTGGTTGACCCCTACTGGTACACGGGTGCTGATATGTCCCACTCTCAATTCAGGTGATCTGCGTCTTGGTACTGCTGCCTTATTTCATCATCATTGGTTTCTTCATCCGGAGTCTACTGCTGGAAGGGGCAAAATTTGGCCTTCAACAGTTGGTGGTTGCCAAGGTGAAATCTGTCTCCTCAGTCCTCCATCAGGCCTTGTAGGGCACCACAGCTGCCTGTTCTTAGAGCTTCCTTTCCCCATTTTTTCCTTCTGCATCTCCCTCTCTCCTCCCTGCAACATTTCTATTATAGTTGTCCTCTGCTGCTTCTTTTACAACCCCCTTATACTTATCTTCTCTCTTTTAGATATCGGATGTGTACAATGTGAGTGTGTGGTCCGTAGCAGGGAGTCAAGTTTTGTTTAACACAGGCATAGGCCTTGGCTCTGTTGCCTCCTTAGCCTCCTACATGCCCCAGTCCAACAACTGTCTCAGTGATGCCTTTCTCGTGTCTGTGATAAACCTGCTCACTTTGTTGATTGTCACATCTTTCAACTTCTCTGTCCTGGGCTTCTGGGCGACAGTCATCACACATCGCTGCTGTGAGAGGTAAGGCCGGCCCCCTTGTGGAGGGTCCCAGCCCCAGGGAACTTTCAAACCCGGAGACCCTAACCTTAAAGGTGCTGCAAAGACCCACGTTCACACATTTCAACCTTGGGTGCACTTGCATACCTTCCCCATAGCTAAAAATGGAGACAATAGAATCTCCTATCATGTATTATCCTTCTCAGAGCCTTTTGTCACCCTAGAAAGAAATCTTCAAACTGAGAGATTGCCAGCTCTGCACCTCAGAGTGGATATGCTAATGGGGATGTACTAAAAATGGCAAACATTGAAGGCTACTCTAATACCAGATACACAACAAAATAGCATCCAAGACCCCACCACCCAGAGACCCTTCCGAGGCTATCCTTGGAGAAATGGAGAGGTAGAACGCCCCATTCTTAACTGTCAACTCTTGAATTGGGGATTTCTGCCAATCTATCAGAAACTCCAAAAGGATTCTCTGTACTAGAACCTTAATTGTCTGATCACCCCTGTTTCTTATTTTTCTTATTTTTAGGCATTAATTTCAAGAACATCCATCAGACATTTAGGAAGTATTCTTTCTATACCACAGAGACTTGGACAGGTGAATCAGACCACAGTCCTTGTTTCATTAAGTTTTCGATTTTGGAGGGAGAAGGAAAGGAGAGAATGAGACAGCCAAAAACTTATGCTAACTGGTAACTGAAGTGATAGGTGAGGACAGGAGACAGCCATTAATTCTGTCTGGGCTACTCAGATGGGGCCTTCCAGAGGAGGCAACCCTGAGTTGAATTTCTCCCTGTAGTCTTTTTTTTATTCCTCCTCCTCTTCCTCTCCCAGAGTAGGTTTTTTTGTTTGTTTGTTTTTTGTTTTTTTAATTTAAATTTTTGAGAACGGGGTCCCGCTACATTGCTCAGGCGGGTCTTGAACTCCTGGGCTCAAGTTATCCTCCTGCCTCTGCCTTCCAAAGAGCTGGGATTACAGGCGTGAGCCACTGCTTCCGGCCTCTCCTAGTAATCCTAACCCTCACAAATAATCACCATTTTCTTCTAGAAGATGCCTGGGAATATACATGTGTGGGTGTGCAAGAGTTCTTGACAGCATATAGTTAGGAAAGGAATTGCTGAGTAGGGTGTGCTGACCTTCAATTTTATCATGTATTGTCTGGTTTTCAAAGTGGTGTAATGCATTACCCTCCCATCAGGGATGTATGAGACTTCCATTTGTTCTACTTTTTGCACAACAGTTGATTAAACTTGGTTGGACTTTTAAATTGTTTCCAGTCTGGTGGGAGTGTAATGGTAACTTTTTGGGTATTTTCAAAAGAAACTTTTTACTATGAGCTATTACATACATATGTAAAAATGCATAAAACAAGGCTAGGAGCAGTGGCTCACGCCTATAATGCCAGCTCTTAGGAAGGCCGAGGTGGGAGGATTGCTTGAACCCAGGAGTTTGAAGCCAGCTGGGTGAGACCCTGCCTCTAACAAAAAAAAAAAAGAAAAAAAATGTATAAAACAATGTACAGTGTAACGAACTATGAAGTAAGCATCACCTGTATTAAGAACTAGAATAACCCTAGCCGCTCTCCATGTATCTTTTTCTAATCATAATCCCTTTACTGCCTCCCAGAGGTTAACCATCATAAAAGTCAGGATAGTGGTTTCTATATTGCTTAGTAGATACGCATACATACATGATCAAATATAAAGAAAAACAAGCCCGGGTGCACTGGCTCACGCCTATAATCCCAGCACTTTGGGAGGCTGAGGAGGGTGGATCACAAGGTCAGGAATTTGAGACCAGTCTGGCCAATATGGTGAAACCCCGTCTCTACTAACAAATACAAAAATTAGCTGGGTATGGTGGCACACACCTGTAGTCCTAGCTACTCAGGAGGCCAAAGCAGGAGAATCACTTGAACCTGGGAGGTAGAGGTTGCAGTGAGTGGAGATCGCACCAATGCACTCCAGCCTGGGCGACAGAACGAGTCTCCATGTCAAAAAAGAAAAAGCCTGCTGTAGTGTTCATTGGGATTGCATCAAATCTGTAGATCATCTCTGAACCAGCTTTCCTTGCATTCCCGGTTGTGGAGAAGGGCCGGGGCAAAGCTTCTGCTTCATTTTTATTGTGAACGTATAGCCCTTTGAAGTTGTCAGATTTAAGTGGGGAACTTCTATTCTGATCTTTATTTTGGGCAGGCTCTGGTGCTTTATATCTGGCCTCCATGGCCCCCTTTTGTATCTGAAAAGTCATAAAATTGGAAACTGCAGGTCTAGTTTGTTGCATTTTGCATACATCTTTGGGACAAAGTATATTTGAAGTCCCCTTTTTCCACTGCTTTGCCTGTACTTCAGTTTTTGCCCGATGATTTCTTATTATCCTGTCAACATTTTTATTTCATTAGAAGATTTAAAAATATCTTCCAGGCTGGGCACGGTGGCTCACGCCTGTAATCCCAGCACTTTGAGAGGCCAAGGCGGGCGGATCACCTGAGGTCGGGAGTTCAAGACCAGCCTGACCAACACAGAGAAACCGTGTCTCTACTAAAAATACGAAAAAATTAGCCAGGCATGGTGGTGCATGCCTGTAATCTCAGCTACTCGGGAGGCTGAGGCAGAAGAATTGCTTGAAGCCAGGAGTCGGAGGTTGCAGTGAGCCAAGATTGTGCCATTGCACTCCAGCCTGGATAACAAGAGCAAAACTCGGTCTCAAAAAAAAAAAAAAAATCCTCCAGCCTTTTAAATTATTTCCAATGAGAAAATTGGTTCAAATCTCTAGCTTATTACTGGAATAGCATATAGTATTTTATTTTCTAAAATGTGATCAAACTCTACTTGCTTGCCTTTTGCTTTTATCAGTGAATCTTGGCAAGCTGTCCATTGCAGTTCTTACAGAGCAATGAGCTGAAGTTTTAAGGATTTGTAGGAGTTAGCCAAGTGAAGAATGGTGGTGAGGGTGGAGTTGGTATTGTGTGTGAGAGGGTATGATGGGCCTTGAAACTGTAAGTAGTTAAATCTGGCCAGAACATGGAATGTGAAGAGAGCCATAGGGACATATGAGGCCAAAATGGTCAGCAGGGCTCACATCAAAAAGTCGAACCAGCAGTTGCTCTCACACAGCACAACTCCATGGGAACATTATCATCATAGTCTCTGTGCTCCCGGACATGCCGTAACAGGAAGTTTAGAAAGTTGGCTTTTACCCGTTAGTCTCAGCAAAGCGGGAAGGTAGACAGTGAATAAGAAACCCCATCACTAGAGCAGAGACCACTGAGTCCCCAAGAAGACTGTAGAAAATGCTTCTTCGAGGCTCTCCCATGGTCATAAATTCTCCAGGATTACACAAACGAATTCACATCCCTGAAGGCAGGTGCTTTCTAGGTTTCATACCAGGCTCTCACCCAGATCACCAATGCTAAGCCAGTGGTAGCCGTTTTTATCTTGAAGATAAAGGAAAAGGAGACCATCTCCTACTGGGCCAAATGGTTCAATTTGATTCAACCCCCTATCCCCAGGAATGCTGAAATACTTTTAAAGCTGATAAACCTAGGGAAACTGCCTCCTGACGCCAAGCCCCCTCTTGACCTGCTTGACAACCCGACCTCCATCTACAACACCTGGTTCAATGGCCTTCCCCAGCACATCAAAAGCATGGTTCTCCGCGAGGTGACTGAATGCAACATAGAGACTCAGTTTCTTAAGGTCAGTAAAAATAACTCAGTGGGGGCCTAGAGTTCTGAAAGCCCTTGGCACAACAGAAATTTTAGCTTTTATTAGCATGAGAAAAAATCCCGGAAGCACCAGGATAATCTGTGGCGCTTAGTAATACAAAGTACTATAGTTGGCAGAATGGCCCTCCAAGGATAATGCTAACTGGATTGATTTTTCCATGTCAGAAAAATCAGTGACTCCCTCCTTCCTATCATTCAGGAGTCTGTTCACATGTCACCTTATCGGAAAGGCCCTCCCTGAAGTCGTATCTGGATTGGTTCCCACACACACTCCCACTATGGGCTGGCTTGGAGATCTGATTTTCTCAGTGATCCAGGGATTTTCAGGAGTTTTCCAGGGAAGATAGAATGTATACTTGTCTATATTTTTTTGTTATTGTTCAATGACACGTCAACTCCTGTTTGTTCTCTCTTCGCAGGCTAGCGAGGGCCCAAAGTTTGTATTCCTGTCCTTTGTTGAAGCCATGTCCTTCCTTCCTCTGTCTGTCTTCTGGTCTTTTATCTTCTTCCTGATGTTGCTGACCATGGGGCTGAGCAGCGCAATAGGGATTGTGCAGGGCATCATTACTCCACTCCAGGACAACTTCTCTTTCTTCAGGAAACATACAAAGCTGCTCATAGGTACTCTGACCTAGGCCCTACTCCTAACAATGACCCTGACCCCTGAACCACTGGGATTTTTTTGGGGGGGCAGGGTCCCTATAGTCCAGGCTGGTGTGCAGTGGTGTGATCTTGGCTTACTGCAACTTCTGCCTCCTGGGTTCAAGTGATCCTCCCACCTCAGCCTCCCCAGTAGTTGGGACCATAGGCATGCGCCACCACGCCCGGCTAAGTTTTGTTCTTTTGGTAGAGACGGGCTTTCGCCATGTTGCCCAGGCTGGTCTCAGAGTCCTGGGCTTAAGCAATCTGCCCACTTCAGCTTCCCAAAATGCTTGCATTACAGATGTAAGCCGCCGTGCCTGGCCACCACTGGGTCTGCCACCAGTCCTGCTCTATGACCTCGACTTAGCCCTTGTCACCCAGCCCTGACTTCTAACCTTGATCCAGATCTCATGTTTTCTCCAGTGGGACTCTTTCTGCTCATGTTCGCGTGCGGCCTCTTCTTCACTCAACCTTCAGGCAGCCACTTCATCAAACTGCTGAGTGACCACTGGATAGTCTTCCCCATCATCGTCATTGCCATATTTGAAACCATGGCTGTATCCTGGGCCTATGGGGCCAGGAGGTGAAGTCCTAAGCCCAGGTTCTCACAAAGCATGGGACTGTCGGGAAGGTTGACCCCTTTCTTGTTGCCTCTACTGTCACCCAACTAGTGGGACATAGGGACTCTTAATTTCAGAGCCTTCTGGGAAACCTTTTTATTCATTCATCCATTTTCACATATATTTTGGGTGCTGCATGTGTGCCAGGCACTGTTTTAGTCATCAAGGATAGGAGCATTGAATAAAAGAAGTATTCCTATTGTCAGAAAGCTTACATTTTAGTGGTCTGGAGAGACAATAACCAAATTAGCAAATAAAGAATAAAGACATTGAGAATAAATATAAGTGATAGGAAGAATCAAAGGGTGAGATCAGATGGCCCATAGTGGGAGTGTGTGTGGGCACCCATCCAGATAAGACTTCACGGAGGGCCTTTCTGATAAGGTGACATGTGAGCAGACTCCTGAATAATAGGAGGGAGGGAGTCATGACAAGACTTTGAGGAAAGTGCTCCCTGCAGGGAAACAGAAATTACCAAGGCCAGAGGAGGCATAATGTCTAGAGTTTTTGAGAAACAAGGAAGTCAGAGAGGCTGAAATAGAAGATATTAGGAGATGGCACTAGAGAAATGATGGGGGCCAAATCATGTAGGGTTTATGTAAGCCACTATAGGAGTCAGCTTTGTATGCACAATGAGAGATGAAGCATTGGAGGGTTTTAAGTAGGAGAATGACATTTTCAGGTGGGAGTTGCCATTATTAGATTTGTTTTTTAAAAAGGTATCTATGGCTGCCGTGTGGAAAATGGATCAGGAAGGGTCCAGAGTGAAGCCAGGATAAGAGTTGGAGGCTATGTAATATTTCTTTTTTTTTTTTTTTTTTTTTTTTCTTTTTGAGATGGAGTCTTGCTCTGTTGCCCAGGCTGGAGTGCAGTGGTGTGATCTCAGCTCACTGCAACCTCTGCCTCCCGGGTTCAAGCAATTCTCCTCCCTCAGCCTTCTGAGTGGCTGGGATTACAGGCATGCACCACCACGCCCAGCTAATTTTTGTATTCTTAGTAGAGATGGGTTACACCATGTTGGCCAGGCTGGTCTCGAACTCTTGACCTCGTGATCACCTGCCTCAGCCTCCCAAAGTGCTGGGATTACAAGCATGACCCACCCCGCCTCGTGAAGGCTATGTAATATTTCAAATGAGAGCTAAGAATGGCTTGGTCAAAAGTAGAAGAATTGTGGACTAAGAGAAGTGGTCTGATTCTGGAAGGTAGAGCTACCTGGGAAAGAGAACAAGATAATCTGGGAGTGAGACCTGGAAGACGTAACTGTGGAATGTAAGTCTATAGTAGAGGTAGCCAGGGAAGCTCTGGGGGCACAGATGATTAGTTAAGGAAAACTGGAGAGTTAGGGAAAGTGGCCTAGAGAAGTGGATGCTTGAGCAGAGCCTGGACAGATGAATAGGTGGAGATAGGGTGATGGGCACCCTAGACCAAAAGACCCCACTTGTATATTTATTGAAATTGAGAATATGTACTAAAGGAGACTGGATAGGTGGCTGAAATAAACTAGATACGTTCCCCAAGGGCCAAATGCCACTTTCTTTTATCCGTGTTGTTCACTGCTCGATATCCAGCACTTAGAAGAGTTCCTGGCACATCATAGACATTCTGATATTTATGGGATGAATGAAAGAGACTTGACCTTTCTTCCGAGGCCATTGGATACCCATGGAAAGTTCTTGAGCAGGAGAGGGGTGTTTGGAAAATTTTCTTGGGTTGGGATAGACGACAGACTGACTAGGGAGAAGATGAGAAGGACAAGACTTGAGATGAAACAGGAGATTAGAGATACAATAGAATGTTTGAAATATGCCAAGGTTGGGCTGGCCCTGCCTCCAAGGTGGTGAGGCCTAACTGGGCATCCCACACTCTGGTGGCCCTTCCCCAGGTTCCTTGCAGACCTGACGATCCTGTTGGGCCACCCCATCTCTCCCATCTATGGTTGGCTGTGGCCTTGTGTGTGTCCAGTTGTGCTGCTTATCCTGTTTGTGACCGTGATGGTTCGTCTTTGTATGAAGCCGATCACCTACATGTCCTGGGACTCAAGCACTGTGAGCCTCCCCCAGGACCCAGAACCCCGAACCCCTTTGGGAGTGGGGGCCAGACCTTTCAATTCACTCTGGGTGAAAGAACCCAGTCATCTCATTCTCTTATGCCGGAAGACTCATGGGTTTTCTGCTTTAGTTCCCCACCTGCCCTTCCCCTCCACAACTCTTCCTCTTCTCTTGGAGATTTTGATATTCTGAACCTTTTTCCCATCTCTCCGCA
Source organism: Trachypithecus francoisi (assembly GCF_009764315.1). Lineage (NCBI taxonomy): Eukaryota > Metazoa > Chordata > Mammalia > Primates > Cercopithecidae > Trachypithecus > Trachypithecus francoisi. Next base: position 4,672,814 of record NW_022681457.1, on the reverse strand, counting down.
GTCAAAAGAGGTGCTTCGACCATACCCACCATGGGCACTGCTCTTGATGATCACCCTTTTTGCCATTGTCATCCTCCCCATCCCTGCATACTTTGTATACTGCCTCATACATAGGATTCCCTTCAGGCCCAAGAGCAGAGACAGGCCTATGACAGCCTCCACATCCCTACCCCTAAGTCACCAGCTAACACCCAGTAAAGAGGTTCAAAAGGAAGAAATTCTACAAGGTGATGAAACAAAGTACCCATCGACCTGTCATGTGACTTCTTAACTTCATTCATTTGGCTTCACATCACATATCCCTTAGAACAGATCCAATAGGCAACTCTTAATATCAGCTTGCAACCGTTGATGTCCCTGGATCCAGAACCACTTTTATTTCCAAGAGGAGGGGCGTTCTTTGGAGGGGGATCATAGGGCCTGGCCTTGCAATCCCCTCTTCGGTCCCATCTTACCTGGTGACCACCATCATTGTTTTCCCCATCCTCTTCCTCAACACACATACATGTACAACTTATATACAATACTAGTGATGTCTACCAGTCCTGCTACTTCTGGGGTGCCTGTCTCCTGGAATGGAGTTGGAGGAGTAATGCTGTTGGTCAATAAATCAGTCTACATTAACTCCAGAATGTAAGCAGATCTTTTTTTTCTATAGATGTCTCAGATGTTCAGTTTTCCTGTCACAAGGCTTCCAGTCTGTATTCATTTTCGCACTGCTAATAAAGACATACCTGAAACTGGGAACAAAAAGGTTTAATTGGACTTACAGTTCCACATGGTTGAGGAGGCCTCAATCATGGTGGAAGGCGAAAGGCACTTCTTACACGATGGCAGCAAGAGAAAAAATGAGGAAGAAGCAAAAGCGGAAACCCCCGATAAACCATCAGATCTCGTGAGACTTCTTCACTATCACGAGATTAGGATGGAAAAGACCAGCCCCCATGATTCGATTACCTCCCCCTGGGTCCCTCCCATAACACATGGGAATTCTGGGAGATATAATTGAAGTTGGTGTTTAAATGGGGACACAGCCAAACCGTATCATTCTGCCCCTGGCCCCTCCAAATCTCATGTCCTCACATTTCAAAAGCAATCATGCCTTCCCAACAGACCCCCAAAGTCTCAACTCATTTCAGCATTAACCCAAAAGTCCAAAGTCTCGTCTGAGGCAAGGCAAGTCCCTTCCACCTATAAGCCTGTAAAATCAAAAACAAGCTAGTTACTTCCTAGATACAATGGGGGTACTGGCATTGGTTAAATACAGCCATTCCAAATGGGAGAAATTGGCCAAAGCAAAGGGGTTACAGGGCTGATGCAAGTCCAAAATCTAGAAGGGGAGTCAAATTTTTTTTTTTTTTTGAGATGGAGTCTTGCTCTGTCGCCCAGGCTGGAGTGCAGTGGCCGGATCCCGGGTTTACGCCATTCAGGGGAGTCAAATTTTAAAACTCCGTAATCTCCTCTGACTCCAGATCTCACATCCAGGTCATGCTGATGCACAAGGTGGGTTCCCATGGTCTTAGCTCCACCTCTGTGGCTTTGCAGGGTACAGCCCCCGCTTCCAGCTGCTTTCACAGGCTGGTGTTGAGTGTGGCTTTTCCATGCTCATGGTGCAAGCTGTCAGTGGATCTACCATTCTGGGGTCTGAAGGACAGCGGACCTCTTCTCACAGCTCCACTAGGCAGTGCCCCAGTAGGGACTCTGACTCCACATTTCCCTACTGCATTTCCCTCCCTAGCAGAGGTTCTCCATGAGGGCTCTGCCCCTACAGAAAACTTTTTCCTGGGCATCCAGGCATTTGCATGCATCTTCTGAAATCTAGGCGGAGGTTCCCAAACCTCACTTCTTGACTTCTGTGCACCCGCAGGCTCAACACTATGTGGAAGTTGCCAAGACTTGAGGTTTGTACTATCTGAAGCCACAGCCCGAGCTGTACATTGGCCCCTTTCAGCCATGGCTGGAGTGGCTGGGACACAGGGCACCAAGTCCCTAGGCTGCACACAGCACAGGGACCCTGGGCCTGGCCCACAAAATCACTTTTTCCTCCTGGGCCTCTGGGCCTGTGATGGGAGGGGCTGCCATGAATGTCTCTGATGTGGCCTGGAGACATTTTCCCCATGGTCTTAGGGATTACCATTAGGCTCCTTGCTACTCATGCAAATTTCTGTAGCTGGCTTGAATTTCTCCTCAAAAATGGGTTTTTCTTTTCTACTGCATCATCAGGCTGCAAATTTTCTGAACTTTTATGCTGTTTCCCTTTTAAAACTGAATGCTTTTAACAGCACCCAAGTCACCTTCTGAATACTTTGCTGCTTAGAAATTTCTTGGCCGGGCGCGGTGGCTCAAGCCTGTAATCCCAGCACTTTGGGAGGCCGAGACGGGCGGATCACAAGGTCAGGAGATCGAGACCATCCTGGCTAACATGGTGAAACCCCGTCTCTACTAAAAAATACAAAAAACTAGCCGGGCGAGGTGGCGGGCGCCTGTAGTCCCAGCTACTCGGGAGGCTGAGGCGGGAGAATGGCGTGAACCCGGGAGGCAGAGTTTGCTGTGAGCTGAGATCCGGCCACTGCACTCCAGCCTGGGCGACAGAGCAAGACTCCGTCTCAAAAAAAAAAAAAAAAAAAATTTCTTCTGCCAGATACTCTAAATCATCTCTCTCAAGTTCAAAGTTCCACAAATCTCTAGGACAGGGGCAAGATGCCACTAGTCTCTTTGCTGAAACATAACAAAGAGTCATCTTTGCTCCACTACCCAACAAGTCCCTCATCTCCATCTGAGACCACCTCAGCCTGGACCTTATTGTTCATATCAGCATTTTTGTCAAAACCATTCAATAGGTCTTTAGGAGGTTCCAAACTTTCCCACATTTTCCTGTCTTCTTCTGAACCCTCCAAACTGTTCCAATGTCTGCCTGTTACCCAGTTCCAAAGTTGCTTCCACATTTTTGGGAATCTTTTCAGCAATGCCTGACTCTACTGGTACCAGTTTACTGTACTAGTTTGTTTTCATGCTGCTGATAAAGACATACCTGAAACTGGGAGCAAAAAAGTTTAATTGGATTTACAGTTCCACATGGCTGGAGAGGTCTCGGAATCATGGCAGGAGGTGAAAGGCACTTCTTACATGGTGGTGGCAAAAGAGAAAATGAAGCAAAAGTGGAAACCCGTGATAAACCCATCAGATCTCATGAGACTTCTTCACTATCATGAGAATAGCATGGAAAACACCAGCCCCCATGATTCAATTACCTCCCCCTGGGTTCCTCCCACAACACATGGGAATTCTGGGAGATACAACTGAAGTTGAGATTTAAATGGGGACACAGCCAAACCATATCACAGTCTTTCTAAAGCCAAATGTCCAGCCCTGAGTTCCTGCCCTCCCCTTGCTCTGGCAAACTCAGATGCTAGATCACTAGGCTTGCCTTATCCAGGGGCTGGCCTTTAGCCAAGGGAAACCTGGGAAATGGTGACTTCAACAAAGATGGGAAAGATACTAATGCACTTGCTACTGATACCTGATAATTCTATTATAGGTCTAAAGTTATTTCTAAAAAGTTGCACTCGAGGTTTTAACAGTGTGTTGTGGACTGAGTACATCTGTAAATCAGTGCCACAACCAGTTACTAACAAGCTGTTTTGCTGGGCCCACCAAGGGTCCTGTTGCTGCTCAGTACCGGGCACCACTGGTTTTTATCCCAGGGTCAAATCAACTGAACTTGCCCAGTGGATGATCACTGAGTGGGTCTCTAAGAACTTGTGGGACGGTAGTGCCATGAGGGTGCTGAAGTACTCCCCACAAAGAGAATGGGGCCTGTCAGTTACCTGCTGGGGATGGGGGCTGTGGGCAGAGGTGACTGGGATTCCCAAAGATCCAGGAAATGGGTTTCCTGTAAATGCTCAGCGATCTAAGGCTTTTAGATTGCTTAGAGCCCACGGGTAAGTTTCAGTGATAAAGGAAAAGGAGACACCCCCAACCACTGGCAGGTAGGACTCAAGAGGTGGGTCTGCAGAAAGGAAAGAGCAGAGGCACCCAGAGTTTCCAGACCTCTGAAGTCTGGCTCTTCAAGCTTGAAGACAGGAGGGCTGGAGGGGGCGTGTCGCTCCATGTCATCACCCATTGGCTTCTGTGCTCTATTAGCCCAGCCCCTCCATCCCCCAGTCCAAATGCTTTATCTGCCTGAAGACTCATGCTATTGAATCGGGTCATGTGGGGATGGGAGAGAGAAGGCGGTGGGCTCCTCCTTCTCATCAAATAGTCTGGGTCTTCAACCTCCTCCCTTTTGGGAACCCAGGCACTCATCCTCCTCTCTGCCTCAAGGCCCCTCCCACCCACCTCCCCACCATCCTGGTCCAGTTTTGGAGGTGGAACTTGGGAGAGGGGGATTGAAAAGTAGGGGCTTACAATCTCAAAAAAAAAAAAAAAAAAAAGAAAAAAAATATTTTATTTCCTTCTTAGTATCTGTTTGTTTCTTTCTCTCTCTCTCTCTCTTTCTTTTTTTTTTTGACAGAGCCTTGCCCTGTTGCCCAAGCTGGAGTACAGTGGCTCAGTCTTGGCTCACTGCAAACTCCGCCTCCCAGGTTCAAGCAATTATCCTGCCTCAGCCTTCTGAGTAGCTGGGATTACAGGGATGCACCACCATGCCCAGCCAATTTTTGTACTTTTAGTAGAGATGGGGTTTCACCATGTTGCCCAGGCCGGTCTTGAACTCCTGACCTCATGACCCACCCATCTTGGCCTCCCAAAGTGTTAGGATTACAGGCGTGAGTCACTGCACCTGGCCTTTTTTTTTTTTTTTTTTTTTGAGTCAGCCTCTCTCTGTTGCCCAAGCTGGAGTGCAGTGGCACGATCTCAGCTCACTGCAACCTCCACCTCCCAGGCTCAAGCGATTCTTACGTCTCAGCCTCCCAAGTAGCTGGGATTACAGGCGCACACCATTGTGCCCAGGTAATTTTTGTATTTCTAGTAGAGGTGGGGTTTTGCCATGTTGGCCAGGATGGTCTCAAACTCCTGGCCTCAAGGGATCCGCCCGCCTCAGCCTCCCAAAGTGCGTGAGTCACTGCACCTGGCCTAATTCTGCTTTCTAATTTGCCTCCCTGACATGGGGGATGCTTCAGTAGGGTTGGCGCCAGGTTCAAGAGGCTGAAGAAGAGACCCAGGGCTAGCAAATGAGACATAGGGTTTATTTGAGGGAACTTACAGGGTGATCCGGTGGTGGTGAGCTGGATAGGAGAACCACAACCACCTGCAAAGCGCATGCAGTTTATATAACGCTTTCACTTAGCACCCTCCCCCAGCAACCTCCATGCAGCAGCCCTCATCCTCAGGGTGTGCTTAAGTTACTGCTGTTAGCCGTGTCTACCATATACACTCCACTCCAGCATACCCACCTTGTTGTGTTTTTTTTTTTGTTTTTTGTTTTTTGTTTTTTTTGAGATGGAGTCTCACTCTGTTGCCAAGGCTAGAGTGCAGTGGTGTGATCTTAGCTCACTGCAACCTCTGCCTCCCGGGTTCAACTGATTCTGGTGCCTCAGCCTCCTGAGCAGCTAGGATGACAGGCCCTCGCCACCACACCCAGCTAATTTTTGTATTTTTAGTAGAGATGGGGTTTCACCATGTTGGCCAGGCTGGTCTTGAACTCCTGACCTCAAGTGATCCGCCTGCCTTGGCCTCCCAAAGTGCTGGGTTTACAGGCGTGAGCCACTGCGACCCGGCCACTCTAGCATACCTTTGAATGGCCCTCACATTCTTGTACCATTCTTCCACCGTTTCCCTGGGGCCAGGTGTGCAGAGGAGCATTGCAGCCTGAACCACAGCAGCAACACAAACTACAACAGAAAAGAGTAATGAATATAAAAGTGGCTTCAGGTACTCAGATTAGCTGCTGGGATGCAACATGGCAGGCCCGCAGTGGAGGAGAGGGGCAGCTCTCTGCAGATCCAACAGTCTGTTTTGTTCTGGAGAGAGGCCACCATCTGTGCCCAGCTGGTAAGAGGTTTGCTGCATACAATCTATGGGTGAAAAGTGAGATGTTTAGTGAGTACAAGAAGGAGCAAGTCATGGTCGTTTTTTCCTTTTTGAGACAGAGTTTCACTCTTGTTGCCTAGGCTGGAGTGCAGTAGCTGGCTCTCGACTCACTGCAACCTCAAACTCTCGGGTTCAAGCGATTCTCCTGCCTCAGCCTCCCGAGTAGCTGGGATTATAGGCACCTGCCATCATGCCCGGCTAAGTTTTTGTATTTTTAGTAGAGGCAGCGTTTTGCCAGGCTGCTTTCGAACTGCTGACCTCAGGTGATCCACCCGCCTTGGCCTTCCAAAGTGCTGGGATTATAGGCATGTACCACTGCCCCCAGCTTCATGGTCATTTTACAAGAAATAGGCAGTCGTGTCCTTCTCAGAGAGCACCACCCCAGCAGTGGCCTGGTGCTTGGTTTGCAATACCAAATAGCTTGGCCCCATCTCTACAAAGTGTCATGTGAGACTGGAGTGAGACAATAGGGATATTATGCAGTGTGGGCCTCCAGATGCTAGACTGTTACATGCATCCCCCAGGTGCGGTGAAGAATGTTCTTCCATATCAGCCCCCCAAAGGGGGCCGCCTGCTACCATCCAGTCCTGTGTTTCTCCTTGTAGTAGGCGCATGGTAGGCCCCTTAAAGACGGTGCCCAGATGTCAGTGCACAGGACTACTGGGTCTGGCTCCTAGAAGAAACCATCCAGGCAGCTTGCAGCTCAGCCTGTTGGTTACTATGTCCTTTGCCTGTATCGAGCCAGACACTCTCAGTGGACAGCTGGATACAGGTGCAAGGATTGCCTCTTGACAAGCCATCTGTGTTCCAGGCCTGGTCAGGAATTGGGCCCTGTCCCTCTTATACAAAGGAGGGAATCTGTGGAGGCTCAGTGCCTCTGTCAAAGACTGTCCTTCAGCTGTCACATAGGTGACAGGGCCAAGCAGTAAACAGAGCCCTGTGCTAGTTTATGTACTTCTGTGGCAGGCATGCATGCCATTTAGCCACAGTCTGTTTCTGCGAAACCAAAATTCGTGCCTCAGCCCCCTGAGTAGCTGGGATTATAGGCACGTGCCACCACACCTGGCTCATTTTTGTATTTTTAGTAGAGATGGGGTTTCACCATATTGGCCAGGCTTGTCTTGAACTCCTGACCTCAAGTGCCTGCCTTGGTCTCCCAAAATGCTACTCGGGAGGCTGAGACCAGGATAAAAGGTACATCTTGGTAAAGGTGTCCTACTTTAGACTAGGATAAAGGCTAAAGTCCCAGGATCCTGATAAGAGCAATGGTGGCTGGGTGTCTGGAGACTGCCGGCTACATCTAGAGGTAGCTAACTATATATTGGTCACCTAAGAATGCACAGTCTGGCTGGGCATGGGGCTCACGTCTGTAATCCCAGCACTTAGGGAGGCCGGTGGAAGGAGGTGGGTGGATCACCTGAAGTCAGGAGTTCGAGACCAGCCTTGCAAACGTGGCAAAACCCTGTCTCTACTAAAAATACAAACATTAGCTGGGCATGGTGGCAGGCCCCTGTAATCCCAGCTAACCTACTATGGGGTACTGGGTATGTACTAGCATGGGATCCGCTTTGGAACATCTTCCACTTGCTGTAAGGCATAACACGTAGTGCAGAATTGTAGCTCCATGACACTATAATCTAACTTTAGTCCCCTTCCATAGCTGGAACCAGAATCCTAAAGGCACAAGTTTGTGTCCTTGCCTTTGCCACCGGTCCCAGTTGGCCCCCTTCTTGACTAAGTGGTACAGTGGCCTAAGGAGTTGAGCCAAATGGGAAATAAAAGGACACCACGGCCTTAGAAGAAGAACTAAGGTTTGCAGCCACTTTGTTGGTGTAGGATGTGGGTAGGCCTGCACCGTATCTAGAATGGCAAATTGAACACCATTAGTCTTAGCCATCCAGATGACACCAAGTATTTGACTGATAAGCCTGGACCCCGCCTTTGTCTGCATTGAGGGCCCATCCTGTTAACCAAGTGAGACAGGAAGGTGAGGGCTATAGAGACTCGGAAGTTAGCTGGAAAAAGATTCAGAAGTTAGCACGATATCATCAATGTAATGGAAAACATGTACCCTCTCCAGGGTAGTCCATCTACTGAGGTCTGTGGCCACTAGGCGTTGACAGATAGTGAGGCTATGGAAATATTCCCAAGGCAAGAGAGTAAAGGTATAATTGTTCTCCTTCCCAGGTGATAAGGTTAGGCTTTTTTTTTTTTTTCTGAGACGGAGTCTCGTTCTGTTGCCCAGGCTGGAGTGCAATGGCGCAGTCTCTGCTCACTGCAACCTCCACCTCCCAGGTTCACACCATTCTCCTGCCTCAGCCTCCCGAGTAGCTGGGACTACAGGCGCCGGCCACCACACCTGGCTAGTGTTTGGCTCTGTGTCCCCACCCAAATCTCATCTTGAGTTGTAATCTCTGTAATCCCCACGCGTCAGAGAGACCAGGTGGAGGTAATTTAATCATCCGGACGGCTTCCCCCATGCTGTTCTCCTGGTAGTGAGTGAGATCTCGCGAGATCTGATGGTTTTATAAGGGGCTCTTCCTCCTTCGCTGAGCCTCGTGAAGAAGGTGCGTTTCCTCCCGTTTGTCTTCTGCCGTGATCGTAAGCTTCCTGAGGCCTCCCCAGCTCTGCTGAACTGTAAGTCAATGAAACCTCTTTCCTTTATAAATCACCCAGTTTTGGGCAATTCTCTATAGCAGCGTGAAAACGGACTAATATACCAGGTGAATGCAATGACAAAACGAGGTGCGTCCAGTCCCTCTCCTATCCTCATCAGAAAGGAGGCAATATGAGAACAGCTGCATACATTGGGGGGGCACTTTATTGAACTCCCAGTAATCTGTCATTCTCCGTGTCCCATCAGGCATCCACATGGGCCATGCAGGGCTATTGTATGGGCTGTTCACTGGTCTTATAATGTCTACCCAGACTCTTTTCAGTCCCTACGATCTCATCACGACCTCCTGGCAGGTGTTGTCGTTTCAGTGCTGCTATTCACAGAGGGGCTGGCAGCTGTGCTGGTGTCCATTTCGCATTCCCCTTGATCACACGCTTCACCATCCTAACTCAGTCGGAATTCAGAGGGTCAAGCCTGATGAGACAGCCATTCCCAAGATGTACTCTGGAACAGGAGCTCTGTATACTAAATAGGGTTTGGGTGGCAGTCTCCTAACTTGTAATACTAGCTCAACCTGTCTGACTTTCACAACCCCCCACCCCCACAACCATCTATTGTTATAGGCCACTGGAACCACAGATGTCACCACATACGAGAGTGCATTCAGCTACAGGATCCGCTGGGGACAGCCTGTGCATTCTTTTTGTTTTGTTTTGTTTTTGAGACGGAGTCTCTGTCACCCAGGCTGGAGAGCAGTGGCATGATCTCGGCTCACTGCAACCTCTGCCTCCTGGGTTCAAGCGATTCTCCTGCCTCAGCCTCCAGAGTCACCGGGATTACAGGCGCCCAGCTAATTTTTGGTGTTTTTAGTAGAGACTGGGTTTCACCGTGCTGGTCAGGCTGGTCTCAAACTCCTCACCTTGTGATCTGCCGGCCTCAGCCTCCCAAAGTGCTGGGATTACAGGTGTGAGCCACCGCGCCTGGATGCATTGTTTTTTTGCCTTTTTTTTTTTTTTTTTGAGACAGAGTCTCACTCTGTGGCCCAGGCTGGAGTGCAGTGCCATGATCTTGGCTCACTGCAACCTCCGCCTCCCAGGTTCAAGTGATTCTCCTGCCTCAGCCTCCTGAGTAGGTGGGATTACAGGTGCACACCACCACGCCCAGCTAATTTTTGTATTTTTAGTAGAGATGAGGTTTCACCATGTTGGCCAGGCTGACCTCAAACTCCTGACCTCAGGTGATCCGCCCACCTCAGCCTCCCAAAGTGCTGGGATTACAGGCATGAGCCACTGCGCCCAGCCAGCCTGTGCATTCTTTGGTGACCAATATATAGTTAGCTAGTCCTACATGTGGCCGGCAGTCTCCAGACACCCAGCTGCCATTGCTCTTAGCAATGGGGCCTTAGCCTTTATCCTGGTCTAAAGGGGTTGGTGCCTGTATCCCTCTGTGGCAGGGGCAGTGGGCTGAGCCTGAGGCTTCTTCATGAAGCGCTGTTTTGGCTTGAGCTTCTGCCTCAGTCTGACCAGAACAGCATTAGGCTGTTTATTTTCACAGTAGGCATCCCTGCCACTACCTGGTCACATCACATTTGCTGGGGGTCCCCTGACAGCCCCCTGGCTGTTTTTCCTTTGGCTCCCTTGTTTTTATCCCAGCAGCGTGCACCCCTCACCTATGCAGTTTCTGTTTTCCTGAGTGGTGGCCCTTTGGGCCGCCTGAGACACTGGCTGTCCTATGAAGGGACTCAAGATAGACACTAGCGTGCCACACCATTGATTGTGTGCCTACTGTAAGATGGCATTTCTCATGCCGGCAGTGAAAAGCTCACTGTCAGGGCCTCAGTAATGCTCAGCATAGATAGCAAGCACCACCCCTAATTCCCAGAGGATGTCCCTCAATTCCTCCATAATCTGTCATCACAAAGGAGATGTAGGCACATTCCTCTTCTTCCTTTCTTCCTTTCCTTTCTTTCTCTTTCTTTCTTTCGTTCCTTCGTCGTTCGTTCGTTCATTCATTCTTTCTTTCTTTCTCTTTCTCTCTTTCTTTTTCTCTCTCTCTCTCTCTTTCTTTCTCTTTCTTTTCTCTCTTTGATGGAGTCTTACCCTGTCACCCAGGCTGGAGTGCAATGGCTCCATCTCAGCTCACTGCAACCTCCACCTCCCGGGTTCAAATGATTCTTCTGCCTCAGCTTCCCGAGTAGCTGGGATTACAGGCGCCTGCCACCACACCCGACTAATTTTTGTATTTTTAGTAGAGATGGGGTTTCACCATATTGGCCAGGCTGGTCTCGAACTCCTGACCTCATGATCCACCTGCCTCGGCCTCCCAAAGTGCTGGGATTACAGGTGTGAGCCGCTGTGCCCGGTTGCCCCCCTAGTGATTTTTATGTGGTGAATCTGGATTTGAGATCATTAATTTGCATTTATCACATTCCCAGGTGATGCTTATGATTCGCGGGCCACACTTTGAGCAGCCTGGTGTAATTGACATTAGAACCATCTGCTTTTTAAAGGTTAAATCAAACTATCTCTGAACCCATCTGGTCCCAGAGCCCATTTCTGCGGTAGATCCCTACTCATCTCTCCAACCCTTTCCATTAATTCTCCCCACAATTCTTGGATTATTTTTAGTAATTTACATTTGCTAGACACTTTGAGTTTCCTCTAAGCTTTCAGATTTGTTGACCTAGAATTTCATATAGCTTTTGTCCTTAAAATTCTAAATTTGATGGCTATATCTCTTTTCTCCTTTTTAACGTTTTGTTATTTTTATTTATCTTTTTCTCAATCACATTCACAAGTGGGATTTGGATTTACTTAGCATTTGTACTTTATTTTCTATCTCATTAATGTCAACTTTTAAATTACAGTTTCTCTCTAGTTTGTTTTGTCTTTATTCTTCTGATTTCTCAAACTCCTGACCTCAAGTGATCCACCCACCTCAGCCTCCCAAAGTGCTAGGATTACAGGTGTGAGCCACTGCACCCAGACTGTTCTTCTGATTTCTTAAGGGGAGTGTTAAATTCCTTTATTCATCATCTTTAGTCTTCAGTAAAGTGTAATTTTTGCATTATGTCGAAGGTTTTGATATGAAATAGTCTCCCTTTTATGGTACCTAGAAACTTTATAATTTTCTACTTAGCTGCTTTTTAATCCAAGGATTATCTGGAAGTGTGTGTGTATGTATGTGTATATGTGTGTGTGTATCTACATATGTAGATATATGTATATGAGATGGGGGTCTTTTTTTTTTTTTTTAATCAAAGCTTTTATATAAGATTACTTTATTCCTGCATCTTCTCAATAGTTTCTTCCTTGTATTTGCCCTTTTCCTTTCCTACTTGGCGAGACTTGGCTTTCCGTTCAAGGATCTTTTTGCGGTCTTTGTCCAGTTTTAGCCTAGTGATAACTACCTTGCTGGGGTGAATGCCTACGTGGACAGTTGTGCCATTAGCCTTTTCCCGCTGCACCCGTTCAATGTAGATAACGTATTTCTTCCTGTAAACTGGACTACTTTGCCAATTTGCTGACCTTTATAGTGTCCTCGTACAACCTGAACTTCATCATCCTTTCGGATGGGCATAGATCGCACGTTGTACTTCTGTCTCAGCTCTTTGGAAAGAGGAGAAGACATAATCTTCCTGCGAATGTGGGAAGGTGCATTGAAATGCCTTTTGCGATTCTTGCTTCGGTCGGAAGTCACAAAGGGATTAAATTTCATTTTGGCCGCTCCCGCTTCGGTCGAGATGGGGGTCTTGCTGTGTTGCCTAGGCTGGTCTTGAATGCCTGAGCTCAAATAACCCTCTCACCACAGAAGCATATTTCTTAATTTCCAAGTCATGAAGGTTATTTTCTCTTTTAAAATTGTTCATTTCTTTTTTTTAATGATTTTTACACATACTGTTTTTTTTGTTTTCTTTTTTTGAGACGGAGTCTCGCTCTGTCGCCCAGGCTGGCGTGCAGTGGCCGGATCTCAGCTCACTGCAAGCTCCCCCTCCCGGGTTTACGCCATTCTCCTGCCTCAGCCTCCCGAGTAGCTGGGACTACAGGCGCCCGCCACCTCGCCCGGCTAGTTTTTTGTATTTTTAGTAGAGACGGGGTTTCACCGTGTTAGCCAGGATGGTCTCCATCTCCTGACCTCGTGATCCGCCCGTCTCGGCCTCCCAAAGTGCTGGGATTACAGGCTTGAGCCACCGCGCCCAGCCCATACTGTTTATTTTAATGAAGCTGGTACAGACAATGTCCATTTAAAACCCATATCCTGGGCCAAAAAGTACAAATAGAGCAGTGCCCTGTTGTATTCATTTCTGCATGTATCGCTTTATTGCTAATGAAAATTAGAACTTTTCTGGGATCTTGTGGCAAGAATTTTTTTTTTTTTTTTTTTTTTTTTTTTGTGACACGGAGTCTCGCTCTGTCGCCCAGGCTGGAGTGCAGTGGCCGGATCTCAGCTCACTGCAAGCTCCGCCTCCCGGGTTCACGCCATTCTCCTGCCTCAGCCTCCTGAGTAGCTGGGACTACAGGCGCCCGCCACCTCGCCCGGCTAGTTTTTTTTGTTTTTGTTTTTGTTTTAGTAGAGACGGGGTTTCACCGTGTTAGCCAGGATGGTCTTGATCTCCTGACCTCGTGATCCGCCCATCTCAGCCTCCCAAAGTGCTGGGATTACAGGCTTGAGCCATCGTGCCCGGCCAACAAGATTTTTTTAAAAATCATAAAATGCCTTTTCTTCAGTGAAGCCATCTTTGGAGTTAGGCATTACTCTCACCTTATCTGTCATCTTGACTTTAACCTGATATTCCTCTTCTTTTGGTCCAGACCCTCAAATTTTAAAAGTACCTTCAAGTTAAGGAAAGGTCATTTTTCCACAGTTCAGTTCTCTGAAAAACTCCCATCTCCCACTGAAAGTCACAGTCCAGGAGTGAAGCAGTCACATGCTAGAGCATCAGGGCCACTTGGAAAGTCATTATGAACGCTTGTGTCGGACAATCTTATTTATCACCACAAGCCTGAAAATGCAATGTCCTGAAAAAGGTGGCCTCTCTGTGCACATGTAATTTTTAAAAAGGAGAGGGTAGGCCGGCCGTGGTGGCTCACACCTGTAATCCCAGCACTTTGGGAGGCCAAGGTGGGCGGATCACAAGGTCAGGAGATCGAGACCATCCTGGCTAACACGGTGAAACCCCATCTCTACTAAAAATACAAAAAATTAGCTGGGCGAGGTGGCAGGCACCTGCAGTCCCAGCTACTCGGGAGGCTGAGGCAGGAGAATGGCCTGAACCCGGGAGGCGGAGCTTGCAGTGAGCCGAGATCGCGCCACTGCACTCCAGCCTGGGTGACAGAGCAAGACTCCATCTCAAAAAAAAAAAAAAAAAAAAAAAAAATAGGGTAATATGAAGGAGACTGAGGCTTGATCACCAAAAATCAGCACAATGAAAACAAACAAAATGAATAATGAGCACAAGAATTCAAATCACCAGATGTTTCAAAGAGCTAGGGTACCAGTTTTCAGTTCCGTTTTGAACACATTACAAAGGAACTATTTTTAAAAGTAAAGGATAGGGGAAAGAAAAAGAATAAGCTGTTGAATGACCCCTCCCCCTATTTGTTCCTGATAAACGTCAATCACATCTTCTTCCTCCATTCCCAGTTCTTTTGGAGTATGATTATCGGCAGTTCTCTGACCCTCAAAGAGAAACCGGAGTGAATTCATTGCAATGCACTGTCTTTGACAGCATGATTCTTGGAGTTTCTTGAGATGTGTTGTCATTTTCACTTTGAAGTGAATCTCACTGCTGTCGTGTCCAGTGACTGAGTTTAATATACTCACCTTCCTTCTTATCCCGCAAGTCCTCAGCTGAAGGTTTAGCTTCCTGGTCAGACATGATGACGGCGTCTTCACCTGGGGGTCTCCGCACAGTAGCGGCCTTGGGGAGGCAGAAACTCGCTCCGGGGTTTACAAATCCGTCTCCCTTCCCTAAAATTGTTCATTTCTAATATGACTATGCATCTATTAAATCATATTTGTTTGCATTATTCAATTTCTCTGTCATTTTTTTCTCAGATCTGCGAGTTCTGAAAAAGTTGCATGATAATTGCTATTATAGTTATATTTCCATCAATTTCTTTTTGGTTTTATACGTGTTTTGCCTTAAATATTTAGCTCTCCAGTTGTTTGGTACATATAGGTTTGTGGCTGTTATTTTTTCTTTGCGTGTCGAGCATGTATTATACAATGTCTCTAATGTGCCCAGTACTTTTAATCTTAAATACTCAATTTCCTGATATTCAGATTTCAATCTTGACTAGGATGGTTGGGGTATTTGCTTTATAATATATCATTCAGGTGAACATTTCAGTTTTGTACACTTTTTGGAATATGTATATTTTATAATAAAATGGGGGTAGGTTAGTATGCAAGAACAAAGCAAAACTCTCAAAAAAAGAAAAAATCTATAAATACATTACTGGGATTAATGAGTGAGTTTAGCAAGGTTGCCGGATACAGGGTTAATAGAACAATATTAACAGCATTTCTACATACCAGCAAGAAATAGGTAATGAAAAAAATTAAAGGTAACATTTGTAATAACACGAAGCTATTTTAAGTGCCAAGGAATAGGTCTAACAAAAAAGTACAAAACTTCTATGCCAAAACCTATAACCATTATTATTATTATTATTATTATTGACAGGGTCTCTCTGTTGCCCAGGCTGGAGTGCAGTGGCACGATCTCAGCTCACTGCAACCTCTGCCTCCCAGCTACAAGAGATTCTTGTGCCTCAGCCTCCTGAATAGCTGGAACTAAAGGCATGTACTACCACACCGGCTAATTTTTTGTATTTTTGGTAGAGATGAGGTTTCACCATCGTGCTCAGGCTGCTCTCGAACTCCTGACCTCAAGTGATCCGCCCACCTTGGCCTCTCAAAGTGCTGGGATTACAGGGGTCAGCCACTATGCCCAGCCTATAATCATTATTATTATCAAGAAAATTGAAAGTTGTCATTAAATGGAGAGATTCTTTATGTCAACCAAGACTAGCGTGGAAATGACGGTATTAAATAATGATGAGAAAATGTGTATTTTCTCATGGAAAAAATGAAATTTGATCCTTATTTTACATTAGACATTAAATCTGTTAATCCTCATGGATTAACAGATGTAAACATGGAAGGCAAATTTATAAGGCATTTAGAAGTTATGTGGAAGAATAGCTTCATGATCTGGGGGTTAAGAAAGACGTATTAGGGCCGGGCATGGTGGCTCATGCCTATAATCCCAGCACTTTGGGAGGCTGAGGTGGGCAGATCACCTGAGGTTGGGAGTTCGAGACCAGCCTGACCAACATGAAGAAACCCCATCTCTATTAAAAATACAAAATTGGCCGGGCGTGGTGGCTCATGCCTGTAATCCCAGCACTTTGGGAGGCCAAGACAGGCGGATCACAAGGTCAGGAGATCGAGACCATCCTGGTTAACACGGTGAAACCCTGTCTCTACTAAAAATACAAAAAATTAGCCGGGCCTGGTGGTGGGCGCCTGTAGTCCCAGCTACTTGGGAGGCTGAGGTAGGAGAATGACGTGAACCCGGGAGGCGGAGCTTGCAGTGAGCTAAGATCGCGCCACTGCACTCCAGCCTGGGCGACAGAGCGAGACTCCGTCTCAAAAAAAAAAAAAAAAAAAAAATACAAAATTAGCCAGTGTGGTGGTGCATGCCTGTAATCCCAGCTACTCAGGAGGCTGAGGCAGGAGAATCGCTTGAACCTGGGAGGCAGAGGTTGCAGTGAGCTGAGATTGCTCCATTGCACTCCAGCCTGGGCAACAAGAGTGAAACCCCATCTCAAAAAAAAAAAAATGTATTAAATAGCTTTTAGAAAATATTAACCATGAGAGAACAGATCAATTTGAGTTCATTAAAATTTAGAACATCTTTTCATCAAAAGACACCAACGTAATAATAATAATGGTAATAGGTTTTGGCATAGAAGTTTTGGTTAGATCTATTCCTAGGCACATAAAATATCTTGTTATTATGTTATCTTTATTTTTTATCACCTATTTATTTCTTGCTGGTACGTAGAAATGCTGTTAATATTGTTCTATTAACCCTGTATCCAGCAACCTTGCTAAACTCACTCATTAATCCTAGTAATGTATTTTATTTATAGATTTTTTTCTTTTTTTTTTTTTTGAGACAGAGTTTTGCTCTTATTGCCTAGGCTGGAGTACAATGGTGTGATCTTGCAGAATGCAACCTCCACCTCTCAGGTTCAGTGATTCTCCTGTCTCAGCCTCTTGAGTAGCTGTGATTACAGGTGTACGCCACCATGCCTGGCTAGTTTTGTATTTTTAGTAGAGATGGGGTTTCGCCATGTTGACCATCTGGTCTCGAACTCCTGACCTCAGGTGATCCACCCACCTTGGCCTCCCAAAGTGCTGGGATTACAGCTGTGAGCCACTGTACCCTGCGATTTTTTTTCCTTTTTATATACAGAATCATATCCATAAATAATAGTTTTATTTCTTCTTTCCTAAACCATTTTTTTCATTTTTATTGTACCTCGTATCAATGACTCATAACACTGCATAACAAACCACCTCAAACTTCAGTGACTTAAAACAAGAATTCATTATTACAGCTTATGAGTCATTATGTTGGGCTCAGCTAAAATAAAAGGGAATGGGTTGCCTCTTGGCTAATGTAGACTAGCTTGAGCTAGGACCACTGGAGTGATTCAGCTCTAATAAATGTTTGTTTCCAGCAGATTAGCCCAGACGTGTCCTCATAGATTAGCCCATTCTGCCTCATAGTGATGGCAGAAGAGTAAGAGAAGAAGCAGTAACAAGTAAGGTCCCTTGCAGCATAGGTGCTGAATCAGCACACAAGCCCAAGTTCAAGGAACAGGAGAGTAGATATGGTCTTAGACAAACTGCAGAATCATATTGCAAAGGGGGTGGATATAGGAAAAATTGAAGACTTACCATGAACACCATCAATCTACACAAACTTTAAATTCAGTTTGACTAGAAGGGATGGTGGCAGGCATCCTTGTCTTATTCCTGACTTTGAAGGAAAACCCTTCAACATTTTATCAAGTATGTTTACTGTATGCTTTTTTTATAAATACGTCCTATGAAATTAAAGATGTTCTTTTCCACTGCAATTTGCTAAGAGGTTGGCTTTTATTTATTTATTTTATTTATTTATTTATTTTTTTTGAGACGGAGTCTCGCTCTGTCGCCCAGGCTGGAGTGCAGTGGCTGGATCTCAGCTCACTGCGAGCTCCGCCTCCCGGGTTTACGCCATTCTCCTGCCTCAGCCTCCCGAGTAGCTGGGACTACAGGCGCCCGCCACGTCGCCCGGCTAGTTTTTTGTATTTTTTAGTAGAGACGGGGTTTCACCGTGTTAGCCAGGATGGTCTCGATCTCCTGACCTCGTGATCCGCCCGTCTCGGCCTCCCAAAGTGCTGGGATTACAGGCTTGAGCCACCGCGCCCGGCCGGCTTTTATTTTTTATTTTGTGGAGAAGGGATCTCGCTGTGTTGCAAGGGCTTATCTCAAACTCTTGACCTCAAGCAATCCTCCTGCCTCATCCTCCCAAAGTCCTGGGATCACAGGCATAAGCCACCATGCCCAGCTATTTTTGTTAATAAATAAATGGTTATTGGGTTTCATTAAATATTCTATAAATTGAGATGGTCATAAGATCTGTATCCTTTATTATGTTATCAGGAATTTTCTTTTAAGCAAAATCAACTCATTTGTGATACATTGCTTTCAGGTATTGATGGATTTCATTTGCTGGTTATTTTTTGGGACTTTTGCATCAAGGTTTATGAATGACATTGGTGTATGATTTTATTTATCATAATTCCCTTGCCAGACTAGGTACTGCGGTTATACTCATCTTGCCACTTTTTATATTCTACAAGATTTTATATCCTATTGACAGCGATAGCGTTTACTTCTTAAATGTCTGGTAAGATTCACCAGTGAGGCCGGGCTTGGTGGCTCAAGCCTGTAATCCCAGCACTTTGGGAGGCTGAGATGGGCGGATCACGAGGTCAGGAGATCGAGACCATCCTGGCTAACATGGTGAAACCCTGTCTCTACTAAAAATACAAAAAAAAAAACTAGCCGGGCGACGTAGCGGGCACCTGTAGTCCCAGCTACTCGGGAGGCTGAGGCAGGAGAATGGCGTGAACCCGGGAGGCGGAGCTTGCAGTGAGCTGAGATCTGGCCACTGCACTCCAGCCTGGGTGGCAGAGCGAAACTCCGTCTCAAAAAAAAAAAAAAAAAAAAAGATTCACCAGTGAAGTCATCTTGGCCAGAAGTTTGCTTTGGAGCAAAGTTACTAATTACAGAAGCAATTTATTTAGTGGTCCCCAACCTTTTCGGCACCAGTGTAGGGGGTGGTTTCAGGATGAAACTCTTCCACCTCAGATCATCACACATTCCATTCTCATAAGGAGTGTGCAACCTAGATCCCTCACATGCACAGTTCACAATAGGGTTCTAGCTCCTATGAGAATCTAATGCCGCCATTGATCTCACAGGAGACAGAGTTCAGGCAGTAATGCCCACTTGCCCTCCCCTCGACTCCTGCTGTTTGGCTGGTTCCTAACAGGCCACAGACTGCTGGCCTGTTAACCAGGGATTGGGGACCCCTGATTTAAATATTAAAGGACAATTCAGAGTTTCTATTTCTTCCTGTGTGAATTTTATTAAATATTTTTCTGAAAATTTTCACTGAAAATTTTATTGTCATAAATTGTTTTTATTATATTTTAAATAAGTATACGATTTATAATGATGCCCGCTTTTTAATTTCAACTTTTTGTGCTTTAATTTTTTATTTCTTGGCAAGTGTTGCTAGAGATTTTTATCCATTTTATTTGTCTTTTAAAGTACCAACTTTTGATTTTGTTGATCTTCCCTCTTCTATTTCCTGATGTTACTATTTCCTGCCTCTCACCGTTTTGGCTTCATTTTGCTGTTTTCCAGTTTCTAGGGATGGAGTCTAAGCTTACTGATTTTCAGCCATTTTAAAATTTCTAATATTTGACTTTAGTTGCATCCCATGTTTTCACATGAAGTATTTTCATTATTCTGTTCAAAACATTTTCCAATATCCATTTTGATAAATTCCTTAACCCATGGTTATTTCAAAATGTAGTCTTAAAAATTCAAACATAAGGATTTGAGGATTAATTTCTAGCTTAATTGCATGTGGTCAGAAGTAAACTCAGTATGACTTTGATCCTTTGAGATTTGTTGAGATTTATTTTGTGGAAAATATTGTCCACTTTTGTAATTGTTTAGTATGTTCTTGAAAAGAATGTGTATTCTGTAGTTGGATATGTTGTTAGACATATGAGTATATAGATACATGTATAAAGTCAGGTTTGCTAATTTGAATATTTTTTGATATAGGCATTTATTGCCATAAGCTTCCCTCGGTATTGCTTTTGCTGTATTTGTAGGTTTTATTTTACTATTTTTATTTATTCACTTATTTTTGAGATGGAGTCTGACTCTGTCACCCAGGCTGGAGTGCAATGGCACAATCTCAGCTCATTGCAACCTCTGCCTCCTGGATTCAAGTGATTCTCCTGCCTCAGCCCCCTGAATAGCTGGGACTACAGGCACCCATCACCACACCTGGCTAATTTTTGTATTTTTTTTTTTTTTTTTTTGAGGCGGAGTCTCGCTCTGTCACCCAAGCTGGAGTGCACTGGCCAGATCTCAGCTCACTGCAAGCTCCGCCTCCCGGACTCACGCCATTCTCCTGCCTCAGCATCCCGAGCAGCTGGGACTACAGGCGCCCGCCTCCTCGCCCGGCTAGTTTTTTTGGTAGTTTTTAGTAGAGACAGGGTTTCACCGTGTTAGCCAGTCCTGACCTCGTGATCCGCCCGTCTCGGCCTCCCAAAGTGCTGGGATTACAGGCTTGAGACACTGTGCCCGGCCAATTTTTGTCTTTTTAATAGAAGCAGGGTTTCACCATATTGGCCAGGCTGGTCTCAAACTCCTCAAGTGATCCTCAGCCTCTGAAAGTGCTCGGATTACAGGCATGAGCCACCGTGCCCGGCCTCCACAGGTTTTAGTATGCTGTATTCCCATTTTCATTTGTGTCAATTTCCTTTTTGATTTCTTCATCGACCCCATTGGTGGTTTAGGAGCATGTTGCTTAATTTCCAAATACTGTACAGTTTCCAATGTTCTGCCTATTATTCTAGATTTACTCTGTTGTCAAAAAAGATACTTGATGTGATTTAGTTTTTTTTTAAATTTGTTAAGACTCGTATTGTGGCCTAACATATAATCTATACTAGATAATGTTCCATGTGCTTTTGAGGAGAATGTGTATTCTATGGCTGTTGGATGGAAGGTTCCATAAGTGTCTTGTTAGGTCCGTTTGGTCTAGAGTGTACTTTAACTCTGATATTCTTTGTTGATTTTTGTCTGGATGATCTGCCACTGCTGAAAGTGGAGTGTTGAAATCCTCTAGTATCACTGTATTGCAGTCTATCTCTCCCTTTAGGTCTGTTTAAGATTTGCTTTATAAATTTAGATGTTCCAATATTGGGTGCATATATATTTATTACTGTTATATCCTCTTGTTGTATTGACCATTTTACCATTCTATGATGGCCTCTTTGTCTCTTTTTACAGTTTTAGGCTTAAGATCTATTTTATCTGATGTAACAACTTGTTCTTTTTTGCTTTCCATGTGCAGGAGATATCTTCCCATCCCTTCACTTTCAGTCTGTGTGTCCTTTCAGGTGAAGGGAGTCTTTTGCAGACAACATATACAGTTGACCCTTGAACATTGTGGGGTTAGGGGCACCAACCCCAGGTAGTTGAAAATCTGTGAATAACTTTTGACTCCCCTAAAACTTAACTACTAATAGCCTAATGTTGACCCAAAGCCTTACCAACAACATAAGTCGATTAACACATATTTTATATGTTGATTATATTATATACTATATTCTTACAATAAAGTAACCTAGAGAAAAAATGTTACCAAGAAAATCATAAGGAAGAAAAAATATATTTAATGTTTGTCAAGTAGAAGTGATCATTACACAAAGGTCTTCATCCTTGTGATCTTCACATTGAGTAGTTGAGGGAAAGGAGGGGGAGGAGCTGGTCTTCCTGTGAAGACCAGACTGGCAGAGGCGGAAGAAAATCTGCATGTCATTGGACTCATGGAGCTCAAACTCATTGTTCAAGGGCCAACTTTATTTGGGCTATGTTTTTTAATTATTTCAGCCAGTCTGCCTTTTAATTGGATAATTTAATCCATTTACATTCATGGTAATTATGGATAGGTAAGGGCTTACTATTGCCATTTTGTTACTTTTTTCTAGTTGTTTGGTAGATCTTTTCTCTTAGTCTTCCTTTCTGATTAAGTGATTTTCTCAAAAAATCTAGAAAAATTAAAACAAATGAAACCCCAAATTAGTAAAGGAAAAAATAAAGATCAGAGCAGAAATAAACTAGAGAATTAAATACAAAAGATCAACAAAACAAAGAGTTGGTTTCTGAAAAGATAAAATCAACAAACCTTTAGTTAGACTAAGTATGAAAGGTGATTCAAATAGATCAAAGGCCGGGTGTAGTGGCTCACGCCTGTAATCTCAGCACTTTGGGAGACTGAGGTGGGTGGATCACCTGAGGTCAGGAGTTCAAGACGAGCCTGGCCAATAGGGTGAAAATCTCTACTAATACAAATATTGGCCAGGCATGGTGGCGGGCACCTGTAATCCCAGCTACTCCAGAGGCTGAGGCAGGAGAATCACTTGAACCGGGAGGCAGAGGTTGCAGTGAGCTGAGATCGCACCATTGCACTTCAGCCTGGGCAACAAGAGTAAGAGTGTCTCAAAAGAAAAAAAAAAAAGAAAAGATGATGACAAAGGAGACATCACAATTGGTATCACAAAAATACAAAGGATCATTAGAGACTAATGAACAACTATATGGAAAACGTAGAAGAAATGGATAAATTCCTGGACACACATAACCTGCCAATATGGAATTATGAAGAATTAGAAAACCTGAACAGACCAATAATGAGCAACAAGCTTGAATTAATAAAAAGTTTTCCATTAAAAAAAGCTCTGGATCTAATGGATTCACTTACAAATTCTACCAAACATTTAAATAAAGAACTGTAGCTGGGCATGGTGACATGTGCCTGTACTCTCAGCTACTTGGGAGGCTGAGGTGGAAGCATCAGTTGAGTCCAGGAGTTCAACTCCAGCCTGGGCAACACCGATCCTTTTTTTTTTTTTTTTTTTTTTGAGATGGAGTCTTGCTCTGTCACCCAGGCTAGAGTACAGTGGCATGATCTTAGCTCATTGCAACCTCCACCTCACTGGTTCGAGTGATTCGTGATTCTCTTGCCTCAGCCTCCTGAGTAGCTGGGACTACAGGCACCCACCACCACGCCTGGCTAATTTTTTGTATTTTAGTAGAGATGGGGTTTCACCATGTTGCCCAGGCTGGTCTCAAACTCCTGAGCTCAGACAATCCTCCCCTCTTGGCTTCCTAAAATGCTGGGATTACAGGTGTGAGCCACTGCACCCGGCCAATGCCATTTCTTTAAAATAACACATCAAGAAAGTCATTTGCCTTGATTAAGTGGGATTCATCCCAGAGCTGCAAGGATGGTTCCAACCTATGCAAATCAATAAATGTGACATATCACATTAATAGAATGAAGGACAAAAACTATATGATTATCTCAAATTCAACATCCCTTCATGATGAAAACCCTAAACAAATTAGGTATAGCAGGAACATAGTTGATTGCAATAAAGGCCATATATAACAAACCCACAGTTAGCATCATACTCAGTGGGGAAAAGTTGAAAGCTCTGCCTCTAAAATATGGAAAAATACAAGGTTGTACCACTTCTATTCAACATAGTACTGAGAGTCCTGGCCAGGGAAAGAAAGGGCATCTGGGCATGGGGGCGCATGCCTGTAATCCCAGCTCCTCAGGCGGCTGAGGCAAGAGAATCACTGGAACCCAGGAGGCAGAGGTTGCGATGAGCCAAGATTGCACCATTGCACTCCAGCCTGGGCAACAAGCGCGAAACTCCATCTCAAGGAAAAAAAAGTATCCAACTGAAAAGGAGGAAGTCAAATTGTCCTTGTTTGCAGAATACATGATCTTATATATAGAAAACCCTACAGCCTCCCCCAAAACCTGTTAGGTTAAACAAGTTCAGTGAAGTTACGGGACACAAAATTAACATACAAAAATCACTAGTGTTTCTATACATCAACACCAAACTATCTGAAAAAGAAATCAAGAAAGCACTCCTGTTTTCAATAATACCAAAAATAAAATAGGAACAAATTTAACCAAGGAGGTGAAAGAGCTCTACAATGAAAACTAGGAAAAACTGGTGGAAGAAATTGAAGAGATTACTAATAAATGGAAAGACATCCAATGCTCATGGATTGGGACAATTAATATTGCTAAAGTGTCCATACTACTCAAAGTAATGTACAGATTCAATGCAATTCCTACAAAAATACCAGTGACATTTTTCACCAAAAAAAAAAAAAAACCCTAAAATTTGTATGGAATCACAAAAGACCCTGAATAGCCAAAGCAATTTTTTTTTTTTTTTGAGACGGAGTCTCACTCTGTTGCCCAGGAGGCTGAAGTGCAGTGGCATGACCTCAGCTCACTGTAACCTCCTCCTCCGGGATTCAAGTGATTCTCTTGCCTCAGCCTCCGGAGTAGCTGGGGCTAAAGGTGTGTGCCATCACGCCCATCTCATTTTTTTGTATTTTTATTGGAGATGGGGTTTCACCGTGTTGGCCAGGCTGGTCTCCAACTCCTGACCTCAGGTGATCTGCCTGCCTCAGCCTCCCAAAGTGCTGAGCCACTGCACCCGGCTGATGTTGAGCACTTATTTATATACCTGTTGGCCATTTGTATGTCTTCTTTGGAGAAACATCTACTCAGGTCCTTTGTCTACTTTTTAATTAGGTTGTTTGGTTTGTTTGCTGTTGAGTTGTGTGAGTTCCATACATATTTCAGATGTAGCTTGCAACTATTTTGATTCCATAGATAGCCTTTTCTTTTTCTTTTTTCTTTTTCCTGCTGTGCAGGTTTGGCAGATGCTAGGGCTTCTGGGCAATGGGGAGATGTTGGGCAAAGGGTACAAACTTGGAGTTATACGATTATTAAGTTCTGGGGATCTAATATATACATGGTGGCTACAGTTAATAATACTGTATTATTTACCCGAATTTGATGAGAACAGATTTTTTTTTTTTTTTTTTTTTCAGAAAGTCTCGCACCTGAGACGTGTCCTTTAAATTCTGTTCTTGGTGACCCTAAGATTTCCTCAGGATATACTAGGCCTGAAAGAAGAAAGCCATAGAGTCCTTTGAGGAATTATCTGACAGAGAAAGAGTCTTCCAAGAAATTCCAGACCCCCAACTCCCCATCCTGAAGGCTCAAGAGCAAGGAGATCCGGGCCACCAAGACCCCAAACCACTTCATTCAGTCTAAAAACTCTGAGAGCATCTTGATCCAGATTGCCTTCTCCGTCGGGTTGGGCAGTGTGTGGCGTTTTCCTTACCTGTGTCAACAGAATGGAGAAGGTAAGGCCAGGGGCCGGGGTCCTCAGCTTAAGGAAGGAGTTTCTAGGATGGGAGCCTCGAGTCCTGGGCCCTGAAGGAGGAGAAAACTGGGGTTGGACACATGGGCTCCTAGGGGAAAATGGGGACAGGGCCAGGACTCCTGGCTGCCTGAGCACAGCCCCTGGCAGCTTCATCCTGATGTACTTCTTCATGCTCCTCTTATTTGGGATCCCACTCTTGTACATGGAGATGATCAGGGGGCAGTGGCTGCATGTGGACAACATCCGGGTCTGGAAGCAGCTTGTCCCCTGGCTGTGCAGCGTGAGCTATGCTGGCATTCTGGTAAATGAGGGATCCAGCTCCACGCCATCCCAGATCTCCCTCCGTGGTCCCCGCCCACCGTGTCCACCCCCAGATGTGCGCCTTGGTGAGCTTGTACAACAGCAGCACCATCTCCTGGAATTTCTTCTCCCTGAGCAACTCCTTGGCTCACCCCCTGCCCCGGGACCACTGCCCACTGAAGAACATCAGTGTCACTGGTGAGGAGACAGGGGCCAGCAAGGGGAGGAAGTGAACAGAAGCAGGCACTGAACAAGGTGGTACCCGAGTCCCCCCAGACTTCTCTTGCCTTCAGACTGTGCCCACCAGTACTTCTTGTACCACGCTACCCTCCATGCCTTGGACCACAATGAAGAAGTGGCTGAAGCCCTCGTCCTGAACCGCAGCCTGGGTCGTCTTCTCAGTTGTGATCACAGGGATTCGGTTTTCAACGCCGGTAAGCTCCCCTGACCGCCAGCGCCACTCCCATGTCACCTTTGCAAATCCGAAGACTTCCACACACTCCACTCTGACACAACCCAACTCCTTCCTGGTGACTGCTCTTCTGCAATCCCTGTGGCCCACCCACCCACCCCGTGGACAAGCCCAGATATGCCCCAGCCTCCTGAGTAGCTGCGATTACAGGCACCTGCCACCACACCCGGCTAATTTTTGTATTTTTAGTAGTTTTGCCATGTTGGCCAGGCTAGTCTTGAACTCTTGACCTCAGGCTGAGGCAGGAAAATCCCTTGAACCCAGGAGGTGGAGGTTGCAGTGAGCTGAGATCGCGCCACTGCACTCCAGCCTGCACGATGGAGCGAGACTCAGATGTGGTCACCCAGCATCTCCATGCAGGGGTCCGAGGAAGATTCTGTACTCTCAGGCAAGCGATGTCAGCCCCGTCTCTACAGAGAACTGCCGCTCCAGTGACAGCTCAAACAAATTCCTCACTATCAACCAGATCCCCACATCAGGGCATGCAGAGGCCTGTGGGCAACCTTTCAGCTCAGACCAGTCTCCCCAGCTGAGCCCTGCAACCTCCACCTCCCTGCGTTTTGACAGCATGTTAACCCCTAAGGGAGCTGACTGGCATTTGGAGCTTTTGTTGTTTGTTTTTTTGAGACTGAGTTTTGCTCTGGTTGCCCAAGCTGGAGTGCAATGGCGCTATCTCAACTCACTGCAACCTCTGCCTCCCAGGCTCAAGTGATTCTCCTGCCTCAGCCTCCTGAATAGCTGGGAGTACAGGCACCTGCCACCACACCCGGCTAATTTTTGTATTTTTAGTAGAGATGGGGTTTCACCATGTTGGCCAGGATGGTGTTGATCTCTTGACTTTGTGATCACCTGTCTCAGCCTCCCAAAGTGCTGGGATCACAGGCATGAGTCACCACGTCCGGCTTTTTTTTTTTCTTTTTTTTTAAGATGGAGTCTTGCTCAGGGTGGAGTGCAATGGCATGATCTCAGCTCACTGCAACCTCTGCCTCCCAGGTTCAAGTGATTCTCCTGCCTCAGCCTCCTGAGTAGCTGCGACTACAGGTGCCCATGACCACACCCAACTAACTTTTAAATTTTTTAGTAGGGATGGGGTTTCACCATGTGGGCCAGGCTGGTCTTGAACTCCTGACCTCAGGTGATCTGCCCACCCTGCAAAGTGCCTGGATTATAGGTGTGAGCCGCTACACCCAGCCTGGGAGTATTTTCTTTCAAACCATCTCCTTAGCATCTGGATCATACTCCCTTTACATTGAAAATGTATTTCAGGCCGGGTACAGTGGCTCACGCCTGTAATCCCAGTACACTGGGAGACGGAGGCGGGAGGATCAATTGAGCCCAGGAGATCGAGACCATCCTGGCCAATATGGTGAAACCCCATCTCTACTAAAAATACAAAAATTAGCCATGTGTGGTGGTGAACGCCTGTAGTCCCAGCTACTCGAGAGGCTGAGGCAGGAGAACCGCTTGAACCCCAGAGGCGGAGCTTACAGTGAGCTGAGATTGTGCCACTGCACACCAGCCTGGGCGACAGAGTAAGGCCCCGTCTTAAACGCACTGAAATACATTTTCTTTTTTATTAGATCATTTTGGTAAACTCTACCTGTGCCTCCTGGTCCCTGCATTCATGCAGGTGGTCGCCTTTCATGTCATCCATCTCCATCCTGGAAGACTCAGCTCACCATCTCTTCACAGCCTCCAAAAATAAACCACTCCTACAAAAGCAGACTTTCCTAAAGGTTTGATAGGGATATGCAGAGAGGGGCCCACTCCTAAACACTTCTCAGTCACCCACAGCTTTCTCACCTTGTCCTGCCTGGACCTGTGGCATCAACTACCTCCGGGGCAAATCATTAAAATTCCTCTTAGTTCTGTTATTCTCTCTCAAAGTCTCTTCTCAGTTTCTTTTCCTCTCCTTTCACTTATAAAGTTCTTCCACACAGTCTTTAGCCTCGCTGGCTCCTGTCCCTAAACTCACACATAAGCCGTAAAACCAAGGCCTGGGAATTAAGTGTCCAGCTACCCACCCTTTCAAAGCCATCTTTACTTGCAGTCTCACACCGACTCCTGGGAAGCTTATTGTCTGCTGCAAACTAGCATCTCCTTAGAATCGTCCTCCCGTAATTCCATCGTGGTACCTCTGGGCCACCTTGACATGGCTTATATTTCTACTCCTGACCGGGAGGCCCCTGCTGATGCTAACCTCTGTCTTCCTCTCCTCCCCTCCGTCATCCTCCTCTGCTTCTTCATCCGAGGTCCTTTCCTGGAAGGTGCGGTCACCACCCTCAGACGTATGATCACCACAGAGGTGAGGCCCGGGACTCCAAACCTTCTCCCTCCCTCGACTCTCAAAGACCTCCAAGTCTCCTTCCCTCACATCTCCTTTCCTTCTGCCCCCAGCCTCCCCTTTATCCCTTTGCTCTCTACCTTAGCTGACCCCTTAGCCTACTTATTTACTGGTAGTCCTACCCTTCCAAGCCCACTCCTAAACACTTCTCAGTCACCCACAGCTCCCTGCCTTGCCCTCCCTGAACTGGTGGCATCAAGCAGGGACCATGTACTCTATTCCCTGAGCCTGGGTGTGGGTACCGTCATCGCCTTCACTTCCTACAAGGCTGGAGGTGATGATTATGTCAAGGTGGCCATTGCAGCCCTGGTCAACCTGATAACCTCGATGTGGACCACATCCATCATCTTTCTAGTGCAGGGATTCTGGACCACCACCAGTGGCCACACCTGGGTTGAGAAGTGAGTAGAGCCTCGCAGGTACAAGGAAAGGCCCCTCCCTTTACCTTAGCAATCCGCCAGCTTCACAACCCTTCAGACTCAAGACCTTTCCGTTCATAACAACATCCTTCTCACAGAAAGCCATTAAAAAAAAGGAATGCGGCCAGACGCAGTGGCTCACGCCTCCAACCCAGCACTTTGGGAGGCCAAGGTGGGCGGATCACCTTAGGTCAGGAGTTTGAACCCAGCCTGGGTAACATGGTGAAACCCCATCCCCATTAAAAATTACAAAAGTTAGCCAGGCATGGTGGTGCACACCTGTGGTCCCAGCTACTCTAGAGGCTGAGGCAGGAGAATCGCTTGAACCCGGGAGGCAGAGGTGGAGACTGCAGTGAGCCGAGATCACGCCACTGTACTCCAGCCCGCATGGTAGAGCGAGAGTCCGACTCAAAGGAATGCTCTAATATAATATCCACCACTTTATAGATAAGAAACTAGTCTCAGAGATGCAACTGTTCTAAGCTTTCCATAAATCACAAATGGAGGGAGGAAGATTCTCAAATCAGTTCTAGAATTCACAAAAGAAGGCTGCTGCAGCTCTTGGGGCCACAGTCAGTGGTTATAGACCCAGGCTGTATATTGGAATCATTTGGGGAAGATTAGAAAACACTCCTGTCTGAGCTCCTTCTCCAGAGATTCTGACTTACTTGGTCTTGGGTACGTCCAGGCATTGGGATTCATAAATGCTTCCCAGAATTTTTCTTCTAGTCAGAATGTTGAAGGATACAAACATCCCTGCTTTGACAGTGGTAGCAGCTTTTTAAATGAATAAAATAAAAACCACACTTTCTTATAAAGTTACTGAAGAGCAGTGGGCACAATGTTTTTTTGTTTGAGACGGAGTCTTGCTCCTCGCCCAAGCTGGAGTGCAGTGGCGCGATCTCGGCTCACTGCAAGCTCTGCCTCCCCGGTTCACGCCATTCTCCTGCCTCAGCCTCCCAAGTAGCTAGGACTACAGGCGCCTGCCACCACACCCGGCTAATTTTTTTGTATTTTTTAGTAGAGATGGGGTTTCACTGTGTTAGCCAGGATGGTCTCGATCTCCTGACCTCGCAATCCGCCCGCTTTGGCCTCCCAAAATGCTGGGGTTACAGGCATGAGCCACAGTGCCTGGCCATGAATGTTTTTATATCTGTGGGTAAGTGCTTCATCTGGGTAATATGAGTGGAACAGTTTTCACAGGTGGACAGACTGTTTGCACAGCTAAGCAGAAACCATCCAAGCGTTTAATAACAGCATGGGCTGCCAATAGGTAGTGTCGTCTTGAAGAATCCCCAGCACAGAAGTCAATTGCTTGATCCAACAGTTATCCTCACATTATTCCCAGGAATTCTGCTGAGGAAGTGTGTATAAGTCTTATGATGCTCAGATTCCTGGGCCCACTGGAGTTGAACACAAACAAAAACATCTAAAGCCACAACCCAACTCACTCAAACTCAATGACAACATCCAAGGAACGAGTCCGATGGCAGGTGCAAAAAGTTGGGGCATCGAAGGTGAACTGAGCTCTCTTCATTCCATGTGAAGGTGGAGAAAATTGTAAGGCTGTTACCCAGCCCCAGCTCAACTCAACTCAACTCTTAGAAGAATCTAAATAGCCCTCATCCTAGCTGACTTTTGGGATAAGAGGCATGAACTCATTGAAACTAAATAACATGCCTTTTTTCTACATATAATATCCAGCATAAAATTTAAACCAAGAAAATGTAACCCATGACCAAGAGAAAAATGACCCACAGATTATCCAGACATTAAGATCATCCAGACATCAGAATTAGCAGACAAGAGCTTTAAAACAACTTACAAATATGTTAGAGGGTTTAATAGAAAACCATGGTATAGGCCGGGCGCGGTGGCTCAAGCCTGTAATCCCAGCACTTTGGGAGGCTGAGACAGGCGGATCATGAGGTCAGGAAACCGAGACCATCCTGGCTAACACGGTGAAACCCTGTCTCTACTAAAAATACAAAAAACTAGCCGGGCGAGGTGGCGGGCGCCTGTAGTTCCAGCTACTCGGGAGGCTGAGGCAGGAGAATGGCGTGAACCCAGGAGACAGAGCTTGCAGTGAGCTGAGATCTGGCCACTGCACTCCAGCCTGGGTGACAGAGTGAGACTCCGTCTCAAAAAAAAAAAAAAGAAAAAGAAAACAATGGTATATTAGGAGACACTAAAACTCTAAAGAGCCCCAGGGGAATTCTAAAAAAGATGAAAATTTCACTGGATGGGTTTAATATGGACTGGAACCAGTGGAAGAGAGGATCAGTTAGCTTGAAGATAGCTACATAGAAATTACAGAAAGTAAAGCAGAAGAATTACTGAGAAAAGCTAAACATATCAGCGACCTGTGAGACTAATATATGTAGAAAAGCTAAACATATCAGCGACCTGTGAGACTAATATATGTATAATTGGAGTTTCAGAGGGAGAGGGGAGAGAATCGGGGCAACCATTATCAACCTAAATAATGTAGGACTCAACCATATGCTGTTTGCAAGAGATACCCTTTATAAAGACACAGGTTTAAAGTAAGAGTGGGGCCAGGCTCGGTGGCTCATGCCTGTAATCCCAGCACTTTGGGAGCTAAGGCAGATGGAGCACCTGAGGTCAGGAGTTCGAGACCAGCCTGGTTAACATGGTGAAACCCCGTCTCTACTAAAAATACAAAAAGTCTCTACTAAAAATACAAAAAATTAGCCAGGTGTGGTGGTGTGTACCTGTAATCCCAGCTACTTGGGAGGCTGAGGTTGCAGTGAGCCAAGATTGTGCCATTGCACTCCAGCCTAGGCAACAAGAGCGAAACTCCATCTCAAAAAAAAAAAAAAAGGAATGGAAAAACATACCATGCAAACCAATGAGAAAGCTACTGTGGTAACATTGATATCAAAGTCAAGCAAGTAACATGAGATTAGGAAGAGGATTTCATAATGATAAATGGGCCAATTCAGCAGGAAGCCTGAATCATAGTAATGTTTATGTAGCTCCTAACAGTTTCAAAATAGATAAAAATGTTCAGAACTCCAGCAAGAAATATATACATTCATAATCATAGTTGGATAACACTACTCTCTCAGTAGCTGGTGGAAAAGATAGAAAAAAGAAAAAAACCACATTTAAAATACAGGGAATTAGCCAGGCACAGTGGTTCACACCTGTAATCCCAGCATTTTGGGAGACCAAGGCAGGTGGATCACCTGAGGTCAGGAGTTCAAGACCAGCCTGGCCAACATGGCAAAATTTCATCTCTACTAAAAATACAAAAATTAGCCAGGTGTGGTGGCATGTGCCTGTAATCCCAGCTACTCAGGAGGCTGAGGCAAGAGAATTGCTTGAACCAGGGAGGCGGGAGTGAACCAGCCTGATGACAGAGTGAGACTCTAAAACAAAAGCATCATTATAGAGCCTGATGACATCAAAATAATAATGAAATATGATCAAAATTATACCAGTAAGTTCAACTTAAACACCTTGCAAGGTCCAAATTACAAAGACTGATGCAAGTAGAAAATCTAAATAACCCCATTTCTGAGTTTAAAAGTTAAATTTGGCCCGGCGCAGTGGCTTGCGCCTGTAATCGCAGCACCTTGAGAGGCGGGCAGATCACTTGAGGTCAGGAGTTTGAGACCAACCTGGTCAACATGGTGAAACCCCGTCTCTACTAAAAATACAAAAATTAGCCGGGTGTGGTGGCAGGCGCCTGTAATCCCAGCTACTCAGGAGGCTGAGGTAGGAGAATCACTTGAACCTGGGAGGCAGAGGTTGCAGTGAGCAGAGATCATGCCACCGCATTCCAGCCTGGGTGACAGAATGAGAGACTGTCTCAATAAAAGTATATTAGCAAATTTAATCCACAAATGTACAAAGTGGATACAGTATAAGCAAGTGGTTTTATCCCAGAAATTAATATAACTTAAGAGATTAAAGGGAAGAACCATTTGACAAAATTCAACAGCTATTAATGGGGAAAAAACCCTGCAACAAACTAGAAATACAACAGAACTTCCTCCAGCTGCTAGGCAGAGATTCTCTACCTGAACGTTCTTGGGATTTTTGTCCAGAAAATTCTTTGTTGGGGTGGGGAGAGGTTGTGCTTCATAAAATGTTTGGCAATACCCCTAGCCTTTACCCTCAAAATGCCAGCATCAACGCTCCCCACTCAGCTGTGACAATGAAAAATGTCACGTGACATTGCCAAATGTACCTGGAAGAGGTGGGAAATCACCCTCGGTTGAGAACCATTCATTGTGTTGAGAATATTAACAACGACAAAAAAACTACAGCTAACATCATACTAAATGGTGAAATACTGAACACTTTCCCCTAATATTGAAAACAGGGAAGGGAAATCCCTTTGCACCACTTCTGTTCAACACTATAGTGAAGTTCCTAGCCAGTGAAAAAAGGCAAGAAAAAGATATAAAAAGCATAGAAACTGGCTAGGAAGAAGTAAAACTGTCTCACTGTCTTTATTCACAGATGTCATAAGCATGTAATTAGAAAAATCCTAAGGAATCTACAAAAATAAAAAGCTACTAGAATAAGTGCACTTAGGAAAGTCATAAAAATAAAAGCTGATATACAAAAATATTTCTGCATACTAACAAACCATAGTTACATGAAATTTTAAAAACAAAACCATTTACAATAGCCTCAAAAATCAAATGCTAAGACTATATTTAACAAAAGATGTTCAAAATCTCTATACTGAAAACTACAAGGTATGTTTGAGAGAAAAACCTAAATAAATGGAAATATTTGTTTATGAATTCAAAGAATCATTAGTGTAGGCCGGGTGTGGTGGCTCACACCTGTAATCCCAGCACTTCAGGAGGCCGAGTTGGGTGGATTACTTGAGCTCAGCAGTTTGAGACCAGCCTGGCCAACATGGTGAAACACCGTCTCTATTAAAAATACAAAAAAATTAGCTGGGCATGGTGGTGGTGCACACGTGTAATCCCAGCTACTCGGGAGGCTGAGGTAGGAGAATCTCTTGAGCCTATGAGGCAGAGGCTGTAGTGAGCAGAGATTGTACCACTGCACTCCTGAATGGGTAACAGAGTAAGACTGTCTCAAAAAACAAGATATCAGTTCCCCCCGAATTGATCTACAGATTCAACACAATGGCAGTTCAAATGCCAGCCAGCTTTGGTGAGGAATTGACAAGCTGATTCTAAAATGTATATGAAAATGCAAAGGACCGGCTGGGTGTGGTGGTTCATACCTGTCATCCCAGCACTTTGGGAGGCCAAGGCAGGAGGATCATCTGAGGTCAGGAGTTTGAGACCAGCCCGGCCAACATGGCAAAACCCCATCTCTACTAAAAAATAATTAGCCAGACCTGGTATCGGGTGCTTGTAATTTCACCTACTCAGGAGGTTGAGGCAGGAGAATTGCTTGAACTAGGCAGGGAGGTTGCAATGACCTGAGATCACACCACTGCACTCCAGCCTGGGTGATGGAGCCAGTTGGTGACATGGGTCATTTGTCAAAACTCATTAAAGTATACATTTAGCATCTGTGCTTTTTGTCTGTAAATTATAGCTCAATAAAAACTGAGTTCTTGCCAGGTGTGGTGACTCAGGCCTGTAATCCCAACACATTGGAGGCCAAGACAGGAAGATCCCTTGAGCTCAGGGGTTTGAGACTAGCTTGGGCAACATAGGGAGACCCTGTCTCTACAAAAAAAAAAAAAAAAAAAAATTAAATTAGTTGGTCATGGGGGCACATGCCTGTGGTTCCAGCTACTCAAGATGCTGGGCGTGAGGATCGCTTGGGCCAGGGAGGCCAAGGCTGCAGTGAGCTGTCATCACGCCTCTGCACTCCAGCCTGGGGTGACAGAGCAAGACTGTCTCAAAAAAAAAAAAAAAAAATAGCCGCATGCGCCTAATAGCTATCATACTGGACACTGCAAGCCTAGAAGAGCAGCCCCGTGAGCACTCTGCCCTTTATTATACAGAGCCTGTCAAACTGCAGTGGGGTCTGGGCGCAGTGGTTCACACCTGTAATCCTAGCACTTTGGGAGGGCCGAGGCGGGTGGATCACCTGAGGTCAGGAGTTTAAGGCCGGACTGACCTACATAGTGAAACCTCATCTCTACTAAAAATACAAAATGAGGCAGGGTATTTTTTAATCTTTAGTAGAGATGGGGTTTTGCCATGTTTTGATTGAGACGGCTTCCAATCAGAGCAAAAGACAGCTGAAAAATCTGCAGCATTTAATTAAGGGAAGTTGGCTGGGCACAGTGGTTCACGCCCGCAATCCCAGCACTTTAGGAGGCTGAGGCAGGCGGATCATGAGGTCAGGAGTTCGTGACCAGCCTCGCCAACATGGTAAAACCCTGTCTCTACAAAAAACACAAAAAAATTAGGCGGGTGTGGTGACAGGCACCCGTAATCCCAGCTACTCAGGAGGCTAGGGCAGGAGAATTGCTTGAACCCAGGAGACGGAGGTTGCAGTGAGCTGAGACCATGCCACTGCACTCCAGTCTGGGCAACAGAGAGAGACTCTGACTCAAAAAAAAAATTAAGCACAGATTTATGGGCCAGTGACGCCATAGACAACTTCTCACAGCCCTAGAAACAGATGGTTCATCGTGATCATGTTTGTGATTACAAGGAGCTGTCTCATTATTTAGGGAATCAAATATAAAATGTGGATTTTTAAAT
The DNA here is from genome assembly GCF_009764315.1 of Trachypithecus francoisi. NCBI lineage: Eukaryota > Metazoa > Chordata > Mammalia > Primates > Cercopithecidae > Trachypithecus > Trachypithecus francoisi. The sequence goes on along the minus strand of NW_022681457.1, from coordinate 4,637,303 downwards.
GCAGACTATGGAGGATGGCACAGCAGTCAAGGACAACAAACCAAGTCTAACTGGGTAACTCATGGCCCCACTGGACCCCACTGGACCCCCAGAACAACTCTCACTGCCGCTACCGAGAGGCTGGCGTGAGCCCAGCACCGTGCACGCATGGAGTCCCAGCTACTCAGGCTGAGGTTCGTGTGAGGCTGAGGCTATATAGCACACAAGGACCATGCCTATGAATAGCCACTGCTCTGCAGCCTGGGCAACACAGTGAGACCTCATCTCCCTACATATAAAACAAGGCCAGGCACAGTATCATCCCAGCACTTTGGGAGACCGAGGCAGGCGGCTCACCTGAGGTCAGGAGTTCAAGACCAATCTGGCCAATATGGCGAAACCCCATCTTTACTAAAAATTTTAAAATTTGCTAGATGTGGTGGTGCGTGCCTGTAATCCCAGCTACTTGGGAGGCTGAGGCAGGAGAATTGCTTGAACCTGGGAGGTGGAGGTTGTGGTGAGCCAAGATCACCCCACTGTACTCCAGCCTGGGCAACAGAGTGAGACTCTATCTCTAAATAAATAAAAATAAGAAAATAAACAGAAGGTAATGGGCCCAGAACAGAGCCTGGCACATAGGTCCTCTCTAGCTCACCATCGTGCTTGGTTCTTGCTCGGGGTAGGGTTACTTGCCCCCTCGGGCACTGGGAGATGGGCCACCTGCTTTCCCTGGGCCATGGCCCAAAAGCCTCACAGAACTTGGACCTCACTGTGTTGTGACATTCAAAGACTTGAATGTCAAACGGAGTTACGGCAGCTCAGGGGCGTGGAGGTATCTTCTAGAAGCCATACTCCTTAGTGACTTCCTGGGCAAAGAGCCCTTCCTCTCCACAAAGTTCATGGCCTTGGAAAACCCAAATCACTGCCAGCTCCCTGGTTCCCCACCAATTCCCGAATCTTCACCTGCCCCTCACACCTTTCTGTTTACCTTAGAAGTCCCTAAACATTTATCACACTCCCCATCAGTAACAACGTTCTGAAAAAACATTGCAAACATAGAAAATGTATGTGTGATCTACTGTCATTCTACACACAATGTCAGTGAAGCTTGTTTTGCTTATTTTTGTTTAAAAAAATAGAGGCAGAAGTCAATTTTTCTTCCTGCCTCCCCAATGTAACTGCTTCTACAACCCATTTTAGAGAGCCCTGAGAGCTTACAGGCAAAGGCCCCCAGTCCCCTTCCCGCCTCCTCCCTCCTCCCTCGCTCTCCAGGGACTCTGGGTCTGGGATGTCCCAGCCTCGGGAATGGCTGGATAGAATGGGGATGGGGCCAAACTCTAGCAGGGAGAGAAGAGGCTGGGACCCCCTCTCCACCCTCACCTCCACCCCTTTTTTCCCCTCTCAGAGCCAGGACAGACCACCAGCCACCAGGAACTGTGAATTACCTGGACTGTGGTGGAGGGTAAAACCCAACGTGGGAGATGCTTCCAAAGTCACTTGGAGCTCCAGCTGCAGGGTCCTTTTTGTGTGAGATGAGGGTGGTGACACATATGGGCACTGAGAACACTGTTCCAAGTGCTACAGGAAGCCCCAGTGCCTTTCTTAATACTTCACATGGGGCCGGGCGCAGTGGCTCATGCCTGTAATGCCACCACTTTGGGAGGCCGAGATGGGTGGATCATCCGAGGTCAGGAGTTTGAGACCAGCCTGGCCAACATGGTGAAACCCTGTCTCTGCTAAAAATACAAAAATTAGCTGGGTGTGGTGGTGGGTGCCAGTAATCCCAGCTACTCAGGAGGCTGAGGCAGGAGAATCACTTGAACTCAGGAGGCAGAGGTTGCAGTGAGCCGAGATCACTGTCTTGCTCTGTCGCCCAGGCTGCAGTACAATGGCACGATCTCGGCTCACTGCAACTTCCACCTCCCAGGATCCCATGATCTCCTGCCTCAGCATGACGAGTAGCTAGGAATACAGGTGCATACAACTGCAGCCGGCTAATTTTTGTACTTTTCGTAGAGACGAGGTTTCACCATGTTGGCCAGGCTGGTCTTGAACTCCTGACCTCAGGTGATCTGCCCACCTCAGTCTCCCAAAGTGCCAGATTACAGGTGTGAGCCACCGCGCCTGGCCAGGAGATTACAATGTATATGGGTGTTTTGAGATCCCCAAGCTGAATTGAGGTTCCAATGCCAGAGTGGCTGGCAACCCTTCCCTAACAGGACAGGAGGGCAGCTGGGCGTGATGCCTACATTTATCCATACCTGGATGTGCATTTCTCAGAATGCTCCTACCTGGCGGATGACCTAATGCCTAGTTGTCTGACATGAGCAGGGATCCCTCACACAGAACATTGTTCTGCCCCAGACACCCGTATGGCTCTCATGTGACCTGTGTCCAGTTTCTGCCTAACTATCACTGTGGCACTGGGATCCCGCCCGTGTTCTCCCTGGCTTCCTGGGAAAAACCCAGCCTGGGATAGCCCTTACAGCTTCAGATGAGGGACGTAAATTTGATACATCACCACAATAGAAAATAAGGTCAAAGCAAAGCAAAGGAAAACAAAGTGGGGAAGGATCACCCTATTCAGCAAATGGTGCTGAGATATTGGCTAGCTACATGCAGGAGAATCCGACTGGATCCTCCTCTATTACCTTATACAAAAATCAACTAAGATGGATCAAGGACTTAAATCTAAGCCCCGAAACCATAAAAAAATCTAAAAGATAACACTGGGGAAACCCTGTTAGAGACTGACTTAGGCAAGGATTTCCTGACCAAGAGCCCAAAAGCAAATGCAATAAAACCAAAGATAAACAGCTGGGTTTTAATTAAACTAAAGAGCTTTTGCATGGCAGAAGGAGCAGTCACCAGGGTAAACCGACAACCCACAGAGCGGGAGAAAATCTTCACAATCTACACCTCTGACAAAGGACTAATATCAATATCCAAAAACTACAACAAACTCAAATTAGCAAGAACAAAAACAATCCCATCAAAAAGTGGGCTAAGGAAGTGAATAGACAATTCTCAAAAGAAGATACACAAATGGCCAACAAACATATGAAAAAAATGCGCAACACTAATCATCTGGGAAATGCAAATCAGAGCCACAATGCCATACCACCTTACTCCTGCAAGAATGGCAATAAAAAAAAAAAAAAAAAAAATCAGGCCAGGCGTGGTGGCTCATGCCTGTCATCCCAGCACTTTGGGAGGCCAGGCGGGTGCATCACGAGGTCAGGAGATGGAGACCATCCTGGCTAACAAGGTGAAATCCCATCTCTACTAAAAATACAAAAAATTAGCCGGGCGTGGTGGCGGGCGCCTGTAGTCCCAGCTACTCAGGAGGCTGAGGCAGGAGAATGGCGTGAACCCGGGAGGTGGAGCTTGCAGTAAGCCGAGATCGCGCCACTGCACTCCAGCCTGGGAGACACAGGGAGACTCCGTCTCAAAAAAAAAAAAAAAATCAAGAAATAATAGATGTTGGTGTGAATGCAGTGAAAAGGGAACACTTCTACACTGTTGGTTGGAATGGAAACCAGTACAACCACTATGGAAAACAGTGTGGAGATTCCTTAAAGGACTGAAAGTAGAACCACCATTCGATCCAGCAAAAACATTCTTGGATGCTGGACACAGTGACACGTCTGTAATCCCAGCACTTGGGGAGGTCAAGGTGGGCAGATCACGAGGTCAAGAGATCGAGACCAGCCTGGCCAACACGATGAAAGCCCGTCTCTACTAAAAATACAAAAATTAGTTAGGCATGGTGGCGTGCACCTGTAGTCCCAGCTACTCAGGAGGCTGAAGCAGGAGAATTGCTTGAACCCGGGAGGCCGAGGTTGCAGTGAGCCGAGATCACGCCACTGCCCTCCAGCCTGGCAACAAAGCGAGACTTCGAAAAAAAAAACCAAAAACTCCTGGGTATGTACCCAGAGGAAAAGAAGTTATATGAAAAAGATACTTGCACATACATTTATAGCAGCACAATTTGCAATTGCAAAAATGTGGAACCAACACAAATATCCACCATCAATGAATGGATAAACTGTGATATATATATGTATATGTGTATATATATGTGTATATGTATATATGTATGTATATGTATATATGTAGGAATATATATACATAATATATATGATGAAATACTACTTAGCCATAAAAGGAATGAATTAATGGCATTCGCAGCAACCTAGATGGGATTAGAGACTACTATTCTAAGTGAAGTAACTCAGGAATGGAAAACCAAACATCGTATGTTCTTACTTATAAGTGGGAGCTAAGCTATGAGGCTGCAAAGACATAAGAATGACACAGTAGGCCGGGCGCGGTGGCTCACGCCTGTCATCCCAGCACTTTGGGAGGCCGAGGCGGGTGGATCACGAGGTCAGGAGATCGAGACCATCCTGGCTAACACGGTGAAACCCCGTCTCTACTAAAAACTACAAAAAATTAGCCGGGCATGGTGGCGGGCGCCTGTAGTCCCAGCTACTCGGGAGGCTGAGGCGGGAGAATGGCGTGAACCCGGGAGGCGGAGCTTGCAGTGAGCCGAGATTGCGCCACTGCACTCCAGCCCGGCGACAGAGCAAGACTCCGTCTCAAAAAAAAAAAAAAAAAAGAATGACACAATGGACTCTGGGGACGCAGGGTGGGAAGGGTGGGAAGCGGGTAAGGAATAAAAGACTACAAATTGGCTCGGTGCTTGCTGCTCAGGAGATGGTCGCACTAAAATCTCACAAATCACCACTAAAGAACTTACTCATGTAACCAAACACTACCTATTTCCCAATAACCGATGGAGACCAAATTAAAATAAATAAATAAGGTCAAAGATGTATCACTTACAGATCCTGGGCAGGGTGGGTACAATGAGTGAGGACCCAATGAGAGAGTGAGAGAGAGAGTGAGAGAGAGAGAGAGAACATATCACAGCTAGCGGAGTAGGTATACAGGGGAAAAGGGTGTGGGTCACTTTAAATTCACAGGCAAATGTCTGAATGGCCCATTTAAAGGAAGCGAAGGAAAGCAGAGAGCCCAGTCTGCCGGGTGACAAAGATGCCCCTGGGGGCTCATCTCTGACCACCAGCTTGGACCACTCAGGTGAGGTGTTCTCATGGCTAGGCAGCAACCTTTGGTGTGGCATTCCTGCTACAGTGGTATACTCCTACTTTTGCAAAAATATCTGTGTAAAGTGTCTAGGAGGATATAGAACCAAACTTTAACATCAGCTGCATGAGAATTGAAATGATGAATGACATTGTTTTATGAGATGGAGTTCTTGCTCTGTTGCCCAGGCTGGAGTGCAGTGGCACAATCGTAGCTCACTGCAGCCTCGGACTCCAGGGTTCAAGCGATCCTCCTGCCCGAGCCTCTCCAGTAACTGGAACCTCAGGCACACATCACCATACCTAGCTAACTGTTTCTATTTTATTTTTTGTAGAGATAGGATTTTGCCGTGTTGCCCAGGCTGGTCTCAAAGTCCTGGGCTCAAGCAATCCTCCTGCCTCAACCTCCCAAAGTACTGAGATTACAGGTATAAGCCACTGTGCCCAACCCATTTATGCTTTTTTTTTTTTTTGTATTTTCAGCACAGTATCAATTCTTTAGAGAACGTGATACCATTACTGCAGCCAAAAAAAAATCATTTCCATTTTTAAGAAGCACCAGATGTGCTATTAACTACTGCAGCAAAATATAATTAAGTGTGGATGGAATCGTAAACAAAAGAGGAAAGGCAAAAATATTTCAAACTGAAGCTGAATGAGGAGTACGTGGGTTTCGTTATGATTCTACTTTTCTGTAGGTTTTCACTTTTTCCATAATCAAATGTTTTGTTGTTGTTTGGGGATATTTTTTGTTTTGTTTTGTCATCCAGGCTGGAGTACAGTGACGCAGATCTCAGCTCGCTGCAACCTCCGCCTCCCGGGTTCAAGTAATTCTCCTGCCTTGGTCTCCCACGTAGCTGGGATTATAGGCATCTGCCACCACGCCTGGCTAATTTTTGTATTTTTAGTAGAGACGGGGTTTCTCCATGTTGCCCAGGCTGGTCTTGAACTCCCTACCTCAAGCGATCTGCCTGCCTCAGCCTCCCAAAGTGCTGGGATTACAGGCGTGAGCCATCGCTCCTGGCCTCATCATAAAATGTTATGTGCAGAATTTTTAAATTAAATTGAAAAGCCTCTTGGCCCACCTCCTCTCCCCAGTCTCTCACACTCAGCATCTGCCTCCCAGACCCCATTCTCCCAGATTCTGGACCTCTGAGGAGTGGAGCCACTTTCTACCCAATTGCCAGGCCACGCCCCAGGCACCTTCCTCTCTCCTTCCCTTCCCTTTACCTTCGCACAGCCCAACAGCCCCCAGCCCCATCCCTGCTGCCCCCTGACTTTCTCTGCCCAATGCTATCTTCTTCATCTCCACTTCTTCAGCTCTGTCGCCCAGGCTGGAGTGCAGTGGCGCGATCTCAGCTCACTGCTGGAGATGAAGAAGGACCCCAGCTCATTCATACCTCACCCTCTCCTGCCTGGACCATCGACCCAGCCTCCCTCCTGGCCTCCCAGCCTTCACTCTTTTCCCTCCAGCCCACTCCCCAAATGGCCAGGGAGAGAGGAGCCTGCTTCTTCTTTGCTCATAGCCCTCCCATGGCTCCCCAGTGTACCAGGAAAAATTCCCAGCTTCTCTACTTTGATGACCTCATCAAGTCTGTCCAGCTTCATCTTGAGTTACTTGCCAATCACGCTCTTACAAGCCAGGCTCCACCTGCAGCTCCCTGCCTCAGTCCTCCACACACATGCAGTTCCCTCTGCCTGGGATAATCTTCCCACCTTTCTCCATCTGCTCAATTCCCAACTCATCCTTAGGGGTAGATAAGAAGTAAAAAGTCCTCCCTCCTAGGGTCTGCCAGAAGACAGTTAACCTCTTCCTTCCCAAGGCTGCCTTTTTTTTTTTTTTTTTGAGAAGGAGTCTTGCTGTCACCCAGGCTGGAGTACAGTGGTGCGATCTCAGCTCACTGCAACCTCTGCCTCTCAGGTTCAAGCGATTCTCCTGTTTCAGCCTCCTGACGAGTTGGGATTACAGGCGCCCGCCACCATGCCCGGCTAAATTTTGTATTTTTAGTAGAGACAGGGTTTCACCATGTTGGGCAGGCTGGTCTCGAACTCCTGACCTCAAGTGATCTGCCCAACTCAGCCTCCCAAAGTGCTGGGATAATAGGCATGAGCCATGGCACCCGGCCCCAAATACCATTTCATTCATTCATTCATTGATCTAATTTTTAAATATTTTTTATTTCTTTCTTTTAGAGACAGGGTCTCATTCTGTTGCCTAACCTGAAGTACAGTGGTGCAATGATGTCTCACTGCAGCCTCCAACTCCTGGGCTCAAACGATTCTCCTCCCTCAGCCTCCCAAGTAGCTGGGATTACAGGGGGACACCACCATGCACAGCTATTTTGTTATTTGTTATTTTGTAGAGACAGCATCTCCTATGTTGCTCAGACGGGTCTTAAATTCCTGGGGTCAAGCAATCCTCCCTCCTTGGCCTCCCAAAGTGCTGGGACGACAGGCGTGAACCACCATGCTCAGCCTACAAATATTTATGGAGCGCATACTCTGTGTCAAGAACGCTCATCTGTTCTAGGTGTCAGGGATACAACCAGAAACGGGACAGATAATCCCGGTTGTCATCGAGCTTGCGTTTCTAGATGTGTGTGTCGGGGACTGGGAACAGAAAGCAGTGGAGGCCGGGTGCAGTGGCTCACGCCTGTAATCCCAGCACTTTGGGAGGGTGAGGCAGACAGATCACCTGAGCCCAGGAGTTCAAGACAAGCCTGGCCAACATGGCGAAACCCCTTTTCTACTAAAAATACAAAAGTTAGCCAGGCGTGGTGGCACGTGCCTGTAATCCCAGCTACTCAGGAGACTGAGGCAGGAGAATCACTTGAATCCGCGAGGCAGAGGTTGCAGTGAGCTGAGATCGCACCATTGCACTTCAGCCTGGGCAACAAGAGTGGAATCTCCATCTCAAAAAAAAAAGAAAAGAAAAGAAAAGAAAAGCAATGGAGAAGCTGAAGGAGAAGGGGCAGAGGCCTGATTCCTGGATCTGTAACCTTTTCTCCTTTGCCATTAGCTTTGTTCTTCTCACCCCAGTTCCTCCTGCTCTCACAGGCAGAAAGGCCACACCAAAGCAGCCTCAGCAACACTCAGCAAACCCCTGGTGAGTGGCGGTCCCAGGGAGTCTTCCCTTCTAGGGAGGGCCCAGAAATTTTCCAGCCTCTTCTTCCCCCTTCACCTGCCCACAGCCCACTGTTCCCAGCCTTGGGTCCTTCCAGCTATGGGCTCAGCCCAATGCCCCGAGCTATCCAAGTCCAGATGCATTGGTGTAGAAGAGGCAGAGGAGGTAGGGTTGTGCAGAGAAGCAGGAGGAAGGGAAACATTAATAAGAGCTTCTGAATGTCCAAATAGGGCTCTTGAGCAAAGAAAGGACTATTTGCTGCTATTCCACTTCGAAAACAATACTCAATCGTTTAAAATTGTTCATTGTAAAAAAAATTTTCAGGGCCAGGCATGGTGGCTCACATCTGTAATTCCAGCTCTTTGGGAGGCCAAGGTGGGAGGATCGCTTGAGCCCAGGAATTGAAGACCAGCCTGGGCAACATAGCAAGATCCCTCGTCTCTGGAAAAAAAAAATTAAAATTATCCCAGTGTGGTGGCATGCCTGGGGTCCCAGCTACTTGAGAGGCTGAGGGGGAGTGGTGCCTGAGCCTGGGAGGTCAAGGCTGCAGTGAGCTATGATCACACCACTGCACTCCAGCCTGGGCAACAGAGCAAGATTGTAAGACTCTAAAAAAATGTCCTAAGGCCTTATGTTCAATGAATATATTATATTTATTATAATAAGGGCCAGCTGGGCACGGTTGCTCACGCCTGTAATCCCAGCACTTTGGGAGGCCAAGGTGGGTGGATCACTTGAGGTCAGGAGTTTAAGAGCAGCCTGGCCAACATGGTGAAACTCCGTCTCTACCAAAAACTACAAAAATTAGGCAGGCATGGTGGTGGGTGCCTGTGATCCCAGCTACTCGGGAGGCTGAGGTGGGAGAATCACTTGAACCTGGGAGGTGGAGGTTGCAGTGAGCCAAGATCACACCACTGCACTCCAGCCTAAGCGACAGAGCGAGACTCCGTCTCAAATAAATAACTGAATGAATGAATGATGAAAGCCGTTTAATGATTAGAGGGTGGGGGAATCCCTCATTTCCCCTTTTTCTGTTTCTTTCTCTGTTCTCTCCTCCCTGATCAAGGCTCTGTGGTTCCCTGGGGGCAGCACTCATCCCCATCGCTTTCTTTCCCCCTGCATCCTCCTGCCCACTTCGCCCTAGATGCAAGTTCAGTTGCAGGAAGTATGAGGCAAGTGGGGTAGCTGAGGCCCCAACTTTCTGACTGGAGGACCAATAAAGGGGAGAGAAACCAGACAGTATCGCGGAGAGGGAGGAGATTGGGAAAGTTGTTTTTATGAATTTCTGTGTTTGCCCCCAAGATGCACATGGATCTGAGCCTAAACAGCATTCCAAAGATGTTGAAGACACAGTGAAGGGATTGGACCCCCTCCGGTTCCAGTCTGGCCAGTGGGTGGTCCACGGGGAAGACAGATTAGAAAGTCATTGTAATGACTTTGAAGTCAGAACTCACCTGAAACCACAACCCACAGCAGGCTGCTCAGAAGCCCTGCGCTGAACCAAACTAGGCCAATGACCTGTCAAAACAAAAGTATTACCGGGTGTGGTGGCTCACGCCTGTAATCACAGCACTTTGGGAGGCCGAGGCAGGAGGACCACTTGCCGTCAGGAGTTCAAAACCAGCCTGGCCAATATGGTGAAACCCCATCTATACCAAAAAATACCAAAAATTAGCTGGCCATGGTGGCACATGCCTGTAATACCAGGTACTCGGGAGGCTGAGGTAAAAGGATCACTTGAGCCTGGGAGGTGGACGTCACGCCACTGCACTCCAGCCTGAGCAACAGAGCAAGACCTGTCTCAACAAAACAAAAACAGGCCGGGTGTGGTGGCTCATGCCTGTAATCCCAGTACTTTGGCAGGCCGAGGCGGGTGGATCACCTGAGGTCAGAAGTTCAAGACCAGCTTGAGCAATATGATGAAACCCCACCTCTAATAAAAATACAAAAATTAGCTGGGCTGTGGTGGCACATGCCTGTAATCTCAGCTACTCAGGAAGCTGAGGTGGGAGAATCTCTTGAACCCAGGAGGCGGAGGTTGCAGTGAGCCAAGATCACACTACTGCACTCCAGCCTGGGAGACAGAGAGAGAACTTGTCTCAAAAACAAAACAAACTCCCCCCACAAAAAGTATCCACAATCTACACAGAATTTAAACAAGACCCAGCACCTTATGATGTAATATTTAAGATGTCCAGAATACAACCCAGAATTGCTCAGCATGCAAAGAATAAAAATTGCAACTCACACGAGAAAAAGACAACAGAGATGACATAAGTGCTGGAATTGAGTGCAAGAGGTTAGGACTGTGTGTAAAGCATTTAAAGCGGCAGAAAGCAACATGCCTCACTGACCGAACACAAGAGTCTGGGGAATCTGTTTTGCAGGCTTCCTAGCCTGGCCATTGATAGAAAAGAGAAGAAAGAAGAATATGGAACTGAGAGGCAAGAGTGTCCAACACAGGCCACCATTTTGGCTACTCAGTATCTGTTCACACCAATCTACCCTTATTCAAACCTTCATACAACAAGAAAACATCGTGCTTCCATCTAATAGGATGCAAGTATCCCTTGTACAAATGCAGACGTGAGCAACCCCTTCCCAAGAAAGCACTTAACAGTGGCATCTGGCCGGGTGCGGCGGCACACACCTGTAATCCCAGCACTTTGAGAGGCCGAGGTGGGAGGATCACCTGAAGTCAGGAGTTCGAGACCAGCCTGGGCAACATGGTAAAACCCTGTCTCTACTAAAAATACAAAAATTAGCTGGGCCTGGTGGCGGGCACCTGTAATCCCAGCTGCTCGGGAGGCTGAGGCAGGAGAATCACCTGAACCGAGGAGGCAGAGGTTGCAGTAAGCCAAGAACAAGCCACTGCCTTCCAACCTGGGTGACAGAGCAAGACTCAGTCTCAATAAATAAATGAATCTATCTATCTATGTATGTATCTCTCTATCTATGTATCTATGTATCTATCTATCTATATCTAATGTATCTATGTATATTGGCAGAAGACATGAAACTCCCGGGTCAGAGACAAAGGACCATATTCCTTCCAGTACAGCCAGCAGCATAAACACAGCATATTTTCATGGTTCCCCTTTCTCTCCAAACTCTGTAAGGGCAATGCCAGGGCCCAGGTGGATGCCTGCACGTACAGAGGGTTGTATTACAGGAGAGGAGCACTGAGCTTAGGGAACCCCCTCTGCTTTATAGCAATCAACAAGCCTCTCTTTGTGTGAGGGGAGGGGTTGCCTCATTACTTAAGGTTGCCAGCTGCATCAACAACCCTGAAGCAACAGTGACCAGGGCCTTGCAGCCATGCACACCCCACACAACATGCAGGAACACAAGACAACTATGGAGGACAGTCTCCTAGCAGCAATAGCCACCCCCAGACCCACATCATCTCAGCTTCTGGCAGGTTTTCCCACCCCCAGACCCACATCATCTCAGCTTCTGGCAGGTTTTCACATGACTCTGCCACCCATCAGCCACTCTGATTCATCTGACTAACAGGCTGGAATAAAATCACTTCAGGCCAGGTGTGGTGGCTCACACCTGTAATCCCAGCATTTTGGGAGGCTGAGAGCACTTGAGGTCAGGAGTTCGAAACCAGCCTGGCCAACATGGGGAAACCTGTCTACTAAAAATAAAAAAAATAGCCGGGCATCATGGTGGGCGCCTGTAATCTCAGCTATTTGGGAGGCTGAGCCAGAAGCATTGTTTAAGCCTGGGAGGTAGAGGTTGCAGTGAGCCAAGATTGTGCCACTGCCTAGGCCAGAGACTCCATCTCAAAAAAAAAAAATCACTTTAATTTGTCTCACTCGGCCTTTAATTAAGGCTACTTTCCATGTGACTCCCATCAGCAGGATCAGGCCAACCTTGAGTATTGACCTCAACTCTCAACTATGCCCCCCAGGGTCCTAGACTCAGCCAACTGTGAACAAGTCTCAAGGTGGCGCATGCCTATAATCCCTGCACTTTGGGAGGCTGAGACTGGCATATCATTTAATCTCAGGGGTTCAAGATCAGCCTGGGCAACATGGTGAAGGCCCATCTCTACAAAAAATACAAAAACAATATTATCCAGAAGTGGTGGCACACCTGTAATCCTAGCTACTTGGGAGGCTGAGGCAGGAGGATCCCCTGAACCTGGAAGGTTGAGGTTGCGGTGAGCCAAGATCACACCAATGTACTCCAGCCTAGGTGACAGAGCAAGATCCTGTCTCTAATACAATAAAAAAATTAAAATAAAAAAATTTTAAAAGACCGGGCACGGTGACTCACGTCTACAATCCCAGCACTTTGGGAGGCCGAGATGGGTGGATCACCTCAGGTCAGGAGTTCGAGACCAGCCTGATCAAGATGGAGAAACCACGTCTCTACTAAAAATACAAAATTAGCCGGGCGTGGTGGAGCATGTCTGTAATCCTAGCTACTCGGGAGGCTGAGGCAGGAGAATCACTTGAACCCGGGAGGCAGAGGTTGCAAATAGCCAAGATCGTGCCATTGCACTCCAGCCTGGGCAACAAGAGTGAAATTCCATCTCAAAAAAAAAAAAAAAAAAAAGTAAAAACTGGTCCCAGAGGACCAGTACATCTTATTTTGGACAACCAGCAAATAGTCTAAGGCTACTCTATTATCCATTATAAGCAGAGCAGAGAACTTTAGACTGATCTGCTAAAATACCAAAAAAAGAAATTTAAAAATAAAAAGATAAACTGATCTGATCTTTGATGTCTTTACAGATAATTACAGGGTGACAAGAGATGGGCCTAAAACCAACCCCCGTCCACAATGAGCATGCCACAGCTTACCTCCCCAACCTGAGAAGATGCAGTCATTGGGTTTTGTTGTTAAACTTGACTGGAATTACCGTTACATTGTCTCAGTTAAGCCTCATGAGTAATATTAGCAGGTTGGTTCAGCTAACACAGGAGTCAGTCAACTTTTTCTGTAAAGAACCAGGTAATCACATTTTGGGTTCTGTAGGGCATTTGTTTTCTGTGGCATAGTCATCTTTTATTTTTTCTTTTTGAAACAAGATCTTGCTCTGTCACCCAGGCTAAAGTGCAGTGGTACAATAATAGCTCACTGTAGTCACAACCTCCCAGGCTCAAGTGATCCTCCCACCTTAGTTTCCTGAGTAGCTGGGACTACAGGCATGCACCAGCACACCCAGCCATATTTTTAATTTTTTGTAGAGACAGGCTTTCACCACGTAGCCCAGGCTAGTCTTGAACTCCTGGGCTTAAGTGATCCTTCTGCCTTAGCCTCCCCAAGTGCTAGGATTACAGGGGTGAACCACCACACCTTTTTTTTTTTTTTTTTTTTTTTTTTTTCGGCCTGGCAGTGGCTCCTGCCTATAATTCTAGCACTTTGGGGGCCTGAGGCAGGTGGATCACTTGAGGTCAGGAGTTCGAGACCAGAACGGCCAACATGGAGAAACCGTGCCGCTACTAAAAATACAAAAATTAGTTGGGTGTGGTGGCAGTCGCCTTTAATACCAGCTACTTGGGAAGCTGAGGCAGGAGAATTGCTTGAACCCAGGAGGCGGAGGTTGCAGTGAGCTAAGATCACACCACTGCACTCCAGTCTGGGCAACAAAGCGAGACTCTGTCTCAAAAAAAAAAAAAACAACAACCAAATTTTAAAAAATATATAAAAACCTTTGTTGGCTTATAGACCATACAGACACAGGTCATGGGCCAGATGTATCCCACAAGCTGTAGTGTGTCAACTCCTGATCTAGCACCATCTTGGTCCAACAAGGGGATTCTGGTGCCTAAACCAGCATTAGTTTGAATCCCCTACTTGGCCCCCTCAGGGCTAAACTGCCATCTGGAGGGTGTGACCACCAGGCTGTCCAGCGGAAAGAAAGATGCATCATTCTGACGATGGTCAGTGGGCAGAATTGTACATTTTCAGAATAGGTCTCTGTAACTCCTCCAACACTTCCGTCTCAGTGACTATCCAAGATGCAGCCAAGAAGAGATGAAGCCTCTTCTGGGACTGCCACATTCGGTGACCAAACAGCCTGAGTAAAGTGTGTGTGGCTAGGTGTGGTGGCTCACGCCTGTAATCCCAGCACTTTGGGAAGCTGAGGCAGGCGGATCAGTTGAGGTCAGGGGTTCGAGACCAGCCTGGCCAACATGGTGAAACCCCATCTCTACTAAAAATACAAAAATCAGCTGGGCGTGATGGCGCACACCTGTAATCCCAGCTACTTGGGAGGCTGAGGCAGAAGAATCGCTTGAACCCAGGAGGCGGAGGTTGCAGTGAACCGAGATGGCACCACTGCACTCCAACCTGGACGACAGTATCTGTTTCAAAAAATAAATAAATAAAAATAAAGTGTGTGGATCAGTAAGAGGTGGGAAGGGGAAACCAGAAATCTTTTTGAGCTGATTCTTGAGGAAGATGATCCAGCAATCAATACTACCAGACACCCGCTGATAGTGAAGAAGTTACCAAGTCCCATTGAATACCTTAAATATCAACTAAACTGCAATCAATGTCTTCCGGAGTTAGTGTTGGGGTTAGGTGGTTGCTGCCCCCTAGTGGACATCTTTAGGTTTAACATAGTGGAACGCGCCCCGCCCTTTAAGGGAACCCTTGTGAATCCAGGGCCCCATGAGCCAGAGGAATTGCCACAGGCAGGGGAGTAGAGGAGAGTTTTCTCCAAGTGGGGTAGCTGCTGCTGGGTGCAGCGGCTCACACTTGTAATTCCAGCACTTTGGGAGGCCAAGGCAGGAGGATCGCTTGAGCCCAGGAGTTCAAGACCAGCCTCGGCAACACAGCGAGACTCCCTCTCTGAAAAAAAAATTAAAAAATTAACCAGGTGTGCTGGTGCACGCCTAGAGTCCCAGCTACTCAGGAGGTTGAGGTGGGAGGATCACTTGAGCCCAGGAGTTCCAGGCTGCTGTGAGCCACGATCATGCCACTGCACTCCAGCCTGGGCAACACAGCAAGACTGTCTCAAAACAGAAAATGAAACAGGGGTAGCTGTGACTTGTATGTAAAACTCAGATGACCTGAGGACCAGACTGGCTGTGCCTTTACCTTTGGCCATTTCCAGTATTACTAGTGAAGTTCCAGTTAACCTACCTGAGAATGAGGGTGTGAGGCTGGGGAGTTAAAGGCCTCCACAGGCCAGGCGTTTGCTTTCAATGAGAGCTTAATAGCGATTCATAGTGGGTTTTTTTTTTATTGTTATTATTAAAAGAGAGACAGGACCGGGCACGGTGGCTCACGCCTGGAATCCCAGCACTTTGGGAGGCTGAGGTGGGTGGATCCCAAGGTCAAGAAATTGAGACCATCCTAGCCAACATGGTGAAACCCCGTCTCTGCTAAAAATACAAAAGTTAGCTGGGGGTGGTGGCAGGCGCCTGTAATCCCAGCTACTCGGGAGGCTGAGGCAGGAGACTCACTTGAACCCAGGAGGTGGAGGTTGCAGTGAGCCGAGATCGCACCATTGCACTCCAGCCTGGTGAGAGACAGACTCCGTCTAAAAATAAATAAATAAAAATTAAATTAAATGTAAAAAAATAGAGATGGGGTTTCACTATGTCGCCCAGGCTGGTCTTGAACTCCTGGACTCAAGCGGTCCGCCCACCTCCCAGTGTGAGCCACCGCACTCAGCCTAGCTGCCTTTTCTTTTTAAAAGGGGTGCACTTGGTGGCCGTGTCAGGCAGGTGGCGCTGTGGCACTGGGAAACGGCTTCCCGGAGCACTCCAGCAGCCATTTAGTCATTAAAGCTGTGTTTCCTTTTCTACGGGATCCCACACATCGTTCCTGGTAGAGGTGAAGAGGGCAGCACATGCCACAGCCCCTGACCGGTAGAATCCCCTGATAACGGGGCGTTCGTTGTTCGAGCATGTAAGACATCAGTACCAATTATACCCGCTCAGTCGTGGAAACCACACAGCAGGACGTTGAATTGGCCCAAAGCGCCACACCCAACTAGAGCACTTCAGCTTCCCTTCCCACTGCGAGCCTGATTCGTTGAATTCAGGCACTTGAACCAAGAAGTCTGTGGGTCAGGGAATACAGCCTCAGTCCTGGAGCAACTTGGGGCTGGGGAGTAGCCTAGGGGGACAGCAAAGGCAGGGGGAAAAAACTCACTGTTGGTCCGGCGTGGTGACTCACGCCTGTAGCCCCAGCACTTTGGGAGGCCGAGGCCGGCAGATCACTTGAGGTCAGGAGTTCAAGACCAGACTGACCAACACGGAGAAACTCCGTCTCTACCAAAAATACAAAATTAGCCAGGCGTGGTGGTGCACACCTGTAGTCCCAGCTACTCGGGAGACTGAGGCAGGATAATTGCTTGAACCTGGGAGGCGGAGGTTGCAGTAAGCAGAGATCGTGCCTTTGCTCTCCAGCCTGAGCAACAAGAGTGAAACTCCATCTCAAAAAAACAAACAAGCAAACAAAAGGCCAGGTGCGGTGGCTCACGCCTGTAATCCCAGCACTTTGGGAGGCTGAAGTAGGTGGATCACCTGAGGTCGGGAGTTCGAGACCAGCCTGGCCAACAAGGAGAAACCCCGTCTCTACTAAAAATACAAAATTAGTCAGGCGTGGTGGCACATGCCTGTAATCCCAGCTACTTGGGGGGCTGAGGCAGGAGAATTGCTTGAACCCAGGAGGTAGAGGTTGCAGTGAGCCGAGATCTCACCATTGTACTCCAGCTTAGGGGACAAGAGCAAAACTCCATCTCAAAAAAAAAAAAAAAAAAAAAAAAACAAGTAGGACAGTGGGGACCCCTATTGCTGGCCATCCTCTTCTACTTGGATGAGAGAATTCCCTACTGGATCCTAGGGATTCTTCTCATATTTTTGAACCAGGCCCATGGAGGCTCTGTCCTTCCAATTCCAGAAAGCCACACCTTTGTCAACATCCCATCCTCTTCAATACTACCAGGTCCGGACTTTCATTTTGTCCTACTTATAAGCCAGTCTGGGCCAGGTGCGGTGGCCTCATGCCTGTAATCCCAGCCATGTGAGAGGCTGAAGCAGGAGAATCTCTTGAGCCCAGGAGATCGAGACCAGCCTGGGCAATGTAGCCATACCCTGTCTCTACAAAAAATAAAAAATTAGCTGGGCACAGTGGCATGCACCTGTAGTCCCAGCTACTCAGGAGGCTGAGGTAGGAGAATCACTTGAGCCCAGGTTGGAGTGCACCATTGCACTCTAGCCTGGGTGACAGAGTGAGACCCTGTCCCTAATTCAATCAATCAATCAATAAAATAAAAAATAAAAATAAAACAAGCTACCCCATTACTGTTATCACAAGTGTTGCCAGAAGACACAAGACTCCTGGGCCAGAGACAAAGGACTTTATTACTCACCAGCCAGCAGGCAGCAAGAGCATCAGCGCCTTCGTATTCGTTCTCCTGGACTCCGACGTCCCACGGAGGTTGGCGCAGACGTCTGTAATTCCGTGGGTTCTGAGGAAGATAAAGAGCTCCTGGGTGGAGTTTGATTTTAAAAAGCTCTTGCTAAAGAGGCTCCCACTCAAATGCGGCCATCTGTCTGGTCACTTGCTACAGCCGCATTAGTGAAATTTCCACACGTGAGATGTGGCGTCTTCAAGATCCAAAAAAGCTTATCAGTTGCGACACTTTTGTAGTTGGAGGTGGCAGGGCCAACAGTTTGTCTTTTTTAAGCTATGAAATGTCTCTTTAAGCTGCGGCCCAGCTAGTCCTCGTGAGGATGATTGGGATAACAGGGTCTTTGTCACAGCTAACTAAGAGCAGGTGAGCATTGTCCTCACTCAACACCCACCTGCCCTTAGTTAGCTTCGACTGGACGGCAGCTGAGACAACACAACAATGCAAAGCCATTACCCAAAAGCCATTTCTTCCAAAGAATACGTAAGGCCGGGCGCAGTGGCTCACACCTGTAATCCCAGCACTTTGGGAGGCCAAGGCAGGAGAATCGCTTGAGCCCAGGATTTCCAGACCAGCCTGAGCAACATAATGAATCCCCATCTCTATAAAACAAACAAACAAAAAATTAAAACTTAGCTGAGTATAGTGGTGTGCACCTGTAATCCCAACTACTCAGGAGGCCAAGGCAGGAGGATCATTTGAGCTCAGGAGTTTGAGACCAGCCTCGGCAACATAGTGAAATTTCATCTCTACTAAAAAATTTTTTTATATTGGCCAGGTGCAGTGGCTCACACCTGTAATCCCAGCACCCTGGGAGGCCGAGGTGGGCGGATCATGAAGTCAGGAGATCGAGACCATCCTGGCTAACACGGTGAAACCCCGTCTCTATTAAAAATACAAAAAATTAGCCAGGCGTGGTGGCGGGCACCTGTATTCCCAGCTACTTGGGAGGCTGAGGTAGGAGAATGGCATGAATCCAGGAGGCGGAGCTTGCAGTGAGCCAAGATCGCACCACTGCATTCCAGCCTGGGTGACAGAGTGAGATGCCATCTCAAAAAAAAAAAAAATTTATAAATTAACCGGGCATGGTGGCTGGCATGCAACTGTAGTCCCAGCTACTCAGGAGGCTGAGGTGGGAGAATCGCTTGAGCCCAGGAGTTCCGGATACAGTGAGTTATGATCATGCCACTGGACTCCAGCCTGGGTGACAGAGCGAGACCCCGTCTCAAAAAAAAAAAAAAAAGCGTGTAAGACTGGTAAAAACACATGAAAAGATGCTCAGCATAACTAGTCCTTAGAGAAATGCAAACCAAACCACAATGGAGCACCACTCCACACCCACTAGGATGGCTACAGTCAAGAAAACAAACTGGGCAGGGCGCGGTGGCTCATGCCTGTAATGCCAGCACTTTGAGAGGCCGCAGTGGGAGGATCGCCTGAGGTCAGGAGTTCAAGACCAGCCTGACCAACATGGTGAAACCCCGTCTCTACTAAAAATACAAAAATTAGTCAGGCGTGGTGGCGGGTGCCTGTAATTCCAGCTACTCAGGAGGCTGAGGCAGGAGAATCGCTTGGACCCAGGAGGCAGAGGTTGCAGTGAGCCAAGATTGTGCCACTGCACTCCAGCCTGGGCAACAAGAGTAAAACTCCATCTCAAAAAAAAGGAAAGAGAAGAAACTGCAAATAGCGTGTGTTTGGCATGGATGTGAAGAAATTGGAACCCTCGTACATGGCTGGTGAGAATGTACAATGGTCCAGCCACTGTGACAGTTTGGCAGTTCCTTAAAAAGTTAAGCACGGAATTAGCCTTTATATGACCCAGTCATTTCACCCCTAGGTACCTGATACTTCTTCAAACAAAAACTTGTACACATTACCTGATACTTGCTTGTGGGGAGGGGGACAGAGGCTTGCTCTGTCACCCAGGCTGGAGTGCAGTGGTGCAATCATAGTTCACTGCAGCCTCCAACTCCCGGGCTCAAGTGATCCTTCTACCTCAGCCCCCTGTGTAGCTGGGATTACAGGTGCACACACCACCCCACCCAGCTAATTTTTAAAAATTTTTTGTAGGAATGAGGTCCCACTATGTTGCCCAAGCCTGGTCTTGAACTCCTGGCCGCAAGTGATCCTCCCACCTCGGCCTCCCAAAGTGCTGGGATTACATGTATGAACCACTGTGCCCAGTCAATACTTTGTGCTGGAAAAAAAAAAACTTGCTAGGAGTGGTGGCTCACTCCTGTAATCCCAGCACTTTGGGAGGGCGAGGCAGGTGGATCATTTGGGGTCAGGAGTTCGAGACCAGCTTGACCAACATGGTGAAACCCCATCTCTACTAAAAATACAAAAAATTAGCTGGGTGTGGTGGTGTGTACCTGTAATCTTGGCTACTCAGGAGGCTGAAGCAGGAGAATTGCTTGAATCCCGTAGGTGAAGGTTGCAGTGAGCCGAGATCACGCCAGTACCCTCCAGCCTGGGTGCCAGAGCGAGACTCTGTCTCAAAAAGGAGAAAAAATTATAAGCGCTGATAATAGCAGGTCCTGGTAAGGATCAGGGCCACTAGAACGCCCTCACGCATTGCTGGTGGTAATTCAAAATTCAAACGGTGCAACTACTTAGGAAAAGATTTTGGCAATTTCTCATAAAGTCATACATACACTTCCTATACCATCCAGCCATCCCAATCCTAGATGTTCAAGAGAAGCAAAAACGTGTGTCCAACACCCACAGTTTTTCCAAACCTAGTCTGAGTTTGTGTACCAGCTCCTTGGCTTGCCTACGTCTTTCTTCTAAAAAGGTAAATCTGGCCGGGTGCGGTGGCTCATACCTATAATCCCAGCACTTTGGGAGGCTGAGGAGGGTGGATCACGGGGTCAGGAGATTGAGACCATCCTGGCTAACACGGTGAAATCCTGTCTCTACTAAAAATACAAAAAAAAAAAAAAATTAGCTGGGCGTGGTGGGGGGCACCTGTAGTCCCAGTTACTTGGGAGGCTGAGGCAGGAGAATCGCTTGAACCTGGGAGGTGGAGTTTGCAGTGAGCCGAGATTGCACCACTGCACTCCAGCCTGGGCGACAAAGCGAGACTCTGTCTCAAAAAAAAAATAAAAATAAAAATAAAAAAATAAAAAGGCAAACCCATCCCAGTTTTGGCCGCAGTCCATTTGCTTGGGTGCAGTTTTGACCCAACCTTACCACTCTGCTCCCTCTAGCCACACTCGTCACCCTTTTGATATTACCAGTTCCTTGGCCCCAGTCTTTTTCTTTTCTGAAACAGGGTCTCCGTCTGTCACCCAGGCTGGAGTACAGTGGCGCGATGATGGCTCCCCATAGTCTTGACCTCCCAGGCTCTAGTGATCTCCCCACCTCAGTCTCCTGAGTAGCTGGGACCACAAGCGTCCGCCCCCACACACAGCTCATTTTGTAATTGGTGTCTGCATTCTTGGGTCCTCATCCCAGCCTCCTGCCTCCTTTCCTCTGGCAACCTGCAGCCTCGCTACCTAGAGATTTCTTTTTGTATACAATGAACCCTTTTTTTCAAATGACCTGCTTGTCTGGAGGCCTTTAGTGTCTTACACATTCTGTTTCCAGTCACCTGTCTTTCCCTGCAGCTGAGACCTGGAACAGACAGCATCTTAGGGGGCCTCCCCGGGTCCCAGGTGAGGGGACACCGCAGCCATCCCACCCCGTCAGCTGCTTCTCCAGAGGACACTGCACTAGCTGACCACAGCTATGCTGCCCGCTCTTGCTTCATAGACATCCAGTTTATTCACTGGCCTTACAGGTGACCGGCCATCACCATTCGGAGTGAATGTCTTCCACGTCCATAGAGGGCCAGACAAACTCCATGTTGCTTGCCAAAACAGCACCAGGCCGGGTGCGGTGGCTCCCATGTGTAATCCCAGCATTTTCCGAGGCTGAGGTGGGCAGATCACTTGAGGCCAGGAGTTCGAGGACCAGCCTGGCCAACATGGTGAAACCCTATCTCTACTAAAAATACAAAAATTAGCCAGGTGTGGTGGCAGGTGCCTGTAGTCCCAGCTATTCAGGAGGCTGAGGTAGGAGAATGGCTTTAACCGGGGTGGCAGAAGTTGCAGTGAGCCAAGATCATGCCACTGCACTCCAGCCTGGGTGACAGACCAAGATTCAGTCTCAGAAAAAAAAAAAAAATATATATATATATATATATAAAATGAAAATATTATATATATATTTGTATATATATAAAATATATATATAAACCCTATCTCTACCAAAAATACAAAAATTAGCCAGGCATGGTGGCCGGCACCTGTAATCCCAGCTACTCAGGAGGCTGAGGCAGGAGAATCGCTTGAACTGGGGAGGTGGAGGTTGCAGTGAGCCGAGATCACGCCACTGCGCTCCAGCCTGGGCAATAGAGCAAGACTTTGTCTAAAATCAAACAAAAAGAACACGGCACCAGGACAGATGGAGAAGTTTCCTTTGTGGTTACCAACTGTCATACACACCACTAGGCCTGTGTGATAGAGATGTCAAATAGATTCTTGGAGGGAAGACGCGCAGGTGGAGGAGGGAGCGTCCCTCCATCCCATGACTCCGGCTGGACAAGAACGGTCTGCCTGCACCATGGCCAGCAGCATCCCAGTAAAGAGGGACTGTGTCCTTGTATTTATAGAATCAGGGAAGAAGAAACATCTATGTGGCAATGACAGCTTCCCGGTCAGGAAAAATGTTCTGGCTAGAAAGGGGCAGCCTCTGGGACATAGCAGCTGGTATCAGCCTGTTCTTCTGTATCTGTGGTGTCAGCGCAGGCTTGTTGAGCCAATTCTGCTATGTTACCAAAGAGAGGATCAGATGAACCTCAGGGCTCTTGAGATTGGTTGCTCAGGATTGCTGCCCAGCTCAGAAGTGGGCATTGCTGAGCTGGGGCTCAGATTTCTGGGCAAGGAGACTGCCAGGCTAGTGCTGGTTCCTCTGAGGGCTGCAATGCGGCTGATTCTGAGAACCCTAGTATATCATGCTGAGCCATCTAAAAATCAGCCCAAAGTTGTATCCTCCCCAGTTCAATTAATCACGAGGAGCGGCCTGGCGCTCACACCTGTAATCCCAGCACTTTGGGAAGCCGAGAAGGGCAGATCACCTGAGGTCAGGAGTTTGAGACCAGCCTGGCCAGCATGGGGAAACCCTGTCTCTACTAAAAATACAAAAATCAGCTGGGTGCGATGGTACACACCTGTAGTCCCAGCTACTCAAGTGGCTCTGGCAGGAGAATTGCTTGAACCTGGGAGGCAGAGGTTGCAGTGAGCCGAGATTGCACCACTGCACTCCAGCCTGAGGAACAAAGCAAGACTCCATCTCAAGAAAAAAAAAAAGAAAAGAAAAGAAGTCATGAGGAGTTGTCCATGAAGCCATGGATATAGATGGAGAGAAGACAAAACAGTGGGTATAGATGGCAGAACGGTTTGTGCTGTCCACTCAAGCAATTTGCTTGTTTTGCTTGTGTCACTGCTCATGGCAACACCTTAGTTCTTTTTTTTTTTTTTTTTGAGACAAAATTTTGCCCTTGTTGCCCAGGCTGGAGTGCAATGGTGCCATCTCGGCTCACCACAACCTCCGCCTCCTGGGTTCAAGCAATTCTCCTGCCTCAGCCTTCCGAGTAGCTGGGATTACAGGAATGCGCCACCACGCCTGGCTAATTTTGTATTTTTAGTAGCGATGGGGTGTCTCCATTTCGGTCAGGCTGGTCTCGAACTCCTGACCTCAGGTGATCCGCATGCCTCGGCCTCACAAAGTGCTGGAATTACAGGTGTGAGCCACCGCGCCCAGCCAACACTTTATTTCTTATTTCCACCTGATGCACTGCCATTGTCTACGCTCAATCTTCTGGATTTGTGGGTCAGATTACACTGAGTTCCTGATGGTCAGGTCAGGTTTTATCATTGCTCTGTGCACCATGGCCAAGCATCTATCTTTAACCGAGAGAAGGAACTGTTTCTTCACAGAGATGAGCTGTGTGCAGAAGATGGCATGGCTTTGGGCCAAAACCCTACGAGTTTATGCCAGAAAATGCTCCTATTGGCACTTTCTGGAGATCATACAGCATCTCGATTTGCCACATTCTTTTCTGAGTATCATGTGATCTGCTGAGTCATAAGACTGAGCTTAAGCTCAGCATGGGCCGGATGCGGAGCCTTCTCAAGGACTTGGACCACACTCCAAGTTGGCATTTTTGTAGGCTACTCACTAAATGGGTTGGAAAATACCTCAAATGTGGTATATTTTTCCTTTTTTATTTTATTTGTATTTTTAAACTTTATTAGCTTGGCCAACATGGTGAAACCACGTCTCTACTAAAAATACAAAAATTAGTCAGGCGTGGTGGTGCACGCCTGTAATCCCAGCTACTCAGGAGGCTGAGGCAGGAGAATTGCTTGAACCTGGGAGGTGGAGGTTGCATTAAGCTGAGATTGCGCCACTGCACTCCAGCCTGGGTGACAGAGCAAGACTCTGTCTCAAAAAAAAAAAAATTATTAAAGACCAATTGTTTGGTTTGTTTTGAGACAGAGTCTCGCTCTGTTGCCCAGGCTGCAGTGCAGCATGATCTCTGCTCACTGCAACCTCCGCCTCCCAGGTTCAAGCGATCCTCCTTCCTCAGACCCCCTAGTAGCTGGGATAACAGGCACACACCACCATGCCTGGTTAATTTTTGTATTTTTAGTAGAGACAGGGTTTCGCCATGTTGGCCAGTGTGGTCTCGAACTCCTGACCTCAGGTGATCCACCTGCCTTGACCTCCCAAAGTGCTGTGATTACAGGCATGAGCCACCGCACTGACCTAAAAAAATTTTTTTAAAATTATATAGGCATGGTGGCATGCACCTGTGATTCCAGCTACTTGGGAGGCCGAGGCAGGAGGATCACTTGAGCCAGGCTGCAGTCAGCTGTGATCACGCCACTGCACTTGAGCCTGGGCGAGAGAGTGAGACTGCATCTCAAAAATGAATAAATAGGCCGGGCCAGTGTCTGCTAATCCCTAAAAGGTCTAAGTATTTTCCTTTCCCCAATACACAGTTACTGCATAAATGGAGACAAGTCCCATTTGAATGGAAGATGCAAAATATAAGCTTGCAGCAGTTATTTTAGGGTAATTCCTCAAGAGTACCAGCCTCCTCTTCAATTAAGGAACTTTTGGTCTCCAAATCGGTTTACATGTGGAATTCGTGCAAATTCTCCATCTTGATGACTCATGTTGGATTTCTACACACACGACCTGGAGTCTTCCTGTTATATAGATATTTCAACAGAGATGAATTAATACACAGGTCTCAGATAAATTAAACAGGTCTCAGGAAACCTTGAAAGGAATGAGAAGAAACAGCGTAGAAATAGTAACTGCACCATATAAAAATAGTAACTGCAGGCTACACCTATCACTCCAGGACTGAGCTAGAATTATCAGGATCTAAAATGTTGAGGCAGCAGCCCTGCAGAACTGAAACCCAGACTAGAGCCAGGGCCTACCGGGGTGGCGCTGGTGTGACAGAAGGCTGACAATGACACTGCTTATGGCGTCGGGCGCGGTGGCTCACGCCTGTAATCACAGCACTTTGGGAGGCTGAGGTGGGAGGACCCCTTGATCCCACGAGTTTGAGACCAACCTTGGCAACATGGCGAGACCCCTATCTCTACAAAACAATTTGAAAACAAAAAATTTAGCTGGGTGTGGTGGCATGTACCTGTGGTCCCAGCTATTCTGGAGGCTGAGGCGGGAGGATGGCTTGAGTCTGGGAGGTCGAGGCTACAGTGAACCTTGACCACTGCACTCCATCCTGGGCAACAGAAATAGAAAAAGAAATAACAGGTTATGGAGATGCCAAAAAATAAAACTTAAAACCTGGAAGAGGGCCGGGCGCGTTGACTCACACCTGTAATCCCAGCACTTTCAGAGGCTAAGGCAGGTGGATCACCTGAAGTGAGGAGTTCAAGGCCAGCTTGACCAACATGGTGAAATCCCGTCTCTACTAAAAATACAAAACTTAGCTGGGCGTGGTGGCAGATGCCTGTAATCCCAGCTACTCAGAAGGCTGAAGCAGGAGAATTGCTTAAACCCAGGAGGCAGAGGTTGCAGTGAGCTGAGATCGTGCCACTGCACTCCAGCCTGGGCGACAGAGCAAGACTCCGTCAAAAACAAAAAACAAAAAACAAAAAACCTGGAAGCAACTGCTGCTGTCAGAGGGAGCATTGTTCTAGGACGATGCTTGCTTGAAAGCCTGGAGCAAATAGATGGAACAAATCCCTGCTTCCTCCTCCAATCGCTGGTCTCCGTCTAGCGCCCTCTTTAGGCCAGGGCTTATAGCAACCGACTGGGAAAGCAAAAACAAGGCTTACAGAGGCCCCGCCCCAGCATCACAGAGCTGAGACAAGGGTGGATTTGCAGCTGAGACAAAAGCTCAAACTCGCACATGGACGGAGTGAGTTCCTGTGGCTTCACAGCAGTTGACATTTCCAAATATAAAATCGTGCATTACAGATGCTCTCCGGATTGCCCACATTTCTGTTCCAACTCAGCCACTTTGAGTTTCTATTTTATTATTATTATTTTTGAAACAGAGTCCTGCTCTGTCACCCAGGCTGGAGTGCAGTGGCGCAATTTCCGTTCACTGCAACCTCCGCCTCCTGGGTTCAAGCAATTCTTCTGCCTCAGCCTCCTGAGTAGCTGGGACTACAGGTGTCCACTACCACACCCAGCTAATTTTTGTATGTTTAGTAGTGATGGGGTTTTGCTATATTGGCCAGGCTGGTCTCGAACTCCTGGCCTCAAGTGATCCACCTGCTTGACCTCCCAAAGTGCTGTTTTACAGGCATGAGCCACCACGCCCAGCATCCAACTCAGCCACTTTCTGTGTGACTTTATTAGAGCCACTTTTCTGTGTCTCACTTTTCCCATCTGCAAAATGGAGAAAATAATAGTAGCTACCTTATATGGTTATCATCGGATTCACTGATTTAGTGCACATGAAGCACTTAAAACAATGCTGGACAGATATATATAGAAAGTACTGGAGGCCAGGCATGGAGGCTCACACCTGTAATCCCAGCACTTTGAGAGGCCTAGGTGAGTGGATCGCTTGACCCCAGGAGTTTGAGAC
Source organism: Trachypithecus francoisi (assembly GCF_009764315.1). Lineage (NCBI taxonomy): Eukaryota > Metazoa > Chordata > Mammalia > Primates > Cercopithecidae > Trachypithecus > Trachypithecus francoisi. The sequence goes on along the minus strand of NW_022681457.1, from coordinate 4,610,577 downwards.
CAACCAGAGAAATATGGTGAGACCCCATCTCTATCAAAAATCCAAAAAATTAGCCGGGCATGGTGGTGCAAGCCTGTAGTCCCAGCTACTTAGGAGACTGAGAGAATTGCTTGAGCCCAGCAGGTGAGGTTGCAGTGAGCTGTGATTGAGTCACTGCATTTCTGCCTGGGTGACAGAGTGAGATCTTGTTGAAAGAGAAGAAGAAAAAGTGGCCAGGTGCGGTGGCTCACACCTGTAATTCCAACACTTTGGGAGGCTGAGGCAGGCAGATCACCTGAAGTGAGAAGTTTGAGACCAGCCTGGCCAACATGGTGAAACCCCGTCTCTACCAAAACAAAAATTAGCCGGGCATGGTGGTGGGCACCTGTAATCCCAGCTACTCCAGAGGCTGAGAATAGAATTGCTTGAACCCAGGAGGCAGAGCTTGCAGTGACCTGAGATCATGCCACTGCATTCCAGCCTGGGTGACAGAGCGAGACTTTGTCTCAAAGAAAAAAAAAAGGAGAAAAAGAAGAAAAGAAGGAAGGAAGGAAGGAAGAAGGAAGGAAGGAGGAAGGGAGGGAAGGAGGGAAGAAGGGAGGAAAGAAGGAAGAGAGGGAGGGAGGGAGGGAGGAGGGAGGGAGGGAAGGAGGGAAGAAGGGAGGAAGGAAGGAAGGAAGGAAGGAAGGAAGTTACATTACAGTGATTATTACTACTTGGGTTGGTGAAAACTAACTCAGCATCTTCCAGGGAAGTCGCGGTTGCCACACAACACTTGGCTATGTTTCAACGGTACTCTGCACCCACAGTGACAGATACTTGGATCTCCTCCAATTTGGAGGAAGGATGTTTTGGTTTTGATTTTTGGACGTGTGGGTTGTTGGTGGCTTTCGTGCTATTTAACTAATAATTGCTGTCAGTTCAACCTTGTCATTACCAGTTTAGCTTGTTACGCGTTAGTTAAACTGCATGTATAATCATGCATATTTGCCTCAACCCTGTGTGCGCCTGGCCTGCAATTTCCCACTAATTAGACTTTTTAAAGACACGTATGCATTTATCTACTCAAATTTGCATCATCCGTTTCCCTATTGCCAAAGCAGATGTACATAACACCCATCCACCCCCACTCCAGGAAATACTTTGCTTATTATCATTGAGTTATTTTTCCACTGGAAAGTTGAAACTGGGTAGGAGGGGGTACAGATGGGGTCTTGTCCTACTGAAGTGAGAGCCATCAGAACACTGCAGACAGAAGGTGCTGGGTCTCAGGCAAGAACAATGGGGCTGAGGGGAGGAAACAGACTCCGAAATATCTGAATTACAGCAGCAAATCCACCAAGAACCCCAAGCCCAACACCCCAGCTCCAGCCACCATCTTGGAAGGATCTAGACACCTACCAGTTCCCCCAAGAATCAAGCCTCTGGACACAATTCCTCTCAAATGGCTTTATTTCCCCAGTGTGAGGAATCTGTGAGTGGTGAGGGGTCTGTGGTCCCTGTTACCCCAAGGACCCTCCAGCCTCCCCTGCTGTGGCAGAGTCCCCAGAGGGATAACGGCCTGGGCTCCAGGACTTGATCCTCCCAGGCTGGGGTTGGTTCTGGGAGGAGCCGGACATGCTGTGGTTTGTACGGATGACACTCCCAAAGGTGGTCCCAACAGTGGCCCAGATGGGCACGGGGCTCATCTCAAGGACAAGGCCACCAGGTGCGGGGGCCGAGGCCCAGATGAGCCTTACTCTGGGAGCAAAATCCCCGGTGGGGGCTTCTCCTTGAAGTCTGCCAGCAGAGCTCAGTCTGGGGGAGGAGAGAAAAGAGAGAGCTGGTGATTGGCAGGGAAGGGGAGAGACAGAAAAACTGGCAGACTGGCATAAAAGAAGGAACACGAAGACCACAGTACAAAATGCTCAAAGGAGACCAAGAGAGTGACCCAGGGACCCTGGAAAGGCGCCAAGAGAGAAAAACACGCAAACATACAGGAACAGAGGCTGGAGATGCACAGGCTGATGCTACACACTGACCTTTGGGCCCAGGCAGGTCAGGGGGTGGCGGCCCACCTGGGGGCAGCAAGGCAGAGCGGCTCAGGGACTCGGCCACCCACCCAAGGACGCGGCTACAGTGCTGGATCTGGGGAACGGGAGGAATGTAAGAGCAGGAGATGGAAACCCCTCCCGACCCCTGCCACAGTTCCCCAGCCAAACCCCAAGCCCTCACCTCCCGCTCCAGCACTTTCAGGCGCTGTTCGTACTCGCGGATGTGTCCCAGCTGTTTCAGTGCCATGTCCACCCTGAGAAGGGAGGACCTCTTACCGGGGGCACCCGCAGCCCACCCACCCCCCCGGGGCTCCGCCTACTTCCTGGGCCTCCTCCCTCCCTCCCAGGACCCTGACTTCAACCGAAGTCAGAATCCGCCCCAGGCCAGAAGCCCCATCCCCAACCAGGCCCCGCTCTCACTTCTGGGACGTGCGCTTCAGACGCTCGGAGTCGCTCTCCCGCTTGTCCCTAGCTCGTGCCAGCAGGAAGTTCTCCTTCTGTACCGATTCCCACGTTAGCAGCTTCCGCTCCGCTTCTTTAGAAAGGCAGACCCCTGCAGGGGAGGGCGGAGTCAAAGGGCTAAGGCCACGCCCCTTCCCAAGCCCAGCTGCCCCTTCTGACACCCTCAGAACACGCTATCTCAGACCCGGCCCCTGGTGATTCGAGAACATGCCCCGCCCCTCACCCCTAAGCCCTGCCCCTCAGTGCTTAAGCCCCGCCCCTTGTTGTTTAAACCCCGCCCCTCGCTGCGTAAGCCACTCCCATTAGTCATTTGGGGCATGCCCCTTCCCCTCGCCTTCCAGGCTGCCGGTCCCCTATACTTCTCCTTTTTAAGCCAAGCTCTGTTCTCACGGAAATGCTCGAGGGTCGGGGAGGACGGCTGGGGGCTCCGGGGGCGCCTGCACAATTGCCTGAGCAGGAGGCGCAAGTGGGAGATAATGATAAAGGGCGGGGCCAGCGCGGGCCGAGAGTGGAATTCCCGGATGAGGCGGTAGCGCTGCGCCTTCCAGTAGAGATCGCTGTTGCCCTGTACTTTGCCGAACGTGTAGCTGCAGAGGCCAGAGGTCAAAGGTCACTTGAGGTCAGGGTACAGCACCAAGCAAGGACAAAGGTTAGATACCAGGCAATAATTGTTCAAAGTCTACGGCACCAGACAGAAGTCAAGATCACTAAAGTGGCCGGGCGCGGTGGCTCAAGCCTGTAATCCCAGCACTTTGGGAGGCCGAGACGGGCGGATCACGAGGTCAGGAGATCGAGACCCTCCTGGCTAATACGGCGAAACCCCGTCTCTACTAAAAAATACAAAAAACTAGCCGGGCGACGAGGCGGGCGCCTGTAGTCCCAGCTACTCGGGAGGCTGAGACAGGAGAATGGCGTGAACCCGGGAGGCGGAGCTTGCAGTGAGCTGAGAGCCGGCCACTGCACTCCAGCCTGGGCGGCAGAGCAAGACTCCGTCTCAAAAAAAAAAAAAAAAAAAAAAAAGATCACTAAAGTAAGAGGTTACAGGATGCGATTAGAAGTCAGGTTAGGGCTGGGCCCATTTGCTCACGCCTGTACTCCCGGCACTTTGGGAGGCCGAGGTGGGCGGATCACCTGAGGTCAGGAGTTCGAGACCAGCCTGGCTAACATGGTGAAGCCCCATCTCTACTAAAAATACAAAAATTAGCTAGGCATGGTGGCGGGTGCCTGTAATCCCAGCTACTGGGGAGGCTGAGGCTGAGGCAGGAGAATCGCTTGAACCCAGGAGGTGGAGGTTGCAGTGAGCTGAGATCGTGCCACTGCACTCCAGCCTGGGAGACAGAGTGAAACTCCGTCTCAAAAAAAAAAAAAAAAAAAAGTCAGGTTAGAAGGGCCAAGGGTCAGATGTCAGAGGTCAAGTTGGACATGGTATCATGGCTTAAGGTAGAGGTTGAAGTCAGGTTAAAATTGGGCTCAGAAATTAGCCAGGACACAAATAACTGACATCAGAAATGAAAATGGAGACATTACTACCGACCTTACCGAAATAAAAAGGATTATAAGAGAATACTATCAACAATTACATGTCAACAAACAAGATAAGTGAAATGGACAAATTCCTAGGAACACACAAATTACCTAAGCTGACTCAAGAAAAAATAGAAAATCTCAATAGACTTGTCAAAAGAGATTTAATCAAAAACCTTTCAATAAAGAAAAGCCCAAAACCAGATGGCTGTGCTGGTGAATTCTATCAAACATTTAAAGAAGAATCATAATAACAAGGATGTTTCTCAAATTTGTCCAAAAGATTGAAAAGGAGAGAACATTTCCTAACTCATTCCATGAGGCCAGCATTACCGTAATACCAAAGCCAGATAAAGATATCACAAGAAAATTACAGACCAGTAGCCCCTATGAATAGACATATAAACATCCTGAAAAAATACTGGCAAATCTAATTCAGCAGCATATTAAGTGGATTTTACACCATAACTAAATGGGGATTTATCCTAGGAAAGTAAAGGTAGTTAAACATACAAAAACCAGTGCAAACACCACATTAATAGAACAAGGTGTGGGGGAAACCACATGATCTCAACCAACACAGAAAAGGCATTTGACAAAATTCAACAACACTTCATGATTTTTTTTTTTTTTTTGAGACGGAGTCTGGCTCTGTCACCCAGGCTGGAGTGCAGTGGTGCAATCTTGGCTCACTGCAAGCTTCCCCTCCCGGGTTCACACCATTCTCTTGCCTCAGCCTCCCGAGTAGCTGGGACTACAGGCACCCACCACCACGCCCGGCTAATTTTTTGTACTTTTAGTAGAGACGGGGTTTCACCGTGTGTGGGTGGCAAGTCACTCAGGTGCCGAGGCAAGAGACCGAGGGCACGAGCTGTTCCAGTGTAATAAAATATATAAAATAACAAGAGTTATACTAGATATAGATCATAGATATAATTACATATGAATATCATTAATCATTAGTTTGTAGCAATTACTCTTTATTCCAATATTATAATAATCCTTGCTCTACAATTATAACCTAGGAAAAACCAGGCCATATGGAGATAGGAGCTGAAGGGACATAGTGAGAAGTGACCAGAAGACAAGTGTGAGCCCTTTGTCATGCCCAGACAGGGCCACTAGAGGGCTCCTTGGTCTAGCGGTAATGCCGGCGTCTGCGAAGACGCCCGTTAGCAAGCGGACCGTGGTGTAGCGGTAGTGTCAGTGCCAAGGAAAAGCACCAGCTACTTAGCAGACCGGAAAAGGGAGTCTCTCTTTCCCCAGGTGAGTTTAGAGAAGACTCTGCTCCACCACCTCTCATGGAGCGCCTGACATCAGTCAGGCCTGCCCGCAGCCATCCGGAGGCCTAACCATCTCCCTGTGATGCTGTGCTTCAGCGGTCACGCTCCTGTTTCACTTTCATGTTCCACTCTGTACACCTGGCTCCGCCCTCTACAGAGCAGTAGCAAAATTAGTGAAAGTATTAAAGTCTTTGATCTTTCTGAAAAGAGCATAGAAGAAATAATGACGTAAGCTGTCCTCTCTCTCTCCGCCTGGGCTACCTAACAGGGAAGGGCCACCTGTCTGGTGGACACGTGACTCACGTGACCTTATCAATCATTGGAGATGACTCACACTCTTTACCCTGCCCCTTTTGCTTTGTATCCAAAAAATAACTATGCAGCCAGGCGTTCGGGGCCACTACTGGTCTCCCTGTCTTGGTGCTAGTGGTCCCCCAGACTCAGCTGTCTTTTCTTTTATCTCTTTGTCTTGTGTCTTTATTTCTATGATCTCTCGTCTCCACACACACAGAGAAAAATCCACAGACCCTGTAGGGCGGGCCCTTACAACTGTGTTAGTTAGGATGGTCTTGATCTCCTGACCTCGTGATCTGCCCACCTTGGCCTCCCAAAGTGCTGGGATGACAGGCGTGAGCTACCAAGCCCGGCTTTTTTTTTTTTGAGACAAGGTTTCACTCTGTTGCTGGCATGATCATGGCAGTGGTGAAATCATGGCTCACTGCAGCCACAGCCTTGCCCTCCTAGGCTCAAGCCATCCTCCTGCCTCAGCCTCTTGAGTAGATGGTACTACAGGCATGCACCACCATGCCTGGCAAAGTTTGTTTTTTTATTGAGATAGGGTCTCACTATGTTGCCCAGGTCGGTCTTGAATCCCTGGCCTCAAGTGATCCTCCCACTTTGGCTTCCTAAAGTATTTGGATTACAGGCATAAGCCACCCTACTCAGGCATCATAATTTTTAAAAATCATAAACTAGGAATAGAAAACTTTCTCAACATGAGAAAAGGTACTTCTGAAAAACGCACAGCTAACGTCATACCTAATGGTGAAAGACTGAAAGCTTTCTGCCTAAGATCAGGAACAAGACAAGGACATCCACTTTTACCACTGCTATTCAACATTATACTGGAAGTTCTGGCTAGAACAATTAAACAAGAAAAAAATATATAAAAAGCATCCAAATTGGAAAGGAAGAAGTAAAAATATCTCTATTCACAGATGACATGATCCTATATATAGGAAATGCCAGAGAATCACAAGAAAGCTTCTAGAGCTGCAGATTCAGCAAAGTTACAGGGTACAAGATCACGCAAAAATCAGTTGTGTTTCCACACACCTGCAATGAACAATCCAAAAAGGAAATTCCACTTACAGCAATTCCACTTACAGCAGCATCTAAAGGTTAAGCACCTAGGAATAAAGTTAACCAAGAGGGTGAAAAACCTGTGGCCTGAAAACTACCAAATATTGCTGGAAAAACATTAAAAAGAACACCTAGATGAAATGTCTATACTACCCGAAACAATCTACAGATTCAACGCAATCCCAATGAAAATTTCAACAACTGGCGGGGTGCAGTGGTTTACGCCTATAATCCGAGCACTTTGGGAGGCCAAGGCAGGTGGATCACCTGAGGTCGGGAGTTCGAGACCAGCCTGACCAACATGGAGAAACTCCATCTCTACTAAAAATACAAAATTAGCTGAGTGTGGTGGTGCATGCCTGTAATCCCAGCTATTCAGGAGGTTGAAGCAGGAGAATTGCTTGAGTCTGGGAGGCAGAGATTGTGGTGAGCTGAGATCGCGCCATTGCACTCCAGCCCGGGCAACAAGAGTGAAACTCTGTCTCAAAAAAAAAAAAAAAAAAAAAAAATTCCAACAACCTTTTTGACAGACATAGAAACTCTGATCTGCAAATTCATATGGAATTGCAGGAGGCCCTGAGTAGCCAAAACAATCTTAAAAAATAAAAGAGACTCATACTTCCAATGTCAAAATTTGCTACAAACCTACAGTAATAAAAACTGTGTGGGCTAGACGTGGTGGCTCATGCCTGTAATCCCTGCACCTTGGGAGGCTGAGGTGGGTGGATCACCTGAGGTCATGAGTTCGAGACTAGCCTGGCCAACATGGTGAAACCCCATCTCTACTAAAAATACAAAAAAAAAAAAAAGCCAGGCCTGGTGGCAGGTGCCTGTAATCCCAGCTACTCAGGAGGCTGAGTTAGGAGAATCACTTGAGTCTGGGATGTGGATATTGCAGTGAGCAGAGATCACACCACTGCATTCCTGCCTGGGTGACAACAGCAAGACTCTGTCTCAAAAAAAACCCAAAAGCCTGTGTGGTACTGGCATAGGGATAGACACAGATGAGTGGAATAGAATTGAAAGTCCAGAAATAAACTCATACATCTATGAGTGTCATGCATTTAATTGTAGCCCACTAGAGATATGTTGAAGTCTGGTCAGGTGCAGTGGCTCATGGCTGTAATTCCAGCACTTTGGGAGGCCGAGGCAGGTGGATCGCCTGAGGTCAGGAATTTGAGATCAGCTTGGGCAACATGGTGAAACTCCATCTCTACTTAAAAATACAAAAATTAGCTGGGCATGGTGGTGGGCGCCTATGATCCCGGCTACTCGGGAGGCTGAGGCAGGAGAATCCCTTGAACCCAGGAGGTGGAGGCTGTAGTGAGCCGAGATCGCGCCACTGAACTCCAACCTGGGTAACAGAGCAAGACTCTGTCTCAAAAAAAAAAAAGAAAGAAAGAAAAAGAAAAAGATATGTTGAAGTCATAACCCGTAGTGCCTCAGAATGTGACCTTTTAAATTTTTTTAATTTATGAAATATGTGGCTTTATTCAGAAATAGAGTTTACAGATGTGATCAAGTTAAAATGAAGTTATTAGGGTGGTCCCTAATCCAATTTAAGTAACGTTTTATCAAAAAGGGAAATTTGGAAGATGAAAGCAGAGGTTTCAATATGCAACTAAAAGCCAAAGATGGCCAGCAAAACACTAGACGTGACAGGAGAGACATGGCACAGGCTCTCCCCGACAGCCCTCAGAAGAGAATGACTTGGTCGATGCCTTGATTTTGGACCTCTAACTGTGAGACAAGAAATTTCTGTGATTTAAAGCCACACAGTTTTTGGTACTTTGGCAGCCCTAGGAAACTAACACAATAGGTCCCAATAGGTCCAGCACAGGGGCTCATGCCTGTAATGCCAGCACTTTGGAAGGCCGAGGCAAGGCAAGAGGACTGCTTGAGCCCAGGAGTTCAAGATCAGCCTGGGCAACATGGCAAGACCCCATCTCTGAAAAAAAAAGAAAGCCAATGAAATTTTATATTTTCTCGGTAAAAATCATGACAATGAGAAAGGAAGCAAACAGAAGGACCCAACACAGGATTGAAAAGGAGTTTCATTTCTAAAAAAAACAGGCCGGGCGCGGTGGCTCATGCCTGTAATCACAGCACTTTGGGAGGCCGAGGCTGTCGGATCACGAGGTCAGGAGATCGAGACCATCCTGGCTAACACGGTGAAACTCCGTCTCTACTAAAAAATACAAAAAATTAGCCGGGCGAGGTGGCGGGCGCCTGTAATCCCAGGTACTTGGGAGGCTGAGGCAGGAGAACGGCGTGAACCCGGGAGGTGGAGCTTGCAGTGAGCCAAGATCATGCCACTGCACTCCAGTCCAGGAGACAGAGTGAGACTCTGTCTCAATAAATAAATAAATAAATAAATAAATAAAAATAGCCACTGGGCACGATGGCTCACGCCTGTAATCCCAGCACTTTGGGATCCAGCCGAAACGGGTGGATCACAAGGTCAGGAGATGGAGACCATCCTGGCTTACAGGGTGAAACCCCGTTTCTACTAAAAATAAATAAACAAACAAAATTTTAAAAAAATATGGCCAGGTGCCGTGGCTCAAGCCTGTAATCCCAGCACTTTGGGAGGCCGAGACGGGCGGATCACAAGGTCAGGAGATCGAAACCATCCTGGCTAACATGGTGAAACTCTGTTTCTACTAAAAAATACAAAAAACTAGTCGGGCGTGGTGGCGGGCACCTCTAGTCCCAGCTACTCGGGAGGCTGAGGCAGGAGAATGGCGTGAACCCAGGAGGCAGAGCTTGTAGTAGGCTGAGATCGCGCCACTGCACTCCAGCCTGGGCAACAGAGCGAGATTCCATCAAAAAAAAAAAAAAAAGAGGAAAAATGGGAAATTTTATATAATTTTACCACAATAAAAAACAAAGTTGGCTGGGCGCGATGGCTCACACCTGCAATCCCAATACTTTGGGAGGCCGAGGCGGGCCACTCACTTGAGGTCAAGAGTTCGAGGCCAACATGGTGAAACCCTGTCACTACTAGAAGTACAAAAAATTAACCGGGTGTAGGGGAGTAGGAAGTGGAGGTTGCAGTGAGCCGAGAACTTGCCACTGCACTCCAGCCTGGGCAACAGATTATCTCAGCACTCTGGGAGGCTGAGGAGGGAGGATCACTTGAGTCTAGGAGCTCAAGACCAGCCTAGACAACATAGTGAGACCCCCCCTCTCCAAATAAATTTTTTAATTAGGCAGGCATGCTGGCCTGGCTAATTTAAAGTAGTCCCAGCTACTTATGGGGCTAAGGCAGGAGGATTGCTTGAGTCCAGGAGGTCGAGGCTATAGTAAGCTATGATCACACCACCAAACTCTAGCCTTGGCGACAGAGTGAGACCCTGTCTCAAAAAAATAAAAATGGCCGGGCGCGGTGGCTCAAGCCTGTAATCCCAGCACTTTGGGAGGCCGAGACGGGTGGATCACGAGGTCAGGAGATTGAGACCATCCTGGCTAACACGGTGAAACCCCGTCTCTACTAAAAAAGAAATACAAAAAACTAGCCAGGCGAGGTGGCGGGCGCCTGTAGTCCCAGCTACTCGGGAGGCTGAGGCAGGAGAATGGCGTAAACCCAGGAGGCGGAGCTTGCAGTGAGCTGAGATCCGGCCACTGCACTCCAGCCCGGGCGGCAGAGCGAGACTCCGTCTCAAAAAAAATAAAAAATAAAAAATAAATAAAATAAATAAAAATAAGGAAGTTCAAACTGGGCTCAGGAAGAGGATCAATCCAAAGTACAAGTCACAAGCAGGGTCTGCTTGGGTCTGGGGAGAAGGCAGCATTAGATTGGATCAGAGTTCAGGGACTAAAGACAGAATTCATTAGACGGCGTTCAAGAGTCATGAGAGGGCCATGGGTCATGCTGGGTGGGGTCGGATCAGAGAGCAGTCAGGCCTCACCTGAACATGGCAATGAGCAAATTGACCAGCAGGATGTTGGCCACGAGCAGGAAGATGATGAGGAGCAGCACCACCAGCCAGTTGGCATACTGGGAGACGCAGACACCTGCCTGGGCCCTGGGAGGGTGTGCCCAGAAGCCAGGCTCCGACGAGCAGTTGCTGTGCTCCATGAGGGCCACTGTGAAGAGAGACATTCAGAGATGGGGGGAGGGGGACAGAGGCCTAAGAAAGACAGAAAGACTGCGAGTTGCGGTGGCTCATGTCTGTAACCCCAGCACTTTGGGAGGCGGAGATGGCCAGATCACCTGAGGTCAGGAGTTCGAGACCAGCCTGACCAATATGAAGAAACCCCGCCTCTACTAAAAATACAAAAATGTTAGCCAGGCATGGTGGCATGAGCCTGTAGTCCCAGCTACTTGGGAGGCTGAGACGGGAGAATCGCTTCAACCCGGGAGGTGGAGGTTGCAGTGAGCTGAGATCACGCCATTGCACTCCAGCCTGGGCAACAAGAGCAAAACTCCATGTAAAAAGTAAAGTAGAGGCTCCTCTTTAAAGACTTTCCTCCCTATCTAATTAAGAATAAATAGTAACTTCTTTTAGAAACAAAATGTATTCACAGACCTGTGCTAACATTCTTAAATATCTATTAGCCGTAATAAAGAAATCAATGTAGTTTACATTCTTAGCTCCCACAATTTAGCCTAAATATTTGCCCTGGCATGCTTATACTGGTCCAAGCAAGCATTAGTTCATAGCCTGTTCCTCCTCCTTATTTAAAAGTGTTTTTACCTTTCTCAACATTCCACAAGTTACCTCCTCCTTCCTTTGTTCTCCTCTGCCTTTGCTTCTTTTAAAAATTTCTAAGTTACCAGCCAATGAAGACAAATACAAAATGTAAAGTCTGGTTCCAGCCAATAAAAACCAGACACAGCAGTAAGATAGACGCGTCAGGTTATAAATGACCCTATCTCCTTTGTTCGGTGTATTCTCGTGGCAAAACTGCTGGCGAGTGTACACTTTCTACAAAAAATTAAAATGGCCTTACTAAAAAAATTAAATTTATGTTCAAGTACTATTTCTTTACGACACCAAAAAACAAACATTTCTAATATCCATCTCAAAAAAAAAAAAAGACGGCCGGGCGCGGTGGCTCAAGCCTGTAATCCCAGCACTTTGGGAGGCCGAGATGGGCGGATCACGAGGTCAGGAGATCGAGACCATCCTGGCTAACCGGGTGAAACCCCGTCTCTACTAAAAAATACAAAAAATTAGCCAGGCGAGGTGGCGGGCGTCTGTAGTCCCAGCTACTTGGGAGGCTGAGGCAGGAGAATGGCGTAAACCCGGGAGGCGGAGCTTGCAGTGAGCTGAGATCCGGCCACTGCACTCCAGCCTGGGGGACAGAGCGAGACTCCGTCTCAAAAAAAAAAAAGACAGACAGAAAGACAGAGGGGGTGGGGTGGGCAGAGACCCAGAGAGAAGATGATAGGGAATATAGGGTGTCACTCAGAGATCCAGAGAAAGAGGGAGACAGAGACTCAGAGAGACAGAGACATTTTCTTAGAAACAGGGGTACAGAGACCCAGAGAGCGGGGACAGAGACTCAGAGGGAGGCTGTCAGGCCCTGTCATCCCCCCCCTACCATCCATGTCCTCCTGGGGGATCTGCCCGAAGATCTGCAGGTAGGGACGGTAGAAGACGCGGCGCAGGATACTTGGGAGATCACTGTCCCGTGGCCTTAGGAGCCCCTCCGTGGCCACGCCATAGGCCACCAGCCACACGCCGAGGAAGAAGAGGAAGAAGAACACATCCTTCATCTGTGGGGAGATGTGGCTGAATCTGGCCCCGCCCTTCCCCACCCCTTATCCCAAAACCACGCCCCTTGCTCCCCAAAGTCACACCCTTTCTCCACAGACCGCTCCCTCCCCAGCCCCACCCCTTTTCCTATCGCCCCGCCCACTTCCACCCCGCCCCTCCCTCACCATCTTGTTCACGATGACGATCTTGGGTCCCAGCTGTTTGTTGACCGTGAAGATGTGCAGCAGCCGCACCGTGAAAACCATGAAGTCAATGCAGAGGACAGTGCGGCCCAGGTGGTACAAACCCAGGGTCAGCCTGTGGTGTGGGGAGATGCCGCAAGGGTTACTCAAGTGTCACAAGACGCCAAGGAACATGGGAGTCTTCCCAATGCCATGCTTCAGATGAAGCTGCAGCCTCCACCGGGCAGGACCAGGACCCTCCCAGTCACCCGAGGTTTACTGAAATGTACTCAGTGCCAAGCTGGTCCACGCAGGGCACTGGCACCCATTTGAAAAATGATTGCGTCTATTAAGTAATGACTGAATGAATGATGGCCTTAGCAAACAGCCAGCCCCTGTAGGAATCAAGCTGGGAAAAACTGTCGGAATATCTATCCAACCTATAAAAGGCCAAACATATAGAGTCCCCACAAATCAATAAGCAAAAGGAAGGAATAGGAAGGAAGCCAGATAAAGGATACCACGTACAATTCACAGAAGTTCAAACGGCCAGTAAACATCAGAAATTCCTATGGGGAAAATGAAAATGCTACCCTATTTTGCATCCTCATGTACTTAAATTTTGGATGGATTAAACATCTGGTGTATGGACAGGTGCAGTGGCTCACGCCTGTAATCCCAGCACTTCGGGAGGCCGAAGCGGGCTCAAAAAAAAAAAAAAAAAAAGGAAAGAAAGAAAAGAAACATACAAAAGTGAAAGTGAAAAGACAAGCCACAGAATTCAAGAAGATATTAAGACCAACAAAACTACCAAGGATTAGGATCCAGAGTATAAGGAGAAGAGCGAGATATATATACATAAAATCAATGGGCCGGGCGTCGTGGCTCACGCCTGTAATCCCAGCACTTTGGGAGGCCGAGGCGGGTGGATCATGAGGTCTGAAGATTGAGACCATCCTGGTGAACATGGTGAAACCCCGTCTCTACTGAAAATACAAAAAATTAGCCAGGTGTGGTGGCGGGCGCCTGTAGTCCCAGCTACTCGGGAGGCTGAGGCAGAAGAATGGCGTGAACCTGGGAGGCGGAGGTTGCAGTGAGCCGAGATCGCACCACTGCACTCCAGCCTGGGCGACAGAGCAAGACTCTGACTCTAAAAAAAAAAAAAAAAAAAAATCAATGAACCCCAATTTTAAAAACGGGGGGGGCAAAGAAGACAATTGACACAAGCAAATGTGGCCATTAAGCTTAGGAAAAGAGGTCCAACCTACCTGGTAGTCAATAGTGCATAAATTAAAACAAGGAGAAGTCATGTTTGCCCATTAAATAGGCAAACTTTTTTTTTTCAGTTAAATTGAGAGCTACATTTTAGAGTCAAAGTATCAGGCATTGTCAAGAATGGCCTCAAGAGGGCACTCTCTTATCCTGATGGCAGGGGTGGAAATGGGTGAAGCTACTTAGAAGGAAATCCATCCATGTCAAGAACATATGTACGCTTTGACCCAAACACTTTACATCTGGGATGTAAACTTTTATTATTTTGGAATAATAAAAAAACAGAAGGCTGGGCATGGTGGCTCACACCTGTAATCCCAGCACTTTGGAAAGCCAAGGTGGGAGGATTGCTTGAGCCCAGGAGTTTGAGACCAGCCTGGGCAACACAGTGAGACCCCGTCTCTATTTAAAATGAGAGAGAGCGCGCGAGAGAACCTAAATGTCCATCTAGAAGGAACTGGCAAAACAAAGGATGATTCATCCATTCAATTCTGGAGATGATTAGACATTTATCCCTTTTTGTTTGTTTGTTTGTTTGAGACCGAGTTTCGCTCTTTTCACCCACGCTGGAGTGCAGTGGCTTGATCTTGGCTCACAGCAACTTCTGCCTCCGGGTTCAAGCAATTCTCCTGCCTCAGCCTCCCGAGTGGCTGGGATTACAGGTGCCCGCCACCATGCTCGGCTAACTTTTGTATTTTTATTAGAGATGGGGTTTCACCATGTTGGGCAGGCTGGTCTTGAACTCCTGACCTCAGGTGATCCACCCGCCTCGGCCTCCCAAAGTGCTGGGATTACAGGCGTGAGCCACCGCGCCTGCCCACTTCTCCCTTTTAAGCTGAGATCTTTCCATTTTTCTCATGTAGTAATTCTTCCTTCACCTGGAAAGTGGTGGGTCTGATAAACTGTCCAAAATATTGCTGGCAATCCTAGAGCATGGTAGCATATGGCCTTAGCCCTTTCATCTCAAAAGTCACTTTATACAAAATACAACAAATGATAAACAGAAGTATCAGTGTTCTACAAAACTCTCATATCTTGCTCCCTGCTTGAATAAATTATTTATGTCGAATCACTTTGTGACACTGCTAACACAGCTTAGAGGAAGCCTGCCTTTCAGCGTAGCTACTGAGAAAAGCTTGAGTAGGGATCATCACTGTCATCACTGTCAACCATTCAGGATGTGTCAGGTCCCTTGTAAACAGTCACCAGGTTGTTGGCCAGGCACGGTGGCCCACATCTGTAATCCCAGCCCTTCTGAAGGCTAAGGCGAGTGGATCACTTGAGGCCAGGAGTTCAAGACCAGCCTGGCCAATATGGCAAAACCCCATCTCTACGAAAAAATACAAAAAAAAATTTAGCTGGGTGTAGTGGTGCATGCCTGTAATCCCAGCTACTCGCAAGGCTGAGGCAGGAGAATCACTTGAACCCAGGAGGTGGAAGTGGCAGTGAGCCAAGATCGTACCACTGTACTCCAGCCTAGGTGACACAGTGGAACTCTGGCAAAAAAAAAAAAAGGAAAGAAAGAAAGAAAGAAGGAAAGAAGGAAAGAAGGGAAAGAAAGAAAGAAAGATGAAAGAAAGAAAGAAAGAAAGAAAGAAAGAAAGAAAGAAAGAAAGAAAGAAAGAAAGAAGAAAGAAAGAAAGAGGCCGGGCGCGGTGGCTCAAGCCTGTAATCCCAGCACTTTGGGAGGCCGAGATGGGCGGATCACGAGGTCAGGAGATCAAGACCATCCTGGCTAACACGGTGAAACACCGTCTCTACTAAAAAATACAAAAAACTAGCCGGGCGAGATGGCGGGTGCCTGTAGTCCCAGCTACTCGGGAGGCTGAGGCAGGAGAATGGCATAAACCTGGGAGGCGGAGCTTGCAGTGAGCTGAGATCCGGCCACTGCACTCCAGCCTGGGCGACAGAGTGAGACTCCGTCTCAAAAAAAAAAAAAAAAAAAGAAAGAAGAAAGAAAGAAAGAAAGAAAAACAAACAACCAGCCACCAGGTTGTGTCCACAAAGTTTTCTGTTTGCTCTCCTCAAAAGCAGGAGTATCCTAATGTGGCAGGACAAGGGTCAAACCCTTAGCGTGGAGGGATGGAAGGATGGATGGAAGGAAGGAAGAAATGAAGGAAGGAAGGAAGGAGGAGGGAGGGAGGGGGCAGAGGAGACAGGAAGAGAGAGAGAAAGAAAAGAAAGAGAAAAAGAGAAAGAAGAGAGAGAAAGAGAAAGAAAAAGAGAAAGAATGAAAGAATGAAAAGAATGAAAGAAAGAAAGAACAGAAGGAAGGAAAACGAAGGAAGGAAGGAAGATGAAGGAAGGAAGGAAGATGAAGGAAGGAAGGAAGGGGAAGGGAGGAAAGAAGGAAGAAAGGAAGGAAGGAAGGAAGGGGGAAAAGAGTAAGTCGGGGGCAGGAGGGCAAGGGGCCTGGGACCAACGAGCTGTGTGGAGGAACAGGAAGGAGGAGGTGAGGTTGGCACGCAGGTCGGGGCGCTCCCAGAAATATGTGTTAACCTTCAGACCTAGCAATAAATAGCCACAGAGGCTGAGTGGCGGACAGTGGGGTTTTCCCCTGAATCCTGCCTTCTCTGAAGCCAGATCTCCAGGTGCCAGTCAATTACCCTGGGGCAATCGTCATGCCTGACTCTCCTAAGAGGGGTTTTGTTTCTTTTTCTCCAGTCAGCAGGGATGGCTTGACCTGCTGCCCAGCTGCGGGGAAGCCAGGAGTGGAGACCCCGGGAGTGGGCAGGAAGGATGAGAGGTGGCCAGGGGCCCGGGTTCCAAGGCCCCGGGGCACTCACCGGCAGCCCACGCCCAGGAGGAAGCAAGTGAGGGCCACTAGGTCGCACTGGTTCCAGCTGTCGGCGAGGTAGAGGCGCAGGCGCTGGCTCAGTGAGGCACGGCCAGGCCCTGGGCCCCCGCTGGCCAAGCTTCCCCCGCCTCCGCTCAGGCCCTGGCGCAGCTCCTCGCACAGCAGCGTGAAAGCCCAGAAGTAGAGCAGCAGCTCCAGGGCGCCGGGTGGCGCTGGCTGGAAATCCACAAGCAGCACCCGCGCGAAAAGCAGCAGGAACAGCAGGTAGGTGACCACGTTGCCCATGAAGACGGTCACCGGCGCTCCCCAGAAGTGGAACCAGCGGCGTAGGCACCAGTGGCCCCCGCAGTAGCCCCCGCAGCAATCCCGGCGGCCAGGCTGGCGCGGGATCCCCAGCGGCGTCTTCTCGGCGGGATCCGCAGTCCTGTTGGGGAGAGAAGAGAAGGGACCCTGTCTCAAAGGACAAGAGTCCTGATCTCCACCATCATGGAGACTTTTGGCCTGGCACATCTGACCCTGCTGACCTGAAACTCAGTCTGCCCAGCGCTACCTTCTTGGGTTTTGACTCTTGTATCTAACCTCTGACCTCTGAAATCTCCCGTCAAGAGGTGGACTGATCGCTTGAGCCGAGGAGTTGGAGACCAGCCTGGCCAACCTGGCAAAACCTCATCTCTACAAAAAATATTTTTAAAATTTAGCTCTCTACTAAAAAAATACAAAAAACTAGCCGGGAGTGGTGGCGGGTGCCTGTAGTCTCAGCTACTCGGGAGACTGAGGCAGGAGAATGACGTAAACCCGGGAGGCGGAGCTTGCCGTGAGCTGAGATCCGGCCACTGCACTCCAGCCTGGGCGACAGAGCGAGACTCCGTCTCAAAAAAAAAGAAAAAGAAAAAGAAAAAGAAAAAAACAAACCTATATATAGGCCGGGCGTGGTGGCTCACGCCTGTAATCCCAGCACTTTGGAGGCGGAGGCGGGCAGATCACAAGGTCAGGAGATCGAGACCATCCTGGCTAACACAGTGAAACCCTGTCTCCACTAAAAATACAAAAAAAAAAAAAAAAAAAAAAAAATTAGCCAGGCGTGTTGACGGGCGCCTTTAGTCCCAGTTATTCAGGAAGCTGAGGCAGGAAAATCGCTTGAACCCGGGAGGCAGAGTTTGAAGTGAGCTGAGATTACACCACTGCACTCCAGCCTAGGTGACAGAGCAAGACTCTGTATCAAAAAAGAAAAAAGAAAAAAACTATATATAGGCCAGGCATGGTGGCTCATGCCTGTAATCCCAGCATTTTAGGAGGCTGAGGTGGACAGATCACGAGGTCAGGAGATGGAGACCATCCTGGCCACCATGGTGAAACTCCGTCTCTACTAAAAATACAAAACTATTAGCTGGGCATGGTGGCAGGTGACTGTAATCCCAGCTACTCGAGAGGCTGAGGCAGGAGAATCACTTGAACCCAGGAGGCAGAGATTGCAGTGAGCCAAGATCGCACCACTGCACTCCTGCCTGGAGACAGAGCAAGACTCCATCTCAAAAAACAAGCAAACAAAAAAGCTGTATATACATAAATATATTTAAATTTGAGGCCAGATAACAGTGGCTCACACCATTTTGGGAGGCCAAGGTTTGGGAATAGCTTAAGCCCAGGAGTTTGAGACCAGCCTGGACAACATAGCAAGACTCAGACTTAAATTTTTTTTATTTTTATTTTGTTGATGGTGGCACATGCCTGCGTCCCCTGCTAGTTGGGAGGCTGACCTGAGCTTGGCATTTGGGAAGCTTCCTCAGTATCCCAGTCCCTGATGGGATGTGTGATATAGTTTGGACGTTTGTCCCTTCCAAATCTCACATTGAAATGTAATCCCTGGGCCGGGCACAATGGCTCACGCCTGTAATCCCAGTACTTTGGGAGGCTGAGGCGGGAGGATCACAAGGGCAGGGGTTCAAGAGCAGCCTGGCCAATATGGTGAAACCTGTCACTACTAAAAGTACAAAAGTTAGCCGGGCATGGTGGTGGGCGCCTGTAGTCCCAGCTATTCAGGAGGCTGAGGCAGGAGAATCGCTTGAACCCAGGAGGTGGAGGTTGCAGTGAGCCGAAATCGCACCACTGCACTCCAGCCTGGGTGACGGATTGAGACTCCATTTCAAAAAAAAAAAAAAAGGAAGAAATGTAAACCCTGGCTGGGCACACTGGCTCACACCTGTAATCCTAGCACTTTGGGAGGCCAAAGTGGGCGAATCACTTGAAGTCAGGAGGTCAACATCAGCCTGGCCAACATGGTAAAACCCTGATTCTACTTTAAAAATACAAAAATTAGCTGGGCATAGTGGCATGCACCTCTACTCCCACCTACTTGGAAGGCTGAGACAGGCGGATCAGGAACCCAGGAAACAGAGGCTGCAGTGAGCCAAGATTGCACTATTGCACTCCAGCCTGGGGAACCGAGGGAGATTCCATATCAAAAAAAATAAAGAAAGAAAAAGAAGACAAGACAGGAAGAAGGAAGGAGAGAAGAGAGAGAGAGAGAGAAAGAGAAAGAAAGAAAAGAAAGAAAGAAAGAAGAAAGAAGAAAGAAAGAAAGAAGAAAGAAAGAGAAGAAGAAGAAAGAAAGAAAGAAAAGAAAAGAAAAGAAAAGAAAAGAAAAGAAAGAGGCCGGGCGCGGTGGCTCAAGCCTGTAATCCCAGCACTTTGGGAGGCCGAGACGGGCGGATCACGAGGTCAGGAGATCGAGACCATCCTGGCTAACACGGTGAAACCCCGTCTCTACTAAAAAATACAAAAAACTAGCCGGGCGAGGTGGCAGGCGCCTGTAGTCCCAGCTACTCAGGAGGCTGAGGCAGGAGAATGGCGAGAACCCGGGAGGCGGAGCTTGCAGTGAGCTGAGATCCGGCCACTGCACTCCAGCCCGGGCGACAGAGCGAGACTCTGTCTCAAAAAAAAAAAAAAAAAGAAAGAAAGAAAGGTAATCCCTAATGTTGGAGGTTGGGCCTGGGGAAGGTGTTTGGGTCCTGGTGGTGCGTCCCTCATAAATGGCTTAGCACCATCCCTTTGGTGACTTTTTGCTCAGTTAGTTCACATGAGATCTATGTGGCACCCCTTACTCCTGCTTCTGCTCTTGCCATGTGATACACTGGCTCCTCCCTCACTTTCTGTCATGAGTGGAAGCTTCCTGAGGGCTCACCAGCAGCAGATGCCAACACTATGCTTCCTGTACAACTTGCAGAACCATGAGCCAATGAAACCTCTTTTCTTTATAAATTACTCAGTCTCAGGTATTCCTTTGTAGCAACTCAAGAGGGGACTAACACAACATGGAAGTGCCACATGTCCTGAACTGCCCAGGATGTCCCCACCTCACACAGTGCTAGGGGCTCCACTCACCCAACAGGCCCTTCTCCGTTAACGGCACTATCCATGTCAAACTCTAGCTCCTCCCGTGTGTGCTCCTCTTCTGATTTCCTGGCAAGGAGGGAAGCACAGAGTGAGAAACAAGGGGAAGAGGAGGTGGAGAGGCATTCTCCAGCAAAACTCAAACTTCTTCACCTGGAGACGTGGCAGACAGACAGAGAGGTGGTTTCCTGAAGTCACCCCAAAGGCATCTTCCCCCAGAGCCATGGCCAGAAAGGCAGAGTAACTGCCACTAGAGACACGGGGAGGATCCCCCCAAAACTTACCTCCCACAGCACTCCCTTAGTGGATGGAGAGAGAGTCCCATTCCCAGGGAAGGGACACAATGGGCAGATGAGGGAAGAAAGGTGGGCAGAGTGAGCAGGAAGGAGAAACTGAGCACCCCGCCCCCATCCCCACCACTCTTACCCCAGGGTACTGACCTGAAGGTGATGAGGTGGGTGTAGATGAGTGGGGGGCAAAAGAAGGCAAGAATCAGGGCCCAGATGGGTGTAGTGCTGGCCATATCTCCCCACCACTTCTGTGTCAGCAGAGACTGTGGGGGGTGGGCAGGATTAGGATTCAAATATCCCCCACAGTCCCCTCCCTAAGATGCCCAGCAAGGGTTGGACCACAGCTCCAAAGTACAGAGCAAGTGCCCAGTGTCACAGCCACAGCTATTGAGGTAGGGAAACGGTGGTGAAAGGCAAAGACAACTTGCGCCAGGTTTTGACAGTAAACAGCCAACACTTAAATTGACACTATATGGCAGATACAGGGCTAAGCACTTTATGTAGATTAGTCCACTGAATCCTCGACACATAAGGGGGTGGGTACTAGTATCTCCTCCTTGGCACACATGAGGCACAGAGAGGTTAAGGAAATGGCCCAAAGAAACACAGCCTGTATATTGTAGAGCTGGATGAGTTTAACCACTATCCACAGCAAGGGACTCTGGGTAGCTGTTTAAAATGTGGGCCAAACCATTCCAACAGATGAGGATGGGACTTCCTGTCGGGTGGGCACAACTTCCTGTACTGAAGTGAGATTCTGAGCCCCTGTCAGAGTCAAACTAAAAATACTGATAATGTTTCCAAAATGTCAACTTGTCAGGATGGGAGAGACTGTGGGAGCAAGTGGGGCTTCCCAAGGCAGACAATTTCCTATAGAAAGGGTGGGATTTCCTAGGCCAAAGTTTATGTCCAAAAATAAAACGTAATTGTTCGGTAAGGCCATTCTAATTGCTGAGAACTGAAACTAGGGACCTCTAAAAGAAGTGGAAAGGATTTCCTGTGGATGACATGGGACTTCCTGTGGATGACGTCAGACTTCCTGTGGATGACTTAGGACTTCCTTTGAAAGAAATGGACTCTTCCGTGAAAGGGGGAAGGACTTCTTAGGTTAAAGGTGGAACTTCCTGATAGGGTCACCAGGAGTTTCTCTATCTGGAGTGGAACTTTTTAGGAGGATGCGCTTTGCCGTGGGAAGGTTGGCTTTTAGTGGAAGGGAGTGAGGCTTCTTATGGGAAGAGCAGCCTTTCTGAGGGAGAAGAGAGACTTTCTGGGTAGTCTCCAGGGAGAGGGGCTGGTCAAGACCATAGATGTTCCCAATGGCAGGGGCTCATCCCTGTACTTCCCAGAGTCCACTTGGAGACTGTTTGGGATGTTGATGTCGCAGATACTCACCTGTACCCCATCCTGGGCAAAGAAGGCACGGGCGTCAGCTTGCATGGCCAGCTGGAGGCAAGTGGCGTCCCCCCAGAGCGGGCAGCGACGAAGGAGGAGGCGGGCAGCCCTTACCTCACTGCTGTGATAGCACTCACCAAAGAGGTCTAGAGGCAGAGGAGTTAGTTATGTGACAGGGATGGGAAGTAGGGTGAGGGTGTGAAGGGAGAGGAAAGGGAATTTAAGGGGATGGCGCAGGGATATGTGAGGAGTGCGGAGATTCACATTCCCCCCCTGGCGGCAGCCCCCATCCCTGCTCCCAGGCACTATGCTCCACGCACCAACGCCCATCCCCTCAAACTTGATCGCCAGGTCTTTCCTCCGTGCTGCCTCCTCAGCATCAGGCTCCAAACGTGCCATCACCCGGAGTAGCAAACAGGCCCCAAGAGCTGAGGAAACTGCATTGGAACCCTGGAGAGGCAAAGAGGGCATAGATGCCTCAAAGAGGGTTCATAGAGGGGGAGAAAGCCTGAAGTCAAGGGAAGGGACAGAGTCAGAGGTCAGAAACTAACTGGGGTCATCAGAGGCCAAGGAAGAAGCAATGTTTGGAGACAGATCTGGAAGAAACTGAACGTCAGTTGAAAATGCCAGAAGTCAGGTGGTTCAGAGACCAGGGATGCAAGTCACGGATGCAAGTCAGGGGTTAGAATGAATTCAGCAGTCACAGACAGGTCAAGAAGCAGTTGGAGGCTGGGTAAAGTGGCTCATGACTGTAATCCCAGCATGCTGGGAGGCTGAAGTGAAACCACCTTTGCAAAAATTACAACTGAGGAAATTATGACAATGAAAGAAATCAGACCTAGCTGACTCCATCTTGCTTCTAACCCTTAAGCTGTCCTTGCTCATTCCTGGGCATAGGCTGAAGTAACTTTGGGAAGGAATTCAGTTCATGGTTTGACTCTGAAACAAAATCGGTAATAGCCCTTTCCCAAAAGACGCCCTTCTTGCCTGGGGACCAGTCTGCCTTTGAGGACTAACAAATTAGCTACAAGATTATAAATTATGGGCCGGGCATGGTGGCTCATGCCTGTAATCCCAGCACTTTGGGATGCCGAGGCGGGCGGATCATGAGGTCAGGAGATCGAAACCATCCTGGCTAACACGGTGAAACCCCGTCTCTACTAAAAATACAAAAAATTAGCCAGGCGAGGTGGCGGGCGCCTGTAGTCCCAGCTACTCGGGAGGCTGAGGCAGGAGAATGGCGTGAACCCGGGAGGCGGAGCTGCAGTGAGCCAAGATTGTGCCACTGCACTCCAGCCTGGGCGACAGAGCGAGACTCTGTCTCAAAAAAAAAAAAAAAAATTAGAAATTATGGTTAGGGGGCCATGCAGCCTCTGGCTCCCCAGATTGCTCCTGGGGATAACATTACTATTGTAAAACCTAAGATGAGTGCTTGAGATAGTTTGCAGACCTTGCACTGGATGGATCAGCTGACATCACCCGGACTGTAATCTGGCTCAATGAGTTCTGCCTTCCCACTCAGGAACAAAAGACAGCAAGAAAAACTCACTTGGGCTCCCGTGAGTTCATCTCCAACCTGACCAATCAGCACTCCCCACTTCCCAAGCCCCTACCCACCAAATTATCTTTAAAAAGTCTCATCCCCGAATCCTCAAGGAGACTGATTTGAGTAATAATAAAACTGAGGTCTCCCACACAGCCCGGCTCTGCGTGAATTACTCTTTCTCCATTACAATTTCCTGTTTTGATAAGTCGGCTCTGTCTAGGCAGCAGGCAAGGTGAACCCATTGGGTGGTTACAGATGCAGGAGGATTGCTTGAGCCCAGGAATTCAAGACCAGCCTAGGCAACATAGTGAGACTCCATCTCTACAAAAAAAATTTTTTTGGCCGGGCGCGGTGGCTCACGCCTATAATCCCAGCACTTTGGGAGGCTGAGGCAGGCGGATCACGAGGTCAGGAGATCGAGACCATCCTGGCTAAAATGGTGAAACCCTGTCTCTACTAAAAATACAAAAAAAAAAAAAAATTAGCTGGGCGTGCTGGTGGGCGCCTGTAGTCCCAGCTACTCGGGAGGCTGAGGCAGAAGACTGGCATGAACCCGGGAGGTGGAACTTGCAGTGAGCTGAGATCATGCCACTGCACTCCAGCCTGAGCGACAGAGCAAGACTCCATCTCAAAAAAAATTTTTTTTTAGTTAGCCAGGCATGGTGGTTTGCTCCTGTAGTCCCAGCTACTAGGGAGGCTGAGGTAGGAGGATCAAATGAGCCCAGGAAGTTGAGGCTGCAGTGAGCCATGATCATGCCACCGCACTCCAGCCTGGATGACTGAGGAAGACCCTGTCTCTAACAATAAAAGTTTTTTTTTTTTTGAGACAGAGTCTCGCTCTGTCACCCAGGCTGGAGTGCAGTGGCCGGATCTCAGCTCACTGCAAGCTCCGCCTCCCGGGTTCCCGCCATTCTCCCGCCTCAGCCGGCTAGTTTTTTGTACTTTTTAGTAGAGACGGGGTTTCACCGTGTTAGCCAGGATGGTCTCGATCTCCTGACCTTGTGATCCGCCCACCTCAGCCTCCGAAAGTGCTGGGATTACAGGCTTGAGCCACCGCGCCCGGCCAACAATAAAAGTTTTAAAAGCACTTGGAGAGGTAACCAAAAATGCCAGTGTAGGGAACTTCAAAACTTCATCCCTCCACAAAAGCAATCAATAGCTAGCAAAAACTGTCAGAATCAACTTTTCTAGAATTCTGGAATCTAATCCAAAACTTACAAAAAAAAACCAAGAAAATGCTTAATGAAGAGACTACTAAATTTCAGTAAGAGGGCGCTGTGACATTTTAACCTACCCACTTACTATATCCCCAGCTCCCCAGCTCAGTGGCAGCCTTGAAGACAAAGACACATATTCCTGGTGTGGGCCGCTGGTACTAGACGGAGCAATTCAGACCTTACCCTCCAGAATTGTGGTCGCGTGGGGCCCTATCTGGTGGCTCCCTGAAGCAACAGCTCAAGGGTTTGACTTTGCTTCACCTGCCTTAGAGCTTTCCCCAGAGAAAAAATGCCTTTCCAGCAGTGTGTGTTAAAATCTTTTTTGAGGCCGGGCGCGGTGGCTCAAGCCTGTAATCCCAGCACTTTGGGAGGCCGAGACGGGCGGATCACGAGGTCAGGAGATCAAGACCATCCTGGCTAACACGGTGAAACCCCGTCTCTACTAAAAAATACAAAAAAAAAAAAAACTAGCCGGCGAGGTGGCGGGCGCCTGTAGTCCCAGCTACTCGGGAGGCTGAGGCAGGAGAATGGCGTAAAACCCGGAGGCGGAGCTTGCAGTGAGCTGAGATCCGGCCACTGCACTCCAGCCCGGGAGACAGAGCAAGACTCCGTCTCAAAAAAAAAAAAAAAAAAAAATCTTTTTTGAGATGGAGTTTCACTTTTGTTGCCCAGGCTGGAGTACAATGGTAAGATCTCAGCTCACCACAACCTCTGCCTCCCGGCTTCAAGCAGTTCTGCTTCAGCCTCCCAAGTAGCTGGGATTAGAGGTATGCGCCACCATGTCTGGCTAATTTTTGGTATTTTTAGTAGAGATAGGGTTTCTCCATGTTGGTCAGGCTGGTCACAAATTCCTGACCTCAGGTGATCTGCCCGCCTCAGCCTCCCAAAGTGCTGGGATGACAGCGGGAGTCACCGCGCCGGCTTGTTAAAATCTTTCAAACGCAAATGAATTCTCCACAGCCACCAGAGTCAATCACAGTAGAGGCAGCAATAGATACACTAAGCAGCTTAGAAAGAAAGAGGCCATGAGCTGGGCGCGGTGGCTCAAGCCTATAATCCCAGCACTTTGGGAGGCTGAGACAGGCAGATCATGAGGTCAGGAGATCGAGACCATCCTGGCTAACACGGTGAAACCCCATCTCTACTAAAAAATACAAAAAACTAGACGGGCGAGGTGGCGCCTGTAGTCCCAGCTACTTGGGAGGCTGAGGCAGGAGAATGGCGTAAACCCGGGAGGCGGAGCTTGCAGTGAGCTGAGATCCGGACACTGCACTCCAGCCCGGGCGACAGAGTGAGACTCCGTCTCAAAAAAAAAAAAAAAAAGGGCCGGGCACGGTGGCTCAAGCCTGTAATCCCAGCACTTTGGGAGGCCGAGACAGGCGGATCATGAGGTCAGGAGATCGAGAAACCCCATCCCTACTAAAAAAATACAAAAAACTAGCCGGGCGAGGTGGCGGGCGCCTGTAGTCCCAGCTACTCGGAAGGCTGAGGCAGGAGAATGGCGTAAACCCGGGACGCAGAGCTTGCAGTGAGCTGAGATCCAGCCACTGCGCTCCAGCCTGGGCGTCAGAGCCAGACTCTGTCTCAAAAAAAAAAAAAAAAAAAAAAGAGGCCATGAAAGGAAACACTTGGAGGGAATAAGGGCTTTGAAAAGCTTCCTTGTGTGCCAGGAAATTCAAAAGGCTAGATGCATGACTAGGGCTAGAGGCGTACTCAGAAAATACCAAAGAAAACCTGACGCTCTTATCTCTGCCTGAACTTTAGGCTCTGCACAAGCAGGAAGTGAAGACTAAAGCAGAACTGTAAACAGCGTGGCTAAGTATTGCAAGACTGCTTCACTACACAGCCATGGTGGGCCAGGCGCGGTGGCTCAAGCCTGTAATCCCAGCACTTCCAGGGACTTTCTTGTGTTTGCTTCTATGGTTCCAGGCATTTAAGGATATCTCTGTCAAGTCACTAGCAGACCACTAAGCTAACAGAAGAGGGGCTTCCATGGCCACACATGATAAAGAATACAGACTTTCCTAAAAAAAAAAAAAAGAGAGAGAGAGAGAATACAGACTTTTCTTCTAAAAAAAGTTTAGAGAAGTCACTAAACAGGGTGGGTATGGTGGCTCACGTCTATAATCCCTGCACTTTGGGAGGCCGAAGCAGGTGGATCACCTGAGGTCAGGAGTTTGAGACCAGCTTGGCTAGCATAGTGAAACCCCATCTCTACGAAAAATACAAAAATTAGCTGGGTGTGATGGTGCACACCTGTAATCCCAGCTACTTGGGAGGCTGAAGCAGGAGAATCGCTTAAACCTGGGAGGTGGAGCTTGCAGTGACCTGAGATTGCACCACCACACTCTAGCCTGGGCCACAGAGCGAGACTCCATCCCAAAACAACAACAAAAAAAAGAAAAAAGAAAAGTCACTAAACAAACAACAATGACCCACAGCAAGCAGCAGCCACAACAAACCCTGGAGGGAGGGCATAAGCTGATTTCCAGAGTTGCAACATTATCATATTCAAAATGTTCCACTTTTCAACAAAAAATTATGAGGCATGCAAAGAAACAAGACAATATGGTTCATATACTGGAAAAAAAAGAAATTAATAGAGACCAGCCACAGTGGCTCACACCTGTAATCCCAGCACTTTGGGAGGCCAAGGCAGGAAAATTGCTTGAGCCCAAAATTCAAGACCAGCTTGGGCAACATAGTAAGACCCCATCTCTGCAGATTTTTTTTTTTTTTTTTTGAGACGGAGTCTCGCTCTGTCGCCCAGCCTGGAGTGCAGTGGCCGGATCTCAGCTCACTGCAAGCTCCGCCTCCTGGGTTTACGCCATTCTCCTGCCTCAGCCTCCTGAGTAGCTGGGACTACAGGGGCCCGCTGCCTCGACCGGCTAGTTATTTGTATTTTTTAGTGGAAACGGGGTTTCACCGTGTTAGGCAGGACGGTCTCGATCTCCTGACCTCGTGATCCGCCCGTCTCGGCCTCCCAAAGTGCTGGGACTACAGGCTTGAGCCACCGCGCCCGGCCATGCAGATTTTTTTTAAATTAGCTTGTCATGTGGCCGGTAGACCCAACCACTCAGGAGGCTGAGGTGGGAAGATCGCTTGAGTCCAAGAAGGTCAAGTTTGCAGTGAACTCTGGTCACACCACTGCAGTCCAGCCTGAGTGACAGAATGAGACTCTGTCTCAACAACAACAAAAAAAAGAAAAAAAGAAAAGAAAGGAAAATAAATGAAATGAATAGAAATGAGTAGGAAAAATAAATAAATGAATAGAAACTATCCCTGCAGAAACTCAGACATTGAACTTACTAGACGAAGACTTTAAATAACCTGTCTTAAATATGCTCAAAGAGCTAAAGGAAATCATGAAAAAAGAACTAAAGGTAACCAGGAAAAAGATGTCTCACCACCTAGAGAATAAGAATACAGAGATAGAGGCAGTGTTTCCTGAAACTGGGTTAATTCTTTATAGAAATGTGAACACTGAATTTATTTTTTAAAAAATAATAAACATTAAAAAAATAAAAAATAAAAAACCAGAAAACATCTTATATGTACATAGGTCTTGAGTGAAGTGGCGCTTTTTTTTCCTGCTTTTTATAGAAGAGATTGAGAATGGTACTCTAATCAAAAATAAAGTTTTGTAGTGGGACCAGGGGAGAAAAAAAAAGAATATAGAGATAGAAATTACAGAAAGGAACCAAACAGAAACTCTGAAGCTAAAAAGCACAATAACTGAAACATAAAAACCACTAGAGGGACTCAACAGTAGATTCATAAAAAAGGCAAAATAAAGATCAGTGAATTTGAAGCTAAGTTCATTGAGATTATCCAGCTGAAGGAGAAAAAAGAAAAACAAAGGAAGGAAAATAAGTAGAGCCTAAGGGACTTGCAAGACACCATACAGAATACTAATACACACATAACGAGAGTCCAAAAGGAAAAGAAAGAGAGAAAGGGAAAGAAATAATATTTGAAGATATAATGTCCTAAAAACTTCCAAAATTTGATGAAAGACATAAGTCTACACATCCAGGAAGCTCAAGGAACTCCAAGTAAAATAAATTCAGAGAGATCCACACTGAGATATGTTATCAAAGGCCAAAACAAAGAGAGAATCTTGGCCGAACATGGTGGCACATGCCTGTAATCCCAGCATTTTCCGAAGCCAAAGCAGGCGGATCACTTGAGGTCAGCAGTCCAGCCTGGCTAACATGGTGAAACCCCATCTCTACTTAAAAAAAAAAAAAAAAACAAAAATTAGCCAGGCATGGTGGCAGGTGCCTGTAATCCCAGTTACTTGGGAGGCTGAGGCAGGAGAATTACTTGAACCTGGGAGACTGAGGTTGCAGTGAGCTAAGATCATGCCACTGCACTGCAGCCTGGGCAACAGAGCAAGACTCTGTCTTGAAAAGTAAAAGTATAAAATAATGCTTGATATGAGGGAGAGAAAAGAAAGAGGAAGCAGTTGGAGGCATATATCACGGATGGAGGATGGGGTGCCGGTCAGGTGATGTCAGGGGTCGGGGAATTGTATAGTAATTGTATGGTGAACGCTGGCATCCAGTGGCCTAAAGGACAGGGATGCAGGAGCGCCAAGTCAGCACTCACCATCTCCCAGAAGTACATGGCCATCTGTGCCCTGTTCAGCAGCAGCGCCCAAATAAGCAGGTCACTCCAGGGGGCCTGCCCGAGGTCAGCATCCAGTGAGAGCAGCGAGGTGGCCTTGTCCGAGAGCAGACCCGTCTGCCAGCAAAAGGAGGGGTGGTGAGGACTGGCCCCTCCCCAACACTGGCCACCACCAGCCCTGCTCCTGGTTTTGCCACACCCCTGCTCTGGCCACGCCCCATTCCTGATGTAATCCCGCCCCCAGGTCCTTCCCATGGAGAGGGGGCCCCCCCAGCTTTGCCCGGTCCTTACGCTCTCCCCGAAGCCCTGGCCTGGGTGAGGGTCCCAGGCGCCCCCGGAGGGGTACCTCGGCGCACACATCTTCCCCAGCAGCATCCTCAGCACATGCCCCACGTCAGGGAGCCGGGGCTCCGCAGCTCCCCCTTTTTGGGCTAGGGCTTTGGTGCCTGCGCTGTGGGACGCCTGGTCCAAAAGGTTGCGGATGAGCGAGTTTGGGGGCGCCGCGCCGTAGAGTTGGGCCAGGCGCATCGGGGTCAGAAAGCGGCCCAAGCTGAGGCCGTGGGAGATGAGCAAGCGCACGAACTCGGGCCGGTCATTCAGCAGGGCGTCCATGAGGGAGGCTTCGAGATGGAAGGACTGGTGGGGGTGGGATGAATGGGGGAAGAGATTAGCTCAAAGGTTAAGGACAAGAGACGGGGGTACAACGGTATGAGGGACAGATGGATGGATGGATGGATGGATGGCTTGATGGATGGATGGATGGATGGACGGACGGATGGACAAACGGATGGATGGATAAAATGGATGGATGGATGGATGGATGGATGGATGGATGGACGGACGGACAAATGGATGGATGGATAGATAAATAGATGAATGAACGGATGAATGGATAGATGGATGTACAGGGTGGAGAGATGGATAGATGGACAGAGGGATGGATGGGGAGGAAACATGTTGGAGCAGATGGACAATCAGAGATGGATGGGCAATTAAGGGAAGGCTGGACAGGCCATAATGGAAGGCAGGGTGAAAAGGTGTCTAAGAAGGCAGAGAGGGAGGATAGCACAGTCCCTTTGTCAGGATGCGCAACCCCCAGGCCCTGACCCCTCACCCGCCATTGGATGTCCCCCCGAAAGAGTTCACTCTGGGCAATGTCCACGCGGTTCCAAGCCACAGCCAAACGCAGCTCGTCCAGATAGGCTGAGGCCTCCGAGCTGCCGCAGGCTGGAAGGATTAGAGGGAGAGGGGGCAAGAAGTCAGGGGAGGAGGGACATCTTATGAATGTCTATTTTGCTTCTATTTTGCATGCCTTTTAAACTCTGCATAAAGGGGGTGCTACTGGGCAGAGTGTGGGGGTCTTTAAGTAGTCAGGTTATGATAAGCATAAGGTCATTTGGCTCAGGGCCAGAGCAGAGACCACTGGTTTACAGCCCCCAAGAAGAAAGAAAAGGAATCACTTAATCATTTAATATTTATTGAGGTATGTTACGGACCAAGCAGTGGAGAGAGAAATCGGATACAGTTCCTACCCTGAAGAAGCTGGTTCTATTGGGGGAAATATGCCACCCCAACACATAACTACCCTCAGAGTGCTCGGTGCCCTCAGAGGTGGGCATATAATATGATTAGGACCCAGAGGAGGATATGGTCACAGAGGTATAGAGTGGCCCAAGACAGCTCCCAGAGAATGTGTGTTGAGGTAGCACTTTGAAAGACCACCAGGATTGGGAAGTGTGCATCTAAGATAGGAAAAGGGCGTTCAAAGCAGCAGGCACAGCAGAAGCAAAGGCCTGGGTGCAAAAACAAAACAAACAAAAAAAACCACACAGCAGATGATGACAAATGTAAGTCGCTCTGATTTCTGAAACTTGGGGTATGTTGTGAGGGGAAAGAGGTGACAACAGCAGAAAATGAGACTGGAAAAAATCTGAACCTGAGAGGGACTCGGAGAGACCCTGGAGGTCACTAAAACAGCAAGAGAGAACAAGAAACCCTTAAAAATTTGATCCAGCTATTTAGTGGATCCAAACATGTACAGTCAATAGGGGCATGAAAAGTCCTGAAGGGCATTTGTTGTGACATGGAGTTAGGTTTCCTCTGCCTCCACTTGCTCTGTATCTATCTCCAAAACAAATTCATCTCATTCTGGTTGCTCCAAAAACTGGTACCACAGAAAGAGATAATCTCATGCAGTGGAGATGAGCAATGAGCTCTGGGGCAGGCAGACGTGGGTTCCAGTCCTCGGTCCACCAGTACCAGCTGAGTGACTTCAGGCAAGCCATTGAACCTTGGGAGCCTCGGTTTCCTCATCTATGAAATGGGAGATAGTGGCACCCCCTTCAGAGCACTGTAATCAATTACAGTAACTGTGGGAAGAAGTTCCACACTGTGGTGACTCTGCAGCTTGACCAGTGTAGCCTCTAAGGCTGTAGTTGAGGAAAGAGAGGCCCAGAAAGGCAGTCACATGTCTAGGGCCACATGGCTTTCTATGCTCTTTCAAAACCCACATGTCCATGTCCATTCAGAGCGGGCTTTTCTATGATTTTCTTTTTTTTTTTTTTTTTTTTGAGACGGAGTCTCGCTCTGTCGCCCAGGCTGGAGTGCAGTGGCCGGATCTCAGCTCACTGCAAGCTCCGCCTCCCAGGTTTACACCATTCTCCTGCCTCAGCCTCCCGAGTAGCTGAGACTACAGGCGCCCGCCACCTCGCCCGGCTAGTTTTTTCTATTTTTTAGTAGAGACGGGGTTTCACCGTGTTAGCCAGGATGGTCTCGATCTCCTGACCTCGTGATCCGCCCGTCTCGGCCTCCCAAAGTGCTGGGATTACAGGCTTGAGCCACCGCACCTGGCCTTCTATGATTTTCTATAATTCTAGGAAGCTCTCCTACTTCCCCCACAGTTTCAAAAGAAGCAAACAAAATTGTTTATTTATTTATTTATTTTTTGAGACGGAGTCTTACACTGTCGCAGGGGATGGTGTGCAGTGGCACAATCTCGGCTCACTGCAACCTCTGCCTCCCGGGTTCAAGCGATTACAGGCGCTGGCCACCACGCCCAGCCCGGCTAAATTTTTTTGTATTTTTAGTAGACATGGGGTTTCACTGTGTTGGCCAGGCTCGTCTTGAACTCCTGACCTCGTGATCTGCCCGCCTCAGCCTCCCAAAGTGCTGGGATTATTGATGTGAACCACAGCGCCTGGCCCAAAATCGTTTGTAATATTTTGCTTTATAGGCCGGGCGTGGTGGCTCACGCCTGCAATCCTAGCACTTTGGGAGGCCAAGGTGGGCGGATTGCTCGAGCTCAGGAGGTCGAGCCCAGCCTGGGTAGCACAGTGACACCCCGTCTCTGCTAAAATACAAAAAATTAGCCAGGCATGGTGGCGTGCATCTGTAGTCCCAGCTACTCGGGAGGCTGAGGCAGGAGAATCACTTGAACCCGGGAGGCAGAGGTTGCAGTGAGCCAAGATCGCATCACTGCATTCCAGCCCAGGTGACAGAGCAAGACTCCATCTTAAATAATGATAATAATAATAGGCTGGGCGCAGTGGCTCACGCCTGTAATCTCAGCACTTTGGGAGGCCGAGGTGGGCAAATCACCTGAGGTCAGGAGTTCGAGACCAGCCTGAACAACGTGGAGAAACACCACCTCTACTAAAAATACAAAATTAGCTGGGCGTGGTGGTGCACGCCTGTAATCCCAGCTACTTGGGACACTGAGGCAGAAGAATCACTTGAACCCAGGAGGTGGAGGTTGCGGTGCGCCGAGATCACATCATTGCACTCCAGCCTGGGCAACAAGAGCGAAATTCTGTCTCAGAAATAATAATAATAATACCTTGCTTTATATTCTGCCTTAATCTGGCACCATTTGTCACCTGGACACCCGACCCCGTCCCCACCTTGTCCCTTCATACTCACCATGTTCCATACTCAACTCAGTGTCTAACCTTCAAACCCATCTTCCCCACGTCCTTATCTCAGGCCCCTCTATCCACCCAGTCAATAAGACAGACCCCCAGGTACTGTCCTTGTCCCTTCCTGCCCCTCCCGTCTCACAGGCCATCAGCCTCCAAGTTCCAAGTCCCATGTCCAGCCTCCTGACTCTCTGCTGAGCCTCCCCTTCTGTCCCCCTGGCCCCAGCGGCAGCTCAAGCTTTGGCGCCCCCCCAACCACTGTCACTGCAGTCTCTTCTCTCCTCTCCACTCTGCCCCCACCCACTCCCAGAGGGTCTGTTTTTGTTTTTGTTTTTTGTGACAGGGTCTTCCTCTGTTACCCAGGCTGGAGTGTAGTGGCGCCATCACAGCTCACTTCAGCTTTGAGACGTCCTGGGCTCAAGCGATCCTCCTGCCTCAGCCTCCCAAGTAGCTGGAACTACAGGGACATAGTGCCATGCCCAGCTAATTTTTTATAGAAATGGGGGTCTCATTATGCTGCCCAGGCTCGTCTCAAACTCCTGGGTTCAAGTGAACCTCCTTCCTTGGCCTTCCAAAGTGCTGTAATTACAGGCATGAGCCTTCACACTTGGCCAGAGAGTCTTTTTTTTTTTTTTGAGACGGAGTCTCGTTCTGTCGCCCGGGCTGGAATGCAGTGGCCGGATCTCAGCTCACTGCAAGCTCCGCCTCCCGGGTTTATGCCATTCTCCTGCCTCAGCCTCCCGAGTAGCTGGGACTACAGGCGCCCGCCACCTCGCCCGGCTAGTTTTTTGTATTTTTTAATAGAGATGGGGTTTCACCGTATTAGCCAGGATGGTCTCGATCTCCTGACCTCGTGATCTGCCCGTCTCGGCCTCCCAAAGTGCTGGGATTACAGGCGTGAGCCACCGCGCCCGGCCCCAGAGAGTCTTTTTTATCCATACAACTGACCTTGGTCCTCTGCTGCCTCTCAAGGACAGCCTTTAGACCCTCTGCCTGGCATTTGAGGTCCTGGGTGGTTTGGCCCTACCCGCCTTACTGGCCTTGTCTCCAACAATCCCTTCATGCCAATGATACATACCAACCCTGCGAGCCTCTGACCTCTCTCCAAACATGCCCCTTCCTATGGGCTTGAGAATTATACAGACTCACATGAAAAGCCTGACCCCTGCTACTAGCCAGATGACCTTGGGCATGTGATTTTTCCTTTCTCTGAGCCTCAGTCTCTTCATCTGCAAAATGGAGTGATAATCCTTGCAGGCAGGGAAGGGAGATGAAGGGCAAAGGAGTATACCAACTGCCCAGCACTAGGCCTGCCTATGCGAGACTCTTAAGAAGCATTCATGGGCCGGGGGCGGTGGCTCATGCTTGTAATCCCAGCACTTTGGGAGGCCGAGGTGGGCAGATCACGAGGTCAGGAGGTCAAGACCATTCTGGCCAACACGGTAAAACCCCGTCTCTACTAAAAATACGAACATTAGCCAGGTGTGGTGGCGGGCACCTGTAGTCCCAGCTTCTCCGGAGGCTGAGGCAGGAGAATCGCTTGAACCTGGGAGGTGGAGCTTGCAGTGAGCCGAGATTGCGCCACTGTACTCCAGCCTGGGCGACAGAGCGAGACTCCATCTCAAAAAAAAAAAACAAAAACAAAAACAAAAAAAGACCTTGCCCCTTCTTTCTTGCTGAAATTCCATCCATTCAACTCTGCTATCCCCAGGCCTATCAGCCATCTACAGTTCCCCCAGTGGACTGCGATCACTTACATGCTCCTTCTGGGCTTACAACACCACCCCCGCAAACCACATCTTACAGAGCTGCCTTATTTTCTCTCAGGAGGCTGCTGAGTTAAATTCCGCAGAGTGAATCAGATTTGCCCACTGAGAGTCACCTTATACTGAAGGATGTGCCCCCAGAGGAAATGGAATCATATTAAGACGAGATCCCTCTTACTGGGCCCCCACCAGGGACCAGGCACAACTCATACCTTGCCTTGGAGGCTTATAACACTCCTGCAAGATACTATCATCACTTTCCACAGAGAGAAACTGGGGCTCAGAGAGGGGAAGCTGCTTTCTCAAGACCACACAGCAAGAAAGAGGCCAAGCTGGTTTGTTTCTTTTTGCTTGTTGGTTTGTTTCTTTTTGAGACAGAGTCTCGCTCTGTCGCCCAGGCTGAAATGCAGTGGTAACCCCAGCACTTTGGGAGACTGAGGCGGGAGGATCAGTTGAGGCCAGGAGTTCACGACCAGCGTGGGCAACAGAGCAAGACCTCGTCTGTACCAAAAAAAAAAAAAAAATTTTTTTTAATTTACCAGTGTAGTGGCGGGCAGGTGTGTTCCCAGCTACTCAGAAGGCTGAGGTAGGAGGATCACTTGAGCCTGGGAGGTTGAGGCTGCAATGAGCCATGATCACACCACTATACTCCAGATTGGCCTACAGAGCAAGACCCTGTCTCAATAAATAAATAAATAAACCCCACCCCAGCCTCTTCCAGGTGGGTATTATGCTTCCCCGCCTTGGTTTTCATCATTCCATCCTCCAAGCTGCCATTTCTAGTGAAATATCTGGACTTCCTCAGAGGGAGACAGTGTTTTGGTTCATGTCTAGACAGAGTGCTTCACGCATATTGGAAGCATATAGGGAAGGAAGAACGGGTGGGTGGATGGATAGATGGAAGAACAGTTGGATGGATGAATGACAAGATGGAGGGGAAGGCCAGGCGCAGTGGCTCAAACCTGTAATCCCAGCACTTTGGGAGGCCGAGACGGGCGGATCACGAGGTCAGGAGATCGAGACCATCCTGGCTAACATGGTGTAAACCCTGTCTCTACTAAAAAAATACAAAAAACTAGCCGGGCGAGGTGGCGGGCGCCTGTAGTCCCAGCCACTCGGGAGGCTGAGGCAGGAGAATGGCATAAACCCGGGAGGCGGAGCTTGCAGTGAGCTGAGGTCTGGCCACTGCACTCCAGCCTCGGCGACAGAGTGAGACTCCGTCTCAAAAAAAAAAAAAAGAAAAGAAAAGATGGAGGGGTAGATGGGTAAATGGATGAAAGATTAATGGATGGAGGAATGAGTGGATGAAATTGTCAGTGGATGTGTGGACGGACAGGTGAGAAGAGGCATGGATGGAGGAATGAGTGGATGGAATTCTTAGGAATTGCCAGTGGATGTGTGGATGGACAGGTGAGAAGATGGACAGATGGAAGAATGAGTGGATGGAATTGTTCGTGGATGTGTGGACAGACAGGTGAGAAGATGGATGGATGGAGGAATGAGTGTATGGAAGAATGAGTGGATGGAATTGTCCATGGATGTGTGGACAGACAGGTGAGAAGATGGATGAATGGAGGAATGAGTGGATGGAAGAATGAGTGGATGGAATTGTCCATGGATGTGTGGACAGACAGGTGAGAAGATGGATGGATGGAGGAATGAGTGGACGGAATTGTCCATGGATGTGTGGACAGACAGGTGAGAAGATGGATGGATGGAGGAATGAGTGGATGGAAGAATGAGTGGATGCAATTGTCCATGGATGTGTGGACAGACAGGTGAGAAGATGGATGAATGGAGGAATGAGTGGATGGAATTCTCAGGAATTGTTGGTGGATGTGTGGATGGACAGGTGAAAGGATGGATGGATGAAAGAATGACAGATGACTGGAAGGATGGGTAGGTAAAGAGATGGAAAGATCGACCTGTACATATGGATGGATGGCTGGAAAGATGAAAGAATGGCTGGATGGATCCCATAGAGGAAAGCAGATGCTGGAACATAATGGAAGTATCCGGGAAAACTACCCAAATAGCACCATGCAAAGCCCCAAAGGGGAAAGATATTAAGAGGGGTAAAGGGGGCATGGGCCTTGGATTAGAGAGGGTGGATGAAGTGCCCAGGCCAGGAAAGGTGTCCAAGGTTGAACTGAGAGAGGGGGAGGACTGGAGGGTACAACTTTTACCCTTCACAAGGGCCTTCAAAACTATGGTCTCGAATTCCTCAGACCCATCCTCAGAAGAATAGACTGTCAGGAGCTCCTTCCGGGTCATAATCCTCTCCACCTGTGGAATAGCCAGTTCTGGATCCCTAGTCCAGCTCCATCCCCAGCTCCTGTTGGGCCCCGTCCAAAGGGATAGAGGAGGCCATTCCCCCCCAGGACCTAATAGTCTAGGTGCCCAGAACCCTCTACTCCTGGAACCTGGAAGTCCAGGCCCCCAGCCCCTCCTCCCTCAGACCCAGGAGCCCAAGTCCCCAGTTCCCTCCCATCTCAGGATCCAGAGTTGGGCCCCCAGTGTCATACCTGGGCCTGCAGGACCTCAGGGTCCCCTTTGGGAAAGAAACGCCTGATTCGATCCCGGGCTTCGCCTTGCCTGGCTCCCCCACTCCCTGGGGCCAGAGTGTCTTCCAGGGTCTCCGCCAGGCAGTCCGCAGCTCCCCCAGAGCCGGCCACGAGGAGACAGGGGAGCTGAGCCTGGGTGGCGTTCTCTATTTGCTACAGGATAAAGGAGAGAGTCACGTCAGAGAAGGCTACGCAGAGTCAGACTCCCAGACCCTCCCTATGACTCAGGACCCAGGAGTCCTAGCCCCCAACTCTCCTTCCCCCTTAGATCCAGGCATCCAGGCCCCTGTACCGTCAACATCTTCTCATCACCATCGATCAGGAGGAGCAGGACAGGGATGTCAATTCCAGTCCCTGAGGCAAGAAGAGAAGGGGGCTTGATTACCTCCCATCAGCCTTTGCTGGAGATAGGAGAAAACCACATATCCCAGGAGTCCCTGGGGCAAATATCAGCCTTGTCCTAATCTTCTGTTCAGAGGCTCATTGGAATTGTCATTTCTTTTTTTACTTAATTATGTATTTATTTTAGAAATGAGCGTCTTGCTGTGTTGGCCAGGGTGGTCTCAAACTCCTGGCCTCAAGCAATCCTCCCAACTTGGCCTCCCAAAGCGCTGGGATTACAGGCATGAGCCACCGCACCAGCCTAACTTTTGAAACAGGGTGTCACTCTATCACCCAGGCTGGAGTGCAGGGCCATGATCACACCTCACTGCAGTCTTGATCCTCCTACTTTAGCCTTCTAAGCAGCTGGGACGACAGGCATGCACCACCATGCCCAGCTAACTTTTTAATTTTTGGTAGAGACGGAGGTCTTGCCATCTTGCCCAGGCTGGTCTCGAACTCCTGGACTCAAGGGATCCTCCCACCTTGGCCTCCCAAAGTGCTGGAATTACAGCTGTGAGCCAGCGTGCCCGGCCAGAATTGTCATGTCTTTGAACACTTCAGGAGGGAGCTAGATTTTGAAGACAGTAATGCTTAACTTCCCCGGGGAGGAGGGTGCTGAGGACCTGGACTCCTGAGTCCCTGAATGAGGCAGGTGTTTCTTGCATGAGTCAGTCCTGTAATTGATTAACCATCAGGAGCCAGAGTGAGTGAAAGTTCAAACAGAAAGTAAAGGAAATGAAAATAGAAAGGGCTATCCAAACACAATATAGATATGTACTAAAATCCAATTGCACCATAAAGATAAGATTATACTAACTCTATTCCCATTAAAATTAGAAACTAGGCCAGGCGAGGTGGATTACCTGAGGTCAGGAGTTCAAAACCAGCCTGACCAACATGGTGAAACCTCATCTCTACTAAAAATACAAACATTAGGCCGGGCATGGTGGCTCACGCCTGTAATCCCAGCACTTTGGGAGGCTGAGGTGGGCAGATCACGAGGTCAGGAGTTCGAGACCAGCCTGACCAACATCATAAAACTCCATCTCTACTAAACATACAAAAATTAGCTGGGCATAGTGGCACATGCTTGTAGTCCCAGCTACTCAGGAGTTTGAGGCAGGAGAATCGCTTGAACCCAGGAGGCGGAGGTTGCAGTGAGCTGAGATCGTGCCCCTGTACTCTAGCCTGGGCGACAGAGCGAGACTCCATCTCAAAAAAACACGAAAATTTGCCAGGCATTGTGCCACATGCCTGTGGTCCCAGATACTCAGGAGGCTGAGGCAGGAGAATCACTTGAGCCCAGGAGGCAGAGGCTGCAGTGAGCTGTGATTGCACCACTGCACTCCAGCCTGGGCGACAGAGAGACCCTTTTTCAAAAAGAAAGAAAGAAAGAAAGAAAGAAAGAAAGAAAGAAAGAAAGAAGAAAGAAAGAAAGAAAGAAAGAAAGAAAGAAAGAAAGAAAGAAAGAAAGAAAGAAAGAAAGAAAGAAAATTATGAGATACCTGGGAATTAATTCATCCAGAAAGGCACAGGATATTTATGAGGAATCTTACAAATTTTATTTAAGGACAGGTCTAATAAATGGAAAAACTAACAGTAAGTCAACTTGTCACAAATTAACATATAAATTCAATATAGCCTGGAGAAAGAGGGAGGTTAAGAGGAGGTCTGGAGGTGTTTACCCTATTTTGAATGGAACAGAATCATTTTAAACTTCATATGGAAAAACAAGTGTCAGAGAAGAGCCAAGAAATTGTTCAGAAAGGACAGTGAGAAGGAGCTTTCATTAACACATATTATTTATTTATTTATTTATTTTTTATTTTTTTATTTTTTTTGAGACGGAGTCTTGCTCTGTCACCCAGGCTGGAGTGCAGTGGCCGGATCTCAGCTCACTGCATGCTCTGCCTCCTGGGTTTACGCCATTCTCCTGCCTCAGCCTCCCGAGTAGCTGGGACTACAGGCGCCCGCCACCACGCCCGGCTAGTTTTTTGTATTTTTTAGTAGAGACGGGGTTTCACCGGGTTAGCCAGGATGGTCTCGATCTCCTGACCTCGTGATCCGCCCGTCTCGGCCTCCCAAAGTGCTGGGATTACAGGCTTGAGCCACCGCGCCCGGCCTTATTTATTTATTTTTATGATTGAGACAGGGTCTCACTCTGTCACCCAGGCTGGAGTGCAGTGATACCATCTCGGCTCACTGCAGCCTCCACTTCCTGAGCTCAAGCGATCCTCCCACCTCAGCCTCCCCAGTAGCTGGGACTACAGGCATGTGCCACCATGCCTGGCAATTTATTTTTATTTTTATTTTTGTAGAGATGGAGTTTCATTATGTTGCCAGGCTGGTCTTGAATTCCTGAGTTCAAGTGATCCACCCGCCTTGGCCTCCTAAAGTGCTGGATTACAGGCGTGAGCCACCACACCTGGCCTTAAAACATCTTTAAACTGCTGTAATCAAAGCATAGTTTGGCCCCAGGAATATATAAGTAGAGAAAAAAAAAGTTTTCAAAACGGATTTCTACAGATAAAGGATCTGAATACGCAACCACAAGAATTCCATTCAGCTAGGAAAGGATGGTTTATTAAATGGTCATAAGGCCGGGAGCGGTGGCTCAAGCCTGTAATCCCAGCACTTTGGGAGGCCGAGACGGGCGGATCACGAGGTCTGGAGATCGAGACCATCCTGGTTAACACGGTGAAACCCCATCTCTACTAAAAAAAATACAAACAAATTAGCCGGGCGAGGTGGCGGGTGCCTGTAGTCCCAGCTACTCAGGAGGCTGAGGCAGGAGAATGGCATAAACCCGGGAGGCGGAGCTTGCAGTGAGCTGAGATCCGGCCACTGCACTCCAGCCTGGGCGACAGAGCAAGACTCCATCTCAACAAAAAAAAATAAAATAAAATAAAAATAAATGGTCCTAAAGAAAACATAGCTTCTCCTTTGGATGAACAGAAATATAGACTCCTGACCTCAAAATATGTAAAAAATCATTTCCAGATGGATTAAAGGTTTAAATATAAAACTAAGAGATATTAAAAGACGACTTACGAGAATATTTGTCTTGGAGTGGGATGAGCCTTTCTAAGACAGGCAGCCAAGGGGTTATAAAAGAGACAAAAGCTATATCTAACCCCATAAAAATCATAGGATTTTTTTATAGCAATAGACACCATATAAAAGTCGCTTTTTACATTTTGTTGCTGGGCGCAATGGCTTATGCCTGTAATCCCAGCATTTTGGGAGGCCAAGGTGGGTGGATCGCTTGAGCTCAGGAGTTTGAGACCAGCCTGGGCAACATGGCAAAATCCCGCTTCTACCAAAACCACAAAAAATTAGCTGGGCGTGGTGTGGTGATGTGCACCCGTGGTTCTAGCTACTCGGGAAGCTGAGGTGGAAGGATTCCTTGAGCCCAGGACGCGGAGATTGCAGTGAGCCAAGATCACACCACTGCACCACTGCACTCCGGCCTGGGTGACAGAGTGAGACCCTATCTCAAAAAAAAAAAAAAAAAAAAAAAAGACCTTTTATTTAGCATCATTTGTAGTGTCAAACATTAGTAAACCTTAGATATCCATAAACTGGGAATTTTTTTAATTTTTTTAAACTGTAATCCCATGAAAGATTCGATTGAGGAATTTTTTTTTTTTTTTAGAGGAAGTCTCACTCTGTCGCCCAGGCTGGAGTGCAGTGGCATGATCTCCGCTCACTGTAACCTCCACCTCCCAGGTTCAAGTGATTCTCCTGCCTCAGCTTCCCAAGTAGCTGGGATAACAGACGCGCGGCACCATGCCTGGTTAATTGTTTGTATTTTTAGTAGAGATGGGGTTTCACCATGTTGGCCAGGCTGGTCTCGAACCCCTGACATCAGGTGATCTGCCTGCCTCAGTCTCCCACAGTGCTGGGATTACAGGCGTGAGCCACTGCACCTGGCCTTAGATTGGGGAAATTTTTAAATAACAGATGGGGACAGGCACGGTGGCTCATGCCTGTAATCTCAGTACTTTGGGAGGCCAAGGTTGGTGGACCACTTTAGCCTAGGAGTTCAAGACTGGCCTGGGCTACATAGAGAGACCTCACCTCTACAAAGAATACAAAAATTAGCTCAGTGTGATGGCATGTGCCTGTTGTCCCAGTTACTCAGGAGGCTGAGGTGGGAGGATCACCTGACCTGGGGAGGTTGAGATTACAGTGAGCCATGATTGTGCCATTGCACACAGCCTGGGTGACAGTGAGGCCCAGTCTCAAACAAAGAAAAAGGAAAGGGTACATCCTTACTAAGGAAGATCAGACAGCAATTAGGAGAAGAAGCAAGACAGAGAAGTTTAAACCTAAAAAGATGGTCATGAAAAATGTGTAGGCCGGGTGCAATGGCTCATGCCTGTAATCACAGGACTTTGGGATGCCAAGGTGGGCAGATCACCTGAAGTCAGGAGTTCGAGACCAGCCTGGCCAACATGGTGAAATCCCATCTCTACTAAAAATACAAAAATTAACTGGTGTGGTAGCGGGAATCTGTAATCCTGGCTACTCAGGAGGCTGAGGCAGGAGAATTGCTTGAACCCAGAAGGCAGAGGCTGCAGTGAGCCGAGATCGCGCCACTACACTCCAGCCTGGGCAACAGAGCAAGACTCCGTCTCAAGATAAAAAATGCATCAAGCTGTCCCCTTCATGCATTTTTCTGTATGCATGAGAGATTTCAAAATAAAGTCTGTTTGTTTGTTTGTTCTTTTGAGATGGAGTCTTGCTCTGTCGCCCAGGCTGGAATGCAGGGGCTTGATCTTGGTTCACTGCAACCTCCACCTCCCGGGTTCAAGCAATTCTCTTGCCTTAGCCTCCCAAGTAGCTGGGCTTACAGGCACACGACACCACAACTGGCTACTTTTTTAAAATTTTTTATTCTTTATTATTATTATTATTATATTATTATTATTATTTGGTAGAGACAAGGTCTTGCTCTGTTACCCAGGCTGGTCTTGAATTCCTGGCCTCAAGCAATCCTTCCACCTGGGCCTCCCAAATTGTTGGGATTACTGATGTGAGCTACCTCACTCCCAGAGAGAGGTTTTTTTTTTTTTTCTTTTTGTTTGTTTGTTTTTAATTAATTAATTTTTTTTGAGATGGAGTCTTGCTCTGTCGCCCACGCTGGAGTGTGGTGGCGCCATCTCGGCTCACTGCAAGCTCCGCCTCCCGGGTTCACGCCATTCTCCCGCCTCAGCCTCCCGAGTAGCTGGGACTACAGGCACCCGCCACCACGCCCAGCTAATTTTTTGTATTTTTAGTAGAGACAGGGTTTCACCGTGTTAGCCAGGATGGTCTCGATCTCCTGACCTCGTGATCCACCTGCCTCGGCTTCCCAAAGTGCTGGGATTACAGGCGTGAGCCACCGCGCCCGGCCTCAGAGGTTTTTAAAAACATGAATAATGGCCGGGCGCGGTGGCTCAAGCCTGTAATCCCAGCACTTTGGGAGGCCGAGGCGGGCGGATCACGAGATCAGGAGATCGAGACCCTCCTGGCTAACACGGTGAAACCCCGTCTCTACTAAAAATACAAAAAACTAGCCGGGCGAGGTGGCGGGCGCCTATAGTCCCAGCTACTCGGAGGCTGAGGCGGGAGAATGGCGGGAACCTGGGAGGCGGAGCTTGCAGTGAGCCGAGATCGCGCCACTGCACTCCAGCCTGGGCGACACAGCGAGACTCCGTCTCAAAAAATAAAAATAAAAATAAAAACATGAATAATGATGGGGAAAGACACTTAACCATAGGTAATTCCCCAAATTTCGGCCAGACCAAACTACTGGAATCTTGAGCACTGGGGTCGTGGGTTGTGGGTCACGGTTCAAGAAGCCACTCACCTCCCACGCCCGTCTTCTGCTGTGAGATGTAGGACTCCAGGCGCAAGCGGAAGCGGCTCTCGCCCCCCAGGCGGCAGTGCGTGCCGTCGTCCACCAGGAAGAAGGCCGAGTAGTTGTAGTCCAGGGGAAACTGGACCCCGTCCTCCGGGTCGCCATGCCACCGGTACCTCGCAGGGAACGAGCCCTAGGGGAAAAATGGCCAGACCAGGGCGTCTCCTCATCAGGGCCAGGACAGACACAAGCCCCTCCTCCTCCCTCAGACCCAGGGGTCCGGGCCCCTCCTCCTCCCTCAGACCCAGGGGTGCGGGCCCCTCCTCCTCCCTCAGACCCAGGGGTGCGGGCCCCTCCTCCTCCCTCAGACCCAGGGGTCCGGGCCCCTCCTCCTCCCTCAGACCCAGGGGTGCGGGCCCCTCCTCCTCCCTCAGACCCAGGGGTCGGGCCCCTCCTCCTCCCTCAGACCCAGGGGTGCGGGCCCCTCCTCCTCCTCAGACCCAGGGGTCGGGCCCCTCCTCCTCCCTCAGACCCAGGAGTCCAGATCCCCAGCCCCTCCTCCCTCAGACTCAGGCCCCCAGCCCCTCCTCCCTCAGACCCAGGAATCCAGGCCCCCAGCCTCTCCTTCCTCAGACTTCAGGAACCCAGGCCTCCAGTCCCTTTTTTCCAAGTCCCTGGGTTGTACCTTGGGGTTGGTGAGGGTGTCTCTATTCCGGACCACACCCCAGGGGGCCACGCCCATGGCCACCACCTTGGTGCCCCCAGTGCTGGCTGTCTGATGGTCCCGCACAGCCACACCAACATGCCGGCCGATGCCCGTGTGCAGACCCCCAGTGACAATCCAGGCTCCTACGCAGACGCCGAGGAACACGCAGAGGCAGAGGGAGAAAAACCAAGAGTAAGACAGAGACACACACACAGAGACTGGGTGGCGGGGGAGGCCACCCAGAGTAGTGGGGGAGATGGCAGGCAGGCCAAGGCCCGGGAGACAGCCCCCACCCACCCTCGGTCACCTGTGCTCTGGGCAGCCCGCACCAGCCCACGACGCAGCAGGTCCTGCAGCCAGGTCTGGAGGACGGGGCCCCCCGACCCCCCCAGCACTGACACCACCAGGTTCGGGGCACG
Organism: Trachypithecus francoisi; assembly: GCF_009764315.1. Taxonomy (NCBI): domain Eukaryota; kingdom Metazoa; phylum Chordata; class Mammalia; order Primates; family Cercopithecidae; genus Trachypithecus; species Trachypithecus francoisi. The sequence goes on along the minus strand of NW_022681457.1, from coordinate 4,565,916 downwards.
GAAGCCCCACGTGCGTGTGACCAGACTATAAACTGTAGCTGGATCCGTTCGGTCAGAGAGCCGGAGGAACTGTGGACACATGGAAGCGGGGGACACAGGGAGGGGGACAGAGACCCAGACAGATGGGGACAGAGACCCAGAGAGAGAAAGAGACAGACTCAAGAGAGAGAAAGAGACAGAGACCCAGAGAGACAAGGATAGAGACCCGAGAGAGAAAGAGACAGAGACCCAGAGAGATGGGGACAGAGACCCAGAGAGAGAAAGAGACAGACTCAAGAGAGAGAAAGAGACAGAGACTCAAGAGAGAGAGGGACAGAGACCCAGAGAGATGGGGACAGAGACCCAGAGAGAGAAAGAGACAGAGACCCAGAGAGAGAAAGAGACAGAGACTCAAGAGAGAGAAGGACAGAGACCCAGAGAGAGAGAGACAGAGACCCAGAGAGATGTGGACAGAGACCCAGAGAGATGGGGACAGAAACCCAGAGAGACAGGACAGAGACCCAGAGAGACAAGGATAGAGACCCGAGAGAGAGGGAGACAGAGACCCAGAGAGATGGGGAGAGAGACCCAGAGAGATGGGGAGAGAGACCCAGAGAGATGGGGAGAGAGACCCAGAGAGAGAGGGAGACAGAAACCCAGATGAGGGGGACAGAGACCCAGAAAGAGAGAGAGACAGAGACTCAAGAGAGAAAGGGACAGAGACCCAGAGACAGAGAGACAGAGATCCAGAGGGAGGGGGACAGAGACACACAGAGAGAGAGACAGAGACCCAGAGACAGAGGGGGACAGAGACCCAGAGACAGAGGGGGACAGAGACCCAGACAGAGAGGGAGACAGAGATCCAGAGAGAGGGGGACAGAGACACACACACACAGAGAGATAGAAACCAGAGACAGAGGGAGACAGAGACCCAGAGAGAGAGGGGGATAGAGATCCAGAGAGAGGGACACAGAGACAGAGGGAGACAGAGACACAGAGAGAAGGAGACCACCTCAGAGAGAAGACAGGTGGGGCGGAGGGGACACACAGAGCAAAGACAAGGATGGGCGGAGAGGACCAGCGTTCAGCGTGGGCGTCCCGGCTCCACTGTGGAGCCCCGAGCATGCAGCCCCTGGTGCCCGGGCCCTGCCCACACAGGCCCGCCTCACGTTGCTGTGCTTGCGGCCGGCCCCAGTGAAGTCCAGCTCTCCGTAGGCATCGGTGGGCTTCTCCGTGGTGTGTGCATCGCTGTCCCACACGGTCACCACGGCCGCCCCGAAGGCATCCTCCATGGCCACTGCAGGGTGGGCGGTCCGGGGGCGCCCACACTGGCACAAGGTCCCTCTGGGGGTGCGAGGGCGGAGCGTGAACCCAGGGCTGCCCCCCGACCCCAGCATCCGGTCGGTGTGTTCATGCTTCTGTGGAGGGGCTGTTGACACTGACCCCGCACCCGCAGAGGCAGGCAGAGTCCACGCTACCCCTGGCCCTGGCTCTGATCACCTCAGGGAGAGACTGGAGCCGAGGACAGTCCCCCTTCCCCATGGGAAGGAAGCCAGTGAGTCCAGAAAGCCTGAGCAGGAAGAGGTGGGTCACCGTCACCTGCGGAGCCTCAAGTGCAAAGGCAGAGGGCCACTGGGGGTATCCTCGCTGTGCCCCCATCCAAACACAAGATGTTCACCATGAGAAAGGACATCCAGAGGGTAACTTAGGGACAGCCCACGTGCTAGAGGCTGACGCGGCTGTGTGACTTTGGGCGAGCGGCTTCACCTCTCTGAGCCTAAATTTCCTCCTCTAATGAAAAGACAATAATAGCGCAGCCTACTCCACGGAGCTATGAGGAGCCAGGGAAAGAACGCAGTGTTTCCTGAAATGAGGCTCGCATACCAGTCCCAGCCAGAGGCAACGCGACACGAACTTCACACGGAGCTTAAAATAACCTTGAATAACGCAGTGAGAAAGTCATTCCTTTTTCAGTTCTCCTGACGACTGTCAAGGAGAGAGGCTCAGCTGGGTGCTGGAATATTTTTGAATGCCTAACCCTTTGCTACTCTTTTGAACGAGAAAAGCAGGCCTCGGACTCAAAAAGTGGAGCTGGCAACAGCCACCTAGCAAGTAGGGAAACACCTTTGTTTGCTTTTCATTGTATTTGTCTTCTGTGTGGCTTGCTTATTCCTCTCTGTGCCAAATGGAACAGGTTTTCCATTTATGGTGATCACATATAAAACTTTCCCCCACCTAAAAAAATGCACAAGTCTCTCTTGCTATCTGAAGGTGATTGGCACCAGAGTAAGTAACAGGTTTGGAGAATGAGAATTTCATTTGAAAATGTAGGGTCGGGTGCTATGGCTCATGCCTGTAATCCTAGTACTTTGGGAGGCTGAGGCCAGAGGATCGCCTGAACCCAGGAGTTCGAGACCAGCTGTGCAATATAGTGAGACCACCCTATCTCTAAAAAAAAAAAAAAAAAAAAAAAATTAGCCAGGTGTGGCAGTACGTGCTTAGGAGGCTGAGGCAGCAGGATCACTTCAGCCTGGGAGATCAAGGCTGCAGTAATGCAGAAAGCTGTGACCACACCACTGCACTCCAATCTGGGTAACAGAGTGAGACCCTGTCTCAAAAAGAAAAGAAAAGAAAAGAAAAAAGCAAGCAAGCAAGAAAGAAAGAGGCCGGGCACAGTGGCTCATGCCTGTAATCCCAGCACTTTGGGAGGCTGAGGTGGGTGGATCACCTGAGGTCAGGAGTTCAAGACTAGACTGGCCAACATGGTGAAACACCATCTCTACTAAAAAAAAATACAAAAATTAGCTGGGCACGGTGGCGGGTGCCTGTAATCCCAGCTACTCAGAAGGCTGAGGCAGGAGAATCGGTTGAACCCAGGAGGCAGAAGCTGCAGTGAGCCATCACAGCATTGCTCTCCAGCCTGGGTGACAAGAGCGAAACTCCATCTCAAAAAAAAAAATAAAATAAAATAAGGAAAGAAAGGAGGGAAGGAGGGAGAGAGTCAGAGAGGAAGGAAAGGAAGGGAGGGAGGGAGGGAAGGAGGAAAGAAAAGAAAGAAGAAAAGAAGAAAGGAAAGGAAGAGAAGAAAGAGAAAAATGTATCTAAATTATTTTGTTCCAGATTCCAGAAGGAGTTCAGATATCAGGGGAGACCCGTATTTACACAAACCTAGTGAGCAGATTTAATAGCAATTTTACAGAAGGGATAGCGGAGATGCTACAAGGATTTGGCAAAGCCGTAAAAACACTAAAAGAACAGCTAACTGATCCACACATGGGATGAACCAAACATGCTTAGGCCAGGTCCTGGCACAGTGAGAACTACTCACTGTGTCCTCTTCCTTCCTGAGTCTACCTCCAGGGCCCTGGCATGCCTCAGTTTACCCACTTTGTCCGTTCACCCATTTCAGCTCCATCCTTGAAGTCCCTAGTTCCCCTGCAGCTACTTCCCGGGAAGTTTGCTCTTCGGAGCAAAACTTCTAGGACGCTGGGCACAATCCCAGCACTTTGGGAGGTCAAGGCAGAAGGATTGCTTGAGCCCAGGAGTTTGAGAACACCTGGGCAATAGAGCGAGACCCCATCCCTACAAAAAAAAATTTAAAAATTAGCCAGGTGTGGTGGTGCATGGCTGTGGTTCCAGCTACTTAGGGGGCTGTAGCAGGAGGAACACTTGAGCTCAGGAGTTCAAGGCTGCAATAAGCCATGATCATACCACTGCAGCCCAGCCTGGGCGACAGAGCAAGACCATGTCACTAAAAACAAGAAATAAGGCTGGACGCGGTGGCTCGTGCTAATCCTAGCACTTTGGGAGGCCAAGGAGGGCAAATCACAAGATCAGGAGTCTGAGACCAGCCTGGCCAACATAGTGAAACCCCGTCTCTACTAAAAATACAAAAATTAGCTGGGCATGGTGGTGCACACCTATAGACCCAGCTACTCAGGAGGCTGAGGTAGGAGAATCACTTGAACCCGGGAGGCAGAGGTTGTGGTGAGCAGAGGTTGTGCCACTGCACTCCAGCCTGGGCAACAGAGCGAGACTCTGCCTCAAAAAAATAATAATAATAATAAAATAAAAGGTCTTCAAGGAATAGTCCAGAGCCTGTGCTGTCCAATATGATGGCTGCATGGGGTTCTTTACAGCCATGGAGCTCTTTCTGCTCTAATAAGTTAAAATTAAATCAAATAAAAAATTCAGGCCAGGTGCAGTGGTTCATGCCTGTAATCCCAGCACTTTGGGAGGCCAAGGAGGGTGGATCACCTGAGGTCAGGAGTTTGAGACCAGCCTGGCCAACACGGTGAAACCCTGTCTCTACTAAAATACAAAAAATCAGCTTGGCATGGTGGTGGGAGCCTGTAGTCCCAGCTACTCGGGAGGCTGAGGCAGGAGAATGGTGTGAACCCGGGAGGTGGAGGTTGCAGTGAGCCAAGATCGCGCCACTGCACTCCAGCCTGGGCGACAAAGCGAGACTCCATCTCAAACAAACAAACCAAAAAATCAGTTCTTCAGGAACAATGGCCATATTCCAAGTGCCCAGTAGCTCCCTGTGGCCAGGACTGCTGTACTGGATGTGGATATAGAACGTTTCCAAAATCGTGGAAAATTCTGATGTTCAGTGCTAGGAGCCATTCCTTCTGCATACCTTGCCTCCTGCCCTCTTTCCTCGGTGGAGCCACAGAAACTGAAATAAATTCTTTTTTTTTTTTTTTGAGATGGAGTCTCACTCTGTCTCCCAGGCTAGAATGCAGTGGTACGATCTCGGCTCACTGCAATCTCTGCCACCTGGGCTCAAGTGATTCTCGTGCCTCAGCCTCCTGAGCAGCTGGGATTACAGGCATGTGCCACAGTGCCTGGCTAGTTTTTGTATTTTTAGTGGAGATGGGGTCTTACCACATTGGCCAGGCTGGTCTCCAACTCCTGACCTCAAGTGATCAGCCCACCTTGGCCTCCCAAAGTAGTGCGATTATAGCCGTGAGCCACCGTGCCTGGCCTGAAATTGTTCTTGATTAAAATCATCAATTACCTGCCTGGCTCCATATACAATGGCCCTTATTCAGGTTTCATCTGACTGTATCAAAAGTGGCCCTGGCCACAGCTGAAAGGCTCTCATTCTGGAAAACCTTTTCCTTGGCAGGATATGCCTGCCCCTCTGGCCTTCCTCCCAGCCCCGGCTGCTTCGTGCCTGCCTTGTTTGTGGCTTTTTCTTCCTTTTCACTTCCCTTTAGTGTAGATGTTCCCAGTGCAAGCCTTCCCTACATGGTTCTCAAACTCGATGCATGCAGAGGCCAGGCAAGTAACTCAACAGAAAGAAGTAGCCAGGGCCAGGCACGGTGGCTCATGCCTGTAATCCCAGCACGTTGGGAGGCCCAGGTGGGTGGATCACTTGAAGTCAGGAGTTCGAGATCAGCCTGGTCAACATGGTGAAACTTATCTCTATTAAAACTACAAAAATTAGCCAGGCATGGTGGTGGGCGCCTGTAATCTCAGTTACCTGGGAGGCTGAGGCAGGAAAATCACTTGAACCCAGGAGGTGGAGGTTGCAGTGAGCCGAGATCGCACCACTGCACTCCAGCCTGTGCGACAGAGGGAGACTCGGTCTCAAAAAAAAAAAAAAAAAAAAAAGAGGTAGCTGGGTATGGTGGGTCTCGCCTGTAATTCCAGCACTTTGGCGGGCGGGATGAGGTGGGAGGATCACTTGAGTCCAGAAGTTTGATACCAGCCTGGTCTCTACAAAAACAATTTTTTAAATTAGCCAGGCATGCTGGTGCAAGCCTGTGGTCCCAGCTACTCAGGAGGCTCATGTGGGAGGATCGCTTGAGCCCAGCAGGTCAAGGCTGCAGTGAACCATGGATCGTGCCAATCCAGCATGGACAACAGAGCGAGACCCTGTCTCAAAAAAAAAAAAAAAAAGAGAGAGACAGAAGACAGATGTTTTTAAATGCTATTCTAAACACACACACACACACACACACACACACACAACTGGCTATAGAATTGCCAGTTTGCAACTCCCCTGACTTTACACGTTGTTTTCCCTGTGACATCTTACCTACTTCCAGTCTCAATTACCATCTACATCTTGGACCTCTCAGATCCTGGACATTAGTCCAGACCTTTCCCAAGTCTCAGTCACCACATGCCCCTGGCTCCCCCAGGCCGCTCATATGCAGAGTCCCACATCGCACTTAGCGGCATTTCCCAAACCTGCTCGCCCTCCTGAGCTCCATCTCGGGGACAGCCCCACTGTGTCCCAGTCAGCAGACCATATGTCCAGTAGCCATCCACCGATGGGGTCACCCCTTCTCTCCCCCTGTTCATCAGTCCCCAAGCTTTGCCTTCCTGCTCCCCGAGTCTTTGCCCCATCCCCTCCTCTCTGTGTCCCAAAAGCCCTGACCTGGATCAGGCCACTACGCCTCCCACTCAGACCCTCTATCCAGACTCCTCCAGAGCTCCTTTTCATCCTCTCCCAGTCCCAGAAGGCTTTTCCACACCCAGAGCCAACCCCACCACTACGGTGATGCCCCAGCTCCCCAGGACAAGGTCCCAGCCCCTTAGGGTGGCCTCTGACACCCTGCAAGCCGTGGCCGTGCCCTCCTCTGCAGCCTCTTCTCTCTTGACAGTGCTCCCTGCATCCTGAACTTTGATTCATATTCAAGCAGCACCTTATGGTCCTCATCAAGGACTTCGCACACGCTGTTCAAATCACTTTTCTTTTTTTTTTTTTTTTTTTTGAGATGGAGTCTTGCTCTGTCACCCAGGCTGGAGTGCAGTGACATGATCTCGGCTCACTATAGCCTCCGTCTCCCAGGTTAAGCAATTCTCCTGCCTCCTGAGTAGCTGAGATTACAGGTGTGCGCCAACACACCCAGCTAATTTTTGTATTTTTAGTAGAGACGGGATTGCACCATGTTAGCCAAGCTGGTCTCAAACTCCTGACCTCAGGTGATCCACCCGCCTTGGCCTCCCAAATTGTTGGGATGACAGGTGTGAGCCACCACGCCCGGCCCCAAATCGCTTTCCATGGGCCTCTCTCCAGCCCACTTTCAAATGTCACCTCACTAGCCACTCTTCCTCCTCCAGAAACCGTTAGTGACACCCTATGTACCCTCCCAGTCTTAAGCAGACACCTCCCCCCAGCTCCCACAGAGCCCAGTGGCTCGTCCTTGGGAGCTGCAACCCCTTGCCTTACTATAATTATCCTCTGCATTTCTTCCTCCTCAGGCCAGACCAGAGTTTCCTCAATTGTCTTGACCACGCTGCCCCATCAGTAAAAAGGTTTTGAGCACTCACATCCAACAAGCGCATATCTGTTTATTTATCCACAATTGACAAGCAATACTGCACTAATATATAGTCATAACAAAATACACACTGAAGGAGGAATGTGGATACTTCCCCTACCCCAAAAACTGTCCTAAAAAACAACTAGAGGGCTGGGCGCGGAGGCTCACACCTGTAATCCCAGTACTTTGGGAAGCCAAGGCAGGTGGGTTGCCTGCGGTCAAGAGTTCAAGACCAACCTGGGCAACAGGGTGAAACCCCATCTCTACTACAATACAAAAAATTAGCTGGGTGTGGTGGTGGGCACCTGTAATCCCAGCTATTCGGGAGGCTGAGGCACGAGAACTGCTTGAACCCAGAAGGTGGATGTTGCAGTGAGCCCAGATCGCGCCACTGCACTCCAGCCTGGGTGACAGAGCCAGACTCTGTCTCAAAAAAAAAAAAAAAAAAAGGCCGAGCGCGGTGGCTCAAGCCTGTAATCCCAGCACTTTGGCAGGCCGAGACGGGTGGATCACGAGGTCAGGAGATCAAGACCATTCTGGCTAACACCGTGAAACCCCGTCTCTACTAAAAAAACAAAAAAAAAAAAAACTAGCGGGCGAGGTGGCGGGCGCCTGTAGTCCCAGCTACTCGGAGGCTGAGGCAGGAGAATGGCATAAACCCGGAAGGCGGAGCTTGCAGTGAGCTGAGATCCGGCCACTGCACTCCAGCCTGGGCGATAGAGCGAGACTCTGTCTCAAAAAAAAAAAAAAAAAAAAAAAAACTAGAACGCCTGGGCCAGGTGCGGTGGCTCACGCCTGTAATCCCAGTGCCTTGGGAGGCCGAGGTGGGCAGATTATGAGGTCAGGAGATCGAGACCATCCTGGCTAACACGGTGAAACCTCGTCTCTACAAAAATCAAAAATAAAAAAATAAAAAATAAAAAAAATATTGGCCGGATACGGTGGCTCACGCCTGTAATTCCAGCACTTTGGGAGGCCGAGGTGGGCAGATCACGAGGTCAGGAGATCAAGACCATCCTAGCTAACATGGTGAAACCCCATCTCTACTAAAATACAAAAAAATTAGCCAGGTGTGGTGGTGAGCGCCTGTACCCCCAGCCACTCGGGAGGCTGAAGCAGGAGAATGGCGTGAACCAGGGAGGCGGAGCTTGCAGTGAACCGAGATGCACCACTGCACTCCAGCCTGGGCGACAGAGTGAGACTCCGTCTCAAAAAAAGAAAGAAAGAAAGAAACTAGAAAGCCTGGATCCGCTTGAGAGGCCATCACTGAAAGGCAAGAGCTCCTCACCGACACACACACCCTATCTAGCTCAAATGGTGTCCCCGGCCACCAAGCACAGCGCCTGCCTGCGGTAATAATTGCCACCTCCCAGTGGGAGCTGCAGATGCTTGCCAGCGTTCTTGCTGAGCACTGTGCCAGGAATATCACAAGCATTAACTTGTTTAATCCTCATAATAACCCCGGGAGATCAAGCTTCTTTTCATGCTCACATGAGAAACGGGACCCAGAGGGTGAAATGATTTGCCCAAAGCCACACAGCACGTGTCCCAGGGAAATTTGAACCCTGGCAGGGCCACTGAATTAGGCTAAAGGGACCTCCTCCCTTGGGAGCGCTGAGTGAGGGTTTCTTGCATGGATGGATGAATGAATGAACGAATAAATGAATGAATGAAACAGAAATACCCAAAAGGGAAAGACAGAGGCGCAGAAAGTGACACGAAGAGACAGGCACACAGAAGAGACATCGAGGAGGAAAGCAGCAGAACCGAGCCCTGGAACGTCTACACTGACCCTGAGCGGGAGAATAGCGAACGGGGAGTGGGGAGTGTCTACATAGACCCAAACGCTCCTGGAGGGAGAGAGCCGGCAGGGAACGCCCTTGGGATGGTCCCCGAGTCCTGGAATGGGGAAGGGGCGTGGCCAGGGCGTGGCCATCCGCGGGCGGGGTCTGCGGGCTTCGGACCCTCTGGGGTCAGTCCAGGGGCGAACTCCTCACCCCGGATCTGTGGCGTCAACTATGAACGTCGTACAGGTCTTCTTCTTGAAGATCTTGGGGATCCAGCTCTGGGGACAGGAACAAGTGTAGGGGTGGAAGTGGGGTCGGGGGCACCCAGTTCTGTCCTATGGGACACAGAGCCACCCACCCTGTGCGCTCCCCACGGACACAGGAGTCCGGGCCCCCAGCGCCCTCCCACTCCCGACTCAGGAATCTCGACCCCCATGCCAGGGACCCTGGAACACGGACCCTCCCATCCCCCTCCTTCGTCTGACCCAGGAATCTGGGTGTCCAGCGCTGGAAGCCTGGAGGCGAGGTCCCCAGCTCAGCACTCCCGCAGACCCGGGTCCGGCGCTCACCTGCTCCTTCTCTGACACCACCATGCTGCCGCGGCCGCCGCAACCTCCAGCAGCCCAGGGCCCCGGCGCTCTCTCGGCCTGCTCTGATTCCAGACCCGCCCAGGGCAAACCGGATCCTCCACTTTCCAGCCCAGCCTGGGGCGGGGCGAGGTCTGCGGGGCGGGGAGTCTTGGAGACGCCAAAGCGGGAGGCGGGGAGAGGGCGGGTCCCAGGCCACGATAAGGGGACAGAGGGACAGCGACCTGGGGGGTGCAGAGGCCCGAGCCAGGGGCTGTGGGGGCCCAGAGACAGGTAGGGGAGACTCTGAGGGCAAGAGCCAGATGGGGACAGAAGGAGTTGGGGGCCAGTGGCAGAGAGGGAACAGAGACTCGGAGGATGCCAGACAGGGAGGGGACAATTTAACCCAAAAAGAGGGAGACAAAGACTTAGGGGACAGAGAATCAGAAGGTGGGGCAGCAGGGACCCAGGGACAGAGAGGGAGAGAGACCCAGGGAGAGGGGAAGAGAGAGCCAGACAGAGAGGGGGACAGAGACCCAGAGAGGGGTGTACAGAGACCCAGAGAGTGGGGGACAGAGACCCAGGGAGAGGGGAAAGAGACCCACAGAGAGAGATGGAGACAGAGACCCAGGAGAGGGGACAGAGACCCAGAGAAAGGGAGACAGAGACCCAGGGAGAGGGGAAGACAGACCCAGAGAGAGTGGGGGACAGAGACCCAGGGAGAGGGGGACAGAGACCCGGAGAGAGACGAGGACAGAGTCCCAGAGAGATAGAGGGGGATAGAGACCCAGAGAGTGGGGGACAGAGACCCAGGGAGAGGGGAGAGAGACCCACAGAGAGAGATGGAGACAGAGACCCAGGAGAGGGGACAGAGACCCAGAGAAAGGGAGACAGAGACCCAGGGAGAGGGGAAGACAGACCCAGAGAGAGTGAGGGACAGAGACCCAGGGAGAGGGGGACAGAGACCCGGAGAGAGACGAGGACAGAGTCCCAGAGAGAGAGAGGGGGATAGAGACCCAGAGAGAGGGGGACAGAGACCCAGGGAGAGGGGGACAGAGACCTGGAGAGAGGGGACAGAGACCCAGGGAGAGGGAGAGAGATACCCAGAGAGAGAGGGACAGAGACCCAGGGAGAGGGGTCAGAGACCTGGAGAGAGGGGACAGAGACCCAGGGAGAGGGGGACAGAGACCTGGAGAGAGGGGACAGAGACCCAGGGAGAGGGGGACAGATACCCAGAGAGAGAGGGGGAGAGAGGCCCAGAGGGAGAAGGGGATAGAGGCCCAGAGAGAGGGGGACTGATACCCAGAGACAGAGGGGGACGGAGACCCAGGGAAAGGTGGACAGAGACTCCAAGAGAGAGGGTGACAGAGACCCAGAGAGAGGGGGGAACTGAGACCCAGAAAGAGAGGGGAGCAGAGATCCAGAGAAAGGGGCAGAGACCCAGGGAGAAGGGGACAGAGACCCAGAGAGAGATGGGGACATATACCCAGAGAGGGGGACAGAGACTCAGAGAGAGAGAGACAGAGACCCACGGAGAGAGGAATAGAGACCCAGGGAGAGAGGGAGGGAAACCCAGAGAGAGAGGGGGACAGAGACCCAGGGAGAGGTGGAGAGACTCTGAGAGAGTGGGGGACAGGGACCCAGAAAGGTGAATGCCAGAGATGGGGAGGAGACACCTTGACTGAGGCAAGGGGCAGAGGGGGATGCAAAAACCAAAGAATTGAGCAAAGGGCAGGAACTCAGAAAGGAGGGGCCAGAGATTTAGGGGAGAGGGCACAGGGGAGAGAGAGGGACACAGACTTGGGTGGAGGACAGACACTCAGATGAGAGCGGGACGGAAGCCCAGAGTGAGAGGAAGAGGCAATGCCATGGAGGAGGGACAGGGACCCTGAAAGAGCAGATGACAGAATGGAAGAGAGAGGAGGACCTGTGAACAGGAAGGGAGACGCTAGCGGGGGCAGTCATGATCGGTGAGGAGCAGGAGATACTGAAACACAGAGACGGGCAAGGCCACTTGTCTCCTGCCAGCCCTCTGTGACGGGGACAGCTGTGGCCTCCGTAACCTGAGTCCCCCTACCCCTCCCAGCTGTATTTATAGCCCTGGCCTAGCCCAGTCCCTGCCCCCAGATCTGAGTTCCAGGGACAGGAGGTCATGGGCACGTGTGTTGGGGGCCATGTTCCTTCCCCCCCTTCCAGGGCCTCAATATTGGCATCACTCTCACCAGCGCGTGTCATTACGGCTGGAAACACCCCACAATCGAACCCCCAGTCCTTCCATGCAAGGGGTCTCTCCCCTCTGATAAGTCTCTTCTGCCTCCCCCAGGTGCCCCAGGCTCCCCCAAAAACCTGCTAAAAGTCTAGCCTTTGTCTTTGCAGCTGCCAAACATGAGCTTGTTGGTAGGTCAAAGTCAAGTCCCTTGGCCCCCATCTCCTGGCTGGGGAGAGACCCCTCACTGGTCCTCTCCCCAGCTGGGAGGAGGAGGAGGAGCAGGAGGTGGCAGGCGGGGACTGACCCAGAATAACTCAGGGCTGAGAGTAAATTTAGCCGGAGAGAGGGGAGGGGAAAGACCCTATTGGCTGGGGAATGGGGAGGGAGGGCCCCAGAGGGGGGTCAGGGGGCTCCGGAGACAGCCTCAGAGGGGTGTCCAGAGCCAGGCAGCAAGGACCAGAAGAAGGTGGACAGAGACCGAAAGGACAAAGCAAAGGAGAGACACAGAGAAAAAAAGAGACCGACCCCAAAGGGACAAAGACCCTAACATTTGTCCACCTCGCCGCAGAGGCAGCTGGAGTCAGTGCTGCCTGTCCGTCCCCATGGGCCACCATAGGCCATGGCTGCACACTTCTGTCCTCTGGGCTGGGGTGGCCAGCCTGCTCCTCCCCCCGGCCATGACCCAGCAGCTGAGAGGGGCCGGGCTGGGCTTCAGCAACTGGAACAACAACGCCGGAGTCACCGGGCTCTCCCAGGAGGCATTGGCAGAGCTTGGCCACCACCTCCACAGCCCGAGAGACCATCCAGATGAGAACGAGGATGTTTCCACAGAGAATGGGCATCATTTCTGGAGCCACCCAGACCGTGACAAGGAGGATGAAGATGTCCCCAAGGAATATGGGCACCTACTCCCAGGCCACAGGTCCCAAGACCACGAGGTTGGAGACGAGGATGTCTCAGGTGAGGAGGTCTTTGCACAGCATGGTGGGCAGACCCGTGGGCACAGAGGCCATGGGAGTGAAGACACGGAAGACTCAGCTGAGCACAGGCACCACCTCCCCAGCCACAGGAGCCACAGCCATCAAGACGAGGATGAGGACGAAGTTGTGTCCAGTGAGCATCGCCATCATATCCTCAGGCATGGACACCAAGGCCATGATGGGGAAGATGATGAAGGAGAAGAGGACGAGGAGGAGGAGGAAGAAGAGGAGGTCTCCACTGAGTATAGGCACCAGGCCCACAGGCACCGAGGCCACAGGAGTGAAGAGGATGAGGATGTCTCAGATGGACACCACCATCATGGCCCCAGCCACAGGCACCAAGGCCATGAAGATGACAATGATGATGATGATGATGTCACCACTGAGTATGGACACCAGGCCACAGGCACCGAGGCCACAGGAGTGAAGAGGATGAGGATGTCTCAGATGGACACCACCATCATGGCCCCAGCCACAGGCACCAAGGCCATGAAGATGACAATGATGATGATGATGATGTCACCACTGAGTATGGACACCAGGCCCACAGGCACCGAGGCCACGGGAGTGAAGAGGATGAGGATGTCTCAGATGGACACCATCATCATGGCCCCAGCCACAGGCACCAAGGCCACGAAGAAGATGACGACGATGATGATGATGGTGATGATGATGATGATGTCTCCACTGAGTATAGACATCAGGCTCACAGGCACCGAGGCCACGGGAGTGAAGAGGATGAAGATGTCTCAGATGGACACCATCATCGTGACCCCAGCCACAGGCACCAAGGCCACAAAAAAGATGACGATGATGATGATGTCTCCACTGAATATGGACACCAGGCCCACAGGCACCGAGGTCACAGAAAGGAAGAGGATGAGGATGTCTCAGATGAACACCACCATCACGGCCCCAGCCACAGACACCGAGGCCACAAAGAAGAAGAAGAAGAAGATGATGATGATGATGATGTCTCTACTGAGTATGGACACCAGGCCCACAGGCACCGAAGTTACAGAAAGGAAGAGGATGAGGATGTCTCAGGTGAACACCACCATCATGGCCCCAGCCACAGACACCAAGGCCACAAAGAAGAAGAAGAAGAAGATGATGATGATGATGTCTCCACTGGGTATGGACACCAGGCCCACAGGCACCAAGACCACAGAAAGGAAAAGGATGAGCCTGTCTCAGGTGAACACCACAATCATGTCCCTGACCACAGGCACCAAGGCCACAGAGACGAGGAAGAAGATGAGGATGTGTCCACTGAACATTGGCACCAGGGTCCCCAACGTGTCCACTATGGCCTTGTAGATGAGGAAGAGGAAGAAGAGGAGATCACAGTCCATTTCAGCCACCGTGTTGTAAGCCACCAACCTCAAGACCACAAGAGTGATGAAGCGGACTTCCAAGATGAGTATAAAACAGAAGTCCCTCACCATCACCACCACAGAGTCCCCAGGGAGGAAGATGAGGAGGTCTCCGCTGAGCTTGCCCACCAGGTCCCCAACCACAGGCAAAGCCACCAAGATGAAGAAACTGGCCATGGTCAAAGAGGGTCCATCAAAGAGATGAGCCATCACCCCCCAGGACACACAGTGGTCAAGGATAGAAGCCATGTGAGGGAGGATGATTCTGAGGAGGAAAAGGAGAAGGAAGAGGACCCCGGCTCCCATGAGGAAGATGATGAAAGTTCAGAGCAGGGAGAGAAAGGCACCCACCATGGCAGCCGGGACCAGGTAGATGAGGAGGATGAGGAGGAAGGTCATGGCCTCAGCCTGAATCAGGAGGAGGAAGAAAAGGAAAACAAGGAGGAGGAGGAGGAGGAAGAAGAGGAGGAGAGGAGAGAAGAGAGGGCTGAAGTTGGGGCCCCACTGAGCCGGGACCACAGCGAGGAGGAGGAGGAGGGGCTGGAGGAAGATGAGCCCCACTTCACCATCATCCCCAACCCACTGCACGGGAGAGAGGAGGCTGGAGGTGCCTCCAGTGAGGAGGAAAGCGGTGAGGACACAGGTAAGTGGCCTGGGCTGGTGTGGGTGTGGAGGAACCGTGTCAGCCTGGGTCACTGCTGCTCTTCTGTCCCCGCAGGTCCACAGGACGCTCAGGAGTACGGGAACTACCAGCCAGGGTCCCTGTGTGGCTACTGCTCCTTCTGCAATGTATGTCCCCAGCCCAGATCCACCCACCAAGGTGTCCCCAGAATCTGTCCCAGGGGCCCTGGGGTGGTGCTGTGGGAGGGCTCAGAGCAAGGTCAGGCCAGGGTCAGTTCTGAATGAAGAGATCCTTATGCAGGCATGTGAGGTGAGGACAGACTGAAGGCTGGGAGGCTGGGGAGGAGGCTGGGGCAGTGATTCAGGTAGGAGAGGACAAGACCCAAGCTGCATCTTGGGGTGTGGGGACAGAGACAGGGGTCTGTGGCAAAGAGAGTCGGGGGAAGGAGGGACAGCACAGGGGCTGATAGGCTAGGGGGAGAATAGGGAGAGAGGGGGTGGAGAGAGCACCGGAGCCCACCCTGAGTGGGGGACATGGGGTCACCATGAGATAGAAAACCAGGGGCAGGGTCGGGCATGGTGGCTCACCCCTGTAATCCCAGCACTTTGGGAGGCCAGGGCAGGCGGAACACGGGGTCAGGAGATCAAGACCATCCGGGCTAACACGGTGAAACCCCGTCTCTACTAAAAAATACAAAAAATTAGCCGGACGTGGTTGCATGCACCTGTAATCCCAGCTACTCAGGAGGCTGAGGCAGGAGAATCGCTTGAACCCGGGAGACGGAGGTTGCAGTGAGCCGAGGTTGTGCCACTACACTACAGCCTGGGCAACAGAGAGAGACTCCCTCTCAAAAAAAAAAAAAAAAAAAAAAAAAAGCCGGGCACGGTGGCTCAAGCCTGTAATCCCAGCACTTTGGGAGACCGAGACGGGCGGATCACGAGGTCAGGAGATCGAGACCATCCTGGCTAACATGGTGAAACCCCGTCTCTACTAAAAAATACAAAACACTAGCCGGGCGAGGTGGCGGGCGCCTGTAGTCCCAGCTACTCGGGAGGCTGAGGCAGGAGAATGGCGTAAAACCCGGGAGGCAGAGCTTGCAGTGAGCTGAGATCCGGCCACTGCACTCCAGCCCGGGTGACAGAGCGAGACTCCGTCTCAAAAAAAAAAAAAAAAGGGAAAGGAAGGAAGGAAGAAAGGAAACAAACCAGGGACAGTGGAGGGGAGAGAGGCTGATTTGGGGGGGCAGATACAGAGCTCAGTGTCAGAGATAAAGAGGGTAGAGTCTGGGGAAGCGTCCAGGGTGCAGGGGTGGACCAGGGGCAGGTGTCTCCCAAGTGGGGTTAGAGTTTCCGTCTAACCAGGCTCCCCTGCTCCCCAGCGATGCACTGAATGTGAGAGCTGTCACTGTGATGAGGAGAATATGGGTGAGCACTGCGACCAGTGCCAGGTGAGACCTCACCTCACACTCAAGGCTCCACTGGGCCTTAGGATGCACCGGGACCCTCTGAGGACCCCCACTCCTAAATCCTGGCCTCTGACCTAACCCCTTACCCCGATGCAACCTTGACTCCACAAGCGATCCTGACTCCAACCTTAACCTAGACCTAGCCTCTGGTCCCGGTCTGGTCCTGGCCCCATCCTAACTCCGCCCCCGGCCACGCCCCACGCTCACTCTCTCTCCCCGTCCCCACCCCCAGCACTGTCAGTTCTGCTATCTCTGCCCGCTGGTCTGCGAAACGGTCTGCACTCCAGGTGAGCATGGTCGGGGCCCTGGAAAAACCTGAAGAAGGTGTCAGGCCCAGCGTGGTGAATCCTGGTGGGGGCGGAGCCAAACCTGGGGGACTGGCCCGGAAGACTGGTGGGGCGGGGTTAAAAGGGGAGGCGCGGCCAAAGCTGTGAGCACGTGGGCCGGGACCTGGCTCGAGGAACACCAGGTGGAGCTGCTGAAGTCAAGGGACTCAAGAAATGAGTGGAGGGCTGAGGTGCAGGCCTAGAGCCTAATGGGCGAGGTCAACTCAAGTAGGAATCGAAGGGGCGGGGCTACTGGAGAACAGAATCACCCAGAACGAAAAAGGGGTCCAGTAGAAGGGATTCAGTTTGAAGAAGGAATTAGGGAAAAGGAGGTGGCGCAAGCACTAATCTCGCACGCTATACTGAGTGGCCACCTAATTTTGCTCGTGCAGTACCCCTCAAGCCTCTTTTCCCTGCTCTCCCACAGGAAGCTACGTCGACTATTTCTCCTCGTCCCTATATCAGTAAGTGTACTGGGGGAGGAGAGTGTGTAAAACCCCGTTTAGAGAAGTGGTTGTCTCGCTATGAGTTATCGGATGACTCTGGGACTCCATTTCCTCGTCCATGAAATGGGCAGGTTAATGATCTCTAAGCGTCCTGGTGTGAGCTTTGAACACCAGCTGTTTAACTTCTGGCGTCCTCCTCTCCAGAGCCCTGGCGGACATGCTGGAAACGCCGGAACCCTGACCCAGCCGCTCGACTGCGACACAGGGGTACCTCCCCTTGCCTTCCAACCCCTTTCCATGAGCCATATTTATTTCTCTGAATAAACGTGCTCCCCGAAATCTCATTGTGAGACGTGGGGTCTGGGAATCTCAGGGCAGCAGGGAATGCGAGTAGGCTCTAGGGACCTGGACCTAGACTTGAGGGATGAGGGGCCTGGACTCCTGGCTCGAGGAGGTTGAACACGCCCCCCTACCAAAAAAAAAATCAGTCAACAAAGGAGCTTTTTGAAACAGTTCTCTTTACCCGTGATCACTGAGTGACGCCTGGGGCGGGGAGGCCGACCGAGAGTCGGGGGCGAGGGCTCCCCCACTGCCCCCCTGCCCCCACGCCACGTCGCCCAGCGGCATCGTGGAAAGAGGATTCTCCCATGCAAACCCCGGAGCCAGAGGGGAAGGGGGAGCGCCATTCTGCGCCCCCTACCCCTGGGGCACGGACACGGCCACAGCACGGGGGGCGGTGAGGCCCCGGGGACACGAGACACGGGGGAGGGAGAGGGGACCCCGCCCGCAGATGACCCGGGGGACCGGCGACCGGACGCGGCGGGGCGGAGCTGAGTGGCACAGGGGGCGAGGCTTGTAGCAGCGAGTCTCCCCTCCCCTCCTTTCGGACGAAGAAGGAAGACTTGGGCCCCGCAACTGGGCAGGAAAAAGGGGAGGGGCAGCCTCTCCCCGCATGCGGCCCGGAAGGGAAGCCCCGCCCCCTTCCCGCGGGTAAAGGACACCCGTCTCCCAACAGAAACTGATCAATAAATTACAAAGTAGAGAAAAGGAAGGCGGACGTTTGGGGCGGGATTTCTTCCTGCCCGCTTCTTCCCCCTCAGTCCAGTTCATGTGGTTTGGTCCAGGCCCCGGCCCTGTGCGAGGCGGGCGCGCGCACGCCCGCTGGTCTGTACAGATGGTCCAGTCCTAGGCGCGAGCTCCCCCGCCCGCTCTCCCCGGCGAGGCCACAGTCCGGGCAGGAGAGGGAACAGCCCAGCCTCGGGAAGATTCTTCCGTCCGAGTGAGGTCACCTGCATGACGCCGGGCAGCGCGTGGAGCAGTGAATATCCACCGTGCCGCCCCGCACCCCCAAGGTCGCCCAGCACGGTCCTCACCTGGAGGCCTGCACTAGCAGGAATAGGTCCGGACCGAAACGCCGTCTGCCCGGGAACTCCCAGAAGTCTGGCCTGGAGGGAGAGCGAGCAGCGGTTCAGCCTGGAGTACCCTCCTCCCTGTTCCTCTCCAGGATTCCTCCCTTTGAACTTCCCTTCCCGATATCACAACGATCGCCCGGCTCCACATGGGTTTCCCTCCCTTCCGACTCAAACTCGCTTTGGGCGAGTTCACTCCCGCCTTGGGAAGGGGGAGTGGGATTTATCCATTCCATCCTGAGGGGGGAGTCCGGAACGTTGGAGCAGTCCATTCTTCAGGGGTGGGCGAGAAAGGACTAGGCCATTCCAGAACCTGGACTACTGAGGTGGTCCATGTCCAACCCAAGGGAAGAGAGGAGGGGATGTCGCATTTGGGAGCCCCCCACCTTCTGGCTGCAGCTTGCGGAGAGGGAGCCCCGGAGAGCCCAGGGCTCCTGCTGCAGCCGAACGAAAGTTGGGGGGCAACATCTCAGCTGAGTCGGGAGTTACGCCTCGGAGGTCCTTCTCCCGGAACATCTTCCGCCAGGATGGGGAGCGGCTGAAAGACTTGGCGCTGTCCTAGGTATAGGAGCCGGGCAGCCGGTGAGGGACTCGGGCCTCGTCTGACTCCGCCCCTTCCTTTGACTCCACCCCTCTCCGGGTCGCACCTCTCCCTTAACCCCGCCCCCTTCCTGGCCCCGCCTCCAACTGTAACTCTTTAATAAAGTCAGGCCCCGCCCCCTCAGCACCGCCTCTCGAGGAGCCGCTGGGGGCTGGGGGCAGAGCCCTCTGAGCTGCTGCCGCGCCCACCTCGTCCAGCCGCCTGTCTGTGCCTAAGGAGATAAGGTTGCTGAATTCCTTCTCCAGGAGCTGCCGGGCCTGGAAAGAGGAGGTGGAGGGGGCGGTTGGAGCGTGCAGTCTGCAAGGTGGGGACGCCTAGCATGCTCCGGGCCCAGCGGCAGCTCACCTGTGCATTCTGCGTGGGGATCTGCAGGAGCAAGGCCAGGTCGGAGTAGTCGAAGGTCTCGTCCAGGGCGAGCAGTGCCCCGTGTACCCCGCTCTCCGTGAGGTTCGTGGCAAATTCTTTCAGGCCCAGCCCGGACACCCAACCCATGACCCGCTCATTGGACCACACCATCACGTCTGGGGACGGAAAGGACCCTCAGCCGTGCCCCTCCCGTGGCCTGGAGAGTTCAGTTTAGCCCATACCTACACCTCCATTTCCTCTCTTCGGGTTACGCCCCCCACGCTGGCCCCACCCCTCGGTTATGGTGCCAATCTTCTTCTCCGGCCTCTCCCCACCCCCTCTCCTCCCCATCCAGCTCTACACCCTCCACCTGGCTCCCAAAGGGGCCCTTACACTCGACTTACCTCGGATCTGGGTCTGACTTTCTTCCCGCCTCCGCTCCAGGTCCTTCCGGTCATAGTTGAGCCGTTTGAGGCACATAATCCCATAATGTAGACTCACCCTGAGCAGCAGGAGAAGTGGAGTCACGGATGAGTCTTCCAATCCCCCTGGCTGCTGCGCCTACGGGTCCCTCCCCACTGGCTGTGCTCTTCTTGGAAAGGGTGGGGAACTGATCGGTTCTATTGACTGTTGACCGCCTCAGGAGGTGAGGCATTTTCAACAATAGGCACTTCCTATTGGCCAGCCTGGAGGGGATACAGGGTTAACTAGCCAAGCCATCTCAGGATCTGAACTTTTCCTGTGGACCATCTCATTGGTGAAAGGGGCACAGAGTGAGGATTTCCTGAGAACTCAGGCTAAAAGGGCCAAGATAAGCCTAGGAATCTCCCATGGCCAATCCCATTGGCCAAAGACTCTCTGGGGTGGGGCTTCCCTTTGGACTGTACCCATTGGCCAGGCAGCCCCCACCTGTGAAAGCTGTCCACCATCTTGAGTTGGCCCCGGAGCTCCTTCTTGTTAAGGTGATCTAACATTCGGGCATCCACCAGCGACTCCATGAAGTAGCTGCGGTATTGGGGCAGCCCCAGGCTGGGCAGCCAGTCGTTCCCCACCCACTCGTGGTTCATGTCGCCATATGCCAGGATCTGGGGCCATGGGCAGGTGAGGGAGGAATCAGACCCTCTGGCCCCTTCCCACTGTGCATGAGAGGGGTACAGTCCAACCTCCCAATCCAAGGTTTTTTCCCACCCCATAGTAGCACAATGACCAATCTCTGCTCAGGATAATGGACCAATCCAGAGCTGTCTCCTAGTTCTTCATGACAACATATACTCTTGGCTACTCAAACAGTGGTCCTGAGACCTAGAGAATCCCCATCACCTGTGGACTTCCTGGAATTGCAGAATCTCAGACCTTATTCCAGGCCTGCTGAAGTCGGTATCTGCATTTTCACAAGACCATCAGGTGATTTGAAATATACATTATATTTATTTTTTAATTTCCTTCTTTCTTTTATTTTATTTCTCTTTCTCTTTCTGACAGAGTCTGATATGTCACCTAGGCTGGAGTGCAGAGGCACGATCTCGTCTCACTGCAACCTCCCCGTCCCAGGTTCAAGCAATTCTCTTGCCTCAACCTTCGAGTAGCTGGGATTACAGATACATGCCACCACGCCAGGCTGACTTTTGCATTTTTTAGTATAAACGGGGTTTCACCATGTTGGCCAGGCTAGTCTCGAACTCCTGACCTCAAGGGATCCGCCCACCTCAGCCTCCCAAAGTGCTGGGATTACAGGCATGAGCCACCGCGCCCGGCCATATTTGTTTATTTTTTAGAGACAGGGTCTTACTATGTTGCCCAGGTTGACCTTGGCTTCTTGGGCTCAAGCAATCCTCCTGCCTCAGTATTCCAGGTAGCTGGGACTACAGGTGCGTGCCAC
Organism: Trachypithecus francoisi; assembly: GCF_009764315.1. Lineage (NCBI taxonomy): Eukaryota > Metazoa > Chordata > Mammalia > Primates > Cercopithecidae > Trachypithecus > Trachypithecus francoisi. The sequence continues at coordinate 4,544,646 of NW_022681457.1, read as the reverse complement.
CACAATACCCATTAAATTTGGGGAAGCACTGTTTTAACTCTGTCTCACTACAGTCCAACGTCACTACACCCCCAAGTCAGGACAATGAATTCCTTCAAGGCAGCTCTCCCACTAAGAAAGGGCCATCACTCTTGCAATGTCCTGAAAATACTTGTCTAATGTTGTATCTGGCCCAGGACAATATTCCAGATGAGCCCCAAGTCCCTCACTCCTTTCAGCATCAGCACAAAATCCACACCTCCCCCTGGCTGGAAATATGTGATCTATGACCACAGTCAAACATAATTCCTCCGTGGACAGTCAGCTCATGCCTCTTGATTTTTTTGTTTGTTTATTTGTTTGGTTTTTATGAGACGGAATCTCACTCTGTCACCCATGCTGGAGTGCAGTGGTGCAATCTCTGCTCACTGCAACCTCCACCTCCTGGGTTCAAGGGATTCTCCTGCCTCAGCCTCCCAAGTAGCTGGGATTACAGGTGCTAGCCACTGTGCCCGGCTAATTTTTGTATTTTTAGTAGACACAGGGTTTCACCATGTTGGCCAGGCTGGTCTCAAACTCCTGACCTCAGGTGATCTGCCCACCTCAGCCTCCAAAAGTGCTGGGATTACAGGCAGGAGCCACCGCGCCTGGCCACCTCTTGTTTCTTGAGAACAAAGTGTAGCTCTTCCACCCCAGTGTCTTATTCAGCCTGGCTACCTCACCACCACCACAGCCAATGCTTCCTCCTCGGCCCTGGTACACTGAGCAGTCCCTTGTAGCCCCGGCCCCCTCCACTATAGGGACACCTGCTGCTCAGCGTCTCTCCTAAGCTACAGAATTGAAGCCCCTTAGAGCCCCCACAATCCACGATGATGAAATGGTCCATGCATAAGGCTGACTATGCAACAGTCTGGGCTTCCACATCGCATCCCCTCTACCCTCCCCACCACCAAGCCATAATGGAACAGTCCAGAGCCAAGCTTGGCACAGCGCCCCCCCATGGGGATGATGGCATGTTCTGGTGAGGACAGGGGCAGGGCTCGGAGGAGGAGCATCCATGCGTCGTGCACAGCCTGTTCATGCGCTCACGCCCCGCCCCGCGTCCCCTACCTGCTCCCAGCTGATCTCCTTGGTCTCCTGACCCGTTAGTAGGAAGAGGGGAGAGAAGGGGTGAGTTAAGGGGCAGGCAGAGGAGGACGCAAGGAGCGGACTTAGGGATGGCCACAGACTCGGTCCCTGCCCCCACCCCCAAAGAGGGTTAGTGCCACCCCCAAGGCGGCCGGCAGGGGGCACTCACGGGCTTGGTCGTGGCCGTAAGTGACTCCATCTCCTCGTGTGTCATCCACACGTTTCCTGTGGACTGAGGGGCAGGGAGTGTTAATGGATGGTGGGAGAGGGCTTCGCGTCGGGGAGAGGAAGGAGGGTGTCCTCCTGAAGGCCCTGGGCCATACGTTTATGTCCCTCCTGCTTTCTGGGACAAGCAGTAACAGAGAAAAGGAATGATCCTTGTTATCGGGCACCTGCCATGTACCGGGCAATGTGACTTTGGAGTTGAACAAATTCAGGTTGGAATTGGGAGCCTGCCATGCATTTTGCTGTGTGGCCCTGTGCAAATGACGTCACCTCGCTGACCTCACACAGAGGTACAGAATGAGGATTCAAAAGTGGGGGGCAGGCCGGGCACGGTGGCTCAAGCCTGTAATCCCAGCACTTTGGGAGGCCAAGACGGGCGGATCACGAGGTCAGGAGATCGAGACCATTCTGGCTAACACGGTGAAACCCGTCTCTACTAAAAAATACAAAAAAAAACTAGCCGGGTGAGGTGGCGGGGCCTGTAGTCCAGCTACTCGGGAGGCTGAGGCAGGAGAATGGCGTAAACCCGGGAGGCGGAGCTTGTAGTGAGCTGAGATCAGGCCACTGCACTCCAGCCCGAGGGACAGAGTGAGACTCCTTCTCAAAAAAAAAAAAAAAAGTGGGGGCAGACACAGCCATGGGGCAAATGTTAGGGGGTGTGGGGGGGTTCACATTTATTGATCTTCTGCTCCCAACAACCCCACGAGTTAGGAATCCATACAAGGATAAAAACATTTATGTATCTCCTAGTGAGTGTCAGGCACCAGTCACCATCATAGTGTGTGGGATATGGCTAGGGACACAACAGACCCTTTTCATCGAACTGGGGAAGAAATAATCAACATATTTTAAGTATGTTGGGGAAATTTGAATACAGATTGAATAGTCGATGAAATTAACAACTGTAGCCAGTTGCGGTGGCTCACACCTGTAGTCCCAGCACTTTGGGAGGCTGAGGCCAGCACATCACTTTTGGAGTTTGAGATTAGCCTGGCCAACGTGGAGAAACCCCGTCTCTACTGAAAATACAAAAATTAGGATGAGAGATGGGGTTTCGCCATGTTGCCCAGGCCTGTAATCCTAGCACTTTGGGAGGCAGAGGCAGGTGGATCACCTGAGGTCAGGAGTTCAAGACCAGCCTGGCCAACACTGGTGAAACTCCATCTTTACTAAAAATACAAAAATTTGCTGGGCATAGTGGCCTGTGCCTTTAATCTCAGCTACTCAGGAAGCTGAGGCAGGAGAATCGCTTGAACCAGGGAGGTGGAGGTTGCAGTGAGCTGAGATCTCACCACCGCACTCCAGCCTGGGCAACAGAGTGAGACTCCGTCTCAAACAAAAAAAAAGGAAAAGAAAAAGAAATTAACAACAATGTGAATGCCCTTAGGTATGATAAAGAATGTGGTGTTTGCAAGGAAGAAAAAGACCCACTAGGCCGGGCACAGTGGCTCACGCCTGTAATCCCAGCACTTTGGGAGGCCGAGGCGGGCAGATCAGGAGATCGAGACCATCCTGGCTAACATGCTGAAACCCCGTCTCTACTAAAAAAATAGAAAAAATTAGCCGGGCTTGGTGGCAGGCGCCTGTAGTCCCAGCTACTCTGGAGGCTGAGGCCCAGGAGGCGGAGCTTGCAGTGAGCCGAGATCACGCCACTGCACTCCAGCCTGGGCAGCAGAACGAGACTCCGTCTCAAAAAGAGAAAAAGACCCACTAAAGTAATTTTGGAGGCTAAGCTGTTATGATGACCTCAAATGACATTCAAGTATAGGTCTCTCAGCATCCCTAACCTGAAAATCTAAAAATCCAAAATGCTCCAGAATTCTAAAATTTTTTTTTTTTTTTTTTGATGCAGTCTCTCTCTGTCACCCAGGCTGCAGTACAGTGGGACAATCACAGCCCACCGCATCCTCGATCTCCTGGGCTCATAGGATCCTCCCACCTCAGCCTCCTGAGTAGCTGGGACTACAGGTATGTGCCACCACACGCGACTAATTTTTGTATTTTTAGTAGAGACGGGGTTTCGCCATGTTGCCCAGGCTGGTCTTGAACTCCCGGGCTCAAGAGATCGGCCGCCCAAGGCCTCCCAAAATGCTGGAATTACAGGTGTGAGCCAGGGCACTTGGCCCTAAACTTCTTAAGTGCTGATATGAAGCCACAAGAGGAAAATCCCCCACCTGACCTCATGTGATAGATCACAATCAAAATGCAGTCAATACCTTGTTTCATGCACAAAGTTATTTAAAATATTGTATTAAATTCTTTTTAGGCATGTGTATGAGATGCATATGAAACATAAATGAATTTCATGTTTAGGCTTGGCTCCCATCCCCAAGATATTTCATTTCTATGCAAATATTAAAAAAAAAACAAACTTTTTAAAATCAGAAATTCTAAACACTTCTGGTCAGGTAAGGGATACTAACATTTCAGGTAAGGGATACTCAACCTGTACTCCCCACTCCCCACACACAACAGAGCAGGTACAGCAAAAGGTTGAGAATTGCTGAACTGGGTACACATGATATCCTGTATGTTTGAAATTTCTCGTAATAAAAAGTTGAAACGAGGGCCAGGCGTGGGGGCTCACACCTGTAATCTCAGCACTTTGGGAAGCCGAGGCAGGCGGATCACCTGAGGTCGGGAGTTCAAGACCAGCCTGGCCAACATGTCAAAACCCTGTCTCTAAAAATACAAAAATTAGCCGGACATGGTGGCAGGTGCCTGTAATCCCAGCTACTCAGGAGGCTGAGACAGGAGAATGGCTTGAGCCCGGGAGGAGGGGATTGCAGTGAGCCGAGATCACGCCATTGCACTCCAACCTGGACAACAAGAGCGAAACTCTGTCTCAAAAAAAAAAAAAAAAAAAAGGCCGGGCGCAGTGGCTCAAGCCTGTAATCCAGTACTTTGGGAGGCCGAGGCGGGTGGATCACGAGGTCAGGAGATCAAGACCATCCTGGCTAACATGGTGAAACCCGTCTCTACTAAAAATCAAAAAACTAGCTGGCGTTGGTGGCACCGGGGCCTGTATCCTAGCTACTCGGAGGCTGAGGCGGGAGGAATGCGTTGAAACCGGGATGCGGAGCTTGCAGTGAGCCGAGATATCGCGCCACTGCACTGCACCCGGGTTGACAGAGCGAGACTCTGTCTCAAAAAAAAAAAAAAAAAAAAAAAATGGAATGAAAAGATAAAATAATTAGAAGGCAATAAATGCTATGGGGAAAATTAGAAGGTGCTGATATCTGGAATGATGGGGGAAACTAGTTTAGCTGACAAGGAAAGCTTCTTGGAGGTGGTGACATTTGAGTGGGACAGCAAATGCCGAGGAGAGGGAGAGAGTCAGGGAAGGAGGTGGGCTGGGCCCCTCCTGGAGTACCACATGGACCACAGGCCAAGTCGGGAGCAGAGGGGAGGCTGAGGGGGTGAGAGCCAATGAGAAGCACGGTCGTGGGACAGATGAGTGGCAAGCCCGGATTGCTAGACTTGAGGGCAAGAGGCGGGCCCTGAGGAAGCGAAGGCTGGAATTGGCTGCCGGACACTCACAGGCGAGAGGAGGCGGGGCCGAGGGCGAGGTGAGCGAGACCATCTCCTGGATGGCGAGGCGAAGCTTGAGTCTGTGCAGCGGGTTGCTGATGCCGATCTCGCGCTGGATCTCTGTGTCTGACAGGTTGGCCATGATGGCACCGCTCTTGACATTGGCCCGGCAGGCGGCCACGTACCAGGCAGGCATGCCTACCCACAGCTGCAGCGGAGGGACAGATGGACAGAGGGGACAGAGGAAGAGAAAACCGGAGATACGGGGGGACAGGGAGGGGGGATAGGCAAGGGGGTGTGGGGGATGAAACAGTGACGTGGAAAAGTTCGCAGGAAGAAGAAACAGGACAAGGAAAAGAGACGTGGACGAGATGAGGAAGAGTCCAAGGGAGACAAATGGCGGGGAGGGGGGAAGACAGAAAGAAAAACCAGAAAAGAAGAGAAAGAAAGAGAGAGAGAGAGAGAGAGAGACAGAGAGAGGAGAGAGAGAAAGAGAGAAAGATAAAAGAAAGAAAGAAAGAAAGAAATAAGAAAGAAAGAAAAAAGAAAGAAAAAAAGAAAGAAAGAAAAAAGAACAGAAAGGAAGAAGGAAGAGGAAAGAATAAGAAAAGAGGAAAAGGAAAGAAAAGAGAGGGTGGGGAGAGACAGGAAGCGGGAGACAGGGAGACATGGCAGGGCGATCGGAGACATGAGGAGAAATATGGGGGATGACAAAAGCGTGGTCAGAGATGGTAATCGTGCCGAAAAATAGAGACAGAGAATCCAGAAAGAGAGAGTAGAGAGAACGACAGGAGACCATGACCCGGGTGGGCAAGGCCAGAGCGGCAGGGGCGGAAGGAGAAGGAGAAAGAAGCTGTTTAGATGAAGAGGAAGGCTGAGCCGTCCTGGGTCCTCACCTGCCCGGCCCATGGCCACCCCCACCTCTGGGCTAGAAGCAGGGTGGCGCCAGGAGGACCAGACAGCCTCTACCAGTAGGGCTGTCACAGGGGTTGGGGACCAATAGTCAGGGCATTTCTGGGCCCCAGTACCTCCAGCCAGGACACCACGGTGGGCCCGTCCCAGGCAGCAAAAGGTAGGCCCTGGCGGCAGGCCTCCTCCAGGAGTTCATGCCTGTAGGGGTGAAGGGGCCAGGATAGAAGCTGTCAGGGGTGGAGACCCCCTGCCCTGTGGATGGTCCTCATCACCACACACACACACACACGCACACACGCACCTTTTATGAATGTATAAAACACGGCAGAAGGTCAAAAAATACATGTGAATCTAAATCCTCTCCCCCAACCCCTATCAAAAGAGAGAAAAAAGAAAAACAAAAAATATAAATGAAAAAAACACAAAAATTAAGAAAGAAAAAATAACTCTAGGAGCTCCTGGGTTTCCAGGAAAGCAAGTTCAGGGTCACGGACACCCCCTCCCAGCATTGAATTCTCATTTCTGTTCACCGCCACTGCTGCACACACGCACACTCTCTCTCACACACACTCACACTCGCGGGCACACACTCATGCACACTCACACGCACCATCACACTCACACACACTCATACACACACATACACTCACACACACCACACACACACACTGTCGTCACTCACACCACACTCACACACACACTCATACACTCACACACATACTGTCATTAACACACACACACCACACACCACACACCACACACACACTGTCGTCACTCACACCACACACACACACTCATACACTCACACACATACACTCACACACACCACACACACACACTGTCGTCACTCACACCACACTCACACATTCATACACACACATACTCTCACTAACACACCACACACACAGTCGTCACTCACACCACACTCACACACTCATACACTCACACACATACTCTCACTAACACACACACACAACACACACTGTCGTCACTCACACCACACTCACACATTCATACACACACATACTCTAACACACCACACACACAGTCACACACATACACACCCTCGTGGGCACACATGCACACTCGCACCATCACACACACACTCATACACACACTCATACACTCACACACACTCTCACTAACACACACCCCCCCCACACACACCATACACACTGTCGTCACTCACACCACACTCACACACATTCATACACACACATACTCTCACTAACACACCACACACACAGTCACACACACTCTCACACACACACTCGTGGGCACACATGCACACTCGCACCATCACACACACACTCTCATACACACACTCATACACTCACATACTCTCACTAACACACACCACACACACACACACCACACACACACACTCATACACACACACTCATACACACACTCATACACACCACACACACAGTCGTCACTCACACCACACTCACACACACACACACACCACACACACACTCATACACACACACTCATACACACATACTCATACACACCACACACACAGTCGCCACTCACACCACATTCACACACACACACTCTCACACTCACACATTCACACACACACACTCACTTCCTTTTGTTCCTTCGGTCCTTGTCTCCTGGGCCTGTCAGCTTGGCTAGTCCCAGAGGGTCAGTGGCCAGTGTCTCATCTGAGGGTGTTCCAGCTGGAGGCAGGGAGGGGTTGAAATTTGGAAAATCTCAAGGGGGAGGCAGAATCTTTCATGCTGGAGGTGATGAGGCAAATGCAGGAAAGGCAGAGACCCTGAGGGAGTAGTGAGTGAGGCCACATCGAGGAAGTGGTAAAGCCAGACAAGCACCCATGAATTGCAGTCACCCCCAAGATACGGCTGGATGCACTGGGCTGTCCTTAGTAAGGTGGCAGTGGTGTGCTGGTAAATGCCTAACAACTGGCTTCTTGGGAAGGCAGAAGGGAATCCCTGATTTGTAGCATTTGTCCATTTCCGTGGTGTAAATAATCCCACCATGGCCAATTTCAAGCTACCAGTGTGATATCAGCCAATTCCTGAAAGAGCGGATCTCCTGAGCCAGTGAGAGCAGGCTCCAACACACCACAGGAAGGTGCCCTGCCTTGAGGATGCCCTACCCTCTTCCTCTGTTTAAAAAATAGGTCACCAGGCGCGGTGGCTCACACCTGTAATCCCAGTGCTTTGGGAGGCTGAGGCGGGTGGATCACTAGGTCAGGAGATCAAGACCATCCTGGCTAACATGGTGAAACCCTGTCTCTACTAAAAATACAAAAAATTAGCCGGGCGTGGTGGTGGGTGCCTGTAGTCCCAGCTACTCGGGAGGCTGAGGCAGGAGAATGGTGTGAACACGGGAGGCAGAACTTGCAGTGAGCAGAGATTGCACCACTGCACTCCAGCCTGAGCGACAGAGCGAGACTCCGTCTCAAAAAAAAAAAAAAAAAAAGTAAATGAGTCTGTAATCCCAGCACTTTTGGGAGGCCGAGGCTGTTGGATCACCTAAGGTCAGGAGTTCAAGACCAGTCTGGCCAACATGGCGAAACTCTATCTCTACTAAAAATACAAAAAAAAAAAAAAAAAAAAAGGTAGCCAAGCATGGTGGTAGGTGCCTGTAGTCCCAGCTGCTTAAGAGGCTGAGGCAGAAGAATTGCTTGAACCCAGGAGGTGGAAGTTCCAGTGAACCAAGATTGTGCCACTGCACTCCAGCCTGGGTGACAGAGCGAGTCTCCGTCTCAAAACAACAGCAAAAACCAAACAACAACAACAACAAAAATAGGTAAAGGAAATCAATTCATTTACCCACCCAGTCACCCAAGCAGGCCCTAGAGTGCCTTTCCTTTTCCCTCCTCCTCCTGCCTACCTTAGCAAGCTGTGTTCCTTCCAAATTCTAAATAAGTCACCAAATGAATGAAGACATGAATGAAGTCAAATGAACATACAAAGAAGAAGAAAGAAAGGGAGGAAGGAACAAAGGAGGGAAGGGTTAGAGTGAGGTACTCACCCAGAGAAGAGCTGTCCCGGCCTGGGGGTCCCATTCGTCCCTTCTCTTTCTTGCCAAAGAGACGGCCTATGGAGGACTTGATGCTCTTCTTCTTGGGGGCTTTGTGCAGGGAGTCTGGGGTACCCTCACTGGGAAAGAAGGAGAGAATGAGAGCATATCCTGGCTGGGATGCCTCCTCTCCTCCCAAGTCCTTGCCCACCCCCTTCTCATCTTCCCAAGCCAGCCTCTCCCTGTCCCTATCCCTTGTCCCTGCTGACCTTCCCCGTGAGGGTCCCCCATCTTCCAGGGACCCCGCCTGCAGTGCCAAGGCCTGGGTCATTCTTTCAAGACGGGCAGAGCGGGGAGTTGGTGGTGGGGTGTCTCCTGGGATGGCCGGCCCCTCCCCTCGTGGAGCTCCAGCTTCCTCCTTAGGGACATGATTCTGAGGACAGAGGGCACAGATGCTGGACTGAGTTCAAGGAGTCATGTCGGGGGCGCTTTATTAACTGAGATGTCTACCGAGAGGTCTGTGGGGTGACCCTGGTTTAGAACATTATCCAAAGGTAGTCTAGCTCAAGTGAGGGTGAGTTGCAGAAACTTTTTTTTGTTGAGATGGAGTTTCACTCTGTCACCCAGGCTGCAGTGCAATGGCACAATCTCGGCTCACTGCAACCTCTGCCTCCCAGGTTCAAGAGATTCTCCTGCCTCAGCCTCCCAAGTAGCTGAGATTAAAGGCATGTGCCACCACGCCCGGCTAATTTTTTTTTTTTTTTTTTGAGACGGAGTCTCGCTTTGTCACCCAGGCTAGAGTGCAGTGGCGTGATCTCGGCTCACTGCAAACTCTGCCTCCTGGGTTCACGCCATTCTCCTGCCTCAGCCTCCCAAATAGCTGGGACTACAGGCGCCCACCACCACGCTGAGCTGATTTTTTGTATTTTTAGTAGAGACGGGGTTTCACCGTGTTAGCCAGGATGGTCTCGATCTCCTGACCTCGCAATCTGCCTGCTTCGGCCTCCCAAAGTGCTGGGATTACAGGCGTGAGCCACCATGCCCGGCCCAGAAACTTTTTAAAATCCTATGCAGAAACTTGATGCATGAGAAATAAAAGTAGACCAGATCTGACTAAAGTGAAAGTTAGGGTTCAAGAACCCAGTGACTCCACCTCCCCTTTGCTCTTTGAGTTTGAACCTTTAGGGAAAGCTAAGGTTGCTTTGGAAAACGACTGCTATGAGGGGTTACTGTTGTTCACTGCGGAGCCCTGCTTCTGACCTCTCCCCATCCCCCTACTAGGCTGGGGAGACTTCAGAACACTCACAGCCTTGTCGGTGCCCTCACGGGCAGGGCTAGGGGGTGCCAGGCGGGGAGTTGAGTGGCCAGAGCTGGGAGGGGAGGGGCTGGCAAGGGTAGAGGTGGTGAGGGAGGGGGGCAGGGAGCAGCTGCTGCGGTAGCGGCCCAACGAGTCCAAGCCAGAGCTGGACACCCGGCTCTCCAGCTCCTCTGCCCTCTGTTCTGTTGTCTCCTTCTCCTCTTGGATCAGCCTGAGGAGGGAAATAGGGGAAACTGGGTAAGGGGCCACAGCAGACAGTGGGAGAGGGAATCTGGAAGCACAAGGGGACAGAAAGGCTTGGTGGGGACAAGGGGAATTCTGGGGAAGGTGCAATGACATCAGAGGGCTTTGGTGGGTTTCTGAAGGACTCCCAGGCTCAAGGAGAGTCAAGGAGTCCTGATAGGCTCAGGAAGTCATTGCAGGATTAGGGCTGTCAAGGTGATCAAGGTCTGCATCAGGGTGGCCCTGATGATAGTGGTTTGGAAAATCATGAAGGGATTACTGTGGACAAAAGGTCAAGTTCAAGGTGGACTGTAAGAGCAAGGTCATAACAGGAGCAGTGTGAGATCAGGGACTCAGGTCACTCTAGGATCTGGGAAGGGCATGCAGTCATTCAGTATGGAAGGTGGTGGTCACGGTATATTTGCTGAAGGTTCATGAGGAGTGCGTTATAGCAGAATTGCTGAATATGGTCATTGCTGGTGAATCGGGGTAGACGTTACATCACTGGGGGCTTCTTAATAAGTTAGGGATTTTTTTTTTTTTTTTTTTTTTGAGACGGAGTCTCGCTCTGTCGCCCAGGCTGGAGTGCAGTGGCCAGATCTCAGCTCACTGCAAGCTCTGCCCCCCAGGTTCACGCCATTCTCCTGCCTCAGCCTCCCGAGTAGCTGGGACTACAGGCGCCCGCCACCTCGCCCGGCTAATTTTTTGTATTTTTTAGTAGAGACGGGGTTTCACCATGTTAGCCAGGATGGTCTCGATCTCCTGACCTCGTGATCCGCCCGTCTTGGCCTCCCAAAGTGCTGGGATTACAGGCTTGAGCCACCGCGCCCGGCCAGGGATGTTTTTTGTATTAGAAATTCTTGGTATATGGAGTTGAAGTTTTTATTTGTTTGTTTTTTGAGACAGAGTCTCGCTCTGTCGCCCAGGCTGGAATGCAGTGGCGCAATCTTGGCTCACTGCAAGCTCCGCCTCCCAGGTTCACGCCATTCTCCTGCCTCAGCCTCCTGAGTAGCTGGGACTACAGGCGCTTGCCAACATGCCCAGTTAATTTTTTGTATTTTAGTAGAGATGGGTTTCACCATGTTAGCCAGGAGGGTCTCAATCTCCTGACCTCATGATCCGCCTGCCTCGGCCTCCCAAAGTGCGGGATTACAGGCGTGAGCCACCGTGCCCAGCCCGGAGGTGAAGGTTTTGATTAGGGCATTAGGATGAGATTCTTGGTGTTTGAGGTTGGGAACCTTGTGTTGTCTTGAGATTCTTAGGGTAGTGGAAGACTCTGGGCACTCGTTATGTGAAACCACAAAATTGATGGCGTAATGGAAGATTCTTGATGCATTGAGAAGAACTGGGGTTTTTGGGGTGCAGTCTTTGGTGTGTTGGGGAATGGTGAGTACTGGCTGGGGGTATATGTGTAGGTAGCACATAGAAGACTTCTGAGTGTATCTTAGGGGATGCCTGGACAGTAGAGTGAGTGCTGGGCTGGAAGAATTCCTGTGGATGGTGTAAGAGGAGATGGACTCAGGCTTTCAGGTCTCCAGAGCCAAAAGGGCTGTGGAGTCAGCTCAGGCAGGACAGGGCGAGCCAGGGCGGGGCCAGGGCTCACTTGATCTCCTTGTTGATGGCCTCCAGCTGCTCCTGAAGCATGATGGCCAGCGTCTGCACGTCAGCCTGCCCACTGGGGGACAGCAGCTCGGCCCCAAACATCCCCTCTGTCTCCTCCTCATCTGAGCCGTCCAGCTCCCCAGGGAATGGGGGTGGTATGGAGCCCGCAGGAGCAGACCGCTCCCAATCCTGTCCCTGTGTGGGGACAGAGCGACATCAGGTGGGTGGGGGCCGAGGTTGGCGCTGGGTCTTGGCTCATGATCCTGACCTTTCCTAACCTCATTGATGCTTTTCCCAGCCCAGCTTTATTTCTTTGTTTTTTTATTTTTTCTTGAGACAGTGTCTCTCTCTGTCGCCCAGGCTGGAGTACAGTGGCGCAATCTCAGGTTACTGCAACCTCTGCCTCCCAGGTTCGAATGATTCTTCTGCCTGTCTCCTCAGTAGCTGGGATTACAGGTGCCCGCTACCACGGTCGGCTAATTTTTGCATTTTTCCTAGAGACGCCATTTTGGCAAGGCTGCTCTCAAACTCCTGACCTCAAGTGATCTGCCTGCCTCGGTGCCAGCAAGTGTTGGGATTACAGGCATGGACCCCCCTGCCCGGCCTCCAACTTCTTCTCTTGACAGGTCCCTGTCCTTGATCCCTCCCCGAACCCTCTCCAAGCCACGCCCACAGCCATGACTCCATTCCTGTCCCTGATTCCCATGACTCAGCTGGCTCACCTAACCCCGCCTACTCTGGGATTCCATACGCCCCTCCCAGTCCCATCATCATTACTCTCAGGTTCTCACCAGGTGGCAGGACATCCACACGAGACATCCAGGCAAGAGGGTTGCAGGGAAGGAGAGAAGAAAGGGTGAGTGGGTGAGTCCAGGAGATCCTGCCTCTCAACTCAGCTTCCTCCCGGAGTCCCATGGATTTAGCTCCAATTCCTACCGCTGCCCACCCAAGCCCTGCTCAGTCCAGGCTCCAGAGGCAGCTGCTGACCTTGGAGGGCTCCTCCTTGACCCCCGACCAGCGGCCCCTCTTGCCTGCCCGACCACTGCCAGCCACATAGGGATCCAGGTGGGCACCAGAAGGTAATGTGGGTGCCTGAGAGTAACGGAGCTCCAGGGCACTGCCAGGAAGAGACCTGTGGGCATGAGGGAAGCAGTCAGGGACCAAGGGGTCAGGAAAAGGGCACAGAGGTAAGGGGTCACAGAGACAGACCTAGGGCCAGGGCCCTGAAGTCAGGGTCAAGGGGCCAGGCCTGGTGACTCAGGCCTGTAATCCCAGCACTTTGGGAGGCCGAGGTGGGCAGATCACTTGAGGTCAGAAGTTTGAGACCAGGCCAACATGGTGAAGCCCCATCTCTACTAAAAATTTAAAAATTAGCTGGACATGGTGGTGGGTTCCTGTAATCCCTGCCACTCTAGAGGCTGAGGCAGGAGAATCACTTGAACTGGGGAGGCAGAGGTTGCAGTGAGCTGAGATCGTGCCACTGCACTCTAGCCCGGGGAACAGAGCGAGACTGTCTCAAAAGAAAGAAGAAGTAAATAAATAAAGTCAGGGTAAAAAACCAGAGGGGGCTAAGCACGGTGGCTCACATCTGTAATTCCAGCACTTTGGGAGGCCAAGGCGGGAGGATCACTTGAGGTCTGGGGTTCCAGACCAGCCTGGCCAACATGGCAAAACCTCGTCTTCACTAAAACTACAAAAATTAGCCGGCTGTGGTGGCACACGCCTGTAGTCCCAGCTACTCAGGTGGCTGAGGGACAAGAATCGCTTGAACTCAGGAGGCGGAGGTTGCAGTGAGCCAGAATCGTGCCACTGCATTCCAGCCTGGGCGACAGAGTAACAAAAAACCCGAGGGATCAGTAGAAGTCTTGGGAGGATAGGAAGTGGGGATTAGAAGGGAGGAGCCTGGCCAACGAGGCTCCATGGTGGAGGCAGGGCAGGAGGGCTGCTGTCACCTGGAGTAGGAGGATGGTGGCCTCCCCCGCAGCTGGTCGATCTCCATCTGCATCCGCTCCATTTCGGCCAAGAGCTGCTCCTGGGGGCCGGTGTTGGAGGTGTCCGGTTAGAATCTGCTCCGCCCAGGAGGAACAGCCCCTGCTAGACTTGCGGATCCTAGCCTCAGCAAACACTGCCCCAACTTCCTCCTCCTGTCCCCTCAGGGCCCCCTACCTTGTTTAGCAGCAGCTCATCCTGAAGCTTCTTCATGTTGGCTATCTCCTCGCTCAGGGAGTTCTGTGGAGACAGAGGTGAAGTGAGGGAGTGGGAACTGAGAGCGGCACGCCCGTGGGGCTGCAGGCAGCTCCCAATGCACACAGACAGGCCTGAGGGGACCCAGAAGGAATGAGATGGACAAATGGTGAGTTTCGGGGGAGCAGGGACAACGATGTTTCTGGGGAGAGAAGCCCCGGGATGCAATACCCTGTGCAATCTCAGAGGGTTCAGGGTTTGGGGGTCCATGGGGTTGGAGGCTTTGGAAAAAGTCAAGGACTTGAGGCATGGGTGCCCCAGAATTCGGCTCTTGGAACGTCTAGAATAGGTGAAAAAGCGGGTCTCGGCAATACAGCAGAGAAGGCTGCCCAACTCAGGATGCCGGGGTTTAGGGAGGCCTCCGATAATAGATCTGAGAGAAAGGCCTGGGGCCTCAGGATTCCAGCAAGAGGTAGTCCCAGAATTCCGCGTCCCGCAGTCCTGGATGGGGGCCGCACCTTCTCCTCCAGCGCCCCCATGCGCTCCTTGAGGTGAAGCTGTAAGCGCTCGTTGGACTCGCTCAGCAGCTTGTCCACCGTCTCGGACAGCCGCTTATTGTGGTCATCGTTCATCTTCTCCCGCTGCCGGGCCTGTGCAAAGCAGAGCGGGACGGGCGTACTCAAGCTTATCCTGCCCAGACCACCGCCCTCGATCTAAGCCCCGCCCCCGGGCCCCCAGCCTCCTCATTAAGCTCCGCCCCAGCCTCGAAGCCCCACCCTCTGTGCTGTCTTCCGCCCCCTCACCCGCTGGAGTTCTTGATTCTTCTCTTCCAGCTGGGCCTCCAGCTGCCGAAGCCGCTCCTCGAAATTCCCATGACGTTCCTCAGCCTAGAGGATGGAACTCATGGCGTGTGACTTACCCTTCCAGGATCAGTCAGGCTCCGAGCCCTACCTCCTCCAAGGTTGAGCGCCAGGCTCCTCCCCTGCAGCTATGAGTCAGGCCCCGCCCCTGCGCCTAGTCCACTTTTTCAGGACCTATTCTTTCCCTCTCAGGTTCCAGGCCACCAGTCCTTTCAGTCCAGGCTAGAGAACCCCGCTCCCATCCGTCCTGCGTGCAGACCTCCAGGCCCTCCTCATTCCAAGTCCTGTCCCTTTCCCAGCCCCTAGGCCTCACACTTTCCCCCAAATCCAGGGTTCTGACCTCGCTCCTACCCCTCCAGATTTGCGACCCTGCCTCCTCTAGGCCCCACCCCTTCCCCCACGCAAGGTCGCGACCCAAGTCCTCCCCGCACCTTGTTGAGCGCCGCGACGCGCTGCGCTAGCTGCGCCTCTATCTCGGGTAAGGTCTCCGCCTTCTGCAGCGTCTGCTGCAGCTTCTGTTTGGCATCGTCCAACCACTCGGCCAGCTGACGGCTCTTCTCTTCACTCTGGGGGAGGGAGAGGCAGGGGGAGGGCACGGGCTGCGTCACCTGGGCCCCGGCGCCGCCCCATCGCCCCTCCCGGGCTGCGCCCCCACCTGCCGATACAGTGACTCCTTGCTAGCTAACTCGTTCTCCAGTTTGTCGTTGGCGTCGTGCAGAGACGTGGCCTCGCGCTGGGCGCTCAGGTAGCGCTTCTCCAGTGTCGTAATCCGCTCCTCCATATCTTCCCGCTGCGCCAGTGCCTGCGGAGGTGGCAAAGGGCCCCTTGGACTGCGAGCCCCTGGGGGAGCGGATGGGGCATCCCCTTGTTTCCTGGTAAACAAAGTGCCCTGACGCAGGAATCAGAATGGCGGTATCACACCTGCTAAGAGCTCCCAGGACTAGCCCATTCTTTTTTTTTTTTTTTTTTTTTTTTTGAGACGGAGTCTCGCTCTGTCGCCCAGGCTGGAGTGCAGTGGCCGGATCTCAGCTCACTGCAAGCTCCACCTCCTGGGTTCACGCCATTCTCCTGCCTCAGCTTCCCGAGTAGCTGGGACTACAGACGCCCGCCACCTCGCCCGGCTAGTTTTTTGTATTTTTTAGTAGAGACGGGGTTTCACCGTGTTAGCCAGGATGGTCTCGATCTCCTGACCTCGTGATCCGCCCGTCTCGGCCTCCCAAAGTGCTGGGATTACAGGCTTGAGCCATCGCGCCCAGCCAACTAGCCCATCTTAAGTCCCTGCCGCCTGCGAGTTAAAATGGTGGTGCTACACCTCCCATGAGCTTCTAGGACGCTGCAGGCTCAGATCCTCTAGGTGCAGAGGATCTGAGGCCCGTAGGATGTGAAGGCTCCATTCCAGCCCTTTCCTCAAAACCCAGGGCTTGGATTTTTCACTAATTTCTAGCATACAGCAGACTTAGAATCAAACAGCAAGTGTCCTGTGGTCTCATGGGAAATAAGGATCCCTTCTACCTAGAAGACAACACCTTCCAAGAACTACCAGGGTACCAGAGGCTTAGAACCCCAAAAGAGGTGCTCCAAGGTCTCATGGGAGATGGACCCCCATCTGGTAGCCCACATGGTGGGGCTACATTTCCCAATAGCCCCCGTGGCTATTTAGGCTTTTAAAAAATCCCAGATGAAGACTCTCTCTCTCTTTCCTTTTTTTTTTTTTTTTTGAGATGGAGTCTTGCTCTGTCACCCAGGCTGGAGTGCAGTGGTGCGATCTCGGCTCACTGCAACCTCCACCTCCCAGGTTCAAGTGATTCTCCTGCCTCCGCCTCTCTAGTAGCTGGGATTATAGGCACCCGCTACCACACCTGGCTAATTTTTGTATTTTCAGTAGAGACAGGGATTTCACCATGTTGGCCAGGCTAGTCTTGAACTCCTGACCTCAGGTAATCTGCCTGCCTCGGCCTCCCAAAGTGCTAGGATTACAGGCGTGAGCAACCGCGCCTGGTCTCTTTTTCTTTTTCTATCTTTTTCTTTTTCTTTTTTTGGCAGAGTTTCACTCTAGCACCCTGGCTGGAGTACAGTGGTACGGATCTCGGCTTACTGCAACCTCCACCTCCCAAGCTCAAGTGATTCTTATGCCTCAGCCTTTCTAGTAGCTAGGACTAAAGGCACCCGCCATCACTCCCGGCTATTTTTTTTTTAAAGTAGAGACAGGGTGTCACTATGTTGCCCAGGCTAATCCTAGTGCTCACTCTTCTTTCTCATCCACTGCCTTCAAGAATCCAGGTCCACATTTCCCAGCAGCGCCCTGGGGTCACTGGGATTAGGATAAAGTGGCTTAAACTAAGAAGGGGTGAAATACCCACAAAAGATGCCATTTAGAGGCTGGGCGCAGTGGCTCACGCCCATAATCCCAGCATTCTGGGAAGCCAAGGCAAGCGGATCACTTGAGGTCAGGGATTCGAGACCAGCCTGGCCAATATGGTGAAACCCCATTTCTACTAAAGATAAAAAAAAAAAAAAAAAAGCCAGGTATGGTGGCGCACATCTGTAGTCCCAGCTACTCGGGAGACTGAGGCAGGAGAATCGCTTGAACCGGGAGGCAGAGGTTGCAGTGAGCCAAGATTGCACCACTGCACTCCAGCCTGGGTGATAGAGTGAGACTCCATCTCAAAAAAAAAAAAAAATGCTGGGTGTGGTGGCTCACACCTGTAATCCCAACACTTTGGGAGGCCGAGGCGGGTGGATCACCTGAGGTCAGGAGTTCAAGACCAGCCTGGCCAACATAGTGAAATCCCATCTCTACTAAAAATAAAAAATAAAAAATAAATTAGCCAGGCGTGGTGGCGGGCACCTGTAGTTCTAGCTACTTGGGAGCCTGAGGCAGGAGAATCGCTCGAACCCGGGACGCAGAGATGGCAGTGAGCCAAGATCATGCCACTGCACTCCAGCCTGGACGACACAGCCAGACTCTGTCTCACAAAAGGAAAAAAAAAAAAAAATCCATTTAGAGGCACCAGAGAAGGACCCAAAGTTAGGTAATAAAGTAATTAGGAGCAGTTATGGAGCGCCTACTCTGCGCCACCAGGCTCACCCTCTGATGAGAATCATACATCTCCTTTCACAGGTGAGGAAACTGAATCTCAGAGAGGAGGAGTCACCCAGCCTGTGGACTGAATCGAGGTTCTGCCATTCATAAGCAATGAGCAAGGGAGAGCGCTACGGAAAGAAGCGGGACCGAGGGCAGCCCACCTCCCTGGGGCCTCACCTCCTTGAGGTCGCGCTGCAGCTTGGAGTTGGCTTCCTCCGCCTTGCCCAGCTCGCGGTGCGCAGTGCCCAACTCCTCCTCCAGCTGGCTCATCTGACGGCACAGCACCGCCAGGCGCTCCCGCAGCTGGCACACCTCGGCGCGTTGCCGCTCCAGGGCCTCCTCCAGCTCTGCTGTGCGCCGGTTGGAATCCCCGCCAGGACCCAGGCCATTGGCAAGCGTCTGGAGTGAGGGAAGGAAGGGACAAGGTCTCAGAGTGTCTCCGAAGACACAGAGGAAATCCAAGGAGAAAGTCAATCAGCTGAAAGGAGACCAAAGATCAATATGGATCATGCTGGTCAGAGTCCACAGGGGTCAGTGAAGGAGGTCACAGAAGTTAGCTAGGTGACCTGAATCAGAGGTCAAAACTCTGTGACAGTCTTAGAGGTGCATCCATCTTAGGGCAGATGAGGATTATGCCAAACATTACAAACACCATAACAAAGTCAGGGAGTTGAATGGAGCTCACAGGGAGGGGACTTCCATGTCTCACCTGCCCATCCCCATCCTTGCCCGGCTCTTCCAGCCCTGACCGCCGCCTAGACAGCTGCTCTCGAAGGTTCAGAGTCTGCAAGTGTGAAAGGGGAATCAGAGCACAGGGGCTCCCTGAACCCCCAGCTCTACTTCTCACTGGCACTGGCCCTCTAAGGGGATAGGCGGCCCCATCTGAGATGCCTCCGGTCGTGCTGGGGCCATGCCTACCCCACGGTTTACCCTTAGGCCCCGTCCCTCTTTATATCCCTCCTTAGCTGCCACCACGGAGGGCGCCTACCCTTACTCTTCCTCTTAGTCTCCTGGGCAAAGTTTCCGCTTTAGCCCCGCCTTTCCCCATCCAATCACTTCCTCCTTAGTCTCAGCCTGAGCCCCAGTCCCTGGTTCTACCCTTAATCTCACTCTCACTGGGAGGTTCTCTCCGTAGCACTGCTGTGTGCCCACTTAGGAACCCCACTGGTTTCTCTCCATAGTCCATCCCCATTGGTTGTCTGCCGTAGTCCTGCCCCAATAGATTCTTTCTGGAACCCTCCCAACCGGCTCCACCCCATGTGCAGCCCCTTAGCCCCTCCGCTTGGATTCAACCTCCCCTTCTTGGCCACACCCACACCTCCTGATTGCTCAGTTCCAGCTCCTCCTCGAGCACTGCCACGCGCTCCAGCGCCATCCGCAGCCGCTCCCGGACCTGGGGATGGGGCAGGGCAATAGTCAGCTGGAGACCAGACCCAATTTAGGACAGTTGTCCCCGGCCCAGAACACCCCTGGGACGGATCTGATAGGGCAGCCTTGGGGCTCCTGTCTCCATAACGGGTATGCAGCCGCAACAAGCTACCTAGTCTGCCCCATCCACTGGTAGCCCCCATCCTGGTTTATTTTTCTGCTATCAACCAGTCAGGTCCCAGTCTATGTAACCTGTCCCAATCAATCACAGTCAACATTCTTCCAACTCAGAACATCCCCAACCAATCACGGCCAGAATCTCTCCCACTCAGAACAGCCCCAGTCAACTATGGGTTTCCATTCTCCACCCTTGCTCTTCTAATTCTCATACCTTCTCATCCAGGGCCTTGTGGTGCTCGAAGAGAGACTTTAGAGCCTTGAGTACTTCTACCTCCGAGGAGACCCCACCCGGGGACTGGGCCTGGCGCTTCACCACGGTCATGCGCAGTGACCTCTCGTGCCTGGACACCAGGCACTCCAGGTGTTCCAGGAGCAGCTACAGGCACACGGCATGGGGTCAAGGAAAAGAGGCAAAGGAAAAGGGGCAGAGTTGAGAAAAGGGGTGACAGGTAGGGCAGACACATGGAGGAAAAGATGGAGCCAAATAAAGGAGCACGGAGAGAGACAGGTCAGGAAAAGAGAGAAGGTCGGGGTCAAGGAAGGGGTGGTACAGAAGAGACAAATTATAGAGACAGGGAGGAAGGAGTGGGACCAGAGTGGGAGACCAGCCAGGAAGTGGGAGCAGGGAAGAGGAGAAGGCAGAAAAGGCGAGATGGGGGAAAAAAAATAGGTCAGGCTGCAACACTGCGAGGCCCCGCCCCCCACTTCAACACCACGAGGCCCCGCCCCACTTAGGCCCTGCCCTCAACACTCCTCACCCGCGTGTTGTTCCGTTCCGCCTTCAGCTCTGCAATCTCTTCCTCCCTCTCCAGCAGCTGCTCCCGACATAAGTTCAGCTCCTTTGTCAGAGCTGCAAACTCCTGTCCAGACATTGGCAGGATCCGGACATTCGGCTCAATCCTTTCCCTATCTCCTTCATTCCCTGGGACTGGAAGTTTGAAGGTCCCGCCCTCCCTGCTAAGTCCCGCTCTCCCTTGCCACTCAGGCCCCGCCCATTAACAGCAAGCGTCGCCCAGACTCCTCCCTTCCAGGCGCCAAGCCCGGCCCCTTCCGGACTGCCTTCTTCCCCGAGGCCCCGCCCCTCAGGCCCCGCCCATGCCCCGCCCAGACCTGGGGCAGCGCGATGCTGAGCTGACGCTGCAGCGAGTCCTTCTCGTGGCCAAGCTCGCGCAACCGCAGCTGCGCTGTAGCCAGCCCGTCCTGTGCCTCGCGCAGCGTCTCCAGCAGGCGCTCGCGCTCCGTGAGCATCGTGACCATGAGGCGCTCCAGCTCCCCTCCCGCCTCGTCCGGGCCCAGCGCCGAGCCCCGCCGGCCATCCTCGCTGATGGTGGGCATCACCTCGCACATCATGGCGGCGGTGCGGGCCTGCGGGACGGGGAGGGGCAAGGAATAGACCGGCCTTGTCAAGGCACAACAGAGAAACTGAGGCACGGCCACTCGGATACCATGTAGGAGAAACAGTTGGGGCAAACCAAGCACTACACAGAAGAAACTGAGGCCCAGGCACTCTGATCATGACACAGGGAAACAGGCATCGTCACCCTGTCACTCCACCAGGGAAACCAAAGATTGGCCGCGAGGTGCTGCCAGAGGAAACTGAGGCCTATTCTTCTTTTTTCTTTTCCTTTCCTTTTTTTTTTTTTTTTTTGTTGTTGTTGTTGTTGTTGAACTGGAGTGCGGTAATGCGATCTCGGCTCACTGCAACCTCCACTTCCCGGGTCCCGGTTCAAGCAATTCTCCCTCAGCCTCCCCAGTAGCCGAGTAGCTGGGATTACAGGAACGCGCCACCATGCCCAGCTAATTTTTGTATTTTTAGTAGAGATAGGGTTTCACCATGTTGGCCAGGCTGGTCTTGAACTCCTGACCTCGTGATCTGCCCGTCTTGGCCCCCCAAAGTGCTGGGATAACAGGCGTAAGCCACCGTGCCTGACCTTTCTTTTTTTTTTTGGTAGAGACAAGGTCTCACTATGTTGCCCAGGCTGGTCTCAAACTCCTGGACTCAAGGGATCCTCCTGCCTCAGCATCCCAAAGTATGCCACCATGCCTGTGCCATTGCTCTTAGGAAAACAGTCCTGGCTACCTGGGTGAGAGGATTTGGGAAAACTGAGGTCAGACTCCATCAGACATTGGCAGTAAACCTAAGTCTAGCCCACTCAAAGGTACCAAAGCTGGGTGACCCTGGCATCGTGTGAGTGAATGTGGAGAAAATCCGTTTCTATCTAGTCTGGCTCTACTAAGTATCCCCCTCAACCCACTGCACGGGTAGGAAAACTGAGGCCCAGACCGGAACCATGCCTTAAGAATGCCAAAGGGCCAGGGACCCAGGATTAGGTCACTAGGATGTGGTTACCTGTATAATGTCACAGGGTTGGTCTCACCTACTAGCCAGCCCAACTCCGCCTCCTTCAATTTCCTTCAGGCCCCTCCTCCCCCAGGCCCCCGGGTGCACAGCTCCTTCGCCAGGACCCAGGAGTTCTGGGATGCTTCTCCCAACTCCAGCCCCAGCCCTCTTGGGGCTATACCCAAGGGCGGGGGACAAGGAAGGGGCGGGGTTTCTGGGGCAGGAAGGCGGGACTTGGGTGCCTGGAACTAGGGATAGGGCGGAGATGAAGCCAGGCCCACTGAACCGCTCCCTCCACACACATCAGGTCCGACGGGTCCAGCTGGCCCGGCCGAAAGCAGGAGGGACTTTCACTCAGTTCCTTCTTTTCCTTCTCCCCCTGCGGGCAGGCATAACCGGTTCTGACCGTGGATAATTCCCAGCCCCACCCAGTATGCGGACTATGTCCAAAGCCTGGGACTGGGGCCGTGGACTCCTGTGAGGAGAGGAGGGCCTGAGGGCCGTGGGCCCTGGGAGAGGAGGCAACTGGGTTCCTGTCTCCTTGGATGTTTGAAGTGGTGCATCTGAGAATCTAGGCAGGCGAATTCCACACTCAGAGGAAAGATTCAGGAAAACGATTCTAAGAGGGCAAGCCAGCCGTAGGCCAAAAACCAACTTTTTTTTTTTTTTTTTTTTTTGAGACAGAGTCTCACTCTATCGCCCACGCTGGAGTGCACTGGCGCGATCTCGGCTCACTGCAACCTCCGCCTCCTGGGTTCAAGCGATTCTCCTGCCTCAGCTTCCCGAGTAACTGGGACTACAGGCTCGTGCCGCCACGCCCGGCTAATTATTTTTTTTTTTTTTAGTAGAGACGGGGTTTCACCGTGTTAGCCAGGATGGGCTAAATCTCCTGACCTCATGATCCCGCCCGCCTCGGCCTCCCAAAGTGCTGGGATTAAAGGCATGAGCCACCTCGCCCAGCTCCAATATGGTATCTAAAACCAGCAACCCACTCAGACCATGCAATACAGATGTTTTAGGGAGGCTGTTCCAGAGCCTTAAATTCACCGAGAAGGAAATAAAAAACACAGCAAGGCTGGACATAGAACCTAGAAAGTTACTACACACAGTCAGGGTGGGGAATAGACGTATGCTTCCACGCTTTCGTTGGCTTGGAGTAAGAACTGCTCATAGGACTAAGCAGAGTAATCTAGAACTATGTTCTGAAGCCTATAATCTAGAACCAGCCAGGAGCAACCCAATAACTTAGTGTCCAGGTCACCCCAGAACCCCACATACATAATGACACCCATGAATATACCTTATGCAATACATAGCAAACATAGTCAGCAGATAAAATCTAGAACTCAGAACCTGCTAGGGATGAAGATATAACACAGAATACAGCAGGGGGCCGGGCGCGGTGGCTCACGGCTGTAATCCCATCACTTTGGGAGGCCGAGGTGGGAGGATCGCTCGAGCCCAGGGGTTCGAGACCAGCCTGGGAAACATGGTGAAACCCCATTTGTACAAAAAAAAACAAAAAACAAAAATACAAAAATTAACCAGTCTCATAACCCGGTCTCGAAATAAATAAATAAATGGATTTTTAAAATTTAATTACATTTTTAAAAAATAATATAGCAGCAGGAGTCACATCCTTGGTTTTGTCATGTGTCTAAGAGTTTGCTTGGAACTTAGAAGTGTCTATGGGGCAGGGAGGGGGAGGGATCAAAAGGATGCATGTTGAGAATTGAACATTTCCTGGAATAAAGACTGAGCTGGCAAAGGAGGGGGGTTGTTCTGGAAATAAGGACATTTCTAGGCTGAAGGCTCCAGAATAAGAGAGAGCCTAGAACAAGCTTAGAATGCCAAAGTGGCAGATGGAGGATAAAACCCACGATCCACCAGGGGACAAGTTCTAAACTAAGGCTGCACTGGGGAAAAAATGACAGAAAATGAATGGGCCTAGAACCTAGAACCGGGGGAAGGAAAACATTATGTAGAACACTTCATTGGGAATCTTTTACATTTAAGAATATGAGGCCGGGTGCCGTGGTTCACGCCTGTAATCCCAGCATTTTGGGAGGCTGAGCCGGGTGGATCATTTGAGGTCAGGATTTCGAGACCAGCCTGGCCAACATGGTGAAACCCCGTCTCTACTAAAAACACAAATATTAGCCAGGCTTGCACCACCACGTGGTGGTACACGCCAGTAATCCCAGCTACTCGGGGGGCTGAGGCAGGAGAACTTGCTTGAACCTGGGAGGCGGAGGTTGCAGTGAGCTGAGATTGCGCCACTGCACTCCAGCCTGGGCGACAAAGTGAGACTCAGTCTCAAAAAAAAAAAAAGTGAATTTAGGGCCAGGCACAGTGGCTCATGCTTGTAATTCCAGCACTTTGGAAGGCCAAGGTGGGAGAATCGCTTCACTGGAGATGAGCCTCAGTAACATGAGACCCAATGTCTAAACAACAATAATAGGCCAGGCACAGTGGTTCACGCCTGTAATCCTAGCACTTTGGGAGGCAGGAGAGGGATCACTTGAGGTCAGGAGTTTGAGACCAGCCTGGCCAACATAGTGAAACCCTGTCTTTACTAAAAATACAAAAATAACTAGCCAGGCATGGTGGCATGTGCCTGTAGTCCCAGCTACTTGGGAGGCTGAGGCAGGAGAATTGCTTGAACCATAAGGCAGAGGTTGCAGTGAGCTGAGATCACACCACTGCACTCCAGCCTGGGTGACAAAGCAAGACTCCATCTGAAAAATAAAATAAAAACTAAACAACAGGCTGGGCACAGTGGCTTACGCCTGTAATCCTAGCACTTTGGGAGGCTGAGGCCGGTGGATCACGAGATAAGGAGATCGAGACCATCCTGGCTAACACGGTGAAACTCCGTCTCTACTAAAAATATGAAAAGTTAGCCGGGTGTGGTGGTGGGCGCCTGTAGTCCCAGCTACTCGGGAGGCTGGGGCAGGAGAATGGCGCGAACCTAGGAGGCGGAGCTTGCAGTGAGCCAAGATGCAGCCACTGCACTCCAGCCTGGGCGACAGAGCGAGACTCCCTCTCAAAAAAAAAAAAAAAAAAAAAAAGCTAAACAACAACAAAAAAGAATGTACAATTAGAACTTAGAACCTAAAACAGGGAAACAGGGAAGGACATTCTAGAATCAATAACACGAATTAGGAAGCCTAGAGCACATACTTGGAACATTTTAGAAGTTAGATTGTCCCTGGGAAGAGAATGGAATTTAGAACAATGTGGCTGAAACCTGGAACACACTTGAAATGAACATTTAGCAAAGAAGGAAGGACTGGTTGCTAAAACTTTGGAACATGTCTGCGGATGCGGTGGGATCAGAATCTGGCTCAGGGGTCTTATCTAAACATTTGAAAAAACAAAGGCTGGCACAGTGGCTCACGCCTATAATCCCAGCACTTTGGGAGGCCGAGGCGGGCGATCACCTGAGGTTGGCAGTTTGAGACCAGTCTGACCAACATGGAGAAACCCCGTCTCTACTAAAAATACAAAAATTAGCCGGGCTTGGTGGCGGGCGCCTGTAATCCCAGCTACTCAGGAGGCTGAGGCAGGAGAATCACTTGAACCCGGGAGGTGGAGGTTGTGGTGAGCCAAGATTGTACCATTGCACTCCAGCCTGGGTGACAAGAGCAAAACTCCATCTCAAAAAAAAAAAAAAAGGAAAAGACATGCCTAGAATTTGGCATCTGGCCTAGAACTCAGACCATGCCTGGAATGAAAATGGAACACAGAACAGACATCAACCGAGAGTGTTCTTGTGTTTAGAAGGAATCTAGAACATGGAGCAAAGTAAGAGCACATGTGCGACAAGAAATGTGACCGGGCTGGGCGTGGTGGCCATGCCTGTAATCCCAGCATTTTGGGGAGCCGAGAGAGAAGGATCGCTTGAGCCTAGGAGATTCAGACCAGTCTGGGCAACATGGTGAAACCCCCATCTCTACCAAAAAAAAAAAAAAAATGAGACGGAGTTTCACTCTTGTTGCTCAGGCTGGAGTGCAATGACTCGATCTCAGCTCAATGCAACCTCCACCTCCCAGGTTCAAGCGACTCTCCTGCCTCAGCCTCCTGAGTAGCTAGGATTACAGGCATGTGCCACCACACCTGGCTAATTTTGTATTTTTGGTAGAAACAGGGTTTCTCTATGTTGTCCAGGCTGGTCTCAAAATCCTGACCTCAGGTGATCCGCCCACTTCAGCCTCCCGAAGTGCTGGGATTACCGGTATGAGCCACCACACCTGGCCGAAAAAAAATTTTTTTTAATTAGCCAGGCCTGGTGGTGCGTGCCTGCGGTCCCAGCTACTCAGGAGGCTAAGGTGGGAGGATCACCTGAGCCCAACAGGTGGAGGCTGCAGTGAGCTGTGATTGTGCCACTGCACTCCAGCCTGGGCAACAGAGACCTTGTCTCAAAAAAAAAAAAAAAAGAAAAGAAAAGAAAAGAAAAGAAATAAAGAAATTTGTATGGCAGCAGGTAACTTCTATGAGCCCAGGCCACAGAATATATCTGGAGGAAGTGATGTGTGTTCGGCTTATTGGCCTGGGAGAGTGTGCTTGGAGAATGGGAACTCATCTGAGCCTCAGGGGGCAATGGAGTGCTAGAAACATCTCAAGAAGCTGAGTCTTAGGGGAGAGAGTCCTGAAGCCCACCACTTGGGGTGACATGAGGATGAGACAGGGGTTTGTTAAGGCCACAGGAGATGTGAAGTTGATGGGGCAGAGTGATGAGGCTGTGAAGACTTGGTTCCTAAAAGTGAGAGCTGAAGAACCAGATAACTGCTGGGGAGGCAGTGGACAGAGCTGGGAGCCTAGACTCCTGAATCCATGTGGAGGTAAATGATGGGGGATTGGAAGCTGAGAGCCTGAGGTCTTGTTTGGAGAAAGAGTTGAGGCAGACAGCCTGGGTAAAAGCTGGTGGGAAGTACAGAAGCTGGGGTCTGAACTCCTGGGACCCTGAGGGGATACAAGACTGGGACCAGGACATTTAGGTCCCCAAGCGGGAGTGTGAACAGAAGTCAGAGAACTGCATTAAGAATCACATTCTGCGTCCCCCAAAGGAAGCGAGTCATGGCGCCTGAGTCCCTCAGGGAGCAGATGCTGGGTGCCAGGAGGTTGAGTCTGTGTGTCTGCAGGGCACAGGGGCTGTTGAACGAGGTTCTAAGCAGAGCAAACGCTGGGGAACAGGATTCCTAGGTTCTGACGGGGTGAGGGCTACCACCTGGGGCCAGCAGAGGTGTAGGCACGGACAGGCTACCCGAATGGGGTGGGAGCTGCATGCCCGGGTGCCATGGTCTGCACGGCGACCAGAACAGAAAAATTCAGAAGCCCTGGCTCCTCAGGGAGCAGCTGGAGTCCCAGGAACCTGGGGTGCCAAGGACCGGGCCACAAGCCTGGCCGGCGGAACCCTGAGGCCGGGGCGCCCGGGTCGGGGAGGGCCCGGGTATTCCCGGGTCAAAGGCGCGGCGGGGGAGATCCCCGCGCCGCCTGCGCCCCCTCCCTGGTGGCGGCGGCGGGCGGTGGGGGGAGGCGAAGCTGCCGAGCGCGCTGACCATGGACAGCTCCAGAGCGGGCCTGTGTCCAGGGCAGCCGCCGAGCCTGCCTGGACCGAGGGAAGCGGCCGGCTGTGCAAGCCTGAGGCTGGCGACGGGAGACTGGGTGCGCGAAGCCGGGACTATGCGGACGCGCCTGGGGAGTCTGGCACCGCCGCGGCGGGTGTCTGGAGCTCCCAAGACAGGGTCAGGAAGGGGGATCTAGGCTCGAGAGGGGTCCCGGGGCCGGACCGGGAAATCCAAGCTCTTGGGCCCTGGAGGAGGCGCGAGGCGGCGGTACGCCTGGGATTCTAGGGTTCGGTCGCGGACTCTGGGCGCCGGGAGGGGCACGCCTGAGTCCCCGGGGTTGGGCTGTGAAATCTGGGCTCGGGGGTCCCCTGGGATGAGGAAGGGAATCCGGGATCTCGGGGAGGCGGGGGAGGCTCGCCAAGGGGTCCCCGGGGTGGGCGCTGCCAGGAGGGCCGGGCCGGGATCTTACCTGCCTGGTCGGCGGCGGCTGCGGGCGGAGCTGGGCTGCAGGAGGGACGTGGGGTGGAGTGGAGGGGCCGGGCGGGGCCCCTGGCAGCGGCCGGGGCCCGGCTCTGTCGCTTCGGAGCCCTGGAGCCCTGTCTCCGACGCTCGCGCGGGCTCCGCGTCTCTGGCTCCGGCTCGGGCGCTGGGGACCCCCCTCCCCCTCACGGTCTCACTGCCTTCTACCCCCAAAATAGCCCCCTGCCCCTGTCACTGATCAGCCTCCCCCTGCGAGGCCGCAGCCGCCAGATCCAGGGGTGCCCACCAGCGCCCCCCAAATCCCACCTTCCCCCCAAAAAAATTCCTCCTCCCTCCCCCTCCCCCCCACGGCTCCCGGGCGGTCGTGGCCCCTTTAACAGGAGACTGACAGACGGCGAAGAGCGGCCAATGGGAGGCAGCGTCGGCGCCGGCCGGCGACTAGACCCCGCCTCCACACCGGCAGGGAGGGGTCGCGCGGGCGGAGAGCGACAGGCGGGGCATAAGGCGCGTCGACCAATAGGCGCACGGCGTGCGGCGGCTGGGGCGGGGGGCGGAGCCCGGCAGGGGGATGATGTCACCTGGAGCGAGTAGCGCGCGGCGTGGAACGCGAGTCGCGACCTCGGCTCCCGGCTGTGGCGCGCCTTAGCCCTCGCGCCGCACGGGACACGAGGGCTGGGCAGGCAGCGGGATGGGGCTAAAGGTTGGATTTCAAGGCGGGGGCAGCTTCCGGAAAGACGCGCTCTGGTTGGAAGGTGGAGTGAGCGCCCGGTGGGCGAGGGCACCTCATTCTGCAGCCCTGCGCCCGCCTCGGGAACTGCACGCAGCACCCCCACCTGCGACTCCCACGCAGACGGTAGTGCGGCCTGCAGGGTTCCCCCGGCGGACGAGGCTAATGGTTCGCTCCTCCCCGCCCACACAGAGGCCGCCCACTGGCTCCGGCTGCGTTTCAGGACTCTGGAGGAAGGGACTTGGCCTTCGCCCTCAGACGCTCTTAAGGGTAGGCGGCGTTGTCCTCAGTTCTGCCCCTGCACTCAGACCCAGACTGGGTCCCGGCCTCCGCCCTCGGACTAGTCCCTTGGAAGCCGGCCTGTCTCTGCCTTCAGACCTAGGGAGAGGTCTCAACCTCTGTCCTCAGACTCTTTGAAAAGGGCTTCTCAAGGGCTTGGCCTGACCTTAGCTCCTCGCATTCCCTCCACATCTCAAGACACCAACCCAGGGATGCAGGACAGACACACAGACACTCCGTGAGGGTAAAAGACTTTTAAATAAAGTGCCAGGGACAATAAATACTGTACAGGGAGAGAATGCGTGTGAGCGTCCAGATCTGTGGTTTCAGCCTCGAGACTCCAAGGACCTGCAAGAAGGGTGGAGAAGGGACCCGGGATCAGGGGGGCTCCGGGTGATGAGAGAGGCAGGACTGGGGTTGCAGAGGCAAGGGCCCAGGGAAGTGGGCTGAGGGATCCCAGCCACAGTAGGTTCCATATCTTGGGATGGAAGGAAGCTAAGGGGTCCCCAGGGGATTTGGCCAGACTGGCCTGGGGTGAGAGCCTGGGCCAGGGGTCAAGGGTCAGGATCCCAGAGGAGGGGCCAGGGCCGGAAGGTCCAGGAAGCATTGCCCTGGTTTGGGAGCCTGGGGTTAAAGGGAGCCAGTGGAGGCCCCAGGGATGTGGTGACCCAGGGACTCACGAGTAGCTTTGATGCTGCTGGCGCCGGCGGGCAGAGCGCATCTTCTCGAACCGGGCCTCCATCTCCTCCAGCACTCGCGGCGTGTAACGGACGACCAGCTTCACCGAGCCCTGGGCCGCCTTCAGCAGCTCCACCGCCTTCTCATGCTGCTCACCCTCAACGCTCTGCGGGGCCCAACACAGACAGCTGGGCCTGGGGCCCGCTGCCCTCGCCCAGCCCCCACTGGGAGATGGGACCCACTGCTGGTGAGCCTGGTGTCAGCCCTGAGATGCTAACACCTCATGTCCTCCTCGTGGGAGAGTCATTAACTCCTGGTTCAGTGTCCTCCTCCAAAACCTCCCAGGTTTCCCATGTCAGGGACAGCCCCATGTTCCCTCAGTCCCTGGTCAAACATCCAGACCCATCTTTGTGGCTTCCCTGCACACAGCCCACTAATGCCCGCCTGCCTTGACTCCCTCTTCTTTGTCCCCACAGCCCTGGGCCAGCTCAGGCCTTGTCCCCTTTCCTCTAGACTTAGCCCAGGCTCCTCCCTGGCCTTCTGGCTTCTAGTCTCTCCCCTCAGTTCATCTCCCATAGGGTCCCAGAGGGGTCCTTCTGCACCTGCAAGCTGAGCTTATCCCTGGCTCACCCCTCCCATAGCTCCCCAGCACCCATGGGACAAAGTCCCGGCTTCTCAGGCTGGCACTCAGGTCCTGTATGGCTGACCCCAGCTACCTCTCCAGTAATGCCAGTAATGCCTCCCTCAACTCTAACCACAATGATTTTTTTTTTTTTTTTTTTGAGAGGGAGTCTCACTCTGTCACTCTTGCTGGAATGCAGTGGCACTATCTCGGCTCACTGCAACCTCTGCCTCCCAGGTTCAAGCGATTCCCCTGCCTCACCTCCCAAGTAGCTATGCTACCTTAGACAGACTGTGTCCCGCAGATGCCTGCCACCACGCCTGATTTTTTGTACTTTTAGTAGAGACGGGGTTTCACGATGTTGGCCAGGCTGGTCTTGAACTGCTGACCTCAAGCGATCCACCTACCTCAGCCTCCCAAATTGCTGGGATTACAGGTGTGAGCCACCACACCCGGCCTAACCACAGTGATTTTAATTACCTGCATGCCCCAGACCTCCATCAGAACTAAGCCCTTTCTTTTCAGCTCAGAGGTATGCCAAGTCATTATCCTTATCTACAGTACCCTCAGCAGGAACACCCTTTACCTTGTTTGCCTGGAGAACTCCTACTCATCCTTCAACACCCAACCCAAATATTCCTTACTCTGCAAAACTTTTCTGTATCTATGCTGGCCTGGTGCCACATCTGGGCTGTCACAGTACTTTGCACTTCCTCATTATTATGTCTCTGGCTTAGGACTATTTCAGCCGGGGCCTATTGCCCTCCCTAGAGAGGGAAGGTTGAGTGTAGGAGCTGAAACCAACATCTCTCAGGGTCTGTAACATTGGCCAGCACAGGGCTAGCCATAGAGGCAGAGCTCAGTCAGTGTGTGTTGAGTCAATGTCAAAAGCAGGGGCTATGCTACCTTAGACAGACTGTGTCCCGCAGCACTGCCTCAGCCCTCCACTCACCACACCGTTCACCGACAACAGTTGGTCCCCACGCTTGAGGCCTCCATGGCGGTCAGCCACACCCCCTGGGATGACCCGGGAGATGTAGATGGGCGAGTTCTGTTCTTTGCCACCCATGATGTTGAAGCCCAGGCCCTCATCCGTCTTGGGTAGCTCCACTACCCTGGGATGTGCGTGGCCCTCGCTGGCTGTGAAGGCAGCCACTGTGGCCTGGGAGAGAGAAAGTGACTGAAGATGAGGGCCCCTTCCAGGTGGGCAAGAAGGCTGGGGTGGGGGATCTGAACCGAGGACAGCGATTTAGCCTGGGTTACTATCCCCAAGCATGGGACACGTGCCATGGCACAATGCAAGATTCCCCTGTAATGACTGTGCGTCCCTTTCTGTTCACTTGCAAGAGAAAGTGTCCATTTGGTGTGTGTCTTGAATACCCCATACTTGCCAATCTTTTTTTTTTTTTTTTTTTGAGATGAAGTCTCGCTCTGTCGCCCAGGCTGGAGTGCAGTGGCATGATCTTGGCTCACTGCAACCTTGGCCTCCTGGGTTCAAGCGATTCTCCTGTCTCAGCCTCCCGAATAGCTGGGATTACAGGCACCCGCCACCACGATCGGCTTTTTTTTTTTTTGTATTTCTATAGAGACGAGGTTTCACCATGTTGGCCAGGCTGGTCTCGAACTCCTGACCTCAAGTGAGCCACCTGCCTCGGCCTCCCAAAGTGTTGGGATTACAGGCGTGAGTCACCGTGCCTGGCCGCAATCTTACTTTTAAACAGAGGAAAGCCAGGCCTGGAGGGAGATCGGAGCCTCCGGGCAGCAGCAAGAGGTAGCATTTCACTATTGTGCAGTGAGAGGTCAGAGCGCCATGACTTTCCTGGTTTGCACTGTACAGATGTTGAAGGTTATCTTCTAGCCAGTCATGCCACACTGGTTTCCATTTGCAGTTGCTAAAGACGCCTTCGTATGACATTTAAGTTAAAAATGTGCGATTATTTAATAATGGTAAGAGTGGCACATAGATTTAGCAAAAATCATGAGAGAGGAAACAGAAATGACTGGCATGAAGGAGATACTGAGCTCGACCAGGCAGTTAAATAGACACCAGGAGCAATGAGGTGCGGGGCCCACCTTGGCTGTGGCATGGGCTCGGATTTCGGCGCTGCCAGTGATGTCCAGCGTGTCATAAAGCTGCTCATACACCTGGGTGAGGAGGCAGCGGCATCAGGGAGCTGCCAGTTCCTCCAGCCCTAAACGCAGGAGTCCGGGCCCCTAGACCCTCTCCCGCTGCCACGCAAGGATCCGCCCCGCCCCCGCAACCGGAGCCCGAGGAAACTACAACTCCCGAAGAACCACTGAGCTGAAGCGTGGGCACCGCAAGGCTGGCCGCCTCGGGAACTGCCGGGAGGCGTAGTCCCCGGGCTCGGGACGAGCAGGAGGAGGAGGAAGAGGACGGCGGCCACCAGCTCGCGCCCTTGCGCCGCGCGCCGCTCACCTCTCGAATAGCGGAGCAGAAGCGGCTCTGCAGGACTCGCTGGAGGGCCTGCAGCTTCTGCGGGGGCAGCTCCCCGCTGCGCTGGAGCCGCTCGAGGAGCTCAACCGCCCGGGACACGTCTGCGGGGCGGGGGCGGGGCGCAGAGACCCCGATATGCAGAGAAGCAAGCAGAGCGGCGGAGTGAGGCCGAGCGCACAGTCCGGGGAGGACCGCCGAAGCCCAGTCGGACACCCCGCAGAGTCCAGGGTGGCGCAGGAGAGACCGCCACCAGCCGGGCGCCCTGCGGCCCCGGGACCCCTCCACAGGCCGGGGTGTAAGGCGGGCGCCCCCGCCCCGGCCCGGGCTCAGGGAGCCTCCCACACCCCGCGACCGCCCGGCCCAGGCGACCGCCCGGCCCAGGCGCCCGCCCCGCCCACCCCCGCCGGGTCCGCTGGCCCACCCGCACTGGCCTGGCCCGGGAAGGGCGGGGACCGGGGGCTGGGTATGCAGGCCGCGGCCCGGGTGGGCAGGGCCCCCTGGCGCGCGCTTACCCCGCTCCAGCCCCAGCGGCTCCACCAGCGCAGCCATGTCGGCGCCACAGCTGCCAGCCGCCCGCCTGCCCCGGCGCGGGCGAGGAGGGCGGGGCTGCGCGAGGCCACGCCCCGGGCCACGGGCGCCCCCTGCGGAGGCGCAGCCTGGAGAGCGCCCAGCTCCCCCGCGCCGGACTGTCCCGACCCCCCTGCCGCGCGCCACCCGCGGCCCTGCCCTCTGTCCCGGCCAGTCCGTCCTGTTGGTGACTCCTCCCATTGTAGGTTCGGTCTGTGTTTCTCTTTCAGGATCAGTGTCTGCCTGCCCTCCACACCTATCCCCTGTCCATTCTTTTCCCACATTCATTCAACAAACTCCTGTGAAACATCTGGGCCCAAGGCATGGACACTGTGGTGAGCAGGGCAGCCAAGCCCACGGCCCGAACGGAGCTTCCAGTCTATGGGGGAGGTAGACGACCAGCCACAGCTGTAATGAGAGCTGAGAGTCGGGAGGTAAGGATCTAGAAGACGAAGGAGATCCTAGAGCAGGGACATTGACATACAGTCCTGGGAGGTAAGATGAACAAGAGGTGGAGCTTGGGTCACCCCCACCACGCAGAAAGAGCCCACGGGGCTGGAAGCAGAGTTAGGATTGGTTGATGATGAGGTGAAAAGGCCGGCAGGATACAGTTTATGCCTGGGCTCCTGCGTTGGCATTATGAGCCTTGAGGATTTGGGGCTTCATGCAAACTCCTAAGAGTAAAATATGACACTCAAATTTGTATTATTATTATTATTATTGAGACGGAGCCTCGCTCTGTCGCCCAGGTTGGGCCTCAGATTTGTATTTTAAGATCACTGGGGCCGGGCGCGGTGGCTCACGCCTATAATCCTAGCACTTTGGGGGGCGGATAGCTTGAGCTCAGAAGTTCGAGACCAGCCTGGGCAACATGGTGAAACCCCGTCTCTACGAAAATACAAAAAAATAGCCGGCATGGTGGTGTGCGCCGGTACTCTCAGCCACACGAGAGTCTGAGGCAGAATTGCTTGAGCCCAGGAGGCGGAGGTTGCAGTGAGCCGAGATGGCAACTGCACTCCAGCCTGACAGAACTAGACTCCATCGCTTAAAAAAAAAAAAAAAAAAAAAAGAGCTCTGGGCAGAGCGGGCGCTGTGTCTCAGGCCTGTAATCCCAGCACATAATCCCAACACTTTGGGAGGTTGAGGTGGGAGGATCACTTTAGCCCAGGAGTTTAAGACCAGCATGGACAACATGGTGAAACCCCATCTCTACAAAAAAAAAAAAAAAAAAATTAACTAGGCGTGGTGGCATGTGCCTGTAGTCCCAGCTGCTCTGGAGGCTGAGGTGAGAGGATCGCTTGGGCCCAGGAGGTCGAGGCAGGAGTGAGCTATGATCACACCACTGCACTATACCTGGGTGAGAGTGAGTCCCTGTCTCAAAAAAAAAAAAAAAAAAAAATCACTGGGCTGAGCGCAGTGGCTCACACCTGTAATCCTAGCACTTTGAGAGGTTGCATGCAGCGAGAGGACTACTTGAGCCCAGGAGTTCAAGACCAGCATGGGCAATATAGTGAGACCGCATATCTATGGGAAAAAAAAAAAAAAAAATCACTGTAGCCACTATGGAGACTGGGTTGGACAAGAACAAGAGGAGAAGCAGCGGGGCAGCTTAGGAGGGTACCACAGCCATCCTGGTGGCAGCTGGCACCAGGGCCAAGGCACAGAAGATGGGTGGGCAGATGTGGAAATGTCTGGATAAGCCTTGGTGCTTGGCTATATATGAGGATTGGGAGGTGCAGGAGAAGACAGTATTGAGGTGCTTTGGTGCTATTTTTTTTTTTTTTTTTTTGAGACGGAGTCTCGCTGTGTCGCCCAGGCTGGAGTGCAGTGGCGCGATCTCGGCTCACTGCAAGCTCCGCCTCCCGGGTTCCCGCCATTCTCCCGCCTCAGCCTCCGAGTAGCTGGGACTACAGGTGCCCGCCACTGCGCCCGGCTAGTTTTTTGTATTTTTTAGTAGAGACGGGGTTTCACCGTGTTAGCCAGGAGGGTCTCGATCTCCTGACCTCGTGATCCGCCCGCCTCGGCCTCCCAAAGTGCTGGGATTACAGGCTTGAGCCACCGCGCCCGGCCGGTGCTATTTTTAAGATGGTCTACACTGAAGGAGGGATACTGGATATTTTGTTTGTTTTCAGAGGCAGAGTCTTCCCTCTGTCCAGACTCAAGTGCAGTGGCGCGATCTCAGCTCATTGCAACCTCTGCCTCCCGGGTTCAAGCGATTCTCCTGCCTCAGCCTCCTGAGTAGCTGGGACTACAGACGCACAACTCCACGCCTGCCAAATTTTTGTATTTTTTGTAGAGACGGGATTTCACCATGATGGCCAGGCTGGTCTCGAACTCCTGACCTCAAGTGATCCACCCACCTCAGCCTCCCAAAGTGCTGGGATTACAAGCATGAGCCACCTTGCCTGACCGATACTGGATATTTTGAATTTGAGGAGCCTATGCAGAATCCATGGGGAGAAACTATCGATCTAGGTCTAGGGCTCAAAAGAGCAACCTGGTCTGCAGGCATGTTTGAGTATTGGGGCATAGGTGGTAAATAAATCCACAGGAGTGGATGAGAATGTCAGGGGCAAGCGAATATTAAGAGGGCCTAGGACTGGTCCTCAAACCTCTCTAACACTTAAAAGTCAGGAGGACAGCAGAGAATGGCCTGAAATGTAGGCAGAAACCCAGGTGGGTGAAACCATGAGAAGAGAGGTTTTTAAATTTTATCTTTTTGTTTGTTTTAGACGGAGGGGTCTTTGTTGCTCAGGCTGGTCTTGAACTCCTGGGCTCAAACAATCCTCCTGCCTCAGCCTCCCAAAGTGCTGAGTTTACAGGCATGAACCACTGTGCCTGCCTGAGAGTGTTCTTAAAAAGAAGAAGTGTGGCTGGGTGTGGTGGCTCATGCCTGTAATCCCAGCCCTTTGGGGGACCAAGGCAGGTAGATCACCTGAGGTCAGGAGTTCAAGACCAGCCTGACCAACATGGATAAACCCCGTCTTTACTAAAAATACAAAATTAGCCAGGCGTGGTGGTGCGTGCCTGTAATCCCAACTGCTGGGGAGACTGAGGCAGGAGAACTGCTTGAACCCGGGAGGCAGAGGTTGCGGTAAGCCGAGATCGTGCAATTGCACTCCAGCTTGAGCAACAAGAGTGAAACTCCGTCTCAAAAAAAAAAAAAAAAAAAAACAAAACCGTGAGGCTAGGCCTGGTGCTCACGCCTGTAAGCATTTTGGGAGGCTCAAGCGGGTGGATCACCTGAGGTTGGGAGTTTGAGGCCAGCCTGGTCAACATGATGAAATCCTGTCTCTACTGAAAATTGAAAAAATTACCTGGGCATGGTGGCGGGTGCCTGTAATCCCAGCTACTTGGGAGGCTGAGGCAGGAGAATCGCTTGAACCCAGAAGTGGAGGTTGCAGTAAGCCAAGATTGCACCATTACACTCCAGCCTGGGAAATAAGAGTGAAACTCCGTCTCAGAAAATTAAATAAATAAATAAATAATAATAAAAGGAAGTGGTCAGTGGTATCATGCTTTAGAGAGGCTGAGATGTGGACAAGACTTTCTTTTTTTCTTTTTTTTTTTTTTTTTTTTTTTTTGAGACGGAGTCTCGCTCTGTCGCCCAGGCTGGAGTGCAGTGGCCGGATCTCAGCTCACTGCAAGCTCCGCCTCCCGGGTTTATGCCATTCTCCTGCCTCAGCCTCCCGAGTAGCTGGGACTACAGGCGCCCGCCACCTCGCCCAGCTAGTTTTTTGTATTTTTAGTAGAGACGGGGTTTCACCGTGTTAGCCAGGATGGTCTCGATCTTCTGACCTCGTGATCCACCCGTCTCGGCCTCCCAAAGTGCTGGGATTACAGGCTTGAGCCACCGCGCCCGGCCTAAGACTTTCGAGAAGTCTGGCTGCTGCTCTTCTGTTTCCACTGGGTGGCGATATGGAGTCCAGAAAAAGGCTGGTTCCAAGTGGGAGGACTAAAGTAGGTTTGTCTGGCTCCTTCACTGTAGTTCTCTCTTTAGCAAAAAGTAGTGTCTTTATGGGATTAAAAACAAAATCAAATAACACAGACAGGCTAATAGTGAAAAACACCAGCCTCTGTACCTCTCCTAACTCTACTCACTGCGAGAGGGAACTTACAGATGTTTAGTCTGAGAGCTGCTTCTGTGTCTAAGTAACACGCTATTTATCTCTCTCTCTCTCTCTATATATATATCCGTCATCTATCTATCTATTTATTTGACGTGGAGTCTCTCTCTGTCACCCAGGCTGGAGTGCAGTGGCTGCAATCTCCACTCACTGCAACCTCTGCCTCCTGGGTTCAAGTGATTCTTCTGTCTTAGCCTCCCAAGCAGCTGGGACTACAGGCGTGCGCCACCACACCCAGCTAATTTTTTATAATTTTAGTAGAAACGGGGTTTCACCATATTGGCCAGACTGGTCTTGAACTCCTGACCTCGTGATCCACCCTCCTCAGCCTCCCAAAGTGCTGGGATTACAGGCGTGAGCCACCGTACATGGCTATTTTTTAATTTTTTTGAGATGAAGTCTCACTGTTGCCTTGGCTAGAGTACAGTGGCACGATCTCAGCTCACTGCAACTTCCACCTCCCGGATTCAAGCGATTCTCCTACCCCAGCCTCCTGAGTGGCTGGGATTACAGATGCCCCCCACCACACCTGGCTAATTTGTGTATTTTTAGTAGTCACTGCATCTGGCCCTTGATTTATCAATTTAAATGTAATAGATTACAGATTGATTTTCTGCTCTTACCATCTTCTCTCTAAACTTTTGGGAAACTTCAGTCCTCTTACCCAACTCTGAACCAAATTGCTGTCTAGAAACTGCCATCCTAGAACTTCCCTCCACCAATCTCCTGAATTAGATCCAGTTTCTTCTTGTAAATCCTTCATTTCAGTGAAGTATGACTTCAGTTATTCCTAAAGAGGTAATGAGATGTCTCTTTCAAGAAAGTTTGAGGCCGGGCGCGGTGGCTCTTGCCTGTAATCCCAGCACTTTGGGAGGCTGAGGCGGGAGGATGACCTGAGGTCAGCAGTTCAAGACCAGCCTGGCCAACATGGTGAAACCCGTCTCTACTAAAAACACAAAAATTAGCCAGGCGTGGTGGCGCAACCCCAGTTACTCAGGAAGCTGAGGCAGGAGAATTGCTTGAACCCAGGAGGCGGAGGTTGCAGTGAGCCAAGATTGCCCATTACACTCCAGCCTGAGTGACAAGAGCGAAACTCCTTCTCAAAAAAAAAAAAAAAAGTTTGTAGCCAGGCGCGGTGGCTCACGCCTGTCATCCCAGCACTTTGGGAGGCCAAGACGGACAGATCACGAGGTCAGGAGATCGAGACCATCCTGGCTAACACGGTGAAACCCTGTCTCTACTAAAAAAAAACAAAAAACAATTAGCCAGGCATGGTGGCGGGTGCCTGTAGTCCCAACTACTCGGAAGGCTGAGGCAGGAGAATGGCGTGAACCTGGGAGGCGGAGCTTGCAGTGAGCTGAGATCGCGCCAATGCACTCCAGCCTGGGTGACAAAGCAAGACTCCGTCCGCCCACCCCCCCAAAAAAAAATAAATAAAAAGTTTGTTCAAGTCAATCTTTCCTAGCATTTATAAGGAGGACTCCACGTTATCTAGTGTCTCACCAACTACTAAATTTTTTTTTTTTTTTTTGAGACAGAGTCTCGCTCTGTCCCCTAGGCTGGAGTGCAGTGACACAATCTCGGCTCATTGCAACCTCCGCCTCCCGGGTTCAAGCAACTCTCCTGCCTCAGCCTCCCGAGTAGCTGAGACTACAGGCACCCGCCACCATGCTCAGCTAACTTTCGTGTTTTTAGTAGAGACGGGGCTTCACCATATTGGCCAGGCTGGTCTCGAACTCCCAACCTCAGGTGATCCGCCTGCCTTGGCCTCCCAAAGTGCTGGAATTACAGGCGTGAGCCACTGTGCCTGGCTGTCTACTAAATTTGTGTGTTTGTGTGTGTGTGGTGTTTATGTGTGTTTGTGTGGTTGTGTGTGGTTGTGTCTGTGGTGTGTGTGGTGTTTACGTGTTTTTGTGTGTGGTGTGTGTGTGTGGTTGTGTGTGGTGTTTGTGTGTGTGTTTGTGGTTGTGTGTGGTATTTGTGTGTGTGGTGTGTTTGTGTGTGTGTGGTTGTGTGTGTGGTATTTAGTTGTTGTTCTTGTTGTTACAGGGTCTCACTTTGTTGCCTAGGCTGAAGTGCAGTTGTGGAATCAGGGCTCACTGCAGCCTTGTCCTCCCTGGGCTCAGGTGATCCTTCCACCTCAGCCTCCTGAGTATCTGGGACCATAGGCACACGCCACCAACGTCTGGCTAATTTTTGTATTTTTTTAGAGAAAAGGCTTTTGCCATGTTGCCTAGGCTTGTCTCCATCTCCTGGGCTCAGGTGATCCTCCTACCTTGGCCTCCCAAAACGTTGAGTTTACAGAGCCACCGTGCCTGGTCGCCACCTACTTAATTCTTAATTTCAGTTGTTTTCTAGTTCTAGAATTGCCATTTAACTTTTTGTTAGATTCCAGTTTGTTTTTTTTTTTTTTTTGAGGCAGGGTCTTCCCGTCACCCAGGCTGTAGTGCAGTGATGTGATCATAGCTCACTGTAATCTCAAACTCCTTGGTTTAAGGAATCCTCCTACCTCTGCCTCTCAAGTAGCTAGATTCCAGATATCTCAACATTCTCCATCTTCTCCTTACTTTGTGAATGTATCTCATAGTTATAACTCCAACATCTGAATCACCCCTGCCTGGGTCTCTTTCTATTGTCTATTTTGTTTCCCTCTTGGTTTTCAGCAAATTAAGTCCTTTCTAGCAAGGCTGGTAACTATTGAGTAGATGCTGAATAATGGGTACTAAAAATAGTACGTGTGGCGACTCGGAACGTTTTCTTCTTTCAGACTTTTCTTCTGGCTAGAAGATTGCCTAAATCCTGAAAAAGTCTGGTTTTAGGCTTTCTTAGCCTGATTATTATTTACTCTTTTTGAGATGCAATCTCACTCTGTTGCCCAGGCTGGAGTGCAATGGCGCCATCTCGGCTCACTGCAACCTCCACCTCCCACGTTCAAACAATTCTCCTGCCTCAGCCTCCCAAGTACCTGGGATTACAGGCGCTCACTACCATGCCCGACTAATTTTTCGTATTTTTGGTAGAGATGGGGTTTTGCCAAGTTGGCCACGCTGGTCTTTAACTCCTGACCTCAAGTAATCCACTCACCTCCGCTTCCCGAAGCGCTGGGATTACAGGCGTGAGCTACTGCGCCCAGCCTCTTAGTCTGATTTCTTCTGTTATGGCCTTACTTTGACATTGAGGCACCCTGGCCATCTCAAGCAGGGTCAATCCACCATGGTGGGCCTTGAACCACAACCTGTCTGCCCCAAAACAGCATGGCTGCTGCAGTCTCCAGGCCACCAGTTCCTCAGCCTCACAGTTACTGCATTCTGATGAGTTTCTTCTTGGGGGTCTGGCATAGACAGTGAGCAGCCTGACTTGGCAGATGCTTCTAAGGGAGGGTGCACGTAGATTTGGGAGCTCAGTGCCCTCCTCTCCTATTTTGTCAAGTCCCAGCTGCCTGGCTGAACCTCTGTGAACTTGGCCCAGTGGAAGTCAGTCCCGCCTGATAGTCTCTTCCCCATGCTAAATGGCAAAACATCCTCAAGGAAAAGGCAAGTTAAGCATGAAACACACCCGTAAGTGTTCTCTTAACGGATCACACCCCCTCAAGCCTCATCAAAGTTGGCTGCGCTCTGGCGCCTTTCCTAAGTTTTTGCCTATTGT
Organism: Trachypithecus francoisi; assembly: GCF_009764315.1. Classification (NCBI taxonomy): domain Eukaryota; kingdom Metazoa; phylum Chordata; class Mammalia; order Primates; family Cercopithecidae; genus Trachypithecus; species Trachypithecus francoisi. The sequence goes on along the minus strand of NW_022681457.1, from coordinate 4,503,564 downwards.
CCAGCCTTTATATAACCAGTTTGTGCCATGTGAGTCCAAAATGGGCTTTTTATAGCCAATACTAGAAATCTATAGTTGCAGTATCTGGGGTATCTATGAAATATACTAATTAGAGGTAAGAAGTGCTTTTAATCCTAAGTCATTTCTTCCAGGGTCAGTTTTTCTATTTATCTTCTGGTCTGCTTTTCCTCAAATATCTGGGTATCCTTAGTTGATTAAACTGAAACCATTAAAAAGCAGACTAAAATCCTGCGGGTCAGTCACAGACCCTCTGAGTTACCAGGGCAAGTTTGCCTTCAGGCTGAGATGCTTCTAAAAGACACAAGCAGGCCTGAACACAAGCTGGTTTGCCTAGGCACCCCCCCGGCCCAGCTCCCAGGCATCCTGAGTGCCAACAAGGAGGCCAACTGTTCTGTCCCGAGCTCTGCCTCTGGCGTCCCACTCTCGCTCTCCTGGAGCTGCAGCCTTGACCCTCTAGGGTTCTGCAAGGCTGACTGGCTTCCTTCTCGGCACTCACCAGACTGAAGTGTTCTCACCACCGATGGCTTTCATCTTTTGTCCAGGAATTTGCTTGAAATCTCAATTGCTGGTAGGACCTCTTCTGTTTCTGCTCGTTACACCTGTCACTACTAAGTACGATGTGAGTCCACCCTTCCTGCTCTGCCCCATCTCACCCGTGCCCAGTGCGTTCCTTCTGCCTTTCCTCACCATGTATGCCGCTCTCCCGTGCAGATGGCAGCTTCCCTTGCATATTCAAAACTGCAGCTTCCCCGGAGTAATCATGTCCCCTCCTAATTAATTCCCAGCCCCCTACCAAGACAGGGGTATGGTCAGCCCTGAGGAATGTATGCCAGAGATGAAAAAGAAAAGAGAGAGTGAAAAAACAAGGGAAACAAGGAGCCCTAGAGAGACCTCCTCCCCACCTTCAACAGCTCTGGCTACTGGGCAGAGCCAGCCTCACGTCCTAACCCTCACGTTGTAACTACTCCCTGGAAACCAAACCAAGCAGGGCTAGCAAAAGTCAGGGACAACCTTCTGGGGAGGACAGCAGTGAGGAAGAAACCGAGGTGCCCACCATCAACAGGAAATTAATTTTATTTTTAAATCCAAGGGGCCAGAAGAAATCAGACACCTACCCTTGGAGGACAAACTCAGGTGGCCAAGGTTGGGGGAGGGGATGACAGCAAGGGGGTGGGCAGGAACGCGTCCAAACACAGCTGGTGGAGAACCTCTTCACTCCGGTGCAGCCTCCATCAAATACCCATTCTCCGGAGCCAGGTAGCCGTCGCCGCCCTCAGACTCCATGTACATGTCTCGGCTGTCGTTGCCCAGACCCTCCAGCCCGTTGTCCTGGCCGCCGCCCCCACCTCGGGCCTCATCCCTGCCCCGCTCACTGCCCCGCTCCCCCCGTTTGTGCTCGCGGTCACGGTCGCGGTCACGATCCCGGTCCCGGCGCCGCTCGCGCTCACTCCGGTGGCTCCGCCGTCGCTCCCGGTCACGATCCCGGCCCTTTTCCTCTGGACCGTCAGGGCCGTCAGGCCCGAGCTCCCCTGGAGGCCCATCATCAGGGGGCGCATCACCCGCCTCGGAGGGCTCCGCCATGTCGCCACCGCCCCCACGCAGCTCCTCCTTGCGCTCCCGCTCCCGCCGGGCCCGCTCCCGGCTCCGGCTGCTTCGCCGCTTCCGGTCCCGGTCCTTGTCCTTGCTCCGCTCCCTGGAGCGCCTCCGCTCCTCCTTGTCGCGACTCCGTGAGCGCCTCCGCCGGTCCCGAGAGCGGGAGCGTCGCCGTTCTCGCTCCTTGTCTCGCTCCCGGCTCCGCTCTCTGCGCTCCCGCTCACGGTCCCGGTCCCGGTCCCTGTGCGGAAGCGGCGAGGGGCCGGGCCTGGATGAGGTGGGCAGACCTGTGTGGCCGGGCTCCCCCCGTGACCGCCCCGACCCAAGACACCGGTCGCCCAATCTTACCTCTCATCATAGCGGGAGGTGTCATCGCGGCCTGAATGCCGGATGTTCACATCAGCCCCTCCTCTTCTGGTACCGCCGAGGCCTCCTCCTGGGCAGGGCAGACAGACAAGAGGGTCAGTATGGGCAGGGGCAGGGGCAGGGCCCGGAGGAGCAGAAATGAGCCGGCTCCAAAAGCAGAAAGGCAGCCCCTGGCTTAGTGTTCACAGGGTTGGGTCCCCCTCTGCAGTTCATCCCACACACTCCCATCACAAGACAGCCACATCTTCCTTAAGTAACTCACACAAAGCATTCGCTAGGAAACAGCCGTTACTGGAACCCACATTTGACCCCAAAGTGCATCATATTAACCACAGCGCACTTCACAGCCTCCAGTCATCCTCATCCTCACACAAGCCCGAAGCTAAAGATCTTTCCACCCAAAAATGTGATCGGCTTAGAAGCCTCTGGTGGCGTCCCCCAGCCTGAGGTCCAAACTCCTTGTCAACTGGTGGTAGCAGCAGCAAGAGTGGGCCCCGCCAGCGTCTGACCCGCAGCCCCTGGCTGCACGTCCCAGGCTTTCCCAGTGTCCCCGCGCTCACCTTCCTGCCAGTGTCTGCGCATTCTCCTTGCCCTGGACTGGTCTCCCCTTCCTTCTCTGGCGAACTCCCACTCACCCTTAAGGCTAGCCCGAACATCCCTTCCTCCGGAAGCCTCTCCTCACAGTCCTACGTACTCACAGTTGCAGAAATGCTTCCTTTCCCCGGAGTTTCAGGTTTGCTACCTGTCTGAGTCGACCCCTACCTGCCTCTCCCACTAGACTGCAAGGCACCGGGACTGTGGGCGCACTCGGCTCTTGCTCACGGTACCAGCAGGTGGCGCTGCAGCTGGTATAGAAAGGTGGATGTGTGTGTGTCAAGCGAATAGATGAACAGCCCCAAGGAACCTCATGGTTATGATGGAGAAACAATCTCAGATCAAGTCACTGGCCCACAGTGACTCAGCAAGGAAGGTGCAGAACTGGGCTGTCACTGCCGTCTGCTGCAGAACCTGCCTTCTCAAGCGTTCCTCTATCCCACACTGCCTGGAAAAGCTTCCGTGAGGCAGGGCTGAGTTCTGTATAGAAAAGAGGCTGCAGGGAGATATTCTTTTTTTTTTTTTTTTTGAGATGGAGTCTCGCTCTGTCGCCCGGGCTGGAGTGCAGTGGCCGGATCTCTGCTCACTGCAAGCTCCGCCTCCAGGTTCACGCCATTCTCCTGCCTCAGCCTCCCGAGTAGCTGGGACTACAGGCGCCCGCCACCTCGCCCGGCTAGTTTTTTGCATTTTTAGTAGAGATGGGGTTTCACCGTGTTAGCCAGGATGGTCTCGATCTCCTGACCTCGTGATCCGCCCGTCTTGGCCTCCCAAAGTACTGGGATTACAGGCTTGAGCCACCGCGCCCAGCCAGGGAGATATTCTTATAGGAAGCCGGCAGCAGACCAGGCACCTGCCATATCACAGGCACAGGGCAGCTAGACTAGCCTTTACTATTTTCAAGTCATGACCCAGCAATGAGTCACATCATCAGTCTGATGGGTTGCAACCAACATCTTAAAAAACAAAACAGCAGAATATAAAATACAACTATATACTTACTACACAGAAAAAACTGTTTCCTCAAACTTTAGGTTATAGTATTTCTGCAGGTGCACCGAGTCAAGATGTTATTGGCTAACACCAACAAAAAGTCTGAATGGCAATTGAACTAGAAGATTCTGAGATTCTGGAAAGGCTGAGATTCCAGAATTCTCCTGCCCCAACAGGAAACAGCAGAGCTGTAAGAACCCACTCCACCCCGGAGAGACCAGAGTAAGGTAAGAACATGCCTGGTAAACTCAGAGGCTCAGCAGCTTAGAGTGTGATCTCCCTAGCACAGGCGAATCCAGAGCGAGGATACAGGGCTGGGAGGCAGGACAGGAGTCCCAAGTGGCTACTACTGCCTGGGTGTCTGCCCAGGGATCATCATCTTCTCTGACAACTGTCACTCAGCTTTGCAGGATTCAGTCGTCAATAAGCATGCCTGAGTAGCAGGACCCCAGGCCCAACACTGAGTCAATCAGATGTGCCCAGCCCGAAACAAGAGACCCATCCAGGACTGAGTGTAAAGCCGGGGCCTGTGGCATGCCTGCACTGGGCCAGTGCAAAGAGGCATGGGACAGACCCAGCTGCATGGAGGCTAAGGAGGCAGAAGCAAGCTGTGGGCCGTCACACATCACAGGTGAGTCATCCCAGCTTTTTTTTTTTTTTTTTTCTGAGACAGAGTCTTGCTCTGTCACCCAGGCTGGATGGAATGCAGTGACTCGATCTCGGCTCACTGCAACCTCCACCTGCTGCGTAGATGAGATTACAGATGCCCGCCACCACGGCTACCTAATTTTTGTATTTTTAGTAGAGACGGGGTTTCAACATCTTGGCCAAGTTGGTCTCGAACTCCTGACCTTGTGATCCACCCGCCTGGGCCTCTCAAAGTGCTGGGATTACAGGCGTGAACCACTGTGCCTGGCCTGGCTGCCCCAGCTCTTAACAGCTTCAGCTACCAGGTCCTCTTAGATCCATGGGCATCACATACCTCTGAACTCCAAAGGATGCCCATAATTCTGTATCAACAGAATTATGTTTCTTTTTTTATGTTTTTATGTTTCAGGAAGCTCAAGTTTATTTCTGATACCTGCAGCCAAACTGACCTTGCCTGAGACAGCAAACGACAATGAGGAGACTGAATGCAGGAGGCTCAGAGGGCAGAGGCTGCCTCTGTGTTGCTCTTGACTAGAAGCCTGGCATACGGCTGGTGATCAAATAGGTACTTGCTGAATCAGTAAAATAGCGAACAAGAGCAAGAACAAGCAGCAGAAGCAGATAAGCAAGTGACATTTACAACCCCAGAATGCGTCACTGCCAAGCTGGGCACCCAGTACACTGAGCTCAGCAAACTCAGGTTATTTCCACTAAGAGGAGGACAATGAGGCAGGAAGAGGTGACCCCCGCAAGCAAGTGGGGATGCCAGCATGTGGGCTCAGGCCTCTCCAGGCTGGTGCCCCTGCTCCAGGTTGGTGCCCCTGCTCCTCACAGTAACCCAGAACGAGGAGACAGGCGGCTGTCAGAAATGTGATGGCCACGAAACAGAGAAGCTGGAGATGAGGACGCGATGGGAGACGTGAGCCGGCAGGAGACAGAGAAGCAGAAAGCAGCCAAGAAGGGAGAACAAGGCCACCAGGTCCAGCGTCCCCGAGAGCCCGTCGAGGGCAGGACGTGCTCACCTAGCCGCCGGGGCCTCCAGCCCTTCACGGTTCGGCCCCTCTCCACATCCACAAGGACCCTCCTGCCATCAATCTTCTTGCCGTCTGCGTGTTTGTAAGCGGCTGTAACAGATGTGGGGAGGGGGAGGGGAGGAGTCCCCAGAGGGTCCTCTAGTCAGGACAGGCCCGGCTCTACAGAATCCCCGCCCTGTGTCCCCATCATCACCCACACGCACACGCCCAACAGACAGCCAGGCAACTGACAGCCAGACCAACCCTCTCCCAAATCGGCGAAGGGCCTGCTCCATCTCAGCCTCTGCTTCCTCTCAGCACCCCAACCACTCCTGGTCGAGGGAGATGTTCACCCTCATCCACCACCCCCTGGGATCCCCGTCCTTCCTCTCCCACATGATGGAACAGCCCCCTCCCGCCAGGGCGGCCAAAATCGCTGCAAAGAAACTGAAGGTTAACTCCACGCTGGACTCTGCTGTGGGGGAGGGGGCTCCTCCACAACCCCAAGCATGCACCCTGAGACACAAGCCAGGGCAGGAGGCCCAGCTGGGACGCTCCGCACCCCAGACCACACCGGTTTTTGTTTTTGTTTTTTTTTGGAGGGGGGTGAGTGTGGGGGGAACAGACATCAGAACAGAAAATGAACCAGAAGGGGGTGGGAGAAATCTTCAGGAAATGGCAGGGAGCAGAGAGGCGGGTTATACACTCCCAGGGGGCCTGGCAGGGCCCCTGCAGCAGGGGAGAGGGGCAGTGGAGGAAGCATGGGGTGCCGTGCGGTGCTACTGAAAATCCCTGCCTTACCTGAGATGACTGACTCTGCCTCCCCCCAGCCCCGCCCCATCTCGCCCTCCACACCCCTGGCTCAACACGCGCTGGGAGCGAACCCCAGCCTGAGCCTGCCAGGAAAGGGGAGTCGTAGAGGGGAGACGGGGGAGAGGCTCACTGCTGCTCTCGGGTAGTGCACAGCAGAAGGCAAGCCTGAAGCCCTGGCCTGTGATCACGTGGGGCTATCAGGAAGGCCAAAAAGTCCCTGTTCCCCCACCCAGCCCTGGCCTAGCGGGCTGTCCTCAACCAACCGTAATACCCTGCCCCGCCCCAGCCCGATCCCCCCCAAATAACAACCAGAGGAAGAGAAAAAGGTGCCATTTACCGATGCCGGCCTTGCGGGTGTCCAAACCGAGCGGGATGGGGGGGGCTCGGCAACTCCTGGGGGCCTGGCGAGGAGGCGGGCTTCCCGGGGGGGGGACACGGGACCGCTTACCTGGAGCCCCCAAGCTTACCTGAGCACGCGCACAGACCCCACACCCACCACCATGGGGTCAGCTAAAGCTACAGGGAGGGGAAGTTGGGGGTTCTAGGGAGTCAGGAGAGGGAGAGGAACCACATCTCCTGTACCACCTGGAGACAGGCAGAGGACGTGGTGGACCCCAAAGAAATCTCAAGGAGGCCTTAGAGTCAGGGAAACGAGGATTATCATCCGAGCTGGGCACTGGAAAGCCCTGGACTATCTCGTGTGAATTTACAAAGAAGGCTGGGGAGGCCTCAAAAACCTGTCCAACCTCACCAGTCCCCAAGTCACACTGAACTAGGCACACAGCCCACCCCCCGCGACTTCTCCACCTCCAACTCCATGCTCCCTCCCACCAGCTGCGTCTGCAGAGGCTGGCACACAGGGGTCCAGGAGATGGTGCTGCCCGTGCTCTGAGGAGGGGCCACTTGGCCCCTGAACCCACAGGAGGGGAGTGGGGAAAGGCATTTAAGGACCAGGATCAAAGTCAAGCGAAGGAACCCCGCTCGGGTTCAGAGTCCCAAACCCCAAAAGAGGCCCATCCCGGGAGGAACAGCAAAGAAAACATGTGATTGTGTTCGTCTAGGCCTCTCTCTCTCTTTCCCTCTCTCAAGTCTCTAGACAGTGGAAGGTTCTTTAGTAAAAACCTACTGACACCTTCAGCTGCTGGCAGCCTACCCCTTGGTCCCTCCCACACCCCAAGCCCCAATTCCATGCACTTTGGGGAGCTCCTGACCACCTCTGGAGAGCGGCTGGACACCACAGCCAGCCCCCTCGGGAGGCCTCAACCACAGGAAGGAAGACAGGAAGGGCGCAGAGCACCCCAAAACTAGCAGCCAAAAAGACTCTCCAGGGCCAGCACAGTAGCAGCCCCACAGAAAGCACGGGGGCAGGGAGGGAAGGCTGAAGGGTTCCAGTGGAGCCCTGGCCTGGTGCCCTGCCCTCGGTGTTCCCGCCACCTCGCCGCTGACATCGCGAAGCCGGGTCATCAGAGGCTGGGTGGAACCCAAGCGGAGAGGCCACCGCCTTTCCTACCGGGTTCATCCTTCCCCTCCTGGGATCAGCAAGATTCTCGGAGAGCATTCGGATCGGGGCAGGAGGGACAAAGGGCACCCAAACAAGGAAAGGGCCATGGGTGCGGGGAGGCTGCGGGGGCGACTGGGGTGGGAGGAGGGGCGCCTCGCTGCTCCTGAGCTGCCTGGCTAAGCTGGGCTGGTGTGCGGTGCTGAGTGATCTTACCCATGATACAAACCCTTATACCAACCATACACTGAGGTGTTGTAAGGGGAGCGTAAGCATCAGCTGCAAGCCAGCTGCGTGGTGGCTGCAGTGACAATAAGAACAATCAATTAATACGGCGGCCCCTGGACACGCCGCAGCCCTGCCCACCCTCCCCCACCCATCCCTGCCCATGTGGACGCCGCGGCAGCCTCAAAGGGGGCTTTGGAACTGTAGGGGCAGGCGCTCAACATGCCTATCACCCCACTGCCCACTGAGGAACAGGGTGGGGGGCCAGGGTTGGGGAGGCAGAGGGTCGGGTGGCCCAGCCCCAGTTCTACTGGGGGGGGAAGAGACAACAGGTTCAAAGGCCAGTCCTCATTGCAACCTGGCCACCCCCAACTTCGGTGGGGGGAATAATGGGGAGAGACTCCCCCAAAATCCGACCCCTTCCCCCACCTCCAACTGGCCCCAGCCCCCCACCCAGTTCCCTCTTTGCCCCTGAGGTTCAACGTGTGACACTTACCTCCCCAGGTTCACACACACACACACGTTGTGGGGGATTTGGTTTTTTTTAAAAATCACGTATATAAAAAAAAAAAAGATACATCAGAAACAGAGGGAGGAGGAAAAGAGACATCGCTAATGTCAGGTGTGGCAGGGTGGGGGAGGGGACAGACTGGGAGGGGCTGGGGCAGCAGAGAAGTGAGAGCGGGTCAGAGGGCAAGGCTCGGCGGGAGGTACTCACAGTGCATGTCTCGCTCGTGTTCGTACTCAATGAAGGCATAGCCGCGGGGCTTTCCTGACCGCTTACTGTAGACCATGTGTATCTGTGGGGCGCATGGGGACATGGGTGAGTCCCGCCACAGAGCGGCTCCACCCCACCAACCCCACAACAGCCTGCGCACCAGGCTCTGGGCCAGGTGAGGTCTCAGACGCTCTCTGTCCTTCAAGAGCCCTGAGTGACTTATGTTCTAATTGTAGGACCAGAGGGCACAGAGCCAGCTTCCTGGAGAAAATGACACTTAAGACCTAAAGAAAGAAGAGAGATGAAGGAGGACAGTGAGGAGTCAGCCTGTCAGGAGGAAAAGCAGTAACTCCAGAGGTCCAATGGCCTGGTGGCAGGAGGGCAGGAGGCTGGGGATGCACTTCAGCAGAGCTGGCTCACGTACTGATGACAGAGAGCCCCAGGAGATGAGGCCACAAAGGTGAGCAGGCCCAGGGTCACGCGCCCCAGCGCCAGGCCGAGAAGCATGGTCGCTGAGGAGCTGGGAAGGGTGTTGAGCAACGAAGGGCCAATGTGAGTGTAGGTCTATGTGGAGTCAGGAGGACACAAATGGACTTAGGGAAATAGGAGGGAGTTGTGTCGCCCAGGCTGGAGTGCAATGGCGCGATCTCAGCTCACTGCAACCTCCACCTCCCAGGTTCAAGCGATTCTCCTGCCTCAGCCTCCTGAGTAGCTGGGATTACAGGCGCCCGCCACCACACCTGGGTTATTTTTTGTATCTTTAGTAGAGACGAGGTTTCACCATGTTGGCCAGGCTGCTCTTGAAATCCTGACCTCATGATCCCCCTCCTCGGCCTCCCAAAGTGCTGGGACTACAGGCGTGAGCCACCGCACCTGGCCAGGGACAGCGGAGTTCTAAGAGAAAAAGCAAGGACATGTGCACATCCAGGGAGGCTTGAGAGAATGTGGCATGCTGAGGGATGGGTCCCATCCCGAGGATGGCAGCAAGAGAAGGGGGGTGGGGGATGGGGTGGAGGTCCACGAGGCCACACAGCTTGGGGAAGAGTCCTGTAAGGTCAGATGGTCACAGCTGGACCTGTCCTAACATGCTAGTGACCCATGGGACGCTGACCGCTGAGGAGATGGGGTCAGCTCTGGATGTCAGAAAGACTCCTCGGGGACCATGTAAGGGAGAACAATGGGCAAGGAAGGGCTGTTGAGACAGAGGTGGCCAGAATGAACCAAGGAAGATTTCTGGGAGGTGACAGCATTTGAGCTGGTCCCTCAAGGATGGCTAGTTCTCCATTCACATCACTACCAGTCGGCGACCAACTGCTATCATGGATGAACCTGGGACCCCACAGCCTCCAAAACACAACCGAGATTCCTGACTCGAATGGGATCAGAGGGACAAGGGTGGGGCCAAGGTTATCACTGGACTGCGCAGGGCAGAGCAACGTGTGTATACACATATATACACAGGCATACACAGATATATGCACACACACACACAGACACGAGACACCACAATTGGCTAGTATTTTGTATTTTTGTAGAGATGGGGTTTCGCCATATTGGCCAGGCTGGTCTTGACTCCTGACTACAGCTGATCTGCCTGTCTCGGCCTCCCAATGTGTTGGGATTACAGGCGTGAGCCACCACGCCCGGCCTACAATACTTTTTTTTTTTTTTAGACGGAGTCTTACTCTATTGTCCAGGCTGGAGTACAGTGGCACGATCTCAGCTCACTGCAACTTCCGCTTCCCGGGTTCAAGCAATTCTCCTGCCTCAACCTCCTGAGTAGCTGAGATTACAGGCGCCCGCTATCATGCCCAGCTAATTTTTGTACTTTTTAAAGTAGAGACCAGGTTTCACCACGTTGGTCGGACTGGTCTTGAACTCCTGACCTCAGGTGATCTGCCCATCTTGGCCTCCCAAAGTGTTGGGATTACAGGCATGAGCCACCACGCCTGGCCCAACAATATTTTTTTTTCCTTTTTGTGGAGAACAGGGTCTCACTACATTGCCCAGGCAGATCTCGAACTCCTAGGTTTAAGCTATCCTCCCGCCTCTGCCTCCTTAAGAGCTGAGATTACAGGTGTGAGCCACCGCACCCGGCCTGACATGTGTAAGTATTTTAAAAAGATGTATCAAAAACAAAGTAGGGAGGAGAAGAGACATGGCTAACATGAGTTTGTGTGTAGGGTGGCCTCAAGCCCTCACTACTGCTCAAGGAAGGCATATGTCTCCCATGTTAGATAAAGGAAATCAGGCACAACACTTAAGTGACTTAAAAGAAGATTGGTAAAACAAAGCCTTCCTCTAAAACAAGACTCAGCATACGTATTCTGCCAAGACGCAAAGAGTATATATTTCCAGCTTTGACGGCCACATACTCTTGCAACAACCCAACCCTGCCTTACAACAGTAGCAGCCAAAGACAATGTGTAAACAAACAGACCTGCCTGGCTGAGCAGCAGGAAGACTTTATTTACAAGCAATAAGTCTGCAGTTTGCCAACCCCTGCTCTCAATCAACCACCAGCAGTCATTACTTCTCATTTTACTTCTGCTACCCAAGGTCTGCTGCATGGAAATACAGTCAGGATGCATAAACCCAGGCCCTGAAATGGTGTGAGCCATGCTCAGGGCTGGGACCTCTCTCCCTCCCTTTTAGGACACAACCCCTCCTCCATGCACCCTCAATTCAAACACCCTGACCCCACTCCACTTACTCTTTTGATGGGTCCGTACACCTCAAACTCTCTCCGGAGCTTGGATTCGGTTGTGTCATAGTTCTACAAGGAGATGGGTATGACATTAAATGGGAGAACAGAGCTGTCCCACAGCCCCTGGAACATTCCCAGTACCTAGCCTATTTGCCCTTTGGGCCAGACCCAGGCTCTCAGCAGCATGGGGTTCCAGGAGCTGGGAGCTGGGGACTTACCACTCTCGCCACGAAGAGAGTCTTGAAGGCATCACCCTGAGCATTGGGATCATTGTGAGGGTCCCCTGTGCAGGAAGAAGGGAATTTTGTAAGTTGAAGGTGTCCATGGTCTCAGGTAGCAAAACAAATACGATGGGCAGAGGCCAAGAAGAAAATGGTGGCACTGGGAAAGGCCCCTAGCTGGAGGAACATGGGTGGTGACCTGGCAACCTCAGGCACGCCCCTCTCTGAACCTGTTTCTCTGAGGCACAGTGGGCTTTATCAGAGTGGCTGAGAGATAATCCAGGCTGCTGAGGGGAGGAGGTAAGGCTGACTTCAAGCTGACAGGATGTGGCAGGCCCAACTGCCATTTCAGACCTACATAAACCCTTAGGGCCTCATCGCTCCCAGATGCAAGGTGATCCAAACAGTAACAGCCCAACTGGGACTCCCTGGAAATGCAGCTGATGCCCCCAGGACACATCAAAAGAGTAAGTGGAGTGGGTCAGGGTGTTTGAACTGGGGGTACATGGAGGAGGGGTCGTATCCTCAGAGGGAGGGAGAGGTCCCTCCTGTAGGCAGGGCCACACTGCCACCCACTGGACACAGACTGCAACTACAGCCCATGGGAAAACCTGAGACCAAGTGATCCCAAGGCTATGAATGAGAGCCAGAAGAGCAAAGGCTAAGTAAGCTCTGCTTTCCCGTCTCTGCCCTGTGTCTCTAAAAGGAACCCAGAACTGCCGAGCATCAGATTAGATCCTCACTCCAGTCTCGCTGTGAGGCAAACTGTCCTACCTGGCAACTAAGGAATAACAATCTCCAAAGAAAAGAGCCAGGAATCTCCTGAGAAACCAATTCCATAGTGATCCTGCTGGGTCAGGCCTGGGAATAAGTCCTTTTCACCAAATATGGCGGCCCCAGCACATAACGACCCTGACTCCTGCCAGGGCCTTAAGGACACTGCCGGTTCTTCCATGGCATAGGGCTCCCCTCAGAAGCCCTGTCACATTCTGGGAGAGTATGAGAAAAGGAGTAACATTAACCCAGAGGTTGCAATTTTTTGAACTGCAGACGTGTGAAAAATCAGACCCTGGCGATGACCCTGAGCAGGATATAAATAACTCCCACATGCTTAGCATTCCAATAATGGAACACTAGGCATATAATTTACTGAGCACATACTATGGCCCAGACACAGTGCTGGATACTGATATTTGTTTATTACTATTTTGCCAACGGAAGCAAAACAGAACTCGAGACACAGAAAAAGGGAGGTGTCAAAGTGGCAAAGGGCCAAGGCAGACTTCACCTCTCACCCCGCACTCGAACTACCAGGCTCCTTCCCCGAACCCCCGGGTGCTACCTTTTCAGGAAGACAGCGTGGGTGTTGCCAGAAGCTAGAGAAATAAAGTATCAGATTTTTTTTTGAGACAGAGTGTCACTCTTGTTGCTCAAGCTGGAGTGCAATGGATGGTGCGATCTTGGCTCACTGCAACCTCCGCCTCCCGGGTTCAAGCAATTCCCCTGCCTCAGCCTCCCAAGTAGCTGGGATTACAGAGGCACACCACCACGCCCAGCTAATCTTTTGTACTTTTAGTAGAGACAGGGTTTCACTATGTTGGCCAGGCTGGTCTCGAACTCCTGACCTCAGGTGATCCACCTGCCTCAGCCTCCCAAAGTGCTGCCATTACAGGCGTGAGCCACCGTGCCTGGCCTAAGGGATGTTTTAGAAAGCAAAAGCTTGAGCCACAATGTAAGGGAATTGCTATCTGGGACGAATGGAAATGTCTGAAAACAACTCCATCTCGGTGTTCTCCCCACCCAATCCTCACAGTTGCTTGCCAGGCTGGGCTCGGTGGATCACACCTGTAATCCCAGCAATTTGGGAGGCTAAGGCGGACGGATCACCTGAGGTCAGAAGTCAGAGATCAGCCTGGCCACCATGGCAAAACCCCATCTCTACTAAAAATAAAAAATTATCAGGGTGTGGAGGTGTGTGCCTACAGTCCCAGCTACTCAGGAGGCTGATGCAGGGGAGAATCACTTGAACCTGGGAGGCGGAGGTTGCAGTGAGCCAAGATGGTGCCACTGCACTCTAGCCGGGGCAATAAAGCGAGACTCTGTCTCAAAAAAAACAAAAAGTTCCTTGCCATACCACATCCGTGAGCATTGTAATTTTCTATGGCCAGGTCTCTCAATTTGCACTGGCTTTTTTTTCTTTTTTTTCCCTGCACCAGCTAACTCTCATTCATTCAAAAGGTAATTCTTTTTTTTTGCCAATGTTTGTGCTTTTGTAAATAGGTAACTCTTAAGCGTCTACTATGTGCCTGGAAATGCTGTAGTTGTTGTTGATTTGGCAGTAAATAAGACAAAAAAGGTTGGCCAGGCACGATGTCTCATGCCTGTAATCTCAGCACTTTGGGAGGCCAACGCGGGTGGATCATGAGATCAGGAGATCCAGACCATCCTGGCGAACACTGTGAAACCTCGTCTCTAATAAAAATACAAAAAAAATTGGCCAGGCGAGGTGGCGGGCGCCTGTGGTCCCAGCTACTCGGGAGGCTGAGGCAGGAGAATGACGGGAACCCGGGGGGCGGAGCTTGCAGTGAGCTGAGATCGTGTCACTTCACTCACTCCAGCCCGGGCAACAGAGCGAGACTCCATTTCAAAAAAAAAAAAGGTGCTGGGCGCAGTGGCTCACAGCTGTAATCCCGGCATTTTGGGAGGCCGAGGCAGGTGGATCACTTGCGACCAGGAGTTCGAGACCAGCCTGACCAACATAGCAAAACATCGTCTCTACTAAAAATACACAAAAAAATTAGCTGGCCATGGTCCAGCTACTCAGGAGGCTAAGGTAAGAGAATCGCTTGAACCAGGGAGGTGACGAAGATTGTAGTAAGCCGAGATCGCGCCACTGTAGTTCATCCCGGGCAACAGAGTGAGACTGTCTCAAAAAAAAAAAAGAAAGACAAAAAAGGTGTCTACCCTCATGGGGTTCATATGCTAATGGAAGAAGTAAATAAGGAGATCATATGATCACATCAGATGACCAGCGATAGAAACAGGTGACTTTATAAGGCAGGTTAAGAAAAACCTCATAAGATGCTAATATTTAATGAGGAGCTGAAGGTTGTCACAGCAGCAAGGAAACACACCCAGCAACACCAGACAGCAGGCATTCTAACAGTTACTGTGGAACACTACAGTGGGACCAATGAATGCTGTAGGGTTGGGGAGTGGACGAAGGCCAAACAACAGCTGAGCTTCCTGAAGGACAGCCATAAGGAAACCACCCCAGCACACCGCCTGAGTTTCCTGGAGTGCTTGCTTACCTGGGGTGGGGGGGGTCACAAACGTGACTAAAGGGAAAAGAAAATGCAGCAAAGCAATGGTACCCAATTCCTGAAGACAGAGAGCACGAAAGCTCAAAGAGGGTAGTACAGACCCAACGCCAGGCAGTGGCCCACCATGCGTGCAGAGAGCCCTGCCAGCACCTCTCCCTTAGGAAATCATTGGTTAGGGGCTCATCTTAACCCAGAGCAGCCCAGAGCAGAAACTCAAAGGAACTGGGCCGTGGAGTCGGGAATTAGGCTTTGAGGTGCTCGAGGTCCCATCTCCGAACTCTCACTCTTTGTAAGCGTGCTTGCCTCAACAAGCCTCCATTTCCTTATCTTAAAAATGGGAGTCGCAACCCCTGCTGCACTTGGAAGCTGTGAGAAGTCAGTAACACGAAGTACAAGTGCTCAGCAAGGAGGCATGGTCCCCTTGACAGGAGCTGTTCATTGTGATAAGGCACAGCAAGCTTCTATAGTTACGAGTGGAGGCTCTCAAGGGCACAGAAACCCACTGAACTTGATCCGTTCTTTTATTTCTTTTCTATTATGGAGAAGTTCAAGCACTTAATGGAAGTAGAGAACAGTACAATGAACTCCCATGAGCCCGCTTCCATTATCAACATGCGGCCAGAGTTGTTTCATCCCTATCCTCCCACAGCCCACTGCATTTGGTTTTTTTTTTTTTTTGAGACGGAGTCTCGCTCTGTCACCCAGGCTGGAGTACAGTGGCATGACCTCAGCTCACCCCAACTTCTGCATCCCGAGTTCAAGCGATTCTCCTGCCTCAGCCTCCCAAGTAGTTGGGATTACAGGCTCTTGCCACCACACCTGGATAATTTTTATATTTTCACTTGAGACAGGGTTTCACCATATTCACCACTCGAACTCCTGAGCAGCCTGGATCACTCAAGTGATCCTCCCACCTCAGCCTCCCAGAGTGCTGGGATCATAGGCGTAAGCCACCGTGACCAGCTGGATTATTTTAAATGAAATTCCAGATAGCACACCACTTTGGTCTCTAATAGAGACTTTTAAACATCATAACCACAGTGCCACTATTACATCTTCAGAGCTAATATTTACTAATTCCTTAACCTCATCTATGATCCAGTGTCCAAATTCCTCAATTGGAACTTTTTTGTTTTTTTTTTTTTTGAGATGGAGTTTTGCTCTTATTGCCCAGGCTGGAGTGTAATGGCGCGATCTCGGCTCACTGCAACCTCCGCCTCCCATGTTCAAGCAATTCTCGTGCCTCAGCCTCCCGAGTAGCTGGGATTACAGGAGCCCACAACAACGCCTGCCTAGTTTGTTTTTTTAATATATATTTTTAGTAGAAACAGGGTTTCACCATGTTGGCCAGGCTGGTCTCAAACCCCTAACCTCAGGTGATCTGCCCGCCTTGGCCTCCCAAAGGTGCTGCGATTATAGGCGTTGAGCTTCCGTGCCCAGCCTGGAACTTTTTTTTTTTCTTTGAGATGCAGTCTTGCTGTCACCCAGGCTGGAGTGCAATGGCGTGATCTCGGCTCACTGCAACCTCCGCCTCCCAGGTTCAAGCGATTGTCCTGCCTCAGCCTCCTAGGTAGCTGGGATTACAGGTGCATGCCACCACGTCCAGCTAATTTTTGTATTCTTAGTAGAGACAGGGTTTCACCATGTTGGCCAGGTTGGTCTTGAACTCCCGATCTCAGGTGACCCATCTGCCTTGCAGGATTACAGGTGTAAGCCACTACACCCGGGCGGAACTGTTTTTAAAAAGCATTTGTGGCTGGGTGTGGTGGCTCACGCCTGTAATCCCAGCACTTTGGGAGGCTGAGGCAGGCGGATCACCTGAGGTCAGGAGTTCAAAAACAGCCTGACCAACATGGAGAAATCCCATCTCTACTAAAAATACAAAATTAGCCAGGCGTGGTGGCGCATGCCTGTAGTCCCAGCTACTCAGGAGGCAGAAGAATCGCTTCCACCTGGGGGCAGAGGTTGCATGCAGTGAGCCAAGATCGCACCATTACATTCCAGCCTGGGCAATAAGAGCAAATTTCCATCTCAAAAAAAAGAACATTTTTGGCTGGGTGTGGTGGCTCACACCTGTAATCCCAGCACTTTGGGAGGCTGAGGCAGGAGGATCACTTGAGCCCAAAAATTCAAGACCAGCCTGGGCACCATAGTGAGATCCCATCTCAGTTTTAAAGTTTTTCTAGAAAAGAAAAAAAAAAAAAAAGACCCACAGTGGATTTTGGTTGGTTAAGACATGGATAAACTAGGCTGGGTGCAATGGCTCACGCCTGTAATCTCAGCACTTTGGGAGGTTGAGGCAGGTGGATCACGAGGTTAGAAGTTCGAGACCAGCCTGGCCAATATGGTGAAACTCCATCTCTACTAAAATTACAAAAATTAGCCGGGCATGGTGGCGCACACCTGTAGTCCCAGCTGCTCAGGAGGCTGAGGCAGGAGAATCGCTTGAACCCGGGAGGCGGAGGGTGCAGTGAGCTAAGATTGCACCACTGCACTCCAGCCTGGCGACAGAGCGAGGCTCCCTCTCAAAAAAAAGAGACATAGGTAAACTAGTTATAACAGACTGTGACTGTGCTGTCCAGGCAAGAGGTGACCTGGGTGGTGGTGATGGACATGAAAAGAGAAGTCAGGTTTGTGACACTTAGAAAGTAACACAAATAGGTCTTGTTGAGAGACCGAGAAAATGGTTAGAAAAGGTGTTAGAAACAAATTGCATGGCAAAAAATGAGGTCATGACCAGCACAGTTGAATGTCTACGTCCCAGAGAAAACACCCAAAGGAAACCAGGTTGGGGGCGAAGGAAAAGCCCTGTGGTTTGGACACTGATTCATTCTGAGATGCCTCTGAGGCATCTGAGGAAAGACATCAAGGCAGCGTTCCGACAGCCAGTGTCCAAAGAGCGCACCACCAGGTGCCTCTGTCACACTTCTGCGTAGCACCCTGAGGAAACCCTGCACTCCAGGATTTGGAGGAAAGGGATTCATCGAAGTCCACAGGTATAGGAGGAAAACCTGTCTTCTCACTAGAGTCATGTCATGTTCTGAGAAGTGAGTCGTTTGATGGTGATATCGATACGCAAACATGAGACGGCACTTCCATGAGCCTAGATGGTATACCTCACAACACTCCTGGGCTAGAGGTGCGTCCCACTGCTCCGAGGCCAAGCATGTTACTACACCAAATACTACAGCAACCCTAACACAATACTAAGTATTTGTGCATCTAAACGCATCTAAGCATAGAAAATGTACAGTAAAAATATGGTATAATCTTTTTTTTTTTTTTTAGATGGATTTTCGCTCTTGTTGCCCAGGCTGGGTTGCAGAGAGCAGATGCGATCTCAGCTCACTGCAACCTCGGCCTTCCAGAGATTCTCCTGCCTTAGTCTCCCGAGTAGCTGGGATTACAGAAGACTGCCACCATGCCCAGCTAATTTTTGTACTTTTAGTAGAGACAGGATTTCGCCATGTTGGCCAGGCTGGTCTTGAACTCCTGACCTCATGATCCACCCGCCTCGGTCTCCCAAAGTACTGGGATTATAGACGTGAGCCACTGCACCCGGGAAAATATGGTATAATCTTATAGGATCACCATCACATCCACAGTCCCCTGCTGACTGAAACACTGTTATGCTGCATGTGACTGTACAGTTTTCACCCTCACAATAAAGAGCCACTGGAGATTGACATCTGACCCTCTTATGAGTTTGCTTAATGGCAACAATATACCTGTCTTGTACTCCAATTCCTCTTCTATGTGGAGGGGATGGAACAACCTCAGCCGAGGAGCTAAGGTTAGAGCCAGGACAGACCCACTCGCTCACAACTCATCGCCTCAGCCTGTGACACCCAGCTAGGTTGTGGGAGTCCCTTAACTGTCCTCCCCTGCAGGAGGAGCCCAAGGTACCGGGGTCTCCCTTCCTGCCAACTTTTACTCTATGTTCTGCTGCTGAAAAGCCTAAACCAAAAACAGTGCTTGCCAAGTGGCAGGGGCTAAATAAATAAACTAACAACCCTGCTCCCCGCAAAACAGGCTTTGGGCGACAGCAAGGTCCTGGGTATGACCTGGGAAGAACACAGAGGGTTTGGGGGAGGAGAGAGCCGTATGGTGGATGAGAGACTTACACATTTTAAGCTCCGTCTCCACTTCTTGCTGTCGCCGCTCAATCTTTTCCCGTCTCTGTCAGGAGAAAGGGGAGGTAGAGAAGTAAATGCAGATAGAAGTGTCCTAGCGTCAAGGACCATCTGCAGACAGTGGCAAAACAGGGGGTCAGGAAGCAACAATCACATACTTTCCTCTCCATGCGCTCCTCTCGGGTTTCTGCACGAGTTGGAGGCGGGGCATCTCGAGGGTCCTGGGAACAAGAAGAGAGGTGACAGGGTGGGAAGGACTAGGGGAAATGGCAAGGGTCACTCACCAAAGAAATAAGCAGGTCAACCCTCCCACCCCCACCCCCTACAAAAATAAACATCCACTCACCCTTCCCCGTCACAGTGCAGGGAGGGGAGTGGCACAGATCAAAGCATGGTCTGCGGCCACGCACAGTGGCTTTCCACTTGTAATCCCAGCACTTTGGGAGGATGACACAGGAAGAACGCTTGAGCCTAGGGGTTTCAGACTAGCCTGGGAAACAGTGAAACACCATCTCTACAAAAAATTTAAAAATGAGCTAGGCATAATGGCACACACCTACAGTCCCAGCTACTAGGGAGGCTGAGGGGGGGAAGGATCTTTTGGGCACCAGAGGTTAAGGCTGCCGTGAGCCATGATTGTGACACTGCACTCCAGCTTGGGTGACAGAACAAGATCCTGTCTCAAAAACTAAGCATGGTCCACGGACCAGTACTATCCAAACTGTTGCTGGACTGCGATGAGTACAGGTAAGTACAGAAACCATGAGTAAGTGTTCAGAAACTTCAATAATTTCACAGTTTGATGTCCACTGACTCTAATACAAATTCGGTCTTTTATTCTGCAGATCTTTTTTTTTTTTTTTTTTTTTTTTTGAGACCAAGTCGTGCTCTGCTGCCCAGACTGGAGTGCAATGGCGCAATCTGAGTTCATGCAACCTCTGCTTCCCAGGTTCAAGCGATTCTAAGCCCCGCTTTCCCCTCTGTGTTCCTGTGTCTCTAAAACGAACCCAGGAACTGACTAGAATCCTTCAAGCGGTTCTCCTGCCTAAGCCTTCTGAATACCTCGGATTACACGCACATGATAGCATGTTGGCTAGTTTTTGCATTTTTAGTAGAGATGGGGTTTCACCATGTTGGCCTGGCTGGTCTCGAACTCCTGTCTGAGGTCTTTCTTTAAGAAGTATTTCCATCATATTTACCAAAAGCAAACAGATTGGGAATAGTATCTGTCCTTCACCAAAGACAGTTGAAAAAGCACTGGTCTGGGTGACATCTAGCTTAGGAATATAGTATTTAGGAAACACACTGCTTCTCACAGCTCCAAGTATCACTCGCATTGAACAAACTGCCAGAGGACGTGATGGGAATGGAGTGATGGCAAGGCCCTGCTGATGAGTGCCAGTGAAGAGCACCAGGCCTGAGGCAACATGAGCTGACAGAACAGGGCTCCAAAGCCCACAACTGCACACTCTCTGAGGGCCAAGGCAGTTCTTTAAGGTCTCACCAACCACACATTAAATAGTAACTGGCTGGTGGGGTGCGGTGGCTCATGCCTGTAATCCCAGTACTTTGGGAGGCCGAGGCAGGCAGATCACAAGGTCAGGAGTTTGAGACCATCCCGACCAACATGGTGAAACCCCGTCTTTACAAAAAATACAAAAATTGGCCGGGTGCGGTGGCTCAAGCCTGTAATCCCAGCACTTTGGGAGGCCGAGACGGGCGGATCAGAAGGTCAGGAGATTGAGACCATCCTGGCGAACACAGTGAAACCCCGTCTCTACTAAAAATACAAAAAAAAAAAAAAACTAGCCGGGCGAGGTGGTGGGCGCCTGTAGTCCCAGCTACTTGGGAGGCTGAGGCAGGAGAATGGCGCGAACCCGGGAGGGGGAGCTTGCAGTGAGCTGAGATCCGGCCACTGCACTCCAGCCTGGGTGACAGAGCAAGACTCTGCCTCAAAAAAAAAAAAAAAAAAAAAAATACAAAAATTAGCCAGGCATGGTAGCGCATGCCTGTAATCCCAGCTACCCAGGAGGCTGACGCAGGAGAATCCCTGGAACCCAGGAGGCGGAGGTTGCAGTGAGCCAAGATCACGCCACTGCACTACACCCTGGGCAACAGAGTGATACTCCGTCTCAAAAGAAAAACAAAAAAGTACCTGGCTACCAGGCATGGTGGCTCACACCTGTAATCCCAGCACTCTGAGAGGTCAAGGCGGGTGGATCATCTGAGGCTAGGGGTTCGAAACCAGCCTGGCCAAAATGGTGAAACCCCATCTCTACTAAAAATACAAAACTAGCCAGGCGTGGTGGCGCATGCCTGTAATCCCAGCTACTTGAGAGGCTGAGGCAGGAGAACTGCTTGAACTAGAAGTTGCAGTGAGCTAAAATCATGCCACTGCACTCGAGCCTGGGCAACAGAGCAAAACTGTCTCATAAATAAATAGTAACTGAGACCAAGCACGGTGGCTCACGCCTGTAATCCCAGCACTTTGGGAGGCTGAGGTGGGCGGATCACAAAGTCAGGAGATCGAGACCATCCTGGCTAACACGGTGAGACCCCGTCTCTACTAAAAATACAAAAAAATTAGCCGGGCATGGTGGCGGGCACCTGTAGTCCCAGCTACTTGGGAGGCTGAGGCAGGAGAATGGCGTGAACCCGGGAGGCGGAGCTTGCAGTGAGCTGAGATGGCGCCACTGCACTCCAGCCTGGGCGACAGAGCGAGTTTCCCTCTCAAAAATAAATAAATAAATAAATAAACAAACAAATAGTAACTGGCACATGACCTGCATCATCAAAGGGCACCTACCACAGCCCGCGCCCATTAAGTTAATTTAACTGGCCAGTAACATTTCTCAAATGCAGGTTCACCAAGGGTGGCAAATCCCACTGAAGATACACTTTTCTGTTATCTACAAACTTCTGCTGTGCAACTCCCTCGCCTCCAGCTGCCCTTCCCTACCCAATGCCAGAATGTTCTTGTAACTTCTGGCTGTGTGCCAGTTTTTCTCAGGTGTGCTCTGATGCACCTAAGAGATGACCTTTGTCATCCCATTTCACAAATAAAAACACAGAGGTCCAGGAGCCTAAGTCATTCATTCCTATTTACCCCGAAGGTGCAGAGCTAAAATCCCCATCTGCAGCTTTAAGCCCTCCAACACTCAATACTGGGTGCTAAGTCTTTATGAACATCATCTTATTAACAATAAAAATGGTAAACAGAGTAACAAAGGCTGACATGTGCTGACTGCTTTGGTGCCAAGCCCCCGATACACTTTGCATTTTAATTCTCCAGCATTATGAGGGTGCTACCACTATCCCCTTGCTAAAGATAAAGAAACCAATGCATGAAAAGGATACAACATTTGTCCAAAGTCAGAGCTGATAAATGGTGTTGGTTAAGTGCAAATCCTCAACCACTACTCACTGAATTTTCACAAAAATTCTACAAAAGGGGTACTATCAAACCCCACTTTTTTTCTGAGACAGTCTTCTTCTGTTGCCCAGGCTGGAGTGCAGCGGCACGATCTCAGCTCAACCTCCACCTCCTGGGTTCAAGTGATTCTCGTGCCTCAGCCTCCCAAGTAGCTGGAATTACAGGCATCATCATGCCCGGCTAAATTTTGTTACTTTTAGTAGAGACGGGGTTTCACCATGTTGGTCAGGCTGGTCTTGAACTCTTCACCTCAGGTGATCCGCCTGCCTCAGCCTCCCAAAGCACTGGGATTACAGGCGTGAGCCACCGCATTGGGCCACAACCCCACTTAAAAAAAAAATTTTTTTTTTTTGAGAGACAAAGTCCTACTCTGTCACCCAGGCCGGAGTATAGCGGCACAATCACAGAGCACTCCAGTCTCCAACTCCTGGGCTCAAGCAATCCTCCCACCTCAGCCTCCTGAGTAGCTAGGACTACTGCCGCACTTGACCACACCCGACACCCGGCTGCAACCCCATTTAAAACAGCGAAACTGAGGATCACAAACATTAAGCCCCTCACTTAAATCACACAGCTAGCAAAATGGTCAGAGGCTGGACTCGCAAATCCAACCCCTTGCTCCCCAGAACCCAAACCATTCCTGGCCTGCTCAGTGAACTCACCTCAAACTCTCGAATGTACGGCGCAATGCCACAATAAGGTTGATTGTGGTGTTTTTCATGTGGCAGTTTCTCCAGGGGTGGCAGGTATGGGATAGGGTCACGGGGGGCAAAGAGGGCCAGAAGGTTGGGCGGCAGGAACTGGGTCATCTTGCCAAGTCTGAGAGCAGAAGCAGGACAGCCTTAGGTTAGATCGGGTCTGCAGAGAAAGCCCCTATTACTCCTTGCCTCTCAAAATAAGAAAGAAAGGAAAAAAGTCTCGGAATTAAAACAGGCTTTGTAAGGGCAGAGAACGGTCCTGTGTTACGGAGAAAAGGGTAAAAGTCTTGTTGGGGGTGGAGGTGAAAGGCCGGTAAGAAACAAAAATAAAGGCTGAAAAAGGGTTCCTGAGTAGTGAAGTCTCAGAGTCCTGAGACACGAGCTGTGGGGCGGAGAGGTTCCCTGGGAATTTCTGGGGGAATCAAGGACCCGAGGAGAGAGGCCCAGAGCAGTTGTGGCTGCTCGTCCCGTACTGTGCAGAGCAAATTACTAGACGCAGTTTGCAAAGGCCTGGAGGTCGGAAGTCTCCGAGCAAAGAAAGAGAAACATAAGGAGCGAAGCCCCAAAACCAAGTGCTTGTGGGTAACAGACCTGGACCCCGAAAAGGCGAAAGGAATTATGGGTAAGGGTCCAGGACAACATAGAAAAACGAAAAAGAAAAAAGGCCACACACCGCCAGGGCCTGTGGGTAGGGAATCGCGAGGGCGATGTGGGAAGCGGGCGTGGGTGCCCAGAGAACTCAGGGTCCGGGAACGGGATGCAGAAGTGACCCGTGGCGGGGACGTGGGAAGGGGGCCTGGCCGCGGGGAAGAGGCCCGGGCCCACCGCTGGGGCTTCTGGGTAGCGGCCCCGCTCCCCGTCGGACCACTCAGTCACACTCACTCGCCGCGCAGCGCCCTCCTAGCGCTGGTGTCTGTCCGGAGGCTCGCGGCGGCTGCGGCGGCCCCTCAGCAACAACAGCTCCTGCTTCGGCTTCCACTCTGGGGGCGTCTGCGTCCGTCTGATTCCGTCGCCCGCGCAGCGAGCGCACCAGGCCGCTGCTCAGGAACCCGCGCGGCCTCAGCTAGCGACTGGAGCAGGGGGTGGGTCCCGGCCGCAAATCCCTCCGCCGTCTGCACTACGCACGCGCCGCGCGAGGCCAAGAACAACCCACACGCTAGGACCAGGCGCCGCCGCGGCCACAGCGCACGCGCGAGGTCACTACCCCGCCTTCGGGCACCTTGAGTACTTCAACCGCCTGGAGATGGCGTCTGCACTGCGCGCGCGCGCTTAGCCCCAAGCCGCCCCTCCACCTCCCGCTTTCCGCTCCAAACCGCCTATGTCCGCGAGGCTCTCCCGGATGCTCCGCCCCTTTGCAATCACACTTCCCGGATCTTGCGCGCATGCGTTCTGCGTAGAGACCTATAATGTACCTCTCCGCCGACTAGCAAAGAGTCCCTAAGTGAATAGCCTGATTGCGTTGATGTCTAATCTATTCAATCGATAACTGTTCATCGAGCATCTCGTGTGTGCTAGGCACTGTCTGGGCTTTGGGGCTACAGCACGTGATTAAAGCAAAGTCTTCTCCTGCTAGGGCTTACAATGTACTGGGAGAGACAATAAAAGCATTTAACTGAGTAAAGATAATTTGAGGCCGGGCGCGGTGGATCACGCATGTAATCCCAGAATTTTGGGAAGCTGAGGCGGTCGGATCACCTGAGGTCAGGAGTGCGAGACCAACCTGACCAACATGGTGAAAGCCTGTCTCTACTAAAAATACAAAAATTACCCGGGCGTGGCGGTGCGCCCCTGTAATCCCGGTTACTCGGGAGGCTGAGGCAGGAGAATGGCTTGAACTCGGGAGGCGGAGTTTGCAGTGAGCCGAGGTGGTGCCATTGCACTCCAGCCTGGGCGACAGAGCGACTCCGTCTCAAACATTAATAAATATAAAAAATAAAAGATATTTTGAGATAGTGGCCAGCATAATGAAGAACGATGGAGCAGAATAAAGGGATGGGAAGTGAGAGCGAGTCTATTTTAGAAAGGGTGATAATGGAAGCCTCCTCTGAAGAGGTAACATTTGAACAAAAGCCAGATAGAAGCGAGATCTGTAGTGGGGCGGGGGTGGGGGGGGGTGGGGGGGGTGGTGTTTAACAGTATAAGTGCAAAGGTCCTGAGCTGGGACCAGATGGCAGAAATCTCAGGTTGTTAGCCATGAGATCAGAGAGCTGGCACTTACGTTATTTGTAGCCCTGTTGTTAAGTATCTTAAGTTTTGTGGATAGATTCAATAGCCTGTTTAATAACTGCAGAAATTACTGCAAAATTCAATTGACTAATTTTATGTTTCAAGAAAAAGGCTGAGTGCAGTGGCTCACACCTGTAGTCCCAGCACTTTGGGAGGCCAAGGCAGGTGGATCACTTGAGGTTAGGAGTTCGAGACTAGCCTGGCCAACATGGTGAAATCCCATCTCTACTAAAAATACAAAAATTAGCTGGGAGTGGTGGCACGCACCTGTAATTCTAGCTACTCGGGAAGCTGAGGCAGGAGAATTGCTTGAACCTGGGAGGCAGAGATTGTGCCACTGTACTCCAGCCTGGGCAACAGAGTGAGAATGTGTCTCAAAAAAACAAATAAAATAGGCTGGGTGTGGTGGCTCACACCTGTAATCCCATCACTTTGGGAGGTCACAGTAGGAGGATCCCTGAGATCAGGAGTTCAAGACCAGCCTGGGCAACATGGCGAAACCCCTTCTCTACTAAAAATACAAAAATTAGCTGGACATGGTAGCATGCGCCTGTAATCCCAGCTACTTCAAAGGCTAAGGCAGGAGAATTGCTTGAACCTGGGAGGTGGAGGTTGCAGTGAGCTGAGATTGTGCCACTGCACTCCAGCCTGGACAGAGCAAGACTCCATCTCAAAAAATAATAATGATGACTGGGCACAGTTGCTCACACCTGTAATCCCAGCACTTTGGGAGGCCGAGGCAGGCAGATCATGAGGTCAGGAGATTGAGACCATCCTGGCCAACATGATGAAACCCTATCTCTACTAATACTACAAAAATTAGCTGGGCATGGTGGCCCATGCCTGTTGTCCCAGCTACTTGGGAGGCTGAGGCAGGAAAATCGCTTGAACCCGGGAAGCAGAGGTTGTGGTGAGCAGAGATCGCGCCACTATACTCCAGCCTGGCAACAGAGTGAGACTTTGTCTCAAAAAAACAAAACAACAACAGTAAAAAAAAAAAATTACAATAAAATAAAAGGGAGAAATCTGCCAAAGGAAAGGAATAATAAGCTTAACAGAAGTCTGGCCGGGCGCAGTGGCTCATGCCTGTAATCCCAGCACTTTGGGAGGACGAGGTGGGTAGATCACGTGGTCAGGAGATCGAAACCATCCTGGCGAACATGGTGAAACCCCGTCTCTACTAAAAATACAAAAAAATTAGCCAGGTGTGGTGGCAGGCACCTGTAGTCCCAGCTTTTCGGGAGGCTGAGGCAGGAGAATGGCGTGAACCCGGGAGGTGGTGGAGCTTGCAGTGAGCGGAGATTGGACCACTGCACTCCAGCCTGGGCGACAGAGCAAGACTCAGTCTAAAAAAAAACAAAAAAACAAAAAAAAAACGGAGGTCTGAAACACAGCAGAGGAGACATTAAACTTCAAAGCTCTGGCCGGGCGCAGTGGTTCACACCTGTAATTCCAGCACTTTGGAAGGCCAAGGTGGGTGGATCACAAGGTCAGGAATTCAAGACCAGCCTGGCCAAGATGGTGAAACCCTGTCTCTACTGAAAATACAAAAATTAGCCGGGCGTGGTGGTGGATGCCTGTAATCCCTGCTACTCAGGAGGCTGAGGCAGAAGAATCGCTTGAACTCAGGAGGTAGAGGTTGCAGTGAGCCAAGATTGCACCACTGTACTCTAGTCTGGGCGACAGAGCAAGACTGTCTCAAAAACAAACAAACAAACAAAAAAAAAAACCAAAAAAAAAACTTTACAGCTCCAAAATAATCCCTGATTCCATGTCCTGCCTCCAGGGCACACTGGTGCAAGGAGTGGGCTCCCAAAGTCTTGGGTAGCAGAGTCCAGCCCCAATGTCTCCTCACACAGGTTGGAGTTTAGTATCTGCAGCTGTTCTAGGCTCAGGGTACAATCTGCTGGCAGATCTATCACTCTGGGGTCTAGAGGGCAGGGGTCCCCTTCTCACAGCTCCACTAGTCAACGCCCTGGTGGGGACTCTATGTTGGGCCTCCAACCCCACCTTTCCCCCTCGGCAATATCCTAGTAGAAGCTCTCTGTAGGGACTCCAACTGTGCAGCCAACTTCTGCCTGGACAGCCAGGCTTTCTTACACATCCTCTGAAATCCAGGTGGGAGCTGCTAAGCTTCCTTCACTCTTGCATTCTGTGCACCTACAGGCTTAATCCCACATGAAAGCTGCCAAATTTTATGGCTTGCACCCTCTGGAGTGGTGGCCCAAGCTATACTTGGGACCCTGTGAGTCATGGCTGGAGATGGAGCAGCAGGGATGCAGGGGAGCAGTGTCCCCAGGCTGAACAGGAGACAGGGCCCTAGATCTGGCCCAAGAAACCACTCTTTCCTCATATGCCTCAGAGCCTCTGATGGGGGAGGTTGTTTTGAAGACTCCTGAAATGCCTTCAAGGCCTTTTTCCCATTGTTTTGGCTGTTAGCACTTGGCTTTCTTTTAGTCACGCAAACCTCTCTAGCAAGGTAATACAGCCTGCTTGTATTTCTCTCCTAAAAAATGCTCTTCTCTTCTCTACCACATTGCCAGGTTGTGACTTTTCCAAACTTTTATGCTGTGTTTCCTATTTACTGATTGATTTTTCAGAGACAGGGTCTCACTGTGTCACTCAGGCTCATGAGCAGTGGCTATTTACAGGCATGATCCCACTCTTGATCAACACAGGAGTTTTGACCTACTCCACTTCCAGTCTAGGTCAGTTCACCCCCTGCTAGGCAACCTGGTAGTCTCCCACGCCTGGGAGGTCACCATATTGAAGCCAAACTTAGTATGGACACCCAATCAGCATAACACACTACATCCCAGAACTCCTGGGCTCAAACAATCCTCCTGCCTCAGCCTCCAAGTAGCTGGGAGTACAGGCACGTGCCACAGAGCCTGGCTGCCTCCCTTTATTTATTTATGACGGAGTCTCGCTCTGCCGCCCAGGCTGGAGTGCAGTGGGCGATCTCGGCTCACTGCAAGCTCCGCCTCCTAGGTTCACACCATTCTCCTGCCTCAGCCTCCCAAGAAGCTGGGACTACAGGCACCTGCCACCACGCCTGGCTAATCTTTTGTATTTTTAGTAGAGACAGGGTTTCACCATGTTAGCCAGGGTGGTCTTGATCTCCTGACCTCGTGATCCACCTGCCTCAGCCTCCCAAAGTACTGGGATTACAGGTGTGAGCCACCGCGCCTGGCCCTTTTTTTTTTTGGAAGCAGAGTGTCACTCTGTCACCCAGGCTGGAGTACAGTGGTGCAATCTCAGCTCACTGCAACCTCCGCCTCCCAGGTTCAAGCGATTCTCCTGTCTCAGCCTCCCAAGTAGCTCAGATTACAGGCACCCACTACCATGCCCAGCTAATTTTTGTATTTTTAGTAGAGATGGAGTTTCACCATGTTGGCCAGGCTGATCTTGAACTCTTGACCTCAAGTGATCCACCTGCCTCAGCCAGGTGTGAGCCACCACGTCCAGCTGAGCCACCATGCCTGGCACCCTTTTAATTATAAATTCCTTTTTCTCTTTTTTTTTTTTTTTTTTTGCGACAGAGTCTCGCTCTGTTGCCCAGGCTGGAGTGCAGTGGCGTGATCTCAGCTCACTGCAAGCTCCGCTTCCCAGGTTCATGCCATTCTCTCGCCTCAGCTTCCCGAGCAGCTGGGACTACAGGCGCCTGCCACCATGCCTGGCTAATTTTTTGTATTTTTAGTAGAGACAGGGTTTCACTGTGTTAGCCAGGATGGTCTTAATCTCCTGACCTCGTGATCCGCCTGCTTCAGCCTCCCAAAGTGCTGGGATTACAGGTGTGAGCCACCGTGCCTGGTGCACTTTTAATTATAAATTCCAACTTTAAGTTGTGTCTTTACTCCTGTGTCTGCTCATAGGCTGTTAGAAGCAGCCACATCACTACTTGAACGCTGTGATGCTTAGAGACCCTAGGTCATCCTTTTTTTTTTTTTTTTTTTTTTGAGATGGAATCTAGTTCTGTCACCAGGCTGGAGAATGGCACGATCTTGGCTCACTGCAACCTCCGCCTCACAGTTCCAAGTGATTCTCCTACCTCAGCCTCCTCAGTAGCTGGGATTACAAATGCGTGCCACCACGTCCAGCTAACTTTTGTATTTTTGATAGAGACAGGGTTTCACCATGTTGGCCTGGATGGTCTTGATCTCCTGACCTCATGATCTGCCCTCCTCGGCCTCCCAAAGCACCATTCTTAACCTTCCACAAATCCCTGGAGCATGGAAACAATGTACCAGGTTCTTTGCTAGATTGTAGCACAAGTGACTTTTACTCCAGTTCCCAACAATTCCTCATTTCCACCAGGCCTCATCAGCCTGAACTTCACTCTCCACATTTCCATCAGCATTTTGGTCACAACCATTTAACCAGTCTCTAAGAAGTTCCAAATTTCCCTGATATTGTTATGCTCTTATGGCCCCTCCAAACTCTTCTAACCTCTGTCCACTAACCCATTCTAAAGCTGCTTCCACATCTTCAGGTATCTTTATAGCAATGCCCCACTCTGCTAATTTTCTGTGTGAGTCCATTTTGCATTGCTAAAAAGGAATACCTGAGACAGGGCAATGTCTAAAGAAAAGATGTGGGCCAGGCGCGGTGGCTCATGCTTATAATCCCAGCACTTTGGGAGTCAGAGGCGGGCAGATCATTTGAGGCCAGGAGTTCAAGACCAGCCTGGCCAATATGGTGAAACCCCATCTGTACTAAAAATACAAAAAATTAGCCGGGCATGGTGGTGGGTACCTGTAATCCCAGCTACTTGGGAGGTTGAGGCAGGAGAATCGTTTGAACCCAGGAGGCAGAGGTTTCAGTGAGCCAAGATCGTGCCATTGCACTCCAGCCTGGGTGACAAGAGTCAAACTACGTCAAAAAAAGAAAAGAAAAGAAAAGAAAAAGATAAATTTAAATCATCCGGGTGTGGTGGCTTAGGTCTGTAGTCCCAGCTACTTGGGAAGCAGAAGTGGGAGGATCTGCTTGAGCCTGGGAGGTCAAGGCTGCAGTGAGCTGCAATAGTGACACTGCATTCCAGCCTGGGCAACAGAGTGAGACCTTGTCTCAAGAAAAAAACATTAACATCACCAGTGATATGGCATATGGACGTCATATGCCCCCAGTATGATATAATGAGAAGAGCAATGCCTCTCTGTGGTGTTCTCTCTACCCCCACCCCACAAAAAATATAACCTCAAACCAATCAAGATAACAGATCAGAGGAACACAAATTGAGAGACAGTTTCCAGATCATGAAAGACAAGGAAAAAGTAACAAACTATCACAGATTGCAGAAGACTAAGAAGGTATGACAACCAAATGCAACATAGTAACCCAGACTGCAGCCTGGCATGGGAAAAAGGCATTAGTGGAAACACAGAAAACCCGAACGAACTCTGTCATTTTGTCAAAAGTATTGTGCCACCTCAACGTCGTTTTTTTGTTTTTTGTTTTTTTGGGAAGAGTCTTGCTCTCTCGCCCAGGCTGGCGTGCAGTGGCACGATCTTGGCTCACTGCAACCTCCACCTCCCGAGTTCAAGCGATTCTCCTGCCTCAGCCTCTGGAGTAGCTGGGACTACAGGGGCCCGCCACCATGCCCAGCTAATTTTTGTACTTCTAGTAGAGACAGGTTTCACCATGTTGACCAGGCTGGGTCTCAAACTCCTGACCTCAGGTGATCCGCGCCCCCCAGCCTCCCAAAGTGCTAGGATTACAGGCATGAGCCACTGCTCTGGCCAGTGTCTGAACATTAACAAACGTTGCCAAAGCAATGCAACATTTTAACATTTGGGGAACCTGGGTGATATTTTTTAAATGTCTGTACAATCTTTGTAATTCTTCTGTAAGGCTAAAAATAGTTCAAAGTGAAAATGAAACAAAATGGGCCCAGCACAATAGCTTCACAGTTGTAATCCCAGCACTTTGGAAGGCTGAGGTGGGTGGATTACCTCAGGTCAGGATTTCGAGACCAGCCTGGCCAACAAAGTGAGACCAAAAATTAGACTCGGCACAGTGGCTCATGCCTGTAATTTCAGCACTTTGGGAGGCCAAGTTGGGTAGATCACAAGGTCAGGAAATCGAGACCAGCCTGGATAACACAGTCAAACCGCATCTTCACCTAAAATACAAAAAAATTTTAACCGGGCATGGTGGCAGGCGCCTGCAGTCCCAGATACTTGGGAGGGTGAGGCAGGAGAATTGTTTGAACCTGGGAGGTGGAGGTTGCAGTGAGCCAAGCGCCACTGCACTCCAGCCTGGGTGACAGAGCAAGACTGTCTCAAAACAACAACAACAAAGAGCAGGGCCAGTGGCTCACACATGTAATCCTAGCACTTTGGGAGGCTGAGGTGAGAGGATTGTTTGAGCCCAGGAATTTAAGACTGGCCTGGGCAACATAGTGAGACCTTATCTTTATCAAAAATTTTAAAGAAAATTAGCCGGGCATGGTGGTGCACACCTGTAATCTCAGCCACTCAGGAGGCTGAAGCAGGAGACTTGCTTGAACCTGGGAGGCAGAGATTGCAGTGAGCCGAGATTGCACCACTGCACTTCAGCCTGGGCAACAGAGTGAGATTCTGTCTCAAAAAAAAAAAAAGGCCAGGCGCAGTGGCTCACGCCTGTAATCCCAGCACTTTGGGAGGCCGAGACGGGCGGATCACGAGGTCAGAAGATCGAGACCATCCTGGCTAACACGGTGAAACCCTGTCTCTACTAAAACACACAAAAAAAATTAGCCGGGCGAGGTGGCGGGCGCCTGTAGTCCCAGCTACTCTGGAGGCCGAGGCAGGAGAATGGCGTGAACCCGGGAGGCGGAGCTTGCAGTGAGCCGAGATCACGCCACTGCACTCCAGTCTGGGCGACAGAGCAAGACTCCGTCTCAAAAAAAAAAAAAAAAAGAACGCAGGTCTAGAGGTTAGACATCTAAAATGGGGTGGCAGGGCTGTGTTTCTTCTGCAGGCTCTAGGGAAGAGTCTGTTTCCTTGCCTTTTCTAGCTTCAGGAAGCCACCCCCCATTCCTTGGCTCATGGCTGTTCCTCCATCTTCAAACTTCAAAGCCAGCACCATGGCATCCTCTCTTCTCTGACCTCTATGTCCATCCTCACATCTTCCATGAATCAGATGTTCCTGCATCCCTCTTATTTATTTATTTATTTTATTTTTTGAGACAGAGTCTCACTCTGTTGCCCAGGCTGGAGTGCGGTGGCTCAGTCTCGGCTCACTGCGGCCTCCACCTCCTGGGTTCAAGCAATTCTCCTGCCTCGGCCTCCCCAGTCGCTGGGATTACAGGCGCCCGCCACCATGCCCAGCTAATTTTTGTTATTTTTAGTAGAGATGGGGTTTTGCCATGTTGGCCAGGCTGGTCTTGAACTCCTGGCCTCAGGTGATCCACCCGCCTCAGCCTCCCAAAGTGCTGGGATTACAGGCGTGAGCCACAGTACCCAGCTACATCCCTATTTTAAAGACCTTTATGATTAGTGTGCCTACCCAACGGATCCAAAATAATCTCCCTAACTCATCAGCCTCAATTTTTTATTTTTTATTTTTTTGAGACAGGGTCTTCCTTTGTCACCCAGGCTAGAGCGCAGTGGTGTGATCATAGCTCACTGTAGCCTTGACTTCTTGGCTTAAATGATCCTTCCACCTCAGCCTCCCAAGTAGCTGGATTACTGGGGTGCACAAACACACCTGGCTTTTTGTTTTGTTTCGTTTTTGAGACAGAGTCTCACTCTGTCACCCAGGCTGGAGTGCAGTGGTGCCATCTCAGCTCACTGCAACCTCCGCCTCCCAGGTTCAGGTGATTCTCCCTCCTCAGTCTCCAGAGTAGTTGGGATTACAGGCGCGAGCCACCCTACCCAGCTAATTTTTGTATTTTTAGTAGAAAAGGGGTTTCACCATGTTGACTAGGCTTGTCTTGAATTCCTGACCTCAGGCAATCCAGCCACCTTGGCCTCCCAAAGTGCTGGGATTACAGGAGTGCTGAGCCCCAGTGCCTGACCCACCTTTTAAATTTTGTTCTAACTTATTGAGCAAAAAATGGCACCTTGGCTAGGTGCGGTGGCTCATGCCTGTAATCTCAGCACTTTGGGAGGCCGAATCAGGTGGATCCCTTAAAGTCAGGAGTTCGAGACCAGCCTGGCCAACATGGTGAAACCTCATCTCTACTAAAAATACAAAAATTAGGTGGGGCGCGGTGGTTCACACTTGTAATCCCAGCACTTTGGGACGCCGAGGTGGGCGGATCATGAGGTTGGGAGTTTGAGACCAGCCTGGCCAACATGGTGAAACCCCATCTCTACTAAAAATACAAAAATTAGCCTGGTGTGGTTGCACACACCTGTAATCCCAGCTACTCAGGAGGCTGAGGCAGGAGAATCACTTGAACCCAGGAGGCGAAGGTTGCAGTAAGCCAAGATCACACCACTGCACTCCAGCCTGGGCGACAGAGCCAGACCCCATCTCAAAAAAAAAAAAAATTAGCTGGTGTGGTGGTGCATGCCTGTAATCCCAACTACTCAGGAGGCTGAGGCAGGAGAATCGCTTGAACCCAGGAGGCGAAGGTTGCAGTGAGCTGAGATTGTGCCGCTGCATTCCAGCCTGGGCAACAAGAGCAAGACTGACTCAAAACAAAAGCTAAAACAAACAAGAAAAAACGAGAATCGGAGAAAAGAGGAGACAGAGACCAGAAAGCTGGGGGACAGAGAGAAATAGAGAAGCCCAAAGACCATGAAATAAATGAACACAGACTCAGAGGGAAGACAGAGACCCAGAGAGAGGGATACAGAAGTCCAGGGGACACAGCACCCCAAAAAGTGTGGGTGCAGTGGCTTACACTTTTTCCTAGCACTTGGAGAGGTCTAGCATGGTGGATTGCTTGAGCTCAGGAGTAGAAGACCAGCCTGGGCAACATAGTGAGACCCCGCCTCTACAAAAATTACAAAAAATAGCCATGCATGGTGGCTCACGCCTGTAATCCCAGCACTTTGGGAGGCCAAGGCAGGCAGATCACCTGAGGTCAATAGTTCGAGACCAGACTGATCAACATGGAGAAATCCCGTCTCTACTAAAAATACAAAATTAGCTGGGTGTGGTGGCACACGCCTGTAATCCCAGCTACTTGAGAGGCTGAGGTAGGAGAATCACTTGAACCTGGGAGGTGGAGGTTGCGGTGAGCCAAGATTGCACCATGGCACTCCAGCCTGGGCAACAAGAGAGAAACTCCGGCTCCCAAAAAAAAAAAAAAAAGTGGGAGGATCTTTTGAGCCCAGAAATTTGAGGCTGCAGTGAGCAGTGCCACTAGACTCCAGCATGGGTGACAGAGTGAGACCCCCATCTCAAAAAAAAAAAAAAGAAAGAAAAAGGAAGTAAAGAAAAGAAAGAGAAAGAAAGAAGAGCGTGGGGCACAGTGGCTCACAACTGTAATCCCAGCACTTTGGGAGGCCGAGGTGGGCAGATCACCTAAGGTCAGGAGTTTCAGACCAGCCTGGCCATCATGGCAAAACTTTGTCTCTGCTAAAAATACAACAATTAGCCTCGTGTGGTGGCAGATGCCTGTAATCCCAGCTACTCGGGAGGCTGAGGCAGCAGAATTGCTTGAATTCAGGAGGCGGAGGTTGCAGTGAGCCAAGATCGCGCCACTGCACTCTAGCCTGGGCAACTATGCAAGACTCTGTCTCAAAAAAAAAAAAGAAAAAGAAAAAGAAAGAAAGGGCCGGGAGCGGTGGCTCACACCTCTAATCCCAGTACTTTGGGAGGCCAAGGCAGGCAGTTCACGAGGTCAGGAGTTCGAGACCAGCCTAGCCAACATGGTGAAACGCTGTCTCTACTAAAAATACAAAAATTAGGTGGGCATGGTGACGGGTGCCTGGAATCCCACCTACTCAGGAGGCTGAGACAGGAGAATCTCTTGAAATCCGCAGGCGGAGGTTGCAGTGAGCTGAGATCACACCACTGCACTCCAGCCCGGACAACAAGAGTGAAACTCTGTCTCAAGAGAAAGAAAAAAGAAAGAAAAGAAAAGAAAGAGAAGGGAGGAAGGGAGGAAGGAAGCAGGAATGGAAGGAAAGAAGACAGATAAAGAGCGCCAGGATTAGCAGGGTGTTCTAACCCCTTAGTGCCTCTCTCCACACCCCCAGCAGAGGGCGACCGGGACTTCTTTCCTGGGAGTCTCGGTGATCAATCCCCTCCACTTCCCCCGAGCCCATCCGATGGGGCTATTTTTATGCAGTGTCACCGGATACCAGTGCCTAGAAGGCCACCGTCTTGTCTCTACGCCCTTCAGTTCCTGAGAATGACCCTGTGGCATCTCCCCGGCCCACACCCCCACCCCCACCCGTTCCTGGCAAGCCCAGCCTCCTTTTGCGAGAGTCATAGCCACAGCTCAGGCCCTGCTGGGTCTCAGACAGTCTTGCGAAGAAGCCAGGTGGAGACTCTAGGGCGAACTCTGGGGAGAGAATGGGGCGTGCGTGCACTGCTCAGTGGTTTGCAGCTGCCAGAGTGACCCTAGGACGGGACAGCCACCGGGACTGTGGCAGGACCCACATGGGGTGATGGTCAGGGAGAGATTCAGAGATAGTAACTCCCGAGACTCTAAGTCCTCTAGAGACGCTAAGGGGAGACCCAAAGGGGAGGGGGAGAGGAACCCTGAGGCAGAGGCATGGAGGGCTAAGAGATAATGAGCAAAAAGAGACCTAGAGAGGAGAGACAAAGAGACCAAGAGAGACAAGAGATAAACGGAGACAGACCAAGAGTCAAAATAAAGACGGAGATCAAGACGTAGAGGCTGGACGGACCCATACAGAGGCCCCCAGAACGACGAATCTCAGAAAGAAATGACTCATGGAGATACTCAGAGATACATCCCAACAGAGACAGAGACCCACAGGGGACAGCTGGACACAGACACACAAGAGAGAGACAGAGATGCAAAAAGGCAACTCCAGGCCGGGCGCGGTGGCTCACGCCTGCAACCCCAGCACCTTGGGTGGCCAAGGCGGAAATATCACTTGACGTCAGGAGTACCAGAACTGCCTGGCCAACATGACGAAACCCCGTCTCTACTGAAAAAAAAAAAAGAAAAAAGAAAAAAAATTAGCTGGGCTTGGTGGCACCTGTAATTCCAGCTACTAGGGAGGCTGAGGCAGGAGAATCGCTTGAACCCGGGAGGCAGAGGTTGTTGCAGTGAGCCGAGATCCCGCCACTGCACTCCAGCCTGGGCAACAGAGGGAAACCGTGTCTCAAAAAAAAGAAAGGAAAGAAGGAAAGAAGGAAGGAAGGAAGGAAGGAAGGAAGGAAGGAAGGAGGGAGGGAGGGAGGGAGAGATGGGGGTAGGGAGGAAGAAAAGAAAAGAAAAGAAAAGGCCACCGCAACCGAAGGCTCAGATTCTGACGAGACACACACACGTGGAAACTTGGAGAGACGCAGGACAGGATCCCGGCGGCAGAGGGACAGAGGGAAAGGGGACCCCGGGACGGGAAAGGCGCAGAGCAGGTGCGGGCGGCGGCGGCGGGGCAGGTCGGGTGTCCCGGCAGAGGGCGCGCGGTCGCCCTGTCACCCTCCGCTCCGCCGGGGTCACAGTGCCCCCTCCCCCGCGCCCTGGCCGCCCTGCCGGGCTATTTTTATGCGCGGACACCGGACACCGGGCTGGGGCTGGGGCAGCGGCGGCGGCGGCGGCGGCGGCCGAGGCGGGGCCGCACCGGGGCCGGGCATCGGGGCCACACGTCCGTTCGCGGGTCGCCGGGGCTGCGCGCGCCATGGAGCCGCGGTGCCCACCGCCGTGCGGCTGCTGCGAGCGGCTGGTGCTCAACGTGGCGGGGCTGCGCTTCGAGACGCGGGCGCGCACGCTGGGCCGCTTCCCGGACACTCTGCTAGGGGATCCCGCGCGCCGCGGCCGTTTCTACGACGACGCACGCCGCGAGTACTTCTTCGACCGGCACCGGCCCAGCTTCGACGCCGTGCTCTACTACTACCAGTCGGGCGGGCGGCTGCGGCGGCCGGCGCACGTGCCGCTCGACGTCTTCCTGGAGGAGGTGGCCTTCTACGGGCTGGGCGCGGCGGCCCTGGCGCGCCTGCGCGAGGACGAGGGCTGCCCAGTGCCGCCGGAGCGCCCCCTGCCCCGCCGCGCCTTCGCGCGCCAGCTGTGGTTGCTCTTCGAGTTTCCCGAGAGCTCGCAGGCCGCGCGAGTGCTCGCCGTAGTCTCGTGCTGGTCATCCTCGTCTCCATCGTCGTCTTCTGCCTCGAGACGCTGCCTGACTTCCGCGACGACCGCGACGGCCCGGGGCTTGCTGCTGTAGCCGCAGCTGGCCCGGTGAGAGGCGGGGCGTGGGTGGAGATGGGCGGGGTTTGGGAGGAGATGGGCGGGGTCCAGAGGGGACCTGGCCAATAATAAGGCAGGGCCAGGGGCTGCTAGGGGTGGGCCAGCCAAAGACAGGGTGGGCGGGAGGCGGGGCCTGAGGATCCGAGTCAGAGGACCGGCCCCATCAGAAGGTGGGGTTGAGGTCAATGAGAAACCCGGTGAGCAGAGAGCAGGGCCCTTGGTGCAAGGGGTAGGAGGACAGGAACCTTAAAAATCAGAGCTGAGGGGGCCCAGGAGAGCCTGAAAACTCCGGGGTCTGTGCGGTTGGGAAGGATGTGCTGAGGGTGATGAAAGCCAGGCCCTGAATAACGCCCGCTGAGGGTGCTGGAGCCCGAGGGGTGAGAGTATGAGAAATCTATGGAAAGAAAGCCAGGCTTAGGGGCCAGAGGAGGGGCCTAGTGCTCAGCTTGCAGAGGTCTTTCTTTCTTTCTTTCTTTTTTTTTTTTTTTTCTGTGCCCAGGCTGGAGTGCCATGACGCTATCTTGGCTCACTGCAAGCTCCGCCTCCCGGGTTCAAGCGATTCTCCTGCCTTAGCCTCCCAAGTAGCTGGGATTACAGGTGCAGGCCACCACGCCCGGCTAATTTTTGTATTTTTAGTAGAGATGGGGTTTCACCATGTGGGCCAGGATGGTCTCTATCTCCTGACCTCGTGATCCGCCCGCCTCAGCTTCCCAAAGTGCTGGGATTACAGACGTGAACCACTGCGCCTGGCCTCATTGTAGTCTGGGCTGGGACTGGGGAGGGCAAGGAAAAGCTAGGCACAAGGTGGTGGGGCCAGGGCAGGGACCCTCCCCATCTAGAAAATCAACACTGGAGGCGGGACTTTCAGAGAGAAGAGGTTGCACCCTACTCAAACATGAGTTTCCACGCATGAAGGGGCAGGAGCCACCTCTCCAGCCACCCACCAGGTCAGGAAACCAGAAAGTCAATGGCCCAGGGATGATCCCTGGGATCCTGGGAGGAAGTCTGGAACAACCAGGTCACCGAGGGCCTTGGTGCAGCGGCTACTGACCAATGTGTAAAGAGGAGCTGGGTATTTAAATGATGATTAAGGCTGTCCCCGTGTCCCAGCCCCAGCCTGACCCTCCCTGAACACTTTCCTCCCTGCAGTTCTCCGCTCGGCTGAATGGCTCCAGCCAAGTGCCTGGAAACCCACCCCGCCTGCCCTTCAATGACCCATTCTTCGTAGTGGAGACGCTGTGTATTTGTTGGTTCTCCTTTGAGCTGCTAGTACGCCTCCTGGTCTGTCCAAGCAAGGCGATCTTCTTCAAGAACGTGATGAACCTCATCGATTTTGTGGCTATCCTGCCCTACTTCGTGGCGCTGGGCACCGAGCTGGCCCGGCAGCGAGGGGTGGGCCAACAGGCCATGTCACTGGCCATCCTGAGAGTCATCCGATTGGTGCGTGTCTTCCGCATCTTCAAGCTGTCCCGGCACTCAAAGGGCCTGCAAATCTTGGGCCAGACGCTTCGGGCCTCCATGCGTGAGCTGGGCCTCCTCATCTTTTTCCTCTTCATCGGTGTGGTCCTCTTTTCCAGCGCGGTCTACTTTGCCGAAGTCGACCGGGTGGACTCCCATTTCACTAGCATCCCTGAGTCCTTCTGGTGGGCAGTGGTCACCATGACTACCGTTGGCTATGGAGACATGGCACCCGTCACTGTAGGTGGCAAGATAGTGGGCTCTCTGTGTGCTATTGCCGGCGTGCTGACCATTTCCCTGCCTGTGCCTGTCATTGTCTCCAATTTCAGCTACTTTTATCACCGGGAGACAGAGGGCGAAGAGGCTGGGATGTTCAGCCATGTGGACACGCAGCCTTGTGGCCCACTGGAGGGCAAGGCCAATGGGGGGCTGGTGGATGGGGAGGTACCTGAGCTACCACCTCCACTCTGGGCACCCCCAGGGAAACATCTGGTCACCGAAGTGTGAGGGACAGTTGAGGTCTGCAGGACCTCACACCTCCCTAGAGGGAGGGAGGGAGGGCAGGGTGGAGGGCAAGACTGGGGGGAGGGGATTGGGTTTAGGAAGAGCTAGGTTAAGTGGTAACAAATCGGGAAACACTGAGTCTTGTTGGGTCTTGGGTTGTGTGGTTTGGTAGCTCCTGTGGGTATCTCCTGAAGCAGCAGCGAATGGCAATGGGTTGTGTTGTGTTAATGAAGACTCAATTGGTTCGTATTACACTGAGTTGTGCAAAGCTCATGGAGCCTTTTGGGGTAGTGTTGAGATAGGTTTGGTCATATCATTTTGTGAGTTTCCTCGTCAGTGTGGGGTTTCGTTGGGTTGTGAGTCTGGGTGAGGGTTGTCTAGCTGCATTGTGTAGGATTCTGTGGTTTGGTGGGTCCCCTAAGGCCATGTTGGGTCAAGTTAGATGGTCCCCCATGGCATGGTTGAGATTGATTGTGTGTGGTGTTCAGTTTCATTGAGACATGATGGAAATTGTGTAGCTTTGTGATTCTTCTAGGGCCATGTTATTTTAGGTTCTGTGAACTTGTGAGTCATGTAGAAATGTGAAGAGTCAAGCGGTAGAATTTGAGCTTTCTAGGTAACAATTGGGTTAAGTATGTATGACCAAATTAATCTTGTAGAATTCTACTGGGCTGAATTGTGTAGAGGTGTGTGGCTGGACATTTTTCACGGCCACAGTGAGTTGTGTTGAATTGTACAACCATATGAGACTTGTAAGGCCAGTTCAGTTGGGTCATGCCACTGTTTGAGTCTCATAGGGCCACGTTGAGTTGAGTTCCATTGAGTTGTGTCACTATGTGAGTCCTATAGGAAGTTGGGTTGAGTTGGACTGTGTGAATGAGTTCCATAGGGCCACGTCGGGCTGTTTTGCGTTTAGTGGTAGCACCAGGACCCAAAGGTAATAGCAATGAGGAAGCATCATGTATCAGGGAGCAAATGCGGTGGCGAGGGCTCTGGGAGATGTGCTGAGCTGGCTCCCCAGCTCACTGTAGGGGGCGGGACTGGATTCTGTATCCATGGGATTGGGTGTTCATCCAGAGGTGATTGGGGTGAACTAGGAAAAGGTGGATGCTCCTCCTGTTTACCCCACATCCACTTTATTGTGCTGTTCACCCCCAATCTCCCCTACAGTTTTATGCTCAGACACGGAGGTCAGAACCACAAGGGAAGGGGGAGAGGGGGAGAAAACTGTACTCTGTCCAGACATGATAGAGGGACAGAGCCAAAAGGATGGGGAAAGAGACCCAGAAAAAAGAAGAGATGGAAACCCAGAGAGACAGAGACCCAAAGGGAGCAACATAGAGACTCAGGGAGAGGAAGACAAAGACCTGGAGGGTGGGGTATGGCAGAGATGCAGAAAAGGGGAACAGAAATCCAGAGGGAGAAAGTGACAGAGACCAAGAGCGGGGGATAGAAGCCGGGCGAAGTGGCCCACTCCTGTAATCTCAGCACTCTGGGAGGCCAAGGAAGGGGGATTGATTGAGGCCAGAAGTTCAAGACCAGACTGGGCAACATGGTGAGACCCCATCTCTACAAAAAATACAAAAATTAGCTGTGGTGGCACATGCCTGTGATGCCAGCTACTCAGGAAGCTGAGGCAGAAGGATCCCTTGACCCTGAGAGATAGAGGCTGCATTGAGCCATGATTGCACCACTGCACTCCAGCCTGGGTGACAGAGGGAGCCCCCATCTCAACAAACAAACAAAAAGAGTGGGGGGACAGAGACCCAGAGGGCAGTGTCAGGTGCCCAGAGTTGGAGACAGAACAACAGAGTCTCAGGGAAAGAGAACCACAATAGAAAAAGGCAGAAAAGGCCGGGCGTGTGGCTCATGCCTATAATACCAGCACTTTGGGAGCCCGAGGCGGGCAGATCACGAGGTCAGGAGATCGAGACCATCCTGGCTAACATGGTGAAACCCCATCTCTACTAAAAATACAAAAAAATTAGCCGGGTGCGGTGGCGGACGCCTTTAGTCCCAGCTACTTGGGAGGCTGAGGCAGGAGAATGGCGTGAACCTGGGAGGCGGAGCTTGCAGTGAGCTGAGATCCGGCCACTGCACTCCAGCCTGGGCGACAGAACGAGACTCCGTCTCAAAAAAAAGAAAAAAGAAAAAGGCAGAAAAAGTTGGTGCCCGTGAACCCAAGAGTGACATACAGTCTATTCCATAGAATCACAGAACGATCCTGAACCAGGCCTGTCACCTACCCTCCCCACAGCTCAGGAAGGCTGTCAGACAGGCTGGGGGCCTCACTCTGTTTTCCAGGGGAGAAACCTGAGTCTCAAGAGCAGGGGAGTGGCTTCCCAAGGTCTTGCAGCTTGTCCCCAGGGGCCAGGCAGGCTGTCTGTCTGCTTCACATGTCCCTGTCAGCCTGCTGGGGCACACAGGTCCTCCTGAGTTCCATAGTCTCATTTTTTACAGACAGGGAAACTGAGGCTCAGAGCGGCGGATGTTACTCAAGGTCACAAGGCCGAACATTTTCAGAAGTCTTTCAGAACTCAAAGGGCATTTAGAGGAGAAGGAAGGCTGAAATCACTAACACATATAGGGCTTCCTTTGGTAACAAAGTACTTTACTTGGATTAATTTATTAAAACCTATCCAGTGGTTTACAGACTGTTGTTGTTATTTTTAGCCATACCCACCCCTTTTTTGGGTCAAATAAATCTTCCTTAGAGACACCAGTGGGAAGCATGGGAAGGGAACTGGTTGGAGGAGAACACGCCTCCTCTTGGCAACTCAAAATGCAGCTCAGGAATTCAGTGCGGAAACCCCTGGTTTCATCTGAGCACCTTTTCATACAGCTAAAGAGAAGAAGGCACAGAAGGTGGGAAGAGTTTGATAATGGTGGAAATTAATAGAAGCTTTAGGTAGTCACTTGTCTCTGAAATGGAGAGAAAGCCACATTTAGGGACAGAATGGAGACGGACCTCACCGTGACAAGAGACAAGTCGGACTCCACACAGAGACCTAAAGAGGAGATGCAGAGAGGAACTGAGGCCGGGAGGGAGGAGGGGCCCAGAGCAAAAGAGAGAAATCCAAGGGCGAGGGGGAAGAGGGCAGATGGCCGGGAGGGGGGACAGAGACCCCCACAATGGGAAAGAGAAGCAGTGACCCCAAGAGAGAGGATGCAAGAGACTCAGAGAGAAGGAGACTGCGACCCAGCGAGGGAGGACAGATATCCAGAGAGAAGAAAACTGGGACCCAGAAAGAGGG
This sequence comes from Trachypithecus francoisi, assembly GCF_009764315.1. Taxonomy (NCBI): domain Eukaryota; kingdom Metazoa; phylum Chordata; class Mammalia; order Primates; family Cercopithecidae; genus Trachypithecus; species Trachypithecus francoisi. Next base: position 4,460,812 of record NW_022681457.1, on the reverse strand, counting down.
GGGGACAGACACCTGGGGGGGAACAGAGACCAGAGAGAAGGGGGACAGAGACCCAGAGAGAGAGAGGGACAGAGACCAGAGAGAAGGGGGACAGAGACCCAGAGAGAGAGAGGAACAGAGACCAGAGAGAAGGGGACAGAGAGACCAGAGAGAGGGGGACAGAGACCCAGAGAGAGAGGGGGACAGAGACCACAGAGAGAGAGGAACAGAGACCAGAGAGAAGGGGGACAGAGACCCAGAGAGAGAGAGGGACAGAGACCCAGAGAGAGAGAGGAACAGAGACCAGAGAGAGGGGGACAGAGACCCAGAGAGAGAGAGGGACAGAGACCCAGAGAGAGAGGAACAGAGACCAGAGAGAAGGGGGACAGAGACCCAGAGAGAGAGAGGGACAGAGACCCAGAGAGAGAGAGGAACAGAGACCCAGAGACAAGGGGGACAGAGACCCAGAGAGAGAGAGAGGGACAGAGACCCAGAGAGAGAGAGGGACAGAGACCCAGAGAGAGAGAGGGACAGAGACCCAGAGAGAGAGAGGGACAGAGACCAGAGAGAAGGGGGACAGAGACCCAGAGAGAGAGAGGGACAGAGACCCAGAGAGAGAGAGGGACAGAGACCCAGAGAGAGAGAGGAACAGAGACCCAGAGAGAGAGAGGAACAGAGACCAGAGAGAAGGGGACAGAGACCCAGAGGAGAGAGGAACAGAGACAGAGAGAAGGGGACAGAGACCCAGAGAGAGAGAGGGACAGAGACCCAGAGAGAGAGAGGGACAGAGACCAGAGAGAGGGGGACAGAGACCCAGAGAGAGAGAGGGACAGAGACCCAGAGAGAGAGAGGAACAGAGACCAGAGAGAAGGGGACAGAGACCCAGAGAGAGAGAGGGACAGAGACCCAGAGAGAGAGAGGAACAGAGACCCAGAGAGAAGGGGACAGAGACCCAGAGAGAGAGAGAGGGACAGAGACCCAGAGAGAGAGAGGGACAGAGACCCAGAGAGAGAGAGAAACAGAGACCCAGAGAGAGAGGGACAGAGACCAGAGAGAAGGGGACAGAGACCCAGAGAGAGAGAGGGACAGAGACCCAGAGAGAGAGAGAGGAACAGACCCAGAGAGAGAGGAACAGAGACCAGAGAGAAGGGGGACAGAGACCCAGAGAGAGAGAGGGACAGAGACCCAGAGAGAGAGAGGAACAGAGACCAGAGAGAAGGGGGACTGAGACCCAGAGAGAGGGACAGAGACCCAGAGAGAGAGAGGAACAGAGACCAGAGAGAAGGGGGACAGAGACCCAGAGAGAGAGAGGGACAGAGACCAGAGAGAAGGGGGACAGAGACCCAGAGAGAGAGAGGGACAGAGACCCAGAGAGAGAGAGGAACAGAGACCAGAGAGAAGGGGGACAGAGACCCAGAGAGAGAGAGGAACAGAGACCAGAGAGAAGGGGGACAGAGACCCAGAGAGAAAGAGGGACAGAGACCCAGAGAGAGAGAGGAACAGAGACCCAGAGAGAAGGGGGACAGAGACCCAGAGAGAGAGAGGGACAGAGACCCAGAGAGAGAGAGGGACAGAGACCAGAGAGAAGGGGGACAGAGACCCAGAGAGAGAGAGGGACAGAGACCCAGAGAGAGAGAGGGACAGAGACCAGAGAGAAGGGGGACAGAGACCCAGAGAGAGAGAGGGACAGAGACCCAGAGAGAGAGAGGGACAGAGACCCAGAGAGAAGGAGCACAGAGACCCAGAGAGAAGGGGGACAGAGACCCAGAGAGAGAGAGGGACAGAGACCCAGAGAGAGAGAGGGACAGAGACCCAGAGAGAGAGAGGGACAGAGACCAGAGAGAAGGGGGACAGAGACCCAGAGAGAGAGAGGGACAGAGACCCAGAGAGAGAGAGGAACAGAGACCAGAGAGAGGGGGACAGAGACCCAGAGAGAGAGAGGGACAGAGACCCAGAGAGAGAGAGGAACAGAGACCCAGAGACAAGGGGGACAGAGACCCAGAGAGAGAGAGAGGGACAGAGACCAGAGAGAGAGAGGACAGAGACCCAGAGAGAGAGAGGAACAGAGACCCAGAGAGAGAGAGGGACAGAGACCAGAGAGAAGGGGACAGAGACCCAGAGAGAGAGAGGGACAGAGACCCAGAGAGAGAGAGGGACAGAGACCCAGAGAGAGAGAGGAACAGAGACCCAGAGAGAGAGAGGAACAGAGACCAGAGAGAAAGGGGACAGAGACCCAGAGAGAGAGAGGGACAGAGACCCAGAGAGAGAGAGGAACAGAGACCCAGAGAGAGAGAGGGACAGAGACCAGAGAGAAGGGGGACAGAGACCCAGAGAGAGAGAGGGACAGAGACCCAGAGAGAGAGAGGAACAGAGACCAGAGAGAAGGGGGACAGAGACCCAGAGAGAGAGAGGGACAGAGACCCAGAGAGAGAGAGGAACAGAGACCCAGAGAGAAGGGGGACAGAGACCCAGAGAGAGAGAGAGGGACAGAGACCCAGAGAGAGAGAGGGACAGAGACCCAGAGAGAGAGAGAAACAGAGACCCAGAGAGAGAGAGAGACAGAGACCAGAGAGAAGGGGGACAGAGACCCAGAGAGAGAGGGGGACAGAGACCCAGAGAGAGAGAGGGACAGAGACCCAGAGAGAGAGAGGAACAGAGACCCAGAGAGAGAGAGGAACAGAGACCAGAGAGAAGGGGGACAGAGACCCAGAGAGAGAGAGGGACAGAGACCCAGAGAGAGAGAGGAACAGAGACCCAGAGAGAGAGAGGAACAGAGACCAGAGAAGGGGACAGAGACCCAGAGAGAGAGAGGGACAGAGACCCAGAGATAGAGAGGAACAGAGACCAGAGAGAGGGGGACAGAGACCCAGAGAGAGAGAGGGACAGAGACCCAGAGAGAGAGAGGAACAGAGACCAGAGAGAAGGAGCACAGAGACCCAGAGAGAGAGAGGAACAGAGACCAGAGAGAAGGGGACAGAGACCCAGAGAGAGAGAGGACAGAGACCCAGAGAGAGAGAGGAACAGAGACAGAGAGAGAGAGGGGACAGAGACCCAGAGAGAGAGAGGGACAGAGACCCAGAGAGAGAGAGGAACAGAGACCAGAGAGAAGGGGGACAGAGACCCAGAGAGAGAGAGGGACAGAGACCCAGAGAGAGAAGGGGACAGAGACCCAGAGCGAGAAGGGGACAGAGACCCAGAGAGAGAGGGGGACAGAGACCCAGAGAGAGAGGGGGACAGAGACCCAGAGAGAGAAGGGGACAGAGACCCAGAGAGAGGGGGACAGAGACTCAGAGAGAGGGGTGGACAGAGACCCAGAGGGGGCAGGGCAGAGACCCAGAGAGAGAGAGGGACAGAGACCCAGAGAGAGAGAGGAACAGAGACCAGAGAGAAGGGGGACAGAGACCCAGAGAGAGAGAGGGACAGAGACCCAGAGAGAGAAGGGGACAGAGACCCAGAGCGAGAAGGGGACAGAGACCCAGAGAGAGAGGGGGACAGAGACCCAGAGAGAGAGGGGGACAGAGACCCAGAGAGAGAAGGGGACAGAGACCCAGAGAGAGAGGGGGACAGAGACTCAGAGAGAGGGGTGGACAGAGACCCAGAGGGGGCAGGGCAGAGACCCAGAGAGAGAAGGACAGACCCAGAGTTGGAGGGAGACAGAAATCCAGAGACAGGAGGACAGAGATCCAGACAGGGAGAAGACAGAGATCTGGAGATAGGGGGACAGAGACTGTTTCTCAGCCACTGTGTTTGGAAACCTCATCCCTACTATCCCCTCCAGGACTAGAAGCTAGAAGCTAGAGTCCTCCTGCTATGGGGCAGGATGTAGTGGGTGTTTAGGAACAGGGAAGTGTGGACAAGCCAGAGTGGTGACCCAAACACATACCCAAAGCCTGGGAAGTGCCCCCCCCCCGCCGCCAATAAATAACTGGAGCGGCCTTGTGTGTGAGGAGCAGGAAACACCCTAGCGGGGGACACCCTCCCGCCACCTTGCCATGCTATATTTAGGCAGAGGGGGTGTGGGATGACCCCCGAGGCAGGTGTCCATTTTCCTTCTGAAAATAGCACAGGCAGAGGGAGGCAGAGTCTCAGGGTGGAGGTGTGGTGGGGTGAGGAGCCCGGCTGCCTCATGACTGTCCTGGGACACTCTAGCTCCGATCCCATCCCTGTCTTTCTGAGGGTCTCTCAGGGGCTCTGTCCCCTTCAAGGGAGGGTCTGCCCTCACTCTCTCTGGGCCTCTGTCTTCTCTCTGGGCTTCTGCCCTCCCCCACTCTCTCTAGTCTTGATCCCCCTCTTTCTTTTGGTCTCTCCCCACTTTTCCATGCCTTCATCTGTCACCGCGCACCATTTCTGGAAGGAGCTGATTGTTCTTAAGACACATCTGTCTATCTCTGGGTCCTATGTACCTTGCATGTCTCTTATCCGAGCTCAGGACAAGACCCTCTCCCCGGTCCCCATCCAGGAAATTCCAGGGGAGAGGAGTATGCGGGAGCCCCCACATCCACTGTCTCCCCGGGCCTGGGGCCTTATCACTGCCCAAGCCCAGCTGGTTAATGTCTGGCGTGGAGCTCCTGGGAAGTGGGGAGGAGAGCAGAGAGTGGGAATCTGCCCCGGGATTGACACGCAATTGGCAAAAGACGGCAAAGGAATCTCAGGCCCAGACTCCTGGGGCTAATGGAGGAGGAGGCTGGGGGCTGGACTCCTGAGTCTGAGACGGGGCGGGGTTGGGAGGTGGTGGGGGGAACTGTGGGCTTAGTACTCAGGCGCCTGGGGCTCGGGGGAGAAGTGGCTGGGGTCGCAAGTCCTGGGTCTGAGGGAGGAGGGGCTGGATGCCTGGACTCCGGGGTCTGAGGGAGGAGGGGCTGGGGGCCTGGACTCCTGGGTCTGAGGGAGAAAGGGCTGGGGGCCTGGACTACTAGGTCTAAAGGAGGAGGCGGCTGGAGACTGGGACTCCCGTGACCAAGGCGACCGGGTTGAACGAGCCAGGCCTGGCTTCCAAGGTCCCGGCACGCCTGTGCAAGGCAGGATCCCCCAGCCCCTCCTCTGCCGTCCGGCGCCGCCCCGCCCCCGCCCCCGACCCGGGCCCTGCAGAGCGTGAGCAGCTAGCAGCCGGCGGGCCAGCGAGCGTCCCTGCAGCCAGCGAGCAGGAGGAGGAGCTGCTGCTGGGCCGAGGGCAGCTGGGGGAGCCAAAGAGGGCGCCCCAGGTAAGAGCTCCGAGCCTCCTCCCCCGGGATTCCGGCGTCCTGGTCGCCCTGCCCTCGGGTGGGGAGGGACGGGGGCGGGGCCGACGGGGGCGGGGCTTGGCTGAGGAAACTGAGGCAGGAGGGAAGTGTCCCAGATACGCAGCCGGTTTCCTCTGAGGGGTCTCAGGAGTCCAGACCCCCCACCCAAATCTGGAGGATGAGGAACCCAGAGTCTGCATTTCTTAGTACCCGAGAAGGAGGAGCCTGAATTCCAGAACTCCTGGGTCTGAGAGAGGAGGGCGCTGGGAGCCTGGATTCCTGGGTCTCAGGGAGAAGGGCGCTGGGGGCATGGACTCCTGGGTCTGAAGGAGGAGGGCACTGGGGGCCTGGACTCCTAGATCTGAGGGAGAAGGGCGCTGGGGGCATGGACTCCTGGGTCTGAAGGAGAAGGGTGCTGGGGGCCTGGACTCCTAGGTCTGAGGGAGAAGGGTGCTGGAGGCCTGGATTCCTCCTGGGTCTGAGGGAGGAGGGCGCTGGGAATCTGAACTCCTGGGTCTGAAGGTGGAGGCCCTGGGGTCTGAGGGAGAAGGCAGTCCTGGTTGGGTCAGCCTGGGCTCCTTTCACTCTCCACCCTTCCCCTTTCCTGTACGGAGGAACCAGGGCAGGCAGTCACTCCAGGTATGTGCAGAAGTCTTGGGCGGGCCCTGGCCTGTCCTGTGAGGAGGGAACATTCCAGGAAGCAGCTTGGGGAACCAGGGCTTCTTGAGTGTGGGCCCTCAGGGACCCAGGTGTCCAGGTCAGTTCCGCCCCATCTGGGAGATGAATGGGCTGAGAGGGATGTAATCTCTTCCAGCCTGCTTCATCCACTGCCTCTCCCTTCCCCTCTTCTCCCCTCCCCTCCCTCCATCTGCTTCCCATCCCAGCTAGGAGCCATCACCTGAGTAGAAAAGGGGCCTCTGAAAAGGGGGCGGGGCCTTGACTCCTGGGTACCCTGAACTTCAAGAGGAACTCTGGGGAGGGGGTGTTCAGGGATTTGGCCCCTTCCCCACCTGCCTCTATAACCTGTCTATTCTTTTCTTCCCCTAGGTGGTTGCCCCCTCCCTCTCCTGAGATGTCAGGAAGGAGGGGGCCACCTGTGTCCTCCACAGGGACCCCCGGAAACCTGGGGACTCCCAGCCCCAGAGCTCCGAGGTGGAGGAGGTGCTGACAGGTCTGGTAACCACTGACTGTTTCCCAGTCTTCTCCACGCTACCCTTTCCCAGAACCGCAGGCTTCCAGAATGTTGTAGAGAAACTGCGACATCCACGCCTCCACCAGCCTCTCCCAGCGCCAGGTCAATTTCACACACGGGAAAACTGAAGCCTGTCTCAGAGGGGCAGCGTTTTACCTCCTTAGTGGCAGTTTTGAGGTGAAATGGGGTCTCCCTAGGATTCCAGATTGTGGCCTTTCTCCAAATTGTGGAATGTGGCCAGGCATGGTGGCTTGAGTCTGTAGTCCCAGCTACTCAGGAGCCACAGCAGGAGGATTGCTTGAGCCCAGGATTTCAAGTGCAGTGGGGAAATATAGCGAGACCTGGTCTTAAAACAATTTGTGGCCGGGCGCGGTGGCTCAAGCCTGTAATCCCAGCACTTTGGGAGGCCGAGACGGGAGGATCATGAGGTCCGGAGATCGAGACCATCCTGGCTAACACGGTGAAACTCTGTCTCTACTAGAATAAATACACAAAAAATTAGCCGGGCGTGGTGGCGGGCGTCTGTAGTCCCAGCTACTCAGGAGGCTGAGGCAGGAGAATGGCGTAAACCTGGGAGGCAGAGCTTGCAGTGAGCCGAGATCGCACCACTGCACTCCAGCCTGGGCGACAGAGCGAGACTCCGTCTCAAAAAAAAAACTTTGTTTGGGACCAGGTGCCATGGCTCATGCCTGTAATCCCAGCACTTGGGGAGGCCAGAGTAGGAGTATCACTTGAGGTTGGGAGTTCAAGACCACTCTGACCAACATGGCGAAACCCCATCTCTACTAAAAGTACAAAAATTAGCTGAAAAACTGGCAGGCACTTTTAATCCCACCTACTCAAAAGGCTGAGGCTGGAGGAGAATCCCTTGAACCCAGGAGGCAGACATTACTGTAAGCCGTGATTGAGCCACTGCACTCCAGCCCGGCCAACAGAGTGAGACCCTATCTCAAAAACAAAACAAAACAAAAAAAAGTTTTGAACATCCTCCAAGATTCAAGACTTGAATCCTCCAAGATTCAAGATTCAAGATTCGGTTCCTCAGAGTTGTACAGGAAGGATGGCAGAGTGCAGTTGCCCAGAGTTTAAGTCCTATCTCTGCCATTTGCTGGCTGTGTGACCAGGCACAAATCATTAACCTCTCTGAGCCTGTATTTCAACATTTGTTGCTATTAAGTAATAGTAGTTGAATTTATTTTATTATTATTATTATTTTATTTTATTTTATTGAGACGGAGTCTCGCTCTGTCGCCCAGGCTGGAGTGCAGTGGCGAAATCACGGCTCACTGCAAGCTTTGCCTCCTAGGTTCACGCCATTCTCCTGCCTCAGCTTCCCAAGTAGCTGGTATTACAGGGGCCTGGTACCGCACCCAGCTAATTCTTTGTATTTTTAGTAGAGACGGGGTTTCATCGTGTTAGCCAGGATGGTCTCGATCTTCTGACCTCAAGATCCACCTGCAGGCTGGGCGCGGTGGCTCAAGCCTGTAATCCCAGCACTTTGGGAGGCCGAGGCGGGCGGATCACAAGGTCAGGAGATCGAGACCATCCTGGATAACACGGTGAAACCCCGTCTCTACTAAAAAGTACAAAAAACTAGCCAGGCGAGGTGGTGGGTGCCTGTAGTCCCAGATACTCGGGAGGCTGACGCAGGAGAATGGCGTGAACCCGGGAGGCGGAGCTTGCAGTGAGCTGAGATCCGGCCACTGCACTCCAGCTTGAGCGACGGAGCGAGACTCCGTCTCAAAAAAAAAAAAAAAAAAAAAAAAAGAGCCACCTGCCTCAGCCTCCCAAAGTGCTGGGATTACAGGCCTGAGCAATCACGCCTGACCATTATTATTATTATTGTGGTTTTTTTCTTTTTTTTTTTTTTTCTTTTTGAGACGGAGTCTCGCTCTTTCGCCCAGGCTGGAGTGCAGTGGAACCATCTCGGCTCACTGCAAGCTCCACTTCCCGGGTTCACGCCATTCTCCTGCCTCAGCCTCCCAAGTATCTGGGACTACAGGCACCTGCTACCACTCCTAGCTAATTTTTTTTTGTATTTTTAGTAGAGACGGGGTTTCAATGTGTTAGCTAGGATTGTCTCGATCTCCTGACCTCATGATCTGCCCACCTCGGCCTCCCAAAGTGCTGGGATTACAGGCGTGAGCCACCTTGCCCGGCCTTATTTTTATTTTTGGGACAGAGTCTCACTCTGTCGCCCAGGTGGCAGGGCAGTGGTGCGCTCTCGGCTAACTGCAACCTCTGCCTCTCAGATTCAAGTGATTCTCCTGCCTCAGCCTCCCGTGTAGCTGGGATTACAGGTGCGCAGCACCATGCCCGGCTACTTTTGGTATTTTTAGTAGAGACAGGTTTTCACCATGTTGGCCAGGCTGCTCTCGAACTCCTGACCTCAAGTGATCCACCCACCTCAACCTCCCAAAGGGCTGGGATTAGAGGTGTGAGCCACAGTGCTGGCCTGTAGTAGTTGAATATTTATTATTAATCTACAAGTTGGGCATTACGAAAGTCCTAGATATAGGGTCCCCCAAACTTCTAGAACAAGGACTTCCCCACAATCCTGGAAGGCAAGCCTCCCCTGTCCCCACTGAAGTTTTCACCCCCTTCTCTAATCCCAGCCTCCTTCTCTCTGTCTCCAGGTGCTCCGAGAGATGCTCCTCCTCCCCTCATGCTCCCTCCCCATCCTCCTCCTTTTCCTCCTCCCCAGTGTGCCAATTGAGTCCCAACCCCCACCCTCAACATTGCCTCCTTTTCTGGCCCCTGAGTGGGACCTTCTGTCCCCCCGAGTGGTCCTGTCTAGGGGTGCCCCTGCTGGGCCTCCTCTGCTCCTCCTGCTGGAGGCTGGGGCCTTTCGGGAGTCAGCAGGCACCCCGGCCAACCGCAGCCGGCGTGGGGTGAGCGAAACTGCACCAGCGAGTCGTCGGGGTGAACTGGCCGTGTGCGATGCAGTCAGCGGCTGGGTGACAGACCGCCGGACCGCTGTGGACTTGCGTGGGCGCGAGGTGGAGGTGCTGGGTGAGGTACCTGCAGCTGGTGGCAGTCCCCTCCGACAGTACTTCTTTGAAACCCGCTGCAAGGCTGATAACTCTGAGGAAGGTGGCCCAGGGGCAGGTGGAGGGGGCTGCCGGGGTGTGGACCGAAGGCACTGGGTGTCTGAGTGCAAGGCAAGCAGTCCTATGTACGGGCATTGACCGCTGATGCCCAGGGCCGTGTGGGCTGGCGATGGATTCGAATTGACACCGCTTGCGTCTGCACACTCCTCAGCCGGACTGGTCGGGCCTGAGACCCATGCCCAGGAACTGATCAGGCAGAAAAAGAACAGAGCTGGATGCTGAGATACCTCAGGGGTGGCCCAGCTACTCTAAGGACTCCAGTTTGGGAACTCATCAAATAATCACAAAAGCACAGTTCTCTGATTTTGAGCTCAATCTCTGCAGGATGGGTGAAATCACATGGGTTTTTGGAGGTTGAATAGGAGTTCTCCTGGAGCAACTTGAGGGTAATAATGATGATGATGATAATAATAGCCACTATTTACTGAGTGTTTACTGTTTCTTAGCCCTAATACATAACTCCTCAGATCAACTCTCATGGATTTGATCATTGGTGGCCTTTGGTGTTAAGTGGCTGACTGCTCAGTCTCAGAGGACACCACCTTGCTCATCCTGGAGAGAGGGAGGGCACATTTCATTATGTGGATGGGGAAGGAGAGGAACTGGAACATGCAAGCAGATGGCCAGGGGACCTTGAGAACGTGGTCCACAGAAGGCCTTTAAGTATCTGGGAGCTGGGGTTCAAATGGGAAATCTTCCTTGGTGAGAGGGGGCAGGGGTTGGCTTAGAATATTCTGTTGTGAGGTAATGAGCCCCTCATCACAGGGGGAGTACAAGCAAGGTTGAATGAGAAGTGATCAGGATGCTGGAGAGTTCAGCCCTGGGCGGGGAGCTGGAGTCAGGTTTCTAGCCCTCTTCCCTGTCCCAACCTCTACCCTACATTGGGAAAGAAACAGACCTTAAAATTGTCCAGCTTGATGGCCGGGTGTGATGACTCACGCCCGTAATCCCAGCACTTTGGGAGGCTGAGGCGGGCAAATCACCTGAGGTCAGGAGTTTGAGACCAGCCTGGCCAACATGGTGAGACCCCTGTCTCTACTACAATTACAAAAAGAAATTAGCTGGGCGTGGTGGCGGGTGCCTGTAATCCAAGCTACTCTGGATGGTGAGGTAGAATAATCGCTTGAACCCAAGATGCAGAGGTTGCAGTGAGCCAAGACTGTGCCACTGCTCTCCAGCCTGGGCAAAAGGAGCGAAACTCCGGGCCGGGCTTGGTGGCTCACGCCTGTAATTCCAGCACTTTGGGAGGCCGAGGCATGCGGATCACTTGAGGTTAGGAGTCTGAGACCAGCCTGGCCACCATGGCGAAACCCTGTCTCTACCAAAAAATACAAAAAGTAGCCATGCGTGGTGGCACACACCTGTAATCCCAACTAAGGCAGGAGAATCACTTCAACCCAGGAGGTGAAAGTTGCAGGGAGCTCAGATCGTGCCACTGCACCGCAGCCTGGGCAGCAGAGCTAGACTCCATCTCAAAAAAAAAAAAAAAAAAGTTTTTGGTCAAGGCCTCTGCCTCCTCAACCCCCATTATCTCATCCCACTAGCCCATTCTTCAGACAAGGAAAACTGAGGCTGCCTTCTGCAGCCAGGCCCAGGATCCTACTTACCCCTCCTCCCCCATTCAGGCTTCTGGGGCCCTTCTGTTGGATTTTGCTGGCCCTGTTCAAGGGCCCTCAGTGCACAGTGTCCCCCTGATCCTAGCCAGCGGGCCAGCAAGTTAGAATCTCATGCCCCCACTCAAGCTGGACAACTTTTTTTTTTTTTTTTTTTTTGAGATGGAGTTTCGCTCCTTTTCTTTTTTTTTTTCCTTTTTTTTCCTTTGAGACAGAGTCTCACTCTGTCACCCAGGCTGGAGTGCTGTGGCGCCATCTGGGCTGCAAGCTCCGCCTCCCGGGTTCATGCCATTCTCCTGTCTCAGCCTCCTGAGTAGCTGGGACTCTGGGCGCCCACCACCACCATGCCTGCTCGGCTAATGTTTTGTATTTTTAGTAGAGACAGGGTTTCACCGTGTTAGCCGGATGGTCTCGATCTCCTGACCTCGTGATCTGCGCGCCTCAGCCTCTCAAAGTGCTGCGCCTGGTGACCTAAAGCTCTTTATAGTGAAGAAGTGCCAAGGGAAGCCAGGGACAGACCACAGTCCTTCACTATAGCCTGTCATGTGTTACCCATCACCTCACATGCGTTGTCAACTCTCTCTCTCTCAGGTCCAGCTTTGAGCAAAGGACTTAGGCATGCCCTCCCCCCATCTACACAGACCAGGCCCTTGGGCGGGGTGGGGCATGGCTGCCTCCGTTTCTACATCTCCTTGTTTTCCATCTGTGATTTTGGTCTTTTTGCCACCTTCCTCTCTGTCTTAACTTCCAGTGTCTCTCACCTCTGGGTTAGTACTAATAGCTCCCTTTCCATCGTGGTCTCTTTCTTCCTCCCTGTCTCTCCCCTTTCTTGTTGTATTTCTTTCTCACTCATCAAAGCCCATCTTTTTCACTATGTCCCTGTGCACTTCTCTGTGGGTCCTTCCTCTTTCCCCACCCAGCCTACCCAGTTGGAAGTTTTCAAACAAATCAAAGGCAGACAGGACAGCCGACGATGCCAGCGTGCCAGGGCTGACTCTTTGAGCATGTGCGGGAAGGGTTGGGGAGCCCCGGGAAGTCTACCCCGAGGTGGGCAGGCATGGCAGAGGGAGGAAGCAGCTGGGAGGTTCTGGACACTGGAGCAAAGAGGGGTGTTTCTCATGGATGTCCTGAGGTGCTGGGTGTAGTGCAGGGGGCTCTGTCTCTCTGTCTGGATCTCTGACACCCCCAGGTCTCTGTCCCTCTTTCTGTGTCTCTGTCTCCACCACCCTCTGTGTCTCTGAAATCCTGAACTTCTCTGTCCCCTACTGCCTGCCTCTCTTTGAGTCTCCATCCCCCTCCCCGTGTTTCTCTGTGCCCCTCTTGGGGTCCCTGTCCCTCTGTCTCTGGGTCTCCTTCTCACTCCATCCATCCACATGTCTGCAGGCCCTTCATTGGCTGGGTTCAGAGTGGCGGGTTCTGTCACCTGGGGCAACAGCAACAAGCCAGCACCTGCTTGGCTACAGGGAGGGGGAGGAACCATGGCCAGTGGCACCCTGGCTCTGGGCTGTGGCCCCCCCGCCCCGTGGTCTTCCATCTCTGCAACCGAGATGCCTGGATCCTGGCCCAACTGGCATCTCACCAGCACCTGCGTTGCCCACCGCATTATCCCACCCGTGCCCTTCCCCCCGCCCACGGTGTAGGTGAGCAGACCCTAGGCTGAAGCCCTGCGGGGCCTGGGGACCCAGAAAGCTAGGTGCTGAGTAAAGGGGATTGGGAGCTTGGACTCCTCTCTGAAGGAGGAGGGTCCTGGAGCCCTGGGTCTGAGAGAGGAGGCACCAGGGAAGCTGAATGCCAGGGATTGCAGAGGAAAGGGCTGGGGGCCGACTGGAAGAGGTCAGAGTTTGGGGTGGGGGGTGATACCGACGCCTGAGTCTTTCTAGCTGATGGGCAGCGCCTACTCTCCAGTCCACGGTCGTGGACCCTCTACCTCCGGCTGCAAAGCAGGATTCTCGCATCTGGGCTTTGGACGAGGTCCTCAGCAGATGGGAGACAACCTCTGGCTCGGCCTACGTGCCCAAGACCCATGGCGGGCCCTGCGCCCAGCCCAGAGCCCAGAGCCTGCAGACCCCACGCGGACTGTGGGAATCAAGGATTTAGGAGAAAAGGTAAGGTTTGGGGAGTGCCGGAGTCCGCGGGGGACAGGGCGGGGGACTGCATTTGAGTCCCCTGCACCTTCACATGGGTCTCCGGGTCGCCTTTCCGCAGCTCAGACGCCGCGGCTGGCGCCTCCCACTGACCACAAAGTACCAGCGCAGCGAGACGAGGGCGCAGTACACGGGCTCTCCCGACCCGGACGCGCGCGAATATGTCCGGCCCCAGCCCCTACAACTCGCAGACCACCACCGCGGGGGGCCTTCCCAGGTGGCCGGGTAGAAGCCGGCGCTGGCGAGACGGGGCAGAGTTCCGGGAGCCTGGGACGGGGCCAGAAGAAATCACCGCCTTAGGGCGCGGCTAAAGGGTCTGGGGCGGGATCTGGAGGTTAGAGGGGCTGGGGGAGGGGCTAGGCATTCAGGCCAGGCCAGAAGGACCAGGGACTAGAAATTCACCTTCAGGGCTCCGAAGCTGCTGCGGGGCTAGACCTAGGGCTTTGAATGGGGTAAGAAATCTATGTCTTGGGTATGCCTCCTCCCCCAATCTTGCTCAGGCTCTAATCCCCTGGACGAAGAACCCCGAGCTGTCTGGCCGGCCTTTCACAGTATCCGACCGGGGCGTCCTGGACCGCCGACAGCTCTATCTGACCACCTCGGCGCGGGACTTTCGGTTCTATTCCAAGTAAGCCGGGCTCTCTCTCGGCACCGCCTCCTGCCTTGGCCGGTGCACGCCGAGCCCCTGGGCTGGCTCCCATTCTCTGACCCGGTGGTCTCAGCCTCGAATCCTGTAGCAGCAAGAACCAAAATTCAGGCCCCAACCCCTCCCTCTTTTAGCACCCAGGAGTCCTTAGTGTCAACTCTCAGGAACCGCAGTAGGGACAAGAAGCCTGCACAGCGACTCGAGGGGATTCTGGATCAGAGGGCAGGGCCTGTTTCCGTACTTGAGCCCCCACATACTCCTTCCCAAGGAAGCGAAAGCCCCCGTTTCCTTCGCTAGGATGCGAAAGCTCAGTTTCCAGGACGTTAAGTACCTCGAGGACCCAGGAACGCAGGCTACGGTCCTCACTATCCTGCCCTGCTCCCACAGGACGGAGCTGTCCGGATACCCCCGCAAGGACTCCCTGACCTACTGGAGCTTCGAAGAGACGCCCCAGGTCCGGGGCCACGGCCCGCAGCGGCCGCCCTGTCCGCGCTCCTGCCGGCCGCCCCGACCACCGCGGGTCCGCGTGCCACGCGCCAGGCCGGTGACCTCGGCCGTGCCGCACCGCGGAGCCCTGTCTCTGGCTCAGGAGTCCTACAGTCCCCCGTTGCACCCGCTCCGCCGGCTCGACCGCTTCCGCCCGCTGGAGGCGCCCTGGGGTGGCCCCCACTGGAAGCCCTTGCCGGGCATCCACAGCGTGCCGAAAGCCTACAGCCCCAGAACTCCGGCTCCGGCAGCTGGAAGCCGGCGCTAGTGGGAGCCGGCCGGGCCAGCCCCACCCCAGACACGCCCCCTGGCCTCGGGGCGGAGCCGAGCTCGGGACCTCCGCTCACTAAGAGGGGTCCGGACTACTGTCTATTGGCAGTGTGGGGGCGGGACTAGCCCACATACGCCCACTCGGCTGCGGCATTGCGGGGAGGGGACTAAGTCCAGATAATGTCCTTGGAGGCTGTGGCCCTGCGGGCAGGACACGCACCCTGCGGGCGTATTAAATGAGTTAAATCACCAGAACCACCCACATTTCCGGGGACCGCTCCGGGCATCCTGGCTTGAGGGTAGGGTGGGCAGAGGTCCCTAAGGCTGAGGTGGAGCTCTGGCTGAATCCCTGGTTGGGGGGCATCTGGGTCAAGTGGCTTCCCTGGCAGCACAGTCACGGTGAGGACTGTGGCACAGGAATGCCTCAAGTGGAGGAAGGTTGAGGCTTCAGTCCCGCACCTTTCTCGGGTCACCGCCTCCTCCTGGCTCCCAAGACCGCAGGATAGGCAGAGACAGGTTTTCCTACACCCTACTCCCTGTGCCTCCAACGCCGACTAGACCCTAGCACTCGACCACTGAGTCTCTGAGGTCACTTCACCGTGGTCTCTGCCTCACTCTTGGCGCTGGACCACTGAGGAGAGAGGGCTGGGGCGCTCTGCTGAGCCACCCCTGTGCCTCCCTGGCCTTGTGCACCTCTCGCCCCCGGGGGGATTAGTGTCCAGGTTACCCCAGCATCCTACCACCTCCTGGTGGCCTTGCCGCCCCCACAACCCAGAGGTATAAAGCCAGGTACAGGAGGCAGGGGACGCACCAAGGATGGAGATGCTCCAGGTAAGACTGCAGGGCCCCTGGGCACCTTCCACCTCCTTCCAGGCCATCACTGGCATGAGAAGGGGCAGACGCGTGTGAGCTGTGGAAGGAGGCCTCTTTCTGGAGGGGCGTGACCCCCAGTAAGCTTCAGGTGGGGCAATCCCTGAGGGTGGGTTTCTAAAATGTTGGGGTATCTCAGGTCCTCTGGGCTGTGGGGTGGGCGCTGAAAGGAAGGTGTCCTGGCGGTGGGTCCTGACTAGGAGATGCCGGGAAGGGTCTCTGGGTCCTTGAGGGTGGTGTACCCCAGGGCATGGGAGGGCCAGGGCACGGGGCTGCGGTCTCAGACTGGGCTGAAGCAGTGTCCTTGTCCCAGGGGCTGCTGCTGTGGATGCTGCTGAGCATGGGTCGGGCACGGGCATCCAGGGAGCCGCTGCGGCCACTGTGCCGCCCCATCAATGCCACCCTGGCTGCCGAGAAGGAGGCCTGCCCCGTGTGCATCACCGTCAACACCACCATCTGTGCCGGCTACTGCCCCACCATGGTGAGCTGCCCCGGGCCAGGGGCAGGTGCTGCCACCTCAGGGCTGGGTTCACAGAGGCAGCGGGGGAGGAAGGGTGGTCTGCCTGTCTGGTCAGGGGCTGGGGAATGGGGTGTGGGAGGGCAGGAACAGAGGGCTTCCTGGACTCCTGAGTCTGGGACCTTTGGGGGCAGCTTGGGAGCTCAGCTGAGGCGCTGGCCCCAGGCACATGCTCACTCCGCTATCCACATGTCCTCCAGATGCGGGTGCTGCAGGCGGTCCTGCCGCCCGTGCCCCAGGCGGTATGCACCTACCGCGAGGTGCGCTTCGAGTCCATCCGGCTCCCTGGCTGCCCGCCTGGCGTGGACCCCGTGGTCTCCATCCCCGTGGCTCTCAGCTGTCGCTGTGGACTCTGCCGCCGCAGCACCACTGACTGTGGGGGTCCCAAGGACCACCCTTTGACCTGTGATGACCCCCACCTCCAGGCCTCCTCTTCCTCAAAGGACCCTCCCCCCAGCCTTCCAAGTCCATCCCGACTCCTGGAACCAGCAGGCACCCCGTTCCTCCCGCAATAAAGGCTTCTCAATCTGCACTCTGGGGGTGTCTTTCTGTGGGCTCAGGGCAACCACACACACACAGGGTGGGTCCAGCTTCAAACCATTTTATACAAAGTCACAGTGTCAGAACTCTGGTAGAAAACAGGGTGGGGACAGGGGATGACATCCAGCTCAGGAGGTGTCCATGGTCTCGCCTTCTGTGGGGAGAAGGAAGGCCACAGGGTCAGTGTGGCCCAGGGGCAGGACCTGAGCCTTCTAGGCCGAGCTCCCTCTTCCTCCCTGAGGTTGGCTCTGGCAGTACAAGTGCAGGGTAGGGATTCTTACTGAGTTCATTGAAGAGGAAGGCGTCCTGGTACTCCTTCATGTACTGCGTGGAGCGGGACTCGTCCAGGAAGAGTGAGTAGACCCGCTTGATGTCATCCACCTGCACTTCCGTACCCTGGAGGGGGAGGGCAGGTCCTGAGTTGGGCCCCTCTCCGTGAGACTCACGGCACAGACCCCAGCATATGCCACCTCCATGCTCTAGGCAGCAGAGGGTGGCATGTGAGGGGAGGGCATTCTGGGCCAGATCGCCTGGGTCCAAATCCTGCCTGGCCATCTCCTGGTTGTGGGCACAGTCTCTTCATTCCTGTTTCTTTATCTGTAAGGTGGACCTAACAGCATCTACTTACAGTCAACAGAGATTTACTGAGCACCTACTGGAGGCCAGGTGGGGAGATACAGAAGACAACCTGAGGGATGAAAATTCACTGCCTCTGAAAATGTACATCCTAGGTTGAAATCGGAACCCTGGCAGCCCCTGAAGTAGTGCGTCACTCACTGCCGCCATCTGGCCCTGCTGGCTAATTCGGCCGGCTGACCTTGCGTTTCCGGCACACCAGGCTTGCAGCCGTGATGAGCTGGATGGCGTAGCGCAGTGACGTCTCCAGCCCGATGCGGGTCAGCACTGTGTAGGCGTCCTCACTCATCTCCACATCTTCCTCCTCGCACCTGCAAGCAGTGGGGGACGGGGGTGGCTCAGCCAGGGCCCAGCCTCTGACTGTAGCAAAAGTGGCCACAGCAACCCTCTGGCCCTTCCCCACTGGGAATATGTGGCACCTGCATCTTAGAACCATAGAATGCTGAGGCTAGAAGAGCCACGGAGACAGGGGCTGGGCTGGACCTAAAACCTAGGCCTCCTGACCACCCCCAGGGCGCTGGCCCCCACACCAGTCACGGGTACCTTGCCTCCCTTTCCCACCATGGCTCCTGCTTCCGGATCGGCGGCCACTGTCTGGGTGCCAGATCAGCCCTCTCTCTTGCAGGCCCAGCCACCATGCCAGTCCGCCAGACCTCAGTGTCGGCATTTGTCAAACAGGGTAGACCCCAGCCCCGCCTCTCAGGCGCACGGCCTGGTCCTGCACGCACCGGATGCGGAGGATCTGCTTCGTGTCTTTCTCGCTGTAGGGGGTGGTGGAGACGATAAGCAGCCGGTCCAGCAGGTCTATGGGGATGCCGTGGGGGCTCTGGTAGCTGGTGCCCCGGATTCTGAGGAAGAGGGAGAAAGAGGGGGCTGTCGGGGGATGCTCCCTTTTCATTCCCTTTGCTGGGAACACTCCCACCTCCCATCACCACCCACTCACTGGGCCCAACACCACTTAACCTTTAGCTCATGTCTCCTGTCACATGATGACGTCACCCCCTGATGACGCAGCCTTCCACAACTGTGTCAGTCCCCCAAGGGCACCTTTCCGCAGAGCTGGGCTGCTTTAAGCTAGCTCTCTGCCTCCAGGATTACTGGATCAAGGTCCCACTCCCATGCTCAACACGAAGCTTCACAAAGGAGGGGACAACACCTGTCTTGTTCCCTGCTGCAGCGGGGCCAGCCCAGGGCCGGTGCCAGGGTATACAGTCAGTTCCCCTTATTCACCGCAGTGAGGTTCTAGAAAGTCACCGTGAACACTCCAATTAGCCGATCCTGAGCCACTGCTCCTAGTGGAATACAGGGTTAGGCTCTCTTGAGCCTCTACTCACGGTATTTTCGTCAATCAATATATATATAATCTGGGTCTATGTGTGTTTTCATTTGTGTGTTTCTGTTGTTTGTTTTTGAAGACGGAGTCTCGCTCTGTTGCGAGGCTGGAGTGCCGTGGTGTGACCTCGGCTCACTGCAACCCCCGCCTCCCGGGTTCAACCGATCCTCCTGCCTCAGCCTCCCAAGTAGCTGGGTCTACAGGCACATGCCACCATGCCCAGCTAATTTTTTCTATTTTTAATACAGACGGAGTTTCATCATGTTGGCTGGGATGGTCTCGCCATTCTCTTGACCTCGTGACCTGCCCACCTCAGCCTCCCACAGTGCTGGGATTACAGGACTGAGCCACCGCGCGGCCTCATTTATGTGTGTTTCTGTTTTCATGTGTTTATGTAATATCACTGTTTATTCTCTAACGTGGAGCTCATGTCAACAGCATTCTAACTTGGGCTCAGCGAAGCGTCTGTAACACGCTCTTTCCTCCGTCAGGCATCACAGCCTCCCTACACTTACAATACCAGACAGCACTTCAGCACTGTGCACAGGAGACATTTCAAACGGCAGGATCACCAACAAATGGCCCCAAAAAGTTTTTTTTTGAAAAAAGGCACAAAAACATGACAACACTTTGGGAGGCTGAGGCAGGCGGATTGCTTGAGCCCAGGAGTTTTAGGCCAACCTGGGCAACATGGCAAAACCCCATCTCTACAAAAAAAATACAAAAATAAAAAATAAAAAATAAAAAAATAAAATTAGGCCGGACGCAGTGGCTCACCCCTGTAATTCCAATGCTTTGGGAGGCCAAGGTGGGCAGATCATGAGGTCAGGAGTTCGAGACCAGCCTGGCCAATATGGTGAAACCCCGTCTCTACTAAAAATACCAAAATTAGCCAGGCATGGTTGGGGGTGTCTGTAATCCCAGCCACTCGGGAGGCTGAGGCAGGAGAACTGCTTGAACCCGGGAGGCAGAGCTTGCAGTGAGCCGAGATCGTGCTAATGCACTCCAGCCTGGCAAGAGAGTTAGACTCTGCCTCAAAATAAAAACAAAAATTAGCTAAGTATAGTGGTGCACGCCCATGGTCCCAGCTGATGAGGAGGCTGAGGCCAGAGGATTGATTGAGCCCCAGGGGTGGTGTGTGTGTGTGTGTGTGTGTGTGTGTATGTGTGTGTGGCAGGCACTGAGGCTGCAGTGAGCCATGATCGTGCCTCTGCACTGCAGCCTGGGCAACAGAGCAAGACCCTGTCTCAAAAAAGAAAAGTGAAAACGTAGCACTAAATAGAATACAACAAGGACACTTATTTACAGCATGAGCGCTAAAGGGAGCAGGCAGTGTTGCCTCGTTCACACTCAGCTAGGAAAGTGGGTGCCAGGTGACTTGAATTTGTGGTTGAAAGCAGGGCAGATATTTACTTGCGGATTACAAATAAATCTTAGCAAACGAGGAGATTCTCAGATACGGAGTCTACGAACCATCAGGGCTGCCCGTAGCTGCTGCCTCCCACAGGAGGTGCCCCTGGGCAGTCCCCAGGCCCTGACCTGCAGTTTCTGTGAAAACACCATCAGCCCTGGGGGTCTCTTCCAGTGTCCAGCCACCGAGAGACCAAATTCGGGCTCTGCCACTTTCTAGACTTGTGACCTGAGTAAGTCACTGGGCCTCACTGTCCTGCCCTGTAAAATGGGGCTGAGGTGATATTTACCTTCTGAGCTTCTTCTGCAGATCCAAGGAGTTAAAAGAGCCAAACACAGAGCCAGGCACAGCGGCCCACCATCCTCTGTAGGATGCCCGCTTTGTCCCTTTTGTGGTGCCCACCCCAACCGCCCAGTTTTAGCTGGGCCCACAGCTGCAGTGCTGCAGCTGACAGTCCCCAGCCTTCTTTGCCACCAGGTACAGCCCTGAGCCTGAGCAGTGCCGGGCAATGGGATGTGGGTACAAGGGTGGGGTGCAGCCTGTGGATCACAGCCTATGGGGGCTGTCTGCCTTCCACATCCCCCTGCTTCCTGTGGGCCAAAATGTGGCGAGGTGGAGAAGACAGCCAGCAGGCATGGTGGCGGGTGCCCATAATCCCAGCTACATAGGGTGCTGGCAACACCTGGGAGACCAGGTTCCCAGGCTTCAGCACAGCACAGTACCCTCTGTGTCACAGGAATCTGTCCCCGGCATCCTCAGACCAAACACAACACTAAGAGTTCCCCACGCACAGGGTGCTGGCAACACCTGGGAGATGAGGTTCCCAGGCTTCAGCAGAGCATGGTACCCTCTGTGTCATGGGACTCTGTCCCTGGCATCCTCAGGCCAAACACAACACTAAGAGTTCTGTGAATGAAGTTGTTGGGTCGAAGTAACTGAACAGTGGTAGTTTATGTCGTGTCTAACAGATGTCACTGTGCTGCCCTCAAGATCAGAAAACATCCCACAGCACGCCCGTGAGTGTCCTGCAGCACCCTGGGGCGCTTCCGCACGCACTTTCAAAACTGCAGCCTTGGGGGCCCAAGGAGTAGCAAGACAGAAAGGCAGCAAGAACACAGTCTCGGGCTTCCTCGGGAGCACAGCTGCCTCCCACCCACCTTTTGCGAGGGAAGAGCGCACACCGCAGTCACCAGTCCCTCCCTGACCAGGTGTCAACACAGGCTCCCTGTGGACCCTCTGACCACATCCACTGCCCGGAGCATCCCGTTTTCCCCAGAGGCCCCTGTAGCTGGCTCACCGCGTGATGCCACGGTTGGTGGCCATGATCAGGACGGGCGCCATGTCACTCTCCAGGGCCCGGTTGAGGAAGGAAAAGCTCTCGATGTCCAGCATATGGACCTCATCGATGAACAGCACCTGGGATTGGGGTGTGTGTGAGAGTCGCCACCCATGTCCCCGCTTCCCCAGCCCACCCCCATCCCGCCACCTGCTCCGGCCACGTCCCGGGTCCTCACTCCAGGGATGATCTCTGCCTTGCCCTCCTCACGCCACTCTGCCACCTTGGCATTGATCTGCTCGCGGACTTCTGACTTGATCTCCCCTGTGTCACCTACGTGAGGCATAGGTTACATCAGGGAAGTCAGAGAGGAGGTGGGTTCCAGGGCCACAGTGTGACTAAGACAGAGAAGGATGATGCAGGGGTGGAGAAAGGGGAGCGAAACAAGGAGGGACGAGGAGAATGAAACATCCCCAGAGAGGAGGAACAGAGGCAGAGAACACAGGATGGGGAGAGGGCAGGGCGACACCCCCATCACAGCACCAGCAGCGGGGGACGAAGTGGACTTGCAGGTGGAGAACAGAGGCAGCCACGGGCCAGAGTTACAGGAAAGGGTGCGGAGCAAGTGGGCCACACTCGGAGCTCAGGAACAGAGGGGCCCCGAAGGAGGCTGCCAGGCCTGGGGCAGGGCAGGGCAGGAGGGGCCTCACCTGAGAAGAGCGCCAGGAAGCCCTGGGTGCGGGAGTTGATGACGTCGATCTCGTGCAGGGACACGGTGTGCACCACCTCCTTGCGTTTCTGGAGCTCCCCATCCGGGCACTGAACAAACTTGGTCTATGGGGCGGGGGTGGGAGAAGAAGGGAGAAGACAGGGCAGGGAAGGGTATGAAGGGGGCCCCTAAAGGCCTCTGTCTGGGGGAGATTGGAGCTCCAGGAAATGGAGCTGGGAGGCTAAATGGGGTCATCCGGAAACCCCAGGCCCAGGAGGTAGTCAGGACTAGGGGTGTTCCAGAGAGCTAAGGGTCATGGGGGCTCCTGGAGGACCTCAGAAGCCACAGGCCACATGTGGTGATGTGAAGCTACAGTGCCAGGCTGAGGGGCCCAGCTGTCCTAGGGTTACAGGGAAGACCCAGGAGTACCAGGACAAAAAGTCAGAGTGACAGGAAGATCCAGACCCCATGGGTCACGGGGGTGATGGAGGAGGTGAAAACACCCCAGTGCTGGGGGTGAGGGGATCGCAGGAGTCCCGGCCGCACCTGGGAGCCCATAGCGTCGTAGTCGCGGGCGCGTGTGAAGGAGCGGCCCAGCTTGGAGATCTTGCCTGTCGCCTTGTCAATGGTGATCACGTCCCTACAGAGGGATAGGGGGTGGAGTAAGGAAAGGAATGGGCCCAAGCTTGCCCATTCCCCTGGCTGCCTGGCATGGCCCCTGACTGCTCACCCGGCCTGGACCTTGTCCTTGGTCAGGGACTCAATCATCTTGGTGCCCAGGTCGTAGATGGTCTCCATCTCTGTGGTCTTGAGGGTCAGTTTGCCCACCTTGGAGCCCTGAGAGTGGGGACAAGCCAGGGAAGGGGATCAGAGAGGGCCCTGCTGTTGCCCCAGTGCCCCCAGTGTCCCCAGTGTTGATAAGCTTCTGGCTGTGCTCTGGCCTCTGCTTACACAGCTTCAAAATGGGCACGACACAAGGAAGCTCTTTGGGGAAGAGATATGGTGTGCTCACCAGCCTGACGTGGTGATGGCTCCGCGGGTGAACATGTATGTCCCAATCGACCATACTGGACACTTGCAATGTGTGCAGCTTTCTGTATGTCAATTAAAACTCAATAAAGCTCTTTTTTTTTTTTTTTTTTGAGATGGTGTCTTGCTGTCACCCAGGCTGTAGTGCAATGGTGCAATCTCGGCTCACTCCAACCTCCACCTCCCAGGTTCAAGCAGTTCTCCTGCCTCAGCCTCCCAAGTAGCTGGGATTACAGATGTGTGCCACCATGCCCAGCTAATTGTTTTGTATTTTTATTATTTTTAATGTTTTTTGAGACGGAGTTTCACTCTTGTTGCCCAGGCTGGAGTGTGATGGTGCGATCTCGGCTCACTGCAACCTCTGCCTCCTGGATTCAAGCAATTCTTCTGCCTTAGCCACCTGAGTAGCTGGGATTACAGGCGCCTACCACCATGCCCAGCTAATTTTTTGTATTTTTAATAGAGACAAGGTTTCACCATGTTGGTCAGGCTGGTCTTGAACTCCTGACCTCAGGTGATCCACCCACCTCAGCCTCCAAAGTGCTGGGATTACAGGCGTGAGCCACCGCGCCTGGCCATTTTGTATTTTTAGTAGAAAAGGGGTTTCACCATGTTGGCCAAGCTGGTTTTGAACTCCTGACTTCAAGTGATCCACCCACCTCAGCCTCCCAAAGTGCTGGGATTACAGTCGTGAGCCACCACACCCAGCCAAAACTCAATAAAACTCTTAATAAAAATAGTAAACAAAAAACATGCCTAAAAAATAAAGTCTATTGGCCAGGTGCGGTGGTTCACACCTGTAATCCCAGCACTTTGGAAGGCCGAGGCGGGTGGATCACGAGGTCAGGAGATCGAGACCATCCTGGCTAACACGGTGAAACCCCGTCTCTACTAAAAAAACCAAAAAATTAGCCAGGCATGGTGGCGGGCACCTGTAATCTGCCCAGCTACTCGGGAGGCTGAGGCGGGAGAGTGGCATGAACCCAGAAGGCAGAGCTTGCAGTGAGCCAAGATCGCGCCACTGCACTCCAGCCTGGGCAACAGAGTGAGATGCCGTCTCAAAATAAATAAATAATAAAGTCTATTATAAACAACATGGCCCAAGGTCTCGCAAAATTGCCAAAGGCCACACTTTGACATTCCTATTTTATACCCAAATAAAAGGTGTTTTTGTTGATCGCGAAATCAGAAAACACAGCTATACAAAAAGGAGAAAACAGAAATTGAAAAAACAAAGAAAAGAAAAGAAAAAGGCCAGGTACGATGGTTCACGCCTGTAATCCCAGCACTTTGGGAGGCCGAGGTGGGCAGATCACGAGGTCAGGAGTTCGAGACCAGCCTGGCCAACATGGTGAAACCCATCTCTACTAAAAATATAAAAATTGGCTAGGCCTGGTGGTGCACACCTGTAATCCCAGCTACTCGGGAGGCTGAGGCAGGAGAATCACTTGAACCCGGGAGGCAGAGGATGCAGTGAGCTGAGATCACACCACTGCACTCCAGCCTGGGGGACACAGAGAGAGACTTGTCTCGGGGATAAAAAAAAAAAAAAAAAGAGCAAATCACTTGTATCACGTAAGCTGGACAGGACATGCCTTTTGGCCACAGAATGGGTTTTGAAGTCTGTTGAGAATTCACTAACAGATCTCTCTCGTTATTTCACTACCTCAGTTTCTATTGCTTATAATGTCCCTCATGAGGGGATAAGTCACTGTCAAGTTAACTGACCTCCTACTGTAGGTCAGTTTATTTATACCCAAATAGAAGTTGTTTTTGTTGATCGCAAAATCAGAAAACACAGCTATGCAAAAAGGAAAAAACAGAAATTGAAAAAAAAAAAAAAAGAAAAAGGCCAGGTATGGTGGTTCATGCCTATAATCCAGCACTTTGGGTTCTAGTCTGCAGCTAGAACATTCCATGGGATTCTGACCTCAGTGCACACCTGACATCTACTGTCTCCAACCCTGGCGCTGGAGGTGGCCTCAGCAGGGTACAGACTCACGCAGACTCACCGTTCCTGTTGCCGGTCGATCAATCTGGATCTCCACCACCTCGCCTTCGATGATCTCCGTCTCCTCCCTAGCCAGAGAGCAGATCTGAGGAGACAGCCTGACACCTGTGCCCTCGGGAATCACAACCTTCCCAAAGCTCCGGGACAAAGGACAAGCCGCCCGGGGCGTGGAGTTGCTCCCAGGCTCTGGGGACTGGCACCCGCCTCGGGTCACCTGCTTACTTGATGCGAACGCCGATGGACCGCCGGAAGGCCTGCGTTAGCGCCTCAGTCTTGCTCATCTCCAGGGAGAAGATTTCACTGCCGGCAATGGCTGTGAATGGTGTGTCGGGACCCAGGGCCTGCGCCATGCCTGGGGAGGAGGCAGTCCGGGTAGGTGAAGGCGCTCTGGCCCTAGGTCCCCGACACCTGCTCTGTGGCAAATTAGCTCTTCTCCCACCCCAGGAAAGAGGGTTCAGTGCCATCCTACATGTAAGGACTTGGCTCTGAGCTGAGCAGAGCCCTGGGGAGCGGGAACTGGAGAGAGGGGTTCAGCCACGAGGCAGACAGTGAAAGAGAAGCCAGGGAGGGCAGGTTGCTCTGGCAGGCTTGGCTTAGAATCCCACATTGCCCAGAGGGTACACCCTAGAACCTCGCCACATCTGTCTCCCAGCCTCTATGAGCTGTTTAGCCTCAGAGCTGGGCAATGGGGAGCAGGGACTAAGGCTAAGGGGCTGCCACAATAGTTACAAGTGATGAAGGCAGATTGCCTGGGTTCTGATCCCAGATCTGCCACTTAGTGCAGTCGGCACCGTGTGATCTGGACGGCTCCCCGAGCCTGTTTCCCCCTCGGTCTAATGGGGATGATAACAGAACAGGTGCCGGCATGGCATGACACCCTGCTTAGGAGCAACTATGGGCAGGCAGGCAGGCAGGCACTGGTGCTCAGTGGTAACATGATTGCACAGCCTGAAACCGGCACAGGGCAGGGCGCTCGACCGCCTGTGGCCTGGGGTGGCTGGCAGGAAGCAGGGCTGTCTCCAGCAACGGCTCTGAGCGCCAGACCTTTCCCTCCACCTTCCTGGCCACAAGGTTTGGCCCAATGTGGGGCATGCCCTTACAGACAGGCTGTTGCCACACCCTCCTGCCCAGTGTCAAGTGGTACCTCTTCTTGGTCCCCTTTGCGGATGCACAATGGCCGTCATCACAGAACTCAGCAAGTATCTGCTGAGGACTGAGTGGACGAGCATGGCCCATGCCACCTGGGGACACCAGGGGTCCTCTCTGCCTCCTTCACTAGACTAAAGAGCGTCCCCCCCAGGGCGAGGCCGGCCTCACCCCAGTGCTGCCCAGCACAGGGTTTGGCCTGCAGGAGGCTTTGCCTGGGAGACACAAGAAGAGGAAAGGCGAGGCCAGGCATGGTCACAACATGCCTAAAAAATAAAGTCTACAGGCTCACGCCTGTAATTCCAGCACTTTGGGAGGCCGAGGCAGGCGGGTGGATCACCTGAGGTCAGGAGTTCCGGACCAGCCTGGCCAACAGGGTGAAATCCCATTTCTACTAAAAATACAAAAATTAGTGGGTGTGGTGGCACACATCTGTAATCCCAGCTACTTGGAAGGCTGAGACAGGAGGATCACTTGAACCCGGGAGGCAGAGGTTGCAGTGAGTGAAGATCACACCACTGCACTCCAGCCTGAGCAACAGAGTGAAACTCTGTCTCAAAAAAAAAAAAAAGAAGAGGAAAGGAGAAAGGATGGAGGGAAGGAAGGCACTGTGTGTGCCACATTCTGGGCCTGGACATGCTGTCCCCAGTGTCCGCCCAGGAGCCTCCTGGCCATCCTACTAGGCTTAGCTCAGGTATCCACTTCTCTGGAAGCCTCCACCGACAAATGCCACCACATGTCCCGTTTTCCTACCAAGGTCAGGTGCCTCCTCTGTCACATGCTACCTCCGCTGTAACACGTCACCTTGGAAGGGATCATGTCCATGACCACCTCCTCCAGACCAGGAGCTCTTTGAAGTCAGGCCTTGGTCTAACTCATCTATGGGTCCCCAGTGTCCAGTCCAAGGCCTGGCACCCCAACAGGCACTGCTTTATCTTCACTGAAGACCTGCCTGTTATTCTGATTCTTCCTGCCTGGCCCCATCCTCAGCACAGAGGTGGGAGTGAGTGGGAAGAGCAGTGGGTTAGGAAAAGCTTCAGTGGGGCAGAGATGCTGAAGTAGGGTTTTGAAGGATAAATAGGAGTTCAACAAGGAAGAAGAAGAACAGCTGGGAGTGAAAAAATCATAAAGCACTAGTGGACTGCAACAGAGATGCTGGGTGACTCCTCAATACCCACCTTCCCCTTCTTCCTTAGTTCCAGAACCCTCATTTTCTTTCCTGTTTTCTTTTTTAACATTTTTTATTTTTACAACCTGTTGTCCAACAGAAGAATCTTCATTTTCTTAAGGCAAAAATGGTCCAAATTATGAAATTTTAAAAAACATTTAATGTCCCAGCCTCCCCAAAAACAGAGTGTGATCATATGATTAAATTCTAGTCAATGAGATATAAGCAGAAGCATGGAGGATTTCCAAGATGACTGCTTAAAGGAAGCCAACTCGAGGGGGTTCACTGTCATGCTAACTCTTTTCTTCCTGCTGCCTGGATTATGAATGGGAAGGCTGGAGCTCCGGCAGCCCTCTTGGAACATGACGTCCTCTTGACACTGGAACCAAGTGCAGAGGATGATGAGGCAGGAAGATGGAAGACTTCCTGGAACTACTTAATAAGCCCCAATTGGCCTACCTCTAGATTCTTCCACAGCCGAGAATGAATTGAGTGTTTAAGCCACCGTCACTTTGGGTCATCGGTTAAATGTGGCTGATCCTGACCCTGACCCACATAGGAGGAGTTATTTACCAGGGACTAGGAGAGTTCCTGCCCTGGGAGGTTTCTTACCCATGGCGATGGCCGTCTTCCCCGTCCCTGGCTGGCCAGCAATAAGGACTGCCCGCCCGGCAATCTTCCCCTCCCGGATCATCTCCAGCACCACTCCAGCTGCCCGCCGTGCCGCCAGCTGACCCACCATGCCCTGCGAAGCCTGTGGGTGGGAGGCAGCACATGAGGTGATTTCCTACGGGGCTACCACTGCATTTCTACCACATCCTGGCTAGTGAGATGGAAGCACATATTACTAGCAGGACTTCTGGGAAAAGCCAAAAAAGCTTTCTCCGTTTTTTTTGCGACAAGATCTCACTCTGTCACCCAGGCTGAAGTACAGTGGTACAATCATGGCTCACTGTAGCCTTGACTTCTAGGGATCAAGAGATCCTTCCACCTCAGCCTCTTGAGTAACTGGGACCACAAATGTGCGCCACCATGTCCAGCTAATTTTTAAAATTTTTTGCAGAGATGGGGTCTCATTATGTTACCCAGACTGGCCTCAAGCTCTTAGGCTCAAGCAATCTTCCCACCTTAGCCTCCCAAAGTGTTGGGATTACAAGCATGAGCCATTGCACCCAGCCAATTTTTTTTTTAAGGTGGCAAAGCAATTGCTACCCAATTCCAATTCTTTTTTTTTTTTTTTTTTTGAGCTGTCACCCAGGCTGGAGTGCAGTGGCACAATCTCAGCTCACTGCAACCTCCACCTCCCAGGTTCAAGCGATTCTCCTGCCTCAGCCTCTTGAGTAGCTGGGATTACAGGCATGCACCACCACGTCCGGCTAATTTTTGTATTTTTTGTAGAGATGGAGTTTCACCATGTTGGCCAGGCTGGTCTTGAACTCTGACCTCAGGTGATCCACCCACCTGGACCTCCCAAAGTGCTGGGATTACACGCATAAGCCACCACACCCGGCCTAACCAATTCTTTAGTACCAAGAAAACCCACGTGTGGCTGAAGTTTATGGATATGTAGCCAAAGGTCCAGAAGACCGTAATGTAGTCCCCACACTCCCCAGGGCCCTGGGTACCCACCACCCAAGACCTTCATGGAGAGGCCCTCACACCCCAGCCTCCTCTGCTCTACCTGCCGAGGCTCCAAAGCATCGTCCAGCCCCAGTCCCCGAATGTGGGAGTGGGCACCTATATGAAGGGAAAGAACAAAGACTCAGTTACTAGCCAGCTTGCTGCACGTGTGGCCTGACCCCTCTGAGCCCTGGTTTCCTTCTTTGTCAAAGGGGTGGGTGGGAGTAGGGAGTAGGGGGTTGGGGGAATGAAGGGGCACAGGGGAAGGATATCCCAAATTGGCACCTCCCTAGCAAGATGGCTGAAGGTGGTAAATACTCAATGAACTGGAGCTGCTCTGAGGATGCATCCTAGTTAAATGAAAGTCAATGAGACCTGATTAAGCACATAATCGTACTAAGAACTAACCACAAGGGCTAACGATCACAATTACTTCGTGTTTATGGCTTACACAGCACCCACATGTTCTCAGTTTATTCCATATGACCCTGCAAAAAAAAGAGCCCTGGCCGGGGCCGGGTGCGGTGGCTCATGCCTGTAATCCCAGCACTTTGGGAGGCCAAGGCAGGCGGATCACTGGAGGTCAGGAGTTCGAGACCAGCCTGGCCAACATGGTGAAACCCCGTCTCTCTTAAAAATACAAAAATTAGTCAGGCGTGGTGGCAGATGACTATAATCCCAGCTTCTCAGGAGGCTGAGGCAGGAGAATTGCTTGAACCTGGGAGGCGGAGGTTGCAGTGAGCCGAGATTGTACCACTGCACTCCAGCCTGGGCGACAGAGCAAGCCCTGTCTCAATAAAACAAAATAAAATGAAACAAGAGTCCTGGCTGCTATCACCCTGAAAACACTTCTGGGTATCAAAATGGCGAGAGTCCCAGGACCTATTGATATGAATGGGGAGGGAGCTCACAGAGGTTAGGTCCCAAGCCCCAGCCACACAGCCAGCGAGAGGGGAAGATGGGATGCCAATGCTTTACATTAGCTAAGGGTTAAGCAAACCTCAGCCTGTAGATCAGCCACCTATTTTTGCAAGCACAATTTTATTGGAGCTGGGCGTGGTGGCTCATGGCTATAATTCCAGCACTTTGGGAGGCAGAGGCAAGCAGATCACCTGAAGTCAGGAGTTTGAGACTAGCCTGGTCAACATGGTGAAACTCCATCTCTACTAAAAAATACAAAAATTAGCCTGGCATGGTGGCATGCACCTGTAGTCTCAGATACTTGAGAGGCTGAGGCACTAGAGTCGCTTAAACCTGGGAGGTGGAGGTTGCAGTGAGCTGAGATCGTCCCACTGCACTCCAGCCTGGGCAACACAGTGAGACTCCATCTCAAAAAACAAAACAAAACAAAAAAAACCCAACCAAAAAATCTTTGTGTTGGAACACTGCCATGCCAGTTCATTTACATACTGTCTGGGGCTGCCTTCGCACTGCAAGAGGAGAGTTGAGTAGTTTCAACGAGGAAAGATTTACCATCTGACACTTTAAGAAAGATTTGCTGACACCAGTGCTTGACTATGAGCACCCCAAGGGTGGCTCCTGGGTGCAGTTAGTCTCTACTGGGTCCTCAGCTCCCAAGTAGTGCTTGGCTGTTCATCTTTTCTTTTTTTTTAATTTTTTAAAAATTTTTATTGTTTTTTTTTGAGAGAGGGTCTCACTTTGTCACCCAGGCTGCAATGCGGTGGTACAGTCACATCTCACCACAGCCTGAACCTCCTTGGTTCAAGCAGTTCTCCCAAGTAGCTGGGACTCAGGCATGCACCAC
The DNA here is from genome assembly GCF_009764315.1 of Trachypithecus francoisi. Classification (NCBI taxonomy): domain Eukaryota; kingdom Metazoa; phylum Chordata; class Mammalia; order Primates; family Cercopithecidae; genus Trachypithecus; species Trachypithecus francoisi. The sequence continues at coordinate 4,430,122 of NW_022681457.1, read as the reverse complement.
CACTGTCTGCTAATTTTTTCATTTTATTTTATTATTTTTTTTAGAGACAGGGTCATGTGACTATGTGACTCAGGCTGGTCTTGAACTCCTGATTCAAGCAGTCCTCCTGCCTCCGCCTCTCAAAGTGTTTGGATTACAGGCGTGACCCATCGTGCCCGGCCATACTTGGCACTTTTTGTTTGTTTTTGAGATGGAGTCTCACTTTGTCACCTAAGCTGGAGCGCAGTGGCATGATATTGGCTCACTGCAACCTCTGCCTCCCAGGTTCAAGCCATCCTCCCTAGTAGCTGGGATTACAGGCATGCACCACCATGCCTGGCTAAGTTTTGTATTTTTAGTAGAGACGGGATTTCACCATGTTGGCCAGGCTGGTCTCAAACTCCTGACTTCAGGTGATCCACCCGCCTTGGCCTCCCAAAGTGCTGGGATTACAGGTATGAGACATTTAACCTAGCCTCAGCACTTTTATTTATTTATTTATTTAGAGACAGTTTCACTCTTGTCACCCAGGCTGGAATGCAATGGCAATGATCTTGGCTCACTGCAACCTCCGCCTCCCGGTTCAAGGGGTTATCCTACCTCAGCCTCTGAGCAGCTGGGATTACAGGTGTGTGCCACCACGCCCAGCAAATGTTCATATTTTTAGTATAGACGAGGTTTCACCATGTTGGCCAGGCTGGTCTCAAACTCCTGACCTCAGGTGATCCACTGGTCTCGGCCTCCCAAAGTGCTGGAATTACAGGCGTGAGCCACTGTGCTCAGCACCCTGGTACTTTAAATAGATGAAACAGTGTTGGCACACAGCCCCGAAGTATTTTATATCAACTACTTTATTGAATCTTACATTAACTGATGAGGTGAACTGTCTTGCAGATTAGGAAACTGAGGCACAGAGAGGAACTAGTCCTTGGCCACATGGTGGAAAAGTGGCAGAGCTAAGCTTCAGGAATCCAGCACTGGGCTTCTAAAACCCATGTTCACAGCCAGGAGCCCTTACTGCCTTGCTCGGAGGCCCTGAATGAGTGAGTCTGCTGCATGAATGAATGCCGTCTCTTTTCTGCCGGTAAAGCCCTTTGTGAGAGCGCACCCTGCTGGCCTCACTGCACCTCAGCTTCCTGCTCTGTGAGCTGGGGCCAGTGATTTCGCTGTTCTGAAAATTCAGTTCCGTCAGCTAACAGTTGTAATATGCACCTCATGGGGTTACTGCAAGGGTTCCACGGGACGCAAACTCGTGCATTCAATGGTTATCTCTTGATCATCTGCTCTGTCAGGTCCTGTGCTACGGACACAGCTAGGAATGAGACAGACCCGGTCCCTGCCCTCAGGGAACTCACCCCACAGTGTGTACTGGGTATACGAGGTCAAACCCAGTAAAGCACCCAGTAAATATCTATGACCTCCAGGCAAATACACCCGGGAACCCTATCAGGATAGCCAAGCTAGCAGCCTGGCCCCCACTGCATCATCTGACCCAACTCTGGAACTGAGGATCCTCCTCCCCCAGCAGACAGAGAGAGAGGGGGAACAGTAGTGGGGGGCAGTTGGTGTGCAGGCCACCTCCCTCTCCATCTTAGGGGTCCTCCATAGGTTTGCTCAATCAGGGCATATGGCAGGCAGGGCTTAGCTCCTATTCCTGACCCAACTCACTCACCGATTCGCTCAATCCTTGTCACGTCACGGATCTCCGGGACTTTGGTTGTGGCTGTCTGGGGGTGCAAGAAGATGTGTCAGAGGACTAGTGTGGTCCCAGCTTTCACCAACGACCCCTCTGTCCCTCCCATGAGATGGTCCTTTCCACTCCTTCCCCTCACAGGTAGGCGATGGGTCAGGTGCCAGTCACCCCCACCCCTCTTGCCTGTTACAGCCTAATGGCTGCTTGGTTGAGCCCCAGGAAGACAAGGACTGTCTGTCTCATCCACAGCTCGGTCCTCAGGGTCCAGCACGTATTTGGTTATTTGGTGAAAGAATTAAGTCCTCCCTCTTTTCTTTTCTTTCTTTATTTCTTTCTGTCTGTCTTTCTTTCTTTCTCTCTTTTTCTTTTTTTTTGAGACAAAGTCTCACTCTGTCACCCAGGCTGGAGTGCAGTGGCCCAATCTCGGCTCACTGCAACCTCCGCCTCCTGGGTTCAAGCAGTTCTCTGCCTCAGCCTCCTGAGTAGCTGGGATTACAGGTGTGTGTCAACACACCTGGCTGATTTTTGTATTTTTAGTAGAGATGGGTTTTTGCCATGTTGGCCAGGCTGGTCTCAAACTCCTAGCCTAAAGTGATATGCCAGCCTTGGCTTCCCAGAGGGCTGGGATTATGGGCATGAGCCACTATGCCTGTCCAAGTCCTCCCTATTTCTTTATTTTATTTTATTTTTTGAGATGGAGTCTGCTCTGTCACCCAGGTTGGAGTGCAGTGGCCCAATCTCAGCTCCCTGCAACCTCTGCCTCCTGGATTTAAGCGATTCTCCTGCCTCAGCCTCCTGAGTAGCTGGGCCTACAGGCACACACCACCACATCTGGCTAATTTTTCTTGTATTTTTAATAGAGATGGGGTTTTGCCACGTTGGCCAGGCTGGTCTCAAACTCCTGACCTCAAGTGATCTGCCCGCCACGTCCTCCCAAAGTGCTGGGATTACAGGTGTGAACCACCGTGCCCTGACAAGTCCTCCCCATTTCTAATAACTGTGAGCTCCATAAGGACAGACACCAATGAGGAGCAGGCATGAAGCTGGACATGGTCTGGCCCCTGCTAATTTCCCAGCATCTCTTGTACCAGGCGGCCCCAGTTCTCAACCACCAGGCCTTGCACATGCTGGCCTGAGTCTAGACTGCGCTCCCTGCTTTCTCGCTGAATTAGATCAAGTGCTGCCCCCTAGAGGAGGCCCTTTCTGACCACCACCCCTGCCACCCTAGTTTTAGGACCTCTAGACATTCAGACAGTTGAAAGTCCTCCCCGGGAGCCTAATCTCACATTCCTAAGGGAGATGGATGGATCAACATTCTCAGCTCCAGTGGACATGAGTCCCATGAAGGGCACAGCCTGTGTCTCTCTTGTTCACCTCGGGGACTCGATGTCTGTGGTTTGCATAAGTGATACTCTAAAGTGTTGAGCTCATTCAACAAGAATACACTGAGGCCTCCCATGTTGACAGTTCTCCAAAGAGAGAAGCCAGCTACCACGCCTTCTCACATGGGAGAGGGAGGTGAGTAAACACCACCTGGGACAATTCAGGAGCCCCTCTGGAGGTCCACACTAAACATGGACACTAGTATTCACAGCAGCCAAAAGGTAGAAACAACCCACATGTCCATCAGCTGATGAATGGTGAACTAAAACGTGGTCTATTTGTGCAACGGAATATTATTCAGTCATAAAAAGGAATGGAGTTCTTTTTCCTTGTTTTTGAGACAGAGTCTCACTCTGTCACCCAGGCTGGAGTGCAATGGCACAATCTTGGCTCACTACCACCTCCGCTTCCTAGGTTCAAGCGATTCTCCTGCCTCAGCCTCCCGAGTAGCTGGGATTACAGGCACCTGCCACCACACCTGGCTAATTTTTCTTTTTTTTTTTTTTGTATTTTTTAGTAGAGATGGGGTTTCACCATGTTGGCCAGCCTGGTCTTGATCTCCTGACTTCAGGAGATCCACCAGCCTTGGCGCCCCAACGTGTTGGGATTACATGTGTGAGTCACCATTCCTGGCCAGGAATGGAGTTCTAATACATGCTACAACGTGGATGAACTTTGAAAACGTTATGCTGACTGAAAGATGCCACACACAAAAGACACGTATTGTATGTGGCTACATGAAGTAGCCACAATAAGCAAATCCATATACAGAGAAAGACTAGTGGCTGCCTAGAACTGAAGAAGGGAGGTATGGGAGGATTAGCGGTGACAGGTAAGTAGCATGGCATTTCTTTTTGGCGTGATGACAATGTTCTAAAATTGACTGTGGAAATGGCTGCACAATTGTGAATATGCTAGAAAACACTGAGCTGTATACTTTAAATGGGTGAATTATGTAGTATGTGAATTCTATCTCAATAAAGCTATTAAGAAGAAAAACAACAGGCTGGGCGTAGTGGCTCCCACCTGTAATCCCAGCACTTTGGAAGGCTGAGGCAGGCAAATCACTTGAGGTCAGGGGTTCAAGACCAGCCTGGCCAACATGGTGAAACCCTGTCTCTACTAAAAATACAAAAATTAGGCCAGGCACGGTGGCTCACACCTGTAATTCTAGCACTTTGGGAGGTCAAGGCAGGTGGATCACTTGAGGTCAGGAGTTCGAGACCAGTCTGGGCAACATGGTGAAACCCAGTCTACACTAAAAATATAAAAAATTAGCCAGGCGTGGTGGCGGGTGCCTGTAATCCCAGCTACTTGGGAGGCTGAGGCAGGAGAATTGCTTGAACCCAGGAGGAGACAGTTGTAGTGAGCACAGATCGCACCACTACACTCCAGACTGGGCGACAGACAGAGCAAGACCCTATCACTAACACATGTGCACACACACACACACACACACAGATACAAAAATTAGCTGGGCGTGGTGCACCTGTAGTCCCAGCTACTCAGGAGGCTGAGGCAGGAGGATCATTTGAACCTGGGAGGCAGAGGCTGCAGGGAGCCAAGATCACACCACTGCACTACACCTGAGAGACAGAGTGAGACTCTGTCTTGAAAAAAAGCAAAACAAAAAAACAATCCTGGATGCTGGATCTTTGCACATCTGTTACATTATTTTCTGACACTTCGGAATGGTTCATAATTTCTTTCTTTTTTTTTTTTTTTTGAGATGGAGTCTCGCTCTGTCACCCAGGCTGGAGTGCAGTGGCCGGATCTCAGCTCACTGCAAGCTCTGCCTCCCGGGTTTACGCCATTCTCCTGCCTCAGCCTCCCGAGGAATAGTTCATAATTTCTAATGAGGAAAAGGAAGCCTAAGAAGCCAGCACGCTAACCTAGGCCACCTATCCCCAACTCTCCTTCTTTCCCACAGGTTTGTGTGTGTGTGTGTGTGTTTTTTTTTTTTTTTGAGACAAGATCTCATTCTGTCACCCAGGCTGGACTGCCGTGGCCTCCACCTCCCAGGCTCAAGCAATCCTCCCACCTCAGCCTCCCAAGGAGTTGGGACTACAGGTGAGTCCCACCACACTTGGCTAATTTTCTTTTTTCTTTCTTTTTTTTTTTTTTTGAGACAGAGCCTCACTTTGTCACCCAGGCTGGGTCGACCCAGTGGCACGATCTTGGCTCACTGCAACCCTTGCCTCCTGGGTTCAAGCAATTCTCCTGCCTCAGCCTCCAGAATAGCTGGGACTACAGGCATGTGCCACCACACCTGGCTAATTTTTTTTTGTATTTTTAGTAGAGATGGGGTTTCACCATATTGGCCAGGCTGCTCTCGAACTCTCGACCTCGTGACCTGCCCACCTCAGCCTTCCAAAGTGCTAAGATTACAGGTGTGAGCCACCATATCCGGCCTAATTTTCTTTTTTTTTTTGTAGAGACAAGGTTTCACTATGTTGCCACGGCTTGTCTTAAATTCCTGGGCTCAAGCAATCTTTCTACCTCGGCCTCCCAAAGTGTGGGATTACAGGCGTGAGCCACTGTGCCCAGCCCACAGGTCTTTCTTTTATTCTTCCACCGGAGAGGACATACAGTTATCTAGCCCAGAGGAAGCCTCCTCCCTCTGGAGCCAATCGTTTAGACTTTCTGGCCATCAATGGTCACAAGCTTTCCCTGTCACTGTGTGAACCTTCCCACCTACTGTCTCCTATAGAAAGCTGGAACGCAGGAACATAGGATATTACCCCCAGACTACAACCAGAAGACTAGGCATCCCCACCCAACAAAAAAGACATGAATCCAGGAATCCCAAATTTAGCTCTGTCAACATAAACAGGCCCCTTACCAAAGACTGTCTGCTACAGAGACTTTCTCTTTCACCGTAAGTCTCTCCAAAACCTTGCTGCCCGCTGGCCCCATGAAAACCAAGATCATTTCAAAACTTAGTACCCACCATCCCCTCATACTTCCAATACTTTCTCCACAGAAGTTCTGGTCATACCCTTTCTCTTCTACTTCCCTATCCACCTTCTCCTCCTCCTCACCCTGGTGACAGCAACAGACTCAAATCTCACCCCCAGCTACCAGCAACTTTCTCTCCTCCCTTCCGCCGTCTTGACTGGGCTCATCATGGAAACTGAGGCACCTGGAAGCCCAGCCCAGTCCCTAAGTTCAGGTCACATCACCTTTTTCTTTTTTTTGGAGACAGAGTCTCACTTTGTTGCCCAGGCTGGAGTGCAGTGGCGCGATCTGGGTTCACTGCAAGCTCCGCCTCCCGGGTTCACGCCATTCTCCTTCCTCAGCTTCCCAAGTAGCTGGGACTACAGGCGCCCGCCACCACGCCTGGCTGATCTTTTGTATTTTTAGCAGAGATAGGGTTTCACCGTGTTAGCCACGATGGTCTCGATCTCCTGACCTAGTCAGCCCACCTCGGCCTCCCAAAGTGCTGGGATTACAGGCTTGAGCCACCGCGCCCGGCCAAAATCATTTCTTTATTCAGGTATTTCTTGCGCAGGTGCCAGGCCGTTTCCTGGCCTCTACTTCATTCACGTGCATTCATTCATTCAAATATTCAAGTGATAATTTATTGAGCATTCACACCGAGACATAGCCCATGCGAAATACTGGAAATATGAAAATGGCCAAAACGGTCGCATGACAAGATCCCGATTTCTGGGTCCCTGATCTTTTAGTCCTCTCCACGAAGACTCTCTTGTTCCTCGACAATTTCTTCCCATTAAAGGCTCACTAGGCGACCTCGCGCTCTCAGACACACACAACAGGTACCCGCCTGTGCTTCCAGCTTGGAACTCAAGTGCCATTAGCACCACTAACAATCCAAGGCTCCCAAATGGCTCGAAGCGCAAGGTCCTACAATATTCCTCATCACACTGGCGCCAAGGACTGCGGAACCCGCCGTTGCGCCAAGAGGATTTTGAAAGTTGGAGTTCCCTATAGCATGATGGGGCAGACCTGAGATTCCGGGATCCCAGCCCCTTCTTTATTTCACTCCCTCAGACCCAGGAGCCCTGGTACCCAGCTCCCTCCTTCCCTCAGATCCAGAAAGTCCAGCCCCCATGTCTCCTTCTCCCCCAGATGTGGGAGGCTGAGCTTCCTCCTCCTTCAGACTCAGGAGTCTGGACCCCCATATCCCTCCTCCCTCAGACCCAGGAGTGAGGGCCTCCAGCGTCCTCCTCTCTCAAACTCGAGACTGCGAGCTCGCTCCTCACCCTCCACTCACCCACACTTACCACGGTTGCCATGATGCTCACCAACCGCCAGTGTCCTAGCGGAAACGGAAACGCGCGAGGAGCGAGATGTTCTACCTCCTCTAGGCTAGCTAGTTCTCCAAAGATCTCGATGGTTCCTCATAAATATGTAAATCCTGTGGGGGCGTGACGGGACTTTAGGTCCTGCCCTCCCACAGAGGCTGCGCTGGAAGACGGGTGTCCGGAACTCCTGGGTCCATTCCCAGTGCCTCCTGGCTCCTCCTCCTTTTGCTCAGCCCCACCACCGCCCCGCTCAGGCTGATTGCAAAATTCTTAGCTGTTCTTTGAGTAACCACACGTCCTCCACGCTCCTTTCCTCTTTATCCCACCCTCCTCCTCCCCCCAACTTTGAGGCCTCCAGCTTCATATTGACAGAGCTCAAGGCCAATCGTTTACGTAGAGCGCAGCGGCAAGCTCCGCCCCCCTGGAGCTCTCACGCCCGAGGCGGGGCCGGGACACAGCGACTCCAACCCGTTTCACCAATGAGGACACGCGGAAATCCCCGCCCCCGGGCGTGAGCCAATGGCGCTGGCTGCGGGGGCGGCCACTGCCTCCTGACGGCTGCGAGGTTTCACTGCAGGGGTGCCACTGGGCTCAGTGACGCTGCGGCCGCCTTCTGCCTAGGTCCGAAGGCTTCGGGGCGGGGGTGCGGTCTTGCAATAGGAAGCTGAGCGTCTTGCAAGCTTCCCGTCGGCGCCAGCTACTCGGCCCCGCACCCTACCTGGTGCATTCCCTGGACACCTCCGGGGTGCCTACCTTGAGGTCCCCGGAGCCCCCTTCCTGTGCCAGCCATGCCTTTAAACCGCACTTTGTCCATGTCCTCACTGCCAGGACTGGAGGACTGGGAGGATGAATTCGACCTGGAGAACACAGTGCTCTTCGAAGTGGCCTGGGAGGTGGCCAACAAGGGTGAGCACGCCAGGCGTCGGGGCCCTTGACGAGAAGGACAGTAGTGGATGCGGGCCCAGAACTCTGAGTTGTAGGAGAACGGGGCTACTAGGGGAACCCTTGGGACCAGGGCAAGGAGGCTGTGACTCCTGTGTCCTTGAGGGGCCGGGAGGCCGGAGGTGGGTGGGAGAACGATGGTTAGTTTGACTTGTGATGAAAGGAGGCTGGAAGCCCAGGTTCTGGGTCCTAGGGAAGAGGGCGCTAAAATGAGACTCCTAGGTCCTGGAGGGAGGCTTCCGAGAGACTAGATACCTGGGTCCTGAACAGGGAAGGGGATGGAGGGATGGGATTTCTGCGTGCAAACCTGGGAAGCTGCCGGGGTTTCAGACCTGTGACCCTAACAGCATAGTCTAGGGGATAAAACTCCAGATTTGAGAGAGAGCTGACTGGGAGATAGGAGGCCTGAGCGGCGATGGGAGGACCTGAGGACCTGGCTGCTTAAGAATAAAGATGGGACGGGCTGGAGACTCTAATCCTTAGATCCTACGGTGGGAGAGGCTTGCGGGCCTGAATGCCTGGGCTTTCAAGGAGCTGAGGGCCTGAGCTATTAGTTCCTAGGAGCAGAGGAGCCCGTGGCCTGGGACACGTGCATGCTGGAATAGGGGAAGGCTGGGAAGTCCTGAGTTAGTCAGGGGCTGGGCCCTAGGATGGGAGGGGCCAGGAGCCCGCTTTTCTGTGTCTTGGGCTTCAAAAAGCTGAGGTTCTGGCCTTGGAGAAGGCTGGGGCTGAAATCCGCAGGAACAAGCCAGTCTCACACCTCAAAGAGCAGGGTCTGGGGGGTTGTTTTGCTGGGTCTTGGAGGGGAAAGGGACTGTGTCTCCCAGGAGCACAGGGGGCCAATGAACACACAGCCAGATATCGCCAGGGCCTGGGCTCCAGGAGGGGAGGAGGCTGGGGGCTGGGGCTCCAGGGTCTGGGATGGGGTCATGGGAGAGGCAGGGCCCTGCATGTTCGTGTCCCTAGTCAGGGAGAGGAAATTGGGAGGCAGGTCAGCAGGGTCCCTGGGGGCAGGGAATGACCATGCAGGCTTCTCTTGGGCAATGGTGAGACGCTGAATTGGCCATGAGGAGGTCTCCTTCATGGGGTTTTGGAGCCTGGCTGTGATTTAAACCGAGCTCCTGTGAGCTGGGAACTCGAGAACCTGGGTCCAGGTAGTCCTCAGGTCTGCCATCCTTAGAGCCCCAGTACCTAATTCCCTGTAACCCAGGGGTCCCAGCCCCCAGCTCCTTCTCTCTCACACCCAGAAGTGTAACCTGAGCCCCTTCCTCCCTCAGAGTCCTGACCCCAGCCCCTTCTCCCTTAGACCCAGGAGGACTGCCCCCCAGCCCCCCTGTTCCCTTCATCCAAGCCTCCAACCCCTACTCCAAACTGCGGGCTCCCAGTCCCCTCTTCCCCCTGAGCTAGCCGTCTGGGGCCTGAGTGCCCCCTATATCCCCGGCCCACCCCACCCCAGGCCCCAGAACTATGGACCTCGGCCGGGGCCTGCCCTCACACGCTTGGGCCCGCAGTGGGTGGCATCTACACGGTGCTGCAGACGAAGGCGAAGGTGACGGGGGACGAATGGGGCGACAACTACTACCTGGTGGGGCCGTACACGGAGCAGGGCGTGAGGACCCAGGTGGAACTGCTGGAGGCCCCCACCCCGGCCCTGAAGAAGACACTGGATTCCATGAACAGCAAGGGTTGCAAGGTGGGACATGGCCCAGCCCAGGGCAGAAGTGGGTGGACAGCCTGACATCCGGGTGGGAGCCACAGACAGAGAGGGGCCAGGGTGGACAACCCTAGCCAGAGAGTGAGGCAGGCTTGGACACAGGCAGGAGGTGTGATAGGACACCCAGACAGATGCAGGGCCTGGAAGTGGGCGGGTGGATCCCAGACATGGGCAAATGGACAGACAGATGGCAAGTGTGAGGCAGACTGAGACGGAGATCCAAGAGGCCAAGGTCCTCACGCACAGAGAGAAAGAGAGCAAGATCGAAAGACAGCCTGGTCGACATGGCGAAACTCGTCTCTACTAAAAATACAAAAATTAGCCAGGCGTGGTGGCGGGCGCCTGTAATCCCAGCTACTCGGGAGGCTGAGGCAGGAGAATCGCTTGAACCCGGGAGGCAGAGGTTGCAGTGAACTGCGATTGGGCCACTGCACTCCAGCCTGGGCGATGGAGCGAGACTCTGTCTCATAAAAGAAAGCCAGTCAGCCAGGCAGAGCTGGGGAGAAGTGGTCCTGGGTTCAGGCAGGAACAGGATTCTGGAGCCTGAAGTTCAAGTTCACCCCTCCACTTGCCCCGTGTGTCCTTGGCTAAGGGACATGCTAATAGCATCTACCTTCTAGAGGTGCCAGGAGGAGGAAGCAGTTAATAAGGATAAAGTGGTTAGTAGAGTTCTTGGCATGAAGTTAGCACAGTGTGCGGACCGTGATTGTCATTGTTATTATTATTATTATTATTATTTTTGAGACGGAGTCTGGCTCTGTCGCCCAGGCTGGAGTGCAGTGGCGCGATCTTGGCTCACTGCAAGCTCTGCCTCCCGTATTTACGCCATTCTCCTGCCTCAGCCTCCCAAGTAGCTGGGACTACAGGCGCCCGCCATCTCGCCTGACTAGTTTTTTGTATTTTTTAGTAGAGACGGGGTTTCACCATGTAGACCAGGATGGTCTCGATCTTCTTACCTCGTGATCCGCCCGTCTCGGCCTCCCAAAGTGCTGGGATTACAGGCTTGAGCCACCGCGCCCGGCCGTCATTGTTATTATTATGATCATCATCATTATTGTTACTAACAGCCAAGCTTGGAGAGTGAGGGGGCCAGGCAGACAAAGGGAGAAGGGTGGATGGAGCCATGGGCAAGAGTAATAGACAGACTAGGGACAGAAGAGAGGCCGCCAGATGTTTCAGAAAGTCAGCCCTTGGCCAGGCGCGGTGGCTCAAGCCTGTAATCCCAGCACTTTGGGAGGCCGAGACGGGCGGACCACAAGGTCAGGAGATCGAGACCACCCTGGCTAATACGGTGAAACCCCGTCTCCACTAAAGAATACAAAAAACTAGCCGGGCGACGAGGCGGGCGCCTGTAGTCCCAGCTACTCGGGAGGCTGAGGCAGGAGAATGGCGTGAACCCCGGAGGTGGAGCTTGCAGTGAGCTGAGATCCGGCCACCGCACTCCAGCCTGGGCGACAGAGCCAGACTCCGTCTCAAAAAAAAAAAAAGAAAGTCAGCCCTAGAAGGAGAGAGAAGCATGGAATATCGGGGAAGAGAGGAGAGGTCAGTGGACAGATCCACAGGACAGAGTCTGAGATGGGCAGATGAGGGATTAGAGAGGAGGGGGAGATCCAGGGCCCCAGGATGAAGATGGAAAGAGACACACTGTTGTCCAAGGAGAAAGCCATCGGGCAGCAGGCTGAGGGACAGACAGGTCCGGGCCGGGGACGGAGAGGCACTGTGATTCCTTCACTCATTCACAGCCTCTGGTTTGGGGTGGGGTCTGGAATCCATTCAGGCCCGACTGTGTCCCTAAGGGAACCCAGAACAGCCCAGTCCCTTCCTGAGGGCAGCTGCTTCCCACGTGCTGGGGGCCTAAGAATATCCCCCCCAGCAAAAGGGCAGACAACAGCTGGGAGGGGGAGGGACCTCAGAGTGAGGCTCCGGGCAGGAAAAAGCCAGGTCGGCGAGGAGTGGGGCTTCTTCGCTGCTGTGGCAGCAGGCCCAGAACCAAGGCCACAGTCTCAGGGAGGAAAGCAGCCAACTGGAGAAATGTGGTAGAGGCAGAAGTGAGACAGCAAGTCTTAGAAACATGGCAGTGGCTAGAAAAATGCAGCCCTTGCCGGGCATGGGGGCTCACGCCTGTAATCCCAGCACTTTGGGAGGCCGAGGCGGGCGGATCACAAGGTCAGGAGATGGAGACCATCCTGGCTAACACGGTGAAACCCCGTCTCTACTAAAAATACAAAAACTTAGCCGGGCGTGGTGGCGGGCGCCTGTAGTCCCAGGTACTCAGGAGGCTGAGGCAGGAGAATGGTGTGAACCTGGGAGGCGGAGCTTGCAGTGAGCCAAGATTGCGCCACTGCACTGCAGCCTGGGCGACAGGGCGAGACTCCATCTCAAAAAAAAGAAAAAAAGAAAAGAAAAGAAAAATGCAGCCCTGGGGCATGGACAGAGGATGGGCTATGTTAGAAATGTGCAGCATGGCCGGGCGTGGTGGCTCGTTCCTGGAATCCCAGCACTTCGGGAGGCCAAGGTGGGAGGGTAGCTTGAGCCCAGGAGTTCGTGACCAGCATGGGCAACATGGTGAAACTCCGTCTCTACTAAAAATACAAAAAATTAGGCCAGATGCAGTGGCTCAAGCCTGTAATCCCAGCACTTTGGGAGGCCGAGACAGGCGGATCACGAGGTCAGGAGATCGAGACCATCCTGGTCTACACGGTGAAACCCCGTCTCTACTAAAAAATACAAAAAACTAACCGGGCGAGTTGGTGGGCGCCTGTAGTCCCAGCTACTCAGGAGGCTGAGGCAGGAGAATGGCGGGAACCCGGGAGGCGGAGCTTGCAGTGAGCTGAGATCCGGCCACTGCACTCCAGCCTGGGCGACAGAGCCAGACTCCGTCTCAAAAAAAAAAAAAAAATACAAAAAATTAGCCAGGCGTGGTGGTGCGTGCCTGTGCTCCCAGTTACTCAGGAGGCTGAGGTGGGAGGATGGGATGTCAAGGCTGTAGTGAGCCATGATTTTGTTTTTTTTTGGAGCTAGAGTCTCACTCTCTCACTCAGGCTGGAGTGCAGTGGTGCAATCTCGGCTCACTGCAACCTCCGTCTCCCGTGTTCAAGCAATTCTCCTGCCTCAGCCTCCCGAGTAGCTGGGACCTCAGGCGCATGCTGCCATGCCCGGCTAAGTTTTTGTATTTTAGTAGAGACAGGGTTTCACCATGTTGCCCAGGCTGGTCTCAAATTCCTGAGCTCAGGCAGTCCACTTGCCTCAAGCTCCCAAAGTGCTAGGATTACAGGCAGGAGCCACTGTGCCCTGCCCAGTGAGCCACGATTGCACCACTGCACTCAAGCCTGGGCGACTGGAGTGAGACCCTGTCAAAAAAAAAAAAAAAGGAAAGAAAGAAAAAGAAAGGAGAGACGGAGGGAGGGAAGGAAGAAGGAAGGGAAGGAGGGAGGAAGGTGGTTGTGTACTACAAAATGGGCCTATGGATAGAGGAAAGAGGTCACAGGTGACAGATATGTGACGAAAGGAAGAGAAACAAGGTGGTAAGGGGAAGAAAAGTGGCAGCGTGGACAGTAAGAGAATAATTACAGGCCGGGTGCAGTGGCTCACGCCTGTAATCCCAGCACTTGGGTAGGCCGAGGCGGGTGGATCACTTGAGACCAGGAGTTTGAGACCGGCCTGGGCAACATGGTGAAACCCTGTCCTTATAAAAAATTAAAAATTAGCCGGGCTGTGGTACCGTGTCCCTGTGGTCCCAGCTATGTGGGAAGCTGCGGTGGGAGGATTGCTTGAGCCTGGGAGGTCGAAGCTTCCGTGAACCATAATTGCACCACTCCATTCCAGGCTGGAGGACAGAGCAAGACCCTGTCTCTGAAAATAAAAAAGGGCCTGGTTTGGTGGCTCACACTTCTAATCCAACACTTTGGGACGCTAAGCAGGAAAATTGCTTAAACATAGAAGTTCACGATCAGCCTGGGCAACATAGTGAGACCCCATCTCCACAAAAAATTGAAAACTTAGCCTGGCATGGTGGCCCACACCCATAGGAGGTGAGGTGGGGGAATGGAACCAGGGAGGTTGAGGCTGCAGTGAACCATGTGCACACCACTGCACTCCAGCCTGGGCAACAGAGTGAGACCCTGTCTCAAAACAAAAAAGAAGCATCCCATGGAAGGAATTAGCATGAGAAAGAAAAGACAGTGGGAGATGCAGATGGTTGGGAAGAGAAATGTGGCAGCAAGTACAGAAACCAGGCAGCAGGTAGGAGAAATTATTTGCAGAGTGGTCAGACAGGGCAGTGGGGGCAGAGAGACAGGACATGTGACATGTGTGGTTATAAGCAGAGAAAGGAGGCAGCGAGTGGGAGAAGGGTAGCAGTTATAGGAATTAAACAGGAATTAAACTGGGTGTGGTAGCTCATGCCTGTAATCCCAGCACTTTGGGAGGCTGAAGCGGGCGGATCACAAGGTCAGGAGATGGAGAATATCCTGGCTAACACTGTGAAACCCTGTCTCTACTAAAAATACAAAAAAAGTTAGCCAGGCGTGGTGGCAGGTGCCTATAGTCCCAGCTACTTGGGAGGCTGAGGCAGGAGAATCACTTGAACCTGGGAGGCGGAGCTTGCAGTGAGCCAAGATCATGCCACTGCACTCCAGCCTGGGCGACAGAGCAAGACTCCACCTCAAAAAAAAAAAAAAAGAAATTAAAGATGAGGCCAGGTGCGGTGGCTCAAGCCTGTGATCCCAACACTTTGGGAGGCCAAGGAGGGCAGATCACTTGAGGTCAGGAGTTTGATACCAGCCTGGCCAACATGGTGAAACTCCATCTCTACTAAAAATACAAAAAATTAGCCAAGTGTTGGGGTGGGTGCCTGTAATCCCAGCTACTTGGGAGGCTGAGGCAGGAGAGTTGCTTCAACCCGGGAGGCGGAGGTTGTAGTGAGCTGAGATTGCGCCACTGCACTCCAGCCTGGGCCACAGAGCGAGACTCCATCTTAAAAAAAAAAGAAAGGCCGGGCACGGTGGCTCAAGCCTGTAATCCCAGCACTTTGGGAGGCCGAGACGGGCGGATCACGAGGTCAGGAGATCGAGACCATCCTGGCTAACACTGTGAAACCCCGTCTCTACTGAAAAATAGAAAAAACTAGCCGGGCGAGGTGGCGGCCGCCTGTAGTCCCAGCTACTCGGAGGCTGAGGCAGGAGAATGGCAGTAAACCCGGGAGGTGGAGCTTGCAGTGAGCTGAGATCCAGTCACTGCACTCCAGCCCGGGCGACAGAGCGAGACTCCGTCTCAAAAAAAAAAAAAAAAGAAAGAAAGAAAGAAAGTAAGCAAGGGGCAGGGAAAATATTGCAACAGAGATGGAAAAAATGTGTGGCAGGAATAAATCATGCAAATAGAAAAATAAAGCTAAGGCAGCAGGTGAGAAATTAGCAGCAGATACGGAAACAGAAGGTAAGGGAGCTAAGGCTTAAGTCTAGACATTTGCCTGCAAATGGAAGAACCACAGAAGCACACATATGCGAGGTTGAAGCCCTGAGCCTCCCTATGGTGCCCACCCCACCCCCTTCCAGGTGTATTTTGGGCGCTGGTTGATCGAGGGAGGCCCTCTGGTGGTGCTCCTGGATGTGGGGGCCTCAGCCTGGGCCCTGGAGCGCTGGAAGGGAGAGCTCTGGGATACCTGCAACATCGGAGTGCCGTGGTACGACCGCGAGGCCAACGATGCTGTCCTCTTTGGCTTTCTCACCACCTGGTTCCTGGGTGAGGTAGGCCCCGTCTGACACGGTCCACCCATACCTGAAACTACAATGACCACCAACCCCTGGGCCAGAGGCTGGGGTTTCTCCCTGGGCATTCTGGGAGCCACAGGGTCCTTTAATCCAAGGATTAGCCCTGGCCTTTGGGGACGTGGACATCCAGGGCCCAGGCTCTACTCTCGATGCCAACTTCATTTACTCCAGTCTTCCAAGCGCAGGGATTCTAGTGCAAAGTGAGGCAGGTGGGCTTATCCAAGGAATTCTGGGAGTTGTAGTTCTCTAGTGTGATATTGCTGGGCTCAGCTCTCAGATGCTGCCCTGGATGCTTATAAATCTCCAGACTGACCTGGTTTTGACCCCCTTCTAGGTTTTAAAAGGCTCAAGAAGCTTAGTTTCCAGGCTGGATGTGGTGGCTCACGCCTGTAATCCCAGCACTTTGGGAGGCTGATGGGGGAAGATCACTTGAGGCCAGGAGTGCAAGATGGCCGAACCTCGTCTGTACTAAAAATACAAAAAAAATTAG
Source organism: Trachypithecus francoisi (assembly GCF_009764315.1). Lineage (NCBI taxonomy): Eukaryota > Metazoa > Chordata > Mammalia > Primates > Cercopithecidae > Trachypithecus > Trachypithecus francoisi. Next base: position 4,413,885 of record NW_022681457.1, on the reverse strand, counting down.
TTGGGCATGGTGGTGGGCACCTATAATCCCAAATCCCAGCTACTTGGGAGGCTGAGACAGGATAATTGCTTAAACCTAGGAGGTGGGAACTGCAGTGAGCTGAGATCGTGTCACGGCACTCCAGCCTGGGTGACAGAGGGAAAAAAAAAAGCTTAATTTCCCATGCCCTGAGACAAATAATTCAGGAACTGGCTGCTCCTATGGCATTCTGGGAGTTGTAGTCCTTTTTGCCAGTGTTGCGTGCCGACAGCATACCCTTGAGACAAGGGTTCTTTAGGGATTTGGTCTTTCCAATCTTACCCTGCCAGGACTTAGAAGGCTGGCCAAAAGATCCTCAGTTCTTGTCAATCCCTGGAGGGGCAATTACTTGAGCCCAGGAGTTCAAGACCAGCCTGGGGTGGCTCAGAGATTTACAGGTCCCCATCCGGTGGGGATTGCTGCAGTGGGCCGCCGCCCACTCTGTGCAGTAGTGGTGACAGATTTGCCTCTCCCCGAGTGCTTGTCCCTATTGGGGATTACCAATTCTCTTCCCGACACTCGTGGAGACAGCAGCCCTGTCCCTGTTGCCCACAGTTCCTCGCGCAGAGTGAGGAGAAGCCACACGTGGTTGCTCACTTCCATGAGTGGTTGGCAGGCATTGGACTCTGCCTGTGTCGTGCCCGGCGACTGCCTGTAGCAACCATCTTCACCACCCATGCCACGCTGCTGGGGCGCTACCTGTGTGCCGGTGCTGTGGACTTCTACAACAACCTGGAGAACGTGAGCTGGGACTGTGGCAGATGGGGGACTGCGAGTATGCCAGGGAAACCCAAAGCTCCAGGGGGCCCAAGGGGATGGCCCCCTCTTCTCCCAGGATCCAGGAGTCCAAGTGCCCAGACCCTTCCTACCTCAGACCCAATAATCCAGCCGCAGGCACCAATTTATCTTAGGACCCCAGTGTCTGGACCTCCAGACTCTTCTCCCCAGTCCTTCTAACCTGAATGCTGTCACCTCCCACCCAGTTCAATGTGGACAAGGAAGCAGGGGAGAGGCAGATTTATCACCGCTACTGCATGGAAAGAGCGGCAGCCCACTGCGCTCACGTCTTCACTACTGTGTCCCAGATCACCGCCATCGAGGCACAGCACTTGCTCAAGAGGAAACCAGGTAGGGGCTGGGCTGAAGTCCCCAGACATGAATGAGGTAGGCAGCTGTCTATGCCAAAGCCAGTTGCTCGTCATTCCAAGAAACCCACTGTAAGCTGAAATAGCAGAAACCGAAAACGTATTTCGGCTGGGCATGGTGGCTTATACCTGTAATCCCAGCACTTTGAGAGGCCAAGGCAGGAGGACCACTTGAGCCCGGAAATTTGAGACCAGCCTGGGCAACATGGCGAATCCCTGGCTAAAAAATTTGCCAGACATTGTGGTGTTTGCCTGTATCCCTAGCGACTCAGGAGGCTGAGGTGGGAGGATTGCTCGAGCCTAGGAGGTCAAGGGTGCAGTGAGCTGTGATTGTGCCATTGCATGATTTGGGTGGCCCAGAGAGACCTTGTCACAGCCTGGGTGACACAGTGAGACCCTGTCTCAAAAAATAAAAAAATGCATTTAATATACCTAACCTAGTGAACATCATAGCTTAGGCTAGTATACCTTAAATGTACCCAGAACACTTTATGTTAGCCTACAACTGGGCAAAATCATCCAATACAAACCTATTTTATAATTTATTTATTTATTTATTTATTTTTGAGACAGAGTCTCACTCTGTTGCCCAGCCTGGAGTGCAGTGGCACTATCTCGGCTCACTACAAGCTGCGCCTCCCAGGTTCATGCCATTCTCCTGCCTCAGCCTCTCGAGTAGCTGGGACTACAGGCACCCACCTGGCTAATTTTAATACAAATGTATTTTATAATAAAGTGTTGAATAGGCCGGGCACAGTGGCTCACACCTGTAATCCTAACACTTTGGGAGGCCGAGGCGGGCAGATGGGGAGGTCAGGAGATCAAGACCAGCCTGGCCAACATGGCGAACTCCATCTCTACTAAAAATACAAAAATTAGCTGGGTGTGGTGGTGGGTGCCTGTAATCCCAGCTACTCGGGAGGCTGAGGCAGGATAATTGCTTGAACCTGGGAGGCAGAGGTTACAGTGGGCTGAGATCACACCACTGCACTCCAGCCTGGACGACAGAGCGAGACTCCATCTCAAAAAATAAAGTGTTGAATATCTCATCAAAATTCAAAATTGGACACATGTGGATGTGTGTAACTTTCACACTATCATAAAGTTGAAAAATCATAACTTGGCTGGGTACGGTGGCTTACATCTGTAATCCCAGCACTTTGGGAGGCCGAGGTGGGCAGATCACCTGAGATCTTGTGCTCAAGACCAGCCTGGCCAACGAGGTGAAACCCCGTCTCTACCAAAAATACAAAAATTAGCTGGGCATGGTGGCCGGCACCTGTAATCCTGGCTACCCAGCTACTTGGGAGGCTGAGGCAGGAGAATCTCTTGAACCCAAGAGGTGGAGGTTGCAGTGAGCCAAGATTGTGCCACTGCACTCCAGCCTAGGCAACAAGAACGCAACTCTGTCTCAAAAAAGAAAAGAAAAATCATAACTTGGACCATCCTAAGTCCTAAGTTGGGGGCCATCAGTTACCATTATTTTCCTGAAGAATAGAGAACTACAGCTCCCAGAAGGCTGTGGGGGTTGTGACCTGTATTTGAGGCCCTCTGACTATATACTCTGGAGGCTAATGGGAGGTATAATTTCTTTCATGTTAATTTCAGATATGATAAAATTCTATAATTGACTAATGTAGATTGGTCTTATGAAAGGGAATGGAAGATCAGTGGACTTTGTGTTTGAAAAAGGTAAGGTCGGAACTGGGCATTCTTCCCAGCCCTTGGTATCCCTTCTCAGTGAGTATAAGGTGAGAACTACAACTCCCAGAAAGCCTTTGACTGGTTAGCTCCATTTGTTCCCAGAACTTTGCCCTAGGAGCTGATGGGGGTTGTAGTTTTTCGTTGATATACTTTAATTTCTGTGAGGAAAAGAAATGATTGGGTCCCTGTAAGAAGCTTGGAAGTAGAGGATATATCCTAGGAGAAGCAGGACTTTGGGGATGTTTAATCATATCCATCTCAGAGTGGACTAAGGGGAAACAAAAGAACTACAACTTTCCCAGAATCACCAGTGTGGATCAGATCCCTGGAAGCCATTTGCAGGAGCCAAGGAGACTTATACTTGTGCTTATGAACTTGTGCAAGTAATATTAGGCAAGAAGGCATCTCAGAGTCAGGGTACGTGTGTCACCAAGGTAACTGACCAGCCATGGTGGTTCACACCTGTAATCCCAGCACTTTAGGAGACCAAGGCAGGAAGACTGCTTGAAGCCAGGAATTTGAGATCAGCCTGGGCAACATGACAAGACCCCATCACTACGAAAGTAAAATAAAGAAATTAGCCGGGTGTGGTAGTACACGCCTGTAGTCCCAGCTACTTGGGAGGCTGAGGTGGGAGGATTGCTTGACCCCAGGAGGTTGGAGATGCTATGAGCTGTGATTGTGCCACTCACTGCTCTTCAGCCTGAGCGACAGAGAAAAACCCTGTCTCCAAAGGAAAAAAAAAAAGGCAGGAGGGGGGACCTCAAAGGAACGTTATTAAAACAAAGAAATTGCAAAAGGCAGATAAAGGGTGTTTTCTTCATGTATTCATTCAACCACAACATTGATCTGAATGAACAAATAAAACATGGGACCCTCACCCCCAATCCCAGATATTGTGACCCCCAATGGGCTGAATGTGAAGAAGTTTTCTGCCATGCATGAGTTCCAGAACCTCCATGCTCAGAGCAAGGCTCGAATCCAGGAGTTTGTGCGGGGCCATTTTTATGGGTACGTGGGGCATATACCTAGGTCTTAAGAGAGGAGGGCCTTGGGAGCCTAACCATCTAGGTCTGGGGGAGGGAGAGGGCAGCTGGGGGCCCAGACTCCTGGGTCTGAGGGAGGGGGCACCTGGGTATTCGGCCTCCTTAGTTCTTGAGCACCGGAACAATGGGCTGAGGATTAAAGGAAAGCCCCATCTGAAGAGAAGAACTACAACTTCCAGGAGGCCCCATGATGCCTCTGTATTACCTAAGACATCCTCTGCCCCTACCCATAGCTTCTGGGATTTGTAGTTTTGAGGCCGGGGCTAGTGGGTGAGGGCTTTGGGCCTTACCGTGCCTTGTGGGTTCTTTAGGCATCTGGACTTCAACTTGGACAAGACCTTGTACTTCTTTATCGCTGGCCGCTATGAGTTCTCCAACAAGGGTGCCGACGTCTTCCTGGAGGCCTTGGCCCGGCTCAACTATCTGCTCAGAGTGAGGCCTGGGCTATGAGGGGACAGAGGGAGGGCAAGCAAAGCAGTTTATAACTGGGGAGAATAGCCAGGCGCAGTGGCTCACGCCTGTAATCCCAACACTTTGAGAGGCCATGGCAGGAGGATCACTTGAGCCCAGGAGATGGAGACCAGCCTGGGCAACATGGTGAAACCCCATCTCTACAAAAAATACAAAAATTAAATTAGCCAGGCATGGTGGCTCACACCTGTAGTCCCAGCTACTAGGGAGGGTGAACGGGGAGGATCACGTGAGCCCGGGAGGCGGAGGTTGCAGTGAGCCGAGATCACACCACTGCACTCCAGCCTGGTCGACAGAAAAAGAACACTGTCTCAAAAACAAACAAACAAACAAAACAAAAAATAACAGAGAGAACAGAAACCCAGGAAGCCAGGAAGATGGGGGTAGGAAAGCACCTGTGTGTGTTGGGGTGCCGTGAGGGGAGTATAGAGACCCAGAAAGAAGGGCAGAGTCCAAGTGGCGACTGTCCTATAATTCTCCTTGACAGGAAGGGGTATGGCAGGATCCCAGCAGTCTTGGCAGAAAGGCTGGCTGGACCCAGGCTTCCCCGACATGATCCTGGCCTTCCCTTGCTTTCTTTCTGTGCAGGTGAATGGCAGCGAGCAGACTGTGGTTGCCTTCTTCATCATGCCGGCGCGGACCAACAATTTCAACGTGGAAACCCTCAAAGGCCAAGCCGTGCGCAAACAGCTTTGGTCAGCAGCCCTCACTCCAGACCCCGGCCCAGCCCACTCCCAGCTGTGTACTTTGGGTCCTGTGTTTCTCCTAGAGTCTCAGCCTTTTTGTTTTGTTTTGTTTTGTTTTTGTTTTTGTTTTGAGACACTCTCACTCTGTCGCTCAGGCTGGAGTGCAGTGGTGCAATCTTGGCTCACTGCAACCTCCCAGATTCAAGCAATTCTCCTGCCTCAGCCTCCCAAGTAGCTGGGACTACAGGCACCCACTGCGACACCTGGCTCTTTTTTTTTTTTTGAGACAGAGTCTCCCTCTGTCACCCATGCTAGAGTGTACTGGCATGATCTTGGCTCACTGCAACCTCTGCCTCCTGGATTCAAGCAGTTCTGCCTCAACCTCTCGAGTAGCTGGGACTACAGGTGTACGCCACCATGCCCGGCTAATTTTTGTATTTTCAGTAGAGACGGGGTTTCACCATGTTGGCCAGGTTGGTCTCAAACTCCTGACCTTGTGATCCGCCTGCCACGGCCTCCCAAAGTGCTGGGATTACAGGCATGAGCCACCACACCTGGCCTTTTTTGTTTTTTTTTCTTTTGAGATAGAGTCTTGCTCTGTCACCCAGGCTGGAGTGCAATGGCGCAATCTCAACTCACTGCAACCTCCGCCTCCCGGGTTCAAGTGATTTTCCTGCCTCAGCCTCTCAAGTAGCTGAGTGCCACCACACTTGGCTAACTTTTTATTTTTATGAGAGATGGAGTTTCACTATGTTGGCCAGGCTGGTCTTGAACTCCTGACTTCAGGTGATCCACCTGCCTGGCCGAGGAATCCTCCCTGGGATTCCAGGCGTGAGCCACTACACTTACCTTTTTTTTGTATTTTTAGTAGATACGGAGTTTCACCATGTTGGCGAGGCTGATCTCAAACACCTGACCTCAGGTGATCCAGTCATCTCGGCCTCCCAAAGTCCTGGGATTCCAGGCGTGAGCCACCATGCCTTGCCTTATTTTGTATTTTTAGTAGAGACGGGGTTTCACCATGTTGGCCACGCTGATCTTGAACACCTGACCTCAGGTGATCCAGCCGCGTTGGCATCCCAAAGTGCTGGGATTACAGGGGTGAGCCACTGTGCCCAGCTTAGTTTCTTTTTCTTTTCTCTGATTTTTTTTTGTTTTTTGTTTTTTGTGTTTTTTTGAAACTCTGTCTCAAAAAAGTCTCTGTCGCCCAGGCTGGAGTGCAGTGGCGTGATCTCGGCTCACTACAACCTCTACCTCCCAGCGAACCTCAGTTTCTTCATCTGTAAAACCGTTCATTCATTAGCAGCAGATACTGAGTATCTACTATGTGCTGACTAATTTTTATATTTTTAGTACCAATGAGATTTCACCATGTTGACCAGGCTGGTCTCGAACTCCTGACCTCAAGTGATCCGCCCTCAGGTATTCCAGGTCCTGGGAATACAGCTGTGAACCAGAAAGATAAGATCCCTTTCCTCATGGAGCTTGTGTGCTAGAAAATCCTGTAGATGGAATATACTTTCGGGCAAAAATAAAGCAGAACTGGAATATGAGATGGGGTTGTCAGGACAGGCCACACTGAGAAAGTGTTATTGGGCAGAGACGAGGGAAGGTGATGAGGGAACAAACCCTGTGGGTATCTGGGGAACAGTAAATGCAAAGGCCCTGAGGCATGATTGAGACACGGTGGGTAGGCCCATGGGGCTGGAGCGGCATGTCTCATAGAGAAGGAGTAGAAAGTGAGGCAGGGTGGTGGGGTGCTCCTGTAGTCCCAGCTACCTGGGAGGCTAAGGCAGGAGGATCATTTCAGCCCTGGAGGTTGAGGCTGTAGTGAGGCCTGATTGCGCCACTGCACTCCAGCCTAGGGGACAGAGTGAGACTCCGTCTCAAAAATAGAAAAAAGAAGTTAGGTGTGGTGGCTCACACCTGTAATCCCAGCACTTTGGGAGGCTGAGGTGGGTGGATCACCTGAGGCCGGAAGTTTGAGACCAGCCTGACCAACATGGTGAAAGCCCGTCTTTACTAAAGATACAAAAATTAGTTGGGCGTGGTGATGCACATCTGTAGTCCTAGCTACTCAGGAGGCTGAGGCAGGAAAATCGCTCGAACCTGGGAGGCAGAGGTTGCAGTGAGCCAAGATCGCGCCAATACACTCCAGCATGGGTGACAGCCAGACTCGGTCTCAAAAAAAAAAAAAAAAGAAAGAAAGAGGAGGCTGGGCGTGGTGACTCACAATCCCAGCACTTTGGGAGGCTGAGGCGGGCGGATCACTTGAGGTCAGGAGTTTGAGACCAGCCTGGTCCACATGGTGAAATCCCATCAGTACTAAAAATATAAAAATTAGGCCGGGCGCGGTGGCTCAAGCCTGTAATCCCAGCACTTTGGGAGGCCGAGACGGGCGGATCACGAGGTCAGGAGATCGAGACCATCCTGGCTAACACAGTGAAACCCCGTCTCTACTAAAAATACAAAAACTAGCCGGGCGAGGTGGCGGGCGCCTGTAGTCCCAGCTACTCGGGAGGCTGAGGCAGGAGAATGGCGTAAACCCGGGAGGCGGAGCTTCCAGTGAGCTGAGATCCGGCCACTGCACTCCAGTCCGGGCGACAGAGCGAGACTCCGCCTCAAAAAAAAAAAAAAATATATATATATATAAAAATTAGCCAGACGTGGTGGCGCACGCTTGTAATTGCAGCAACTCAGGAGGCTGAGACAGGAGAATTTCTTGAACCTAGAAAGTGGCTGAGATTGCGCCAGCCTGGGCAACAGAGCGAGACTCTGTCTCAAAAGAAAAAAGGAAGAAAGAAAGAAAGAAAAATACACGAGACCAGAGCTATGGGAGGATTTTAAGTAGAAGAGTGACCGTGGGGTGTCATGTGACACTGCTAGTTTTACTTGTGTGCCTAAATGGTCCTTTTTCAGAATGTTTCTTTTCGTATAACATGGGGCTTAGCATTGCCATCTGCAGGACAAGTACAAGTCCTAATAATAGCTGACATTTCTAGAAGGCTTGCTATGTGTACTTGTTCGCATGACATCATCGGGTCCTCATTGCAAACCTCTGAGGTCGATTCTATTTTCATCCTCATCTGAAATGTGAGTCACTGCGGTCAGAGAGGGAAGGCCAACTGTCCCTGACCACACAGCTGATGTCAGGCACGTGGGATCTAAGCCTTCCAGGGCCTGCCCCCTCGGTCCCCATCCTCCAGCTTGGAGGCCCCAGGGCACGGCTTCCCTGCTCACACCTCAGTTTCCTTGCTACCCTAGAAACCTAAGAGTAGCCGGGCACGGTGGCTCACGCCTGTAATCTCAGCACTTTGGGAGGCTGAGGTGGCCAATTACCAATCAGAGGTCAGGAGTTCAACACCAAACTGGCCAACATGGTGAAACCCCGTCTCTGCTAAAAATACAAAAATTAGCCAGGCATGGTGGCAGATGCCTGTAATCCCAGCTACTCAGGAGGATGAGGCAGGAGAATTGCTTAGACCTGGGAGGCAGAGGTTGCAGTGAGCCAAGATTGTACCACTGCACTCCAGTCTGGGTGACAGAGTAACTCTGTGAAAAAAAAAAAAAAAATTAAGAAATAAACTTCCGGTGTGGTGGCTGAAGCCTGTAATCCCAGCACTTTGGGAGGCCGAGGTGGGCAGGTCATCTGAGGTCCGGAGTTTAAGACCAGCCTGACCAACATGGAGAAACCCCGTCTCTCCTAAAAATTAGCCAGGCATGGTGGCACATGCCTGTAATCCCAGCTACTTGGGAGGCTGAGGCAGGAGAATCGCTTGAACCCAGGAGGCGGAGGTTGCGATGAGCTGAGATCACGCCATTGTACTCCAGCCTGGGCGACGAGCCAAACTCTGTCTCAAAATAAACAAACAAACTAAAGAAGCCTAACAGTAAATGACAGCTGGTGTGTATGTGACCCTGTTGCTCTGCTTCCTCCAGGGACACGGCCAACACGGTGAAGGAGAAGTTCGGGAGGAAACTTTATGAATCCTTACTGGTGTGAGTGCCTCGCCCTCAGCCCTGTGCCCTCCTAGGCCCTGACTAAGCCCTCTCATCACTCCATTCTCACATGCATGCCCCTGCTTGCCTTGCAGTGGGAGCCTTCCTGACATGAACAAGATGCTGGATAAGGAAGACTTCACTATGATGAAGAGAGCCATCTTTGCAACGCAGGTATGGATTGGACCTCTGTGCAGAGAGATGGCAGTTCCCGGCAGCCCCAGAGGCAGCTTGCCACGCCAGCTCAGACCCCACAGATTGCCGGGAGTGCTGCTTTCTCCTGCAGCCCTTTATTAAGGGATCTATTCTGAGATCCACAGAAGGGCATGTGCTGACTGGTACAACTTCACCTACGGAGGCACAACGTGGTGAAATCCCGTCTCTACTAAAAATACAAAAATTAGCTGGGCGTGGTGGTGGGTACCTGTAATCCCAGGTACTTGGGAGGCTGAGACAGGAGTATCGCCTGAACCCGGGAGGTGGAGGTTGCAGTGAGCCGAGATGGTACCACTGCACTCCAGCCTGGGCGACAGAGTGAGACTCCATCTCAAAATAAATAAATACAATAAAAATAAATAAATAAGCTTCCCTTTGCTCACTGACCCCAGAGTCCCAGAGAAGCCACACCTCCCAGCAACCCCCATGGCAGAATAAGCCACAGAAAACCGCCCACCCTAAGTTCCTCCATAAGTGAAGTTGTATCAGTGAAGTGCAGTGGCCGGATCTTGGCTCACTGCAAGCTCCGCCTCCTGGGTTCACGCCATTCTCCTGCCTCAGCCTCCCGAGTAGCTGGGACTACAGGTGCCCGCCACCTCACCCGGCTATTTTTTTTGTATTTTTAGTAGAGACGGGGTTTCACCGTGTTAGCCAGGATGGTCTCAATCTCCTGACCTTGTCATCCTCCTGCCTCAACCTCCCAAAGTGCTGGGATTACAGGCATGAGCCACTGCCCCTGGCGATTGGAGGTGACTTTTCGTAAGGAAACTACAACTCCCAGCAGCCTCCAAAGCTTGCTGCCATATTGGTACAGTCTCCACCCCCATTGACTGAGGATAGTTATACTTTCTTTGGGTTTCTTTAATGATAGAGCCCAGAGTACATAACAAGATAGCTACAACTCCTCTTAGTCGTTGGAGGTAAGGGAGTTGCTAACACTGGCTTTGCCTCAAAGACAGCTGGGAATTGTAGTTTTTTTTTTTTTTTATTGAGACGGAGTTTTGCTCTGTCTCCCAGGCTGGAGTGCAGTGGTGCAATCTCGGCTCACTGCAAGCTCTGCCTCCAGGGTTCACGCCATTCTCCTGCCTCAGCTTCCCAAGTAGCTGGGACCACAGATGCCCACTACCACGCCTGGCTATTTTTTGTATTTTTAGGAGTTTTACCAGAGCCTGGTGGATCCACAACTCCTAGTAATCACTCGGGTTTGCTGCTCCTTGGCCTGGTGGCACTTGTGGCCTCCTTAACTTCCCTGGAGTCAGCATGGCTCATGGGGAAGTAGGGAGTTCTCTGTCCCTTCCATGACCCCCTACCCTTCTTGTGGCTCCTACAGCGGCAGTCTTTTCCCCCTGTGTGCACCCACAATATGCTGGATGACTCCTCAGACCCCATCCTGACCACCATCCGCCGAATCGGCCTCTTCAATAGCAGTGCCGACAGGGTGAAGGTGAGGGCGTTGGGTCAGGGCTGGGTTGGGCACGGCAGAGGGAAGGGGTTGGGTCCTGGGTCTCACACACTCCATTCCCCCATGTGTTTTATCAAATGCGTTGCTGTGGTTAGAAGGAACCCTGGCTTCAAACAGACCTGGATTTGAACACTGGTCCTGCCAAACACATGCTGTGTGATGCTAGACAAGCTTTTTACCCTCTCTGGGCCACCTTGGGATCTCAGGGCTTAGCTAAATAAGGCGCCTGGGCTGAGCCCTTCTTTTTCACTACCAGGTGATTTTCCACCCGGAGTTCCTCTCCTCCACAAGCCCCCTGCTCCCGGTGGACTATGAGGAGTTTGTCCGTGGCTGTCACCTTGGGGTCTTCCCATCCTACTATGAGCCTTGGGGCTACACGCCGGGTGAGTGTAGTGGGCAGGGGACAGCGTGGTCATGGCGTCCTAGTCAGAGCTAGCATGTCCTGGGGCAAGGCACTGGCCTTCTCTGAGCCTGTTGCCTTCTTGGCAAAACGGGAGCAATGGTAGTCATCTGTTCTGCTACAGCACCTGCTTTTGTGACACAATAGCTCATGTATTGAGAAACTAGAAGACTGACTTTTGAGGACTAGTTAGTGTCAAATGGATATCACAGTTCACACCGATTTGTCCCAGTGCATGGGCATTTGGCCCCCCAAATAGCAGCAATGAAATGCGCAATTCACAAACACAGCTGAGTGTGGCCAAGTCTCCTCACAAGACATTCCCAGTGCCCATTGACTCTACCTTCCTCTTGTTGGTTCAGATTAGCCAGTGTTTTTAAAGCTAAATAAGCCCGGGCATGGTGGCTCACGCCTGTAATCCCAACACCTGGGGAGGCCGAGATGGGCAGATCAGGAGGTCAGGAGTTTGAAATCAGCCTGGCCAATATGGTGAAACCCTGTCTGTACTAAAAATACAAAAATTAGCCAGGTGTGGTGGTACGCACCTGTAGTCCCAGCTACTCGGGAGGCTGAGGCAGAGAACTGCTTGAACTTGGGAGGTGGAGGTTGCAGTGAGCTGAGATCACGCCACTGTGCTCCAGCAGTGCAGTGCTCTGGGCGACAGAGCGAGACTCCATCTCAAAAATAAATAAATAAATAGATAGATAGATAGATAAATAAAAGCTAAATAAGTGTCATTTCCTAATTTATTAGTAATTTAACAAGTCTTGCAAACTGTGCTGGCATGATAATTAGGAGTCATGTGGTTGGCCCCAATTCCCCTTTTCCCATAGGGCTTGTTTTATAGATAGATAGATTGATAGATAGTATTAATCTGTTTTTACACTGCTATATATAAAAAAAAAAAATCCAAGACTGGGTAATTTATCATGGAAAGAGGTATAATTGACTCACAGTTCCACATGGCTGGGGAGGCCTCAGAAAACTCAGTCATGGCAGAAGGGGAAGCAAGGAGCTTCTTCACCTGGCGGCAGGAAAGAGAAGTATGTGAGGGGCGGGAAAAATGAACATTTATAAAACCATGAGATCTTGTGAGAATTCGCTCACTAGCATGAGAACAGCAGAGGGGGAAACCACCCCCGTAATCCAATCATTTCCCTCCCTCGACACGTGGGGTTACATTTCAAGATAAAATTTGGTGGTGAGGGGGAACACAGAGTCAAACTATATCATAAATATATATTTAATACTTTTTACTATTTGTTTGTTTTTTGAGATGGGGGTATTACTATGTTGCCCAGACTCACCTGGAACTTCTAGGTTCAGGTGATGCTCCTGCTTCAGCCTCTTGAGTATCTGTTTTCCTCATTACAGGTGCACCCCACTATGCCTCACAGACCTATTATATATATGTGTGTGTATATATATATATATATATTTTTTTTTTTTTTGAGACGGAGTCTCGCTCTGTTGCCCAGGCTGGAGTGCAGTGGCCGGATCTCAGCTCACTTCAAGCTCCGCCTCCCGGGTTTACGCCATTCTCCTGCCTCAGCCTCCCAAGTAGCTGGGACTACAGGCGCCCGCCACCTCGCCCGGCTAGTTTTTTGTACTTTTATTAGTAGAGACGGGGTTTCACCGTGTTAGCCAAGATGGTCTCGATCTCCTGACCTCGTGATCCGCCCGTCTCGGCCTCCCAAAGTGCTGGGATTACAGGCTTGAGCCACCGCGCCCAGCCCAGACCTATTATATTTAGTGCCTATTTTTGCAGTTTACAGAGGTTTTTAGAAACACTTAAATAAGAATTATAGATCAAGCCAGGCATGGTGGCTCACGCCTATAATCCCAGCACTTTGGGAGGCCGAGGTGGGAGGATCACTTGAGGACAGGAGTTTGAGACCAGCCTGGCCAACATGGTGAAACACTATCTCTACTAAAAATACAAAAGTTAACTGGGCATGGTGGCAGGCACCTGTAATCCCAGTCCCTCAGGAGGTTGAGGTGGGAGAATTGTTTGAACCCCAGAGGCAGAGGTTGCAGTGAGCCGAGATCGCGCCACTGCACTCCAGCCTGGGCGACAAAGTCAGACCCTGTCTAAAATAATAATAATAATTATTATTATTATTATAGGTCAGGAGCAGTGGCTCACACCTATAATCCTAGTACCTTGGAAGGCTGAGGTGAGAGGATAACTTGAACCCAGGAGTTCAAGACCAGTCTGGACAACATGGTGAGACCCTGTCTCTATAAAAGATTTTTTTTTTTCCTTTGAAACAGAGTCTTGCTCTATCACCAGGCTGGAGTGCAGTGGCACAATCTTGGCTCACTGCAACCTCCGCCTCCCGGGTTCAAGTGATTCTCCTGCTTCAGCCTCTGGAGTAGCTGGGACTATAGGCGCGTGCCACCACACCCAGCTAATTTTTGTATTTTTAGTAGACACAGGGTTTCACCATGTTGGCCAGGATGTTTTTTTTTTCTTCTTGACCTCGTGATCCACCCGCCTCAGCCTCCCAAAGTGCTGGGATTACAGGCATAAGACACCATGCCTGGCTGTTTTTTTTTTTTTTAAGCCACCATGCCTGGCTGTTTTTTTTTTTTTTTTTTTTTTTTTAGCCAGGCGTAGTGTTGTGTGCTTGTAGTCCCAACTACTTGGGTGGCTGAGGTGGGAGAATTGCTTGAGCTTTGGAGGTCAAGGCTGCAGTGAGCTGTGATCAAGCCACTGTCCTCCAGCTTGGGTGATAAAGTGAGACTTTGTCTAAGAAAAAAAAAAATAGCATTGGGCCAGGAGCACTGGCTCACGCCTATAATCTCACCACTTTCAGAAGCCGAGATGGTTGGATCACCTAAGGTCAGGAGTTCGCGACCAGCCTGACCAGCATGGTGAAACCCCGTCTCTACTAAAAATACAACAATTAACTGGGCATGGTGGTGTGCGCCTGTAGTCCCAGCTACTCAGGTGGCTAAGGCACGAGAATCGCTTGAACCTGGGAGGTGAAGGTTGCAGTGAGCCGAGATTGTGCTACTGCACTACAGTTTGGGTGACAGAGTGAGACCCTGTCTCAAAAGGAAAAAAAAAAAAGCATAAAAATCCATCAAAAAATTATAATACATTCCTTGAACTATTTCTCAAGGTTGTTAAAGGTATTAAACAAGACGCAGTAGATGCTCTGTACACAGGGATACTAATAATGAGAGACCTTATCTTACCCCCCATCAAAATAGACTAAGTCTGTATAAGATACTGGCACAAGAAAGGATCTTACAGGTTGTGAACAATTAAGTAGAATGATGGACCTTGGCCCAATCCTACAGGTTGTGAGAGTTAAGTCAAACGGACATTGGAACGCTCAATAAATTAGCATCCTTATCTCCCAACTATAGACTTTCCCGCATCCCGAGACCTTGGAACAAGAGCAAGTAATTCTCTTTTCTGAGCTTCTTAGCGTCCCCTCTGAGAAACAGGGAAATGCACAGCTTGGTTGTGGGGGCTCAGCGACGCTCTGCACAGCGACGCTCCGCACCGCGCCTGGCACTTGGTACAGGCACTGGTAGAGGGCGCTGTTGAGGCGTCTATTGCGATGAAGACGGTAGGAGATGGGGGAAGCTAAGTGGGTCTCTTTCCTGCCTTCCCGCAGCTGAGTGCACGGTTATGGGCATCCCCAGTGTCTCCACCAATCTCTCCGGCTTCGGCTGCTTCATGGAGGAACACATCGCAGACCCCTCAGCTTACGGTCAGCGCCCAGGCCCCTGAGGATTCCAGAAGGGGGCTTGAGAGCCGGGACTCCTGGATCCTGGGAAGGAGGAGCTTGCACCCTTGGGGACCAGGGGCACCAGGAAATGGGGGGGCTCTCGGGTCCCTGGGAGAGGAGGGGGTCCTGGTGCCACAGAGTCCTGGAGACAATGAAGATCTCCCCAGGACATTTTCTGAACCCAGGTCCTGGCCTCCGCAGGTATTTACATTCTCGACCGGCGGTTCCGCAGCCTGGATGATTCCTGCTCGCAGCTCACCTCCTTCCTCTACAGCTTCTGTCAGCAGAGCCGGCGGCAGCGTATCATCCAGCGGAACCGCACGGAGCGCCTCTCCGACCTTCTGGACTGGAAATACCTAGGCCGGGTAGGACCTTCCCCGCCCCCGCACTTTCTACCCTCTCCTGGGAAATCAGCCGCTCCTGGCTCTGGGTCTTTGGTGCAGGGTGAAGGGTCTCATCCTACTTGCAACAGTTGCTGTCCCTTTAAGCAATGAACCAGGCCGATCGCGGTGGTGGCTCATCCCTGTAATCCCAGCACTTGGGAGGCCTAACAGGGAGGATTGCTTGAGCTCAGGAGTTAAGAGACCAGCCTGGGCAACATTTTATTTCTACTAAAAATAAAAAAAAAATCAGCCGAGGGTGGTGGTGCGTGCCTCTAGTCCCAGCTACTGGGGAGGCTGAGGTGGTAGGGTCTCTTGAGCCCCGGAGGTTGAGGCTGCAGTGAGCCTTGATAACCCCGCTGCACTCCATCCTAGGGTAACAGAGCAAGACCCTGTTTAAAAAGAAAAAAAGAACATTGGTCAGGCATTCTCATTTGCATAAAGGTGTGGCCAAAGAGGTGCCTGCTTGAGAATTCGGCCCCTGTTTGAGGGGTGTGGCTCAGAAACTGTCCATCCATAGGTCTGCTTATTTCCATAAGGGGTGGAGTCAGATGGATTATTTGCATGGGGCAGGCTCAATGGTGCAGCAGGGTGTGCTCATCTGCATAAAGGGTATGGCCAGGAGCCCCATCATCTGCCTGGGAGTGGGGCCTGGCTCTCACGTCCTCTGCCCCCTACCTTCCTTTCCCCTAGTACTATATGTCTGCCCGCCACATGGCGCTGTCCAAGGCCTTTCCAGAGCACTTCACCTACGAGCCCAGCGAGGCGGATGCGGTGAGTGGACCCTGGATTTCTGCTTAGCCAGGAGCTAAAGGGCTGGGGGTTCCTCCTGGAGTGGGAAGGCCTAGAGGTGGCTGGATGCCTGGGTGGGACTGTGAGGTATTTGCACCCATATCCCCGTATGCAGGCCCAAGGGTACCGCTACCCACGGCCGGCCTCGGTGCCACCATCGCCCTCGCTGTCACGACACTCCAGCCCGCACCAGAGCGAGGACGAGGAGGATCCCCGGAACGGGCCTCTGGAGGAAGACAGCGAGCGCTACGATGAGGACGAGGAGGCCGCCAAGGACAGGCGCAACATTCGTGCACCAGAGTGGCCGCGCCGAGCGTCCTGCACCTCCTCCACCAGCGGGAGCAAGCGCAACTCTGTGGACACGGCCACCTCCAGCTCGCTCAGCACCCCCAGCGAGCCCCTCAGCCCCACCAGCTCCCTGGGCGAGGAGCGTAACTAAGTTCCCCCCCACCACACTCCCTGCCTGTCCTGCCTCCCTGCTCCAGAGAGAGGATGCAGAGTGGGGCTGCTCCTAAACCCCTGCTCCAGATCCGCACTGGGTGTGGCCCCGCAGTGCCCTCCCTCAGTCCGCCAAACTCCAGCCCCTCCACCTCCACTTTCCAAGTTCCTGCACTCCAGAATCCACAAAGCTGTGCCTTTCTCTGATTCCAGAGTGCATAATCCGCGCCCTGGAATCCCCTGGGCCTGGACCGCTCCCCAGAGGCCAGGCATCTGCCATTACTCTGCGGTGGTGCCAGAGGTTTTAGGAAACCTGGCATGGTGCTTTCAGGTCTGGGGCTCTTAGAGCCCCTGTAAGGCTTGCAAATTCTACAGCATACAGAGCAGGCCACGCTCAGGCCCGGCATGCGGGCCACCAAGTGCTGGAAACCACGTGGTGTCCCTGCGAATGGGGCAATCAAGTCCAGAGCCGGGGCACTTTTCAGAGTTTGAAGGTAACTGAGAGCAGATGGTCTTCCATTTCAACTCCAGAACTTGGGCTCTGGGATGGGCTCATGTTCTAGCCCTCCCTGGCATGTCAGAGCCAGGCTCTGCCTGGTGGATCCCTCCATCCAGCTCCTGTCATCCCCTACACTTTGGCCAAGCCAGAGGTGGCAGAACCACTTGGCTGCTCATTCCTTCTGGAGGACACACAGTCTCGGTCCAGATGCCTTCCTGCCTTTCTGGCCTTTTCTGGACCAGATCCTACTCCTCCTTTCTTTATCTGAGATCTCCCTCCAGGGAATCTGCCTGCAGAGGACAGAGCTGGCTGTCTACCCCCACCCGTGACCTGGCTTATTCCCAACCGCTCAGCCCACTGTGAAACCACTAGGTTCTAGGTCCTGGCTTCTACATCTGGAACCTTACCACGTTGCTGCATACTAGTCCCTTTCCCATGATCCGGAACTGAGATCACTGGGTTCTATAACCCCCACATTTACCTCGAGGCTCTTCCATCCCCAAACTGTGCCCTGCCTTCAGCTTTGGTGAAAAGGAGGGACCCTCATGTGTGCTGTGCTGTGTCTGCACCGCTTGGTTTGCAGTTGGGAGGGGAGGGCAGGAGGAGTGTGATTGGAGTGTGTCCGGAGATGAGATGAAAAAAATACATCTATATTTAAGAATCCCAGGTGTGGTCAGACATGAATACTTGGTGGGCCTGGGTCTGACGTCCCCCCAATGCCACCCCTTCCCTGGTCTGAGCTCATCCTCCTATTCTAGAGAGACTTGGATTTTACTGTTCTAAAATTCCAGTGTCATTCACTGAAGGTACCTCTGATTGCTTACTTGGGCCTTGATTTGCAAGTGGCAAAAATTTGGCTTAAGACATCTTTGGCATAAAGGGGCTATGTGACTAGAAAGAAGATCTACAGGACAGCTGTGAACCTTGTGTAGCTTTTTTTTTTTTTTTTTTTTTTGAGATGGAGTCTGGCTGTGTCACCAGCCTGGAGTGCAGTGGAGAGCCATCTCGGCTCACTGTAACCTCCACCTCCTGGGTTTAAGCAATTCTCCTGCCTTAGCCCCCTGAGTAGCTGGAACTACAGGAGCACGCCACTACACTGGGCTAATTTTTGTATTTTTAGTAGAGGCAGGGTTTGACCATGTTGTCCAGGGTGGTCTCCAAACTCCTAAGCTCAGGTGATCTGTCTGCCTCGGCCTCCCAAAGTGCTGGAATTACAGGTGTGACCCACCGTGCCTGGCCACTTCTTTTTTTGATAACAGGATCTCCCTCTGAATCCCAGACTGGAGTGCAGTGGAGAAATCATGGCTCACTGCAGCCTCAACCTCCCAGGCTCAAGTGATCCTCTCACCTCAAACTTCCAAGTAACGGGGACTATAGGCACGTGCCACCACACCTCGTTACATTTGTTTATTTTTTTTAGAGAATAGGGGGCTCCCTATGTTGCCTAGGCTGGTCTCAAACTCCTGGGCTCAAGTGATCCTCCTGCCTCGGCCTCGCAAAGTGCTGGGGTTACAGGCTTGAGCCACCCCACCCCAGCCCCAGGGGAAGAAGAGGAGGAGTCAGAGCTGACATAGCAGTTTTGCAGCTAGGACTCAGCAGATGCTTTTTAAGGCCTGTTTTCAGCTTTTTCAGTTCCCGCTTGGAGAATCCGGCCCAAAGTTTCACATCCCATTTCTATGATGAACCCTAAACACCTTGTCCAGCATTGCTTGGGCATCACATGTGCCTGGCCGCTCAGCTCCACTTGTCAGTTCCGCAGTGTGCGCCTCACATTGGGATTACTGAAGCTTGGGCCATAATCTGTAAACTCTGGAGCAAAGACCTCAGTGAGCCTCCTGGTTGCCATGCAAGTTGCATAGCAATAGCCTCAATGTGCCCATATAAAGGGCCTAATAATTTCAGCTGCCTTCCAAAATTGAAGGGTTTTTTTTTTTTTTTTGAGACAGAGTCTCACTCTGTTGCCCAGTCTGGAGCGTATTGGCGCGGTATCAGCTCACTGCAACCTCCGTGAGGCAGACATGTTTTTTGTTTTTTTTTGAGAGGGGAGTTTCGCTCTTGTTGCCCAGGCTGGAGTGCAATGACGTTGATCTCGGCTTACCGCAACCTCCACCTCCCAGGTTCCAGCGATTATCCTGCCTCAACCTCCTGACTAGCTGGGATTACAGGCATGCACCACCACACCCAGCTAATTTTATGTTTTTAGTAGAGACAGGGTGTCTCCATGTTGGTCAGGCTGGTCTGGAACTCCTGACATCAGCTCATCGGCCCACCTGGCCCCATAATCACTCGTTAAATAGTGCTGTTTCTGGCTGAGACCGAACACATCTGTTTCCAGGTACCAACCCAGGTCTTAATTCAACTCCCTGGAGGCTCTCTCTATCATCTGGGAGGGACAGTTAACAGCCAAGCAAGCAGAGAACCCTCAAGTTCAACACTACCCAGATAGCTTCTTGTCTTAGAAGAGATAAGAAAATGGGAGATGGGGCCAACTCCTCTTTCACTGGCATCCCCAACCCAGCCAGAAGCTTTATGAGAACAGATCCCACCTCATCTTCCATACCACACACAAAACCACCAGCTGCATCAAAAAGCTTTATTTCCATTTGGTCCAAGGCTTGTTAGGGTCGTTAAGAAAGCTGCCTAGTGGCTGAAGGGAGAGGCTTAGGCAGAAGCCCTATTATTTTGCAAGGGGCCCTTCAGAAGTCGCTGGGCTGAGAAGGCTCTTAGTCGTGCTTGAGAGTGAGCCTTTCGAAGAGATACTCGCCCAGCCCAGCCTCCGGGCCGGCCAGCCTGTTGAGGTTGGTCAGGTGGTCACCCATCTTTTTGATGAGCTTCACTTCCTCATCTAGGAAGTGAGTCTCCAGGAAGTCACAGAGCTGAGAGAGAAGAGGGAGAAATTAGAAACCCGATCCCTGGAAAAGAGGGAGAAAGAGCTGCCAATTGCAGATTAAAATATGACAGGTGTTAAATGAGGCTCTGGGCCGGGCGCGGTGGCTCAAGCCTGTAATCCCAGCACTTTGGGAGGCCGAGACGGGCGGATCACGAGGTCAGGAGATCGAGACCATCCTAGCTAACGCGGTGAAACGCCATCTCTACTAAAAAAAATACAAAAAACTAGCCGGGCGAGGTGGCGGGCGCCCGTAGTCCCAGCTACTCAGGAGGCTGAGGCAGAATGGCGTGAACCAGGGAGGCGGAGCTTGCAGTGAGCCGAGATCCCGCCACTGCACTCCAGCCTGGGCGACAGAGCGAGACTCCGTCTCAAAAAAAAAAAAAAAAATTAATGAGGCTCTGAAGGGAATCTGCCCAAAGAGAGCAAAGGCTTGAGGGGTATGATTGGGTAGCCATGGATGCAGGGGGTACGTACATGGGGATCCGTGTGGGCAGAACCCAGGGCATGAAGATCCAAAAGGGCCTGATTGAGCTTTTTCTCCAGGGCCATGGCGGCTTTCATGGCATCCGGGGTTTTACCCCACTCATCTTCAGCTGGCTTCTATATGGAAAGGAGAAATGGCTTCAGAATACACACACTCGGCACATGGAACTAAACTTACATTTCCCAAGAGTTGGTGGGGGTCAGAGGCCCAGGCCACAAAGACATGTGATAGCTTGTATTTATCACTCTCCGCACCCCGTCCTAGCTCTTACAGCTACACGTCCTTAAGACTACGCAGCGGTGTGGACAGCCGCGTCTTGGGGGTACTGCACGACGTGCGCCTCTATTTCCAGCCGTAAAAGGGCTCACAAGACCGAACTCAGTCTCCCCGAAGCCCTCGCGACATCTAAGCCCTCAAATCAAGGTTCCTCGCGCGCACGGCCTGCTGGGAGATGTAGTCCATTACCCTACCCACACACTAGTTACCTTGACGTCCTGAAAAAGAGCGCGACCGCCACGCTGGTTTTGCATCTTCAGGAGACGCTCGTAGCCCTCGCGCTTCTCCTCGGCCAATTCGCGGAAGAAGTGGCTCACGCCTTCCAGAGCCACATCATCGCGGTCGAAATAGAAGCCCTACGGAAAGAGATGGAGGGAACAATGCTTAGCGGGAGGCGAGGCCAAGGGGGACTCCGCCCTCTGTGTACTCGACCGGACAAAGAAGGCCGGCGCCTGCGCTGAGGGCCGAACGTGCGCAGCTGGGGGAAATTAGGGCCAGGGGCGTCCTGGGGACTCACCAGAGAGAGGTAGGTGTAGGAGGCCTGCAGGTACAAATTGACCAGGCTGTTGACGGCTGCCTCCACGTCGGTGGAATAATTCTGACGAATCTGGGAGCTCATGGTTGGTCGGCAAGAGGGAGCTAACCACAAAAACGGTGCTGGCAGGTCCCAGAATCAGGAGATGGCCGAGAAGTGGTCCCGGAGGTTGCAAGTGGAGATGAAATCGGAGGGCGCTCGGAGGCTGGAAGAAAGAGTCCCCGGATCTGTTCCGTCCAAACACTGTTGAAGCAAGAAACAGACCCGCAGGACCGCCGAACTGCGAGGGGACGTGGCTAGGGCGGCTTCTTTTATAGTGCGCTGGCCCTCGGAGGCGGGGCGCTCGGAGCGGGCTACCGGCCAATCTGCGGTGGCAGGAGGCGGGGCCGAAGGCCGTGCCTGACCAATCCGGAGCACACAGGAGTCTCAGCCCCCGCCCCAAAGCAGGGGGAAGTCACGCGCCTGTAGCGCGAGTGTGTTGTGAAATGGGGGCTTGGTGGGGTTGGGGCCCAGGGGCTGATTCGAGGAATGGAGGGTTTCGTGGGCGGGGGGCTGGGGGCTGGGGTCCCTCTGGGAGGCCATCGTTTTATGGGAGCATTAAGAGTCCCGTGAAATGATGACCCTGGGGTCCTGGGGGTGCCTCGGGAAAGTAAGTCAGATTCTGGGATTTTGGAGGGCATGGATTTTTCTGGAACCTTGAGTTGGGGGGAGGGGCAACTCAGAGTTGCAGGGAGGACCTGTAGTTGCCTGAGGTTTGTGCTGCGAGATAAGGAGTCTCTGGATCCTTGGGAAGCTTGGAAGGCAGTGAGATGGTATTTCTGGACCCCTGGGGTTCTCTGGGAGACGGAGGGGTGCGAGGACTGGAGTCCTGGGCTTTACAGAGGTGGGAGTTCACGATGCAAACTCTATATTTTGGAGCCCTCCCCGGGGCGATCTTTAGGTCCTTGAGGTGCTCTGCAAGTTGGAAAGGGCAGTTGTTCTGGAGCCGTGGGGTTCACCCCGTGCGGGAAGCCCAGGAGGAGCATCGTATGAGGTAGGGTGACTTCTGGAACCCTAGACAGCCCTCTGAAACCCTCCAAAGACTGGCTGGGACTTTGGGGATACCTTGGAGCTCTTTCAAGGGCCCAGTCGTTTTCTGGCAGTGAAAATGGGAAGGAATGAAATGTCTGTTTCCAGCTTTGCGGTGTCTCTGGGACTGCATGTCCTGGGGGCTGTTTTGGAGGCAACTCATAGACTGCGAGAATTCTCCTTGGCCCTGAAAACAGTGTCTCTGAAGTTGCCCTCGTGTCTTGCCTGAGGTGTGCTCTTTCAGGCCCACAAAGAGAAGCCCTGCGTTGTGGACAAACAGTCTGGGGACCTATGGACGAGACGTCTGTCTTCAACTAATGCGTATTTTTTAAGTGGACCTGGTCCATGTTGATTTCTGGGAGACGGAGTCGGCGCAAACCTTGACCCTGCTTAAGTGCCCCGATGGAGGTAGCCCGTGCGCTGGGCAGGGAGCTGAAGCCACTGGGGCGTGGGGTGTGAGGTCAGGCCCCGCTCTACAGAGGAGCCGCTCCGAGCAGCCCAGGTGGGGCAGCCCCTGACTGAGGGGCTCTGCAGATGCCTCGCTAGGCCGGTATCTGGGGTCCTTGTTGCAGGCAGCGACTGCTGAGTCATGCTGAGCTCAGCGCGGGAAGGGGCCCCCGCGGGAACGGATGGGGGTGGGGCCACTCGCTGACCTCATCCCCTTGGCACTCCCCGAGTTTTTTGGTGGGACCCTCAGAACTAGACCTGGCTCAGACCCAAATCGGGCCCCCTCCCCCCAGATCCCCCCTTGTTGGAAGCCGGCTGTGTGCTTTGTCTCCGTGTCTTTTTGGTTCCCATGTTTTTTTTTCCCCCTGGGATCCCGCCTGTGGCCATATTGTCCCCTCACTCTGGGTGGTGGCTCAGTGGACACTCATTGATCCTATTCTCCTCTCTCTCCCCTCACTTAGGGTCTCTGGGAAGAGTCCATGGAGGAGGGGCAGCCGCCCAAAGCACCCTGTTGACTGTGGGACCCGAGTTACTCATTTACCAAATGTCATACCTCAGCCCAGAGACCTTTAGTCCCGAGAGGGGCCTTGGGGCCCATAGGTGGAGGTAGAGGAGGGGCTGAGAGAGATAGGATCTGAAGACCACAGAGAACGTGGGGTGGGGACACAGAGGCCCAGAGAAAAAGAGACTCAGACAAAGACCCTGGGAGAGAGGGGGAGGGACAGAGACCCAGAGAGAGAGGGACAGAGAGAGAGGCGGACAGAAACCCAGAGAGAGGGGTACAGAGATCCAGAGAGAGGAGGGGACAGAGACCCTGAGAGGGGGACAGAGACCCAGAGAGAGGGGTACAGAGATCCAGAGAGAGGGGGACAGAGATCCAGAGAGAGGGGAACAGAGATCTAGAGAGAGGAGGGGACAGAGACCCTGAGAGAGGGGGGGACAGAGACCCAGAGAGAGAGGGAGAGAAACCCAGAGAGAGGAGGACAGAGGTGGGGGGGAGCAGAGGCAGGGAGGTACAGAGACCCGGGGGTAGGGGGGACAGAGGCCCAGAGGGCCCGGGGGGAGTAGAAATCCAGAGTGGGGGTACAGATCCAGAGTGGGGGACAGAAATCAAGAGAGAAGGGGGGACAGAGATCCAGAGAGAGGTGGGGTCAGAGACCCAGAGAGAGAGGGTGACAGAGACCCAGAGAGAGGGGGAACAGGGACTCAGAAGGGGACAGGGACTAGGTGGAAGAACAGAGACCCAGAGAGAGGGTGGGACAGGGATGGGGGGGGGACAGAGACAGGGCAGGGGAGAAGAGACCCAGAGAGAGGGGAGGTACAGAGACCCAAGAGAGGGGGACAGAGACCCAGAGGGAGGGGGACAGAGACTCAGGGTGGGGGGACAGAGACACAGAGATGGGGGGCCACAGATTCAGAGGGGGGAACAGAGATCCAGAGAGAGGAGGCCAGAGGTCTGGGGATGAGGGGTGGAAAGAGCCCAGAGAAAGAGGGCCAAAGGTGGGGTGGGAACAGAGACTCAGAGAGAGAAGTGGGGACAGAGACCCAGAGATGGGAGGGGGTAAAGACCCAGAGGGGAATGACAGAGCCAGAGAGAGGGGGCACCAGAGACTCTGTGACTGAGAACCCACATCCTCTGACCCCCTTGTCTTCGCTCCGCCCTTGTCTGAGGTCACTGGGCCTCTGAGTTCAGCAGCTTCTTCCGGGAGTTCCTCTCCAGGGGGGCCCCACCCAGCTGTGGGGCCAGACCAGGTTCCTTCTCCTCTGCCCTGCCCTCCAGCCTCTCAGTCCCCAGCCAGGTCCCTTCCTCTCTGTCATCAGCCCAGCTCAGGAGGCCTCTTCCGTGGGCCCTATTTCCCCGGTGTCCTCAGCCTGCCACCTTCCAGTGACATCACCACCAGGCTCCAGAGCCCTTCCTGCTTCCCTGGTCCTCCCATCCCTCCTCCTCCCACCCCCATTCTCCAGCTCAGTAAAGGTATGGCCTCCTGAGGACCCATGTGTGACACTCCAGGCTCTGGTCCCAGGCCCTGGAGGCTTGCTTTGCAGCCAGCTGTGCTGTTCTTCCCCCTACACACACACGCCTGCTCAGGTCTCACAGGCCGCTGCCTCCGTCCTGCACAGATCATCCTGGGCTGCGACAGATGTGCTACCAGTCACCTTCCTTTCCCTTCAGGACTGTAGGCTCCTGCGGGGCAGGCCCGGGACCAACTCATCCCTAACCCACAGACCCCACTGGGCACCTCAGAAAAAGATGTCAAGGGAGTGCAGAGAGCCCCACGTCCCTGAGTGGCCCGAGCAGGTATCTCTAGGTGAGCAGACGGCAGGCCTGGCATGGGGTGGCGGGCAGGGCCTGCTCTCCTGATGTGCCAGGGAGCGGGGCAGAGGCCCAGTGACTCAGATGCCGCAGTGTGTCCCGAAGGAGGTTTATTACCCCCTCAAGACCACTCTTCCCCACCCCCCCAATAATTACAAAAGTAAGAAAAATGCCCATGTCCCCCAGTCCCCACCCCTACCAGAAAAATGCCATAATTTATGGAGGAAAAAACACAGTTCAAGGCAGCTGGGGGCCTCAGCCCATCTTCTTCCAGATGGTGAGGGAGGCGGTGAGTACTCCAGCCACCAAGATGGTCACGGTCTGCCACGTGGGCGTCCCAAAGTAGGAGAGGAGGCCGTCCTGGAGACAGGGACATCAGTCGCTTCAGCGACTCAGCCAGGGGCAGCCCCTGGGCAGGCACAGGCAGGATCAGGGAGGGAGGAGGAGGTCAGAACGCAGGATTGTGGGCAGGGGACTCACATGAATGGGCATTAAAGAGCTGGGATCAGGCCAGGCATGGTGGCTCACACCTGTAATCCCAGCACTTTGAGAGGCTGAGGCAGGAGGATCGCTTGAGGCCAGGAGTTTGAGACCAACCTGGGCAACATAGCAAGACCCCTTCTCAGTGGGGAAAAAAAAAAGGAAAGAGTTGGGGTCAGAGGATCATCAATGAACTTGAGCAATTCCGGAGGCAGTGGAGGCTCCAGGGAGGGCAGAAGGCACTAATCAAGTCAAGGTCACAGTGAGGTCAGAAGTCACCAGGAGGTCAGCGGGATAGATGAATCAGGGATTGATCAGACACATAAGGAAATGCATTATAGACCACATCTGATGATCCGAAGATGGGGAGAGGGCACCACTATGACCTGCTCCAGAAGGCCCAGGGTCCCAGAGGAGTGGCGGGTGGGCAGGGACAGTGGGGCAGGGGCGGTGGTTGGGGTGAGGAGGGTTGAGGAGTCTCACCCAACCACCCTGGTCTTGGATCCAGCCCAACAGCCGCTCCCGGAGGAAGTCCAGTGTCCAGCCCATGATGGTTCTGATCAGTTCGGGCACCTTGGTACACAGGGCCTGTGGGGAGTGGAGTGGGTGTTAGGGACTGAACCTTGTCCCCAGTGCCTGGCGATAGTGGCCCCAAGCCTCCTTTCCCAATTCTTTGCCTCCCCTCAAAGATTTCTGCCACCCACAATTGAAGTCGGCTTCAAAAATTGTAAACATGGGCCGGGCACGGTGGCTCAAGCCTGTAATCCCAGCACTTTGGGAGGCCGAGATGGGCGGATCATGAGGTCAGGAGATCGAGACCATCCTGGCTAACACGGTGAAACCCCGTCTCTACTAAAAACTACAAAAAACTAGCCGGGTGACGTGGCGGCACCTGTAGTCCCAGCTACCCGGGAGGCTGAGACAGGAGAATGGCATAAACCCGGGAGGCGGAGCTTGCAGTGAGCTGAGATCCGGCCACAGCACTCCAGCCTGGGTGACAGAGCGAGACTCCGTCTCAAAAAAAAAAAAAAAAAAAAATTGTAAACATGGCCAGGTGCGCCAGCTCATGCCTGTAATCCCAGCACTTTGGGAGGCCAAGGCAGGTGGATCACTTATGGTTGCGAGTTCAAGAACAGCCTGACCAACACAGAGTAATCCCATCTCTACTAAAAATACAAAATTAGCCGGGCATGATGGTGCATGCCTGTACTCCCAGCTACTTGGGAGGCTGAGGCAGGAGAATCGCTTGAACCCGGAAGGCGGAGATTGCGGTGAGCCAAGGTCGCGCCATTGCCCTCCAGGCTGGGCAACAAGAGCAAAACTCCATCTCAAAATAAGTAGATAAATACAAAAATCAGTTGGGTGTGGTGGCAGGCACCTGTAATCCCAGCTCCTTGGGATGCTGAGGCAGGTGAATCGCTTGAACCCAGGGGGCAAAGGTTGCAGTGAGCCCAGATCACACCACTTCACTGCAGCCTGGACAATAGAGCAAGAGTCTGTCTCAAAAAATAAATTAATTAATTAAATAAAATTGTAAACAAGATCATGTTACTCTCAAATGCCCTACCCCTGAGCCTTCTGTGGCTCCCCAGTACCCTCAGGATGAAGACCTGAAGGCACAACGCAGCCCACAAGCCCTGTGTGCAGGCTCTAGCCTGACCTCGCTCCACCTTTCCACTTCCTGTTTTGTGCCTCACTGAGCTGCTTCCATTTTTTTTTTTATTTTTTAAGATGGAGTCTTGCTCTGTCACCCAGGATGGAGTGCAGTGGCGCAATCTGGGCTCACT
The DNA here is from genome assembly GCF_009764315.1 of Trachypithecus francoisi. Taxonomy (NCBI): domain Eukaryota; kingdom Metazoa; phylum Chordata; class Mammalia; order Primates; family Cercopithecidae; genus Trachypithecus; species Trachypithecus francoisi. The sequence goes on along the minus strand of NW_022681457.1, from coordinate 4,386,602 downwards.
GAAAGCTCTGCCTTCCGGGTTCAAGCAATTCTCCTGCCTCAGCCTCCCAAAGAGCTGGGATTACAGGTGCCTGCCAACATGCCTGGCTAATTTTTTTTTTTTTTTTTTTGAGATGGAGTTTTGATCTTGTTGCCCAGGCTGGAGTGCAATAGCGCAGTCTCGGCTCATTGCAACCTCCACCTCCCGGATTTAAGTTATTCTCCTGTCTGAGCTTCCCAAGCAGCTGGTACTACAGGCATTTGCCACCACACTGGGCTAATTTTTTTTTGTATTTTTAGTACAGACAGGTTTCACCATGTTGGTCAGGATGGTCTCAAACTCCTGACCTTAGGTGATCTGTGTGCTTCAGCCTCCCAAAGTGCTGATGTGAACCATCGCGCCCGGCCCCATTTTTTTTTTTTTTTTTTTTTTAAATTCCCATCAAATTCTTCCTGCCTCGGGACCTCTTCATGTGCTCCTGTTTCCGCCCAAACAGGCCTCAACCAAGCAAATTCTCACCCTTCAGCGTTCAGGGCAAATGTCACTTCTCCAGAGAGGAATTTTTTTTTTTTTCTTTGAGACAGAGTCTCACTCTGCCGCCCAGGCTGGAGTGCCGTGGTGTGATCTCGGCTCACTGCAAGCTCCGCGTCCCGGGTTCACACCATTCTTCTGCCTCAGCCTCCCGAGTAGCTGGGACTACAGGAGCCCGTCACCACGCCCGGCTAATTTTTTGTATGTTTAGTAGAGACAGGGTTTCACGGTGTTAGCCAGGATGGTCTCGATCTCCTGACCTTGTGATCCACCCACCTCAGCCTCCCAAAGTGCTGGGATTACAGGCATGAGCCACCGCGCCCGGCCAGAGAAGACTAGCCCCTGCCCATGGATCCCTGACTTTCTCTCCCAACTTCCAAGACTTCTCCTTCAGCCTTTATCTGGCCACTTCTATTCTGTCATCCCCGCTCTGTAGGTGGCCCCACCGTCACCTGCACTACTATTCCCCTCACCTCCGACGTTCAAGCCCCATCAGCTCAATCTTGAAAACACATCAAGAAATATTCCTCTCGGCCGAGCGTGGTGGCTCACGCCTGTAATCCCAGCACGTTGGGAGGCTGAGGCAGGCAGATCACCTGAGGTCAGGAGTTCGAGAACAGCCTGCCAACATGGTGAAACCTCATCTCCACTAAAAATGCAAAAATTAGCCAGGTGTGGTAGCGGACGCCTATAATCCCAAGCAACTCTGGAGGCTGAGGCAGGAGAATCGCTTGAATCCAGGAGGTGGAGGTTGCAGTGAGCCGAGATCGCGCCATTGTACTCTAGCCTGGGTGCAACAGAGCGAGACTCCATCTCAGGGAAAAAAAAAAAAAAAAGAAAAATCCCTCCCATTAGCTGGTGTGGTGGGGAGCGCCTGTAATCCCAGCATCTCAGGAGGCTGAGGTAGGAGAATCACTTGAACCCGGGAGGTGAAGACTGCAGTGAGTCCAAGTCACGCCACTGCACTTCAGCCTTGGTGACAGAGCAAGACCCTGTCTCAAAACAAACAAACAAACAAAACTTCCAAAAAGAAATATCCCTCCCTGTTGGAGACCAGCCTGGACAACATAGCGAGACCCCATCTCTATAGAAAAAGGCTAATGCCACAGTTAGTGGGGCATGGTGGCATGCTCCTATAGTCCCAGCTACTTTGGAGGCTGAGGTGGGAGAACTGCTTGGTCCTAGCAGTTTGAGGCTGCAGTGAGCTATGATCACTACTACACTCCAGTCTGGGCAACAGAGCAAGACCCCACTTCTTTAAATCCACCCCCCCACCTCTGCTGCTACCACCCAGGCCTGGGCTTGTCATCTTTCAGCAAGACTATGACAGGTGCCACCTCTCCAGCCTCCTTGCTTCTGCCCTTGTACCCCATGATCTCTTTTTGGCCAACAGCCAGGATCATTTCACCACCTCCCCCACCATATTTCCTTATGAGAATCTTCATAAAGGAAAGTGAAAAAAATTCCACAGTTAGCAGCCATATAACCGCCACCTAGGTTCTACAATGAACATTTTGCTATACAGACAGTCCCCAACTTACGATGGTTCGACTTACAATTTTGACCCTACTATGGGTTTATCAGGGCATTGAATGCATTTTCAACTTATGTTATTTTCAATTTATGATGGGATTACTAGGTACATGTAACACCATTGCAAGTCAAGGGGCATCTATACTTCCTAGAATAATCCCTTAAATTTATAAATCAGGTCACGTCACTTCCGTATTTAAAACCAGCCAGTCACTCCCATCACACTCAGAGTAAATTTCAAGTCTTTCCAGGCTGGGCGCGGTGGCTCACGCCTGTAATCCCAGCACTTAGGGAGACCAAGGTGGACGGATCACTTGAGGCCAGGAGTTTGAGACTAGCCTGGAAAACACAGCAAAACCCCGTACTAAAAATATAAAAGCTAGCCAGGCATGGTGGTGCGTGACTGTAATTCTAGCTACTTGGAAGGCTAAAGCATGAGAATCACTTGAACCTGTGAGGTGGAGGTTGCAGTGAGCTGAGATGGTGCCATTGCACTCGAGCCTCGGCAACAAAGCGAGACCCTGTCTCAAAAAAAAAAAAGTCTTTCCAGCAGCCCAAAAAACTCCACACAATCTGCCCCTGCCCAACTGTGCCCTCCTTTCCCACCGTCTCCCCCAGCTCACTCTGCTCCAACAGCACTGGCTTCCTCCCTACCGTCAGAAGGCTTGGTCCTACCTCAGGGCCTTTGCACTTGCTGTTCCCTCTACCGGATGCCTCTTCCCCCAATCACTATAGATCAATGCATCCTTCTTGTCATTCCAACTCTGGCTTTAATGTCACCTGCTCTTAGAAGTCTTTCCTGTCTGGTTGCAGTGGCTCATGCCTGTAATCCCAGCACTCTGGGAGGCCAAAGTGGGTGGATCACGTGAGGTCAGGAGTTCAAGACCAGCCTGACCAACATGGTGAAACCCTGTCTCTACTAAAACTACAAAAAAAAAAAAGCTAGCCACGGATAATGGTGCACACCCATAATTCCAGCTACTCAGGAGGCTGAGGCAGGAGAATCGCTTGAACCTGGGAGGCAGAGGTTGCAGTGAGCCAAGATCGTGCCATTGCACTCCAGCCAAGGGAACAAGAGCAAAACTCCATCTCAAAAAAAAAAAAAAAAAATAGGCCGGGCATAGTGGCTCACGCCTGTAATCCCAGCACTTTGGGAGGCTGAGGCAGGTGGATCACGAGGTCGGGAGATCAAGACCATCCAGGCTAACACGGTGAAACCCCGTCTCTACTAAAAATGCAAAAAAAAAAATTAGCTGGGCGTGGTGGCAGGCGCCTGTAGTCCCAGCTACTCGGGAGGCTGAGGCAGGAGAATGGCGTGAACCTGGGAGGCAGAGCTTGCAGTGAGCCAAGATCGCGCCACTGCACTCCAGCCTGGGCGACAGAGGAAGACTCTGTCTAAAAAAAAAAAAAAAAAAAGAAGTCTTCCTGACCATCTGCTAAATCACACTGCCCCCTTTACTTCGCCCCTGTATGTGAAGTCCCTGAGAGCAGGATGCAGCCTGCTTTGTACAGTGCTGTGTCCCAGGTGCCAGGTACAGGCCTGGCACATAGCAGGCCCAGTAAATGCTTGTTGAATGAATAAAAGAAGCCGACACCCAGCGCACAGCCATCTCTCTCCATGCCCTCTGTGGTCACTGGGCCACTGCAGGGGGTTGATCCCACGATCCCTAGATCCTCACAGGTCTGAGGGGAGCACCCCGGGCTCACTGCCCTGCAGCTGCCCACCTTGAGCACCAGTTTGCTGGCAAAGTAGAAAAGGGCGACAACACGGCCCCAGTTGAAGTTGCCGTCAGAAAACATGTCAGCTGCCACTCGGAAAAAGACCTCTCGGGGGGAGTCTGTGTCCACGGCGGCAATCATCCTGCAGGAGAGAGGAGAACCAGTGCTGGGGAGCCAGCATCAGGCTGATGGTGGACATCCCCACATCCACCGCACACTAAAGATGAGGAGACTGAGGCCCAAGCCAGGCTGACATGAAAAACAACAGGCCAACGGGGGGCAAGGGAAGGGGACAAGACACACATTGAGGAAGGTGGGAAAAATGACTCCCTGAAGGAGGGTTTTAAGATCCTGGCGGAGAGGACGGCTGGGAGCCCAGAACGCTTGCGCTGAGTTGTAGGGCCAAGACTTCTAATTCTTAGGGGAGGAGGAGAATGCGGGGCTGAGACTCCTGTGTTCTCAGGGAGCCCAGTGGCTGGATTTCTGGGTCCCGGGGCCCACACCTCTGCAGCTCCATGTTACTGTCCAGTTCGTCCCCGATGCGCTTGAGACACTCGCTCAGCCTCTTGGTGGACGCATCCTGAGGCACTGGGTCCAGGGCCAGCTCGGGTGTCTCCCCCCCCATTCGCCCTGCTCGATCCTGGATGAAACTAGAGTGGGGATGGAGTGAGGGTGCAGAATCAGAACGGGGTGTCACTCCTCAAATCTGTGCCACAATAATCAGACCTCAAACTCACCCCTGAAGCAAAAGGGCCCCTGTCTTCATGATCTGCTCAGAGCTGGTGGGCCCTAGAGGAGAAAGGAAGGGAAGAGGTGCCTGGACTCTTGGGTTCTAGGGGATCAGGAGGCTGTGGAGGCTCACGGTCCCTGAAGGAGGGCAGAGCTGGGGACCCTGGACTTCTGGGACCCTAGCAGATGAAGTGACGGGGGGGCCCAGACAACTGAGTCCCTGATGGAGAAAGGCCAGGAGGCTGGGCCTGTATCCTACATTCTCCCTGGGGAAAGAGGGTAGCGGAACACTAAATGCATCCGGACCCCTGGCCTGAGGGGGCAGAGGCGAGACCCGCCCCTCCCACCAGTGCCAGAGGCAGGAAGTGGTGCGGGCGACAAGCCCGGGCCTGCCCGGGGGCTTGGCTTCCGAGATCCCCTAGTTCTCGGGGGTCCGAGAGCGCCAGACAGGCAGGGATCGGGGCACGGGGATCAGAGAGCCAGGAACCTCCGAGGACGGAGGGGGCTGGAGTGTGGCAGCGCCCGATCCGGGAGTTTCTGCCCCTCAGTGCTTGGAGATCGCACAGCCCCAGGCCGAGAGGAAGGATCTTGGGACCCGCCGGCGAGGGGGCTCGCCCTCCTCCCGCCCGTCTGCCTCCCGCCTCACCCCCGCCTCTGGGCTGCTCCCCGGACCCGTCCATCACCGCCGCTCCCGCCGCCGCCTCTCGCCGGGTCCGCGCGGGCGGCCGCAGCGCGCCCCGGGTCACGTGAGAGCCCCACTGAACGTGCGTCCCTCACGTGGCCGCCCCGCAAAATGGCCGCTGCCCCGCAGCGCCGCCGGGTCATGTGACCGCACCTGCCTCGCTCCCTCGGGAGGCTTGGTCCAGTCACGTGACTGTCCAATGAGCATCTCCCAATAAGTGCCAGCCATGGCGCCATCCAACAGACGCCCGTCCAATCGCAACTCTGATGTCTTCATTTATCCAGGCACCATTTTTAGAAGTTTCGGGCAGTGTTTGCGCTCTCCCCAGCGCAGAAGGAATAGCAAGTGCAAAGGCTCAGAGGCCCAAAATAGCGTGCTTCCAGGCAGGACGTTCTAGATGACTAAAAACTGAGTGGTTTTGTTTTTGGTAGAGACCTGGATCTCGCTATATAGCCCACGCCCAGGCTTGTCTCTTAACTTGTGAGCTCAAGAGATACCCCCGTCTCAGCCTTCCAAAGCGCTGGGATTACAGGCATGAGCTACCGCGCCAGTCCTGCTTTTCTGTTGTTTGTATGTTTGCTTGTTTTGAGTCAGGGTCTGGCTGTGTTGCCCAGGCTGGAGTGCAGTGGCCCAATCATGACTCACTGCAGCCTGGAATTCCCGGGCTCAAGCCTCCCACCTCAGCCTCCTAAGTAGCTGGGACTACACCACCCCTGGTTAATTTTTTTAAATTTTTTTGTGGCGATGAGGTCTCTCTATGTTGCTCAGGCTGGTCTCTGAAATCCCAGGCTCAAGCGATCCTCACATCTTGGCCTCCCAAAGTGCTGAGATTACAGGCTTCAACCACCCTACCCAGTCATGACTCGAGTGTTTGTGTTTGTATAAAAAGAAAAGGAATACGAAGTTCAAAAGGTGACAAAAACTAATCTGTGCTGATAGATCAGCAGGGTATGGAAGGGAGGGGCCACAAGAGAGACTCCTCGGGTGCCCCAAATATGCCATATTTTTATCTGAATGGTATTTGCATGGGTATACACTTATATTATTATTATTATTATTATTATTATTATTGAGACAGAGTTTCACTCTTGTTGCCCAGGATAGAGTGCAATGGCACGATCTCGGCTCACTGCAACCTCTGCCTCCCGGGTTCAAGCGATTCTCTTGCCTCAGCCTCCCAAGTAGCTGGGATTGCAGGCATGAGCCACCACGCCCAGCTAATTTTGTATTTTTAATAGAGACGGGGTTTCACCAAGTTGGTCAGGCTGGTCTCAAGCTCCTGACCTCAAGTGATCCACCCGCCTCGGCCTCCCAAAGTTCTGGGATTACAGGCGTGAGTCACTGTGCCCAGCCAGGTATACACATATTTACAATTCATTGAGCTGTACACGTAAGACTTGTGTGCTTTGTGAATATTATGACGTGTCACTTTAGAAAGAAAATAATAGCAACGAAGGAAAATTCAGAAAAATGAGCTAGGATCAGATGATAAAGGGGTTGGGCCTATCAGAGAAGGGACTTGATCTATGTCTAGAAGGCAGCTGGGAACCATGGGAAAGTTTTGAGCAGGCAAAGGGCAGAGTCAGACTAGGGTGTCAGGAAGATCTCTTGGACTTCCTTCTTTCTCAAAAGAGCTCCTGGTTGGGTACAGTGGCTCACTTCTGTAATCCCAGCACTTTGGGAGGCCGAGATGGGTGGATCACCTGAGGTCAAGAGTTTGAGACCAACCTGGCCAACATGGTGAAACCCCATCTCTACTAAAAATTCTAAAGTAGCCAGGTGTGGTGGCAGGCACCTGTAGTCCCAGTTACTCGGGAGCTGAGGCAGGGGAATCGTCTGAATCTGGAAGCAGAGGTTGCAGTGAGCCGAGATCGTGACCTTCCACTCCAGCCTCAGTAACAAGAGGGAAACTCCAACTCAAAAAACAAAAACAAACAAACAAAAAAACTCCCATAGCACCCAGGATTTATAATGCTTCTCACAGCTGTAAATGTGTGCAGTGCTTTAATTTAATTTGGTCTTTTTCATCCACCTAAAATTTCGACAAGGTTAATTTGTCCTCAATTCTCCCAGAAACCAGCATGTTCCTTGATTCATAGTTATCTCTCAAAATGTGTTATTCAATAACTGCATGACTGAATGTTGGAGAGCATACAGAAATAAGACATTGTCAGCCAGGCGCGGTGGCTCACGCCTGTAATCCCAGCACTTTGGGAGGCCGAGCTGGGCGGATCACGAGGTCAGGAGATCGAGAACATCCTGGCTAACACGGTGAAACCCTGTCTCTACTAAAAATACAAAAAGAAATTAGCTGGGCGTGAGTGGTGGGCACCTGTAGTCCTAGCTACTCGGGAGTCTGAGGCAGGAGAATGGGGTGAACCCGGGAAGCGGAGCTTGCAGTGAGCCAAGATCGGGCCACTGCACTCCAGCCTGGGTGACAGAGCGAGACTCCATCTCAAAAAAAAAAAAAAAAGAAAGAAGACATTGTCTGTCTCTGACATTCAGAGACTTCTCAGAGGAGGTATTTCCCTTTGATCTTGAAGGATCATTTTGATTTGAAAACTGAAGAAAGGGGCTAGGTGTGATGGCTCATTCCTATAGTCCCAGCACTTTGGAAGGCCAAGGCAGGAGGATCACTTGAAGCCAGGAGTTCAGGACCAGCCTGGGCTGTACCATGGTGAGACCCTGTATCAACTAAAACAAAAAAAAGAAAGGTGGGTGGGGGCCGGGCGTGGTAGCTCACTCCCATAATCCCAGTACTTTGGTAGGCCGAGGTGGGTGTATCATCTGAGGTCAGGAGTTTGTGACCAGCCTGGCCAACATGGTGAAACTTCGTCTCCACTAAAAATACAAAAAAAATTAGCTGGGAGTGGTGGTGCGTGCCTGTAGTCCCAGCTGTTTGGAAGGCTGAGGCAGGAGAATCGCTTGAACCTGGGAGGCAGAGGTTGCAGTGAGCCAAGATCGTGCCACTGCACCCCAGCCTGGGCAGCAGATCGAGCCTCTATCTAAAAACAAAACAAAACAAAACAAAACAAAAAAAACAGTGCATGCCTGTAGTCCCAGCTACTTGGGAGGCTGAGGTGAGAAGATTGTTTGAGCTTGGGAGGTCCTGGCTGCAGTGAGCTGTGATCAATTGCACCACTGCAGTCAGACTGGGTGACAGAGTAAGAGCCTGTCTCAAAAAGAAAAAGCCAAGATAAAGGGGGAGGGTAGAGTTTAGGTGACAACCAAATGATAGCTTAGAGCAAAACAAGGTCAACATCGGGTCAGGACTGTCAAGTGAAACCAGTGTCCTGAATCATTGGAAACAAGAAGGTACATGTGAAATGTTGCATCCAGAAACCCTTTATCTGAAGCGCTGCACCTGCTTTGGAAATCAAGGCTGCTACTCTGTATCAAGTGGATTAGATCCTCCAAGCAAGAGTCAGATGTTTCATTTTTACTGATAGAGTTTCCAACAATTTATGAATTTAGAGAACAAAGTCTCTCCATGGGTAAAAAAAAACCATGTCCTTGGCCAGCATGGTGGCTCATACCTGTAATTCCAGCACTTTGGGAGTCCAAGACGGGCAGATCACCTGAGGTCAGGAGTTCGAGACCAGCCTGGCCAACTAAACCTTGTCTCTACTAAAAATACAAAAATTAGCTGGGCATAGTGGTGTGCTTCTGTAATCCCAGCTACTCGAGGAACTGAGGCAAGAGAATCACTTGAACCCAGGAGGCAGAGGCTGCAGTGAGCAGAGATCATGCCATTGCACTCCACCTTGGATGACACAGCGAGACTTCATCTCAAAAAAAACAAACAAAGCATATCCTTGAGAGACATAGTGTCTCTTGTTAACTTGGCAGCCAGCTTTATCTGTGTTACTCCAGTTCAGTGAGATAGCCCTCCTCCGACCCCAGTTACAGAGAAGGAAAGAAAGGGCTTTTAATGCAGCTACACGCCTCTGAACAGTACAATCACTGAGTGAGGGAATATACTTTTTTTTTTTTTTTTGAGACGGAGTCTCGCTCTGTCACCCAGGCTGGAGTGCAGTGGCGTGATCTCAGTTCACTGCAAGCTCCACCTCCCGGATTTACGCCATTCTCCTGCCTCAGCCTCCCAAGTAGCTGGGACTACAGGCACCCGCCACCACGCCCAGCTAGTTTTTTGTATTTTTTTTAGTAGAGACGGGGTGTCACCGTGTTAGCCAGGATGGTCTCGATCTCCTGACCTCGTGATCCGCCCCTCTCGGCCTCCCAAAGTGCTGGGATTACAGGCTTGAACCACCGCGCCCGGCCGGGAATATACTTTTTAGCTAGCTGTGAAGTCAAAACTGTTTGTTTTTATTTTTATTTATTTATTTTGAGACAGGGTCTCCCTCTGTCGTCCAGGCTGGAGTGCAATGACACAACTGTGGCTCACTGCAGCCTCAACCTCCTGGGGTCAAGGGATCCTCCCACTTCAGCCTCTGGAGTAGCTGGGACTACACGTGTGCACCACCATGCACTGCTAATTTTGTATTTTATGCAGAGAGAGGGTTTTGCCATGTTGCCCAGGCTGGTCTCAAACCCCTGGGCTCAAGTGATCCATCTGCCTCAGCTTCCTACAGTGTTGGGACTACAGACATGCGTCACTGTGACTGACTAAAACTTTGTGTGTGTGTGTGTGTGAGATGGAGTCTCACTCTGTTGCCCAGGCTGGAGTGCAGTGGCAAGATCTCGGCTCACTGCAAACTCTGCCTCCCAGGTTCACACCATTCTCCTGCCTCAGCCTTCCGAGTAGCTGGGACTACAGGCGCCCAACACCACGCCCGGCTAATTTTTTGTATTTTTAGTAGAGACGGGATTTCACCATGTTAGACAGGATGGTCTCGATCTCCTGACCTCGTGATCCACCCGCCTTAGCCTCCCAAAGTGCTGGGATTACAGGCGTGAGCCACTGTGACCGGCCAACTCTTTGTTTTTGTTTTTGTTTTTTGAGAGGGAGTCTTGCTCTGTCTCCAGGCTGGAGTGCAGTGGCACCATCTCAGCTCACTGCAAGCTCTGCCTCCCGAGTTCAAGTGATTCTCCTGCCTCAGCCTCCTGAGTAGCTGGGACTACAGGCGCATGCCACCACGCTCCGCTAATTTTAGTATTTTTATTAGAGACGGGGGTTTCGCCATGTTGGCCAGGATGGTCTCGATGTCTTCACCTCATGATCCACCCGCCTTAGCCTCCCAAAGTGCTGGGATTACAGGCATGAGCCACTGCGCCCGACCAAACTCTTTATAATAATAAAGATGCTGTATCACAACTATTAAGCCCACCTCAAAGATGGCACCTGAGGAGTCTCACCTCCAGGTATTCATGCTCCTGTGTGGTCTCCACCCACACTCAATAGAGCTAAACAGTGTGACCAAGAGGATACTGTGGAAATGACAGTGTGTGATTTCACAGGTTAGGTCAGAAAAGTCACTACAGCTTCCACCTCGTTCCCTTTCAGATCACTTCCTTTAGGGAAAGCCAGCTGCCACGTTGTGAGTGTCAGGCCTCTGAGCCCTAGCTAAGCCATCACATCCCCTGTGACCTGCACGTAGACATCCAGATGGACTGAAGCAACAGAAGAGCCACAAAAGAAGTGAAAATAGCCTTCACTGATGTCATTCCGCCACTGTGATTTGTTCCTGCCCCACCCTGATATGATATAATCTCTCCTGCCCTTAAGAAGGTACTTTGTAATAGTCTCTCTGCCCTTGAGAATGTACTTTGTACCCCATCCCAAACCTATAAGAACTAATGATTGCCGGGCGCGGTGGCTCAAGCCTGTAATCCCAGCACTTCAGGAGGCCAAGGTGGGCGGATCATGAGGTCAGGAGATCGAGACCATCCTGGCTAACGTCGTGAAACTCTGTCTCTACTAAAAATACAAAAAAATTAACCCGGCGTGGTGGCAGGCACCTGTAGTCCCAGCTACTCAAGAGGTTGAGGCAGGAGAATGGTGTGAACCCGGGAGGTGGAGCTTGCAGTGAGCCGAGATCGCACCACTGCACTCCAGCCGGGGCGACAGAGCGAGACTCCATCTCAAAAAAATAAAAATAAAAACTAATGATAGGCCGGGCGCGGTGGCTCAAGCCTGTAATCCCAGCACTTTGGGAGGCCGAGACGGGCAGATCATGAGGTCAGGAGATCGAGACCATCCTGGCTAATACAGTGAAACCCCGTCTCTACTAAAAAATACAAAAAACTAGCTGGGCGTGGTGGCGGGCGCCTGTAGTCCCAGCTACTCGGGAGGCTGAGGCAGGAGAATGGCGTAAACCCGGGAGGCGGAGCTTGCAGTGAGCTGAGATCCGGCCACTGCACTCCAGCCTGGGCAACAGAGCAAGACTCCGTCTCAAAAAAAAAAAAAAACTAATGATAATCCCACCACCCTTTGCTGACTTTCTTTTTGGACTCAGCCCGCCTACACCCAGGTGAAATAAACAGCCTTGTTGCTCACACAAAGCTCGTTTGGTGTTCTCTTCACATGGACGTGTGTGACAGTGAGGACACTCAAGCAGTCATACTCTGGTGGAACATGGGTGGCAGGAAACCAAGTCCTCTGGCCAGGTGAGTTAATCACTTTGGAAAGGGATTCTTCAGCCCCAGTCAAGCTTTCAGGTGAAGATAGCCCTGACTGGTATCATGACTGCAATTTTCAGGGAGCCCCTGAGCTGGAGTCACCCACCGAAGCCAGCCATTAGTTTCTTTCTTTCTTTCTTTCTTTCTTTCTTTCTTTCTTTCTTTCTTTCTTTCTTCCTTCCTTCCTTCCTTCCTTCCTTCCTTCCTTCCTTCCTTCTTCCTTCCTTCCTTCTTCCTTCCTTCTTTCCTTCCTTCCTTCTTTCTTTCTTTTCTTTCTTTCTTTCTTTCTTTCCTTCCTTCTTTCTTTCTTTCCTTTCTTTCTTTCCTTTCTTTCTTTCTTTCTTTTTCTTTTCTTTTTTTTTTTTTTGCGATGGAGTCTTACTCTGTCACCCAGGCTGGAGTGGAGTGGTGTGATCTCGGCGCACAGAAACCTCTGCCTCCTGGGTTAGAGATCTCTGCCTCCTCAGCCTCCCAAGTAGCTGGGATTATAGGAATACATCACCATGCCCAGCTGATTTTTTTTTTTTTTTTTTGAGACAGAGTCTCACTCTATCACCCAGGCTGGAGTGCAGTGGCGCGATCTTGGTTCACTGCAAGCTCCGCCTCCCAGATTCACGCCGTTCTCCTGCCTCAGTGTCCCGAGTAGCTGGGACTACAGGCACCCACCACCACACCCAGCTAATTTTTTGTATTTTTAGTAGAGATGGAGTTTCACCGTATTAGCCAGGGTGGTCTCGATGTCCTGACCTCGTGATCTGCCTGCCTCGGCCTCCCAAAGTGCTGGAATTACAGGCATGAGCCACTGCAGCCAGTGATTTTTGTATTTTTAGTAGAGATGGGGTTTAACCGTGTTGGCCAGGTTGGTCTTGAACTCCTGACCTCAATTGATCTTCCTCAGCCTCTCAAAGTGCTCAAATTACAGGCATGAACCACTGCACCTGACAGAGGCTGGGTAATTTATAAACAGAAGAGGTTTGCTGGGTGCAGTGACTCACGCCTATAATCCTATAGCTCTTTGGGAGGCCAAGGTGGGCAGATTATCTAACGTCAGGAGTTCAAGATCAGCCTGGCCAACATGGTGAAATCCCGTCTCTACCAAAATTACCAAAAAAGAAATTAGCCAGGTGCAGTGGTGCACATCTGTAATCCTAGGTACTCGGGAAGCTGAGGCAGGAGAATCGCTTGAACCCAGGAAGCAGAGGTTGTGGTGAGGTGAGATCCGGCCACTGCACTCCACCCGGGCCACAGAGTGAGACTTCATCTCAAAAAAAAAAAAAAAAAAAAAAAGAGGTTTAATTGGCTCATAGTTCTGCAGACTGTGTACAAGAAGTGTAACACAGGCATCTGCCTCTGAGGAGGCCTCAGGAAGCTTCCACTCATGGCAGACGAAGGGGGAGCAGGTGTCTCACATGGCAGGAGAATGAGCAGGAGAGAGTAGGGAAGGTGCTACACTGCTAAGACCAGCTCAGCGGTGGAGACCCTAACCCAGCAGCACTAGAGGAATTAAAGACACACACAGAAATATAGAGGTGTGGAGTGGGAAATCAGGGGTCTCACAGCCTTCAGAGCTGAGAGCCTTGAACAGAGATTTACCCATGTATTTATTGACAGCAAGCCAGTGATAAGCACTGTTTCTATAGATTGTAGATTAACTGAAAGTATTCCTTACAGGAAACAAAGGGATGGGCCGAAATAAAGGGATGGGCTCTGGCTAGTTATCTGCAGCAGGAGCATGTCCTTAAGGCACAGATCACTCATGCTATTGTTTGTGATTTAAGAATGACTTTAAGCGGTTTTCTGCCCTGGGCGGGCCAGGTGTTCCTTGCCCTCATTCCGGTAAACCCACAACCTTCCAGCGTGGGCGTCATAGCCATTACAAACACGTCACAGTGCTGCAGAGATTTTGTCTATGGCCAGTTTTGGGGCCAATTTATGGCCAGAATTTGGGGGCCTGTTCCCAACACTACACACTTTTAAACGACCAGATCTCGAGAGAACTCACTGTCGTGAGAGTGGTACCAAGGTGATGGTGCTAAACCATTCGTGAGAAAGCTGCCGCAGGATGCCATGAGCCAATCACCTTGCACCAGGCCCTGCCTCCAAAACTGGAAATTAAATTTCAAGATGAGATTTGGGCAGGGATTCAGATCCAAGCTACGTGTCAGTCACCATCTCATTTATTCCTCAGCAGAGGAAAGTTAGTAGTACCCCTTTACTGATGAAGTAACAAAGAGGCTGGGAGAGAGTATATTTAGGGACACTTCCTACCCAGACACTGTTCGTTTCCTGAGGTCACAGGCGCCGTCTGGCTCCAGTGCCCAGGCCTACACTTAATTGGTGAAACTGTTATGGGATCTTTGGGGTGTTGCTTTTCTGGCCAGAAACCTCTGTGGTTGGTGGTGCCTTTGCCCTAGTTCTTGTCCTGTGTCCAGGAAGAATGAGGTACGCAGACAAGAGAAGGGTGAACAAGACAAATAGGAGCTTTATTGAGTATTACAACAGCTCAGAGGAGACCCACAGTGGGTAGTTCCTCTCTGTAGGCAGGTTGTCTCTGCTCAGCTCTCAGCAGAGAGGCGGCCCTGGAAAGGGTAGCTCCACTCTATAGCTGGTCATCCTGTTGTCTCTCTGTCCTCTGCCTGCTCTGGCTGAGCCTGGGGCTTTTATGAGCTTCAGAGAGGGGAAGTGCATGCTTATTGGTCCATGGCAGCCATGGGCGGGCCCAGGAAAAAGCACCATGAGTTCCCCTTTCAGTCCACAGGACTGGCATCCTGGCCCCCAGGCTTCAGATCTGCCCTGGCCTGAAGGTGGTGCTTCATGGGGACCTGCCCCCCTCTGCCCAGGAGCCTGTCTGCCTCCCATGGCCATCCATGGTGCCCAGGCTGCTGGCACCAAGGGGCACCTTCAGGCCAGCGCCCAGCCACCCTTAGCACCCCTTCAGGTTCCTCTCTTGCACTCCTTGGCACCTAATGTCTGGAGGAGGCGGAGGTGGCAGGGTGCTCGCATGTTAGCACTGCTCTGAGCATGTGCACACCTGGCAGACAATGTCAGCACCTGGGCTCAGCCCCAACCCCACTCTGAGATCGGAGCAGGAGACGGGGTGGGGAGAGGCCAGGCAGTGGTAGCAGGCACCTCTGAGCCTACAAGGACAAAGGAGGCCTTACCAGGCCTCTCAGGAGTGCAGGGATGCCTGGGTCTACAGCTCTGGTTTGGGGGGCTGCAGTTGTGTCCTGGGGGGCGGGGCTCCTGCCTGCACTGTAGAGCAGGAGACCCACAGCCACAGACACAACTGGGTGGGGCTCCTGTCTACTCCCAGCTCCCAATAGCACAGGGGTATCTGGGTTGCAGCCACGGCCTGGACAGCTACAGTTGCTCCTGGGAAGCTCTCACCGCCCCGAGCTTGGAAGGGGCAGGGCTCCCGCGTGTCCCCAACTCCTGCTGGCTCCATGAAGCATGGCACCTGACTGTACCCCTGTGCAGCCTGAGGTGGGGGCTCTGGGTCCTCGCTAGGACTGGGCTGGCATCGGAGGCAGGGGAAATATGGCTGTGCGCTCCTCCTGTGACCCTGGCACTCAGAGATGGCCTGGAGCTCCCCCTCACCTGGCACAAAACCCAGCCCAGTCCCATGGGGGAAGCCCCCAGGGAAGCAGACTGCAGCGGTGAGGGGCTGTCCATCTCTTTCTGTGCCCCCCGCCGGCAGCAGCCAGTGTGATGGCAGCAGCTGTACCAGACAACCCACTGCTGCCATAAAACCCAAGCCAAGGAAAGTCAAGAGACAGAGAAAAACAGAGTCCTGGGCTGATGCCTGCCCTGCCCTGAAGGCTTTAATTACCAAGCACTCCATTCTTTTTTTTTTTTTTTTTTTTTTTTTTTTTTTTTTTTTTTGAGGCGGAGTCTCGCTCTGTCGCCCGGACTGGAGTGCAGTGGCCAGATCTCAGCTCACTGCAAGCTCCGCCTCCTGGGTTTCCGCCATTCTCCTGCCTCAGCCTCCCAAGTAGCTGGGACTACAGGCGCCCGCCACCTCGCCCGGCTAGTTTTTGTATTTTTAGTAGAGACGGGGTTTCACCGTATTAGCCAGGATGGTCTCGATCTCCTGACCTCGTGATCCGCCCGTCTCGGCCTCCCAAAGTGCTGGGATTACAGGCTTGAGCCACCGCGCCCGGCCAACACTCCATTCTTGTGTAGGCTTTTTTTTTTTTTTTTTAGAGATGGGGTCTCACTATATTGCCCAGTCTGGTCTCAAAACTCCTAGCCTCAAGTGATCCTCCTGTTTCAGCCTCTCAAAGTGCTGTGATTACAGGTGTGAGCCCCCATGCCTGGCCTTGTGGAGACATTCTGAGTTGTGTTTCTGACACTTTCCAAAGGAACAGCCTGACTACTATACTGAATTCAAGGAAAGGCAATTACAGGCAGGAAGAGCAAAAAGAACAAAAGTTGAGTAGCTTTCAGGAGTCCAGAAACAGACTGATTTCTGAGATGAGAAATCAGGCTGTTTTGCAAAAGTCACTCCAAGGCAATGAAGGTCACACCCCAGAGAGGCCATGACAGGCAAACGGTGGATCTGCCCATAGGTGTCTGTACCAGGTGCTTCTGGGAATGTGTTCCTGACCCTGCACATTCCTCCCTCTCCAAAATCTTTTTTTTTTCTTTTTTTCTTGAGACTGGGTCTCTCTCTGTCACCCAGGCTGAAGTGCAGTGGTGCAATCATGGCTCACTGCAGTTTCAACCTCCTGGAATCAAGTAGTCCTCCCACTTCAGCCTCCCAAGTAGCTAGGACTACAGGTGCAGGCCACCATGCCTGGATAATATTTTTATTTTTTGTAGAGACAAGATCTCGCCATGTTACCCAGGCTGGTCTCGAAATCCTGGCCTCAAGCAAGCCTCCCACCTTGGCCTCTCAAAGTGCTGAGATTACAGGTGTGAGCCGCCACGCCTGGCCTTCCCACATCATTCTGCCCGAATTATTTCCTTTTTCTTTCTTTCTTTTTTCTTTTTTGAGATAGTTTTGCTCTTGTTGCCCAGACTAGAGTGCAATGGTGCAATCTCGGCTCACTGCAACCTCCGCCTCCTGGGTTCAAGTGATTCTGCCGCCTCAGTCTCCTGAGTAGCTGGGATTGTAGGCATGTGCCACTATGCCCGGCTAATTTTGTATTTTTATTAGAGATGGGGGTTTCACCACGTTGGTCAGGCTGGTCTCAAACTCCTGACCTCAGGTGATCCGCCCTCCTCGGCCTCCCAAAGTGCTGGGATTACAGGTGTGAGCTGCCATGCCCGGTCCCGCCCAAATTATTTTCTAGTGACCCTTTGATACTGGGTTCTCCAGCTTCTGCCAAACCACTACCACGAAGATGTAGGATCTCTATAGGAACGACGTTTTTATTTATTCAGAGATACGTCAGCGTTTGTCTTGGGGGAAGGTGACTCCAATGGCCTTCCTCACCTCCTCAAGGATGTCAGCCAGGAGCTCACTTTCTACCAGGGGAATCACAGGACTTTCTTTCAGACCTGCGGGGAAAGTGTAGTTAGGGACCCCCCACTACCCACGCACCTGAAACCCAAATAACTACAATTCCCAGAATTCCATGTGGTACAATATACTTGGTTCAGGCAGATGGATGCTGCAGGGGTTCCTGGGAGATGTAGTTCTTTTTTTTTTTTTGGTGGGGGAAGCAAGAGTCTTGCTCTGTTGCCCAGGCTGGAGTGCAATGGTGCAATCTCAGCTCACTGCAACCTCCTGGGAGATGTAGTTCTAAACAGCAGGGTGACAGAGCAGGTGGGAAAGAGCCCAACGTTCCTCTACCAGCCTGGTGCCCGCCACCCCTCCAATATCCTTACCCTTGCGCAGGCACTCCCGGACATGCTTGGCCTCATAACTCATGCCTGCCCCGTTGTCAAAATTGCAGTCTTTTGGGACCGGGGGCAGCAGGAACTCCTTATGCTCCCCCTTCACCACCAGCTCGGTTGGGCACCAGCAGGGGTTGAGGAGCTGGAGGGAGAGAGGAAGTGGCGCTGCTGTCTTCACCAATGGTGCTCCTAGGGCTGCCCCCAGGAACATGCCAGGTGGTGCGCAGGGGCCTCCCTCTTGAACCTGGTGGCAAAGGGCTTGTCCCATCTAACCCCAGGGAGCTCTGGACCCTCCCTCATTTCTGGTTGCTAGAAGTTTGTTCCTTAGCAACGCTGCTGTCACACAAAAATCCCGTCTATCTCCCCAGGAGCAAACGTCTCCCTAACCTTAGGAGGTTAGAAACAAGGTGTTCTTAGGGCCTAGAGAGGAGGATTTATCTTCGTGGGTCTGTGAATCATGTTTTCTTCTTATTTCTTTTCTTTCTTTTTTTTTTTTTTTTGAGATGGAGTCTTGCTCTGTCGCCCAGGCTGGAGTGCAGTGGATCGATCTCAGTTCACTGCAACCTCCACATTCTGGGTTCAAATGATTCTTCTGCCTCAGCCTCCCGAGTAGCTGGGATTACAGGTGCCCGCCACCATGCCCGGCTAATTTTTTTTTTTTTTTTTTCCGAGACGGAGTTTCGCTCTTGTTGCCCAGCCTGGAGTGCAATGGCACGATCTCGGGTCACTGCCACCTCCACCTCTCCGGTTCAGGCAATTCTCCTGCCTCAGCCTCCTGAGTAGCTCAGCTTACAGACATGCACCACCACACCCAGCTAATTTTTGCATTTTTAGTAGAGATGGGGTTTCATCATGTTGACCAGGCTGGTCACAAACTCCTGACTTCAGGTGATCCACCCGCTATGGGCTGCCAAAGTGCTAGGATTACAGGTGTGAGCCACCATGCCCAGCCTGTATTTTTTTTTTTTTTTTTCAGTAGAGACGGGGTTTCACCATGTTGGCCAGGCCGGTCTTGAATTCCTGAGCTCAAGTGATCTGCCCTCCTCAGCCTCCCAATCACGCTGGGATTACAGGTGTAAGTCACCATGCTTGGCTATAGAATGGGGTTTTTTCCTAGCAACAGGGTCCCAGGAAGGCCATTTAAGCTGACCTTTGGTAACACCCAGATCCTCCCCTGAATGTGCTCCCAAAGTTCACAACTGTCCACTAAGCGTGGTTGAGAATAACTGGCTTCTCCTCCGGACTGAAGATATACATTTGAGACAGGATCTCACTCTGTCACCCAGGCTGGAGTACAGTGGCACAATCACAGCTAACTGCAACCTCAACCTCCAGGGCTCAAGTGATCCACCAGCTTCAGCCTCCCAAAGTGCTGGGATCACAGGTGTGACCACCATGCCGGCCAGGTGTATATATATAAACTTTTTGAGATGCAGTTTTGTTCTTGTCACCCAGGCTGGAGTACAATGGCACTATCTCGGCTCACTGCAACCTCCACCTTCCGAGTTCAAGCGATTATCCTGCCTCAGCCTCCCGAGTAGCTGGGATTACAGATGCTTGCCACCACATCCAGCTAATTTTTGTATTTTTAGTAGAGATGGAGTTTAACCATGTTGTCCAGGCTGATCTCGAACTCCTGACCCAGGTGATCTGCCTGCCTTGGCCTCCCAAAGTGCTGGGATTACAGGTGTGAGCCACCGTGCCGGCCAGGCCCAAGGATATTTGACAGCGCAATAGGTTAATCCTAAGTAAGGAGAGCTAGAGGCCCAGAACCCACCTCTTGGCTTGGTTAAGGAGGATGAACTCTTTAGCAATTATGTGAAATTGGCTGGTTAAGCCCTCATCTAGCTCTAGAGGCCATTTGTCCCCCCTCTATGTTAGGGGCACAATCCCCAGCGCTTGGGCCCGCCGCGCCTCACCTGTGCCATGCCCTTGGTGCCGCTCACGGAGGCCGTGTTGGAGAGCTGTGCGGTGATGCTGCAGGTGAAGCTGCCGTGGACCTCTCCTGGGTACTGCAGGAGCACCGTGACAGTGTCGTCCACACCTGGAGGGAAGTCCCGGGTCAGAGCAGAGGGCTCTCAGGGCAGAGTCTCTGAGACTGCACGGACCTCAAATCCTGCCTGTGAAACTTTGGGTGAGACACTTCACTTCTTGCATGGCAAGGCAAAAGAAGGAAGTGCTGGCTGGTGGCGGTGGCTCACGCCTGTAATCTCAGCACTCTGGGAGGCCGAGTGGGCGGATCACGAGGTCAGGAGATCGAGACCATCCTGGCTAACACAGTGAAACCCCCTCTCTACTAAAAATACAAAAAATGAGTCAGGTGTGGTGGCATGTGCCTGTATTCCCAGCTCCTCGGGAGGCTAAGGCAGAAGAATCGCTTGAACCTGGGAGGCGGAAGTGGCAGTGAACCGAGATCATGCCACTGCACTCCAGCCTGGGTGACAGAGTGAGACACTGTCTCAAAAAAAAAAAAATGAAGTGCTACAGCATGGATGAGCATTGAGTACACCATGCTAGGCCAGGCACGGTGGCTCACACCTGTATTCCCAGCACTTGGGGAGGCTGAGGTGGGCGGATCACCTAAAGTCAGGAGTTGGAGACCAGCCTGGGCAGGATAACCCTGTCTCTACAAAAAATACAAAAAATTGGCCAGGCGTGGTGGCTCAAGCCTGTAATCCCAGCACTTTGGGAGGCCGAGGCGGGCGGATCACGAGGTCAGGAGATCGAGACCATCCTAGCTAACGCGGTGAAATCCCGTCTCTACTAAAACTAAAAAAAAAAATTTGCTGGGCGTGGTGGCTGGTGCCTGTAGTCCCAGCTTCTCAGGAGGCTGAGGCAGGAGAATGGCGCGAACCCGGGAGGTGGAGCTTGCAGTGAGCTGAGATCGCGCCACTGCACTCCAGCCTGGGTGACAGAGCAAGACTCCGTCTCTCTCTCTCTCTCTATATATATATATATATAAAATAAAATAAAAATACAAAAAATTAGCTGGGGCTGGTGGCGACTGCCTATAATCCCAGCACTTCGGGAGGTTGAGGCAGGAGGATCACCTGAAGTCAGGAGTTCAAGACCAGCCTGGCCAATATGGTAAAACCCTGTCTCTACAAAAATACAAAAACTAGCCAGGCATAACGCCAAGTGCCTGTAGTCCCAGCTACTCATGAGGCTGAAGCAGAAGCAGCGCTTGAATCCAAAGGCAGAGCTTGCAGTGAGCCGAGATCACGCCACTGCACTCCAGCCTGGGTGACAGATCGAGACTCTCTCTGCCCGCCAGAATAAAAGAAAGAAAGAAAAAGAAAACACCACGCTAAGTGAAAGAAGACCAGAGATGGGTCAGGCACAGTGGCTCACACCTGTAATACCAACACCTTGGGAAGCCAAGGTGGGAGGATCTCTTGAGGTCAGGAGTTCGAGGCTGCAGTGAGCCAAGATGGTACCAGTGCACTCCAGCCTGGGTGACAGAGTGAAAAAAAAAAGTCATATATTGTATGAATCCATTTCTATGAAATGTTCGAAATTGGCAAATCCATACGTAAGTCTTTCTTTTCAGGAAAAAAGATTAGTGGTTGTTTAGGAATGAGTTGGGGGAGGAGAGAATTGGGGAGTTACAGCTAAAGGTATAAGGTTTTTTCATCTTTTCATCTACCTCCATCCTGGGCTACAGAGCGAGACTCCGTCTCAAAAAAAAAAAAAAAAAAATCAGTCTAAAATTGTGGTGATGCACCACAATCCCCAATATACTAAAAGCCATTGCATTAATTAGAAACTTTTTTTTTTTTTGGTGGGTCTTGCTATGTTGCCCAGGCTGATCTCGAGCTCCTGGGTTAAAGTGATCTTCCCGTCCTGGCCTCCCAAAGTACTGTGATTACAGGTGTGAGCCACCACGCTGGGCTGGAGGCTACATCTTTCTGATTCAGAGTTCTTCCTCTGTACAAACTTCTGTTTTATAGGCTTGTGCAAATAGGCTTTCTCATCACTAAAAAGGGGTTAATGACAGAACGCACCTCACAGTGTTGTTACAAGCATTACGGTAAATGATACAAAGTGCATAAAGCACCTAAGAGGCTATTTATTTTTATCATTTTTTATTTATTTATTTTTATACATTTTTTGAGATGGTGTCTCACTCTCTCAACCCAGGCTGCAGTACAGTAGCACGATCTCGGCTCACTGCAACCTCCACCTCTCAGGTTCAAACGATTCTCCTGCCTCAGCCTCCCGAGTAGCTGGGATTACAGGCACCTTCCACCACACCCAGCTAATTTTTATAGTTTTAATAGAGATGGGGTTTCACCATGTTGGCCAGGCTGGTCTCGAACTTCTGACCTCAAGTGATCTGCCTGCCTTGGCCTCCCAAAGTGCTGGGATTACAGGCATGAGCTACTGAATCTGGCTATTTTTATTTTTATTTTTGAGACAGAGTCTCCCTCAGTCGCCCAGGTTGGAGTGCAGTGGCATGATCTTAGCTCACTGCAAGCTCCGCTTCCCGGGTTCAAGCGATTCTCCTGCCTCAGCCTCCTAAGTAGCTGGGACTACAGGTGCACACCACCATGCCTAGCTGATTTTTGTATTTTTAGTAGAGACTGGGTTTCGCCTTGTTGCCCAGGCTGCTCTCGAACTCCTGGCCTCATGTGATCTGCCCACCTCAGCCTCCTATAAGTGCTGGGGTTAGAGGGGTGAGCCACTGTGCCTGGCCCCAAGAATTAGCACTTGATAAATGGAATCTGTTGTTTCAACTAGTACTTAGCATGGAAATCATTCAGATATTCCACTGAGTTTTCCAAAGTGCTTCCTTCAAGCTATTGTTTTGTTCTGGCTTTTCATTGTTTTCTGTGGTACTGTTTGCAAAGATGGCCAGTATAATTTCCTCTATGAGTGTCAGTTTTCTTCTTCTGTCAAGAAGTACAGTCTTGGCTGTGCACAGTGACTCACACCTATAATCTCAGCACTTTGGGAGGTGGAGGCAGGAGGATCACTTGAGTCCAGGAGTTCAACATTTATGTCCAACCTGGGCAATACAGCGAGACCCCGTCTCTACAAAAAATAAAAAATTTAGTTGGGTGTGGTGGCTTGTGCCTGTGATCCTAGTTACTCAGGAGCTGAGGTGGAAGATTCCTGGAGCCTGGAAGGTCAAGGTTGCAGTGAGCAATGATTGTGCCACTGCACTCAGCCTGAATGACAGAGTGAGACCCTGTCTCAAAAAAAAAAAAAAAAAAAAAAAAGGCTGGACATGGTGATTTATGCCTGTAATCCCAGCACTTTGGGAGGCCAAAATGTGTATATCACTTGAGCTCAGGAAGTTGAGACCAGCCTGGACAACGTGAGGAAACCCCATCTCTACCAAACAAAAACAAAAACAAAAAAAACAGCAGGCGTGGTGGCCTGCATCTGTATGCCCAGCTACTTGAGGGGCTTACAGAGGAGAATCATTTCAATTTAGGAGATTGATGCTGCAGCATGCCAAGATCACACCACTACATTCTACCCTGGGTGGCAAAGTGAGACACTATCTTAAATGAAAAAAAAAAATACAGTCTAGTTGCCCATCTCTGAAAACTGAGCTGGCCATGTAACTTGCTTTGTCCAATGGGTCAACAGCAAATATGGTGTAATTAGAGGCCTGAAAAGTGCTCGCACATCAGGAATTCTCACATCATGATGTGAACGGTATCTAGCCAGCTGGATAGGCCAGGTGGAGGAGAATCAAGGCTTCCCAGACAGTCACCTACCACCTGTAACACATAAATGAAGCCGTACCAGACTGTCCAGTCCCAGCTGAACAGCCAACTGACTGCAGCTGCAGGAGTAAGACGAGCAGAAGAACCATCCAGCAGAGCCCAGCTGCAATTTGCCAATGCACAGAATCAAGCTAATAAATGATTGCTATTAGAAGTCACTAAGGTTTTTTGTTTGTTTGCTTGTTTGTTTTTGAGACAGGGTCTGGCTCTGTTCCCCAGGCTGGAATGCAGTGGCACCATCTCAGTTCACTGCCACCTCTGCCTCCCAGGCTCAATTGATCCTCCCTCCTCACCTTCCAGAGTAGCTGGACTATAGGTGCACGCCACCATGCCCAGCTAATTTTTTTTTGCACTTTTAGTAGAGACAGGGTTTTACCACGTTGGCCAGGGTGGTCTTGAACTCCTGGCCTCAAGTGATCTGCTCACTTCAGCCTCCCAAAGTGCTGGGATTATAGGCATGAGTCACCATGCCCGGACTGAAGTCACTAAGTTTTGTGGTAGGTTTTTTGTTTTTTGTTTTTTGCTGCTGAATGTAACTTTAATAAAGCATTAAAGCATGAATTGCTTCTTGCTTCTTGGGGTTAAAGGTCAAAGAGGAAGGGCATCACATCTGGCTGGCTCATGCCCTGTTGGATACTTTCCAGCTGAGTGGAAGCCAAGGCAAGGGCCTCTTCTGCAAAATGGGGCAACTTTTTTTTTTTTTGAGATGGAGTCTCACTCTATTGCCCAGGCTGGAGTGCAGTGGTGCCATCTTGGCTCACTGCAACCTCCACCCCCTGGGTTCAAGCGATTCTCCTGCCTTAGCCTCCCAAATAGCTGGGATTACAGGTGTCTGCCACAATGCCTAAGCTAATTTTTGTATTTTTAGTAGAGATGGGGTTTCATCATATTGGTCAGACTGGTCTCCAACTCCTGACCTCAGGTGATCCGGCTGCCTCGGCCTCCCAAAGTGCTGGGATTACAGGAACGAGCCATGGCGCCTGGCCAAGTGGGGTAGTCTTTTATGTAGCAAAGGATCACGTAGATAACTTCAAAAAATAATAATTTTATATTTATTAACTGCCATTTGCCTCAGCAGTTACTTCATTCACTCCCATGACAACCGTATTAGTGACACTTTACCAGTAAAGTGATTAAGATTCAGAGATGTTAAGTCTGCTGGCTAAGATCACATAGCAAAGTCCCAGGATAGTGCTCGCCTGCAATCTTGACTCTAATCCTCTCTGGCTTCATGAAAAGTTGTTCTTGGCCGGGCGCGGTGGCTCAAGCCTGTAATCCCAGCACTTTGGGAGGCCGAGACGGGCGGATCACGAGGTCAGGAGATCGAGACCATCCTGGCTAACACGGTGAAACCCCGTCTCTACTAAAAAAAAAAAAAATACAAAATTAGCCGGGCGAGATGGTGGGCGCCTGTAGTCCCAGCTACTCGGGAGGCTGAGGCGAGAGAATGGCGTAAACCCGGGAGGCGGAGCTTGCAGTGAGCTGAGAACTGGCCACTGCACTCCAGCCTGGGCGACAGAGCGAGACTCCGTCTCAAAAAAAAAAAAAAAAAAAAAAAAAAAAAAAAAAAAAAAGAAAAGTTGTTCTTCTAGGTGTCTGATCTAATTCTCATTAAGTTAGAGACTTGTCCCCAGCTCAGTGCTTCCACAGGGAGTCAGAGTCATTCCCATTACTATGAAATATTCCAGGATAGATGGTACCTGTCTCATGACGCCTTCCCACAACGGAAATCTTCTCTGGCTTCTGCCCTCCAAAGACCATGGAGATGAACTGGACACAGTAGATGCCCAAGTCCAGCAGGGCACCCCCGGCCTGGGCCCAGTCTACGGCCCGGGGAACATGGGTGAGGTTCTTCCCAAATTCTGCCCGAGCCACCCGGAGGTCTCCTAGAGTTCCCTGGGCCAAAACAGACCTCAGAGCCTCGGAGGCAGGAAAGAAGCGAGTCCAGATGGCCTGCAGACCACAAGCAAAGGAGTTAACGAGCCAGTTCTAATCCCTTCGGGGGTCCCAATCGTGGGGGATACCCACTGCGACCCAGTCTCCAAACACAGCCCATCAGACCCCAAGTTGTATCCCCCTTGCTCCTGACTCTCTTGACTTTTCTTCTTTTTCCTTTTTATTTTTTTTTTTTTGAATAGAGATAGGATCTCACTATGCTGCCCAGGCTGGTCTGAACTCCTGGGCTCAAGCACCCCTCCCCACCTCAGCCTCCCAAAGTGCTGGGATTACAGGCAGGAGCCACCGAGCCCTACTGACTTTTGTTCTTTTTCATCTGGACCATTGCCCCAGTCTCCTCATGTTAGGGGCTGAATTATGTCTCTCTCCCTCCCACTTCTACCCGGCCAAACACAATTCATGTGTTGAAGCCTTAACTCCCTAGTACCTCTGAAAGCGACTGTTGTGACCACAGGGTAATCCCAGCTACTCGGGAGGCTGAGGCAGGAGAATCGCTTAAAGCCAGGTGGCAGAGGTTGCAGTGAGCCAAGATCACGCCACTGCACTCCCGCCTGGCGACAGAGTAAGACTCTGTCTCAAAACAACAATGACAGCCAGGCACGGTGGCTCACCCCTGTAATCCCAGCACTTTAGGAGGCCGAGGCGGGCGGATCACGAGGTCAGGAGATCGAGACCATCATGGCTAACACGGTGAAACCTCGTCTCTGCTAAAAATACAAAAAATTAGCTGGGCGAGGTGGCGGGCGCCTGTAGTCCCAGCTACTTGGGAGGCTGAGGCAGGAGAATGGTGTGAACCCGGGAGGCGAAGCTTGTAGTGAGCCGAGATCATGCCACTGCACTCCAGCACTCCAGCCTGGACGACAGAGCAAGACTCCATCTCAAAAAAACAAAAACAAAAAACAAAACAACAACAACAATGACAACAAAAACCAGAGTTCTGCCTCTTGGAGCACCCAGTCTAGAGAGACAGAGAATAGGCGACTAAGGGATGAACAAAGGAATACCAAGGACACAAATAAAACGGAGGCTCCTTCACGCAGTAGGGCCGGGGCAGTGACACCCTGAAGAGTTGACATTCCAGGGGAGATGGAAGCTCCGTGGACTAGGCAAAGGGCCCAAGAAAGAATGTCATGGGCAGAGCCGGGAGAATGGGCAAAGGTCCCAAGGCTGCACTCCAGAATTTTTCTTTTTTTTTTTTTTTTTTTTTTTTTTGAGACGGAGTCTTGCTCTGCCACCCAGGCTGGAGTGCAGTGGCCGGATCTCAGCTCACTGCAAGCTCCGTCTCCCGGGTTTATGCCATTCTCCTGCCTCAGCCTCCCGAGTAGCTGGGACTACAGGCGCCCGCCTCGTTGCCCGGCTAGTTTTTTTTTTGTATTTTTAAGTAGAGACAGGGTTTCACCGTATTAGCCAGGATGGTCTCGATCTCCTGACCTCGTGATCCGCCCGTCTCGGCCTCCCAAAGTGCTGGGATTACAGGCTTGAGCCACCGCGCCCGGCCTTTTTTTTTTTTTTTTTTTTTTTTTTGAGACGGAGTCTCGCTCTGTCGCTTGGGCTGGAGTGCAGTGGCCGGATCTCAGCTCACTGCAAGCTCCGCCTCCCGGGTTTACGCCATTCTCCTGCCTCAGCCTCCCGAGTAGCTGGGACTACAGGCGCCCACCACCTCGCCCGGCTAGTTTTTTGTATTTTTTAGTAGAGACGGGGTTTCACCGGGTTAGCCAGGATGGTCTCGATCTCCTGACCTCGTGATCCGCCCGTCTCGGCCTCCCAAAGTGCTGGGATTACAGGCTTGAGCCACCGCGCCCGGCCAGACTCTGTCTTAAAAAAAAAAAAAAAATTCTGGGCCGGGCGCGGTGGCTCAAGCCTGTAATCCCAGCACTTTGGGAGGCCGAGACGGGCGGATCACGAGGTCAGGAGATCCAGACCATCCTGGCTAACACTGTGAAACCCCGTCTCTACTAAAAATACAAAAACTAGCCGGGCGAGGTGGCGGGCGCCTGTAGTCCCAGCTACTCAGGAGGCTGAGGCAGGAGAATGGCGTAAACCCGGGAGGCGGAGCTTGCAGTGAGCTGAGATCCGGCCACTGTACTCCAGTCCAGGCGACAGAGCGAGACTCCGCCTCAAAAAAAAAAAAAAGACAGAGTCTTGCTCGTGTCGTCCAGGCTGGAGTGCAGTGTCCGGATCTTAGCTCACCACAACCTCGGCCTCTGGGGTTCAAGCGATTCTCCTGCCTCAGCCTTCTAAGTAGCTGGGATGACAGGCGCCCGCCACCACATCTGGCTAATTTTTGTACTTTTTTAGTAGAGACAGGGTTTCACCATGTTGGCCAGGCTGGTCTTGAATTCTTGACCTCAGGTGATTCGCCCGCCTTGGCCTCCCAAAGTGCTGGGATTACAGGCGTGAGCCACCGTGCCCCACCCACACCAGCAATTTCTAAAAATGCTGACGCAAGAGTGTCAGGGCTCACAGGGCAAGGGCGGGGCCAGACGCATGTGGTCCAGGTCCATCCAGGCTCCGAGCAGTGGAGAGGAGCGTGAACACGGGCCTGGGGGCACCGGGGAGCCAGGAGCAGGCTCTAAGCCTGGATGTTGTGACAGTAGGCTACTGGTGCCCCCAAAGATATCCATGTCCTGATCCTCGGAGTCTGTGAATGTGTGACTTTACAAGGCTAAGGGGTCCTGGTGGATGGGATTACATTAAAGACCTTGAGGTGGGGGCTGGGCACGGTGGCTCACGCCTGTAATCCCAGCTCTTTGGGAGGCCGAGGCGGGAGGATCACTTGCAGTCAGAAGTTCGAGACCAGCCTAGACAACATGGTGAGACCCCGTCTCTACTAAAAATACAAAAATTAGCCAGGCGTGGTGGTGGGTGCCTGTCGTCCCAGCTACCTGGGAGGCTGAGGCAGGAAGATCGCTTGAACCCGGGAGGCAGAGGTTGCAGTGAGCCAAGATCACGCCACTGCCCTGCACTGCACTGCAGGTTTGTAGGGGGCTCCTTGTAAGGAAAGAGACCACTACTACTCCTGCTGCTCTCCTCCCCTCACCTTGCCTAGTTCACAAGACAGGAGAAGAGAGAGTGAGAAACAAAAGTAAGATAAATAGCCAGACAACCTTGGCACCACCACCTGGCCCTAGGAGTTAAACAAAGTAATAATAACACCAACCCCTGGCCTAAAACTACTTATGTTATCTGTAAATTCCAGACACTGTATGAAAAAAAAGCATTGTAAAGCCTGTAATCCCAGCACTTTGGGAGGCCGAGACGGGCGGATCACAAGGTCGGGAGATCGAGACCATCCTGGCTAATACGGTGAAACCCCGTCTCTACTAAAAAATACAAAAACTAGCCGGGCGAGGTGGCGGGCGCCTGTAGTCCCAGCTACTCGGGAGGCTGAGGCAGGAGAATGGCGGAAACCCGGGAGGCGGAGCTTGCAGTGAGCTGAGATCTGGCCACTGCACTCCAGTCCGGGCGACAGAGCGAGACTCCGCCTCAAAAAAAAAAAAAAAAAAAAAAAAGAAAAAAAGCATTGTAAAACTTTTTGTTCTGTTAGCTGATGCGTGTAGCCCCTAGTCATGTTTCCCACGCTTGCTCCCTTTATCACAACCCTTTCACGTGGACCCCTTAAAGTTGTAAGCCTTTAAAAAGACCAAATATTGGCCGGGCGCAGTGGCTCAAGCCTGTAATCCCAGCACTTTGGGAGGCCGAGACGGGCGGATCACGAGGTCAGGAGATCGAGACCATCCTGGCTAACACGGTGAAACCCCGTCTCTACCAAAAAAATACAAAAATCTAGCCGGACGAGGTGGTGGGCGCCTGTAGTCCCAGCTACTCAGAAGGCTGAGCCAGGAGAATGGCGGGAACCCGGGAGGCGGAGCTTGCAGTGAGCTGAGATCCGGCCACTGCACTCCAGCCCCGGCGATAGAGCGAGACTCCGTCTCCAAAAAAAAAAAAAAAAAGACCAAATATTTCTTTCTCGGGGAGCTCGGCTCTTAAGACACGAGTCTGCCAACACTCCCGGCCGAATAAAAAACCTCTTCCTTCTTTAATCCGGTGTCTGAGGAGTTTTGTCTGAGGCTCGTCCTGCTACACTTGGTCCTTCCAACCTCTACCTGGAACCCCACCCAAACTAAGCCCATTGCCATTCTATACCACTTTCACTCTTCGCATCTTTTTCTTTTTTTTTTTTTTTTTTTTTTTTTTTTTTGAGACGGAGTCTCGCTCTGTCGCCCAGGCAGGAGTGCAGTGGCGCGATCTCGGCTCACTGCAAGCTCCGCCTCCGGGTTCACGCCATTCTCCTGCCTCGCCTCCTGAGTAGCTGGACTACAGGCGCCCGCCACCGCGCCCGGCTAATTTTTTGTATTTTTTTTTTAGTAGAGACGGGGTTTCACCATGGTCTCGATCTCCTGACCTTGTGATCCGCCCCCTCGGCCTCCCAAAGTGCTGGGATTACAAGCGTGAGCCACCGCGCCCGGCCAATCTTTTTCTTAAAAACTGACAGAAGGGCCGGGCGCGGTGGCTCAAGCCTGTAATCCCAGCACTTTGGGAGGCCGAGATGGGCGGATCACGAGGTCAGGAGATCGAGACCATCCTGGCTAACACGGTGAAGCCCCGTCTCTACTAAAAAATACAAAAAACGAGACGCCGGGCCTACCGCGGGAGCCTGAGGGAAGCCGTGCATTCCGTTCCAAGGCGTCTGTGAGCCCGCGTAGTATACGCCATGAGCAAAGCTCACCTTCCCGAGTTGAAAAAATTTATGGACAAGAAATTATCATTGAAATTAAATGGTGGCAGGCATGTCCAAGGAATATTGCGGGGATTTGATCCCTTTATGAACCTTGTGATAGATGAATGTGTGGAGATGGCGACTAGTGGGCAACAGAACAATATTGGAATGGTGGTAATACGAGGAAATAGTATCATCATGTTAGAAGCCTTGGAACGAGTATAAATAATGGCTGTTCAGCAGAGAAACCCACGTCCTCTCTCCATAGGGCCTGTTTTACTATGATGTAAAAATTAGGTCATATACATTTTCATATTAGACTTTTTGTTAAATAAACTTCTGTAATAGTCAAAAATGCCTTCTCAAATGTTCTGAATATAGAATATTAGCTCTCACTCCAATTTTTTCTAACATGAATTTTCCTGGTTGACAATGATTTCAAAGGGTTTTATGCATTAAAGTGGAATAATCGTATTAAATGTGAAACAAGAAAAAAAAAATACAAAAAACTAGCCGGGCGAGGTGGCGGGCGCTTGTAGTCCCAGCTACTTGGGAGGCTGAGGCAGGAGAATGGCGTAAACCCGGGAGGCGGAGCTTGCAGTGAGCTGAGATCCGGCCACTGCACTCCAGCCTGGGTGACAGAGGGAGACTCCGTCTCAAAAAAAAAAAAAAAAAAAAAAACGGACAGAAGATCCAAGCAATTTCACTAAGTCTTGCCGTGTTTACTAAGGGCCAAAAGCAATGGCTCTCGTGGTAATAGATGCTGCCAAGGAGATTCAGATACATCCTGGCAAATGCACTGACCCCGCCCACCCACTGGCAACCATATTAAGTAATGGTAAGCACTGCTATACTAGATGTTGGAAGGGCTCCTCTGCCCTCACCTCCATAAGGAAGAGGCCTCGGGATCGGGCCTCCGTGACCATCTCACGAACTTCCGCCGCGTTCACCCCCATGGGCTTCTCGCACAGAACGGCCTTGCCCGCCGCCAAGCACAGCATCACTGCCGCCTTGTGCTGGGGGTGCTGGGTGCCAACGTAGGCCACCTCTAGGGTGGGAGTAAGTAGGTCAAGAGGTCAGCAGCGCCACCCACCCAGACCGCCGAGCTCCGCCCACAACTTCGAGGCCCTGCCCTAGCACCCAGGGACCAGGTGGTTCGTCACACCCAGTCTCCCCTGGGGAGCTGTCCTTAGGAAGAAGCTGTTACCTCTCGCCATTCTCTCTCTCTTTTATTTTATTTTAATTAATTAATTAATTTATTTATTTATATATTTATTTATTTATTTTTAAGACCAAGTCTCACTCTGTCGCCCAGGCTGGAGTGCAGTGGTGCGATCTTGGCTCCCTTCAACCTCTGCTTCCCGGGTTCAAGTGATTCTCCTGCCTCAGCCTCCCGAGTAGCTGGGATTACAGGTGCGTGCCATCATACCTGGCTAATTTATTTTTATTTTTTGTAGAGATTGGGTCTTGCTATGTTGCCAAGGCTGGTCTCGAACGCTAAATGGAGTTTAACACCTACTAGACAGCCAGTCCCAGACCAAGCCCGTTTTACAGTTCGCCTCCCAGCCAAAGGTCTTGACAGAACCCAAAGGGACTGGCCCATTCTGAGGAGCCTTGCATTTTACACGGGGCAGCCAGGGGGCAGCGCTTCAGGGGCGGCAGCCAGCACTCCCATCGCCCTCGCCACTCACCCACATTCGGGTCCTTGGCCAGCTCCTCATAGGAGCCGTAGGCCTTGGGGATGTCGTGTTTCTGTGCAAACTCCTTCGCACGGCTCAGGTCGCGGGCCGCCACCGCCACCACCTGGAGGGGGGCAAAAATTGGATTTAAGGGGTTGGGGCAGGCGTGGAAATTGGATGGAAGGGAGGCGAAGGAGGAGGCTACCACCAGGAGAAGGGGAAACGTGGTCCCGGGGGAAGAGATGATGGGGGCTGGACATTTGGGCCCTGGGAAAGAGAGATCTGGGGGAAAGCCATTATTAAATCCCCCAGTATCTAAATTATCTTCACAGTAGCTCACATCAAGGCCTTTCCAAACCTCAAGACACTCAGGTTTGCAGAACAGAGGTGGAGACGGAGGTAGCAAGGAAGCAGACGTTTCACTGCCATGACGACTCACTCACTAGTCCGGAACCCTAAACTCCCTGCTCCGTTAGACTCTGGAGTCCCAGCCCCCCGCCTCCTCTTTCCCAGAATCCGGAGGGCGGGCGGACCTGGTGCTCGGAGCGAGGCAGTGTCTGCAGCACGGCCGTGAAGTCGCTGGAGATGAGACCGACAGACACGATGCCCCAGCGAACCGCCATCGTTGCGATGCGGGGCCCATGAAACCTTCGGGCTCTCGAGGCGCCAATTAAGTACCTGACGCCCCGCCCACCCTGGGGGCGGGTCCCCATCCTCCGCCCCCATTGCTCCTACGCCGTTTCTCGTTGGCTCCAGTCGACAGAGAGATTATTTAGTTTTAGCTTCCCCATTCGGCGAAAGCACCATTTAGCTCCGCCTTACAGAGGGAACCACATCTAGATATCGCTTCTGCAGATCTCTATCCTATGACTTCAGGCTCGCCGGGTACGCCGGGGAAGGATAGCGTGGGGAGGGGAAGCTTGCTTCCTTGCCGACACCAGTCCTTGAAGAGTTAGATTTAATGTCTTGCCCTCTGGACTTTGTGGCAAAACTTTACCCTGACTTTTTTGCTCTCAAAGCCACGCATCATTAGGAGTCGTTCAGAGGGAGAGAAAGGATTGTAACAGCAAACTTAATAATTATTACTAATATGTATAGAGCACCTGTAGGCCAGCCCCTCAGCTCCGCGCTTTACCTTCCTCCTTCCTAATTTCTCCCCGCAGACCTGGGAAGTAGCTTCTACTGTCCCCAGTTCACAAAGGGGGAAACAGACTCCAAGATCCCTGGTCATTTTTTTGGAGGTCTCACAGTCAGGAGGTAAAGACCTGGAAATTGGCTGCTTCCAGAAGCTGTAGCTTTAGAAAACAGGCTACTTTCCTTGTTAAGAGCCCAGGAGCCTGGCTGACTGGTTTCAAAACACTCCTTACCCCTTCTTGGTTGTATTGCTTTTGAACAAGAGGCCGCCCTCTCTGGTCCTCACTTTTCTATTCTGGAAAGCAGAGATCATAACATCTACCTACATAGGGTTGTGAGGAGGATTCATTGAGCTCTGTGGTCTATTACGTAAAATATACTGCATTATTATAATTATTATTGATAGAGGTTCTCACTCTGTCACCCAGGAAGGAGTGCAGTGGCACAGTCACAGCTCACTGCAGCCTCAAATTCCTTAGCTCAAGGAATTACCTCCTGCCTTAGCCACCCCAGTACCTGGGACTACAGTAGCTGGGACCCAAGTAGCTAGTGGCTACTACACCTGGCTAATTATTTTATTTATTAATTATTTTAGAGATAGGGTCTCACTCTGTTGTCTAGCTGGAGTGGAGTGGTGTGATAATAGCTTACAGCAGCCTTGAACTCCTGGGCTCGAGCTATCCTCCCACCTCAGCCTCCTGAGTAGCTGGGATTATAGGCATGTGCCCCATGTACTGCTATTTTTTTGTTTGTCTGTTTGTTTTTTTTGAGACAGAGTCTCGCTCTGTCCCCAGGCTGGAGTGCAGTGGCATGATCTCAGCTCACTGCAACCTCTGTCTCCTGGGTTCAGGTGATTCTCCTGTCTCAGCCTCCCAAGTAGCTGGGACCACAGGTGCCCTCCACCACGCCCAGCTAATTTTTTTATTTTTAGTGGAGACGGGGTTTCACCATGTTGGCCACGGTGGTCTCAATCTCCTGACCTTGTGATCTGCCCACCTTGGCCTCCCAAAGTGCTGGGATTACAAGCATGAGCCACCGTGTCCAGCCCGCTAATTATTATTATTATTTTTTTTTTTTGAGACAGAATCTTGCTGTGTCATCCAGGCTGGAGTGACCATGCAGTGGCATAATCTCGGCTCACTGTGACCTCCACCTCCCGGTTTCAAGCAATTCTCCTACCTCAGCCTCCTGAGTAGCTGGGATGACATGTGCCCACCACCACACCCAACTAATTTTTGTATTTTTACTAGAGATGGGGATTCACTGTGTTTGCCAGGCTGGTCTCTAATTCCTGACCTCAGGTGATCCACCTGCCTCCCAAAGTGCTGGGATTACATGCGTGAGACACCATACCCAGCAATTTTTTGTACAGAAGTCTCACTTTGTTGTCCAGGCTGGTCTCCCAATTCCTGGGCTCAAGCAATCCTCCTGCCTCAGCCTCCCAAAGTGCTGGGATTACAGGTATGAGACACTGTGTCCAGTCGATTTTTAAACTTTTTATCAGGGCAGGGTCTTGCCAAGTTTCCCAGGCTGGTCGGGACATGGTTATTCCTAACTGGCTGGCCAGCTTCACACAGGACAGGATATTAGTCACTTTCTCTTACTTGGTAGACAATTAATTAAGACCTTTGTGTCACACACAAATTCACAGACTTCAAGTTTACACAAACTGCTGAATAGAAACACAAATGGGACCAGGCATGGTGGCTCACGCCTGTAATCCCAGTGCTGTGGGAGGCCCAGATGGGAGGAATGCTTGAAGCCAGGACTTTGAGACCAGCCTGGGCAACAAAGCAAGACCTCATCTCTACCAAAAAAAGGGGGAAGGGGACAGGGCACGGTGGCTCATGCCTGTAATCCTAGAACTTTGGGAGGCCATGGTGGGCGGATCACTTGAGGTCAGGAGTTCGAAACCAGCCTGGCAAACATGGTGAAACCCCCCATCTCTACTAAAAATACAAAATAATTAGCTGAGCATGGTGGCGGGCGCCTGCAATCCCAGCTTCTTGGGAGGCTGAGGCAGGTGAATTGCTTGAACCTGGGAGGCAGAGGTTGCAGTGAGCCGAGATTGCACCACTGTACTCCAGCCTGGGTGACAGAGACTCCGTCTCGAAACAAAACAAAACAAAACAAAACAAAAAAAAGTTTGGGGAGAGGGAAATCCACATAGGACACAATATCATTACTAAGTAGAAAAAGAAAAAATAATTTAATAATAAATATCAAAAAATAATTTTGATACTCCCAGGTATTTGTCCTAGAGAGAAAAAATAACATGTTTGCACACAAACCAGTACACAGTTGTTCATGGCAGCTGTACATGGCTCAAGCCCAAATGTCCTTTAAGCTGCCAGTGGATTCAACAAAATACTACTCAGCAATAGAAAGAAATGAACTATTGATACAAATAACAACTTGGGTGACTGGGCTGAGTGGAAAAAAAAACATTAGCCAGGTGTGGTGGCACATGCCTCTGGGCTCAGCTATTCGGGAGGCTGAGATGGGAGAATCGCTTGAGCCCAGGCAGTGGAGGCTGCAGTGAGCAGACCAGGACTCCGTCTCTAAAAAAAGAAAGGAGGGGGTTACATACTGAATGATTCCATTTATATAACATTCTCAAAGTGACAAAATTATATATAGTGATAGAAAACAGACCAGCTGTGAACATAGGTGATTAGAATTTAAGAGAGGATTTTGTTGTTATTATTGTTTCGATACGGAGCCTTGCTCTGTAACCCAACCCGCAGTGCAGTGGCTCAATCTTAGCTCACTGCAACTTCTGCCTCCAAGGTTCAAGCAATTCTGCCTCGGCCTCCCAAGAAGCTGGGATAACAGGCGCCCACCACCACACCCAGATAAATTATATATTTTTAGTAGAGACAAGGGTTCACCATGTTGCCCAGGCTGGTCTTGAACTCCTGACCTCAGGTGATCCACCTGCCTCGGCCTTCCAAAGCGCTGGGATTACAGGCGTGAGCCAACACACCCGGCCAGGAGGATTTAAATAGTAAGGGTACCCCAAGGGAGTTTCTCTGTGGAGGTGGGACAGTTCTGTTTCCTGATGGTGGTGATTAATGCTCGAATCTTAAATTCATAGAAGTAGACACCTAAATTTTTCAGAAGTGCATATGAACCCATATGGTCTTGAACTCCTGGGCTTAAGTGATCCATCTGCTTTGGCCTCCGAAAGTGCTGGGACTACAGGCATGAGCCACCGTACCTGGTGCTGAAACCAGCTTGGTCGTGGAGACCCCAAGCCAGCGGTGCTAGAGGAATTAAGACAAAGACGCAGGAATATAGAGTATAAAGTGGGAATCGGGGCTGACAGCCTTCAGAGCTGAGAGCCACGAACACAGTCTGACCCACACATTTACTGACAGAAAGTCAGTGATAAGCATTGCTTCTACTGATTATAGATTAGCTAAAAGCATTCCTTATCGGAAACAAAGCATTCTTAGCAAGGAGGAGAGAAACAGGCCCTGGCTGATTATCCGCAGTAAAAGCATGTTGTTAAGGCACAGGCAGCTCCTGCTATCGTTTGTGGGTTGAGCAGTTTTCCGCTCCAGGCGGGGTCAGGTGTTCCTTGCCCTGCTCCAGTAAACCAACAGCTTTTAGCAGTGTGCGTGACAGCCATCAAGGGCGTGTCACATTGCTGCAGAAATGCTATTTATGGCCAGTTTCTTTTTTTTTTTTTTTTTTTTTTGAGATGGAGTCTCGCTCTATTGCCCAGGCTGGAGTGCAGTGGCCGGATCTCAGCTCACTGCAAGCTCCGCCTCCCGGGTTTACGCCATTCTCCTGCCTCAGCCTCCCAAGTAGCTGGGACTACAGGCGCCCGCCACCTCGCCCGGCTAGTTTTTTGTATTTTTTAGTAGAGACGGGGTTTCACAGTGTTAGCCAGGATGGTCTCGATCTCCTGACCTCGTGATCCGCCCGTCTCGGCCTCCCAAAGTGCTGAGATTACAGGCTTGAGCCACCGCGCCTGGCCTATGGCCAGTTTCTTTAAGGCCTGTTTATGACAGGGTTACGGCTTGCTACCAACATGTCCCCTCTTTTCGTTTTTGCAAAGCGATAAAGGCATAGGCAGCTTTGTCACGGTGAGCTACTTCTCGCAGGATTCAGGATCCGCATCTGCAGACGACACAAAGACAAACAACACAGATTAAAAGCACAATCGTCCTTGAAATCACAGAGCCTCCAAGTGCCTTGATCCATTTTAACGGGTTAATAGCTGCGAATCCGTCCGCAGCTCCTTCAGGCACTTTAGTACTTGGCATTAGTGTCAGATGTGCCTCCGAGGCTTGAAATACTTGTTCCTTCAGTTTTGCAATATCTAAAGATAACTTTCCAGTATGACCCTTCGAATGTGTCTTAACCCTTTGCCACTCGTGCTCTGTTTCATTACACAGATGAGGAGTAAGGCAAGAATCAGAAGTATCTCGATCACATTGTAATTGCATTCTATATTCTAGACTAACTACTCAATCTCCTAGCCACATTACAGTTTGTTGGAGATCGTTGATTTGATTAGCTAGTTTCTGGTCTATATTAGTTTGGGAATTCCACAGCAAAGCAGAATTTTTCTGCCAATTATTTATTTATTTATTTGAGACTAAGTCTTGCTCTGTCGCCCAGGCTGGAGTGCAGTGGCGCGATCTCTGCTCACTGCAAGCTCCGCCTCCCAGGTTCACGCCATTCTCCTGCCTCAGCCTCCCCAGTAGCTGGGACTACAGGCGCCTGCCACCTCGCCCGGCTAGCTTTTTGTATTTTTTAGTAGAGACGGGGTTCCACGGTGTTAGCCAGGATGGTCTCGATCTTCCGACCTCGTGATCTGCCCGTCTCAGCCTCCCAAAGTGCTAGGATTACAGGCTTGAGCCACCGCACCCGGCCGAATGATCAGTATTATAAAAGGAAGAATTCACACAAGAAAACAATCTACATTCTTGACAAGTCACACGATGATTAGGGAGATCCAGTTTTAAATCACCCACTACAAGCAGGAAAGGCAGACGGACACAACTCTGTATCCAGACTGAATCATTGTGAGTCAATTCTAACACGTGATTAGGATTATATTGTGTTGACTTAGTATATTTCCCTTTCCAAGCCTTCATCTTTTTCAGTGCCATTAATATTTTCCATGACTCCTTATGTTTAGCTCCTACAACAGGCCATATCATTTGGGGTTGAGGTACCACTATACCACCATATGCCCAAATAATAGGAACTCTTGCTGTACTTCTTTTTTTTTTTTAGACAGAGTTTTGCTCAGTCCCCCAGGCTGGAGTGCAGTGGTGCGATCTCAGCTCACTGCAAGCTCCGCCTCCCGGGTTCACGCCATTCTCCTGCCTCAGCCTCTCTAGTAGCTGGGACTACAGGCACCCACCATCACACCCAGCTAATTTTTTGTATTTTTTAGTAGAGACAGGGTTTCACTATATTAGCCAGGATGGTCTCGCTCTCTTGACCTCGTGATCCGCCCGCCTCGGCCTCCCAGAGTGCTGGGATTACAGGTGTGAGCCACTGCACCCGGCCAAGCATTTTCAATTAATTGTGTGGAATGAACCACGTATGAAGAATCAGAAATTACATTGAGAGGTGTTGGGGTGATCAGACCCAACACCAGGTCGTGGGGGCAATGAAGTCTGGTGGAGTCAAAAGAAGGAGAAAAAGACAAGTTTGAGAGAGAACGTGGGACCAACGGCCATTGCAAGTGCGGAGGCTGCAAAGGCCCTGCGCTCTGGGAGCCCACGCTATTTATTGGTGCTCAAACAAACAGCTGGTGAGGATTGAAAGGAAACAGTGTATCAAGTGAATGAGGAACATATGGCTGCTTGAGATAATGCCCGTGCTAGAAGCAAGGAGCCAGCAAGTCTAGCAGACATGCAAGCCCTGCCTCACCTTCTCTCCCAGCGCTCAGCTTTTCTCCCAGCAACAGGCATCTCAAAAGCAGTCAGCACTTCAATTACAGCTACAAGCTCCGCTTTTTTTTTTTGAGACACAGTCTCACTCTGTCACCCAGGATGGAGTGCAGTGGGGCCATCTTGGCTCACTGAATGCTCCGCCTCCCATGTTCATGCCATTCTCCTGCCTCAGCCTTCTGAGTAGCTGGGACTACAGGCGCCCGCCACCACGCCCGGCTAATTTTTTGTATTTTTAGTAGAGACAGGGTTTCCCAGTGTTACAGGATGGTCTCAATCTCCTGACCTTGTGATCCACCCGCCTCGGCCTCCCAAAGTGCTGGCATTACAGGTGTGATCCACCACGCCTGCCCCAAGCTCTGCTTTTTGAGCTGAAGTATAAGGTATCTGAAAACTTTACTTTGTGATCCAGAATAAGAAGCTTTGCCATTACTAGACCCATCTGTAAAAACATTTTCAGCACCTTCAATTGGTTTAGATTTAGTTATTTTAGGGAGAATCCAATTAGTTAATTTCAAAAATTGAAATAATTTTGTTTTCAGAAAGTATCAAGAACACCTATGAACTCAGCTAAATGAGTTTGCCAAGTAAGACTATTTATAAAGGCCTGTTTTATTTGTGCCTTTATGGGAGGGAAAATAATTTTTCCAGGATCATATCCATGTCATTTAACAATTGAAGTTCTCCCACTTCCTATCAGAGTAGCAATTTGATCCAAATGAGGAGTTAGAGTCCGTGAATTCATATGTGGAAGAAAAAGCCATTCTACCAAGTTCTGCTCTTGGACAATAACACCAACAGGTGAACGCAGAGTCAGAAAAATCAGTAAGTCTGAAATATTTTCTGGATCTATTCTAGAAAGTGTTCCTTGCCCTGCTCCAGTAAACCAACAGCTTTTAGCAGTGTGCGTGACAGCCATCAAGAGCATGTCACATTGCTGCAGAAATCCTGTTTATGGCCAGTTTCTTCAAGGCCTGTATATGACAGGGTTACGGCTTGCTACCAACAACCTGGTCTGCATCGTGAAAGATTTTGATGCACCTGAGCTCGGTGGCTCACACCTGTAATCCCAGCACTTTGGGAGGCCAAGGTGGGTGGATCACTTGAGGTCAAGAGTTCAATAGCCTGGCCAACAAGGTGAAACCCCGTCTCTAATAAAAATACAAAAATTAGCCAGGCACTGTGGTGGGCACCTGTAATCCCAGCTACTTGGGAGGCTGAGGCAGGAGAATCACCTGAACTTGGGAGGTGGCGGTTGCAGTGAGCCAAGACCGTGCCACTGCACTCCAGCCTGGGCAACCAGAGCAAAACTCTGAAAAAAAAAAAAAAGAAAGAAAGAAGAAAGCAAGCAAGGAAGGAAGGAAGGAGAGAAAGAAAGAAAAGAAAGATTTTGATGGAGGTTTTTTGGGCATAGAAGGAGAGATGGCCTTCCAAACAGTGGCAAACATCTATTCAGAACAAAGCTGGATGCATTTAGAAGAAGAGTAAGATGCTGGAGCCAGGGAGAGAGCGGGATACATGAGAGGTAAAGGTGGAGAGGTCAACTCGGCCATTTGTGAAGGGTCAAGGCATTCGCCCTGCAGGCAGTGGGGCATGGAGAAGGCGCTGGGGCATGGAGGAAGCCAGCATGGAGTCATCGTCAAGTGTTAACACCTGCAAGGCGGGGGGCGGTGGCTCGTGCCTATAATCCCAGCACTCTGGGAGACCGAGGCAAGCAGATCACCTGAGGTCAGGAGGTCAAGACCAGCCTGGCCAACATGGCGAAACCCCGTCTCTACGAAAAATACAAAAATTAGGCGGGCACGGTGGCAGGCACCTGTAATCCCAGCTACTCGGGAGGCTGAGGCAGGAGAATCGCTTGAACCCGGGAGGCAGAGGTTGCAGTGAGCTGAGATCGTGCCACTGCTCTCCAACCTGGGCAACAGAGCGAGAGTCTGTCTCAACAAAAATAATAATTATTATTATTTTCTTATTGCTGCACTCCAGCACCTCAGAGGAGGCAAAAAGGTAAACACTGAGCAGAAAATGTGCCAGGCATGGTGGCACATGCCTATAATCCCAGCACTTTGGGAGACCATGGTGGGCAGATCACTTGAGCCCAAGAGTTTGAGACCAACCTGTAAAAAATTAGCCAGGTGTGGTCGTGTGCATCTGTATTCCCAGCTACTAGGGAGGCTGAAGCGGGAGGATCACTTGGGAAGGTTGAGGCTGCAGTACGCTACGATGGCACCTCTGCACTCCAGCCTGGGCAACAGAGTGAGACTGTCTCAAAAAAGAAAAAAAGAGGCCAGGTGCAGTGGCTCATCCCTCTAATCCCAGCGCTTTGGGAGGCTGAGGCGAGCAGATAACCTGAGGTCAAGAGTTTGGGACCACCCTGGCCAACATAGTGAAAACCCGTCTCTACTAAAAATACAAAAATTAGCTGGGCGTGGTGACACACGCTTGTGATCCCAGCTACTTGGGAGGCTGAGGCATGAGAATTGCTTCAACCCGGGAGGCGGAGGTTGCAGTGAGCTGAGATCGTGCCATTGCACTCCAGCCTGGGCGATAGAGCGAGACTCCATCTCAAAAAAAAAAAACCTTGTGAAATTAAAGATCACACAGAAGGTGTCAACCAAGCATGCGGTAGGAAGACCCCGTGCCAAGAAGGGAGCATAACATTTATTCATTAACTCATGTGTTCACCAGAGTTTTCTGAGTGTAAATTCAATGCCAAAACATAACATCACATGCCAGCTAGGAACCAGGACTTTGGATCTAGCCTGCCCGGGTTCAAATCCCAGTTCTGCCTTTTACTAGCTGTGGGAGCTTAAGCAAGTGCCTCAGCCTCCCCTATTTGCCTCATCTGCAAAATGAGGGTGATGACTGTAATGTCCTTGCATGTTGTTGTGATGATGGAATGAATTTTTATAGCAGATCTGCTTGTGAGGGGCCGCCACATACTAAGTGCTGTAGAAGTGCTTGCTACTATGTATTAGCTTTTATCAGGTTCCTGTTTGCTGCTGAAACAAATCATCCATAATAATAGTAGTAATGGCAATAGTATAAGAATTCTGGGCCGGATGCCGGATGCCATGGCTCACACCCATAATCACTGCACTTTGGGAGGCTAAGGCGGGTGGATCACTTGAGGCCAGGAGTTCGAGGCCAGCCTGGCCAACATAGTGAAACTCTCTCTCTACAAAAAATACAAAATTTAGCTGGGTGTGGTGGCACACACTTGTTGTCCCAGCTACTTGGGGGGCACTGAGGCATGAGAATTGCTTGAATCTGGGAGGCAGATGTTGCAGTGAGCCGGCATTGCACCACTGCACCCCAGCCTGGGCAACAGAGGAAGACCTGGTCTCAAAAAAAAAAAAAAAAAAATTATTACTTTCTTATTGCTGCACTTCAGCACCTCAGAGGAGGCAAAAAGGTAAACACTGAGAAGAAAATGTGCCAGGCACTGTGGCACATGCCTGTAATCCCAGCACTTTGGGAGACCATAGAGGGTGGATCACTTGAGCCCAAGAGTTTGAGACCAACCTGTAAAAAATTAACCACGTGTGGTGGTGCGCATCTGTATGCCCAGCGACTGGGGAGGCTGAAGCAGGAGGATCACTTGAGCTGGGAAGGCTGAGGCTGCAGTACGCTATGATGGCACCTCTGCACTCCAGCTTGGGCAACAGAGTGAGACTCTGTCTCAAAAAAGAAAAAAGAAGCCGGGCGTAGTGACTGACGCCTGTAATCCCTGCATTTTGGGAGGCCGAAGTGGGTGGATCACCTGAGGTCAAGAGTTTGAGACCAGCCTGGCCAACACGGTGAAAGTTCATCTCTACTAAAAATACAAAAATTAGCTGGGCATGGTGGCGGGTGCCTGTAGTCCCAGCTACTCAGGAGACTGAGGCAGGAGAATGGAGTGAACCTGGGAGGCGGAGCTTGCAGTGAGCCGAGATCGTGTCAGTGCACTCCAGCCTGGGTGACAAAGCGAGACACCATCAAAAAAAAAAAAAAAGAAAAGAAAGAAAGATGGCATTTTATTTATTTATTTATATATTTTTTGCAGGTTTTATTTATTTATTTATTTGAGACAAAGTTTTGCTCTATTGCTCCAGCCTGGGAGACAGAGTCACACTCCGTCTCAAAAAAGAAAAGAAAAAAAATTTCTTTTTTGTAGAGATGGTGTCTTACCATATTGCCTAGGCTGGCCTCCAACTCTTGGGCTGAAGTGATCCTCCCACCTCAGCCTCCCAAAGCACTAGGCATGAGCCACTGAGCCTGGCCCAACTATCCATTATGCATAATTGTA
This sequence comes from Trachypithecus francoisi, assembly GCF_009764315.1. NCBI lineage: Eukaryota > Metazoa > Chordata > Mammalia > Primates > Cercopithecidae > Trachypithecus > Trachypithecus francoisi. The sequence goes on along the minus strand of NW_022681457.1, from coordinate 4,343,576 downwards.
AAGCAAGTCTGGCTAGACGCATTTCTACTGGAGCTGATAAAAAGGCCAGTGGCACACATTATTTAGGATTTCCCAGAATCTTGAGCCAAGGGGAGGGGTTGGACTGGCAACTTTCCCAGACTGGGTAGGGTGTTTCTTGTCAGAGAGCGAGAATTTCTCGGGCAGCTGCAGTGGTCTCTCTTGATCCTCTTGGAGTTGGGGCCGAAACAATCCACTTACCCCATACACTAGAACATGGTTCCTTTCTTTTTGAGATGGAGTCTTGCTCTGTCACCCAGGCTGGAATGCAGTGACACAATTTCAGCTCACTGCAACCTCTGCCTCCTGGGTTCAAGCGATTCTCCTGCCTCAGCCTCTCGAGTAGCTGGGATTACAGGCACACGCCACCACGCCTGGCTAATTTTTGTATTTTTAGTAGAGACGAGTTTCACCATGTTGGTCAGGCTGGTCTCGAACTCCTGACCTCAAGTGATCCACCTGCCTCGGCCTCCCAAAATGTTCGGATTCCAGGCGTGAGCCACCGCACCCGGCCAAGACCATACTCTGTAAGTTTCCCCCTAATAAACCATCCTGTATTGACAAACTAGATGTGTCGACCTCATTCTTTGGTTTCTTGGCTCCTTTGGCATTTGGGGATCGCTTTGCCTATATGAACCTTTCACAGAACACCATTTAGGACCATTTTCCAGATTCAGTCACTGAGGCTCAGCTCTCCTCATTTTCTGAGAGAAGCAAAGAGAGGCTGCAGCTGATGTTTGCTACGGTCATTGTTGAGGTGCAGCTGGGAGGGCACGACATACATATAGCTTCCCGGGACATTCCAGGGAATATGTATTTTTGTTTTGTTTCGTTCTGAGACAGAGTCCCGCTTGGTCACCCAGGCTGATGTGCAGTGTTGCAACCATGGCTTCCCAGGCCCAGGCGATCCTTTCACCTCAGTCTCCCAAGTAGCTGGGACTTACAGGCATGTGCCACCACATCCAGCTAATTTTTTTTCTTTTTAGAGACGGGGTCTTGCTCTGTCACCCAGGCTGGCGTGCAGTAGCGTGATCTCGGCTCACTGCAACTTCTGCCTCCTGGGTTCAAGTGATTCTTGGGCCTCGGCCTCCCTGAGTAGCTGGGATTACAGGTGTGCCCCACCATGCCCAGCTAATTTTGGTATTTTTTGTAGAGACAGGGTTTCACCATGTTGCCCAGGCTGGGCCTGAACTCCTGTCCTCAAGTGATCCGCCCACTTGGCCTCCCAAAGTGCTGGGATTATAGTTGTGAGTGACTGCGCCTGGCCCTATTTATTTATTTATTTACATAGAGTCAGGGTCTCCCTATATTGCCCAGGTTGGCTTCAAACTCCTGGGCTCAAAGGATCTTTCCTCCTTGGCCTCCTGAAGCATTGGGATTACAGGCATGAGCCACTGCACCTGGGTTATTAGTTTTTCTCGAGAAAGGGTCTCACCCTCTCTCCCAGGCTGGAGTGCAGTGTCGTGGTCATGGCTCACTGTAGCCTTGACCTTCCGTGCCCAGGCAGTTCTTCTGCCCTTAGCCTTCCGAGTAGCCGGGACCACAGGTGTACGCCACAACACCCGGCTAATTTTTGATTTTTTTTTTTTTGTAGAGATGAGATCTTGCTATGTTGCCCAGGCTGGTCTTGAGCTCTGAGCTTCAGTCATCCTCCTGTCATCCTCTCCTGAAACCCCCCACCCCGCCATCGCCGGCCTCCAAAGTGCTGGGCTTATAGGCATGAACCACTGTGCCTGGCCAGAATTTCATTTAAACAAATACTCCTGGCTGGGTGTGGTGGCTCACGCCTGTAATCCCAGCACTTTGGGAGGCCCAGGCAGGCGGATCATGAGGTCAGGAGATCGAGACCATCCTGGTGAACACAGTGAAACCCCATTTCTACTAAAAAAAAAAAAAAAAAAAAAATACAACAAATTAGCCGGGCGTGGGGGCGGGGGGGGCTGTACTCCCAGCTACTTGGGAGGCTGAGCTTGCAGTAAGCAGAGATTGCACCACTGCACTCCAGCCCGGGTGACAGAGCAAGACTCCTTCTCAAAAAAAAAAAAAAAAAAGACCAGGCTGGCCAACATGGTGAAACCCTCTACTAAATATACAGAAAAATTAGCCAGGTATGTGGTGGGCGCCTATAATCCCAGCTACTCAGGAGGCTGAGGTAGGAGAATTGCTTGAACCCGGGAGGCGGAGGGTGCAATAAGCTGAGATCGCGTCATTGCACTCCAGGCTGGGAGACAGAGCAAGACTCCGTCTCAAAAAACAAAACAAAACAAAAACAAATCTCCCCCGCATACTTTTTACCAGACCCCAACTTGGTCCAAGGAAAGTGTCCCCATCCCAGGTGAGATGAATCACCACTGGTGGATGCCACCTTGGTGGATCTGTCTACAGCTGTCACTGACTGTGCCTCACAGCCAGTGGGATGTAAGGAAACAAGAGGGGAGGGCTGAAAGGACAGGGGGCTCCGGGGACAGATTTTCTTGCACTTAACAATGCTCACGGCCGGGCGCGGTGGCTCAAGCCTGTAATCCCAGCACTTTGGGAGGCCGAGACAGGCGGATCACGAGGTCAGGAGATCGAGACCATCCTGGCGAACACTGTGAAACCCCGTCTCTACTAAAAAATACAAAAAACTAGCCGGGCGAGGTGGCGGGCGTCTGTAGTCCCAGCTACTCGGGAGGCTGAGGCAGGAGAATGGCGTGAACCCGGGAGGCGGAGCTTGCAGTGAGCTGAGATCCGGCCACTGCACTCCAGCCCCGGCGACAGAGCAAGACTCCGTCTCAAAAAAAAAAAAAAAAAAAAAAAAAAAAAACAATGCTCACAACAGAATGCGGCCTCTTCCTTTACTGGTTGTTGGTGACATCTGGAGCAGCTGCAGCTACCTTGGAACCATGAGGGGAAGTCCAGCCCCCAAACCTATCCTTGGCACAGCTAGGGGATGTGAGAACCTGGCTCCCTGAAGTCATCCTGCTTTGAGACATCTTGGTTTTTGTCATAATGCATTTTTATTTATTCTTTTTTTCTTAGAGAGTGTCTCACTCTGTCACCCAACCTGGAGTACAGTGGAGCAATCGATTATGGCTCACTACAGCCTCAAACTCCAGGGCTCAAGGGATCCTCCCACACCAGCCTCCCAAGTAGCTGAGACTACAGGCACGCACTACCATGCCCAGCTATAGGGTCTCGCCATGTTGCCCAGGCTGGTCTCAAAATCCTAAGCTCAAGTGATCCTCTTGCCTCTGCCTTCTTTTTTTTGAGACAGAGTTTTGCTCTGTTGCCCAGGCTGAAGTGCAGTGGTGCGATCTTGGCTCACTCCGCCTCCCGGGTTCAAGTGATTCTCCTGCCTCAGCCTCCTGAGTAGCTGGGACTACAGGCACTTGCCACCATGCCCAGTTAATTTTTTTTACTATTTTTAGTAGAGAAAGGGTTTCACCGTGTTAGCCAGGATGGTCTCCACCTCCTGACCTTGTGATCCACCCACCTTGGCCTTCTAAAGTGCTGGGACTACAGGTAGAGCCACCATACCTGGCAAATTCCTTTTTTTTTTTTAAACAGTCTTGCTCTGTCGCCCTGGCTGGAGTGCAGTGGCACAATCTCAGCTTGCTGCAGTCTCCGCCTCCCAGGCTCAAGTGATTCTCCTGCCTCCGCCTCCCAAATAGTTGGGATTTCAAGTGCCCGACACCACACCCGGCTAATCTTTGTATTTTTAGTAGAGATGGGGTTTTGCCATGTTGACCATGGCTGGTCTTGAACTCCTGGCTCAAGTGATCCCCCCATCTTGGCCTTTCAAAGTGTTGGGATTACAGACGTGAGCCACGGCACCCGGCCAAATTCATCTTTTAAAAATTGCTTAATCCCGGCAAGGCACAGTGGCTCAGGCCTGTAATCCCAGCACTTTGGGAGGCCGAGGTGGGTGGACCACGATGTCAGGAGTTTGAGACCAGCATGGCCAATATGGTGAAACCCCATCACTACTAAAAAAAAATGCAAAAATTAGCTGGGTGTGGTGGCAGGTGGCTGTAATCCCAGCTACTCGGGAGGCTGAGGCAGGAGAATCGCTTGAACCCAAAAAGCGGAGGTTACAGTGAGCTGAGATTGCACCACTGCACTCCACTCCAGCCTGGGTGACAGAGTGAGACTCTATCTTTAAAAAAAAAAAAAAAAAGCTTAATCCCAGGTTTGGGTTTTCTGTCCTTATGGCTGAAGGGACCTATGTGAAGGCTGCAGACTCATCAGGGGCGACGGAAAGATACCAGGATTGAGCCTCTCAGAAGCGATGCTTGAATCCAATCTTCAAAGATGAGGACTCCAGCAGGTGATGTGGCAATAGCGTTTTGGAGGGACCGGTACAGATACACAGGCACGGAGCCATGCGTTTGTTCCAGAAAGTATATTTAGATGGAACCGGAACACAGAGCAGGACACGCAGCAGTACATGGAGCAGTGTCAGATGAGGCCAGAGAGGTGGGTGGGACAGGCCTTCAGGGGCTCCAGATGAGGCTGAGGGGCTGGGACCAGGTCCTGGAGTGGGGTCAGCTCTGGGACCCTTCTGGGGCTGTGTGGGGAAGGGGGTGGGGGCCAAGAGGTCCAGGAGGAGGCTGGCGATGAGCTGGCTGGAAGCCAGGGGTTCAGGGAGGCCCGGGCTCCTGGTATCAGAGTTCACCGGCTACACTGAGGATCCCCTGCCCCTGGCACCTAGCTGTTGAGGGGACACTGTCTTTGAGGAATCACTGGTTCCACAAAAGGTAGGGGAAGGTCTCGAGGGACCACCCCATGCCCTCATTAATCAACCAGAAACTTGGCCTGGAGCAGCAGGGGGATTCCAGTAGCTGTGGGCATACAGGATCCTGGGGCGGCCACAACCCAGGCAGCTGAGGCCGAGCTACCTAGGAACGCAGGCTCAGAGCAGACCCTCTTGGGATAGGTGGAGAAGGGGAGGGGCCTTCCCTAAGTTAAGCCGATTCATTGAGCTTACTGGACGCGAGAGAAGGCAGGCCCCTCGGAGGAGGACAGAAAGGAAGGGCCACAGACTCGGAGGCTGTGAGAGTGGAGACGGGTGGACCTGGAAGGGCAGCAATGCATGAAATGCCAGCCTGTGCTCCCGCCCCAGGAGCCCAACATGACACCGGCCCCCAGGGAAGCTGTCTGTGCCACTTCATCCAGCGCCCATCAGCCTCCTTAGAGCATCAGGAATCCAGAGGGCTGGGGTCCTGGAGGATCACAGATGCTGGGGCACCTCAACCTCAGGGAGCCGCTCAGCAAGTTTCTTTTCTGAAGCGCCCACCTCCTTCTGGTCACCGGCTGGAGCTGGGACGGGCGCATCGTCTGGAAATGGAGGGAGGGAATGGTGGCACAGGACATCCCAACCCCTCCTCCCCCAGGCCCCCGGAGGCCCAGCCCCTCTTCCCTCACACCCAGGGGTCCCAGCCCCCAGTCCCTCCTCCCTCACACCCAGGAGTCTCAGCCCCAACCCCCAGGCCCTCCTCACTCACGCTCAGGAGTCTAGGCCCAGCCCCTCCTCCCTCAGACCCAGGGGTCCCAACCCCTAGCCCCTCCTCACTCACACTCAGGAGTCCAGGCCCAGCTCCTCCTCCCTCAGACCCAGGGGTCCCAACCCCCAGCCCCTCCTCACTCACACTCAGGAGCCAGGCCCAGCTCCTCCTCCCTCAGACCCAGGGGTCCCAAACAGCCCCTCCTCACTCACACTCAGGAGTCCAGGCCCAGCTCCTCTCCCTCAGACCCAGGGGTCCAGGCCCCCATCCCCTCCTCACTCACACTCAGGAGTCCAGGCCCAGCTCCTCCTCCCTCAGACCCAGGGGTCCCAACCCCCAGCCCCTCCTCACTCACACTCAGGAGTCCAGGCCCAGCTCCTCCTCCCTCAGACCCAGGGGTCCAGGCCCCCATCCCCTCCTCACTCACACTCAGGAGTCCAGGCCCAGCTCCTCCTCCCTCAGACCCAGGGGTCCCAACCCCCAGCCCCTCCTCACTCACACTCAGGAGTCCAGGCCCAGCTCCTCCTCCCTCAGACCCAGGGGTCCAGGCCCCCATCCCATCCTCCCTCAGACCCAGGGGTCCAGGCCCCCATCCCATCCTCCCTCAGACCCAGGGGTCCAGGCCCCCATCCCATCCTCCCTCAGACCCAGGGGTCCAGGCCCCCATCCCATCCTCCCTCAGACCCAGGGGTCCAGGCCCCCATCCCATCCTCCCTCAGACCCAGGGGTCCAGGCCCCCATCCCATCCTCCCTCAGACCCAGGGGTCCAGGCCCCCATCCCATCCTCCCTCAGACCCAGGGGTCCAGGCCTCCAGCCCCTCCTCCCTCAAACCCGGAAGTCTGGGCCCCCAGCCTCTCTTCCTTCGGATCTGGGAGTCCAGGCCCCAGCCCCTCCAACCTCAGACCCAGGGGTCCAGCCCTGCAGCCCCTCCTCCCCAGACAAGGGCCAGCACCTGTGTCTGGGTGGAACTTGAGCTGCCCCTCGGGGTGGGCGGCCGGGGCTTTGTGGCCCTGCTCCTGCTGCTGCTCCTGCTGCTGCTGCTGCTGCTGCTGCTGCTGCTTTCGCTGCTCCATGTGCAGCACGGCCTGTGGGAGGTCAGGGGTCACACAGACAAGAGGGTGTGATGCTGGCATTGCAAGTACTCAGGCCTCAGTCCCCAAACTCAGACTTCACAGCAACATGCTAAGTGGTCACTGGCCAATCCCTTCTCCGTGGGCCTCAGTTTTTCTTTCATTGACAGTCAGGCTTAATGATAGTCAAGCATCCAGTTCTCCCTCCAGCCACAGCTTGGGTCCTGATTTGGGACAGGGAAGCTCTCACCCGTCCCTGGCTGAGTCTGCCCTTCTCCCCCTCCTGGGCATTTCCCTCCTCACTTACAGCCTTACTGCCCTTATCTAACATGGCAGCCACAGAGCTGTCAGAGACAGGAAAACGTCTGCCCTTACTCAAGATGGCGGTGAATACTTGAGGCTCCCCCAGTGATGAACATGGTGGCCACAGGCCTTCCCAGCTTCTGGACACCCATGGGGACATGGACAAGGGCAGCCAGAGATTCAGTGGATGGAAGCGGCTTCCCCCGCTGTCACCTGCTGCAGCTCTCTCTTCTGGGCCTCCAGGCGGCCCTGGGACCGCCCTAGGGCCTCTGTCTCCTGGCTGAGGCGCTGGGCCTTGGCATTCAGCTCTGCCTCCCGGGCAGCCAGCTCCTCTTCGAAGCGCCTCAGCTCTTCCTCGGTGTAGGCAGGATGCATCTCCACTGTCTGTAGGTGGGCAAAAGGGCCATCAGGGGCACAGGTCCAACCTCGGCCCACCCCTGTTGGAGAGGGTTGTGCCAATGGGGGAGGTTTAGAAGAGGCTGGGAGGCCAGGGCCATGTGGGAGGCCCAAGTGGGAGGTGGGAGTGGGATCAAGACTGAGAGACAAGGCCGGGCACCGTGGCTCACGCCTGTAATCCCCGCACTTTGGGAGGCCGAGGTGGGTGGCTCATCTGAGGTCGGGAGTTTCAGACCAGCCTGACCAATATGTAGAAAGCCCGTCTCTACTAAAAATACAAAATTAGCCGAGCGTGGTGGCGCACGCCTGTAATCCCAGCTACTCAAGAGGCTGAGGCAGGAAAATTGCTTGAATCTGGGAGGTGGAGGTTGCAGTGAACTGAGACTGCACCATTGCACTCCAGCCTGGACAACAAGAGCAAAACTCTGTACTGAAAAATAAATAAATAAATAAATAAATAGAGACCTAGATTAGCTGGGCGTGGTGGCATGTGCCTGTAGTCCCAGTTACTCAAGAGGCTAAGGAAGGAGGATCACCGGCGCCCAGGAATTCGAGGCTGCAGTGAACTATGATTATGCCACTGCACTCCAGTCTGGGTGACAGGAGACCCTGTCTCAAAAAATATAAATAAATAAATAAATAAATAAATAAATAAATAGGCCGGGTGCGGTGGCTCAAGCCTGTAATCCCAGCACTTTGGGAGGCCGAGACGGGTGGATCACGAGGTCAGGAGATCGAGACCATCCTGGCTAACATGGTGAAACCCCGTCTCTACTAAAAAATACAAAAAACTAGCCGGGCGAGGTGGCGGGCGCCTGTAGTCCCAGCTACTCGGGAGGCTGAGGCAGGAGAATGGGTTTGGTAGAGCTTGCAGTAAGCTGAGATCTGGCCACTGCACTCCAGCCTGGGCGACAGAGCGAGACTTCGTCTCACAAAAAAAAAAAAAAAAAAAAATTAAATAAATAAATAAATGAATAAAAGAATGAGCTAGATTAGCTGGGCATACTGGCATGCGCTTGTAGTCCCAGCTAATAGGAAGGCTCAAGTAGGAGGATCACTTGAGGACAGGAGTTTGAAGCTGCAGTGGGCTATGATAACACCCCTGCACTCCAGCCTGGGTAATCCCAGCACTTTGGGAGGCTGAGGAGGGTGGATAGCTTGAGTCCAGGAGTTTGAAAGCAGCCTGGCCAACATGGCAAAACCCCGTCTCTACCAAAAAATACAAAAATTAGCCAGGTGTGGTGTGGTTATGCACACCTGTAATCCCAGCACCTAGGGAGGCCAGGTCAGGTGGATCACTTGAGTCCAGCAGTTCTAGAGCAGCCTGGCCAATATGGCAAAACCCCATCTCTACAAAAAATATAAAACTTAGCCAGGCATGGTGGCTCACGCCTGTAATCCCAGCTACTCAAAAGGCTGAGGTGGGAGGATCGCTTGAATCCAAGAGGCGGAGATTGCAGTGAGCCGAGATCACACCACTGGGCTCCAGCCTATGTGACAGAGCAAGACCCTGTCTTAAAAACAAAACAAAACAAACAAACAAACAAAAAAGTCAGACCTCTAATCCCAGCACTTTGGGAGGCCAACGTGGGTGGATCACCTGAGGTCAGGAGTTTGAGACCAGCCTGGCCAACATGGTGAAACCCTGTCTCTATTAAAAATACAAAAATCAGCCAGGTGTGGTAGCATGCACCTGTAATCCCAGCTACTCAGGAGGCTGAGGCGGGAGAACTGCTTGAAACTGGGAGGTGGAGGCTGCAGTGAGCCGAGCTCACATCACTGCACTCCAGCCTGGGCGATGGAGTAAGACTCCATCTCAAAATAAATAAACAAAATTAAATAAATAAATAAATAAAAATTAGAAAGAGTCCTAGAGACAGGGGAGAACAGAGACCCAGAGATAGGGATTCAGTGACCCAGGAGAATGGCCGGAGACCCAGGGGAAAAGAGAAGGGGCCTGAGACTCTGAAAGAAAGGTCATGGCTGGAAGAGAGAGAGGTTCAGGACCCCGAGTATCCCCCATGTTCTCACCTCCCAGCCCTCCCCGGTGTCCCCAAACTCCTTCCTCTGAGTGGATGTGAGGAACTCCTCCAGGGTCACGAGGCGGTCCTGGTTGGTGTCCACCTGGGGAGCCAGATAAGGGTGAGTGACAGAGCTGGGGCCCCCTCTTCTCCCCGCCTGCCCCCCCCGACCCTCCCTCACATTCTTCATCACGTGCTCCCGCATGCGCAGCCGCTCCTCCTCCATCTCCCTCATGTCGTCCTCCTCGTTCTTTGGGTCGTACACCTTCTCCAACTGCAGGAGCAAGCGAGAGGCAGACGGCATTGAGAGGTCCCGAGCGAGCTCATTCCCAGGCTACCCCCTCCTCGTTAGACATACAACCCGACAACTTCAACTCCCAGCAGTCCTTTGGGCACTCCACCACTCCTGGCAGCAGTTTTTGCCCCAGGGGCTGATGGGAGTTGTAGTTTTCACTGAGCTCCTATCCAGGGGGATTTAAGGGGACTGCAAGGAGGAAAGTGCAAGGAGGAAAGTGGCTGATCTGGGAGTCCCTCTAGGTGCCCAAGGCTTCCAAGATGCTCACCTCCTTGGTGAAGAGGGCCTCCAGCTCCTGCTCGTCCAGGACACCATCACTGTTGATATCTGAAGGGAAGGAGATAGCAAGGTATCTCAGGTGACTGAGGACGGGGTACGTCAGGTCCCTGGTGAAGAAACTTGGGGCAGATGTGGGGTCTGTTATCAGAGGACAGGTAACTACAGATCTCCTGCGGTGGAATGGTGGCCCCCAGGCTTTAGCACCCCACTAGGCCCGTTGCTAGGGCCACTGCCTAGCGACCAGGGGCCTGAGAATGGAATAGATGAAAAGGAGGGTTCGAGGAAACATGCTTGGGTCACTGTCATGCAGGATTCTCTGGCCCTGGCATCCAGTGCTCTGGACACAGAGTCAGCTCCAGGGTTATCAGGGACCTCTGCCTCCCAGAGAACCAGGCCAGTGCCGGCTCCAGTTGTCAGGGGGGGCCTCTCCTACCAATGTAGACCCCACAGCTGCAGGGCTTCAGGCTCGGTCAGCCACACTCACTGTCACCACTGGCCCTCCTCCTTCCTCGGCTCCCTCAGACAAGCGCAACCTTGCTCCTGCGGAGGAGGCCAGGAACCCTCATCTTGCAAATCCCGTGCTTAATTTTCCACCTGCATCTGACTTGACTTTCTACCCTTGACTTCCAGAACATGATTCTGTCCTCTCTGGCTGCCCCTCCATCGCCTTTGACGGCTCCATCGTCTTCCTGACCTCCACGTGCTAGTGTGGCCTAGGGCTCAGGCCTGGGGGTCTCTTCTCTGCCTCAACTCTGGATCTGTGCTGTCCAATACAGTAGCCGCTAGCCACATGGGCTGTTTAAATTTAAATTAAGATTAAAGAAAATGTAGGGGCCGAACTTAGGGACTCATGCCTGTAATCCCAGTACTTTGGAAGGCTAAGGCAAGAAGATCACTTGAGCACACAAGTTCAAGACCAGCTTAGAAAGGATGCCTAGACCCTGTCTCTACAAAAAAAAAAAAAAAAAAAAAAGTCAAAAAGTGGGCCAGGCACGGTGGCTCACGCCTGTAATCCCAGCACTTTGGGAGGCCGAGGCAGGGGGATCACCTGAAGTCAGGAGTTCAAGACCAGCCTGGCCAACATGGTAAAACCCTGTCTCTACAAAAATACAAAAATTAGTCAGGCATAATGCCAACTGCCTGTAGTCCCAGCTACTCAGGAGGCTGAGGCAGGAGAATAGCTTGAACCCAGGAGGCGGAGGTTGCGGTGAGCCAAGAGCGCGCCATTGCACTCCAGCCTGGACTCTGCCTCAAAAAAAAAAAAAAAATTAAAAATTGGCTGAGCATGGTGGTGTGCACCTATTGATCCCAGCTACTCTAGAGGTTGAGGTGGGAGAATCACTTGAGCCCAGGAGGTCTGGGCTGCAGTGAGTCATGATCACACCACTGCACTCCAGCCTAGGTGACAAAGGTGAAACTCCATCTCTAAAAATAAAAAAAAAAAAGAGAAAGAAAAAAGGTATAGGGAGTTGCTCTGAACCTATTCTGGTCTGTAGGGACTACCTGATTAAAAGGATTAAATAAGGTATTTTTTAAAAATTTTGAGACAGGGTCTCACCCTGTTACCCAGGCTGGAGTGCACTGGTGTGTTCATAGCTCACCGGAAGCCTTGAACTCCTCAGCTCAGGTGATCCTCCCATCTCAGCCTCCCAAGTAGCTGGGACTACAGACGCACGCCACCACACCCAGCTAATTTTTGTATTTGTTTTTGTAGAGATGGGGTTTTGCCATGTTGCCCAGGCTGGTCTTGAACTCCTGGGCTCAAGGGATCCACCTGCCTTGGCTTCCCAAAGTGCTGGGATTACAGGGGTGAGCCACCACACATGGCCTATTGTTAATTAATTAATTAATTTATTAATTTATTTATTTTTGAGACGGAGTCTCACTCTGTCGCCAGGCTGGAGTGCAGTGGTGTGATCTCAGCTCACTGCAACCTCCACCTCCAGGGTTCAAGTGATTCTTCTGCCTCAGCCTCCCGAGTAGCTGGGACTACAGGCACGCGTCACCACGCCCAGCTAATTTTTGTACTTTTAGTAGAGACGGGGTTTCACCATATTGGCCAGGATGATCTCCATCTCTTGAGCTCGTGATCCACCTGCCTTGGCCTCCCGAAGTACTGGGATTACAGGCGTGAGCCACTACGCCCGGCCTATTTTTAATTTTTTTTGAGACAGGGTCTCACTCTGTTGCCCAGGCTGGAGTGCACTGGTGTGTTCATAGCTCACTGCAGCTTGGAATTACTAGGCTCAAGTGATCCTCCCACCTCTGCCTCCCAAGTAACTGGGACTACAGATGCACGCCACCACACCCAGCTAATTTTTGTATTTTATTTGAAGAGATGGGTTTGTGCCATGTTGCCCAGGCTGGTCTTGAACTCCTGGGCTCAAGGGATCCACTCACCTTGGCCTCCCAAAGTGCTGGGATTACAGGCATGAGCCATCGTGTACAGCCCAAATGTCCTCTCTAGAGCTGTGCTGGGACTCTAACTCCAGTACAGCAGCCACTAGCCACATGGGGCAATTGAAATAGAAATTAATATCCAGGAGAATGAAAACTTCAGTTCCTCAACATTATGCTAAGTGAAATAAGCCAAATACACACAACACACACACACACACACACACACACACACACACACACACGACAAATACTAAAAGATTCTACTCATATGAAGTACCTAAAATAGTCAAAATCATAGAGACAGAAAATAGAATGGTGGTTGCTAGAGAGCGGGGGAGAAGGGGAGGGCGATTGGTTTAATGGATAGTTTCCGTTGTGCGAGATGAAGAGCTCTCAGAATTGGTTGCATGACAGTGTAAATATACTTAATACTATTGAACTGTACAATTAAACATGTTTAAAATTGGGCGCAGTGGCACACGCCTGCAGTCTCGGCTACTCAGGGGACTGAGGCAGGAGGATTGTTTGAGGCCTGGAGTTTGAGTCCAGCATGGGCAACATAGCAAGATCCTGTCTCAAAAAAAAACAAAAAGCAGGGTGGTGCCCAGTGGGATGGCTCGTGCCTGTAACCCCAGCACTTCGGGAGGCCAAGATAGGTGGACTGCTTGAGCATAGGAGTTTGAGACCAGCCTGGGCAACATGGTAAAACCTTGCCTTTACTAAAACTTAAAAAAATTAGCCAGGCATAGTGGTGTGTGCCTATGGTCCCAGCTACCCGGGAGGCCGAGGCGGGGAGGATCACTTGAACCTGGGTGGTCGAGGCTGTGAGATAGCACATATCACCACCTGAGACCCCATTACAGAATCTTCTTTGATTCTTTTTTACTTTTTATTGTTTTTTGAGACAGAGTCTCATTCTGTTGCCCAGGCTGGAGTGCAGTGGTGTGATCTCAGTTCATTGCAACCCCCGCCTTCCGCCTCCCGGATTCAAGCGATTCTCCTGCCTCAACCTCCTGAGCAGCTAGGACTATAGGCGAGCACTACCATGCCTGTTTTTTTTTTTTTTTTTAATTTTTGTATTTTTAGTAGAGGCTGGGTTTTGCCATGTTGGCCAGGCTGGTCTCCAATTGCTGGCCTCAAGGGACCCGCCTGCCTCGGCCTCCCAAAGTGTTGGGATTACAGGAGTGAGCCAACATACCCAGCCTAGAACTTTCATTGATTCTGAGATGCACTTTTGTGTTCTATTTTATCACCCCTGAAATAGGGATGCATCTTTATTTATTTAATTTTTAACTTTTATTTATTATTATTATTATTATTATTATTATTATTATTTTTTAGACGGAGTCTCGCTCTGTCGCCCAGGCTGGAGTGCAGTGGCCGGATCTCAGCTCACTGCAAGCTCCGCCTCCCGGGTTTACGCCATTCTCCTGCCTCAGCCTCCCGAGTAGCTGGGACTACAGGCGCCCGCCACCTCGCCCGGCTAGTTTTTTGTATTTTTAGTAGAGACGGGGTTTCACCGTGTTAGCCAGGATGGTCTCGATCTCCTGACCTCGTGATCCGCCCGTCTCGGCCTCCCAAAGTGCTGGGATTACAGGCTTGAGCCACCGCGCCCGGCCAACTTTTATTTTTTTGTTTTTTTGAGATGGCGTCTTGCTCTGTCACCCAGGCTGCAGTGCGATGGCAAAATCTTGGCTCACTGCAACCTCCACCTCCTGGGTTCAAGTGATTCTCCCACCTCAGCCTCCTGAGTAGCTGGGATTACAGGCACCCACGATCATGCCCGCCTAATTTTGGTATTTTTGTGGAGATGGGGTTTCACCGTGTTGGCCAGGCTGATCTTGAACTCCTGACCTCAGGTGATCCTCCCACCTCAACCTCCCAAAGTGCTGGGACTATAGGCGTGAACCACCATGCCTGGTCTACCTTTTTTTTTTTTTTGAGACGGAGTCTCGCTCTGTCGCCCAGGCTGGAGTGCAGTGGCCGGATCTCTGCCTCCCGGTTTCACGCCATTCTCCTGCCTCAGCCTCCCGAGTAGCTGGGACTACAGGCGCCCGCCACTTCGCCAGGCTAGTTTTTTTTTTTTGTATTTTTTAGTAGAGATGGGGTTTCACCATGTTAGCCAGGATGGTCTCGATCTCCTCACCTTGTGATCCGCCCGTCTCGGCCTCCCAAAGTGCTGGGATTGCAGGCTTGTGCCACCGCGCCTGGCCTTTTTTTTCTTTTTTTAATAGAGACAGAGTCTCACTTTGTTGTCCAGGCTGGTCTTGAATTCCTGGGCTCAAACCATCTTCCACCTTGGTCTATGAAAGTGCTGGGATTACAGACATGAGCCACTGCACCCAGCCCAGGACGCATCTTGTTTTCAATAGTACATTAATTTAATTGGCAGCTTACGTAAAATGCTAGCGCCTCTCATACTGTTCAGTCTCTTGGAGTTACTAAAGTGTGGTATGATCTGTGTGCCTGGTCACCGGCTCTGAGGGGGAGGTACTTTGTTTTGTTTACAGTTGTATCCACAGGGTCTTGACAAGGCTTGGTCCTTAGGGGGAACTTAGGAAAGGTTTGCTGAATGAATGAGTTAGGCCTTGCTAAGCTCTTCTGATGAGCGGCAGATTCTGGCACAGCGTGCCGGGCATATCTGAGGGGGCTTGGCAACCCCAGGCCACATTTCCAGACAGGAAGAGACAGACTAGGGGGAGTGTGCCTTTGATCCACCATACAGAAAGGTCTTTCCAGGCCGGGCACAGTGACTCACACCTGTAATCCTAGCACTTTGGGAGGCAGAGGGGGGCAGATCACATGAGGTTGGAAGTTCGAGACCAGCCTGGCCAACATGGTAAAATGGCGTCTCTACTAAAAATACAAAAATTAGCCGGGCATGGTGGTGCATGCCTGTAATCCCAGCTATTCGGGAGGCTGAGGCAGGAGAATCACTTGAACGTGGGAGGTGGGGGGCAGGAGGTTGCAGTGAGCCGAGAGCACGCCACTACACTCCAGCCTGGGCAACAGAGCAAGACTCCGTCTCAAAAAAAAAAAGGAAAAAGAAAAAGAGAAAGGGCTTTCCAGGCCTCTGGAGGCCTGGTTCTTAGGGAACAACACACTCCTAGTGACAAGGCTCCCAGACTGGACCAGGGTTTCTTTTGGGCTGCTGTGGGAGGAGGGCCCAGGCCTAGCCAACCTGGTTTGCTTACAGTGGACACCAGCTGTCCTTAGAACCCCGAGGTCTGGTGTTTGCTAGAGCAGAGGCCCAACCCTTCCATGCAGATCCTAGCCTTACAGCCGGGAGAGGCAGGGCTGTCTGGTCAACCAGGGGACATAGCTCAGCTCTTAGGCCTGACTAAGCCCTCCTGGGACAGACACACCCCTCTTAGCATTCAGGTCCCAGAAGGGTCAGAGTCTCAGGGTTCATCCCGGCTCTGGAACTCCCTCCCCACCTTACCATGCAGTATGAAGAATGTCTTGGGGTTAAACCTGTTGGGGTCCAGTCCATCCAGCTCCTCCCACACCTCCTTCAACTGGGCTTGGCTGCCCTGTGGAAGGGAGAGCCAGGAGCTCATGAGCAAGAAGTCTGCATGCCATGGGATAAAACTAAATATCCCTTTACCGCCATCCAACAAACATCTCCCTCAAGCAAGAAAACTAAGAAAACTACAACTCCCAGCAGCCCCTGGGGCAGCCAGGTACAGTAACACGAAGTTTTTGCCTCAAGGGCCCCTGGGAATTGTAGTTCTTTAACTGCTTTCTTGTCGGGTTTGAACTGGACGTGGTAGGGAGTGGGTGGGCACGAAGGGGGTGCTCACAGGCACATTGACTTTGGGATGCTCGCGGTGCCGGCGCTGTTGCTCTTCCAGCTTCCTCTCTGCCTCCTTTCTCTGCTCCTCTCCCAGTGACTCCAGATAACGCCGCCTCTCGTGTTCCTTAAGCATCTCGTAGCGCTTGAACTCTTCATGATGGGCTGCGTCGTACTGGGCAAGGTCCCGGGTGGCCTGGGGAAAGGCACAGGATCATTCCCTTCTGCCCCCTCTGCCCAGCCCCCAATTCCAGCCTGTAAATGGCAGGCCCTTGGCCCTGAACCTGGCCAAGGGCAGCCCCAGCCTCTACCTCTCTTACGTCTTGTGTCCTGATGTCCCTTTTTTTTTTTTTGAGAGTCTTGCTCTGTTGCCCAGGTTGGAGTGCAGTGGCACGATCTCTGCTCACTGCTCACTGCCTCACTTCAAACTCTGCCTCCCGGGTTCAAGTGATTCTCCTGCCGCGGCCTTTCAAGTAGCTGGGATTATAGGCATGTGTCACCAGGCCCGGCTGATTTTTGTATTTTTACTAGAAATGAGGTGTCGGCCAGGCGCGGTGGCTCCAGCCTGTAATCCCAGCACTTTGGGAGGCCGAGACGGGCGGATCACGAGGTCAGAAGATCGAGACCATCCTGGCTAACACGGTGAAACCCCGTCTCTACTAAAAAATACAAAAAACTAGCGGGGCGAGGTGGCGGGCGCCTGTAGTCCCAGCTACTCGGGAGGCTGAGGCAGGAGAATGGCGTAAACCCGGGAGGCGGAGCTTGCAGTGAGCTGAGATCCGGCCACTGCACTCCAGCCTGGGTGACAAAGCGAGACTCCATCTCAAAAAAAAAAAAAGAAATGAGGTTTCACCATGTTGGCCAGGCTGGTCTCAAACTCCTGACCTCAGGTGATCCACCCACCTCAGCCTCCTGAAGTGCTGGGATTATAGGCGTGAGCCACCGCACACAGCCTGATGTCACCCTTTTTGGTTTCCATGACTGCTCCTGCCCCATAACACTTTCTTCTCTTTATTCAAAACACATTAGGACGGTTATACAACAGCAACTTCAACCCACCTCTTTCAAGTCCTCCACAATCTCCAGATCTTGGAGGAACAAGTATATAGGAACAACATACATGGTGAACTTAATATGTTATGTATTTCGGGTACAGCTAGGCGGCCAAGAACATGAGGTCAGGCTAGGAGAGGTGGGTCACGCCTGGAATCCTAGCGCTTTGGGAGGCTGAGTTGGGAGGATCACTTGAGCCCAGGAGTTCAAGACTAACTCACGTGGCTGGGCGCGGTGGCTCAAGCCTGTAATCCCAGCACTTTGGGAGGCCGAGACGGGCGGATCATGAGGTCAGGAGATCGAGACCATCCTGGCTAACATGGTGAAACCCTGTCTCTACTAAAAATACAAAAAATTAGCCGGGCCTGGTTGTGGGCGCCTGTAGTCCCAGCTACTCGGGAGGCTGAGGCAGGAGAATGGCGTGAACCTGAGGCAGAGCTTGCAGTGAGCAGAGATCGCGCCACTGCACTCCAGCCTGGGCAACAGAGCAAGACTCCGTCTCAAAAAAAAAAAAAAAAAAAAAAAAGATGATGGCCTGCTGGATTATGTGGGTATCACTATAAGAAAAGCTGGGTGGCGCAGTGACTCACGCCTGTAATCCCAGCAATTTGGGAGGCCGGGGCGGGTGTATCACCTGAGGTTGGGAGTTCGAGACCAGCCTGGCCAACATGATGAAACCCTGTCTCTACTAAAAATACAAAAATTAGCCGGGCGTGGTGACAGGCGCCTGTAATCCCAGCTACTTGGGAGGCTGAGGCAGGAGAATCGCTTGAACGCATAAGGCAGAGGTTGCAGTGAGCCGAGATCACGCCATTGCACTCCAGCCTGGGGGACAGGAGTGAGACTTTGTCTCAAAAAAAAAAAGAAAATGAAAGAAACCACCCAGCCCTCTATCAGCCTCCAACCTCAGAGAACACCAGCAGGCATGGTGAGCTGGCTCACGTCCAGGACTCTGTCCCCTTCTCCCCTTCCGCAAAGCTTCCCTCAATCCTCTGCCTCTGGACCCACTCCCATTACCGTCTGGATCAGCAGCTCCAGGTCACGGGCCTCGAATGTGTGCTGGTTCTGAGGGTCCAGGTGTTCAAACTGTTTCAGGAGATTCAGATGATCCACCTGTACATCTGGAAGAGAAAGAAGAGTGCAACACCTCAGGGCATGTCCTTTTAGAATCTTGGGCCAGACATGCTCTAAAGAAGTCACGAGCGGTGCTAGGGAAGCCCAGAAGACAGCTTGAGCCTGGGGCAGTCAGGGAGAGATTCCTGGAGGACGTGATCCCACGACTGAGTCTGATGCTTAGAATAACCATAATAAAACTAACATACACTGCCCACTTACTAGATGCCAGGCCATGCCCTAAGCATTTTAACTGTATTAATTCATTTACTTTCCACAAAATCCTGACAACATGGGTTCTATGATTATCCCCATTTTATGAGTGTGAAAACTGAGACCTGTTGAGGGGTTGTGACTGGTCTAGGCTACCAGCTAGCAAGTGGCAGAGCAAGGATGGGAACCAGCCATTGAACACCCAAAACCATGACATTCAACCATCTTTTTTTCTTTTCCTTTTTTTTTTGGAGACAGGGTTTCACTCTGCAGTGGCAGGATCTCTGCTCACTGCAACCGCCGCCTCCCAGGCTCAAGCAATCCTCCTGCCTCAGTCCCCTGAGTAACTGGGACTACAGGTGCATGCCACCACACCCGGCTAATTTTTGTATTTTTAGTAGAAACAGGGTTTCACCATGTTGGCCAGGCTGGTCTTGAACTCCTGACCTCAGGTGATCCACCCACCTCGGCCTCCCAAAGTGTTGTGATTACAGGTGGCAGCCACCGCGCCCAGCCTCAACCACTCTTTAAAAAAATAAACAAGGCTGGGTGCAGTGGCTCACGCCTGTAATCCCAGCACTTTCTGAGGCCGAGGCGGGCGGATCACAAGGTCAAGAGATCGAGACCATCCTGGCCAACATGGTGAAACCCCATTTCTACTAAAAATGCAAAAAATTAGCTGGGCATGGTGGTACACACCTGTAATCCCAGCTACTTGGGAGGCTGAGGCAGGGGAATAGCTGGAACCCAGGAGATGGAGGTTGCAGTGAGCCAAGATTGCGCCACTGTATTCCAGCCTGGTGACAGAGTGAGACTCCGTCAGAAAAATAAATAAATAAATAAATAAATAAAAGAAAAACACCAAAATTTTTGATAAAGCATCAACCAGTCTTAGGGGTTAAATTGAGTGCTCCTAAGTTTCTGTGTTGAAGTCCTAAGCCCCAGTACCTCAGAATGTGACCTGATTTGGAGACTAGGTCTTTACAGAGGGAACCAGGTTAAGATGGGGTCATTACTGTGGGCCTTAATCCAACATGACTGGCGATCTTATAAAAGGCAGAAATTTATGGCTGGGCGCAGTGGCTCATGCCTGTAATCCCAGCACTTTGGGAGACTGAGGTGGGAGGATCACTCGAGCTCAGGCATTTGAGACCCACCTGGGCAACATGGTTAAACCCCATCTCTACAAAAAATACAAAAATTAGCTGTGTGCAGCGGTGTGTGCCTGTAGTCCCAGCTCCTCAGGAGGCTGAGGCAAGAGAATCACTTGAGCATGGGAGGTGGAGGTTGCAGTGAGCCGAGATCGCGCCACCGCACTCCAGCCTGAGTGATGAAAGTAAAACAAAATAATAATAGGCCAGGCGCAGTGGCTCACACCTGTAATCCCAGCACTTTGGGAGGCCAAGGTGGGTGGATCACCTGAGGTCAGGAATTCGAGACCAGCCTGAGCAACATGGCAAAACTCCATCTGTACTGAAAATACAAAATTATCCAGGCATGGTGGCACATGCTTGTAATCCCAGCTACTTGGGAGTCTCAGGCAGGAGAATCACTTGAACCCGGGAGGCAGAGGTTGCAGTGAGCCGAGATCGCGCCACTGCACTCCAGCCTGGGCAACAAGAGCAAAACTCCATCTTGGAAAAAAAAATTAATAATAATAATAATTGCCGGGCGCGGTGGCTCAAGCCTGTAATCCCAGCACTTTGGGAGGCCGAGACGGGCGGATCACGAGGTCAGGAGATCGAGACCATCCTGGCTAACACGGTGAAACCCCGTCTCTACTAAAAAATACAAAAAACTAGCCGGGCGACGTGGCGGGCGCCTATAGTCCCAGCTACTCCGGAGGCTGAGGCAGGAGAATGGCGTAAAACCCGGGAGGCGGAGCTTGCAGTGAGCCGAGATCCGCCCACTGCACTCCAGCCCGGGCGACAGAGCGAGACTCCGTCTCAAAAAAATAATAATAATAATAATAATAATTAATAAAAAATAATAATGAAAGGAGAAATTTGGGCCAGGCACACAGAGAGGGAAGATGGTGTGAAGACGCAGGGAAAAGACGGCTGTCTGCAGGCCAAGGAGAGGGGTCTGGACCAGATCCTCCCTCACAGCCCCGGAAGGAACCAGCCCTGCCAACACCTTCACTTTGGACTCTGACTGCAGGCCATGAGACAGTCAAGTTTTGTTGCTGAAGCACCTGGTCAGGGGTATTTGGTTACAGCAGCTTCAGCAAACAAGTGCACCCTCCTCATATGGGACTTTCCAAGTGGTCAGGAAGGGGTAGGGTTTCCAGGCAGGAAGGGACAGCACACACGCTGCCAACACACACTTAGTCACCACACACACATCTCCCGAGGCCTCTAGGGGCCCAGGCCTGTGCTGTGCAATGCTGGACCCAAAATGAATCAGCCTGGCCCTGGCCTCTAGCAGCCCTTGGTTAGGTAGGGAGAAAGAGAGACAGACAGACACACACACACATACACACACACACAGAGAATCAATCAGCCTGGCCCGCCCTCCAGCGGCCCTTGGTTAGGTGGGGAGAGAGAGAGACAGACAGACAGACACACACACACACACACACACACACAGAATCAATCGGCCTGGCCTCGCCCTCCAGCAGCTGGCCCTTGGTCAGGTGGGCAGAAAGATACACACACATGGGCAGCTAGAATTTGGGAGACCCAGGCTGCAGTGGAGGCAGCTCCAGCCCTGGCTGAGCCCAGAGGAGTGACAGGCGTGCAGGACACAGGTACAAACTGAATCTCAAATTCATTATTTGTGCCAGTGTTGAGCCACTACTCCAGGCTGACCCAGTGCTGGCCGCTGTGGACACAGCAGGAATCAGATGGTGACAGAATTCTGCCTCTTGGAGGCTGGGCGCAGTGGCTCACGCCTGTAATCTCAGCACTTTGGGAGGCCGAGGCAGGTGGATCACCTGAGGTCAGGAGTTCGAGATCAGCCTGGCCAACATGGTGAAACCCCGTCTCTACTAAAAATACAAAATTAGCTGGGTATGGTGGCGAGCGCCTGTAATCTCAGACACTCAGGAGGCTGAGGCAGGAGAATCACTTGAACCTGGGAGGCAGAGGTTGCGGTGAGCAGAGGTTGCGGTGAGCCGAGATTGCGCCACTGCACTCCAGCCTGGGAGACAGAGCAAGACTCTGTCTCAACAACAACAACAACAACCACCAAAAGAGTTCTGCCTCTTGGAGCACCCAGTCTAGAGAGACAGAGAACAGGCGACCAAGGGATGAACAAAGGAATACCAAGGACACAAATAAAACAGAGACTCCTTCACACAGGACGGCCGGGGCAGTGACACCCTAAGGAGATGACATTCCAGGGGAGATGGAAGGTCTGTCGACCAGGCAAAGAGCCCTGAGAAAGAATGTCATGGGACAGCAGGGCGAATGGGCAAAGGTCCCGAGGTTGCAGGTCAGCAATTTCTAAAAACGCTGACGCAAGAAGGTCAGGGCACACAGGGGAAGGGCGGGGCCAGGCGGATGTGGACGAGGTCCACCCAGGCTCCGAGCAGCCGAAAGGAACGTGAACGCAGGCCTGAGGGCACTGGGATGCCGGGGGCAGGCTCTGGGCAGAGGAGGGACGGGATGAGCCTGAGTGTTGTGGCAGCTGGATACTGGTGCCCCGAAAGATATCCACATCCTGATCCCCAGAACCTGTGAATGTGTGACCTTACGGGGCTAAGGGGTCCTGGCAGATGGGATTACATTAAAGACCTTGAGATGGGGGCCAGGGCTGGTGGTTCAGGCCTGTAATCCCAGCACTATGGAAGGCTGAGGCGGGAGGATCACTTGAAGTCAGGAGTTTGAGACCAGCCTGGCCAACACGGCAAAATCCAGTCTCTATTAAAAATACAAAATTAGCCGGGTGTGGATGGTGCATGCCTGTAATCCCAGCTACTTGGGAGGCTGAGGCAGGAGAATCCCTTGAACCCAGGAGGCAGAGCTTGCAGTGAGGCAGAGTGAGATTCCGTCTCAAAAAAAGAAAGAAAGAAAGATAGAAAGAAAGGAAAGAAAAAGAAAAGAAAAAAGAAAAGAAAAGAAAAGAAAGAAAGAAAGAAAGAAAAAGAAAGAAAGAAAGAAAAGAAAGAAAGAAATTAAGCAAGGAAAAACAGTGTGATCTGATAAACTTCTCCATTTTATCGCTGTACTTATGCAATAGTATGTTCTTAGGAGAATCACACTGAAATGTGTAGGGTGACGAGATGGTGACTGCGGTGAAGTCCCACATGTGAATGACAAAGCAAATGGAGCAAATGTTAACTAGAGAAGCCGGGTCAAGGGTGTTCGGCTGTTTTCTGTACTACTCTTACAACTTTTCTAAAAGTTTGAAGTTCTTTCAACTTTTTTTTTTTTTTTGAGATGGGATCTTGTTCTGCCGCCCAGGCTGGAGTACAGTGGCACAGTCATGGCTCACTGTAGCCCTGACATCCCAGGCTCAATCATCCTTCCACCTCAGTCTCCTAAGGAGGTGGGACCACAGGCATGCGCCACCATGCCCAGCTCATTTTAAAATATTTTTTATAGCCGGGCGCGGTGGCTCAAGCCTGTAATCCCAGCACTTTGGGAGGCCAAGACGGGCGGATCACGAGGTCAGGAGATCGAGACCATCCTGGCTAACATGATGAAACCCCGTCTCTAATAAAAATACAAAAAACTAGCCGGGCGAGGTGGCGGGCGCCTGTAGTCCCAGCTACTTGGGAGGCTGAGGCAGGAGAATGGTGTAAACCTGGGAGGCGGAGCTTGCAGTGAGCTGAGATCCGGCCACTGCACTCCAGCTCGGGCGACAGAGCAAGACTCCGTCTCAAAAAAAAAAAAAAATTTTTTTATAGACATAGGGGTCTTGCTATGTTGCCCACCTGGTTTTGAATTTCCGGGCTCAAGTGATTCTCCTGCCTCATAAAGTGTTGGAATTGCAGGTGTGAGCCACTGCACCTGGCCTCTACCAGAATTTTAAATGACAATTTTTTTTTTTTTTTTTTTGAGTCAGAGTTTCACTCTGTTGCCCAGGCTGGAGTGCCATGGCGTGATCTCGGCTCACCGCAACCTCTGCCTCCTGGGTTCAAGTGATTCTCCTGCCTCAGCCTCCTGAGCAGCTGGGATTACAGGCACGTGCCACCACGCCCAGCTAATTTAGTATTTTTAGTAGAGACAGGGTTTCACCATGTTGGCCAGGGTAGTCTTGAACTCCTGACCTCAGGTGATCTGCCTGCTTCAGCCTCTCAAAGTGCTGGGATTACAGGTGTGGGCTACTGTGCCCAGCCCATGATAAAGATTTTTAAAAACACAAACGGAAACAGAATATAAACAAACAACATTGTAATGTTTGTATTAAATCATGCTAGGAGGAACACTGGGGCAATCTCCCACTCACATTTCACAGAAGGGAGGAAAGCCTCACCTGCTTAGCACACAACCACCTGGAGGCCAGGAGGAGGCCACCCTTCCCCACCCCTCCCTGCCTGTCCCTCCCGCCCTGCCCCTGCTCACTGGGATCCTGCTCGGCGTCCATCTTGGCCTTAAGCAGCATCCGCAGCCGCGATACCTCCTGTCGCTTGAGCTCATCCAGCTTGGTGCGGACATGGTGGCTGACGAAGTCCAGCTCTCGGCTCAGCTTCCCGCTCTGACAGGAGAGGAGACCCTGGTCAGCCTGGGGGCCCGGGAGTGGGCATGCTGGGTGGCCTTGGCCTGCTCTCTGTCTTCTCTGGCAGCTTCTTACAAGCTTTCTCATGCCCCAGTCTTATACCGCCTCTTCCCTGCTTATAGTCCCCCAGCTCCTCAGAGTCTCCAGGAAGGACAGCTCCCAGCCCGTCAGCCTGGCATTCAAGGCCCTGCCCACCTCTACTGCCCCATCTCCTGTCATTCATCAAGTCACACGTTTAGGGACAGGTGTGGTGGGTCACACCTGTAATCCCAGCACTTTAGGAGGCTGAGGTGGGAGGATTGCATAAGCCCAGGAGTTCAAGATCAGCCCGGGCAACGTGGCAAGTCCTTGTCTCTAGAAACAATAAAAAATTAGCTGGGCATGGTGGTGAGACCCAGGCCCACAAGGACAGACCCTGCTACCAGGGTTCAGTGTCCTACTCAGTGAAATGGGGACAATGACAGTGCTCCTAGAGGCCTGACGTGGGAGTTCATGGTGACGTGAGGGACACCAGCACCTCCCTTATTTTGAATTCTTCCTCTGTAGAAGGCACCACAGGAGCATTCTGTTAGTGCAACCCTCTCACAACACTTGCTAAGGAGTGTCACCACGCTCTTCCAAACCCTTTACACATCTTTCTTTGGAAAATCCAAACCCCAGAATCCTTCCCTGGGAAAATCCAAACCCGAACCCTGCTTTTTACAGATGGGGAAACTGAGGCACAGTGAGGGGAGGCCCCATAGCTGGTAAGTGGTGGAGCTGCAACTGAAAGCCTGCCCTGCGGGACTCTGCACTAACCTCGTATTCTGTGCTCCCCAAAGCTCTTCCCAGCTTGTGACCCCAAGAAGCAACTTCTCCCTGAGCCTCATTTTGGTGATTTCAAATACAGGCAGAGCTGGAGCCATGTGGCCCCTCTGAAGAAACCAGTGTGGCCGGGCACGGTGGCTCATGCCTGTAATCCCAACACTTTGGGAGGCCGAGATGGGTAGATCACGAGGTCAGGAGTTCGAGACCAGCCTGGCCAACATGGTGAAACTCCATCTCTATTAAAAATACAAAAATTAGTCAGGCGTGGTGGCGTGCGCCTGTAATCCCAGCTACTTGGGAGGTTGAGGCAGGAGAATCGCTTGAACCCGGGAGGCAGAGGTGCAGTGAGCTGAGATCGTACCATTGCACTCCAGCCTGGGTGTCAGAGTGAGACTCTGTCTCAAAAAAAAAAAAAACCAGTCCTCTCCTGAACTCTGCCCTCCCAGCACGTACCCCTCCCACAGTCCCCACCACCCCCAGCCGCACCTTGATGTCCTCTGCATTGGCAGCTTGCAGCTTCTCTCGGAAATGCCCATCTGTCTCCAGCACATCGATGACCTCCTGGAGGTACCGGTGGTAGTACAGGCCTGTGTCCTGAGGCAACAAGAACAGACATAGCAGCCCCTGCTCCCACCCCCACCCCCACTCTCACTCCTGTTACTGTTATGGCCACTCCCTGGGGCAGCTGACGAGGGACTCAGTTTTTACCTTTTCCCATATATGTAGCAAAGATGAAATGAAAATCACATCAGTGAACACCCAGCCCAATACTGCCCAGAGTGGGTGCTCAGAGTGGACATGACTTGTTGGGAAGCTGTGAATCATACCTTTATCCATCCATCCAACCACCCATTCATCCATGCATCCACCCCCCTATCCATACATCCCACCCACCCATCCATCCATCCCACCCACCCATCTATCCACCCATCATCCATCCATCCATCCACCCATCCATCCATACATCCATCCACACATCCCACCCACCCATCCATTTACCCATCATCCATCCATCCATCCATCTATCCATCCACCCATCCATCCATCCATCTACCCACCCATCCAACCATCCATCCACCCACCCATCTAACCATCCATCCACCCACCCATCCAACCATCCATCCACCCACCCATCCAACCATCCATCCACCCACCCATCCATCCAACCATCTATCCACCCCTTCATCCACCCACCCATCCATCCACCCATCCATCCACCCACCCACCCATCCATCCAACCATCCATCCACCCACCCATCCATCCACCCACCCATCCATCCAACCATCTATCCACCCCTTCATCCACCCACCCATCCATCCAACCATCCATCCACCCATCCATCCATCCACCCACCCATCCATCCAACCATCTATCCACCCCTTCATCCACCCATCCATCCATCCATCCATCCATCCACCCACCCATCCATCCAACCATCTATCCACCCCTTCATCCACCCATCCATCCATCCATCCATCCATCCATCCATCCATCCAACCAACCATCTGTCCACCCATCCATCCACCCATCCAAACATCTATCCATTCATCCATCCATCCGTCCATCCATCTGCCCATCCATCCACCCACCCATGCATCCATCCATCCGTGCATCCATCCATCCATCCATCCACCCATCCGTCCACCTGCCCATCCATCCACTCATCCATCCATCCACCAGCCCATTCATCCAACCATCCATGCGTCCATCCATCCACTCATCCACCCACCCATCCATCCACCCGCCCATCCATCTACCTGCCTATCCATCCACTCCCCCGGCCATGCATGCATCCACTCAATCAACGAACATTCACCAGGCCCCTATCATATGCCACACTGTGAACAACACAGATGAAAGTCCCAGGCCTCCTGGTCCCACTCCTGTCATACATTGCTGGGTGTCACTTTACTCTCCCTGGGCCTTCTTTGCTCTTCCTATTTAAAAAATAGGTAGTATATCCTCTGCCTCCCAGATCTGTAGTGAAAAGCAAATAAGATAAATTAGAAAAAATAAATAAAATTACAAAAGAGAGAAGGCCAGGCGTGGTGGCTCAAGCCTGTAATCCCAGTGCTTTGGGAGGCAGAGGCAGGAGGATTGCTTGAGCCCAGGAGTCTGAGGCTGCAGTGCATTATAATCATATCACCTCACTCCAGCCTAGGTGACAGAGCAAGACCTTGTGTCCCAAACAAAAAAAAAAAATTAAAATTAAAAAAAAGAGAGAGAGAATTGGCCAGGCATGGTGGCTCATGCCACCATGATTCTAGCACTTTGAGAGGCCAAGGTGGGTGGATTGCTTGAGCTCAAGAGTTCGGGACCAGCCTGGGCAACATAGGGAGACTCCCGTCTCTATAAAAAGAAAAAAATTAGCTGGGCATGGTGGCACACGCCAGTAGTCCCAGCTACTTGGGAGGCTGAGGCAGGAGGATCACTTGAGTCCAGGAGTTCAAGGCTGCAGTGAGCTATGATCCTGCCACTGCACTCCAGCCTGGGCACCAGCACAAGACCCTGTCTATTAGAAATATATATATATACATTCCTTACCTCTTTACCAAGTCTCACAAGGTCCCACATGATCCACATAATCCCCCTCTCCCCTCCTCCTCACTCACCCTGCTCCAGCCACAGCAGCCTCCTTGACATCCTCAACTTGCTCTGCTTTCTCCTACCAAGTGGCCTTTGCTCATGCTGTTCCCTCTGCCTCGAATGCTCTTCCCTTCACTTCTCTTCCTTGCTCTTAACTTAACATATCTCTCCAGTTCAGAACTCAGTGGCTCACACCTATAATCCCAGCATTTTGGGAGGCCGAGGTGGGCAGACCACTTGAGGTCAGGAGTTAGAGACTAGCCTGGGCAGTATAATGAAACCCTGTCTCTACCAAAAATACAAAAATATTAGCTAGGCGTGGTAGTACATGTCTGCAGTCCCAGCTACTCCAGAGGCTGAGGCAGAAGGATCGCTAGAGCCTTGGAGACGGAGGTTGCAGTGATTGCACCACTGCGCTCCAGCCTGGGTGACACAACAAAAATCCATCTCAAAAAAAAAAAAAAAAAGAAAAAGAAATGAGGCCGGGCGCGGTGGCTCAAGCCTGTAATCCCAGCACTTCGGGAGGCCGAGACGGGCGGATCACGAGGTCAGGAGATTGAGACCATCCTGGCTAATACGGTGAAACCCTGTCTCTACTTAAAAATACAAAAAACTAGCCGGGGGACGAGGCGGGCGCCTGTAGTCCCAGCTACTCGGGAGGCTGAGGCAGGAGGATGGCGTAAACCCGGGAGGCGGAGCTTGCAGTGAGCTGAAATCCGGCCACTGCACTCCAGCCTGGGTGGCAGAGCGGACTCCCTCTCAAAAAAAAAAAAAAAAAGAAAAAGAAAAAGAAAATGAAAAAATGAGGTGGCTCATGCCTGTAATCCCAGCACTTTGGGAGGCCGAGGCAGGTGGATCACGAGGTCAGGAGATCGAGACCAGCCTGGCCAACATAGTGAAACCCCGTCTCTATTAAAAATACGAAAAATGGCTGGGCGTGGTGGCTCAAGCCTGTAATCCCAGGACTTTGGGAGGCCGAGACGGGCGGATCACGAGGTCAGGAGATCGAGACCATCCTGGCTAACACGGTGAAACCCCGTCTCTACTAAAAAATACAAAAAACTAGCCGGGCGAGGTGGTGGGCGCCTGTAGTCCCAGCTACTTGGGAGGCTGAGGCAGGAGAATGGCGTAAACCCGGGAGGCGGAGCTTGCAGTGAGTCAAGATCCGGCCACTGCACTCCAGCCTGGGAGACAGAGCGAGACTCTGTCTCAAAAAAAAAAAAACAAAAAACAAAAAACAAAAATTAGCTGTGCATGGTGGTGCACGCCTGTAGTCCCAGCTACTCGGGAGGCTGAGGCAGGAGAATCACTTGAACCTGGGAGGCAGAGGTTGCAGTGAGCCAAGATTGCACCACTGCACTCCAGCCTGGCGAGAGAGCAATCAAGAAAGAAAGAACTCAACTCACGCCTCCCTTCCTCCCTGTCACCCCTGGTGTTCACCCTCATAGAGCCCTGCCCTTCGTCTTCCATCTCCCAGTGAGCAGGGATAGTCCACAGGCACGGGGCATGCATGTGGCTGTGCCCTAACAACTACCACCGTGCCTGGCTCATAGAAGGTGCTCAGGAAACATGTGAAATGGAAGAAAGGAAATGGGACTCAACGAAGCCTTCCTGGGTCTGCAAGGATTTCACAGAATAGAGGCCTTACTCGCAGCATGGGGACCAGAAACACCCAATGATTCATTCCAGGGGGTAATGACCAGCCCATTCTGTGTTTTTTTGAGACAGAGTCTCAAAAAACAGAGTCTTAGAGTCTCAGTTCTGTTGCCCAGGCTAGAGTGCAATGGCGTGATCTCGGCTCACTGCAGCCTCCACCTCCTTAGTTCCAGCAGTTCTCGTGCCTCAGCCTCCCAGAATAGCTGGGATTATATGCATGCCTCACCACGCCCAGCTAATTTTTGTATTTTTGGTAGAGATGGGGTTTTGCCATGTTGGCTAGGCTGGTCTCAAACTCCTGATCTCAAGTGATCTGCCTGCCTCAGCCTCCCAAAATGCTGATATTACAGGCATGAGCCACCACATCCAGCCTGTCTAGCCTTTTTTTTTTTGAGATGGAGTCTTGCTCTGTCACCTAGGCTGGAGTGCAGTGGTGCGATCTCGGCTCACTGCAAGTTCCGCCTCCTGGGTTCACGCCATTCTCCTGCCTCAGCCTCCCAAGTAGCTAGGACTATAGGCGCTCGCCACCATGCCTGGCTAAGTTTTTGTATTTTTAGTAGAGATGGGGTTTCACCATGTTAGCCAGGAAGGTCTTGATCTCCTGACCTCGTGATCCGCTGGCCTCCCAAAGTGCTGGGATTACAGGCTGGAGCCACTGTGCCAGGCCTGACCAGCCTATTCTTATAGGGAGCTATATAGGAAGATTCTGACCACAAGACACGCACTGGTCTTCAGGATCTCCAAAGTTCCAAATCCCTTAAGACCAAAGCTTTTATTGGGTTTGATAAACACATGTTGGAATTAATAAACAAGCAGAGCACCCACCCTTTTGTAATTTAAACTACAACTCCCAAGAGCACCATGAAGTCAGACTACCCCAGCTAGCCAACATCAGCTGCTACTGGGAACTAGCAACATGGTGCTACTGGGAAATGTAGTTTTGTTTGTTTGTTTGTTTGTTTTCAGATTCCTTCTTGGGTGGAGAGAATCTTTAAAAAACAGAGGTTTATTTGGGGCGTGAAGCACATTTTCCACACCTCAGAGTCAGGGACCTCCAGTTTTTCACCAAGTCAAACCCTTGCTGCTGGGAGGAATGGCGGGCAAAAGACAAGCTACAACCGTAGGGCCAGTAAGTCACTGGAACATCCACCCTATGGGCACGGGGTCTGCAGGAATTGTAGTACCACTGCAAACACCTGGCTGGACAGCAGGGCTGGGCCACTCACGGGACTCTCAGTCGCAGGGGTCTCCTCCTTGTTGGGCGCCCCTCGCTCCAGGGGGACAGCCAGCACAGCGCGAAGCAGGACCAGCAGCAGCAGCGGTAACAGAAGGAGGGTTCCTCGGGGCCCAGAGGGAGGCATGGCGGTGTGGTCTGTGGGGGACGGAGGGCTGGATAATGCATAATGTCTGTCCCAAGCCTCTTCCTCCCCTGGAACCAGGAGTTCAGGCCTCCAGTGCCGCCCCCACTTCCAAGACTCAGGACACAAGCATTTCGTTACCCAGGCCCCAGGATTCCAGGCCTCCAGCCTTCCCTTCCTCCGACACAGGAGTCCGGGCCCTCAGACCCAGGAGTCCTAGCTCCCAACACGCTCCTCCCTCACACTCAGGAATCCGGGATCTCCTCCTCCCCCAGACCCTAGAGTCCAGGGTGCCAGCCTCCTCTTTTCCCAGGACCTAAAGTACTGGCACCCAGTGCATCCTCCTCCGGGACCCAGTTTTCCAGCCCTCTGGCCCCCATCCTCCCTAGGACCCAAGAGCCTTGGAACCCTGGCCTCTCACCTCTCCTTTACTGCAGAGGGCGTTTTCCAGGGCCGGCAAGGACCTCCGGTGCGTTCTTGGTGATTTCCCCCCTAGGCCACACCCACTTTTCCACAGAGGCCCCCGCCCCAAAGAGGCCTGATTGGTCCACGCTGGCCCCGTACCTTGTATCCACGTCTAGCGGCCCCGCCCCTTGCCGAAGTCGCTCGCATTTTCGTGAAAGCCTCGCTTCTGTCTCGGAATCCCAGCCTCTTAACGCCACATTTCCCGCCTATGCCAAAAGAAAGAGAAAGCTTTCAAAGACAACTACAACTCCCTGCCGGCCGGGAGAAAAATAACTTCCGCGGGCATAGTGGCCCCTTCGCCTCATGGGAGCTGTAGTTTTGCCCATTTATTTTCGCCCCACTAAGTGCCTGCAATTTACAGCACGGTAGGAATTGCATAGCCTTCCTTATGAGTTTCTTTCTTCTTATTTTTTGAGACAGGGTTTGCTCTGTCACCCAGTCTGGAGTGCGGTGGCGCAATCACTTCTCACTGCAGCCTCTACCTCCCAGGCCCAAGCAATCCTCCCGCGTCAGCCTCCCAAGTATTTGGGACCACAGGCCACACTACCATGCCCGGCTAATATATATATTTTTAATTTTTAATAAAAATATTTAAATATTTAATTCTTTTTCAGCCTTTTTTTTTTTTTTTTTTTTAACATTCTGTCTTTCACACTTCTCACACTTTTTTTTTTTTTTTTTAAGAGACGGAAGTCAGGCCGGGCTTGGGAGCTCATGCCTGTAATCCCAGCACTTTGGGAGGCCGAGGTGGGCAGATCACCTGAGGTCAAGGGTTTGAGACCAGCCTGACCAACGTGGAGAAACCCCGTCTCCACTAACAATACAAAAATTAGGCAGGCGTGGTGGCGCATGCCTGTAATCCCAGCTACTCAGGAGGCTGAGGCAGGACAATCGCTTGAACCCGAGAGGCGGAGGTTGCAGTGAGCCAGATCGCGCCAGTGCACTCCAACCTGGGCGACAGAGTGAGACTCCATCTCAAAAAAGAAAAGAAAAAAAGAGACGATGTCTCTGTATTGCTGGTCTGGATCTGGATCTCCTGGGCTCAAGCAATCTTCCCGCCCGGTCTCCGCCTCCCAAAGTGCTGGGATTAGAGGCGTGAGCCACTGCGCCCCGGCTCTTATAAGTTTCTGGTAAGCGAGATGTGTACAGTGAGGCCGCGAAGTCTCTGGTCTCTTTAAGGAACACCCACACGTCATTCGTGTTCAGAACCCCCGGAGCAGCGTTGCCTGGCTGCATCAGTGACCGAGCTCATAACTTTGTTGGAAGTGGAGAGTGGAAGGTCAGAAGGGAGTGGACCAGGTCAGGTCCCAGGGGAAATCCTCCCTCCCTCTGAACCCTCTTTCTTCTCCCTTCTTCGCAGATATGCTGAGATTAGGTCCCCAGCTTCCAAACAGGATCAGGTATGTTTAGAGATTGGCCAGAGAGGCAAGGTACGGAGGCATCAATGTGAGCAGCCTCTGTAGGCACCTGGTGGGGAGAACGAGTCTCCCGGATCCCAAGCAGGTGGGCGGTGGAGTTCTAGGCCACTGGGGGCTGGGTGTTTGAGGTGCACAGTCCTGAGTGCTGATGCCTGGGTGCTGGAGAATTACATATTCTGGGGAGAGAGAAGCGGACTTGCGGACACCTGTGGGAAGCTGGAAACAGGCTACTGGATCCCGACAGGAGTGGGTGCTGGGATTCGGGCTGCCTGGGTCCAGGAGCAAATTTAAAGGCAAGGATCAGGCCGGGCACAGTGGCGCATGCCTGTAATCCCAGCACTTTGGAAGGCCAAGGTGGGCGGATCATCTGAGGTCAGGAGTCAAACACCAGCCTGGCCAACATAGTGAAACCCGGTCTCTACTAAAATAAAAAAAATTAGGCATAATAGCGCACACCTGTAGTCCCAGCAACTCGGGAGGCTGAGGCAGGAGAATTGCTTGAACCCAGGAGGTGGAGGTTGCAGTGGCCGAGATGGCGCCACTGCACTGTAGCCTGGGTGACAGAGCGAGACTCAGCTGTCTGTAAATAAATAAATAAATACATCAAGCAAGCTAAGGATTAGGTTTTGGTGGGCAGGATCCACTGGGATGTTGGTTCGGATCCTGACTCCTCATTCTTGCTTCTGCAGAATGTCTCAGGATAATGACACATTGAGGAGAGAGTGAGTAGGGGAACAGATGGGTAGGGGTGGAGGTGGAAGGGGCTGGGGACCCCGTGCACTCAGCTCTGGCCTCATAACCATGTTTGCAGGTTCAGCACCATCGGCCTTGCAGGAAGGGGCTGCGGACCTGGACTCCTGTGTCCTAAAGGGAGGGGGCTAGGGTGCAGACTTCTGGGTCTGAAAGAGAAGGGGTTGGGGGCCCCAGACTCCTGAGTCCTGAGACAGGAAGGACCTGGGATCTCTGGGTCCTGGCTTCTGAGGGTCAGTGCCAGGACAAAGGGCCCCATAACTGGTAGAACAGGCTCAGGTTCTGCACCTTTTGTGACCTCACAGGTGCCCAGAACCCAAGTTGGGATAGGGGCAAGATGGGGGAGGGAGGGGCTCTTGGGCAACTGAGGTTCCCTGCAAACTGTCACCATGAGCCTGCATTTCTCTCAGCATCCTGGAGCATGAGCTTGCTGCTATGAGGCTGCAGAAGCTGGAACAGCAGGTATTGTGCCCAGGAATCTCGCCACTCCAACTCTTCCGCCTTCTGTGCCTCCCCAGGGGCCTCTCCACCAGGTCTTGCTCTAGGACTCCCCGCCCGTGTTGGCTGTCTCTCATCCTTGAGTTTTCCCATTGAGAAATGAGAAAATAGGAATTTGGGGCCGGGCGCGGCAGCTCACGACTGTAATCACAGCACTTTGGGATGCTGAGGCGGGCAGATCACTTGAGGTCAGGAGTTCAAGACCAGCCTGGCCAACATGGTGAAACCCGTCTCTACTAAAACAAAAAAAGTAGCAGGGTGTGGTGGCAGGTGCCTGTAATCCCAGCTGCTCGGTAGGCTGGGGCAGGAGAATCGTTTGAACCCGGGAGGCGGAGGCTGCAGTGAGTGGAGATCGTGGTACTGTACTCCAGCCTGGGCAATAGAGCTAGACTGTGTCTCAAAAAGAAAAAAGAAAAGAAAAGAAAAGAAAATAAGAATTGGGGGTCCTAAATAAGCAAAAAACCCTTGTGATGAATTTCTAAGGAACAAGGCTTCTAGAAGGCAGGACTCCTGGATCCTGGGGGAGGAGAGGACAGGATGTCAGGACTCTTGGATCTGAGTTCAAGGGTGGAGTGAGGGAGGAGCAGCTGAAGCACTGAGGGCCTGGACATCTGGGCCCCAGTGGAGAAAGGGGTTCACGAACTCTCGAGCCCTTGCCCCAGGCCCCATCTCGCTTCTGTCTTCCCATCTGGTTCCTGCCCCCGACACCCACCTCTCCCACTTCCCCAGCGGCGGCTGTTAGAAAAGAAGCAGCGACAGAAGCGCCAGGAGCTCTTCATGGTTCAGGCCAATCCTGACGCTTCCCTGTGGCTTTGGCGCTCGTGTCTGCAGGAGGAGCGCCTTTTAGATGACAGAGGTGACCAAAGGCCCCTGGGGCTCCTCCTGGGGGCGTTCGCCTGGAGGGGAGGGGCCTGTGGGAGTCGTGGGCGGAGCCTAGTGGAAGAAGGGGTGGAGCCTTAGGGTGCGGACTTGGCTGTGGATGGGGGCGGGTCTTGGCCCAGGAGAGCTTTAGAACAAGGCCTGGCAGCGCCCAGGGGAGAGGCTTATGGGGGCCACTCCGCGGCAGGACCTGTGAGGGAGGGGTTCGGGTCGGGGCTACAGAGCGCAGGGGCGGTGCATGGTACAACTGGCAAGGGAAAGGGGTAAGAGAATGTGATTATTGGGTTTGGCAGAGCTCGGGGGTGGATCCTGGGAAAGCCGGGACCCCTACCCCAACCCCGGGATTGCGGAGACGGGGTCTAGGGGCCCGGGGCGTGGCGTGGTCTCATTACTAGAGCCTGGCGCGAGATTGTTTACGTGCGGAGCCCGCAATAATCCAGCGGCAGGGCTGTGCTTGTTTGAGCCTTAGGATGCAGTTTGGGACCTGGGTGAGTCTCCAGGTTTGGGTAGTCCGCGAAACGGGGGTGATTTTTTTTTCTTTCTTTTTTTTTTTTTTTTTCTTTTTTTTGAGGCGGAGTCTCGCTCTGTCGTCCGGACTGGAGTGCAGTGGCCGGATCTCAGCTCACTGCAAGCTCCGTCTCCCAGGTTTACGCCATTCTCCTGCCTCAGCCTCCCGAGTAGCTGGGACTACAGGCGCCCGCCATCTCGCCCGGCTAGTTTTTGTATTTTTAGTAGAGACGGGGTTTCACCGTGTTAGCCAGGATGGTCTCGATCTCCTGACCTCGTGATCCGCCCGTCTCGGCCTCCCAAAGTGCTGGGATTACAGGCTTGAGCCACCACGCCCGGCCTTTTTTTCTTTTTTGAGACGGAGTTTAGCTCTTGTTGCCAAAGCTGGAGTGCAATGGCGCAATCTCGGCTCACCGTAACCTCTGTCTCCCAGGTTCAAGCGATTCTCCTGCCTCAGCCTCCCTAGTAGTTGGGATTACAAGCATGCGCCACCATGCCCGGCTAATTTTGTATTTTTAGTGGAGAAGGTGTTTCTCCATGTTGGTCAGGCTGGTCTGGGACTCCCGGCCTCAGGTGATCCGCCTGCCTCGGCCTCCCAAAGCGCTGGGATTACAGGCGTGAGTCACGGCATCCAGCGGGGGTGTTATTTGGGAGCCCAGTGACGGGGTGTTGTTTGGTTGCGGACCGGAATTTGTAGATCCTTTTCATGGGCTCGCTGCACCTTCTCCCAGGCCCTAGGAACCCTTTCCTCCGGAAGAAAGTGTCAGAGGCACATCTGCCCTCTGGCATCCACAGTGCCCTGGGCACCCTGAGCTGTGGTGGAGACGGCAGGGGCGAGCACGGCCTCCTGACACCCCGGACAGAAGCAGGTATTTGCAAGTCCTTGGACCTCCTAGACCCCAGAACTCCTCTCCTACTAGAATCCAGGAGTCTGGGACCTCAATCCATCTGTCCAAAATACTCAGGAGCTCAGGACCTCACCCACTCCTTCCTCACACCAAGGAGTTCAGATCCTGAGCTGCCTCCTCCTGCAGCATCCAGAAATCCAACTCTCCCCTCCTTCCTTACTCAGTGTTCAGGAATCTCAGTCTCCAGTCCCCTTTCTTATCCTGGCTCCCAGACAATTCCGATCCAGAATTGGAGGAAGTCTCCGTGGAGAATGGTTCGGTCTCTCCCCTACCTTTTAAACAGTCTCTGAGAATCCGACGCAAGGATTGGCAAGCCTGCCAACGACCTGGTAATTTAGGGGACATTGGGATGAAACCTGGGATCCCCTGGTTCATGCAGCAAATCTTCCCCTTTCTTAGGTAGCAGCTTCATTGAGGAATAATTCACATACCATACAAGTCACCCATTTAAAGTTTACAATTCCATGGTTTCCAGTATACAGTTGCCCCTCGGTATCTGCAGGGGATGTGTTGTTCCCTGAACCCCAAAGATACCAAGATCCGCAGATGCCCGAGTCCCTTACATAAAATGGTGTAAAATTTGCATATAAACTATGAACATCCCTCCATATACTGTAAGTCATCTCTAGGTAACTTATAATACCTAATACAGTATAAATGCAATGTAAATAGTTGTTGTTGTTGCTGGGAGGGAGTCTCACTCTGTTGCCCAGGCTGGAGTGCAATGGCGTGATTTCGGCTCACTGCAACCTCCACCTCCCGGGTTCAAGCGATTCTCCTGCCTCAGCCTCCTGAGTAGCTGGGACTACAGGTGCGCACCACCAAGCCCGGCTAATTGTTGTATTTTTAGTAAAGATGGGGTTTCACCACGTTGACCAGACTGGTCTTAAACTCCTGACCTTGTGATCCGCCCACTTCAGCCTCCCAGAGTGCTGGGATTACAGGCGTAAGCCATCATGCCTGGCCTGTAAATAGCTGTTATACTTTATTTTTAAAAATTTTGAGGCCGGGCACGGTGGCTCAAGTCTGTAATCCCAGCACTTTGGGAGGCCGAGATGGGCGGATCACGAGGTCAGGAGATCGAGACCATCCTGGCTAACCCGGTGAAACCCCGTCTCTACTAAAAAAAATACAAAAAACTAGCCGGGCGAGGTGGCGGGCGCCTGTAGTCCCAGCTACTCAGGAGGTTGAGGCAGGAGAATGGTATGAACCTGGGAGGCAGAGCTTGCAGTGAGCTGGGATCCGGCCACTGCACTCCAACTCCGGGCAACAGAGCGAGACTCCGTCTCAAAAAAAAAAAAAAAAATTTGGGTGGGGTGCGATGGCTCACGCCTGTAATTCCAGCACTTTGGGAGGCTGAAGGTGGTTGGTCACTTGAGTCCAGGAGTTTGAGACCAGCCTGGCCAACATGATGAAATCACATCTCTACTAAAAATACAAAAATTAGCCAGGCAAGGCGGTGCAGGCTTGTAACCCCAACTACTTGGGAGACTGAGGCAGAATAGTCGCTTGAATCCAGGAGGCCCAGGTTGCAGTGAGCTGAGATCATGCCACTGCACTCCAGCCTGGGTGACAAATCAATACTCTGTCTCAAAGAAAAAAAAAATTGGTTCTGTTATTTATTGTTGTCTTCTTGTTTTTTAATTTTTTTCCTGAATATTTTGGGTCAGCAGTGGGGATGCGGAGCCTGTAGGATACAGGAGGCTAACTGTATTTACATAATTCTGCAACCATCACCACAATCAATTTTAGAACATTTGTACCACCCCAGATAGAAATCCTGTATCATGGCTGGGCATGGTGGCTCACACCTGTAATCCCAGCACTTTGGGAGGCCAAGGTGGGTGGATCACCTGAGGCCAGGAGTTCAAGACCAGTCTGGCCAACATAGTGAAACCCAGTCTCTACTAAAAATACAAAACTTAGCTGGGTGTGGTGGCAGGCACCTGTAATCCTGAGGTGGGAGAATTGCTTGAACCCAGGAGACAGAGGTTGCAGTGACCTGAGAGCAGGCCACTGCATTCCAGCCAGGGTGACAGAGTGAGACTTTGTCTCAAGAAAAAAAAAAAAAGAAAGAAAGAAATAGTGCATCAATTAGCAGTCACCTCTTTTCCATTTACCCCAGCCCTTGGCAAGCACCAATCTCCATTGTCTTCTTAGATTTGGCTATTCTGTACATCTCACACAAATGGAATCATACACTATGTGATCTTTTGTATGTGGCTTCTTTCTTCAATTCTTTTTCTTTTCTTGAGACAGAGTCTTGCTGTGTCTCCCAGGCTGGAGTGCAATGGCGTGATCTCGGTACGCTGCAACCTCCACCTTCTGGGTTCAAGTGATTCTGCTGCCTCAGCCTCCCGAGTAGCTGGGGCTACAGGCATGCGCCACCATGCCCGGCTAATTTTTTGTGTTTTTTAGTAGAGATGGGGTTTCACCGTGTTGGCGCAGCTGATCTCAAACTCCTGAACTTGTGACTTGCCTGCCTTGGCCTCCCAAAGTGCTGGGATTACAGGCATGAGCCACTGCACCTGACTTCTTTTCCTTTGAGATGGGGTGTCACTATGTTGCCTAGGCTGGTCTTGAACTCCTGGGCTCAAGTAAGCCTCCCACCTTGGCCTCCCAAAGTGCTGGGACTATGGGTGTGAGCCACCATGTGTCTTCATTCACTTCATTCACCTAACAATTTTTTTTTTTTTTTTTGAGACGGAGTCTCACTCTGTCACCTAGGCTGTGTGGGGAAAAAAGAGATAGGATTGTTACTGTGTCTATGTAGAAAAAGGAAGACATAAGAAACTCCATTTTGATCTGTACTAAGAAAAGCTGTTTTGCTTTGAGATGCTGTTAATCTGTAACTCTTGTCCCAACCCTGTGCTCACAAAAACATGTTGTATTGACTCAAGGTTTAAGGGATTTAGGGCCGTGCAGGATGTGCTTTGGTAAACATGGTTTTGCAGGCAGTATGCTTTGTGAAAGTCTCGCCATTCTCCAGTCTCTATTAACCAGAGACATAATACACTGTGGAAGGCTGCAGGGACCCCTGTCCAAGAAAGCCTGGGGATTGTCCAGGATTCCCCCTACTGAGACAGCCTAAGATATGGCCTCGTGGGAAGAGAAAGACCTTACAGCCTCTCCGCCCAACACCCTTAAAGGGTCAGCGCTGAGGAGGATGAGTGAAAGAGGGAGGCATCTATGCGGTTGAGATAAGAAGGCATCTGTCTCCTGCACATCTCTGGAAATGGAATGACTCGGTGTAAAATCGACCATACACTCTATTCTTTTTTTTTTTTTTTTTTGAGACGGAGTCTCGCTCTGTTGCCCAGGCTGGAGTGCAGTGGCCGGATCTCAGCTCACTGCAAGCTCCGCCTCCCGGGTTCACGCCATTCTCCTGCCTCAGCCTCCCGAGTAGCTGGAACTACAGGCGCCCGCCACCTCGCCCGGCTAGTTTTTTGTATTTTTAGTAGAGACGGGGTTTCACTGTGTTAGCCAGGATGGTCTCGATCTCCTGACCTCGTGATCCGCCCGTCTCGGCCTCCCAAAGTGCTGGGATTACAGGCTTGAGCCACCGCGCCCGGCCTACTCTATTCTGAGATAGGAGAAAACCACCTTATGGCTGGAGGTGAGACATCGTGACGGCAATACTGCTCTTTACTGCACTGAGATGTTTATGTAAAGTTAAACATAAATCCAGCCTACTTGTACATCCAGGCACAGCACCTTTCCCTAAACTTATTTACGACACAGAGTCTTTTGTTCACATGTTTTCCTGCTGACCCCCTCCCTACCATCACCCTATAGTCACACCGCATTCCCCTCACTGAGATAGTAAAGACAGTGATCAATAAATACTGAGGGAACTCAGAGACCAGCGCCGGTGCAGGTCCTCATTTGCTGAGCACTGGTCCCCTGGGCCCACTTTTCTTCCTCTATACTTTGTCTCTGTGTCTTCTTTTCTTAGTCTCTCATCTCCACCTTGCAAGAAATACCCATGGGTGTGGAGGGGCAGGCCCCCTTCAGGCTGGAGTGCAGTGGCACAATCTCGGCTCACTGTAACCTCTGCCTCGTGGGTTTAAGCTCTTCTCCTGTCTCAGCCTCCCTAGTAGCTGGAAGTACAGGTGCGCACCGCCTTGCCCTGCTAATTTTTGTATTTTTAGTAGAGACCAGTTTCACTATATTGGCCAGGCTGGTTTTGAACTTCCGACCTCGTGATCCTCCCACCTCGGCCCCCCAAAGTGCTGGGATTATAGGCATGAGCCACCGCCCCTGGCCCACCCAACAAAATTTTAAGATTCATCCGTGTGGTAGTGTTACCAGTACTTCATTCCTTTTTATTCCCTTATAATATTCCATTGTGGTGACATTTCCTTTTATTTTCATGAGATGGCCAACGATTTCAATGACAGAATTCTTTTTTTTTTTTTTGAGACGGAGTCTCGCTCAGTCGCCCAGGCTGGAGTGCAGTGGTGCGATCTCGGCTCACTGCAAGCTCCGCCTCCGGGGTTCACGCCATTCTCCTGCCTCAGCTTCCCAAGTAGCTGGGACTACAAGTGCTCACCACCTCACCTGGCTAGTTTTTTTTTTGTATTTTTTAGTAGAGACGGGGTTTCACCATGTTAGCCAGGATGGTCTCGATCTCCTGACCTCGTGATCCGCCCGTCTCGGCCTCCCAAAGTGCTGGGATTACAGGCTTGAGCCACTGCGCCCGGCCCCAATGACAGAATTCTTATCACCCCAAACTCCATTCCCCCATCTTCAGTCTTTGTGATGCTTTGTCTGAGACAAGGAAAAGGGAAGACCCTAACCCCTCCCTGTCCTTAGATCCAGGGTAATCAGAAACTCTGATCCCTGTAGACTCCCATGCACCTGGAGGAGGAGGGTGTTGCAAGTGAGGGTGCTGAGTAATGAGTAGGGACTGAGAACCCAGGATTGTGGCCTTCTCTGGCTAGCACTGATGATGTTGTCCCACACTCCTGGGACCCAGTTGTCCTGAGCTTAGTCCAGGCTTCTTTCATCCTTTAGGGACCCGTGCAGAGGGTGAGAGTGAATCCCAGGATGTCGGAGATGCATACAAGGCACCCAATAGGGGACCAAACCCTGGCATGGATGGTGACTGGGTATATGAAAACTTGGCCTTCCAGAAGGTGGGAAAATGCACAACCTCTCAGGATGTTGGAAGAGGAGGGCTAGCCTTGGACCTCTGGGGAGGGTGGGGCTAAAATTCTGCCTCCCAATCAGAAGCTCTTTTTCTTGGTGGTGATTAAGCTAGCAGAGACTCGTGTGTGTGTGTGTGTGTGTGTGTGTGTGTGGTGTACTATTCATCAAATCGGAGGATTTGACTTGACATGGACATGGTCATTAAAATACAGCTTATGGCATGGTGACTCACGCCTGTAATCCCAGCACTTTGGGAGGCTGAGGTGGGCAGATCACTTGAGGTCAGCAGTTCGGGACCAGCCTGGCCAACGTGGTGAAACCCTGTGTCTACTAAAATACAAAAATTAGCTGGGAGTGGTGGCACAAGCCAGTCATCCCAACTACTCAGGAGGCTGAGGCAGGAGAATCACTTGAACCCTGGAGGCGGAGGTTGCAATGAACTGAGATTACACTCCAGCCTGGGAGACAGAATGAGACTCTGTCTAAAAAAAAAAAGTCTTTCCATGGGACAGCGAGCTTCAGAAAGGGCAGAACACTGATCAAAAAGGGCCAATTGCGGGCCAGGAGCAGTGACTCACGCCTGTAATCCCAGCACTTTGGGAGGCCGAGGCAGGCAGATCACCTGGGGTCAGGAGTTCGAGACCACCTTGGCCAACTGGTGAAGCCCCGTCTCTACTAAAAATACAAAAATTAGACAGGTGTGGTGGCGCAAGCCTGTAATCCTAGCTATTCGGGAGACTGAGGCAGGATAATTGCTTGAACCTGGGAGGCGGAGGTTGCAGTGAACCGAGATCGAGCCACTGCACTCCAGCCTGGGCGACACAGCGAAACTCTGTCTCAGAAAATAAAAGGGCAAATTGGCACTCACTTTGGTGTTGGTGAAAGTGCAGTAGATGGTTTATCTTGGGGGCAGATGTGGGCTGTTACTATGTTATCTAGATCAAACCAATGGCCATTTTAACGGAATGGGCCGTGCTTTCAAAAAGGAATTCTCCAGTCTGCAGGTGGAGGGAGTGTGGCTGCCGAGGAAAGCGAATAGATTGGCCAGTCAACAGAGGAGGGCCTGGCTGGGTGGACTGAATGAGATTTTTTTTTTTTTTTTTTTTTTTTGAGACGGAGTCTCCCTCTGTGGCCCGTGCTGGAGTGCAGTGGCCAGA
The DNA here is from genome assembly GCF_009764315.1 of Trachypithecus francoisi. Lineage (NCBI taxonomy): Eukaryota > Metazoa > Chordata > Mammalia > Primates > Cercopithecidae > Trachypithecus > Trachypithecus francoisi. The sequence goes on along the minus strand of NW_022681457.1, from coordinate 4,301,330 downwards.
TCTCAGCTCACTGCAAGCTCCGCCTCCCGGGTTCACGCCATTCTCCTGCCTCAGCCTCCCAAGTAGCTGGGACTACAGGCGCCCGCCACCTCGCCCGGCTAGTTTTTTGTATTGTTAGTAGAGACGGGGTTTCACCATGTTAGCCAGGATGGTCTCGATCTCCTGACCTCGTGATCCACCCGCCTCGGCCTCCCAAAGTCCTGGGATTACAGGCTTGAGCCACTGCGCCCGGCCAATGAGATTTTTGACCAATAAGCAGAAAATGTGTATGGGCAAGGGCGGGACCCTAGGGCTGGGATGGCCAATCAGTAGTGAGCAAGGCTGGGGGCGTTGTCCCTCGACTTTGAATTTGGTGCCTGGGCTAGGAAGAAGACTTGGAAAAGAAGAGAGAGGCCTCCGAGTCTACAGGGCCAAACTCCTCAGCAGCAGCTAACGAAGAGTTGTCCGAGGCCCTGAAAGGCGAGGGCGGCACGGACAGCGACCATATGAGGCAGGAAGCCTCCTTGGCAATCCGCTCCCCCTGCCCTCGGCTGGAGGAGGACATGGAAGCCTATGTGCTGCGGCCAGCAGTCCCGGGCACCAGGATGCAGTGCTACCTCACCCGTGACAAGCGCGGCATGGATAAGGGCTCCTTCCCCCTCTACTCCCTCTACCTGGAGACCTCCGACAGCCTGAAGATGCAGTCAGCCGGCCCAACAGCCTTGGGAGTAAGCGCCCACCTCCGAAGCAAAATCCCACTCCTTTCTGAGCTAGATCAAGACTAGCCTGAGGCCGGGCGCAGTGGCTCATGCCTGTAATCCCAGCACTTTGGGAGGCTGAGGCGAGTGGATCACCTGAGGTCAGGAGTTGAAGACCAGCCTGAACAATATGGTGAAACCCCGTCTCTATTAAAAATACAAAAATTAGCCGGGTGTGGTGGCACACGCCTGTAGTCCCAGCTACTCAGGAGTCTGAGACAGGAGAATCGCTTGAACCTGGGAGATGGAGGTTGCAGTGAACCGAGATAGCATCACTGCACTCCAGCCTAGGTGACAGAGCAAGACTCCGTCTCAAAACACAAAATCAACCAACAAGCAAAAAAGACCAGGCTGGACAACATGGCAAAACCCTGTCTTTACAAAAAATACAGGCCGGGCGCGGTGGCTCAAGCCTGTAATCCCAGTACTTTGGGAGGCCGAGGCGGGCGGATCACGAGGTCAGGAGATCGAGACCATCCTGGCTAACACCGTGAAACCCCGTCTCTACTAAAAAATACAAAAAACTAGCCGGGCGAGGTGGCGGGCGCCTGTAGTTCCAGCTACTCGGGAGGCTGAGGCAGGAGAATGGCGTGAACCCGGGAGGCGGAGCTTGCAGTGAGCTGAGATCCGGCCACTGCACTCCAGCCTGGGCTACAGAGCGAGACTCCGTCTCAAAAAAAAAAAAAAAAAAAAAAAAAAAATTGGCCGGCATGGTGGTATGCACCTGTAGTCCAAGCTACTCAGGAGGCTGAGGTGAGAGGATTGCTTGAGCCTGGGAGTTCGAGGCTGCAGTGACACGTGATCACGCCACTGCACTCCAGCCTGGGCGACAGAGTGAGACACTGTGTATAAAAAAAAAAAAGGACCAGGTGCAGTGGCTCACATTTGTAATCCTAGAACTTTGGGAGGCCGAGGCGTGCAGATCACAGGTCAGGAGTTTGAGACCAGCCTGGTCAACATGGCAACACCTCGTCTCTACTAAAAATACAAAAATTAGCCAGGCGTGGTGGTGGGCACCTGTAATCCTAGCTACTTGGGAGGCTGAGGCAGGAGAATGCTTGAAACTGGAAGGTGGAGGTTGCAATGAGCTGAGATCGTGCCACTGTACTCCAGCCTGGGCGAAAGAGCGAAACTCCATCTCAAAAAAAAAAAAAAAAAAAAAAGGCCAAGCACGGTGGTTCACGCCTGTAATCTCAACATTTCGGAGGCCAAGGCGGGTGGATCGTTTGAGCTGACGAGTTCCAGATCAGCCTGAGCAGCATGGTGGAACCCTGTCTCTACATAAATTTAAAAAAAAAAAAAAAATTAGCCCGGCATGGTGATGCCCACCTGTAGTCCCAGCTACTTGGGAGGCTGAGGTGGGAAAATGGCTGGAGCCCAGGAGTTAGAGATCTCCTGTCCAAAAAAAAAAAAAAAAAAGTCTGGAACCCTCCCTCACTGAGCCTTCCTTGCTATCAGCTCTCAGGCCTCACCCAATCCTGAGATAAATCCCGCCCTCAGCAACCAGGCCCCTCCCCTCACAGATTTGTCTTTCCAGATTCAAGCCACACTTCTCTCAATCTAGTCTTTCTGGCCTTTACCGTCCAAGTATGGTTTCCTCGGGGTATCCTCTCTCCCACCAGAAAGAGGTTTTTTGCCTACTCAGAGCCAAACCCATTTTTCCCAGATGAAATGCCTACCAAAATCCTGCTGCAATATTGCAAGTGAGGGTGCTCCCCATTCTCCAAAGCCAGACCCTTCCTGGGCTAAGCTTCAACCCTGGACCCATAGGCGGAAGGAATGAGGGAGAGATATTAAGACAGGAAGCCTCCATTCAGAGCCCTGCTGATGGCTTCCCTCAGTGAGAACCACATTTCCCAGTAAGTCTTGAGAAGCTCGTTGTGCCATCACCGGCTCCTCCATCATGGGACATGATGTTTCCTTGTCTTTGGACCCCTGGCTCTAACCAGCTACCAGAAGTCCATTCTTTTTTTTTTTTTTCTTTTTTTTGGAGACAGAGTCTCACTCTGTCGCTGTTGCCCAGGCTGGAGTGCAGTGGTGCAATCTCAGCTCACTGCAAGCTCCGCCTCCCGGGTTCACACCATTGTCCTGCCTCAGCCTCCCGAGTAGCTAGGGCTACAGGCGCCCACCACCACACCCAGCTAATTTTTTGTACTTTTAGTAGACACAGGGTTTCACCGTGGTCTCGATCTCCTGACCTCGTGATCCACCCACCTCGGCCTCCTGAAGTGCTGGGATTACAGATGTGAGCCACCGCGCCTGGCCTTTTTTTCATTATTTTTTATTTTTGTTTTGAGATGGAGTCTCGCTCTGTCACCCAGGCTGGAGTGCAATGGCGCGATCTCAGCTGACTGCAACCTCTGCCCCCTGGGTTCAAGCAATTCTCCTGCCTCAGCCTCCTTACTCCCTACTAGCCAGGATTACAGGCAGGCACTACCATGCCCGGCTAATTTTTTTTATTTTTGTGGAGACGAGGTTTCACCATGTTGACCAGGCTGGTCTCGAACTCCTGACCTCAAGTCATCTGCCCACCTCAGCCTCCCAAAGTGCAGGAATTACAGGTATGAGCCACCACACCCAGCCTCCAGAAGTCCATTCTAATGGACCGTTCCTCTCATCCATAGCACTTCCTCCTGGCTGGGCGAAATAGAAGGAGCAAAACTTGTAATTACCTCATCTCCCTGGATCCCACAGATCTATCTCAGGATGGGGACAACTTCGTGGGCAAAGTCAGGTGGGCAGAACTCTGACATGTGGTAAGGAGCAGGTAACAGGGAGCTTGGGGACAGGCGGATTTCATTTCCCAGCACGCCACACACAGCATAGCTTCCACCTGCTCACTGCTCAGGGACTAGAAGAACTGAAGGGTTTGGAACATAGGCTGGCATTTAAGGCATTTGACTCCTTGAGAGGCAAGGGACTGGGATTCCTAACTTTCTGTGGGAAAAGAGGCCTGGAATGTGTGAATTCTTCCATCCAAAAAGGAAGAGGGAGGTTGGGTGTGGTGGCTTACGCCTGTGATCCCAGCACTTTGGGAGGCCGAGGCGGGAGGATCACTTGAGGTCAGGAGCTGGGGACCAGCCTGGCCAACATGGTGAAACCTCATCTCTATCAAAATTCAAAAATTAGCCAGGCATAGTGGCATGCACCTGTAATGCCAGCTACTGGGGAGGCTAATGCAGGAGAGTCAGTTGAACCCAGGAGGCAGAGGTTTTGGTGAGCTGAGATTGAGCCACTACACTCCAGCTTGGGCAACAGAAAGAAAAAAAAAAAAAAAGAAGAAGAAGGTTTCTAAAAGGCCATTTAAGTAGAATAGGGAGGCTACATAAGTTACATGGCTCACCCAAGAAATGGGGGGCCTGGGACCATGGATGCTGGAAACATGATTGTTTCATTTATTATTATTATTATTATTATTGAAACAGTTTCACTTTTGTTGCCCAGGATGGAGTGCAATGGCGCAATCTCGGTTCACTGCAACCTCCGCCTCCCGGGTTCAAGCAGTTCTCCTGCCTCAGCCTCCTGAGTAGCTAGGATTACAGGCATGCACCACCACGCCTGGCTAATTTTGTATTTTTAGTAGAGACGGGGTTTCTCCATGTCTGTCAGGCTGGTCTTGAACTCCTGACCACAGGTGATCCATCCACCTTGGCCTCCCAAGATGCTGGGATTACAGGTGTGAGCCACCGCACCCGGACTCATTTATTTAATTTTTTTTTTTTTTTTGAGACGGAGTCTCGCTCTGTCGCCCAGACTGGAGTGCAGTGGCCGGATCTCAGCTCACTGCAAGCTCTGCCTCCCGGGTTCACGCCATTCTCCCGCCTCAGCCTCCTGAGTCGCTGGGACTACAGGCGCCCGCCACCTCGCCCGGCTAGTTTTTTTTTTTTTAGTAGAGGTGGGGTTTCACCGTGTTAGCCAGGATGGTCTCCATCTCCTGACCTCGTGATCCGCCCGTCTCGGCCTCCCAAAGTGCTGGGATTACAGGCTTGAGCCACCGTGCCCGGCCTTAATTATTTTTATTTATATATATATTTGTTTAGAGACAGGGTTTCATTCTGTCACCCAGGCTGGAGTGCAGTGGCAAGATCACACTCATTGCAGCCTTGACCTCTGGGGCTCAGGTGATCCTCTCACCTCAGCCTCTTAAGAGCTGGGACCACAAGCACAAACTGCCACACCCAACTAATTTTTCTATTTTTTTGTAGAGAAGGAGTTTTGCCATTTTACCCAGGCTCAAGCTATCATCCTGCCTCTGCCTCCCAGAGTGCTGGGATTACAGGCGTGAGCCCCTGTGCCCAGCCAGGAACATGATTCTTAGACATTCGGACATAGTCTTAGACATAGGGGATGGATGGGAAGAGTCGATGTGATGAGTGACACTTACTCAAAGAGTAACACTTAGTATTTTTATTCTATCCATTCCCTTCCTGAAGCAGATCCAATATCTTCGGCACCAAGTTCACCATCTTTGACAATGGAGTGAATCCTGCCCGGGAGCATTTAATCAAGAATACTGCCCGGATCAGACGGGAGCTGGGGGCTGTGTGTTATGTGAGTGTCCTGGGGATGACAGAATGGGGTAGGATGGTCAGAAGAAGGAACCAGGCCAACTGGAATATAATACCCCCAGGAGCCCAACATCTTAGGATACCTGGGGCCTCGAAAAATGACTGTGATTCTCCCAGGAACCAACAGCCGGAACCAGAGAATCGATGTCCAGCCACGAAATGTGAGTCTCTGATGTCGGGAATCTCAGGGTCAATGGAGGAGAAAGGGCTGGGGCCGGTCCTCCTAGATCCCAGAGGAGGAAGAAGAGGAGGAAGAGGAGGCCAGTGGGTTACAAGTGTCCTATGAAGCCTGGAGGACTGTTAGACTTCCATGTCTCAGGGAATAAAGACTAGAGACTCAAAACGTTTGCATCCAGAGAAAAAAGGGTTGGTGGTAGGTTAACAAACTTTTACCAAAAAGGGGTCTGATCCAGACTCCAAGAGAGGGTTCTTGGATCTCAGGCAAGAAAGAATTTGTGGCCAGTCCATAGAGTCAAGTGAAAGTAAGTTTATCAGAGAAGAAACAAAAGAATACTCCATAGGCAAAGCAGCCTTGAGGCCAGCTGGTTGGCTATTTTTATGGTTATTTCTTGATTATATGCTAAACAAGAGGGGGATTATTCATGAGTTTTCTGGGAAAGGGGTAGGCAATTCCAGGAACTGAGGATTCCTCCCTCTTTCAGACTCTTTCTCTCTCTCTCTCTTTTTTTTTTTTTTTTTGAGACACAGTCTTGCTCTGTCGCCCAGGCTGGAGTGCGGTGGCAAGATCTCGGCTCACTGCAAGCTGGGCCTCCCGGGTTCATGTCATTCTCCTGCTTCAGCCTCCCGAGTAGCTGGGACTACAGGCACCCGCCACCACGCCCATCTAATTTTTTATATTTTTAGTAGAGACGGGGTTTCACTGTGTTAGCCAGGATGGTCTCAATCTCCTGACCTCGTGATCCACCCGCCTCGGCCTCCCAAAGTGCTGGGATTACAGGCGTGAGCCACGGCACCCGGCAGTAACTTCCCTTAGAGGCAAAATTTATTCAAAGATCTGTGCTAACATTCTTAAATATCTGTTAGCTGTAATAAAGAAATCAGTGTACTTTATATTCTTAGCTCCCACAATTTAGCCTAAATATTTTCCCTGGCATGCTTATACTGGTCCAAGCAAGCATGAGGTCATAGCCTGTTCCTCTTCCTTATTTGAAGGTGTTTTTACCTTTCTTAGCATTCCACAAGTTACTTCCTCCTTCCTTTGTTCTCCTCCATTTTTTCCTCTTTTAAAAAGTTCCAAGTTGCTAGCCAATCGGGACAGATACAGAATGTGAGGTCCCTTTCCAGCCAATGGAAACCGGACACAGCAGTAGGGTGGACGCGTCAGGTTATACTGACCCTGTCTCCTTTGTTCAGTGTACTCTCATGGCCAAACTGCTGGCAAGTGTACCCTTTCTGCAGGAAGTAAAAAAATGGCCTTGCTGAGGAAATTAAGTTTATGTTCAAGTGCTATTTCTTTACGGCACCGGGGAACAAGCATTTCTAACATTGTGATACCAGTCCTGTCAAACTCCTGTGTCATCCTGTGACTAAGAATGCCTAGCCTCCTGGGAAGGCAGCCCAGCAGGTCTCATCCTCATTTTACCCAGCCCCTGTTCAAGATGGAGTTTCAAAAGCCTCTGAGAAAACCATAGCCCCTTCTTTACCTTCTAGGAACGGGAGTCACTACTGAGTCGCTACCAACGTGGGGAAAAACAAGGGTTGCTTTTGCTGCACAACAAAACCCCGTTGTGGAACGAGGAGAATGGTGTCTACACGCTCAATTTCCATGGTCGAGTCACTCAGACTTCAGTGAAGAACTTCCAGATCATGGATCCCAAACACTGTGAGCTCCTGGAAACCATTTTAGCTGGGCCAGGTGGGGTGGGGTTAGGGTGTGAACGGAAGGGAACTATATCTCCCATCATCACTTGAGCGTTTTTCTAGGCAGGGCAGATGCCACCCTATTGCAAAGCCTATTGGGAATTGTAGTTTACACACCCCTAAAGGTTTCTGGCTTAGTAAGGGCACCACTCAGCCTCTTAAAAGTCTCAATTCTCGGCCTGGTGCAGTAGCTCACGCCTATAATCCTAGCATTTTGGGAGGCCAAGGCGGGTGGATCACCGGAGGTCAGGAGTTCGAGACCAGCCTGGCCAACATGGTGAAACCCTGTCACTACTAAAAATACAAAATTAGCTAGGCATGGTGGCACATGCCTGTAATCCCAGCTACTTGGGAGGCTGAGGCAGAAGAATTGCTTGAACCTGGGAGGCAGAGGTTGCCGTGAGCCAAGATCAGGCCACTGCACTCCAGCCTGGATGACAGAGCAAGACTCTGTCTCAAAAAAAGAAAAAAGAGGGCGAGGTGGCGGGCGCCTGTAGTCCCCGCTACTCAGGAGCCTGAGGCAGGAGAATGGCGTGAACCCGGGAGGCGGAGCTTGCAGTGAGCTGAGATCACTCCACTAAACTCCAGCCTGGGCAACAGAGCGAGACTCCGTCTCAAAAAAAAAAAAAAAAGAAAAAAAAATTAGTCTCAGTTCTCGAAGCTGGAAGACGACAATCTGGCTAAGGCTTTGTTCCTGATTCACTTCTCAGCGGAACATCTGGTGCTCCAGTTTGGCAGAGTGGGCCCAGACACATTCACCATGGACTTCTGCTTCCCGTTTAGCCCGCTCCAGGCCTTCGGCATCTGCTTGTCCAGTTTCAATTGGAAGCTGGCTGTTGAATAACTCAATAAAATACCATACCCTTACCAGTTTCTGTGCCTCCTCATTTGGAGGAAGGGCCCGGACATGCCTTCTTTTGCACCACCTTAATAACTAACACTGGCCGGGCAAGCTGGCTCACACCTGGAATCCCAGCACTTCGGCAGGCTGAAGCCGGTGGATCACCTGAAGTCAGGAGCTCGAGACCAGCCTGGCCAACATGTGAAACCCTGTCTCCACTAAAAGTACAAAAATTAGCTGGGCGTGGTGGCTGACACCTGTAATCCCAGCTACTCGGAAGGCTGAGGCAGGAGAAACACTTGAACCCAGGAAGCGGAGGCTGCAGTGAGCCGAGATAGCTCCACTTCACTCCAGTCAGACTCTGTCTCAAAAAAAAAAACAAAAACAAAGAAAAAAAAAAAATGCCGGGCACGGTGGCTCACACCTGGAATCCCAACACTTTAGGAGGTCAAGGTGGAAGGATCACTTGAGGTCAGGAGTTCAAGACCAGCCTCGCCAATATAGCAAACCCCGTCTCTACTAAAAATACAATAATTAGCTGGTGGTGCATGCCTGTAATCCCAGCTACTCTGGTGGCCGAGGCATGATAATTGCTTGAACCTGGGAAGTGGAGGTTGCAGTGAGCCGAAATAGTGCCACTGCACTCCAGCCTGGGCAAGAGAATGTGACTCTATCTCAAAAAAAAAAAAAAAAAAAAAGGCCAGGTGCAGTGGCTCACGCCTGTAATCCCAGCACTTTGAGAGGCCGAGGCGGGCGGATCACGAGGTCAGGAGATTGAGACCATCTTGGTCTAAAAAAAAAAAAAAAAAAAAACACACCCGGAAGTGGTGGTGCATGCCTGTGGTCTCAGCTTCTTGGGACACTGAGCCAGGAGAATTGTTTTTTGTTTTCTGGTTTTTTTGGGGGGCGGGGAAGGGGATGGACTCTTGCTCACTGCAAGCTCCGCCTCCCGGGTTCATGCCATTCTCCTGCCTCAGCCTCCTGAGTAGCTGGGACTACACTTGCCTACCACCATGCCTGGCTCATTTTTTTTTTTTGTACTTTTAGTAGAGATGGGGTTTCACTGTGTTAGCCAGGATGGTCTCGATCTTCTGACCTTGTGATCCACCCACCTCAGCCTCCCAAAGTGTTGGGATTACAGGCGTGAGCCACCGCACCCAGCCAGGAGAATTGTTTTAACCTGGGAGGTGGAGGTTGCAGTGAGCCAAGATGCCACCATGGCACCCCAGCCTGGGCAACAGAGTGAGACTCCGTATCAAAAAAAAAAAAAAAAAAAACCAGTATATAGAATAATTACCCTATTATAGCATTTATTTCATGAGCATTGTTTTAAGTTTTAACCCCTTTGAGGCCTTACAATCCCATAAGGTATGTACAATTGTTAGTCACCTTACAGATAAGGAAACTAGGTCTATGGACACAGGGCTTATCAATGTGAAATCAGGCTGTGACAGCAATCATATAGGGTGGTTGCAGGAGATTAGAAAATTCCAGGCAGCAGTTTCACATGACCAGACCAGCAACAGGAAACTTGAAATAGCTACAGAAACTATGGGTTGATAAGATCCCCAAAAACCAGGTTGTAGGCCAAGTAGACTAAGACCAACTAGACCCAATATGGTGCTGGGTCTGACCTCGGTTTCCCGTAGGACCTCATTATGTGTTCATTAACACAGTCACACACCCACCAACATCATGACAGTCCTAGGAACACCCATATTTGGTGTAAAGACGGGTGGCACCTCAGTTCTGAGAAATCTCCATCTTTTTCCAGGCATGCTCATGAGTGTTTTACCCGTTGGTTAAAAAAATCCAAAAAGGGCCGGCATTGTGGCTCACGCCTGTAATCCCTACACTTTGAGAGGCTGAGACAGGTGGATCACTTGTGGTCAGGAGTTTGAGACCAGCCTGGCCAACATGGAGAAACCCTATTTCTACTAAAAATACGAAAAATTAGCCCGGCGTGGTGGTGCCTGCAGTCCCAGCTGCTTGGGAAGCTGACGTAGGAGAATTGTTTGAACCCAGGAGGCAGAGGTTGCAGTGAGCTGAGATCGTGCCACTACACTCCAGCCTGGGCTGGGTGACAGAACAAGACTCTATCTTTAAAAAACAAACAAACAACCCATAAATGTAGCAGCCCCAACCCCCCTTGCACGTGATTCTCTCGAGTCCCCTTTCATGAGTGTGGACTTTCCCCTTTGTAATAAATGCTGTATTTTCACTTTTTTTTTTTTTTTTTTTGAGACGGAGTCTCGTAGCTGGGACTACAGGCGCCCGCCACCTCGCCCGGCTAGATTTTCTTTTTGTATTTTTTTAGTAGAGATGGGGTTTCACCGTGTTAGCCAGGATGGTCTCGATCTCCTGACCTCGTGATCCGCCCGTCTCGGCCTCCCAAAGTGCTGGGATTACAGGCTTGAGCCACTGCACCCGGCCTGTATTTTCATTCTTTTCCAACTCATCCTTGAATTCATTCTCATGACAGTGTCAAAAGCCTGGACACTGGCTGAGGGGGAGGTCCCACCCAGGTGTGGGGACCTCGATACCCACTGGTATCAAAGCAACAGAGAATATAAAGGCCTGTAGAGATTGAGTCTTAATGGTCCAGCAAGGCACAGACAACTGTGCCTCCTTTTAGGGATCTGTGACTCAAGGCTCCAGCTCCCTTGGGGGCGGTGATAATTTTCCCAAGTTAGGCAGATGTCAAAGAAAAACTACAGGCCGGGGCCAGGTGCAGTGGCTCACGCCTGTAATCCCAGCACTTTGGGAGGCCAAGGTGGGTGGATCATGAGGTCAGGAGTTCGAGACCAGCCTGATCAACATAGTGAAACCCCCGTCTCTACTAAAAATACAAAAATTGGCCGGGCGCCGTGGCTCAAGCCTGTAATCCCAGCACTTTGGGAGGCCGAGACGGGCAGATCACAAGGTCAGGAGATCGAGACCATCCTGGCTAACACGGTGAAACCCCGTCTCTACTAAAAATACAAAAACTAGCCGGGTGAGGTGGCGGGCGCCTGTAGTCCCAGCTACTTGGGAGGCTGAGGCAGGAGAATGGCGTAAACCCGGGAGGTGGAGCTTGCAGTGAGCCGAGATCTGGCCACTGCACTCCAGTCCGGGCGACAGAGTGAGACTCCGCCTCAAAAAAAAAAAAAAAAAAATTAGCAGGCGTGGTGGCGCATGCCTGTAATCCCAGCTACTCAAGAAAAGAAACTAAGACAGGAGAATCGCTTGAACCCAGGAGGCAGAGATTGCAGTGAGCCAAGATCGCACCACTGCACTCAAGGCTGGGCGACAGAGCAAGACTCCATCTCAAAACAAAAAACAAAAAACAAAAAAACAAAACTATAGGCCAGGTGTGGTGGCTCATGCCTGTCATCTCAGCATTTTGGGAGGCCAAGGCAGGTGGATCATGAGGTCAGGAGTTTGAGATCAGCCTGGCCAACATAGTGAAACTCCGTCTCTACTAAAAGTACAAAAATTAGCCAGACGTGGTGGCAGGCACCTGTAGTCCCAGCTACTCGGGAGGCTGTGGCAGGAGAATCGCTTGAACCCGGGAGGCAGAGGTTGTGGTGAGCTGAGATCGTGCCATTGTACTTCGGCCTGGGCAACAGAGCGAGACTCAGTCTCAAAAAAAAAAAAAAAAAAAAACTATAAAACCCACCAGCTGTTAGGTTCAAAAGAAGCCTCGGGATGAGTGGAAGCGAATTTGAGGAGAAGTAGTTTATGCCCCAGTGAAGTGCTTTGTTTTATGCTATTCTCTTCCCAGCTACCTCGGGGACCTGTGAAAACAGAATGCTGTCCGTTTCTGACACACACACACACAGACCCTGCTTGCTACAAATCAAAAGGCTTTATTCCTTATATAAACCCACACTTAGAAAAAATAGTTAATAAATTATAGGCAAACCCGTTGGTCTTAGCCACGCCTCCCAATGAGGTCCAGGGGAGCCGCTGCTGCACCAGGAGAGGAGGGGGAGGGTGTGGCAACAGCTTGGCTCAAGGGCGTGGCCTGGACTGGAGACAAAGGGACAGAGGAGGAAGGCAAGGTCTGGGTGAGGGCAGGGATGGGGGCTAAAGGTGGGTTCCTGAGGCGTGCCCAGGCTCTGGCCCGGGCAGCAGGGGTGAGGCAGGGGCTCAGCTCCTCCTGGGCCTGGGCAATACGGCGTGCGAAGCGGCTCCGATCCCGAGCAAGCTGCTCCCAGGGGCCCTGGCGGGCGGCCTGGGCCGGCCCTGCCCAGACAGCCAGAAAATGGACAGTGACCTTCTCGGAGAAGTGCACCTGGGGGCAGACACAGGGACACAGGCAGGAGAGGGACACAGCCACCGGAATCCGGATGGGGAAGAGAGAGAGAGAAGCAAACAAAAATTAGTTATTACACAAAAATGCTTTCTATCTGGCTAGTCACTTGCCTGTCACTGTCATGGGATTCTCCATCTGACTCACTGAAGGTAAAGATGGTTTCCTGGGGTTGCTGTGAGCCACAGCTGCTCCCTCCTCCCCCAGGGGCCTGGCCTCTTACAAGAGATTGCGTGACAGTGTACACAGCCCTCCCCATAGAAATGACACGCAATCCTCTGCAACATACAGGGACCCAGGAGTCTCAGCCTCCAGCCCCTTCCTCTCCAAGACTCAAGAATCTGGGCTCTCAGCCAGACGTGGTAGCTCATGCCTGTAATCCCAGCACTTGGGGAGGCTGAGATGGGCAGATCACGTGAGGTCAGGAGTTCAAGACCAGCCTGGCCAACATGGTGAAACCCCCATGTCTACTAAAAATACAAAAAAAATTAGCTGGCTGTGGTGTCGTGTGCCTGTTATCCCAGATACTCTGGAGGCTGAGGGATGAGAATTGCTTGAACTTGGGCTGCAAAGGTTGGCAGTGAGCCAAGATCGCGCCACTGCACTCCAGCCTGGGTGACAGTGCAAGACTCTGACTCAATTAAAAAAAAAAAAAAAAGGTCAGGCGCAGCGACTCATGCCTGTAATCCCAGCATTTTGGGAGGCTGAGGTGGGCGGATCACGAGGTCAGGAGATGGAGACCATTTTGGCTAACACGGTGAAACCCCTTCTCTACTAAAAATACAAAAAAGTATCCGGGCATGGTGGCAGGCGCCTGTAGTCCCAGCTACTCGAGAGGCTGAGGCAGGAGAATGTAAACCTGGTGTAAACCTGGGAGGTGGAGCTCGCAGTGAGTCGAGATCACGCCACTGCACTCCAGCCTGGGCAACAGAGCGAGACTCCGTCTCAAAAAAAAAAAAAAAGAATCTGGGCTCTCAGCACCCACCTTTCTGGCCTTTAGGGGAGTCTCGGGGTCCAGATCACGGGTAGAGGTTTCTGGGCGCTTGAGCCGCCTTTGTAGTCGGAGGGGCAGTCTAGGAGGAGCCCAGGGAGGTGGTGGCTTCTCTCCAGGTACATAGATGGCCACTCGGAAGGGGCAGGGCTCAGCTTCTCCCCAGTCCTCAGCAGCTTCCTCTTCCTCTGTCTCCTTTCCAGGTCGGTATACCCAGCCCCTGAAGTGGGCACTCTGGGCCGGGTGGGAGGGATGTGGGTCTGACTCAGCTTCTCCCACAGCTGCTTCTGAATCATCTTCCTTATCCTCACTACCCACATCCTCATCTTCCTCCTCCTCCGGGTCCTCTCCTGGCCGATACACCCAGGCCTTCAAGAAAGCACTTGCAGGGGGTGTGGAAGTGGAAATCTCAGCTTCTCTTTCATCCTCAGCTGATCCTGTATCACTGTCCTCATCTTCCTCCTCCTCTGTGTCCTCTCCTGGTCGATACACCCAGGACTTCAAGAAGATACCTGTAGCAGGAGTGGAACAGGAAGCCTCAGCTTCTCCCTCTTCCTCATCTGATCCAGAGTCACTGTCCTCATCTTCCTCTTCCTCTGTGTCCTCTCCAGGCCAATACACCCAGGCCTTCAGGAAGGCACTTGAGGGGGGGATGCAGGGAGGACACTCAGCTTCTCCATCCTTCTCAGCTGCCCCCAAAATCTTGACCTCACCCTCCTCTTCATCACTGGGTTGGCACCACCAGGACTTGAGCTGGGGCCTCTGAGCTGGGGGTGAGGAGTGTGGCCCTGGGGCAGCTTCTCCTTTCCCAGCTTCTTCGTGTGCCTTTTCCTCCTTCTCCTCGGACGCCTCTCCTGAACGATACTCCCAGGCCCTGGGGTTGGAGCCTGAAGATGGGGGACACACGGAGTTCTTCCTGGCTCCTTTACTTTTTTCTATTCTTCTTTTGTCCTCCGTGGCTTGATTCTCTTCCTCCCCTGGGCAAGACGCCCAAGTGCTGGGCTTGGATCCTGGAGACAAGGCAGAAGTAGAGGTTCTGCCAGTTTCTTTCTTTACAGCTTCTTCATCGTCCTCTTCCTCCACTGCTGGACAACACTCCCGGTGTGATAGAGGATAAGAGAACTTGTTAACTCCCTCCTCTTCAGCAACTCCCTCTTCCTCAGCTTTCTCCTCCCCTGGGTTCTTATCAGAACCTTGCAGCCTCCTTATCAGAAGGCTGGGAGGCAGGGGAGCAGGTTGGCCATCTGCAAATTGACTTCCCTGCCCTCTAGGGACACTGGCTGCTTCTCGCTCACTATACATGTCATCACCATCATCCAAAAGTCCCCAGGCTTCAGGAAGGGAACTGCTGGTTTTCAGGCCCAGTGTCTCTCTGTTCTCTCCAGGGCCTCCACCTTCTTCAGCCTCCTCATCAGGGTGTCTGCCCCAAGGGGTATGGGGGGTTGCTAGAGGAGTCCTAGCTTCTCCCTCCAGGCCAGCTTCTACCAGAGCTGCTCCTTTTACTGCCTCCACCAGCCAGGGCTCTGGAGGTCCCAGGCCCCTCAGGCGGCTCCAGGCCCGGCTGAGGAGGCCCATCACTGGAGACAGGAGGAAGAAAGGGTGGGCATCCCTCCATGGGGTAGCCTGATGGGGTGCTTGGCCTGGGGCCATGTGTCTGGGCTGGAAAAGGGGGAGGAAAAAAAGTTTAGGGGCCATTTAGGGGATGGCATCCGGGCATGACTATGAGTCATAGCAATAGAAATAGTAACACGACCATTGTCAATAGCAACGCAAGAGTCCCAAATTCCTTTCTGATCTCAGTCACGCCCATCTCTGTCCCTTGGCTCTGTTCTCTCTCATCTCTCAATAGCCAGGAGTCTGAGCCCCTAGTTCTTCCTTAGATCCAAGGGTCCAAGCCCCCAGTCCCCTCTTTCTTCAGACGCAGAAGTCCCAGTCCCAAGAGCCAAGAACAAAAGTCTTTTGCTTGCTTCCCTTGGCGACAAAGTCATAGTCCCTCCCTAGCTCTCTCATCCTGCTGAAGATCGGCAGATCAAACCCTCACACCCTCCTCCCCTGCAGACTCAAACATTCTGACCCGACCCCCCACTTGCTAGATGATTCCTTCACCCGGACCCAAGAATCTGGCTTCCAGATCCCTCCTCCCTCAGGCTCAGGACTCCAGGCTCCCAACCCCTTCTCCTTCCTAAATCCAGGCCCCCAGCCCCGTGGGGACCCAGGCGTTCCGACCCCTTACTCACCGGTGGGGGGCTGCGCGTCACCCCGGGGGCAGGAGCGCCGGCTCGGTCTGCCAGAAGCGATCACAGGTCCTGACGGTTAGGAAGGCCAGCGCGTTCATCTCACCCTTAGACGTCGGGCTCCAGGGGACTCAGAGTATCTCCGGCTGCCTCAAGCGCAGTGGCGACAAGCGGGCGCGGGGTCCTGCAGCGTCTTGCATACGATCAACAACTGAGACGGGAACCAACACGATGAGCCAAGCGTAGGCCGCGGGGCTTTTATGTTCTACAGCGCCCGGCGTGCTGACGTCACGGGGAGAGGCGGGGTTTCGAGACCACAACCCGAAGGGTGGGAAGTGAAAGACCGGACTTCTCGCGGAGATTCCAGCCTTTGTAACGTCACGGCGGAGTTTCCGAGCGTGACCACGCCCCACCAACAAGCGAATTGTCAATCAAATGCGTGGTCCCGCTTCAGCAGCAAGCCAGTTCTCTCTTAGCTGAGGGCCAATGCCTTCCCACCCAATTTATTTATTTATTTATTTATTTATTTATGTTAGTTATTTTGAGGCGAGTTTTGCTCTTGTTGCTCAGGCTGGAATGCAATGACGCGATCTCGGCTCACCGCAACCTCCACCTCTGGAGTTCAATCTCCTGCCTCAGCATCCCGAGTAGCTGGGATTACAGGCATGTGCCACCACGCACGGCTAATTTTGTATTTTTTGAGCAGAGACGTAGTTTTTCCATGTTGGTCAGGCTGGTCTGGAACTCCTGACCTCAGGGGATCCGCCCGCCTTGGCCTCCCAAAGTGCTGGGATTACAGGCGTGAGTCACCGCGTCCAGACTATTTATTTATTTATTTATAATTTATTTATGTATTTTTCTGAGATGGGATTTCACCATATTTGCCAGGCTGGTCTCGAACTCCTGACCTCAGGTGTTCTGCCTGCCTCGGCCTCCCAAAATGCTGGGATTACAGGCGTGAGCCACTACTCCAGGCCTATTTATTTATTTATTTTATTTTTATTATTATTTTGAGATGGAGTCTCGCTCTGTCGCCCAGGCTGGAGTGCAGTGGTCCGATCTTGGCTCACTACAAGCTCTGCCTCCCGGGTTCACGCCATTCTCCTGCCTCAGCCTCCCGAGTAGCTGGGACTATAGGCCCCCTGCTACCATGCCCGGCCTTTTGTATTTTTAGTAGGAGCGGGGTTTCACCGTGTTAGCCAGGATGGTCTCGATCTCCTGACCTTTTGATCCACCCGCCTCGGCCTCCCAAAGTGCTGGGATTACACGCGTGAGCCACCTCGCCCAGCCTGTTATTTTTTTTTGTTTTTGAGACTGAGTCTCGCTCTATCACTGATGCAATGGCGCAATCGGTTCACTGCAACCTCCATCTCCCGGGTTCAAGCAATTCTCCCACCTCAGCCTCTAAGTAGCTGATATTACAGGGATGCACTACCACACCTGGCTAATTTTTTGTATACAGACAGGATTTCGCCATGTTGCCCAGGCTGGTCTTGAACTCCTGAGCTCAGGCAATCTGCCTACTTTGGCCTCGCAAAGTGTTAGGATTATAGGTGTGAGCCACCACACCCGACCTATTTATTTATTTTTTGAGACAGAGTCTCACTCTGTTGCCCAGGCTGGAGTTCAGTGGCGCCATCTCAGCTCACTGCAACCTCCACCTCCCGGGTTCCAGTGATTCTCCTGCCTCAGCCTCTGGAATAGCTGGGATTACAGGAGTGTGCCGCAATGCCCAGGTAATTTTTGTATTTTTAGTAGAGACAGTGTTTTGCCACATTGACCAGGCTGGTCTTGAACTCCTGACCTCAGGTGATCTGCCCGCCTTGGCTTCCCCAAAGTGCTGGAATTACAAGCATGATCCACTGTACCCAGTCTCCTACCCCAATTTAGCCCAAAGGCCCAGCCTACAGTCTCCCATTTTCTCTTTTCTTTTCCTTTCCTTTCCTTTCCTTTCCTTTTCTTTTCTTTTCTTTTCTTTTCTTTTCTTTTCTTTTCTTTTCTTTTCTTTCTTCCTTCCTTCCGTCCTTTCCTTCCTCCTTCCTTCCTTCCTTCCTTCCTTCCTTCCTTCCCTTCCCTCCCTTTCTTTTCTCTCTCTCTGCCTCTCTCTTTCTTTTCTCTCTCTGTCTCTCTTTCTCTGTCTCTCTGTCTCTCTCTTTCTTTTTTCGAGATGAGTGTCTCGCTCTGTCACCCAGGCTGGAGTGCAATGGTGTGATCTCGGCTCATTGCAACCTCCACCTCCCGGGTTCAAGCAATCCTCCTGCCTCAGCCTCCTGAGTAGTTGGGAGTACAGGAGCTCGCCACCACACACAGCTAGAGTCTCCTGTTTTCACATGCAATTGGTTTCCTTCCCGAGTGCGAGGGTGTCATTGTTCCCATTTCACAAATGGGGAAACAGGCTTGAAAATGAAACCACTTGACTAAGATAGTCACAGCAGGGTCCAGTTTCCTTGCTTATGAGAATGAAGATGTAAGCACTATGAGATCAGGCACTTTGCTGGGCTCAGTGCTTTTAAAAAAATAATTAATTTAGGCCAGGTGCGGTGGCTCACGCCTGTAAACCCAGCACTTTGGGAAGCTGAGGCGGGCAGATCACGAGGTCGAGATTGAGACCATCCTGGCCAACATGGTGAAACCTTGTCTCTACTAAAAATAGAAAAATTAGGCCGGGTGCAGTGGTTCATGCCTGTAATCCCAGCACTTTGGGAGGCTGAGGCAGGCGGATCACAGGGTCAGGAGATGGAGACCATCTTGGCTAACCCGGTGAAACTCTATCTCCACTAAAAATGCAAAAAAAAAAATTAGCCGGGCGTGGTGGCGGGTGCCTGTAGTCCCAGCTACTTGGGAGGCTGAGGCAGGAGAATGGTGTGAACCCAGGAGTTGGAGCTTGCAGTGAGCCGACATCTTTCCACTGCACTCCAGCCTGGGCAACAGAGCAAGACTCAGTCTCAAAAGAAAAAAAAAAAAATGAGTTGGGCGTGGTGACATGTGCCTGTAGTCCCAGCTACTCAGGAGGCTGAAGCAGGAGAATCACTTGAACCCATGTGGCAGAGGTTGTAGTGAGCCGAGATTGCACCACTGCACTCCAGCCTGGCAACAGAGCGAGACTCTGTCTCAAAAAAAAAAAAAAAAAAATTCATTTTCTAAATAGAGACAGGGTCTCGCTATGAAGGCCAGGCTGGTCTTGAGCTCCTGGTCTCAAGCGATCCTCCTGCCTTGGTCTCCCAAAGTGCTGGGATTACAGGCGTGAGCCATTGCGCCCAGCCAGGGCTCACTGCTTTCTTCTCAGTGACTGCAACAGACAGTGCCTGCACACAGTAGGTGCTCAACAGATGCATGGTGAATGGTGGTTAAACCAAAAGCTTGGATTCCTTCCCGGTCCAGGCACAAGGCTCCACTCCTGGGTTTCATCTGCTTCAGACTTAGCCAATAGCTCTGCCTCCACAAATCGCAAGTCTGCCTGGGTGGCACTCTTCATGCGAGTGGGGGCGCTTCTGCTACAGGTTCCAGGCCTGGGGTGACAGTTCCAGCCCCCAACTCTCCTCCCCTACCTACGGATGCATAATCTTCTTCCTCAAAATACACCAAGGAACCATGTCTGTCTCCTGAGGAAGTTGTCCTCAAGTCTAGAAGAGAATTCCCACCTGGATTTGAGGTGGAGGTTTGGAACTCTCCATTTCACCTTGCCCTAGTGGGACCATGGGCTTTTCTCCCTAGGGGACCTGGACAGGCCATCCCTGGCCCCTTCCAATCACAGCCATGTTTCCAGACCCCCAGCTCATTCACGACTCAGGAGTCCTGACTCCTAGCTCAGACCTTCTGGGGCACCCAGGAGTCTGGATCCCTAACCCGTTCCCTCCAGGGCTTTGGAAGTCTGAGTCCCCACCCCTTGCAAGACACAAACCTCCTCCGTGTAGGACACCAGTGGCCCAGGTCCCCAACCACAGCAGCAAACCCACGGGGGCTCTGGAGTGCAGGCCTCAGGTCCAACTCTCCAAACACTGAGAAGCCCCAACCTTGGTCCTTAGGGGACCTAGGAATTGGGGGACCCAAGCCCCTCCCCTCAGCTGTGGGGGCAGCTGAGCCAGGGGTCAGGCTGTAGTGGGGAGGCCAGAAGGGGCGGGGACAGCCGGGATTGGGAGGGGAGGACAGCAGCGTGGGCGGCTGGCAGAGGCAGGGAAAGACCAGCAGAGAGGAAAGAGAAACTGGGAGAGGGAGGAAGGGAGAAAGTGAGAAGGGAAATCGGAAAGAGAAAGGGGAGGAAACGGCAGACGTGGAGAGTCAGAGAGAGAGACAGAAGGAGGAAGAGACTGAGTGTGAACGAGAGAGGACGCAGGATGACACAGAGAGAGAGAGAGAGAGCGAATGAGATAGAGACTTAAAGAAGAGACCCTGGGAGTCTGTCAATAAAAGATTGGGACAGAAACAGAAAGATTGGAGAGAGAGATAGAGGGTGAGAATGAGTGAGAGAGAGACTGGAAGAGACAGAGATCAGAGAGAGGAGAGACACAGAAAGTGAGACTGGGGAGAAAGAGAGTGTAAAACGGAGAGAGCGAGAGAGAGAGAGAGAGAGAGCACATAAGAGGAGAGAGAGAGAGAGAGAGCGCATAAGAGACGGGAGACAGAGACAAAAAGTGAGCAGGTGAGGAGAGAGATTGAGAACTATGAGAGACAGCAGCTAAGAGACAAAGGAGGCGGGAGACTGCCTGGGTGCTGCAGCACCCACACCATCCTCTTGCCCCCTGTCAGTGGGACCCTAGAGCTGGGTAAGTTCCCTGGCTGGGCTGGGAGGGGCTCTCTGGGTGCACATTCCTGCTGCTGCAGGGCTTGGCTTGGGGAGTTGGCAGGGATGCTTTGGGGGTGCGTGTGGGAGGGCGGGAGACAGGTAGCCTGGGGCAGCAGGAAGGAGGCAGGGAATGGGGGGTCCTTAAGCTCAGAGAGGGTCAAATTCCTGGCCTGAGTGCAGTGGGGAGGAATAAAGGATTCCCTATTCTCTGGCCTGGGCTACAGACAGCTGCCCCCTCCCGCAGCTGCCAGGGCCGCCTACCTCTCTTGGCACCACTCTTGGTATGTGGTCACGGGCCATGGCCTCCCCCAGCCCCTCAGTCCCAAAACAACAGGCTCTTTCTCTGCAGCCTCCTCAGACCTCCAAGCCCCTGACCCCATCTCTGTCCCGCACCCGTCACTGCGGAGACACAGCCCCTTTCTTTCTCTCCCCAGCCCTTAATGGAGGGGAGCCGACCTCGCAGCAGCCTGAGCCTGGCCAGCAGCGCCTCCACCATCTCCTCACTCAGCAGCCTGAGCCCCAAGGTTTGAGCTTCCTGGCGGGGATGGGGAGGAAGGTGGGGCTCTGGGCCGCCCATCCCTCTGTTTCCCCAAGGACTCTGGTTGTTAAGGACAAGGATCCTTAGCAACGGGGTCTGCCAGACATAGTAAGGTCCCAAATTGCCTACCAGCCGCAGCTAGGAATTCAGAGGCACTCCCAGCTCTGTCCCCACCCTTTGTTTTTCCCTAATTCTAAACCAGAGTAACAACCTCCCTTGACCCTGGTTGCTAAGATAAAGCCGCTCCCCAGCCATGAGGCCCCTCGAGTTCTCAGAAGTAGTGGGCTGCTCTTGATTAGTGCTAGAACTTGCTGTGCTATCTCTTGCCATCCAGTCTATCCACTAATGAAATCCTATAAGGAAAGACCCTTCTCTGACAGTAAGACCCAAGGGGCCCCCAGATACTTGCATCCCAAATCGGCATCCCGGCCAAAAGCTTAGGGAGACATTCATTTCTTTTTCCTCCTGCCATTCCACACATGTCCTTTCTTGTGTTTGGAGCCCAGAGATCTGACTCAGCCTGGGTCAGTACCACCGCTTCCCAGGAAGGGCATATTGTGGGGACCTGGCTAAGGATGCCTGAGATATCTGTGGGCATCGGGAGACGAGGCTCCATCCGGGCAGGATGGAGGGATTTGAGGCGTCCTCTCCTTGGACTTGGTTGCTAAGGGGTGTGACCGCAGGGCACCAGGGCATCCTTTGATTCACCGAGGACTCAGCGTGAGCGTTCCCCCTGATTATGGGGACCTCCCAGCCCATAGTCCCAGTTCAGATCCCAAAAGCCCCTACTACAGCTCTAGCCAAGGGCATCTGCTTCTTGGCAGTGGACCCTGGATCAAGAAATTGCTTCCCTACAGCCTCTTCCTTGCCTCTGAACACCTCCCTCCGCCCATCAAAAAGAGAGTCTCGGCCCAATGCAGTGGCTCATGCCTGTAATCCCAGCACTTTAAGAGTCTGAGGCGGGTGGATCACCTGAGATCAGGAGTTCGAGACCAGCCTGACCAATATGGGGAAACCCTGTCTCTAGTAAAAATACAAAAATTAGCCAGGCGTGGTGGCACGTGCCTGTAATCTCAGCTACTTGGGAGGCTGAGGCAGGAGAATCACTTGAACCTGAGAGGTGGAGGTTGCAGTGAGCCAAGATTGCACCATTGCACTCCAGCCTGGTGACAGAGCGAGACTCTGCCTCAAAAGAAAAAAAAAAAAAAGAGTTTCTCCCAGTCTGGGCAACAAAGTGAGACCCCCTCCTCTACAAAAAGTCAAAAAATTAGCTGGGCGTGGTGGTATGTGCCTGTGGTCCCAGCTATATGGGAGGCTGAGGCTGGAGGATCACCTGAGTCCAGGAGGTAAAGGTTGCAGTGTTTAGGCCACTGCACTCCAAAGACGCTATCTCAAAAAAAAGGAAAAAAAAAAGAGTCTCTTAACTCTGCAATAAGAACACCTCCCAATTCTGATCTCCAACCTCAGCCCCCACCTTGACCCTTCTCTTTCTTTCTTTCTTTCTTTTTTTTTTGAGACGGAGTCTCACTCTGTCTCCCAGGCTGGAGTGCAGTGGCACGATCTCCGCTCACTGCAAGCTCCGCCTCCCGGGTTCACGCCATTCTCCTGTCTCAGCCTCCTGAGTAGCTGGGGCTACAGGCGCCTGCCACCACGCCTGGCTAACTTTTTTGTATTTTTAGTAGAGACGGGGTTTCACCATGTTAGCCAGGATGGTCTCGATCTCCTGACCTCGTGATCTGCCTGTCTCGGCCTCCCAAAGTGTTGGGATTACAGGCGTGAGCCACTGTGCCCAGACTTACTTTTTTTTTTTTTTAAGACAGAGTCTTGCTCTGTCACCAAGGCTGGAGTACAGTGGAACAATCTCAGCTCACTGCAACCTCTGCTTCCTGTGTTCAAGAGATTCTTGTGCCTCGGCCTCCTGAGTAGCTGGGACTACGAGCACATGCCACCGTGCGTGGCTAATTTTCATATTTTTAGTAGAAACGGGGTTTCACCATGTTGGCCAGGCTGGTCTCGAACTCCTGGCCTCATGTGATCCTCCCACCTCAGCCCCTCAAAGTGCTGGGATTACAGGCGTGAGTCACTGCGCCCGGCTGGTCCTTGACCCATTTCTCAGGGCAGCGAAGCGAGAGTCTGCAGTTGCCTGTGTCCACCCTCATCCCCTCCCGGGACCATCATAGGCTCTCCGTGTTCACTTCTGTCCCCTTCTTTCCTCAGAAGCCCACCCGGGCAGTAAACAAGGTCCATGCCTTTGGGAAGAGAGGCAATGCGCTCAGGAGGGATCCCAACCTTCCCGTGCACATCCGAGGCTGGCTTCATAAGCAGGTGGGGTCAGTAGGAGAAGGAAAAGGACACTGGAGTCTGTGCCCCTGGCTGTCCTGTCTCTCACCTTCCAAGTCCCCAAATAGGCTTTCTTTTTCCTACTGTCACTGCCCCTCTCCTTACTCTGTCATTGTTTGTTTGTTTGTTTTAACAGTCTCTTTCTGTCACCCAGGCTGGAGGGCAATGGTGTGATCTCGGCTTAACGCAACCTCTGGCCTCCAGTTCAAGTGATTCTCATGCCTCAGCCTCCTGAGTAGCTGGGCTTACAGGCATGCACCACCATGCCTAGCTAATATTTGTATTTTCGGTAGAGATGGGGTTTTACCATGTTGGCCAGGGTGGTCTCAAACTCCTGACCTCAAGTGATCCGCCCGCCTCAGCTCCCTAAAATGCTGGGATTAGAGGCGTGAGCCACCACGCCTGGCCCATTCATTCATTCTTTCTTGACTACTTCTTGAACACTTACAGTGTTCTCAATCCCAGAGCACACACCATGCAAATAACACAAACAAGTATTTATAGTACATTCCAGATCAGGTGGAACATTGGTGGATAATAAATTAGTAAATAAATAAATGAACTTGATCATTTCAGATTGCAGGAAGGGCTATGAAGAAGTAACATAGAGGCCAGGTTCAGTGGTGTAATCCCAGCATTTTGGGAGGCCAAGGCGGGAAGATTGTGTGAGCTTAGGAGTTCTAGACCAGCCTGGGCAACATGAAGAAATCTCATCTCTACAAAACACACACACACACACACACACACACACACAAAACAAACAAAAAAAACCTAGCTGAGTGTGGTGGTGTGCGCCTATAGTCCCAGCTACTGGGGAGGCTAAGGCAGTAAGATTGCTGAAGCCCAGGAAGCTGAGGCTGCAGTGAACTGTGTTCATGTCACTGCATGCCAGCCTGGGCAACTAGTCCCGTCTACTCAGGAGGCTGAGGCAGGAGAATGGCGTGAACCTGGGAGGCGGAGCTTGCAGTTAGCCGAGATCGTGCCACTCCACTCCAGCCTGGGCAACAAAGCGAACACTCCGTCTCAAAACAAAAAACAAAAAAAAAACCTAAATTATCCAGCATCATGGCGGGCACCTGTAGTCCTAGCTACTCAGGAGGCTGAGCCGGGAGAATCGCTTGAACTCGGGAGGCAGAGATTGCAGTCAGCCGAGATTGTGCCATTGCACCCCAGCCTGGGTGACAGAGCGAGACTCCATCTCAAAAACAAACAAACAAACAAACAAACAAACAAACAGTAAGTGATGGAAAGGAATTTGAAACTTAATTCTAAGTGTTCTTTTTATTTTTTATTTTATTTTATTTTTTATTTTTTTATTTTTTTGAGACGGAGTCTCGCTCTGTTGCCCGGGCTGGAGTGCAGTGGCCGGATCTCAGCTCACTGCAAGCTCCGCCTCCCGGGTTTACACCATTCTCCTGTCTCAGCCTCCTGAGTAGCTGGGACTACAGGCGCCCGCCACCTCGCCCTGCTAGGTTTTTTTTTTTGTATTTTTTAGTAGACACGGGGTTTCACTGTTAGCCAGGATGGTCTCGATCTCCTGACCTTGTGATCCGCCCGTCTCGGCCTCCCAAAGTGCTGGGATTTCAGGCTTGAGCCACCGCGCCCGGCCAATTCTAAGTGTTCTTAATTCTCTGTTTTGAAAACGGGACTAACGTGATCTGACGTATAATTTTAAAAGATCATGCGGGCTTCTATGGGAATGGGTTGAGGAGAAGAGGCACACGAGGTCGGAGATAGTAGAGTGGTTCAAGCAGAGGCAATGTGGAGATGCTGAATTTGGGTCATGGCTCAGTGCCACCTTCCTGGCCTCTCTGTATCTCAGGCTCCAGAATAATTGGACTAAGTCTCTGTAGCTAAAGTCTCTGCCTATATGTGATCCATGTCTCATCCAAACCTCCCTAAAACTTCTCAATCTCCAACGGATAGACGAGAAAACATGAGGGTGGATTCTAGGGGGAAGTGACTTGTTCCAGAGCATAGTTTGAAAGTGGGGGAGGCCAGACGCAGTGGCTCATGCCTGTAATCCCGGCACTTTGGGAGGCCGAGGTGGGTGGATCATTTGAGGTCAGGAGTCCAACACCAGCCTGGTCAACATAGTGAAATCTTGTCTCTACTAAAAATACAAAAATTAGCTGGGTGTGGTGGTGTGTGCCTGTAATCTCAGCTACTCGGGAGGCTGAGGCAGGAGAATCATTTGAACCTGGGAGGCGGAGGTTGCCATGAGCCGAGATCACGCCACTGCACTCCAGCTTGAGCTACAGAGCAAGACTCTGTCTTAAAAAAAATAATAAAAGAAAAAGAAAGAGAGAGAGAAAAGAAAAGAAAGCAAGGGAGTCCGGAATCTATGTCAGCACAACCACCACACTTGTAATAGAAGTAGGGCTTCTATTCTATTCTATTATGTTCAGAGGGTTTCCAGCTCTCTTTCTTATCCACTCCATCGCCCTAAACATGTGTCTCTGTGTCTCTGTCTCTTCTCTCTCTCTGGGTCTTTCTTCTGTGCCTCCACCCCACTCCCAGGCTCAAGTGATCCTCCCTCCTCAGCCTCCCGAGTAGCTGGGACTACAGGCATGTGCCACAACATCCGGCTAATTTTTGTTTTTTTAGTAGAGACGGGGTTTCGCCATGTTACCCAAGCTGGTCTTAAACTCCTGGAATCAAGTGATCCGCCCGCCTTGGCCTCTCAAAGTGCTGGGATTACAGGCATGAGCCATTGTGCCCAGCCTCACCCCACTCCCTTGATCCCTGCTCTATGTCTCTGTTCTCTCTCCAAATTTCTTTCTCTCTATGGCTCTCTGTCCCCATCGTCACTGCCTTCATCTCTTTTTTCTGTTTCCCTTTACTCAAGCCCCTCCTCCCATCTCTCTCCCCAGGACAGCTCGGGGCTCCGTCTCTGGAAACGCCGCTGGTTCGTCCTCTCTGGCCATTGTCTCTTTTATTACAAGGGTCAGTGGCTGGCTGGCTGGCTTGGGGTGGGAGGGCCCCCCCACCTACCCTTCTCTCTAGCGTCTTGGCCTCCTGATCCCTGTGTGATCCTTGACCCCAGCCCCTCTTTGCAGACAGCCGCGAGGAGAGTGTCCTGGGCAGTGTCCTGCTCCCCAGCTACAATATTAGGCCAGATGGGCCGGGAGCCCCCCGAGGGCGGCGCTTCACCTTCACCGTGAGTCCGTCCATCCGTGTTGTGCACCAGGCAATGGGAACTGGAGATGAGGGCGGGTAGATATCTGCTGAGGAAACTCCAAGTCCTAACAAGCACTGGAGTATCCATTACTGGAGATAAAAGGTCTTGACAAGCGTCAATTGCATCCTCCTTTGATTTTGTTTTGGTTTGTTTTTTTTTGTTTTGTTGTTTTTTGAGACAGTCTCACTCTGTCACCCAGGCTGGAGTGCAGTGGTGCGATCTCGGCTCACTGCAACCTCCGCCTCCTGGGTTCAGGGGATTCTCCTGTCTCAGCCTCTGGAGTAGCTGGGATTACAGGTGCACGCCACCATGCCCGGCTAATTTTTTTTTTTTTTTTTTTTTTTTTTGAGGCGGAGTCTCGCTCTGTCGCCCGGACTGGAGTGCAGTGGCCGGATCTCAGCTCACTGCAAGCTCCGCCTCCCGGGTTTACGCCATTCTCCTGCCTCAGCCTCCAGAGTAGCTGGGACTACAGGCGCCCGCCACTTCACCCGGCTAGTTTTTGTATTTTTAGTAGAGATGGGGTTTCACCGTGTTAGCCAGGATGGTCTCGATCTCCTGACCTCGTGATCCGCCCGTCTCGGCCTCCCAAAGTGCTGGGATTACAGGCTTGAGCCACCGCGCCCGGCCAATTTTTTTGTATTATTAGTAGAGATGGGGTTTCGCCATACTGGCCAGGCTGGTCTCAAACTCCTGACCTCAGTTGATCCGCCCACCTCAGCCTCCCAAAATGCAGGGATTACAGGTGTGAGCCACCACGCCTGGCCAGTTCTTTTCTCTCTTTTCTTTTCTTTTCTTTTTTCTTTTCTTTTCTCTCTCTCTCTCTTTCTTTCTCTCTCTCTTTCTCTTTCTCTCTTTCTCTCCCTTCCCTTCCCTTCCCTCTTTTCCTCTTTACTTTCTTTCTTGACGGTCTTGCTCTGTCACCCAGGCTGGCGTGCAGTGACGCAAAGTGCAGTCTTCCCGCCTCAGTCTCCCGGGTAGCTGGGACTACGGGTGCGCTCCACAACGTCCGGCTAATTTTTTGATTTTTTTGTAGAAACGGGGTCGAAAGGAGGTGGCGGGTGTGGGGGGGGGTCTCATTATGTTGCCCAGGCTGGTCTCAAACGATCCTCCCGCATCGGCCTCCCAAAGCACTGGGTTTACGGGAGTGAGCCACCGGCCCGGCCTGTCCTCCTTTTTACAAGGCCGGGGAGTCTGGATTCCAAGCCTTCTCTTCCCGCAGGCAGAGCACCCGGGCATGAGGACCTACGTTTTGGCCGCTGACACGTTAGAAGACCTGCGGGGCTGGCTACGAGCGCTGGGCCGGGCCTCCCGTGCGGAGGGGGACGACTGGTGAGTAGAGGTCCAAGCCATGCTCCGACCCTCCAGCCTGAGTCAGTCTAATCACCCCAACTTCTCCCCTTTGGGGCCCTGCCCCCTTGAGTGTCCAATCACTAGTCTTCTAGTTAGGCGCCTCGTCTTCTAGGCCCCACCTCCAGGGAACTTTTCCAATCAGCAAAAGTCTTTCTCCCTTAAGCTCCGCCCACCACCTTGTCCGTCCCCGCCCACCCCAGCTGACCCTTCAATCACGCCCTCAGCTCTGCCCCAGGAATGATCAATGTTCCACACTCTCGGATTGGCTCCTTCTGAAGTCCCCTGAGCTGCCACCTAAACAATGGCAGGTAAAAGATAGTGTCAGGTTTTTAAAAAAAATGTCGGACTATCTCTTAAGCTCTGACATGGCTTGCGCCAATTATCAGGCTGGAAACTGGACTACCTGGCTGAGTCTATCCCATATTCTGGGGCATTGGTACCAGCAACCTGCATAGACGTTGTGGCCTGGCGCACAGGTCAGTTCCACATTGGAGGCCTCAGTTTCCCCGTCTGAAGAAGGGGACGATGATTTATAGTGCACAGCTTTCCTTTTTTGGGTGCATCCTTGTGTTCTTACCTGTGACAAGAGAATAGGGCTGTTATGAAGTTCGAAGGAGTGATATCTTATCTGTGTCCACTCGCTAGTGGGCAAACCAGGTCACCCGCACGACCCCAGCCCGGGGAGGGCCCTGGCGGCCCCGGTGGTCCCCCGGAGGTGAGCAGCGGGGAAGAGGGGCGCACCTCGGAATCACCGGAAGTGACTCGACTCTTCAGAGGTCGTGGTAGACCCAGGCTGCTCACGCCCAGCCCCACAATTGAGCTCCAGTCTGGACTCCAGATCCGGAGGGCGAGGAGCCCCGAGTGAGTAGGGAGGACACAGGTGGGGGCGTGGCCTAAGTGAAGGGCGGGGCCGGAAACTGCTTGGGGGCGGGCCTTAGCGCTTTCTGCCTGACTGTGTGACTTGCTGGGGCTCCTGAGCGGGGGTCACAATCTGTCGGGGAGGACTGGAGGGGAAGATGCCACAAAGCGTACATTACTGAAAATTTGGACAGTAGAGGAGGATTCTAACCCAGAAGGACAGTAAGACACAGTGAAGTGAGACATGTCCTTGAGGCTGACTTTAATGGGTAAGGAGGTGGATGGAGAGGGCTCTAGTTGACTCATTTCCCCGATTCTCTCCTTCCCACAGCCTGTTCACTCCCCTCTCTCGCCCTCCCTCGCCTCTGAGCCTCCCCCGTCCCCGTTCAGCTCCTGCGCGGCGACCCCCTGCCCCTTCAGGAGACACAGCACCCCCTGCCCGACCTCACACCCCGCTGAGTCGCATTGATGTCCGACCTCCTCTGGATTGGTGCCCCCAACGCCAGACCTTCTCCCGACCCCCCACTCCCCGCCGGGGACCTCCCTCTGAGGCTGGGGGAGGAAAGCCCCCCAGGAGTCCCCAGCACTGGAGTCAGGAGCCCAGAACACAGGTGAGCAGAGAGGTGAGAAGGAGGGGACTACATCTCCCATAAGGCCTCAGGGCTGTCTTTCCGTATTCTCAAGGCCATTGCTCCCTGGGTGTCATGGGTATTGTAGTCCGTAATGATCTCAGCTGGGCTCAGGTGAGAGAGAGCTTGAACATGTTTCCTATCAGGCACCCGGGCTGTCTTTCTAGGCTGGTCTGCGGCCATTGCTTTTTTTTTTTTTTTCTTTGAGATGTAGTCTTGCTCTGTCGCCAAGATTAGAGGTCTGTGGCACGATCTCAATTCACTACAACCTCCGTCTCCCGGGTTCAAGTGATTCTCCTGCCTCAGCCTCCCAAGTAGCTGGGATTACAGGCACCCGCCACCACGTCCGGCTGATTTTTGTATTTTTAGTAGAGACGAGATTTCCTCATGTTGACCAAGCTGGTCTCGAACTCCTGACTTCGGGTGATCCGCCAACCTCAGCCTCCCAAAGTACTGGGATTACAGGTGTGAGCCACCGCGCCTGGCCCAGCCATTGCTCTTTGAGCATCATGGGGATTGTAGTTCTGGATACTTCGTGCCAAGACAGTGCAGTGAGAGGTTTGCATCTCCCTTGTGTCCCCGGTTCACCTGGCAAGTTGGTTTCCTGCTGTTTTGTCTGAGCATAATGGGACTGTAGCTCAGAATATCCATAGCTGACTGCAAGTCTGAGAGTGAGAGCAGCAAATTCTGTCATCCCGTGGGGCTGTTTTGCCAGGCTGGTGCATTTATTATCACCCTCTGTGTCCCCACAGTGGCACACAGCTGGAGAGCAGGTAGTTGAGGAAGTTGAGAGGGCCCAGTTCTGAACCTCAAAATATCTCCTAAAGCACTTCAATTATGGACACGCCCACTCTACTATTCGTCACTAAGACATGCCGATTTCTAAACTAAACATCTCCATTTCAACATTCCTCCCAGGCATCCTCTGGCTCCTCCACTTATCTCCAGCTCCCCCCGCGGCCCCCTGGGACCCGGGCCTCCATGGTTTTATTGGTAGGTATCCTGGAGTACCCCAAATCTACCGGAGCCCCCTCCTTTCCTTTCTTCTCTATGAGGAATGTCATCTCCTGGCCTAGGGTGCCTAGAGAACTGTAGATATTTCAAAGCCCCTGAGTAGGTATGAGATTCCTGTGGTTGCTGTAACAAAGTGCATGGCTGAAAACAACAGAAATGGATTCTCTTGTGGTTCTGGAGGCCAGAGGCCTGGAGTCAAGGGATCAGCAGGGCTTTACTCCCATTGATGGCTCTAGGGAGCAGCTTTTATTGACTCTCTCTTAGCTTTAGGTGGTTGCCAGCAATTCCTGGGGTTCTGTGACTTTTTCTGCGGCTACATCTTTGCCTCAATCATCCCATGGCGATCTTCCTTTGTGTTTTTGTTGCTGTCCATCTCCTCCTATTAGGACACCCCTATGACATCATTGTAACTTAACTTACATCCACAAAAACTTCTTTCATTCTCTCTTTCTCTCCCTTCCTTTCTTCCTTCCCTCCCTCCCTCCCTCCTCCCTCCCTTCTTTCTTTCTTTTTCTTCTTTCTTTCTTTCTTTCTTTCTTTCTTTCTCTCTCTTTCTTTCCTTTCTTTCACTCTTTCTTTTCTTTCCTTCCTCCCACCCTCCATCTTTCTTTCTCTTTTCCTTCCTTCCTTCTTTCTTCCTTTATTTCCCTTCTTTCTCTCTTTCTTTTTCTGTCTTTCTTTTCCTTCCTTCCTCCCTCCATCTTTCTTTCCTTCCTTCCTTCCTCCGTTCCTTCCTTCTTCCTTTCTTTCCCTTCTTTCTTTCTCTCTCTGTTTTCCTTCCTTCCTCCCTCCCTCCATCTTTCTCTCTTTATTTATTTATTTATTTATTTATTTTTTGAGACGGAGTCTCGCTCTGTCGCGAGGCTGAAGTGCAGAGTCGCAATCTCGGCTCACTGCAACCTCTGCCTCCCGGGTTCAAGTGATTCTCCTGCCTCAGCCTCCTGAGTAGCTGGGATTACAGGCAGGCGCCACCACACACAGCTAATTTTTGTATTTTTAGTAGAGACAGGGTTTCACCTTGTTGGCCAGGATGGTCTCAATCTCCTGACCTCGTGATCCACCCTCCTCGGCAAGTGCTGGGATTACAGGTGTGAGTCACCGTGCCCAGACTCTCTCTCCCTCTCTTTCTTTCTTTCTTTCTTTCTTCCTTTCTTTCTTTCTTTTTCTTTTTTTTTTGAGATGGAGTCTCACACTGTCGCCCAGGCTGGAGTGCAGTGGCATAATCACTGCTCACTGCAAGCTCTGCCTTCCGGGTTCACACCATTCTCCTACCTCAGTTTCCAGAGTAGCTGGGACTACAGGTGCCCGCCACCGCACCTGGCTAATTTTTTTGTATTTTTAGTAGAGACAGGGTTTCACCGTGTTAGCCAGGATGGTCTCGATCTCCTGACCTCGTGATCCGCCCGCCTAGGCCTCCCAAAGTGCTGGGATTACAGGCGTGAGCCAATGCGCCCGGCCCTTTTTCTACTTTTTGTAGAGACAGGGTTTCGCCATGTTACCCAGGCTGTTTGTTTGTTTGTTTGTTTTTTGAGACGGAGTCTTGCTCTGTCGCCCAGGCTGGAGTGCAGTGGCCGGATCTCAGCTCACTGCAAGCTCCGCCTCCCGGGTTCATGCCATTCTCCTGCCTCAGCCTCCTGAGTAGCTGGGACTACAGGTGCCCACCACCACACCCGGCTAATTTTTTGTATTTTTCGGTAGAGACAGGGTTTCACCGTGTTAGCTGAAGGGGTGGCCTGCCCCTCCACACCTGTGGGTGTTTCTCGTTAGGTGGAATGAGAGACTTGAGAAAAGAAATGAGACACAGAGACGAAGTATAGAGAAAGAAACAGTTGGCCCAGGGGACCGGCGCTCAGCTTACAGAGGACCCACGCTGGCACGGGTCTCTGATTTCCCTCAGTATTTATTGATCATTATCTTTACCATCTTAGAAAAAGGGAAGTGGCAGGATAATAGGATCATCATAGGGAGAAAGTCAGCAGTAAGACATATGAATTAAGATCTCTGTGACATAAGTTTAAGGAAAAGTGCTATGCCTTGATATGCATATGTAAACATCTCCATAAACCTTTTTTTTATTTTTTATTTTTTATTTTTTTTTTTTGAGACGGAGTCTCGCTCTGTCGCCCAGGCTGGAGTGCAGTGGCCGGATCTCAGCTCACTGCAAGCTCCGCCTCCTGGGTTTACGCCATTCTCCTGCCTCAGCCTCCCGAGTAGCTGGGACTACAGGCGCCCGCCACCTCGTCCGGCTAGATTTTTTTTTTTTTTTTTTTGTATTTTTAGTAGAGATGGGGTTTCACCGTGTTAGCCAGGATGGTCTCAATCTCCTGACCTCGTGATCCACCCGTCTCGGCCTCCCAAAGTGCTGGGATTACAGGCTTGAGCCACCGCGCCCGGCCTCCATAAACCTTTTTAGTGCATAAAGAGCAACGTTGGGTACTTGAGATTAAGAGAATGGTGATGACTTTTCACAAGCATACTGCCTTCAGGCACTTGTTTAACAATGCACACCCTGCACAGCCCAAAATCCATTAAACCTTGAGTCACCACAGCACATGTCTCTTGTAAGGACAAGGTTGGGAGTAGGGTGACAGCATCTCAAATATAGAACAAAATGGAGTCTCTTATATCTACTTCTTTCTATGTAGACACATAGAAAGTCTGATCTCTCTTTTCCCCACATTAGCCAGGATGATCTCGATCTCCTGACCTTGTGATCCACCTGCCTTGGCCTCCCAAAGTGTTGGGATTACAGACGTGAGCCACCACGCCCGGCCCTTTGTTTTATTCTTAATCATAAATAAAATGTCTAAACTTCTCCATTAATTATAATATTTGCCGTGGCTATTTGATCAAGAGCCCATTATTGATCTTTCTGAAGCCAAGAATCTGGAAGTTGGTCTACTGAAGTCTGCTAATGCTTAGAAGGAAGCTGATAAGGAGAGGGGTCGCTAGGCTTGGTGGCTTATGCCTGTAATCCCAGGACATCGAGAGGCCAAGGCAGGACGATGGTTGAGATCAGGAGTTCAAGACTGGTTTAGGTGACATAGTGAGACCCCAGCCCTACAAACAAACAAACAAGCAAACAAAAAACCTTAGCCGGCACTGGTGGCTGGCACCTGTTGTCACAGCTACTCGGGAGGCTGAGGTGGGAGGATCCTTTGAGCCTAAGAGTTCAAGGCTGCAGTGAGTCATGATCATGCCACTGCACCCTAGCCTGGGTGACAGACCTTGGCTCAAAAAAAAAAAAAAGGCCAGGCGCGGTGGCTCAAGCCTGTAATCCCAGCACTTTGGGAGGCCGAGACGGGCGGATCACGAGGTCAGGAGATCGAGACCATCCTGGCTAACACGGTGAAACCCCGTCTTTACTAAAAAATACAAAAAACTAGCCGGGCGAGGTGGCGGGCGCCTGTAGTCCCAGCTACTCGGGAGGCTGAGGCAGGAGAATGGCGTAAACCCGGGAGGCGGAGCTTGCAGTGAGCTGAGATCCGGCCACTGCACTCCAGCCCGGGCGACAGAGCGAGACTCCGTCTCAAAAAAAAAAAAAAAAAAAAAAAAAAAAAAGCCAGGCATGATGGTGCATGCCTATAATCCCAGCACTTTGGGAGGCTGAGGCAGGAGGATTGCTTGAGCCTAGGAGTTTGAGATCAGCCTGGGCAACATGGCAAAACCCCATCGCCACCAACAACAACAACAACAACAACAACAAAATTTTTTTTTTTTTTTTTTTTGAGGCGGTGTCTCGCTCTGTCGCCCGGACTGGAGTGCAGTGGCCGGGTTTCGGCTCACTGCAAGCTCCCCTCCCGGGTTCACGCCATTCTCCTGCCTCAGCCTCCCGAGCAGCTGGGACTACAGGCGCCCGCCACCTCGCCCAGCTAGTTTTTTGTATTTTTTTAGTAGAGACGGGTTTCACCGTGTTAGCCAGGATGGTCTCGATCTCCTGACCTCGTGATCCGCCCGTCTCGGCCTCCCAAAGTGCTGGGATTACAGGCTTGAGCCACCGCGCCCGGCCAACAAAATTTTTAAAACTACAAAAATAAGCTGGGTATGGTGTGTGTGCCTGTGGTCCCAGCTACTCAGGAGACTGAAGTGGGAGGATTGCTTGAGCCCAGGAGGTTGAGGCTGCAGCAAACCATGATCGCATGACCGCACTCCAGCCTGGGTGACAGAGCAAGACCTTATCTCTTAATAATTAAATAAATAGTGAGGTACCTATCAGTAGAAACAGGGCGTGGCTCAGCACTGAGTTACAATAATGACCAGCCTGTGCCCTCTGACCCCTGACTTTTCTCCCTGTCTTCAGCCGGGTCCTCCCCTGAGTCAACTTTCCACCAAAGCTTGGAGACAGATGTAAGTTCTCACTGATCCAATCCTTCCTGAGTTCCCAGAGTGGGGAGAGAATGTTCTAGATGGTGGGAGGAGCGGCAGGGGAAGAGCCAGATCTGGACCATCAGTAGCTCCTGCTCTCCTTTCTCCAGACACTGCTGACCAAGTTGTGTGGGCAGGACCGGCTCCTGAGGAGGCTGCAGGAGGAGATAGACCAGAGGCAGGAGGAGAAGGTGCGAGGCCCTGAACGGAGGATGGGGTGCCTGGCCTCTCTGCCTGCCCTGAGCCCTTCCTGACTGTGGAATTCAGGATGCTGACTGGATGTCCGGGACGTGAGAGGACACCTTTTCTTTTTTCTTGGGACTAGGCATGGCTTCCAAAGTCTAACCACCCTCTCTCTTGGTGCAGGAGCAACTAGAAGCAGCTCTGGAGTTGACTCGGCAGCAGCTGGGCCAAGCCACCAGGGAGGCTGGGGCTCCCGGGAGGGCCTGGGGTCGCCAGCGCCTCCTGCAGGACCGGCTGGTCAGTGTGAGGGCGACCCTCTGTCACTTGACTCAGGTGAGCACCTGGGAAGGGGCCGGCCCTCCTAGGAGGCCCCAGGAGTATGCAAGTGGTTATGAAGGGGACCTGCCGCAGAGGGCTCATAGGAAGATCGTTCTTCAGAAGTCTACACTCCAAATTTTATTATTTTTCTCTCTCCTCATTGTCTTGTAACCCCTCTATTTTTTAATTTTTTTTTTTTTTTTTTTTGAGGTCGGGCGCGGTGGCTCAAGCCTGTAATCCCAGCACTTTGGGAGGCCGAGACGGGCGGATCACAAGGTCAGGAGATCGAGACCATCCTGGCTAACACGGTGAAACCCTGTCTCTACTAAAAAGTACAAAAAACTAGCCAGGCGAGGTGGCGGGCGCCTGTAGTCCCAGCTACTCGGGAGGCTGAGGCAGGAGAATGGCGTGAACCTGGGAGGCGGAGCTTGCAGTGAGCTGAGATCCGGCCACTGCACTCCAGCTTGGGCGACAGAGTGAGACTCCGTCTCAAAAAAAAAAAAAAAAAAAAAAAAAATTTTTTTTTGAGATGGAGTCTTGCTGTGTCGTCCAGACTGGAGTGCAGTGGTGCCATTTCAGCTCACTGCAACCTCCGCCTCCCGGGTTCGAGCAATTCTTCCACCTCAGCCTCCCGAGTAACTGGGATTACAGGCACGTGCCACCACACCCGGCTAATTTTTGTATTTTTAGTAGAGATGGGGTTTGGCCATGTTGGTCAGGCTGTTCTCGAACTGCTAACCTCAGGTGATCAGCCTACCTCAGCCTCCCAAAGTGCTGGGATTATAGGCATGAGCCACACTGTGCCCGGCCTTAAGTAACTCTGAGAATTATGATATGTGATATGCGTAAATGAATGAATGAATGAATATTTAACACTTCAGGTACTTGGCACATAGTAAGCAATACTTAAGTGTCAGTTATAACTATTATCTGCAAAACGGAGACAATAATAGTAACTACCTCATAGGAATTAAATGAGAGCTGAGAACTGTGCCTAGCCCATGGTCAATGCCCAATAAGTGTTAGCTAATACTATCATTGTTATTGTTGGTATTGGCAAGGAAATCCCTGCTGCCACAACAAGGTGAGTGGTGCTGTGGTTATTATTTTCTTTTTGAGACGGATTCTTGCTCTGTTACTCAGGCTGGAGTACAGCGCCCGGATCCAGGCTCACTGCAACCTCTGTCTCCTGGTCCAAGTGATTCTCCTGCCTCAGCCTCCCGAGTACCTGGGACTACAGGCCCTCACTCCCGGCTAATTTTTGTATTTTTAGTAGAGACGGGGTTTCGCCATGTTGGCCAGGCTGGTCTCGAACTCCTGACCTCAAGTGATCTGCCCGCCTTGGCCTCCCAAAGTGCTGGGATTACAGAAGTGAGCCACGGCTCCTGATCTGGTGCTGTGCAGTCTTTTGACTGTCTAATGAATTCATTAGATCTGTAGACTCTGCTACCTAGGAGAGTGCAGAAGTAATCCTGGGGATTCAGGGAATGCTGTTATTTGTCTATACTAACAGTGCACTGGAATTGCAGGTTCCATAGAGACTTTGGGGTTCCCAGTAGTCCAAGCAAAGAGGCCCATGGGAATTGTAGTCCATATGACTGCAGGGCTCCAGGGACCAAGCTCCCTTACCTCCTCCTTAGCTGACAAATGATGGGGTAGGGAAGGACCTGGTGGGAGAGGGAGCTAACCTGTGTCTCCCCCTTTATGGAACCTGAGGAGCGAGAGAGGGTTTGGGACATATACAGTGGCCTGGAGCAGGAGCTGGGCACCTTAAGAGAGACGTTGGAGTACCTGCTGCACCTCGGTTCTCCCCAGGTAAATCCCTGCTTGGAGACCCCAAGACCCACCCCAACTCCAAATTCTGCCTGGAAATCCTTTCAGCATTTAATCTCCGCCCACAGAATCGAGGCCCCCCTCAGTTCACCCTTACCATGCTTTCTGTCCTTTCAATCTAAACCCCTTATTTTAGTTAGGACCATGCCTTTTAGCGTTTGTTTTTTTATTCTCTTATTTGAATTTTAATTAACCTTCAATTTTGATTGCTGTTTTCTCGAGCTGTTATTTAATTTCTGCTGTAAAGTTGTTTGTTTGTTTGTTTTTGACTCAGAGTCTCACTCTGTCACCCAGGCAGGAGTGCAGTAGCACAATCTTGGTGCACTGCAACCTCCGCCTCCCAGGTTCAAGTTATTCTCCCACCTCAGCTGCCCAAGTAGCTGGGACTACAGGAACATGCTAACCATCCGGCTACTTTTTATATTTTTAGTAGAGACATGTTGGTCAGGCTGATCTTGAACTCCTGACCTCAAGTGATCTACCTGCCTCGGCCTCCCAAAGTGCTGGGATTACAAGCATGAGCCACTGCGCCACGCCTAGTTTCTGCTGCAAAGTTGGCTATAATTTTACAACATTCCTTTTTTTTTTTTTTCTTTGAGACGGAGTTTAACTCTTGTTGCCTGGGCTGGAGTGCAACGGCATAATCTCAGCTCACCGCAGCCTCCGCCTTCCGGGCTTAAGTGATTCACCCACCTCAGCCTCCCCAGTAATTGGGATTACAGGCGCCTGTCACTACACCTGGCTAATTTTGTACTTTTAGTAGAGACAGAGTTTCTCCATGTTGGTCAGGCTGATCTTGAACTCCTGACCTCAGGTGATCCACCGCCTCGGCCTCCCAAAGTGCTGGGATTACAGGCGTGAGCCACCATGCCCAGCCTACAACATTCTTTTTAAAAAATGTATTGTGAGTACATAGCAGATGAATGTATTTATGGAGTACATAAGGTATTTTGGTACAGGCATGCAATGTATAATAACCCCATCATGGAAAATGGGATGTCCATCCCTTCAAGCATTTATCTTTTGTGTTACAAACAATCCATTATACTCTTTTTTTATTTTTATTTTTATTTTTATTTTTTTGAGACAGAATCTTGCTCTGTTGCCCAGGCTGGAGTGCAATGGCACAATCTCAGCTCACGACAACCTCCACCTCCCAGGTTCAAGCGATTCTCCTTCCACAGCCTCCCAAGTAGCTGGGATTACAGACACCCGCCACTACGCCCGGCTAATTTTTCTATTTTTGGTAGAGATGGGGTTTCACCATGTTGGTCAGGCTGGTCTTGAACTCCTGACCTCAGGTGATCCGCCCGCCTCGGTCTCCCAAAGTGCGGGAATTACCTGCGTGAGCCACTGTGCCTGCCCTACTATTTTATTTTTATTTTATTTATTTTATTATAGTTTCTGAGATGGAGTCTTGCTCTGTTACGCAAGCTGGAGTGCAACAGCGCAATCTCAGCGCACCGCAACCTCCACCTCCCAGGTTTAAGCAATTCTCCTGCCTCAGCCTCCTGAGTAGCTGGGATTACAGGCATGCGCCATCATGCCTGGCTAATTTTGTAGTTTTAGTAGAGACGAGGTTTCTCCATGTTGGTCCAGCTGGTCTCGAACTCACAACCTCAGGTGATACACCGGCCTTGGCCTCCCAAAGTGCTGAGATTATAGGCATGAGCCACCACACCCAGCCCTTCTTTTATTTTTTATTTTATTTACTTATTTATTTTGAGATGGAGTCTTGCTCTGTCGCCAGGCTGGAGTGCAGTGACACAATCTCAACTCACTGCAACCTCCGCCTCCCAGATTCAAGCAATTCTCCTGCCTTAGCCTCCCAAGTAGCTGAGACTGCAGGTGTGCGCCACCATGCTCAGCTAATTTTTGTATTTTTAGCAGAGACGGGGTTTCACCATGTTGGGCAGGATGGTCTAGATCTCTTGACTTTATGATCTGCCCGCCTCAGCCTCCCAAAGTGCTGGGATTATAGGCGTGAGCCACTGCGCCTTGCCAATGCCTTTCGTTTTAATACCTACTTTTGGCCACCCTCTATTTATTTTATTTATTTATTTTATTTATTTATTTTATTTATTTATTTATGAGACGGAGTCTCGCTGTGTTGCCCAGGCTGGAGTGCAGTGGTGCAATCTCGGCTCACTGCAACCTCCTCTTCCTGGGTTCAAACAATTCTCCTGCCTCAACTTCCTGAGTAGCTGGGACTACAGGTGCCCGCCACCACGCCTGGCTAATTTTTGTATTTTTAGTAGAGATGGGGGTTTCACTATGTTGGTTAGGCTGGTCTTGAACTCCTGACCTTCTGATGTGTCCGCCTCGGCCTCCCAAAGTGCTGGGATTACAGGCGTGAGCCACCGCGCCTGGCCAATGCCTTTCGTTTTAATACCTACTTTCCGATCCAGAGCTGCTCTCTCCCCTGGTTCTCAGTCTCTCCTTTTGTTGAAGTCATTCTCTCACCAGCAAAGATCCAACCCTCAGCCTTTCTTCCATCTTATAAGTTCATTTTTTGCATCCTGACTTTTGCTGTTAAATTTATCCTCTGGAGTTACAGTTCTAAACCCTTTCCCTTAGTGCAAGCTCTGCTCCTAAAATATAAACCTCATTGCTTAGCCTCAGACGTGCTTCTTCACTCTAAGTCTAGCCATCAAGTTATAAATCATGTATCTTTAAAAACACTGACACAGGCCGGGCACGGTGGCTCAAGCCTGTAATCCCAGCACTTTGGGAGGCCGAGGCGGGCGGATCACGAGGTCAGGAGATCGAGACCATCCTGGCTAACATGGTGAAACCCCATCTCTACTAAAAAATACAAAAAAACTAGCCAGGCGAGGTGGCGGGCGCCTGTAGTCCCAGCTACTCAGGAGGCTGAGGCAGGAGATCCAGCCACTGCACTCCAGCCTGGGCGACAAAGTGAGACTCCGTCTCAAAAAAAATTTAAAAAAATTGACATGGCCGGGCATGTTGGCTCACGTCTGTAGTCCCAGCACTTTGAGAGGCCAAGGCAGATGGATCACTTGAGGTCAGGAGTTCGAGACCAACCTGACGAACATGGTGAAACCCTGTCTCTACTAAAAATACAAAAATTTGCTGTGTGTGCTGGTGCACGCCTGTCGTCCCAGCTATTCAGGAGGCTGAGGCATGAGAGAATCGCTTGAACCTGGGAGGGAGAGGTTGCAGTAAGCCTAGATCGCATGCCACTGCACCACTGCACTCCAGCCTGGGTGACAGAGGGAGACTTGGTCTCAAAAAAAAAAAAAAAAAAAAAAAAGGTCGGGCGCGTTGGCTCACGCCTGTAATCCTAACACTTTGGGAGGCTAGAGGTGGGCGGATTGCCTGAATTCAGGAGTTTGAGACCAACCTGAGCAACACAGTGAAACCCCGTCTCTACTAAAATACAAAAAATTAGCTGGGCGTGGTGGCGTGCATCTGTAGTCCCAGCTCCTTGGGAGACTGAGGCAGGAGAATTGCTTGAACTTGGGAGGTGGAGGTTTCAGTGAGCCAAGATCGCACCATTACACTCCAGCCTGGGTGACGGAGTGAGACTCTGTCTCAAAACAAAAAACAAAGAAACAATAACAAAAAAACAAAAACAGAATCAACACCTAAGCAGGGCATGGTGGCGTGGGCCTGTGGTCCCAGCTCCTCGGGAGGCTGAGGTGGAAGGATTGTTTGAACCCAGGAGTTTGAGTGTACAATGAGCTATGATTGCACCACTGCACTCCAGCCTGGGTTACAGAAAAAGGCCCTGTCTCTTTTTTTTTTTTTTTGAGACGGAGTCTTGCTCTCTGCCCCAGGCTGGAGTGCAGTGGCTCGATCTCGGCTCACTGCAAGCTGCGTCCCCCGGGTGACACCATTCTCCTGCCTCAGCCTCCTGAGTAGCTGGGACCACAGGCGCCCGCCACCACGCCCAGCTAATTTTCTTGTATTTTTAGTAGAGACGGGGTTTCACCATGTTAGCCAGGATGATCTCGATCTCCTGACCTCGTGATCCACCTGCCTTGGCCTCCCAAAGTGCTGGGATTACAGGCTTGAGCCACCGTGCCCGGCTAAAAGGCCCTGTCTCAAAAAAGATCCCAAAACAGGCCAGGTGCAGTGGCTCATGCCTGTAATCCCAATCCCAGCACTTTGGGAGGCCAAGGTGGGTGGATCATGAGGTCAGGAGTTCGAGATCAGCCTGACCAACATGGTGAAACCCTGTGTCTACTAAAAATACAAAAAAATTAGCCGGGCGTGGTGGCATGCACCCGTAATCCCAGCTACTCAGG
The DNA here is from genome assembly GCF_009764315.1 of Trachypithecus francoisi. Lineage (NCBI taxonomy): Eukaryota > Metazoa > Chordata > Mammalia > Primates > Cercopithecidae > Trachypithecus > Trachypithecus francoisi. Next base: position 4,260,121 of record NW_022681457.1, on the reverse strand, counting down.
AGGCTGAGGCAGGAGAATCGCTTGAACCTGGGAGGCGGAGGTTGCAGTGAGCCGAGATTGCGCCACTGCACTCCAGCCTGGGTGACAGGGAGAGACTCCATCTTCCAAAAAAAAAAAAAAAGCATTGATGCCAGATGCATCTTCTCACTCTAAGCTTCTCCCACTTGATCCTAAAACGCAGACTTGGCAAAAACAGACCCATGCCAGGTGCAGCGGCTCACGCCTGTAATCCGAGCACTTTGGGAGGATGAGGCAGGTGGATCACCTGAGCCCAGGAGTTTGAGGCTAGCCCGGGCAACATGGTGAAATTCCGTCTGTACTAAAAATAAAAATGAAAAAATTAGCTGGGCCTGGTGATGCAAGCCTGTGGTCCCAGTTAGTGAGGAGGCTGAGATGGAAGGATCGCTTGAGCCCAAGAGTTCGAGGATGCAGTGAGCTATGATCAAACCATTGCACGCCAGCCTGGGGGACAGAGGGAGAGGCCCTGTCCAAAAACAAATAAACAAAAAGAACAGACTCTCATATATCTGTATGGTCACCTATTTATAACGGATGTAACACAGTAAAACAACATATAAAGAAAAGTTTTTTCTTTTTCTTTTTTCTTTTTCGAGACAGTGGCTTGCTCTGTCGCCCAGGCTGGAGTGCAGTGGTGCGATCTCAGTTCACTGCAACCTCCACCTCCTGAAAGCGATTCTCCTGCCTCAGCCTCCCGAGTAGCTGGGATCACAGACACCCACCACCACCCCTGGCTAATTTTTTTTGTACTTTTATTTTTTTTATTTGTATTTTTTATTTTTTTGAGACGGAGTCTTGCTCTGTCGCCCAGGCTGGAGTGCAGTGGCCAGATCTCAGCTCACTGCAAGCTCCGCCTCCCGGGTTCATGCCATTCTCCTGCCTCAGCCTCCCGAGTAGCTGGGACTACAGGCACCTGCCATCTCGCCCGGCTAGTTTTTTGTATTTTTAGTAGAGACGGGGTTTCACCGTGTTAGCCAGGATGGTCTCCATCTCCTGACCTCGTGATCCGCCCGTCTCGGCCTCCCAAAGTGCTGGGATTACAGGCTTGAGCCACCGCGCCCAGCCTTTTTTTGTACTTTTAATAGACAGGGGGTTTCACCATGTTGGCCAGGTTGGTCTTGAACTCCTGATCTCAGGTGATCTACCCGCCTTGGCCTCCCAAAATGCTGGGATTACAGGCGTGAGCCACCATGCCTGGCCAAAAGACAGCTTTTTCTTTTTTTTTTTTTTTTAAGACAGCTTTTTCAATTCATCTGGATAACCACATGGAAAAAAAAAAAAAATACCAACTCCATAAATATAGCCCAGCTGATTTCAGACCTTTGCAGGGGCCTATTAGCTGAAACCCCTCCTGTGTTTTCCCACCTTTAAGTAACAAATTCCTTTCCTCCCTGCAGGACAGAGTGTCTGCTCAGCAGCAGCTGTGGATGGTGGAAGACACACTGGCAGGTCTGGGTGGCCCCCAGAAACCACCCCCACACACTGAGCCTGACTCCCCGTCTCCTGTGCTCCAGGGCGAGGAGTCCTCAGAGAGGGAGGTAAGATGCACACAACTCTGTCCCCACCCCTAGCTTTCTGTCCCACCTGTCCTTGGCTCAGTCTATTCCCCACCCACCTCTTTAATTCTTCCTTGATCAGCTAACCATCTCACACAAGTGTCCTAACTTCTGGAAGCATTTGTTTTTCTTTGTTTTTCGGTTTTTTTTTTTTTTTTTTTGAGACAGAGTCTTACTCTGTCACGCAGGCTGGAGTGCAGTGGTGCGATCTTGGCTCACTGCAACCTCCGCCTCCTGGGTTCAAGTGATTCTCCTGCCTCAGCCCCTGAAGTAGCTGGGATTACAGGTGCCCGCAACCAAGCCTGGCTAAGTTTTGTATTTTTAGTAGAAATGGAGTTTCACCATGTTGGCCAGGCTGGTCACGTACTCCTGGCCTCAAGTAATCCGACTGCCTCGGCCTCCCAAAGTGTTGGGATTACAGGCTTGAGCCACCTCACCCAACCAGGATTTTTTTAAAAGCCTGTTGCCCAGGCTGGAGTGCAGTGGCTCGATCTCGGCTCACTGCAAGCTCCACCTCCCGGGTTCACGCCATTCTCCTGCCTCAGCCTCCCGAGTAGCTGGGACTACAGGCGCCCACCACCACGCCCGGCTAAGTTTTTTTTTTTGTATTTTTAGTAGAGACAGGGTTTCACGGTGTTAGCCAGGATGGTCTCCATCTCCTGACCTCGTGATCCGCCTGCCCCGGCCTCCCAAAGTGCTGGAGGATTACAGGCGTGAGCCACTGCATCCGGTCTTAAAAAGTTTTTGTAGGAAAGGGGTCTTGTTTGTTGCCCAGCTGGTCTCTAGCTCCTGGCCTCAAGTGATCCTCCCACCTTGGCCTCTCAAAGGGCTGAGATTACAAGCACAAGTCTCTGTGCTCAGATCTGGTTTATACTCTTTTTTTTTTTTTTTTGAGACGGAGTCTTGCTCTGTCAACCAGGCTGGAGTGCAATTGTGCAATCTCGGCTCACTGCACAACTCCCCAGGTTCAAGCGATTCTCCTGCCTCATCCTCCTGAGTAGCTGGGATTACAGGCACCTGCCACCACGCCTGGCTAATTTTTGTATTTTTAGTAGAGACAGGGTTTCGCCATGTTGGACTAAGCTGGTCTTGAACTCCTCAGGTGATCTGCCCGCCTCGGCCTCCCAAAGTGCTGGGATTACAGGCATGAGCCACTGTGTCTGGCCTGGTTTATAGTCTTTATTTTTATTTTTATTTTTTTTGAGACGGAGTCTTGCTCTGTCGCCGGGGCTGGAGTGCAGTGGCCGGATCTCAGCTCACTGCAAGCTCCGCCTCCCGGGTTCACGCCATTCTCCTGCCTCAGCCCCTGAAGTAGCTGGGATACAGGCGCCCACCACCACGCCCGGCTAAGTTTTTTTTTTTGTATTTTTAGTAGAGACGGGGTTTCACAGTGTTAGCCAGGATGGTCTCGATCTCCTGACCTCGTGATCCGCCCGTCTCGGCCTCCCAAAGTGCTGGGATTACAGGCTTAATCCTATTCAGATTGTATTCCAATTCCTAAATGCTTGCAACATGTTAATAATAATAATGATGATCATGATCGTCATTATCCCCCTTTTCTAATCCCCGCAGAGCCTGCCGGAGTCCTTGGAACTGAGCTCCCCTAGGTCCCCCGAGACTGACTGGGGACGGCCTCCTGCAGGCGACAAAGACCTGGCCAGCCCTCGCTTAGGTGAGCATCCTGGTCGGGTGGGACTTTACAGAAATTCCCGTCCTCACCAAGTCCCATTCTGTCTTTCCAGGTCTTGGGTCTCCGAGGGTCTCCCAGGCTTCCAGCCCTGAGGGTCGCCACCTCCCTTCCCCACAGCTGGGAACCAAGGTAGGCTGTAGGTCCATCTTGTAATCCTTGCATCTGACCATCAGGGACCCTCACACTTCTGGGAAACAGCTAGTAGCAGAGCCTTCTAAGGCCACATTCAGACAGAGAGAGCACTGCTTGTTAAGAGCATTGAGATTGATTTTTGTCTCTGTTGCTTCTAAGCCATGTGACTTTGGGTCAGTTATTAAACCTCTCTGTGCCTCCACTTTTTCATCTCTAAAATGGAGCTAATAGCAGAACCTACCACCTAGGGCTGATATGAAGATGAAAACTAGATGAATGAGGCCAGGCGTGGTGGCTCACACCTGTAATCCCAGCACTTTGTCAGGAGTTCGAGACCAGCCTGGCTAAGGTGGTGAAACCCCATCTCTACTAAAAGTACAAAAATTAACCAGGCATGATGGTGGGCACCTGTAATCCTAGCCACTTGGGAGGCTGAGGCAGGAGAATCGCTTGAACTCAGGAGGCAGAGGTTGCAGTGAGCTGAGATTGCACTCCATCGCACTCCAGCCTGTGTGGCAAGAGCAAAAACTCCATCTCAAAAAAAAAAAAAAAAAAACTCCCTGAGTGGAAGAGAATGCTGATCTCATGTGGCCCTGGTGTTCAGAAATTGGTGGACTTCCAGTGCCAGGAATGTTTATGAATTGGTTGACATTAAGCTGTGGAAGCGCTGTGCTCTGTGTCTGTTGCTGATTGGCTGGTTTTCAGAAGCATGGAGCTATCACTGATTGGCTGATTTTCAGAAGTACGGATCCATCACTGATTGGCCAGCCCGCAGAAGCATGTGAACGTCACTGATTAGCTGGCTTTCAGAAGACTTTGGGGTACCTGTTGGGATTATTTGATCAAATAGATTTAAAAGCACTTCTTGCGGTAGGGAACGGTGGCTTGTATGTGTAATCCCAGCACTTTGGGAGGCCAAGGCAGGCAGGTCATCTGAGGTCAGGAGTTCGAGACCAGCCTGGCCAACATGGTGAAAACCCTGTCTCTACAAAAATACAAAAATTAGCTGAGTGTGATGGCAGGTGCCTATAATCCCAGCTACTTGGGAGGCTGAGGCAGGAGAATCGCTTGAACACAGAGACCCGAGATTGCACCACTGCACTCCAGCCCGGGCAACAGAGCAAGACTCTATCTCAAAGTAACAATAATAATAATAATAAATAAATAAAAGCATTTCTTGGCCGGTGGTGTTGGCTCATGCCTGTAATCCCAACACTTTGGGAGGCCAAGGTAGGTGGATCATTTGAGCCCAGGCCTTCAAGAGCAGCCTGGCTAATATAGCCATCTCTACAAAAAAATAATAAAAAGTTAGCTGTGGCCGGGTGCAGTGACTCATGCCTGTAATCCCAGCACTTTGGGAGGCCGAGGCAGGTGGATCACCTGAGGTCAGGAGTTCAAGAGCACACTGGCCAACATAGCAAAACCCCATCTCTATTAAAAATACAAAAATGCCGGGCGCGGTGGCTCAAGCCTGTAATCCCAGCACTTTGGGAGGCCGAGACGGGTGGATCACGAGGTCAGGAGATCGAGACCATCCTGGCTAACACCGTGAAACCCCGTCTCTACTAAAAAATACAAAAAACTAGCCGGGCGTGGTGGTGGGCGCCTGTAGTCCCAGCTACTCGGGAGGCTGAGGCAGGAGAATGGCGTAAACCCGGGAGGCAGAGCTTGCAGTGAGCTGAGATCCGGCCACTGTACTCCAGCCTGGGCGATAGAGCAAGACTCTGTCTCAAAAAAAAAAAAAAAAAAATACAAAAATTAGCCAGGTGTGGCAGTGCGCACCTGTAATCCAAGTTACTTGGGAGGCTGAGACGGGAAAATCGCTTGAACCTGGGTGGCGAAGGTTGCAGTGAGCCAAGATCGCGCCACTGCCCTTCAGCCTGAGTGACAGAGCAAGACTCCATTTCCAAAACTAAAAAAATAAAAAGTTGTGCGTGGTGGTGTCCACCTGTGGTCCCAGCTACTTGGGAGTTTGAGACGTGAGGATTGCTTGAATCCAGGAGGTCAAGGCTGCAGTGAGCCATAATTGCACCACTGCACTCCAGCCTGGGCAACAGAGGGAAACCATGTCTAAAAAAAAAAAAAAAAAAAAGGCCGGGTGCAGTGGCTCAAGCCTGTAATCCCAGCACTTTGGGAGGCCGAGACGGGCGGATCACGAGGTCAAGAGATCGAGACCATCCTGACTAACCCGGTGAAACCCCGTCTCTACTAAAAAATACAAAAAATTAGCCGGGCGAGGCGGCGGGCGCCTGTAGTCCTAGCTACCCATGAGGCTGAGGCAGGAGAATGGCATAAACCCGGCAGGCAGAGCTTGCAGTGAGCTGAGATCCGGACACTGTACTCCAGCCTGGGCGACAGAGTGAGATTCCGTCTCAAAAAAAAAAAAAAAAAATTGCATTTCTTGTGCTTACTTGTTATCATGGATACAAAGGCAATCAATCAAGCCTTTCCTAGGAAGACAGGAGAGGCGGTTTTTGATTCTCAGTGGTTTGTCACGGCATGGGTGATTGGAACCTCCTGGGAACATCACTTTTCTTGGAACATACTCCTCCCTCACCCCAACCCCGTGGTTTCAGGGGCTGCCAAGGTCCAGAGCACAGGGGTGGACTAGTGAGTTCCAGGGATTTCAGGGCTTAGCAAAGTAAAAGCTATGACCACCAGATGGCAGTAGCACACAGGAGCTTTATTTGGCGCACACTGACAGATTTGTCTACGGGGGAAGTCACACCCAGTGTGAGACACTCCAGAGGCTACTGTGTGAGGGTGAGGACCACTGCACAGGAGGGGAGGAAGGCAAGGGAGCTCCCGAGAGAGGGACTGGAGAAGGGGCTTACATCTGGGTGGTGCCAGCCGGCAGTATGTAGAGCTCCAAAGAGAGCTCCAAATAACCCAAGACCAAAGGGTCTTGGGGCTCATCTTATCTATGGGTAGCAGATGTTGGGCACAGTCTCAGGGTATACAAAGCAGGCAGACTGCATGGCTAAAAATATCTGCTTATTAAGACTGTGTTTAAAACAATTGGATGTGTAGAAATCTGAGTTTGCTGCTACCAAGCTTTTAGGCCAGTGGTCTGGCCTGCTGTGAAGAAATTAACAGTGGCCGGGCACGGTGGCTTACGCCTGTAATCCCAGCTACTTGAGAGACTAAGGCAGAGAATTGCTTGAACCCAGGAGGCAGAGGTTGCAGTGAGCAGAGATTGCGCCACTGCACTCCAGCCTAGGTGACAAAGTGAGACTCTGTCTCAAAAAAAACAAAAAGAAATTAACAACATATACAGTGTAATATACAGTGGTAATATACAGTGGCCAGTGGCCATGATTTATATAAACAGGACTCAGGATTGCTCAAAGCAGAGGAAACTGCAGGAGCTGGTTCTACAATAAACACAGATCCACGCTATCTCGCTGGGATGTTTAACTGGAAGCTCCAGCAATGAGAGCTCTCTCTCTCTCTTCTTTCTACTTTTAGATATCGGGTCTTGCTCTGTCACCCAGAATGGAGTGCAGTGGCACGATCATAGCTCCCTGAAGCCTTGAACTCCTGGGCTTAAGTGATCCCCCTGCCTCAGCCTCTTGAGTAACCAACAGGCGTCCACCACCACATCTAACAAGTTTATGTTTTGTAGAGATGGGGTCTTGCTATGTTGCCCAGGCTGGTCTCAAACTCTTTCACAAGTTATCCTCCCACCTCAGCCTCCCAAAGCTCTGGGATTACAGTCACCCACCACTGCACCTGGTCTTTTCCCTCTCTCCTTGTTTAAGCAACATATATTATATATATTTTTTGAGACAGAGTCTCGCTCTGTCATCCAGGCTGGAGTGCAATGGCGTGATCTCGGCTCACTGCAACCTCCACCTCCAGGGTTCAAGCAATTCTTCTGCCTCAGCCTCCCGAGTAACTAGGATTACAGGTGCCTGTCACCATGGCCAGCTAATTTTTGTATTTTTAGTAGAGATGGTATTTCGCCAAGCTGGTCTTGAACTCCTGACCTCAAGTGATCCTCTCGCCTCAGCCTCCCAAAGAGCTGGGATTACACGAGCCACTGTGCCTGGCCTAAGGGTTGGGTCTTGGGATGTTTCTCACCTCCCTAGGCCCCGGTGGCCCGGCCCCGGATGAGTGCCCAGGAGCAGCTGGAGCGGATGCGTAGAAACCAGGAATGTGGACGGCCCCTCCCTCGCCCGACCTCCCCGCGGCTCCTCACCCTGGGAAGGACACTGTCGCCAGCCAGACGCCAGCCTGATGTGGAGCAAAGGGTGAGGGGAGGAGGACTGGGGCTGGGCGGTGGGGTGGTAGTAGGTCCTCTTCGCCTACTTTGAGTCCCTTTCTGTAAAATGGAGATAATGCCTACCTCCTTACTCCAAGCTGGATTTCCAGATTTACCTCAGTTTGTACTTGTGCTAAAGTCAGCTTCCTGGCCTGGTTAGTGGTGGGTGGACAGGAGTGGCAGTGAGGGGAGGACAGTGGGTGGGGGCGGGGGTCGCAGATCTGGATTGGAAGCCTAGTTTTTCTTCTCAGTTGCTGTGTGTTGTCAACAGCAAGAAAGCAAAAAAAAAAAAAGTAAGACAGCAAGAAAATTGATTTTATTCATGCCCTTTCAGTAGGGAGAACATCCCAGATCTGAGCATCAGAGTGTCTCAGATATCTCAGGATGGTTTCCCCTTAGACATTTTCTTTTTTTGGCCGGGTGTGGTGGTTCACGCCTGTAATCCCAGCACTCTGGGAGGCCAAGACGGGTGGATCACCTGAGGTCGGGAGTTTGAGACCCAGCCTGACCAACATGGAGAAACCCGTCTCTACTAAAAATACAAAATCAGCTGGGCGTGGTGGCGTACGCCTATAATCCCAGCTAAGATTATAGCTAAGATTGTGCCATTGCACTCCAACTTGGGCAACAAGAGTGAAACTCCGTCTCAAAAAAAAAAAAAGATGTTTTCTTTTTTCGGGGACGAGGTCTTGCTCTGTCGCTCAGGCTGGAGTGCAGTGGTGCGATCTCCACTCACTGCAACCTCCACCTCCTGGGTTCAAGTGATTCTCATGCCTCAGCCTCCCGAGTAGCTGGGACTACAGGGATGCGCCACCACATCCAGCCAATGTTTATATTTTTAGTAGAGACAGATTTTCACCACATTGGCCAGGCTGGTGTTGAGCTCCTGAGCTCAAGTGATCCTCCTGCCTTGGAAGGAGGTGCTAGGAATACAGGTGTGAGCTACTGCATCTGACCTCCCCTTAGATTTTTTTTTCTTTTTTTGAGATGGAGTCTCCCTTTGTTGCCCGTTCTGGAGTGTAGCGGCAGAATCTCGGCTCACTGCAACCCCTGTCTCCCGGGTTCAAACGATTCTCCTGCCTCAGCCTCCCAAGTAGCTGGGATTATAGGCCCACACCACCATACCCTGCTAAATTTTTTTGTGTATTTTTAGTAGAGATGGGGTTTCACCATATTGACCAGGCTGTTCTTGAACTCCTGACCTCAAGTGATCTACTCACCTTGGCCTCTCAAAGTGCTGGGATTACAGGTGTGAGCCACTGCACCTGGCCCCTTAGACTTTTATAGAAAGGATTTAGACAGTCACAGGGGGTGGTGGTGGAGGTTGGATTTCTGAACTCATGTGCTGCTTTATAGGAACACAGGTAAAGTTAAACATTGTCAGTCGCTGGGTGCTATGGCTCACCCCTGCAATCCCAGTACTTTGGGAGGCCGAGGCAGGAGTAAGAGACCAGCCTGGGCAACATAGCAAGACCTTGTCTCTACTAAAAATAAAAATAAAAATAATTAGCCAGGCATGGTGGTGTGAGCCTGAAGTTCTATTTACTCAGGAGGCTGAAGCAGGATTAGTTTGAGGGTGGTTGAGACTGCAGTGAGCTATGATCACGCTGCTGTACTCCATCCGTTCTAAAAAATGAATAAATAAAATAAATTAATTTTTAAAAATTCAGTGCCGGCCGGGTGCGGTGGCTCACGCCTGTAATCCCAGCACTTTGGGAGGCCGAGGCGGGCAGATCACGAGGTCAGGAGATCGAGACCATCCTGGCTAACACGGTGAAACCCCCTCTCTACTAAAAATACAAAAAACTAGCCGGGCGACAAGGCGGGCACCTGTGGTCCCAGCGACTCAGGAGGCTGAGGCAGGAGAATGGCGTGAACCTGGGAGGCGGAGCTTGCAGTGAGCCAAGATCGCGCCACTGCACTCCAGCCTGGGTGACAGAGCGAGACTGCATCTAAAAAAAAAAAAAAAATTCAGTGCCTACGGAAGCATAGGAAAAACAAAACAGAACATTGCCAGTGTTTTTGGGCAATTTCATTCTCTTTTGGAGCCCCTTCACTTCACCCTCAAAATGAGAATGTGGGGCTTCCAGGTGAGGAGTTCTAATGCCCCAATTCCTTTCCAGCCTGTCGTAGGACACTCGGGAGCCCAGAAATGGCTCAGAAGCTCTGGGTCTTGGAGTAGGTAAGGAACTGGAGGGCGTATCAAGGGAGCAGGAAAAAAAAAATTTGCAAAAGCAAAGGGGAGTAGCATTATTATTGAAGTCTCCTGAATATGGAACTACAAATCGCAACCCTTCTAGATATGCTTACGTTCCCGGGGCATCTGAAACAAAACCGGAAAGCCCTAGATCTGTAGTAATATCTTTAGTTCCCCAAATTCCCTTGGTCAATAGCATATCCTGCTTCTGCATCAAGGAAATTGGGTGGTAGTGATTAGTGAATGGACTACAAATCCCATAATGCATGTGGGTGGTATGAGGGCGGTGCCATGTTTAACATCTGTTAGAGACACGTGCTAGGAACTACAACTCCCAGAAGGGCACGCACGGTACCCGGGTCCCCACTGTGGGAGCTGTTTAGTTTTTATTTTTATTTTTATTTTTACTTTGTTTTTCTTTTGTGTGTGTGTGTGTGTTTTTTTTTTTTTTGAGACGGAGTCTTGCTCTGTCTCCCAGGCTGGAGTGCAATGGCGCGATCTCAGTTCACTGCAACTTCCTCCTTCTGGGTTCAAGTCATTCTCCTTCCTCAGCCTCCCTAATAGCTGGGATTACAGGCGCCCATCACCATGTTTGGCTAACTTTTTTGTATTTTTTGGTAGAGACTGGGTTTCCCCATGTTGGCCAGAGTGGTCTCGAACTCCCGACCTCAAGTGATCCAGCCATCTCGGCCTCCCCAGGTGCTGGGATTACAGGGATGAGCCGTCGCACCTGGACTGTTTTTTTTTTTTTATTTTTAATTTTTGTTGGTATATAGTAGGTGTACATATATTTACGGGATAAATGAGATGTTTTGATACAGGCAGGCAATGTGAAATAAGCACATCATGGGGAATAGAGTATCCATCCCCTTTCAAGGATTTACCCTTTGATGTATAAACAATCCAATTACACATTTTATTTAAAAATGTACAATTAAATTATTGACTATAGTCACTCTGTTGTGCTATCTAATAGTAGGTCTTATTCATCCTTTTCTTTTTGTACCAATTAACCATCCCCACCTCTCCCCCATGTACACACCCCACCCCAATCTTCTTTTTTTTTCTAGTCCAAGGAACACCACCCCTTACTTGCCGACTTCCGAAGGTCACCGGGAGCGGGTTCTCAGCCTCTCCCAAGCCCTAGCTACTGAGGCGTCGCAGTGGCACAGAATGATGACAGGTGACTGGCTGCGGATGTTGAACTTCTGGGTTTTAGGGAGGAGAGAGCTGGAGACCTGGAATCCGAGGTCCTGGAGAGAAGGGGTCTGGGGGCCGGTGGGAATTTTTTATGTTGGCGAGGAAAGAGTTGGGCAAGGTTTGGGAGTTTTAGGTCTCAGGCAAGAGGGGACTGGGTCCCGGGACACTTGGGAGGAGGGGAGGAAGAGGTCAGGGGGCGGGGAGAGGACCGACATCGGAATCTGAAAGAGGTCTGGACTGGGGTGTCCAGACTCCTGGGTCTGAGGGAGGAGGGGCTAGGGGCCTGGACTCTTGGGTCTGAGGGAGGAGGGGCCTGGGAACCCGGAGTCCTGGTGCTGAAGTTTGCCATTCTTATGTCTCCCACTCATCCTCTCTAGGGGGAAATTTGGACTCCCAGGGAGACCCTCTTCCCCGTGTGCAGCTGCCTCCTTCGGACCCCACGCGCCAGGAGACCCCTCCCCCTAGATCTCCCCCGGTGGCTAATTCGGGTTCCACAGGGTTCTCTCGCCGAGGGAGTGGGCGTGGAGGAGGTCCCGCCCCCTGGGGGCCCACGTGGGATGCCGGGATCGCCCCTCCGGTCCTGCCCCAAGACGAGGGGGTGTGGCCTCTGCGAGTCACTCTGCTACAGTCCAGCTTCTAACCCGCCCAAACGCGGCAGCCAATCGGAGCATGAGCACGTGGTCTGGAGGTACCGCCGGAGATCTGGGACCACTCAGGGCATCAGGGGGCGTGGTCTGGTCCCCATCGCCCGCCCGGGAGGGGAATGGTTTCTATGGCCAAAGTTTGATTTTCTCAACACTGTCTAAATTTGGATTAAAACTTTGAACTTTTAGTCAATAGCTTTGTTTCTGTCTGTTTGGGATTGTGGCACTGGGGTCTCTGAGGGGCAGAGCCGGAGTCGTGCACTCCTGGGTCCTGAGAGAGGAAGGGATGGGGGTTTGGACTTACAGGTTTCTGGGAGGAGGGAATGGAGAACCTGATCCCTCACTCTGAGAGTGGAGGGGCCTGGGCCCGGATTCCCGGGTCTGAGGGAGGAGGGGCTGGGACCCTGACTCCTGGGTCTGAGGGAGGAGGGGCTGGGAGGCTGGACTCCTGGGTCTGAGGGAGGAGGGGCTGGGAGGCTGGACTCCGGGTCTGAGGGAGGAGGGACTGGGGCTCCTGGATTCCTGTGTCTGTGGGAGGAGAGGAGTGTCTGAGGGAGGAGGGGCTGGGGACAAACTTCCAGGTCCCCAGCCTTCCTGGCAACGCCCCCCGAGGCTGGACTTCACGATCCAGCTTCTATTGAGGATTTGATGCGACGGCCTCACGGCGCTTTGGAGGTGAAAAAGGCCCAGAGTAGAGACAGAGAGAGAGAGAGAGAGACCGGCGGACACGGGATGGCTACGGGAACGCGCTATGCCGGGAAGGTAGTGGTTGTGACCGGGGGCGGGCGCGGCATCGGAGCTGGGATCGTGCGCGCCTTCGGTGAGCCGGGTCTGACTGCTGGGAGCTGTGGAGTGTGAGAGAGGAAGGATGGGGGCGGGGCGATGGGGGCGGAAAATAGGGTCTCCAACATTGCAGCCAGGATTCTGATCTTATAAAAGCCAATTTGCAGGCTAAAGTAAGCGTGTGGCGCGGTAGGCTAGGGCTGTCTGGCAGGGTCTTCGAAGGCAGTGGCCTCTTTCTCTGGGTCTGTTGGTGTAGCTGCAAAACCAGTGGTTTGGGGAATGGCCCTGTCAGTCGTGGAGTTTGCTCTGGAACCCACGAACGGGGGATCAGGAGCCTCAGCAGAAACCTGGGCAGGCAAGGAGAGTATGTGTCAAGGCCTCTGCCCTCTGTCCTGTGGGTGATCATGAGACTGGGGTCACGAGGGGAGACGGAGATCGGCCCCAATCTAGGTGGCCACAAGAGGGCGGCAGAGGCTTTAACCAAGACTCGGAGGGTAACGTGTTCCCTTCCTATTCTCAGTGGACAGCGGGGCCCAAGTGGTTATCTGCGACAAGGATGGTGAGTGAGGGTCCCTCAGCCCTCAGCCCTCACCTTGGTCCTTCCTCCCTCAGTCCCAGGGATCCAGGAACCCCAGCCCCTCTTCCCTCAGACCCAGGAGTCCAGGAGTCCCAGCCCCTCCTCCCTCAGACCCAGGAGTCCAGGAGTCCCAGCCCCTCCTCCTCAGACCCAGGAGTCCAGGCCCCCAGCCCCTCCTCCCTCAGACCCAGGAGTCCAGACCCCCAGCCCCTCCTCCCTCAGACCCAGGAGTCCAGACCCCCAGCCCCTCCTCCCTCAGATCCAGGAGTCCAGGCCCCCAGCCCCTCCTCCCTCAGATCCAGGAGTCCAGGCCCCCAGCACCTCCTCCCTCAGACCCAGAAGTCCAGGAGTCCCAGTCCCTCCTTCCTCAGACCAGTAGTGCAGGAGCCCCAGCCACTCCTCCCTCAGACCCAGGAGTCCAGGCCCCAGCACCTCCTCCCTTGGACCTACGAATCCAGGGCCCCAGCCCCTCCTCCCTTGGACCCAGGAGTCCAGACCCCCAGCCCCTCCTCTCTCAGACCCAGGAGTCCAGGCCCCCAGCCCCTCCTCTCTCAGACCCAGGAGTCCAGGCCCCCAGCCCCTCCTCCCTCAGATCCAGGAATCTGCAGACCCCCAGCCCCTCCTTCCTCAGACTCAGGAGTCCAGACCCCCAGCCCTTCCTCCCTCAGACCCAGGGGTCCAGACTCCCAGCCCCTCCTCCCTGAGGCCCAGGGGTCCAGGCTCCCAGCTCTTCTCTGCCTACAGAGTCTGGGGGCCGGGCCCTGGAGCAGGAGCTCCCTGGAGCTGTCTTTATCCTCTGTGATGTGACTCAGGAAGATGATGTGAAGGTGAGCGAGTTCCCATTCCTACCCCCATCTCCGCTAATGACCAGTTCTTTGTTCTCCTCCAGCCATTTGCATGTGCCTTTCCCTCTACTTTTCCTTCCTCTCCTGGCTCCACTGGACCCGTCAAAGGTTTCCAACCAGTGTCACTACACACACAAGGTCTTCTGTGACTTATGAGCAGGTCACGTGTTCCTTCTCTCCCACCTCTCCAAGGCTCTTAGCACATCTGACACGTGGATGGCAATGAATAAGTCCCTCAAAGTGGGTCAACTGTAATTGATTTTTCTGTCTCTTTTTTGGAGGTGTCACTGAGGCTGGAGTGCAGTGGCATGATCTTGGTTCACTGCAACCTCTGCCTCCCAGGTTCAAGCCACTCTCCTACCTCAGCCTGCTGAGTAACTGGGATTACGAGCATGCGCCACCATGTCCGGCTAATTTTTTTTTTTTTTGAGACGGAGTTTTGCTCTTGTTGCCCAGGCTGGAGTGCAATGATGCAATCTCGGCTCACCACAAACTCCGCCTCCCGGATTCAAGTGTTTCTCCTTTCTCACCTTCTGAGTAGCTGGGATTACAGGCATGTGCCACCACACCTGGCTAATTTTGTATTTTTAGTAGAGATGGTGTTTTTCTATGTTGGTCAGGGTGGTGTTGAACTCCCGACCTCAGGTGATCCGCCTGCCTTGGCCTCCCAAAGTGCTGGGATTACAAGCATGAGCCACTGCGCCCGGCTAATTTTTGTATTTTTAATAGAAATGGGGTTTCACGGCCGGGCACGGTGGCTCAAGCCTGTAATCCCAGCACTTTGGGAGGCCGAGACGGGCGGATCACGAGGTCAGGAGATCGAGACCATCCTGGCTAACATGGTGAAACCCCGTCTCTACTAAAAAAAATACAAAAAAAAAAAACTAGCCGGGCGAGGTGGTGGGCGCCTGTAGTCCCAGCTACTGGGGAGGCTGAGGCAGGAGAATGGCGTAAACCCGGGAGGCGGAGCTTGCAGTGAGCTGAGATCCAGCCACTGCACTCCAGCCTGGGCGACAGAGCGAGACTCCGTCTCAAAAAAAAAAAAAAAAAAAAAAGAAATGGGGTTTCACTATGTTGGCCAGGCTGGTCTCGAACTCCTGACCTCACGTGATCCACCCACCTCAGCCTCCAAAGTGTTGGGATTACAGGTGTGAGTCACTGCACATGGCCTGTGACTGATTTTTTTCTCCATTATTTCTGGGTTCCTGTTTCTTCCTTTTAATCGGTATCTCTCTGTTATCTGCCCCCCTTTAGTAACTGTCCCCTACACTCTCTCTGAATCCTTGTCACCCCCATGCCCCACCCCCAACCCTGGGTGCAGTGTGGCTCTGGCCAGCCCCCTGTCTCCTTCCTGTCTCCTGCTTGCCTGCTGTGTCTGCTGATCTCCACATCCCCTCTTCCTCTAGTTCTTGTCCCCATACCTGGGAGTCCAGCTTCCCCCTCCTGCCTTGCATTTGGGAGCCCTGTCTTCTATATGGCTGGACACCCCATCTACTGCTCATTGAAAGGACATTTCCTGGGCTGGGCGTGGTGCCTGTAATCCCAGCACTTTGGGAGGCTGAGGCGGACGGATCACTTGAGCTCAGGAGTTTGAGACCAGCTTGGACAACATAGTGAATCCCCGTCTCTACTAAAAAATACAAAAATTAGCTGGGCGTGGTGGCAGGTGCCTATAATCCCAGCTACTTGGGAGGTGGAGGTAGGAGAGTCGCTTGAACCCAGAAGGCGGAAGTTGCAGTAAGCCGAGATCGTGCCAATGCACTCCAACCTGAGTGACAAGAGGGAGACACCGTCTCCAAAAAACAACAACAACAACAACAACAAAGGACATTTCCTTCCTCCTCAGACCCTGGTTTCTGAGACCATCCGCCGATTTGGCCGCCTGGATTGTGTTGTCAACAACGCTGGCCATCGTGAGTTGTGAGATCCCAGGGCCATACCCCACCTCCTGCCCCCCCAACTCTGTTTCCTGCACTTCAGTTTCCCCATTCCCTTCCCCTGATTCCCTCATCCTGCCTCATACCTCTTTCTAGTCACTTAGACAGGAGAGTAAACCAATGGAAGACCCCTAGGCCTGGGCTGAAACTGGCCCTGTTCCGTCCCTCCTGTGTGTCCCCAGAGTTGTGCCCTCACCTGGCCATGTCTGTCCTTCCTTCCTTCCTTCCTTCCTTCCTTCCTTCCTTCCTTCCTTCCTTCCTTCCTTCCTTTCCTCCTCCTCCTCCTCCTCCTCCTCCTCCTCCTCCTCCTCCTCCTCCTCCTTCTTCTTCTCTCTCTCTCTCTCTCTCTCTCTCTCCCTCTCTCCCTCTCTCTTTCTCTCTCTTTGAGATGGAGTCATGCTCTGTTGTCCAGGCTGGAGTGCAGTGGCACCATCTCAGCTCACTGCAACCTCCGCCTCTCGAGTTCAAGCGATTCTCCTGCCTCAGCCTCCCAAGTAGCTGGGATTACAGGTGCCCCCGCCAGCACGCCAGGCTAATTTTTATATTTTTAGTAGAGATGGGGTTCTTCATGTTAGCCAGGCTGGTCTTGAACTCCTGACCTCAGATGATCTGCCCACCTTGGCCTCCCCAAGTGCTGGGGTTACAGGCATGAGCCACCGCACCTGGCCTTTTTTTTCTCTGAGACGGGGTCTCAGTCTGTCACTCAGGCTGGAGTGCAGTGGCTTGATCTAGGCTCACTGCAACCTCCACCTCCCAGGTTCAAGCAATTCTCCTGCCTCAGCCTCCTGAGTAGCTGGGATTACAGGCACCCACCACCACACCTGGCTAATTTTTGTATTTTTAGTAGAGAAGGGGTTTCACCATGTTGGCCAGGCTGTTCTCCAACTCCTGACCTCATGATCCGCCCACCTTGGCCTCCCAAAGTGCTGGGATTACAGGCGTGAGCCACGGCGTCTGGCCCCCCTCACTTTTCCTCTCTCTCTCACCCCCCACTTTAGACCCACCCCCACAGAGGCCTGAGGAGACCTCTGCCCAGGGATTCCGCCAGCTGCTGGAGCTGAACCTGCTGGGGACATACACCTTGACCAAGGTGAGGGCTGGCGACCCTGCTGCCAGGCCCGAGCAGCCTCCTTCCTGATAGGTGGATTGTGTGGTACATTTTGTCTAAGAGCACAATGTTTTCTGTTCTTTTTGTTTATTTGTTTGTTGGAGACAGGGTCTCTCTCTGTCGCCCAGGCAGAGTACAGTGGTGCGATCTTGGCTCACTGTAACCTCCACCTCCCTGGTTCAAGCAATTCTCATGCCTCAACCTCCTGAGTAACTGGGATTACAGGTGCAGGTCACAAAACTCAGCTGAATTTTGTAATTTTTGATAGCGATGCTCCTGACCACAAGTGATCTGCCTGCCTTGGCCTTCCGAAGTGCTGGGATTACAGACTTGAGCCACCATGCCTAGCCATCTATTTTCTGTTCTTTAGTTTAATCTCCTTATTCCGAAAGGAAGATAAATAACTGCAAATCTTTACATCCAGCAAAAGCTACTTTTGTAGCTACAAAGCCCAGTCCTAGGAACCTTCTAGAACCTTCCAAACTGGTGTGGTGGTGGTGGTGGGAGGGGATGTTAAGAACATATCAGGGCCAGACATACTGGCTCACACCTACAATCCCAGTGCTTTGGGAGGTCGTTGTGGGAGGTTCACTTGAGGTCAGGAGTTCAAGACAGCTGGGGCAATACAGCAAAACCCCCTCTCTACAACAAGTTTAGAAAATTAGCCGGGCTTGGTGGTGCCCTTGTAGTCCCAGCTGCTGAGGTGGCTGAGGTGGGAGGACCGTTTGAGCCCAAGAAGTCAAGGCTTCTGTGAACTATGTTCACACCACTGCCCTCCAGCCTGGGCAACAGAGCAAGACCTTAAACAAAAAGTGGGGGAGAGCTGGGCAGGGAATGAGAAAGAAAGTAAACCTTTTGATCTGAGAAAGGAGAGCCCCTTTAGATGATCAGGATCAGGCCCAGTGGGGCTTTTTAACAACTTTTTAAAAAAATAATTAATTTTTTGAGATAGAGTCTCACTCTGTCACCCAGGCTGGAGTGCAGTGGTGCAGTCTCGGCACTGCAACCTCTGCCTCCCAGGTTTAAGCAGTTCTCTGCCTCAGCCTCCCAAGTGGCTGGGATTACAGGTACCCACCACCACGCCCAGCTAATTTTTTTCTATTTTTAGTAGAGACAGGGTTTCACCATGTTGGCCAGGCTGGTCTTGAACTCCTGACCTTGTGATCCACCTACCTCAGCCTCCCAAAGTGCTGGGATTACAGGCATGAGCCACTGTGCTTGGCCTTTTTATTTTTTAATAGAGGTGGGGTTTCACTATGTTGTTCAGGCTGGTCTCAAACTCTTGGGTTCAAGTGATCCTCCCGCCTCAGCCTCCCAAACTCCTGGGATTACAGGTGTGAGCCACTGCACCTGGCTTGGAGGGACTTTATAAAAATTTATTTTAATTACTTTTTAGAGACAGGGACTCACTCTCCCTGTTACCCAGGCTGGGGTACCATCATAGCTCACAGCAGCCTCCAACCCCTGGGCTCAAGTGATCCTCTTGTATCAGCCTCCTGAGTAGTTGGGACCATGGGGTGCACCACTAGGACTGACTAATTTTTAACTTTTTTGTAGAGACAGAGTCTTGCTATGTTGCCCAGGCTGACCTCGAACTCCTTGCCTCAAGCTAGGATTATAGGCATGAACTACTGCACCTGTCCAATAATTACCTTTTGAGGCCACTTGCTTTCCGGGCTCTAGACTACCTGATACCAAGAAGCTCTAAAGTGCCACATACTCTATAGTTCAACCATGTATAGCCAATCACTAATCAATGTGATGTCTGTAAACCAATGACAATTCCTGATGAACAACTTCTGTAATCACCGCCTCTCCTGATTCATCCTTTTTTCTTTAAAAAGTTGAGCCTTTATTATTATTATTATTATAGAGTTGGGGTCTTGCTCTATTGCCCAGGCTGGTCTGGAACTCCTGGCCTCAAGCCATCCTTCTACCTCGGCCTCCCAAAGTGCTGGGATTACAGGCATGAGCCACTGTGCCTGGCCTGAGCCATTTTTTTTCTTTTCTTTTCTTTTTTTTGAGATGGAGTCTCGCTCTGTCGCCCAGGCTGGAGTACAGTGGCGCGATCTCCGCTCACTGCAAGCTCTGCCTCCCGGGTTTACGCCATTCTCCTGCCTCAGCCTCCCGAGTAACTGGGACTACAGGCGCCCGCCACATCGCCCGGCTAGTTTTTTTGTATTTTTTTAGTAGAGACGGGGTTTCACCGTGTTAGCCAGGATGGTCTCGATCTCCTGACCTCAGGATCTGCCCGTCTTGGCCTCCCAAAGTGCTGGGATTTCAGGCTTGAACCACCACGCCCGGCCTATTTTTTTTTCTTTTGCTCTCTGGAGCACTCCCCAATACAACCTGGAAGTGTATCCAGGGCAGCAGGTTGAGTGTGTCAACCTGCCGCCCAGGACACACTCCTAGATTAATAATCTCCTATGTTAATCATATCCTGTATTAAAAAGGAAGAAGGTTCTCAGCCTGCTGCCTGGGACACACTACTGTATTAAATAAATTCTTCGTTGGGCGCGGTGACTCACACCTATAATCCCAGCGCTGTGGGAGGCCAAGGCAGGCAGATCACTTGAGGTCAGGAGTTTGAGACCAGCTTGGCCAACATGGTGAAACCCCATCTCCACTAAAAATACAAAAATTAGCCAGACGTTGTGGCGCATGCACTTGTAATTCCAGCACTCAGGAGGCTGTGGCAGGAGGATCACTTAAACCTGGGAGGTAGAGGTTGCAACGAGCTGACATGGTGCCACTGCGCTCCAGCCTGAGTGACAGAACAAGACTCGGTCTCAAAAAATAAAAATAAATAAATAAATAAACTCAGTCCTATATTAAAAAGGAAGAAGGTCCTGAACCTGCAGCCTGGGATACACTTCTATATTAATAATCTCCTCTATTAATAATCTCCTATATTAAAAAGGAAGGAGAAGGGTTGTTCATGGTGGCTCACACCTGTAATCCCAGCACTTTGGGAGGCCGAGGAGGGTGGATCACCCGAGGTCAGGAGTTCAAGACCAGCCTGGCCAACATGGTGAGACCCCGTCTCTACTAAAAATACACAAAAAATTAGCTGGGCATGGTGGTGTGTGCCTGCAATCTGAACTACTCGGGAGGCTGAGGCAGGAAAATTGCTGGAACCTGGGAGATGGAGGTTGTAGTGAGCCGAGATCGCACTACTGCATTCCAGTCTGGGTGACAGAGTGAGACTCCATCTCAAAAAAAAAAAAAAAAAGTGAGGTATTTGGATTATTTGTTCTCCCCACCTCCAGCAACTGAGCAACTCACCAGAGCTGCCATTCACTGTGGCAGGAAAGCCTGGGGAGGGCGCTGTTGAGTATGAACTGCCCGGTGGACGTCCTGGTGGGAATGGGCATTGGGCATGAGATCGTGGAGGTGGGGCTCTGGAGATAGCAGGTTGGAGCTGACCAGTTTGAGGCTGGAGGAACTCAGGGGAGCAAGAGTAGGCAAAGAGGGGAGAGGCCTGAGGAGCGGGCCCAGCATCCAGGAAGCTTCAGGTGCTGACTCTGAGGTCGCATCTGAGATCCAGGTGAAATGCTCCCGGGAGGTTGGGCAATGCCCTGCTCAACTGGTGAACCCTGGCTCCTGTTCCAAACTTTTGTTCACTTTCTAGGATTAACCCAACACTAAAAATACCTCCACACATAAAACACACCTACACCTCAGCCCATGAAGAGTTAATATATGTATACATTTTTTCTTTCTTGTTCTTTTTCTTTTTCTCTTTTTCTTTTCTTTTTTTTTTTTCGAGATAGAATCTTGTTCCATCACCCAGGCTGGAGTGCAATGGCACAATCTCTGCTCACTGCAACCTCGACTACCTGGGCTCAAGCAATTCTCCTGCCTCAGCCTCCCGAGGAGCTGAGACTACAGGTGCCCACCACCACGCCCAGCTGATTTTTGTATTTTTTGTAGAGTTGGGGGTCTCACTATGTTGTTCAGGCAGGTCTCAAACTCCTAAGCTATAGCGGTCTGCCTGCCTCGGCCACCCAAAGCGCTAGGATTACAGGCATGAGCCACTGTGTCCGGCCTATGTTTTTTTTTTCATTCACTGCCAACATTTTACAAGACGGATTTCACATAAACCACCAAATTTCTTGTTTCTCTTAGAGAGTTGGTCAAGTTGGTCAACAGGACCTGTGGGGCAGGGAGGCAGAAGTAACAGGTGGCTTGTTTGCCTCAATTCTCTGCCACTTCTTACGTGCAATGTCGTGCAAGTTACTCAGCATTTCTGCTCCTCTGTTTTCTCACCTGTAAAATGGGGCCAATCATGACAGAGTTGTTCTGAGGATTTAATGAGATTAAATACCCGTGAAACCCTTATCAATATTTATCATGCTGCAATCTCAGCACTTTGGGAGGCTGAGGTGGGAAAATCGCTTGAGCTCAGGAGCTCGAGACCAGCCTGGGCAACATAGCCCCAGACCCCATCTCAACCAAAACCAAACAAAATTAGCCAGACATGGTGGCACACATCTGTAGTCTCAGCTACTCTAGAGGCTGCGGAGGATCACTTGAGCCTAGGAGGTTGAGGCTGTAGTGAACTTTGTTTGTGCCACTGCACTCCAGCCTGGGCAACAGAGTAAGACCTTGTCTCAAACAAAACAAAGCAAAAACAACTTGCTCTATCCATTGCCCATTGCCTCCTGCCATCCCCACCACCCAGATCATACAATTTTTTTTTTTTTTTGAGATGGAGTCTCGCTCTGTTGCCCAGGCTGGAGTGCAGTGGTGCCATCTCAGCTCACTGCAGCCTCCACCCACTGGGTTCAAGCCAATTCTCCTGCCTCACCCTCCCAAGTAGCTGGGACTACAGGCACCCGCCACCACACCTGGCTAGTTTTTGTATTTTTAGTAGAGATGAGGTTTCATCATGTTGGCCAGGCTGGTCTGGAACTCCTGACCTCAGGTGATCCGCCCGCCTCAGCCTCCCAAAGTGCTGGGAGGCGTGAGCTACCACACCCAGCCCAGAGCCCAGATCATACAATTTTATCAGGAGGAACTTCATATGTACCATACCACCAGTGTATTAGAATCCTTTTTACTTTTATTTTGACATAACTTAAGACTTGCAAAATGTTCCTAGAATAGTACAGAGAATTCCTGTATAATGAAACTCCCCATTGTTCTTTTCTTTTTTTTTCTTTTTTTTTTTTTTTTGAGACAGAGTCTTGCTTTGTTGCCAGGCTGGCATGCAGTGACACGATCTCGGCTCACTGCAACCTCTGCCTCCTGGGTTCAAGCTACTCTCTTACCTCAGCCTCCCAAGTAGCTGCTGGGATTACAGGCATGTACCACCACACCCTCTAATTTTTTTTTTAGTAGAGACAGGGTTTCACCATGTTGGCAAGGATGATCTCAATATCCTGACCTCGTGATCCACCTGCCTCAGCCTCCCAAAGTTCTGGGATTACAGGTGTGAGCCACTGTGTCCGGCCCTTTCTTTCTTTCTCTCTCTCTTTCTCTCTCTCTTTCTTTTCCCTTCCTTCCTTCTTGCCTGCCTGCCTGCCTTCCTTCCTTCCTTCCTTGCTTCCTCCTTCCTTTCTTCTTTCCTTCCTCCCTCCCTCCCTCCCTCCTTCCTTTTTTCTTTCCTTCTTTCGTCCTTTCCTTTTCTTTTTCTTTTTTTTTTTTTTTTGAGGCGGAGTCTCGCTCTGTCGCCCGGACTGGAGTGCAGTGGCCGGATCTCAGCTCACTGCAAGCTCCGTCTCTCAGGTTTACGCCATTCTCCTGCCTCAGCCTCCCGAGTAGCTGGGACTACAGGCGCCCGCCACCTCGCCCGGCTAGTTTTTGTATTTTTAGTAGAGACGGGGTTTCACCGTGTTAGCCAGAATGGTCTCGATCTCCTGACCTCGTGATCCGCCCGTCTCGGCCTCCCAAAGTGCTGGGATTACAGGCTTGAGCCACCGCACCCGGCCTCGTCCTTTCCTTTTCTTCTCAGGCTGGTGAGCAGTGGTGCCATCACAGCTCACTGCAGCCTTGAACTCTTGGGCTCGAGGGATCTTCCCGCCTCAACCTCTCAGCCTTCCGAGTAGCTGGGGCTACAGGTACGTGCCACAGCACCTGACTAATTTTATTTTAGTTTCAGTAGAGAGAAGGTCTTGCTATGTTGCCCAGGCTAGTCTTGAACTCCTGAGTTCAAACTATCTTCCTGCCTTGGCCTCCTAAAGTGTTAGGATTACAGGCGTGAGCCACCACACCTGGCCTTCTTTCTTTCTTTTTTTCTTGACTTTTACTTGTGGTTCAATGTTTAACATTTATTTATTTATTTATTTGATGGACTCTCTCTCTGTTGCCCAGGCTGGAGTGCAATGGCATGATATCGGCTCACTGCAACCTCTGCCTCCTGGGTTCAAGCCATTCTCCTGCCTCAGCCTACCAAGTAGCTGGGACTACAGACATGCACCACCACACCCGGCTAATTTTTGTGTTTTTAGTAGAGACAGGGTTTCACCATGTTGGCCAGGCTGGTCTTGAACTCTTGACCTCAAGTGATCTGCCCGCCTCGGCCTCCCAAAGCGCTGGGATTACAGGCGTGACCCATCATGCCTTACCTCAATGTTTAACATTTTTAAAAAATAAAGGCCGGGCGCGGTGGCTCAAGCCTGTAATCCCAGCACTTTGGGAGGCCGAGACGGGCGGATCACGAGGTCAGGAGATCGAGACCATCCTGGCTAACATGGTGAAACCCCGTCTCTACTAAAAAAAATACAAAAAAACTAGCCGGGCGAGGTGGCGGGCGCCTGTAGTCCCAGCCACTCGGGAGGCTGAGGCAGGAGAATGGTGTAAACCCAGGAGGCGGAGCTTGCAGTGAGCTGAGGTCTGGCCACTGCACTCCAGACTGGGCGACAGAGCGAGACTCCGTCTCAAAAAAAAATAAATAAATAAATAAATAAAAAATAAAAATAGGCTGGGTGCGGTGGCTCATACCTGTCATCCCAGCACTTTGGGAGGCCAAGGCTGGTGGATTGCCTGAGATCAGGAGTTCAAGACCAGCCTGGCTAACATGGTGAAAATGCGTTTCTACTAAAAATGCAAAAAAAATTAGCTGGGCATGGTGGCACATACCTGTAGTCCCAGCTACTCGGGAGGTTGAGGCAGGAGAATCACTTGGACCCGGTGAGGCCGAGGTTGCAGTGGGCTGAGATCGCGCCACTGCACTCCAGCCTGGGCGACAGAGCAAGACTTGGTCTCAAAAAAAAAAAAAAAAAAAAGAAAAGAAAAGGAAAGAAAAATAGAGTAGTATAATACATACTTTATGCCCATCATTTGTATTAGCATTTATTCACATTTTGTATATCATATATATGTGTGTATATACATAAATATATGTATTTCTTTTTGTCAAAGTATTATAAGTCTGTTACGACACCATGACAGTTCATTTCCAAACACGTTAGTAAGCATCTCCTAAAAATAAAGCCTTATAATTATTATTATTTTGAGATAGTGTCTTGCTCTGTCTCCGAGGCTGGAGTGCAGTGAAATGATCATGGCTCACTGCAGCCCCAACTTCCTAGGCTCAAGTGATCCTCCTACCTCAGCCTCTAGGTTGCTGGGACAACAGGCATGCACCACTACACCCAACCAATCTTTTATTTTTTTGCAGAGACAGACTCTCACCATTTTGTCCAGGCTCAGGCCTTTTTTACATAAGAAAAATACCATTGTATCACCTAATACAATTAACAGAAATGTCTTAACACCATGTCATAGTTAACTCTATATAAACAGACCCAGAAGTTCCCAAATGTTTTATTATAGCTGATTTGTTCACACCAGGATCCTGACAACATCTGTGTATTGCATTTGGTTTCCCTGAGGACAAAGGCTTTTGTCTGCTTGTTCATGCACTTGTTGCAAAGAAATCTTGTGAACACTTGTGTCGCTGCCATTATCACCATCACTATTTCCATCATCATTACCATTGTTACCACCCTCATCATCATTCTCACCATCATCCTCACATCACCATTTTTACCATCACCACCATCACCAACACCATCATCACCATCACCACCACCATCACCACCATCACCATCATCACCATCATCACCATCATCATCACTGTCATTACCACAATCATCACCATCAGCATCAGCAACATTATCATCGCCATCATTGCCACCATCACCACCATCATCACCATCACCATCATTACCACAATCATCATCATTACCACAATCATCACCATCAGCATCGTCATCATCATCACCACTGTCATTACTACAATTACCATCACCATCACCACCATCATTGCTACAATTTACCATCACCATCATCACCACCATCATTACCACAATCACCATCACCATCGTCATTACCGCAATCACCATTACCACCATCATCACCATCACCATCCTCATCATCATCACCACTATCATTACTACAATTACCATCACCATCACCACCGTTACCACAATCATCACCATTACTACCATCACCATCCTCACCAACATAATTGTCATTACCATCATTAGCACAATCATCACCATCATCACCATCCTACTAACATCCTCACCATCACCACCATTATCATCACCATCATCATCACCGTTATTATTACCACAATCACCATCACCATCATCACCATCATCATCCTCACCATCATCCTCATCCTCATCATCATCCTTCTCACTATCCTCACCATCACCATCTTCATTACCACCATTATCACCATCATACTCACCATCACCATCATGACCACCATCATCATCACCATCACCACCATTATCACTATCATCACCATCATTACCATCACCATCAAAATCCCTTAGAAGCTCTCTTTTTTCTCTTCTCTCTCAGCCATGTGACTTTGGAAGCTCTTTAAATGTTGATTCTGGGACCCCTGCCCAGATCCCTTGAATTAGAATCTCTAGGTCTTTGGCCTTCCTGGTGGATTCTGATACAAGCCAAAGTTTGTGACTCCCTAGGCAAGGGAGAACCAGGGCAGGATTAAGGATATTTAGATAGTCAAGGAAATGATACCTTATGGAAAGGAGGGATCCACAGAAGGTGTTGGAGCACGGGGGTTTCGGTTGTAGTCTCTCAGAGCTGGATTGTTTCTTAAAGATCTATCCATTCTGGCCAGGTGCGATAGCTCACGCCTGTAATCCCAGCATTTTGGGAGGCTCAGGCGGGTGGATCACAAGGTCAGGGGTTTAGGCCGGGCACGGTGGCTCAAGCCTGTAATCCCAGCACTTTGGGAGGCCGAGACGGGTGGATCACGAGGTCAGGAGATCGAGACCATCCTGGCTAACACAGTGAAACCCCGTCTCTACTAAAAAATAAAAAAAACTGGCCGGGCGCAGTGGCTCAAGCCTGTAATCCCAGCACTTTGGGAGGCCGAGACGGGCGGATCACGAGGTCAGGAGATCGAGACCATCCTGGCTAACACAGTGAAACCCCGTCTCTACTAAAAAATAAAAAAAAATTAGCCGGACGAGGTGGCGGGCACCTGTAGTCCCAGTTACTCGGGAGGCTGAGGCAGGAAAATGACGTAAACCCGGGAGGCGGAGCTTGCAGTGAGCTGAGATCCGGCCACTGCACTCCAGCCTGGGCGACAGAGCGAGACTCCGTCTCAAAAAAAAAAAAAGAAATAAAGAAAAAACACAAGGTCAGGGGTTTAGGCCGGGCACGGTGGCTCAAGCCTGTAATCCCAGCACTTGGGAGGCCGAGACGGGTGGATCACGAGGTCAGGAGATCGAGACCATCCTGGCTAACACAGTGAAACCCCGTCTCTACTAAAAAATAAAAAAAAACTGGCCGGGCGCAGTGGCTCAAGCCTGTAATCCCAGCACTTTGGGAGGCCGAGACGGGCGGATCACGAGGTCAGGAGATCGAGACCATCCTGGCTAACACAGTGAAACCCCGTCTCTACTAAAAAATAAAAAAAATTAGCCGGACGAGGTGGCGGGCACCTGTAGTCCCAGTTACTCGGGAGGCTGAGGCAGGAAAATGACGTAAACCGGGAGGCGGAGCTTGCAGTGAGCTGAGATCCGGCCACTGCACTCCAGCCTGGGCGACAGAGCGAGACTCCGTCTCAAAAAAAAAAAAAAAGAAATAAAGAAAAAACACAAGGTCAGGGGTTTGAGACCAGCCTGGCCAATATGGTGAAACCCTGTCTCTACTAAAAAAATACAAAAATTAGCCAGGCGTAGTGGTGGGTGCCTGGTAGTCCCAGCTACTTGGGAGGCTGAGGCAGGAGAATTGCTTGAACCCGGGAGGTGGAGGTAGCAGTGAGACGAGATTGCACCACTGCACTCCAGCCTGGGTGAGACAGGGCAAGACTCCATCTCAAAAAAAAAAAAAGATCTATCCGTCTCTCCATTCAGTAATCTATTTAGTCAAGTACTGACCAAACCAGACAATGTTCTTTTTTTTTTTGGAGAGGGATTAGCCTGGCTAATCTATTTTTAGCAGAGACGGGGTTTCACCGTACTGGTCAGGGCGGTCTCCTGACCTTAGGTGATCCATCTGCCTTGGCCTCCCAAAATGCTGAGATTACAGGCGGGAGCCACTGTACCCAGCCTCAGGCAATGTTCTTTTTTGTTTTGTTTTGTTTTTTTTAGAGATCGGGTCTTGCTCTGTAGCCCACGCTGGAGTGCCATGGTGTGATCATAGTTCACTGAAGCCCTGACCTCCCAGACTCAAGTAATCCTCCCACCGCAGCCTCCCGAAAACCTGGGACCACAAACACACACCACTATGCCTGGCTAATTTTTGTATTTTTGTTGAGATGTGGGGGGTCTCACCATGTTGTCCAGACTAGTCTCAAACTCCTTGGGCTCAAGTGATCCTCCCACTTCAGCCTCCCCAGATGCTGGGATTACAGGCGTGAGCTACTGCACCTGGCCCAGGCAGTGTTATAGGTGCTGGAGATACAGCAGGGAGCCAGGTCCATGTGGGCTCTGTCCTTGGGGCGTTTACACTCCTGGGCAGCCAGGTGTTACTAAACAGACAGAGTCATGAATTCAGAAGAGTGTTTTGCTTTAGGAGGGGGATGGGTAGGGTTCTGGGAGAATGTGACCTGGAGACTGGCCCGTTCAGGGAATGTAGCCAAACTTCCTGGAAGTAATGAAATCTGAGCAGCACTGACCAGTGGAGGGAGTGGAGAAAGAGATGGCAAGGCGAGGGCCTGGCAGTAAGACAGGGTTTGCCGCTGCTGCCAGCTGGGCCCAGTGAGAGAAGGGGATGTTGCAAGAAGAGACTGGGGCAGGGACCAGATCAGGCAGGGCCTCGAAGGCCGTGCTGAAGCATCTGGTCTTTATCTCAAGAGCAATAGGGAGCTATGGAAGGTATCTGAGCAAGGGAGTGATGTGATCTTGTTAATATTATTAACAGGTCATAGGCTCTGGCTCCTGTAGGTATGAGGGAAGAATCTGAGGGCCAAGCATGAGAGTGGGAGAACCAGTATTAGGAGTTGATTGCATTTGAGCCAGGCACGGTGGTTCACGCCTGTAATCCCAGCACTTTGGGAGGCTGAGGCGGGCAGATCGCCTGAGGTCAGGAATTTGAGACCAGCCTGGCCAACATGGAGAAACCCCGTTGCTACTAAAAATACAAAAATTAGCCGGGCGTGGTGGCAGACGCATGTAATCCCAGCTACTTGGGAGGCTGAGGCAGGAGAATTGCTTGAACCTGGGAGGCGGAGGTTGCAGTGAGCCAAGATCGTGCCACTGCACTCAAGCCTGGGTGACAGAGCAATACTCCGTCTCTAAAAAAAACAAACAAACAAAAAAAGGAGTTGATAGCATTTGTCCAAGGGAGAAGTGGGGGCTTTCAAGTCCTCGTGATCTGGCCCCTGTTCTTCTCTGACCTCACCTCCAGCCACACTGGTCTTATTGCTCCCAAACACAGCAGGCCTGCTCCTGTCTCAGAACTTTGGTACTTAAGAGCTGGGGTCTCAGTATGTTGCACAGGCTGGCCTTGAACTTTTGGGCTGAAGTGATCCTCCAACCTCGGTCTCCCAAAGCACTGACATTACAGGTATCTGCCACCACACCCGGCCCCCAGCAGGTCCTTGATGTAGAGCAGGTGCTTAGTGACCTTGAGGGTTGTGGGGGGAAGGACACTCAGGATGTGTGGGACAAATATTTAATGAACTCCAGCTATGTGCCTTGTGCTGGGGTGAGGGTGGCAAGAACCGTGTCTCAGCCCTGGTGAGACTTACGTTTGCAGGGTCAGGTTGGGGAGGAGATTAAATGGCACGGCAGGTGCACAGACTGAGGGAGAAATGGAGCAAGGCAGGCGGAGTGGGTACTGGGAGGGAGGGCGTCAAAGCTGGTGGAAATAAGAGGAGGCGAGGGTGAGGGGGGTTCCCTGAGGAGAAAGCCAGAGGCTGGTCAATGCCCACATCATTCATGCTCATATTACAGCATGGTTTCTCTTTTTCTTTTTCTTTCTTTCTTTCTGGTTTTTTGTTTTGTTTTGTTTTGTTTTGTTTTTTTTGAGACAGTCTTTATCTGTTGCACAGGCTGAAGTGCAGTAGTGTGAACGTGGCTTACTGTAACCTCTGCCTCCCAGGTTCAAGAGATTCTCCTGCCTCAGCCTCCCGAGTAGCTGGGATTACAGGCACGCACCACCACACCCGGCTGATTTTTGTGTATTTAGTAGAGATGGGGTTTCACCATGTTGACCAGTCTGTTCTCGAACTCTTGACCTCAGGTGATTGTCTGCATCAGCCTCCCAAAGTTCTAGGATTACAGGTGTGAGCCACTGCACCTGGCCTAAAGTTCTTAACACTTAGAATTGTGAGAAATTGTTGTTTGTTTATGGATTTGGGCCTCAGCCTGTCCAGTAGCAAGCACTGGCTCTCTCGGGTGTCATGTGATGCCCTGTGGGTGTGAATCATCCCTCCATTCCTCAGTCTTCTCACTTGTGAAATGGGACTCTCAGCTGTACCTCCTCTTTGTAGGTACAGGAGAATGTTAGAGGGATGAAATGAGCTAATTCGTGTAAATTGCTGAGGACAGGGCTGGACACATACCAGGTCCTCCATTCATTCATTAATTCACTCATTCATTCGTTCAGAGGATATTTATGAAGCATGTACTATGTGCCAGGCACCTTAGTGCTGGGAAAGAAACAAAATCAGAACTCTTGACCGTCTCTCATAGGTTTCTGCACGCTAGTGGGAGAGACAGAACATGAACAAACAAGTAAAATATATATGGCCTGTCAGAAGGGAGTGTGTGACACAGAGAAAAGACATCCGGAAGAGGGAAGGGGACTCAGTGGTATGGGAACTGCAGTTTTATTTTATAATTTTATTTTTTGGGGCCAGGCGTGGTGGCTCATGCCTGTAATCCCAGCACTTTGGGAGGGCGAGGTAGGCAGATTACTTGAGCTTAGGAGTTCAAGACCAGCCTGGCCAACATGGTGAAACCCCGTCTCTACTAAAAAATACAAAAATTAGCCGGGCGGGCGTGCTGACACATGCCTGTAGTCCCAGCTACTTGGGAGACTGAGGCAAGAGAATTGCTTGAACCTGGGAGGTGGAGGTTGCAGTGAGCCAAGATGACATCACTACATTCCAGCCTGGGCGACAGAGTGAGACTCTGTTTCACAAAACAAAACAAAACAAAAAGAAATTTTTTTTTTTGTTAAAAAAATGAAGACAGGCCGGGCACCGTGGCTTATGCCTGGAATCCCAGCACTTTGGGAGACCGAGGCAGGCAGATCACATGAGATCAGAAGTTCAAGACCAGCTTGGCCAGCATAGTGAAACCCTGTCTCCACTAAAAAAAAAAAGAAAATTATCCTGGTGTGGGGGCACATGCCTATAGTCCCAGCTACTCGGGAGGCCGAGGCAGGAGAATCACTTGAACCTGGGAAGCAGAGGTTGCAGTGAGCTGAGATCACACCACTGCACTCCAGTCTAGACAACAGAGCGATACTCCATCTCAAAAAAAAAAAAAGAAAGAAAAAGAAAGACACGGTCTTGCTAAGTTGCCTAGGCTGGTCTCAAACATCTGGGTTCAAGCAATCCTCCCTCCTCAGCCTCCCAAAGTGCAAGGATTACAGGCGTGAACCACTGAGCCCTGCAGTTTTAAATAGTATAGCCAGGGAAGGCCTCACTGAAGAGGTGACCTCGGATCAGGGTTTGAGGGAGCTGAGGGAGAGTGTTTACCCAGGATAGTCCCTGTTTATCATTGACACTGTGGCCTGAAAATACCATGTCCCCGGAAACCCTTCAGTCCTGGGCAAACGGGGATGGCTCGCCACCCTAGGAGTGGGTCTTGTGGCTCTCTTAGGAAAAGGCACTCCAGGCAGAGGGAGCAGCAAGTTCAAAGGCCCTGAGGCTGGAACAGGCAAGGTGTGTCTGAAGATACAGCACAGAAAAGGGGGAGGCCGTTTTGGAGGGGACTGACTCATTTAGATTCCCACTCGGAGAGCCTGCTAGGGGTGCCGCCTTGTACCAATTCGTCTTAAGTGGCAAAAACAGGCCTTGCCTGGCCAGCTCAGCTGCCCAAGGCAAGTGAGATCAAAGACAGAATTTGAGTTTATCCAAGGTCATGTGTAGTCAATGAACACACACACACACACACACACACACACACACACACACACACAGAGAGAGAGAGAGAGAGTGTATATTTAGGGACTTCCCAGGTGGCCAGGGAGTTGAATTGCAGGAGAGAAGGTGGCAGGAAACAGTGCATTTCTTTTCTTTTTTTTTTTTGAGACAGAGTCTTGCTCTGTTACCCAGGCTGGAGTGCAGTAGCGCGATCTTGGCCACCTGCAACCTCCACCTCCCAGGTTCAAGCAGTTGTCCTGCCTCAGCTCCCAAGTAGCTGAGATTACAGGCATATGCCACTATGCCTGGCTAATTTTGTATTTTTAGTAGAGATGGGGCTTCATCATGTTGGCCAGACTGTTCTCAAACTCCTGACCTCAGATGATCTACCCACCTCAGCCTCCCAAAGTGCTGGGATTACAGGCATGAGACACTGTGCCGGGTCTAGAGTGCCTTTCATGAAGGCCTCATAGAAACCATCTTCCCCTCCATGCATAAAAGAACTTCCTGGCTGGGTGTGATGGCTCACGCCTGTAATCCCAACATTTTGGGAGGCTGAGCAGGGAGGATTGCTTGAGCCCAGGAGTTTGGAGCTGCAGTGAGCTATGATCATGCCACTGCATTCCAGCCTGGGCCACAGAGACTTCATCGGAAAAGAACTTCATCCCATTTTTGAAAAATAGGCAGCCTTCTGGATCTCTCATCCATTTTCCTGTCTTGATATGGACAGGAATTTGAGTAACATACAAAGACCAAGGGAGAGGGGAACAGAGATAGAGACAAAGACAGACAAAACCCGGGAGAAGAGAGAGAAATCTCTTTCCACCAAGGACAGACTCCTTGAGTGCTGAGATCCAGCAAACCCAGGGCAAACCAGAGAAGGTGTTACGTTAGATGCTGTCTCTAGCGGTCACTGAGATCAACCAAAACATGCCAGGGAGATGGCTGTCATCCCAGACGCCAGGATGGCTGTGGCTGTGTTGCAGTGGTCTGGGAGATGCAGGGCTTGTGTGGCTTACTTGGCCTCTTGTCTCCCTAGCTTGCCCTCCCTCACCTGCGGAAGAGCCAAGGGAATGTCATCAACATCTCCAGCCTAGTGGGGGCAATTGGCCAGGCCCAGGCAGTTCCCTATGTGGCCACCAAGGTACAGCAGCCCCTACCCCTTCCTTCCCTCCCTACTCCTTCCCCTGGGCCTTGGCTTGGAGTCCAGACACCTTAGGAGCCAAACCTAGCAAGATCTTGTCCCTAGAGAGTCTCACACCCAACTGCCAGATTCAGCACCCAGGCATAACTGCCTGTGATAGATTTCTGTTTTTTTCTTTTATTTATTTATTTAATTTTTGTATTTTTATTTTTTTGAGACGAAGTCTTGCTCTGTCACCCAGGCTGGAGTGCTGTGGCTTAATCTCGGCTCACTGCAAGCTCCGCCTCTTGGGTTCACGCCATTCTCCTGCCTCAGCCTCCCGAGTAGCTGGGACTACAGGCGCCCGCCACCTCGCCCGGCCAATTTTTTGTATTTTTAGTAGAGACGGGGTTTCACCGTGTTAGCCAGGATGGTCTCGATCTCCTGGCCTCATGATCCACCCGCCTCGGCCTCCCAAAGTGCTGGGATTACAGGTGTGAGCCACCGTGCCAGGCCTACTTATTTATTTTTGAAACAGAGTCTCGCTCTGTCTCCCAGGCTGGAGTGCAGTGGCACGATCTCAGCTCACTGCAAGCTCCGCCTCCCAGGTTCACGCTATGCTCCTGCCTAAGCCTCCCGAATAACTGGGACTACAGGCGCCCGCCACCATGCCTGGCTAATTTTTTTGTATTTTTAGTACCGATGGGGTTTCACCGTGTTAGGCAGAATGGTCTCAAACTCCTGACCTTGTGGTCCACCCGCATCTGCCTCCCAAAGTGCTAGAATTACAAGCTGAGCCACTGCACCTGGCCTTTTTTTTTTTTGAGACGGAGTCTCGCTTTGTCACCATGCAGGAGTGCAGTGGCGTGATCTCGGCTCACTGCAACCTCCGCCTCCTGGGTTCAAGGGATTCTCCTGACTCAGCCTCCTGAGTAGCTGGGACTACAGGAGCAGGCCACTACGCCCAGCTAATTTTTTTTTTTTTTTTTTTTTTTTTTTGTATTTTTAGTAGAGACAGGGTTTCACCATGGTAGCCAGGATGGTCTCGAATTTTCTGACCTCACGGTCTGCCTGCCTTGGCCTCCCAAAGTGCTGGGATTACAGGTGTGAGCCACTGCACCCAGCAGATTTCTGTTTTTTTGTTTGTTTGTTTGTTTGTTTTGAGATGGAGTTTTGCTCTTGTTGCCCAGGTTGGAGTGGAATGGCAAGATCTCGGCTCACTGCACATCCGCCTCCCAGGTTCAAGCAATTCTCCTGCCTCAGCCTCCCAAGTAGCTGACATTACAGGTGGCTGCCACCATGCCCAGCTAGTTTTTTGTATTTTTAGTAGAGACGAAGTCTCACCATGTTGGTGAGGCTGGTCTTGAACTCTGGACTCGAACACCCGCCTCAGCCTCAGAAAGTGTTGGGATTACAGGTGTGAGCCACTGCGCCCTTCTCCTTCTCCCTCTCCCTCTCCCTCTCCTTCTTCTTCTTCTTCTTTTTTTGAGATAGGGTCTCACTCTGTCGCCCAGGTTGTAGTACGGTGGCATGATCTCAGCTCACTGCAACCTCTGCCTCACAAGTTCAAGAGATTCTTATGCCTCAGCCTCCCCAGTAGCTGGGATTACAGGCGTGCACCACCATGTCTGGTTAATTTTTGTATTTTTAGTAGAGATGGGCTTTCACCATGTTGGCCAGGCTGGTCTCGAACTCCTGACCTCAAGTGATCCACCCATCCCAGCCTCCCAAAGTGCTGGGATTATAGGTGTGAGCCACTGCACCTGGCCCTTCTTTTTTTTCTTTTACATTTTGTTTTGTTTTGTTTTGTTTTGAGATAGAGCCTTACTCTGTCATCCAGGTTGTAGTGCGGTGGCACAATCTCAGCTCACTGCAACCTCTGCCTCACAGGTTCAAGGGATTCTCACGCCTCGGCCTCCCCAGTAGCTGGGATTACAGGCGCGCACCACCATGTCCGGTTAATTTTTGTATTTTTAGTAGAGATGGGGTTTCGCCATGTTGGCCAGGCTGGTCTGGAACTCCTGGCCTCAAGTGATCCACCCATCCCGGCCTCCCAAAGTACTGGAATTACAGGTGTGAGCCACCGCACCTGGCCTTCCTGTGACAGATTTCTATGCCAAGTTTCTCCCAAGAAACCAAGGCTGGTGCCTCTGAAACAGCCTTCAAGGAGGGCATGACTTCCCCATTCTGATGCTCCCCCGGCAGGCAGGAGACAATGGATGGCAGGGACCCCATGTCCCGAGGACTGAACTTTCTTCCCCGCTCCGTTTTCTGCAGGGGGCAGTAACGGCCATGACCAAAGCCTTGGCCCTGGATGAAAGTCCATATGGTGTCCGAGTCAACTGGTGAGCTGCTCTGAGCAGGCCGAGAGCCTTCTGGGGGAACTGGGGTGACTGGGAGTGATCCCAAGTGATTCGAGACAGATTTCTTTGATCCCCTCTCTCCCTTCCCCCAGTATCTCCCCAGGAAACATCTGGACCCCACTGTGGGAAGAGCTGGCAGCCTTCACACCAGACCCTAGGGCCACAGTCCTAGAGGGCATGCTGGCCCAGGTAGGAGTGGGGTTCGGATCCAGGTGGTAGAAGGTAGCTTGGGGGTGGGGCACATGGCGATCAAGTGGGGCTTCTCTTGACCTCCTTCCCCCCTCTTTTCTCCCCAGCCACTGGGCCGCATGGGCCAGCCCGCTGAGGTCGGGGCTGCGGCAGTGTTCCTGGCCTCCGAAGCCAACTTCTGCACGGGCATCGAACTGCTCGTGACAGGGGGTGCAGAGCTGGGGTATGGGCGCAAGGCCAGTCGGAGCACCCCCGTGGACGCCCCTGATATTCCCTTCTGATTTCTCTCATTTCTACTTGGGGCCCCCTTCCTAGGACTCTCCCACCCCAAACTCCAACCTGTATCAGATGCAGCCCCCAAGCCCTTAGACTCTAAGCCCACTTAGGAAGGTACCAGGTCACCCTGCAAGTTCCCATAAAAGCAATTTGCAGCCAGAAGGAGGAAGACATCGTTATATTTATTTCCCCCCCTTTAGACGAGTCCTTCTGCCCACTTAGCCCCTGCACCCCAGACCCACAAGTTGCCTCTACACTGAAGGACTGCAGCTCCCCCCGCCCCCCAACGCCAGGCCTTGCAGCAAGCAGGTGCCTGATGTTGCTAGCCCTGTCGCTGTCGCCAGGGGCTCCTGGGAAAGGTAGAGCGGTTTGGCTTCACCAGCGCGCTAAAGGCTCGCAGGGGAGAGTAAATTAAGCGCAATTAGGAGGTAATGGAGGGGGAGGCACAAAAGGCCCTCCTCCTTATTCTTGGCCCTCAGGGAAAAGGAGTCTTCCTCTCAGTGCCTGTGGAATAGGAAGGTAGCTGGCAAGAAAAGTCCAGAGGGAAGAGAAAGTGGGGGGTTGAGACATCTGGATCAGAGGGAGAAGGGCCTGAAACTCCTGGGTTTTGGGTCCGCAGGGCACTGGGGTATGCAGACTCCCCAGCTGGACCCAGGAGGGGCGCAGGGCCCGGGAGCGCTGGCGTCCAGCAGGTGAGGGGTGGAGCTGCAGGGCTGCTGCGGATTGGCTGTGGCGGGGGGGCGTGTGCGCCAACCGCTGATTGGCCGCGGCGGGGGCGGGAGCTGTCCGTGGGCGCCGCCCCTACAGCTCGGGGCTGGCGGTTGGGCAGGAGGACC
Source organism: Trachypithecus francoisi (assembly GCF_009764315.1). Classification (NCBI taxonomy): domain Eukaryota; kingdom Metazoa; phylum Chordata; class Mammalia; order Primates; family Cercopithecidae; genus Trachypithecus; species Trachypithecus francoisi. The sequence goes on along the minus strand of NW_022681457.1, from coordinate 4,223,850 downwards.
GGGGTGGAGTGCAGAAAAACAGGGCCAGGCCCTGCGGGGGAAGGGTCCCGCGGTTTGGCTGTTCGGGCCTGTGGCTGTTGGGGTGGCAGGACAGTGACCCGGGGACAGGACTTGGGGGCACTGTGGGGGTAGAATTTGGACACAGAGTGTCACAGGGTAGGATTGCTGAGACACAATGGCCAAGGGATCCGATTTTTGTTGTTGTTTTTTAATTTGAGGCGGAGTCTCACTGTGTCGCCCAGGCTGGAGTGCTATGGTGCAATGTCGGCTCTCTACAACCTCCGCCTCCCGGGTTCAAGCGATTCTCCTGCCTCAGCCTCCCGAGTAGCTGGGATTACAGGCGCCCGGTACCACGCCTGGCTAATTTTTGTATTTTTAGTAGAGACGGGGTTTCACCATGTTGGCCAGGCTGGTCTCGAACTCCTGACCTCAGGTGATCCACCCGCCTTGGCCCCCAAAGTGCTGGGATTACAGGCGTGAGCCAGCGCGCCCGGCCGGGGACCTGATTTTGGTGCCACAGTAACCCATAGGTTTTGGGGGCACAGTGACAGAGGAGCACAATTTAGGGGGCGGTGCGGCAGGTTTGAATTGCTAGAGGTCAGAGGCATCCTGAAGGGTAGTGATTGGCGAACTCTGCCTCTGGGGTCCTGATGCTGTGGAGACACTCGTGGAGGGATAATCAGGAAGCCCTGCGCTGGGGACTGTTCTTTGAGGCTCACCTTTGAGTGCAGGATTGACAATTTTCAGGCTTCTCAGATGATAAGGGACTGGAAGGAGCCCTGGTGAACTGTGTGTGTTTTTACCTTTTAAAGAGTCAAGCCAGGCGTGGTGGCTCACGAGGTCAGGAGTTCGAGACCAGCCATAACCAACATGGTGAAACCCCCGTCTCTACTAAAAGTATAAAAATTAGCCGGGCATGGTGGCAGGCGCCTGTAATCCCAGCTACTCAGGAGGCTGAGGCAGAACTGCTTGAACCCGGGACGCGGAGGTTGCAGTGAGCGGAGATGGCGCCACTGCATCGCAGCCTGGCCTACACATACATCTTTTTCGTTGACAGGAAAAAATATTGGAATAGAGCAGTATCCAGGCGCAAAGGGAGGCTGCCCTTTATCCATACCTGCGGCCCTCTTCAGAAGCCCTTTTCTGAAGCACCGTTCCTGTTCCTGTGCATTTACGTGGTGTCCACGCTGCTATTTACCATGTGCTTTTCCCTTTCGCAAAGGGATCGTGATACACGGAACGTCCTGCTCCTTGCCTTTCCCTTCCTTTACCTCGGGCTGCTTATGCTTGCCAGTGCTACGCGACAAGAAAATGCATTTTTGTTCCCAAGGAAATGCTTTTTTGAAAACCGTTGCATGCACATTAGTACCTGGCTTGAGTGTGGCTGGAACACAGCCTGGGTGGGGACCGTATTTTTCTTTTTTTTTTTTTTTTGAGACGGAGTTTCGCTCTTGTTGCCCAGGCTGGAGTGCAATGGCGCGATCTCGGCTCACCGCAACCTCGGTCTCCCGGGTTCAAGCAATTCTCCTACCTCAGCCTCCCAAGTAGCTGGGATTACAGGTGTCTACCACCATGCCCTGCTAAATTTTTATTTTTAGTAGGGACGGGGTTTCACCATGTTGGCAGGCTGGTCTCGAACTCTTGACCTCAGGCGATCCGCCCGCCTCGGCCTCCCAAAATGCTGGGATTATAGGCGTGAGCCACCGCGCCTGACTTTTTTTTTTTTTTTCTTGTGAGACGGAGTCTCACTGTCGCCCAGGCTGGAGTGCAGTGGCGCCATCTCGGCTCACTGCAACCTCTACCTCCTGGATTCCTGCCTCAGCTTCCCAAGTACCTGAGATTACAGGCGTGCGCCACCACGCCCGGCTAATTTTTTGTATTTTTGGTAGGGATGGGGCCAATTTTTTGTATTTTTAGTAGAGACGGGGTTTGACCATGTTGGACCAGGCTGGTCTCTAACTCCTGACTTCAGGTGATCCGCCCGCTCGGCCTCCCAAGGTGCTGAGATTACAGACCTGGGCCACCTCGCCTGGCCGGGACCGTATTTCAAGACCTGCCCCCACACCAGCGCCTGGGCCCCGCAGCAGGGTTCGGCTCCCTTCCGGCGCCCTGGAGCTGGGGAGGCTTGGGGCGCTGGGCGGACGCCTTCCCCCAGGAGGAGGCGTGAGCGGGGCGTGGCCGGAACGTCTCTCCTCGGGGCCGCGCCCTGGGCGGGCACAGTTACGCGCCGCACGGATCATGGCCGCAGCCGCTCTGGGGCAGGTGGGTTCGCAGCCCCGCGCCGGAGTCTGGGGAACCCCCGGGAGAGGCGCACTTCCGGGAGGATCACTGGCCTGCGGCCGGTCCGGCTCGGCGCCGCTCCTCCCGCCCTGGGGTTCCGCTGTAGGGGAAGAGGATGGCGCCCCTTGGAAAGGAGCACCAGGTTTTAATGGGGCGAGGGGGAGCGGGTAGACGCGGATGAAGTGGGGCAAGTAATTGGTGGGGAGGTTAAAAAAAATGGGAAACATGGAGGGGCACCCTGTAATGAGGGAGGCGTGGGGGTGGGGAGGTTGTGATTTGGGGAGTGGAGCCCTGGGGTGCGGTGGGGCATCAGCTTGTGGGGGCGCTGGAATAAAGGGGCCCAGACCTCGAGGGCCGGGGGCAGGTGAGCGCAGAGTTGAACCTCAAATTCCAGCTGTGGGAATTGGACCTAAGGTCCTATTTTCTTGGAATGAAAGTTGAAAAAAATGGAGATGGGGATTGTTGTTATCCTAACTCCTGTCTGAAGTTCTGCACCTGGATTGGAAATCGAGGCAGCGTCTCATGGTGAAAGTGATATAGATGCTGCAGGCTAGCTGAGACCATCCCTTCTGACTGTGCGATGTCAAATAGCAGCAGCGTTTCCCAGAGTCTATGATTTCAGAAAACAAGTTTTCTCAGTGAGGAAGGAAACAGCCAAAGAACTGGGTTGTTACAAGCCTTCACAGCTGTGGTGTAACCTTGGGAGAACTGTCTCTGTTAACTTTACACCTGACTTGATTTGAGTCTCTTATCCTAGCTGATGAATGTCAGGGCAGAATTTTACTGTCTTTGGCTCTTAGTGACTGATAGGGATAGTCCTGGGATACCTGGGGTATGTGGGCAATCTGGGCTTTAGTGGTGACACTCCTGGACTGTGGGTGGGACAGTACTGGGCTTTGACGGGTACACTTGGGACTGATGTGGACCATCTCATCATGGCACGGTTCTGGTGTCATAGGATAGCCCTGAACTCATGGGACATTCCTAGGCTCTGATAAAGACAGAGATATCCTGTAATGGAGATAGTTGGGCTGAGTCCTCAGCTATGATGAGGACAGTCCCGGGGTGTGGAGGGAACAGTGCTGGACCATGGTAGGGACAGTCTCGAAGGTACTGGCCTAGACAGCAACATAGGGATAGTCCTGGGGATTGAAAAGGACAACAATGGTTTTTTTGTTTGTTTTTTTAATTTCAGACCTGGTGAATAGGAAATAAGCCCTGGTATTTGACAGAGGCAATGCTGTTTATAATGGGGAAAAGTGCTGGGCTTTGGAGGGGGGCATTCCTGAGCTGTTTGGGACAGTACTTGGCTCTGCTGGGAACCAGTTCTGATAAGTTACAGGCACAATCTGGGCTTGTGATGTGGAGCATCTTAGGCTATCATAGAACGGCCCTGGTCTGTGATGGGAGAGTCCTGGGCTATAAAGGGGGCAGTTCCAGACATGATGGGGTCATGTGTGGGCTGTGACAAGGGCAGACTGCGCTATGATGGGGTCTCTCCTGGGCTGTGATATGGGGACAGTCCTGGAGTATGGAGGGCTGGGCTTTGACAGGGACATTCTTGGTCTTTAATGGTGATACTCGGCCAGGCGCGGTGGCTCAAGCCTGTAATCCCAGCACTTTGGGAGGCCGAGACGGGCGGATCACGAGGTCAGGAGATCGAGACCACCCTGGCTAACACGGTGAAACCCCGTCTCTACTAAAAAATACAAAAAACTAGCCGGGCGAGGTGGCGGGCGCCTGTAGTCCCAGCTACTCGGGAGGCTGAGGCAGGAGAATGGTGTGAACCTGGGAGGCGGAGCTTGCAGTGAGCTGAGATCGGCCACTGCAATCCAGCCTGGGCCACAGAGCAAGACTCCGTCTCAAAAAAAAAAAAAAAAAAAAAAAAAAAGGTGATACTTCTGGGCTGTATGGGACATATAATGGAGGTTCTGTCACATTATAGAAACCTGCCCTGTGCACCCCCAAACCTACTTTATTTCTTTGTCTTTCTTTTTGACTGAGTCTTGCTCTGTTGCTCAGGATGGAGGGCAGTGGCGTGATCTCTGCTCACTGTAACCTCTGTCTCATGGGTTCAAGCGACTCTCATGCCTCAGCCTCCTGAGTAGCTGGGCTCAAGCAAGCCACCTGCCTTAGATTACAGGCGTGACCCACCACGCTGGTCTTTTTTGTTTTTTTAGAGAGACACTCTATCACCCATGTTGGAGTGTAGCAGTGTGATCATAGCTCACCACAGCCTTGACCTACTTGGCTCAAGTGATCCTCCCACCTTAGCCTCCTGAGTAACTGGAATTACAGGTGTGTGCCACCATACCTGGCTAATTTTTAAATTGTTTGTAGAGATGGAGTCTTGCTATGTTGCCCAGGCTGATCTTGAACTCCTGGCCTCAAGCAATCCTCCCACCTCTGTCTCCCAAAGTGCTGGGATTACAGGCATGAGCTACCGAGCCCAGCTGCCTTCTTTCCCTTTTCCTTTTCCTTTCCCTTTCCTTTATTGAGACAGAGTCTTGCTCTATTGCCCAGGCTGGAGTGCAGTGGTACCATCTCGGCTCACTGCAATCTCCGCCTCCTGAGTTTAAGCAATTCTCCTGCCTCAGCCTCTCAAGTTGCTGGGACTACAGGCGCCCGCCACCACGCCCAGCTAACTTGTATTTTCTGTAGAGACAGGATCTCCCTGTGTTACCCAGGCTGTTCTTGAACACCTGGCCTCAAGCCATCCTCCCACCTCGGCCTCCCACAGTGCTGGGATTATAGGCGCGAGCCACTGCACGTGGCCTCTTTCTTTCTTTCTTTTTTTATTTGAGGTGGAGTCTCACTCTGTCGCCCAGGCTGGAGTGCAGTGGTGTGATCTCTGCTCCCTGCAAGCTCCGCCTCCCAGGTTCATGCCATTCTCCTGCTTCAGCCTCCAGAGTAGCTGGGACTACAGGTGCCCGCCACCTCGCCCGGCTAGTTTTTTGTATTTTTAGTAGAGACGGGGTTTCACCGTGCCAGCCAGGATGGTCTTGATCTCCTGACCTTGTGATCCGCCCACCTCGGCCTCCCAAAGCGCTAGGATTACGGGCGTGAGCCACCGCGCCCGGCCCGCATGGCCTCTTTCTATGATTAGATCTATTTTGGCATCTCTCGGCATCAGTTTGTTTTATTTGTTTTGTTTGTTTGTGCCCCCCTTTCTGTGTCTCTTTTTCTCGTCCTTCCTCTTCCCTCTCTTATTCTCTCTTTTTCATCTTCGCTCTGAGGGCGACTCTCCTGCCCACAGGCTGGCTGTCTCACTGTGTCTGTCTCTCTCATACTGTGGGTGTCCTATCCCTCTGGGCAGAAGCATGGCTGCAAGGCTGAGCAGTCTAGATGTCGCCACCCAGAGGCAATCCGGGGCCCCACACACTGATCACCCCGGAATCCCTGGAGCCCCACACCAGCAAGACCAAGCTGCAGCCCCATCTCCCAGCGACTCACCTAGCGACCAGTAACCACGGCCATTCACGTCCATCCTCTAGAATCAGTGCCAACTCACCCAGCTTACAGGGCAGGACAGGTCAGGCCACTCTGTCTCCCTCAACCTCACGCCCCAACTGCCTCCCGACAGGGCTGGGGAAAGAGGCATTGTGAGGTCAAAGGTCACCAGAGAGGGGCCAGGGGCTGAAAGGAATTGGAGTCACTGCCAAAGTGCCGTCCAAGGTGTGGGGTTTGGGCTTCAGGTAATCAGAGCCCAGTTGATCGAATACCTTCAGAGAATCAGCACCTGGACTCCTGGGTCTGGTGGAGGAGGGGCTGGGGCCTGGACTCCTGGGTCTGAGGGAGGAGGGGCTGGGGACCTGGACTCCTGAGTCTGAGGGAGGAGGGTCTGGGGCCTGGACTCCTGGGTCTGAGGGCGGAGGGGCTGGGGGCCCAGTCTTCAGGTCTGAGGGCGGAGGCAGCTAGAGTCTGGACTCTTACTTAGGTCTAAGCGAGGCGGGCCTCGGGGAGCAGGACCTGTTGGTCCCTTGGTCTTCTAAGGCCCATCAGCACTTGGGTCCCCGGAGGCCTTCACTTACCTGTGTGCCTTCCCTGGTCGTCGTCTTGTCTGAGCTGATCTCCAGGCTGGGACCAAAGGTCTCTGGGGTGGGAGGCGCTTGAGTTTGACTTTGCCCCAGCATCGAGGAGGGGGCCGGAGCTGACTCAGCTCTTTTTTTTTTTTTTTGAGACGGAGTCTTGCTCTGTCACCCAGGCTGGAGTGCAGTGGCGCAATCTCGGCTCACTGCAAGCTCCGCCTTCCGGGTTCACGCCATTCTCCTGCCTCAGCCTCCCGAACAGCTGGGACTACAGGCGCCTGCCACAACGCCCGGCTAACTTTTCTTTTGCATTTTTAGTAGAGACGGGGTTTCACTGTGTTAGTCAGGATGGTCTCGATCTCCTGACCTCATGATCCACCCACCTCGGCCTCCCAGAGTGCTGGGATTACAAGTGTGAGCCACCGCGCCCGGCCTTGACTCAGCTCTTTCTAGGGAGCCTCGTCGAGGCAGGGAGAGGACTTGGCCTCCTTCAGGACCACCTGCCCCTGTCTAGAATGGACTGAGACTGGGACAGAACAGGCAGGCCAGCGGGACCTCCAAGTGCAGGAGGTGGCGAGCGGGCTGCCAGGGCCCCTGCTGCGCCCCATTCACCCTCTCTCTCACTTCTTTCTCTACCCAGATCTGGGCACGAAAGCTTCTCTCTGCCCCTTGGCTTCTGTGTGGTCCCAGAAGATATGCCTCCTCCAATTTCAAGGTGAAAGGAGGGAACTCGATGCTTGGCTCTGAGAGAGGAGGGGACTGGCAGCTGGTTTTGGGCATCTCCAAAAGGTCCACAGCCCAGAGATGGCAGTGGGTAACCTAATAGCCCTGCCATTGGGCCGTGGAAAAGGGATGACACTGCATGTCCCAGAATACTCCAGGGTGACGGGTCCTTCTTCTCTATGGGTCTGAGGCCCAGGGCTTCATGGGAGTTGTAGTTTTTCAGCTTGGAGGTTGTGGCCAGATTCTAGGACACCCCTGTCTTTCCTCAGGCTGCAGACCTGCAGCTGGAAATGACACAGAAGCCTCATAAGAAGCCCAGCCCCGGTGAGCCCCTGGTGTTTGGGAAGACATTCACCGACCACATGCTGATGGTGGAATGGAATGACAAGGGCTGGGGCCAGCCCCGAATCCAGCCCTTCCAGAACCTCACGCTGCACCCAGCCTCCTCCAGCCTCCACTACTCTCTGCAGGTGGCATGGCGGCCGGCCTCTCTCCCCATCCCTGTCTGCATCTCCTTGCTGTGTCTCTTGCCAGGTGCACCTCCCTTGGTTTGTTTGTTGTATGTTTCTCCTTTCTGTGCATTCATCATTCATTTTCTGAGGCCTTCCATTCTCCAGGCCCATGCTCGGTGATACTGGGTTCCCCGAGATGAGCAGACCCCGTTCCTTCACTTGGAAAACCCCATGCTGTGGGCATAACTCAGTATGATCTGTGCTCTGATGGAGGCCCTGTGGAGGCCAGTAGAGACCCCGCCTCACTTGAAAGAAAGCATGGCTTCTTCTGGCATAAAGGGGAGCTTGAGGGGGATGGCGGGAGAGGTGACAGCCGGGGTGATGGTAGGAGAGGGAAGAGCCGGGGGGATGGTGGGAGAAGGGACAGCCAGGGGGCGTGGCAGGAGAGGGACAGCTGGGATGATGGCGGGAGAAGGGACGGGGGGGGGATGGTGGGGGAGGGCACAGTTGGGGGTGATGGCGGGAGAGGGACAGCCAGAGGGATGGCAGGAGAAGGGACAGCCAGGGGAGGGATGGCAGGAGAGGGGACAGCTAGGGGGAGATGGCGTGAAGGGGGTAGTTGGGGGGGATGGCAGAAGAGGGGACAGCCAGTCCAAACCCCAAACGGGAGCAGAGCCTGGTATATTTGGGAGAAATTGCGGTGTTGGATCGTGGTGGAGGAGGCTGCAAATGTCAGGGCCATGGAGGAGCCAAGGGGCTGGGGTCTTGTCCAAGGGTGCTGGGAGCCATCGAAGGCTCTGAGGAAGGTAGGGGCAGGGCCACGTCTAGGTATAGTGAGAGCCCTCTCAGGCCTTGTGGAGGACATGAGTTACAGGCAAGGAGGCCGGGCTGGTGACCGTGTGGACCCTGGGCCTGTCCCCACATGGGAACCCAGGAGGAGGAGCAGCTTTGTGGTACCTGGCGAGCCTGAGAGACTTGTAAAGTTTCCAGGAGAGAGATCCAGGAGGCATTTGGTTTTAGGACTTAGAGCGATGGCTGAAAGCAAAGTCTTCATGAGGAAACTTTGGTTGAGACAAGATTTAAATGAGCATCTTGCAGCTCCAGTAACTGGTTAGCAATTTGGCTGATGTGGCTCCTCCAGGGCATGGTTTTGTGGCATTAAGACTTCTATTCCGTTCCTTTCTTTCCTTTCCCTCCCTCCCTCCATTTTTTCCTTTCTTCCTTCCTTTCCAGAATTTTAAGGTTTTGTTTTTTTCCCCTCTCACCTCCCACTGTGGACATCTACGCAACACCAGTCGATTCTGTACAGAGCACACACATCTTCCATCACAGCCAGACACTTCTGCCAGGACGTAAGCGGGACAGGCAGGATTACGCCTGCTGAGCCTCCAGGAAGCTGGTTACGTAGAGACCACCGCACACTTCTCCCTTCCGCCCAGCACAGCAGTTGTCCTCTGGCTGCGCACCCAGTACTTCTTCTTCAGTTGAGTGAGCGCAGAGGAAGCCTGCGGCCCTGGCAGACAGAACGTGTTGCTGTGATCCCGTGGGTCCAGAAGGCAGAGAGGGGCGGCTTAGGGAGTAGGACAATGACGTCCCCATGTCACCCTCACTCCAGGGCATGTGTGGATTGCAGGCCAACCACGTGTATTACTTTTTATTTTTATTTTTTCTTATTTATGTATTTATTTATTTAGAGACAGAGTCTCTCACTCTGTCCTCCAGGCTGGAGTGCAATGATGCAATCTCGCTCACTGCAACCTTCACCTCCCGGGTTCAAGTGATTCTCTTGCCTCAGCCTCCCGAGTAGCTGGGATTATAGGCGTGCACCACTATGCCTGGCTAATTTTTGTATATTTAGTAGAGACATGGTTTCACCATGTTGGCCAGGCTGGTCTCAAACTTCTTACCTCAGATGATCCACCCGCCTCATCCTCCCAAAAGGCTGGGATTACTGGCATGAGCCACCGCGCCCAGCCTCCAACCATTTTAAAGCCCGTAATTCAGTGGCAGGCAATGTTATACAACCATCACCACCATATAGGTTCAAAACTCTTTAATTCCCCACACCCATTAATCGGTACCCATTGTCCCTCACCCCAGCCCCTGACAACCATTAGTCTGCTTTCTGTCTTTGTCTACCTGTATTTATTATTTTTAAATAATAGAGATGGGATTTCACCATTTTGCCCAGGCTGGTCTTGAACTCCTGAGCTCAAGTGATCCACACGCTTTGGCCTCCCAAGGTGCTAGGCTTACAGGCTTGAGCCACCAAGCCTGGCCACCTGCATTTTGTTGTTGTTATGACTTTTTTTTGAGACAGGGTCTTGCTCTGGAGCCCAGGCTGGAGTGCAGTGGCATGATCTTGGCTCACTGCAGCCTTGACCTCCCAGGCTCCAGCGATCCACCTGCATCAGCCTTCCGAGTAGCTGGGACCACAGGTGTGCACCACCGTGCCCGCCCAGCTAATTTTATTTTTATTTTTAATTTTTTTTAGAGAAGGGTCTTGTTATGGTGCCCAGGGTGATCTCAGATTTCTAGGCTCAAGTGATCCTCCTGCTTCAGCCTCCCAAAGTCCTGGGATTACAGGCATGAGCCACTTTATCTGGCCTCTATTTACCTGGGTTTTGTTTTGTTTTTGAGACGGTGTCTTGCTCTGTTGCCCAGGCTGGAGTGCAGTGGCATGGTGACAACTCACTGCAACCTCCACCTCCTAGGCTCAAGTGATCCTCCTGCGTCAGCCTCCCAAGTGGCTAGGACTACAGGCACACACCACCTTGCCCAGTTAATTTTTAAATCTTGTGCAGAGACAGCATCTCACTTTGTTGCCCAGGCTAGTCTCGAACTCCTGGCTTCAAGCAATTCTCCCACCTCAGCCTCCCAGTGCTGGGGTTACAGGTATGAGCCATCATACTGGGCCTGGAAATTCTTCTCTATACCTTAAAGCTTAAAGAGCTTTTTCTTGTGGCCTCATGCTGTGTCATCCTAACAATGTACCTCATTAGGCAATCCCCTAGTGTTGGATACTGAGGTTGTTTTCTGTCTATTATAAACAATGTTGCAATAAAGAATCTAGTACAAGGCCAGGGGTGGTGGTTCCTGTGTAATCCCAGCACTTTGGGAGGCCGAGGGGGATGGATCACCTGAGATCAGGAGTTCAAGACCAGCTTTGCCAACATGGTGAAACCTCATCTCTACTAATATACAAAAATTAGCTGGGTGTGGTGGTGGGTGCCTGTAATCCCTGGTACTCGGGAGGCTGAGGCAGAGGCAGGAGAAGTGCTTGAACCCAGGAGGCAGAGGTTGCAGTGAGCTGAGATTGCGCCACTGCACTCCAGCCTGGGTGGCAGAGCGAGACTCCATCTCAAAAAAAAAGAAGGAATCCCATACACATGTCACTTCTTTAGTCACTTCTTTAAGTACAAATGTATCTCTCTGCTCAATTTCGGGAACTATAGGTCAAAGGATATGTAAGCTTGTAATCTTGATAGCTATTACCATATCCACATCTACATCTACAGGGCATGTCCGTTTCCACACCCACCAGCACAGCTTGTTTCCACACCTTGGACAACCCTTGTCCAAGTTTTAGATCTTTTCCAATCTCCCATGTGGTTTTAGAGGTATCTCAAAGTAATTTTAATTTGCATTTTTCTCCCTAACGCTGAATGAAATTGACTATCTTCTCACGAGCTTAAGGGCCACCTGTATTTCCTTTTGTGTGAACTGTCCATTTGCTAGGCTGATTTTTCTATCAGGTTAGGTTTTTAAAAATTCATTTGGGGCTGGGAAGAAGAGGCAGGGCAATTGCTTGAGCTCAGGAGTTCAAGACCAGCCTGACCAACATAGTGAGGCCCCATGTGTACAAGAAATTGAAAAAAAAAAAAAAAAAAAAAAAACATGGCCAGTCGCGGTGGCTCATGCCTGTAATCCCAGCACTTTGGGAGGCCAAGGCGGGTGGATCACCTGAGGTCAGGAGTTCAAGACCAGCCTGGCCAACATGGCGGAACCCCGTCTCTACCAAAAACACAATTAGCCAGGCATGGTTGTAGGCACTTGTAATCCCAGCTACTCGGGAGGCTGAGGCAAGAGAATCGCTGAGCCAAGATAGAGCCGCTGCACTTCAGCCTGGGCAACAGAGTGAGACTCCATCTCAAATAAAATAAAAAATAAAATTCCCAATCCAAGATATAAAACAGTTACTTTTTGTTTCCTTCTACAGCTTTTATGGTATATTTTCATTTAGACCTTTAATGCATCTGGAATTTCTTGTGGTGTGAGGTGTGAAATCGAGATTGAATGTAGTTTTTCTTTAGGTGAATATTTGGTTATCTATTCCATTGTTCAGTCTGTTTACTCATATAGCAGTGTCACTGTTTTAAGTATTGTAGATTTATAATCTGTTTTACTACCTGATAGGGCTACTCCCTGCCCCCTCTTGCCCCTCATTTTTATGGTGGTGGTTTTTATCCCCCCAAAATATCATAGCTAGTTTTGCTTGTCTTCCATTCTTCATCCATTTATCTATTCATTCATCAAAAACCCACTATGGGAAAAAAAAAAAAAGCAAAAAATGTCTGGCTGGGCGCAGTGGCTCACACCTGTAATCCTAGCACTTTGGGAGGCCGAGGCGGGTGGATCAACTAAAAATACAAAAATTAGCTGGGTGTGGTGGCGAGTGCCTGTAATCCTAGCTACCCAGGAGGCCGAGGCATGAGAATCACTTGGACCTGGGAGGCGGAGCTTGCAATGAGCCGAGATCAGGCCACTGCACTCCAGCCTGGGCGACAGAGTGAGACCCTGTCTCCAAAAAAAAAAAAAAAAAAAAACAAAAAAACCACACAAACAACAACAACAAAAAACCCACTCTGTGGCAAGCACTACCTACCCTGGTGCAGGGGACTGCAGGAGAGGCTGTCTGGTAAAGTGTCAGGCGTAATCTCTGCCCTAAGGCTCTTCCACTGTGCAGTAGAGCAGACGCTGAACAAGCAAGCCTGGAACCATGGGGTAGTGATCAGGGACAGAGTCTCCAGAAAAAAACTAGGTCCCAGACTGGAGTGCAGTGGCACGATCATGGCTCACTGCAGTCTCGAACTCCCAGGCTCAAGTGATCCTCTCACCACCTTCCAAGTACCCGCACCTGGCTGATTTTCATACTTTTTGTGGAGATGGGGTCTTGCTCTAAGGCCTGGGCTGGTCACAAACTCCTACACTCAAGTGATCCTCTTGCCTCGGCCTCCCAAAGTGCTGGGATTACAGGCATGAGCCACTGAGCCGAGTCGTGTCCTTTGCTTTCTTGAGTCTCCGTGTGTCTCCACCTGTTTGTCTCTCTGTCTATATCTGTCTCTCTTTTTTTCTCATTTCTGTGACCCAGCTGCTAAATCTCCCCGGCGCTCTCCTCTTGGCCTCCAGCTTTCAGTTGTCTTGTGTCTTTGTGTATCTGTCTCTCTCTGTCTTGGTGTCTCTCACTGTCTCTCATGACTGTCTGGAGAAGTCTCCGAGCCTCCCGCCCACGTGTCCCCGCAGCTGTTTGAGGGCATGAAGGCGTTCAAAGGCAAAGACCAGCAGGTGCGCCTCTTCCGCCCCTGGCTCAACATGGACCGGATGCTGCGCTCAGCCCTGCGCATGTGCCTGCCGGTGAGGGGTCCTGGCCCGCCGGAATGGGGAGGAGGGCTGGGGCCGGGACAGCAAGGGCCCCTTGACTCATTCAGAATCCCGCCCAGAGTTTCGACAAGCTGGAGTTGCTGGAGTGCATCCGCCGGCTCATCGAGGTGGACAAGGCCTGGGTCCCCGATGCCGCTGGCACCAGCCTCTATGTGCGGCCTGTGCTCATTGGGAACGAGGTGGGTCCAACTCCAGGGCTGGGGAACTGGGCTGCGCGGTGGGATTCTGCAGGGCAGGGGTGGGGTCCTGGAGGCCTGGGTCAAGGGAGGGGAAGGGACTGGGGACCTGGACTCCTGACGCTGCCCCTCTGCCCTTCGCAGCCCTCGCTGGGTGTCGCCCAGCCCACGAGCGCGCTCCTGTTCGTCATTCTTTGCCCAGTGGGCGCCTACTTCCCTGGAGACTCCCTGACCCCGGTCTCCCTCCTGGCCGACCCAACCTTCATCCGGGCCTGGGTGGGAGGGGTCGGCAACTACAAGTTAGGCGGGTAAGTAGCACCCCCAACCCCAGAACGACTGGCGCACTGGGCGCTGGAGACACAGGGACCAGCGTGCGTGCTTTCGGCCATGCTTCTGGATGTCACGCGAAGGTGACATCAGCACCGCGCGGGGCTCAGTGCTAAGCGCTGTGCTCCCCTGACCTTCCTGGTCCCTGAAAACAAACCATGGAAGGAAGGAGGAGGGATTATTTTCCAGATGGACAAAAAGACTCACAGATGGGAAGGCACTGGGTGGAGGTCAGCGGGGAAACCAGGACTGGTCCCGGGAAGCCTCCAGGAATGAAGCTTACACTCAGCTCATTGGCCTCTCACCCTGGAAGCCTCCCCTGATACCCCGGACTGGGCTGTGCTCCCCAAACCCAGCTCCCACAGTCGTTTGAGCCTCCAAAGCCCCTCACCCCCGTGTGGACTTGTATAAATCTGTCTCCCGGTGACCTCAGCTCAGCAGGGCAGGAAGGAGACAGCTGGGTCTCCTGGGCAACCGAGGCAGAGGGTGGGGCACTGGCGAGTTGGGACAGGAACGTGGCCCCAGCTGGGGGTGCATTCAGATCAGCCACATCCTGTGAGGTCTCCTGAGGGCCAGGCCCTGTGCTGGCAGAAGCTGGGCACACATATGAGTCAGCCCTCAGCCCTGCCCTCCCAGGGCTCCCAGGCTGGTGGGAACCCCAGTATTCGGAGCTGCATGTTCTCTGGTGAGGTGACCCAGGGCACTGTGAAAGGCTTCACAGAGGCCGGAGGCGGTGGCTTACGCCTGTAATCCCAGCACTTTGGGAGACTGAGGTGGGTGAATCATGAGGTCAGGAGATCGAGACCATCCTGACTAACACGGTGAAACCCTGTCTCTACTAAAAATGCAAAAAAAAAAAAAATTACCTGGGCGAGGTGGCGGGCGCCTGTAGTCCCAGCTACTTGGGAGGCTAAGGCAGGAGAATGGCGTGAACCCGGGAGGCGGAGCTTGCAGTGAGCCGAGATCGCGCCACTGCATTCCAGCCTGGGTGACAGAGCGAGACTCCATCTCAAAAAAAAAAAAAAAAAAAAAATGGTTTCACAGAGGAGGCAACCCTTCAACTGGGTCTGAGGAGGAGGGAAGAGGGGGTTTCCTGGGTACAAAAGTCAGCAAACCGTTTCCAATCCTGGGGACCATGTGTGCAGGGACAGAAGGAATAGGATCACAGAAGAAGTTCAGGTTACAAAAGTAAGTCTGGGTTTTGCAAAATGCTTAACAAGTAGTCATAGACTCAGGCAGGCCTGGAATACCGGATGGAGGCTAGGGCCTTGTCCCGGGGCACTGGGGAGCCATGGGAGGCTTGTTAGCAGCTGAGGGGAGAGGCTATCTCTGGGAGAGAAACACAGAAAGTCATCCAGGTAGCCCAGTTCACTGGGGGAGTCCAGGGAAGGTCCAGCACCCAGCCTGGAGGTCTGGAAACACCTCTCAAGGAGGTGACATCAGAAATGGTTTTGTAGCCAGGCACAGTGGCTCACGCCTGTAATCCCAGCACTTTGCGGGGCCGAGGTGGGCAGATCACCTGAGGTCAGGAGTTTGAGACCAGCCTGGCCAACATGGTGAAACACCGTCTCTACTAAAAATATAAAAATGAAGGCCGGGTGCGGCGGCTCACTCCTGTAATCCCAGCACTTTGTGAGGTTGAGGTAGGCATATATAAATATAAATATAAATTAGTTGGACATAGTGCTGCATGCCCCAGTTACTCAGGAGGCTGAGGCACAAGAATCACTTGGACCCGAGAGGCGGAGGTTGCAGTGAGCTGAGATCGCACCACTGCACTCGAGCCCCAGTCTGGGCGACAGAGCAAGATTCTGTCTCAAAAAAAAAAAAAAAAGTTTTGAATGACAGCCGAGGATTTAGTCACTATGAAACGGGTGAGGGCCGGGCGCCATGGCTCACACCTGTAATCCCAGCACTTTGGGAGGCCGAGATGGGCAGATCACGAGGTCAAGAGAGGCTGAGGCCGGAGAATCGCTTGAACCCGGGAGGCAGAGGCTGCAGTGAGCCAAGATCGCGCCACTGCACTCCAGCCTGGGTGACAGAGCGAGACTCCATCTCAAAAAAAAAAAAAAGGGAAAATTGGGAAGAGACAGGAGAGAGGAGACATAACCACTTAGGGTCCTGATGCCAAATGAAATGTCAGGGATTCTGCTCAGGGGAACTGGGGAGTCCCAGGAGAGCTGTGAGCAGGGAGACAGGAGAGAGCAGGATGAGCCTCCTCTGGGACTGGGCTGGGGAAGGATGGGGCTCCCTTGTCCCACCCAACCAGTCTGCCCTCCACCAGGAATTATGGGCCCACCGTGTTAGTGCAACAGGAGGCACGCAAGCAGGGCTGTGAACAGGTCCTCTGGCTGTATGGGCCCGACCACCAGCTCACTGAGGTGGGGACCATGAACATCTTTGTCTACTGGACCCACGAAGATGGGGGTGAGCCGTCCCGCGACCCAGCCAAACCCTGGTGGGAGTGGGTGGCACCATCATTCCTGGAAGGTTACAGGCCCCAGGGATTCTGGGATGGGGGAAAGAGGGTGGCTTCTAAGACGGGGGTGCTAGGGGGTGACAGGTAACATCTTCCACCCCTCACACCTGCCCTAGTGCTGGAGCTGGTGACGCCCCCGCTGAACGGTGTCATCCTTCCGGGAGTGGTCAGACAGAGTCTGCTGGAACTGGCTCAGACCTGGGTGAGGACATGGCATCTTCTGGTAATGGGCGCCATGTGCCAGGGGCCAGGGCATCAGAGGCCTGTGGCGGGGACTGGGGCACACTGGCATGTCTGCCCCTTCTCCTGGGTCTGTCTCTCCCCTTGGGCCTGTGTCTTCCTCAGTATCCTCAGGGAGGGAGAGGTGGAGGTCTGCAGCAGGGCAACCCTCTGGGGACACGTGTGTCTCTGCCAACTGCCCTGCAGGGTGAGTTCCGGGTGGCGGAGCGCACGATCACCATGAAGCAGTTGCTGCGGGCCCTGGAGGAGGGCCGCGTGCGGGAAGTCTTTGGCTCGGGCACCGCTTGCCAGGTCTGCCCAGTGCACCGAATCCTGTACAAAGACAAGGTGAGGCGGGGCTGCTATTGTGGGTAGGAGGGAAGGAGGGCGGGGCTCGGTCCTCACCACACCTTCTGCCCCAGAACCTCCACATTCCCACCATGGAAAACGGGCCTGAGCTGATCCTCCGCTTCCAGAAGGAGCTGAAGGAGATCCAGGTGAGCTGCAGGCAACCGGGGAATGGGCTGGGAGCTTGTTCCCTGGAGGAGTTTGTGTCCCATGAGCCCCTGGATTAAGGCTGGCCCTTCAGTAGTACCAGGAACAGATAATGGCCCTTCTTTCTTTTTTTTTTTGAGACGGAGTCTCGCTTTGTCACCCAGGCTGGAGTGCAGTGGCCGGATCTCAGCTCACTGCAAGCTCCGCCTCCTGGGTTCACGCCATTCTCCTGCCTCAGGCTCCTGAGTAGCTGGGACTACAGGCGCCACCACCTCGCCCGGCTAGTTTTTTGTAGTTTTTAGTAGAGACGGGGTTTCACCGTGTTAGCCAGGATGGTCTCGATCTCCTGACCTCGTGATCCGCCCGTCTCGGCCTCCCAATGGCCCTTCTTATTGAGACCCTGGAGAGTGGGCTTTCCATGCTGCTCTGTGCCCTGGAAAACCCTTTGGGGCTAAATCATCCTTCCCTGTGAGCTCCTGGAGCCCTGGACATTTCTTCAGCTTTGGAAACCCCCTCCTGTGATCCTCTGCGGCTCCTGGGTGCCCTGGTGAGAGAAACCCCCTCCCTGTGGGCCTCTGAGGCCCCTCGGTGCCCTGGTGGGAGAAAGGCCCTTTCCATAAATCTCTGAGACCTTAGCCAGTCCTCTGGCCATCTCAGAGGTCGGCCTCCCAAGATTCCCTGGGGCCCTGGGCTATTCCTTTGGCTGAAGAAAGCTTCCTCCCATGAGCCTTGGGACCTTCGCCCCTTTCTGGCACCAGACTGTTTCCTCCCACAAGCCTCTGGGGCATTGCCATCTTCTGGGCCAAGATCTCTTTCCCAAGAATCTCTGGGCTCCTTTCCCAGACCTAGAGCTACATTTCTGTAAACTTTTGTGCATCAGGACCTAGAACTATACATCCTCTGACTATCTGGGCTTTCTGAGCTGAAAGTGACTTTTTCCAAGAGCCTTAGAGGCCTGGCCATAATTCCTCTCTTCAGAACTACATCTCCCGGAAGCCTCTGTGCTGCCTTAGCCTTGATTCCCCGTTGCTATCATTGGTGGCCCTCTGGGAAGTGGACTACATTTCCCGTGAGCCACTGGGGCACAGCTCCGTAGGCACTTGGCCTGGAACGCCCCAGGGCCTGCTGGGAGTTGTAGAGCAGCTTCCACCTCACGCGCTGCCTCCGTTGTTCCGCAGTACGGAATCAGAGCCCACGAGTGGATGTTCCCGGTGTGATGCTGCAGGCTGTGCTCCATATCCACCGACCCGTAGCATCTCATCACGCCAGCACTTGCCTCCCTACCAATGACTCACCTGAAGTGCAATACTAAATAAAAGGCCAGCGGGCGGTGTCTGGGTCTCTGGCGCCCCCTATGTGGTTGCGACACCCCCAAAGCCATAAGGGCGGACCCAGGCATCTTGGCCCCCAGCCCCTCGTCTTGGGTTCAGGTTCGCCCCTTGCTCCTTGTCGTGAGGTCAAGGACACACCTTGGCCCCGACTCCGGATCTCTCCATTCTCAGGCCAGACCCCCAGTGTTGCCGTTGATTGTTTTTTTTTTTTTTTCTCTCTGTCTTTGCTGCAGTTTGGAATAAAATGCCAAAGAACACACATTATCTGGTTTCTTCCGTGATGCGACTCTGGGGCTTTAACCCAGGAATCCTGCTTCCTCAGCCCATTTTATTCTGAAGGACCCAGTCATCCGAGCCCCCAGTGTTCTGACGGTTTCTCCAACCTGGGGGAGCACTTCATGTCTCCCACACTGAACTTACTATCTCCCCCCCACCAAGCAGCTCCTCCCCTACTTTCCCATCACCCAGTCACTGGACCGGACCCCTAGGTGCTGCGGCCTTTCCTCTCAAAGCCCTCCAGGCCCTGATCCCTGTTCCTCCTGCCCCCTGACTCTGCTCTGTGTTCCCCTACCTCTTTGTCCCGTAGGTCCTGGCCTCAACTCAACTCTTGCCCTCTGCTGGCACCCTGGTTCCAGCCTGCAGTCCGCTATCTGGCCCAAAGGTTCTTTCTGCACCCAGACCTGGCCCAGTGTCCTCAGCCAGGACGGCAGTCATGGGACCCTAGTGGGTTGTGGAGTGGAGCACGATACTCTCACCTGATGGAGGGATTAAATGTGGAAGAGTTTAGACTGGGTGCACTGACTCACGCCTGCAATTCCAGCACTTTGGGAGGCTGAGACAGGAGGATTGCTTGAGACCAGCCTGGGCAACGCAGTGAGATCCCATCTGTACAGAAAATACAAAAAATTAACCAGGTGTGGTGGCATGTGAGTATAGTCCCAGCTACTCCAGAGGCTGAGGTGGGAGGATCGCTTGAGCCCGGGAGGTCGAGGCTACCAGCCTAGCCAATGTGGCGAAATCCCATCTCTGCTAAAAATACAAAAATTAGCCGGGTGTGGTGGTGGGTGCCTGTAATCCCAGCTACTCGGGAGGCTGAGACATGAGAATTGCTTGAATCTGGGAGGCAGGGGTTGCAGTGAGCCAAGATTGTGCCACTGCACTCCAGCCTGGGCAACAAAAGCAAAACTCCGTCTCTAAATAAATACATAAATAAAATAAAAATACAGAAACTAGCCGGGTATCATGGTGCATGCCTGTAATCCCAGCTACTTGGGAGGCTGAGGCAGGAGAATCACTTGAACTTGGGGGGCAGAGGTTGTAATGAGCTGAGATTGTGCTACTGCATTCCAGCCTGGGTGACAGAGCAAGACTCTGTCTCAAAAAGAAAATAAAAATAATAAAAGAATTCACAAGCACCACCTCTATGTGTATATATATACATGTATATCTATAGGCAGGAGTACAGTGATGCAATCAGTGTACTGCAGCCTCGACCTCCCAGACTCAAACGATTCTCTCACCTCAGCCTCCCAGGCAGCTGGAATCACAGGCATGTGCCACTATGCCTGCCTAATTTAAAATTTTTTTTTTTTTTTTTGAGACAGTGTCTCACCCTGTCGCCCAGGCTGGAGTGCAGTGGCATGATCTCGGCTCAGCATCCTCCGCCTCCCGGGTTTGAGCGATTCTCCTGCCTCAGCCTCCTGAGTAACTGGGACTACAGGCTCCCACCACCACGCCCGGCTAATTTTTGTATTTTTGGTAGAGACAGGGTTTCACCATATTGACCAGGCTGGTCTCAAACTCCTGACCTTGTGATCCACCCACCTCGGCCTCCCAAAGTGCTGGGATTACAGGCGTGAGCCACCACGTCTGGCTAATTTTTTCTGTAGAGACAGAGCCTCAATATATTGCCCAGGCTGTTCTCAAACTCCTGGGCTCAAGCGATCCGCCCACCTTAGCCTCTCAAAGTGCTGGGATTACAGACGTGAGCCACCACACCAGGCCTAATTTTATTATTTTTTATTTTTTGTAGAGACAGGTTCCCACTATGTTGCCTAGGCTGGTCTCAAACGATCCTCCCGCCTTAGTCTCCCAAAATGTTGAGATTATAGGCATGAGCCACCACCCCCAGCCTAAGAGACTGTCATCAATGATTTTTTTTTTCTTTTTTCTTTTCTAGAGCAGGTGCAATGTAATCAATTATTATTATTATTATTATTAAGACGGAGTCTTGCTCTGTCACTAGCCTGGAGTGCAGTGGCATGATCTCGGCTCACTGCAACCTCTGCCTCCTCGGTTCAAGCTGTTGTCCTGCCTCAGCCTCCCAAGTAACTGGGACTACAGGCACGTGCCACCACACCCAGCTAATTTTTTTTTGTATTTTTCGTAGAGAGGGGGTTTTACTATGTTGGCCAGGATAGTCTCTATCACTTGACCTCGCGATCTGCCTGCCTCGGCCTCCCAAAGTGCTGGGATTACAGGCGTGAGCCACCGTGCCCAGCCATTAATTATTATTATTATTATTGAGATGGAGTCTCACTCTGTCACCCAGGCCAGAGTGCAGTGGTGCAGACTCAGCTTACTGCAACTTCTGCCTCCTGGGATCGAGCGATTCTTTTGCCTCAGCCTTTCAAGTAGTTGGGATTACAGGTGCCTGCCACTATGCCTGGCTAATTTTTTTTTTTTTTTTTGTATTTTTAGTAGAGATGGGGTTTCACCATGTTGGCCAGTCTGGTCTGGAACTCCTGACCTCAGGTGATCCGCCCGCCTCAGCCTCCCAAAGTGCTGGAATTACAGGCGTGAGCCACAGTGCTCAACCTCAATGGTTTTTGAGAATGTAAAGGGGTCTTGGGACCAAACGGTTCAAGAACAGCTATCCATGAGCCCTGCCTGGCACACAGCAAGTAGACATGAGTGTTGGTGCTGCAACTCACTTCAGAAAATAACTTTGTGGGCCAGGCGCGGTGGCTGAAGCCTGTAATCCCAGCACTTTGGGAGGCCGAGACGGGCGGATCACGAGGTCAGGAGATCGAGACCATCCTGGCTAACACGGTGAAACCCCGTCTCTACTAAAAAATACAAAAAACTCGGCCGGGCGCGGTGGCTCAAGCCTGTAATCCCAGCACTTTGGGAGGCCGAGACGGGCGGATCACGAGGTCAGGAGATCGAGACCATCCTGGCTAACACGGTGAAACCCCGTCTCTATTAAAAATACAAAAAACTAGCCGGGCGAGGTGGCGGGCGCCTGTAGTCCCAGCTACTCCGGAGGCTGAGGCAGGAGAATGGCGTAAAACCCGGGAGGCGGAGCTTGCAGTGAGCTGAGATCCGCCACTGCACTCCAGCCCGGGCGAAAGAGCAAGACTCCGTCTCAAAAAAAAAAAAAAAAAAAAATACAAAAAACTAGCCGGGCGGGGTGGCAGGCGCCTGTAGTCCTAGCTACTCAGGAGGCTGAGGCAGGAGAATGGAGTGAACCTGGGAGGCGGAGCTTGCAGTGAGCTGAGATCCGGCCACTGCACTCCAGCCTGGGCGACAGAGTGATACTCCGTCTCAAAAAAAAAAAAAGAGGCCGGGCGCGGTGGCTCAAGCCTGTAATCCCAGCACTTTGGGAGGCCGAGGCGGGCGGATCACAAGGTCAGGAGATCGAGACCATCCTGGCTAACACGGTGAAACCCCATCTCTACTAAAAAATACAAAAAACTAGCCGGGCGAGGTGGCGGGCGCCTGTAGTCCCAGCTACTCTGGAGGCTGAGGCAGGAGAATGGCGTGAACCCAGGAGGCGGAGCTTGCAGTGAGCCGAGATCCGGCCAGTGCACTCCAGCTTGGGTGACAGAGCGAGACTCCGTCTCAAAAAAAGAAAAAGAAAAAGAAAATAACTTTGTGTTGGTGCCTTATGCCTATAATCCCAGCACTCTGGGAGGCCAAGGCAGGAAGATTACTTGAGCCTAGGAGTTCAAGACCAGACTGGGCAACGTAGCGAGACCCCTCCTCTACAAAAAATAAAAAAATTAGCTGTGTGTGGTGGCATGTGCCTGTGGTCCCAGCTATTTGGGAGGCTGAGATAGGAGGATCAGTTTAGGCCAAGAGTTCCAGGCTGCAGTGAGCTGTGTTCATGCCACTGCACCCCAGCCTGGGTAACAGAGCAAGAAGACCCTATCTCAAAAAAAAAAAAAAGTCCAATTCTGTGGAAAATTAATATCTGCAAAGATTAAATATTTAATTATACAAGACTTAGGGTACTATAGGCCTTCATGGCTTTAGAAAACTTTTTTCAAAATATTTAAAGACATTTTCATGCTTAAGGATGTCTTCTTTTTTTTTTTTTTTTTTTTGAGACGGAGTCTTGCTCTGTGGCCCAGGCTGGAGTGCAGTGGCCAGATCTCAGCTCACTACAAGCTCCGCCTCCCGGGTTTACGCCATTCTCCTGTCTCAGCCTCCCAAGTAGCTGGGACTACAGGCGCCCGCCACCTCGCCCAGCTAGTTTTTTGTGTCTTTTAGTAGAGACGGGGTTTCACCCGGTTAGCCAGGATGGTCTCGATCTCCTGACCTCGTGATCCGCCCGTCTCGGCCTCCCAAAGTGCTGGGATTACAGGCTTGAGCCACCGCGCCCGGCGGATGTCTTCATTTTTAAATAACAAACAGGGCTGGGTGCCATGGCTCATGTCAGTAATCCCAGCATTTTGGGAGGCCGAGGCGGGTGGATCACCTGAGGCCAGGAGTTTGAGACCAGCCTGGGGAACATGGCGAGACCCCCGTCTCTACTAAAAATAGAAAAATTAGCCAGGTGTGGTGTCGGGCATCTGTAATCTCAGCTACTCTGGAGACTGAGGCAGGAGAATCGCTTTAACCTGGGAGGCGGAGGCTGCAGTGAGACGAGATCACAACGCTGCCTACCAGCCTGGGCAACAGAATGATACTCTTGTCTCGAGAAAAATAAATAAGTGTGTGTGTGTGTGTGTGGCCAAGATTAGGACACAGAGAATCAACAGAGACATAATGGGGCCTAAAAACTTTTGTTTGTTTTTTAAACTGTTTGGTTTTTGTTTTTTGAGGCAGAGTTTCACTCTTGTTGCCCAGGCTGGAGTGCAATGGCATGATCGCAGCTCACTGCAACCTCCTCCTCCCAAGTTCAAGCAATTCTCCTGCCTCAGACTCCCGAGTAGCTGGGACCACAGGTGTGAGGCACCACACCTGGCTAATTTTTGTATTTTTAGTAGAGACGGGGTTTCACCATGTTGGCCAGGCTGGTCTTGAAGTCCTGACCTCATCCTCCTGCCCCAGTCTCCCAAAATGTTGGGATTACAGGCATGAGCCACCGCGCCTGGCTGTTAAACTGTTTTGTAAACTGTGTGTGTGTGTGTGTGTGTTTTAAGACAGTCTTGCTCTGTCACTAAAAAAAAACAAAAACAAAAACAAAAAACAAAAAAACTGGTAAATACCTTTCCTACTGGAAAAAAATAAAATAAAATAAAATAATAAATCCAGGTGAATAAATCTCAACTGTAGTAAAAACCCAGCGACAGCGTGCTGTGCTTCAGGCAATGCTGTGATGTGCCTGCAGCACCATCTGGTGGTCAGTGTTGAGTATAAAGCCAAAGGCCAAAAGAGGAGAGGGCCGGGTTCAGTGACTCACGCCTGTAATCCCAGCACGTTCCGAGACCGAGGCAGGAAGATCACTTGCGGTCAGGAGTTTGAGACCAGCCTGGCCAACATAGTGAAACCAGCCTGGCAGGAGAATCCCTTGAACCCGGGAGGCGGAGGTTACAATGAGCCAAGATTGAGCCACTGCACTCCAGCCTGGGTGACAGAGTGAGACTCTGTCTCAAAATAAATAAATAAAATAAAAATAAAGGAGAAATAAGGAAAGAGGCAATTTACAGAGTGAGTGTCCAAATACAATTTCATCATTTAGCAATGTGTAAAGTAGAGGTTCCTCTTCAAAGAGACCTTCCTCCCCATCTAATTAGGAATAAATAGTAACTTCTCTTAGAAGCAAAATGTATTCAAAGACCTGTGCTAACATTCTTAAATATCTGTTAGCTGTAATAAAGAAATCAGTGTACTTTGTGTTCTCAGCTCCCACAATTTAGCCTAAATATTTGCCCTGGCATGCTTATACTGGTCCAAGCAAGCATGAGGTCATAGCCTGTTCCTCCTCCTTATTTGAAGGCGTTCTAACCTTTCTCAGCATTCCACAAGTTACTTCCTCCTTCCTTTGCTCTCCTCTGCCTTTGCCTCTTTTAAAAAGTTCCAAGTTGCTAGCCAATCGGGACAAATACAGCATGTGAGGTCCCGTTCCAGCCAACGGAAACCGGACACAGCAGTAGTGTGGACGCGTCAGGTTATACTGACCCTGTCTCCTTTGTTCGGTGTACTCTCATGGCCAAACTGCTGGCAAGTGTACCCTTTCTGCAGAAAGTAAAAATGGCCTTGCTGAGGAAATTAAATTTATGTTCAAGCGTTATTTCTTTACGGCACCGAGGAACAAGCATTTCAAACAAATGTGTGAGTGGTTAAAACCATTTTTATGGCGTTATACAAGTTTACAAACATCGCAAGGGGTGAGTGTTTGGAAGGACTCCCTCGAGGTGATGTAACACTGGCTGGCTGTTCACAGGGCTCAGGCCTGTAATCCCAGCACTTTGGGAGGCTGAGGCGGGTGGCTCACCTGAGGTCAGGAGTTGGAGACCAGCCTGGCCAACATGGTGAAACCCTGTCTCTACTAAAAGTACAAAAATGAGCCAGGTGTGGTGGGCAGCAATCGCAGGCACTCAGGAGGCTGAGGCAGGAGAATCACTTGAACCTGGGAGGCAGAGTTTGCAGTGAGCTGAGATCGTGCCATTGCACTCCAGCCTGGGCGACAGAGTGAGACTCTATCTCAAAAAAATAAAAATGAAATATAAGAAACACTGGCTTAGGCAGGGCGTGGGGCTCACATCTGTACTCCCAACTTTTTGGGAGACCGAGGCAGACAGATCACTTGAGGTCAGGAGTTCGAGTCCAGCCCGGCCAACATGGGGAAACCCTGCCTCCACTAAAAACACAAAAATTAGCCAGGCCTGATGGCAGGTGTCTGTAATCCCAGCTATTTGGGAGGCTGAGGTGGGAGAATCGTTTGAACCCAGGAGGCAGAGTTTGCAGTGAGCCAAGATCACACCACTGCACTCCAGCCTGAGTTGGACTCCATCTCAAAAAAGAAGAAAACTAAACCAAACAAACACACAAAAAAGAAACACTGGCTTAGGCATTTAAGAAAAACCCACAGCAAACATCATACTCAATGGTGAAAGACTGACAATCAATATACAAAAGAAAGAAATTCGTGACAGACATAAATGGAAAGACATTCCAGGTTTACAGACTGGAAGACAATAGTATTAAGATGACAATGCGGCCGGGCACAGTAGCTCACGCCTATAATCCCAGCGCTTTGGGAGGCTGAGGCAGGACGATTGCTGGAGCCCAGGAGTTTAAGATCAGCCTCGGCAACTGATACGGTTTAGCTGTGTCCCCACTGAAATCTCATCATGAATTATAATCTCAGGGCGTCCAGGGAGGGACACGGTGGGAGGTGATTGGATTATGGGGCCGGTTTCCCCCATGCTGTTCTGGTGATCATGAGTGAGTTCGCACGAAATCTGATGGTTTGAAACTGTGTGGTGGTTCTCTCCTCTTGTGTTTTCTCCCTCCTGCCACCATATAAGACATGTCTTGGCCGGGCGCGGTGGCTCAAACCTGTAATCCCAGCACTTTGGGAGGCCGAGACGGGCAGATCACGAGGTCAGGAGATCGAGACCATCCTGGCTAACATGGTGAAACCCCGTCTCTACTAAAAAAATACAAAAATCTAGCTGGGCGAGGTGGCGGGCGCCTGTAGTCCCAGCTACTCGGGAGGCTGAGGCAGGAGAATGGCGCAAACCCGGGAGGCGGAGCTTGCAGTGAGCTGAGATCCGGCCACTGCACTCCAGCCTGGGTGACAGAGTGAGACTCCGTCTCAAAAAAAAAAAAAAAAAAAAGACATGTCTTGCTTCCCCTTCCCCTTCCACTATGATTGTAAGTTTCCTGAGGACTCCCCAGCCCCATGGAACTGTGAGTCAATTAAACCTCTTTTCTTTATAAATTACCCAGTCTCAGGTAGTTAGTTTTAACAGTGTGAAAACAGACCAATATAACAATGTAGTAGGACCTGGTCTCTACAAAAAAAAAAAAAAAAAAAAAACTTAGCTGGGTGTGGTGGCACCTGCCTGTAGTTCCAACTACTCAGAAGGCTGAGGTGGGAGGATTGCTTGAGCACAAGGTTGAGGCTGCAGTGAGCCATGGTCATGCCACCACACTCCAGCCTGGGCAACACAGTAAGACCCTGTCTCAAAAAAAAAAAAAAAAAAAAAAAAGATGATGCTTTTGAACGTGATGTAGTAACTCAATTTAATCCATATCAAAATTTGAACATCTGGCCGGGCAGGGTGGCTCACAACTGTAATCCCAGCACTTTGGGAGACTGAAGTGGGTGGATCACCTGAGGTCAGGAGTTCCAGACCAGCCTGGCCAACATGGGGAAACCCCATCTCTACTAAAAATACAAAAATTAGCCAGGCATGATGACGCCTGTAATTCCAGCTGCTTAGGAGGCTGAGGCACGAGAATTACTTGAACCCGGGAGGTGGAGGTAGCAGTGAGCTGAGATCGCACCATTGCATTCTAGCCTGGCAGGGAGAGACTCTGTCTCAAAAAAAAAAAAAAAAAAAAATCTGGCTACGTGTAGTGGCTCACGCCTGTAATTCCAGCACTTTTGGGACACCGAGGTGGCAGGATTGCTTTAGGCTAGGATTTCGAGACCAGCCTGGCCAACTTAGCAAAACCCTGTCTCTAAAAAAACAAAAAAAAGAAGAATTATCAATGTGATCCAGCAATTCCACTCCTAGGTATATACCCAAAATAATTAAAAACAAAAACAGGTATTCAAACAAAATTTTGTATATGAAAGTACATAGCAGTATTATTTATAATAGCCCAAATGTGGAACCAACTCAAATGTCCACTGCAGATGGTAAAATAAAGTGCGGTGGCTGGGTACAGTGGCTTGCACCTGTAATCCCAGCACTTTGGGAGGCCGAGGCGGGCGGATCACCTGAGATCAGGAGTTCGAGACCAGCCCGGCCAACATGGAGAAACCCTGTCTCTACTAATAATACAAAATTAGCTAGGCAAGGTGGCGCATGACTGTAATCCCAGCTACTCAGGAGGCTGAGGCAGGAGAATCGCTTGAACCTGGGAGGTGGAGGTTGCGGTGAGCCGAGATCGCACCATTGAACTCCAGCCTCGGCGACAAGAGTGAAACTCCGTCTCAAAAAAAAAAAAAAAAGGATGAAGCACTGTCAGGCCTTGAATGAGCCTTAGAAATATTAGTCTAAGTGAAAGAAGCCAATCACAAAGGCTACATATTCTATTTATATATGCATGATTCTATTTATATGAAATCTCCAGAATGGGTAAATATGCTGGGCGCAGTAGCTCACACCTGTAATCCCAGCCCTTTGGGAGGCCAAGGCGGGTGGATCACCTGAGGTCAGGAGTTCCAGACAAGCCTGGACATGGTGAAACCTTTTCTACCAAAAATACAAAAATCAGCCAGGCATGGTGACGCATGCCTGTAATCCCAGCTACTCAGGAAGCTGAGGCAGGAGAATCGCTTGAATCCGGCAGGCGGAGGTTGCAGTAAGCCGAGATCCCGCCATTGCACTCCAACCTGGGCTACAACAGTGACACTTCGTCTCAAAAAAAAAAAAAGTATATCGAGACAGCGTGCAAATTAGAGACTGACAGGAGAGGAAGGAACAGGGAGCGACTGCTTAGTGGCCATGAAGTTTCCCTTTGGGATGATGAAAATCTCTCAACACTTCATCACGTGGGCCACACAACATTGTGAATGTACTAATTGCCTATTTCTTTACTCTTTAAAATGGTAAATTACATGTTATTTGCATTTTACCACACTCGGAAAAAGAAGCACTGGCTTATAAAATGTGCAGAATGCTGGGCTGGGCGCGGTGGCTCATGCCTGTAATCCCAGCACTTTGGGAGGCCGAGATGGGTGGATCACAAGGTCAGGAGTTCGAGACCAGCCTGGTCAATATGGTGAAACCCCGTCTTTACTAAAAATACAAAAATTAGGCAGGCACAGAGGCAGGCACGGTGGCAGCCATGGTGGCAGGCACTTGTAGTCCCAGCTCCTCAGGAGGCTGAGGCCGGAGAATCACTTGAACCCGGGAGGAGTAGGTTGCAGTGAACTGAGATACCACCGCTGCACTCCAGCCTGGGCGACAGAGCAAGACGCCATCTCAAAAAAAAAAAAAAAAAAGTCCAAAATGCTAAAGACTAAGCAAATAAGTAATAGCTACCGTGTCCAGACGCTTCCTCTAAGCCCGCTAGAAGGCACTGCCCTACAGTATTTCTCTTATCTCCACTTGTGCAGATAAGAACACTGAAATTCAGAAGTCTCCTGCCCCTGGTTACTCCAGTAGTAAGAGGTGGAGGAACTCAGGCTCTCTCTCTTCATTGCCCACATCCTGAACCACTGCTCATGTTATATGCCCTTATTTTGCATGTAAGTTCAAAAGAGTTAGGCGTCAGGCCCTGATCCATTAACCCCTGGTTACCAGTCCCTGTTCTAGCCCATCCCGCAGGAGGAGGCAGCTGGAGTATCTGAGGTCAGTCATGCGTGCAGTCCGCCATACCTACATGACCAAAACTTGCTTACAATTTTGTCCCCTGGACTGGGCACGGTGCCTCACGAATATAATCCCAGCACTTTGGGAGGCTGAGGCGGGCAGATTCCTTGAGCTCAGGAGTTTGGGACCAGCCTGGGCCACATGGCAAAAACCCATCTCTACTAAAAATACAAAAATTAGGCCGGGCATGGTGGCTCATGCCTGTAATCCCAGAACTTTGGGAGCCCGAGATGTGTGGATCACAAGGTCAGGAGCTCAAGAACAGCCTGGCCAAAATGGTGAAATCCCATCTCTACTAAAAATACAGAAATTAGCCCGGCGTGGTGGCAGGTGCCTGTAATCCCAGTTACTCAGGAGGCTGAGGCAGGAGAATCGCTAAAACTCGGGAGGCAGAGGTGGCAGACCTCGCCACTGCTCTCCAGCCTAGGTGACAGAGTGAGACTCTGTCTCAAAAAAAAAAAAACAACAAAAAACACTTTGGAGGCCGAGGCAAGCACATCACGAGGTCAGGAGATCGAGACCATCCTGGCTAACACGGTGAAACCCTGTCTCTACTAAAAACACAAAAAAATTAGCCGAGCGTGGTGGTGGGCGCCTGCAGTCCCAGCTACTTGGGAGGCTGAGGCAGGAGACTGGTGTGAACCGGGGAGGCGGAGCTTGCAGTGAGCCAAGATTGCACCACTGCACTCCAGCCTGGATGATAGAATGAGATTCTGTCTCAAAAAAAAAAAAAAAAAGCAAAACCAAAAATTAGCCAGGTGTAGTGGCAGGCACCTATAATCCCAGCTACTTGGGAGGCTGAAGCAGGAGAATCACTTGAACCCGGGAGGCAGAAGCTGCAATGAGGCGAGATCACGCTGCTTCACTCCAACCTGGGTGACAGAGCAAGACTTTGTCTCAAAAATAAATAAATACATAAATAAATACATAAAATAAGTAAATAAATAAAAATAAAAATAAAAAAATTAGCCAGATGTGGTGGCATACCCCTGTAATTCCAGCTGCTGGAGAGGTATGAGAATAGCTTGAACCTGGGAGGTTAAGTCTGCAGTGAGCCAAAATCAAAATCACAACACTGCACTCTAGCCTGGGTGACAAAGCAAGACTCTGTCTCAAAAAAAAAAAAAAAAAAAAGTTCATCCTAAGATCTCAGGAGAGATTCCCTGGTTGGCAATACTGCATGCCTGTTGTCACATGTCATTACTGGGAGAACTGAGCACTGTCTAGGGCTCCACTTGGGGAGGACACCTGAAAGCTCCCGCCTGGTGTCTCCTGGACTCTACCCCATCCACCTTTTCCCTTGGCTGATTATTATTATTATTATTATTATTTTGAGACGGAGTCTCACTCTGTCACCCAGGCTGGAGTGCAGTGGCCGGATCTCAGCTCACTGCAAGCTCCGCCTGCCGGCTTCACGCCATTCTCCCGTCTCAGCCTCCCGAGTAGCTGGGACTACAGGCGCCCGCCACCTCGCCCGGCTAGTTTTTTGTATTTTTAGTAGAGACGGGGTTTCACCGTGTTAGCCAGGATGGTCTCGATCTCCTGACCTCGTGATCCACCCGTCTCGGCCTCCCAAAGTGCTGGGATTACAGGCTTGAGCCACCGCGCCCGGCCTATTATTATTATTATTGAGACAGAGTCTCGCTCTGTCACCCAGGCTGGAGTGCAGTAGCGTGATCTCAGCTCACTGCAGCCTCCGCCTCCCTGGATTCAAGCGATTCTCCTGCCTCAGCCTCCCAAGTAGCTGGGTTTACAAGCGTATGCCACCATGCCCGGCTAATTTTTTGTAGTTTTTAGTAGAGACGGGGTTTCACCATGTTAACCAGGTTGGTCTCGAACTCCAGACCTCAAGTGATCCACTTGCCTCGGACTCCCAAAGTGCTGTGATTACAGGCAAGAGCCACTGCGCCTGCCCGGCCTGCTGCTGCTGATGATTATTTTACAAGTGGTAACTGCCAGTAACCTTGGCTGATTTTAATCTGTATCTTTTCACTGTAATACCCTGTAACCATAAGGAGAACACTTTTCTGAATTCCCTGGGTCCTAAGGAGTCATCAGGCTTGAGGATGGTCTTTGCCCACAAGGTAAATGGAGGGGATTTGGGGACATCTATGGAGTGCCTGGTAAAAAGTTTACTTACATCTTCTTTAGTTACAATAAGAAAAATACAGTACGGAATATTAGGGAAGACTGGTATGCAATATCTCCAAGGAACAAAAGTGCAGTTGTACTTTTTAAATTTGTTTTGTTTTGTTTTGAGATGGGGAGTCTTGCACTGTCACCTGGGCTGGAGTGCAATGGCGTGATCTCAGCTCACCGCAACCTTGGCGTCCCGGCTTCAAGCAATTCTCCTGCCTCAACCTCTCAAGTAGCTGGGATTACAGGCGCCCATCACCACCCCTGGCTAATTTGTGTGTGTGTGTGTGTTTTTAGTAGAGATGGGGTTTCACTGTGTTGGCCAGGCTGGTCTGGAACTCCTGACCTCAGGTGATCTGCCCACCTCGGCCTCCCAGAGTGCTGGGACTACAGGCGTGAGCCACTGTGCCCAGCGTACAGTTTAAATTTATACAAATAAAACAATTTGGGGGCCAGGCGCGGTGGCTCCCGCCTGTAATCTCAGCCCTTTGGGAGAACGAGGCGGGCAGATCGCTCGAGCTCAGAAGCTTGAGACCAGCCTGGGCAACATGACGAAACCCCATCTCTACAAAAAATTTAAAAATTAACTGGGCGTGGTAGCGACTGCCTGTAATCCCAGAAACTCGGGAGGCTGAGGTGGGAGGATCGCTTGAGTCCAGGAGTTCCAGGTTGCAGTGAGCAGAGACCGCGCCCCTGCCCTCCATCCTCGGCGACAGGGTCAGGCCTTGTCAGAAAAAAAAAAAAAAAAAGGTGAGGTGGGAATTTCTGAAATGACGTGGAAACCCGGGTTCTTTTTTCCAGAAGCCTCAGTTCAGAGCCTTTTCCAAGCGCCGGTTGCGGAATTGGAGGATAAAGCACTAAGAGCACCCAATAGGAATGACTGAAAGTCCATGACGTCACTAGTGGCTAGGCAAAAACTCCAGAGAGCCCCTCGCTGACCTGCTCCTGGAAGTGGCCTCTGGTTCGCGTCACGTGCCAGCCCCTGGCCTGCGTCACAGACCGGGATACACACCCAAATCCCAGGGGCCAGGAAATGTATTCCCCGAGAAACCAAATTTAGCAAAGGAAAGAATGCAACAGCATTTAAACTCATTAAAGGCTCCCTGGCCGGGCGCGGTGACTCACGCCAGTAATCCCACCACTTAGGGAGGCAGAGGCGGGCAGATCACGAGGTCAGGAGATCGAGACCATCCTGGCTAACACGGTGAAACCCCGTCTCTACTAAATAATACAAAAAATTAGCTGGGCGAGATGGCGGGCGCCTGTAGTCCCAGCTACTCGGGAGGCTGAGGCAGGAGAATGGCGTGAACCAGGGAGGCGGAGCTTGCAGTGAGCCCAGATAGTGCCACTGCACTCCAGCCTGGGCAACAGAGCAAGATTTCGTCTCAACAACAACAACAAAATAACAAAAATAAATAAATACATGAAAAGTACTGGCTTCAAATTTTGCAGCCTGGGGATCAGCAGCTTGGAAGATAGTCCTAGAGGTAATGTGAAGCACACTGTGAATCCTGCAGAAAGCAGGGTTGGGGTTGACTTGTAGGTGGGTGGTAGATCAGATGCATTTAGCAATAAACCCAACCCTGACCCTGGCCCTACGCATTTCAGTGGGACTCTAGTGGACAGGGAGCTGGCATTGGGGGGAGGAAGTGGGCTAATAGGTTAGGAAATGTCTCTTCAAAGATGTGGCATTTGGCTGGGCGTGGTGGCTCATGCCTGTAATCCCAGCATCTTGGGAAGCTGAGGCAGGAGGAACACCTGAGGTCAGGAGTTTAAGACCAACCTGGCCAAAATGGCGAAACCCCATCTCTGCTAAAAATACAATAGTTAGCCAGGTGTGGTGGTGGGTGCCTGTAATCCCAGCTGCTTGGGAGGCTGAGGCACGAGAATCACTTGAACCCAGGAGGCGGAGGTTGCAGTGAGCTGAAATTGCACCACTGCACTCCAGCCTGGGTGACAGAGTGAGACTCCATCTCAAAAAAAAAAAAAAAATTAGCGGGGAATGGTGGCGTGTGCCTGTAGTCCCAGCTACTCAGGAGGCTGAAGCAGGAGAATCATTTGAGCCTGGGAGGCTGAAGTTGCAGTGAGTTAAGATCCCACCATTGCACTCCAGCCTGTTGACAGAGTAAAAAAAAAAAAAAAAAAAAAAAAAAATTTGTGTTCCCCTTCCATGGATCTGATCTAGAAAAAACCACCTGATTTCTCAGGCTCACACTCACCACTTCTGTGACCAGGTGTGTGGGGTTTTTCCCACGCTGACAAATTCTCCTACCCAAGCTAGGTGTCCCACAATTCAGTCCACTTCTGACATTATCTGCCCGGAGATACCATCAGATCCCACAGGTGAAAGGTTCAGTCCCATGAGGCTGCCCCTTGGGAGACGCCAATCACACATCCCCGTAGTTTCACCCGAGCTTCTGACTGACTGGCTAGAATTGGGGGTTCCCATGACTCCCTCCTTGGTCTCAGAAATTTGCTACAATGCCTCAGAGAACTAAGGAAAACACATGTATCAGTTTATCATATAATAAAATAAAACCTGCCAGATAAAGGGGTGCAAAGGGCAACATCCGAGTGCTTCCCAAGCACGGAAGCACAGGATGGGGTTGGAGGAGCTTCCAGGTTGGGCATCTCCATGGAGTTGGGATGCTTCTCCCCCCAGAACTGTGGGTGGAAAGTCACCCAGGTGCCGAGGCAAGAGACTGAAGGCACATACTGTTTCAATAGAATAAAGAAAATACTTAGAATAAGAAAAGTTATACTAGCAGTAGGATATAGAGATGATTATATATGGATATTATCAATAATTAGTTTTAGTACTAATCTCTGTTTTATTATTATAACTGAGGAAAAAACAGGTGATACAGAGTTAGGAGCTGAAGGGACATTGTGAGAAGTGACCGGAAGACAAGAGTGTGAGCCTTCTGTCACACCCAGATAAGGGCCGCTTAAGGACGCCTTGGTCTAGTGGTGGCGCCAGTGCCTGGGAAGGCCCCCGTTACTTAGCAGACTGGGAAAGGGAGTTTCCCCTTCCTTGGGGGAGTGAGAAGAGTCTGCTCCACCAGCTCTTGTGGGAGGCCTGACATTAGCCAGGCCGCCCGCAGTCATCCGGAGGCTTAAACGTCTCCCGGTGGTGCTGTGCTTCAGTGGTCGCGCTCCTTGTCCACTTTCATGTTCCACCTGTACACCTGGTTCTTCTTTTAAGTTCCTAGAAGATGGCCGGGCGCGGTGGCTCAAGCCTGTAATCCCAGCACTTTGGGAGGCCGAGACGGGCGGATCACGAGGTCAGGAGATCGAGACCATCCTGGCTAACACAGTGAAACCCCGTCTCTACTAAAAAATACAAAAACAAAAAACAAAAAAAAAAACAAAAAAAACTAGCCAGGCGAGGTGGCGGGCGCCTGTAGTCCCAGCTACTCGGGAAGCTGAGGCAGGAGAATGGCGTGAACCCGGGAGGCGGAGCTTGCAGTGAGCTGAGATCCGGCCACTGCACTCCAGCCCAGGCCACAGAGCGAGACTCTGTCTCAAAAAGAAAAAAAAAAAAAAGTTCCTAGAAGATAGCAGTAGCAGAATTAGTGAAAATATTAACGTCTGATCTCTCTGATAAGTGCAAAGAAAAAATGCTGACTTATGCTGTCCTCCCTCTCTGCTTCGTCTACCACAAAGGGAAAGGCCCCCTGTCACATGGAAACGTGATTTGCTTGACCTTATCAATCATTTGAGATGACTCACGCTCCTTACCCTGCCCCCTTGCCTTGTATACAATAAATAGCAGCGTGTCCAGGCATTCGAGGCCACTACTGGACTCTGAGCACTGGTGGTAGTGGCCGCCTGGGCCCAGCTGCCTTTCATACTCTCTCTTAGTCTTGTGTCTTTCTTTCTCGTCTCCACACACAAAGATAAGACCCACAAGGCCCTGTAGGGCTAGACCCTGCACAGAACCTCTCCCACCCCCATACTTTAGGGATTTTTATGGAGACTTCAGCACATAAGTAGGATAGATTAGTAATTCCAGCTCCAATTCCCTCTTCTTCTGGAAAGATGTGGAGTGGGATGGGGCCACAGGTTCCACGCTTCTCATACTGACTGGATCTTGCTGGTGATCAGCCCCCATTAGGAGTTCACCAAGAGTCACCTCATTAGAAAAAAAGGTGCTCTCGGCTGGACGTGGCGGCTCACACCTGTAATCCCAGCACTTTGGGATGCCAAGGGGGTGGATCACCTGAGATCAGGAGTTCAAGACCAGCCTGGCCAACATGGTGAAATCCCTGTCTCTACTCAAAATACAAAAATTAGCTGGACGTGGTGGCGGGCGCCTGTAATCCCAGCTACTCGGGAGGCTGAGGCAGGAGAGTTGCTTGAACCCAGGAGGCAGAGGTTGCAGTGTGTGGAGATCACGCCACTGCACTGCAGCCTGGCGACAGAGCCAGACGCCATCTGAAAAAAAAAAAAAAAGAGAAAAAGAAAGAAGAAAAGAAAAAGAAAAAATGATGCTCTCATTACTCAGGAAATTCCAAGGGATTTAGGAGCTCTTTGTCGGGAGCTGGGGTCAAAGATCAAATATTAGAACAAAAGATGCTCCTGGCATCCCTAACATTTGCAAAATTATAAGGGGTTTCAGAGCTCAGTTCCAGAAACTGGGGGCAGAGACCAAATATATATTTGTTATCCTGTGACAGTACCCCTGGGGAGACTACATCTCCCAGCATCCCTTGCAAGTCATTGGGGTTATGTGAGTGGATCTGGCCAATGAGAATACAGGCAGAAGAGCCCTGCCTCACTTCCAGCCACACCCATTAGTGCATTTCTTTTTGTTCTGTTTGTTTGTTTGTTTTTTGTTTTTTGAGATGGAGTCTCGCTCTGTCGCCCAGGCTGGAGTTCTGTGGCACAATCTCAGCATCTCAGCTCACTGCAAGCTCCACCTCCTGGGTTCACGCCATTCTCCTGCCTCAGGCTCCCGTGTAGCTGTGACTACAGGCGCCCGCCACCGCCTCCGGCTAATTTTTTGTATTTTTAGTAGAGACAGGGTTTCACTGTGTTAGCCAGGATAGTCCTGATCTCCTGACCTTGTGATCCACCCATCTCGGCCTCCCCATTAGGGCACTTCTAATATGCCCTCTCTCTCTCTTCTCCACCTGCCCGTTGGATGCAGATAGCAGTGTAGTAGCCATCTATTGCTAACAAATTAACCCCAAGTTAATTCCTCACAGCTTACTTAACAAACATTTGCTGTATCACATAGTTTGTTTGTTTTTCTTCTTCTTCTTCTCTTTTTTTTATTGAGACGGAGTCTTACTCTGTCACCCAGGCTGCAGTGCAGTGGCGCAATCTCACCTTACTGCAACTCCACCCCTCCAGTTCAAGCAATTCTCCTGCCTCAGCCTCCGGAGTAGCTGGGATTACAGGCACCCACCACCACGCCTGGCTAATTTTTTATTTTTAGTAGAGATGAACCTGAACTCCTGACCTCAAGTGATCTGCCTGCCGTGGCCTCCCAAAGCGCTGGGATTACAGGTGTCAGCCATGGCTCCCGGCCTTCTCACATAGTTTCTGAGGGTCAGGAATCCAAAGCATCTTGGCTGGGTGTTCCCGGTTCGGGTTTCAGTCAAGCTTGTCAGCCAGGGCTGCAGTCATGCGAAGGCTCGACAGAGATTGGAGAACCCTCTTTTTTTTTCTTTTTTTTTGAGATGGAGTCTCACTCTGTTGCCCAGGCTGGAGTGCAGTGGTGCAGTCTCCACTCACTGAAACCTTTGCCTCCCAGATTCAAGTGATTCTCCTGCCTCAGCCTCCCAGGTAGCTAGGATTACAGGATTACAGGCACGTGCCACCACACCCAGCTAATTTTTTGTATTTTTAAGTAGAGACAGGATTTCACCATATTGGCCAGGCTGGTTCTCGAACATCTGGCTTCAGGTTATCCACTTGCTTCGGCCTCTGCAAATGCTGGGATTACAGGTGTGAGCCACTGAGCCTGGTCTATAGAACCCTCTTCTGAGCTCACTCACAGGGCTGTTGGCTAGAGGCCTTAGTTCCTTGCTGGCTGTTGATGTCTGCATGGGCTGCTTGGGTATCCCTCGTGGCTTGGCCACTAGCTTCTCCCAGAGCAAGTGATGAAAGAGAGAGTGAGTGAGACCAAGATGGAAGCCACAGTCTTTGTAACCTAGTCTCAGAAGTCATATCCCACCATTCCTTTTTTTTTTTTCTTGAGACAGGGTCTCCCTCTGTCATCAAGGCTGGAGTGCAGTGGTGGGATGATGGCTCACTGTAGCCTCAACTTCCTAGGCTCAAGTAATACTCCTGCCTCAGCCTGCCAAGTAGTTGGGACCGCAGGCACACTCCGCCACACCCAGCTAATTTTTAAAATTTCTTTATTTTTTGAAACAGAGTTTTGCCCTTGTTGCCCAGGCTGGAGTGCAATGGTGCGATCTCAACTCACCACAACCTCTGCCTCCCGGGTTCAAGCGATTCTCCTGCCTCAGCCTCCCAAGTAGCTGGGATTACAGGCATGTGCCACTACGCCCGGCTAATTTTGTTTATTTTTTTTTAGTAGAAACAGAGTTTCTCCATGTTGGTCAGGCTGGTCTCAAACTCCCGACCTCAGGTGATCTGCCCACCTCTGCCTCCCAAAGTGCTGGGATTACAGGCATGAGCCACTGTGCCCGGCCTAATTTTTAAATTTTTTGTAGAGACGGGGGTCTCAGGCTGGTCTTGACCTCTTGGGCTCAAGTGATCTTCCTGTCTCAGCCTCCTAAAGTGCTGGGATTACACGTGTGAGCCAATGTGCCTGGCCCATCCCACCACTTCTATCCTGTGATATCCATCACAAAGGCCAACCCTAGTGCAATGTGGGAGAGGACTGCACATGGCATAGATACCAAGAGGTGAGGATCATTGTGGTTCACCTGGGAGCCTGCCTCCCATACCCAGAGAGACTTTGGAAGCCACATGTGAAAATGGCAGAGCTGCTATCAGCCTGGGTCCTTGACCCTCTGCCTTTCTACTAATTAGGCTTTACGTGAATAGAATCAAAAATTAATTGTAGGGCCAGGTGCAGTGGCTCACACCTGTAATCCCAGCACTTTGGGAGGCCGAGGCAAGAGGGTTGCTGGAGCCCAGAGTTTGAGACTACTGGGCAGTATAGTGAGACCCCATCTCTCTGTTAAAAAAAAAAAAAAATTAGTCCAGGAGCGGTGGCTCACAGCTTTAATCCCAGCACTTTGGGAGGCCGAGGCTGGCAAATCACGAGATAAGGAGTTCCAGACCAGCCTGGTCAACATGGTGAAACCCTGTCTCTACTAAAAATACAAAAAATTAGCTGGGCATAGTGGCGGGTGCCTGTAATCCCAGCTACTCTGGAGACGGAGGCAGGAGAATCGTTTGAACCCAGGAGGCAGAAGTTGCAGTGAGCCAAGATCGCACCACTATACTCCAGCCCAGGCGAAAGTGTGAGACTCCATCTCAAAAAAAAAAAAAAAAAAATTGTTCAAACCACTGATATTTTAGCATGGGTCCATCCCAGTGGTTCACATTGCTATAACTAATTCAGAGATCAATTACTAATGGGACAGCACAGGGAAGGTTAAACTGAACACGTAGCACTGTGTGACTTTACTGTGTACATATATAACTTTGATAAAAAAAGTAAATACGAAAAAGCAGAAATACAGAAAACCCATTCAATCCAAGTGAAGGAAGGAATAAAAAAATAAAAAATAACCCACTGAATAAACTCCAGATGGATCAAAGTCTTCAGTATGAAATAAGAAACCATAACGAGTGAGAAGTAAGCAATGGAAAGTTATTCTATAACATGGGTGTCATTGTGACTCAAACTTCAGAGGCCAGAAAAGAAAACATTGATATGGTCAAATACATGAAATAGAAATCAGCATTCTTCCTCTTCCCTAAACTTTTCCTGAACAATAAAATTCTAAGGTTTGAGGTGGGGCAGGCAAGGCCAGCTTGGGGTGTTGACGGCACAGTGGCCCGAAAGTGGGGTGCAAGAGCCTTATTGGGGTGAAGGAGGCATTTACTCATGTGAGCAGCTCAGCATGGTGGGGGCACCCAAGTAGGAAACATAAGTCCCCTAAGCTAATAGGATGGGGGTACTGTAGCTGGGGGAGTCGGCCCAAACTGGGTGCAGAGGGCACAGGGGAGGTGGAAGGAGGGGACAGCTGTGGAGGTGTAACGTACAGGAGAATTGACTCATAAGGAAATTAAGAAAAATGAAGTCATATTTCTCACTGTCAGAAAAGGTGGATATAAATATGGAAAGGGAGAAAACTACAGGTATTGAATTTGTCTTTATTTATTTATTTATTTATTTGAGAGAGTCTCACTCTGTTGTCCAGTCTGGAGTGAAGTGGCACAGTCTTGGCTCACTGAAACCTCCACCTCCTGGGTTCAAGCGATTCTCCTGCCTCAGCCACCTGAGTAGCTGGGATTACAGGCCTCCAGCAGTACGCCTGGCTAATTTTTGTATTTTTAGTGGAGACGGGGTTTCACCATGTTGGCCAGGTTGGCCTCAAACTCCTGACCTCAAATGATCCACCTTGGCCTTCCAAAATGTTGGTATTACAGGCATGAGCTACCACGCCTGGTCAGATATTGGATTTGAATTGGATGTGTCATTCTCAATATGCAGAAATAGATATGGAAATATACAAATAGATATGGAAATATACCTAATGTATGCGTGTATATGTATACGTACCTCCTGTGTAGATATATATAAATAACATACACACAATAGATATAACAGATATATTACATGGGGTTTATATAATATACAATGTGATATCTGTAGTATATAATGTAATTTATGTACAATGTGATATATACAGCATACTACACACATACATGTATATATTTGTTTGTTGAGACGGAGTGTCTCCATCACTCAGGCTGGAATGTAGTAGCATGATCATGCCTCACTGCAGACTCTGCCTCATGGGCTCAAGCAATCCTCTAGCCTCAGCCTTTTGAGTAGCTGGGACCACAGGTGTGCACCACCAAGCCCAGCTAATTTTTTAGTTATTAGTAGAGACTGGGCCTCGCTATGTTGCCTAGGCTGGTCTTGAACTCTTGGGCTCAGTCCTCCTGCCTCAGCCTCCCAAAGTGCTGAGATTACAGGTGTGAGGCACTATGCCCAGCTGCACATATGTGTGTGTGGTGTGTGTGCGTGTATATAGTATATATGTAAATATATGTATATGTGTATATACGTATATGTGTGTATATATGTGCATATGCATATATGTGTGTATATGTGTATATAGGTATAATGTGTGTATGTATGTGTTTATACATATATGTGTGTATATATGTGTATATATGTATATGTGTGTATATATGTATATGTGTATATATGTATATATGTATATGTGTGTATATATGAAAATGTGTATAGATGTGTATATGTGTGTATATATGTATATGTGTGTATATGTATGTGTATATGTAATGTACGTGTGTATATATGTGTATATATGTATATGTGTGTATATATGCATATGTGTGTATATATGTATATGTGTATATATGTTATATGTATATGTGTGTATATATGAAAATGTGTATAGATGTGTATATGTGTGTATATATGTATATGTGTGTATATGTGTATGTGTGTATATGTGCATGTGTATATATGTGTATATGTGTATATATGTATATATGTGTATATATGTGTGTGTGTATATATGTATGTGTGTATATATGTATATGTGTGTATATATGTATATATGTGTGTGTATATATATGAACTCTGTCCACTGAGAGGACCCATTAGCAACCAAAATTCAAAAACAACAGCAACGAGCCCTGTTAGTGTTTGGATCTTGGCTTCCCATTCTGAAAGGAACCAGGGCTCCTTGGAGAAACGGCTGATTCTAGAGCTGCTTTAGAGAAAGAAAAAAAACGAGCTTAGAACATTTTGCTGTACCAGGAATCAGGAACGACTCAACTGTGACTAATGGAGGCATGTCAAAAACGCAGAGCTTCCAATCCCTTGAGAGCGGATTAAAACAAACAAACAGGCTGGGCGCGGCAGCTCACATCTGCAATCCCAGCACTTTGCGAGGCTGAGGCGGGCAGATGAGTTAAGGCCAGGAGTCCAAGACCAGCCTAGGGAACATGGTGAAACCCCGTCTCTACTAAAAATATAACAATTAGCCAGGCATGGTGGTGCACGTCTGGTAATCCCAGCTCCTTGGGGGCTGAAATGGGATGAAGGCTTGAGCCTGGGAGGCCGAGGTAGTAGCGAGCCGAATCGCACCACTGCAATCCAATCTGGGTGACAGAGCGAGATCTTGTCTCAAAAACAAACAAAGCACATAGCCACCAGTTTGAGGGGGCTCCCACTGGAAAAATAGAGGACAAAATATAGAGTAACCCAAAAAGTAAATAAAGAGCTGGGTGCGGCGGCTCACACCTATAATCCCAGCACTTTGGGAGGCTGAGGCAGGCAGATCATGAGGTCAAGAGTTTGAGACCAGCCTGACCAACATGGTGAAACCTCGTCTCTACTAAAAATAAAAAAAAAATTAGCCGGATGTGGTGGTGCATGCCTATAGTCCCAGCTACTCAGGAGGCTGAGGCAAGAGAATCGCTTGAACCCAGGAGGCGGAGGTTGCAGTGAACCAAGATCGTGCCCCTGTACTCTAGCCTGGGAGACAGATGGAGACTCTGCCTTGAAAGGAAAAAAAAAAAAAAAAAAGTAAACAAAAAGAGCATCAAAATAAGTAAGTCTGAACACCAAAAATAGAGAATGATATAACTGATTATAACTCATGGAAAAAAATAGGAAACCATGAGTCCACACAGACATAAGTAAATCCATTAACAATTGGAAGGGCCAGGCG
The DNA here is from genome assembly GCF_009764315.1 of Trachypithecus francoisi. Classification (NCBI taxonomy): domain Eukaryota; kingdom Metazoa; phylum Chordata; class Mammalia; order Primates; family Cercopithecidae; genus Trachypithecus; species Trachypithecus francoisi. Next base: position 4,181,957 of record NW_022681457.1, on the reverse strand, counting down.
TGGCATCCTGCAGTGATGGCATTCTGTTCCCAGCTACTCAGGAGGCTGAGGTGGGAGGATCACCGAGCCTAGTGAGGTTGAGGCTGCAGTGAGCTATGATTGTACCACTGCATTCCAGCCTGGGCAATAGAGCAAGACCCTGTCTCTAAAAAAATAAATCAATTAAAAAAATAATAACTTGGGCCAGGCATGGTGGTTCACAAGAAAACAAAAAATCCTGAAGATTTCCTGAGGAATGTGATATTAGTATAGTTTCAAAGCTCTCACTGCTTGGCAAAGGACAAGTCCGGCTGATGCCACCTGCATCATGTGACTGAAGCAAATGTCATCAGAAACTGGAGAGGTGGACGCTGCGAGTGACCTGACTTTCAGTGAGAAACACACGGCACGATGTCAGTCGTCGTGCTGCCAAAGAATCCGATCACGAGGAAACATCAAATAAATCCACACAGAGGGAGAGACGACTCGATAACTGGCCTGCAACGTTCCAAATGCCAAGGTCGTGAACACCAGGGAAGACTGAGGAACTGCCCTTCATGACTTTCAAAGAGACTGCCCTCAGAAGCGGTGAATGACCCTGAACTGCATTCTTTTTATTTTTGGCGGGGGCGGAGAGCAGAGTCTCACTTTGTTGCCCAGGTTGGAGTGTGGTGCAATCTTGGCTCACTACAACCTCCACCTCCCAGGTTCAAGAGACTGTCCTGCCTCAGCCTCCTGAGTAGCTGGGATTACAGGTGTCCACCACCACGCCCAGCTATTTTTTCTTTTCTTTTTATTTTTTGAGATAGAGTTTCGCTGTTGTCACCCGGGGTTGGAGTGCAGTGGCACAATCTCGGCTCACTGCAACCTCCTCCTCCAGGGTTCAAGCGATTCTCCTGCCTTAGCCTTCCGAGTAGCTGGGGTTACAGGCATCCACTACCACACCTGGGTAATTTTTGCATTTTTAGTCGAGACAGGGTTTTGCCATGTTGGCCAGACTGGTCTCAAACTCCGGACCTCAGGTGATCTGCCCGCCTTGGCCTCCCAAAGTGTTGGGATTACAGGTGTGAGCCACCACGCCCGGCTCTGAACTGCATTCTTCTGTCATAAAAAGCATCACTGGGACATGTGGCAAACATGAAGGAGGTCTGGCGATTCCAGAGTAGTCATGGGTCAAGGCTACTTTCCTGATTTTGACGGCCGTGCTGTGATTATGTAGGAGAATGTCCTTGTTTACAGAAAATACACACTGGAGTATGTGTTAATGGGTTTCAAGAGGTTTCAAGGGGACATGTGACTTTCAAATGGTTCAAATGGTTCTGAAAAATAAGAATCGCTTGTACTGTACTTCCACATTTTTAAATGTTTGTGACTGTTTCCAAGTTAAGAAAATTTATTTATTTATTTTTAAAGACAGGGTATTGCTCTGTCACCTAAGCTGGAGTGCAGTGGTACAATCATAGCTCACTGCAGCCTCGAACTCCTGGATTCAGGCCACCCACCCACTTCAGCCTCCCGAGTAGCTGGGACTGTAGGTGTGTACCACCACGCCGGGCAAATTTTTGTATTTTTTTTAGAGACGGTGTTTCACCATGTTACCCAGGCTGGTCTCAAACTCCTGGGCTCACGGGATTGATCATCCTGCCTCGGGCTCCGAAAGTGCTTGGATCACAGGGGTGTGCCACAGCGTCTGGCCCACTCTTGAAATTTTAATATGCATCCTTAAGGTGACAAAATCTAAATATAATCACTCTGTCATATTCCAGAATAACAAAAGATTTCAAAGCATTCTAATTCTGATCACCTGCCACCTGTTTGACAGGTTTTAATTGGTCTTTTTTTTTTTTTTTTAAGTTTTATTATGAAAAAATGGCGACCTATGCAAGCTAAATAGACCTCTAGGGAAGGGGCTGCAGGTAGCAGGTCTCCGACCTCCAAGAGGGCATCGCCTCATGGAGGCTGGGACCTCTGTCTGCGGGGCCTGGAAGTCTACTTCCGGAAGTGCAGAAAGCAACAGGAAGCTGGAACCATTGCTGTCCCGGGCTCCAGGTAAGATGCAGTGTGGAGGCCGGGCGCGGTGGCTCAAGCCTGTAATCCCAGCACTTTGGGAGGCCGAGACGGGCGGATCACGAGGTAAGGAGATCGAGACCATCCTGGCTAACACGGTGAAACCCCGTCTCTACTAAAAAATACAAAAAACTAGCCGGGCGAGGTGGCGGGCGCCTGTGGTCCCAGCTACTCTGGAGGCTGAGGCAGGAGAATGACGTAAACCCGGGAGGCGGAGCTTGCAGTGAGCTGAGATCGACCACTGCACTCCAGCCTGGGCGACAGAGCGAGACTCCGTCTCAAAGAAAAAAAAAAAAAAAGATGCAGTGTGGAACTAGGGGCTGGCGAGAAATCCCTACACCCCTCCTCCTGCCAGCCAGCGCCTTGCCAGGGCCTCCGTGCTGCTGGTGCCAGTTGCCAGGGGGGTCACAGAGCTTTGTGGCAGAGAAGCTTCACCCAAACAAGTGGAGGAAAAATGGTCTCACCCTGAGTGTGTAACAAAGTGTGTAACAAAGAGGAAATGCCCCACACGTTTCCCGGAGAAGGTCCCGGAACAAATAGCCGTGAAATCATCTCATGTCCCAACCTATTACAATACTATGACTTAGAACAAGTTTTTCAGGCTGTATTATAAAAATAAGACACTCGGAGTTGACTGGGCACGGTGGCTCACACCTGAAATCCCAACACTTTGGGACACCGAGGCTGACGGATCACCTGCGGTCAGGAGTTTGAGACCAGCCAGGCCAACATGGTGAAACCCCGTCTCTACTAAAAATACAAAAAAATTAGCTGGGTGTGGTGGCGGGTGGCTGTAATCCCAGCTACTCGGGAGCCTGAGGCTGGAGAATCGCTTGAACCTAGGAGGCGGAGGTTGCAGTGAGCCAAGATCTTGCCATTGCACTCCAGCCTGGGCAATAAGAGCGAAACTGCATCTCATAAATAAATAAATAAATAAATAAAAAATCCAATTCATGTGGTTATGACAAAGTCTGAGATAACACGGGCTTTGCCCTGGAATGTCGGCTTGGTGAGAATTGACTTGGAAGAGGGCATTCAGTTGTGATAAAAACACCCCGGACTGTGTAGCTTAAGGAACAAATATGTATCTCTCATAGTTCTGGAGGGTGCAGAGTCCAACATCAAGGCACCAGCAGATTCTGTGTCTGGTGTGGGCCAGTTTCCTGGTTCATTGCTGGCACCTTCTTGCTGTGTTTCCACTTGGTGAAAGGAAAAGGGAGCTCCCTGGGAGGTTTTTGTTTGTTTGTTTTGTTTTGTTTTTTTGAGACAGATTCTCGCTCTTATGCCCAGGCTGGAGTGCAATGGCATGATCTCGGCTCACGGCAACCTCCGCCTCCTGGGTTCAAGTGATTCTCCTGCCTCAGCCACTCAATTAGCTGGGATTACAGGCATGCGCCACCACACTCGGCTACTTCTGGCTAAATTTTGTATTTTTAGTAGGGACGGGGTTTCACCATGACTTCAGATGATCTGCCCACCTCGGCCTCCCAAAGTGCTGGGATTACAGGCATGAACCACTACACCAGCCATGTTTATTTATTTTTGAGACAGTCTCTCTCTATCACCTAGATTGGAGTGCAGTGGTGTGATCACAGCTCCCTGTAGCCTTGACCTCCCCAGCTCAAGTGATCCTCCCACCTCAGCTTCCTGACTAGCTGGGACTACAGGTGGACATCTCTACACTTGGCTAAATTTTTTTTTTTTTTTTTAGTAGAGATGGGCTTTTGCTGTGTTGCTCAGCCTGGTTTAGAACTCCTGGGCTCAGGTGATCCTCCCACCTTGACCTCTCAAAGGGTTGAGATTACAGGCGGAAGTCACCTTGCCCAGCCTTCTCGAAAATATTTAAAGCATTTGTAAGAATCTGGTATATCAGACTTGTGAAAAGCATGACTGAGAGTGCGTTACTGTTTTTCTCCTATTCATGGCATTTAAGGGAAACCACAATATCAGATTTGTGAAAAGTTCACTGATTAGATGTGCAATCACTGTTCAAATATTTAGGGGAAATCTAGAATTGTGAAATTTGTGGGTTGTTATTTTTAGTTGTAGAAGTAGTCTGTGAATGTTTAGAGGAAAGATAATTGTTTGAAAATTCATTGATCATTAACAAAAAAACAAATTGTGGTGAATTTTCCTGTCCATGGTCAAAAGCTTCTCAGTCATTGACGGAGCTCTCCACCATGTTTTCAACAAATGGGGCTGGAAAAAGTGGCCAGCAGCTGAGGGCAGGAAAATTGGGGAATTGGGGCTTAATTGTGGTAGACAGTTTCAATTTTGTGAGATGAAAAAATTCTGGAGATTTGTTGTGCAAGAATGTGAATATACTCAACACAACTGTACACTTAGAAATGATTCAGGTGCCATGGGGTTATGATACAGATTGGTTTTCGGCCAGGTGCAATGGCTCACGCTTGTAATCCAACACTTTGGGTGGCCGAGGTGGGCAGATCACTTGAGGTCAGGAGTTCGAGAGCAGCCTGGCCAACATGGCAAAACCCTGTCTCTACTAAAAATACAAAAATTAGCCGGGCATGGTAGCACAAACCTGAAGTCCCAGCTAGTTGGGAGGCTGAAGCACGAGAGAATCTCTTGAACCCGGGAGGCGGAGGTTCCAGTGAGCCCACTGCACTCCAGCCCGGGCAACACAGCGAGATTCTCTCTCTCTCTCAAAAAAAAAAAAAAGCAAACAAAAACAAAAAAAAACTACAAAAAATTAGCCAGGTGGGGGCACCTATAATCCCAGCCACTTAGGAGGCTGAGGCAGGAGAATTGCTTGAACCTGGGAGGCAGAGGTTGCACAGAGCCGAGATTGTGCCACTGCACTCCAGCCTGGGCGACAGTGGCCCTGTCCCCCTCCCCCACCCCAAAAAGAAAAGAAAAGAGAACAAGAACAGTGGTCAAATCTCTAGGGGCTCCAGTGAGTAGCTGAGGACAGGGTGCGGTGGAGAAGCTGAAAGATGCTAAATAGCCTGGCTCCCCAGGGGTCTGGGAAATGCTCACTCAGTAGAACTTCCCTCTTGGAAGGACAAAGCTCCACACTGGTGAAAACTAACAGAGAAACTAAACCCAAACTGATCTTGGCAGGTGCTCAGAGAGTAAAGCAGAGGGAAGGTTCTGATAACCGTGGGGGCAAGAACCAAGGAGACAGAGTTTGCTCCTGAATATTGGAGAGGTGGCTGTGCTGAGTGGTTATATATTGAATACAGTACTGTGGGGAAACAGCAAAGAATCAACTTATTTATTTATTTATTATTTATATTTTTAATTTTTTGAGACAGGGGCTCACTCTGTCACCCAGGCTGGAGTGCAGTGGTGTAATCTTGGCTCACTGCAACCTCCACCTCCTGGGTTCAAGCGATTCTCCTGCCTCAACCTCCCGAGTAACTGGGATTACAGGTGCGCACCACCATGCCCGGATAGTTTTTTTGTTTTGTTTTGTTTTGACACGGAGTCTTTCTCTGTCGCCCAGGTTGGAGTGCAGTGGCGTGATGTCAGCTCACTGCAGCCTCTGCCTCCTGGGTTCAAGGGATTCCTGTGCCTCAGCACTTTGGGAGGCTGAGGCGGGCGAATCACGAAGTCAGAGATCGAGACCATCCTGGCTAATATGGTGAAACCCCGTCTCTACTAAAAATACAAAAAAAATTAGCCGGGTGTGAGTGGCGGGCGCCTGTAGTCCCAGTTACTCCCGAGGCTGAGGCAAGAGAATGGCTTGAACGCGGGAGGCGGAGCTTGTAGTGAACCTAGATCGCGCCACTGCACTCCAGCCTGGGTGACAGAGCCAGCCTCCGTCTCAAAAAAAAGAAAAAAGAAAAAAGAGAGATTCCTGTGCCTCAACCTCCCGAGTAGCTGGGACCCCAGGTGTGCACCACCGCGCCCGGCTGGGTACGGCTCGCTTAAATGCGAGATAAAGAAAAGGAGTGTGGCCGGGCGCGGTGGCTCAAGCCTGTAATCCCAGCACTTTGGGAGGCTCAGGTGGGCGGATCACGAGGTCAGGAGATCGAGACCATCCTGGCTAACACGGTGAAACCCCGTCTCTACTAAAAAAAACACAAAAAACTAGCAGGGCGAGGTGGCGGGCGCCTGTAGTCCCAGCTACTCGGGAGGCTGAGGCAGGAGAATGGCGTAAACCCGGGAGGCGGAGCTTGCAGTGAGCTGAGATCCGGCCACTGCACTCCAGCCTGGGTGACAGAGCAAGACTCCGTCTCAAAAAAAAAAAAGAAGAGGAATGTGAGGCTGGGGGCGGTGGCTCACGCCCGTAATCCCAGCACTTTGGGAGGCCAAGGCAGGCAGATCACCTGAGGTCAGGAGTTCGAGAGCAGCCTGGCCAACATGGCAAAACCCTGTCTCTACTAAAAATGCAAAAATTAGCCAGGCATGGTGGTGCAAACCTGGAGTCCCAGCTACTTGGGAGGCTGAAGCATGAGAATCTCTTGAACCTGGGAGGCGCAAGTTCCTGTGAGCCCACTGCACTCCAGCCTGGGCAAGATAAGGAGATTCTGTCTCTCACACACAAAAAAAAAAGCAAGACAAAAACCCCCAAAAACTAACCAGGTGGGGCACCTGTAATCCCAGCTACTTAAGAGGCTGAGGCAGGAGAATTGCTTGAACCAGGGAGGCAGAGGTTGCAGTAAGCCGAAATCGTGCCACTGCGCTTCAGTGACTATGTCCACCCACCCACCGCACCCCCCCCCAAAAAAAAGAAAAGAGAACAAGAACAGTGGTCAAATCTCTAGGGGCTCCAGTGAGTAGCTGAGGACAGGGTGCGGTGGAGAAGCTGAAAGATGCTAAATAGCCTGGCTCTCCAGGCGTCTGGGAAATGCTCACTCAGTAGATCCTCCCTCTTGGAAGGACAAAGCTCCACACTGGTGAAAACTAACAGAGAAACAAAACCCAAACTGATCTTGGCAGGTGCTCAGAGAGTAAAGCAGAGGGAAGGTTCTGATAACGGTGGGGGCAAGAACCAAGGGATAGAGTTTGCTCCTGAATGTTGGAGAGGTGGCTGTGCTGAGTGGTTATATATTGAATACAGTACTGTGGGGAAACAGCAAAGAGTCAGCCTATTTATTATATATATAGAGAGAGACAGGGGCTCACTCTGTCACCCAGGCTGGAGTGCAGTGGCAAGATCTTGGCTCACCCGCAACCTCCACCTCCCGGGTTCAAGCGATTCTCATGCCTCAGCCTCCTGAGTAGCTGGGACCTCAGGTGCCCACTACCATGGCCGGAGAGATTTTTTTTCTTTTCTTTTTCTTTCTTTCTTTTTTTTTTTGAGACGGAGTCTCGCTCTGTCGCCCAGGCTGGAGTGCAGTGGCGCAATCTCAGCTTACTGCAAGCTCCACCTCCCGGGTTCACGCCATTCTCCTGCCTCAGCCTTCCGAGTAGCTGGGACTACAGGTGCCCACCACCATGCCCGGCTAATTTTGTTTTTCTATTTTTAGTAGAGACAGGGTTTCACCATATTAGCCAGGATGGTCTCAAACTCCTGACCTCGTGATCTACCTGCCTTGGCCTCCCAAAGTGCTGGGATTACAGACGTGAGCCACCGCGCCCGGCCAGTCATGTCATTTTGAAGTTCCTCACCCAGCTACTTGGGAGGCTGAGGCAGGGGAATCGTTTGAACCCCAGAGGCAGAGGTTGCAGTGAATGGAAATTGCGCCATTGCACTCCAGCCTGGGCAACAAGAAGAGGAGTGTGACCAACTTTATGTAGAGCTGTGCACTGAGGGAAAATAGTGTCCTGGAGGCTTCATGTCTACCCGGAACCTCTGAATGTGATCTTACTGGGAAATAGGGTCTTTGTAGATGGAATCAAGTTAAGGTGAGCTCATACTGGGTTGGGGTGTGTGCTAAATCCTATATGACTGGAGTCCTTATAGGAAGAGGGAAATTAAGACAAAGAGTCAGGCGCAGTAGCTCACACCTATAATCCCAGCACTGTGGGAGGCCGAGGTGGGAGGATGGCTTGAGTCCAGGAGTTCAAGACCAGCCTGGCCAACATAATGACACCCCATCTTTACAAAAGTAAAAGTTAAAAAAACTAGCCAGGGCCAGGCGCAGTGGCTCACGCCTGTAATCCCAGCACTTTGGGAGGCTGAGGTGGGCGGATCACCTGAGGTCAGGAGTTGAAGACCAACCTGGTCAATATGGCAAAACCCCCTCACTACTAAAAATAGAAAAATTAGCTGGGTGTGCGCCTGTAGTCCCAGCCACCTGGGAGGCTGAGGCAGGAGAACTGCTTGATCCTGGGAGGCAGTGGTTGCAGTGAACCAAGATCATGCCACCGCACTCCAGTGTGGGCAGTAGAGTGAGACTCTGTCTCAAAAAAAAAGAAAAAAATCATAAGTGAAGGCTAAATTAGAAAGAGCACAAGAGGAAATAGACACAACAGAGAAAAAAAAATTTTTTTTTGAGATGGAGTCTTTCTCTGTAGCCTACTTGTTCCGGAGTGCAGTGGTGTGATAATACCTCACTGCAGCCTTGACCTCCTGGGCTCAAGTGAGCCTCCCACTTCAGCCTCCCGAGTAGCTAGGATTATACCTGGCTAATTTTTGTATTTTTTGTAGAGATGGGAATCTCGCTATGTTACCCAGGCTGGTCTCAAACTCCTGGTCTCAAGCAATCCTCCCCACTCAGCCTCCCAAAGTGCTGGGATTACAGGTGTGAGCCACCATGTCTGGTCTAATTTTTTATTTTTTAGCGACCAGATCTCACTGTGTGGCACAGGCTGGAGTGCTGTGACACAGCCACCAACAATCTCCCAGGCTCAGGTGATCATCCCACCTCAGCCTCCAGGGTAGTTGAATTTTTTTTTTTTTTTTTTTTTTTTGAGACAGAGTCTCACTGTCTCCCAGGCTGCAGTGAAGTGGCGTGATTTCAGCTCACTGCAAGCTCTGCCTCCCGGGTTCACGCCATTCTTCTGCCTCAGCCTCCCAAGTAGCTGGGACTACAGGCACCTGCCACCATGCCCAGCTAATTTTTTTTGTATTTTTAGTAGAGACGGGGTTTCACCGTGTTAGCCGGGATGGTCTCGATCTCCTGACCTCGTGATCCGCCTGTCTCGGCCTCTGAAAGTGATGAGATTACAGGCGTGAGCCACTGTGCCTGGCGCTTTTTTTTTTTTTTTTTTTTTTTTAGTAGATGGAGTCTCACTCTGTCGCCAGGCTGGAGTGCAGCGGCACGATCTTGGCTCACTGCAACCTTTGCCTCCTGGGTTCAAGCGATTCTCGTGCCTCAGCCTCCTGAGTAGCTGGGATTACAGGCATGCACTACCGCACCCAGCTAATTTTTGTATTTTTGGTAGAGATGGGGTTTCACCATGTTGACCAGGATGGTGTCCATCTCCTGACCCTGTGATCCGCCCGCCTTGGCCTTACAAAGTGCTGGGATTACAGGCGTGAGCCACAGTGCCCGGCCCGAAATTTTAATTTCTGTAGAGATGGTGTCTCGTTATGTTACCCAGGCTGGTCTCAAACTCCTGGCCTTAAGTAATCCTCCTGCCTCAGCCTCCCAAAGTGCTGGGATTATAAGGGTGAGCCACTGCACCTGGCCAACTTTTACAAAGGATTTGGGATCCAGATTTCAGTCAATCAAAGAGCGAATTAGAGTCACTCCCAGCCCGTATAGCCAATGCTTGAGTGTGGAATCTCTGTCAGTAAATTCATCCCAATTCAACGTTCACTTGCTTCCATCCTGCCCCACCGTTGCCCAGAGATCCCATCCCAGACCAGCTTCTCAGTGTGGGTTCTGTCAGTATCAGTGGGGAAGGTCTTGCAGTTCTCCGGGTGCACATGGTAGCCCCTCACCGCCCACACCCTGAAGCTCATCCCGTGCAATCTGCCAGTAGCTGAGTCTAGATGCAGGTCTAGAAGCATCAAGAGCTGGTGAGCTGGACCCTGCGGAGGATCGGTGGTCTGCTGCACGACAGCAACCTAGGACAGGCTTTGCAGGCAGGGGACCCTAGACTGACCAGATGAGGAAAGAGGAAGGGCGTACAACAGGATTGGGAGTTCAAGGTCCTCAGAGACAGTGAAGTGTCTGCATTTGAACACATTTCTCAGTTTCCCTGCCTGCCTTTCCTCTCTCTGGATCTCTGTCCCCCTCTGTCTGTGGGTCTCTGTTCCTCTCTGAGTCTCTGTCCTACTCTCTCTCTGGGTCTCTGTCTCCCTCTCTCTGGGTCTCTGTCTTCCTTTTTCCCGGGGCCTCTGTCCCCCTCTCTCTGGGTCTCTGTCGTTTCTCTCTGGGACTCTCCCTCTCTCTCTGGGTCTCTGTCTCCCTGTCTCTGGGTCTCTGACTCCCCATCAGGTCCCTGTCCCACCTTCTCTCTGGGTGTCTGGCTCTTCCCTTCCCTCTGGGTCTGCGTCTCCAGGTCTCCGGCCTGGCATGGTGGGTGGGTGGGAACCGGGTCAGATGGTGCCCAGCGCTCCCTCCTCCTTTCCACACTGGCCGCTTCTCCTTTCCTTGACAACAGTAGGTGGTCTCTTCTGACAAGGAGCCCACATCTCACCTGAGTCACCCCCAGGGCCTAAACCACTGCTCGGAGCTTTATGAAATCTCGAATTCTGTTTCTTTCCCTTGACTGAGCCAGGCTTGTGCGATCAGAGTCGAAAACTGCACTTTCTACAAATGGTGACTTTCATTTCTTCGGGGCATTGAATCCCTCCAGCGGCCCTCGGCCACCTTCAGTTAGGCCCTTTTGACTGTCATATTTCTCTCTCTTGAACTTTGGACTTAAAATGAACGGTCCAGGATGACAATTCCCGCAGGGCTGCGGCAGCGGGGGCTGGCCCAGGCCAGCTTCCTTCCTACCAGGAAGTGGCTTGAAGAACAATATGGAAATCTCGGTGGTATGAGGGGAGCGAGACCAGGCAACTTTGCTTGCCAGGACTGGAATCTATGACACTCATTACATAAGGACCCCGATGGAAGGAGTCCCAGCTGAAGTCCGGGCCAGACGGAGTGGCACACACCTGTAATCCCTGCTACTCGGGAGGCTGAGACAGGAGAATCGCTTGAACCCAGGAGGTGGAGGTTGCAGTGAGCTGAGATCATGCCACTGCACTCCAGCTGGGCGGCAGAGAGAGACTCGTCTCAAAAATAAATAAATAAATAAACTAATTAATTAATTAAATAAAAATGCCGGGTGCAGTGGCTCACGCCTGTAATCCCAGCACTTTGAGAGGCCAAGGTGGGCAGATCACTTGAGGTCAAGAGTTTGAGACCAGCCTCACCAACATGGTGAAACCTCTTCTCTACGAAAAACACAAAAAATTAGCTGGGCGTAATGGTGGTACCTGTAACCCCAGCTACTCCGGAGACTGAGGCAGGAGAATCGCTTGAGCCCAGGAGGTAGAGGTGGCAGTGAACCGAGATTGTGCCACTGCACTCCAGCCTGGGTGACAGAGCGAGACTGTCTCTCAAAAAACAGCCAGACATGGAGGCTCACACCTATAATCCCAGCACTTTGGGAGGCCGAGGTGGGTGGATCGCCTGAGGCTGGGAGTTCGAGACCAGCCTGACCAACGTGGAGAAACTCCATCTCTACTAAAATTACAAAATTAGCCAGGCATGGTGGCTCATGCCCGTAATCCCAGGTACTCAGGAGGCTGAGGCAGGACAATCACTTGTACCCAGGAGACGGAGGTTGCAGTGAGCCAAGATTGTGCTATTGCACTCCAGCCTGAGCAACAAGAGTGAAACTCTCTCTCAAAACAGACAATCAACCAATCAATCAAACAAACAAACTGGCCGGGCGCAGTGGCTGACACCTCTAATCCTAGCTCTTTGGGAGGCCGAGGCAGGCGGATCACGAGGTCAAGAGATCGAGATCATCCTGGCCAACATGGTGAAACCCCGTGCCTACAAAAGATACAAAAATTAGCCAGGCGTGGTGGCGCTTGTCTGTAGTCCCAGCTACTCAGGAGGCTGAGGCAGGCGAATCACTTGAACCCCAGAGATGAAGGTTGCAGTGAGCCGAGATTGCGCCACTGTACTTGGGCCTGGTGACAGAGCGAGACTCCATCACAGAAAAAAAAAAAAAAAAAGATAAATAAATAAATAAATATTAAAAAGTTCGTAAGGACCCGGATGGAAGGATTCCAGGTTTCAGCTCCTCTTCCTGAGACTCCAAACTGCCACCCTCTAGCCCCTTTTTTCTCAGACCAGGATGCCTAAGTCTGTAATCCCTGGTTCTCCTGTGACCCAGGTATCTGGATGTCCAGCCCACTGATTCCCCAGAACTTGGGTGTCACATGAGCACCAAACCTACCCCAGGACCCAAGAGTTCTTGTCCCAGATTTGAGGCCCAACAGATCTCATTCCTGCTGCTAAATGATGCCAGAAAACTACATCTCCCATGAGGATGTGAGTGTGCTGTGTCACCTTATAAAAGCTCCGCTGTTATTGAGGTAGCTCTGAGAAATAGTTACACAATGCTCACACAAGTCGAGGGGTTGTAGAAAGAAGTCCTGCCCTTTCATTTTATTTTTATTTTTTTTTGTTTTATTTTATTTTATTTTATTTTTTTGAGACGGAGTCTCACTCTGTCGCCCAGGCTGGAGTGCAGTGGCATGATCTCAGCTCACTGCAAGCTCCACCTCTTGCATTCACGCCATTCTCCCACCTCAGCCTCCTGAGTAGCTGGGACTACAGGTGCCCGCCACCGCGCCTGGCTAATTTTGTTTTTCTGTTTTTAGTAGAGACGGGGTTTCACCATGTTAGCCAGTATGGTCTTGATCTCCTCACCTCGTGATCCACCCACCTTGGCCTCCCAAAGTGCTGGGATTACAGGCGTGAGTCACCGCGCCCAGCTATTTTTTATTTTATTTTTGAAATTAATTAATTATTTTTTTGAGGGGGAGTCTCATTCTACTGCTCTGATCTCTGCTCACTGCAACCTCCACCTCCCGGGTTCAAGTGATTCTTCTGCCTCAGCCCCCTTAGTAGCTGGGACTACAGATGTCCACCACCACATCCGGCTAATTTTTGTACTTTTAGTAGAGACGAGATTTCACCATGTTGGCCAGGCTGGTCTCAAACTCCTGACCTCAGGCGATCTACCTGCCTCAGCCTCCCAAAGTGCTGGGATTACAGGCGTGAGCCATGGTGCCTGGCCTTATTTTATTTATTTATTTATTTTGAGACTTTTTGAGTCTTGCTGTGTCGCCCAGGCTGGAGTGCAATGGCTCGATCTCAGCTCACTGCAACCTCTGCCTCCCGGGTTCAAGCGATTCTCTTGCCTCAGCCTCCCGAGTAGCTGGGATTACAGGCATCCACCACCACACCTGGTTAATTTTTGTATTTTGGGTAGAGATGGGTTTTCACCATGTTGGCCAGGCTAGTCTTGAATTCCTGACCTCAAGTGATCCACCTGCCTCAGCCTCCCGAAGTGCTGGAATTACAGGCGTGAGCCAGTAATTCCCAGCCAGTCTTGCCCTTTCAAAGAGCAGGGATAGTCTGGAGTCCCTGGGGACACTTTAGCAGAGTAGAAAAGTGAGGTTCGGCTGGGCACAGTGGCTCAAGCCTGTAATCCCAGCACTTTGGGAGACCAAGGTAGGCAGGTCACTAGGTCAAGAGATGGAGACCATCCTGGCCAACATGGTGAAACCCCATCTCTACTAAAATTACAAAATTAGCTGGGCGTGGTGGCACACGACTGTAACTCCAGCTACTCAGGAGGCTGACGCAGGAGAATCGCTTGAACCTGGGAGGCGGAGTTTGCAGTGAGCCAAGATCACGCCACTGCACTCCAGCCTGGGTGACAGAGCGAGACTCCATCTCAAAAAAAAAGAGAAGAGAAGAGAGGAGAAGAAGAGGCCCAGTGGGAAGCCAGGACCCTAGGACCACGTGCGGGGAAGTGTAAAGGGGATTGTATGAGGCAAGGGAGGCGAAATAGATCCCATGTCTTCCCTCAGACGCTCACACACGCCCATTCTCATCCTCCTCTCAAACTCTTTATTATCTCAAGTAAGAAAAATAAAAAAATAAATAAGATAAATAACCTAATAAATAAAGAGGAGAAGTCATAGTAAACAGCCTCTGGCTTCAGGAAGCGTAGCTGGGGCTTCGGCCCTGGGATGGTCCCACCATGCTCAGAGGGTCCGAGGAGCCCACATCGGGGGGCTGGGGGGCAAGGATTCCTGGCGGCTCTGGGGGTGCGGGGGGCAGGCCTGGTAGTGGCAGGAAGCGAGTTGGTCCTCCGGACGCAGGGTCCCTGTGTGGGGACTTGTTTCCCGGCAGGTGCAGTGGGCGGCCGTGGGCCTCGGACTGGTAAACGTTGTATCCGTTCTCAAGAAGCAGCTCCCGGAAGCTGCAGGCCTCAGGGTCAAAGTGGAGCTAGGGGACAAAAACAGGATCAGAGACAGGGTCCCTCTATGTTTTCCTGCTGTAGGACCCAGGATCCAGGCCCTAGCCCTGCCTCCCTCAGACCCAGGAGTCCAGGCCCCTAGCACCTCCTCCCTCAGACCCAGGAGTCCAGGCCCCCAGCGCCTCCTCCCTCAGACCCAGGAGTCGAGGCCCCCAGCCCCTCCTCCCTCAGACCCAGGGGTTCAGGCGCCCAGCCCCTCCTCCCTCAGACCCAGGGGTTCAGGCCCCCAGCCCCTCCTCCCTCAGACCCAGGGGTTCAGGCGCCCAGCGCCTCCTCCCTCAGACCCAGGAGTCCAGACCCCAGCCCCTCCTCCCTCAGACCCAGGGGTTCAGGCGCCAGTCTCTCCTCTAGGAAAGAAAACAGCGAAGGCAGTTTTCATTTTTGCCCCAGGCCCTTCCAGTTCAGACTTCACAGAGAACGTTCCAGCCCTCGGAGGAGCTGTCAATGTTCTCTAAGGCCAGGCGAGGGGTCTCCCTAGCACTCAAGGTCCTGGTCACTTTACTGGCCATGGCTTCCCTGAGTGTCCCTGTGCCTAGCATGAGCCGTGCACACAGGGGCCATGTGGGCAGGTGCAGGGGTTACTGAGTCACGAGACTCCCAATAACCCGAGTCTCAGGCCACTCCAGCATCCACACATCACATGATTGAGGTCAGTGGTGCCTCGGCCTGGGCCTCAGTTTCCTCATCTTGCAAACATTGATGTCAACAACTTCAACCTCCAAAGGTTGCAGTTGGGGGTGTGCAGAGCGAATAGAATCAAGTGTGTCTCCAGGGAGGGGGATGAGCAAGACCCCAGACTATGAGGACGACAGATAGGAGGAGCAAGGTGGGTGGTGAGGAGGGGCCGGGAAACTCACCGATCCGTACAGGGCCCCATCGGGCTTCTGGCACAGGAACCTGGAGGTCTTGACTCCCAAGATTTGAATAACTCCTGGCTTCAAGGCTTTCAGCTGCAGGAGACCTAAGGGGACAAAGCGATAAGGTGCTTAGAGGATCCCTCCCACCCGGCTCTGTCCCACCACCCAGCTCTGTCCCAGCCCCGGGAGTCCAAGCCCACAGCCCCCCTCCTCCCTCAGATCCAGGAGGAGTCCAGGCCGAAGCCCCTTCCTCCCGCAGACCCAGGAGTTCAGACCTCCAGTCCCCTCCTCCCACAGATCCAGGAGGAGTCCAGGCTGAAGCCCCCTCCTCCCTCAGATCCAGGAGTCCAGGCCTCCAGCCCCTCATTTCTCAGACCCAAGATTCCAGACCCCCAGCCCCCTTCTCCCTCAGACCCAGGAGTCCAGGTCCCCAGCCCCTCCTCCCTCAGACTCAAGATTCCAGACCCCCAGCCCCTACTCCCTCACACCCAGACCCCCAGCCCCTCCTCCCTCACACCCAGACCCCAGCCCCTCCTCCCTCAGACTCAGGAGTCCAGGACCCCAGCCCCTCCTCCCTCAGACCCAGGAGTCCAGGACCCCAGCCCCTCCCCCCTCAGACCCAGGTTCTGGCCCATACTCACTTTCGGGGCTCTGGTGAGCAGCGCCCCCCACCGTCCCATCCTCCCTGATCTCCAGGTGGGCTTCTGTCTGCTGGGCATCATCTGTGTAGAGGTACCGTTGCCGGACTTGGCCCCCGAATTGCAGGAGAGGACTGGAGTCAGGGATGGGGTGTGCCTGGCAGGCTCCCAGCAGAAGACCAGCCAGCACAGGAACCCACAGTCCTGAGTGCTCGAACCCGGTCTCGTCTGAGTCCATCAATGGCTCAGGTTCTCAGGTGATCTCCGGGGTGTGAGCTTGGAGAAGCTAGTGGTTTAGAATCGGTGCCAGATTCCGGCTGTCCAGGTGAGCAGATTCACAGATCGCTGCTCAGGTGGCCTGAGTGCCTGGGTCCTCTTTCGGCTGGATCCTCAGCAGGCAGAGCACTCCTGTGTTTTGGGATAGATGCAGAAGCTCCAGAATTTATACCCAGACAGTCCCGCCCAATCACCCTCCCTGCGCCTGACCCATGGCATTTGACCCACTTGGCAGGAGCCACAGAATTCCATCGTGGCAAGGGCAGTCTGAATGGATGATGTAACCTGGGGGTCCTTTCAATGGGGGGCCGGACTCCTGGGTCTAGGGGACCAGGGAGAGGAGGATCGGGTTAGCTGGGACCCAGGTGAAAGGGGCTGGGGGCCCAGATTCCTGAGTTTCAGAGAGAAGGATCTGGGGTCTCAAGTCCCTGAGTTGGAGGGAGGAGGGGTGCTGGGCTCCTGGAAAAACCACCTCTTGGAACATTTATGCAGATCACGCAGAAAAAGAGAAATTTCTGCGCCCCATCTGAATTTCTAAGTTTGGGGGGAGGGCGTGATCTGACACTGAGGTTCCTTGATCCTCAGCAAGGCGGCAATTGCTATGTGAAAGAAGCCACCGCAGCGGAGACACAAGTGTCCTGCCATGGAAGCCTGTCACCTGGCCGTGGGCCAACCTCAACCACATCTGTCCCTGCTCAGATGCTCAGACTCTGGACATCCCAGCCTTCTCCTCCCTGATGCAATCTTGGTGTTTCTTTCACCGGAGAAGCCATTTCAGGCCCAGGCAGGTGCTCCTAAAATAACCCGGGGGGAGGGGTGGCTGAGAGTCCCTGACTGGAGTTGGCAGCCAAGCCACACTCTGGAGTGGGCACCCAGAGGGAAGACAGGTTGGCTAATTTCCTGGAGCCCCTAAGGGTGCAAGATTAGGATTTCTTTTTTTTTTTTTTTTTTTTGAGACGGAGTCTTGCTCTGCCGCCCAGGCTGAAGTGCAGTGGCCGGCTCTCAGCTCACTGCAAGCTGCGCCTCCCGGGTTCATGCCATTCTCCTGTCTCAGCCTCCCGAGTAGCTGGGACTACAGGCGCCCGCCTCGTCGCCCGGCTAGTTTTTTGTATTTTTTAGTAGAGACGGGGTTTCACCGTATTAGCCAGGATGGTCTCGATCTCCTGACCTCGTGATCCGCCCGTCTCGGCCTCCCAAAGTGCTGGGATTACAGGCTTGAGCCACCGCGCCCGGCCTAAGATTAGGACTTCTACGTCTGAGGGAGGAGGGCTGGGGTTCTGGACTCCTGGGTCTGAGGGAGGAGCGCCTGGAAAACTTGGACTTGTGGGTCTGAGGTAGGAAGGACTGGGGGCCTGGACTCCTGGGTCTGAGGGAGGAGGGGCTGGGGAACCTGGCCTCCTGGGCTGAGGGTCTGGACTTGTGGGTGTGAGGGAGGAGGGGCTAGGGGTCTGGGCTCCTGGGTCTGAGGGAGGAGGGCTGGGGGTCTGGACTCCTGGGTCTGAGGGAGGAGGGCTGGGGGCCTGGACTCCTGGATCTGAAGGAGGAAGGGCTGGGGGCCTGGACTCCTGGGTCTGAGGGAGGAGAGGCTGGGGGCCTGGACTCCTGGGTCTGAGGGAGGAGAGGCTGGGGGCCTGGACTCCTGGATCTGAAGGAGGAAGGGCTGGGGGTCTGGACTCCTGGGTCTGAGGAAAGGGACTAGAGCCAGGACTCCTGGGTCTGAGGGAGGAGGGGTTGGGGATCTGGACTCCTGGGTCTGAGAGGGGAGAGGCTGGGGGTCTGGACTCATGGATCTGAGGGAGGAGGGCCTAGAAAACCTGGACTCCTGGGTCTGAGGGAGGAGGGGCTGGGGGTCTGGACTCCTGGGTCTGAGGAAAGAGGGACTGGGGCCTGGGCTCCTGGGTCTGAGGGAGGAGGGCCTGTGGGTCTGGACTCCTGGGTCTGAGGGAGGAGGGGCTGGGGGCCTGGACCCCTGGGTTTGAGGGAGGAGGGCCTGTGGGTCTAGACTCCTGGGTCTGAGGGAGGAGGGGCTGGGTGTCTGGACTCCTGGGTCTGAGGGAGGAGGGGCTGGAGGTCTGGACTCCTGGGTCTGAGGGAGGAGGGGCTGGGGGTCTGGACTCCTGGGTCTGAGGAAAGAGGGACTGGGGCCTGGACTCCTGGGTCTGAAGGAGGATGGGCTGGGGAACCTGGGCTCCTGGGTCTGAGGGAGGAGGGGCTGGGAGTCTGGACTGCTGGGTGTGACTGGAAGGGTCTGGGTGCTGGGAGTCCTGAGCCTGGATCCTAGATGATGGTTAAACTTCTGGGAATCCAGTCAAACTGCTGAGTCCTTGACATTGATGTATCTTGAATGTGAGGGTCAGTCTGTGGGTGGAGGATTACCCAGGTGCCAAGGCAAGAGACTGAAGGCACAAACTGTTTCCATATAATAAAGAAAATAGTTAGAATAAGAATAGTCGGCCGGGCGCGGTGGCTCAAGCCTGTAATCCTAGCACTTTGGGAGGCCAAGACGGGCGGATCGCGAGGTCAGGAGATCGAGACCATCCTGGCTAACACGGTGAAACCCCGTCTCTACTAAAAACTACAAAAAACTAGCCGGGCGAGGTGGCGGCGCCTGTAGTCCCAGCTACCTGGGAGGCTGAGGCAGGAGAATGGCATGAACCCCGGAGGCGGAGCTTGCAGTGAGCTGAGATCCAGCCACTGCACTCCAGCCTGGGCGATAGAGCTAGACTCCGTCTCAAAAAAAAAAAAAAAAAAAAGAATAAGAATAGTCATTATACAAATTAGATATAGAGATGATCATGACATTATCAATCATTAGTGTAAACATTATTAATCATTAGCTTTTACCATTACTCTTTGTTGTATTATTAATATAACCAAGAAGTAACGGTGGGCATAGGGTCAGGTGCTGAAGGGACATTGTGAGAAGTGACCTAGAAGGCAAGAAGTGAGCCTTCTGTCACACCCGCATAAGGGCTGCTTGAGGGCTCCTTGATCAAGCGGTAAGGCCAGTGTCTGGGAAGGACCCCCGTTACTTAACAGACCGTGAAAGGCAATCTCCTTTCCTTGGAGGAGTCAGGGAACACTTTGCTCCACCATCTCCTTGTGGAAGGCTGGATATTATCCGGGCCTGCCCGCAGTCATCCAGAGGTTTAAACATCTGCCGGTGGTGCTGTGCTTCAGTGGTGGTGCTGTGCTTCAGTGGTGGTGCTCCTTGTCCACTTTCATGTTCCTCCTGTACTCCTGCTTCCTCTTTGAAGTTCGTAGTAGATAGCAGTAGAAGAAATAATGAAAGTCTTAGGGCCGGGCGCGGTGGCTCAAGCCTGTAATCCCAGCACTTTGGGAGGCCGAGACGGGCGGATCACGAGGTCAGGAGATCGAGACCATCCTGGCTAACACGGTGAAACCCCTTCTCTACTAAAAAATACAAAAACAAAACCTAGCCGGGTGAGGTGGCGGGCGCCTGTAGTCCCAGCTACTGGGAGGCTGAGGCAGAATGGCGGAAACCCAGGAGGTGGAGCTTGCAGTGAGCTGAGATCCGGCCACTGCACTCCAGCCTGGGCGACAGAGCCAGACTCCGTCTCAAAAAAAAAAAAAAAAAAGAAATAATGAATGTCTTAAAGTCTTTCATCTTTCTTATAAGTGCATAGAAGAAAACGCTGATGCTGCCTTCCCTAACGCTGATGCTGCCTTCCCTCTCTGCTTCAGCTACCTAAAAGGTAAGAGCCCCTGTCCCGTGATCACGTGACTTGCTTGACCTTATCAATCACCTGGAGGACTCACCCTCCTTACTCTGCCCCCTTGTCTTGTATGCAACAAATATCAGCGCGCCCAGCCATTCAGGGCCACTACCGCTCTCCGCGTCTTGGTGGTAGCAGTCCCCCGGGCCCAGCTGTTTTCTATCTCTTTGTCTTGTGTCTTTATTTCTTACAATCTCTCGTCTCCGCACAGGGGAAGAATACCCTCAAAGCCCCGTAGGGCTGGACCCTACATCAGCCGCCCTGCTTGGGGTTGGCGATGCTGGAGGTGGGCCTTGGACCAGAGAAAATGCTTTATTTAGGTGACAAGCGGGCAGAGGCCTTTGTTTCTGGCGCCCGCAACCACGGCCCCCGCTGACGGCATGGGAAACAGATCCTGTTCCACTCCGGTCTCCAGCATTGGAATGGTTGCCTCGGTGCAATGCAGGTCTGGAAAGCAGCAGTTTAGCACGGGACCCTAGAATTCCCTAAAAGGAGTGACTAGGAGCTGGGATTCTGGAATTTGAGTGTGGACGGCGGGTTGGGTGGGTGGGAGATCGGAGACCCTGGTGGGCGCGGGGGGCACCTGCAGGCTGGAGGCCCTCGCGCGCTCCCGCGGCAGCCTGGCAAACAGGTTCTCCATTCCCCAGGAGGATGCAGCCGGGGGCGGACTATCGCTCCACTCGCCGGGACCAGGTGCCGGGGCCCTGCCAAGCCGCTGGGGCGTGGCCAGGCTTGACGCACCCAGGTGCCGGGGGCCGACTCTAAGCCCTGGCATCAGAAGGGAGAGGGCGGCGGATTGGACCTCCCGGCTCGAGCATTGCAACTGGGAGCTCCGTCTCCGGGTCCACGCAATGATGCCGCGGCTGCTCGCAAGCCAGGTAGGCTGCCCCGGGTGAAGCCTTCACGCAGGTCAATGCCGGGGCGGAGGGGCAGGGCGTGGTCCCCCACATCCCCGATCTGGGGAGCGGTGGGTCCAGGGGCCATCGCCCTAGCCCCGGGCGCTGGGGCTCGGCGCCAAGTGAGGGGCGGGCCTCCACCTTCCAGCCATCTGCCCAGCCCGGGAAGGCGGACGCTGCGAAACTCCCGGCCGCGCCCCCTCCTTCCTCCCCTCCCCAAGCCCTCCCTGCCAGTCCGGACAGGCTGCGCGGAGGGGAGGGCTGCGAGGCCGAAGAGCCGGACGCCTGGCGTTCCAGGGGCGGCCGGATGTGGCCTGCCTTTGTAGAGGGCGCGCTCCGGCCACGCAAAGCGGACTGTGGATCTGCCACCTGCAAGCAGCTCGGGTAAGTGGGGACTGCCGGTGCCTGGGACCCAGCAACAACTCCTTCAGAGCCAGGCGGTGCACGCCAACCTCTTCTCCAGGTCTTCCTAAGGCCCTAGGACTCTCCGGCCACCTCCCCAGCCATTACTCCTCCAGGAACCAAGATGCTTCTTCCGCTCCTGACCCTCCAGCCTCTCTTGTTTTACTTGGACTATCGCTTCCCATCACCACCTCTGTGGTGGATTTTGCCCCTCACAGACAGGCACTCCTGAGAAACAGGCTGATGGAAGAGTCCAGTATCAGCGGACCTTACAGGAGGGGAGACTCGAGATTCCTGCAGGAAAGGTGCAGGAACCTGGACCATGGCTGTCTGTTTTGCTTTTTTTTTTTTTTAAGAGAGGGTCCCTCTCTGTCGCCCAAGCTGGAGTGCAGTCAGTGGTGCTATCGCGCTCATTGTGAGCTCCGGGGGAGGCCTTAGCATCCGGTGTAGCTGAAACCACAGACACGTGCCGCCATGCCAAACTAATTTTTTTTTGGGGGGGGGGACGGAATTTCACTCTTGTTGCCCAGACTTGAGTGTAATGGCACGATCTCGGCTCACCACAACCCCCGCCTCCCGGGTTCAAGCGATTCTCCTGCCTCAGCCTCCCTAGTAGCTGGGATTACAGGCATGCGCCACCACGCCTGGCTACTTTTTTTTTTTTTTTTTTTTTTTTTTTGAGGCGGAGTCTCGCTCTGTCGCCCGGACTGGAGTGCAGTGGCCGGATCTCAGCTCACTGCAAGCTCCGCCTCCTGGGTTTACACCATTCTCCTGCCTCAGCCTCCCGAGTAGCTGGGACTACAGGCGCCCGCCACTTCGCCCGGCTAGTTTTTGTATTTTTAGTAGAGATGGGGTTTCACCGTGTTAGCCAGGATGGTCTCGATCTCCTGACCTCGTGATCCGCCCGTCTCGGCTACTTTTGTATTTTAAGTAGAGACAGGGTTTCTCCATGTTGGTCAGGCTGGTCTCCCACTCCGGACCTCAGGTGATCCGCCCGCCTTGGCCTCCCAAAGTGCCGGAATTACAGGTGTGAGCCACCCCTCCTGGCCCATGCCAAGCTAATTTTAAAATTTTTTTGTAAAAGCGGAGTCTTGCTCTGTTGCCCAGGCTGATCTTGAACTCCTAGGCTCAAGGGATCCTCCCATCTCGGCCTCTCAATATGCTGGAATTAGAGGTGTGGGCCACAGCGCCCAGCCAAATCCTGGCTATCTTGAAAACCACTTGTTTTCCAATCCCCATGCCCCGAAATTCCAAGGCTCTCATCCCTCAAACCTAGGACTCCGGCGCTCCCTACCTCAGCCCCAGGAGTCTAAACCTTTGACTTCCTCTTTCCCTGGGACTAAGGAGTGCTGCACCCCAGGCACCTCCCTTCCCCCACATCCCTCCGCAGCCTCCCCTCCTCAGTCTCTGTGTATTTGCTAATTCACCTTTCCTCCTCTGCAGCCATGTGGCCCCCGAGCCGGCGTCAGCTCTGCCTGGCCTTCCTGCTAGTCTGTGTCCTCTCTGCACTCTCCTTCTTCCTCCATATCCACCAAGACAGCTTTCCACATGGCCTAGGCCTGTCGATCCTGTGTCCAGACCGCCGCCTGGTGACACCCCCGGTGGCCATCTTCTGCCTGCCGGGTACCCCGATGGGCCCCAACACCTCCTCTTCCTGTCCCCAGAACTCTGCCTCCCTCTCCGGCACCTGGACTATCTATCCCGATGGTCGGTTTGGTAATCAGATGGGACAGTATGCCACGCTGCTGGCTCTGGCCCAGCTCAATGGCCGCCGGGCCTTCATCCTGCCTGCCATGCATGCCGCCCTGGCGCCGGTCTTCCGCATCACCCTGCCCGTGCTGGCCCCAGAAGTGGACAGCCGCACGCCGTGGCGGGAGCTGCAGCTTCACGACTGGATGTCGGAGGAGTATGCGGACTTGAGGGATCCTTTCCTGAAGCTCTCTGGCTTCCCCTGCTCTTGGACTTTCTTCCACCATCTCCGGGAACAGATCCGCAGGGAGTTCACCCTGCACGACCACCTTCGGGAAGAGGCGCAGAGTGCGCTGGCTCAGCTCCGCCTGGGCCACACGGGGGACCGCCCGCGCACCTTTGTGGGCGTCCACGTGCGCCGTGGGGACTATCTGCAGGTTATGCCTCAGCGCTGGAAGGGTGTGGTGGGCGACAGCGCCTACCTCCGGCAGGCCATGGACTGGTTCCGGGCACGGCACGAAGCCCCCGTTTTTGTGGTTACCAGCAACGGCATGGAGTGGTGTAAAGAAAACATGGACACCTCCCACGGCGATGTGACGTTCGCTGGCGATGGACAGGAGGCTACACCGTGGAAAGACTTTGCCCTGCTCACACAGTGCAACCACACCATTATGACCATTGGCACCTTCGGCTTCTGGGCTGCCTACCTGGCTGGTGGAGACACTGTCTACCTGGCCAACTTCACCCTGCCAGACTCTGAGTTCCTGAAGATCTTTAAGCCAGAGGCTGCCTTCCTGCCCGAGTGGGTGGGCATTAATGCAGACTTGTCTCCACTCTGGAGCCTTGAGAGCCAGGGAGACTTTCTGAAATAGCCTGATCTTTCTAGAGCCAGCAGTACATGGCTCTAGAGGCTTGGCATCTTCTGGAGAAGTCTGTGGTGTTCCCGTAGCAAATGGGTGTCCGTTTCCAGAGCGATTCTAGTTGGGAGAGTTGGAGAGAAGGGGGACCTTTCTGGAACTGTCCGAACATTCTAGAACTAGCAAAACATCTTTTCCTGATGGCTGGCAGGCAGTTCTAGAAGCCACAGTGCCCACCTGCTCTTCCCAGCCCGTATCTACAGTACTTCCAGATGGCTGCCCCCAGGAATAGGGAACTCTCCCTCTGGTCTATTCTAGAAGAGGGGTTACTTCTCCCTTGGGTCCTCCAAAGACTGAAGGAAAATATGATTGGTCCAGAGCAAGCATTCACCAAGTCCCCTTCTGTGTTTCTGGAGTGATTCTAGAGGGAGACGTCTTCTAGAGAGGGCCAGATTTGATGCCTGTGAAGATCCCTGCAGGGCCCTTAGAGACAGGATGGGGTTCTGGAAATCCAGATAACTAAGGTGAAGAATCTTTTTAGTTTTTGTTTTTGGAGACAGGGTCTCGCCCTGTTGCCCAGGTTGGAATGCAGTGGCGTGATCTTGGCTCACTGCAACCTCCGCCTTCTGGGTTCAAGCCAATCTCCTGCCTCAGCCTCCTGAGTAGCTGGGACTACAGGCACACGCCATCATGCCCAGCTAATTTTTGTATTTTTATGTTGGCCAGGATGGTCTCGATCTCTTGACCTTATGATCCACCTGCCTCGGCCTCCCAAAGTGCTGGGATTACTGGCGTGAGCCACAGTGCCCGGCTCGGATAATTTTTTTTAATTTTTAATTTATTTATTTATATATATTTTTTGAGACGGAGTCTCACTCTGTAGCCCAGGCCAGAGTGCAGTGGCGCCATCTCAGCTCACTGAAAGCTCCGCCTCCCAAGTTCATGCCATTCTGCCTCCGCCTCTGGAGTAGCTGGGACTACAGGCGACTGCCACCACACCCAGCTAATTTTTTTTTTTTTTTTTTTTGAGACGGAGTCTGGCTCTGTCGCCCAGGCTGGAGTGCAGTGGCCGGATCTCAGCTCACTGCAAGCTCCGCCTCCCGGGTTTACGCCATTCTCCTGCCTCAGCCTCCCGAGTAGCTGGGACTACAGGCGCCCGCCACTACGCCCGGCTAGTTTTTTGTATTTTTTTAGTAGAGACGGGGTTTCACTGTGTTAGCCAGGATGGTCTCGATCTCCTGACCTCGTGATCCGCCCGTCTCGGCCTCCCACAGTGCTGGGATTACAGGCTTGAGCCACCGCGCACGGCCTGCTAATTTTTATTTGTATTTTTAGTAGAGATGGGGTTTCACTGTGTTAGCCAGGATGGTCTCAATCTCCTGACCTCGTGGTCCGCCCGCCTCGGACTCCCACAGTGCTGGCATTACAGGTGTGAGCCACCATGCCCAGCCCGGATAATTTTTTTTAATTTTTGTAGAGACAAGGTCTTGTGATATTGCCCAGGCTGTTCTTGAACTCCTGGGCTCAAGCAATTCTCCCACCTTGGCCTCCCAGAATGCTGGGATTACAGACATGAACCAGCACACCTGGCCAAGTGAAGAATCTAATGAATGTACAACCTAATTGTAGCATCTAATGAATGCCCCAGCATTGCTGGAAAAATCGAGATGGAAAACAAACCATCTCTAGTTGGCCAGCGTCTTGCTCTGTTCACAGTCTCTGGAGAAGCTGGGGTAGTTGGTGAGCAGAGCAGGACTGTCCAGCCAGCCCTCCAGCCCCTCAAAGACTTTTTGTTTGTTTGTTTTGAGCAGACAGGCTAAAATGTGAAAGTGGGGTGAGGGATCACTGCTAAAATGGTGCAGCTTCTGGAGCAGAACTTTCCAGGGATCCAGGGACACTTTTTTTTAAGCTCATTAACTGCCAGAGCTCCATATATTGGGTCTGAGTTCAGATTTCCTCTCACAATGAAGGAAGATGGTCTTTCTCTGCAGGTGGGCCGCTGGGGGTCTGGGATCTGTTTTCTGGAAGTGTGGAGGCATAAACACACCCTCTGTGCTTGTGACAAACTGGCAGGCACTGTGCTCATTGCTAACCATTGTCTGCCCATGAACTCCCAGAACCACTACATGCTTTGGGCAGGTCTGAGATAAAAGGATCTAAAGGCATGCAGACACTGGACCCAGCCTCAAATCCAGGCGGGAGCATGAGGTCTGGCCAAGGTGGACAGGATTGTCGCGATCTCAGGAGTCCCTTGCTTTTTTTTTGGCAGGTGAAAGAAGAAATCTTTTTTTTTTTTTTTTTTTTTGAGACGGAGTCTCGCTCTGTCGCCCAGGCTGGAGTGCAGTGGCCAGATGTCAGCTCACCGCAAGCTCCGCCTCCCGGGTTTATGCCATTCTCCTGCCTCAGCCTCCCGAGTAGCTGGGACTACAGGCACCCGCCACCTCGCCCGGCTAGTTTTTTTTTTTTTTGTATTTTTTAGTAGAGACGGGGTTTCACCGTGTTAGCCAGGATGGTCTTGATCTCCTGACCTGGTGATCCGCCCGTCTTGGCCTCCCAAAGTGCTGGGATTACAGGCTTGAGCCACTGCGCCCGGCCAGAAGAAATCTTAGACTTAGTCAACTGTGATCACATCCCCTAGCTACTCATCCAGGATCCCATGCCTCCAGGCTTATCAGGGAGTTACACTTACAGTACAATTGTTACAGTTATAGCACTGTTCCCAACTCAGCTGCCACAGGTAAGAGAGCAGGAGGTATGAATTAAAACTCTACAGCACCAACCTCTGTCTCTGCAGCTTTTTTGGAGTCAGAGCTGCCGTGTGTGTGTGTGTGTGTGTGTGTGTGTGTGGTGTGTTTGTGTGTGTGTAAGAGAGTGGAGGAAAAGGTGGGTGTTTCTGAAGACTTTTTTTTGAGACCGAGTCACCCAAGCTGGAGTGCTGTGGTGTGATCTCGGCTCACTGCAACCTCCACCTCTCGGGTTCAAGTGATTCTCCTACCTCAGCCTCCCGAGTAGCTGGGACTACAGATGTGTGCCACCATGTCCAGCTAATTTTTGTATTTTTAGTAGAGACGGGGTTTCACCATGTTAGCCAGGCTGGTCTCGAACTCCTGACCGCAGGCAATCCGCCCACCTCGGCCTCTCAAAGTGCTGGGATTACAGGCATGAGCCACCGCGCCCGGCCCTGAGGATTTTTATTACTCGTGATTGGGAGTACTGTCCCTACTTAGATCTGACAGCTCCTTGTTGCTGGAGTTGTGAGAGTTGTGGTCCCTGTTTTTCTGGTTCCCTGTTTCAGTCACATAGGAGAGACAGACTTTCCAGGACCCAAACGTCTGAGCCCCCAGTTGCTCTCTTCTGGACCCTCAGTATTGGCCCCCAGTCCTCTCCTCCCGCTGGGACCTCCGCGTGGGGTAAAGAGGCGGAGGAGGGAGCGAACGGATTATCATTGAACTACATTTCCCGGAAAGCTATGGGGTTGGCAGCGCTAATCAGCTACCGAGAAAGAGGCCCCAGGACATTTTGGGAATCGTAGTCTTATGGCTAAAACGTCCACTTCGTAGCTCGACAGCCGTGTCTAAGGACCGCGGTAGGGGCGGCAGCGGCTTGGGGGGCCGGATCTAGCCCAAAGCCTGGGTCCTGGGGCAAGGAGAGGGGAGAAAGCTGAACGCTAGAGTCCGGTCCTTGACTCTGGAAGCCAGAGCAGTCAGGAGCCTTCCTCTTCGGTAGATGCCGGGAAAGTTCTAGTCCAAAAAGGCTACAGCCTCTGTGACGTCATAGAGCGATAGGCGGGGCCTCCCTTTGTTGCAGTCCAATCAGACAGAGTTGGGTTTCTGGGTGGGGCCAAGGAACACCCAAGGAATATCGATAAGGGAATTCGGGCCCCAATGTGAGAAGCTCGCAGCGGGTGGTTGCAGGACTTCCCTGTGGAGAGGGGATCCTCCGTGACTCAGATCCCCATCGAAAAGCTCTCGATTTCACGCAACCAACCTTACCTTCGTCCCCAACAAAATCCTTGATTTTAGCCCTGGGAAAATTAGCGTAGGTGGTCATGACCCCGGGTTCTTCTTTAAAAGCCCTCAGAACCTGGACCGGGCTCCTCAACCAACCCTAGTGTTGGAAGCCACAAGTCAGAAATCAAGGTCAGGGAGCGGCTGTTTAGGGTGCATCACTGTTCGGGACGCACCGGGGCTCCTTTTTCTAAGCAGAAGGGTGCGCCCTGCAAATTGGGAGCCCGTTAGTTTTGGGGAAGGGTGAACAAGGGCCCCCCGGGTCTGGAGGACCGCATGAAGTCTTGCTTAAGTCTTAGTACGGTCCCCAGGTTTAGGAATTCGGAATGTGTTTTGGTTTTGAAGGACTTCCGAGTTTGACAGTACCGTGGTTGGGTCTGTGTTAGATGATTTATTGGTTTGGGCTTTGAATCTTCAGCTTGAGGTTCAACAGGTTTTTGGGGGCTGGCGGGGGAGTGCCTCAGTGTTGCACTTAAGGGTTGGAATTCAGGATCACGTCAATCTGGGGACTTGGAAAATTCCATAGTTTGGGATTTTTGGGAAGGGGCGCATGGGGTTGGGAGATTCCAGGTCCTGAGTTTGGAGACTTATGAATGCTTCCTGTTTAACAGTTTTTCTGATCTCTCAATTGGGATGCA
This sequence comes from Trachypithecus francoisi, assembly GCF_009764315.1. NCBI lineage: Eukaryota > Metazoa > Chordata > Mammalia > Primates > Cercopithecidae > Trachypithecus > Trachypithecus francoisi. The sequence continues at coordinate 4,153,554 of NW_022681457.1, read as the reverse complement.
GTGAGAACCCTAAATTTGGGGTCCCCTGGGTTGGGGCTCAGTTTCACACTTCGGAGGCATTTGATGAAGGACATAGGTCCTCTTTATCTGGAGATTTCCTGAAGATCCTCTTTTCGCGGTTTGGGGACCCCATGGATAGGGAACCCAGTGGGATTTCTTAAGATGGATTTTGGCTTTTCTCCGTTTAGCGTTCTCCTGCTCTGGGTTTGGGGTGAGAGCACCCTTCCTAACGGTCTTCGGGAACTGTGCGCGCCGGCTGCAATGGGGCCGCATTTTACCCTCCTGTGTGCGGCGCTGGCCGGTTGCTTGCTTCCTGCCGAGGAGTGTGTTATATGTGACCCGTCTGTCGTGCTGGCGCTAAAGTCCCTGGAGAAAGATTATCTGCCTGGCCACTTGGATGCGAAGCATCACAAAGCCATGATGGAAAGGGTAGAGAAAGCCGTGAAGGATTTCCAGGAACTGTCGCTTAATGAGGATACCTATATGGGGGTCGTTGGTGAGGGCAGGGGGGGACCACGGACCCCTGGATCCTGGGAAAGGGAAGGAGGGAGATAAGACCAGGGGGAGGAAGAGGCTGACAGCAAGGTCTCCGGGATTCGGGAATGGAGAAGGCTGAGATGCAGATTCTGAGGTTTCCCGGGGCTGGTAAATACTGTTTTCCCTATCCTTATCCGGCGATTTTATGTAATAAAACTACAACTCCCAGAAGGCAACGGGCGACTGAATCCTTAACCAGGCCTATCCTTGCCCAGTGGCCTCATGGGTGTTGTAGTTTCTAAGATTAGGCGAGCCAATGAGACAGTAAGGCTGGAATCTGGCGTTGTATCTCCCCTGACAGACGAGGCCACACTGCAAAAGGGGTCCTGGAGTTTGCTGAAGGATCTGAAACGCATCACAGACAGTGATGTAAAAGGTAAATGCACCAAGGGAGTAGGGGTCCAGAATCTCTCAGGGAAGCCAGCATTAGTGCTGCCTGGTCTCTTGGTCAGATACTAGGCTGTGGGGCCAGACTGCCTAGGTTCAAATGCCCGCTCTGCCACTTCCTAGCTGTATGGCCTTGAGCAAAGGACTTTGAAGCTCCCTTGGCTCTAAAATGCTCCCTCAGTTGTTCAGTTTCAATGTGTATTGCTGGCCGGGCACGGTAGCTCATGCCTATAATCCCGGCACTTTGGGAGGCTGAGGCAGACAGATTGCTTGAGCTCCATAGTTCAAGACCAGCCTGGCCAACATGGTGAAACCTTGTCTCTACAAAAAATACTATATATATAACCTGGGCACGGTGGTGTATGCCTGTAGTCCTAGCTACCTGGAGGGTTGAGGCGGGAGGATTGCTTGAGTCCAGGAGGTTGAGGCTGCAGTGAGCCATGATTGCACCACTGCACTCCAGCCTGGGTGGCAGAGTAAGACCCTCCCCCATCCCCCAAAATATGCATTGCTTAGCCCAGCGGCTGGCATTATGTTAGACGGCCAATTTTAGTGCCCTTTCCTGAGAAGGCCAGGAAGTAGACTGCCAGACTCTGCAGGCGGAAGCAAACTGCAGCACCTCACACGTGGGACTGGGGGTTCCTGTGTCTTCCCAGGTGATCTCTTCGTGAAGGAGCTATTTTGGATGTTGCACTTGCAAAAGGAAACCTTTGCCACCTATGTTGCTCGATTCCAAAAAGAGGGTGAGAGAAAATGGGAGTCCGTGTCCCCCAGCTCCTCTTTCCACTATCCAAGAGTCCCTGTCTCCAGCCCCTTACTTCTCCAAGCCCAGTTCCTCAGCTTCTCCAACTGCCTCCTCCTTCAGACCCAAGTCTTTTCTCCCTCAAACCCAAGAGCCCAAAGCCCAGCTCTTCCCCAAACCCCCTCTTCCATCATCTTTCATTTAGAAATCTGACTCTGTCATCTCTTTCTCTCTTTTTCTCTTTTGACACAGCTTATTGTCCCAACAAATGTGGTGAGTCTGGATTACAGAAGTTAACGCTCTATTCCTCATCCTGCCCTCTGAATAGTCAGCTTCCCCACTCGCCTTTTTGGATCCTGGTGGTTTTGTCATTCTCTGCCTTGGAGAGGTTCCTGGGTCTCCAGTATTCTTTTTCCACCTTGGATTTCTTGGGGAGCAGGTCATATTCTACTTACACCCTTTTTTTTTTTTTTTTTAAGACAGTCTCACCCTGTTGCCCAGGCTGGAGTGCAGTGGCACGATCACGGCTCACTGCAACTTCCGCCTCCCAGGTTCAAACGATTCTCCTGCCTCAGCCCCCCTAAGTAGCTGGGATTACAGGTGCTGCCCACCACACCCAGCTAATTTTTGTATTTTTAGTAGAGACAGCGTTTCACCATGTTGGTCAGGCTGGTCTTGAACTCCTGACCTTGTGATCTGCCCACTTCGGCCTCCCAAAGTGCTGGGATTACAGGAGTAAGCCACCACGCCCGACCTTTACTTACACTCTTTACTGAGCCTTGTTGGAGTCCACTTCCTACCCACCTGCGTCCTGGTCCTGTCCCTTCCTCTGACCATCTAGGAATGTCGTAGATGACCTGGCCCCAGCCCTTGGCCCTGACCTCTTCTTTTAGCCATGCCCCTTAGTGGGCAAATACAATCCTTGACTCTGCCCCTCCAGGTGTGATGTTGCAAACTCTGATCTGGTGCAAGAACTGCAAAAAGGAGGTTCATGCTTGTCGAAAGTCCTACGATTGTGGGGGTGAGAGAACTGTACCCAGCAGGAGGAATTGGTGCAGGTGGGGTGAGGCGATAGGAGAGACAGACTAGAGAGAGCTTAGATGGGGGTGTGGGGGCAGTAGACAAGAAAAGGCAGGGTTTAGGCCGGGTACAGTGGCTCACACCTATAATCCCGGCACTTTGAGAGGCTGAGACGGGAGGATCGGGAAGCCAGGAGTTTGAGATCAGCCTGGGCAACATAGCGAGACCCCATCTCTACAAAAAAATTTAAAAATCAGCCAGGTGTGTTCCTGTAGTCCCAGATACTTGGAAGGCTGAGGCAGGAGGATTGCCTGGACCCAGGAGTTGGAGACTGCAGTGAGCTACGATCATACCACTGCACTCCAGCCTGGGCAAAAGAGTGAGACCTTGTCAAAAAAAAAAGAGTCCGGGCGAGCTGGCTCACGCCTGTAATCCCAGCACTTTGGGAGGCTGAGGCAGGTGAATCACGAGGTCAGAGGTTCAAGACCAGCCTGGCCAAGATGGTGAAACCATCGTTTTTGTACTAAAAATACAAAAAAAGTAGTCAGACATGGTGGCGGGCACCTGTAATCCCAGCTACTCAGGAGGCTGAGGCAGAGAATTGCTTGAACTTGGGAGGTGAAGGTTGCAGTGAGCCAAGATGGCGCCACTGCACTTTAGCCTGGGTGACAGAATGAGACTTCGTCTAAAAAAAAAAAAAAAGAGAGAGAGCGAGTGAGAAAGAAAAGATGGGGTTACAAAAAATGTAAGAGGATTAGGGGAGGGTAAAGAACTGTGAAGGAGGCCGGGCGCAGTGGCTCACGCCTGTAATCCCAGCACTTTGGGAGGCTGAGGCAGACAGATTGCCTGAGGTTAGGAGTTCGAGACCAGCCTAGCCAATATGGTGAAACCCCGTCTCTACTAAAAATACAAAAATTAGCCGGGCGTGGTGGTGTGCGCCTGTAGTCCCAGATACTCAGGAGGCTCAGGCAGGAGAATCACTTGAACCCGGGAAGTGGAGGTTGCAGTGAGCCGAGATCAGGCCACTGTACTCCAACCTGGGCGACAGAGCGAGATCCCATCTCAAAAACAAAAAACCAAACAAACAGAATCGTGAAAGGGTGTCCCATGGTCTTCCTTCACCCCTAGAGCGCAATGTGGAGGTTCCTCAAATGGAAGATATGATCCTGGACTGTGAGTTAAACTGGCATCAGGCTTCTGAAGGCCTCACTGATTACAGCTTTTACAGGGTGAGGGCCTCAACTTCTGTAACCCTTGAACTCCCTACACTACAATACTTGTGTACTGGATCTGTGGGCCTGCACCCACGATTCTCATAACCCAGGCGGGTGGTCTATCAGGTGTGGTCTCTACTGACCTCTGGGGACCCCGTGCCCTGACCAGTGACACCCTGGACACCCACCTCCCACACTGAGGTCCTGTGATCTTCTCAACCCGGTACTCCCCCAACCCCTGAATTCCTCAGGCCTCAGTGACCCCTTGAGCTTGGGTCTAGGTTTGGGGGAACAATACGGAGACCTTGGTGTCCAAGGGGAAAGAGCCCACCCTGACCAAGTCCATGGTGGGTCCAGAGGATGCAGGCAGCTACCGCTGCGAGCTGGGCTCTGTGAATTCCAGTCCAGCCACGGTCATCAATTTTCGCGTCACAGGTCAGTGCTGTGGGGTTGAGAGAAGTGTAGGATTCAGGGCCCAGGAAAGCTGGCGTCCGCGGCGGGGGCGTGGCCTCGGCGATGGGGGCGTGACTTCCTGTTGGGTGTGGTTTCGGGGCAAGGGGTGTGGCTTCCCGCCGGGGGCGTGGCCTCTGACCCCGAGGACAGGCGTTCCCTTGGGTGCGTTCAGGCTTTACACTGTTGAAGGCGTGATTATCTCTGGGATGGCAGGCTACTGGGAAGGGCTTGCCTTTGCCAGGGCAGGAGCTCCACGCCCTGCCAGGACTGCTCTTTACACTTTCTCAAACAGTGTTGCCCAAAAGGATCGAGGAGGAAAAACCGTCCCCAAATATCGTAACCTCGGGGGAGGCGACCACGGAGTCGTCCAATACTCTCCAGCCTCTGAAGCCCGAGAAAATGCTGAAAGGCCGCCTTCTGGGGCTGCTGATCTGGGGCTCCCTAGCACTGATAACCGGCATTATCTTTGCGTGAGCAACCCGTTGAAGAAGGCTGGCTAGGCTTGGAGTAAGGGGCGGGGCTTCCAGGAACCCAACGCAGAAGCTGGTCTGGGGGCTACTGACGACTGAAAGCAGGACTTTCCTGGGGGTGGAGTGCGGGGGCTTGCACAGGAGGACTTCGAAGGGCGAGGCTTAGATAATTGCTAGAATAAAGTCACAAAGGGGGCGGTTGGGAGGGGTGTCCCCCACACAATTACTACCCAACCCGGTTCCATGATCTGCACCCCACTCCCACCCCTAGGATATTTCGTCGAAGGAGGGTGATCGATTTCATCAAGTCCTCACTGTTTGGCCTTGGCAGTGGAGTGGCGAAGCAACCCCAGGTCCCAAAAGAAAAAGCCACAGATTCGAGGCACCAATAAAGATTTATCTTGTTGTCTAAGCATCTGACTCACTTCCCTGGACGGGGCTAATTCTAGCCTTTGTTTCCCCGAGAGCAGAGGTCTGGGGATGGGCTCCGGCCTGAGGGAAGAAGGGCGGGAAACCGGGACCCTTGGGTTGTGGAGGGGGCCATCTGGCTGCGACGTAATTCCAGAATCAAGGAATGGGGCAGGGCCAACGCTCCCCAGATCTCCTCCCCCAGGCCTGGTCTCCTCACAGGACGCCCCCTCCCCGCTCTTCCTGCCGGGTTTCCTCTTGCCTTTTCCTGTCCCCCACCCAGTGCTGGGAGCCGTGGCAGAGGCAAGAGCAGTGGAACTGACCCAGGCCAGTGGAGCCAGGGCCTCCGGGTGTGCCGGACCCGAAGCAGGGTAAGAGCCAGGGACCCAGCAGCCCAAACCCTCCTCCCTGGGACCCAAGACTCAGTCCCCCAGCCATCTTCCATCCCAGGACCCGGGAATCCAGGGTACCATCCCTCTCCTCCCTCTGGGCTCGCAAGTCTGAGCCCCAGCCCCCTCCTCCCTCTGACTCGGAGTCCAGGTTCCCTCCACCCCATCCGCACAAGAGTGCCTTAGGAGTTGAGGCCTTCCTCGCCTTCCCTTAGGGCCATGCTATCTGGTGAACGGAAGGAGGGCGGAAGCCCCCGCTTCGGGAAGCTTCATCTCCCCGTGGGCCTGTGGATCAATTCCCCCAGGAAGCAGCTGGCGAAGCTGGGGCGGCGCTGGCCCAGCGCAGCCTCTGTCAAGTGAGTGCCATCTCTGCAGGACTCCTGCCCCTGCACACCTGCCTCCCATCTGTCCCTGTTCACGGCCGAGTCCCTGCAAAGGGTTGGCTCCGGTCCTCATCCTGAATTGGGCAAGCGAGCTTGTGGGCAGGGCAAGACGGTGGGGCGCAGCGATACCAGGGCGCTGTGGGAGTAAGAGCTAGGCCAGGAGGTGGAGTGAGGCCAGATTAGCACGGGGATGAGGACAGAAAGAGCAGGGGGATTGATTCACTTTCCTTCCTCCCCTGTCTGCTCACCTCTTGAAATTTCCTTCTGTGGGACTTGCCTTTATTTATTTATTTATTTATTTATTTATTTATTTATTTATTTATTTATTTTATCTCTCTTTGCCTCGCGTCTCTGTGCCAACCCTCACCCCCGCCCCGTCCATCCACCCTGGATCCCTGTCCTCTCTCTGGGTCTCTGCTCACTTCCCTCCTAATCTGTCCTCCACCCCCGTCTTGGCGTGTTGTTCTGGGTCTCTCTCCCGCGGCTCTGTTCCCTGGCGGACTCCCAGGTCTTCTTCGTCGGACACGGGGAGCCGTAGCAGCGAGCCGCTACCTCCGCCCCCGCCGCACGTGGAGCTGCGGCGAGTGGGCGCTGTCAAGGCGGCCGGGGGAGCCTCCGGTAGTCGCGCCAAGCGCATCTCCCAGCTCTTCCGGGGCTCGGGGACCGGGACCTCGGGGTCCGGCGGCGCGGGAGGCCCTGGGACCCCGGGGGGTGCGCAGCGCTGGGCCAGCGAGAAGAAGCTGCCGGAGCTGGCGGCTGGCGTGGCCCCCGAGCCCCCGCTGGCCACACGCGCCACGCCGCCCCCGGGGGTCCTCAAGATCTTCGGCGCCGGACTGGCATCGGGCGCCAACTACAAGAGCGTGCTGGCCACGGCGCGCTCCACTGCGCGCGAGCTCGTGGCCGAGGCTCTAGAGCGCTACGGCCTGGCCGGCAGCCCCGGTGGCGGCCCCGGCGAGAGCAGCTGCGTGGACGCCTTCGCTCTGTGCGACGCACTGGGCCGGCCCGCTGCGGCGGGCGTGGGAAGCGGCGAGTGGCGGGCCGAGCACCTGCGCGTGCTGGGCGACTCAGAGCGCCCGCTGCTGGTGCAGGAGCTGTGGCGGGCGCGGCCCGGCTGGGCGCGGCGCTTCGAGCTGCGCGGCCGCGAGGAGGCTCGGCGCCTGGAGCAGGAGGCCTTCGGGGCTGCAGACGGCGAAGGTGAGCTGCGGGCGGGGCTCTGGGGTGGGCACTCGGGGCCAGAGAGGCGGGGTCCGTGGGGCGGGGCCTGGGCGGGGCTTGTGGGACCCGCGGGCTGGCTGGGGGCGGGGCCCGCGGGAGGAGACTGGACCATGCGTGTAGGACTCGAACAGGTGGAAGGCAGAGCTAGAGCAGGGCCGGGGGTGGCCAGATGGGCGGGCCTGAGAGTTGGGTGGGGCTTGTTGATTGAGCAGGAGTTCTACGGGGGCCGAGGTTGGGGCTTAGGCGGGGCGGGGGCTGGTTGCTGTTGGTGGCTAGAAGTGGCCTGAAGTGGTTCTGAATTGGGGTTAGGGCCTTCTGCAGGTATTTCAGACTGCCTTGGAGGAGGTGGGGTGTGTAGCGGGGTCTGCGCAGTAGTAGATCCTGAGGAGCGTTTGTGCAATGGGCAGGAGTCCGCAGGGACCTGAGGGATTCGCCCTGTGTGGTAGGTTAGAGGACGCTAACAATTTGCTGACCTTTGAAAGTTTCTTTCTCTACCCAGTCCCCACTTTCTGGTAGGGTTTCTGCGAGGTCTGTTAGGTGTACATCCTGCAGCTTAGTGGCTTAAAATGTATTCTTTGATGTGGTTTCTTGGGGCCAATTGGGAGAAAGTTAAATCAATAGCGCAACTGTTTTGATACTGAATATTGACAAAGGTCTTTTTGAATTAAAGAACTAGTCCTGGCCGGGCGTGGTGGCTCACGCCTATAATCCTAGCACTTTGCGAGGCTGAGGCGGGCGGGATCACCAGAGGTCGGGAGTTCGAGACCAGCCCGGCCAACATGGGGAAACCTTGTCTCTTCTAAAAATACAAAAATTAGCCAAGCGTGGTGGCGCATGCCTGTAATCCCACCTACTCGGGAGGCTGAGACATGAGAATCATTTGAATCCGGGAGGCAGAGGCTGCAATGAGCCGAGATCGCACCACTGTACTCCAGCCTGGGGGACAGAGCAAGACTTCCTCAAAAAAACAAAAAAACTGTAGGCCGGGCGCGGTGGCTCAAGCCTGTAATCCCAGCACTTTGGGAGGCCGAGACGGGCGGATCACGAGGTCAGGAGATCGAGATCATCCTGGCAAACACGGTGAAACCCCGTCTCTATTAAAAATACAAAAAACTAGCCGGGCGAGGTAGCGGGCGCCTGCAGTCCCAGCTACTCGGGAGGCTGAGGCAGGAGAATGGCTAAACCCGGGAGGCGGAGCTTGCAGTGAGCTGAGATCCGGCCACTGCACTCCAGCCTGGGCGACAGAGCGAGACTCCATCTCAAAAAAAAACAAAAAAAAAAACAAAAACGGAAAACAAACAAAAAAAAACCTGCCCTCCAGAAAAAGAAAAAGGAGTTGGAGAGACCTAGCAGCCGGAGGAGTAAGCCCGAACAATGTTCTCGGGAGCGATGCAGAGCAGATGGGCGGGGCCTGTGGTGGGGCGGGGCTTGTGGAAAAGCGTGCCCTGGCGCACAAAGTGTTGGGTCGCGCGAGGAGTGGTGGCATGTAGTGCGCATGGGTCTCTGTGGTAGGAGGCAGCTCTGCCAAGTAGGTTGAGGTGGTTATTGAGCAGGGCCTATGTGGGTGGAGCATAGAAGGGGCGACACCTGCGTGAGTGAATGCAGGTTCCTAGATCAGGCCTGCTGGGGCTAAGATGGGCGGAGCCTCTGAGGGGCAGGACTTGGATAAGACGGCCTTAGGCTAGGTTGACTGCCAAGTGGGATCAGATGGGAAAGGAAGGGGCTGGAGGAAGAGGTCATTGTAGAGGCGAACGAAGGCCTTGACTTCAGAGAAGGCCAGGCCTGGAACTGAAGGTAGAGTCAATGGTGAAATAGCTGGTGCTGGACCGCGCCTGGCAGGGGTGGGTCCTGGCGCACTGAGAGCATGAGTCTGCTCAGGGAGACTTCTAAACGCTTTTCTGTATCTGAGCCTCCCTTTGGGAGATAGAATGTTATCGCAATTAAACTGATGGGCTTGGAACTGGGGTTTGGATTCCAACCCATTCTGTGACAGTTAATCTCAGTAAAATCCTAGGTGAGGATTCAATGGGATAATATATTCAATGTATATAAAGGGCCTAGCACAGGGCTTGGTACAGAGTAGGTGCTTAATAAAGAATGATAATAATCATTGTCTCCACTCCCCCACGGACAAAATATCCATTGAGCACCTGGGTAGGCCACACATTTTCCTTTTTTTTTTTTTTTTGAGATGGAGTCTTGCTGTGTTGCCCAGGTTGGAGTGCAGTGGCACTATCATGGCTCACTGCGACCTCCACCTCCCGGTTCAAGCGATTCTCCTGCCTCAGCCTCCTGAATAGCTGGGATGACAGGCGCCCACTACCACACCTGGCTAATTTTTTGTATTTTGAGTAGAGATAGGGTTTTGTCATATTGGCCAGGCTGGTCTTGAACTCCTGACCTCAAGTGATCCACCCACCTCAGCCTCCCAAAGTGCTGGGATTACAAGCATGAGTCACCGCGCCTGGCCTGGCCACACAGTTTTCACGGCACTGGGGAATACAGTGGAGACATTAACAGATGAGATTTCCACCCTCCCATATCTCACAAGCCTAGTGGGAAACACATTAGTCCATTCATTCAGCTCATTTCCATTCGGTACCTACTGTGTGCCAGGGTTCTTGCTGGGTCCAGAAAAAGCCCAGAGTACCCGGTGGTGCAGTCACCTGCTTCAACTTGGACTGTCAGGGATGGGTCTTTAGGAAGAGGTGGTTTCAATCTCCTGGAGGGCAAGGTCTTTTCTGTTACCCAGAGACTTGACAGTCCTAAGCATGTAGTAGGTACTCAATAAATACTTGTTAAAAGAACAAATGGGCCGGGCGCTGTGGCTCATGCCTGTAATCCCAGCACTTTGGGAGGCCGAGACGGGCAGATCACAAGGTCAGGAGTTCAAGACTAGCCAGTTTGAGACCAGCCTGGCCAACATGGTGAAATCCCATCTATACTAAAAATATAAAAATTAACCGGGTGTTGTGATGTGTGCCTGTAATCCCAGCTACTTGGGAGGCTGAGGCAGGAGAATTGCTTGAACCTGGGAGGCAGAGGTTGCATCCAGCCGAGATCGTGCCACTGCACTCCAGCCTGGGTGACAGAGCGAGACTCCATATAGAAAAAAAAAAAAAAAAAAAAAAGAACAAATGATTCAATGGAAAAGAATGAATGAAATTCCTGAGCTGAAAACTGCAAGATGGGTATTAATCAGGAGAGAAAGGTGTTCCAGGCACAGGGAACAGAATACCCAAAAGCCTAAATCCTAAATGTGGGAAGCAGCGTCACCTCTCTGTAATCAGTTATTTGTCTCATAATCTGCAACTCTGTGTCTATCCCTGTCTTTCCAGGCTCAGCCTCACTGTTCTCCATCTTTCCGCAGGCACGGGTGCCCCTTCGTGGCGCCCACAGAAGAACCGCTCCCGGGCGGCGTCGGGCGGGGCGGCGCTGGCCAGTCCTGGCCAGGTGACGGGATCAGGGGCCCCAGCTGGGTCTGGAGGCAAGGAGCGCTCGGAAAACTTGTCCTTGCGGCGCAGCGTGTCGGAGCTTAGCCTTCAGGGGCGGCGGCGGCGGCAGCAGGAGCGGAGACAGCAAGCACTTAGCATGGCCCCAGGGGCAGCCGACGCTCAAATCGGACCTGCAGACCCCGGGGACTTCGATCAGTTGACTCAATGCCTCATCCAGGCCCCCAGCAACCGCCCCTACTTCCTGCTGCTCCAGGGCTACCAGGACGCCCAGGTAAGCGCCACCCCAGCCCCGCACGCCCAGAGCCCTATACCCCACCTGTTGGTGGGTGAGCAACAAAACTACAACTCCTAGAATGCCCAGGGGCGCTAGCCTCAGGTACTCTAGTGGGGCGTGGTCCCTCAAGGTTCCGGAGTAGAGATTCACAGGTGAGATTTACAGGAGATGGAGAGTGGATGACTGAGAAAGAGTCCATTGGAGTAAGAAATAGGAAAGAGTTCACTTTATTCAAAGTTGGAGGAAAGCACTGTCTTCATTAAGGAGATTCCATTGTAGAAAGAAGATCCCCCGCTGGGTGTGCGGTTCACTCCCATAATCCCAGCACTTTGGGAGGCCAAGGTGAAAGAATTGCTTGAGGCCAGAAGTTTGAGACCAACCTGGACAACATAGTGAGATCCTGTCTCTACCAAAAATTAGGTCCCCCGCAGTGGCTCACGCCTGTAATCCCAGCACTTTGGGAGGCCTTGGTGGGTGGATCACCTGAGGTCAGGAGTTCGAGACCAGCCTGACCAACATGGAGAAATCCCATCTTTACTAAAATTACAAAATTAGCTGGGTGTGGTGGCATGTGCCTGTAATCCCAGCTACTCAGGAGGACAAGGCAGGAGAATCGTTTGAACCCGAGAGGCAGAGGTTGCGGTGAGCTGAGATTGTGCCACTGCACCCCAGCCAGGGTGACAGAGCAAGACTCTGTCTCAAAAAAAAAAAAAAAAAAAAAAAAAAGCCAGGCATGATGGTATGCACTTGTGGTCCCAGCTACTCGGGAGGCTGAGGCAGGAGGATCTCTTGAGCTCAGGAAGTCAAGGCTTCAGTGAGCTATGATGGCACCACTGTACCATCACCAGCCTGGGCTACACACAAAGGCCCTGTCTCCAAAATAAATTTTTTTGAATAAATTTTTTTATTTTTATTTTTATTTATTTATTTATTTTGAGACGGAGTCTCGCTCTGTCGCCCAGGCTGGAGTGCAGTGGCCAGATCTCAGCTCACTGCAAGCTCCGCCTCCCGGGTTCACGCCATTCTCCTGCCTCAGCCTCCCGAGTAGCTGGGACTACAGGCGCCCGCCACTGCGCCCAGCTCGTTTTTTTTGTATTTTTTAGTAGAGACGGGGTTTCACCGTGTTAGCCAGGATGGTCTCGATCTCCTGACCTCGTGATCCGCCCGTCTCGGCCTCCCAAAGTGCTGGGATTACAGGCTTGAGCCACCGCGCCCGGCCAAATTTTTTTAAAATAAAAAAAGTTTTTAAAAGAAAGAAGATCCCCTTGGAAATATCTATTTCTTGAATCTGTTTCTTGAGAGGGAGTAACAGGGGAGTCCACCTTCTAGGGCAGGGAAGTCATTTGGTGCCTGGGATCATGTTCTGGATAAGCCTGTTTTCTTGGTAGGAGTGCACTGACCCTCCCCGCCTTTTTTTTTTTTTTTTTTGAGATGGATTCTCTGTCACCCAGTCCGAACTGCAGTGGCATGATCTTGGCTCACTACAACCTCCGCCTCCCAGGTTCAAGCAATTCTCCTGCCTCGGCCTCCTGAGTAGGTGGGATTATAGGCACCTGCCATGATACCCAGCTAAATTTTGCATTTTTAGTAGAGACAGGGTGTCGCCATGTTGGTCGGGCTGGTCTCTGAACCCCTGACCTCAAGTGATCCACCTGCCTCGGCTTCCCAAAGTGCTGGGATTACAGGTGTGAGCCACCGTGCCCAGCCAGCACTGACCCATTTTTAGAAGGTGATGCTTTACATTGGAACAATTTGACCACTATGGATGAAGGCAGGTGGTATTGATCCTTCTATCTATTTTACATAGCTGGGTACCAATAGAACTTGATTGGTACAAAAGAGGAAGAAAGGATTGGTGGTTGAGGATCAGTGGGAAGTTACTGCATTAATAGAAATGTAATGTGTTGTCTGGGCACAGTGGCTCACTCCTGTAATCCCAGCACTTTGGGAAGCTGAAGCAGGAGGATCACTTGAGCCCAGAAGTTTCGGACCAGCCTGAGCAACAGTAAAATCTCATCTCTACAAAAAAGGACAAAAAATTACCCAGGTGTAGTGGCACCTATCTGTAGTCTCAGCTACTCAGGAGGCTGAGAGGCAGGAGGATCCCCTGAGCCCAGGGAGGTCTAGGCTGCAGTAAGCTGTTATCACACCACTGAACTCCAGCAGGGAGAGTGAGTAATGTGTTATTTATATATATTCATTTCACATAAATATTCATTTATGTGCAGTGATGGGGGAATTATCCTTATGGTGTGACCAACCGATGGTTAATAATGGTACAGCCAAGCTAAACAAGTATAGCTGGGACCAATGGCAAAACCTTGTCTCTATAAAAAATGAGAAAGAAAAAGAAGGTGGTATAGCTTATTCGACAGTTCCATTTTTACGGTCACAGAAAGATCCAATTGGGTTAGGCAGCTTGACTGTGTGTATGGGTGAGAGGTAAGACTCTCTTCAGGAAAGAGATTGCATGGAAAAATTCATTCTTCCTTGTGGGGGCAAGGAGAGAGCTCACTGTAGTAAAAGGATTGTATATACTGTAACAGATATTCCTCTGGACAAGGCTGGAGAACACAAGGGTCTCTTTTGGGAAGGTGGTCAAATTGGAAGGACATATTCTTCCAGGTGGCAGTTCAAAGTAAGCCTGGGAAACATAGTGAGACCTCGTCTGTATAAAAAACAAAAAACAGGGCCGGGCACGGTGGCTCAAGCCTGTAATCCCAGCACTTTGGGAGGCCGAGGCGGGCGGATCACGAGGTCAGGAGATCGAGACCATCCTGGCTAACACGGTGAAACCCCGTCTCTACTAAAAAAATACAAAAATCTAGCCAGAGGCTGAGGTGGGCGGATCATGAGGTCAGGAGATCAAGACCATTCTGGCTAACACGGTGAAACCCCATCTCTACTAAAAATACAAAAATTAGCCGGGCGAGGTGGCGGGCGCCTGTAGTCCCAGCTACTCAGGAGGCTGAGGCAGAAGAACGGCGTGAACCTGGGAGGCGGAGCTTGCAGTGAGCTGAGATTGCTCCACTGTACTCCAGCCTGGGCGACAGAGTGAGACTCCATCTCAAAAAAAAAAAAGAAAAACAAAAATTAGCCAGGCGTGGTGGTGTATGCCTGTAATTCTAGCTACTTGAGAGGCTGAGGTAGGAGGATCACTTGAGCCCAGGAGGTGAAGGATGCAGTGAACCAAGATAATGGCACTACACTCCAGCCTGGATGACAGAGTGAGAGACCCTGTCTCAAAAAAAGAAAAGAAAAAAAAAAAAGGTCTCATTGGAATTGTTCACTCCTTGGAGGCAGGAATACCAGGTGAATCTCTTGTAGGAATTCATCTGGGTTTGTCCATTCATGGAGTGGCTGTGATGTGAGAGTTCATTGTAGGTGCTGAGAAAGCAGCCCTTCCTGGGCTAGGGAGCAGGAGAGCCCACTGTAGAAAAGTGGGCTTATTATTTTGGGTCTCCCATTCCTTCAGACAGGAATGAGGAACAGGAGATTCCACCTTCAGAAGGTGGTAAGACTGGAAAGGCCCATTTTTCTACAAGGATAGATGAGCAAATCTTTAGGAGGTAGAAGTCTTTTGGAAACATCCATTCATGGGGTAGGGGTAATGGTAGAATTTAGCGTACAAGGGGGATCTATGTATATCACGATGCCTGTTGTCTCAGACATGATTGGTGAATGGAAGGCAGTCAAATTGAGTGGTTCTATATTTATGGAAGGGAGATGAGAGTCCATTTTTTAGGACGAGGTCTTCTGGAATGCCTGTCTTCATTTGGTAAATGAGATGGAACACTCTGGTAAGAAGAGGTTGTCTGTGAAGACATTTATTTATACGTGGAGTTACCAGAAGAGCCCACTATATGGAAATCTTTTTGGAGATGCCCTTTTTGGGGATTGGAATATTGAGAACATCCACTGATGGAAGGAGGACTCTCTTTTTGAAATCCTCCATGAGGGGACTGGGAGTAATAGGTGAGTCCATTGTAGGAGTATGTCTCTTTGGAAGTGAGATCATCATGGTGTGGGAAATGAGTAAGTCCACTGTAGAAAGGGGATCTCCTTAGACATGTGTACTCAGGGGGAGAAGAAATTGGAGGAAACTTTTGTTCCAAGAGAATCTCTCTCTCTCTCTCTCGACAGAATTTCATTCTTTTTGCCCAGGCTAGAGTGCAATGGCACGATCTCGGCTCACTGCAACCTCCATCTTCCAGGTTCAAGTGATTCTCCTGCCTCAGCCTCCCGAGTAGCTGGGAGTATAGGCATGAGCCACCTCGCCTGGCTAATTTTATATTTTTAGTAGAGACAGGGTTTCTCCATGTTGGTCAGGCTGGTCTCAAACTCCCTACCTCAGGTGATCCGCTTGCCTTGGCCTCCACTGCGTCCAGCCTCTTTTTTTTGAGTCTCACTCTGTTGCCCAGGCTAGAGTGCAGTAGCATGATCTTGGCTCATTGCAACCTCCACCTCCTGGGTTCAAGCGATTCTTGTGCCTCAGCCTCCCAAGTAGCTGGGACTACGGTCATGCACCACCATGCCTGGCTAATTTTTGTATTTTTAGTAGAGACGGGTTTCATCATGTCTGGTCTTGAACTCTTGACCTCAGGTGATTCACCTGCCTCGGCCTCTCAAAGTACTGGGATTACAGGCGTCAGCCACTATGCCTGGTCCAAGGGAATCTCTTTACAAGTACCCATTCATTGCTTTAGGAATATTGAGAGAAACTATTATTGGAAGGGGAAATATATCTGGAAGCCTTTATCATGGTGGGGTGGGGGTGAAATAATGGACAGGTGGGACCAGGGAGGGGGAAAAGGAGATTTCCTTGGAAAGGTCCATTCTTTGAGGGTGAGTGTAGTTGGACAGTTCATTTTAGAAATGGGGATCTCCTTGGAAGCATCTAATGCTTGAGGGAAAGAAATGGGAGAGCCCACGTTAAGAAATGGGTCTCTGGCCAGGCGCAGTGGCTCACACCAGTAGTCGCAGCACTTTAGGAGGCCCAGGCGGGCGGATCACAAGGTCAAGAGATCAAGACCATCCTAGCCAACATGGTGAAACCCTGTCCCTACTAAAAATACAAAAATCAGCTGGGTGTGGTGGCGCGTGCCTGTAGTCTCAACTACTTGGGAGGCTGAGGCAGGAGAATCGCTTGAACCCGGGAGGCGGAGGTTGGAGTGAGCTGAGATCGTGCTACGGCACTCTAGCCTGGCGACAGAGCAAGACTCCATCTCAAAAAAAAAAAAAAAAAAAAGTCCGGGCGCCGTGGCTCACGCCTGTAATTCCAGCACTTTGGGAGGCCGAGGTGGGCGGATCATGAGGTCAGGAGATGGAGACCATCCTGGTGAACACGGTGAAACCCCGTCTCAACTAAAAATACAAAAAAATTAGCCGGGCGAGGTGGCGGGCGCCTGTAGTCCCAGCTACTCGGGAGGCTGAGGCAGGAGAATGGCGTGAACCCGGGAGGCGGCGGAGCTTGCAGTGAGTGGAGATCAGGCCACTGCACTCCAGCCTGGGTGACAGAGTGAGACTCTGTCTCAAAAAAAAAAAAGGAGCAGTCTCCTTGTACATAGCCGGTCTTTGGGATGGATGTTATGGGACTATCCACCACACAAAGTGTCTAGAAGAGTCCACTCAGTGGCGGTGGGGGTGCTTAGACAGTCCTTTGAGATCCCTAATCTCCTTGGAGTGTTCATTCAAAGTCGGTGGGGGGCCGGGCGCGGTGGCTCACGCCTGTAATCCCAGCACTTTGGAAGGCTGAGGTAGCTGGATCACCTGAGATCAGGAGTTCCAGACCAGCCTGGCCAACATGGTGAAACCCTTTCTCTACTAAAAATACAAAAATTAGCCGGGTGTGGTGTCGGGTGCCTGTAATCCCAGCTACTCAAGAGACTGAGGCAGGAGAATTGCTTGAACTCAGGAGGCAGAGGTTGCAGTAAGCTGAGATCGTGCCACTGCACTCCAGCCTGGAGGACAGAGCGAGACTCCATCTTAAAAAAAAAAAAAGAGAGAAGAAAAAAAAGTTGGTGGGAATAGGAGAGTTGTTGTAGAAAACAGATCTGAAGATCTGTATGGAAGTGATGTCCATAGTGCATCCTCGTTTTCCCTCCAGGACTTTGTGGTGTATGTGATGACGCGAGAGCAGCACGTGTTTGGTCGAGGTGGGAACTCGTCGGGCCGCGGCGGGTCCCCGCCTCCCTATGTGGACACCTTCCTCAACGCCCCGGACATCCTGCCCCGTCACTGCACAGTGCGCGCGGGCCCTGAGCACCCGGCCATGGTGCGCCCGTCCCGGGGCGCCCCAGTCACGCACAACGGGTGCCTCCTGCTGCGGGAGGCCGAGCTGCACCCGGGCGACCTCCTGGGGCTGGGCGAGCACTTCTTGTTCATGTACAAGGACCCCCGCACTGGGGGCTCGGGGCCGGCGAGGCCGCCGTGGCTGCCTGCGCGCCCCGGGGCCCCGCCGCCGGGCCCTGGCTGGGCCTTCTCCTGTCGCCTGTGCGGCCGTGGCCTGCAGGAGCGTGGTGAGGCACTGGCCGCCTACCTGGACGGCCGTGAGCCAGTCCTGCGCTTCCGGCCGCGCGAGGAGGAGGCGCTGCTGGGCGAGATCGTGCGCGCCGCAGCCACTGGTGCGGGGGACCTGCCGCCCCTCGGGCCCGCCACGCTGCTGGCGCTGTGCGTGCAGCATTCCGCCCGTGAACTGGAGCTGGGCCACCTGCCGCGACTGCTGGGTCGCCTGGCCCGGCTCATCAAGGAGGCCGTCTGGGTGAGCGCCCCCCAATCCCCATCCAGCCCCGCCAGCGCCCCAAGTCCCTTCTCCAGCCTCCCCTCCCCACCTTCAACCCTTTTCATAGCTGGGCTGGGTGAAACCACTGTTCCCATGATGCCTCGGGAAGGATTTGGGTTTTGTTTTTGTTTTTGTTTTTTGTTTTTGAGACGGAGTCTCGCTCAGTTGCCCAGGCTGGAGTGCAGTGGCGGTCTTGGCTCACTGCAACCTCCGCCTCCTGGGTTCAAATGATTCTCCTGCCTCAGCCTCCCAAGTAGCTGGGATTACAGGTGCCTGCCATCACACCCGGCTAATTTTTTGTATTTTTGGAAGAGCCGGGGTTTCACCATGTTGGCCAGGCTTGTCTGGAACTCCTGACCTCGTGGTTCACCCGCCTCGGCCTCCCAAAGCGCTGGGATTACAGGTGTGAGCTACTGCCCCCAGCGTTTTGGGGTTATTAAATAGTAAGCGGCCCCCCCATAGAACGCTGGGAGTTGTAGATCCACTGCACTGAAGGGGAAGCCCACACTCACGTTAGGAGAACTCACCTAAGCACTGAACTCACCTTAGGAAGAAACCATTATGGGAGATGGTGGGGGAGAGATCCCACTGGATGAGAAGTTGGGAGAGGTCAGAATGAGAATTCACTGCAGCCCATTGGGCTTGGAGTTTGGATAGTAGTGAGCAAGTTCATTCTTGGAGGCGAGGAAGCACAAAGCCACTGGACCTACAGATGGAAGTTCCAGAAAGAAACCATTCAGAGTTGGGGAACGTTCCATCCTATTGAGCTAGGGCCTAACCAGAGAGGTTTAAGGAGTTTCTTGAGGGTAAAAATTGGAGAAGAGGACCTGAAGGAGCTACACTACTCATAATCATAGAGTGTGTGTGTTTTAAAAAGTAAGGAGAGACCATTCTAAAGCTTGTGGGATTAGAATTTGTCTGAAGAGCTGGGCGTGGTGGCTCATGCCTGTAATCCCAGCACTATTGGGAGGCCCAGGCGGGCAGATCACCTGAAGTTGGGAGATCGAGACCATCCTGGTTAACATGGTGAAACCCTGTCTCTATTAAAAATGCAAAAAATTGGCCGGACGCGGTGGCTCAAGCTTGTAATCCCAGCACTTTGGGAGGCCGAGACGGGCGGATCACGAGGTCAGGAGATCGAGACCATCCTGGCTAACACGGTGAAACCCCGTCTTTACTAAAAAATACAAAAAACTAGCCGGGCGTGGTGGCGGGCGCCTGTAGTCTCAGTTACACGGGAGGCTGAGGCAGGAGAATGGCGTGAACCCGGGAGGCGGAGCTTGCAGTGAGCTGAGATCTGGCCACTGCACTCCAGCCTGGGCGACAGAGCGAGACTCCGTCTCAAAAAAAAAAAAAATACAAAAAATTAGCCAGGCATGGTGGCACATGCCTGTAATCCCAGCAACTTAGGAGGCTGAGGCAGGAGAATCGCTTGAACCTAGGAGGCAGAGGTTGCAGTGAGCCGAAATTAAGCCATTGCACCCCAGCCTGGGCAACAACAGGGAAACTCCATCTCAAAAAAAGAAAAAAAGAATCCGTATGAGGAGTAAAGGCCGGTTGCAGTGGCTCACACTATAATCCTACTGCTTTAGAAGGCCAAGGTAGGAGGATCATTTGAGCTCAGGAGTTGGAGACCATCCGGGGCAACATAGTGAGACTCCATCTCTAAGAAAAGTAGGATCAGTCTCTATGAGAATTGTGCTTCTAGAAAAAACAGAGTATTAACTCATAAGCTCCTCAGTGGATCCCCCTCACCTTGATTCTGATCTTACTGTTCCACAGGAAAAGATTAAGGAAATTGGAGACCGTCAGCCAGAAAAGTAAGAGAAATTCTGAGCAGAGTGGTCTGGAGGGATGCAGGGGTTGGGTTTTGCATCCAGTTCTGTGTTCACCCCATGCATGTCTCAGTCCAAGTTTCTGCTTCTCCCTGGCACTCAACTTTTCCAGCTGTGCAATGGGGGTTGGTCTTGGTCTCCCACGTAGACTTAGATATCTTGGGGTTTGTAAAATATGAGGGTTGGGCAGGGATCACAAATTCCTTCCTCTTTTTCAAGCCACCCTGAGGGGGTCCCCGAGGTGCCCCTGACTCCTGAAGCTGTGTCTGTGGAGCTGCGGCCACTCATGCTGTGGATGGCCAACACCACGGAGTTGCTTAGCTTTGTGCAGGAGAAGGTGCTGGAAATGGAGAAGGAGGCTGACCAAGAGGGTGAGCTCTGACCCAGGCTCAGACTTGTCCAAGTCTCCCATCATGCCCTGCACCTGGGAACCTGGGCTCCTGGCTGCCAACTTCTGGTTCTCCCTCTTAACCCCAAGCCTGTCCTCAGACCCACAGCTCTGCAATGACTTGGAATTATGTGATGAGGCCATGGCCCTCCTGGATGAGGTCATCATGTGTACCTTCCAGCAGTCTGTCTACTACCTCACCAAGGTTGGCCCTTGCCTCTTACTTCCTGTTTGACATAGTATCACTTCCTGTTTCACGTAACACCACTTCTTGTTTGTGGTAACATCACTTCTTGTTTGAACTACACTGTGTGGCTCTGATGTCACTATTTGACCAAGATTTTCTGCTTCTTTGACATGACATCCCATCTCACCCAAGGACTTTGCTGTTCTGACACCACTTGTTTGAGCTTACATCACTTCCTGCCTTTCTGGCTTCTTTTCCTTTGTAATCATCACCTGGGCAAACATGGTGGTTCACATCTGTAATCCCGGCACTTTGGGAGGTCGAGGTGTGTGGATCACTTGAGGTCAGGAGTTTGAGACCAGCCTGGCCAACATGGTGAAACTCCATCTCTACTAAAAATACAAAATTAGCCACGTGTGGTGGCCTGCGCCTGTAATTCCAGCTATTGGAGAGGCTGAGGCACAACCATCACTTGAACCTGGGAGGCGGATGTTGCAGTGAGCCAAGATTACTTCACGCCACTGCACTCCAGCCTGGCAGATGGAGCAAGACTCTGTCTCAAAAAAAATAAAATAAAGCTAGGTGCAGTGGCTCACGCGTGTAATCCCAGCACTTTGGGAGGCCAAGGCGGGCAGATCACGAGGTCAGAAGTTTGAGACCAGACTGACCAACATGGTGAAACCCCGTTTCTACTAAAAATACAAAAATTAGCTGGGTGATGCCTGTAATCCCAGCTACTCAGGAGACTGAGGCAGGAGAATTGCTTGAACCCAGGAGGCGGAGGTTGCAGCGAGCCGAGATTGCACCACTGCACTCCAGCCTGGGCGACAGAGCGAGACTCCATCTCAAAAAAAAAAAAAACAAAATAAAACAAAATAAAAAAATAAAAAGTAGTAATCACCACTTTTGACAGGCTGACCTCACTACTTGGTAACATCACCATTACCACCTTCTGAATCTCCCACTTTCTAAGTCTACTCTTCAGTCACTGTTAAGTTTTATATATAATAAATAGATAAATGATTGATAGATAGCTAGAGATCAAATAGTGCCAGGAACTGATTTAAACTGAAGATCCTCTTTCATCAGGCCCCACTTCCTTCACTTGCTGATCTCACTTCCTACAGTTCTGAATTCACTTCCCTTTCAGAACCACAGATCTTTGTCTTTGAGTGCCCTTCCTGGAAGGGCCTGCTTTCTGCCCCAGTTTCCCCACCACTACCCTTGACCTTAATACCGCTTCTTGGCATTCTTAGGGTGTCTGGCTTATGATGTGCCTGATGCCCTATCTGCAAGAATGAGAGAGGATCTTTTGGGACAGATGACTATCAGTCTCTGAGTTCCTCTAGCAGCCTAGATTGTGAAGCCCTTTCCTCCCTCACTTCCTGTACATTCCTGCCTAGTGTGCTTTTATTTCTTCTGTTTCTGACCTCATTTCCTGTCCTTGGCCTGATCTCACTTTCCACTGGCAAACTGCCATCCCACTCCCACTTCCTGACTCTCCATTCTTTTTCTTTCTTTGGGGAATTTGGGATGAATAATTCTTTGACTGAAAGGGAACTCTTTGTCCAGTATCCTTTGTCCTCCTTGAGCTGTCTCTGCTGAGAACTACAAGTCCCACAATGCACAAGAGGTGATTGTAAAATACTCAAGAAACTTATATACCCTTCCACCAAGTAGGGATTTGCTCATGGAGACCCTTTGGGTGTTGACTGTAGAATGGACTACAACTCCCAGAAGACTTTGGTGGAGCTCCCCATTATCTTCATGCTCTATTACCCTGAAGCTTCCTGGGAGTTGTAGTCTAATCACTTGTTTACCCTTCTCTCTTTCCTCAGACTCTGTATTCAACACTGCCTGCTCTCCTGGATAGTAACCCTTTCACAGCTGGGGCAGAGCTGCCGGGGCCTGGCGCGGAGCTGGAGGCCATGCCTCCAGGGTTGAGACCTACCCTGGGCGTGTTCCAGGCTGCCTTGGAGCTGACCAGCCAGTGCGAGCTGCACCCTGACCTCGTGTCTCAGACTTTTGGCTACTTGTTCTTCTTCTCCAACGCATCCCTTCTCAACTCGCTGATGGAACGAGGTGAAGGTTGGCTGGGAGCTGTCAGGGAGGCAAAGACGGGAGCCACTGAGACTCAGGTCAAATTAGACACACCACGGGCTCAAGTCTTACCTTTGGGTACCCTGGAGAACAAGCTCCAGATCCCAGGCTGAAGGATAGGAACAGTCTGGGAGGCAGGAGGACAGAGTCCAGCTAACCAATTTCCTCTCATACCTTTAATGCCCACAGGTCAAGGCCGGCCTTTCTATCAGTGGTCCCGAGCTGTTCAAATCCGAACCAACCTGGACCTTGTCTTAGACTGGCTACAGGGAGCTGGGCTGGGCGACATTGCCACTGAGTTCTTCCGGAAACTCTCCATGGCTGTGAACCTGCTCTGTGTGCCCCGCACTTCCCTGCTCAAGGTGACTGCTGGTCAGCTGTACCTGACCTGACCTCTGACTCCTCAACCCCCCTCAGCCACCTTCTGTATTCAGCTCACCGTTGGAGCTCTCCTTGAACCCCATGCCATCCCCAGCTCAGACACTGTGGGTAACACATTGGCAGGTAGAAGGAAGCCAACACCAACAATGACCAAACTCGGCTGTGTCTGAATCCTGGTGGAACTTATTAAAAATGGCTTCCAGGCCTGGGCCAGGCACGGTGGCTCACGCCTGTAATCCCAGCACTTTGAGAGTCTGAGGCAGGCGGATCACGAGGTCAGGAGATCGAGACCATCCTGGCTAACACAGTGAAACCCGGTATCTACTAAAAAAAATACAAAAAATTAGCCAGGCGTAGTGGCGGGCTCCTATAGTCCCAGCTCCTTGGGAGGCTGAGGCAGCAGAATAGCGTGAACCCGGGAGGCGGAGCTTGTAATGAGCCGAGATTGCGCCACTGCACTCCAGCCTGGGCAACAGAGCAAGACTCTGTCTCAAAAAAAAAAAAAAAAATAGTTTACAGGCCTGGCGTGGTGGCTCATGCCTATAATCCCAACACTTTGGGAAGCCTAGGCAGGTAGATCACTTGAGGCCAGGAGTTTGAGACCAGCCTGGCCAACATGGCGAAACCCTGTCTCTACTAAAAATACAAAAATTAGCCAGGCATGGTGGCACATGCCTGTAATCCAAGTTACTCTGGAGGCTGAAGCAGGAGAATCGCTGGAACCTGTGAGGCAGAAGCTGCAGTGAGCCAAGACTGCACCATTGCACTCTAGCCTGGGCAACAGAGCAAGATCTTGTCTCCAGGAAAAAAAAAAAAAAAAAAAAAAAGTTTCCAGGGTCCCTCACTCAGACATGCTGAGTCAGAAAGTCTGGTATGAGACCAAGGAACATGTTGGTCAAAACATTCATTGAACATGAACTACCTGCCAGGCACACTGTTTAGCACTTGAGTTTAATGCTGACAAAGCCCCATCGAAGTAGGTGACTGACTATTTTTCAGATGAGGAAACAGAATCAGGTAGGACAGGTCACTTGATTTCATTTATTTTTCCTTATTTATTTATTTATTTATTTTGAGACAGAGTCTCACTCTGTCACCCAGGCTGGAGTGCAATGGCGTGATCTCGGCTTACTCCAACCTCCGCCTCCTGGGTTCAAGCGATTCTCCAACCACAGCCTCCTGAGTAGCTGGGATAACAGGCACACGCCACCACACCCGGCTAATTTTTGTAATTTTAGTAGAGACAGGGTTTCACCTTGTTGGGCAGACTGGTCTTGAACTCCTGACCTCAGGGGATTCACCTGCCTTGGCCTCCCAAAGTGCTGGGATTACAAGCATAAGCCACCATGCCTGGCCAATGTCAATTATTTTTATTTTCCTTTCTTTTTAAATATCTTACAAAACTGTTCCCCATAGACATTTATTTATTTATATCAAATGTTTATAATGGGCTGGGTATAGTGGCTCATGCCTGTAATGCCAGCACTTTGGGAGGCCAAGGTGGGAGGACCACTTGAGCCCAGGAGTTTGAGACCTGCAGGCAACACAGGGGAGACACCATCTCTACCAAAAATTTTAAAAATTAGCCAGATGTGGTGGCACACATCTGTGGTCCCAGCCACGCCAGAAGCAGAGGTGGAAGGACTGCTTGAGTCCAGGTGGTTGAGGCTGCAGTGAGCCACAATCATGCCACTACACTCCAGCATAGGTGACAAAGCAAGACCCTGCCTCAAAACAATAAGGAAGTTTACTATGCATTTAATAAACCCCAGGCAGCATTCCAAGTACTTTACAATTTTGCCATATTGCATCCTCATACCAACTCTATTAGATAGTTCCTGTTCTCCAAATTTATGGATGAGGAGACTAGGGGATGGTGACCTGCCAGAAGGTAATAAGTGACCCACTGGGATTTTTTTTTTTTTTTTTTTTTTTTTTGAGACGGAGTCTCGCTCTGTCGCCCAGGCTGGAGTGCAGTGGCTGGATCTCAGCTCACTGCAAGCTCCGCCTCCCGGGTTTATGCCATTCTCCTGCCTCAGCCTCCCCAGTAGCTGGGACTACAGGCGCCCGCCACCTCGCCCGGCTAGTTTTTTTTGTGTGTGTTTTTAGTAGAGACGGGGTTTCACCGTGTTAGCCAGGATGGTCTCGATCTCCTGACCTCGTGATCCGCCTGTCTCGGCCTCCCAAAGTGCTGAGATTACAGGCTTGAGCCACCGCGCCCGGCCCCCACTGGGATTTTTGAACTCAGGCAGTCTAGGTGGAGTCATTGATGGTTCTGATGTCAGCTACATCAGGTGCAGACATTGTCAAACAGATACAAAGAGTGGCCACCACTTTTTGTATGAGTGATGAATCCCAGAATTCACAGAATAATGAATATTCTGAATCCCAGCTAGGCGCAGAATATGAATAATGAATCCCAGCTAGGCGCAGTGGCTCATGCCTGTAATCCTAGCACTTTGGGAAGCTTGAGACCAGCCTGGGCAGCATAGTGAGATCCTGTCTCTACAAAAAATTAACGAGGTGTGGTGGCATGTGCTTGTAGTCCCAGCTGCTCTGGAGGCTGGGGCCAAGGATCACTTGAGCCCAGGAGTTTAAGGCTGCAGCAAGCCATGATCGCACCATTGCACTACAGCCTGGGTGACAGAGTGAGACCCTGTCTCTTTAAGGACAAAAAAAAAAAAAAAAAAAGAAATCCCCAAGTACCATCGCCAGATTCAATAATATAAACAAATGGCCGATCTTATTTATTTCCACCCCACTCATTTCCTGTATCCTCATTTATCCTGAGGCAAATCACATTTTAAAAAATTGCTGGGAGCACACCCTTCCCCACCATCACTTTGGTGATAAACAGACTTAACAGTGCCCAGAAGACACTGCAGAGATGCCATTATCTTCCCGCCACACCCACTCCCGTTATGGAAGCCCTTCCATTTCACTTCTCAGCTGCCCTGTAATGACCATCAACCTCTCACCTGATCTTCCCACCAGGCTTCATGGAGCAGCCTAAGAATGGACCACCCCACCTTGACCCCCGCCCAGCTGCACCATCTGCTCAGCCACTACCAGCTGGGCCCTGGCCTCGGGCCGCCAGCCGCGTGGGACCCTCCCCCTGCAGAGCGGGAGGCTGTGGACACAGGTGAGGAGCAATGGGATACAGCATTGGGGCTGTCAGCTTTCTTCTTCTTCTTCTGAGATGGAGTCTCACCCTGTCACTCAGGCTGGAGTGCAGTGCGCAATCTCGGCTCACTGCAACCTCTGCCTCTCAGGTTCAAGCGATTCTCCTGCCTCAGCCTCCTGAGTAGCTGGGATTACAGGCGCGCGCCACCACGCCTGGCTAATTTTTTGTATTTTTTTTTTTTTTTTTTTGAGACGGAGTCTCGCTCTGTCGCCCGGGCTGGAGTGCAGTGGCCGGATCTCAGCTCACTGCAAGCTCCGCCTCCCGGGTTTACGCCATTCTTCTGCCTCAGCCTCCCGAGTAGCCCGGACTACAGGCGCCCGCTAGTTTTTTTTTTTTTGTATTTTTTAGTAGAGACGGGGTTTCACCATGTTAGCCAGCATGGTCTCGATCTTCTGACCTCGTGATCCGCCCGTCTCGGCCTCCCAAAGTGCTGGGATTACAGGCTTGAGCCACTGCGCTCGGCCAATTTTTTGTATCTTTAGTAGAGACGGGGTTTCACCATATTGGCCAGGCTGGTCTCGAACGCCTGACCTCGTGATCCCCCCGCCTCGGCCTCCCAAAGTACTGGGATTACAGGCGTGAACCACCGCACCTTTCTTCTTTTCTCAGGATCTTGGAGTCCAGATCCCCAGTCTCCTTCTAAACCGATTCTGGACCCCTGTCCCTCTCCACCAGGACATAAGTGCAGGACCCAGCCCCTTCCCCCCTCAAGATACAGGAGTTCAAGCCCCCAGCTCCCTTTATTCTCAGTGGTTCGCATCCCTAGTCCATTCCCTCCACCAGCCACCCACCCACCACCCCAGGAGTCCTGGTCTCGGGACTTTTGCTCCCCTGAACTTGACTCCTCCACCTTTAGGAATCTGTAAGGCAAGTTTCCAGCCCCTTCTCAGGGATTTGGGAAGCCGTTTCCCAGGCAACGGTGGCTTTCCATCCTCTGAATTACAACTTCCATCATGCCCAGGGGCTCCTAGAGTAGCGTGTGAACGGACCCCTCTCCAGGAGTTGCTGGGGTTTGAAGTTTTTTTCTTCCTTTGGGTGTGACGCAGCCTCTCCCCGATGCAACTACCTCACTCCCACTTTCAGACTCTAACCCCGCCTACTTCGGTCTCACAGGTGACATCTTCGAAAGCTTCTCCTCGCACCCGCCCCTCATTCTGCCCCTGGGGAGCTCGCGCTTGCGCCTCACTGGTCCAGTGACTAACGACGCCTTGCACCGTGAACTCCGCAGGCTACGCCGCCTCCTCTGGGATCTTGAGCAGCAGGAGCTGCCTGCCAATTATCGCCATGGGCCTCCCGTGGCCGCGTCTCCATGAGAACCAATACCAAACGAGAGCGCGCACCTTGAAATGTCGCAGGCTTCCACTGACAGGAGCCCGCCTGAGCGCAGAGCTTTATGGGAGTTGTAGTTCTTATCCCGCGTGGAATGTTGGGAGATTGAGTTTTCGGGAAGTAGCGGATGGGACGGTGGGAGCATGGGCTTAGGATGTGAATGCCAAGGACAAATAAAGGTATCTGTGGTATCGGCAGCGCCTCAATTGTTAAGACTTGGGGGCGCTAATGATGGTTTTCTGCAGAACAAGTTTGCAGGGCCCTTGTCTGGGTCCCTGCCGAGTCTGAGTAGGTATTTATAGCCACGGCCTTGGCTCGCCCTTTTGCATGTAATCCAATCCAAGAGCACAGGAGCCTCCCACACCCCTCAGAACACGGCCCTAAGCTTGCTCTGCCGATTATAAGGCCCTCAGTCCTGCCAGTGGGAACCAGCGATGTCTCCCTTCGACCCCCCACCCGCAAATCCATACTCCAGCCCCCTCCTCCCTCAGACCCAGGAATCTGAGTCCCCAGCCCCCTGTGGACCTTTGCCTGCCGGGCACACCGCCGAATCCCAACACCTCTGTCCCCGTTCCCAGCACCCCAGAGGCCCCTGCCTCTTTTTCTTCAAACCCAGGAGTCGAGGTCCCCATCCCTCTCCTTTCTTGGATCCAGGAATCTGGGACCCCAGTTTGAACTTTTCACTCCCCTGAACTTGACTCCAGTTGCTGCGTCAGGGAAAAAGTAGGCGACAGGTGGCACCTGCCGGCAGGGCCGGGACACGACCACCTGCCGCTGCTGCTCACCCGGCGCCCCTCTCCGGGCACCTGCTTCTGTCAGTCCGCCTGCCACCGCTCCACCCCACCCCACAGCCCCAGGACGCGCAGGGGGAGCGAGCCAGGGAACCCTGGCGTCCCCCCTCCTACCCTCCAGCATCCCCCCAGGCCCGCTCAGGCCCTCCCAGCGGGTGCTCCCACCCCTTCTCAGGGTCCCCAGCGGGGCTCCTGGCACACCCCAGGAAGGTGGGTTGGAGGCGGTCCCAGGCTGGTGGGGCGGAGCCTGCGGTGTCCAGCCTCGGCCTCTAGACTCAACCCGCCCCAGAGCGCAGCTTCGCCGAGCCCACCTGGTGAGAAGCCCCTGGGGTGGACGGGGGGCGCACTCCTCAACGGTCCTGTCCCCTCTCTGGTCCCAGTCCCTTCCCCAGAGACCGTGGTGGCTGACACCCCACTCACTCCGTCTCAGATACAGGTCACAGGGACCCTTCTGTTCCTCAGAAACCTGTCAGGGCCGGGTTCCCCTCTCCACCCAGGATCTTGGATTCTCATCTCCTTAGAGTATTGAGTTCCAGCCCTTAACCTCCTTCTCCTTCAAGATTCCAGAGTCCAGGCCCCACTGCTTCCTCCCTTTCCTTGATGCAGGGGTCCCAACCCACAATCCCTTCCTTCTCAGGACCTAGGATTCCCAGATCCCAGGTCCCTCCCCTCCCAGGATACCGGAGTTGAGGCCCTCAGTCCCTGCCTTTCAGACCAGGGTCTGGGTTCCCAGCTTCCTCCTACCTGGGAGCAAGGTGTCCGGGTCTGCAGCCCCCTCCTCTACAGCCCCTGGGATCCAGAAGTTATGGCCCAAGGCTGCTCCTGTTCCCACCTCCCTCGGGCCCTTTCCCTGCTGAATTCACTCACAGTGGCAGCCTTCTGACCTCCACTCTGAGCCAGCCCACTATGCGGCCCCTGCCCTGCCCCCTCTCCGTCCAGGTCCCCATCCCGGCCTTGGCAATGACCCTGGCGGCTTCCTCCCAGCGTTCCCAAATCATTCGCTCCAAGTTCCGATCTGGTGAGAGAGGGCTGTCTTCATGTGTGGGGGATGGGATCCTGAGAATGCTGTACTCTGGGGTGGGAAGGGAGGGGTGGTAGGACCCATGAGGCCTGCGTTTTTTGTGCAAAAGGTCACTTTGCATAAAGTAGGCCCCAGCACAGGGGTCCAGCTGTGGTGGATCAAGTGTGCAAATGGCTAGTACCACCCTCACAGGGGGAGCAATGGGGATTGGAGGCCAGGGGTAGGCATGCAGAGTGTTCGAGCACTGCAAAGAAACAAGGGCTTACAATGGTGCACATGCAGACGCAGAAGAGCAGAGGAGGGACTTCAGGGGACCAATGTGGGAGTTTGGGTGAGGGGACAATGAGCTGTCAAGCTGTGAGTGTCAAAGGTCTTGTTTTAGGTCCCAGGGCAGGCAAAAAGTCTGCAAGTATAGCCGGGCATGGTGGCGCATGCCTGTAATCCCAGCTACTTAGAAGGCTGAGGCAGGAGAATAGTTTGAACCTGGGAGGTGGAGGTTGTGGTGAGCCGAGATGGTGCCATTTCACTCCAGCCTGGAAAGCAAGAGCAAAACTCCATCTCAAAAAAAAAAAAAAAAAAAAAGTGTGCAAGTGTTTCAAACTATAGATCAGTTCCTGAGAAGGCAAAGGGTGCTTCAGTGTGCACATGAGCATGTCTGTGTGATTGGATGGGTATAAAGACACCAGAAACCAAAGAGCAAGGAGTGTACAAAAAGGCGCATATATCCAGAGAAGAGCAGAAATGTGCAAAGAGAGATCCTTGCTCCCAAACTGAGCAAACCCTGAGTGTGCACATAAGATAGTTAACATTCATCCTGGCCAGGTGTGGTGGCTCATGCCTGTAATCCCAGCACTTTGGGAGGCCGAGGCAGGTGGATCACCTGAGGTCAGGAGTTCAAGACCAGCCTGGCCAACATGGCGAAACCCTGTCTCTACTAAAAATACAAAAAATTGACGCCAAACGAGGTGGCTCACGCTTGTAGTCCTAGCACTTTGGGAGGCTGAGGTGGGCAGATTGCCTGAGCTCAGGAGTTCAAAACCAGCCTGGGCAACACGGTGAAACCCCATCTCTACTAGAATACAAAAAATTAGCCGGGCATGGCGGCATGTGCCTGTAGTCCCAGCTACTGGGGAGGCTGAGGCAGGAGAACTGCTTGAACTCGGGAGGTGGAGGTTGCAGTGAGTCTAGATCACACCACTGCACTCCAGCCTGGGTGACAGAGCAATACTCTGTCTCAAAAAAAAAAAAAAAAAAAAATTAGCCGGGTGTGATGGTGGGCACCTGTAATCCCAGCTACTTGGGAGGCTAAGGCAGGAGAATCGCTTGAACCTGGGAGGCAGAAGTTGCAGTAAGCCGAGATCATGACATTGCCCTCAAGCCTGGGTGACAGAGCGAGACTCTGTCTCAAAAAAAAAAAAAAAAAAAAAGAAAAAGATAGTTAACATTCATCTGGGCAACACAGCAAGACCTGTCTCTACAAAAAATAAAAACAAAACAAAAAAATTTAGCTAGGTGTAGTGGTGCATGCCTGTAGCCCCAGGTACTCAGGAGACTGAGGTGGGAGGCTGGGTTGAGCCTGGGAGTTCAAGGCTGCAGTGAGCTGTGATCGCACCCCTGCACTCCAGCCTGGGATACTGAGCGACACTTTGTCTCTAAAAAAATAAAACAAATTTAAAAAAAGGAAAAAAGAGTGTT
Organism: Trachypithecus francoisi; assembly: GCF_009764315.1. NCBI lineage: Eukaryota > Metazoa > Chordata > Mammalia > Primates > Cercopithecidae > Trachypithecus > Trachypithecus francoisi. The sequence continues at coordinate 4,122,915 of NW_022681457.1, read as the reverse complement.
AACATAGATGCTGAGGCACAGTGGGTCAAGGATGAAGAGTGTGCAAAAACATGCAAGTGCACAAAAATGGCATGTGTGCAAAACTAGAGCACAAAGAGATGCATACTTAAAATGTGGATATGCGGAGAGTGTTAACTGTAGGAAGGCCCCCAGATAGCACAGAAAGTAGCAGGAGCGCATGGATAAAGGGAGGCGAGGTGCAAAGGGGCCAGGCTGCCAAGATGGCGATTGCGCACGGGGTGGGGTGGGCACACGCGTGCTCATGGAGGGGGCAGGTGGAGCCAGGGGCAGGGCTGCCTCCTGCCTGCACGCTGGCTGGCTCGTAGCCCCAGAATGGCGCTGGCCCGCAGCGCTGCGCTGGCAGAGAGCAGGCGGGAGGCCCGAGGAAGGGAGCCTGCTGCCCGCCCACCCGCCTGCACAGGCTGTGTAAGGGGGCTGGGCACGCGTGTCCCGCCAACAACTGCAGCTCCCACCCGCCTGCCAGGCCAGGCTTCTGGACACTCCCTTCCCGCCTTCCTCCTCCCACCTCCCTCCTCCCTCCACAGTCCTCCAGCTTCGGATCCACAGACGGAATCAGGAGCAGAGTAAGTGTGGGCCCCAAAAGGGAGGGGATGGTGACCTCCCCCGCCGATTGGGATATCCTGGAATACAGCTGCCAGATAGCCTTCATTGGTTCCTGCAGCTCAGTCCCCATCCTCCGGGACAGACCAAAATCCCAGCCTGTCCTTTCCCAAGGATCCAGGAGTCCAGGTCTCTGGGCCACCCCACCCCTGGGAGCTCTGCTTCCTGCTTCTCCACCCCAATGAGATGCATGAGTTTGGATCCTGCTTCTTTGGAGAAGATGCGCATCCCGGTCTCCACATTTGGTATACATGAGAAGCTCTGGATGTAGTTTTTGTTTTTGTTTTTGTTTTTGAGATGGAGTCTTGCTCTGTCGCCAGACTGGAGTGTCATGGCTCAATCTAAGCCCACTGCAATCTCTACCTCCCAGGTTGAAGCGATTCTCCTGCCTCAGCCTCCTGAGTAGCTGGGATTACAGGCAGGCGCCACCACACCCGGCTAATTTTTGTATTTTTTGTAGAGGCGGGGTTTCACCGTGTTGGCCAGGTGGGTCTCGAACTCCTGACCTCAAGTGATCCATCCGCCTCAGTCTCCCAAAGTGCTGGGATTACAGGCATGAGCCACCGCAGTTGGCCTGCATGTAGCTTTCAGCCTCTCCCTCTCCCCAAGAACCAGGAGTGCAGGCCCCACCCCTGTCCTAGCAAAACCTCAGACATCTGTGATCCTCAGCTACCACACCCCTTTGTGATAGAAAATTCCTGCTTTACTTGAGAATGTAACAACCGGCCCCCGACACCTCCGCCCTCAGATCCAGGAGTTCAGGCGCCCAGCTCCCAGCACTCAAGTCTTGCTCCCTGGCCTGCCCTCCTGCACCCCGGGGCCCCGCTTTCCACACAGCCTTGCTCCTCCCGGCCTGGCTTGCTGCCTGCAGGCCTCTCAGGGTCCTTCACCGTCTCTCCAGTCTCGGATCCAGACCCGTGGATCTCAGCCTCAGGTCCTCCTCTGGCCCCGGCCTTGCCCTCGGGCACGGCCCCTTTCCTCTTCAGCCCTGGGGTCCTGCTCCCCGAGCCAGAATATTGTCCTCCTTGGAGGTCCCCAAAGAAGGTGAGTCTCGACCGGAGGGAGAGTTCCCTATGAGAGCCCAGCCTTTGTCTCCCTTGCTGCTGCTGCCATTTTTGCTCCTCTTTGGTGGCACCGAGCTGACTCTACTTTGCATGTAGCCTCTGGGCAGGAAGGTGGGAGCCGCGCTGAAGCCTAGCACATCATATCTACTCTTTCAGGAGTCTCCCAAGATCTCCCAACGCTGGAGGGAGTCCAAGCCCAGGGGGAACTTGACATACCACCAGTACATGCCCCCAGAGCCGAGACAGGGATCCAGGGCAGACCCCCAAGCTGAGGGGTCCGCCCTGGGTCCTCCCGGGCCACCTCTGTGGGAAGGGACAGACTCGCAGCAGCCACATCCTAGGTATGACGCCCCTTTCTGTTCTCCCGGGACCCAGAAATTCAGGTCCCAGCATCCTCCTCTCTCAAATCTCGAGTCCACGATTAGGAGATTCGGGCCCCCAACCCCCTCCTCCCCCAGGGTTTAAGAGTCCAGGATCCCAGCCCCTCCCTTTGCCCTTCCAACCCGAGTCTGAACCCCTAGTTCCTCCTCCCCCATGCACAGAAATCTAGCCCCATGTTTGCGCCCTCGGAGACCCAGAATTCTGGGCCCTCACTTTTCTGCATCTTCCCCAGCCCCCCGTTTTTGAGGACCCCAGAACGCCTTTTCCCCCTCTACCCCTCTAACCTTTGTTCACCCCTCACGATTATCAGCAGGATGAAGCCCTCTGTCCTCACTCCCTGCCCACCAGGAGTCCCTAGCCCCTCGCCCCCTCCACACAAGTTGGAACTTCAGACCCTTAAACTGGAGGAGCTGACGGTAAGTTTGGGGGGTAACTTTCCAGGCTGGCTCTCTCCTTCGGTGGGGTCCCAGAATTCCAACCCCGCAGCCTCTACCCTCTGGAAATCCAGGACATCGGGTACCCAGTCCCATCGTGTTTTAGGGTCCCAGGAGTCCGAACCCCCAGTGTCTCCTTTCTCGGCTTCCAAATATCCTGTCCGGCTCCCGCCTGCGCCCCGGAGCCCGCCCAGCACTGCCTCTTCCCACCCCCCACTCCCCAGGTCTCAGAGCTCCGGCAGCAGCTGCGCCTGCGGGGCCTCCCAGTGTCGGGGACCAAATCCATGCTCCTGGAGCGCATGCGCGGCGGCGCCCCGCCCCGCGAGCGGCCGAAGCCGCGGCGCGAGGACAGTCCCGCGGGTGCTCCCTGGCCGCGCCTCAGGCCCAAGGCCCTGGCAGCCGCCCGGCGTCAGGGCTCGGTGAGGGCGGGGCTATGCGCGTGTGGACCAATGAAGAGAAAGGAAAGTGGGAGGGGCGGGGAGTCGAAAAAACTAGCCAATGAAGTATGGGGGCGTGGACCAGGGGTGGGAAGCCTTGAAGGTGAGGGGGCGTAGTTCAGAGCAACGGAGGGCGGATCTTTAGGGAAGAGGAGCCAATGAAAGAATAGGGGGCGAGAGCAAAGGAGGGGTTGATGAGCAAGGGGTCGCGACAGGATCAAGGAGTGGGGCCACACGTTGCGAGTGGGTGGGGTTGCGCCCGGTGGGCGTGGCTTATGGGAGCTACCCATCTTGGCTGTTCTAGGTCAAGCCCAGCGCAGCATCTCACAGGCCACCTCTTCCACGTGCCGCGGCTACCCCGGGGACGGCTCCGGCTCCAACTCCCACTTCGGCTCCTGCTGCAGCTCCAGCCCTGAACCCTTCCTCAGCGCCGGGCTCAGCGGCTCTGACTCTGGAGGAGGAGCTGCAGGAAGCGATCCGGAGGGCGCAGGTAAGACGGTGTGGGTTGAATCCGGCTAGGGTTCTCTAGTCAGGTCCAGGTCGGAGTCCTGAGTTCTCGCCAAATTTCTCCATCCGCAGTTGCTTCCGAACCGGGGCATCGATGACATCCTGGAGGATCAGGTGGAGCCTGATGGTAGGATCCGAATTCTTAGGTTTAGGGGAGGTAGGGGCTGAGGTTCCAGACTCCTGCGTCCAAGAGAGGCATGAGCTGGGGAGCTGGACTCCTGGAAATGGGGTTTGGGGGGCTGGCGCCCGGACCCCTGACTTTCCCAGCTCACGTACCATTCTTTATCCCGCAGACCCCCTGCCCCCCATTCCCCTGGACTTCCCTGGCTCCTTCGACGTGCTGTCCCCTTCCCCGGACTCTGAAGGCCTCTCATCTGTTTTCTCCTCTTCACTCCCATCTCCCACGAACTCCTCCTCCCCTTCTCCCAGGGACCCCACGGACTCCCTGGACTGGCTGGAGGCCCTGAGCGGGGGTCCTCCTCTGGGTTCTGGTCCCCCACCCCCCAGCATCTTCTCTGCTGACTTATCTGACTCCAGCAGCAGCCGGCTGTGGGACCTGCTGGAGGATCCGTGGTGATGGATTCTGGGATTTACAGAGACAGAGAACTGGTGGGGGTGGAGAGAAGCTCTTTGGGGGAGGAGAGGGAACTACCAGCAGAGCCCCTCCTACCGCAGACACAGGACGGGAGACAACCTCCAACCCCACCTGCCTCCTGAAGTGCTGCTGACATGCAATGCAACTGCCTGAACTTTGCCTACCTGGCCTCCTTATGATCCCCCTCCGGGGTGGTACGGTTGGGGGGCTTCTTTTGCTGCTGGCCACAGCAAACAAGCTGCTTGCTGCTTCCTTCAGAGACCTCATGGATGTTTTTACATGCTCCCGACCCCAGTAGATGGCTGCCTGTTGTTTGGGGAGCCTGGAAGGTGGTTATGCCTTTTGAATGCAGGAGAGGAGCAAGAAAGAGTGGAGAGGGAGAATAGGGGAGCCAGACCCTGACCTCCCAGGGTTGTGGTTGGAGATGAAAAAATTAGAAGCATCAGGTCTAAGATCAGCTTCTCTTGGAAGCAGAGTCTGAGACAAGATATAAATGCCAGTGATTTATTAAAGAAGTGTTCTGCCGGGCACGGTGGCTCATGCCTGCAATCCCATTACTTTGGAAGGCCGAGGCAGGTGGATGACCTGAGGTCAGGAGTTCCAGACCAGCCTGGTCAACATGGTGAAACCCTGTCTCTACCAAAAATACAAAAAAAAAAAAAAAAAAAAAAAAAATTAGCTGGGCATGGTGGCACATGCCTGGAATCCCGGCTACTTGGAGGTTGAGGCAGGAGAATCTCTTGAACCCGGGAGGCGGAGGTTGCGGTAAGCCAAGATCATTCCATTGCACTCCAGCCTGGGCAACAGGAGCGAAACTCCATCTTAAAAAAAAAGGAAAAAAAAAAAAGAGAGAGAGAGAGAAAAAAAGAAAAAAATGTTCCCAGGAGCAGCCAGTAGAAGAGTGGGGAAAACAGGACAGCAAAGGGGAAGAGGAGCAAGAGGTGACTTCAGGTGAAGTGCCAACCTCAGCCTAATCCTGCAGGGAGCTCCAGAGCACAAATTAAGTTGTGGAGTCTTTCCCATCTTGGGACACATGGAACTGGGCCTTTGTATCTCCCTGTTTGAGCTTATTATAGCCAAACAACAAACCACCCCCAAACCAGCCTCAGTGGCAAATGACTGTAACCCCAGCACTTTGGGAAGCTGAGGCAGGCAGATCACTTGAGGCCAGGAATTCAAGACCAGCCTGGCCAACATGGTGAAACCCATCTCTACTAAAAATACAAAAAAACTAGCCAGATATGGTGGTGGGAGCCTGTATTCCCAGCTACTTGAGAGGCTGAGGCAGGAGAATTGCTTGAAATAAGGAGGTGGAGGTTGCAGTGAGCTGAGATCATGCCACTTCACTCCAGCCTGGGCAACAGAGTGATACTCCATCTCAAAACAAACAAAAAACAAACAACAAAAACCCACACCACCCCAAAACTTAGAGTTGTAAAACAATAACTATACATGATTGCTCACAAATGCATGGGTTGACTGGGCTCAGCAGGGCAGTTCTTCAGTTCCATGTTATGCTGGCTAGAGTTGCAGTCATCTCAGGGCCCACCTGGGCCAGCACATACAAGATGGTACATTAGATGTGTGTGGCACCATGGTGGGGATAGCATGGGGCTGGGCCCAGCTAGGTTGTGGGGACATCTGGACTTCTCTCATTCTCCATGCAGTGTCAGCACTGTCCCTCTGTGGCCTCTCCACCAGAGTAACTAGATTTCTTGCATGATAGCTCAGGGGTCCCAAGAATGAGTACTCCAAGAGGGGGGAGCACAAGCTACCAGTCTCTTAAAGATTAGGCTTGAAACTGGCACAATTTATCTTCCATTGTATTTTATAATTAATGCAAGTCAGGCAACCCGAGGTTAAATATGGGAGGGCACTATACACATCTGAATATCAGGGACGTGCTCACTAGGGGCTATATTTGGAGACTTGCCACTACACCACCCCTAGTCAGTCATGAGCCATGGGTCACGGAGGGAGGGAGGAATAAACTCCCAGGATCCTCTAGCCCAAGGGCAGTCCTGTGAAGAATGTCATAGGGTAAGTTATTCACAGCAAAATGTTTTAAAATGTAGGTTTTGGTCGGGCGTGGTGGCTGATTACTGTAATGCCAGCACTTTGGGAGGCCGAGTTGTGTGGATCACGAGGTCAGGAGTTCGAGACTAGCCTGACCAATATGGTGAAATCCAGTCTCTAGTAAAAATATAAAAATTAACAAGGCATGGCAGTGTGCGCCTTTAATCCCAGCTACTCAGGAGGCTGAGGCAGGAGAATGGTGTGAACCCGGGAGGCAGAGCTTGTAGTGAGCCGAGATTGCGCCACTGCACTCCAGCCTGGGTGACAGAGTGAGACTTCATCTCAAAAAAAGAAAAAAATATATATAATAATAATAAATAGGTTTCAGGGCCAGGCACCGTGGTTCATACCTGTAGTCCCAGCTACTCTGGAGGCTGAGGCAGGAGGATCACTTGAGCCTGGGAGTTTGAGGTTGCAGTGAGCTATGACTGCACCACTGCACTCCAGCCTGGGCAACAGATCAAGACCCTGTCTTTCAGAAAAAAAAAAAAAAAGGCTGGGTGCGGTGATTCACACCTGTAATCCTAGCACTTTGGGAGGCCGAGGCGGGTGGATCACCCTGAGATCAGAAGTTTGAGACCAGCCTGGCCAACATGGTGAAACCCCATATCTACTAAAAACACACACACACACACACACAAATTAGCCGAGCGTGGTGGTGCACACCTGTAGTTCCAGCTACTCGGGAGGTTGAGGCAGGAGAATCACTTGAACCTGGGAGGCAGAGGTTGCAGTGAGATGAGATCATGCCTGCACTCCAGCCTGGGCAACACAGTGAGACTCCATCTAAACAAAACAAAACCAAAAAACAAACAAGAAGAGGCAAGGTAAGCAGGTTTGAGATTACCTAGTTTGAATTTCAGCAAGCTCTGGAGCATAAAGGTTGTCCTGAGTTTTTGGTACCTGACCCGGGGGTAATTAGCACAGGTGGATGGTGGCTCAGGGAGCCTGTGCTCATAAAGGTGTGGATGGGATGTGGGCTCTGGATTGGCTGGTTTACATAGGAAAGGTGAGTAGTTACCTATCTCTAGCATTTGGGGTTGCTGGAATGGGGATTTAAATCACATTTAGTATGTCATAACTTAGTCCACAAGGAAAAAAAAAAATCAGATTTAGGCTGGGAACTATGGCTCACACCTGTAATCCCAGCACTTTAGGAGGCCAAGGCAGGAGGATCGCTTGACGCCAGAAATTCCCAGAACAACCTGGGCAACATAGCGAGACCCCGTCTATGAAACAAAGTGTTGCTCTTTCATCAAGGCTCGAGTGCAGTGGCACAATCATGGCCTCTACCTCCTGGGCTCAAGTGATCCTCCCACTTCAGTCTCTGGAGTTTCTGGGACTATAGGCACACACCACCATGCTCAGCTAATGTATTTATTTATTTATTTAGAGACGGAACTTCACTCTTGTTGCCCAGGCTGGAGAGCAGTGGCACGATCCTGGCTCACTGCAACCTCCACCTCCCAGGTTCCAGCTATTCTCCTGCCTCAGCCTCCCGAGTAGCTGGGATGACAGGCACATACCACCACACCAGGCTAATTTTTTGTATTTAGTGGAAACAGGGTTTCACTATGTTAGTGAGGCTGGTCTCGAATTCCTGATCTCAGGTGATCCCCCAGCCTCGGCCTCCCAAAGTGCTGGAATTACAGGCGTGCGCCACCATGCCCAGCCATTTTTGCATCTTTTATAGAGGACAGGGTTTCACTATGTTGCTCAGGCTGGTCTTGAACTCCTGACCCCAAGTGATCCTCCCACCTCAGCCTCCCAAAGTACAGGGATTACAGGTGTGAGCCACCACACCTGGCCCAGAGACTTTCCTGACTGTATCGCTCTCCATATTAATCTGTCCCCATATCTGCCTGACTCAGGTCACTCTGTCCCGGTTCTGTCTTCATATCTCTTATGTTCTCTGTCTGATTTGCCCTCTGACTGTTCTCTCTTCCCTGTCTCTGTCTCCAACTCCCTCCTGCCCTTTGTCTCTGATGCATCCGTCATCCTTTTCAGTCTCCGCGCTCATCTCTCTGTGTCTCAGGCACTCTTTCAGCTTCTGCCAGGCACCCCGCCTGCCTCCATTGCACTTTCCCCATCTCGCCTGCGTCCAGAGGGGGCAGTGTTGAGCTGAGGGTGCACTTGGTCTCTGCACTGCCCCAAGGAGTCGGGGCCAAGAAGCGGGCTTGGTGGGGTGCGTGTCTGAACCTCAAGCCTAATGGAAAGTCTTGCCTCCTGCACTGCCGACCGCCCGGCATCCAACCCTTCACCAAAGACTTCATCCCTCCTTCCTGCCTCAGGAAAACCAGGGCTGGACCGAGGGGGATCAGATGGGGAACTCCAAGGAGCACCTTCCTGCTCTCCCCCGATCTCAACAGAAGGTGGATATTTACATCGTGAGGCCTGAAAAAGACCACTAACATCAAAATACCAAAATTACTAATGTATCTTATAAACATATTCCCTCCCCAGAAGAGTATAGTCATATTCATTGTGTAGAATGAAAAAAAATTTCTCCTCCTCCTTCCTTTCTTTTTCCTTCCTTCCTTCCCCTTCCATTTTTTTTTTTTTTTTTTTTTTTAAATTTGAGATGGAGTATGGCTCTTGTTGCCCAGGCTGGAGTGCAATGGTGCGATCTCGGCTCACTGCAACCTCCACCTCCCGGGTTCAAGCGATTCTCCTGCCTCAGCCTCTGGAGTAGCTGGGATTACAGGCGCCTGACACCACGCCTGGCTAATTTTGTATTTTTAGTAGAGATGGGGTTTCTCCATGTTGGTCAGGCTAGTCTTGAACTCCCAACCTCAGGTGATCCACTGGTTTCGGCCTGCCAAAGTCCTGGGATTACGGGCGTGAGCCACCGCGCCCGGACTCCTTCCTTTCTCCCCCTTTCTTTTCTTTTCTTTTTTTTTTTTTTTTTTTTTTTTTTTTTTTTTTTTTTTGAGACGGAGTCTCGCTCTGCCACCCAGGCTGGAGTGCAGTGGCCGGGTCTCAGCTCACTGCAAGCTCCGCCTCCTGGGTTTACGCCATTCTCCTGCCTCAGCCTCCCAAGCAGCTGGGACTACAGGCGCCGCCATGTCGCCCGGCTAGTTTTTTGTATTTTTTTTTTTTTTAGTAGAGACGGGGTTTCACCATGTTAGCCAGGATGGTCTCGATCTCCTGACCTCGTGATCCGCCGTCTCGGCCTCCAAAGTGCTGGGATTACAGGCTTGAGCCACCGCGCCCGGCTCTTTCTTTTCTTTCTTTTCTTTCCTTTCTTTTCTTTCTTTCTTTCTTTTTCTTTCCTTCCTTCCTTCCTTCCTTCCTTCCTTCCTTCTTTTTCTTTCCTTTCCTTCTTTCTCTTTCTTTCCTTTCTTTCCTTCTTCCTTTCTTTCTTTTCTTTTCTTTCTCTTTCTCCCCTTCCTTCCTTCCTTCCCTCCCTCCTTCCCTCCCTCCCTCCCTCCTCCTTCCTTCCTTCCTTCTCTCTTTTCTTTCTCTCTTCTCTCCTCTCTGTCTCTCTTTTGAGTTTCACTCTGTTGCCCTGGCTGAAGTGCAGTGGTGAGATCTCAGCTCACGGCAACCTTCAACTCCTGGGTTCAAGCAATTCTCCTGCCTCAGCCTCCCAAGTAGCTGGGATTACAGGTACACGTCACCACTCCTGGCTAATTTTTGTATTTTTAGTAGAGACAGAATTTCACCATGTCGGCCAGGCTGATCTCGAACTCCTGACCTGAAGTGATCCACCTGCCTCGGCCTCCCAAAGTGCTGGGATTACATGTGTGAGTCATAGCACCTGCTTGCCTCGGGATCTAATTGTATCTTTTCAATTTTCTTTTTTTTTTTTTTTTTTTAGACAGAGTCTCACTGTTGGCAGGCTGGAGTGCAGTGGCGCAATCTCGGCTTACTGCAACCTCCGCCTCCTGGATTCAAGCAATACTCCCGCCTCAGCCTCCCAAGTAGCTGGGACTATAGGTGCGTGCCACCATGCCTGGCTAATTTTTGTATTTTTAGTAGAGACGGGGTTTCACCATGTTGGCCAGGATAGTCTTGATCTCTTGACCTCATGATCCACCTGCCTCGGCCTCACAAAGTGCTGGGATTACAGGCGTGAGCCACTACACCTGGCCTGTACCAATTATATTTTGAAGTGACTTGTTAATGCTGTCTTGGGAGCAGGGGTCGTGTCTCCTAGACTGCTTTCTGATACATGATAGGTGCACAGTACACATTTGTGGGTAATCTGGAGAAAATACTATAATATTGGGATCTATAAAATCATTGTAGGCCGGGCGCGGTGGCTCAAGCCTGTAATCCCAGCACTTTGGGAGGCCGAGACGGGCGGATCACGAGGTCAGGAGATCGAGACCATCCTGGCTAACACGGTGAAACCCCGTCTCTACTAAAAAATACAAAAACTAGCCGGGGGAGGTGGCGGGTGCCTGTAGTCCCAGCTGCTCGGGAGGCTGAGGCAGGAGAATGGCGTGAACCCGGGAGGCAGAGCTTGCAGTGAGCTGAGATCCGGCCACTGCACTCCAGCCTGGGCGACAGAGCGAGACTCCGTCTCAAAAAAAAAAAAAAAAAAAAAAATCATTGTAAAAGTTGCCTTTTTCTTTTTTTTTTTTTTTTAGACCAAGTTTGGCACTTGTTGCCCAGGCTGCAATACAATGGTGTGATCTCAGCTCACTGCAACCTCCATCTCCCAGGTTCAAGCGATTCTCCTGTCTCAGCCTCCCTAGTAGCTGGGATTACAGGCATGCACCACCACGCCTGGCTAATTTTGTATTTTTAGTAGAGACAGGGTTTCACTATGTTGGCCAGGCTGGTTTCGAACTCCTAACCTCAAGTGATCCATCTGCCTCAGCCTCCCAGAGTGCTGGGATTACAGGTGTGAGCCACTGCGCTCAGCTAAAGTTGCCTTTTTGATTCAGACTTGTAACAGGATTCCACCTACTCCTAAGATTTTTTTTTTTTTTTTTTTTTTTTTTAGATGGAGTCTCACTCTGTTGCCCAGGCTGGAGTGCAACGGTGTAATCTCGGCTCACTGCAACCTCCGCCTCCCAGGTTCAAATGATTCTCCTGCTTAAGCCTTCCAAGTAGCTGGGACTACAGGTGTGCACCACCACCCCTGGCTAATGTTTTGTATGTTAAGTAGAGACAGAATTTCACTGTGTTGCCCAGGCTAGTCTCAAACTCCTGACCTCAGGTGATCTGCCCGCCTTACCCTCCCAAAGTGCTGAGATTACAGCCACCATAACTGGCCTGAGATGTACTTTGGAGTTCATGTGATACTCATGTAATAAACTCTCAGAGAACCTTTTCTCCCATCCAAAGTCATAATTGTGTTTGTTTATTTAAGAGTCGGGGTCTCACTAGGTTGTCCAGGCCGCAGTGCAGTGGCTATTCGCAAATGCAATCACTATTGGACTTTTGTTCCCGTGCACTATTGTTCCGAACACCCCTGGCATCAAGCAGTCCTCCCACCTCAGCCTCCCTGGTAGCTGGAAATACTCCACTCTATGACTGTGTTCACACTGGTGATTAAATACAAATTATTCCTTTGATGACTGTGTAATGATGAGCTGCCAAAATTAACTGACCCTGGAGCTGGACCACTTCCGGTCTTGTGTGATACATATGATTATGGTCTTTGAACCCGTTCATTTCTTTTTCTTTTCTCTTTTCCTTCCTTTCCTTTCTCCTTTCCTTTATTTTTTCTTTCTTTCTTTCTTTCTTTTTTTTTTGATAGAATCTTGCTCTGTCACCCAGGCTGGAGTGCAGTGGCGCCATCTCGGCTCACTGCAATTTCCACCTCCTGGGTTCAGGTGATTCTCTTGCCTCAGCCTCCCGAGTAGCTGGGATTACAGGTGTGCACCACCACGCCTGGCTAATTTTTGTATTTTTAGTTGAGACAGGGTTTCACCAGGTTGGCCAGGATGGTCTTGAACTCCTGACCTCAAGTGACCCACCCGCCTCAGCCTCCCAAAGTGCTGGGATTACAGGTGTGAGCCACCACGCCAGGCCACTGTTCATTGAGATTTCTGTTACTTGCAGCCCAAAGCATCTTCACAGAAGACAGAAGGGTCCTCCTCATGGAACCATGTACTTCTCATGCCCTGGCACTCACCTTGAGGGAGCCAGAGAAGGAGAAAGGGTATCGAAGGACTGGCCAGCATTAGTGCTTGAGTAAGGGGGACAGGTCTGCGGTGATCCCCGTCCACTCTGGCAGGAAGGCTGCCTCTGGTTTAAAGACTTTGAGGAAAGGGGAGTTGGGGAGGGTGTAATTGGCCAGGTAGATGGTATCTCCGCCCGCGAGGTAGGCGGCCCAGATCCCGAACGTCCCGATGGTCATGATGGTGTGGTTACACTGTGTGAGTAGTGCAAAATCTTTGGCAGGTGAGCCCTCATTGCCATCGCCAGCAAACACCACATCACCATGGGAGGTGTCAATGTTCTCCCGACACCAGGCCATGCCATTACTGGTGACCACAAAGATAGGGGAGCTGTAGCGAGCTCGGAACATGTCCAGGGCCTGCTGTAGGTATTGTCGGTCGGCCACCACCCCCTTCCACACTTTTGGCATGACATGGACATAGTCCCCTCGGCGAACATGGACCCCTACAAAGGTACTCGGTCGGCTCCCGTTCACCTGCAGGCCCCGCAGGAACTTCTGGGCCTCCTCGCGCACGTGGTCGTGCAGGGTGAACTCCTGGAGGATCTCGTGGCGGAGGTGGTGGTAGAAGGTCCAGGAGCAGGGGTAGCCCGTGAGGCGGACATACTCCCCAGGGATGTGGCGGTACTTCTCCTCCATCCAGTCGTTCAGGTGGTAGTTCTGCCAGGGGATCCTGCTGGCCGTGGCACTGTGCAGCACCGGAAGGGTGATTTTGAAGATGGGGGCCAGGGTGCTGTGCATCTGGGCCGGGATGAAGGCGGGCCGCCCGTTCATCTTGGCCAGGGCGTACAGCGTGGCGTATTCACCCATCTGGTTCCCCAGGCGGCCTATAGCATTGATCGTCCACATCCCCCTGAGCTGGCTGGGTTGCGGTGCCTTTGATGTTGAGGCCAGTCCTGGTATCTGCACCGGTAACTCCCACACGGCTTGAATCTTCGCTAGCCGCTGCTGAATGTGAAATATAGTGGAAACCGTAAAGACAAAGAGGATGAAGTGGGCCGTGGAAAAGGAGAAAGGCATCTGAATGACCAGCATGGCTGTCAGGGGAGGAAAACAGGACATGTTAGCTGAGAGATGGAGGCCCGGGGCGCTGGTGAATGTGGCCATGCGGTCGTGCGCAGGCATTGCATGGATGCATGTGAGTGTGCTTTTATTTCGGGTGTGTAAATACTTGGCACGTACTTGCCTATGTGCATAGGCATGTATCTCAAGTGTGTTTATACAGATGTGTCTACGTTGTGTTCACTGGTGGGTGTGTATACACAGATGGATGTGTACACATTGTGTGTAATGTGGATCTGGGGATCTATACATTGTATACATATACAGGTATGTGCAAAATTGTGTGTGTACATATACAGCTGTGTACAAATGGACGTGTACATGGTAGTGTATGGGTGTAGATACATTGCATACATATAAGGGTATATGTGTGTGTGTATATACGTCATCTAGGTAGCTGTGAACACAGCATGTGAGTATATGTGAATGTGTATATATAGGAGTATGTATATATACTTTGTGTATCTATACCTTGTATGCATTTTTGTTTGGTTTTATTTATTCATTTATCATTTATTTTTTGAGACAGGATCTTGCTCTGTCACCTGGGCTGGAGTGCAGTGGTGAGAATGTGGCTCACTGTAGTCTTGACCTCATAGGCTCAAGCAATCCTCTTGCCTTAGCCTCCTGAGTACTTGGGACTACAGGTGCACATCACCACACCCAGCTAACTAAAAACAAATTTTCTTTTGTAGAGATAAGATCTCAGTATGTTGGTCAGGCTGGTCTCAGTATGTTGGTCAGGCTGGTCTCAAACTCCTGGGCCTGAGTGATCTTCCCACCTTGGCCTCCCAAAGTGCTGGGATTATAGGTGTGAGCCACTGCACCTGCTCCACACTGTATGTTTAAATGTTTAAATGTGGGTGTTTATCGACTGAGTGTACATATGTGGATGTCTACATATTGTGAGTACAAGTATATGTAGCTATTATTTACTGGTGATCCAGTTTGTAGAGATGTTCATTTTTTTCTTTTTTTTCTGAAATGGAGTCTCACTCTGTCACCCAGGCTGGAGTGCAATGCACGATCTCTGCTCACTGCAACCTCTGTCTCCTGGGTTCAAGCTATTCTCCTGCCTCAGCTTCCTGAGTAGCTGGGATTACAGGCGTGTGCCACCATGCCTGGCTAACTTTTGTATTTTTAGTAGAGACAGGGTTTCACCATGTTCATCAGGCTAGTCTCGAACTCCTGACCTCGTGATCCACCTGCCTCAGCCTCCCAAAGTGCTGGGATTACAGGCGTGAGCCACCGCGCCCGGCCAGAGATGTTCATCTTTTGTTTTTATTTTCCTACTTGCCAGACTCCAGTGCCAGATATATTCATCTTTGCATGTCCTGCCTGTATCCACTTTGGAGGGAAATTGTCCACCTGGCCTGCCTGCCCTCTTGGCCACAGTCAGTTGAACTTGAGAGGAACACCCAGCTCCACTGTGGATTTTCCATTCATTGGCCATGACATAGTGTATGACAAGTGTAGGCTGGCTCTAAAAGATGAGTTGTGGCCGGGCGCAGTGGCTCACACCTGTAATCCCAGCACTTTGGGAGGCCAAGGTGGGCAGATCACCTGAGGTCAGGAGCTGGAGACCAACGTGGCCAACATGATAGGGCCCCGTCTCTACTAAAAATACAAAAATTAGCTGGGCATGGTGGCAGACGCCAGTAATCCCAGCTACTGAGGAGCCTGAGGCAGGAGAATCGCTTGAACCCGGGAGGCGGAGGTTGCAGTGAGCCAAGATCATGCCACTGCACTCCAGACTGGGGGACAGAGCAAGACTCCATCTCAAAAAGAAAAGAAAGGGAGAAGAGAGGAGAGGAGAGGGGAAGGGAGGGGAGGGGAGGGGAGGGCTCTCTGGATGTCTGGGTGGACACAACGCCAAGGATACCTGGTTGGATGAGTAGACTGTGGGTCTGTTTAAACCCCACTTGCCTTCTTGACCAGGGGCCTTTGTGCAGTGAACAACCTACACAACCCCTCAGGGCATCCCTGTTACCTACCCTAAAGCCATTTCCCTTTTTCTCCTTGGTAACACGTAATTTTCTGCAAGCTGCATGTCCTTCAAAGGTGGCTGATCAACTTCCCAGCTGCAGAATCTGAGGTTAAACTAATCCCAGAAGTCTCATTTCTTTTGCCTCCTATTGGGCCACATGGGTATGTGATGATTCCTACCAATCGGAGTTGGGAGAAGTTGCTGGAAGGCTTAGGAAAGTTTCATTCATTCTTCAAAAGGGACCAAGATAAGAACGAGCCTCTTTCTGCTGTTTCTCAAAGGAATTATCTGTATGTGAAGGCTGGATGTGTAGCAGTCCTTTTGGGACCATGAGATGATCCAGCTAAGAAATGGTAGCACAGCATAGGAAGATGGATGGAGCTCAGGTGACTGATGACTTTGTGGAGCTGCCAAATTAACTGACCCTGGAGCTGGGCCACTTCCAGTCTTGTGTGATACGTATGATTATGGTCTTCGAACCCGTTCACTTCTCTTCTTTCTTTCTTTTTCTTTTTCTTTTTTTTTGGTGGAGTCTCACTCTGTCACCCAGGCTGGAGTGCAGTGATACCATCTCGGCTCACTGCAACCTCCGCCTCCTGGGTTCAAGTGATTCTTTTGCCTCAGCCTCCTGAATAGCTGGGATTACAGGCGCGCACAGCCACGCCCCGCTAATTTTTGTATTTTTAGTCAAGACGGGGTTTCACCATGTTGGTCAGGCTGGTCTCGAACTCCTGATCTCAAGTGATCCACTCGCCCCAGTCTCCCAAAGTGCTGGGATTACAGGCGTGAGCCACTGCGGCCGATCACACAAATTCTAGATAAAGCTCCTTCCTCATCACTACAAAAGAATATCCTTTCACTAAGTCCAACACAGAATGCTGGACTTGATGACTCAAAGACATATCACCACCAGTGGCTAGGTGCACAAGCTCTGGCCAATTTCAGACTCCCACACTCATGAGCTGTGTGATTTTGGGCAAGTGACATCACCTCTCTGAGTATTAAAACAGTGTCTGGCACATATACACAGGGAGTTAAGTGTTTGCTATTGTCACCCACAAAGCAAAGAACGCTGTTCATTATAGGCTCTGGGTGAAGAACCCGGGTTTCCCACTTTTCATATTGGGTGTATTGATAGTGGTCAAATTTAGCATTTAAATCATAGATCATAGAACAGGAGGGTAGCCGGGCACAGTGACTCAGGCCTGTAATCCCAGAACTTTCGGAAGCCGACGTGGGTGGATCACCTGAGGTTAGCAGTTCGAGACCAGTCTGGTCAACATAGCGAAACCCTGTCTCTACTAAAAATAGAGAAATTAGCTGGGCGTGGTGGCGCACACCTGTAATCCCAGCTACTGGGGAGGTTGAGGCGGGAGAATCGCTTGATCATGGAAGGCAGAGATTGCAGTCAGTGAGCCAAGATCACGCCACTGCACTCCAGCCTGGGCGAGAGAGTGAAACTCCATCTAAAAAC
Source organism: Trachypithecus francoisi (assembly GCF_009764315.1). Taxonomy (NCBI): domain Eukaryota; kingdom Metazoa; phylum Chordata; class Mammalia; order Primates; family Cercopithecidae; genus Trachypithecus; species Trachypithecus francoisi. The sequence continues at coordinate 4,106,141 of NW_022681457.1, read as the reverse complement.
AAAACAAAACAAAACAAAACAAGACAAAAAACCCACCCAGATTTCCCTGTTTCTGTAGTCCTTCATTTCTGTTTTTTTTTTTTTTTTTTGAGACGGAGTCTCGCTCTGCCGCCCAGGCTGGACTGTAGTGGCCGGATCTCAGCTCACTGCAAGCTCTGCCTCCTGGGTTTACGCCATTCTCCTGCCTCAGCCTCCTGAGTAGCTGGGACTACAGGCGCCCGCCACCTCGCCCGGCTAGTTTTTTGTATTTTTTTTTTTAGTAGAGACGGGGTTTCACCGTGTTAGCCAGGATGGTCTCGATCTCCTGACCTCGTGATCCGCCCGTCTCGGCCTCCCAAAGTGCTGGGATTACAGGCTTGAGCCACCGCGCCCAGCCCTAGGCCTTCATTTCTGAAGGCTCCCATGTCATGTAACACTTGCCTTAAATACACTTGTTATGCTTGTGTCTTGTTAACCTTTTACTGTAGGTGTCCAGCTGCAAACTTTGTGATAGGTGAGGAAAAGATGCTACTTTTTCTCACCAAAGGAAGGAAGGGAGGGAGGGAGGGAGGGAGGGAGCCTGCAGGGAGAGAAGGAAGAGGTAGGGAGGCCTCACAGAGCAAGCTGCGCTGTGAGATTGTGAATTTTTGAGGTTTGGCGAGATGCCCTGCACGGCGTGGTCAGGCACCTCTTATGCGCTGTGTGACTTTAACCCAGGGCTTTTACCTCTCTGGTAAAAAGCCTATCATCCCAACACCTTGGGAGGCCAAGGCAGGTGTTTCATTGTCCTTGTCTGTCCATCAACAGCGGGTTGCGGGGAGGGATAAAAACAACACCTCCTCGGAGGTTGCAGTGAGCTGAGATCGCACCACTGCACTCCAGCCTGAGTGACACAGTGAGACTCTGTCTCAAAAAAAAAAAAAAAAAGTCAGGTACAGTGGCTCTTGCCTGTAATCCCAGCACTTTGGGTGGCTGAGGCAGGTGGATCACCTGAGGTCAGGAGTTCGAGACCAGCCTGACTAATATGGTGAAACCCTGTTTCTACTAAATATAAAAAATTAGCCAGGCGTGGTGGCTCATGGCTGTAATTCCAGCTACTTGGGAGGCTGAGGAAGGAGGATCGCTTGAACCTGGGAGGTGGAGGTTGCAGTGAGCCGAGATTGTGCCATTGCACTCCAGCCTTGGCGACAAGAGCGAAACTCCATCTCAAAAAGAAACAACAACAGCAAAACCACACCTCCCTTAGGGCTGTGTGGGCACAAAGGGAAATGCTGTATGACATGGGCTATCCCTGGTATTCAGAGCAGAACTGGTGCCTCAAACTCACACTTATGTCAGCCTTGAACCAAGCACCACTCCCACTCTGCCTGAAGGCATATTTTTTGAGTTGCTTTTTTTGTAGGGATGGTGGGTGGGGCGGGGGGGTCTTGCTATGTGGCCCACACTGATCTCAAACTCCTGGCCTTAAGAAGTCCTCCGTCTGGCCGGGCGCGGTGGCTCAAGCCTGTAATCCCAGCACTTTGGGAGGCCGAGATGGGCGGATCACGAGGTCAGGAGATCGAGACCATCCTGGCTAACACGGTGAAACCCCGTCTCTACTAAAAAATACAAAAAAGCTAGCCGGGCAAGGTGGCGGACGCCTGTAGTCCCAGCTACTCGGGAGGCTGAGGCAGGAGAATGGCGTAAACCCAGGAGGTGGAGCTTGCAGTGAGCTGAGATCCGGCCACTGCACTCCAGCCTGGGCGACAGAGTGAGACTCCGTCTCAAAAAAAAAAAAAAAAAAGAAGTCCTCCGTCGTCCTTCCTCAGCCTCCCAAAGTGCTGGGATTACAGGCATGAGCCACCACACCTGGTCTATCTTACTGAGATTTTTTTTTTCTTTTTTTTTTTTTTGAGATGGAGTTTTGCTCTTGTTCCCCAGGCTGGAGTGCAATGGTGTGATCTCGGCTCACCACAACATCTCCTTCCCTGGGTTCAAGTGATTCTCCTGCCTCAGCCTCCTGAGTAGCTGGGATTACAGGCAAGCACCACCATGCCTGGCTAATTTTGTATTTTTAGTAGAGACGGGGTTTCTCCATGTTGGTCAGGCTGGTCTGGAACTCCCGACCTCAGGTGATCCACCCGCCTTGGCCTCCCAAAGTGTTGGGATTACAGGTGTGAGCCACTACGCCCAGCCTTTACTGAGTTTTAACAACAGCCCTGTCCAGGCGTGGTAGCTCACATGTGTAATCCCAGTCCTTTGGGAGGCCAAGGCGGGCAAATCACTTAAGCTCAGGAGTTCAAGACCAGCCTGCACAACGTGGTGAAACCCTGTCTCTACAAAAAACTAAAACCAAAAATTCGATGAGAGTGCTGGCATGCATCTGTAGTACCGGCTACTCAGGAGGCTGAGAAGGGGAGAGGATCACCTGAGATCGGGGAGGTCGAGGCTGCAGTAAGCCAAGATCCTGCCACTACACTGCAGTCTGGGCAACAGAGCAAGCTCCTGTTTCCAAAAAACCCCAAAGCAACAACAACAAAAAACCCAACAACCTTGCAAGTAGGTGATACTATGTCCATTTCACAGCAAAAGAAACTGAGGCTCAGAAATCTTGAGACATACCAACAGCTGGATTGTGATCCAGGGCTGTGCGGTTTCTGATAGAGGAGCTTGGGTATTCCCCAGTCCTCTGAGGTCAGGAAGTCCATCTTATTATCTGCCCTGAGGCATCACACACCTCAGGCGGGGCCCTAGGGGCAGAGGAGAGAGGGAGGTCAAAGCCCCTTCCTCCATCCGGGCACCCTGGGGGGGTCTTCCCTTGGGAGATGGCGGTTAGGATGCCAGAACAGAAAGGGGCCCCAATTTCAAAGCAGAGGCCCGGCCTCCAATTCCCTCAGAGGAATGAGGTCACTAATATCTGCAGGTCACTTCCTTTTTTTTTTTTTTTTTTTTTTGTGAGATGGAGTCTCACTCTGTCGCCCAGGCTAGAGTGCAGTGGCGCGATCTTGGCTTACAACAACCTCTGCTTCCCCGGTTCAAGCAATTCTCGTGCCTCAGTCTCCCTAGTAGCTGGGATTACAGGCATGTGCCATCAGGCCCAGCTAATTTTTGTATTTTTAGTAGAGACGGGGTTTCACCATGTTGGTCAGTCTGGTCTCCAACTCCTGACCTCAAGTGATCCGCCTGTCTCAGCCTCCCAAAGTGCCAGGATTACAGGCGTGAGCCACCATGCCCAGCCTGGATCACTTCTTTTGATTCTCTCTGTCCCGTCCACGTCTTTTTTTTTTTTTTTTTTTTTTTTTGAAACGGAGTTTCCCTGTTGTTGCCCAGGTTGGAGTACAATGGCAGGTGATCTCGGCTCACTGCAATCTCCGCCTCCCGAGTTCAAGCGATTCTCCTGTCTCGGCCTCCCGAATAGCTGGGATTACAGGCGCATGCCACCACACCTGGCTAATTTTTGTATTTTTTAAGTAGAGACAGGGTTTTATCATACTGGTCAGGCTGGTGGACTCCCAACCTCAGGTGATCGGTCCGCCTGGCCTTGGCCTCCCAGAGTGCGTCAGCCACCACGCCCAGCCCCATCCACGTCTTTCTACTCCAGCTGGGCTTCCTCCTCTCCCCTCTGTACCCTTTACCCAGCACTGGCCCGGCCCCTCCCCAGCTCAGAGCACCTGCAGGGCTCCCCATACCCCTTAAGACAGAATCCCAGCCTCTGGCCTGGCCCCGCACACCCCTCCGGCTTTGTCACCAGTTGTTCCTGTGAAATAACCCAGCTCTCCGCTCACCCGGGGCCCCGTCCCGTCCCCCAGCTCTGAAAGCCTTTCTCTCCCCCTAACCGCCCCCTGCCCCGGGCAGCTCAGCACGTCCTGCTCAGTCGCACCCCGCCGCTAGAGCCCGCTGTCTTTCCGCACCTCCCCAGGATTCCCAGATTCCCGACATTATCACTCCCACTCTGGGAGGGAGAAGGCCATCCCTTGGAAACCGCACCTTTATTCTCTGCCCAGCACAGAAGTGGTGATTCAGAGCAGGATTAGGGAGTGCAGGAGGGACGGAGCCGCCTCCCTGGGCCAGGGCAGTGCTCGGAGGTAAGACTGGGTGCTTGGGTTCTGTGACGCCTCTGAGGAGCCCCCGGGTCTGAGGGAGCATGCCCCACGGTGGAGACAGGAAAGTCGGGTCGCCACCGGCTGTGTGCGAGCCATCTGCACCTTTACTGCCAGGGTGGTTCCTAGAAACTGCTGAGGGGAGGGAGGCAAGGAAGGACCTGGTGGCCCAGGGTGGAGTAGGGGAGGGAGATGGTGGCGGTTGGAGCTCTAGAAACAGATCCACCTGGAAGGAAGTGGGGAGGGAGCTAAGGAGGGCGGCTGGCTGGGGAGGGGGTCCTGGCTGCCGAGGGAGGGACCCTCCTCTCCTGGAGGTCCTGAGTTGGGGGTGCATCCCAGAGGGCACCAGAGACCCACGAGGGCACGGCGGGTCCACTTCCCAAATCCCCTGCTCTCCACCAGGGCGTGTGTGCACAGGTATGCGTGTTGTAGGGTGGGAGAGGAGCCCCCTCACCTTCTCTCACCTGGTCCTTTTGAAGGAATCCGAGACAGGGTGGCTTGGCAGGCAGCTCAGTGCTCCCTCTGGGTCTCTTTACTCAGGGCCAAAGAAACCCTGCCAGCATCCGTGACTGGCAAACCCCACCCAGGATTTACAAGGCTTTCCAGAGCAGGTGTGGCTGGGCTGCGGGAGGGAGGTAAGCCCACAGTCCCTCCTCCTTCCTCAGTGCCTGCCAGGCAGTCCATCTTGTTATCTGCCCTTAGCTGCTCCACCTGCACAAGGCACCCCAAGTCTGGCCATAAGAGTGGGGGAGAGGCCGGGCACAGTGGCTCAAGCCTGTAATCCTAGCACTTTGGGAGGCCGAGACAGGCGGATCGCGAGGTCAGGAGATCGAGACCATCCCGACTAACACGGTGAAACCCTGTGTCTACTAAAAAAAAAAATACAAAAAACTAGCCGGGCGAGGTGGCAGGCGCCTGTAGTCCCAGCTACTCGGGATGCTGAGCCAGAAGAATGGTGTGAACCCGGGAGGCAGAGCTTGCAGTGAGCTGAGATCTGGCCACTGCACTTCACCCTGGGCGACAGAGCGAGACTCCGTCTCAAAAAAAAAAAAAAAAGAGTAGGGGAGAGAGGCAGGTCAAGGTCGCATCCCCCATCTGGGTCCCCTGGGGGTCTTCCTTGGGGAACTGTGGTAGGATGCCCCGAACAGAAAGGGGTCCCCACTCTGCTTCCCTCCTCCAGGCGGCCAGGAAGGCCTCCAGGAAGGCAGCATGGAGGTGGGGGACAGAGTCCAGGTAGGCCAGGCTCTCGCTGACTCTGAGTCCCCTCAGAGTCCCATATTTATTAATTATTAGTATTACTTTTTGAGAGAGTTTTGCTCTTGTTGCCCAGGCTGGAGTGCAATGGCGTGATCTCAGCTCACTGCAACTGCTGCCTCACAAGTTCAAGCAATTCTCCTGCCTCAGCTTCCCAAAGTGCTGGGATTACAGGCATAAGCCACCACACCCTGCCTATTTAAAAAATTTTTTAAATAGAAATGGGCCCAGTGTGGTGACTCACGCCTGTAATCCCAGCACTTTGGGAGGCCGAGGCGGGCGGATCAACTGAGGTCAGGAGTTCGAGACCAGTCTGGCCAACATGGTGAAACCCCGTCTCTACTAAAAATGCAAAAATTAGCAGGGTGTGGTGGTGTGCACCTGTAATGTCAGCTACTTGGGAGGCTGAGGCAGGAGAATCGCTTGAACTTGGGAGGCAGAGGTTGCAGTAAGCTGAGATCACACCATTGCACTCTAGCCTGGGAAACAAAGAGCAAAACTCTGTCTCAAAAAAAAAAGATGGATGAGGAATTTTACTGAGAGAAGAGGCAGGCACCACCAGAGCTCCCAGCAGTCCTAATAGGAGGAAAGGAAAACCAGCAGCCACTCTCCAGCTTCAGCTCCAGCTCCAGCTGCTAAGCAGCAGGAGGTTAACTACCAGTTAAAAGTTTAAAGGTTTAAAATTTAAAGGAGCTCCCTTTAAAAAAAAAAAAATTCACATCAAGCTTCCCACTCGAACCACCGGTTTGCAGAAAACAGGAGGATAAAGTTGCCAGTGAAACGACAGCATGAGGCAGCAATCAGCCCAGTCCAGAATGTGAGCCCGTCTACAGGACAAATGACCTGTTTCCCTGTGACTCAGTAACAAGGAAAAAAGAAACAGGGTGGAGCGGGGGAGTGAGGAGGTGAGCTGTCATAAAATACACAAAACAGATTTGGGGCTCAGAGGCTTAGAAACAGACTTTCCACCTCCATGAATGTCCCACAGATGTTCCAAAGTCATGGGAATGAGCTGGGCGCGGTGGCTCACGCCTGTAATCCCAACACTTCGGGAGGCCGAGGCAGGAGGATCACCTGAGGTCAGGAGTTTGAGACCAGCCTAGCCAACATTTTTTTGTTTTTTTTTTTAGTGAAACTCCATCTCTACTGAAAATACAAAATTAGCTGGGCATGGTCATGCATGCCTGTAATCCCAGCTACTCAGGAGGCTAAGGGAGGAGAATCCTTGAACCTGGGAGGCAGAGGTTGCAGTGAGCCTAGATGGTGCCACTGCACTCCAGCCTGGGTGACAGAGAAAGACTCTGTCTCAAAAATAAAACAAAGTCCTGAGAATGCAGGACAAACCTTCATTGCATAACTTTTACTGTCGCTGACCCCAGCCGCCTAAACGCTTTGGTAGCATCCTAGGACCTCCACTTTGACAACTAAAAACAACCCCCACAGATTCCCAAAACTCCCCCAGGGGGACAGCACTCCAGAATTCAGGACTGCTGCCCTAAACCCTCTGTTTTCCATTTCAGCTTTCCATTACAGGTGCACGCCCCCATGCCTGGCCACCACGGCCAATTTCAAGCTACCAATATGAGATCATTGAACATGGAAGTGGAAAGAAGTGCACAGTACTACATTGTTCTATAGTAAGGCTTCTTACTATGGTAAACACTTACCAGCCAGTTCTCTGGAGAAAAAAACACACTGCATGGTAGTATCTGCTAATTTGTGTGCCAATGTATACGCTCACTGCAACCTCCGCCTCCTGGGATCAAGTGATTCTCCTGCCTTGGCTTCCTAAATAGCTGGGACTACAGATGCCCGCCACTGCACTCAGCTAATTTTGTATTTTTTTTTTTTTTTTTGAGACGGAGTCTCACTCTGTCGCCCAGGCTGGAGTGCAGTGGCCGGATCTCGGCTCACTGCAAGCTCCGCCTCCCGGGTTTACGCCATTCTCCTGCCTCAGCCTCCTGAGTAGCTGGGACTACAGGCGCCCACCACCTCGCCCAGCTAATTTTTTGTATTTTTAGTAGAGACGGGGTTTCACCGTGTTAGCCAGGATGGTCTCGATCTCCTGACCTCGTGATCCGCCCGTCTCGGCCTCCCAAAGTGCTGGGATTACAGGCTTGAGCCACCGCGCCTGGCCTAATTTTGTATTTTTTTGGTAGAGATGAGGTCTCACTATGTTACCCAGGCTGGCCTTGAACTCCTGAGCTCAGTGATCCTCCTACCTCAGCCTCCCAAAGTGCTGGGATTACAGGTGTGAACCAACTTGCCTGGTCTATTTACATTTATTATGTCCGTGTAATAGACTTACTATAGAACAATGTAATACTGTGCATTTCCTTCCAACTGCATGTTCAATGATCTCATATTGGTAGCTTGAAATTGGCCGTGGTGGCCAGGCATGGGGGCGTGCACCTGTAATCCCAGCTACTCAGGAGGCTGAGGCAGGAGCATAGCTTGAAGCCAGAAGTTAAGTACCAGCCTTGGCAACATAGCAAGACCTTGTCTCTCTACAAAAAATAAAGAAAATTAGCCAGACGTGGTGGCACATGCCTGTAGTCCCAGCGGCTTGGGAGGCTGAGGCAACAGAAGCCCAGGAGGTCCAGAGTCAGCTATAATCCTGACACTGCACTCCAGCCCGAGTGACAGAGAAAGACCCTGCTTCTGAAAAATTAAAAAATAAATCTGGGCACAGTGGTTCACGCCTGTAATCCCAGCACTTTGGGAAGCTGAGGCAGGCGGACTGTTGAGACCAGAAGTTTGAGACCAGCCTGGCTAACATGCTGTAACCCAGTCTCCAAAAATTACCTGGGTGTGGTGGTACACACCTGTAATCCCAGCTACTCGGGAAGCTGAGGCACGAGAATCACTTGAACCTGGGAGATGGAGGTTGCAGTGAGCCGAGATCATGCCACTGCACTCCAGCCTGGATGACACAATGAGACTCTGTCTCAAGACAAAAATAAAAAAATTTATTCAAACACAAATATGTGAGGGTGGCTGTCCAGGGACACAGGAACAGGAATTACATACGCCTGTAATCCCAGTATTTTGGGAGGCTGAGGCGGGCGGATCACGAGGTCAGGAGATCGAGACCATTCTGGCTAACACGGTGAAAGCCCATCTCTACTAAAATTTTTTTTTTTTAATTTTTAAATTAGCTGGGCGTGGTGGTGGGCGCCTGCAGTCCCAGCTACTCGGGAGGCTGAGGCAGGAGAATGGCATGAACTCACGAGTTGGAGCTTGCAGTGAGCTGAGATCACGCCACTGTACTCTAGCCTGGGTGACAGAGTGAGCCTCTGTCTAAAAAAAAAAAAAAAAGATTGCTCACTACTGACTACTACTAAGGGATTTCTTTTTTTTTTTTTTTTTTTTGAGGTGGAGTCTCACTCTGTCGCCCGGACTGGAGTGCAGTGGCCGGATCTCAGCTCACTGCAAGCTCCGCCTCCCGGGTTTACGCCATTCTCCTGCCTCAGCCTCCCGAGTAGCTGGGACTACAGGCGCCCGCCACCTCGCCCGGCTAGTTTTTTTTTTGTATTTTTAGTAGAGATGGGGTTTCACCGTGTTAGCCAGGATGGTCTCGATCTCCTGACCTCGTGATCCGCCCGTCTCGGCCTCCCAAAGTGCTGGGATTACAGGTTTGAGCCACCGCGCCCGGCTGGGGATTTCTTAATATTCTACTGTAAAGAGGTAATAATCACAAGGGTTGGCCTCCAATGTCATTTAATCTAGGTTTGAATGCAGAATAGAGTATCTGATTAATGTGTAACATCTCAATACAAAGGTCAGGAAGCAACAGTCATACACCAGAGAAAAAATCGCTGTGGCTGGGCATGGTGCCTCACCTCATGCCTATAATCCCACCGCTTTGGGAAGCTGAGATGGAAGGAACACTTGAGCTCAAGAGTGCAAGTCCAGGCCGGGCGCGGTGGCTCAAGCCTGTAATCCCAGCACTTTGGGAGGCCGAGACGGGCGGATCACGAGGTCAGGAAATCAAGACCATCCTGGCTAACACGGTGAAACCCCGTCTCTACTAAAAAATACAAAAAAAAAACTAGCCGGGCGAGGTGGCGGGCGCCTGTAGTCCCAGCTACTGGGGAGGCTGAGGCAGGAGAATGGCGTGAACCCAGGAGGCGGAGCTTGCAGTGAGCCAAGATCCGGCCACTGCACTCCAGCCCGGGCAACAGAGCGAGACTCCGTCTCAAAAAAAAAAAAAAAAAAGAGTGCAAGTCTAGCCTGGGCAACCTAGTGAGACCTCATCTCTACTACAAAAAAAAATCAGCCAAGCATAATGCTGCACACCTGTGGTCCCAGCTACTTAGGAGGCTGAGGCTGGAGGATCACTTGAGTTTAGGAGCTCAGGGCTACAGTGAGCTGTGATCGTGTCACTGCACTTCAGCCTGGGTGACAGTCAGACCCTGTGCCAAAAAAAAAAAATTAGCCGGGTGTGATGGTGTGTGCCTGCAGTCCCAGCTACTCGGCTGACGCAGGAGAATCACGTGAACCCGGGAGGCGGAGCTTGCAGTGAGCCAAGATCATGCAATTGCACTCCAGCCCGGGCGACAGTGTGAGACTCCGTCTCAAAAAAAAAGGAAAGTGAAAAAGATAAACACTGATAGATAAACACTGAACACTGATAAACAGCTTCCAGAGCTTAACTTTTTCCCTTGGTAAAATGCATTTGGAAAGTCCTGAAATTTTCTTTTCTTTTCATGCCGTCCTGCACTTCCCTAAGCCACAATTTCTGCATCTTGCTTTGACTTGACTTTGCTCTCCTAAGACACCATGGCTCAGAAGGCAAACGAGAGGCTCAAGGTCACAAGCAGAAGGTGGGAAGGTGACACAGAGGCAGGTTTTTGTTTGTTTTTGTGAGACACAATCTCGCTCTGCGGTCCAGGCTGGAGTGCAGTGGCGCAATCTCAGCTCACTGCAACCTCCACCTCCCGGATTCTCCTGCGTCAGCCTCCCAAGTAGCTGGGATTACAGGCACCCTCCACCACGCCCAGCTAATTTTTTGTATCTTTAGTAGAGATGGGGTTTCACCATGTTAGTCAGGCTGGTCTCCATCTCCTGACCTCAGGTAATTCACCCGCCTCCGCCTCCCAAAGTGCTGGGATTACAGGCGTGCACCACCAAGCCGGCTAATTTTTGTATTTTTTAGTAGAGACAGGATTTCGCCATGTTGGCCAGGCTGGTCTTGAACTCCTGACCTGAGGTAATCCACCCGCCTCAGCCTCCCAAAGTGCTGGGATTACAGGTGTGAACTACTGTGCCTGGCCCAAGGGCAGTAATCCTGACGATGTTATTTATGGCCATAAAATATCAACAACCTTGATCCTAGAGGAAGCCAAAACATTTCACCCCAAAATAACACTTTGACACATATATATATATATATGTATATATATATTTTTGAGACGGAGTCTTGCTATGTCGCCCGGGCTGGAGTGCAGTGGCCGGATCTCAGCTCACTGCAAGCTCTGCCTCCCGGGTTTATGCCATTCTCCTGCCTCAGCCTCCCGAGTAGCTGAGACTACAGGCGCCAGCCACCTCGCCCAGCGACCTTTTTTTTTGTGTGTGTTTTTTAGTAGAGACGGGGTTTCACCATGTTAGCCAGGATGGTCTCAAACTCCTAACCTCGTGATCGGCCCATCTCGGCCTCCCAAAGTGCTGGGATTACAAGCTTGAGCCACCGCGCCCAGCCAAATTTTTCCTATTTTTAGTAGAGACGGAGTTTCACTGTGTTAGCCAGGATGGTCTCGACCTCCTGACCTCGTGATCCACCTACCTCGGCCTCCCAAAGTGCTGGGATTACAGGTGTGAGTCACCACGCCCCGCCTTTTTTTTTTTTTTTTTTTTTTTTTTTTTGTGAGATGGAGTCACACTCTGTCACCAGGCTGGAGTGCAGTGGTGCGATCTTGGCTCACTGCAACCTTCACCTCCCGGGTTCAAGTGATTCTCCTGCCTCAGCCTCCCAAGTAGCTGGGATTACAGGCATGTGCCACCACACCCAACTAATTTTTGTATTTTTAGTAGAGACGGGGTTTCACCATTTTGGCCAGGATGATCTCGATCCCTTGACCTCATGATCCACCCGTGTTGGCCTCTCAGAGTGCTAGGATTACAGGCAAGAGTCACTGCATCCTGCCTCTTTGATATATTTCAAGAGAGCTATTCAGAGGAGCTGCAAACAACAGAATAGCTGAATAAGATCTTGTGGTGAGATCTGCATCATGGAGCAATTCTGCATTGGTGAAATAAACAGCCAGGCTTTCTGTGGTACATCCACACTTGTCTGGATGTAGGAAGGACTGGCTTGAAAGAGAGAGACAGACTGAGAGTCTGACACCTTTGGGGCTCTGAGAGAAACTTAGTTTTTCTGGTGCTGGGCACAGTGGCTCACGCCTGTAATCTCAGCACTTTGAGAGGCAGAGGTGGGCGGATCACGAGGTCAGGAGATCGAGACCATCCTGGCTAACACAGTGAAACCCTGTCTCTACTAAAAATACAAAAAATCAGCCAGGCGTGGTAGCGGACACCTGTAGTCCCAGCTACTCGGGAGGCTGAGGCAGGAGAAAGGCGTGAACCCAGGAGGTGGAGCTTGCAGTGAGCCGAGATCGCGCCACTGCACTCCAGCCTGGGCGACAGAGCGAGACTCATCTCAAAAAAAAAAAAAAAAGAAAAGAAAAAGAAAAAGAAACTTACTTTTTCTGGATGGGTGGGGTGAGGTGGCTCACACCTATAATCCCAGCACTTTGGGAGGCCAAGGCAGTGAATTATTTGAGGACTGGAGTTTGAGAGCAGCCTGGGCAACATGGTGAAACCCCATCTCTACAAAAAATGCAAAAATTAGCCAGGCATAGTGGTGCACATCTGTAATCCCATCTATTCAGGAGGCTGAGGAATGAGAATCACTTGAGCCCAGGAGGCAGAGGTTGCAGTGAGCTGAGATCACACCACTGTACTCCAGCCTGGGTGACAGAGCAAGACTCTGTCTCAAAACAATTTTTTAAAAGGCCTGACGCAGTGGTTCATGCCTGTAATCCCGGCACTTTGGGAGGCCGAGGCGGGAGGATCATCTGAGGTCAGGAGTTCGAGACCAGCCTGGCTAATATGGTGAAACTCTGTCTCTACTAAAAATACAAAAAATTAACAGGGCTTGGTGGCATGCACCTGTAATCCCAGCTACTTGGGAGGGTGAGGCAGGAGAATTGCTTGAACTCAGGAGGGGTGGCTGTAGTGAGCTGAAATCATGCCACTGTACTTCAGCTTGGGCAACAAGAGGGAAACTCCATCTCCAACAAAAAGAAAAGAAAAGAAACTTAAATTTATTCTTTCTGAGAGCCCCTACTCGTGAGGGTTTCATCTGCATTAAAAGACTGCCCTCCTTAGCCAGGCCTTTTTTCTCTCTTGCATAACCTCTCTCGCCAGTCTCCAAGCCCTGATTCTTCCTTAACCTCAAAGCGATACAAAAATTTCGCCAGGCATGGTGGCTCAGCCAGGAGCAATGGTTCACACCTGTAATCCCAGCAGTTTGGGAGGTTGAGGCGGGCAGATCACTTGAGGTCAGGAGTTCGAAACCAGCCTGACCAACATGGAGAAATCCCGTCTCTACTAAAAAATACAAAATTAGCCGGGCATGGTGGCGCATGCCTGTAATCTCAGCTATTCAGGAGGCTGAGGCGGGAGAATCGCTTGAACCTGGGAGGCAGAGGTTGCAGTGAGCCAAGATCGTGCCATTGCACGCCAGCCTGGGCAACAAGAGCGAAACTCCGTCTCAAAAACCAACTTCAGCCATCTGGCCCTTTCTCTGCGTTAGTGTACTTTCTGTGAGTCTCACATGCACATAATAAAATGTGTACTCCTTTCTCCTGCTATCTGGCTATTATTAGTTTGATTTATATAGATGCAAATGTTTTAACCTCCAGGGGAAACATTTTAACTTCCCTGCAGTTCTGGCACAGTGAGCAGGATGCAAATCAAATCACTCTGTTTCGGAGCCTACAGATGGTTTTCTGGGACAAATAATAGCCAGCAGAAAAAGGTAAGATTTCTTACCAAAAGTCAGCACCTTGGGTCTCTGCCTGTGTGACCCAGTCCAGTAAAGGTGGTAAAAGTCTTCGTCTTTTTCCCTTTCCAAAATTGGATTAATGGGAAAAAACGTATGTGAACCAGTTTGCTTATAAAATAAATTGGTGGGCTGGGCACGGTGGCTCATGCCTGTAATCCCAGCACTTTAGGAGGCTGGGGCTGAAGGATTGCTTGAGACCAGGAGTTCAGGAGCACCCTGAACAACACAGCAAGAGCCATCTCTGCCAAAATTTTATTTTTTATTATTAATTTATTAATTAATTAATTTATTTTTATTCCAAGACAGAGTTTCACTCTTGTTGCCCAGGCTGGAATACAATGGCACGATCTTGGCTCACCGCAACCTCTGCTAACCAGGTTCTAGCGATTCTCCTGCCTCGGCCTCCCAAGTAGCTGGGATTACAGGCATGTGCCACCACGCTTGGCAAATTTTTGTATTTTTAGTAGAGACAGAGTTTCACCAAGTTGGTCAAGCTGGTCTCGAACTCCTGACCTCATGTGATCCTCCTGTCCAGGTCTCCCAAAGTGCTGGGATTACAGGCGTGAGCCACCACACCAAGCCTTCTAAAAATTTGGAAAATAGCCAGGCGTGGTGGTGTATGCCTGTGGTCCCAGCTACTTTGGAGGCCAAGGTGGGAAGATCACTTGAGCCCAGGAGATAGAGGCTGCAGTGAGTCACGATGGTGCCACTGCACTCCAGCCTGAGGGACAGAGCAAGATCTTATCTCAAAAAAAGAAAAAAAAGACTTGTTTCCCCATCTACCTCTACTCTTTCTTCCTTTTGTCTCCTTCAATAGCACATGAAGAGACTTAAAAGAGACTTTTAGTGATTCTGAGATCCCCTGAGTCCAGCCAAAGCACCACAGACCTCCTTTTTGGGGTCTTCGGTCTTCCTCATGGAGCCCCAAGAGTCAAGGGTGGGGTCTAATCCTCTGCTCTCTTTTGCACTAAACTCCCTGATCTCTTTGGCTTTTGAAGGTCCAAGAGTTACTTTCTTCTCTTTTTTTTTTTGAGAGGGAGTCTTGCTCTTGTTGCCCAGGCTGGAGTGCAATGCCGCGATCTCGGCTCACCACAACCTCCGCCTCCTGGGTTCAAGCGATTCTCCTACCTCAGCCCACCGAGTAGTTAGGATTACAGGCATGCGCCACCATGCCTGGCTAATTTTGTATTTTTAGTAGAGGCAGGGTTTCTCCATGTTGGTCAGGCTGGTCTCGAACTCCCAACCTCAGGTGATCCACCTGCCTCGGCCTCCCAAAGTGCTGGGATTACAGACCGCACCTCGCCGGGCCCACAAGGGTTACTTTCTAAAGAAAGAAAACACTTGACTTTTTGTCATGGGATAACTAAGTAGTTACTGGCGATAGCTAAAATTTTGAAGATAATTGACAAGGTTGGAATTAATGGTTATTACCACTGGGGGCAAATTCTATCCTCCTTATTTCTTCATGTATTAGATAAGAAAAGACTCAGATTTCTGACTGAGCCAAGCAGAACTGACAGTAAAGTGTGCCTTGCAGCCCAGGCTGAGTGTGGGAGCTTTGGACAGACTGTCCCCGGGGCATTTCCCTCTTGGGCTTTGCCACTGGTCTAAGGGATCAGGGATTCAGCCTAGGAATGGGATCCTTGATTTCCGGGATCCAGGAGCTCCGCCTTCCAGCTGTGCCTGCTTTTTATATAGGTGAGGCTTAGGCCAGTCCTAGAAACTCCACATGCTTTCTCGGCTTTTTCTGTAAATGGACTCAGTAATCCAGTTAAAAATCAGAAAGTAGGACCTGGCACGGTGGCTCACGCCTGTAATCTTCAGCACTTTGGGAGAGGGTGGGGTCTCCCCGACAGAGGCGGGCGGATCACCTGAGGTCTGGAGTTCCAGACCAGCCTGATCAACACAGAGAAACACCCCCCGCCCCCCCCACCGCCCCATCTCTACTAAAAATGCAAAATCAGCCAGGTGTGGTGGCGGGCGACTGTAATCCTAGCTACTCAGGAGGCTGAGGCAGGAGAATCACTTGAACCCCGGAGACGGAGGTTGTGGTGAGCCGAGATCACGCCATTGCACTGCAGCCTGGGTGACAAGAGCTAAACTCCGTCTCAAAAAAACAAAAGCAAACTAGAAAGTAGGCCAGCACGCCTATAATCGCAACACTTTGAGGGCTGGAGGTGGGAGGATCTCTTGAGGTCAGGTGTTTGAGATCAGACTGGGCAACAGAGGGAGAACCAGTCTCAAAAACAAAAAAAGAACTTACATTCTTTCTTTCTGCTTTGAGATATAAATTGATATCCTGTTTCCTTTAAAATTTGGCTGGGCCCGATGGCTCATGCCTGTCATCCCAGCGCTTTGGGAGGCCGAGGAGGGCGGATCCCTTGAGGCCAGGAATTTGAGGCTAGCCTGGGAAACATGGCGAACCCCATCTCTACTAAAAACACAAAAATTAGCCAGGCATGGTGGAGCACGCCTGTAAATCCCAGCTACTCAGATGGCTGAGGCACAAGAATCTCTTGAGGCCGGGAGGCAGAGGTTGCAGTGAGCTGAGATCGAGCCATTGCACTCAAGCTTGGGTGACAGAGCAAGACTCTGTCTCAAAAATAAATAAATAGGCTGGGTGGAGTGACTCACACCTGTAACCCAGCACTTTGGGAGGCTGAGGCAAGAGGATCCCTTAAACCCAGGAGTTCAAGACCAGCCTGGGCAACATAGTGAGACCCTGTCTCCACAAAAAAATACAAAAATTAGCCAAGTGTGGTGGTGAGTGCCTGTGGTCCCAGCTACTTGGGAGGCTGAGGCGGGAGGATCACTTGAGTCCGGAAGGCAGAGGTAGCAGTGAGTTGTGTTTGCACCACTGCACTCCAACCTGGGTGACACAGCGAGACTGTCTCAAAAATAAACACATAAATATTATAATAGTGCATATATAGAAACCTCATCTCTGGCACTCGGTATCGGCATTGCAGATGAAGTACGGGAGATGACTGATACTCAGTAATGGTGCTGGGAGATTTGCTTTTCCATATAAAAATATATACAATTAATATATACACACACACACACATCCCATCTAGGTTTGTGTAAATATACTCTATGGTGTTCATACAACATAAAATTGCCTAATAACACATTTCTCAGAACACATCCCTATTGCTAAGTGACCCATGACCATATTGTTGAATGAATCAAAGTATTTCCAGAATTTTACTTACTGGGACAATGTCCATGAAATAATCGCCAGGACCACTGGCCCTGTGCCAAGGACACTGAACCCTTTAGTCTCTAAGCTGCTTTCCTGCTGAGCCATGGGGTTCTCTTTTTGCTCCGTGTTTGTGCAATCCATTCAATTAATATGCATTAGATACTGTATGTGTTTCCTGGGTTGCTCTAAGAAGGTAATACACAACTGTGTCCCTCAAATCAAAAGAAAATCATGCTCCTTTAGTTTCTTTTTTTTTTTTTTTGAGACAGGGTCTCGCTCTGTCTCCCAGGTTGGAGTGATCTTGGCTCACTGCAGCCTCCGCCTCCTGCTCAAGCAATTCTCCCACCTCAGCCTCCCAAGCAGCTGCGATTACAGGCATACACCATCATGCCCAGCTAATTTTTTATTTATTTATTTTTATTTATTTATTTTTTTGAGACGGAGTCTCGCTCTGTCACCCAGGCTGGAGTGCAGTGGCCGGATCTCAGCTCACTGCAAGCTCCGTCTCCCGGGTTTACGCCATTCTCCTGCCTCAGCCTCCTGAGTAGCTGGGACTACAGGCGCCCGCCACCTCGCCCAGCTAGTTTTTTTGTATTTTTTAGTAGAGATGGGGTTTCACCGTGTTAGCCAGGATGGTCTTGATCTCCTGACCTCGTGATCCGCCCGTCTCGGCCTCCCAAAGTGCTGGGATTACAGGCTTGAGCCACCGCGCCCGGCCATAATTTTTGTGATTTTTTTTTTTTTGAGACAGAGTCTTGCTCTGTTGCCCAGGCTGGAGTGCAGTGGCGCCATCTCGGCTCACTGCAAGCTCCACCTCCCAGGTTCACACCATTCTTCTGCCTCAGCCTCCCGAGTAGCTGGGACTACAGGTGCCCGCCACCATGCCTGGCTAATTTTTTGTATTTTCAGTAGAGATGGGGTTTCACCCTGTTAGCCAGGATGGTCTCAATCTCCTGACCTCGTGATCTGCCCATCTTGGCCTCCCAGAATACTGGGATTACAGGCGTGAGCCACCCTACCTGGCCAATTTTTGTGTTTTTAGTAGAGATGGGGTTTTGCTGTGTTGGGCAGGCTGGCCTCAAACTTCTTACCTCAGGTGACCTACCTGCCTCGGCCTCCCAGTGCTGGGATTGTAGGCGTGAGTCATCGCACCCAGCCCATTCTCCCTTAGTTCTGGAGGCCCAGAGTTAATCTCTGCCTTCGTCATCATATGGCTTTCCTTTCTTGCATATCTGTGTGGTCACCTATCATAAAGGATTAGGGACACAACACACCCTACTCCAGTATAACCTGGACTTAACCAATTACACCTGCAATTATATTACTGTCAACCACAAATAAAATTCTCTGTCCCCCAAGTAACTGAATAGACCCTCCCTCTAGACCAAGGGCATTCTAAAGTAAACCTAAAACACTAGTTCAGCCCAGGATGGGACTGGGTGGCTGGACATGCCTCATTATACCCTCCTGCCATTGTAATTCAGGCACAGCTGACCAGTGTTTAACATCAACACAGACCTTAAGACTGACCAGGGCCGGGCGTGGTGGCTCACGCCTATAATCCCCGCACTTTGGGAGGCCGAGGTGGGCGGATCACTTGAGGTCAGGAGTTCCAGAGCAGCCTGGACAATATGGTGAAACCCTGTCTCTACTAAACATACAAAAAATTAGCCAGGCATGGTGGTGTGCTCCTGTTATCTCAGCTACTCAGGAGGCTGAGGCAGGATAATCACTTGAACCCGGGAGGCGGAGGTTGCAGTGAACTGAGATCGCGCCACTGCACTCCAGCCTGGGTGACAGAGTGAAGTCCTGCTTGGGGCTAGGACTTTAATATATGAACCTGGCCAAGGGAGGCTGGGTGCAGTGACTCACACCTGTAATCCCAACACTTTGGGAGGCTGAGGTGGGCAGATAACCTAAGGTCAGGAGTTCAAGACCAGCCTGGCCAACGTGGTGAGACCCCCGTCTCTACTAAAAATACAAAAATTAGTAGGGAGTGGTGGTGGGTGCCTGTAATCCCAGCTACTCAGGAGCCTGAGGCAGGAGAATCACTTGAACCCGAGAGGCGGAGGTTGCAGTGGGCTGAGATTGTGTCACTGCTCTCTAGCCTGGGTGATAGAGTCTCCGTCTCAAAAAAATAAAACAAGGAAACGTGGCCAGGGACTTGTCACAAATCAACCCATAAGAAACACATGCCGTCCACTGGATGCTATCTGAGGTGCCAGGGTATGCAATCCCCTCCTTTAGGGGACTTAAGTGGCTCCTGTTCTGCTCGGCTTCCTTTTGTCCCCTTTGGGTGAGGGACAGAGAGGGCTTTTAGGTGTCTGTCCAACTTCTGCTTTGGAATTTGCAAACACAGGAAGAAACTCAGTAAATATTTATTAATGAATTAGTGCAAATTCTTGTTGGCAGCTTGCCAGCTTCTGCTTGGACTTTTATAATGTGAAAGCTGTTGGCTGGGCACAGTGGCTCACACCTGTAATCCCAGAAGTTTGGGAGGCAGCGGTGGAAGGATCACTTGAGGTCAGACCAGCCTGGCCAAAACGGCAAAACCCCATCTCTACTAAAAATACAAAAATTAGCTGGATGTGGCGGCAGGTGCCGATAATCCCACGTGGGAGGCTGAGGTGGGAGGATTGCTTGAACCCAGGAGGCGGAGGTTGCAGTGAACTGAGATGGCGCCCTGCACTCCAGCCTGGGAGAAAGAGCCATCGCACTCAGCCCTCCTCCTGCGTTTTTGTTTTTTTTTTTTTCCTTTGAGACAGAGTCTCACTGTGTCACTTGAGGCGCTCTTCCCTTACCCACTGAATGTCCCCAGGAGATCATGTCCCAGTTAAACTGGTATTTTGCCTCTTAGTGCACATCCTTGTACCCATTCACCCAACTCCCGAGATCTTGTTGGGAAGCTGCTCATCACCAGCTTCAGGGGTTTTCTTTTTCTTTTTTGTTTTTGAGACAGAGTTTCTCTCTTGTTGCCCAGGCTGGAGTGCCATGGCACGATCTCAGCTCACTGCAACCTCCACCTCCCAGGTTCAAGCAATTCTCCTGCCTCAGCCTCTCGAGTAGCTGGGGTTACAGGCATGTGTCACCACGCCTGGCTAATTTTTGTATTTTTAGTAGAGACGGGGTTTCACCATGTTGGCCAGGCTGGTCTCGAACTCCTGACCTCAAGTGATCCAGCAGCCTCGGCCTCCCAAAGTGCTGGGATTATAGGCGTGAGCCACCACGCCCAGCCCTTCCCCCACATTCTTTCGTGATAAGGCCCACTAATTCCAAAGCCAAAATTCCTAGTTGCCCAGAAAATCGAGTTCCCCTGTCCTTTAGGGCAGGGATGGCTTCATCTCGGGACGTGAGTGCAAAATATCTTGGCTCTGTGCTACCAGTGCTGCCAGGAAGGAGAGGGCAAAACTGCATTTCCATTGTAAAGCGATGCTAATGTTCGGCATGCTGCATACATGTTAGCAGCCGACGCCTCCCACGCGGTCACAAGGCACTGGCTCTAAGCAAATTTGCTTAGCTCCCACCAGCTGCTGCTACCAGTGTTTAGTTCTGAGGTTTGTGCATTTTGTGGTTGACATACTAAGGCACAGAGTTTGAGTCAATTGTCCAAACTCACTCAGCTATGAAGTAGATAAGCCTGGATCCAAATTGTGTGAGGGACCGTGAGTCCATGCCCAGCACGCCCCACTCACTGCCCCTTGGGTCAGAGGATGAGGGCTAGGCACATGCAGGGCTAGCTAGAGGCCATTCTGTCCAGCCTGTCCAAGGTCAGCCGCAAGGCCCACCCACTCTGGCAGGAAGACTGCTTGCGGCCTAAAGACCATGTTGAAGGGGGAGTTGGGCAGGGTGAAGTTGGCCAGGTAGACGGTGTCCCCACCTGCGAGGTAGGCGGCCCAGACCCCGAAGGTGCCCACAGTGATGATGGTGTGGTTGCACTGTGTGAGCAGCGCGAAGTCCTTGGCAGGTGAGCCCTGGAGGCCATTGCCAGCGAACACCACGTCCCCAAGGGAGTTGTTGATGCTGTCCCGGCACCAGGCCATCTCATCGCTGGTGACCACAAAGACCGGGAAGCGGGAGCGGGCCTGGAACCAGTCCAGAGCCCGCTGCAGGTAGCCCCGGTCGGCCAGCACCCCCTTCCATACACGTGGCATGACATGGACATAGTTCCCCGGTGCACATGGACCCCCACGAAGGTCGCCTGCCCTGCCCGCTTGGCCTGCAGGCCCCACAGGAACTTCTGGGCCTCCTCACGCACGTGGTCGTGCAGGGTGAACTCCTGGAGGATCTCGTGGCGGAGGTGGTGGTAGAAGGTCCAGGAGCAGGGGTAGCCTGTGAGGCGGACATAGCGCCCAGGGATGTGGCGGTACTCCTCCTCCATCCAGTCGTTCAGGTGGTAGTTCTGCCAGGGGATCCTACTGGCCGTGGCACTGTGCGGCACCGGAAGGGTGATTTTGAAGATGGGGGCCAGGGTGCTGTGCATCTGGACTGGGATGAAGGCAGGCCGCCCGTTCATCTTGGCCAGGGCGTACAGCGTGGCGTACTCACCCATCTGGTTCCCCAAGCGACCCTTGGAGTTGATAGTGAACAGCCCCTCTTGGGGGAGGTGTCTCGGGGCCAGGACCACATGGGCTGAGTATTCCCAGGGCGCGGGCACCAGAGCCAGGCGCTGGTGGCAGTGAAAGATGGTGGACACCACAAAAATGGCAAAGAGGAAGTAGAAGGTGGAGAAGGAAGGGCAGGTGGCCCAGAATCCCTTGATGGCTGCGGGGAGGAGAGAGGACATGGTCAGGAGGGAGGGCTGGGGGGACAGCAGCCTCTTCACCCACCCCCTGCCGAAGTCATTCATTCACTCAATCCATCCAAGCCTCTGTTCTGAGTGCCACAGTGCATGGGAGGCCTCAGAGCACAGACCCTGGGGTCTTTCCACCTGAGACTGAGTTCCAGCTGGAATTCCCAGGCTTACCAGCACCTTACAACTTACCAGCACCTTACAAAGTCAAGTTACTGCACCTCGCTGAGCACAGTGGCTTGTTCTTGTAATCCTGGCACTTTGGGAGGCTGCGATGGGAGGATCACTTGAGCCCGAGTTCAAGACCAGCTTGGCCAAAAAAAGTAAGAACCTATCTTTACCAAAAAAAAAAAAAAAAAGTGTTTTAAATTAATCAAGCGTGATGGCATGCACTTGTGGTCCCAGCTACTTGGGAGGCTGAGATGGGAGGCTTGCTTGAGCCCAGGAGGTTGAGGCTGCAGTCAACTGTGATTGTGCCCCTGCACTCCAGCCTAGGCAACAGAGCAAGACCCTGTCTCAATAACAAGAAGAAGTTACTGAGTCTCTCTGAGTCTGTTTCCTCACCTATTAAATGCGTATGAGTATACGGAACCATTGGAAAGTGCCAATATTCAACCTGATTTTACCTACACTCACGGCCATTTCTTTTTCTTTCACTTTTTTTTTTTTCTGGCGATGGAGTCTTGCTCTGTCACCCAGGCTGAAGTGCAGTGGTGTGATCTCGGCTCACTGCAACCTCCACCTCCCAGGTTCAAGCGATTCTCCTGCCTCAGCCTCCCGAGTAGCTGGGATTATATGTACGCACCGCCACGCCTGGCTAATTTTTGTATTTTTAGTAGTGACAGGGTTTCACCATGGTGGCCAGGCTGGTCTCGGACTCTTGACCTTGTGATCCATCCACCTCGGCCTCCCAAAGTGGTGGGATTACAGGCGTGAGCCATCGTGCCCGGACTACTCATGGCCATTTCTATGGTTCTACCTCACAGAACTACCTCATGGGGTTGCATGAAGATTAAATGTGATGATTTTGTAAAGCAGTGCCTCGCATGCAGGAAATGCCCTGTACATGTTGGAAAATCAATGTCTGCAGTGGCCAGGCAGGTGCAGTGGCTCACACCTGTAATCCCAGCACTTTGGGAGGCCGAGGCAGACGGATCACCTGAGGTCAGGAGTTTGAGACCAGCCTGGCCAACATGGCAAAACTCCATCTCTACTAAAAATACAAAAATTAGCCGGGCATGGTGGTGGGTGCCTGTAATCCCAGCTACTCAGGAGGCTGAGGCAGGAGAATCACTTGAACCCAGGAGGTGGAGATTGTAGTGAGCCGAGATTGTGCCACTGCACTCCAGCCTGGGTGACAGAGCGAGGCTGTCTCAAAAAAATAACATAAATAAAACCAATACTTGCAGAGTATCTATTACATGCCAGGCACGGTGCTCGGGGCCAGGAAGCCAGCAGAGGACAAAACAGGTAAGAATCTTTGGTGCCCGTGCCGAGGGAAAGAGCACAGGTGGGCCCAAGTTAATGGACAAGCTCTGCCTTCGGCAGGCTGGTGACCTGGAGGTGTTATTTAACTCCTCCTCTCCTCCATGAATGGGGCTGCCACACTCCTGCACTGGTAAGTGCTAAGTGTCTCCTGATACTATTAGTGGATGTGGTAGGTTCAAGCCGACCACAGACTCCTGGACTCCCTTTCCCTTGAATCTGGGCAGGCTCATGACTGCTTTGACCAGTTTAATATGGTGCAAGTGAAATTGTGTCTGTTTCTGGCCCAGGACTTAAGGTACTAACAGCTTTTACTTCTTGCCTTGAGAATGTTCTCTCTGCGCTATCATGTCAAGCTGGAGAGCTCAGCTTTTGTTTTTTGAGACAGGTTCTCACTCTGTCACCTAGGATGGAGTGCCAGTGGTCTGATCACAGCTGGGCTCAAGGGATCCTTCCACCTCAGCCTCCCCAGTAGCTGGGACCACAGGCATGTGCCACCATGCCCAGCTCTCATTTTTTGTAGAGATGGGGTCTCACTATGTTTCCCAGGCTGGTCTTGAACTCCTGGGCTCAAGCACTCCTCCTGCCTTGGCCTCCCAAAGTGCTGGGATTATAGACATGGGCCAGTTTTAGCTTTTGTATGTAGGGCTATGATTATTTATTTATTTATTTTACTTTATTTTATTTTTTTTGTGATGGAGTTTTTGCTCTGTTGCCCAGGCTGGACTGCAATGGCGCAATCTCGGCTCATTGCAACCTCTGCCTCCTGGGTTCAAGTGATTCTCCTGCATCAGCCTCCCAAGTAGCTGGGACTACAGGCACCCACCACCATGCCCAGCTAATTTTTGTACTTTTAGTAGAGACAAAGTTTCACCATGTTGGCCAGGCTGGTCTTGAACACTTGACCTCAGGTGATCTACTCACCTCAGCCTCCCAAAGTGCTGAGATTACAGGCGTGAGCCACCACGCCTGGCCAGCTCTTTTTTGGGCAACCACTTTGAGATATAATTCATATATCATACCATTCATCCACTTAAAGTATAATTCATATATCATACCATTCACCCACTTCAAGTGTGCGATTTAATGGCTTTTAGTATATTTACAGAGCTATGCAACCAGCAAAATTTTGAGTATTTGCATAAGCTCCCACAAAAAAAACCCCACACCCTTTAGCCATCTCCCCACAATCTTCCCTTGCCCCTTGTCCCCCCACCAACTAATCTCCTGTCTCTATGAATTTGCCCATTCTCTATTTTTCATGTGACTGTAATCACACACTCCATGGTCTTCTGAGGCTGGCTTCCTCACTTGGCACCGTGTTTTCTTTTTTTTTTTTTTTTTTGAGACGGAGTCTTGCTCTTTCACCCGGGCTGGAGTGCAGTGGCCGGATCTCAGCTCACTGCAAGCTCCGCCTCCCGGGTTTTACGCCATTCTCCTGCCTCAGCCTCCGGAGTAGCTGGGACTACAGGCGCCCGCCACCTCGCCCGGCTAGTTTTTTGTATTTTTAGTAGAGACGGGGTTTCACCCTGTTAGCCAGGATGGTCTCGATCTCCTGACCTCGTGATCCGCCCGTCTCGGCCTCCCAAAGTGCTGGGATTACAGGCTTGAGCCACCGAGCCCGGCGGCACCGTGTTTTCAAGGTCCATCCACGCTGTAGCACGTGTCACAGCCTCACATCTTTTCTTTTTCTTTTCTTTTTTTTTTTTTTTTGAGACAGTGTCTCACTCTGTTGCTCAGGCTGGAGTGCAGTGGTGCGATCTCGGCTCACTATAACTTCCACCTCCTGCGTTCAAGTGATTCTCCTGTGTCAACCTCCCGAGTAGCTGGGACTAACAGGTACAGCCACCACGCCCAGATAACTGCCTCACTCCTTTCAAAGCTGAAAGTCCCATTGTTGGGGTTGACCACAATTTATTCACTCATCAGGTGACAGGCACTGGAGTTGTTTCCAGTTTTCAGCTGTTGTGAATAGTGCCGCCATGAACCTGCGTGCTGGGTCACAGGGTGAACTCTACATTGAATCGTTTCGGGAGCTGCCAGGTGGCTGCCCCAGTTTCTGTTTCCACCAGCAGCACGGGAAGGCCCCATTTCCCGGCCTTGCTCGTCATCATGTTTGGTTGTGGTGGGTGTGCAGGGCCATCTCACCATGGGGCCCTTGGTCCTGGTCGTCGCAATGGGATGGATGGTCCCTTCTCCGGGGGCTGCTCTTTCCGAGTCTCCTCCAGCTCTCCCCAGGGCTCCCAGAAGGTCCTCTGCTCCCAGCCTCTACCATGTCCTGATCGGCTTCTCTTTTCCCCTTGTCCACATCTCTGACCAATGTCCTGTGGTTCCCCTGTGGTCACTCCAATGGCTACAACTCAGCAGTCATCCCCTCACCCCTCCCACCTCAGTCCTGCTGAAGCCCTGGTTGGCATGGGCTCACCCCTAAAACTTCTGGCTTCTGCCTCACCCCTTCCGGCTCCCCATCTCTCCCTCCATCTGTCCCCTTAAACATTGGGGTCCTGCAGGCCTCCTCAGCTCTCACCCTCCTCAGCTCTCATCCTCCTCTATTCCAGGGCTCCTCACTTAGTTCCTCTGACCCTTTTGAGAAGCCTGAACACTCTGGGCCCTCCTTGAAAGCCTTGTGTGGGTCCCCAACAAGGCCAGCTGGCCTAAGGCCTAAGATAAATGCCTCTGCCACTGCTTTAGTTTCCAAAAAGTGAATTAAATCTGCCTGAGCCCTTTTTCACTGAGCTGGGGAAAACTGTGTCCCAAACATGATCTTGCCACCCATTCAACTCAGGGTCCTGCCCCACAGAGAAGGGGCAGGTCCCAAGGCTAGGGCTGGGGTCAGGGGGGTGCAGGGCTGGGACGGAGCCTGGGCTACTGGCCAAGGGAAACCAGCTCAAGACAAGGGTGCTCCCCCACGGGGTCCATCTTTATGTTGTGTGATTCGTGCAGTTGCGTTGAGACAGGCCCCACACTTGCTTTAATGATCTGGTGTCGCCATCTTAAAGTCCTTCATCAAATCTAAACAAGGGATCTTGTGTCTGCATTTTGCCTCAGGCCCTGCAGATCAAGCAGTTGGGTACCGCGGCTGCCCTGGCTTTTCCTGGAGTCTCAGGTGCTCCCTCTTGTGGCTGTTCTCAGCCTAGACAACCAGAAAGCCACAGAAAAGCACCGGCCAAGGCCGAGGCTGCGAGGGTGCTGGCAGGCCAGGCCCATCTCGGGGCTCGCTGTCCTGGCCCACGATTCCTTGTCAGCCATTTTCCTCAGGGTGAGGGGCAAACGCCAACCTGTCCTGAACTCATCTGGGACAACCCTGGCTTGGAGGAGGGTCATGTGGCTATTTGCAGACTTTACTTCTCTTACTGTGAACACCCATGTGCTTTGCTGCCTAAAACAACATGTTTGACAATGTGATGCAGCCCAGACCTGCCATGGGTGCCATGTCACATACAGACTACACGTCCGACAACGGGGCCAGATGCAGAAGGTTCTGGAACATGACTGTCCCAGAGAGCTAAGAACCTGTAGGCATGTCAGCTCATTTAGTCTGCACGACGCCCTGTGCCCACCATGAGGAAGGTCCATTCTTTCATCCTCATTTAACAGATGAGGAAACTAAGGCACAGAGAGGTTAAGGAGCTTGTTCTCGGTCACACAGCTAGGACAGAGGTGGATTTGAACCCAGGCAGTGTGGCTGGGGTTACCATCCTGGCCTTTTTGAACACGTCCAGGGAGGGCAGGCCCTACCCAGCCACACTCTGCCCAGTAACTCCTGCGGGCAGACCTGCCCTGCCTCGTGGGGCCTCTGTTATGTCTGGGTCACCGAGGCAGGGGTTGGAGGTCTGTGCGAGCCCAGCACTAGGGGTCTCTCTGGGTTGAACCCACCTCAGAGCTGTGCCTTGGGCAGGCCCGGCCTTCTGTGGAAGCTGAGGGTGAAGGTCTCCAGCCCTTAAAGAACTCTCCCCGACAAAAACACAGTCTCCTTCCCAGCTTGGGGCACTATTTGCTTGGCTCTGGCAACTCTGTCTCTTCTTCCCCGCCTGTCCCCAGGTACCCGCAGGGGCACAGATCAACTCAGGCAGCTCAGGCTGCAAGGAACAAAAGCGTCCCTCCAGGAGCCGGAGCTTAAAGAGACTTCGCCCAGGTGGGGAGGAAGACGCAGCAAGACCTGAACCTTCTTCCTGAGTTTTCTGTGGCAGCAAAGCTGGGTTCTGTGCTGGCCGTGGCCTCAGCAGAAACGCCCTCCATGTCACCCCACTTACATCTGCAGCCCCCGGGCCCCTGTGGCCACTTTCCCACTTGCTTTGCTCCAAGGCACTTGGCACCTTCCAACAATCTAGAGCAGGGAAGGACCTGCACTGCTGGGGTCTCCCCCTCCCTCTCCGGACGCTGAGCCTGACGATGCCGGGGTCTGTGTTCCGAGCGCACACCCCGGGCAAAGTCCCATACAGGGAGAGCTCAGGCAGGGTCAGTGGAAAGACCCACACCTGAATCCTGAAGTTCCACTCTGACTCGCACAGCCTGGGCCCCCAGTTCTGACACGCCCCCTCTGATACGGGGGCGTCTCAGCCCCATTCAGTCCTCCTGCAGCTAATGCCCCTCCCACCTTTCGGAGTGACTCCCTTCTTCTTTCTTTTTTTTTTTTTTTTTTTTTTTTTGAGACGGAGTCTCGCTCTGTCACCCGGGCTGGAGTGCAGTGGCGCGATCTCGGCTCACTGCAAGCTCCACCTCCCGGGTTTAAGCCATTCTCCTGCCTCAGCCTCCCGAGTAGCTGGGACTACAGGCGCCCGCCATCTCGCCCGGCTAGTTTTTTGTATTTTTTAGTAGAGACGGGGTTTCACCGTGTAGACCAGGATGGTCTCGATCTCCTGACCTCGTGATCCACCCATCTCGGCCTCCCAAAGTGCTGGGATTATAGGCTTGAGCCACCGCACCTGGCCGACTCCCTTCTTTCAAATTCGATGTCCCCATCCCGCTCCTGCCGAATCTGACCCCCTCCAACGTGGTACCTAAGGGTCCAGAATCAAGGGTTGCCTTGGCTGTGCCCTCGCACCCCCTGGGGCAGGCCTGGGGCAGTGGGTCCCAAGCCTATCAGGATTGGGCCCACACTACAGCACGATAAACGCTGGGGCCACCCAGGGCAGCAGGTGCCGTGCCCCAACCCCACGAGGCCCTTGCTTTCCTCAGCGGGATGTGACAGAAAACATTATCTTTTTTTTTTTTTTTTTTTGAGACGGAGTCTGGCTCTGTTGCCCAGACTCGAGTACAGTGGCCGGATCTCAGCTCACTGCAAGCTCCACCTCCCGGGTTTATGCCCTTCTCCTGCCTCAGCCTCCCAAGTAGCTCGGACTACAGGCGCCCGCCACCTCGCCCGGCTAATTTTTTTGTATTTTTTAGTAGAGACGGGGTTTCACCGTGTTAGCCAGGATGGTCTCCATCTCCTGACCTCGTGATCCGCCCGTCTCGGCCTCCCAAAATGCTGGGATTACAGGCTTGAGCCACCGCGCCCGGCCTGAAAACATTATTTTTCTAGTCAACCCATTGGGAGATGGAATACAATAGACACCAACATTTGCATGAAAATGTTACGATGAAAGCACTGAGGCCTCACAGGACACCGGCACTGGGGAGGTGCTTTTGAGCACCCGGGAGTCCCCGCCTTCTCCCTCTGCCGCAGGAGAAACACGGGCCCAGGTGTTCTCAGCTCCTTTGTCACCTTCCTGCCACCTTAGAAAGTGACTGAGGTCTTTTGAATTCCGGGGGCCGGTCTGAACCTTCCAAGAGCACAGATTTTTACGGCTTGAAAATGACCGACCTTAAGGCTCAGTGAACCCACAGCTGACCGAAGGTTCCAGAGGGGGAGGAGGAGGGGCTGCCTTGTGGTCACACAGCCAGAGGCAGGGGCTGAGCAAAGTTCCCAACAGCGACTATCTCCCAAAGGTCAGCCCCTGCCCGATTGGCCACCACAAGGCGGGGCTGAGCCAGTGGGCAGGGGTGGAGTGGGATGGAGCGGGAACCCCGACTGGCGGCCTCCCGTCCTACCTGCGGTGAGCCTCCTAGGCCAGGCTGCTCGGGGCTGTCCTGCTGCTGGACCGCCAGGGGCAACGGCGCTCACGTCCCACACCGTTGCGGGTGGCCTGGCTGGCAGGGGTCCCTGTGGGGATAGCGTGGCTGCGGTTGGTGAGGGGATTGGGGCGGGAGGGGGGTGGCGGTGTTAGATTCTGCGGGCTCTGCTCTGAGCCCCCGCCCAGCCCAGAAACCCCACTAGCCTGGGGCCTGAGAACAGCCACGCCACTCCCTCCTGAGAGCCCACCGCGCCACAGCTTGGAGGAAGAGCCTGTGGGGAACTGGCTGCGGGACGCTGTCTTCTTGAGTGCAGGTTTGGCCAATGTGGGGGCCTCAGGGCTCGGGTAGGGGGTGCATGCCAAGAGCCAGGGAAAGGAAGCCTGGGTCTCAGATGGACCCCACGCCGCCCAGGCAGGCCTCCTATGGATCTGCTGGGAGCAAGGCTGGACTCTGTTTCTTAAAGGGGGGTATGGGCTCTCTGTGGGCCACGACTGGTTTCTGGATCCCCCAGGAACACTAGGGAACTCACATCCTGGTTCCTCAAGGTGCTAAGGGCCAGAGAGTGCCACCCCCTGAACTATCCAGCAAGAGAGAAAGGGGACATGGGGGGCTGGTCCTTAACAGGATGCCGCTGAGGGCCAGGCGGGCGGCCGTCACCCGAGTGGGTGCAAAATGGCGCCAGGCTCCTTGGGAGGGCAGACGGTGAGGCCTGTCATCTGGGGTCAGGGGAGGCAGCGTCTGCATGTGGCCAACAGCAGTGGGGACATGGGCTGTGAGGCCAGGCTGGGGCAGGTGTGGCCTACCCCTACCCCCAGGGTGCCCTAGGGATGCCCAGCCCAAGGGCATGCCTGGGTGCAGATTCAGAGCCAAGGGCCTGGAAAGGCTCCGAGGCCCCCAGTTCACAGTGAGCTCCTCATGAGAGGCTGCTGGCCCTGGAAGGGGAAAGTGGGGGCATTTCAGAGTCCAGTCCTTCCCGGCTCCTGCCATTCCTGGGGTCTGGGCTTCTGCCCCCACGGACTCCCTGGCTTCTGGCACCCCACCCTGTCCCAGCTCCTGCTTTCCTGCCTCTCTCTTCCTCATTACCCACCACCCCCAATATCTGTTCCCCCATCTGCTCTGGGGAACTCTGGATGGGTGGAGAAGGCAGAGACTCTGGTCTCCAGGCCCTGAGGCCCAGGACAGAGGGCGGGGGCTGAGGTGAGCAGAAAGTCCCAGAACTCTAACTTCCGGTCCCCACAACCCTGAGTTCTGAAGGGAACCCAGGTGTCTGCTTCCCCTGATCCCATGGGGATCCCACTGTCCCGCTCCCAAGCCCCAGAGCCACCCAGGTTCCAGCTCCCAGCATCCCTTTCCTCAGCTCAGCTCTCTGGGCTTTGCACTCGGGTGGGAAAGGGTTAAGGGTGGGGCACTGGGGGTGGGTGGGTGGCAGAGAGGCTGGGTTGTTTGGTGATAATCCCCTTCCGTGCCCAGGGTGTGGAAAACAAGGTTAGGGCCCCATGTGGGAAAGGCCATGGCTCTGATCCCCGCAAGCCTGGGCCTGGGTCTCTCACTTCTGATCCCCCGCCAGGCAACCCTAGCCTGTCCCCTTCCCTCCCCTCCCCAGGGCCTGCTGGGCTGGGTGTCTCTGAGACCACCTGCCTGCCTATCCCAGCCCCCAGGCTGTCTGAGCCTCAGTCTCCCGGCTCCCTGTGGCCTCTGGGTGCCCGGCCTCTGTCTCGGCCTCTCGGCCTCCTGTCTGTTCCTTTGTCTTTGCAGCAACTTCTGTGCTGAGCCCCTCCCCCGGGCTGGCTATCCTCTCTCTGCCTCTGTCCTGTCCTCTATTTCTTTGTGACTGAGTCTTCATCTGTCCCTAAGCCTCCTCTCCTGCCCAGCTCTGCTTTCTCTGTGGCCCTCTCTAGGTTTCCACGTCTGCTGGCCTTGGCCAGCCCCTCTGCTCCAGCCGCTCACCGCTCCCCAGGGCCCCCTGCCCCTCGACACTGACGGATAACTCTGGGGTGTTAAGCTACGGATTAGTTCAGGCAAAATTCTCGATTTTGTCTGCGTTCTTTCCCCTTTGGGTTATGTAAACAGTAATTCTCCCCAGATGGAACTATTTTCCTCGCTTCCATGCAGCAGGGGACTGGGCCTGGATGGGTTGGGGGTGGAATGCTCTGGTTCCACAGGACGCCTCCAGGAGGGGTAGAGGCTGCGGCTGAGGTCCCCAGCCCAGCCACCTCTCTTCCCTCCAGGTGCTGGCTCTGCTGTGACCATGCCCGTGACCTTTGCCATCCTGCTCCTCCTGGGCCAGGCCACTGCGGACCCATGCTACGATCCACAGGGCCGCCCCCAATTCTGCCTCCCACCAGTGACACAGCTGGCTGCCGTGGTGGCCTCCTGCCCTCAGGCCTGTGCCCTGTCCCCAGGAAACCACCTTGGCCCCGGGGAAACCTGCAATGGCAGCCTGACCTTGGCCCTGGGTGGCTCCTTCCTCCTGACATCTGTCAGCCTGCGCTTCTGCACCCCAGGACCCCCAGCCCTCATCCTGTCTGCTGCCTGGGCCTCAGGGGGTCCTTGGAGGCTGCTGTGGCACAGACCAGCCTGGCCTGGGGCCTTGGGGGGCCCTGAAAGGGTGACCTTCCACTCCACACCAGATCCTAAGGCCACTGTGGTGGCCAGCCACCTCCGCGTGGAGTTCGGGGTCCAGGCCGGGCTGGCGGCAGCTGGGCTGAGAGGCCGCTGCCAGTGCCATGGCCATGCTGCCCGCTGTGCTGCCCGTGCCCGGCCCCCCCGCTGCCACTGCCGCCACCATACCACTGGCCTGGGGTGCGAGAGCTGCCGGCCGTCCCATCGAGACTGGCCCTGGCGGCCTGCTACGCCCCGGCACCCCCACCCTTGCCTACGTGAGTCCTGCGCCCCATACTCTCCCTGCCTTTGCCTGCCTGCCACTGGGTCCTTTGTCCCTACGGAAGCAGGATGTTCCCTTCCCTCCCTGGAACTGGGTGCTCCTTGCCTCTCACCCCAGTCTCAGACTCGGTAGTCTCTGTACCTCCTCCCTGCAGCCAGTCCTGTATCTCAGCCACACATGGGCCTGTCTGCTCATGAGGGGCTCAGCCTCTTCTCAACACTCATCAGCCTGTGATAA